>NC_084715.1:4947348-7524939 GCF_033807575.1 Cydia pomonella
CTCGTGAACAATCTTCCAAGGTCTTATCAAAATACGATCAAAGCCGTTACAAGTTTCTGAATCCGAATCAGTCTCCAGGCGTTGTGTTCCCATTGTTATATAAGAGATTCCCATAATCATACACCGCACTCGAGAAGGCATTTTGCGGGCACGTCAGTTAGTAACGTTTGCAAGTAAATCAATAAATTGAGTTGTCAGAATAAGTTATGATTTTAATTTGTCGAATGGTGACTCATATGATAGTTCCTACAAAATTTTGATTTTTAACAAGCAGAAATGGTCTGTGAACTATGCTATTGATACATACTATACATAGAATTTATACACTTTTAAATTTATTCTAAGCTTAATCTTTTTTGATTAGGTTTAATTTAAAAAAATGGTATCATTTATGTTTTTACCGTATTTTTATTTCCTAAAAGTTACATGACAACTACTCCACAAAATAAAAATTACTGTCATAGGGACCATCATTCGATGCGAGAGATATAACAAATAAAAAAGCGGCCAAGTGCGAGTCGGACTCGCGCATGAAGGGTTCCGTACCATTTAAGACGTATTAAAAAAAAATCTACTTGCTAGATCTTGTTCAACATTTTACCACTTTGGACACACATTTTACCACTTTGGAACTGTCTCTCGCGCAAACTATTCAGTTTAGAAAAAAATGATGTTAGGAACCTAAATATCATTTTTGAAGACCTATCCATAGATACCCCACACGTATGGGTTTGATGAAAAAATTTTTTTTTTAATTTATTGACGTATTAAAAAAAAACTATTCACTAGATCTCGTTCAAACCAATTTTCGGTGGAAGTTTGCATGGCAATGTATATCATATATTTTTTTTAGATTTTTCATTCTGTTATTTTAGAAGTTACAGGGGGGGGGACACACATTTTTTCACTTTGGAAGTGTCTCTCGCGCAAACTATTCAGTTTAGAAAAAAATGATATTAGAAACTTAAATATCATTTTTAAAGACCTATCCATAGATACCCCACACGTATGGGTTTGATGAAAAAAAAATTTTTTTTAAATTTTTATGACGTATTAAAAAAAACTACTTACTAGATCTCGTTCGAACCAATTTTCGGTGGAAGTCTGCATGGCAATGTATATCATATATTTTTTTTAGATTTTTCATTCTGTTATTTTAGAAGTTACGGGGGGGGGGGACACACTTTTTACCACTTTGGAAGTGTCTCTCGCGCAAACTTTTCAGTTTAGAAAAAAATGATATTAGAAACCTCAATATCATTTTTAAAGACCTATCCATAGATACCCCACACGTATGAGTTTGATGAAAAAAGATTTTTTGAGTTTCAGTTCTAAGTATGGGGAACCCCCAAAATTTATTGTTTTTTTTCTATTTTTGTGTGAACATCATAATGCGGTTCATAGAATACATCTACTTACCAAGTTTGAACAGTATAGCTTTTACATATAGTTTCGGAAAAAAGTGGCTGTGACAGAATCGGACAGACAGACGGACATGACGAATCTATAAGGGTTCCGTTTTTTGCCATTTGGCTACGGAACCCTAATAAAAAAGCGGCCAAGTGCGAGTCGGACTCGCGCATGAAGGGTTCCGTACCATTTAAGACGTATTAAAAAAATCTACTTGCTAGATCTTGTTCAACATTTTACCACTTTGGACACACATTTTACCACTTTGGAACTGTCTCTCGCGCAAACTATTCAGTTTAGAAAAAAATGATGTTAGGAACCTAAATATCATTTTTGGAGACCTATCCATAGATACCCCACACGTATGGGTTTGATGAAAAAATTTTTTTTTTTAATTTATTGACGTATTAAAAAAAAACTATTCACTAGATCTCGTTCAAACCAATTTTCGGTGGAAGTTTGCATGGCAATGTATATCATATATTTTTTTTAGATTTTTCATTCTGTTATTTTAGAAGTTACAGGGGGGGGGGACACACATTTTTTCACTTTGGAAGTGTCTCTCGCGCAAACTATTCAGTTTAGAAAAAAATGATATTAGAAACTTAAATATCATTTTTAAAGACCTATCCATAGATACCCCACACGTATGGGTTTGATGAAAAAAAATTTTTTTTTAAATTTTTATGACGTATTAAAAAAAAACTACTTACTAGATCTCGTTCGAACCAATTTTCGGTGGAAGTTTGCATGGCAATGTATATCATATATTTTTTTTAGATTTTTCATTCTGTTATTTTAGAAGTTACGGGGGGGGGGGGGGACACACTTTTTACCACTTTGGAAGTGTCTCTCGCGCAAACTTTTCAGTTTAGAAAAAAATGATATTAGAAACCTCAATATCATTTTTAAAGACCTATCCATAGATACCCCACACGTATGAGTTTGATGAAAAAAGATTTTTTGAGTTTCAGTTCTAAGTATGGGGAACCCCCAAAATTTATTGTTTTTTTTCTATTTTTGTGTGAACATCATAATGCGGTTCATAGAATACATCTACTTACCAAGTTTGAACAGTATAGCTTTTATAGTTTCGGAAAAAAGTGGCTGTGACAGAATCGGACAGACAGACGGACATGACGAATCTATAAGGGTTCCGTTTTTTGCCATTTGGCTACGGAACCCTAAAAACCATGCATAATTATTATAAAATAACAGGTTACAAATACTAAGTACAAATACTTTACACTGATAACTCGAAAATTTATTAATTTATTTGCCAACGTTACTAATTGACGTGCCCGCAAAATGCCTCCTCGAGTGCGGTGTATGCCCATAATATGTTACCGCCATTTTGTTTGTCAGAAGCTAGTACTAGGTTAAGATAATTTTCTTGTTGTACTAACACTATGGATACATTGTTTGTCCGAAATAAAGAAATTTATTATTATATTTATTATTAAACAAAAGTACAATATCAAATAAGCAATATTGTCAAAATAATGTGATCTACACACAATTGTTACTAATACTGAGATCAAGATTTACTGGCTGGTTTAAGCAAAAGTTATAAACTACTAATAGAGTGGGAAAACTTAGCTTTTGAACTTTAATATGTTTAATTAGTTATTCTTGTGGGCACCTGACGCCATTGTTGCGTAATTACGTTTTAATTTAGGTGAGGGTGCGTTGGGGTAATATCGAAAATATGAATAGTTGACACTGTGAAACCTTTTCAAGTTTAGTAAACGTCACTGGCATTACATTGATGTAAAAAGTAAAATTATTATGAAGTGTTCTGTGAAAAAGTTCTATGGTGGGTCACAAATCAGTTTGTTTGAATACCTACTGTTGTAAAAGCTGAAACTTATGCACACAGATTTGTTTCATACTCATTATATGTAATTCAAAATAAAGAAATGGAATTCATGGAGCACTGTCTTTTCTAAGTTACTATCTTTATTTTACGATAAGCAGTTTAAATTTTGCTTTGCAATGAATTTGTTGTACAATTTCATTTTGATAATTAACTCCTCATTCCATAAATAACGATATTTTTACCTAAAATGTTAATTAACTACCCTCAAGAAAAACTACTGAGCCATGTATTTAAATGAACATGTATTTTACTTTCCTCGTATTCGAAATGAAAAGAAGAGTGTATAAACCGAATGAAAGGCATCATATCATCCCTTGGTTAATAATTTACTGTTTCTTGATTTTTTTTTATCCAGCTTCTTTTCTTTTAAGGTTTTGCAAACATAGTCCACTTTTCGTGAGAATTTCTTCGTGGCATTTGCCTTTGGTAAACGTGTGAAAGCTCAATATAAAAATTGCAATTCTTTTCGTTGTCTTGTTTCTGACCACTCTGTCACGCTTCAATTTTTGTCTTTTATCAAATAAATAAAAAAAGTTGAGTGCTTCTAGCTAGAAAGTCATGCAATAGCAAAACCAAATAATACTGTTGATTATAAACTCTTGACAAAAATTAAAAATTAAATTCCACCCCATGCAAAAAGCTCCATTCCGTCACATTTTTTAAGGACAAAAAACAAACCAACGTAAAGAATTTTGACCCAGCCCCGTCTTAAGATTCAAAGAGTCTTTCAAGCAAAAGGTATCACTTTGTCGCTTACTACCTATACGAATAACCTGTCAGAGCATCCTTATGGCAAGCGACGATGCAGTACTTTTATCTTGAAAACGACATCTTTTTTCTTTTGCTGCTGTCTGTATGTGAACAGGATTTTGTAGCAACTGAAAATTAAGTAATCTAAAAAATATGGAATTACCCCAATGGCCCTTTATTTGGTTATGTTTCAGACTTTGTTGACGTTACATAAAACAACTCATAATGAGGGTGTAAAGGTCGCGCAGGTATTTGTTCAAAATTGTTATTTAATTTTATGTCACAGTAAAAAAGCGCTTTATTTTTATTTGTAGCTGTTGACATAAAAAATCGTATTTAGGCGTATTTTAAAGTTTTTATTAAAGCCTGCCAGATTTTTCTAGGGTTCATAATGGCAAGATCTTAGGGTCAAATGACACAAACGTAATCTTAAATTTATATCCATTTCTTCTTCTACCTGTCTGCCCAAACAGCTAAGGATAATCACGGACTAATTGTTGGGCCATTACTTTTTTAGGACATTATTACACAAATTGACTAAGCCCCACAGTAAGCTCAAGAAGGCTTGTGTTGTGGGTACTCAGACGATATAAATAATGTATAAATACTTAAATACATATACACCCCAGACTTAGGATCAAATATCCGTCCTCATCACACAAATAAATGCCCTTACCAGGATTTGAAATTTGAACCCGGGACCATCGCCTTCATAGGCAGGGTCACTACCCACTAGGCCAGACTGGTCGTCAACTTTACATTCGACATTTCACACCGTTTTAGTATTGACAAACAAATTAGCTTGAACCCTAATATGCTCAACAATTAAAGTCCGTGACGGTACAGACGTGTACATCACTGAGGTTCAAATTCAAATAAGTTGAATAGTAAAATAAAAAATGCACTAAGGTTGAGGTTCTGTGAGGTGATGGACGCTCGAGTGTAATGTGACATTTTCTAACCGTTTGTGTAATGTAAATTAATATAAATTTTAAGTTCTATGTTGTTAAATTTAGTGTTAGTTTCATGACGTATATACTGTATTGTCATGTAAACATATTTATATAATAAAAAAAACATCTGTCTGGCAGATTTGTCTGGCGGAAAAATCTGTTAAAACCAAACAGCACACGACTGTAGCATGCTGTAGCTTTAGCCAGTGGGATGACACTGGACCTTTTTGGAGCTCTCGGCACAGCATTGCTACAAGGAATTATTAGGGTTTGCAAAACTTGACGTTCTTTTGCATGCACAATCACACATAAGATAATGACAATAATTGTGATAAGCCTGAATAGCCGAAAGAGATATTGCCATACATTAGAAATGGACAACATAATTCGTCGCTGAATCGCTGTCAAACTTCGGTTTTTATAGGACGTACCATTTCTGTACGGTAGCACTACGCGTGTTATTTATTCTTTGCTATAGCCATATAATTTATGGTAACAATTACGCAACTTTTAGAAATGCCTTTATACTAATGTGTTTACCTACGGGTCTTAAATATTCTGTTTGGATCTATGGTAAAAAAGTCTCACAGATTCTATCTCTATAAATAAACAGTTCAATGTATAAATTAGGTAATCCGTATTTTTTGACATTTAGATTTTATACTAGAAAGATTCTAGTATAAAATAGTCTAGAATCTAGACTAATATTGTTATACAATTTTGGTGTTTGACGATCCTTTGGTGAAATTCTTATTATAAAGTTTGACATATCTATAATAATTCAATGTTTTTTTAAGATCAATAATAACTGCATCAATAAATTGCTCTGATTTTTAGATTAAGATGATATTTGTAAAATTTGACAATTTAAGAGTGCTTGTTGCTAGGCCTATTTGAATAAAAAATATATTGACTTTGACTTTGAAACTAAAAGCGATTAAAATCAATTTGAATACCAAAGTAAGTGAGTTAGGTTCGTCGCAATCAGTGATATTGTTTGAAAAACGACTGGCAGCTCCATTTGCACAATAATGATTTCCTACTTTTTTCCAATAAACATGGAATCAAAAAATGTAACAAAAACTATAATAAAGGGTTAAATATTGGGGATGATATTTGTGATAACTGATAACGAATCAAAATGCAGTTAGGAGGAAATAAATAGTTCTACTAACTAAATCTAGATGAGAAGTAGGTATAGTCTGTCCACTTTTCTAAGATCAAAATAATACGACATAATAAATCTATTTTGGCGAACTTTATCTTAGAGATCAGAAAGGCTATACATACATATAACTAATAATAATTAGTAAGTGTAAAAATATCATGATAATACTAGACTAAGTATCATTAGCGCCAATAGTTATTTTTCCAACTTCGATTGATTTTGCCAATCGGGATGATATGGTTACCTACCTAATTACATATAACTTATTTAAGAAGGTCGTAACAAAGATGTTTTATACTACTGATGACCTATTTTGCATGTTAGATAATATTAAGTAGAAGTTAGATAGTCATTTAGTTAAGTGTACATTTGTGTGCTAAACTAGTAAAATATGTTTTAGTACAGATATATGTTATCCTTACCATCTGATTATTTTGCTCTTTATCTTTTTTTTTGATTATTTTGATTTGGTTATTTTTCGAAAGGAGTGCCTGGCGTCCGTTGGCTCGTTGGGTGGACGACATTCGGAAGACTGCGGGTCACTTCTGGATGAGATTGGCTCGGGACCGGGATAAGTGGCGTACTAGAAGAGAGGCCTATGCTCAGCAGTGGGCGATAAAAGGCTGATATGATGATGATGATGACCATCTGATTGTACCATATTTTAAGCAAATAGAATACTTTTTTTTTTGTTTTTTTTTTTAAGATTAAAGCGTATAAACGTAACATCAATAAAGCTTTTATCTCACCTCACATACCTAACATACCTTCTTTTGAGTATACTAGTGAATGAAACCAAGGACGTTTAAATATTAACCCGAACGCTGCAGTAACGGAAACCTGCAAGTCGGTAACAAATAGTTAATTCGATTAATTTGGCCGACTTCGACCGATGTTGCTAGTAGGGGAGATTTGTTGTTCAATTTGTTTCACTCAACGCGAACCCGATATATGAGGTTCCTTCTTTAAGACCGTCTACTGTGGAACCGTTTTTATGCTATTGCATGGTAAATTTTTCACATTTGAGGACAATCTTACACAGCTCGAGATAGACCCATATTAATGGATACCGTAAAATGGGGTGAGTAGGGACATAACTGACATTCAAACTACGATAAAACTTTATTTTTACATGTGGCAAACTAATTTTTATACATAATGAATGTTCCGGTTGTTTTAATTTTAGTTTTTTTGTTTATGATTTTATGTAGTTCCATTTCATAACTTTAAAGATAAATACGAAATAGTAGGAAATCCTAACCCCGTAGTAGGGGTGAGGAGGGTTTTCGTACTAAGGCGAGTTTTGAAAATTGTTGGATCGACACTTTGGGATTATGAACATTATAATAACTTGATTTGTTATTGGAATATATAATTTACGTAGCAGTAGCCTGTAAAAACCAACTCATCCCTCTGTCATCCCTCCTCACCCCATTCATAACCCAACTTCCCTTGTAATCCCAACTCACCCCATTTTACGGTACTAGGCGACGAAATATATATGTGTCATAAATACTATGTATACTATGTATATAGATAGATAATATGTATCCGCAATTGAAGAATATTCATGATAATACACACATATAACATTTAAATCTTTCGCGTTTTGAACACATATTAAATCACATAAATAAAAAAAAGTCGGTAAAGAAAGGTAATAAAATAAATTCGCTATAGACCCAGTTATAAATGTGATTTAAAACACACGTATGTAATATTAATATTAATTAAACAGCACCTTAATTACCTGCATAAATCTGAACCCCTAGTGTAAATTTATTCGATAGCGTGACGTGACGTACGCGTTTGCGTTAACACTCATTTTGTATGGCATTTAGAAACAGCGCACCAAGCGGGACGTTTTGGAAACTCAAATTCCCATACAAAATAAGACAACACAAACGCGTACGTCACGTTTCGCTATCGAATAAATTTACACTAGGGGTACTGTATTATATACCGTTGAATTTAAAGTTAAGTTATAAAACGTTATCATGCCAAATATCGGCTTTTGAGCTTTATCAGAAGTGTTAAAAAATAGCGTCACGTACCCGATACTTTTCTGAATGCCTCTTTAATCCTTAGATTTGCTACAAACTATAAACTCAAATTAAAAAAATATATAAAATTAAAAATTATTTATTTCCATTTTACGCTGCAGCCCAGCCACACGATATTCCTTTTACAGTAAAGGTTTAAAATCCCTATGTTAAAGCCTAAGATTAACGATGGTCTCCACACTAGGCAAAGCCTGTATCGTGGTTACCAGTTTAAAGATACTTAAATATAACAATTTTGACACCACACATTTTTTTTTTTACATGCATGTTTATTTTTTTTAGATATATACACTATGATATGTTATCTTATCTGAATTAAATAAATGATATCTTATCTTATCTTACACATGAATTAACAAAAGTTCTAATCCTATTGATGTCGATAAAACACATGAAATTAGAAAAGTGCCTTTGAAGTCGATATTAAAGTATGCTCTCAGCGGGAGTCAATCGTGGAAGTGCCCCGAACGGGGTCAGCACCTTGGCCGGGGAAATAGAGCGAGTGCCACTGACGACGGTGGCTTTGAGGCTAGAGATTTTAGGTTTAAGAGGAACGCAAACTGAAAAAAACACAATTTGTGAAATGATAAATTAAATATCATTAATGATTAAACGAAAGTTACGTTAAGTGAAGTGCTATTATGCTTTTGAGTATTACAAATTACTTTTGAGTATTTCGACGACCGGTTTGGCCTAGTGGGTAGTGACCCTGCCTACGAAGCTGAAGGTCCCGGGTTCAAATCCTGGTAAGGGCATTTATTCTTGTGATGAGCATGGATATTTGTTCCTGAGTCATGGGTGTTTTCTATGTATTTAAGTATTTATAAATATTTATATATTATATATATCGTTGTCTAAGTACCCTCAACACAAGCCTTATTGAGCTTACTGTGGGACTTCGTCAATTTGTGTAATAATGTCCTATAATATTTATAAAAAAAAAACAAAGATGGGACGTTCCACACCCTGAGGCATGAAACGCTACATTAAAATAACTTAAATTTTGAGGTAATTACTTTTTGAATAATAGCAAATCCCATCAAAAACATTTTCATGTAAAGTGTCGCCAAGACGAGACCATACGGTCGTACTGTCAAAAAATTATCCCTCAGCTTCTAACTCTACAAGCCCTAACTTCACAAACTTTTTGTAATATTCTTGACCTTAGTCAAAAGATGTGGCTAACCCTGTGGGTGGAAATCCCATACAAACTTCTGTCCCCTAATTTTAAAGGGTGATTTACTAAAAATCCTGATATTTGTATTTTATTTTCAATAACAACGAGTCCCTATCTAAATATTCAGACGTAGCATCAAAATATGCGGAAGTCTCATACAAAATTTCATTCCCTAGTTTAAGGGGTTGGGTGGAGGGAGTTCGATGTTTTAGATTTGTTTTATGTCTGTGTACTACTGTGGACTTTAAAAAAATCCCTAAGAATTTTGGTCATCAGTATCATCACAGTAACGATATCGGTTTTTTTAGAAATCAATGAAATCTAAAGTATAATAGATACAATTGAAACTTTATGTTTAATAAGTTTACTATATTTGCTATAGGTAATCCAAACCCAAGTTATGAGGGTTCAAAAAACCGTCGAAGAAGGTAGGTTAGGTAGTGCCCTTGCGCTTCGCTTGGCTCGTCTTGGCGGGGGCATTATGATCAATTTTTTTATGTCATATAATAATGACTATCTAGAGTCCGTCTAAGCTAACCCTTCACCAACTTGACAAGCGACAGAGTCCTCACTCCACCATTAAATTAAATTTCTATGAAAATATGACGTTCCACACTTTGTCGTAGCCATGTCATGTAACTTTACGAGTAGACGGATCTAAATCAAATACGAAACTTTAATCTTCGCGAATTTACGGTAGCCTGTCAAATCTACACCGTCAAAATGGCGCTTTCAAAATGCCGGCCACGTCAAGCAGTCGGAACTTGTTGAGTTACGGGCGCGTTCATTTAACTTGCTCCGAACCATTGTTAAGTGAAGTGTTTTAAGTGAGTGTTCACTGTACACTAAGAACGAAAATGGAGAAATATTTGAGGTTTTCTAAATGGCAATAAATAAAGGAGCTGACATTTCAACTGTAGTAAAATGCTTGTTATATTTTAGAAGCTGGTATTCAAATATCTCGCAAGTAATAATACCTAACTTTTTTCTACCTAAGAGTATTAAAAGTTGAAAGATAGGTACGCTGTTAGTATTTTCAAAAAGAAGACTCTTTTGCTTATTTTAAAATTTAAATACTTCGAAATCGGGGTAGTTTTCAAAATGGTAAATATATAAAATCAGAAATACTTCATACTTCAGTAACACTTACGATACTGCGGCGCTTACCGAAACATCTTGCTTAATTTTGCTACAGTAGGAAAGTGCATCTAGTTTAGTAGTTACTTCCAACTTGGGAAAAAAATCTAATTATTTAATGAGTTATTCTTTTTTTTGTTTTTTTAAGTCTACTATATAAATTATAGTCAAAGTCAAAGTCAATATTATATTCTTTATTCAAATAAGGCTAGCAACAAGCACTTTTAAATCGTCAAATTTTACAAAATATCATCTTAATTTAAATAGCAGAGCAATTTATTGATGCAGTTATTATTGTGCTCGAATAAAACATTGAATTATTATAGATATGGTAAACTTAATACTAAGAATATATCATAGACTCAAGAAAAAATCCACCGGCATGTGCCCGCCTCGAGCACCGGTGGACTTGGTCACTTTTCTTTAGTGTACGATATCTATTTCAGTCTATAGTAAATACTTACCATTTTCAAAATTACCGCGCTTTCTAACTTACCCCATTGCACCTTACTGATTTTAGAATGATTGTGATGTAGGTATAGTGTCATCCACAATGACGCGCAGATTTGTCAAATCTAACCTTTAAAGACATGACATTACGAGTCAAGGCACGCGTCTTCGTGAATGACACGTTCTACACATACTTTAAATTCATATAAATAAACGGTTGTCATCATCTTTTAGTATTGTCTCACCTAGAGATAATAGGTAAACATAAAATAATAGGTATCTATCACTCACTTTAAACTCTATTGGTCTCATTTGATATCATCTCCTGCTGCTTTTTACCTGTAAAATAAGGAAAATTATTACAACATTACAACCATTTTAATAAAGCGACATTTTATCTCGGTCAATGCTACAAAGAGAAATTAGGTTATCATATTTGAACTTCAGACCGACTCACTCAACCAAAAACCTGAGCGTATTTCAACAGATGACGACGCATTTTCGGTATTTACTTTAATAATTTAATGAAAATCGTTGAAATTTGAATTTTAAACGGCTGGCATAACATTCCATAATATCTATATAGCTTTTATAATAGCTAGCAATATTTTACAGGTATCATAATTTAAGATTTCATTTTGAAGTCGCAATGTCGACCCATTTATATGTGATTGTTATATAGTATTTTATGCAACAGTTGTATAAGAAGGGTCAAAAAAGGCGAGTGGCGTGAGTTACAATGTGAGCCGGAGCCGAAGGCGTAGGCGAACATTGTAAAGGAATACGCCACGAGAATTTTTTGACCTACTTATACAACGTTGCATACAATATTTTTCCTACGAGTCAACAAAAATAAATCTTAATTTAGGTAAACAAATTACAGCAAAAGTATATAGCCAAGACGCGCGAGCATACCTTGTTACGCGCCCGGCCCGCCCCGGGCCGCGGCCGGCCGGTCGGCGACACCTCCTCGTAACTCATGAGGCCCTGGTACTTGCTACTTGCTAAATTAATTTTTTGGACAGTTTTTTCTCAATTTTGGCCACCGTAGCCTACGGAGACTAACAAGCAACGCTAAGCGGTCTTCGTAGTCTATGGGTGTTGCTATATTACAGGTGTCACATGCGTGTTTCTGACTTATGAAGTAATTATTTTTACTATGCAACCAAATGAATATTTTGTAAGTTGGCAGCAATGCACTTAGTTTAAAACTGTATTCGTTTTGGTTTTGTTAGGTTGGTAGCCATTAATCGCAGTAACATTATAGCTTATAAAAGCACAAGAGCTTTTATGAGGAATAGACAATATAGACTTTTCTTGAAATCTTTTATGTATGTTCTTATATTCGTGTTAATGAATGCATAAATGACAGATAACAGTAGAGGGGTAGGAAAACCAAATTATAACATTACTCGCGCAATTTTCTTCTATATAAGTGGCGTAAAATACTAGCACAAGAGATCGACGTAAAACAAATTGGTTCTATTTTGTCTAAATAATAAAACAGGGGTCGAACGAATGACCGTTCCGTACGTGTATCGCAAGACAAATGGCGTCACTACAAGCACGTGGAATAAACACGTGAATTGTGTTCAAGCAGTCTATTTTATCGAGAGAGAAAATATATTTCCGTTGAAAAATCTACACCATGGAGCATTTTATTTAATCTTGAATTTTCGACTTTTACCATTTAATAGGCGTGGCGATGCAAGCAAGTTTAGAGTAGGCGCTGTTATTGTACAGTGGGATTTTAGGGATTAATTTATGGAACACGCATGTTGAGTATAACAACCCGTTGAATTTATAAATCGATTTGAGTAATTGACATTTGACGTCTTCATACTGGCCTACGAAAAGTTTTATATACAAGCATTAAGTATAAACATATGAACAAGCATTAAAAACAACATATTGAACGCCAAACACTGGCTAATTGTGACGCTAAGTGATAGTATTATAGTATTATAAATGTAAAATATTATCATTTATAATAGTCCCTTTCGTATATTATATTATTTGTAGGTATTTGTAATTATTACTGGTACGCCTGCAGGTGAGCATCTACCAAAGAAGAAAACTCCAATAAAATACTTCTTATTAATATTTAAACTTTACTGCACTTAAAATAATAAGAACAAATGGCGTACGCTTTAAGGTATTCTCTACCAGTCAACCAGTGAGCCAAAAAGAGACGTTTGTTGCCTGTCATTTACTACTTATCAACAGTGGACAATCCTGTGCGAAACTTTTATTTTTTAAATATCAACCTACATAGTAAATGACAGGCAATAAACGTCTCTTTTTGGCGCAATGGTTGACTGGTAGAGAATACCTTAAAGCGTACGCAATTTGTTCTTATTATGTGCAGTAAAGTTTAACCTGTGCGAAACTTTTATTTTTTAAATATCAACTATGTAGGTTGATATTTAAAAAATAAAAGTTTCGCACAGGATTGTCCACTGTTGATAAGTAGTAAATGACAGGCAACAAACGTCTCTCTTAATTACTACAATTTTTAACAAGTACTGGGGACGTGGGACAAAAACCTTTTCAGTGTCTCGTTTATCATCCCCAAAAATGTGACGGAGTGTGTAGCTTTTTGTATATGGATGATTTTTAGTTTATTTATTTGATAGAAGACATTTTGACCCAGTACCGTACCAGGGGCTCAAATGGCTTGTTTAAGTTTTACTTATTTAACACACAGATATATTAGCAATTCTATTATTACTATTACGGTTTTAGAAAACTTTTGTTTATGCCACAACAACTGTTTCAGAAACTGACTAAGGGACCCAAGTACTTTTATCTCCTGACAGTCTGCCTTTTATCTTAAATTAGATTAAATGAGGAAACTGAAACGCCGACATTTTGCTCTCAAGGAGTCCCGCCACGCAAATCATGATAACGTAATTTTTTAAAGCAATTATGTAATATTGTGTATTTAAGTTTAAGGTTTACGTATAACTTTGATAAAAAATATTACTTTTGCCAATACAAAATAGAGCCAAAAAAAACTCGAAACCAAATTCAGAAATAAAAATACAGTTTTTTTCATATGTACGCCCAATTTCATGACTTACGGCCCGATTCGAAGAATGATTAAGACACGTTTAAGATAAGACTTTTAATATAGATCTTTAAAAGATCGATAGCTAAACGACATGTTAAAATTGACGTTTATTTCGATTCCGCTGTGATCCCAATTCCAATAAGTTCTATCTACGATATTTCTAACGTCAAAGTGACATTGGTTGCCCGAATCGAGTTGCTTCTGTCAATTATAAGTCATACAAACGATATCTAAATAAGAACTTATCTAAACCAGAACTTATCGTTATCGTATCTCATTCTTCGAATCGGGCCGTTAGGGCTACTTGCGCAGGATTAGCCAACTAACTCGGAGTTAACCGTTAATACAGGGTTAAACTGTACTGTACTGTATAATCCTGGAACGCGCAAGTGGCATTTAGAGATATATAATATACACAGTGGGCTGGTAAACCCGACAAATTTTAAAGATGTATTCTTGAACGCATTTATAGACTAAAATGTCATACAAAGTAGAAATACTGACAATTCTTGTGAAAATTTCTCTCTAATAACTTAGTGAAAAACGCGTTTTTGGCTGCGATGCTGCTACTATGTGACTTGGTTTAGACGTATAAGTATACCTACTGACAGACATTAAAAGAAATTCGCAATTTTTATCTGTACCTAAATAAAATAAAAACTTTACTTGTTCGTTGTAATTTTTTTTTTTCGCCAAGATGTAAAAAAAGGTCCTGTGCAGAAAATACAAGAAAAAAAATATCTTTTGGCAAACAATTTTTTTTGCCCAATTTAACCAAAACTTAAAATATTTTTCGCTCCTCAGGAATGCGTGGTTATAAACTGACCGGTTTTACCAGCCGCGGGGTGTATACATTCATATCTGTTATCGTAAACAAAAACAAACGTGATGATGGGTTTTGTGTGCAAAAATCATTATATAATTAGCATAAACGTGCCTTATGCGACCTGTACCCGAACCACGAGTTGACACTATGCTAGGGACCGCGTAAACTTTATCGCAGTCTATCTCGCTCGCACTAATTCAATTCAATTCAAAAAAAATATTTCAGACTAATAATATTTGCCCATAAATTATCACAAAAAAAAATAAATAAATAAAAAAAAAATTACAAAAAATCATATCAACGACTAAAAACAAAAATAAAGAAAAATAAAATACAATAAAATTAAACACTATGTCAAAAACAAGAAAATTATAAAGAAATACATAAAATAATAGATTAAAATTACAATACATAAAATTAAAATTACAATGACTATGTCTGACTAAACAATTACATTAATGGATTGGTGCGATAGAGAGGGAATGCGGTCGAGTTCACGCAGTCAAACGCCGACTTGTGGTAGCCTTACTTAATCAATAGTAATCCATATTTTTATTCTTGTTAACCTGATATTTAAATATGTGGTTTAAATTAATGAAAAGATTAAATTACCCACTTAAAACCTAATTATGAATTAATCAGTGTCGGTTACAAAAACTAATTACAAACGTATATTAATTAGTCTACTCGTTAAACTGCGAATAATATAAATCGTATCATAAATAAATTAACCAATTTATTTCGCTGCTTTCATTTTAAGCCGCAGATTAGTTGGAAAGCATATTTTGACAAGCACCCATCGTGCTTGTTCGTAAATAAAATACAAAATAAATTAATACGGATATCAGAGTGAATCAACTTTTAAAACACTGATTTTGTGTCCCTAGACTCCCTAGCAAAGATTTTTCAAAAACCACGTTGATTTTTTTACTTTTTTGTTTACACGGGCATTATTAGATCCATAAGTATTTAATGAACACATTAAAATTAACAACTTGGTTAGATAAAAGTTACATTTTGGACGGTAACGCAGCAGAGAAAAAATGTTTGCTCCCATACAAAAATCAGGGGCACCCCATTTTTGTGGTACCTGCTCATACTCATATCTTAGATCTGTAAAGCTCACGCCATAGAGAAATAAGAAGTAATAGAGTGATTTCTCCAACATCAGTTTTGGTACCATAATGATTATTAATTTTATTGAATTACTTAATTTATTTATTAATTTTTATTTAATTTTATTTTTTATTATATTCGCAGTCGACATCTAGCATCAAGTAGCGGAACTCTCAGTAGTGCTACTCGACAATAGATATCGCGGCAACAAAAAGTCTAATGCTCAACCATTTTCAGCTAATATTATAACCAGAGTAAGTGTAGGAGTTGGAAATAGAGTTCCGGTTACTCTAGTTATAATATTAACGGAAAATCGTTGAGCATTAGACTTTTTGTTTTGCCGCGATATCTATTGTCGAGTAGCAGTACTGAGAGTTTCGCTACTCGATGCTTGATGTCGACTGCGTATATAATAATCATTTTGGAACCAAAACTGATGTATGGTGTGGGCACTATATTAATTTACTTTTTATTTCTCTATGCTCACGCGTAAGCAAAAGCAAACGCACTGAACCAATGCATTTTTCGTGTAATTTTCATAGTTTAAATTCGTATTATAGAATACCTATGGTGTAAGTGTTATAAGTATGAGTAATAACCGACTAATTTCATTTATAATTTTTATCGTTAGTGTGTTCATTTAATTAAAAGTTTAATTGATGTTACGTAATATGTTTAAAACAAAATTAATGACTCAAAATGTGTGTATATTAATTTGCTATGTTAAACGGAACTAATACTGTTATAGATGTGAAGTTACAGAAAGTAATTTTGGGAAAATTTTAAAGCAAAAAAAAGGAAACTTTCATTACGGAAATTCCGAAAATATCAGTTAATTCGTACAGATACCTCAAGTAATATTATAAAAAGAAAGAACAAGGTAAAACCTAGTTCCAAAAAATCCATTAAAACCACAAACAAACCTTTCAAACTAGCATACACAAACATCCCGATTCTAATAGATCCTAAAACAATAAAATACCTTACAGACATACAAAACAGACAGACAAAATCAACTTAGCCGCCTAATCCCGCGTAAGGGTCCATAAGTACTGCCATTCAAAACCAGTTTAAGATGAGCTCCAATCACAAGTATTTTCAACAGATATCGAGGCCAGATTTATACTAGTTATAAGGTATTTAGATAGTAAAGCATTGGGAAGAATTCCCATGTTATCTTTACCCTAGAGCCCGTATGAAGGTATTTCCTAAATGAAAAGATTAAGGTGACCGGTAGCTACCCCTATTTGGATTCAGGAGATCACGTATTCGTCCCTTGATAAGAAATTACCTACGAGACATCAAAGGGATGGACCCTTAAATTTTGAATTCAATTTTATTGAGAATTAGCCGCTTCGTCTGTAATCAAATTCGACGCTTGCACGTTCTTAGTTGATAAATTACTTATATAATGACTTCCTTTTAGCATCTAAAATGCACAAAATAATTAGTCGCAAAAAAAATATTTAACGTGTTTTCTTTGCTAGCAGAATAAAAGATTCTTAGTGTAATTATTAGAATTAATGTTTCGTTTTTTATATACCTAATATTTGTTTATTTTACAATTAGCACTACCATTTTAACCTTACGTGCTAAAGCTAATCAGTATTGTGATACATGCAAATAGGTGAGATAGGTATATACTTAATTAAGTGACATTAAATATGTATGACGGATCAAGAGGGTCGAGATCTTCATCGGACATGATTAGTTATTTGAATTAGAACACAATAATGCACAGTTTATAATTTTATTATGGTGGTAAATTAACAACTTAATTTTAATCGTAAATTGGCCTTGTAGTTCTAACGAAACGCGGTACAGTTCCTAAGAGACTAGTGCACTTCGCCACTGCTGGGAGTAGAATGACCTCTCGCTATTCTCATGCCCCTTCTCCTAGACTCCGTACAGCGCCACAGATGGCGCTTGCGTTCCGCAGCAAGTTCCGACAAGTCATGAGGACTCATTTGAGTCATTTGATCATCCGTGATCATGACCACGATGCGACATGTATAATATGTATAGTTCATGTCATCCACGATAACGCGCAGATTTGTCAAATTTAACCTTTAATAACATGACATTACGAGTCAAAGCATGCGTCTTCGTGAATGACACGATCTATACTTTTAGTATGTGTATATTATAAAGTAGAATTCAAGAGAAATGGCAAATTATGTAAACAAAAATGGCAGTTTTTGTTAGCATTTTACATAAAACCTCAAATATTTTTACAAGTGTCGCAGGGTCGCCATGTAAGGTATGGCGTCACTGATACAACACTTGGTGTCTGAACTTGAATGTATTCTGTTAAAATAACGCATACATGCTATTATATACTACAGCTACCTACGTGTGGGGGTGAGCCATTACATAGTACACACACTACAGACAAATAAATTACATAGTACACACACTACAGACAAATTTTCTAAGCTTACCGAATTACAAGGTCATAGGTCATACTTGTAAACATAGCGCAGTATAAACTCTGGTGGAAAATCATTTTCAAGTACCTTAACAACGATCATCAACTGAATTTCATTTTATAAACTTTAAGTCTATAATAGTTTGTGTATGACATAAATTATAAAACGTCGGAATTTATATTTGATGACCGATTAAGCCGATCGACCCTGCCTATGAAGCCGTACCTATAGCCTAAGTAACGGCATTTATTTGTGTGATGAGTGATGGGTGTTTTCTATGTATACACGTGTGTATTTATCTATAAACGTATGTATATAGTACAAGCTTTGCTTAGTTTAGGGCTAGGTCGATTTGTGTAAGATTGGGATAAACTTCATACAAATAAGTCAAGAATTTATTGAAAAACTTAAATTAAAATAAATGTTCACCATTCTTGTTTTAGAGACTGTAATTAATGTAAGTGCTTGTATAAAGTATTCATTTCGTCTGGTTTATAGCACATTAAACTGACCCTAAGCACTGAAGTAGGTATATCACCGAATTCAAAGAACAACAGACATCAAAACTTTACACGATAATAAACAAACAAATTGTAGGACAATCTGGAACAATTTGAATAAATGTGCACAGTTTGACAATAATAATATCGGTACACGGCAGGAAGAAGTTGATAACGAGAGATATAAGATCAAAGAAATTAGAACTTAAAATATAATTACATGAGGTTCAAATTTCTTCAGTTTTATATCTTGATCTAAATGTGAATTTGAGCCGAAATAGGCAAATAATAATACCATTAATATAAAAGGCTGAATAATACTATTAACATAATTATTTCGTAGACACGGCTTTGAACCTCAGACATGTATATTAACCACACTCCAATCGCTACACGTATCTATGCGAATAATACTTCTCCTAATTCCTCATAGATTCCGTCATCAAAACTTAATGTCGATGTCGGCAAGGAGGCAAAGTATATATATCAGCCAAAATAGTTAACTAAGCCAATTCGAATTAACCTTAGAATATGTATCAAACTACTTTGCTACTCTTATGGATAAAATGTAACTTCCTCGTCAGTTTTCGAAGAATAAAGACAGTATTCGTGAGCTGGTGTGATAAAAAAATATTTTACTCATCAGGATTCTCCTCATACCTGCATGAAAAACAAATTAAAATAAGAACTTCATTTGAAATATATACCTACAACACAAGCATTATTGAGCGTACTGTGGGGTTTATTTAATTTGTGACATAATTTTCTATATCATTTAGTTATTTATTTATTATTGACCGTTAAAAATACAGGGTACACAAAGCAGAGCATCAAACTTAATAGCTAAACGATCGAAAGAACAATTTAACTAACGATTATACCTCTCAAACTCAACCACAGGCCATATTGGAGATAAAATATTATTAGACCCAAATGTGAATGTCAGATAGGACTAGATGCCTAACATTACGCTTAAGCTATTCGCCACAACTTGAAACAACCACTTTTAAGTGATATCCACATGGGATAACATCAGAGCTCATTCGTGATGGCCTTGGAGTAAGAGACGTCATAAAGAAGAAAGTCAAGAAGTTCAAGAAAGTCAGACGGTTTTAGGCAGTCAGGTGGCAACATAGCCCGGACCTTAGCTCTACGAGAAATGAATAATCGAGGCACTCATTAGCGCAATGTCATCGCCAAAGGTTTTAATGCCTGTGGGTTTTGGATTGAAGACGATGTTCGGGATAGAGCGAAGTAGAAGGAGAAAAGCAGAAAAGTGGACCCCGAGTACAAACGCCAGAACAACCATGATGATCTACGAGTACTTGGATAAAATAGCAAGGAATATCAAGACCAAGTTATACTAGACCGCAGCTAATATTTGAGTGTGTCTTTTGTGAATTTAGTTGAACCGGTGCTTCAAAATTGGCCAAGCTCCAACGCGAAGAATCCCGTATCAAATGTGTGCTAGATTTACATTTTCTAGGATTAGGAGTGGATTTGAACATTGAAATAACAAATCCGTACAAATACGATCGGCTTTCGTGGAAATGTCTCGTTTATTTAATGTTGAGGTTTCGCAGATTATCGTCTGGTTTTGTTGGTTTATTCGCTGTGATACTGCGGTCTCGTAGCTCGTTATTCCCTTTATTAATTATAGGATAATCACAAGAATTACGAAATTATTTAAGAGTTTGAATGTTCATATTGTTTTAAATGCTATATTTACCAAGGAAAAGGTACCTAAAAGTTAATGCTGAAACATGTTTTATTTTAGCAGACTTTCTATACAACGGCATTTTCAAATCCGCGCCTGTTGTGGTGAATTAACCTGTATGAGTATTCCATTGCTTAAAATCACACATATATATTTATTATTTTCAAATAGTTTATAGATGACAAAAACAAACAAGATACTATTAAATACTACTAAGTACTAATACATCCCGTTTTATTTTCACTAATTTCAAGGGTATTCTAATTAACTCCATTTCGGAGATAAATAATTATTTACTTTTATCTGATAAGGCCCTTACGAGCGTGTACACTAACCTTAGGGCTTGTTTAGATATTGATTAGTGTTTAGTACGAGTTTATACATTTGCTACTAAACGCACGTACTATCTCGGATGATCGATGTTAGAAATGACATTGATATGTCAGTTTTCAATTATTTGGTTGGGTTAAATGTAATGCCCGTGTTACAACAACGTTGTAGGCAACATTAACCTATTCATGGCCAAGGCCCGTCGAGCGTACACAACATGCCGGGTCACCATACAAACCGTTTTTAGCTAAAAGGTATGACTCAGCCCATGGGTCTCGGACTTGGCGCGCACGGTAAATAAATCGTCGCTTATGAAGCCGGCCGGTTGAATTACATTATGCAACATTTTTACTAACCACCTTATTTCTGTGCCTATAAAAAATACAGTTAGTAGCAATTAACATTTTTACTTTTTACAATTTTAATTTGCTGTTTGTTGTTGTTTTATGTGTCAAATCTTGGAAGTTCACTTTGACCCATTTCCCTTACCCCTCACAAAAAACAAAATATTAAAAAAAAATTGTTAATATTTGTCACACACTATTATGATAATACAATATTAGTTAGTGGTGACTGTTTCAACTGCCTTGTTTTATATAGAAACGAAAAAAAAAATTGAATATTAACATCATTGTTAATAGGTAATTGCCTAAGATACAATACAAAGATCACCAAATATTATGTCATAAAAGTACAGTGGAAGAAAATCCTCGTTGCCTTACCCCTCACACAGAACAAAATACTACGATTATTATACTACGGTTTGCTAAATGTAGCGTGCCATCATCCAAACAGTAATCGGTTCTAAAATGATACAATATCAAACATCTTCAACATGAAATAAGCTATAAAACCACCCAATAACGTTTATTTAAGCTTGCTACAGAAACATTTGTTTTACAAGTAGCGCCAGGCCACGGTGACCCATACCCTGAGCCATGTCAATAACTTCTTAAATATATATATTTTTGATATCTTTTAAATATGGATTTATCTGTTTGCTTGCAATGTGTATGTATCTGGAATTTCAGTATATTTACTATATTGCACTGATAGTAAACTAAAATTGAATATTATAGGCTCTATTTTCATTAAGAATTAACGCGTTTATAATTTTTTATCGTAATATACCTTATAGAAATTGTTTTTGACTTAGTGGATACGTACGTTATTACGTCAAAATACGTTTCCTTTATGTTTAAAATTAAATCAGAATCACTCGCCCTGTGGAACTGTTTGAGCATAACTCATAAGCTGAGTCGCTGGCCCTGAATGGGTTAAAATACTTTTTACGATTTTTTTATTATTTTTGTTTGAAAATTAAATATAACATTTAATTTCCTTAAACGTACTTATCCATACCCTGACGTAAACGGAAAACAAAAAAAAACACGGTGCTTAAGTTATTTCCTTTCTCTACATTTTCTACTATTTTAAATTAAAAGTCTGGAGCTTTCCACTCTCTACATTTTCACAACCATAAATGAATAGTTGTTTCTTGTAAATGTTTTATTATACTCTAAACATACAATGTAATTAGCTCCACCTCAAAGACAAGTAATAACTGCAGCTCAAAATAAAATAAATGTACGACAAAGCTTGTTAAAAATTGATAGATGCAGACGTCTTTGCCGACAGTTTGGGCAAGTTCATTAGGATCACCATGTTGGCCTTGAACTTTGGCTACGTAAATTAAACTAGGTTTTAATTGTTATAATTGTTTTGTTATCTCGTTTATTAATTTGTTATTTTGGCTTATATTCAGTAATTTTAATTATATTATAATGTGTAGCTTAAATTCTGAATTTGTTAAGTTTTATTATATTTATTTCGTATCTGTTGTATTAATACAAACCTTAAGCACTAACTTAAAGGTAAACACTTCGGTTTTTTTTACTGTAAGCTTATAGGTATGTGAAATAAACGTTATTGAATTAAAGACAAATAATTCGGCCATATAGGAACATTGGAAATCTTGCCGGATACCGCATAATTACCGAATATTCGGCCCATCTCTAGTTTGGATCATAAAAACGGGATCGCGAAACGTCCCGGCGGAAAAACTTGAAATGAAACCAATTAAATCCTCTATTCATTTAAACGCTTCGCTGTGCCTTTTCTCAGCGCTATTTTTCAGGCAAAATATAATAACTAAAATATATCTGTGCTATTTTTTATTTAAGCTTTTAATATGTATTTTTAAAAAAATATTTCGAGTCTGAATCAAAAGGTCCAAATTATATTAACACTTTTCAATCAACACCTCTGGGAACGAAACGGTAACCAAAGTTCTTTCAGTAAAGAACTTCAGTTACTTTCCTGAGGACAAGAACACAGCTATACGGACACGGTAAATATTATCTGCATCTCACTTCTACATACTGCTGCGTCCTTGTCGTCAGTCACCATACTGAATTAAGTAAGGAAAGCGTGGTGGGCTCGGGACTTACCCCGAGCCCTCCAACACCAGTAGCAGAACAGACACACCCAGACACACACACACACACACACACACACACACACACCTCGGATTCAGCTCAACCAGCATGCCGCATACGCCAGCTAGGCTACTGGACGCCTTTACCCATCATCAAGCAAGGTGTGTGAGGCGCTTAAGTTAATTACGCTTAGTTCAATAAATTTATTGTTTTGTTTTTACTAACCACATTTGGCTCCGGATTCCCATCACGGCCAAATACTTGTACACTGGCTGAAACTTTTTTTCTTTGATCCATTGTGGGATGTGAATCGCTTATCGGTTGAGTTAAACAAACGAGGGTTGCGCCAATTTTAATTAAAAAATACTAAAAGGTCCGGCATGATTCGGAATTGAATACCAAATTAGCATCCGCGTTTGCGCGGGGGGGACTTGATTTTATACAAGCTTTGACTGATATTAACACAGTTACAGAAATAATTTAAAACGTGAGAAACGTGTCACTAATTACAGATCACTAATTTACATAGGTGCTTTGACCTTCATGTTAAAGAACGGTTTTTTCTCTAATCTAAAAACCACACCCAATAACTAGTGTAGCACCTAATTTATACCTATTTGTATATATTTCAGACTACCAAGTCCAAGTAGATCGGTTTGAGTAGACGGTGTTTTTAATTACAACTAAGCCTAACCATTTTATACCAATACAATCTGACCATTGGGAATTGATAGAAAACCTTGCAAGATTTATTTTCATTATAAGTGACTACTAATCAATCGAAATCATCCTCAATCAAAAAAAAAACAAAATATCTTTGTTTTGCATACAAGATGGACTTAGTAAAGAAGCACATGCATATTTTACCAGCAACTGGCATGCAAAAACACAAACAGGCAAACATCTATTAACTATGCTAATAAATCTAATATTATATATGTCACTTCTTGTAATTACAACAAAAAAAAACAAATGTCATACTTAATTTAATTACAATTATCAGTGTCTAGTCATATCGGAAATAGTAGAAATATTCAACGTGTGTGCGTGTGCTCTTGTATTAGCCAACTTTTAAGTTTATGCTTAAAAAGACTAAATGGTAATGATTTCAGTTCGTCTTTTTTTAGGGTTTTTTATTACGAAAAGGTAAGCATTTGGCCACAATCTCACCTGATGGAAAGTGCCGATGCAGTCTAGGATGGAACATGCTTACTTAAAATATGTCTATTCACTCTCGATTTAAAAATGTCCAAGTTATAGTGGACTGAGAATAGATTTGCAGGAAGTGAATTCCACACCTTAGCCGTTCGCATGATGAAGCTGGATGCGTAGCGTTTAGTGCGAATCAGCGGCAGAGTAACGACGTAAGGGTGAAACGCAAGTCCGAGTCTAGTCCCACGGTGGCAGAACGGAGATGGGGGATAAGATTATGTATTATTATTATGTCTTGGAGACAGTTATAATTTTTTATTGCCATACAGTAAGCGCTCTTTCTATGCAGTACTGTCTTTTTTGCGGGTATGGCGAGACGATAGGGTATCTTGTATTAAATTGACAAATGTCCTTAAACGTAGTAAAAAGTTCAGAAATCAAAAGGTTCAATCAATCGAAATTTGTATACTGCCGCAAATTCTTACTAGAGTCAGACCAAGCTAAGTTGGCGATTTTGATAGCCCAGCCTTAAGTAAACGTCATAATTTCATAGAAGTTTGACGTTTAAATAACACTTGCAGTGTTTGGGCTGTCCAAATCGCTGCCAACTTATCTTGGTCTGATTTTATTACCTTATCAAAAAACTACTAACAAAACATTTTTTTTGCTCAATATCGAGAACTATCAAATATTGTTACAGTTCAATAAATTCAAAGCCTTCAATTTTATTACATCGCCCAACATTCGCTCTGTCTAAATCATAATTGCTATTTAATTTCAATACGACCGATTGAAAATGAATTCATATTTCAATTCTTTAAACACAATGTTATAACTTACTCGATCATGTTACCGCGAAAGCAGTCTTAGTGTGTTAATTTAAAGTTGGTTTTCCAATGAAAGGAGAATTAAAATATGGGGTTTGGAAGTAGCAAGTCGATTTTAGATTTATTGGGTGAAGTTTTCAAATGGCCGGTGTCGGCCATTTGATAAATTATTCGTAATGGTCGTGTAGGTGAAATGATGCATCGCTCCCGTGGACCGTCCGTGCCCATTCGCTTCTTATTTGAATTGAATTGCGATTGAATCTTTATAGAAGCACTTAACCCTTAATAAGTGTCAATATGATGAATGAATATGAAAAAGTATTCGATTCAAAATTGCAGAAAATAATTCCCGCGCCTTGAAGCTTTGTCGACGGATGCTCATTTTTTCTTGTATATCTAATCTCATCTTGTTTTGATATCACCACGAAATGCACTTAGGAATACGGCTATCTATTTATTTGCTGAACCATGCTCTCTCACGTGTTGGTATTCTGTTGAAAAACTTAAATTATCAATAATTAACAATAACGTCAAATCAAGTCAGCTAGTGAGAAATTGCTAGTCCAAATATAATTCTTTCAAATTCGTGAAGTCCAATTAGTGCAACGAAGGCCGTGTCAAGGTAAAGTTAGGTTACGTTTTTTCTCGATATCACCACGAAAGGCACTTAGGAATACGGCTATCTATTTATTTGTTCAACCATGCTCTACCACGTGTTGGTATTCTGTTTAAAAACTAAAATTAATAGTAATTAACCACTCACATGCTTTTAGCAACTGTAGTTGCCAGTTGTCACCCTTATTTTATTATAATAGTAGAAGTCACTGAAAAATATCAAGCACGTGAGTGGTTAACGAAATCGTCAAACAAATGAAATCAGATAGCGAGAAATTGCTAGTCTAAATATAATTCTTCCAAATTCGTGAAGTCCAATTAGCGCAACGAAGGCAGTGTCAAGGTAAGGTTAGGTTACGTTTTTTTCTCGATATCGCCACAAAAGGCACTTAGGAATAGGACAATATATTTATTTGCTCAACCATGCTCTCCCACGGGTTGGTATTCTGTTTAAAAACTTAAATTATCAGTAATTAACTATAACGTTGATCAAATCAAATCCGTCGGCGAGAAATTTCTAGTCCAAATGGAATTCCCCAAAATTCGTAAAGTCCAATTAGCGCAACGAAGGCCGTGTCAAGGCAAGGTTAGTTTAGGTTTTAGAATTCTAGAAGAACGAGCACAAGGTCAGGTCTTGAGGGTGCTCGGGACAGAACTGGTGACACTTGTGACATTGTTGACTATAGTGACACTGAAGCTGCAGAGCTAATTCTATCATTGTAACTGGATGTTTTCCTGCCGTGTATTGTTTTATTATTTTGCGTTGTTAATTGACCCTTCAGTGTTCTGTTACTGTTCCTTTGTTGAGTTTTTTGATTGCAAAGCGATGTTATATTTTAATGTTTGTGCTTGAAATCCAGGTTTTATTTAGTTATCCAATTTCCTGAAGCATGAAAATTAACAGTTTCTAGTCAATCCAGGTCAACAATACAACTAGGCAATGCACTGAAAAAAACATCTTAAACAATTAAAATTGCATTAACGTTTAATGCTTTAAACAGTTCCATATGAGCCTATCGAACAAAACAGTAAATTTTACTGTTCCGAAAAAAACTTTTGAGTAGCTACAATATAGTGACTATTTGTTTATTTTTATCGGTTATTCAATACTTAGAAATGTTCAAACATTTAACGTTACTGTTTTTTAAACATTTGTTGATATTGTATAAAGCAGTAATCTTAATGAAAATCACTTTAATGTGTGCTATCAAAAAAAATTTTTTTTTTTTTTAATGTGATTAAAACATTTTAGGAACAGGAATGAGCATTAAAAAAAAATTATGTCTCAGCACACTACATCAATTCGCCTATATAATCTTCTTAATCTTTCAAGTACCTACTGGTACTTTTAAGAAATTTTTTTTATTTCACATCTTATTATAGCTAAAATTACCATCCGTTTTCCTCTTGCTGTGTTAACAGAAAAAAAACTCTTGAATATAAATCAGGGGTTAAGAAAACGAATCTTTAAAAAGTCGTAGCTTTTATGGATCACAATACAGCTGCCATAAATTTAATTAGTAATCTCTAGGCCTTTCTCAAGAGTATCGATTAGAATCCCGAGTTTTGACTTTCGCTCGATATAATAAAATCACGAACGTATTTCTAAAAGAAGAAAGAAAATACATTTATTTATGACAAGACAAACACGGATGACAAAAACATGTTGACAATACAAATTATAACATTTAGCGCAAAATGCCATAAATGGGTCACAACTCAGCATGCAGCTGGCAAAGCCAGCGCTGTTCTACCGTTGTGACCCAGGCATACGCCGTTCGACGACGAGGCGGCTATGCTTTAATTAACTAAATTACTTAAAACTACAGCTCTAATTATACTTAAAACATAAAATTGAAACTAAACTATTCATACACTGCAACACTGCGGCAATTGCCGTATATAAAATGCTTCTAAAAATCGGAAATATCATGTTTGAGGGAACGTATCGATTACTTTTTTATTTATTTAAACGTACAAAAAATATCATATCCGCGCTCCCGAGCACGCACTTTTATCTCGCTCAGGCTTACCTTTTCTTACCTTACTTTACCTTACCTTACTTTACCTTACCTTACTTTACCTACCTTACCTTACCTTCGAAGAAACTTGAGCCAAAGTGATTACAGAATAATTTCAAAGTCTATTCTTTACCACAAGACAACGAGAATCAAGATGCAGTTTACCAACTTTAAACTAATATAAACTTTATGCGCCCGTGATAACTCGGTTCAACTTTTAAATTAAAATGAAGCAATACTATTCCTGCAGATATTGTTCAAGAGCAAAAACTAGGAAACACAGTCTAATTAAGACTTTTCATGTTTATTGTTTCTATTTGAAGAAATAAGATAGAGTACTCGGCGATAAATATTCCACATCGGTCTTTTGAGTTTCGGTTAATTTCGGTTTCGGAATGTTGTGGCACACTATACTTAGTTTTTTAGGGTTTCGTAGCCAAACCGTAAAAAACGGAACCCTTATGGATTCGTCATGTCTGTCTGTCCGTTTTTTCGGCATTGGAACTCCACAGAAGTAACGTGCAGTTTTTATTAGGCTCTTTAATTCAAAATCTATGAAAAACGGTAACGGGATGGAAATAAAAATCTTGGGACACTTTTTCTCGTATTAGGATTGAAAGAACCCGTGATTCTGAACATACAATTTTCCCAATTGAAAAAAGTGTACCTCGTGTGACCTCGTGTACAACTTTAAATAAAATTACCCTTGTCCTTGAAATTATTAATGTGCACCTTTTGTATATTTCTACACATCATTTCACAATATAACGGAATATAAATAAGTTATTAACACAAATTAAATTTTTGGTACAAGCTTTTACTGTACTTTTCTTTCCACAGACTTTTTAACTAATCCCAAAGAGAATTGATTGTGCCCCTTAGTTTGACATCCAAAATAGATGGCGCTGGTACTGCGCCATATATTTTACGGTCACTGAAGTCAAATGTCAACTTTTGACAATCAGAGTTACTGCAAAATGTATGGAGCTGTACAGCGCCATCTCGTTTATTGGTCAAATACGAAGCAATTCTTACACAACCATACACAAATTAGTTTGCATTATTTTATCACAGGGTTCCCATGGCCACTTTCTGTTACCATCATTAAATCAGCTCCATGTCATCATAATATTGCATTGTCATCCAATTTACATAAATTATGTATACAAAATGTCAGCTCAATCGGATATCTTAACATATTAACATACATATATACTACCTTATAAACTACAGTGATTCGGATCGAAAACCTAAAAAACACTTTATACATTACATTTCTTTTTAACTCCCTTAAGAAGTTAGTCGTCACTTTCGGTCTTAGGTGGATAATATATTCTCTTTCCGATTAATCATTCATGCGAAGGTCTAGAGGGCGCTCAGTAGAACTTATCCTTGAAAAAATTACATTAAATATGAATAAAGGTCCTGAGGTTCTTACAGTAAGTGTTTCGGAATAAAATGTATGAGTGTAGGGTGAGGATAATTTACGTTTGTTACACAAAGTATAGTAAATTCATTTTCAACATGCGCGTGGTAAAATTAATAAAGTTTGGACAAATGTCGAAAATATCGTAAAACGAATGAAACTAAAAACAATTGAGATCCTTCACAGCTTTAATTATTAATATTACAATTATACTGGTAAGTGATACGATATATTTTTTTCTTGTGATGAAAACGTTGGTAAAAAATTGTTTTCTCAAACTTGCAATGACATGTTTACATGTCTTAAGTACCTACTTGAAATTAGGTCCGGAAATACTACGTATCCGGTGCCATGAGTGAATATGATATAAGTAACAGTAATGTAATGTACGTACCTTATTACCTAAATTTACCTAAATTACCTATAAAGGAATAAGAAGTCGTTTTTTTTTCAGGAACAAACTTATGTTGCTAGATGGCGGTGGTTTTACGATGTTTCAAACATTCATATCTGGACATTAAGAGGGGCATAAAGCCATGAAATCAGAAGGAGACAATACATAGAGAGGTAATGAGGTAAGGTAATGTCATTCCAGATCTAGAGCAGAGCCCAACTGGGGAAGTACCTCCACCTTACAGAAAACCGCAGCCAAATAACACTTGACCCTACTCATAGTGTTGTGTTCCTGCCGGTGAGTAAGGTTGCCAGAGCTCAACGAGGGGGGGGGGGGGGGAGGTGCTAGGGTCGGTAACGCGCACCCTCTGGAGTTGCGTACATAGGCTACGGAGACTGCTTACCATCAGGCGGGCCGTATGCTTGTTTGCCACCCACTTAGTATTAAAAAAATATATGGCGCGTCGCGCGAAACTTGCGATGGAAGAAATGGCCATCGCGCTCGTTTCTACCTTTTATCTCAATTGCTCTGAAATGTACGCATTGTTTTCCTTTAACGTGTAAAGATTTAATAAAAAAACAACTATATTTTTGCATTAGCTTGGTCAAAATTCATTTCGTTGTCTTGTTTCTGACCACTCTGTCATGCTTGTATTTGTGTTTTCTACCAGAGAAATAAAAAAAAAACAAGTGCTATTGTACGTTTTTCTAGCAGAAGCTAAATTACATCTCATACAAAAAGCTCCAGTCCGTCATATTTTTTGGGACCAAAAACAAGCCAACGAAGAGAATTTTGACCCATCTCCCTCTTAAAACGGGTCCTCCCCCCTCCCCCTCTTAAACCTAAATGCCTCAGGAATTTTCACAATCTATCGTAATTACCGTGTTACCTTTATCGTATACTCTGTTGTGTTTGATTGTATAATAAAGCGCACATCAATTCAAAACAATGCAAAACAAAATTTTCTAAAAAGCGCTCGCTGTATTCAAAGCATTGCTATCCTAAAAAGAATACCAGCACAAACAAAATCAAAATCGTATTTGAATACATTGTATTTATTTGCCAATAAACATTGATAGCCAACAGGTAACGCGATGGGCAAATATCATTCTATCCTGTCATTAAAACAACTTATCAGTTAATAAAATCTTATAGAGTTACGCCTTTTTAGAATAAGGTCGCTGTATCCTTTCTATCGCCTAAGTAGAATGGTATTGTGTCCCACATTTTGCTATGAAGTTACGCTTTTTTTAGAATGTGGCAGAATACCGCTGGACGCTAGTGCTAAGCCAACTTAATATACATACCTGGCGATTTTATTTTTATTTGTAGATTTTCAGGACAGAAACAGCGCGTAGTTAATTTTAGCCACCCGCGCGACATGTTTCGGAGAGTCTCCATTTTCGAGCAGTAACAGTGTATGAGCGGATAAAGCGGCTATCGTGACGGTACTCAAGCGCAGTTTATTCTTTATATAGAATAGTGAAATGCCCTGCCCGAGTCTGTTTCCGCATGAGTACAACCTGAATCTCTTCAAGGCTAGAGTAAATAGGAATCTCATAGGTATGCGTGCTCCACCGCAGACCGCATCATCACTTACCATCAGGTGAGATCGTGATCAAACGCCTGCCTATCCTCCATAAAAATGTTTGTATGACATTTAGTAATGAAAATAGGATGAAAACATATTCCGTCAATTATTTTTCTAATTAAAGAGTCCCCGGCAAGCTCGGCCAAATTTCACCTTCCCATACAAACGGGTTTTCATTCTCATTTTAAAACTACGTGTTGGATTGTAATAAAAGAGATATATCTAGGGCTTAAAATAGTTTATATTGCTTTACCTTATAAAACAAACGAAATAGAGCAAAAAGAAGTTTTGTATGAAAATCTTAAATTCGCTGTGTTTTTGGAACTATGGTATCTGAGGCTACATAAACTAATTACAGCCCTAGATATACTCGTACCTATTGTAAGTACAAAGTTTCAAAGGAATCTAGCTAGAGCTAGTCGTTTTAAAATGAGAACGTAACTACGTTTGTATGGAGAACCGAGCTTTTCAATTCAAGTAGATTTACAAGATAGAGAATTTTTGATTGATACAATAACATAAGTAAAGATTGGATCTTTTTTTTTTTAATACTACGTCGGTGGCAAACAAGCATACGGCCTGCCTGATGGTAAGCAGTATCCGTAGCCTATGTACGCCTGCAACTCCAGAAGAGTTACATGCGCGTTGCCGACCCTAACCCCCTCCCACCCTCGTTGAGCTCTGGCAACCTTACTCACCGGCAGGAACACAACACTATGAGCAGGGTCTAGTGTTATTTGGCTGCGATTTTCTGTAAGGTGGAGGTACTTCCCCAGTTGGGCTCTGCTCTAGATCTGGAATGACATCCGCTGTGCTGTGCCCTACCACACAGAGCGAGATGACATTCACAATGCCCATACCTCTCTTGTGGACGTAGTTTAAGGACATACCCGGGTCCAATGCAATTTTAATCTTGCGTTAAAAAGAAGTTCCACTAGATCCATTTGTCATTTAAACTGGATCTATTACTAAAAAAAATCGTTAAATCTATCTTGGATCTACTGGTTGGATTTATAGATAATGAAGGACCCTCAAGTCGAATCAAAAGAGACTTGGAGGAACTACATATCATAAATAGGGACCTTAATTCGACGCCAGACATATAAACATTAATCATGCCTGAAATTGACAACTTTAACAATGATAACATTTCCACGTCGGTATACCTAAATTGAATCTCAGCCTTTTTGTCCTAAACATGTATACATTAATAATGTTTATTATATTCTAACCTTCACCTTACAACACTTGTTGGATTGATCAATCATCTCAGAGTTCTTTTCCCAACATTTTTTTCCAGGCCAGAGCATAATTTCGAACAATCCTTTCTTAGAGAAGCTTCACACTATACGACACAATTTCAGTTTCTCAATATAATTCAGCCTATATACGTCCCACTGCTGGGCACAGGCCTCCTCTCATGCGCGAGAAGGCTTGGGCTATAGTCCCCACGCTAGCCCAATGCGGATTGGGGACTTCACATACACCTTTGAATTTATTCGCAGATGTATGCAGGTTTATACGATGTTTTCCTTCACTGAAAAGCTAGTGGTAAATATCAAATTATATTTCGTACATAAGTTCCGAAAAACTCATTGGTAAGAGGCAGGATTTGAACCCACGACCTCCGGATTAAAAGTCAGACGTCATATCCACTCGGCCAGTACACATTACTAATATACCTGACACTTATTGTAAACTTTTGATCTTACGTATGTTATAAACATAAAAACTAAAAACAATTTTGGCGACAACAGTTTTTAGCTGCGCCATCTGTTCTGGTGTAGAATTTGGAAGACTCATACCTTTGGGTCAGAAGTCTTCGTTCGCAATTCTTTCCACCAGCGGCCGCGGTACGCTCATTGGTTACTGAGGTATCTTATCTAATTCTCATGATTTTCGGGGGCCATAGCGATCCTTTATGAAGTTGCCCCCTTAGGAAAGATCCATCAACTACTCAACAGCTTTTTCGACCATCTCCATATGTCGGATGATGGAGCTCATGGGTAGCATTTTGAATTCCTTTGGTCTTGGCCTGCTTCATCGTCCTTCATTCTTTATCTGGCGAGGGTGTAACATTCACACATAACGTGTATTACTGTCTCTTCCTCTTCGCCACACATTCGACAATTCGTGTTGTCGGAGTGTCCATTCTTAGGTATACCAGTACAGTCAAGGAATTTGATTCCTTTATTGCATTTATTATCTTCTAGTACCTAAAAAACAATATTTACAATTTTTTATTGTGATTGTATAAAATAAGATAACCCTTTATTTCATTTCAATCTTAGTTGGTAAATACACAGTGGTCGAGTCCTATTAGGTATGAAGTACCTGTTTCAGAAGACCTCGCTCTTCCAAACCGGCTAGCCTGAGTTGCGTTCTCGCGCGCGACTCTATACATCTTGCGCGACTTTAAGTATGGACTTGCGCGAGAGAACGCAACTTATGCTAGACGGTCACATTACAGTTTTAGATATCTACACTAAGAGATGTTTTTAAATTAATATTATATTTATATAATGAATTGACTAATTGATTAAATTTGCATTTGATAACTTATTGCTTTGACTTCGATAATATCGCATAGTGTGAAAGCTCTCTTATCTGCTTGTCTCAGACACATCAATCTTGGAATTTGGATGATAAATAATAAGCCGGATTTCCGAAGGGCTAGGGCTGTGATTTATTCAACTCGGACGTTTTGCAAGTATTAGGGAACAGATTGCAATGGTGATCGATGTTGACACCCTTAGCTCATAACACCGACTGCTTCTAGTTTAAAAGGTTGCAACCCTTTACATTGTTCAATGACACTTAAGCCTTTTTTCTAATAGGCGGGTTTTTTATATGCTGTAGTTTGTTATGTGTGAGTGTGATTGAACGTCCTAAAAGTATTAAAAGTTTTGTATTGTTTATCGCTACGCACCATTTTGAGAGATTTTGTGGGTAGTGTTGCTTTTCCACTTCGAGAATACCATGAATCCATAATGTATCCTCCAATAGTCTGTGATGGACTATTACATCCAGTAATCATAAATCATTTTTTTTATCTAATGTTTCATTTGTGACCGAGGTAGCGTTAAAAAAGTAATAACTTCTTTCCATACTTACAGTTGTATATTCTTTAGTTTTTAATCCTGGTAGCATCAAATCGATAAGATAGGATCCTAACATTAAGTGGGATTAACATAAAATGACCTTTTTTTTAAGAGGGGAAATGCTTTCCGCATACCACCCAGGCGCGGGGACGGGCCTGGGATGGTTATGTGGGACTCCCATGTAGACTGATGAGAGCCATGGTTTACCCACTAAAACCCCTCTGTTGCCGCCTCCGTGCTATAGGGCGAGGTCCCAGGAACGCCGAAGTACTCTTCCGCAACCTCGCCAGCGGCCGTCCGGGCTCGAACTCGACTCGTGGGGAATAGATCACCCCTTCATCTCAGTGGGCGCGTCGATCATACGTCGCGCCCGCTCGCGCAGGGACCCTTGTGTAGGCGGCAGACAACATAAAATGACCTACCTCACCTCAACCCTAAAAAAAATCTAACCCAACCTTCTAACTTTGACCACACTCCACAGAGACCACCTACAACCCCATTTGTGCAGTTAGACCGGTAGACGAGAATTAGCACGTTATTAAACTTTTACTATAACCAGAGACAAGAAATAACACAGAGTGGTAATTTCAACTGATACTAAATTGCGATTGGTAGGCGTGATACTATAGGTATAAAACTACTGGACAATTTCGATGCCCATTTAAAAATATGAGTAGTTTCCAAAAATAACATATGTGGAGATATCACAATTTTTTAAACTTTTCGCTAGTACATTAGTAGGTTAACATGTTTTATGTCTTTATTATTTCATTGTCTTTACCATCACAAAATATGCTCTGCACGTAGCGTTTAGCTGCCAAGTTTGCAAGCCGGCTTTTAGGCTAAATTTTAAGATGTTAGGATTTCACGTGAGTTAGTCGTTTGGTAGAACAAAGTGTGTTACTATGTACTTGGTGTAAAGGTACCTTACTTAGGTTTATTAGGTTACTGCTATAGTAAAAGTTGATCATAGTAATGAGTACGGTCGCGGACATATATTTTGTCTCAACTAAAATATTTCACCCACTATACTTAACAAACTTGTATTAAAAACTTCTCTTCATATGTTTTTCGAGTCATAAAATATTTTTTTCCAATTTTTAGGATTTCGTAGTCACCCCTTATAGTTTAGCCGTGCTCGTCTATCCGTCCGTTCGAGGCTTTGCTCCGTGAGCGTTTGTGCTAGAAAGCTGCAATTTGGGATGGAATCATGCATTGTGACAGAACGGTAAAATAAAAACTATAAAAAAAATTTTTTGATGGATACCTCCCATACAATTTTTTTTTTGTTTTTTTTTTTTGCTTGGACCCTATAGTGTGAGCTATAACTCCCTAGGGAGCTATAACTCCCTAATTTATACGAATTAACTAGGTATAAGTGTTTAAGCTTGAAAATATTTAATTCGATTAATTTAATAGCTGTTTGAAATATTTTTATACAATTTCAATTGTGGCTGAACGTCGAATAGGTCTGTGCCTTCGATTTCTAACCTGTCAAAGAATGACAATATGGCGGACGAATGTTTGAAATGTCATCGTATTTAAGAATTATTATTCACTTAAAATTTAGTTTATTCATCGCAAGTGTGATAAAAAACATTGTGTGTAACTCCGGGGGTAAGAATATTGTTACTCGAGTCTTTAATTCACTCCAGCCTGCGGCTGTGGTGAATAGACTCTCATACAATATTTGCACAATGTACTATAGTTCACGAACTGTCAAGTCGTATGGGTTACCATATCAACACACTAATAATATTAGACTAATATCGTTCGAGAATTGGACCTCTGGTCGAAGCACAGCCTAACTGTGTGGGTCTCAAAGCAATTAGTGATTTGACAACGGGATGACAAGGCTGGAATCGGATTTGGCCCGTGAAATATTTAATGCCTCTCAGAAGGGTACACGGGTAATGGAGCAAACATCGTATCACAGCTAATGGATACATTACATTTTTCGTCAATTGGGTAAGTATTTATTTAGGTAACTGTAGCTTAAGAGAAAAATCTAAAAAATATTTTTTTAAGATTGTTGTTATAGATATTTAACAATATAGAGTCGGACTAAGCTAACTTTGCATGTCATTTTAAATAACAGTGTGGAAATGGCATCATTTATGTATTTTTTCTATAAAAATGTGAAGTTTTAATGACATTCCATCACTTTGTTCTGTTCAAGTCGGTGTACAGGTTTTTAAAGGGTCGACAACGCGTATGTAATACATCTGGAGTAGCAGACATCTATTGGCTACGATGACTGCTTACCATCAGGCGGGCCATATGCTGATTTGCCAGCTACGTGATCGTAAAGAAAAACTCAACTCAGTAGAAGTATCTAGTCCATCAATGGCGTTTTTTCTAAGGCTCGGTAGCCATATGTTGTTGAAATTCTAAGCCGACTAGTACAGCTATGAAATCGGCTTGAATAAAGCAAAGTAAAACACAGAGATAGTAAAACTACGATACATTTCGTTTCCCGTTAGCTTGCAGCCTTGACCGGTCGCGCGGAAATAGCATAAGTGCCTCTCGACACAACTCGCTAGATAAGGGCCCTTCGCGCGCTCTGCTTAGAGCTCGTTCTATAATACTTTTGAAATGCGCTTTACTAGTTACAATTCATACACAAGCCTTTTGAAATAAAATCGAATAAGTATGGGTCAAAAATACATAGTTTCATGTTACCTATAAACTTAAATAGTCGCGCGGAAATTGCATAAGCGACACTCGACACAACTCGATAGATAAGGGCCCTCCGCGTGCTCTGCTTACAGCTCGTTCGATGATATTTGAAATGCGCTTTACTATTTAGTTATTTTCCTTACAATCCATACACAAGCCTTTTGAAATAATATCAAAAAGTATGGATCTAAAATATATTGTTTCATGTTACCTATAAACTCAAATAGTCGCGCAGGAATTGCAAAAGTGCCTCTCGACACAACTCGCTAGATAAGGGCCCTCTGCGCGCTCTGCTTAGAGCTCGTTCTATGATATGTATGAAATGCGCTTTACTTGTAATTTTTCGATACAATTCATATGATCAACCGTGGTAAATGCAACTACTCTAAAAATACAAGAAGCCAAGAGTTAGAACCACTTGTATTCATTGTTTCGCCCACCATAAAAAAGAATTCACCTATGGTACCTACGAGTGGCTCTAGCTTACTAGACATTCGTTTGGATATTTAGAGCAGTTTTCATTTATTTTATTTATTTATTAATAAAACTGAAATCTATCATTACGGGTTTCGCCTATGCGATAGATAAGCGAAAAAGCAATAATCAGAGTTATTGAAAATATAATCATAAACTTAACGTAATGTTAACACTGCAGCCTATGTGAGATCATTCAGAGAGCACGTAAATATGTCCAACTTCAACGCAAGTTAATTGACAGTGCGAATGGCCCTCGTTAGCGGGGCTTCCCTCAGCAGTTTTGTGCGAGCAAGGGGTACGGCCTGCCCCGGCGGGTGGTGGCTATTTGAGGGAGTTATTTACCCCATGGTTCCAATTGCCCTGGATGACCTTTTGGAATAAAATCAAAAAATATGGATCAAAAATATATTGTGTGACAGACTTAAATGGTCGCGCAGAAATTGCATAAGTGCCTCTCGACACAACGCTGTAGATAAAGGCCCTTCACGCGTTCTGCTTAGAGCTCGTTCTATGATATTTATGAAGCGCTTTACTAGGTACTTTACATTACAATTCATACACAAAATTTTTGAAATAAAACCAATAAAGTATGGATAAGAAATAAATTGTTTCATATGTAAGTGACACGGAATTACAGAAGTAAGTGACACTGGACACATCTCGGTAGATAAGGGCCCTCCGCGCTTAGAAGTTGGATCCGAGATATTTTTTAAATACGCTTTACTAGTTAAGGGGCCCACTGATTACCAGCCAGCCTAGCCAAGGTCACAATCGCTATCGCTACGACAACGAAACGCTTTGTGTCTCTCTATCACTTTTCTAAATTAGTGCGACAGTGACAGTTGAATTTCGATCGCAACGGAGCGTAAGCGATTTGCACGTTGACTACGCGGCCAGTTCATCGGACGATATCGGCTTGTCAGTCATTTGTGAATAACTGACAGGCCGATATCATCTTGCGAACTGGTAATCAGTGGTCCCCTTTACTACACTTAATACGTTACGTGAATCATTCAAAACTGTTAGTGGCCCCCGTAAACCGTTAGTTTACATTCAAATTCTTTTGACGTCAGAGACGCAAACAAAGTTCCGATTTCTGATATTTACATGTAAAAATATTTTTATATTTCGCTTTAGGCAAAAATGTCGTTATGCTGCAGATAATAATAATTGTTTGAAATAAAAAACTAGTCTTTTTTCCTATTTACCTACTTCCAGGCAGAATCTTTATATGAGTTTTGCATATATTATCTGTAAATTATATTAAAGAAATAGGCTATTATAATTTAATTTTTGCACAACCATATCTTTCCTTAGCTGTAGCTCAGTTTATCTACGCACGACCTACTTCAGACTGTGGCATGTATGGGACTGAGAGGTGAAATCAAACACAAGTGCTTACTCGCGAGCGTCTGTATTGTAACTAACTCAACATACATCGTCAACTTATGTATATCTATATCTTACACTACTACACACACCTCATCTGGGGGGTTGTTGAGAAAAAAAAAATTGATGTAAATTAATTTTTTTTTTATATAAAACTATGTATACACTATCAAACATTTTGATTTATTTAAAGAAATCTAAACATATCGATAGTACAACAAAACACAATTATGAAATATGTTTACATAAAGTCAAACTATTAATGTTAACACAACATGACAAAAAAAAAAGAGCAGTGACACATGAGTCACTGGTTAAAAATCTTAGTCCTATTTTTATGAACAAGATCGATCTTACCATCTATTTCTAACTTAACATTTACTCCATCGTCCTCAATCACTTTAAAAGGTCCTTTAAAAAGATTATCAAATTTTTTTCCAGTTTCTGACTTAATCAAAACTAGATCATCCTTTTTATAAGTCACTGAGTTAGATAACTTATCATAATATTTTTTTCGTAATTCCTTAGATTTTAACAAATTTTCCTTGGCATCCTTATGAGCTATTTGTAGTCTGTATTTTAATTCTAGAGCATAATTATCGGGATTATACAGTGGTTGTACAGTTTTAATCAGATTACTAGGGATTTGACATTTCTTTCCGAAAACCAATTCAAATGGGGTATACTTTGTAATTGAATGTACTGTTGTATTGTATGCAAAGCACCAGAACGGTAGCCAATCGCTCCATGTGTCCGGGTGACCATCGCACTGAATTCTCATAAAAGCGGCTAAATGTTTGTGCATATTTTCCAAAGCACCTATCGATTGGTGGTGATAAGCGGTCGAATTAATCTTATTTATTTTTAGTAACTTACGAACTTCTTCCATAGTGGATGACATAAACTCGGTACCTCGGTCCGTTGATATCATACCTGGAATACCGTATCTTAATATAAAATTACTAACAAGAGTTTTTGCTACGCTAATCGCATCCTTGCGTTGCAATGGGTAAGCTTCAATGTATTTCGTTAGCTCGCATTGCAACGTTAGGATGTACTTATTACCTTCCGTATCGGTGTCTAGCGGTCCAAGCAAGTCGAGGTATATTTTCTCGAATGCTGACGACGCTGTTGTCGTGATAACCATAGGTTGTCGTATATTTTTAGAGTACTTTGTTACTTGACATTTACTGCATTTTTTCACGAAGTCTCTGACGTCACTCTCTAAAGTTGACCAATAATATTTAGACTTGATGTTACTAACCATTCGGCGAACGCCGGCATGTCCGCTGGTTGGTAGTAAATGATAGTCGTTAATGATAACTCGTCTCTCGTCTTTGTCATCTATTCGGATTATATTTCCTAGGATTTTTATTCGCGGTCCGGACCAGTCTTTCATCGTTTTTATTTCATTTAACAATGTTTTTATAAATAACGCGTTTTTATCATTTTTTATCATACATAACTCGTCTATATTTATATTTCTACAGAAATCACTCAACATATTCACAAATACGGCTCGCGTGAAATGAGACATATAGTTAAGGTTTATGTAGAGACGTTTTTTATCCCTTGCGTACGCGAAACAATCTTTTTCTCTAGTTATTAACTTATTTTTTCTTAATTTTCTTAACTCGTGTTCTGATTCAAACAACATTTCTATTGAGTCATTAGGTTTTCTTAATATTTCCGCAATTCTCGGCTGATCAGACCTTGAATTCTCGGGTATACTAAGATCTCCTACACTCTCGTCACACAACTCCTCCTCTTGCCTCAACTTTTTACTCTGTTTCCTTGTCATAACTGTAACTTGTTCGCTCATACTTTTTAATTCGTCGGACGAAATTGAAATTCTACTTAACGCGTCTGCCACTACGTTCGAACTTCCTTTTATATATACTATTTTATAGTCATATTCCTCTAATTGCAATCTAAATTTAATTAATCTACTTGACAGATCCTTCATGCTGAATAGGTATAAGAGTGGTCTGTGGTCCGTCATTATTGTGAACTGTTTTCCAAATAAATAAGGTCTAAAATAGCGTACACTCCAGACGATTGCTAAAAGCTCCTTTTGAATGACAGGGTAATTTAACTCGGCTTTATTCAAGGGTCTACTAGCATAAGCTATAGGTCTCTGATCTTTGTTACATAGTACCGAACCGATTGACCTTGAGGATGCATCTGTTTTCAAAATGTACTCATTTTCTGATGAAAAATCTGGGTATTGTAAGATAGGGGGAGTAATAAGTTTCTCTTTTAATTTATTAAACGAATTTTGGCATTCCTCTGTCCATTGAAATGGTATATTTTTCCTACATAATTTGTTCAATGGTAATGTTATTTCTGCGAAATTTGGAATAAATTTCCTATAGTAGTTGCAAAAGGCTACGAATCTCCTAACTTCATCACTGTTTGTTGGTGTTGGGTAATTCTCTAAAACTTTAGTTTTTTGCGGATCTGGTAACACGCCTTCCGCTGATACTACATGCCCTAAATAAAGTAGTTGTTTTTTCAGAAAATCACATTTTTGGGGGTTTACTCTCAAGTTGACCTTACGTAATCTTTCTAATACGTCGATTAAGTGTCTATTGTGTTGGTCCATGTTTCTGCCGAAAACAACTAGATCGTCCATGTAAATAAAACACTTTTCATATGAAAGTCCTGACATTGCTATTGACATTACCCGGGAAAATGCACTGGCACTGATTTTGAGGCCGATTGGGAGCCTTTTCATACGGAATTGACCTTGACCTGATGAAAACGAAGTTATATTCCTACTGTCTTCGTCCAATGCTGTTTGATAATAAGACTGCTGTAAATCAAGATGGCTGAAATATATTGCACCTGACAGGGAATCTAAAATATCGGTAATATTTGGCAGTGGAAATTTATCGTCCTGGATAACATTGTTTACTTTTCGGTAGTCGATGACTAAACGCCATTTCTTTGTATTGTTGTCAGACTTTTTCGGTACTAATAGTATCGGACTATTCCAATCGCTTTTAGATTCTTCAATTATATCGTCTTTAGTCATTTGATCGACCTGCCTATTAACCTCCGATTTCATCGACGCTGGCAACCTATACGGTTTCGTATATATGGGTTTCGTGTCCGGTTTCACAGTGATACTTTGGGTCGATACATTCGTAGTTCCTAATTTATCCCCGTCTAGATAAAAAACATCGGCGTATTTGGCACATATTGACTCTATAAGTTTTCTGTCTTCGTCATTTAAATGATTTAACTTTAAAGACGACAATAACCTTTTAACCCTTTCTACTCCGTTGTCGCATTTTTGAAAGTTGCAAATGTTATAATCACTCAAATTATCTAAAGTAGGTTCAAAAATAGGTAATTTTATGTTTTCGTCACTTGTATTTAAAATTCGCACTGGTATTCTACTTTGCTTAACCCTACTTATACTTCCCGCCAAAAATACATTTTCGGCCAATTTTTCGGAGTTTATAACGTAATCCTTTCCTAAATCGAATGATTTTACTTTAATTAAATGTATAGACTCACTTCTCGCTGGCAAAGATAAACAAGTTTCGTTTTCATTACTTCTTTGTATTCGTAACACACACCTTTGATTTCCATAATGCAAAGTAAGCTCGTCCTTTGTTAAGTCTATGATCGCATTATAAGTTCGCATGAAGTCTAAACCAAGTACTCCGACCGCATGACACGGCATATCCTGATCTTGCAAAATGTGAAACCTATGCCTAATCTGTATCGTATTTCCGTCATGTAAAGTCACGTCCGCCACTTGTTTACTAGTAATACTGCCACCTACTCCTGATATAATAGTACCCTTCTCATATATCTGCGATTCTGTGGGAACGTTACTTTGTTGTAAAATTGATATACTTGCGCCATTGTCAATCATAAGAATAAGATTTTTTCCACCTACTTAAACTTACTTACTTACTTTAAAATTTACATAGTCTAATCCGTCACATATAGTTAAAACTTTATGCTCGAAAAAACTGAACTCTGTCTGTCTCGTTACTTGTCGAACTATGAGGGGTCTGCGGCTCGTGTGTATATGTATACACGTTTCCGCGGTGTCCACGACTCCTGCGAGTACTGGGATGTCCCCTAAAATTCGTACGTTGTCCACGGCCCCTGTGAAAATTATTACTAGGTACAGTACCTCTATTAGTGGGATAGCGTGGTATCCATGGGCTGTGGTAGGCTCTGGCTCGATTGGGTTGGTAGCTGGTGGGCCCGCGCCCACGCCAGCCGTAGCGCTGTGGCTGCTGGAAACCTCTTCTGTAGCCGTAGTTCATGTTCATGACTACTGGCTCGGGCTGGGGTCGCGCCAGCTCCTCGTCTTGGGCAGCTCTGACAGCTTCTTTTAATTCTGTGTATTCTCGGGCTGCTGAAATGGTACTAAGACGGCGGTTCCTCAAACCGTCCGTGAATTTCCTTATAGCTAAGGACTCGTTGATTGGTCTAAGGACATCGCGCGCCTCGGGCTTCCCGTCGGCTTGCGCTATCGTTAGGCCAATGAACAACTCCTCGATCTTATCACCATATTGAGTAATAGACATATCGCGCTGTGTTATGTTATTTAATTGTTCAAGTAAAGAGACTGCGGATTTCTTCGGCAACAAATATTTTTGTAGATCAGTCACTAAATCGACAACAGTTTCATAACTCGATTTAAGTTTTAGTTGCGCAATTTTATTAATTCTCGTTTTAAGGACAAATGAAATTAGTAATTTTTTCTCGCAATTTTCGTTCAATATACTGTCTAGCATTTCAATACCGGAGATCATTTTTTCCACGGTCTCCTCCTTGCCGTCCAAAATAGGTATTAAGCTGTTCGCTTCTTTTATTTCGAATTTTTTCTCCATTTTAATTGGTTTTTCGGTTACACACTCTAAGACTTTATATTGTAAAATTTTACTATAAGCTTTATCTATTTTTTCACATAATAATTCTAAAATATAACACTCCTCGGACTCAGACAGATCATCTAAATTAACAGAAGTGATTAAAGATTGATAGTCCTCATATATCAACTGTGCATTGTCAATTTTTTCCTGACCTTGTTTTAGTTGCCTTCTAGCCTCGCCTAATTTTCGTAGGTATATGCGTATATTTTCTAACTTATTATATATAGTCTGTAATTCTAAATTCATACCCTTAACATTTCCGACGCTTTTCACTCCCGACACTTTTCACTTCACACACACACTATACGTAAAACGCCGCGCTTTCATCCACCGCTTATGCGCCTTCCTCCTCGTCGTCCTTGGCCGGAACTGACTTCCTCATGGACAGCCTAGCTTGCAATCGTGCCCAAACTTCTCTCCTGACTTCTTTGTGTATGTATTTTTGCTGTGCCTTCTTGAAAAACTTGTACAGGACGCAGCAACCGATGAGGGCGAGTACGACGAAAAGAACGCTTATAAGGATGTTATTGACCTTTGTGTGATGCTCGCTCGTGCCCGTCGCATCATTCGATCCAACCGCATTCTGGGTGATCACAACCTCTTTCTCCTCCTGTTTGCTGTATCCTTGTCCCATCACGCCTGAGTTACTGTATTTTTTCTACACGAAAATTGTCCGTAATCGTATTAATAGTCTGCAGTACTGTCGCTTACGCAGTCCATATTGTAATAATCACGCTAACACTGAGGCGGCGAAAACGCTGACACTAACATCGTGCGGCCCGGCGGAGCCCGCGCTCGAGGTCACGGTCGCCATGTGGCATGTATGGGGCTGAGAGGTGAAATCAAACACAAGTGCTTACTCGCGAGCGTCTGTATTGTAACTAACTCAACATACATCGTCAACTTATGTATATCTATATCTTACACTACTACACACACCTCAAGACGTTCAGACCGACCGTCAGAAGTGGTCAGAAGACAGGAGAATATTTCGCGGTAAGGAACATCCGGGGATCGCTGTCTTCTTAGCATTTAGATTGTCTGTCAAACTGGTTGCCACGTTAGAAACAATGTAAATTGTGACATTTGTGACACTTTTGCTGTAATCCATTAAAAATTTCAAGATTCACATTTATTGTATTTTAAGTATATCGGTGCAAGTGAAGTCGAGGTTGAAGATTCAGGTCTAGGGCTATACATTTATAGTTTTTTTATAATAAAATAATTCAGCCTATATACGTCCCACTGCTGGGCACAGGCCCCCTCTTATGCGCGAGAGGGTTTGGGCTATAGTCCCCACGCTGGCCAAATGCGGGTTGGAGCCTTCACATACACCTCTGAATTTCTTCGCGGATGTATGAAGGTTTCCTGAAGATGTTTTCCTTCACTGAAAAGCTATATCAAATGATATTCCGTACATAAGTCGACTTAAATTATAGTTATCCATTTGTTCAAAATTTGCAAAACCAAAAAAAAATTTCACCATCCAACTAACTTGGTGTTAATCAGTTAATCTAGAGTTACCATGGTTACCAGAACAATTTGACACTGAGTTGATGGTTTAACCACTTAACCCGAGTGACTGTGACTTAGTGGTATGGTGCAAGTGGCACTTACAAGGAAAGCATGCTTGAGGATGCTCAAGCATGCTTTCCTAAACTTTCTATAGGAATTAGAAGATTTAGTAACTTTTTAGTACTTTGGAGGACAATTTCTCCCAATAGGTTGAGTTTGGGGAGCTAAAAAAAATACGTGTCCGTTATTTTAGACTACTCTATAACATATATAAATATAAATCAAATCGGAACCGGACAGTTGGGTACCTTTCCTTGTTAGTCAATAAAAAGTATTGTTGACATTGGCGTTTGAAGCGCTCCCCCCACGTCACCCTACATAATTAATTATATTATGTTCTAACATTTATAACATATTAGTTACGCTAAAGTTCGATTTCTACACTTTGATATGAGGCTTCTGAAGCCTTCCCAAATGTACAGTAGCAACATTTCACGTTTACCCAAATTGAGTAATGAAATATCAAAGACACGAACATTAATTAACTTACAAGCTTTTAAGGCCTATTATAAAATAATACATACCGAAATATACGATAACTCCATCTCTGTTTAAAGTATGAAGTATTATTATCTTGCTTTGTCTCTCTTAATTGCTGCCTTTCGGAACACCTTAATGACTTCCACCTGGCAAAGTATTCTCAATGCTTGCTAAATTGGGTCTATGGGATATATGAGTAAACCTGTGCTCCGAGATCCTTAGCTTCGTGTCTGCTTTTTTTATACTACGTCGGTGGCAAACAAGCATACGGCTCGTCTGATTGTAAGCAGTGTCCGTAGCTTAAGTACGCCTGCAACTCCAAAGGAGTTACATGTTGGTGACCCTAACACTCCGCACCCTCGTTCAGCTCTGACAACACTAGAGTGTCTTGTGTTATTTGGCTGTGGTTTTCTGTAAGGTGGAAGTATTTCCCCAGTTGGGCTCTGCTATAGATCTGGAATGACATCTGCTGTGCTGTGCCCTACCACACAAAGCCAGATGACATTCACAGTACCCGTATCTCTATTTTGGACGTAGTTGAAGGATGTCCTGGGATGGGAATGTACCCAGGTCCAATTAGCTTTGAGTTAGGACGCAAAATTACTAGTTTAAAGAAATGTAAAGTTTAATTTGATTTACATAAAAAATCCTGCAACCAAAAACTTAATTACAATTCGTTAATTTTTATTGTAGAAATATTGAATAACTTATGTAATTTTTTTGCATACACTTAGGCTAGTTTTCCTATTGAAGTTATGATTGTTTATATTTTGTTAAATTTTGTCTCAGGATCCTAAAGATGTGCCGATACCGCATGCGTCCAAGGGATAGAACATACACGGAAAAAATAGTTATGTAAAATTTACAGAGAAATCTGTAAATTTAACACATATCTCTGTAAATTTTAAAAATTATCTGTAAATTTAACATAACTGTTTTTTCCGTGTACGCAATGCGACAAAATTAAAAACACGTTTTAACATTTCTGACAACATACCAAAAACAACCTACGTAATTTGGTCTGGTTAATTGTCACCCGCCATAAACCATACAAAATTTTAATTTATAATACAAAAAAAAAGTGAGACTGTGACAAACACAAACAATAATAACCCTTTCTCTGCTACTCCTACTGAAAAATACATAAGACTATCCCATTCTGTCAGTTCTCCCCATCACTTATACTCAATCCATACTTAATACTAGGTTTATAGTCTCGGGCGACAGTTTTTTCACTCTTATTTTACTTCTGGTGTCATTTGCAGATGTTTCTTCTTAATAAAAATTATTTAATTAAACTTTTAGTTTTAATTGCAAGGTGCAAAAATGTCATTTTTTATTTAAGGAAATTGAAGAATTTCATTAGAGAAGAACAAACAGGAGAATTTTGTCAAAAAACACTTAGGTACCAAATGACCAGGCTTATTTGCAAAACATACCTTTAGCGACTAGAATTAATTTGATTATGGATAATTTTGCATGTGGATCATTATGTTTTGTATAGCTTCACTAATTATAATTAATAAGCGCTGTATACTAGTCTTTCTGTGCCTTCGACTCGCCTCTGCTCGGCAATAACGACACCCCTATTTGAAAGAGATTTTGTTTTTAAAAATGGCGGCTTTTGTTATATTTCACGCATGCGAAATTGGAGTATGAAATGGAACTTTAGAATGACAGACGCCTGGGACTGACGTGAAAGCGGATGCAGATTTTTGACGATATAATTTAATGGGTTTAAAAACTAGCTTTGTTAGGGGTTTTGCTATAGGTTGGTAGGTTGGTAACAACCGGCCAAGTGCGAATCGGACTCGCGCATCGAGGGTTCTGTACAAACCTGTAGGTATATATGTAAAAGTTCACCCATCGCGACAATCGAGTCATATCAATTCTTAAAAATATTTTTATTATATGATGTAACTAAAAATTTACAGTTTTCGTAATTTTTCCTTTATCTGTGCTAAAAGACGTTGCTTCGTACCAAATTTCAAGATTCTAAGTTCACGGGAAGTACCCTGTAGGTTTTGATTCCCTTGCGAGTGTCGAAAATTTGCGGCATAAACGGCTGTATCTTTTGATTGCGTTGGCTTAGAAGTTTGATTTTCTCAGCTCCAAGGGACAGTAGACCTGAGTATTTGACATAAATTCCAGGTTGATACCTCCACGCGGTCCTGAGAAAAAAGGTCTTGACAGACAGACAGACGGACGGACGGACGGACAACAAAGTGATCCTATAAGGGTTCCGTTTTTTCCTTTTATTGTTGGTTGGTTTTGACGACCGGTCTGGCCTAGTGGGTAGTGAGCCTGCCTATGAAGCTGATGGTCCCGGGTTCAAATCCTGTTAAGAGCCAATTATTTGTGTGATGAACACGAATATTTGTTTCTGAGTCATGGGTGTTTTCTATGTATTTAAGTATTTATAATTATATATTTATATCGTTGTCTAGGTACCTACAACACAAGCCTTATTGAGCTTACTGTGGGATGTGTAATAATGTCCTATCATATTGATTTATTATTTATTTATTTAAAATTGTAAAGAGTTTGTGGGCTTTTCAATTTGCTGGTCAGTTTTTACCCAACTATGAGATAGGTAGTTGTGATTTTAGGAGTTTTTGTACGTACCTAAATAAAATTTCTGTCGTGTGTTCTACGTAACCGCATAACGACTTCAGGTGTAATCGGGTAATTCAGAATGGAAAAAAACACTAAAAAAGTGACGAATAATTCTCAAAAGAAACCCTTATTACAACTAAAACAGAATGTTTAGGCAGGCAGGTGTGAAATTAGGCGAAGTTTGGAGTCTTTTGTTCACCTGAACCGGTCACTCACAAATACAACCGTATAAGCGCTAGATATAGTAGAACTTGAATAGTTTTCCTCTCGAAGGTCGCACTAACACAAAAACCATTCCGCATACTTACAAACTCGATTCAAACTGTCCAAAGTAAGCATTATGCTAAATAAAACCTATAAAACGGAGCGGTCCTTTCAAAGAAACAATGCCAGGCAGAGTTAGGAAACAAAACAGAAGGGAGATTATAAAACCAGGTCTAAAGCAATTAAGAATTATAACAGAACTGAGGACGTGTCGTACATTTAACTTTCCACCCTGTATGATTTGTAAGTTGTCGTGGCGTATTATTTAGGTTAGATTTTGACTTTTTTTTATATACTACGGCGGTGGCAAACAGGCATACGGTCCGCTTGATGGTAAGCAGTCTCCGTAGCCTATGTACGCCTGCAACTCCTGAGGAGTTACATGCGCGTTGCCGACCCTAACCCCCCAACTCGTTGACTACAATGTCTGGAGAAAAACTGTTGTTAGTAAAGTAACTTTAACGCAATGTCTGGAGAAAAACTGTTGTTAGTAAAGTAATTTTAACGATTTAAACTTAAGGTTACATTCGTATGGCGACTGCAACAGCGTTATTTTTGGTCGTTACTGCTGCAGCGTTGATGCGGAAGATGTTAATTTAGTTGCGGTTTTTTGTAAAAGATCCGCTATTTATTCTTATACACTAGGCACATACCGAAATAGAAATAAATTTTTAAAGGCCTTCGTAATTGTTCAAAAACGAATGAGAAATTTGCATTTTATCCACATGTGGGGCAAAGTAATCAGATGCAAATTTTGAGTTTTTTCCTTATGTTAGTTGGTTGAATTGACTTTTAAATGATGATTTTGAATGACACATTTTTCATTACCTACGTTCATTTGTTTTGATTATTTTGTTATTTCATAGTTAGATTTACGTCGCGTGTGTGGTAAAAAACGTTGTGTTTCACTCGGAGGCTAAGTATGTTTTACCCTCGTACCCTGAACCCCTCGCAACGCTCAAGATTCCACTTCTCTACGAATCTTTAGCTTGCTCGGGTATCAATATTAGCAGGAACGGTTAAACATCAACTTTGCTCCCCCCCCCCCCCCCCCTGTAAAACAAATAACTATTATGCATAGTTACAAAACTCAACAATGCAAATTGTCAAAAGTATGAGTACTAAGAAAGCATTTTATTATTACATCTACGAAACAGAGTCACAGTCCCTTTAACTAACAATGGCAGACAAAACAGAAGGGAGATTATAAAGCCAGCTCCAAAGCGAATTATAACAGAACTGAGGACGAGCTGTATATTTAACTTTCCACCCTGTATGTTTTGTTTATCGTGGGGCGTTATATAATTTAGATATTAAGAGGCTGTTAATACCTAAAGCGCGCACACTGTCTATTTATATCGGAGTAAATGAGATAGCACTGTCGCATGTTACTGGGCCTGGGCAAGGGAATAATAAGAAAAATATTTAAATAAAAAAAAGTGGATTATTAGTGAAATATTTTACTCAATAGCGGTTTAGATATAAATGTTTTGAAATTGTGATTTTAATTGCAGATCCATAAGTCAAAACAATAATGACATAGAACCGTTTAATTGTGATTTTAAGACCAATCTTTGCAATTATTTTCTATCGAGCCGATTTCGTTCAATCATGTATCGAGTACGACCACGGTCTTTGAAATATAATTAATATGAACATATATTTTTCTTACTTGACTAAAACAAATAGTCTTTCTTAAAAAACTGTTTAAGTAACATCAATTTCAAGGACATTGGGTGTTGACAGCCTCTTAAAAGAAAAAACAAACATTCAGAAATTAATTGCTACCATTATTTTTTTATATAAAACCTGTTTTATTTAACTATTGAAATAAGCAGAAAACAAGATCCATATTACAAATAAGTCCTAAGTCAAAATCACAAATATATGTTCCTGAGTTGTGGATGTTTTATATATACATATATAATTATACAGAGGGCCTACCGCGAACCACGTTCGACGTGTTGCCTCCCTGTCGCACTTACGTACGAATTCACAAGTGCCACAGAGAGGCAACACGTCGAACGTGGTTCGCGGTAGGCCCTCAGGTTGTTCAGCAAATTATGGCTATCCATTATCCACCACAGACGGGGCTGGTAAGGTTGGTCTGGAAAATAGACTTATAGGTTTAGTAAAAGATATGTGTTATGGTCAGAAGGTTGCCCATTACTGGACATCCAGTATAATATTGTATATCCATTTACTAAAATGTATCGTCGCCTAGAACCTAAAATCACAAACCTTCTTTAGCTTACTGTGAGACAGGGTCTATTGTCCTATAATATTAACTTAAAATAATTAAAAAAGTTAACATAATAGGCATATCACAATGAATACTTAACTAAATATCACTAATTTGAATACTGTTGATATTAGAGATACGATTAGACGCTTTAAAAACAATGCTCTAAGAGGCAGTTTGTGCGTCTAAAGTACTTTGAAGGCGTTTCCCTCTAGCAGTTTGTTCCTCCGGGAGATGATTACATACAACGATGGACATATTGAAAACGTTTTTCTTGTATATCAGCTTGCGAGTTCGAGGGTCATAAACGGTCCTCTTGAATATTGCCTGCCTTGCTAGACATTACATGGGAAAGTCGAGATGATTTTATAATTTTGATTTCCGCGATAGGCCCCTAGGGACGGGAGTTGGTTCAATACATTTTTAAATAACCTTTTTGTGTTTTTTGCCCATTAATGTTGTTTAAAGTCTAATATTGAAAGCTTTTTATACGGGAACAGAGACGACCTCCTGAACATATGGTCAATGTAGCCTTAGCGATGCCTTACGACGACGCGAGGAAGCGGGAGACCACCTGCCACTTGGTTGTCGACGGTGGAGAAAAGCCTGAGAGAGAAAGGGATAAATGACGCAAAGCTGCCACTAAACCGAATGGAAGAAGAGGACAGGGAGGGCCGACCCCAAGTAAATGGGATAAGGTCTGGGACGAAGAAGAATGAAAGCTTTTTTTAACTGACTTCAAAAAAGGAGGAGTTACTCGATATCTCCGAGAATCGAAAACCGATTTTCAATTTTTTTTTATCGAACGGGTATAACCCCGAGATGGTACCGTTGGCACCAAGTCGGGGTCTGATGATGGGATATTGGAGAAATTGAAGGAACTCTTCAAATGTTTATAGGTACATGTATGGCGCTTTGGGTAATTTTTGAAGTCGGTTTTAATTTTTGTTAAAAAGTTTTATTGTAGTGAACTAACGTGGAAGTGCGCAAATTCGTCTTCAAATGCGCATCGTGGAACATCCGGCAATTGATATCGTGGCTATTAGAATGTACTTAAAGTCCAGAAACTTTACTAAAAGCAACTACCGAACAACGTCATCATGCTCTACGAGAACAATTTGAGATTATTGGCAAAATGATCATAAAACGCTATTTTTTTAAAGAATGTATGTATTAATCTTTTTTTCCGGACTCGAGCAAAATACGTTGCTTTAAAGCAGCTACGCGGCTGTCATATGACATTTTCATACCATCTTTGATGTCGTTTTCATACGAGTTATTCCATTGAAGCGTTGTTTAGCATACATTAAAAATGTTATACGTTCCACTAAAAGCCAACACGGAGACACAATAGGTTTTTCTGTTATAACATAAGACATTTTAATGAAATTCCACCAGCGGGTTATTCAGAAGCGCGACGTATTGAATTTTATTAGGGTTTTGCAGTGAGGAACCTTTATATAGTACGTAGTTTTGCTATGTCCGTTTGTGTGTCTCTCCTTCGGTCCGTCAGTCCGCTGTTGAGCTAAATAATCGGTAAAGCCAAATATAACATGCTAGAATTTTCAATCATATAGATTTAGAATAATTGTGCGCACAAGCAAAGGTTTATATGCTTTCCATTGGGTCGAATAGAGACATAAATTGGTGGTTTTAGAAATTAAACGGAGTGCTCGACATGCTAATGCCCCCTGACCTAAAGACCCTGCTGTCAGCTGTCACCTCTACTGCGAAAGACATAAATTAAGGTACCGTAAGTTCAGGTCGCAGCTCGCTAAGCACTGAGCGGATTGTCGTGCGTGCCGGGATCGCAGATATCTTTGTTATTTACTCGTATTAGTAAATATGACACAAAAAAGTAATCGATGAGTTCGATCAAAAATAAAATTGCGCATTTTTCGGTAAGGGCATTTATTTGCGTGAAGAGCACATACATTTTTTCCAGAGTCATGGATTTTTTCTATGTATTTAAGTATTTGTATTTGGTTGACGTAACTGGTGACCGAAGAGCTGGCGGCTTCCTCGCACAACGTATCAGTATTGCGATACAACGAGGAAATGCCGCCAGCATCCTTGGTACAATGCCTCAAGGGCCTATTTTAGATATAAGCTAGTTATAGTAATCATCTGTATATATCCATTATTTATATTGTTATTGTCAATAAAATAATTTATTTTGTATATTATATTATATCGTTGTCGGAGTCCACAACACAAGCCTTCTTGGCTTACCGTGGGACTCGTCAATTTGCGTAAGAATGTCCTTAAGAATGTCCGATGGGTAGCTCCGGCGTCTGTCACGCGGCGGTGGCGTGGTATTGTGATGCGTGGCTGCGCGCGCCATCACACTATTTATTTATTTATTAAATTTGTATATATTTAACTTTTGTGCAAAAATTGTTAAAAATAAACAGTACGTTTTAGAACTACGTTCGTGATTTTTTCTATCGAATAAAAGTAGTTTAATCAAATAATCAGGTTTCAAATCGGTAAAGTAGAAAAAGGCCCCAAAAAAAGGATCGCTTGCTGTTGATATATTTTGGCAACCGAATTATGATCTAAGATTTTTCAAAAACTCTGCTTGTTGAACCCATGGTACTTTGAACATGACATGTGCTGGGACAGTGAACAATACTCATAATAAATCAATGCTCATGTTTGCCTTATATAGGGAACGTGCGTTACTCATAAAGTAAAGATTCTTCTCGAGTAAAAATTTAAATTTAATATAATTTATTTTCAGGCAACTAAAGCCCATATATACATACATTACAAACTAACATACATACAATAATAAAAATCTTAAAATTTAAAAATCATATTGAAGACGCAGGTTTCTGCTGCGCCACCTGGGATACTAGTTAAAGAACAGAATCACTTAACGTAAACTTACCCCGTTTCTAAACTAAATAAAACCATGTTTTAATGCTCCTCACTTTAAAAATGCACGATTTTACCTGTAACAAGAAAAAAAAATCTTATAGGATAATCAATACAATTAATATTTATGTTTATGAATCGTAATAAATTAATGCGAATAATGGCATTATGTTGGGACAACGTTGTCAGACGTTCAATAACGATGACTATTAACGCCTTAATAAACATAACATAAACCATCAATTTAATGTTGGTTTTTTAAACAAAAAGTTAAGCAATATTATTACTGAAAGAAATGGAGTTAGCCTATTTTGGTTTCACCTTTTAAAAAGGTCAGCTTAATGGTACTTACTAGGTTTTTAGGCTTTAAGACGGAAGAATAACTTTGCGATCCAAACGAAATAACGGTACTTTTTCTATGAAATTCCATTTTGGAAGAAAACGGTTTCCAATAAATCTGTTAAGATTTTAAGCAAACATACCTAAAAATATATAACGCAGTGAAGCCAACTAAAAATATGTAAAAAACAACTCTTCAATTCTTACTCTATTTTTTTTTATGTAATAGTCTGCAAACGAGCAGACGAGCCGCCTGGTGGGAAGCAGTCATCGCCGCCCATGGACATAAGCAACATCGGAGGAGCCACTTGCGTTGCCAACCTTTGAGAACCCTAAATACCTGCTTCTTGAAGAACCCCATGTCATAGCACAAGGGGAACATCTCAGAAGGTAGCTCATTCCACAACTTGCAATTCTATTTTTACTGACGATGAGTCAGTAAAATAGAATTGGTAACTAACCGGACTCGATACACCAAACCGTTATAATAACAGTTGAACAAACCGACCCTTATTATTACAATAGTTGCTAAAAGTAAATACCCGGAGGATAATCCAGCAAATTTCTGTAATCATTGGCTACAACTTGAGGCCGATTATGATTTATTAATACGATACAACCTTGACACGACTCAATTAGAGCCCGATTCAGATTTAAAAACTTATTACGATCTTGAACCTTGATGATCAAAAAAAAACAAAATTATTCTGCAAATGGATGTAATTGGCTCTATGTAAGATAATTTTAATATCCAAAAAAAAAAAGAAATAAACAAACATAATAAAACTTACTAAGTACTTAAACAAGGTTAAACTGCAACTAGGCCATCAGGGGTTCTTTTACAAGTTAACACATTTACAGTAATATCATATATAGTGACATGAAAAATATGTACATACATAGCAACATTTCATAAATACAACAGCCAATACCTGGGTAACACAACATTACATTGTGATAATCTAAAAATAAATAATTACTACAGTATTGTACAGTCAGCATCAAAAGTAGCGGATCAAAAAACGCTTCAAAAGTATCTACCATTCTGCAACAGCTAAACAAAAAGTGATGGTTCTATATGAAGAACAATTGTTGTTGTTGTTGTCCTAAAGCACCCCAGAGGTGCAAAGGGCCTTCACAAGCTCGCGCCACGCCTTCCTATCTTCAGCTCGTCTTCTGGCCTCGCTCCAGCTCAACCCGACCGCTCGTAGCTCTCTTAGGACGGACCGTTGCCAACAGTGTACTGGACGCCCGGAGCCACGGCTTCCGTCAGGCGTTTTCCACGCCGCTACGGTAAGCTATGGTAGCATTATTCGTTTCCCCTCTTCGAATAGTATGTCCTATCCATCTCCATTTCCGAGTCGTAATATCTTCGTCAATGGGTGTTTGCCGGCATATACTCCATAGGTCTTCATTTCGAATGGTTATTGGCCAGAAAACGCGAAGGATCGACCTGAGAGACTTGTTGTCGAAGACCTGAAGTTTATTAGGCCTTAAGGCTGTAAAAGATACACTTTTGAACGTGAATTTTAGACATTGATCTATATTTGGAAAAGTTATCCGGAATATCAGATACTCTTGGCGCGTTGTTTGATCCGCTACTATTGATGATTTGATGCTGACTGTATGACAGAGATGTAGGTATAGTCTTGGTATAAGCCTGCATCTCTCGCATGACTTTCACGTAGGTATCATATCCACCAATCATCGTGAGCGATCTTCAAAATCGAATAAAAATAAATATCCAGTACATTTCACTAGCATCAAAGAGCTAGTCAATGTCGTGTCAAAACAAGTTCACCGTAACAAATTCTTCAATCGGAATCAGTCTTATCCGTTTCGGAGTAAATGGCGTAAGTGACAGGATTTCAATACAAGTTTGTGTAAACATGCCGCGTAGCCAACGTACTAATCTATTCTGCTCCTTACTCCTTAGTGATCGAAATACAGCTGTCACTGTCGCACTAATAGAGTGATACACAGACACAAACCGATTCATTGTCGAAGCGATAGCCGTTGTCACCTTGGTTAGACCGAAATAGACAGATGGGCAATTATTTATGTGTCCAGAGAATTTAGTAATATACATAGCGTGAATGTCTACGGGCTTTATAAGGACAGTGGTCCTCCATTTCACTCCATACAAAGTCGGCTTCTCCATAGAAACGTAGTTCCCATTTTCCTCTCTTTATATTAACATTTTGGAAAATATTTTTACATAATGTGATGTATATTACCTACAGCTTTCCCCTTTGTTGGATACTTTGTAATAATAAGAGTTAGGATAACAGTCAAAAAATCGAGAAAAGTCAAACGAAGGTAATAACAACAAAAACATTTTCCATGGAAAATTACCACCACTAGGACCATAGTAAGCTGACTCCATAAATGACTCTCTTTACTTAATAATAAGTAATATGGGAGGTATGGTAAAACCTATTATTAATAAGTTTGAAACTCGCTTAAAAAATGATTAAACTTATTAACGGGTTTTTAGCTATTATTAAACCCCTCCGTTTATCCGGAGCCCTTCTGAAATAACTCTCCATTACAAACCTATTAGCAGCGTCCATATACCTATAATGAGCTTAATAGACATGCTGATGACGCCATACACAGTAATTAAAGGAGAGTGACCATTAACGCTAATGTATGCATGCATTAGCATTAGTTTATGCTTTATGATCTCGGAGACAGGCAAGTTGATCCACATAACATAATATCGGATAGATCGGATAGGATCAATGAATCGGGATACTTTGTAGGAAACACAAAGTTACCCCGTCGACGAAATAAAATCTGGAAGTAAAATTCGTCTATAAAACGCAATTATTCCGACGAAACTTTTGCAAAGGCAGCAAGTAGGTATTTTTTTTATAAACCTAATGAAAAATACACAAAGCGCGGTTATTTTTGGTGATCCCTATTTTCCAAGTCCTAATAAAAAGTTTCTCTGAGATACGAAAACGAAGTTTTATAGTTTTTCGGGACAAATTGTGATTTGGTATTTACATATGCCGCCCACAAATAATACCAATATTCGTCGCTAAACTGTGATATAATAACAACATATTATACTACCTATTAAGCCTGTACGCTTTCAGCGGCATCGGTATTCCCCTGCTTTTTGTACTCCTGTAAATATGCCCCAGTCATGCGATGAGGTTGCATATAATGGCTTTATTATCATAATTTCACACAAAATAAATGGACCCCATTCGTGATTTAGTCCCACTAATAATAAACAAAATGGCGGCGTAATGAGATGCGTGATTTGTTGTCCGTCAGATTCCTAACGATTTAGGTGAGGTTCTTGCAGGTTGGGGGAAATTTGCATGGAAAATATGACTTTTAAGTCTAAAAAGTTAATTTTTACAAGCATAACCAGCGTTGTATGAAGTTAACTTTTTGTGGGGTGCTTTGTTATGTATAAATTTAACAATATAGACTTAAGTTTGACAGGAAATGTGACATTCCACGGGTAAAGGTACCTTATGGCGGTCGGCGCTTACTCTGTTATTTACGGAGTTACAATATTAGTGCGTTACTACGCGAAGTAACAACCGCCATAAGGTAGAGTGAGCTGCAAAATTGCATGGAGAAATTATGAATGAATTCATTGATTAAGTCGACTTGCACTTTTACGGCTGATGGTATGTTAAGCCGGTGAACGTTACAAATAAGTACCAAAATGTTCCAGTCGTCTCATTGATACTATTTAGAGAATTATATATTTGTAAATTCTAAATACATTAATGAATTCCTAATTCCTAATCCTTTGGATGTTAACTAACTAACTAACTAACTAACTAAAACTAACTGCTTTGGCTCAGCGATCCAAAAAGAATCTTGGCCTCCGAAACGAGAGAAACGCCACCTGTCCCGATCCAGCGCGGTTTCCTGCCATGAAATAGCATTCAGCCGACGCAGGTCCGCCTCCACGATATCACACCAGCGGTACCTGGGGCGCCCGATCGGTCGACGGCCGGTTGGTCGCCCCAAGTACGCTTCCTTGACTACGCGATCCTCCCCCATTCTGAGTAGATGACCGATTATGAGTAGATGAGATGTTAACTAATTAAGCAATTAAAATTCTACATTTTTGTTTTGCTAACCAGCGTAGGTACCTGTGACGTTCCAGGGGTAAAAGTGCCTTATGGCGGTTGGTGCTTAGGCTGTTAATAACGTCTATCCAATACTAATGTGGTACTAAACGACGTAAGCGCCAACCTACACACAGACAGACGCAAGACTTTGTTTTATAAAGTGTACATATAAAAACTTAAATACATAGAAAACACCCAAGAGCCAGGAAAGAAAGAAAAAGTTATTTACCTAATAAAAGGTCACCTAAAGTCTAAAAAACATTTAAATGAGTTTATAAATTATTCCTCCATAACAGAATAGTCCACATTGTTTATAAAATTTATGTTAACTCCTACTCGAAGGCGAAAAATTCCATTTCAGAAGTTTCAAAATAAATTCTAAAGTTGCGAAGCGAATACAATTTAAATTATCCGAAATTAAATTCAATGCATAATGCTGGCCAGTGCGATGTTTAAATTAAAAACATTACTAGCCCAATCGATGAAGAAAGTTTTCTCGAAGAAAAATAAACAATATGTTCTGGGCCTTTTTGTTGAAAAACAGTTCAACCAATATTCTAACAATATAATATTATTACAGACTTTATAGTATACAATCATTCTACGTTAATATTGTAATTGAATAGGCTGTAAATTAACCTTACTCATACAATTAACATTTTTTAAAATTAAATCTTGTAAAACGTAAAGTCCTTGTACGTTGCCTGGAATTTTATTGGAATTTACAAACATGATTTTGTTTTAATTTTTGTATTATAATTAAACTTAACGACGTAAGTTGGAAAAATTAATAATCAGAAGAAATAGCTAAGAGAGCAAGCACAACTTTATTGTTAAAAAAACACGTGAAGATAATTTCAGACACCATACCCTGTATTGTGTAGACATTACGATTGTTCACAACTTGGATGCTTAAATCTTTCTAAGACTTTTATCATACAATTTTTAAGGAGTTTGAACATGCCTATTAGTATAAAGTACGAAAAATATGCTTTAAAGTTTGTTTATTTTATGACGTCCACAAAACACTCGCAGAAAATTTAAAAAAAAATCTTTTTCATCCGAATTGAATATAACGAGTAGTTATCTACTCGTTATATTCTGGCAAAAAAGTGTTAAAAGGAACAAAAAGCTCTGTTATGATTGGCGTATAAGTATTTAAATCGCATCCCAAGTTTTAACTAAGTTTCGTTATGAAGAAGACTTTTGATTCTCTTACGTCCTGTTTCGCTACCTTGCAGCCTTGATTATGCTGACGCTTTGTAACTTGGACTTATGGTAAGTCAAGAAAACCTTTTTTATTCTAAAGGTTTTAAAAAATATAAAAGTAGGATTTTTTAAACTAGTTTTACTTCATTTTTTCTGGGAGCATTTACAAGGCTTATTTTCTATGAACGTACCAACAGTTAACCTTCGACCGAGCTGTTTAAATTAAATTTCATTTTAACAAGCAACACAATGTTACTCAAGCGGATGAAAAATTATCTTTTCAATTACATTTATATGGACATTTAAATGAGGAAATAAATTTCACTCTTCTATCCTCGCAAAATTTTCCGTTTGTTTTTATGTAAATACAAAACAATACATGAAAGGACAATGCTTTGAAAAAGCGAGAAGACTTGTTCGGCGGGATGAAATAAAAATACTTCATAATAAACGTGTTTATGGCGTTTTAGGGGAAACCCAACAAACCTACTTCTTAATTTTTCTGCTTTAGGAAACAATACTCGTTGCTCAATCATTGTTATTTCAGCAGTGAATAATGAACAGTAAGATATGATCTAGTCCTTTGGTGGAGATTTCTGTTTTCAAGTTTTATTTTTGTACCACCCACCAATTAGCCCAACCAACCAATGTCAATGTGAGAAAGGGAGCGAAGGACACTGACAGTCCGATGCAACACGCTAATAGAGTCTGTTCGGAAAGAGAAGAGTCGTGGAATATATTGGACCCCATACATTCCACGACTCTTTCCGAACCAACTCTAACGAGGTTTGCACGGTGTAGCACAGGTAAAAATAATGTTATTCTTCTTCTAGTTTTGTGTCGATGTTCCTTTAAATAGTGGATGTCCAGAAAGCAGCAGTGTTGACAGCCCTGACCGTCGCGTCCCTCAGGTCAGATCCCGAGCAGGAGTACGGGCACGCAGGCATGCCAACAGGTGCGCCATGGTTTGCGGTGCTGTGTTGCGGGCGCATTGAGTCGAGCTGCTGCAAAGCAGCCCCTATCCGGCCCAGTTTTGTTTACAACCGCTGACCTGGGACCTGAGCCTGTTCAGCGTCTTCCAGGTGGGTCATGGTTCTTTGTGGCTGGGTTGTAATTGTTCCAACACTGAAACATATGTGTCCGGTGGTGGGCACCGGCTCCGCCGAAGTGAGCAGCGAGTATCGGAGTGTTGCTCCCTCTCTGCTGGGTTATTTAAAGCCTATTGTCAAGTTTTCTACCCGCGGAGACTCTGGACTAGTTTTACGCAGAAGAAAGAATGTAGGGAGTAAAATGGGGACTACGTTTTTATGGAAAAGCAGTCGTCCCCTTTCCTCTTAAGTTTCCTTTTGACAAAAACTCATAATATATAATCAAAACAAAATGTTACCTGATTTCAGCCTCGACAATTTGCCTCGCAAGCCTCGGTGTTATGTCATAATTCCGCCATATTTTATTTAAAACCCGCCTCGGACCGGGCACAATAGGCGTTTTACCTTCGTGGTTTTTATTTTGCGGCAGTGAGGTCTGAATGGATTAGAAATGTAAACATTTATCTGTATTATACGAAGTGCTGTCATCAAAATTCAAAACAATTGTCGGTAAAAGCGTTTTTAATTAAACTTTCCTTGCCTTCACATTCTATTTACTCATTATTGCCAGTTCAAACATTGTTTTACATAGTTTTCGCTAATTCTTTACATAACCTTTTTTTAATTGGCATGAAATTATAAAATTTACAGTACATATGGTGCTACTTTACCGCACTAGTGCGAAAATTAGCATATTACGTTACTGTGTCGAACATTTAAAGGGCCATATGTACTGTAAAACGTTGTACGATACATGTGCGAATAGGTAAATCACAACTCGTGTCGATTTAAAACACTCCCTTCGGTCGTGTTTTAATTTATCGCCACTCGTTTCGAATTTCCTATTTTTCGCACTTGTATCGTAATGTACTATTAAAGTCGTAGTCATACAATGATAGTGTAACATTTTTCAGAAACGTAATATTGATTTGTAATATCCGCTATCAGTATCAGACAAGGCCACATGGGGCCTAGCCAATATGCCAATCGAAACTTAAATGTAGAATATCTTACTTGCATTTATCTTCATATTATCAACTGCATTCGTTTAAGACTTCCTTATTGAAAACTTTTCATTAAAACTAGACAAAACTAGGACAATTCTGCTAAATACAAAACACATTGTTCCTAAGTTTCAAGAAGCGCGTCTTAAAACCATTACACACGCAGACTCAGAGCAATGAGACATTTTCCGACACAATTACCCAGCTCATCCCAAAAACCACCGTAATCCTTAACCACACAGTTCATTTTCAAATGAGCGTATCCGGCCCCGAATAATCCTTTCGCTATTACTACAAAGAGATTTTATACGTAAAAGACATTCCGTCTAATGCGACTTGTTTGTTTGAAGTGATTTTTTCTGGAGCAAAGTGCTTCAGACCATTAGTCGTCTCTTGTATTACGTGAGTAACGATAACCGTTAATATACGTGTTTGTACTTTAAACATGTATATTGTATATTTATTTTCATCGCACCAGGCCGTAGCCAACGTTACAATCGTTAACGCTCCGTAGTGTAGCGTAGTCATCTCTCTCTATCACTCTTCCAAATTTGTCCGACTGTGACAGTTGCGTTTCGTTCGCCACGGAGGCACGTTGGCTACGCGGGCACGCTAGGCACGTCGGCTACGCGGGCACGCTAGGCACGTTGACTACGCGGGCACGCTAGCCACGTTGGCTACGCGGGCAGGTCGTAAGACTCTCTTGATACCTCAAAAATGGATGAAAAAGTTGCGCTTTTGAGTTCCTCCTCATTTTGGCTGTTGGAATTAGGTGATCATTTTGAATGATAAATGTTTAATAACGTATTTGTATTTGATTTGTAACGTTTTACAGTTTGTATTTTCCACGCGTTGCTATATCTAGAAAAATTTACTCCGAGAATAATGAAAAAGAAAATCAACTCATAGCACAATCGGAATATAACTAACCTCGAAATATCTTGGACAGTCCTGAAATTTGGTATGTATGTAAGCTTCCGTTTCGCCATACACAATATTCACATACAACTCATAGATCCTGGGGAAAAAAAAAACAAAAAAGATGCTGGAATCTTAAGGAACCTTAAAATGGATCCCAGAGATTGTATGTGTCAAATTTGATTACTGTCACTATTGTTTGAACCCCATTTAAGACCTAAAATCTGTTTTGCAATCAAAATATTTAGCCCTCAACATTTTTCCTCTGTTCCTTTTAGTAATTTTGTATTGCATAGTACTCGTGTACTAATTACGGATCTACTGATGTCTGTTTTATTGAAATCTACTCTATAATTTAGGCGCTAGAAGAAAGAATATGATTTAATATTCGGAGTCCTCTCAAGGCCGCTCTACTGATTTTTTCTAAAATAAAACAAGTGTTAACAGGTCGTGAAGGGCAAGAGAAATCTAACGACGTATCATTTTTAAAATCCGGCTAGTATTCTAAGCTACAGGGTGTACTGAATCATCAGTACTTAAACCCATAACCCTACTTTCTGGTTAAGGCACAGTCGAGTAAAATATTGATATTGGGGTAGATCATGTACAAATATATAGACAAAAGTGGAATTCAAATTCTCCCGAGTTTCCTATTAAATATATAAGCGCTAAACCTAGATTTAGCAGGTATTTTCTATAACAATATGTGTTTTTTCCGCAAAGATTTCTAGACTTTTTGGTGTAGAATTTAATAAGCTTTAATGTTGTCGTACACCATATTTTCCTAGAAAACATAGATTTTGAGTAAAACGCGAATTTCTCCAGGATGGTACACATTTTCCAAGACGGCTACGATTCCTCGAGGTCCCCAAATGTGAAATGGTATGGACATTAATAAATAAGGGGCCTTTTATTTACATACTCACCAATTTTCAGGACTGTCCAAGAGATTTCGAAGTGTGTGCTATTCCGATTGTGCTATCAGTGAAAAACATCGCCTTGCCGCATTCTAAACTAATTTAATTAGACCTAAGTACTTTAAACAAAAATATTGTGCCACTTGTGTTTATTTTTATGGAAGTAAGATTTTTCTTCAATATTTTAGAAGTCTGTTACTATTTTATTAAAAAGTTTTTAACTTTCTTTAAATATATTAATAATTTTAACGATGATACATTCTATTCTTTAAATATATTTATAATTTTAACGATGATACATTATAAAGTAAAATACAAAACATGCTCTTATTAGCCAAATAATTAAGCTTCCAAAGTCCAAGCTTAAGGCCAAGTTCACGAAAAACCTGTAAGAATATCTTCCAATTAAAAGTTTTCCAAATTATTCGGATTTATGCACGGTTGCGAAGTTGCCGAGTTTTTAAAAATATTTGAAAGCCTTGTACTTAAGAGTTTTAGGAGTCCGCGATTTCTTTACACTTCTTATTGCATGTTTTATGGAAAGGTCTTGATTATTGTATTCCTTTGGTTATTAATAGAATCTAAATGTTTACTTTTCTGATAGCTTACGAATAGCGGAATTATCAATACTGCTACTTGACAATAGTTGTTGCGACGAACGAAAAGTCTAATACTCAACAATTTTCAGCTAATATTATAACCGGATTAACCGACACTCTAGTTTCAACTCCTTCTGTTTGTAATATTAGTCATAAATTGTTGAGCTATACAATATTCGTCAGTCACAAAACTTGAGACATCTAGTATCTAGTAGCGGTACTGATGTTTCCGCTACTCGATGCTAGATGACGACTACAAAAATAATAAGCGTTTTGTCTGCGTTTTGGTAACAAAACTGATGTATGGAGTGAGCTCTCTATGGTTAAGGTAATAAAGGTAAAAATAGGTGAATGACAAGGTGAGACGCGGGCCTTAATGGTTCCAAGTGGTGAGGAACAGAAAGTCTAAGGGGCGGATTCAGAGGAGGCTTATGTCCAGGAACGGGAAATTAGATAGATATAGACATGTTTCCTAAGGTAAACATCGTTAACATTATTTGTCTGGGTTCGTGGCCATTTTCAATTAGGTAAATGCACGAGTGGCGCATAACACGATAGACGATAACAGTGTTACCATCACTTTTATACTGGGCAAAGCTCACCTCCGATGAGCTATGACCACATCCAGATCGTCGATCTACATTATCTAAGTGGATCTGATTAGGATGTTTATCATGAATGTAGTTAATGGGTTTCATGGATTTTGGGTTTGATCAAAAAGCAACTAGTATACCAGATGATATTTAGAATAGAACAGAATTATTTTTATTCGTAAGCATTTTGTGACGCGCAGTTAATGTTCTGTTCTTCTATTTTTGTTGCCTGTACATGTTTGTGACTGTCACGAATAAATGTCTTTTTTCTTTATCTTTAAAACACAAATAAGACAAATAACAAATTATTATTTATGTATTATTAATTATTTTGTACGTAAGCACTGATAAACTCAATGGAGCAAGTCGGAATTTGATCCCGTGACTACAGCGTGCATAAGCAAGATAACAATCGTTGATAGCCAATTGAAACGTCAATAATATGGAAATAGTAATTTGACTTTTCATAGCATCTGTCATTTCGATACATATTTATTTTCGTTTGGCGGTTGTCAATATACAATTGTCTCCCAAGTGAGGAAGCATGTCTTACAGCGTAGTTAAAAAAAGGACGCTAAGCGCGAAGAATTTCGTACATTGACTAGCCTGTTCCTATTTTATCGCACGCGCGTAATTACATTACTGTCCCGCTCACAATGCAGGCTGTCACTGACACTGCGAGCGAGCGGGTTATCAATAATATAATTATGCATATGCAGTAGAGATAGGTATAGGCGGGTCAATGTACGTAATTCTTCGTGCTCAGCGTCCTTACTTTATCAGCCGATTAAAAATATCTGCCAAAATAATAGATATGAATAGCCTAGACAGATGGAATTAAGCTGTCTGTCTACCAAACACCCTAACATTTATAATTTTTTAAACTTTTCTAATTTTCCAATGAACGCCAGAAAAGCTACACTAAATTAAATTTACACAAAGTCCGATACAAAAGGCAATTCAATACTCAATAAACCCTTCTCTTAGGGATAAGTTCGCCTTTTTAGGCTTTGTACATTGTATTTATTTTATTTTTAATGTGTTTGTAATCTCTCCTATTGCTCTGTCTTATTGGCCACATTGCTCGCAGAACCGATGGCCGTTGGGGCAGAATGGCGACCACATACTGGAAGATGCAGCGTGGGAAAGCCCCAGACTAGATGGATCGACGATCTGGCTAAAGTCGCGGAAAACGTTGGTCGAGGGCAACGAATAGCCGTTCGTTGTGGAGATCCTTGGGGGAGGCCCTTGACCAGCAGTGTCTGTCACTTTTGCTGAGATGATGAGACGTCTTTCTGCTGAAATGATGATGATGAATCTTTCTTACGTACAACAAGCGACCCGTCCTGGCTTCGCACGGATAGAACTTTAACAAATGATTCGTATACACCATACACCTAAAATTTTCTAAAGAATCACTCTATTCGTAGGTGAAAACCGTGTAATCCGTTCTGTTTTTTGAGTTTATCACGAACATACAGACAGACGTGGTGGAGACTTTCTTTTATAAAGTGTACTTAATAGTCGTAGATAAATCAAGTATTCAGAATGAAAAGTAGTGTGTTGAACTTGGGTAAAAAGCACCCATTCTGACTCAAATTTTTGGCAAAATACCTCATCAGAAATGGATACCTTTAATTCCTTGGTTAATAATCTACTATTATCCACACACACACACGCACACACACACACTGCTACTAACTACTGGATGAGACTAGTCCAGGACCGGGATAAGAAGCGTACACGAAGATCGGCTAAAAAATGATGATTATCCACCCACCCACGTACATTCGCACACCTACGTGTATACATACACAAGCATATATTTTTGCACGAAAACATAAAAAGCAAATAAGTCTCACTCGGAAATCGTGGCAGTTCCACTGATTAATAGCACTTTCCGACTGCAGTATTTGTTTGGAATAAAAACGTGTTTACACCTGCCCAGCCATTTGTCTAGCCCACACCTTTCGTGACAGCCCCCACATCCTATTTAAATAAGTAAAATAAATAAAATTGCGCTTCCATATTACATTTTTGGGCATTAATAAATAATATGTGGCTGACCGACGGATGTCGGTTTCGTCCACATGGCGCGTATGATAAGCAAAACAATTGAATAATTTTGGAGTATTCTCATTTGTCCCCACCGGTATAGAGAATAAGTATAAGCTTAGATTTTTCACTTCATACATAGATAAAAATCTATTTATAATAAGTTTTGAGCAAGATTAGCGGAACGATATTTATGATAACAGTCAAGCGTAATAATTATTAATTTTAAGCAACTTTAAAACTTATTAAGCATACGTTGAACCATACCTCCCATAGAACTTATTATTATTAAGTAAGTAAATCTATGTATGGAGTAAGCGAAAGCTTTCTTATTTCTGTATGCGGCCAGGCAGAGATGAAAATAGGTTCTTTCATATAAATCACTGCCACCTGTCCCCGTCTTACGCAGCGGCTTACGTAAGCGATGACTCGCGAATGCAACGCGACGCGACGCGGCGCAACGGCATTCGGAGATCGCCCACGTAGGACACTTACATAGGTATCAAAGGATTGAATTCACCCGCGCCGCGTCGCGCCGCTTCGCGTTCGCGAGTTATTCGCTCACGTAAGACACTGCCTTATGTATGATCACGTTGGGCGGGGACAACTGAGAATAAACCCAAGCACTGTTTTGAATAAGAAAATCAAAGAAATAAAAATCATATTTTGCAATAGTATTGCAACGCGACATTACTACCGACAGCATGTTACCGCAAAAAACGAGTTTGTTACCGTCAGGATTTTTGAAATTTGAATTGAAATTAAATAATGAAATGTAATATCTTTATTTCAGGCAACTAGTGGCTCATAGATAAATACCATAAAACTAGCATATATAGGTATTATAAAATTTATAAATTTGGTAAAAGTCGCGCGGCGCATTACTACAGCATTGACGCTGGTGTAGTCAAATCCGACCGCTCCCTTTAGACTTTACCCATCTAACACAATCAGTAAATCTTCGATAATATCAAATTCACGCGTTCCAATTCGAAGTCCCACGCCCCAGACATATCCTACGTGGAATCGTATCGTTCAAAGGGACGGGCAGGTTTAATTTTACTAATCCTGTAACCTACGCAACCGTGACCCTCGCCGGAAAATGCCTCTGGGTCCCTAACAGATAATAACAGAGAATAAGTGAATATTATTCGTATTATTTTCCAAAAAAAAAAAATTTTATATTATTTATGAACAAAGTTGATTTTTATGCGAATGATTTATGATGATTTTGAACCCATAGCAAGGGAAAGATTATGTATCACTTAGAACCATGCATTAAAGAGAGGCATTCCAATTAATTTTTTTGTTCCTAGTTCTAACCTAGTCTCGTAATGTTTTGTTGCTAATTAATGTTAGGTTGAAATCCTCTGGGAATCTAACGAGCTCCTTGTATTTACTCATTTGTTTAATTCTGCACTCATATACAAGGTGCCCGTGAGCATTGCGAGAGATTTTAACGGTGCATTCCTGATGGCAACAAGAGCAAAAAATGTTATGACTTTTTGTGAAATTCGAAAAAAAAAATCTTTTTGTTTTTTTTTCCCTTCTTTGAACATTCCTGTACATAAAACGTAATTTTTATTGATAAACACATAACCTAAAATTAACTAAAAAGTTTTTTTATTTGAGGGTAGCCTCTCGAATACATTTTTTTTTTAATTTTTCGATGTCAATCAATAGGTATGTCCAGACTAGACCTCAAAGTGGCAATACCGCAGTCAAAAATGTGTTTTGTACCGACTTATGGCGAAATAATGATTTCGAAAACCATTTAATTATCTCTGAAACTAGGCCTAGGTAATTTAGAAAATTTTATATGACATTTTAGTTTCTAAATATTACCAGGAATGCTTAGTTAAAATGTCTCGCAATGCTCACGGGCACCTTGTAGAGATAATTTGATTAACATATCAATACCGACCTGACTGACCAACGACCGGTCTGCCCTAGTGGTTAGAGATGCTATGAAGCCGATGGCCTCGGGTTCAAATCCCGGTAAGGGCATTTATTCGTGTGATGAGCACGGAAACATAACAGTTTTGAATGATTCACGGTTGGTTTCACTACACTTAAATCGACAAGAACAATGACGTTCGCAAGTCAGCAGTATTGCTCAGCATCTCCTTGAGTCGGGTACAAATCACTGGGTCGAGTTGCATAGTCCGAAGGTCATTTCGACAGAACGCCACTATATACCAAGATTGGTAAGAGAAGCCATTGAAAATAAATATAGAAATTTCAATCGTGAAGATGGGTTTAAATTGTCAAATGTGTGGAATCCTGTGATTTGTTTGTGTAAAAAACCATTGTATCCGAATCAAACACGCTTAACCTTTTGTCTGTGTATGATAAGGATCCGTGCGTGGGAATTTATAAATATTAATTTATTGTTTTGAATGTCAAGGTCACTTTTTCAATGATCAAATTTGACTGGCCGCATACGACGGGGTAGTGTCACTGTGAGTGTGGTGTGCTTAGATAGACTAACAAGTGTGGACGCGACCAGTGGTAACGTTGAAAGCGCAGCCGACGCGCACGAATGAGGGTAGACCGAGCGCAGTCTACACAACTTTGACACCCACCCGCTATCTCCAGTTACCCGTGAACAAGATGCATGTAACTGCGTCGAAATATCGGGAGCTCTATCAAAACAATATAAAAGGTAGTCACGGTTTATATCCCGGTCGATTTAAGTGCACGGATACATACATCAGTTTTGTTACCAAAATGCTTATTATTTTCGTAGTCGACATCTAGCGTCAAGTAGCGGATTTATCAGTACCGCTACTTGACACTAGATGTCACGCGTATCGCGAGTGACGAAAAGTGTATTGCTCAAACATTTACAACTAATATTACAAGCAGAAGGAGTTGAAAATAGAGTTCCGGTTATATTAGCCATTTGGCATTAAGTCTGCCATTTGTACAAAGTTGTATATATTTTGTGCAATAAAGTTTAAATGAATAAATAAATATGCAATTTGGTGACAAAACTGATGCATGGAGCCTTCTATGCTTAATTATTTCTCTATGGTTTAGACTACAGCGTGTATTTATGATATAGTAGTATGTAATAGTCGTATTTTTTTATAAAAAGTAGGTAGTGATACATTATCTACTTTGTATTAACTCAAAACGTCGTATTTACTGGCGAGAAGTCACTACACAACTGTCACACGTACATTTCCAATCCAAAATGTTTCAAACATTAATTACAGTCTAATGTTTAATTAAGAGTAAATCCAAAATTTCTTTCATAATCATTATTAATTACGAAACTTGTAATTTGTTAATTTGTAATTAATGTGTAAAAATCGTGAAAGTGTTCCTCTCAGAATCGTTTCATATCGCTAAGAAATACCTCCATCTAGATCAAGTTTAAAGAGTGTGCGAAAAGAGAAGAGTCGTAGAATGTATGGGGCTCAATACATTGTATTGTATTGTATTTATTTTGTATTGTATTTATTTATTGCATTTCACATGTACATTACAGGTATTCCAAGTACTTAGAAGTATAGGTAGGTACACAAATGACACATGAAACCCTGATGGGCGCAGCAATGGTAGGTAGGATCGTTTAGAGCATTATACAATTAGGTAGGTACATTGTTAATTTCACACCGATACCGTGGTACACAAACAAGTAAGAGTAAATAAACTGGATCAGCTTTAATTACATACACGTAGTTAAAAGTCTAGACCTACGTATAGATTTAATACGGTGTTTACTCATTGTCATTTAAATAGTCCTGTAAACTGTAATATTTTTTTTTGATTAAATATTTTTTCAGAGTTTTTTTAATTATTTTTTCCGATTCGATGCCTTTTATATCATTAGATAATTTGTTATAAACTTTTATGTCCATATTTTGTGGGCTTGTGCTATGTCATTTCAGTTTTGAGTTTGTTGTTTGTTTAAGATTATTTTTATATCTCGATTCGTATCGTCTAGGTTGGTCGGCAATTTTTTTTTTAAAATCCGAGTACTTTCGTACAAACTTGCACATTTCCAAGATATAAATTGAAGTTTTTTTTTTTTTTTATACTACGTCGGTGGCAAACAAGCATACGGCCCGCCTGATGGTAAGCAGTCTCCGTAGCCTATGTAAGCCTGCAACTCCAGAGCAGTTACATGCGCGTTGCCGACCCTAAACCCGCCCCCCCTCATTGAGCTCTGGCAACCTTACTCACCGGCAGGAACACAACACTATGAGTAGGGTCTAGTGTTATTTGGCTGCTGTTTTATGTAAGGTGGAGGTACTTCCCCAGTTGGGCTCTGCTCTAGATCTGGAATGACATCCACTGGCTGTGCCCTACCACACAAAGCGAGATGACATTCACAATGCCCATACCTCTCTTTTGGACGCAGTTTAAGGACGTACCCGGGTCCAAAGTTAAGGTTAATATTTTAATTTTATGAAGTGAGGTTGGCAACGGTCAGGGAAAGTTAGTTAGTTAGTTAGTGCTTCTGGGCATTTTCCGCAACTCGACAACCATTGTGCCTATTTTGCGTGAAACGAGGTAGCGCTACTCTAACCACCCCAGCTCCTCCACGAAGCCTAGCAAAGTTTTCAGGCTGCTAATTGCCTCTCCTAGTGTGCACGGATTCCCTAGGTATTTGTTCCTGTATACTTCTACCTGTTTGCAGTCTAGGAGAATATGTTTTGTTGTTTCTTCTTCTTCCATGCACGCTCTGCACATGGGGCTGTCTGTTTTACCCATATTGTGTAGGTGTTTGTTAAGTGTGTTATGTCCTGTAATTAATCCTACTATTTTACGTAGTTGGTGTCGAGGTGTTTTCAGTAGTATTTTGGTGAGTTTGTGGTTCAGTTCCGGTAGAAAATCCTTGGTCTGCCTGCATGTGTCCATTTCATTCCAGTATTTATTGTGCAGTTGTCTGTGATGTAGGTCTAGCTGGTTGTGTATATAGGATATTGGTAGGGGTATGATGGGCTCGGGTCCATATGCCGTCGTTTCTGAGCCTTTCCTGGCCAGTTCGTCCGCTGCATCGTTTCCTCTTGATCCACTATGCCCCTTTATCCATTGAATTGTTACTTTGTTGCCTTCTTTGCTCACTTCCGTGAGGCTTCGATGACATTCGAGTATGAGCTCTGAGTTAATTTTGTCGCTGCATAGCGCTTGTAGTACTGATTTACTGTCTGACAGTATTAGTATATTTTCGTGTTTCACCTGTCGTCTTGTTATAGCATTGCAAGCTTCTATTATTCCCACACATTCAGCTTGGAATACCGTGTTATGTTCTCCCAGGGGTTTTGAGATGTGTATGTTCAGGTCTTCCGAGAAGACACCACATCCTGTCCCTTCAAGTGTTTTTGAGCCGTCTGTGAATATTCTTAGGTTTGTTTGGTCTAGTCCTTCTTTAGGATCCTCTGTTAATGATATGGCGTATTCTTTCCAGAAGATCATAGTTTTTGGTGTTTTGTCGATGGGCGCCGCCAGCATGGGTAGTTTTGAGATCATATTTTCATAGATCTTCTTGTGCGATGAGCTGAAGGATGTCCATAGGTTTAGCTTTTTCAACCGAAGAGCCGTGGCAGCCGCTTCTTTTTGTATATATATGTGTAATGGTAGGAGTCCTAGCATTATTTCTAGCGCCGCAGTCGGAGTAGTTCTCATACAGCCCGTCGCAGCCACACATGCTAGTCTTTGTGTTTTATTTAGTTTGTCTATTACCGTGGTTAGCTGGGTGCGGGGCCACCATACGACCGAGCCATAGCTGATCATTGGCATTATTACCATTTTGTATAGCCACAGTATGATGTGAGGAGCAAGTCCCCATCTCTTGCCCACCATCCTCCGGCATTGCCAAAAGGCTACTGTTGCTTTGTTTAGTTTATTGTCCAGGTGTTTGTTCCAGTTCAGTCTATCATCCAGGATTATGCCTAGGTATTTTACATCTTTTGAAAGTGTCAATCTTGTGCCAAAAAGGGTTGGCAGTTCGTATGTACCCAGTTTTCGTTTGTGTGTGAAGAGAATTGTGTCGGTCTTTTTTGGGTTTACCGATAGGTCATTCTCCTTGCACCATTTCTCTACTATTTTCAGTGCTGTCTGTGTGAGATCACACAGTGTGTTTATTACTAGGCCGCTGATTAGTATTACTAAGTCATCTGCGTACCCTATAGTCATAAAATGTTCGTTGTTTAATTTTGTTATCAATTCGTTCACCACCAGGTTCCATAGCAGTGGTGAGAGTACTCCTCCCTGGGGGCATCCTCTCATGACTAGTGCTTGATGAGTTTGGTTTTCGGATAGTCTTATTATTCTCTGTCTTAACATATTCATTATCCATTCGGTTACGAGTGGATTGGTTCTATGTCTTTGTAATGCTTGCTGAATGCTGCTAAAGTTTGTCTTGTCAAAGGCTCCTTCTATGTCGATGAAGGTGCCTAGGCATGAATTCTTCCTTGCTAGCGCATTCTCTATGTTGCTTACTACAGCGTGGAGAGCTGAGTCAGTTGATTTCCCTTGACTGTAGGCGTGTTGGTTTGGATGGATTTCTATGTTTTTTAGGGCCGTGTCCTTCAGTTCTCTGTCACATAGTCTTTCTAGTGTTTTTAGCATGAAGGATGTAAGGCTGATTGGTCTGAAAGACTTGGGGTCCGAGTAATCGGTTTTGCCTGGCTTTGGGAGGAAAATCACTTTCACTTCCCTCCATTTATGTGGTATATATCTAAAGGCTATACAGCTGCACAGTAGATTGGATAGGTGTTTGATTAATGTATGTCCACCCCATTTTAGTAGGGCTGGGTAAATTCCGTCTGTTCCCGGCGATTTAAAGTTATCAAAACTATTTACCGCCCAGGTCGTTTTGTTATATTCTGTTATACATTCTGCTGTTCTCCATTCGCTTTCAGTTGGATTATAGTTCATTGTATCCTGTTCTGGGTCTTGCTCATTTACTACTTTGCATCCTGGGAAGTGAGTCTCCACCAGTAGCCTTTCTGTCTCAGCTGGGCTGCTAGTGGTACTATTATCTGGTCTCCTCAGGGTGCCCAGTAGTTGTCTTGGTTGGTCTGCAAGGATTTTCCTTGTTCTGTTTGCTTGAGTTACTGTGGATATGTTGTCGCAGAAGTTTCTCCATGTGGCTGATTTTCTGTATCTTAGTCTTTTCTTGTAGTCTGTTTTAGCTGTTTTGTACCTGTCCCAGTCCTCTTCAGCTCTTGTGTTCATTGCTCTGTTAAGTAACCTTCTCATTTTTGTTCTCATTCGTTCCAACTCCGGTCCCCACCAGCTGTTATTGTTATTGTTATTGCCTTTTCCTCCAGCTGATGGAGTCGATAGCGGACATGTGTTTTCGTAGCTTTCAGTTATGTTTTTAATAATTAAGTTTACCTGTTCCTCCAATTCCCTTGTGTTGCTAGGTCTGTTAGTGTGTGTGTTATTGTGTAGTTTACCTTCCAGAAGTTCCTTGTACGCCGCTATGTCCGTGCGTCTCGGGTTTCTTCTAGGTGTGGGTGTTTGGATGTCAGCTGTCAGGTCATACCGAATCCATCTGTGGTCGGAGCAGGATAGCTCGTCCGACACGTGCCAGTTGGATATGTGTTGAGCTGCCAGTCCTGTGCTTAGAGTAATGTCAATTATAGTATTACACCTACGAGTGACAAAAGTTGGTTTGGATCCTGTGTTTAATATATATAGGTTAGTTGACATAAGGTATTCAACAATATCGTTACCTCTTTTGTTGTTGGTTTCCATTCCCCATAGGTTGTGATGGCCGTTGCAGTCTGCAGATATGACCAGCTCGAGCCTTTCTCGTTCGCAGTAGCGTATGAGGTTGTTCATCTCCACTGGAGGTGGTTCGTCCTCCGCTGCCATGTAGGTGGACGCCAGGACTATCTCCGGTAGACTTGAGTTTTGTGTTCTGAGGAGTTTTATGGCACACACGTCTCTGGAACAGAATTGAGTTAGTGGTTGTGCCATTATGTTACGAGATATGTATATGCAAGATCTTGGTTTGAAATGTGTATTGTAAAATAAATTACCTCCGGTATTACCAAGGCCGTTTATGCGTGTGTTCCTGATCCACGGCTCTTGAATCAGGGCTATGGATGTTGGGTTAACCTCCAGCCATCTTCGAAGTTGAGCCGTTGCAGATTCGCTGTGCTGGAGGTTAACCTGGAGGACCTTACAGTGGGAAGGCGCCATCTGGGGATATCCCTTCCGCTGCCTTTCCCTTTAGGTCCAGGAGACTGATCCCCTTTGGTAGACCATCCTCGTCCTCAGAGTCCAGCAAAATGCCTTCCTCGATGTCTGAGGTGTGTGGTTCCGCGCAGTCGGTGTCCATTGCAGAGGGGGTGTTCTTTTCAGGCGCGTGCTCTGCAGATTTGTTCTCCCCTCCGTCAGTGTTCGCCTCTGTTGCGTTTTTCTCCGGTGGAGAATCTCTGAAGCGTCCTCCGCCGTGCTGGAAACGGATGTAGACTGTCCCACACAGGTAGTTCAGTCTTCTTCCCTTTTCCATCACAGCAGGAACAACGTCTTCGGGTATTCCCACCAGGAGTAGGGTACAGGCCCTTTTCTTCAGGGGGATCGCCTGGTGGAGTGTCCACTTCCTCACCATGGCCCACGGGTTCTGGAAGTTGAGGACCCTGCCTATTTTGGTGAGGTTGTCTTCCAGGGACGGGATCAGGATACCGCACCTAGTGTTCCGGACCATCTCGTCCTCCCTCTTTCCAACGAGCTGGTCTCCGTTCTGAAGGGTGGCCGACTCCAGCCACTTCATCAGCCACGCCTTGGTGTTCGCGTCCTGGCACCACGGTCAGGGAAATTGAAAGTAGCTAATATTCTTACGCATGTTTTTTGAAGAATAAACAATTCGTATACGTCCATGCTATTCCCCCATAGGATAATAGAATATTTTAACCATGAATAGGTGTACGCATAGTAAGCTGCAAGGGCAGATTTTAGGTCTGTGTTTTTTTTAGTACTCTTAATACAATCCAGGATTCTTCTCTTTCCGAACAGTCTTATCTCTGACGACCGGTCTGGCCTAGTGGGTAGTGACACTAGTGATCCTGCCTATGTAGCCGACGGTTCCTGGTCCGAATCCCGGTAACGATACATCCATTAATTACATCACACGAATTTCAAGGTTTTTTGACCCCTCCCCTCCTCCTTGTCACACTTGGTCACATTCGACAAACCCCTCGACCCCTGGTGTGACGTCACATTTTTAGCAATTTTGTTTACAACGAAATCGGCAAATCGAATTAGGTATTAAGTATTAATATATTTTCAAAGATTTCTGATAACAGAGATATTAGTAATTTTATAACACAATACCTATTAAGAAAGAAAATTAAACTAATGAAATGATTATCGCTCCAAAACCTCGTTATTTAAGTGCACAGTGAATAAAAAAAACTGGGTTACTTGACGAAATTAAAGTGACGTCACAAAGTGTGTGACCCCTTGTCACAACATGTCACATTCTCTTCAGTAATTAATGGATAACCCCTAAGGGCATTTATGCTTGTGATGAACACAGACATTTGTTCCTCAGCCATCAGTGTTTTCTATATAATATAATATATGAGTATGTATTTATCTATATATGAATATCGTCGCCTATTAGGTACTCATTGTACACACTTTGCGTACTTTTGGTCTAGATCGATCCGTGTAAGATTGTCCTCAAATATTTATAATATAATAATAATAATAATTCAGCCTATATACGTCCCAATGCTGGGCACACTGGGCACAGGCCTCCTCTCATGCGCGAGAGGGCTCGGGCTATAGTCCCCACGCTAGCCCAATGCAGATTGGGGACTTCACATACACCTTTGAATTTCTTCGCAGATGCATGCAGGTTTCCTCACGATGTTTTCCTTCACGGGAAAGCTAGTGGTAAATATCAAATGATATTTCGTACATAAGTTCCGAAAAACACATTGGTACGAGCCAGGATTTGAACCCGCGACCTCCGGATTGAAAGTCGGAAGTCGGGGTCGGTGTATTTATAATAAATATTTATTATATTTATGTACATAAATTTATTTATTTATATAAAAAATACGCACAGTATAATTTAATTAAACAGCTCGAATAAAAACTCCCAACTTCCTCCCCCATCAATCAATATCGAAAACCAAGTGTAAGAAAGTCCAAACTCAAACCGACAAAAACTCCCCGTTCAGAAATTAAAGGTTAACTCCAAATTAAGGTTAAGTTCAAATATAAAACAGCCCCGTGATTGGATACCGAAACTTTGGGTGTTTCGATTTGAAGAAACTTCCAGAAAGTTGTTTAAACTTGTTTTTTACGCATGACCTCAGGAAAGGATCGTTTAATGCTAATTTTCAGGTAGAAGTTGTGACGTGCGTCATTTCTAGGGTTTCGTAGGCAACTATAGGAACCCTTTTAATAAAAAAACAATGATAATAAATATTTATTATCCGTAGGGCACCTTGTGGTGAGCTGGTGGAGAGTAACGACCCCACGGACCCGAGTACTCCCGAGAGTCGGTCAGGGTCTCCGTCTCCGATGTGTCTTCGTCGGTCGGAGTGGACCCCAAGGGGACCCGCACCAAAAAGGTTGAAAAGGAACCCTTATGGTGCGAGTCTATCTGTCCTTCTGTCTGTCCGTCCGTCTGTCACATCGCTAAATATCTCCACAAAAGAACCACTTAAGCTTTCGATTTTTTTTGTATCATAAATAAAGATACCGAACCCGCAGCGTGGTTTGTCACACACTTGGCCGGTTTTCTTATTTTCATATTGCTTTTTTAATCCTGAAACCGCGATTTAATTTAAGGTTTTGAAGGAATGTTGGGTAGTTTAGTGACAAAAGAATGTAAGCGACATGCGATTCAGACCACTCATCACACGGAGCGTAAGCGTCGCGTAATAATAATAATAATAATCCGCAGGGCAGCTTGTGGCGAGCTGTTGGGGAGTAACGACCCCACGGATCCAAGTACTCCCGAGAGTCGGTCAGGGTCTCCGTCTCCGGCGTGTCTGCGTCGGTCGGAGTGGACCCCAAGGGGACTCGCAAGACTCTCAGCTCTGGCTTGCCTTCATTGGCCGTCCAGAGAGGAGTCGTTAGAGCTAAATGCTCCAGGGGTGGAAGTAAAAACTTGCATAAGACGCGAGTTGGCACTGGCTGTTATCAAACACTGGGTAGAAAGCGGCGTACACCTCTCGACACCCCTGAGCCACTCACACCGGTGTTGCTCCTGGTCGTCTTCACGTCGGCATTTTCAGGGACCCATCTAGTGGGCGGCGAGTCACCGCCTGCCTCGATAACTAGTGAAAATATTGTTATGGCAGGTGTCCGGACGTCTTTGCAATAACCCAGTCTCATTGTCCTCCCAAATTTCAATCCATAGACCGTTATACTGTTCACTTTTACTACAATAGTCCCAATGCCTGTTGCGACCGGTTCATGGGTGTCTATTGTTGCGCCTGTGAACGGGTTCCAGCAGGCATTATATATCCCCACGCAAGCCTATCAAAAGACCGGGATTTATAGGCCCGTGAAATCCAAGGAGATACAATAATAATAATCACTCTGTGTGAGCGGCCGTTTTTGGGGACCCATATTATGAGTTGGTGAGTCACCACCTGTCCATTTTTTCGTGTTTTTTAACATATGATCAGGGCAGGTGCCATAGTCTCCTCCATAGTCTCGGTTACCAATCCACTAGCAAGTCAACCCAATAGCCCGGTTTCTCTTTGTACCTTTTTCTTACAATAGTCCTACACTAACCGGGGCTTCTCCTTGGGTGCACTACTATAGAGAAGAGATCCCTCTTAGGGATAAGTTCGCCTTTGTACTACCCAATTATTTTCCATCTGATGTAATCAATATTTATTATTCTCGTACAATAAAGTGTTTACTTACTTACTATCGCTCGATAGAAAAAAAAACAAGAACGTTATAAAACACAACCTTTTTTTTTAAATTTGCACTAGAGCTAAAAATATGGCAATAGCTTCTTAAAATGCGTATATTATTTGCGCGTCGATTACTTTTTTGTTAAAACTTACCAAAAAAAAATAGTAACATGATATCCGCGATCCTGTCTCGCTCACGCTTATGTTCAGTAAGAGTGAGAGAAGAACCTGAACTTCCATGGACCTTAATAAAATTACTTGAAAATCTTATACCTTTAAACGAGCAATTCTTGTATATATATATATATATATTTCTGTGATCTCGGAAACGCCTCTAACGATTTCGCTGAAATTTGGTATATGGGGGTTTTTGGGGGTATACAATCGATCTAGATTAGTCTTATGTTTGGGAAAACGCGCGTTTTCGAGTTTTCATGCGTTTTTCTTTCGACGCAGAATATGGTCGCCAATTTCGTGATGCCGGCCACTGTCCGTCTGGTCCAGCGGGCTAAGACGCGGACGGCTAGAAACGAGTGTTACGGGTTCGAATCTCGCCCGGTGACTAACTTTTGTCTTTTTTTTATATGTTCAAGTTTATATATATTTTTTTAATTTTTATTGTTTTAGACAAGTTTAATTTAGTAAAAAAATGTAGTTAAGATTATCACCTATACACCACCATATTACAATAAATAGTTATAACCGAGCAAAGCTCGGTCGCCCAGGTACTAATATATATAATCTGGGACAACCGCGGTCCGCTGAAGAGATTTAACGGTTATTATGTTCGTAACTTATGCGTGTGTCCCTTTTCCCTTTTGAAATCTGTCTGCATAATATTATGCTATGTTACTTTGGCAAATTAATATAGTCTAACGAATTCGATCTGGAGTCAGACCAAGATAAGTTGGCGGTGATTTTGATAGTCCAGACAGTGTAAGTGTTATTTTAATCGTCAAACTTCTATGAAATTATGACGTTTATTTAACACTTGAACAGGCTGGGCTATCAAAATCGTTGCCAACTAAGCTTGGTTTGATTCTAACAACTAACGGATTTTTAAGTTACTTATGTCAAATATTGGGTCAAAAGTGACGTTTTTGTTTGAAGAAACGTCACTGGCATATCCGAACCATATCTTATCTAGACCTTACGACCTAACTAGACCTGACCTAGACCTAATATGTGACGTCGATCTTAAAGTTCAAGTGTAACTGTTTTGCTAATAACTAAATATTAAATAAATGTTTAAAACCCCGGGGAGATGGCGCCACTGCCAACGCTCTAGTAAACAAATAAAGTGCCGGAAAATTGCTAACCCCCTTATTCATAAACGTCTACTAAAGTTAACAAGCCGCTAATAATCGTTTGTCCCTTTCCGACGTATTGGTATGATGGAAAGGGACAAACGATTATTAACGGCTTCTTAACTTTAGTAGACGTTTATGAAGAAAGTTCCAAATCTTACGTGACAATGATATCCTTAACTTTAAGTTTATATAAAGTGCAATAAAACGAGGGTGTGGAGTGTTAGGGTCGGCAACGCGCATGTAACTCCTCTGGAGTTGCCGGCGTCTATAGGCTACGGAGACCGCTTACCATCAGTCGGGCCGTATGCTTGTTTGCAACCGACGTAGTATATTAAAAAAAATACGAATTACAAAAACGTAATAATATTAGTTTATTTTGCTCGGGGCATGAGAAACCGTATGAAGCAAGTATTTTTAAGTTAATTTTATTTATTTTGTATTAGTTTTATTTAATTCAACTTTTAATATCTGTATCTCTAACTGCTTATTATCCCTACAACAATTTTCCTGACCTTATAGTATAGGTACAAAGGCCGCCTGTCAGCGACAGTTCCGTTAATGTACGAGAAGTAAAACAAGACGGGAAGCTGATTCTGTCTTAACAATGCGATATGGTTTTCATATTTTGACACGACCGTGAATGTGTTCAGGCATCTCACACGCAGCAATTAGTGCGAGCGAAATACTTTATCGGACGATCCTGCAGCCCAAATCAGCGTAAGCCGTTAACACTTAAGGTTTTAGCACACTATTACAACTCAACCTAACATCATGAGAGAAAGTAAACCTCACAGACTCCATTGGTTGGGTCACCTTCGAGATCGGAACGTAAACAGAGCGTACCTGGGTCGCCTAGCAGGAGGACGTCCTATCGGATCCCCCAAGTATCGCAGGTTCTGTGCGAACTTCGAGTCAACAATTGACGAAAAGTCACACAGGACCTAGAAAAGTGGTGATGTCTTGTGTCGGAGGCCAAGTCTCATTTTGGGTCGCTGAGCCAACGGAGTAAGACAGTATTACAACTCAACAGCCACTCGAATCGATGTTAAATATTGAAATTTAGGCCTTATGTGCTATATCCTACAGTAGAATTTTCAAAATGTATGATACGACGTGAGGTCTATCGTACACTAAGCTGAACCGAATGTGTGTCGAGTTGGTATCACAGTGGTGTAAAATTATAGTGTGCGAAGATGGTGTCTACCTGTCAAAATCGTGTCAAAACAAGGTCAATAACGTGTCCAATTTTTTTAACAGAAGCGGTTTTGAGTTTAAAATAGAACCATGACAAAACCAGTAATCCTCTAAGAAGATTATCGAGGTAGGTCGCTAAACATAGCTAAACATGGAAAGCATTTCATTTTAGCAAACAAAATATGAACAAGGCTTGTAGTGACATAATTCGCATTATGGAGCATTTGGGAAGTAACCTAAGTTTGCCTTATGAGCAAGATTTTGTATTGTATTTTTCATTTCTCACGCTCTGAAAGTGTTCTAAAAACTGTGCAGAAAATGATACGTTTCTGCTCTAGTGCACTGTACTTTCAATTTTTTTTACGATAAGCAATTAAAATTTTGGTTTTCATTCTGATAATTAACTCCTCATTTCACAAATAACGATATTTTTACCTAATAAATAAATGCACGCACGCATTTTACTTTCTTCGTATTTCTTCGTTCTTTAATGAAAAGTAGTGTTTAACCCGGGTGATAGGCACCATTTCATTCCCGACCCAAAGAGTTGAAGCAAGTTTTCACATGAGCAATTTACATTTTTAAATAGTAATTTTCAGAAACGTTATCCGGGCAACTAACAGATATAAGAAATATCTAATAAAATAAGCGTTTTTTGCTTACCTTCCACAAAAATATTCTAAATTAGATTAGATTTCACATTCACAATGCCCATACCTCTCTTTTGGACGTAGTTTAAGGAGGTACCCGGGCCCCAACTCCACTACTGGACTCTACTCGTAATCATAAAACCAATAACGTCAACAAAAAGAAATATAAAGATCAAATATTACGCGATAAATAAATGCGAAAGTAATTCTGTCTATCTGTTACCTCTGCATGCTAAAATCTCTGCTAGTATCTAGTAAAACAAGTAAACGATTTTTACTCAAATCACACAATCAAATCTATGCTAAAAGTTGTTCGTCGGTAATATGACACGATAGTCAAGTCATTTCTGCCGCCATTTTGACCTGAATAAAATTCAACATTTCCTCTTAACCTTCGTCAACATTATAGGTTTAAACTACGTATTTAAGGCGTATTTTATCGAAAGGCATTAATTAATTAAAACTGTCAGCAGCAGCTACTCGGCGAGACATGCGGTATTGTCCGTACTTCAGATGTTTTCCAAGGTTTTTGTTTAAAAAGTGCTCTGCGGAAATATTTTGCTTGGCATATTATTATCAAATTCACAATTACTTATTTGTAAATTCTGCAAACAACAACAATATTAACGTTTTACTTTTTCATATTCAATTTAGCTTAAAAGTATTTATCGTTAATTAAATATACATGAAATATTATTTCCTTAAGGCTCGTGATATTTTATCCAATGGTTTTTGTTTGACGATTTCGATTAAATAAAACTTGTGGCTGATAGCTCTATAACTTGTTAATCGCCATGGCGATGGCGCAGCTATTTAGACAAAAAACTAAATTAGGATTAACCAAAAAGATCCGTATACTTAGGTCATATTGAATGTTCCTATAATCTCAAAAACTGTATTAGATATGTAACATTTTCTTTTACAATTCCTTTTCTAAACTCTTTCTGAGAATGCTTACATATCTCCTTTACGATATGATCATCCTGAAAAATATAGGGCCCAATTTTTATCTAGGGCACTTTTTGTGTGAGAATTTAGATTTATATTTTCTGACGTATACTTGTGCATGAAGGATTGGTTTTACTTGACTCATTTGGATACCTAGGGTTGTCCAAATCTGCTTATATGTGACTTTTTTATAACTTATTATTATTAGGCATTCAGCTGCGATTTTAGTTTTTATAGTTTGGAGAGTCACTGTTGAAAGACTTTATTTTCGATTATCATCCATAAGATTAATGCAAGCTCCTGATTACGTACGATACGGGGCTTCATTATAAGATAATTTTCGAAGCCCTCGTATATACTTGAAACTAATTTTTTTATACAAGAGTTAGATTTTCAAACAATTCATGTATCACTGCGTTATCTCTAAGTGGCTCATTATAGTAACGTTCAGTATTGCGAACGTATTATTGAACATGCTTAAAGAAATACCGAGAATCGGTTGATGATGAGAAAGACGACCTGCAGCCTGATTCCAAGAATCACATACGATAACGATAAGTTCTGGTTTAGATACGTTCCCATTTAGATATCGTTTGTATGTCGTGTAACTGACAGAAGCAGCTCGATTCGGGAAACCAATGGCACTTTGACGTTAGAAATATCGTAGATAGATCTTATTGGGATCACAGCGGAATCGAAATAAATCTTAAACGTGACTTAATCATTCTTCGAATCGGACCGCTATTCAGGAAAAAATCCGGGCATAATTACGTACGATTACAATTTTTTCCCAAACTGAAACAGAAACGATTAAATACAATATTAGTCTTTATTGCACACGAGAATAAGATAAAAATACAAATAACAATCTTAAAAGAAGATTTACCTAACACAATCAGCGGTCGTAACGCGCTAAAAAGCGACGCATCGCTCACGATTCCCGTTCACTTGGTGAACTAAACTTGAAGTGCGTAGGTAGGTTTATTGGGAATAAACATCGGTAATTTTCCAGAATTGATATTTTAACATTGCCAGCTCAGATATTTTAAATTATTTGTGAGCCAGTAATGTTCTTTCGAGTTCTTAATTGGTTTGAAAACATTTGCATACAAATCAGACCATAACAATGTTAACTTCATTTCATCATCAGATTAAAATACAATTCTAAAGTACTGAAGAGCGTTCTTCTGTTTGTGAGGTCCCTAATCCGCGTTTGGCTAGCTTGGAAACTGTAGCCCAAAACCCCAAATTTTAATGAAGGCCTTTGCCCATGCAGCAGTGGGACATGTACAGTCGCCGTCAGATAATATCAGAGCAGCGAAGGTGCTCACAAATATTTGAACACGCCTCTATGTCGAGGCGTTAGAGTAGATGTTCAAATATTTTTGAGCGACTCGGTCGCTCCGATATATCTCACGGTGACTGTAACAGGCTGTGTACACAAGATAGATAGCCCCATGTGTGGAGCGTGCATGGAAGCAGAGAAAACAAGAAAACATTTTCTCCTAGAATGTAAACAGACACCTAGGGACGCCGTGCACACTAAAAGAAGCTTGAAGACATTTGTTGCGACTGCAATTTAATATTATATAAAAAACAATGCAGTAGCTAAACGCAGCCGTCGGGCTCGGCTATTATTCGGAGGCTTTTTAAAAGCACCAATAGGAGCGCTCCACATAATCTGTATCGCGGCCAATTGGAAGCATTTAAATCTAAACCTTTTGTACTGATCAAATCAAATATTGCAAATCACTCTTTCATCATCCTCCATACTTTCAACACCTATTTTCTACATTGAACCGTTTTGGCAAGAACCCTTGTAAACCAGTACCCTTTGGGATGATTATACTTCACTTAATTATAAATCGAAGTTTTATTTAAGTCGTCGAGATCCTGACCTGCACGGCGGCTACAACATTGCTAGGTTTCGTGGAGGAGATGGGTTAGTTAGGTTAGAGTAGCGCTACCACGTTTTTCACGCAAAATAGACACAATGGTTGTCGATTTGCGGAAAATGCCCAGCATTACTAACTAACAAGCTGTTGACAATGATACACATATTTACTTTCTCAACGACTTTGTGAACGAAAACGCCCCAATTGTTTTCTAAACACCCTGTAACACCATAAGCCGCTGTAATATGACGGATTGACGTTTGGGGCAACACCACTAGGGTTACCACTCCCTAGATGCCAAAATCAAAAGATCTGATACTGGCAACACTTTCGGGGTGCTACTTGTGACAATCCCTGCATCCAACTTATAGACCAGTGATAATAAATATAATAATAAATATTATGGATGTGCAGCTCGTGGCGAGCTGTTAGGATGTAACGACCTCACGGATCCCAGTACTCCCGAGAGTCGGCCAGGGTTTCCGTCTCCGGCGTGTCTTCGTCGATCGGAGTGGACCCGCAGGACGCTCAGCTCTGGCTTGCCTTCATTGGCCGTCCAGAGAGGAGTCGTTAAAGCGATATGTTCCGGGGATGGAATGGAAGTGAAACATGCATAAGACGCGTTAGTTAGCACAGTGGCTGTTATCAGCCACTAGCGGCGTTCACCTCTCGACACCTCTGAGCCGCTCACACCAGTGTTTGCTTCTGGTCGTCTTCATGGCGGTAATTTTAGGGGCCTTTACAGTGGGCGGCGAGTCACCGCCTGCCTCGATACCTAGTGAAAACATCTGGGGGCACGGCAGTGCCCCCACCAAGTCGAGCAAAAAAGCACGGCCGTACCATCCTTTTCTCGAAGCAATTCAGACCATTTTCGACCCCCTGTAACTTCGTTGTGGATAAAACTAGAAGACTGAAATTTTCAGTAACCATGCAGGCATTGTAAAGACACGGTATATTTCAAATTTCATTCAATTTGAACCAGTATTTTAAGAATTATAACGGGTCAAATTTCTTAATTTTGTCACTCACAGACTCACCGATCATCAAAATTCTAAGGCACTTCTAGCAGACCTAGAAGCTTCAAATTTGGAATATAAGTAGTGTTTGGTGTATGAATCAAGGAAAAACTAAAAAATCTAGAAAAGACCGCAAAGAAAATTAAGCCCATACAGCCAAGTCTTCAGTTAAATTTTTCAATATTGGCTTTATTCGTAGCGATGTTTTATTTATACATATATACAATAAGTAGAAGGTACCGAAAAGGAAAAAAGTAGAACTGTCTACAAAATACAAAAAGAAATGAGATCCCATCAAAAACAATACTTGTCAACAAAACTACGTACTTGTCGCCTGAAAATACGTGTAAATTCAATCGCCTGAAAACACATGTAAATTCAATTATTTAGTGCGATGGCCAAGTCTCAATATATTTATATAAAACATTAAAGAATTTTAATATTGATATGCGTCACTATAAGATGCTGTTAATTATTACGTAACAACTTAATGCTTCGAGTACGGAGATTCCAGACACAATTGATTTTCAATTGTTATGGACCACGATCGTGGTCTTAGAGACTGGACGTATTAAGACAGAAAGTCGCTTAAGTAGAGACTGAATAAATTAATAACCGACTTGGTATTACATGGATCTCACAACTTTTTACTGCAGAACAACTGAGTTGCGAGACTTGGTTTTTTTGACAAGTATTGTTTTTGATGGGATTGTTATGTCAGGTGCCCGGACGTCTTTGCAATAACCCAGTCTCATTGTCCACCCAAATTTCAATCCATGGACCGTTATACTTTTCACTTCGACAATAGTTCCAATATGGATGTTGGATCCATATCCACGCAAGCTTATCAAAAGACCGGGATTTATAGGCCCGTGAAGTCCAAGGAGATACAAAAAATATTATGGGACTATCTTATACTAATCGACCTAGCTCAATAAGGCATGTGTTAAGGGCACTAGACGACGATAGATAGAATAGGTAGAAATAGATAAATGGGTCAAGTTTCTTTTCGTTGTCTTATTTCTGACTACTTTGTTACGCTTGTATCTATGTCTTCTATCAAATGAATAAGAAAATTCGAGTGCTATTGTATGTCTTTCTAGTTGTAGATTATATTTTACATCAGAAAAAATACAATTAATTTTCATCACAAAAAGCTCGACTCCGTCATGTTTTGGAGACAAAAACAAGACGAAAAGAATTTTGACCCAAATACTTAAATTCATAGAAAACATCCATAATAACTCAGGAACAAATATTTATTTATTATAATAATAGAAAAAATGCATACAAAAAACGTGTTCCTGTTCCGGTCATGTTCTGAAAAATCCTGTCGTGTGGTTACCCTAAACCAGAGCAACACGTCTAAACGAAACGAGCCGATTAAATTAGACCTACGGGTCCCGCCTAAAGAACCCTATTATCGCACCTTCGGCTAGGTATACATGTGTGTGCGTCAACTGGAATAACTATACACGGAAGGCGGCACGTATTCCTATGAGGTACAGAACATTACGGCCCAAAGAATCTGGAATTTCCTGGATTCAACGGGCATTAGTAGAACTTTAAAGGGGCGGCACAATAGATCACTGCTTGGTCGACGTGGCACTCAAAGGCCTGAAATACTCCTAATAATAATATGTACATACAGCTGCATAAAACCGTACAATTTAAATTAAACCACTTGCCAGTATCTGATTCCGTTGGAATTTTGTAGTTCTTCTGTAATTCTGATGACAATCTTCTTCTTCAACCTAGCGTTTTTCCGGCCTAGCGCTAGGGTCCGCTTTCCTACTCAATCTTCTCCACTTTGCCGGGTCTTCGGTATCCTCAGGCCCATGTACGCTATCACGACGTACAGACTGCGCTTCTTAGGCCTATCGACGAAAATGCAATAATATACCAAAATTGAGCTGATGCAGTCGAAAGGTAACCAAAGGAACTCATTGATGGAAAAGCACAAACACATGGAGTTTAAGCTCATAATAAAAGTTCCGAGAAGTACTTGATGAAAAGACACGAAAATAAAAGGAGTACAATTAGTGAGCACCAAAAATTTACAAAAGTCCCTCATTAAAGTCTGAGTTAAGTGGCAGGATTAAGTATACAAAATGATATGACCGCTTCATCTAAATGCTTTAATCTGCCATCGGGTTTGAATCGAAAAGTACACTTCACAATTTTATTTTGAGATCCTAACTTATTGACCATTATAAGAAGGTTTTTAATTTAGTTCTCGCAAGTTACCTTGCGTGTTCTTGGGTTTGCAAAAGGAATTAAAAAAAGACAAGTAGTTCTAATTATGTGGAACACTAATTGAATCTTAACATGCGAGTCGCTTACGTAAAAACAATTACTTACAGCCGATACTATAAAATGGTGGATATCATTCTCAACGCCATAGCTTAGCACATCTTTGTTGGAAAATCAACTTACAACTCGAGTCGCGACTATTTGCTTTAGCCGTTTGGTTTGTACGTTAGAAAAATGTCGCGATCTCCTATGTTTATTTTTGGCTTGGTTGAATACTGAATCGTTTTATATTCTATTCAGTTGTGAAAATAGACACAACTTTATGCTATTTATTTATATATATTTATTACTAAATTTTAGTAGCTTTTATTGTTTTTACTTTTCCTTTTTATACTTTCGTGTTTTTCAGCACCTAAAACATTTATGTCATTGGCCTGATGGTTGACTGGAAGCGAATGCCTTATGGCATCAAGACTGCCTTTCATAATGTATTTATTTAAGAAGCACAAAATACTTACTTTACCATGTATACTCACGGCATGCATGTATGTAAGATCGAACATAAACAGGTATAAAGGTTTAAACCTAAGCACCCAAGCCTGTGAGTCTCAAACGCGTAGGCGACCCAGGCTACTCGCTCCTAGAAGCCGACTCGCCAAATCAAGGCGGTCACTCAGTATCATGGGGCCAAATATATATAATGCAGTACCAAATGAGATACAAGACTCAAAAACAGACTCAATATTTAAAAATAGACTAAAATTGTTACTTTTAGATAAAGCTTGTTACCGAGTTGATGAGTTTACAAATATGCGGTTGGATCATTGACCCAGCGCCTTACCAATATAAAATATATATATATAAATCGAATAGGTAAATAGTATATACGAGTACATACCTATAATAAAATGAAATGTAAATAGTAATTAAGTAAATTAATGACGTGTAAATGTACATGTTTTTGTTTACCAATAAATAACTGTATCACTGTATCACCTGTGCAATTAATAAATTGTGATAGCATTATTTGCCAAATTAGCCGATTTCGTCGGGTGAGAATACGTTTGTGCCATTACGCCACTTACATTGGTTTGCAGGAGAGCGAAAAGAAGCAAAAACAATTTTTCTTGATGTTTTATATTTTGGAAATATTTAACTTATATATCATTTACGTACATGCGTTTACTACCCATACCCCTATACAAATATTTTGAATATAGTGGTAATCATGAAATAAAAGCATTTTTATTATTGCCTTATCCGTTTTTGATGAGTAAATGTTAAACGTACAATGTAGGTTTAACATTGAACAAAATTTGAAAAGATAATATAGTTGCAGAATTAGTCTTGCAATACAGCGAGGAAATGCTGCCAGTATCTACGGCACCATGCCGCAGGGGGATATTATTTAGTATTTTATTTTAAGTTTAGTATTATTTATTTTTAGATTTAGGTTTTAAGTTTTATAGTTTAATTACGTTTTATATACTACAACAAAATTGTGATAATTTTCTGTTAAGGCTGCACCCGACACCAACGACCTCGTGCGTATGGGCGGAGCTTATGCCCTTAACCTCACCCTCGCTGCAAAAGATCGAGCTCGCAGTGCCGATAGTTCTGGTTCGAAAAGAATTTCGCTTGCTCGCGCGCGCAACGCGGCACAAGTCCGTCTAGCAACACGACTTGCACCGCACTGACTATACGGTCGAGAGCGGGGTAATCTTAGGAACCTAGGCGGGGTTTAGGCTTATTTATTTATGAATTGAGCCACAGTTTTTTGAATTTGCAAAAAGCAAGAAAACCAAATCATTTTATAGTGTTTTGTGAGAAAGATTGCAAAGTTTCATTTAATTTCGATTAAAGTTGCAGTACAATAAAGGATACAACTGAAAGAAATCTTATTTAAAATAAAGTAGATTTCCTGAAAAATCTATTGTACGAGAGGAGGAGCCTTAACAGAGTTTAATTATCCTATAGTAACATTTTTGCACAACATTTAAACAAATTATTGTAACTTCATAACTTAAAATATAAAAAAAATGTAAATAAGAGCTATTTCCCATTATCTCCTTAGTCGATTAGATAATAATAGTTAAGCCAACTGTTAGCAATTCCAGACAGAAAGTCACAAAAGGCTCCATTCATTGGTAAAAGTTACGAAAGGTCACGACACTTCGTAACTAAGTTGACATTTTTATTCGCCAAGGAACAGACTTATTTTCAAAACCTCCTATTAATTTATTCGCAATAGAAACACTATGTTCAAATTCGAAGTAAATGAATGTTGTTTACAGAGAGGTCAGCGATCTCTGCAACTTACTGTACCTACCATGACAAACTCTTTGTCAGCGTTATAAACATTATAGATCGTGTCATTCACAACGACGCGTGCCTTAACTCGTATTGTCATGTTATAAAAGGTTAGATTTGACAAATCATCATCGTGGATGACACGAACTATTAACATACCCTGTACGGAAGGAGGTAAGGAACGAAATCTCCATGTACCAAAAAGTATCATCAAAAAACTTTAAATAGGTGGCGCTACAATAGCTAGAGTACTTGAACAAAAAAATCAAATCATAGACAGCGCAATTAACTCCGTCAATAACGCCTAGGTTCTTAGCTACTCTAGCGCTACTCTGGAGAGATTTGGAACTTATTTATAGCTAACAGCTGGACACTTTGCAACAGTTCTACCATAAGAGATGTCACTCCTCTTAATTCCACACTCCATAATACCCTGGTTTGACGGGTGCAATTTGGTATGACGTTTAAAAATTGTAAGGACAAGTGAAACTTACTTAGGCTGTGTTAACGATAAAATTATGACGTTAGACAATACCGTTATGTAATTTTTCAACATTACAAAAGCTTTTAAAATAAATTAAACTCCATTATTATTCGATGTATTGTTAATTATTGTCAAAACGACTAAAATCATTATCAGATATCAGATATTTACAAATGAAACATAAAATGAAAAAGGTTTGCAAATAGATAATTTTAAATGAACTGACACTCTTTATTTATATTTTCTTTCTTACTTTAAATATGAGTCACATATGTTTTTATGTTAAAAAAAACACTTGAATCAATATTTAATAAATATCTAGCACTGGTACCTATTTCCCCCCGAAAAAACGGGCTATAGTTTATTAAACGTTGATAAAAAAAATCCTAATGTGAATACAGATGTATGTATTTGCACTTTCTCGGAACTCTCAGAACCTTGAGAATAATCCTTTTGGTTAATCCCACTTCAACTTAAGAAATCCAACTCAGTCAGTCAGTCTCGAAGCTGAACAAATGGATGGAGTTAGGAAGTTAAAGTTCAAATATTATACCAGCAAACAAAGAGTAACTGCCGACAGGGATAAAACGATTTACGGCATATTTAATAAATCGGCATTGACACGGAAACCGGCTCTTCGGCTTTTAACTTTAGTGTTCCCGTTACTCTACGACCAATCGTCTTTAACAAATGTTAAAATTGACTAAATCATTTTATTCCTAAATAAATATGACTGGGTCACAAAATGCATTTTTGACGATCGGTCTGGCCTAGTCGGATCTACTCTGCCTTTGAAGCCGTTGGTCCTGGCTTCGAATAAGGGAATTTATTTGTGTGATGAGCACAGATATTTGTTCCTGAATCATGGGTGTTTTCTATGTACATATTTAGGTATACCTCCGTACCTTCAATGATACACACTGTTTTGGATGCTGATTTTACTACGAGTATTAAAATATCGTTCTATTTGCAAGCGACCACTAATCAAAGCTTTCATGAGGTTACATTTATTCTGGATCGCTAGAAACGATAAGCTCGGCAAAAGTTGGAAATAACAGCCCTTTTTAAGGAATTATTATTACACAGAACAAACATTACTGCCGATCCATTGCCCCTCTTTCCAGTCAAACTTTTCTGCAACTCTAAACGGGAACGGCAATGGTTTTCGATTTAAGGAAAACTGTCGCGATACATAAATTTGGAGTAAATGAGAGGAAACGGCAGCTCGGATTACATGGATTTTCGAGTTGTTATGTTTAATATAGGTATAAAGGGCAGGCGCTATTGAGATGGTTTCATGTTACAGAAATTTTACCTCTGTTCAACCGATTTTGTTAATGATGAACACTGGAGGTGGTATTGTTGGAAGTGTAGTGAATTGGTGGAAGGCAAGCGAAAGCACGGTGGTCAGCATCTGCGTTATAAGGATGTGCTTTAACGACACCTGAACGCTTGCAATATCGACCCTGAGCGTTGCGAGGAGTTTGCTACAGACAGGTCATCTTGGCATTCTACCATTTTTAACGTTAAGTCTTTAGAGCAAAACCGCCTCAATACCTTGGATGCCAAACGCCAACAACGCAAAGAGAGACCGAAGCCCTCCCACGCGTATACGTACATATCTTACAATGCATCTGGCCAACTCTATTGTAATACCTTGTAAAAAGGTCTTTAAGATCAAGTTCGGCCTGGCCAGGCACATTAGAGCCCATAACAGGCAAAATCCATAATTTGCGTCGGCGTCATCGAAATCGATGAGGACTATATAATAATGTAAGGAAATAGGGTAACGGCACCAGTCATGGAACATTTAAGAGCAAATTTGTAGCATTTGTGACATTTCCCTGATACATGTAAAAATTCTACTCCTTAGCGTGTTAAAAGTTGAAAATCCTATACGTCTTTTATGTTTCAGTCGGTAATGTACAAAAGATACTGCAATTCGTTTCCACATAATCAACAAGTTAAAACTATGTTTTTTATCTCCAGTCATGGGCATGGCTCCAGTGATGGAACCCCGGTAATGGAAAGGAACCAGTGATGGGACATGAGTACATGACCCTAGCGATCTGAAATATTAGAATGAAAATAGGGACAACGATATTAATTTAAAATAAATGTATTTAATTCCACAATTCAATATATTAGGGCTAATTTAGACAATGAGAGAAGTCGCATACGAGATTCATTACATTGCGGTATTTGATCGGTCGGCAGAATTCCGCAATGTAGCTAAAATCCCATGCGGGTTTGCGCGCCATCTAAACAAGACCCTAAAGTACCGTTCGTATTCAGACTGCACCCGCATTACTGCAGCAGTATTGCAGCGCGATATGACTGCCGACTGCATTGCTGCCTCAAAAATGCGGCCAGCAGTGTCGCGTTGCAATACTGCTGCAGTAATGCTGCTGACTATCATACCATACTGCCACAAACATGAAATTTTAAAATAGTTGACATGTTTTTAACTACATTTTACTTACCTATGTATTCTTAAAATATGAAATTACGCCATGGCAAGCATCATTGTATAAGATTATCATAGGAGGTATGCAGTTTTACAGCTCCTATAATGGGACTGGGCAAAATATCATTTTTTTTTACATCTCTGCATATCACAATACATAATATGTTGTATACCTAATCTCATGGTAAATGCAATTAACAAATCTCATTCTAATTTACACGAAGTAAATATATTACTATAATTTAAAATACGTACTCACCTCACCTCTCTTAGCGGAGTTGTTAAGAATTCTTACTGATTATTTTTTCAGTTCCACGACAACTTTTGGCTTGGCGCCAATTTCTTAAGAAAAAGACAAATTTAATGATACATCAATCTTAAGATGCTCTATGACTCTTGTTTATGGTAAAATGTTGCCAGTGCTTATAAACTAGCTTTAGTTACTTATTTTACAAAATTTGTGGTTTTATGTCCCATTACCGTTCCTGTTCCATTATAGGTGTGTCTACTATAGTTACATTAATTTTCGTAGCATCTTTGTACGATTGTCATTTTGGCTAGGCCCCCAGGTGTATCAGGTCAACGTTTCTGCCCCAAGGGCGATCGGTAATGCGATCAATCAATCAATGTGCCACTTAAGTCGGACAAGTCTCTGTGTTTCATTTTCTCTTCTTTACTACACGAGTGACATAGGCTACTTTTTTAACGGAGATACAAAAAGAAAATGGTTATACAAAGAAAATCCGCTTTTATACTTTCATATTTGTGTAGTGGTCAAAAATCGTTGGTTCAACATCGTTCTGGAAAAAATGTGAAGAAATGACTAAAAATTCTTGAAATTATACTTGCGTATTTTTACATGTTACCCTCCCACACCAAAAAATAAATACGCCTATAAATATAGCGGACAGCAGCTCGGCATCTCACAACGTTTATCGGACGTAGTACAGTCGCGCATACTGCAGTACTTTGGATAAGTCTTGCGATAGGCAGACTCAGATCAACACGTATGTAAATCTTAAGTGGTCAGCATATTAGAATTACATATTGCGCCTCTCGATAAGAGGTTCCCTCTTTTGACACGTATGTTAGGAGTTAGGAGTTGTTGACGGCCAGGCGTCCGGAAAACCTCCCCCTACCGTGCAAGTGTGAGAGAGATGGAAAAATTCTTAATAACGGCGATGAAGGTTCTTGAACTTGCGTCAGATATTTTTTATCTCGTGTATAAAACTGTCGTGCAGCTAGTGAAAATTCTCCGCACCCTTCTCAAAGATAAAATTAAGTATATTTTTGGTAATTTAATTCCTTAATATTTCCTGGACACCCTTTTACGATATACCGTAATAAGGTCGAAATTTCATAAAGAACGATTTATGGGCGAACCTTTTCTACTTTGTCGTATTTTTGGATTGGCCAGGATAATTTGTGGCACGGACGAATTATTATCTAGAATTTTCTTAATGGTTTGGAGGAATCAGATGGATTTAGCTCAATAATGTGCGTGATTTATGACGAAAGAAGGGTAGAGGAAAAGTCATTACACGACTATTTTCCACTATTTATTTTACCTGGAACACGTTAACAAGCTTGCAAGTTCCATACTAAGGCTCAGCATAGACTATTGAGGTACATCCATTTCAACCATATATTCAAATACCGCAATGTAATGAAATCCACATATTTATGAGTTCTCGCACTATCTACATTATCCGTATCTGAAATATCGGATACATTTTTATACTAAGGAGCCATATCAGAGTATTTCAAAGTAAGGAGTTATATTTAAGTACTTGTATTAAGTTGTTTCACTCTCATCTCACCCCCGTATTTATAGAACAAACCTATATTAAATTCAGTCCCTTTCTATATAAACACTATTAATTATCGTAATGACGGATAAGGACGAACGATAATCAAGGGCTTGTTAAACTCAAAAGGCAACGCCATTTTCACCATCACCTTGGAATTTTGCGTTTTAATATTGCAGTTTTTAACCTTATAAATATCTACTACCTTTTCTGACCTCTAAGCTCCAAAGGAGCAACCCCTCGTCCATTATACCTACAGCAGGTGCACCGAATTGCAGATGAAGTGGCTTTGGTTTCATAAAGACCGCCTGTTGTCTCTATCTTTATGCAATAAAGAGTATTCTATCTATTGAAATATGTAGATCAATAGATTCTATTCATCTACCTACTTCCATTTCTTGCTGTATTGTATAGACAATGTATGTTACTAGGGTTTATTGTATCAATGTTACTAGACGCGTTCTTGTTTTATTTTCATGTCGGAGAACGGCTGAATCATGCCATCTATCGCATATGTAAATGCGTTTCTGGTCTAAATCTGCTATGAATTGTTTGTTTTTTGTGACATTTTGACTTCGGTATTAGTAAGAAAGGGTTAAAACATAATTTAACTAAATTAGCAGTAGCAGCATGGTTCCATTTTTATCACTTGTCACTATGCCCGTCACATTCGCGCTTATATACTTTTTAGAACGTGGCAGGCATGGTGACAAATGATAAAGAGCCGACCATCTTAGCCCTACAGGCCCGTAAAGTTTTATGAATAATAACGGAATAAATGAATCGGTGACCATGCCGTCTTTGGCAAATAGAGCAAACTAGGGTGTTACCTTATGATTAGGAACACCTGAGTAGCGTTCGTAAGCAGTGCCGTCAAGGCGTCATAGAGGGCGGTATCAAGACAGAAGAAAGATGATACTCAGTCTGTCTATCGCCAGACAAGAGGAGATAGAAATGACGTCTGTGGGAGTTCCTAGATTTAACCTACTGCTGGTTTGCTCAGCTAGAGGAATGTAACGTGTGCTGTGATTTGTAATCAGTTTGAGTAAAGACTGGATTGGATATCATATTTTATGAAATGCCCGAAACGATTAAAGGACCTATCTGTTCTAGTATGATACACCCACAATTCCAGACATGTATGTATATTTAAATCTAGAAATTCTAATACCTGGCAATATTGAAACACATGTCGCTGAACCATATTTTGCTCTCCAAATTTAACCAAGCTTGCGCCTACATAATATAAATTCGTCGACATTTTTCTTTGTGCTTCCTGCAGCCTTAAGTAATTGATGCTTACGCCAGGATGTCAATACATTTTTTATGAAACAGCGTGAAAATAAAGTGGGGTTTCAACTAGTGTTGGTCATGGCTCGAGTCTTTTGAGTACTATCTTAAAAAGACTCCATCCATAAAACTCAGTAAATTTATTAAAGGCTATCTTGAAGAGATCACTTTTTAGCAATAAGACAGCCTGTTATCTGATTATTTTTTAGTCGCTTGCATTTTGCGTTTGATGATGGGGTCGACATAATACCTGTCATATCTAACAAGCCGTTGATAATTCTTTGTCTCTAGCTGTCATTTTGACATTTGGGTTTGGTAGAAAGAGACAGAATAACAGAGCATTTTACATATTCGCTAGCGTGGGCGTAACTTACTTTCTATATATCTCGCTCGTACTCGCATATTAATGGGAGCGAAATGTACAGAAAGTAAGTTATGCAGACGTTAGCGAATATGGTTTGATACTGCTAAGGTAATCGTGGTAAGGCTAAAGAACTCGTATTTGTATATGTACGTCGCTCAGATACAGTGGGAAAGGAAGAGCTTCACTCCTTTTGTTCAACCGATCTCCGGTAAGTGAAGTATGTATACAAACGCAAGAGTTTTGAAATATGCTCCTTAGGACTCTTAGGAGTCAAAAAATGGCTCGACTCCAAAAACTCTTGAATTCTTTTAGAGCTGAGTCTTGTACAACTGGACTCGTAAGACTCGAATTACTCCCAACTCTAGTACCAAGGTTAGCTGGTATATTTACCTAAAAAAATTGACAACATGTGTACTTAATATGAATTTATGATCCATATCAGGAACTTTGCGCTTGTCATGCAGCAAGCGATCACATCTTTCTCGTAAATATGTATCGTGTGATGCCATCAGCCGGCCTAATATGGTTTCATATTTATCATCTGTCACACTGGCTACCACTTTCTAATAAGCAAGTAAGTACAAGATTGTCACATGACACGATCCATGATATAAATGCAAGCATCATATTCGTGATTTTGTTTTCGCCGCTAAGCGACGGTAAAAAGAGGGTGCTATTTCTCCCTTTTACAATTCGCGAATTCAGACATTTAATTTCTGGTTTATTCATATAGTTAAAGTGGTTATATAAGCTAGGTATTCATTTACCTCTGTATGTAATGTCGTTGGAGTGTTCCTGCGATTTGGTACGTTCTGTAGCTTCTGTAATAGTGTAGTTCTGTGTCATATCACAGCGCTTTCTAAAAGCTTTTATTTTACTTGCCCTGTTAGTATGTCTGTAGTTAGTTAGCTAGTGTGAGTTAAATCTTGAAAGCTAAATTTGAACCACTTTCCGATTTCCAATTGAGCTGAAACTTTGTATATACCTATTATTATTGTTGTTTTATATATTTTGTTTGTTTGTTGTTGCATATGTAAATCGGATGACAATGCAATAATTTGACGATATGGAGCTGATCTGATGATGGAGACAATGGGGGCAATTAGATCTCTGTGATAAAACAAAGCAACTTAACTGTGTTTGGAGTTGTTAGAAATGTCTGCATGAGTAATTACTAGTTGTCTCTTGAAAGAAAAGTACAGTCAGCAAAAAGCTTGTGTCAAAAATGTTTTTATTTAACAAATAACTTATTTTAAATTGATATACTTACCTACTTATTTGCTTGAACTTAATATACGGAATAAAGAGGTTAATACAGATGACTTCACTATACCTACTGCGTTTGAAAGTCAAAAAGGCGTATATGACTACGGAACTCAGATGTAGATACGACGTATAGCCTCAGTGTAGAATAATGGAGCGCATGACACTCCTTGATATCAGAGTAAAACGAATCGTATACAAAAAAAAACTTCAACGTCAAATATATTCCGATAACCAAAGCTTTAATAGTTAAGGTCTTGGCCAGATATCAGACATGATCATATCATGGTTTGACAGTCATTTTATGAAATGATCGGCTAACCTAACCTAACCATATCATGAAGTGATCAATTCTAAAATGACATTACATGAAATAATTAAAATCTATGCCATGACACCACAACATTTGAATACATACTACTTTCATCCTGCATAGTATGGTATAATAGAGTACACTCGACATAACGCGGGGATCCCGCACGCCGTGAATATTAAAGCGAGTTATCGCGTTCTCAGAAATTGCTTTCAAATTCGTTTTCGCTTTCACGTTTTTTTCATGACATGTCATGTGTAATTGTATAGGGGCCCAATCACGATTTTGACCTGAATATTTTGTTTGTTTATTTTTTACCCCGATGGTACGAAAACGGTATAAGTATGTTATAACTTATAACATTTCCCAAATTTTGAAAGAATTATATCACATTCAATTTTAAATTGTACAAAAGTCAGCCTTTGGTAATTAATTTTGTACGTACGCATTGGAGACAAGAGAACGCTTCGCCAATGATTAGTAATATTAAACGTCTATTGTTTTCGATTTCTATAAAATCTAATTAATGTGAATGTTGTATCTGTCGTAAGCCGATTTTGTGAGTGGTCAGAGTTTTGCAAATCTGACAGATTTTAATTTAATCTTCCAGTTTTATTTATAGTTATGATTTTTGTGTATTGTACCATATTTCATAATATGATTGTAATTTTTATGAATTGATATGTTTGGAGTTTTAATAGTTATTTCATTTGTTTTATTAAAGTTATTGTTTAATCGCTAGTTCTAATATTGATACCCGAGCAAGCGAAAATTCCAAAATTGAACCACGAGCGATAGATACATTTAGATTTCAACGAATTCCGACACAGCTAATATTCACTTTATTATTTATCTATATAACAATTTTAAATCAAATTACAACTGTTTCCAGTGAAATGTTATCACTTACACGGTATTAATTAAAATACGAAACCGACATCGAACACCGCGACATTTTCACGAAAACAGCGAATGTTTATTTGTATAAGGAACGAAATGAATACCCTGTTTTGATTACGAAAATTTTCGGGATCCTATTTTAATTATCGAGTGTTCATTAAAATAAGCAATTTTATTAGTATGTACGTGGAAACTTATTAATGATATGGTAAAACAGTTCCGTATAAGTATTATCCATTTTCTAACACAAAATGCAAATAAAACATATGCAGCTAGAATATGCGTCAAATATTATCAACGTTGACATGTCATCGTCGATGCATTATAAACAGGTTTACAAGAATAGATTACACACCTACATACTAACTTATCTACACCCTGCACTATTACCTTGTTTACATATGCTTCTAACTAATAATTCGATTTTTTTTTGACATGACGCACGAAGATTTACGCAAATATTTTTATATGTATATGTAGCGGGTAATGAAATATTTATTATTATTATGCATAGTTTTAGGTACAGTTTTTATGAATATATATATATATATATACAAAGTATGTACATTGATGGTATCACTAAAACTACCTTACAGGCATGCATAATGTACAATTGACATATACTTATTGAGCTACTTATAGTCTAGAAATTCATTTATGCTATAAAAACATTTATCCACAAGCCATTTTTTTAAAGCCTTTTTGAATTTGATGAATGGTAAGTCTTTAATCTCATCTGGCGCTTTATTATAAATCTTTATGCACATAACAAATGCATTCTTTGGTACTAGTGGCTATCCATGCATATTTTTTCTGGAGGTGTACCTCAACGAAAAGTAAAAAAATAATGTGAAGAAAAATAAAATGTTTTTTTACACAATGAAGTACAAGTACATGACGTGGGTTAAAAATGTGTATTTTCTAGCCTATTTTATTATTGACAAATATAATTTTGTTTCGTTAATCTAACTTGAACAGTTTACAAAATATGCCACTTTCAATGATACGCTGATTATTTTACATTATCCTGAATAACTCGTAAACAAAAGAAGATCGAGAACTGATATTAAGCATAGAGTGTTCTTAGGACTTGCCAGTACACCACCTGAAAGAATTACCAAATCCGTCGTTGGGGGCACCTCTAGTTCGCTTAGCCTGCTAGACCCTTTGAAACTTATTGTTCCAATTTTATAACTCCACTAAGGCGGTTATCACACTGCCGCCGCATCCCGTGGCGGCATGCGACTTCGCGTGCGGCGACGGTTTGCTGCGTATCTCCATCCGGACCTGCGGTACACGACGAACCGCGTTCATTTCCATCCTTTGTTAATTTAACATTCGAGTATCGAAGTGAAAACAGGTCCTATTTGTCGATAAAAAGGAAAAGGAACTTATTTAGAACGCTGATAGAACGGTGATAATTTTCAGTTTGGTTTTTGTACAATTAAGTCATAACACGCAGAAGACACTGGGAACATTGTCTTGCGTTTTGCACAAAATCACTGTTTGCGTCACATTTCATGTTACAAATTACTGGACGGCTTTATATTTCAAAAATAACTGTATGTACGTCGTGATCCATTCCGCCTACGTCGGATGCAAAAAATGCACAAAAATCCGTATGGCACTGCGGAGCTCGGTGTGGCATACCCTGCGGCCACACCGTATCTCCACCCGAAAGCGCGAACCGTCGTGCGATCTGCGCCTCCGCAAGCGCAGTCAGTGTGTTATTCCATGCGGTTTTTGTATGTGAAGATTCTAAAGTCAATGTTTAAACTACAGCACCAGACGCCGCTCCGATGTGCGGAGCAGTGTGATAGAAAACCGACCAAGGTTCGTACCTCGTTTCGTTAAGCAAATCGTTTTTTTTTCAGTTCCTCTCAATGCCCTCCACAAAATTTGAAATACTTACAATGGAAAAAAGTGGATGTTCAATAATTTACTCTCAATCAACGGCTAGTAAATTAGCATTACAACAAAAGAAAATATAAAACTAAAATGTTTAAATTATGTATTGCAATTCCGTTACGGTGCTAGTGTTACCTATAGACCGCGAGCCAGGAACAGATTTCCATGACCAATCGCCCGTACGAAAACTCTTGTAGTGGTTAACGGCTATGTATGTCGAATCCTCGTGGACGTCAGCTGCCGCTCCATTGGCGGGTTGAGGAATGGCAGCCCCCGAAACACGTAAATATTAAGTGTTCATTTTACAGCTGAACAGCTGTCTTTCCACCGCGATACAACCGGCTGACGTTTTTTTTTAAATTTAAAACAACATCTAAACTATCATCTGACATAGTATCAGCCGGGAGGCGATGACTGACGAAAAATGGTCCTGGCCCGCGGTCTATTACTTTCCAATTTTCACATTAAACGATCTCTCTTATAATTTGATGTCATAACCTTTACCCGGGCATCATGCCCTTAACAAATTAGACGTCACGTCACCAACGCTGTTATAACATTTTAATATTTGAGCGTTATCAAGATTTTTCCTTCCTAATTTAAATGTTAACGGCGGAATTTACTCATCTAAATATTTTTTTAATATATCGCTTTATCAGAACTGAACAGACGTAAGTAGTTCGTGAAATGCGCTCGAAATTCAATCTTGTGTGGTTAGGTTAAAAATTATAACGGACTGGCTAAATATTTTCTGTTTTTTTTATTGCCATATTTAAAGGTTGCCAGCCATTTGTCAACAGTATAACACGCGATTGTAATTAATATCCAGGTATTTACTTTGCTTATTAAAGTTAAGCATATTTAAGTTTAACACAGAAAGCTCAATATTTATAGCTAGGCGTGTATTAATCCCCAACGCAAAAATAGAGGTGTTATAAGTTTGCCAGCTAGTGTGTGTGTTTGTATGTGGTACCGTAGTTTGGTAATGGGTGACCCAAGGGCCTACCGCGAAACACGTTCGACGTGTTTTTTCCTTGTGATACTTACGTACGAATTTACAAGTGCGACAGAGAGGCAACACGTCGAACGTGGTTCGCGGTAGGACCTCTGATATAGATGTGTTTTATTTGAAAGCAGGTTTTCTAGCGGTGGTTTTTAGACATGTTTTATTAAAATCGGTTCACTGGTTTCATTACGTTAGAGGTTTAAGTTTTTAGGTAATATATTTTTTTATCAATGCTTTTTTAGAGAAAAGGAGAGGTTACCCACTTCCGCGCACTTTTTTCACAATTGCATTAAGTTTGAATGGTACAAAATACCCTACTGAAAATGTCCAAAACATGATGACAACTCAGTAAAAAACTTAAGTAATATGAGTGACGGCCCGATTCGAACTTTGAAATAAGTCAAACATGTCTTAAATTGGATTGCATATGTCGGTGTCAAATGTGACGTTTCTCCAAACAAAAACGACACACATACACATATCTAATCCATATCGTATGTTTAAGTTCAAATCAGGCCATGAATCAACTCGTCACTCGTTGCCGTGGTTACGGTCACCTGTGTCACATTGCTTAAATAACGAAATATAACATTTTATGATAGTTATAAGTCCTTTCCACTATGGGTCATCTATTTAGCATATTAGTCGAACGCAGTATAACATTTTCTCTATCAAACTGTGCTACTAACTGTATTGTCGTCTGGGTGACGGGACAGAATAACTTCAAAAAAATGGATCCTTTCTGCGCATACTTTGAAGTTACAAAGCGTGGAAGAGCCACATTAAATCACTCACAATCAGTCACCACACAGTCTTAGCTTGTCCGACAGAGATTACAGAATTAGTTTGGTCCGACTCTAGTGCAGTGTTCGGATAGACATTCTGTTAACCATTTGAAGCTAATGACGGATAAATCCGGAAGAGGGATTAATTCGTCACAGACCACTAAGCAACATCTACCTAGACCTACGTGCATATGCATAAAGTTCAATTTTAGTTTTGATACTTCGGTGACGCGGCGTCCGAGTGACAGCTTTTGTATTAGACACGCACGTCACGGCGTCGAAAAGGTTAAATGTATGTAGTAATGTTTAGTTTCTTAATTGCCCAATATCATACTAGATGCCGCTGTTCCATCGGCTACTTTGTGCTATTAAGATTTTTCTACAGCTCCTTAATTACCTTATTTGGTTTCTGTCAAGCAAACAGATGATTCGAATAAAATGTTTCAATCGATACAGTGTAATAAGTACAGTAAGTATAGTGACAGTAGTGAGTCAACAAATTTTATATTCGAAAATAGTAGTATGATATACGATCAGCAAATTTACTATTTATGAAGAAGTACTACTACTTACGTACTAAGAAGTATTTGATCTACAGCTATTGCTCTAATTTCTCGTTTTCCCACCTGAGCGTTTCTTTTTTTGGCACTTTTTTATGTGATCTTTTATTCCACTTTTGTGTTATTTCTAGTCAGGATCGCGAGCCCTCTTCATCCATTTAGGAGAAAAAATTGTCCCAAATTTTTTTTTGTTTTTTTTTTTTTTTTTTTTCCTTATCATTACCGCCATGAAGAGGATATGGGGAAATGGTGACACAAGAGGAAAAAACTCTGGGACATTTTTTGCCCCATTAGAATCGAAAGAGCTCGTAATTCTAAATAGAAAAAACACAAAATTTATAAAAACATTCAAAATTATGAGTAGCATTTTTTAAAGAAACGCTCACTTATTTCTCCATAAGAGACACATTCCTTGAATTTCGACTAATGTTCCTTACTGGACACAACGCAAGTTTTATTCGAATCAACTGAATGATGGATTTTCTTTGTAGTTCAGACTCAGGGGAAATTAGAGATATGGGGAATGGAGATAAACTACTTAACTTATTGGTTCCTTATATTTTATGCAAAGTTCCGTTCAGAATGTTTCTCTGTCTTTTTTGAAGGCATGCGAGACATGGGTGTCTTTTAGGAGCGAATTTTTATTTTATTGTCGATTTTTTTTCGTCAGATTTCTATAAAATTTAGGGGATAGATTGAGTTCCCTATTCTGTAGAATAGGTATAAGCGCAATTTCACTATATGTTATCCTACAAATTTTCGTCTGAGTTACGAAAAAAGTATGGTATTTTCGTAAACCAACGGAAATTACATAAATTACTTATAGGTACCTAATGTTTTTACGGGACTATTTTGATTTTGTATTTATTTTTACCTACAATAACAATATACTTAATGGATATATACAGATGATTACTATAACTAGCTTATATCTAAAATAGGCCCTTGAGGCATTGTACCAAGGATGCTGGGGGCATTTCCTCGTTGTATCGCAATACTGATACGTTGTGCGAGGAAGCCGCCAGATTTTTACCTTGTAGTACACAGTTTTTAAAAAGAGCTCATCTCTTGAGCGGGTCTCACTGAACAAATTCCCGTCTGTCCTTATACAAGTAATTTTTCTGTGTTACATGTGCTTACGAATTACATTAAAACTTAAGAAGTAAGACCTGTGGTCATTTCTTCATACAGATTAATATTATCAAAATCTGTGTTGTTTTGCTTTTCTTTGATATTTTAGTTTTTTAAGGGCTAGGTTATTTCAAATATCGCAAAAATGGCCTATTTGACTAGGCCGTAAAGAAAAGCATGGCATTCAAAACTGATACCAATTAGCCAAAAAGCAAAACAGTCTGACACAGATCATTTCAATACCATTTAGATTTCAATATTTCGTTACGATTGGTTAAGTTTTAGAGGAGGAAACAGTTGAGTACCAAATCTCAATTTTTGAGTTTTTTAAGCAGGATTTTTCGCTTAAGCTGCAGTTGTCCTTATCGCACTAATTTTAGGAGCCGCCTCCGCGCAACGGAGATATTCACCTCATCTCAGCTGCAGCTGGTCTTGCCTCTTTATGATTTAGTACTGACCTGTGATAGCCCAGAGCTCCTTCAGGCATTCCTCCCTCGAGCGCTGTATAGCGGACCGTGGCTGCACCTCCGGGCCCGACTCCAGGTACTCGAACAGCAGCGCGCCCAGCACCACGTACAGTGCCACCAGCACCACCAGCCCCAGCTGCGAACACGCGGCGCGCGCGCAGCCAGACATCGCGCGCCGCGCGAGGCTGCGCGAGCGGCCGTCGAGCGACGCTTCCGACATGGTTGGAGTTTAAAAACGTTCCATGTGTAACAACATCTTTTCACTGGTTGGTTCCTGTAATAAAAAGAGTAAGTATGTAGGTGCACTAGTTTACTTATCTAGACAATAATAATATTATTCGCTTCTAGAATGGTAATAGATTACTTGGGTAAGGTCAATGTGGAGAATACCTTCCATAAGAGAAGTCCGTCTATTCGTACTTTTCATCGTATTTTACTCTTGTGTTTGCCCACTGACAGAAGCTCGGTAGAGCAGGAGTGAAGCTCTTTCTTACTGAACGATGTACAGTCAGCTGCAGCATTTAAATTTATTTGCAGGGGGGGGTCAACTATCTTTATACTCTATACATGCGAGAGTTCTTGCTCTATGACGGTCTTCCCCACAGTGACCTTTGTACAGTCGCCATTAGATATATCGTAGCGGCCGAGGTGCTCACAAATATCGGAACACGCACTCTAGCGCCTTGACAATAGAGGCGTGTTCAGATATTTGTGAGCGCCTAGGCCGCTCCGATACATCTGATGGCGACTGTACCTACATTTTATAAGCCTTTAATTAATATTTACCGATCTGAAATATGATCGTAACCTTTTCTTTTTTAAATTAAAATTAAATCAAGTGTTTCATACATTTAAATAACGCTCTAGTACTTGCGTAGGTTTATTTGAGTAAAACAAGTCATTAGTAATAAAAAAAAATAGTAAATGCAGTTGTTTTTATACATTTTACTCCAATTTCATGCGGCCACTGTATAAATTAACCAATCAATGTAATTGGATCAATCCACTTTTTTGTCATTGTGGTGAGTGTCTCCTGGGTCACACTGTTGTCCCTTTTCTCAGTCCCTCTGAATTAGATTGTTTCATATGAATAAATCAATTTATTTTACAACGGACAAGTAATTTACTCGTAATTTACGAAAATACCCTGAAAAAACAAGATCAAACATGATTTTGCGTTTTCAATCGTTTTAAAATAAGACATATAGATAGCTATTCAGCGTGAGAATGTAATAGCCAGCCTTATGGGCACCCTTCCGCAGGGGGCAGATCTAGGGGAATTAAGAGGGAGGAATTTTGCGATCCTAGCGAAATAACAGTATACTTTTTGTATGAAATTCAATTTCGGGAGAAATCGTTTTCCACTAAATCTTAAAAAATCACTTTAATTTTGATGTCGATCGCTTTAGCATAATATATTCTAGGTTTATAGGAGTCGCTTTCAAAAAACAAATTTCGAAAAGATGGAAAACCTATTTTTTCATTGTGTCAAAAACATACCCGAAAATCATGGAGAATGGAAAATATTTATAAGTGGAAAAACGTTTTCTTGTTTTATATGGACGATGACGTTGTATACTTTCCTCTTAAGATAAGTGGGTATAAGCTTAATTTATTTACTTAGCTTTTATTTAATTTTTATAATAGTTTAAAAGTTGAAGTAAAGAGTTTGTCTTTAAATATTGAAACTAAGTGAAACTTCTTATGCGACTTCCAACAAGGTTGCGTTAAACGTTTAACGCTATAATCGGTAACATAAAGTAGTAAGAGTTTGTGATGAGTAAATTCGTCGATTAGCTCAGCCGGTTCCATGGTGTAATGGTTAGCACTCTGGACTCTGAATCCAACGATCCGAGTTCAAATCTCGGTGGAACCTGACTTTTTGTATTATTTCTTTTTATATTTTCTATTATTTAGGAATTTTATAATATATATATTTAAATATATCTATTATTAAATCTATTGTTCAAGTTGTTGTTCTATTTTAATTTACGAGTATAATATTCATTACTAGATGACTCGGTGAACTTCGTATCACTTACCTCTTAACATAAACCATATGTATTTTAGAGCATTATTTTCATCTCCACATTACGATGTTTCACTTCTTCCGCACATTTTTTTTTTAATAACTTATTAAGATTACGTAGATTCATTTGACTGTGATCCCACGGAATGAGCAGCACCGAGAGATGGCGCTGCCGCCTTACTGTGCGAGTCGTCTATTGTTTAAAGTGGACCTTCACGTACGAGTAATGCCAATATAGGTCGCAACATGTGACAGTTTGATATATGGAACTAGGACTCGTTCCCGGAGGATATTAGGATAATAGCGAGGAATTCTGATAGGTTATGACGTATTAAAATGCAACTGCTGGATATGTAACCTGGCTATCAATTATTTTACTTATATTGAATGTGTGGTATGACGTTTAACGAGTTTTTTTTAGGGACGATTAAAATATCTCATCATCATCATCTCAGCCGAAAGACATTTACTGCTGGACAAAGAATCTCTACAACTAACGGTTATTCGCTGTCCTCAACCAACGGTTTCATCGTCCATCGTCGGTCCATCTAGTCTGGGGCCTTCCCACACTGTGTCCTCCGGTACGTGGTTGCCACTCGAGAACCTTTCTGCCCCATCGGCCCTCAGTTCTGCGAGCAATGTGGCCCAGCCACAACCACTTAAGTCTGGCAATTCTCTGATCTATGTCGACATCGGTGGTTCTCCTGCGGATCTCCTCAATTCTGATTTGATCACACAGGGAATCTCCGAGCATAGCTCGCTCCATTGAGGCCCATTGTGAGCGACCACGTTTCTCAAAAAAACTCAAATATATCTCAATTTAAATTAACTATATAATTACCAAAACTTTACTCATTAAAATTATAAACAAAAGGTGTCCCCACCCTCTCTCTCACTCTCTCTATCTCTGTCTATGTCTAGTCTATGTGTGTAGTGAATGTTTATAGTATAGAAATGTCCCAAAACACCTCGAAAACATGTCATCACAAACTTCGTCACGTACAAAACCTTGTATCAATTCAATGTACACACTCGACAACCTACATACCTCTCCTTTTCAGGAACCTAAAAGGGTTAAAACGGGGCCATAATCGATTGCGATAAAGGGAATAGAAATACGACCCTCGGCTCGATATACTGACAATAAAAGATAATGTCAAATAAATGTGTCCTAAACCTGGAGTTACATACGTAAATAGCTAAAGTACTGTAATGTTATATGGCCCCCTTTTAGCATTCTAATGGAAGAAGGAAGTTTATTTTTTCGGCTTCCGTATATAACTACTTTCGTCCCCTAAAGACGAAAGGGGACGCCCACTTCTCCATACCATCGTAATCCCCATTTTCCTCTCTGGATAAGCATATAATAGTACATTACGATACAAGTGCGAAAAATAGGAAATTCGAAACGAGTGGCGATAAATTAAAACACGACCGAAGGGAGTGTTTTAATCGACACGAGTTGCGAATTACCTATTCGCACATGTATCGTACAACGTTTTACAGTACATATGGCCCTTTAAATGTTCGACACAGTAACGTAATATGCTAACTTTCGCACTAGTGCTATAAAGTAGCACCATATGTACTGTAAAACATATTAAAGACACTTAAATTATAGTAGTATGTGTGTTTGTGTTTAATAGTCTCCATATTTAGCTCCTTGCACTGCCTGTTGACTTTTGTATGATTTCTATATTTCCTGCTACCTAAAGGTTGTCTGGAAGAGATCGCTTTTTAGCGATAAGACCGCCTGTTGTTACCTGGGTCTATTTTCCTTTAAAATTCATTTGTAGTTTTACATTATGTAAAATGTATTGTTGGTGCAATAATAGTACTTTACGATACAAGTGCGAAAAATAGGAAATTCGAAACGAGTGGCGATAAATTAAAACACGACCGAAGGGAGTGTTTTAAGTCGACACGAGTTGCGAATTACCTATTCGCACATGAATCGTACAACGTTATACAGTACATATGGCCCTTTAAATGTTCGACACAGTAACGTAATATGCTAATTTTCGCACTAGTGCGGTAAAGTAGCACCATATGTACTGTAAAGAATATTTGGCCTAAATCCTTGTCGTTAGGTAGGGTGCCCAGACAGCTGGCCGCATTGCCCCGCTAGATAGCAACGCTGATCCGCTGAGCGAAATATAGGGCAGCTTTCTGGTCACCAGAAGCCTCTTTAAGGCGCTTTGACAACTCCTCACAGAGGGGTGCGCTAGGCCCCCACGACCCCAGGGTTTCAACCCCAAACACCGCAAATACGTGGCTACTCTGGATATTGATATTATAGAAAAATTTATTACGGAATTTAATGAGTAACCAAGAATGTTTTTATTTTTTTTATAGAGCTTAAAAATATATAGGTATATGGAATTTTTATTTGCTCCCAATTCTTATACTTAATAATAAAAAAATCGAGAAAATTAAAACGAATCAAATATACAAATCTTCGATAGTAATCAAAATATACAAAAAGTGGTAAGAAATATGGTCCCAACTATCAATTGTATCATTCATGTAGACGCGTGCCTTGACTTGTATTGTCGTGTTATTAAAAGTTAGATTTGACAAATATGCGCGACATCGTAAATGACACGAACTATACGGTCGTGCGGGAGTATGTATTTTACCATGGTGTGGGGTAAAATAGTATTTCAAAAACAATAAGGCCCTCAGCATATTACGTGTACGTGGAATCCACGTAAAAGGCACATAATTTATGCCTTCTACAAGCATGTGTGAAATGAAATGAAAATATATTACCCACCAGCTCAAACCAACTCCATCAAAATACAAAACTTCGCTAACATCTAAGCCGGGCTAAAACTAAACCACAACTAAAAGTCCCTACCCATTTAATTGTCTTCCGTAAGCGACGTCGCGACGAAAAATCCGTAACGCGGTTTTCACACTGAAGTTGATACGCATGTCGGTCCGGTGTATGAGCGAGACATTGCTATGCACGTATAAGGGGTATTTTTCAACCTTTAGATTTTTACAAGGTTAATATCGGGTGGGACTGTAACAAGAGAAAATTATTAACAAGGATCTGAACCGGTTTATAGTTTATACCGGTTTATTTCGGATTTCCTCCGAACTTTTACGAGTATAAGGAAGCGAACGTATTAAGGACTTTATTGTAACCCAAAAAACGGTTTATTCGACGAGCGACGAAACGGCCGACCAGGCGTACCACGTAAACACAGACCCTTACATAGGAAGATACCGGGTTTTATTGCTCTAAACCTGTTCTCATAAAACCGGTTTAAAAAACCGGGTTTTCGAGTAAAACCGAAAAGGTTTTGCACCAAGTACATGATAACGGTTTGGAAATTTAACCGATTTCCGCGCCTTGATTTTTAAAACATATTATATTATAGGTATTGTATTCCTCAAACGATGACCCTTTTTTTTCCACACTTTTATAAATTATGAAGTCCTAGACTTCCTATTTTCATACTAATCTTACACCTTTAAACGTGCGTTCTTGTATATTTATATTATTTCGGGAATTACGGAAACCACTCTGACGATGTCTATGAAATTTGCTATTTAATGGGGGTTTTCGGAGGCGAAAAGTCGATCAGTCGAGTCTTACCTCTGGGAAAACGCGCATTTTTGAGTTTTTATCGTTTTTCCAAGCAAAGCTCGTTCGGTCGCCCAGATATTTAAATATTATCTTCAATGATGGACGCTATCCTCATTGTGATTGAGAACAACCTACATATTTAGTTTTTTGCTCCTGTTACAGGCCCCACCCGATATAAGTCATATCTACTGAGCTACTTTTACTAGGCATGGGATCAGCCCCGAAAGGGTTCTGAAAAACATTACCTACCTATGGGACTGCCATTTTTTCGCAATTTCGGGGTAGGTCCCATAGTATGTACTCGTAGAAGTTCCTCAGTATAACCTACATATATCACGCAAATAATGAATACAGGTTACAAATAAAAAACATCCCGTATAGAGATCCCGCTCGCACACCGGAGCGACGTGCGGATGAAATCTCATCCGATGTGACACCGACTAAACGTGAAATAGGGTGACCGCCAGTCAGGTCTGTGTCAGCCGAAATCAGTGATAATAAATGATCTGCCGGTGGGTGCACGGGTGATAAAAAAATGGCCGCTAAAGCTGTAGGATGGTCACATACAAGAATGTAAGTTGGAGGTTGATGAATTATCTTCACAAGTGTTTTGAAAAAAAAGGTGAAGGTTCTCGCTCCCAATGTAGGTACAAAATTGTGTCACCTTAAAACTCAATGTATTATTCGAAGATCTCAATCTCTTCATCAATTTTGCGAGAACATACTATATAGTATTTATAATCGGTGAAACAAGTTTTTCAATAGAAAAAGACGCGAATTTCACATTTTCTATGGGACGATAACCCTTTGCGCCTACATTTTTTAAACTTGCCGCTTTTTTCTACTGACGGAAATAGCTTGACAGACTAACGGCCCGATTCGAAGAATGATTAAGACACGTTTAAGATCTTAAAAAAATCGATAACTAAACGATATGTCAAAATTGACGTTTATTTCGATTCCGCTGTGATCCCAATAAGATCTATCTACGATATTTCTAACGTCAAATTGTCATTGGTTGTCCGGATTGGGCTGCTTCTGTCAATTATACGACATACAGTCGATATCTAAATGCGAACTTTTCTAAACCAGGACTTATCGTTATCGTATCTTATTCTTCGAATTGGGCCGTATATTTTCGATTTTTCGGTGTCTTATGTATGTGTTTGAAACAAAACTGCTGCGTTAAGTTAGGAGCAGAAAACAATATTTATTAACTGTGTTTACATTACTTTATTAAAGAAATTTGCAGACGCACAAGCTCATGTATCTGTTTTATACTCTGGAACAGCGACCTTGTCAGTAGAAAAAGGCGGCAAATTTAAAAAATGTAGGCGCGAATAATATCAGAAAAATCTCATATCAGCAATTAAAAACAGCCCTGCGTGCAAAAAGTGTTTAAGGTATGGCACCCAAATTGTATAATAAATTACCCAATTCAATAAGAGAATCTGAAATGCCTGTATTTAGGAAACATTTAATGGACTTTTTAGTACAAAATGCTTTTTACTCTTAAAATGAATATTTTAACCATATTCCGCATAGTTATTAAATTTAGTATAATGTAGTATACATTAGATTAATTTTATTTATGAATATAAGATTTGTACGCCCGTTAGCTGGCTAAATACACTGTTCTTTGAAATGTATTTGATAACATCCACTTGACTGTATTCTAACAAATAAATGATTTGATTGATTGATTGATTGAATAGTTGACTTCACACAGAAAATTTTAATTTCGCGCCTTTTTTTACTGAGAAGTTCGGTGTGTTTCACTATATGTGACGGCGGCCGGCAAAACGTCCCACTTCGTCACTTGCCATTAAGGACGAGATTTGCTTGTATCTTTATACAAATAACCTGACAAGGCGTCCTTATGGCAAGCGACAAAGTGGGACGTTTTGCCGGCCGCGGTCACATATCTAATATTTTAGAAAGAAAAATAACAAACGTAAATGTAACCTTGCGTGCCTTCTTGCTTGAATTAAAATTCGATCTCCTAAATAATTCACAAAACAATCATTTGAACGCCCGGCAAAGTTTTCAAACATAAGTTTAACAAAGAAAGAAATAGTAACAAAGACTGTTTCCAAAATAAATGAAGTTAGATCGATTGAAGCCTAAACGTCAATGAACTTGGTTTAGAAGTAGGTAATCTGTAAGGTTACTGTAAATTTGAAATTAGATAATAGGATTTGGATCCTAGATTTTAGGAAATATTTAATTAATATTCACTTCTCTTTGTCTATGTATAAGGTACAAAAGAAATACATTAAAAAAAATTATGAAAAAATTGATAGATAATTTTATTAACAGCAGAAGAATCCTTTTCAAAGCCATTTGGTCATTCTCATGAATCATAACCTTCGAAACCATTTCGAGAAATTAGCAAGAATTGTGGTTTCGATCTAGAAAAATATTCATCGGACATATCACATAATTCATGGAAAAGCAAGAAATCTTGTCAATAAAATTTGAATATCCTGTCAAAAAGAAAAGTCGTTCAACTGAATGAACATTTTTTGAGGATGGATCTTTTTCACAAAAGTAATAAGTAGTAATCAATAGTTTATTTTATTTTAATTTGTTCTTCTCGTTCATATTTTTACGAAAAATCCAGTATATAGTAAACACCCCTATAATGGAACAGGCACCAGTAATGGGATGGTATAGACAAATCCTATACAACAAGTATTTACCATCAGTTTTTAAACGCTGACAACATTTTACAAGAAACAAGAACCAAAAAGCTGCTTAAATACGAAACTGATAAACCTAGAATATCTTATGCTGAAGCGATCAACAATCCTTCTCAAATCCGCCATTGAAACTATAATAAAGGTACCAAAAAACAAAACTGCTTGACACTTTATAATCAACTTTGAACGGTGATCCCAACTAACATTTAAATCCCATTAGGCCAAAAATGTCAGGAAACTACTTAAAATGGCCTCTTACTTATTTCAAACTCGACAGGGCTTTCAAGGGGTCCGAATGTGGTCCGAATTGTCCATAGCTGTTATGTATAGAAACCAGTATGCCGTGACATTTGTTTAAACGTAACTTTTACTGCTCTGAAGGCCATATTTAGACTGGTTTCTTTAAGTAAAAGCGCCCAAAAATATCACCTAAGACGAGGAAATTGAGTGGAATGAGATAGCAACTATTTGTATTTTACTTTCATTTCATTTTGATCCGTGACGTACATGTCGGTCCAATTTGGACCGGACGGGGCCGGACGGTCTTGCTCTTTTTACGTTAAAGGGAAAAGGATGGATGGTACTATTGGGTCCAATATGAGGGTACGGGTCGCGTAAATGATGCGTGGAAAACGTTGACAGGGGCATTGCACAGCTATTTCCGTTTATAGATGGATGTTGTGCGTTCTAATAGTTTTTAGGGTACCGTAGTTAAGGAGAAACCCTAAAGTTCCGCCTGCCTATATGTGTGTGTTGTATGTCTGTCTGTCACACTGTCCGAGTTCAGTGACGCTAAATGCCTATCAACAACAAACTGTTTTTGGCACATTTAGAAAATTCAGGTAAATAAATAAACCTAACGACACCAAATATCTAAAATCAAAACAAAAATTACATACACGCTAAAATATCATTACTATCCTATGTCCAAGTTGAGTAAATCGGGACATGTGTTACTATCATAATAGATTGCGTGCCAACATCACATAGCGATGTTGCCGCTAAGTCGGCTATAACCAACACTTAGACCAACATTCTAATTTCTAAAACTGTATCTGATTTGATATTCTTCTGATTTTGACGACCGGTTTGGCCTAGTGGGTAGTGACCCTGCCTACGAAGCTGATGGTCCCGGGTTCAAATCCTGGTAAGGGCATTTACTCGTGTGATGAGCATGGATATTTGTTCCTGAGTCATGGGTGTTTTCTATGTATTTAAGTATTTATAAATATTTATATATTATATATATCGTTGTCTAAGTACCCTCAATACAAGCCTTATTGAGCTTACTGTGGGACTTAGTCAATTTGTGTAATAATGTCCTATAATATTTATTTATTTATACCGGGTGTGGCCTATAACATGAGCAAAAAAATTAAATGTAGGCTGTACTCTCAAACTAACCAACATTTGTTCAGCGACTTTTAAAAATGATGAAGTGTTTAGACTTCCTATTTTTCATACAAAATAAATATTATCTTAAATGTACACTGCCATCAGTGTAATTGTCGTTGCTTGTAACATAACAAAATTCACAATACATTGCGTCTTAGAATAAACTTTAAAACGTTCTAAAAATTAATATACAAGTTATTTTTGAAGTTGCTGAGCAAATGTAGTTTAGTTTGAGGAGTACACCCTACAGTATAATTTTTTGCTCGTGTTACAGGCCCCACCCGATGTAATACGAGTATATTAATGGCTACTAAAAGTTTTATTTACAATAACAATACAGGTTTTTTATATTTAGTCACCTGCAATAATTTACAGGGTGAATATATATAGGTCATACTGCGCAACTTTTCCTATGGGACGAACTCCGAAATCGCGAAAAAATATTTACTCTCCCATACAAAACGTCTGACCTTGGTCAGAGAGCCAAAATGTATGAAACAGACAATTTTTTTCGCGGTTTCGGGGTTGGTCCCATAGTATAAATTGCTCAGTATGACCCATATATTCACCCCGTAAATTATTGCAGGTGACTAAATAAACATCTTGTATAATGGATACATAATGGATATATACAGAGGATTACTATAGATAGATAGATAGATTACCAAGAGTACCAAGGATGCTGGCGGCATTTCCTCGTTGTATCGCAATACTGATACGTTGTGCGAGGAAACTCCCGCTCTTCGGTCACCGGTTACGTCAACCAGACGCTTCACGATTTCTGCAAAAGATCTTGTGCGCGCTGGGACCCCATGGACCTAGAGTTTCAACGCCAACGAGTATATTAGGTAGATTACTCTCAGAGAATATATTATCTATTGCTCACGCTAGTTTCTTTGCTTTTTTGCTACAATAGCTAAAATGTAAATAAATAATAATAATAAATATTATAGAACATTATTACACAAATTGACTAAGTCCCAGTAAGATCAATAAGGCTTGTGTTGTGGGTTCTTAGACAAGGATATATATAAATACTTAAATACATAAAAACATCCATGACTCAGGAACAAATATCCGCGCTCATCGCACGAATAAATTTACCAGAATTCACACATTTCAGGGTCACTACCCACTAGGCCAGGCAGGTCGTCAAATAATGTTATAAATATCAAATCCATAACAGATTTTTTACAATCCGAATACCGCTTTAAATGGATTAAACACCGCAACTACTATACGCAGAACCCCTTTATTGCCCAGATATAAGCTTTAACCACTTGTTTGCATGAAGTTGGGTGTTTTAGCCCATATGGGTGAAAATAACACGGGTTTTATATTCATTAAAGAAAGGACACTTCTTTAATAATTACAGCTAAGAGTTAGAAGCAAAGAACAAATTTTTGGAAGCGCAAAAAAGGCAAAAGAGGCATAGCCATAGATGATTATATGTACGAGTATATCAAATATTGTAAAAATGTTTTTTTTTTAATCTTAATGTCCACAGAGGAAAATGGGGACTATTTTGTATGGAGAAGAGGTCGTCCACTATCCTCTTAAGTCAATAGTGAATAAGTTATTACTCCTTTAGCCCATTGCTTATAATATAAATATATTTTTTTTTAATGTCAAATAAATTTATTATTTAACTAAAAACTGCAAGACCTAATAAAGATTAAATAATAAGTTCTAACATTCTACTTACAATTTTGTTTTTAAATTATTATCAAAATTAGTGAAAAATTGCAGCCTGTAGACGTAATTTTAATGAATAACGAAGTAATTACGGCTCACAAAAGTAATGGCGAAACCGCAAAGTTTTTAAAAGCAATGGGCTGAAACTCTGGGTTAATTAGCTAGAAGCTCTAACAAGGCTAGAGATCCAGCATTTCAGTTTTAAGGGGCTGCTTTATAACGAAACAGTTTTTCATAGAATAAGCACTCTTTTCATTAATTTTTATGTCATCAAAGGGGTCTTAAGCAGTACAAAGTGACTGAAATGTTGCCCTAACTGGGATGTTTGAAGAACTGGATGTACACGGATTGGACGTATAGGTATTGGACATTGGACATTTGAGTAGCTGGAAATACAGGGATTAGACGTTCGGGGAATTAGACTTACGGAGAATGAATATTCGGGAAATTGGACATAGGTACTGAGACTGAAAATTCGGGTAATTAAACATACCGGGGACTGGACGTTTGAGAATTGGACATTCCAGGCCAGAATCGAGAAATCTATCTAAATATAAGGTGAAGTTTTCGGATTGGGCCGGTGGAATAAAAAAAGTTCACATGATTTAGCTCGGTTGTAACGGAGGAAGTGCGTTCATCTTAATACAGAAGACCATTGATCACAATAATACTACCTCTCTTTACTCCTAAGATTACTTGACTTTGAAGAAATTTATACCTTTCACGAGAAGACTAAAATAAGCAGCGAAGATAAGTTTAGTTTGTGCTGAGAAATAACTTAATTAGATACCTCAATATCAATAAAAGGAGATCCTAGATGATTCACTATCATTTTGTAATGGATAGGGCTGTATTGATACCTCATATTTGATAAAAAAAAGGATTGTGTTTCTACTGCTGAGCTATTTCTATATCAAGTTTATTTATTATTCATCACACAATACAGGAACTCAATATTAATGAAAGGATATCCTAGACGAATCAGTATCATTTCATAATAGATAGGGCTGGCTACCGAATATTTGATAAAAAAATAAGAATTGTGTTTCTACTGCTGAGCTATATATCATATATATCACGTTTATTATTTATAACACAATAAAGGAAAGTATGCTGGTTTGATGTTATGAGAGACGATATGTACGCCACAAAATGGTCTTATAGAAGAAACTATCGAAACGAAATGGGAAATGGGGCAGCAAAATTCGAATGAGTAGCTGAGTAGAATTGAAGTGTGCAAATGGGAAGCCGTCATGTATACGATTATGAATAATTAAAAAATGTGACCACTTTTAAGACATAGCGGCCACTAACAGCCGCTTGAATGTTAATAAACGTAAGGCAAGCGGGTGGAAAATGTGAAAGCTGCAGGAGATGTTCGTGTCATCCACGATGACGCAAAGATTTATCAAATCAAACTTTTAATAACATGTCATTGAGAGTCAAGGCACGCGTCTTCTTGAATGACATGATCTATATAGGTACCTTAGAATATCATCATCATCATGATGATGGGTTATTTCTGGATGTTACGCGACACATCGTTACGCATACCAGCTGCGGAACTCCTGCCTCCAGGGGGAAAGAACTGGGCAGTATGGAATCCCTTAACAGACTTAGAACGGGAGTTGGTCGGTCAAAAGATAATCTTCTGAGATAGGGTATTGACCGACAAGGTGATACTTTCTGCGCGTGTGGACTCCTCCAAACAATAAAACACATGACCGAATGTTCCTTGTGCTCAACGATGTGCACTGAGGAAGATCTCCTGAGGGCCACACCCAGAGGGCTAGAAGTGGCAAAACATTGGCAGACAAAAAAATTATTTAAAAAGTTGGACCCTTTTCACGAATAAGAAGAAGATTTCTGGATGAGATTGGCTCAGGGCCGGGATGAGTGGCATACTAGAAGAGAGGCCTATTATGCTCAGCGGTGGGCGTGGGCGATAAAAGGCTGATATGATGATGATGATGATGACCTTAGAATATACTTTTTCGAACGCAAATAATTTACGCAATCATAGATTTAATTCTGAATAAAATAGGTTTTCCAATGATACTTAATTGGCATAATTCCCATTTTTGTCATGTCGTTAACAGGCAGGGTTGTACCTAGACCCGTGGCTTTTACCGGTACCTAAGGTAATCCATGAGGTGGGAAACTGGGGCAAGTCCTTCCAGAGAACCTTGTGAACGTACATGGCACTCATTAATAATAATAAATAAATAATAAAATGTTTTTATTTAACCTCACAAAAGATAATTTACAAAATAAACTTAAGTATTTTTTATTTTTATTTATTTTTTACCTTTGCGAGGGACTGGAGTCTGAACTAGGTTAGACCTGTATTACAGATCTCCAGGCCCTCACCCCGGAAATACAAGTTGCAATTATAGAGTTACACTAAAAAAGTGACTGACAATGATAATTTATGAGGTACATAAAAGTAAAAAAGAAAAAATGATGAAAAAATAGGGTAGTGTGCATGCCTAATTTAGTTTATAATGCGTGTGTTATGTGAGTGTGTGTGTGTATGTGTGTGTGTATGTATGAGCTGAAAGGAGATCCTCAATTTCTTCATATGTCAAAGTGACCAGCCAGTTTGTTACTTTCAATTTGCATTCTCTAAATGTCAATTTATAAATTCCAAGTAACCTATTTATTTTGTTATATAATTTTGGGCTCAGATAGTGAAAAAGCCGTCCTGCTAGTACCAGGCGGAAACTATGAACCTCACAAACATGGTCTCTACGACGCCTTTTCGAAGTACCATCCTCTATAAATTCAAGGGTTTTATGTTTCCTTATAATGACCTGTCTAATAAATAAACCTCTTACTGTTAATAGTTTGCATTCCTGATATAGTTTAGAAGTAGGATATAAAAAGGGTTTTTTTGTCATAACCTTTAATACAGCACGTTGAGCCCGCTCCACTTTCAAAAGTAAGGTTTTACCTGCCCCACCCCAAACACACATTAAATGGAAATATTGCTAAACCCCTGAACAAACAAAATTTACTAGTATGGGGTATGTGTAGATGAGTAGGAAACAAATCAAATACTTATACTTAAATACTACTACATTATTAACTGAAATACTTATATGTTTTATACGAAAGAACAAGAAAGAAAAGTGACCAAGGCCTTCAGTGCCCATGAGGGTTGCCTGGGCACGGGTGGTCCTAGCACCGGGCATGGAAACTGGAAACCATCAAGGTTTCTTTCTTTTCTTATATGATATATATTTCAGTTTTGTTTTATTAGATGCTCCTCTTCCTCCTCACGTTGTCTCGGCATTTTGCCACGGCTCATGGGAGCCTGGGGTCCGCTTGACAACTAATCCCAAGATTTGGCGTAGGCACTAGTTTTTAGAAAAACTCATAGGTACGAGCCGGGGTTTTAACCCGCGACCTCTGGATTTATTAGATGCTGTACCACATAAATAGATGCTTTGAGACCTCTGCCTGGATGTGAAGAGTCAAAATATATTTCAGCGCAGCCAGTGGTTAAAGCTTATATTAAAACTAACAATGTTAAAGTATAATTCCTTGTTTCATGACTCCAAAATTCTATGTAAATAGGGGTATGAAATCCGCAGTATGCACGTAATACGATACGAGGTAAACCCGAAAATTCTGCCACAGTCTAGTATGATGCATGCGGTCGGATTTAACAGTGGACTGCTATAGATGCGATTATACAACTTCACAATGTGAATTTAAGTATTTTATCTGGGAAATTTATGACCCAAGCTTCGATTCATTGTTTTTAACTCAAAAAAATGTGATGAACACACAAATAAATGCCCTTATCAGGATTCGAACCAGGGACCTCCTGCTTCGTAGGCAGGATCACTAACAACTAAGGTAATAAATAGCCGTTAATATTTTTTCCTACAGCTTGTGAAGAAAAGTTAAACCTAGCTTTAACTTAACTACAAGTATTTTTAAAATGGCGCCGTCCACCTCTTACTTATTTTGTTTTTCTTGCATACCAGACCTACAATAAGAGCCTCAAGGTCCGCTTTGGCAAACTAATCCGAAGGATTGGTGCAGGCATCTTTATCAAAGCAACTGCCATCTGACCTTTCAGCCTAGGGGGGAACTAGATGTACGGTATAGTTCTAGGTATAGGTCTGTCAGTGTAGAGAGAGTTTTTAAAATACAGAAAAAATGTGTAAGGGCTATTTGTCACGCTAGTCCTGGTGATCCTTGTGTTCCCTTATTTGAAAAGCTGCATATTCTTCCCTTACCCTGCTTATATATAAGAGAAATATCTTTATTAGTTAATAACCACCGTGCACTTTTTTCTAAACGTAGTGATGTTATGCATAGGCAGAAAAGGCAGAAATTTGTAAATCTACTTTTTAAACCACGTGGACGTAAAATGATTTATGAAATTTTTTTATATAACATGTGTATATTAATTTATAATAGACTACCTGATGACTTAAAGATACTCAGAGGCAACATATTCAAGCGCAAGTTGTCTAGCTGGCTTTTGGACAGATGCTTTTTGTAGTATTAAGGATTATTTGAATAACTGACTTTGCAATTATTTTTCATTGACATTTTCATATTTTTTACTAATTATTATATTATTCTTTATTCATGTTTGTATTGATTTATGATTTGATGTTAGAATGTGCTCCTCTATAATCCATAATCTTTGCATGTCTGCACGCACACTGTATACACTGGAACTTTGTTTTTTTTTTGTACCAATATGAGCTGCATGTATATACGTGTATGCTGCGCAAATAAATTCTTTAAATCTTTGAATCTTTAGTATGAGATAAGATTTTCCCCAATCCCCGTCCTATTTTGTCAGAAATTTAAAATTTTATTTACATTAGTATACGTTGTAATTACAGGTGAATGGGTCACATCATTAGGCAGCAGATGAGTCTGATGGGACTGGCCTTCGCAGTTACACGAAATCTGCTTGAGGGTATCTAAGCTATTCTCTTGTTCCCGGCACAGCTTCAACAGTTCATCCACATCATATGTTGATTGATTTGTTTTTGTGACATCATATTTATTTATAATGTTTTATAAATCACTTTGTAGTCTATCCAAATTAACTCGTAGTTCGTTCGTATCTATTTCACTAGAGCACCTACTGTAGTTCAATTCCTATAAGGTATATCTGTAATTAGTGTAGCTTGTGTAATGTAGCTTCAGATCACATAAAATACAGCGAATTTAAGTTTTTCATACAAAACTTGTTTTTGCTTTACTTGGCTTGTTTTATTTATTTATGTTCAGGAGAACCAACAGCTTTAAACTTACAATAGGACAACAAGATTAATACAGAGAGCCAATTACAGGAACTCACAAGTAATAACAAAGTATATAAAAAAAAATGCTAACACTGCGCACACACACACATGCGTACAAAGTGAGAAAAAAACAAAAACACAATTGAAAATGAAAATACATAGAAGCCATTAAAATAGACCCTAGGTTCGGAAACACTTAGTTCAACCCGAACTAAGTGTTAAGACGAAGGTTTATATAGCTTCGATATACTTATAGTTAGTTTATATAGTAACTACAGGCATATCCTTCAATTCCTTCATGTCATTGTATGTGCAGTTTCATTACAATCCAATACGTAGTTTTAAAATGAGAACAAAACTCCGTTTGTATGGGAAGGTGAGAATCGGCCGAGCTTGCTGCAAACTGTTAGTGGGACTAGTCCGGTTTCTCCACAATGTTTTCCCTTCATCGAAAAAAAATGTGTGAATATTAAATGAAATTTCGTACAAAAGTTCCACGAAGATGTAAAATTTTATTGCAGAGAGATAAGACCATGTTTCAATCACGCAAAATAGGCGCGAATTGCGACGTCGAGTTGCGGAAACCCAGCCCGCTAATACGAATACGAATACGAAAGACCATGTTTCACGTATAACATACGATTTCATACAGGCCCAATCCACAAAATAAATGCTTAATGCATGCAAATTCATAAATTCATAATACATGCCTTTGCTGAAAACTTCTACATTGCTATACTTAATTACTTTAAAGGAATTTTCCATCGATTCTTTGAAAATTTGATACCTACCTAATAATATTTTAAGATTAAGATTAAGATTTTTTTTTATTGCCACATATTACAAGTTCACTATAAAACAAAAGTAAAAATAAAACATTACATAATAAAGAAGGAGAAAAAGAATTTTAATAATTTATACATACGAATAACGCAAAAAATTGGGCAAAGGGTTCCAGTCTCAGCGTGTGCTGGGCCGAGATGCCCGGCGCTGGTTTTCAGACCGGTCCCAGACTAGGACGGTCGGTGGGAGGATAACATAATTACCAATTACAATTATATAGGTTAACATTCGTGCTCGTAGTTAGGTAAACAATTAAAAACATAATAATAACAAATTAAATTACAAAAGAAACAAATCATAACGGCTTAGTTAATTATAGCGACAGTAAGATATTATTAAGGATAGTAGTAACAGTAAGTATATTGCAACAATGAGTACTTTACTTAACATTCATAAAAAATACATGACATTATTCAAAATGTGTGTGTGTGTGTGTGTGTGTGTGTGTGTGTATGCGAGTGCTACATAAATCAGCGTTTGGAGGGAGTGTATCCTTCGCTCTGCTTGGCTAATAAATGAGCCTGTAATAACCTTTTGTATTGTGGGAGCTGTATAGGGTCCCGGAGAGGTGGTGGCAGGTCATTCCACACTTTAGCAGCAGCGAATTTAAAACTCCCTCTAAAGAACGCCGTTTTATGCTTAGGCACAACCAGTTTGGTGCAGCTTCTCAGTGACCTGATGCGTGAGTCCTTGACCCATTTTAGCTTTTCATATAGATAGTAGGGCCTCTGTAAATCTAAAATCTTCCTAACTGTATACGCTAGATGTTGCTGCCTTCGGTTTTCCATGTTTAACACGTTTTTATCGTTAAGAAATGGAGTAATGTGTGCTCGTTTAGGAACCGCATAACAGAAACGAACACATGCGTTTTGTACTCGTTGAACAGCTTTTTTCGTCACTGCTAAGAGTCTTGGTCCATACACCACGTCCGCATAGTTAAATTGAGAGAGTACCAGCGACTCCACTAGTATCTCTCTCACCTTAATTGATAGATATTTACGGATATTATATAATACTTTAAGTCTGTAGAAGGCATTTCGAATTTTCATATTAATATGTTCATATTAATATTTTGTTATATGTATGGGTATTTCTATTTAAAGTTGTATTCCCGACTTGCATTTTAAGTTTGGATTTTTTATATTATTTCCGCTCAGAATCACGAGTTCCTTTCATTTTATCCTAATATGAGAAAAAAAATGTCCCCAACATTTCATTATTTTTTTCTGAATCCTGAAAAATTCTGAAAAGTCAATGGTTTTAGAATGATGACTAATGATAATCTGACAATCATTACTTAATGACTTTCAATAATTATGTCAAACAAAGGGTTCCGGGGCCAAAAATATTGGGACATTTTTTGTCTCAGTAAAAATAAAACGGCTGAGTGATCCTGAGTAGAAATAATATAAAAATTACCAATTCTAACACAAAAATTGGAGGTACATCCTTAAATAGAAATGCCCATCTACCATAAGTAAGTTGGTTGATTCTAGACCCTAAATAACTTTTAAAATCAAGTAGACACAATGTTAAGCATTTTGTAGGGAAAATATCAATAGACCTTTAATCGAACTTTATGGCAAAAATTGATTGACAATCTACCGGTGTCAAATTTCATCCAAATTTGTTCCGGCGTTTGAATGATTGAACAACCAACATCTAAGCATACACATAAAAAAGGTCTACATTTTAGTGGCTAATTGGTCGCCTAAGACTTATTTCCATGTCACTGCATAGGAGTTAGTACTTATATTATTGTTTGATTAATCATTTAATATCATTAATTACATAAATGTTAAAATAATTCCCTTACCTAAGTAGGTAAACTATACTACTAACTAGATACTAACGGGGAATCTCCTACTATACTAGGTTTAGCAAGTCGGCATTCCATCAAAAATTAAAATCACGTTTACCTACTTAAATTTTAATACCAACCTAAGCATTAAACACACAACATCTGAGTCAAATATAAGCTAAACTTTTTTAAACTTCCAATCATCCATAATGATCACTATTTCAAACACTATTAACAAGTCACAGGGAACAAAACTGATTTAGTTATTAATTACACATACGAAACTTGACCGAAAATTCGAAAACGGGGCGACCGCGCGCCGGACCGCTTCGTTCCGACGCTCAAGGTAGCACTGAGGCATAGCGGTTTCGGCCCTGCACACGATTTTCCCACTGTTCCTTTCCTTCTGTTAGTTCCCTGCGCAAACCTGCGGAGAACTTTCCACGTGGTTTGATTTATTTATTTACATTGCATTTAACGCCATCTTGTGGGTGGTTGATGTAACTAGTCAGCGGTTTGTTAACAGCGCCACCTAGCCTGTCTTTTTGCAAGTATAGCATGGTACTGTCATTCGCATTACAGTAGTTTAAGCATAAAACTACAGATGGCGCTAAAAATCTCTTGTCTTGACAAGCTTTTAGAAAAAAAAATATATTTTATACAAATTAAAGTACATTGACTATAATTTAATAATTATTTCAAAGTAAATCGATTAATTTTATAATAAAGTTTATATCTTATTTTTGTTTGACAGTTTATAAAAGCGGGAAATTTTATTTTCACTGGCAATACTGCCGGTTCTTTCAAATTTTCTGGAAAGGTGTACGTCCCGTCCACGAAGATTGTCACGCTTTCCTTTTATTTTAATTTGTTACCTTTTCATAAGGAAACAATTAATTTTATTTATATTTTTGTATTAAGTAGCCCTAAAGTTTAAGTAGAAACTACAAAAATGAGTACTATATTGGAGAAAATTGCGGCTATAGAGTCCGAGGTTGGTAACAGAGGTTATGAGTTAAATTTTCGTATTTCTGCAATTATTGTGAATAAGCCGTTGCAACTACAGTCTTTAATCGACTATTCGGAGTTAAAAATCTAGTGACAAACCGTGAAATAATATAAACTAGTGTGAAAAGCTAAACCCTATGCGATGTGTTACAGATGGCTCGAACGCAAAAAAATAAAGCAACAGCGTTGCATTTGGGCTTACTCAAGGCCCGGCTCGCTAAATTAAGACGTGAACTGATCACTCCCAAGGGTGGCGGCGGTGCTACCGGTGAAGGTAAGGTTTTGTTGTCAATATTTACTTATCCTCTCATAGAAGCAAAGCAGCTGGCTTAAAAGCTTTCTAAAGCATAAGGCATTCATATTATTCATTTATTTAATCCTACGAAAAAAGTCGATTCAGCTCTGATTAATGCAAACCAAAAATAATAGTTGATCATTACTATAGAAATAATACTTAGGAAGTAGGGCAAGTCCTAGTAAGGGCATTTATTTGTGTCATGAGCATTTATATGCACATATTTGTTCTGGTATCATTAGTGTTTTCCGTGTAGTTAAGTAATTATAAATATTTATACACCATGGGCTGATAAAACCCAACAGATTTTAAAACGTGTAATCTTGACCGCATTTAGAGACTAAAATGTCATACAAAGTTTTTTGAAATAGTTTTTGTTTTAAAGATAATGACATTCATTCACTCATTCAGCGCCCACTGTGTCCCAGTGGGTAAAGGCCCAATCAAAGATAATCACCGTTCTTGCAAAAAATTGTCTGTGTAATAAGTAATAACTTAGTGAAAAATGCCTTTTTAGCTGCAAGCTTTCAGACATATCTATACGTTGTTTTTAGCATTTAGCATTAGAAATAAGGTAATAAATCTTGAAGTGTCTTTTTATTGCAGATTAATGAAAAACACCTTTAAAAAATTAGTTTATATTACTGAAAGCAAAGGAATGCAAATAATCGTATATGATTTATAATTGTTATATATTTGCTGTGACTTATTTTTCAAGTGATTTTTCGTAAAAAGACATGTCAAGATCGCTTACCTTCTTTTTAATGCTAAAAAAAGTGGCTGTGACATAATCGGACAGACAGACGGACATGACGAATCTATAAGGGTTCCGTTTTTTGCCATTTGGCTATGGAACCCTAAAAACGGACTATACTGACAGACATTAAAGTTAGCGTAGGGGATTTTAATTTTTTTATTTAATAGTTATCAATGTTTTTGTCCCTTTTGGTGACAAATGAAGAATATTTAATTCATTTAAACATTTCCTAAATTCCAGGTTTCGACGTCGCTAAAACCGGTGACGCTCGTATCGGATTTGTGGGCTTCCCATCAGTGGGTAAATCCACATTGCTGTCCAATCTTGCAGGAGTATACTCCGAGGTGGCAGCGTACGAGTTCACCACACTTACTACGGTGCCCGGCTGTATTAAATACAAGGGGGCTAAGATACAGGTACGATACAGCCAAACTCAAAGTATAAACCAAGTCATGAAGGAAGTAAAGTTGATGGCTTCTTCTGCTTGGATATACATTTTTGGCAAAGTAGTCAGGCCCTTTCTACTGACCTGTGTTTGGCATGGACAGATTTTTTGCTAACCCGGTGAGTGTGGTGATGATTTTTCCACACTGTTCCTTGCCAAGGGTCTGATTCTTGGTAGTATATTCTGTTCTATAATCTCCTAGTTCAGTTCAGCCCAAAAATCAACATTATCATTATCAATTGAAAAATGAAATATTGTATGCTGATTCACATCAATATCAATAAGCTTGGGTCCAAAAGACCTGTTTAGCCTTGATATTTAGCATAGATAAAACTTCCTTAGCTCCTTAGGGGCATGGCACACTTTGTCCGATTCGCACGTGGCTCTGACCTGCGACCGGGATGTCGCTATAATACGCGCATAGCGTTGTCTCGCTTATACTTCGAAGCGACGTGCGAATCGGGCACAGTGTGCCATGCCCGGTACTCGTATACCCTTTCGCATAAATCAAAATGCATTTCTCGTAAATCCTAAAGTGCCTCTGTTCATTTTGTCTATTTGTAACGATCACAAAATGTCAAAGTAATGACAAAAAAGTTCCAGAGTTCTCGTTTACTTTCCAGCTTCTCGATCTCCCCGGTATCATCGAAGGCGCGAAAGACGGCAAAGGTCGCGGTCGCCAGGTCATCGCCGTCGCTCGCACGTGCAGCCTGGTGTTCATCGTGCTGGACGTACTCAAGCCGCTGCAACACAAGAAGCTGCTGGAGCACGAGCTGGAGGGCTTCGGGCTGCGGCTCAACAAGCAGCCGCCGAATATATACTTTAGGAAGAAAGATAAAGGAGGGATCAATTTGAATACTACAGTAAGTTTGTTTGTTTGTAACTTCTCGTGGTAGTGGAGTGACAGTGAGAGTAATGTGAAGAGGGAGAGAGAGGCAGATAGGGTAGGATAGAGAGGGAAACTATGCCATCTATGCCTAAAGGGCAATAGTTACATATCTTAGTCTAGTGTTCATAGTACTGTAATTAACACCAAAAACTTTGTTTTCCTTTTCAGTTATTTTTTTTTTAAGCAGGGTTTATAATTTAATAATTGGGGCTTGTTAACCACATTGTACCATTGTCACGACAACGACTCAACGGTTCTCTCATCTAAATCTAAATAATGTTTTACTGTTAAGGTATATGTTATGATTTGTATGCCAGTTTTTTAGGGTTCCGTACCCAAAGGGTCAAACGGGACCCTATTACTGAGACTCCGCTGTACGTCCGTCCGTCCGTCTGTCACCAGACTGTATCTCATGAACCATGATAGTTAGCCAGTTGAAATTTATATTATGTATTTCTGTTGCCGCTACAACGAATACTAAAAACAGAATAAAATAAATATTTCTTTCCAATCTCGAGGTTCACATCCAATCAACGAAGTTAAGCAACGTCGGGCGGGGTCGGTACTTGGATGGGTGACCGTTTTTATAGATAATGGTACGGAACCCTTCCTGTGCGAGTCCGACTCGCACTTGGCCGGTTTTATTATAAAGATTTTTAATTTCAATGTTACAGTGCCCGCAATCCGAGCTCGACATAGAGGCAGTGAAGAGCATCCTCTCCGAGTACAAGATCCACAACGCGGACATAACACTCCGCTACGACGCCACCAGCGACGACTTCATAGACGTCATCGAGGGCAATAGGATATATGTGCCCTGCATCTATCTGCTCAATAAGATCGGTTAGTATCTACGTATACTTACAGTATTATTTAATATAAAATTAAAGAAAATACTTTTATGTTTACAATTTGTACAACACAAATTAGTTGCTAAAACAGAATCCCCACACAGCATACATATAGCCTTTGCATAATACTGGGCAAGAATTTATTTAAGGGTTAAAAAAATTATGAACATTAATGGCGTTTACATTTACAATGCGTGGCAAATCAAAACAAATATTGGTTTTGAAGACCACATAACCTTAAATGCACAATCCACACATGCCACTTTTACGTAATTATTTATTTATGCTTGTACTTGACTACCTGCCGGGCTAGCGTAATTAACGTAGTTAGAAAAAAACGGGTAGTCTATCTCGCCATTCTCTCCGCGAGATACTGTCGCGCCAATCACGTGCTAGGCCTACTGAGAATGGTAATTCAGAAAGGTGAAGTCCCTGTAGTCCACCAGGCTGTATCTGATGAACCGTGATAGTTAGCCAGTTGAAATTTCTACAGATTATGTATTTCTGTTGCCGCTATATCTCTTCCAATCACCGAAGTTAAGCAACGTCGGGCGGGGTCAGTACTTGGATGGGTGACCGTTTTTATAGATAACCCCTACGGAACCCTTCCTGTGCGAGGCCGACTCGCACTTGGCCGATTTTTTTATTATTATCTTTTTTTACATAGATATAGAGTAAATATGAAGAAAAATATGATTATTATTATTATTTATTAACTCATTGGCTTGAGTCCTAACCCTGACAACCTCCAACAGGAGGTTGGACGTTAAACGCCTTATCTTACCTTTTTCTGTGTTTCCAGATCAGATCAGCATAGAAGAGCTGGACGTGATCTACAAAATCCCCCACTGCGTGCCCATCTCGGCGCACCACCGGTGGAACTTCGACGACCTGCTCGAGAAGATGTGGGAGTACCTCAAGCTCATCAGGTTCGCCTTCATTAGATATTAAAATATTTTTTTTACCACACCAGCTGGCAAAGGCTCTCTTGATAGTTCAAAAACGAATGAGAAAGTAACATTTTATCCACATGTGTGGCAAAGTAATCTGATGTAAATTTTGAGTTGTTTCCTTTTGTTAGTTGGTGGAAAATACTTTAAAATGAAAATTTTCAATGATAAACATTTAATAACGTTCATTTGGATTTATTCATTCATTTGGAATAATTTCTTTATGCTTGTACTTGACTACCTGAGAAAGGTCATGTAGAAAGGTGAAGTCACTTTCTCTATTATTGGGCTTATAATCTATTTTGATTTGGCTTTGTTTTTACAGTACAGTTACTTTTTTTTTGCGTTAGTGTGGTGAAAATTTTTGTGTTTCACTCGATGGCAAAATTTGTTTAAACCCTTGAGCCTTGTCAAACCCTCGCAACGCTCAAGATTTCACTTTCCGAATCACTCGCTATACTCGTGGTTCAATTGCTCGTGTATCAATATTAGGACGAGCGGTTTAACAAAAAACTATTGTTCAGGTTGGCCTAGTTCACTTCCTACCCTGCGTGGGCGTAAAAGTTCTATTTCATAGAGAAATTCAATTTATTCAAGTTATTTAGGTTAGGTTAGTAGTCAAGACCTGATGTCATGTACTCTTTAGTAGTTAAATTTCTAGTTTTAGTTTAGTCTCAATTGTTAGCTTAAAAATGTTTCGTTGTTAAAGTCTTAATTTAATTTTTTTTTAATTGTGTAATTAGTAATTGTTATAATATCGTCCTGTAATCTAGTATTAAGTTTCTTATGTTTTTTTTTACTTGTGTTTTGATTTTAGCACACTTGAAAGTTTATTCTAAGACGAAATGTATTTGTGTAATAAGGTACATTATTTATTCAATATAACAATATACATTGTCTGAATGCTTGCTGCAAGATGCTTTCTCTGTTACTCCAATTACGCCTTCATTAGAGTAAAAGAGAAAGATCCCCGCAATTTGCGAATTTCGGTTTACGCGGTAGGCCTCCAGTTGATTTATTATTTACTATGTAATTATTAATTATTATGTATCCACCAGAATATACACCAAGCCCAAAGGACAGCTGCCAGACTACAACGCGCCCGTGGTGCTGCACGCCGACCGGACGTCCGTGGAGGACTTCTGCAACAAGCTGCATCGGTCCATCGTGAAGGAATTTAAATAGTAAGTACTATTTGGTTACATGTATTTTGCACCTTATCGTGATAATAACAAAGTCTATATTACCAAAGACTTCCAGATGACGATGTGCTTTTGGATCGTGTCGGTCTCCCGTTTAATCGTTTCGGGCAGACGTGTGCCATTCACGATTGATTTAAATGAGTATATATTTTGATTGAACTCAGTCACTCTTCAACTCACTGAAGCTTTAACTCGATCAGTAATTCATCTATCTCAGTGTTACTTGCTCGCTCTCTCCCAATCATGATTCGAATGAGCCAGCCGAGACAAACGAGTGAGACGATGTTTCGGAGCGGTTCGGAAGAATTCTAAGAGTGTCGGGAAAATATGGCGGGATCGTATTAGACCGCAAGCCAGGAACAGATTTACATGACCCGGGCCATACTTGATGAACATGATGAACCCTCGTTGACGTCAGCTGCCGCTCCGTTGGTGGTTAAAGCGATCACTACTGTCTTACATTATATTTTTGTGTCTATACTAACCTAACGAATGACCTAAAGAAAGTATTCCACCTGTCCTATTTCTTTGTCCAATGTGTATTGCGTCTCACTCTCTCATTAAGAGGATATATCAGCTGAGCTCAGATTTGAGAATTTTAGTTAAATATCTCCGTCGCGCTGACGAGGACGGCTCCTAAAATTAGTGCGATAAGGACAACTGCAGCTCAGGCGAAAAATCTCAGAAATCGACAATTTCCTCCTCCAAAACTTAACTAATCGTAACGAAATTTTGGAAACAGAATGAGAAAGAAATTATCTGTGTGTAACCGTTTTGATTTTTGCGTTTAATGTTGCCGATTTTGTATACAGACGTATAGGGTGCATTTTTTGGCCGTTTTTAGCGTTGTTTGAAGTAACCTAGCGGCCTAGTTCTTATAAAAACAAGAATATCAAAACGTACAAACAGATACTGGTAATATTGAACTCATATATAAAAAAAAAATCTAGGCCTTTGATCTCGATTTTGTCCAGAATGGAAAATGTCGAGAACGTTGGTACGGAAAAATTTAAAATACTGAATCCTCTTAAGCAAAATGTGATAAGCAAATACACATTGAACCAAGAAATTTGACAGGTGCAATACCATCCATAAAGGTTCTGTAATTTTTTAAATGTAAATAATTATTATTTGAAACTATGGAAGGAGGTAAGGAGAGAAATCTCTTATGATAGAACTGTTGCAATAGTGTCCAACTGTCAGCTATAAATAATAGTTCCAAATCTCTCCAGAGTAGCGCTAGAGTAGCTTAGAACCTAGGCGATATTGACGGAGTGAAGTGCGCTGTCTATGATTTGAATTTTACCTTCAAATTTTCTAGGTATTTTAGTACAAATTTAAGGTTTTATGACGGACACTTTTGGTAAATGGAGATTGTATTCCTTACCTCTACCTTCCATATTTAAAACTGTTGCGAATGCAACTTATTATTGTATCAAAATCAATGCAGTAGCTAAACGCAGCCGTCGGGCTCGGCTAGTATTCGGAGGCTTTTTAAACGCACCAATAGGAGCGCTCCACATATTCTGTATCGCGGTCAATTAGAAGCATCTAAATTTACCTTTTTGTACTGATCATATATTGCAAATCACTCTTTCATCATCTCTTTTCTACATTGAACCGTTTTGGCAAGAACCCTTCTAAACCAGTACCTTTTGGAAGATTATACTTCACTTTATTATCAATCGAAGTGTTATTTGAGTCGTCGAGACCCTGACCTGCACGGCGGCTACAAAAACTAACAAAAACTTTTTATTCCAGCGCCCTAGTATGGGGTTCATCAGTAAAACATCAGCCGCAAAAGGTCGGCATCGAGCACATCCTAGCCGACGAGGACGTCGTACAAATCGTTAAGAAAGTATAGACTGTACCATACCCGTTTACATTGGATGCGCAACCGCATGCCGCTGCGGTGTGCGGACGGGACGTCGCTATACGGGTGGATCAACTTTCTGTGTAGTTAGGTTGCCTTCCCATTGAGGCGGAAGCGAGCGGAGATGAGAGGAATCAACTATAGTATTTTTTTTTTTCATCGTCAGAAAAAAATATTGAATAACATTTTCAATAATGTCTCAGAATATATAATAAAAATTTAAAAAGACGTGATTACTACCATTTCAGAGGGAATTAAATCTTCTCTGGTCAGAAGTGTAGGGTTAGAGCCGGCGTAATTTTATTTTTCGTTCATAGACGCATTGTAATATGCCTACTTGGAAAATAATAGTATTTTTCTCAAACTTGCTATGAAATTATGACATGACTTACGTCAAATTAGGTCCGGAAATACTACATATCAGGTGCGATGAGTGAAGATGATATGTAAAGGAATTTCATACTGCCTTACACACCTAGGACTGTAAAGCAACCTTTTTTGTCTTGGCATCCAACCATCAACTAGCTTCAGTTAGCTTGGTACGGTGATTTGTTGTGCATATTCGTTGCTAAGCAACGGCGGTGGCGCATCGCGCAGGCGCGCGGACTTACGCGCGTAAGGTTGTACACCGCTGGTAGAGGGGCGAGCCGAGTAGGTCGCCACAAAACAAATTGACTACAATTTTTTGTTTTAATTGCATGTTTGAGAAAAGCACTATACATATCTCGGCGAGAAATGGGGTTGCCGGCCGCGTATCTCTATCCGGCTTCGCTACGCTCAGTCGTATATATCTACTTGACCTGCAACCCTACGTTTCCCGGCCTCTATAGTAATGTACTATTATACAATCGTGATATAATAGAGAGCTTTTCAGACGATTTGGAGACCACGACGCTTGCTGAGTAGCCTAATGAAGGTACGAAATTGAAAAGCTATCAAAATGATATCACTCTTGTATACAAACGAGTCATCTAAAATAATATTTTTTCTACTATAAAACCTAAATACCTAATTAAAGAAAATAAGGTAATTATTTCAGTAGTAGAAAAGACATCAACGCGAATATGAATGTTACTCATGAAATAGTCGCGCGTTCGTGTCTTTTCCACTGCACTGCGGCGCCACGAATTTCATTATAGTTGACTACGGCGTTCGCTTATGAATATTATAGTTGAGTTGGGAGTACATTCATGAAAAGAACGCAATTACAGTCGACGGGTAGGAAATTTATGATTCCTCACATCTCCGCCAAAGTGGAAAGGCCCTTTGTCCCACTGTCCGTGCCCACTACAAGTTATTAGAAGAAATATTGTATCAGGTAATCAGATACTAACATGTTTAGTAAATAGCCCATTATGAAAATAGCTTATAACTACCACAAAAGGCTCATTATCAAATTATATGACTGCGGTCAAACCCAACTCCGTCAAACTTTTCATACATTTAGTATGCTTTGACGGAGTTTAGACGCAGCAAAGAGAATTTGAAATAGAGGTGTATTGTCAAAGAAAACTTTGTAGCCACGGAAATTTACTGCCATCTTTCGGCACATGATTAAAACATGATTAAAGTGTTAAATTAGTTAAATATCAAAATGTGTCGCCATCTAACCGATCAAAGGCCAAAGATATGGCGACATCGACAAATTTGACACATATCATTAAAGAACCAGGATCAAAGTCAAATGGCGTTAAAAGTTTTAATCAAGTTATCTTTGACAATCCACCTCTATTTCAAATTCTCTGTGGACGTAGACACAAATCTGGAGAATAACCTTAAAAATGCAGTTTTGGTGAATTTAAAATACTATAAAGTCGAAGTTTTCAAAGTGGTCGAAGATAACGTAACCCTCGCAACGTGTGATATTAAAAAAATTATTCACCCGTACTCATCTGGTACATAGCGCTGTCTCGCTCACACAGGAGCTTGCAACCGCATCATTGTGATATAGTTCGCGTCATCCACGATGACGCGCGGATTTGGCAAATCTAACCGTTAATAAGATGACAATAGGAGTCAAGGCACACGTCTTCGTGAATGGCACGATCTATAAACGTAACTGACTTAATAAACCTTCATGCAAGATATTAAAGTCATTTAAGTATAGGAGTATAGTACTATCGTCGACGTAGTTAACTGGCCAATAGTGGACCTTATTGTAACGGAATAAAGTATATTATTGGTCTGGTTTTATTTTGGACGGACAGAGTTATATATTTTTGAGACCAGAAACGCAAGGTTGGGATTTTGAGTGTCTAAAAATTATTGTTGAATCCAAAAATCCAAAATATCCGTATACCGCGGGAAGAAGTTAAGGGAACTCGAGAGAAAAAAAAGAAGCTTGATATGTAATTCTAAGTTCAAATTTCTTCAATTATATATCTCGAGTTATCAACTTCCCGTCGTATACCGATACGACAGTAGATGGCGCTGCATGGCGCCATACATTTTGTAAATAATTGGATTGTCAAACATTATAAGTATTGAAATGACAATTTGACTACCCCAATTTATCTTACTGATCTATCAATTTAGTACAGTTGAGTTCATAAATATCTACACCGTGTTTTTATTGAATTGCGTTAACTCCGGGGTTTCGGTAAGTACGTTTAAGGAAACTAAATGGCATAGTTAATTTTCAAAAAAAAAAATTTTTTTTTGTTGTTTTTTTACTATTTTTATTTTTATAAAAAGTAACTAAATGTTGCATATTGCGTTGTTGTAACACGGGCATTACATTTAATTTAAGCAAACAATTGAAAACTGTGATATATCAATGTCATTTCTAACATCGATCGTCCGAGATAGTACGTACATTTAGTAGCAAATGTATGAACTCGCACTAAACACTAATCAATAAGTAAACAGGCCCTAAGGCGAGTGTACACGCTCGTAAGGGCCTTATAATATAAAAATTTATGATTGATTATCCCCGAAATGGAGTTAGTTAGAATATCGGTATCTTTGAGAAAGTTACTTAATTTAAGCTCAGGAATGCACCCTCGAAATTAACGCAAATAAAAAAAAACACGGTGTATACGAGGCAATGTTCGAAAAATATATGCGCTTCTAAGCCAGTGACAATAAGGTCGTGTATTGACACAATATATTTTTGGAACGTTGGCTCGTAAAGATATTTCTGACTCGACCGTACAGTCGCCGTCAAATATATCGGTGCGGCAAAGGTGCTCGCAAATATCTGAACACGCCTCTATTGTCAAGGCGTTAGAGCGCGTGTTCAGATATTTTTGAACATCCGGCCGCTCCGATATATCTGATGGCGACTTCAACATTTATTCAAATTATTTGGGGTGTGAAAAAGAGTATAGTAATGATTTAATAATAAATAAATGAATAAATATCTTTGAGACACTCATCATTGTTATTGTTTGACTATGAAATTCTATGTAGCGATGTTTGTATTGATTTTTGTACTTTTTTTGAAACGGCGCATTTACTAATGTAATAATTTTCTTCGTTTCTTCTAAGTTTCCTGCCAATAGGGAGTATTACTGCAATGTTCTGCCGCCAGAGTGCAGCACTAGCACCTTTCCTAAACCATAGAGTAACTTGTACATACCAGGCTGACGCAACTAGGAACAAAATAAGTTTTGTATGGAACTTGTTTCGCAAATCTTTGCCAACGAAGAAAAATAAAACGTCAGTGCTATTTATTCTGTCAAGTTTACATCAAGTCAACTGTCAGCCTAATTGTTTTATTTGTTAGGAAGGCTTCAATGTTTTGTTCGGGTATTTCGTGCAATTTCTTTATTATTTATTGAAAATATCGAAAATAGTGAACCGTGATCAGAGTAAAGAGCGACTTTGTTACAATGCCACCGAGAAAATGGTTTACTAAGTGTGAAATATGTGGCAAGCGAGCCACTCGAGAAAATCACGAAAAAAGGGATTTTATGGCGAAATTTCCCTTGGATAAAGACCGGTACGTATTGCTTTAGATACTTTTGACCTTATTTTGGTGCAGCAGGCTTTAAACACATCGAAAATTTGATATTTTATATTATTTTTAGTTGTGAACTAGGGATGTACTAAAACTATCGATAATTGTGTTTATTTGTATATCAGTGTAAGTAATTAAATAAAATATGTGAAATTTCCTGAGAACTTGCATGCAATATGACACAAAATTAATTCGTCGAAATTTTCATTGGAAAATTATCTATCATCTATGCATTAATGGTCATTATTTGACATATTTTTTTTAATCTAGTAATTATTTAGTATATTAATCTGAAATGTAGGTAAGTAAATTAATCACTCTTTTTGTGATCAATAAAAAATATTATACGACATTATTACACAAATTGACTTAATCCCATAGGAAGCTCAGTAAGACATGTGTTGTGGGTACTTAGACAACGATATATACATATAAATACATAGAAAACACACATGACTCAGGAACAAATACGCATCACACAAATAAATGCCCGTACCAGGATTTGAACCTGGGACCATCGGCTTCATAGTCAGGGTTACTGCCCAGTAGGTCAGACCGGTTTTCATGATTAACAGACATAAATACATAAAAAGTTAGAGCATTGATAAAGGGTTGTTGATAACTGGATGCCGAAAAACATGATTTATAGATGCATATTAGCGCTAAATAATCAGTTGATCATCTCATTAGCATATACTTGGAATATAAACTGTAGATAAAGTCATGTTTGTCCAAGGCTGTATGTTTTCAGATGCAGGCAGTGGGTCAAATTTGTTGGGAACGAAGACCTGACGATACATCTTCCCATAGAAAAGTAATATTTATTGAAACATGTATGTGCAGAACATTTTGAAAATAAAGCTTTAAATAAAAAAACATGACTTAAAAACTGTATTAATTCGGGTCCACATTAAGCCCGACCAGATATTAGTCCACTCAAAGAACTATTCACTATATAACATACAACCTAAATGTGGACTCGATGCTAACCTGATTTCGAGTACAAATCTGTACACAGGAGCCTATGTTTCAACCCTCCCCATTTTATCGATATCGATAAGAATCGCAAGCGTGTAGCGTACTACACTATTTGAATCGGTTATGTTGGTATTATGGGTCCTTGACAGTTCTTTGTCGTAGATTTTGGTAATGATTTGCGGAACAAACTGAGTCCACTCGCTAGTATGGAAGTCCCGTCTCTTAAAACGTAGTGATTATATGCTCTTTGGTACATACTGCCCCTTTAACTGTTTTTTGACAAAATATATCACAATAAGTTTGACATTGATGCATGAAGGCGGTTTGTTTACAAATGGCCTATCGGGAAACGCGAAAATCGAAATTAAGTTATCTGCGTCTTCATCGCTCGAATGCACGAGTGATAGAGAGGTTAGATAACGAATTTTCGAATTTCTTGTTCCGCGGTAGACCTTTAGATTGTGATGGATTGTGGTAGTGACGCCCCCTACGCAGAGTTTCGCGTAATATTCCCTATAATAAGTATGCAATAAGGAAAAACATATATTTTACGCCCCCGAGAATGACTAAGAAGTACAATACAGTCACAATGTATTACCATCTCACTCTAGCGGAGAAGACGTCCCGCTCTTACAGCAACGTGATTACTAAAGTAAGGACGCTTAACACGAAGAATTTCCTACACTGACCCGTCATTACCTATCTCTATTGCACGGGCATAATTATATTGCTAGAGTCAAACCAAGTTTGCAGCGATTTTGATAGCCCAGACGGTGCACGGGTTATTTTAAACGTCAATATTCTATGAAATTATGACGTTTACTTAACACTTGCACCGTCTAGGCACAGAATAAATATTAGTACTACCGTACAGAAATGACACTTCCTACAAAACCGAAGTTTGACAGCGATTCAATAACGAATCATGCTGTCCCTTTCTAATGTATGGCAGTATCCCTTTCATACTTATAATGCAAGTCATCTTATCTGTGGTCGTGCACGCATAGGGACGTCAAGTGGTGCCAACCCTAATAAATGCTGAGCCGAACGGAGCCGGGAATGCCCGAAAGGAGGAGTGTCGCCCCACTGGTCTGGGCTTGCTCTGCCAACTTGGTCTCGCTCTATCCCGCCGATGATGTCGGTGGGCAATGCCATTGTGCGAGCGGAACAGCAATATCATTATGCGTGTGAAATAGAGATAGAAAATGGCGGGGCAATCTATGAAATTCTTCGTACTTGGCGTCCTTACTATAGATAATAGTTCTAAAAGTACCTACATCTGCCGATAAGTTATTTGTTGTAACTCTGTGTTCATTATTTATAACATAGTTCGTGTCATCCACGATGACGCGCAGATTTGTCTAATCTAACCTTTAATTACATGGCAATACGAGTCAAGGCACGCGTCTTCGTGAAGGACACGACCTACATAGTTGTATATTTAGTCATTCTTATCACCAAACTTATGCACAACATGTTTTAATTTTACTATGTATTTTGATTTACATTTTATTTACAAAACCGATTTTACTATGTAGCACGCTAGCTAAACAATTAAAATAAATAATAAATCAATTTGGGTTCTTTATGACGCCTAGTTTATATTTAAGAAAAATAAATTATTTTATAATCTACTTACATATTGGACGTACTACGATTGGAGCCGTTGCAAAGAAATTAGAAAGCTAGAAAAACAAAGATTGGATGTTACTATTGAATGTGAAAACATTTATTTATATTATAAAAAAATATCGTAAGTTAATAGTAAGATTGTTTAGCTTAGCGCGCTGCATACTAGAATGAATCATAACAATGTGGGATATCATACATGTATCTACGGAATGCTCAGTAAAGTGTAAATAAAAATGTTGTTTTTTTTTTTTCAAACATTCGCATCATATGACTATATAGCCAGGGATACACTACCAGCGACGTCGGGTGAAGCGGCGCAACGTTGTCGGTCTTCGCTCGACATGTCTGGCAACAGCGCGCTACACAAGTCGCCAGTGTGTCTAATAAGTCGTGTGATGTCGCCAGTATCTCAGGGCGAAGTTTCGCGAAGTACACGACTTCGCCTGACGCCTGATGTCGCCAGATATGTCAAGCGAAATCGCTAACTTGTCGCCGACGCATGTCGGGACATTAAATTTGTCCTAGTGTATGTGTGTTTATTTGAATTATTTTTATTTATTTATTTATACAAGGAATTCCAACAGCTATAAAAAATACATAAAACTTTTTAGATAGTAGTACAGAGCCAATTACAGGAACTCGCAAATAGAAACTGTATATATAATAACAAAATACACACTAGATACAAAAGCACATGTGACACAAGATATTACAATATGAAATATATCAAGGTTACAATTAATAAAAAAAGAGAGACCAAGAAATAGATATGAGCAATAAGCAAGAACACTTATAACTTATTAAATTACACTAAGATAAACAACTTATATTCGCATTTAGATGAACAACATGGACCGGGCTCAAATACATTAAAGTTACAGATCATATTCCATAGCATATCACTACCTGCAACATGTTATTTAGAAGCATGATTGACTAGATTGCGCCTTACACTAGGGATTGAGCAATTAAAAACGTCAATATCTAGATCCTTCGACAAATTATTCAAGTTACGAGCTGCGCGACACAGGAAACTATTTTGCCTATAATTAGATAAAGTGCGTTTAACTGAAAGGGGGGGATAAAATCTTTTAGACCGAGTGGGGGTATTGAACGAAAGTTTAGAAAGAAGTTGTGGACAATCAATAATAATAATAAAATTCTTTATTGTGCACTACTAAAGAAATACTCATATTACAAACAAAGACAGGACTTAAATTAGTAGGTAACAACAGGCGGACTTATCGCTATAAAGCGATCTCTTCCAGACAACCTTCAGATAGCGAACCGGTGGCAAGAAATAGGCTATTGGGCAGTGCAAAACAACAATAAAACAAGTATACTTATAATATGTTAATTTTAAATTATAAACTACAAACAATAAAACATACACTACATAAACTACACAAATTATTTAAATTACAATAATACACTACATAAACCTACATAAATAAATATTAAGCATTCTAGGGAGTGAAGTAACAACCAGGTAGAGAAAATAAAGGAGAATTTAATTACATGAATAAAATGACCAAGACTAAGAAAGTGATAAATAATGCTCTTTAAGACGTTTTTTTAAAAATGGTTAAGGATTGAGCTCGTTTTATATCAATGGGCAAAGCATTCCACATTCTTACAGACTGGAAAGTGAAGGATTTGATGTAGAACTTACTAGATGACCGAGGGGGAGCAAGAAGAAGATTTTGAGAACACCTAACAGACGAAAGAAAACTAAACCGCTTTTTAAGGTAACCAGGAGTATTAGGAATAAATAAGGTACTGTAGAGAAGAGAAAGGATATGCGTATTACGTCGAAAACGTATCGGTAACCACTTGAGCTGTGACCGAAAGCTGGAGACATGGTCAAATTTCCGTAGCCCAAAAATGAAACGAATGCACACATTTTGAAGACGTTCAAGCTTGTTTAATTGCTCTTCTGTAAGATCGAGATAAGATATGTCAGCATAGTCTAGAATAGGAAGAAGAAGTGATTGCGCCAGCGCAATTTTAGTGGCAAGCGGTAAAAAGTTGCGGAGACGCCTAAGCGATCCCACGGCAGCAAAAATTTTTCGTCCAACCTCATTAAGTTGCGGACCCCAAGAAAGAGTACGATCCAAAATCACTCCCAGATTCTTAACTTGGGACGAGTACGGGATCTGGACCCCATCGAATAAGATAGGAGGCAGACTCTCAAAATTCACCTTTGCTATATTCATAGGGCTACCAATAATAATGACTTGAGTCTTCGCAGGATTAACTTTAATTCCATAACAGGAGCTCCAGTGCAGAATGCGTTCTAAATCAGAGTTGGTGGATTGAATCAGAGAAGATAAGTTAGCAATCGGGCACTGTGAGTAAATTTGGAGATCGTCGGCATACAAATGATAAGAGGAAAGGAGGTCACGAGAAATAGAATTAATAAAGATAGAGAAAAGGAGGGGAGACAACACGCCACCTTGCGGGACGCCAGCCAGTGTGTTGCACCACGATGAACGAGTGTCCTCAATTTTAATCCGTTGCCGACGACCTTCCAAGTAACTACGAAACCACCTAATTGCAGAAGGAGATATGTTAAGGCTACTTAGTACCCCTATCAATATATCAAAGTCTACAGTATTGAAAGCGTTAGTAAAGTCGAGTAATGTCAGTACCGTAAGCATCCCTTTATCCATTCCTGAGCGGATGTCGTCTGTGATTTGTCGATCGTGATCAATATTGCCGGTGGTGATATTAAGTATATAAGTTATATCAGCGATTTCGCGACGTTTTTGTAAAGGAATTAGATGGTGTTTTTTGCAAGTGCTTAGGTAGTCATTAGAGTGATAATATATTATAACCTATTATCGACATTTAGATTTTTGTATGTAGCTCGTGATAAGTAAACATAAACCGCTAGTAAGTATGCGTATAATATTTGAGATCTCTAAATTTTCTGTGGAATCCATCGTCCAAAGCGATCTGGATTTGAATAAGAAAGAAGCTAATACATATCCATATTACAAATACAAATAATTTATTATCATAAGGGTTGTATATAATATATGTAAGAGATATATCCATCAGACTCCAAACTAGGCTGAGCCTGTATCTTGGCAGTCTGCGAGAGCGGTTGCGAGCGCGATATTCTGAAGTAAATACCCCTCAAGACAAAAGTAAATTCGAAATCTTTCAATTCAATTTGTAGTTTGGCCTAGAACTGTCACATTTCAAACATAGACAGAGAGATCAGAGAATCATACTGTCTTTATATTACGGTACTACTAGCACCCAAAAGAAATGGGTAAGAATAGTTTTTTCTTTCTTACTGACTGATAAATTTTGTTTGCCAGACTAGCTGAGAACCCTTTAAAAGTTCATCTCGAATGTGTATGATTATTATGTATGCCAAACGCACTTGAAGACTTAACCATTAGAGAAATTATCCTTTATACAACGGAAGAAATAAAAGGCAAATTATAATCGGAGAAACGTATGATTATTTTGGTGATTATCGTCTGCCATTTCTAGCTTGCCAGCTTTATATTTAGCAATAACAAAACGTAACGCACGTGTCATATATGCATGTGTCAATGTCAAAATTGAATTTACCAGCGTTTGTATTGTTTTCGTTTTGCTCAAAGTTAAATTAATTCTTAATTATTGTATTCTCGTAGAAATTCAGGTGCTAATACTGATTTTGGATGTAAAATTAGTTACCCAGAGAATATAAGCTAATAGTGATGACTGCATTCGAAAATTTATCTCCTTCTCAGGTAATTTTACGCCCTCAATTTTATTAAGTGCTTATATGGGTCTTATTTCGCAAATATTGCAGAAAGTAACTTTATTAACATTCTATATATATTTAATGACTATTTAATTCACTATCAGTACAATATAATAGAAATATTATAAGTATTAGTTAATAAAATACAATGCCTTCTGTGTTTCTGTATAAAATTTTGTAAATCAGGTTCAAGAGTTGGCATTGTCAGAAAAACAATAGAAGGAAGGTTCTTCTTAGTTATTTTACGATAACGCGTTTGACAAACTTAGTTCCGATTTTAATTCATTCGCAATATTTTAAAATATTATTTAAATGTTTATAGAAAGTTCGAGCATCACTCCATCGCGATGTCAGAGGGATATGCACAGAAGCCTTACATCTACTTGGAATGGATATAACAAAGCCCGCCATGGCGATAGTAGCAGAGCTAGTTTACAAGAAACTGAAAATATATGGAAGAGATTTGGAAGCCTTTGCAAAGTACATATTAGGGTGTCCCTTATTTTACCCCTAAATCAGTTTCTTTTATCCCAAATAAATCAATAACCCGCAATGCAGTAAACCATGCCTGAAAATTACCAATATATATTTTTTTCATTATTTTTTTTTCATATGAATCACATATACTACTGCCTTATAAACATTATTTAACAAAAAAATCTTGATGTGAACAGAAAACCAATAAAACAACCAGTAATTTTTAAATGGTTTTTACCTGGTCTTCTTTTTAAATGGTTTTTACCTGGTCTTCTTTTTTGAATGGTTTTTACCTGGTCTTCTTTTTAAATGGTTTTTACCTGGTCTTCTTTTTAAATGGGTTTTACCTGGTCTTATTTTTAAATGGTTTTTACCTGGTTTTCTTTTCCATCTCAGATAGAGAGTGCTCCCATGAATAATTTGTATGGAAAAGGACTCTGGGATTTCATGTTGTATAGAAAACCAGTACCAGGAGCACATGCTTATCAGTATTCTTATTTTAAAGGCCTCATAGCCTAGTTGGTATCCCAGCCTCATGAAGCAGGGCATCCCGGGTTCAAATCCTGGTAAGGGCATTTCTTTGTTTGTTTATGTTTATCACAGATATTTTATCCTAAATGGATGTTTTTAAAAGTATTTATCTATATCTATCTATTATATATATTGCTATCTAGGACACATAATACAAGCCTTTTTGGGCTTACTGTGGGAGTAGTCCATTTATTTTATTATTATTTTATTATTTATTGTTCGGAGAACCAACAGCTATAAATTGTACAATAGTTATATATATAGATAACAAAGAGCCAATTATAGGTTCCCACCGGTAGCAACAGGTTAACAGATAATTGGTGGTTAGCACTAGTTTTTTTTTTTTTTACAACGTGTTACCACTAATATTTTTAAATATTAATACTTATTATATTATATACTGAACAAAGAAACCAAAACTTATTAGTAATCTTAATACGTTAATCGATACAATAATATGCCAACACATACGACTCGCTCACTCAAGTAATTTGTCTGTTAGAATCCGTCTTATAGTTGTGATGTTGCTATTAAAAACGTCTATATCCCGCTCCTTCGTTAGTTCATTTAGACTTTTACCAGCTCGTAGTAGAAAGCTATTCTTTCTGTAATTACGTGATGAAAAAGGAATTGAGAGGGGAGGGAAGTATCTTTTAGACCTAGATGGAGTATTGAAGGAGAGCTTAGCGAGCAATTCAGGACAATCAATGTTACCATTTAAAATATTAAGTATATAAGTAATATCTGCAATCTGTCGACGTTTATGTAGTGGGATAAGGTGATGTTTTTTACAAATATTCTCATAATTGAATGAATTATAAGGAGTTTTCATTTTAAAGCAGAGGTATTTTACAAACTTTTTCTGTATACGTTCTATTCTGTTAATGTAAATATTATAACTGGGGCTCCAAATCTGAGACGCATATTCAAGTTTACTTCTGACATATGTACAATAAAGAACTTTTATAGTTTTAATTTGGGTAAAATGTAAAGAACTACGCATTATGAATCCCAAAGTCTTGGTAGCACCAGTTACTATATTATCTATATGAGTATCAAATAAAAGCTTTGAATCATGGGTGACTCCCAGGTCCTTCATACATGACACAGATTTAAGCACATGATCATTTAGCTTGTATGAAGTTGGAATTGAACTTTGTTGTCTAGTGAAGGTCAAAGTAAAGCATTTAGATACATTTAGATCTAATTTATTGGTCTGGCAATATGCAACAAGACGTGTAAGGTCATCTTGTAAAAGAGCAGAGTCATCCAATGAATTAATTTTGGTAAAAATTTTCATGTCGTCAGCGAAACATAGCAATTTGGAAGTGTGGAAACAATCACTGATGTCATTGACAAATATATTGAAAAGCAAAGGCCCCAGCAACGATCCTTGAGGAACGCCACTGGGAACAGTTACCCAGCTAGACACATAGTTGTTAATGACAACAGCTTGCGACCTATTGTCAATATAAGACGTGAACCAGCGCAACAGATCACCATGAATACCCATATTACTTAACTTGAGGATTAGCAATTTATGGTCAATTTTATCGAACGCTTTACTATAGTCTGTGTAAACTACATCTACTTGACTACCTTCAGACATGACTTTAGTTACATAATCATTAAGGAGTATCAAATTTGAAACGGTAGACTTACATCGCAGGAAACCATGTTGGAAAGGACTAAAATAATTCTTAATTGCCGCATATACTTGAGTATAAACTAGTTTTTCAAGTACTTTAGCAAGTATACAGAGTTTTGAGATTGGCCTATAATTAGTTACTTCCGTTTTTGGGCCTTTCTTATGAACGGGTGTAATGTAGGCTGATTTCCATATGGAAGGGACGTTACATTCAGCAAATGAGCGCTTGAATAGTAGAGATATTGGAATCACAATTGTATTCGCGCAATTAATCAGAAAGAGGGCCGGCATATCATCAGGTCCAGCTGATTTGGACGGATCCAATTTTAACAGTAACTTTATAAGAGCATCTGAGTTAACTTCTATATTACTTATATGTGAGATAGAACCACCTACAGAGTCAACCGGCACCGCTTGATCAATACTAGGCGCAGAAAATGTTGTATAGAAATAGTTAGAGAAAGCCTCACATATATCAGCGGCCGTATTGAGCGGCGTATTTATGTAAGACTGTCCTATAATATTCATTTATTTTTATGAGATTAGATATGTACTTCCCTTATTATTTATTTGAACTTTAGTACACAAAAAAAAAAGTACAAATGGTGGACTTAATGCCTTTAGGCATTCTCTGCCAGTCAACAATAGGGCAAAACAGAAATTCTCGAATGTGGGTGCAGTGAACTGCAGTGGAAGAAATAATTCGGAAAACATAACAACTGTAAGCAGTTTTGGATAACTAATAACAATTTAACTAATAATTATATTAAAATTTCAGACATGCCAAACGGAACACAATTAATTCTGAAGATGTGAAGCTTCTGGTTAGAAGAAATCCTTCACTGGTATGTATATCCTAAACCTGACACTTCATCACTTCGACTACCCCAACTTTAGATTGTTTTTACGTATGTTGTAACTTATTTTTAACAACTTTAATTTTTTAATATGATTCAGCATATATTAATTAATTGATTATTCCAAATGCTCATATTGTAATTCAGTATTTTTATAAAAAATATTATATTATGAAATAGGGCAAAATGCCCAGAAGATGAACATGGTGCCCTATCTCTGAACGGTCTGACCCCAAAAGATGAACCAGTATAAAACCAAAATCAAGTACCCTAATATTGAACGACATGATGCTAATAGATGAACTAGTATAGATAGAGTGTAACTTTGCCCCTTTTTAGGGTTCCGTAGCCAAATGGCAAAAAACGGAACCCTTATAGATTCGTCATGTCCGTCTGTCTGTCCGATTCTGTCACAGCCACTTTTTTCCGAAACTATAAGAGCTGTACTGTTCAAACTTAGTAAGTGGATGTATTCTATGAACCGCATTAAGATTTTCACACAAAAATAGAAAAAAAACAATAAATTTTGGGGGTTCCCCATACTTAGAACTGAAACTCAAAAAATCTTTTTTCATCAAACCCATACGTGTGGGGTATCTATGGATAGGTCTTCAAAAATGATATTGAGGTTTCTAATATCATTTTTTTCTAAAATGAATAGTTTGCGCGAGAGACACTTCCAAAGTGGTAAAATGTGTGTCCCCCCCCCCCGTAACTTCTAAAATAACAGAATGAAAAATCTAAAAAAAATATATGATATACATTGTCATGTAAACTTCCACCGAAAATTGGTTTGAACGAGATCTAGTGAGTATTTTTTTTTAATACGTCATGAAATAAAAAAATAAAAAATTTTTTCAACATACCCATACATGTGGGGTATCTATGGATAGGTCTTCAAAAATGATATTAAGGTTTCTAATATCATTTTTTTCTAAACTGAATAGTTTGCGCGAGAGAACCTCCCAAAGTGAAAAAAAGTGTGTCCCCCCCCCTGTAACTTCTAAAATAACAGAATGAAAAATCTAAAAAAAATATATGATATACATTACGATGCAAACTTCTAACGAAAATTGGTTTGAACGAGATGTAGTGAGTAGTTTTTTTTAATACGTCATAAAATTAAAAAAAAATTTTTTTTCGTCAATCCCATACGTGTGGGGTATCTATGGATAGGTCTTCAAAAATGATATTTAGGTTCCTAATATAATTTTTTTCTAAAGTGAATAGTTTGCGCGAGAGACACTACCAAAGTGGTAAAATGTGTGTCCAAAGTGGTAAAATGTTGAACGAGATCTAGTAGTTTAAGTAGTTTTTTTTAATACGTCATAAAGGAACCCTTCATGGGCGAGTCCAACTCGCACTTGGCCACTTTTTTTCTAAATTCTGACGACTGAGCAATTATAATCGGTAGCGAAAAAATGGTCTATAAAATCGCATTTCAAATTATTTGTGCCAGAGAGAGAGAGAGAGAAAAAGAATAAGTTGTCAAGCGGACCCCAGGCTCCCATGAGCCGTGGCAAAATGCCGGGACAACGCGAGGAAGAAGAGAAGAAACGCTAATCTTATTAAGATCTCCATACAAATGGCGATTTTGGTGTGGACTGCGCATAAAGAGACCTCACGTGTATTTTTCTATAGTGAACCAAAGTAAGAAAAAATATCTACTACCTACATACTTTTTCTCGGTTTCGTTAGACATAAATCTCAAATCATTGAAGCTTATGTACGAAATATCATTTGACATTTACCAGTCGCTTTTTGGTGAAGGAAAACATCGTGAGGAAACCGGACTAATTCCAACCAGGTCTAGTTTATCCTCTGGGTTGGAAGGTCAGATGGCAGTCGCTTTCGTAAAAACTAGTGAGTACGCCAAATCTTGGGATTAGTTGTCAAGGTCCCAGGCTCCTATGAGCCGTGGCAAAATGCCGGGACAACGCGAGGAAGAAGAAGAAATCTTCACTTGTCACTTCAAAATAGCGAGTAAAAACAAGATTTGCTTTATACAATACTATTTATCTTAAAATTAGGTCGAATGAAAAAATAAAATAAAAATACACGTGAGGTTACGTGGGGGAGGGGGGGTTAGCCAAGAATCTCACCAAATGTCACCAAAAGGAGGGGGGTCAAAAAAGTAGCCGAGAAAACCTCGCGTGATTTGTGCACAAGCCCTATGGTGTCCCATTATTGGGCGCCTCTTCCCTTGTCTTCCACAACTTCCGATTTAGACTCCCGATTATTGTATTGTTTTTTTTTTGCTCTTATGAACACCACACATAATAAAACCTCTTCGTAATTATTGAAAAGTGAAACGTAGATTTTTTAAAATGCTTGAATGGGTAGCAATTTTATTTATAGTCTGTGTGGAAAGAGACAATCGTGGAATTTTGATAATGCCATGATTGTCCTTAAAAAGTGTAAGACCATGAAGTAATATAGGTAAATGGGTTTGTTAACATTATTTATTTCGATTGAACTTCACTTTACAAAACAATATCCCCTTCCGTAGCCGGGAGCAAAAAATTACAAAAGGCAAAAAAGTAATCAACCATTGAAACTGACATATTGAAAGGCACTTCAATGAATATTATTAGCTACATCTACGTTCGAACGTTAAAATTTAAAATTTTGAAATAAGTGCTTCATTTGCAATCATAGAATCAAACCGAACTCTGACCTATAACTCCCACAACCTCCTATTCATCATTTAACGGCGCTTGTAATTTCAACTGTATTATAATGGACTAAAGATCAATTTTGCAAATGCGCGTTTGAGCAATATACGAATTTGTGTATTTGTATTAATGTAACTGACGTTCAAATATATTTTATTTATGGCTTTCATTCCGTCAGGTGGATTGGTAACGAGTTATTTTAACGCCAATTTTAATGTAAATGCCATCTGAATGGTTGAACAAGGCTAATGAATACGATTGTGTGATTTATGCATAAAGTATGACATATTTCTAACATTAGTTTGAAAGCGTTTTGCTGTTGATGTATATGGTTGACAATTTGACATTCAGTGTTTTGACATGAGTATTTTAGGTGCTGTTTGTTTTTGAATTTAATTATTCCACGTTCAGTATAAACAGCACTGGTGGCCTAGCGGTAAGAGCGTTCGACTTGCAATCCAGAGGTTGCGGGTTCAAACCCCGGCTCGTACCAATGAGTTTTCGGGACTTATGTACGAAATATCATTTGATATTTACCAGTCGCTTTTTGGTAAAGGAAAACATCGTGAGGAAACTGGACTAATCCCAATAAGGCCTAGTTTAGGTATACCCTGTGGGTTGAAAGGTCAGAATGGTCAGATGGCAGTCGCTTTCTTAAAAACTAGCGCCTACACCAATTCTTGGGATTAGTTGCCAAGCGGACACCAGGCTCCCATGAGCGTTGGCAAAAATACAACGCGAAGAAGTTGATGACGTCCAGTAAAATTTTATTTTACACACTGTTATCGCTGACTGTATTTCCTTTCCTTTACTTATCTATAAATTACTTCTAGAGTCCGTTGTAAAATAAGTCTTAACTCAATACGTTTGTATTTTCCATTGACGATTTCTTTTGGCTAAATACCTATTACACCAGCCACCTATAAAAGAATTAATCGTGAGCCATTATTTTTAATACTTAATATTATGTAATTCAAAGCCGGCTTTTTTAATTCAATTAAATCACATTTGTTACAGAAAACACACCTAAACAAAATCCAACCATCAAATCCTCTACTCAAAGAAAAACGTCGAAAAACCATAGCAACCCCCAAACTCACTACACCATCATCTAAACCCAAAGAAACCAGACCGAACACTGAAGGTAGAAGTGATAAAACAGAGGATATAGAGACAAATGAAGTGAAAGAGAGTGAGATAAAAGATGTGAGTTCGAACACTTCGAAGGATGATTCGATTGAGAAGAGGATGGCAAGTGAAGTGGAACAGATGTCGGTGGATGACGTCGTTGATCTTACTTTTGATTGAAATATATAAACGGTTCTTTAAAAAAACGTCTTTTATTTCAGATCATTGCTCCATATCTTTGTTCACAATCTTAAAAAACTTATATAAATTGGCGCTATACTTTTGACGTTGTGAGAAATATGACATAAATATATATATATCGATCAAGACACCTGCATAATGTAGCGAACCCTTCCTTTTGGCGTTACAGTAGTCGAATAAAAATGGCTGACACAATAAATCGGTAAGTAAGGTAAGTATTTATATTTGAAAGAATATGAAAGCAAAAGTACGTACACAGATATGCATTAAAATGAGAAGCAGGCGCGGTCCTCTCCTGTCCGCGGGCCAAAAAACTCGTTATAACGAAACACAATTACTGGCGCACAAGGAAAACTGTGGAGTCGCTATGCAACGTAATAATATGTGACAAATTTTTCACTATAATAGTCAAGATAAATAACCATAGGAGAGAGAGACTGCTAGAAAAAGAAAAAGGTGTTAAGACGCGTTAAGTACTTAGTGCAAAATATTTCAGCTGCTGACAAATGAGGTTAATAGCACACAACGCTAGTGTTCGACAAGCAAGTCATTATGAAACGAACGGCGCATTATGTCTAGAAATTTGATTTCTGTACGTTTTGGTATCTTGTCCCAGTGAGAATCAATATATGAAAGTTGCTAGGTATCTCATATTATTGTCACTATGACAAGTTACCAAATGATACAGAAATCAAATTCCTTGACCATTGTTTTACGAAAGTAGGCAAGTTTGCCTGTACCTACCTACGCCTACGCCCGACTGTCAGTTTTTGTTTGTTATCGTTATTCAAACTACCTGGGGATATACCACAAATATCGGAATTCGAATATTGTATTAGGTAGCTTGAGTTTTGAGGATTGACATAAGCTACTTTGTGTTTAAAAACCCACCCTCTGGGGTACTCGTAAGTTACCGCACGGGTACGGCAACTATAAATTAACTTTTTTAACGCCACACCTATTACATACAACGCGTCATTATAAATCTTATCAGGATGCACGAAGGTTGATATTACATTGTAACCGAGCACGTCAGTTGACGTCTTTGGCGGTCAAAAGGTTTAAATTTTTATACAAAAGCGTGATAGAGCGACTCCATCGCTCCCATATTCCCAGTAGTTAATTACTTCTATAAACGACAGTTAGAGGATAATGAGATTTTTGCAATTCAACAGTCCACATTACAGGGCGCTGTTTGTTACCCCTCCTCCGCTGACCGCAGGGGGGAGTTATTAGGCAGCTCTGTTAATGAATTCCCTGTTAGCGTGTTCGGCTGTGGCTATTTGTAGTAGTTGTATTGTATTGTTTTCGTATGAAATCATAGACTAACTTTCCTGGGTCAAAAATGCTTTTCGTTCTCATGACCTTGCTTTGTGACGGAGGCGAGTTTTTCGTCCGAAAAAGATTGTTTATTTTTTCATACCTGTACCTAACTTTTCGAAAAACTGGCTTCTTTTCTGTGGTCTATCTAATATAACGTTTTGGATACATTTTAATTTGAATAAGTAAGTATGTCTGAAAGGGTCCAGCGAGGAAATTAGGTCTTAAAGTCGATTAGCTTGTGAGTCATGTGCTCAGTAGTGGCACAAAAATTGACTGGCGACGACTGATGATATAATAGTAAGAGCGTTAGTAAAACGTCTCAACCCTTGACTTCCAAACTGCCCTGCTTATCGTAAGTGCAGTACTTAATATAGGTAGGTACGGTCAACCAATTTGATTCCTAGGCCACTATAGAACCATGTCATAATGACTTCTACGACAGTGCTTATTGAGTGATGCATGTCATGACTGTATAGAGTAGTTAAAGCGACAAGGTTCTATAGTGGCCTAGGATTCAAATTGGTTGACTGTACATGAAAACATTGTTTAAATAAAGAACTTATTCAAAGAGAACAATATATAATTGCATGGCTTTTCATTGTCATCCTTGAGGAATTCCGACAAGGTTCACGCACCGCCATTGCGCGCCGAAGAGATATGATCGCACCATCTTCCGTGTTTTGTGTCAATTTAAGGGCGAGCACTAATTGGTTGGTCATAGTAGTCATAGTGTTGTGTTCCTGCCGGTGAGTAAGGTTGCCGGAGCTCAACGAGGTTGCGGAGTGTTTGGGTCAGGAACGCGCATGTAACTCCTCTGGAGTTGCAGGCGAACATAGGCTACGGAGACTGCTTACCATCAGGCGGGCCGTATGCTTGTTTGCCACCGACGTAGTATATAAAAAAAATGGTATTTCTAAAAAAAAGTCTAATGTCTATTCCAACGTTGTATAACCATAAGTTGAGTAACTGTAACGTCATGGAAAATATAAAAATATTGAATTTTTAACATTTTTTGCGAAAGACATCGCCATTCTGAGTAAAAATATGTGTCGCTTAACTTCAAACTCTTAGGAAATATCTACCCTACTAACTTTTCTTAATACAAAAATCGCATAATCTGACAGATGGATATATCTGAGTTTGAAGTTAAGCGATCGGCATAGAATTTAGTCAATAAACAAAAGCAGGTAAAATATTTTTAGTATTTCTAATTTAATATAACTTTCAAGACCACGTAGTAATTAGTGGCTAGATAAGTGCATAAAGCTAGAACCCACGCTCTCGATATGCTCCTTGCATTATTCATACTATATCTGCATACGACTGCATCAACTTGCGGGAAAAACTAGTGCAAGTGCGGTAATGAGTTGTGACATGGATGTTTAGTTTTTACTCGACTACGGTTAAAAGACAGACAGCATATGATTAATAATTTATGATGTAATAGACTACTAGTAAATTATATATGGGGAAAAACTTACATAATAGATCAACCTAGCCCCAAACTAAACAAAGCTTGTACTATGAGTACTAGGCGACGATATGCTTTCTTACTGCTGTGGCGCAACGACCAGAAGTCGATTTTGGCCTCCGACACCAAAGACCGCCATGCTTAGAGAAGCACCGTCGCACAGAGGTCCAAAACCGTTTGTGACCAGTCGACGGCGCCGAGTTCGCTTTTTGCACTTTGTCCCTCGGTACGTAGGGCGCCCAGACGGTCTTCGGCCATTTGCATCTCCAGAGTACGCCCTTCCAGACTGCACGATCCTCTGTGGACTACGTGCCCGAGCCATCGGAGTCCGGCGGCTTTCGTTTCTCCAATGTTCGGCTCGGACACCAGATCTTCAATCTCCTGGTTCCTGCAGAGTCTCTAGGTTCCCTCCTCTTCACGTGTGGGTCCTTTACATTGCGGGCCGAATTATTTTGTATGGTAAATATTTCCATTGTATTTGTAAGCCATTGTTATGCTAACCACTATTTGAAAGTTTGCCCGTATTGAATTTACACACTACATACTTAGATAACATCCATATAACTCAGGAACAAATAGGTTTTAGTGATGAACACACAAATAAATTCCCTGTTGGATCGATTTTCATCAAACATAGCTAAGAATGTGCATGGAAAGCGATTTCACATTTAAAAACCGCATCGAAATTGGTCCATCCGTTTGAGAATTACGATGCCACAGAGAGACATTGGCGTCAAACATATAGAGTGAAACCAAGATAAGTTGGCAGCCATTTTGGCAGTCCAGACGGTGCACAGGTTATTTCAAACGTCAAACTTCTATGAAATTATTACGTTTACTTGACACTTGCGCCGTCTGGGCTATCAGAATTGCAGCCGACTTATCTTGGTCTGACTCTAACACACCTCATTTTCTTGTCGGGGGAGAAAAGGGTGCGGATGTATAAAAAATCGTTGGTGTGAACGAAGAATGTTTAAAGTCTTCATTCTTCTTTCTTCATCAAAAATTTGGAATTACGACGCCTTCAAACACTAGGTAACGGTTTATTATTTTTTATTTGCTAAGCGAGCCATTAAAACGTTTTCTCGGCCTAGACCTGAAAACAAACATTCACACTACACGCCTTACCGTCGCCTATTGAACTACCCCCCTTCCCCCCTGTGTGAAGACCGTCCATCAATTAGTACCGTAATGGCCGCTCGCTGAATATGCAACTGTACAATTGCTCAAAGACATGTAAGAAATTGTCTTGCTTTGTTACTGTCCTCTGGGAGCCATTTTCTATTAAAATATGATTCATTTAGTATAATTGACATTCGGGAGTGATTGAAGTATTCAAACTCATTTAACGTTTTCGCCGCCATTGACTTGATATAAAGTCAGAACATTGCGTGCCCCACACGCCACATATCAAGTCGTGGTTTTGGTCAGGTTTGTATACGTGCAATTTTTGACTTTATTTCGAGAGTTATACAATCGTCCTATAAATCGTCGGTAACAATATGCCCTAAGTATTTACCTATTGACTCTCATCTGTGAAAATTTCAACTGTCTAACTATCACGGTTCATGAGATGCAGCCTGGTGGCAGATGGACAGACGGACGGACAGCGGAGTCTTAGTAATAGGGTCCTGTTTTTAGGGGTACGGAACCCTAAAAACGACGTTCGCATCGTGGGATTATGTTTTGACCCTTAGGTACTCAGTTATTGGCTACTATAGCTTTATCCTTTCTCCTTGAGATATTAATAAACTCGAGATTAGATGACTGACTTATATATATTAATTCCTCACATAATAAATAACAGTTGATTAAATCACGACATCTATGAAAAGTGGTCCCACACCCTGACAGCTCCAACTGGAAGTTATTGATATTGTAATTAACTATTGATTTACACTTACGGCCGTGGGTCAAACTTGTGACAAGTTGACACGCTACTTACTACATAGTAATGCAATCACGAGTAGTTAAAAGTAGCACATTCCTATCCGTTTGAAAACTAGGAAAATGTACATAAATTAATACCTCCCAGAGTTGATCAATTGCGATTATCAATAGTAAATGAGACATGTCTACATTATGATCCCCTGCTATGTACATAGTAGTAATATGATGGGTATTGCATATTTTAATAGTGGGGCCACTTTTACGCTGATATTTTATTTGAGGTTAGTCTTCCATGTTTTTTTCGTGTTCTTATAATCCATAAGAATTTACTGGGATAAAATTTTGCCCTAAGATTTGTAGATGGAAACAACCCTATTAGAGTCTGTGCGGAAAGAGTCGTGGAATGTATGGGGCCCAATACATTCCTCACTCCTTCTCTTTCTGAACAGACTCTACGTGCGTGTGATTAGATTGTAGTGTTGCCAGGGTTCTTGAGTTAGAAGTTAAGTGCCTTTCGTTTAATGTAAATGCAATTAAGACGAGGAACTAGCGATCCAGGAAAAAAACAGATTTTTTATTAACCTTTTTAATTTTTATGACAGGAACATTAAATAACAACTATCGGAATGCGTATTAGCAACAATGTATGTAATAACATGGCTTTTAACTTGTAAATATGTGGCACAATCAGGTCGGCAGCGAAATGGCGGGCGAGGCGAATGTTTTATGCATTATAAAGACAACGGCAGGAAATTATCAATAAGGTAAATTATAATATAGTTCGTGACTTACACGCGCCTGTGGTGCCGGGTGGCTATTCTGTGCAATCGGTCTGCTTTACGCGTATTTTATGTTTGCACATTTTGTACTAAAAATATACTGTACGACTGAAACTGAAGCCAAAGCTTCGGTTTTTCTCTAGTTTCGGCGCAGCGGGAAACTTAGGTAGTTTCAGCAAAATCAAACCTTCGGCTAAAACATGATTTTCATGCCAAAATCGAAACTTAAACTTCGGTCAGACAGAATCTTTTTAGTATATAAATCTTAATGATATTTATTACAAACGGGGTATTGAAAATAAAAACTTTTATTCATGGCATCCTGGAAACGAAGAGGATAGTGTTTATATTTCAGTTTTGTTTTAATATCTGAATACCATTACTTATTCAATTTGTTAACTGTATTTTATAAAACACAATTTAAAGCAAAAAAGTTAGTACCGCCCAAATTGGTCTCTAAAAATCAGTTCATACATTGTTATCAATATTTTTTCAACTCCAATAAATATACTTATTAAAATAATTTAATTTTCTGATAGATAGGATAAATAAACCGGCGGAAATACGGATACTACTTGAAAACAATGAATAAGAGTAATTTTAGTCAAAATATCTCGTTCAAAATAACCATTTTTAGCATAAAGTCGCAAAATGGTATTTTCGTCAGCACAACTAATATTCCAAAACCTAAATTAACACAGAGTACTTAACATGTCACTATGATGGTGATTAGTGGCAATTTAAATTCAAATTTTGTTGGTTTCAAATTACTCATTTACATGAAAAGTAATTATAACGTGAAAAAGTTGTACCAAAGTTATAAAAAAGTTTAGGGGCTCATCAAAGACTCGCTTTTTAGTTCCAATTATAAGTGTTACCTGTAAGTTCCGCAGAGGCCCTACCGCGGAAAACGAAATTCGAAATTCCCTTATCTGCCTTTTATCGCTCGAACATGCAAGAGCGATAGAGAGGACAATAATATTATTAGTTTTTTCGATGTTACTCAATACGATTTGTAGACTTAAGAACTATTAGGCGGTAAGCTTATTTACCATCGTAATTGGAACTGTATATTCTTCACCAATTTTTTTCTTAGGTAAGTATATTTCGTTCGTGTCACCCACGATGACGCGCAGTTTTGTCAAATCTAACCTTTAATAACATGACATAACAAGTCAAGGCGCGCGTCTTCGTGAATGACACGATTTATATAATAATATTAAGGGTGTTATGTCATAATATGTAAGAATTTATATATCATATTGATCAACTTTTATTATGTAACTAATACCGAAAGTACAAAACCCCGTACAATTAAAATTTGCTACAAAATGGATAAACCCGTTAACTTCGACATTTTATCAGTCTAGTTGGGTAGTGATTTGTTCCTGAGTAAATGGATGTTACCTAAGTATGTCAATCGTCGCTTTAGTACATACCCTTTACTTAGTTTTGGCCTAAGTAAAAAAAACGGTTAAAATTTAAAATATCTGGTTCGCAACATTATTACCTTCCTGTTGTTTATATGTCACATTATTATTGAATCAAAAACATTTGGGGCAATGAGTCGTAAAATTTAAAGTTCCAAGTCTAGAAACAAATAAATTTCTTAAATATTTTCCTGTATTAGAAATACAGTATGTACATAATAGCAGTGATCAGTCTAGGCTAACCCAGGTCCAGAACTGAGCTAGACTCTGAGATAGCGCGCGCTCATTAAAATATGTAAATGTACCGAGACATTACGCAGATAGGTGCTTCTGACTTATTGACTGGACCGCGACATGCGAGATGCAACCATTTTGGAGCATTTCCTAAGTGTTGAATATGTTTTCGGAAAATTCTGGAAAAATTCACGGGAAACATAGGAAACTTTTACATAGGTAGTCGGGCTTGGCTGGACTTGGTTTCTGCAACGTGCCTTTGTTAATAGACTAGTACTGTTGGTGGTTTACCTTGATGTTATGTCGCAGCATGTTCCAGAGCCAAGTATAAGGCAGAGGTAGAATTGGCTCAGGTCCGGCCACCTTCAGTTCCGAGTCTCCTCTCGCTAATATTTTATTTTATTTATTTGGGGCATCCACAGCAATACAAAAGTAATACACAGCATACAGCATAGTGAACAGAAAACATAGTCAATAACAGATGTCCACAAAAGTACAACTAATGTGCAATAACTAAGTGGAAACAAGAGATTACAAAAAAAAGAGTTAAAAAATACTTGACACAAAGTAGATATAAGAAGAATGAAATGAATGAGATGAAAAAGTAGAATTTTAGTATAATGACGTCAGATTTATGATATTCCTTAAGCAGCTTAACAAATACAGTATCAAACTAAAACTAGGTTTTCTAGATCTTTCAGGAAATAAAAAGAAGTTTACCTAGTGATATGGTTATGAGAACTACTCCGCTTAAAATTAAACCGATCAACAAAATTATTGTGAACAATGGATGTTACGCAAATAAGTGGAGTAACTCGTAGCGCAATATTTTGCAAATATGCGCGTACCACACATATATAATACTATGGGTACCACACGTGTCTTCGTATTTAACTTTTACTTCAATGTAGGCTTCTTATGCGATATTGCATAATGCCGTCCCCGTTGCAGACTGATGCGCGGGCGCACCTACCGCGCGCCGCTATTTAGCATCATTACACATGTCCGTCCGTCTGTCCGCTCCTTATTAATAAGTGTCCCAACACTGCAGTGTGGAGAATGTCTTTGTATTCATTTAATTTTAGATTTTTGTCCGAAACGCAGCGATACAGATTTTAACTAGAGGCCTAAACCAACAAAAAACTTTAAAAATAATCCAGTTTATATGTAAGATATCCGCAACGCACTTGCGACCGAACACCGGTCCGATTGCTCTGGACACATTGAGTGCCGGGAACCCGCTCGGCGGGCGCTCTGTTCATAGTCGCTTTCCTCTACTAAGTGGGAAAACGCTAGAATCGGCTACGCGTGTAGCGCTACGAAAACGTTGGCAGTGAATTCGTTAATCAACTACCGAAGCTGCGATTTTTTCCATTTTACAAGCTTTTATTTAGTTTCTCCTGTCCCTTTGTCTGTCTGTAATCAAACCTTGCAAGTTAAATTTTACCTACTTCCCGGTTTCCTATGAACCTGAAAATATGTATGCAATGGTACCATCGAGCTGATCTGATGATGAAGACAGGAGGTGGCCATACTCACTGGCCATAGGAACTCTGTGATAAAACAACACAACCTAATTGTGATTGGGGTTGTTAGAATTGTCTCGATGAGTACTAGTTGCTTGTGGAAAGAAAAGTACAGTCAGCGATAAAAGCTTGTACCAAATTTTTTTTGCCAAAAAACTTGAATATAAAATGTTCTGCTGAGTGCCATAACCTACCACAAATCTGTTTTAAAAGAATCTGTCTCCTCAGTAGCGAGCCTCCTCCACTCGCCTGAGGTAAGCAAGACTTTGTTTTGCTCAACTCATCATTACGTACCTCATTACGGGCAGATCACTCGCTTAATTTGTGCATTTCCGATCCAAAGATATTCAAATTTCAACCCTAATGACGCACGGGAAATGTTAATAAAATGTTAATGCGGCGAAAGCGGTCCTGGTACCAATAAGTGACAGATTTGCTTGACAACCAAAGCTTGTTTGTAGGATATGAATAAGTCACGATTGGTTTTTTGTTCGTTTAGAGTTTTAGAGCATGGGATTGTGAATATTGTGATGCTAGGAATTTTAACTACGAATAGATGTCTTTTAGACGTTTGTTATGGGAATCGGGAGCTTCTTCTTACATCATAAATCTAAAGCAGTTGAGGCGGGTTTAAGAAATCCCAGCCTAGCAACCCAGCCCATTCGTCAGTAGCCCAGCAACGGCGTTTGGCAGTTTTTTGGCCGAAACCGAGTCATTCGCCGCGCCGAAACTGTATTTTCGACAGTGTCCGAGTTGTCCGGCTTCAGTTTTGGGAGGTTCGGCATAAAAATCATAAATATTTGGACAAAACTAGAGGAAAACCAAACCTTCCTGCAGTGGCAGCAATGTTCCATTTCTATGCCCTTTACTTTAAAAAAAATGTTTCCAATAAAAAAATCTTCTATTTTTTCCTAATCAGAATACGATACCGAATATGACCTTAAACGGATCCTTATTATTTTTGTTACAATTACAACCTGTACAAACACGCGCGAGATTATTATATGAATTATACCTTATGTGTTAATTTGTTGCTAGGTAACTATTTGTCAATCAAAAATTGAGCACATATCAACTTTGGAAAGCACAACCATATGTGCGGACACTACGGACAGGGAGCCAATTTTTTAATTTCGATCGCTCGTTTTCGTGTTCTGCCTTGAATAATATCTTCACCACTAGGCATTTAAATTCTACTAATATATTTCTGGTCGGGCTTTAATAAAAAAAGTTAAGTCAATAACAAAGCTGGCACATTTCAACAGCTTATTATTATAGAATAAGGAGCAAACCGTAAGCATAATTTAGATATCATTCTTATGCCAGTGTGTGTTCGAATTGGCCTGACTATCATTAACACAACTGATTCGACTGAATAAATAGAGTTATATATAGGTAGACAACTGACTCTGAAATACTGTAAGCTGCCGGAAAACCGTAAATGAAAACAGACTTGACTAACTGAAACGAACGGCCTGTTTGTTCCTATCCGGTATTAGCTGCATCGCTAAAAATGCAAGTTCAATTTAATTTAATTTATACAGTCTGATCTAACGAAGGCTGCACACCACCGAAGATTTTTGTGATTTGAAACTTTTGAAATCTATGGACGGTGAACAAAAATAGTACTTTAGTTTTTTATTGGACCACCTGATGTTTTAACTGGTCTGTTACTTTCGGAGAAAAAAAAGAGTTATTTTTGCAAAGCTTCCACAACATTGCTTTTTGATGGCGATGTTGGGACCTAGGCCAAATATACTTATTGATAGATGTCAAAAAGTGACAAGTTGAATTTGTATTGTAAATAAGAAATATTAATATTTTTTATTATGCAGTCTAGTCTAACGAAGGCTGCGCACCTCCGAGGATTTTTGTGATTCGAAAGCTATGGACGGCGAACAAAAATAATACTTTTTTTTTGTGGACTACCTGATGTTTTAACGGGTCTGTTATTAGTGGAGAAAAAAAGGGTTATTTTTAATAAGTTTCCTAAGCATTGCTTTCGTGGATAATACGTTTGCCGAATTCTTTACATAATTTTGATAGTTTTTTCGATTTTATTAACACCTGTAACAAAATAGGCTTCGCAGTATACACACAACAACCCCCTTTTAAATCTAGAATTACATGTTTAAATTCAGTTATAAACCATGTTTTTTTTAAAGAGATTTTCAAAAAATCTAGAGTCAGACCAAGATAAGTTAGCAGCGAGTTAGCCCAGACGGTGCAAGTGTCAAGTAAACGTCATAATTTGACGTCTAAGATAACCCGTGCAACGTCTGTGCAATCAAACTCGTCTATTTGTTTTTAAATGAGGTGTGAGGGTTGTAACTTTGGAACAAAAAATATGTTACCAGTCAAAAAGGAATGGACCCATTTAACGGTGGGATGGCACAGCAATGTTATTTATGTTATAAAAAGTGCATTTGTGCAATTGTGCACCGCCAGCCCTGCATTCTGTTAATAACCTGATCAATTTGATCATAATATTTGACGCAAGTACAGTCCGCTAAATGACAAAACAGCGGAAATGCATCCCGCTCATTGACGGCGGCTCAAAGAATTGATTATCGCACTATTACCGGAGTGGAGTATACCGGATAAGGGATACAGAAGGTGCGTTGCGTTTATCGCGTGATAAGATAAAACATACAGCAGTGTAAATTCATACCGCCCGGCCGGCCGGCGTACCAGAAGGCCAACCGCGAACCACGTTCGACGTGTTGCCTCCCTGTCACACTTCCGTACGAATTTACAAGTGCGACAGAGCGGCAACACGTCGACCGTGGTTCGCAGTAGGCCTTCTGGCCGCGTAGCCAACGTTACACAATCTTTAACGCTCCGTAGCGTAGCGTAGTCATCTCTCTGTATCACTCTTCTTTATTAGTGCGACTGTGACAGTTGCGTTTCGTTCGCTAGGGAGCGTGAACGATAGGCACGCAGGATGGCTACGCGGGCTGGTAAGGGATAAAGAAGTCGCGTTGTATTTGTCATGTGATAAAGACAACAAGGTTAACTGGAAGAGATCCCATACAGGGATAAGTTCGCCTTTGTTGTATTTAATTTACTCTGTAACTGTGTTTTTCGTGTTTTTATTTCTATGTACAATAAAGTATATACATACATACATACAACATGTGAAAAGATACAACAGTAAAAGTAAGTAGAAAAATTGATTTAAATCTCTCACTAAATTAGGACCATATCTATTTATTCCACTTAGGTACTGTAACCCGTCTAAACCCCGGTTTTTTTTAACACTAGGGTTTTAAAAACTCCTATATGTTTTAAATAGGCAGATCTGACGTAGTGGCACCAGTGACCGACAGGGAACCAGTAACCGACACCTCTATTTCCAAGAAAATAAAGGTAGGAAACTGGTCTCCCAAACCCAATACGGCAACACTGTGAAGCTACTGGAAATGTCGGTTACTGGTTTCCTGTCGGTCACGGAGCCACTACGTCCGTATGTTTGGGGTTTAAATGCCGTAAATGCGTAAGTACAGACATTTGCAACTTCAGAGCTGTTGCAAGTAAGTTAAAAACCTTTTGAGTATTCTTTCGAGAATTGCCATACAATTTGATTTAAACCATTATCGTCGAACACGCCAGAAATGCAATTCCAGCGTACTGTGCCCCGCAGCACTGCGCCGTATCACCGCGCTGTGATTTTCGACACATTTGCCTTTAAGTGCTCCGAAAGTGATAATTTTCCGGCCTCTATTGAACGAATGGATGAATGAGTGAATGGATCCGGATTGTTTGCGGATCCGGCCCGCGATTGGCCGAGTGTTTTGTTTAGCGAACGTTTAATTTGGGGGGATAGTGGATAAATCGGTTAATTGGTCGTACATGTGGAGTAATGCTAGAATAGTGTGGGCAACAGGTGATAGAGCGAATATAATGTTCGGTGCGTATCTATACTTTGTTTATTCAGGATTAGAAGTAACTCAATAGAAGTAAACACGCGATTTTAAATCGTGAACGTGATGCGTAAAGTTTTAAAGTATTTCACGAGTAATAAAATTAGGATTAAAATGAAACTAAATTTAGTACCTTTGCCTTGCGATGAATGCCCGATAAAAATCATCATGCACTTTTGCAGAGTATAATAATGTTTGTGAGTAAAAAAATACTTGAAGCAAAATATAATATTTCATATTTAACCTAATCGACTCAAAAGTCTCCAGTGTTTGGAAAGAGGTAAATCCCAATGCTATTTCTTGAAATTTGGTAGGTACTTCTACTTAAAAATTGCATTAATGTCGTTGCTTCATTACTACCGCGATTAAATCGTCCAAACCGTCACTCATTTTATACTTCATAATTTTGCTTCCATGCTAAATGACTCGTCTACCATATGTTGTACATACTTACTTACTTACTCCGTTGGCTCAGCGACCCAAAATGAGACTTGGCCTCCGACACAAGACAGCGCCACTTTTCTCGGTCCTGTGCGACCTCTCGCCAATTGTCGACTTGTTATACATAGTATACATACATACATATATGTTGTACATACAAACGTCAATTTTCGAAAGATTTGCAGGTAGATAAAATAATCATCGACTTAAAACGATGAAAAAATTTAGGTCTTAAGTATACGAAATAAGATGCGTTTGTATTACGGGACAGGTAATGAAATGTCCCTTCCCCTGGTACAGTCCTGACTCAAACGGTTCAGCGGTTTAATCGTGAACAGATAAAGTTACTTTCGCACTTATAATATTAGTAGATATAACTATTTGATGTTCTGTATTTTTTTTTTGTTTTCTTCATTTTTGTATTGTGTTTGCATCAATAGCATTCTATCTACCTATCTTATCAGAAAATCCCAATTAACCCTCCAATCCTCGCCGTACCGCCTGACTGGAACAGAGCGAGCCATTAAAAAAATCCTGTGTATTCATAAAAGCGGTCATCGACCGCAAAAAACTATCGACACTGAATAGAAAAAAACTCACAAAAATATCCGCGCTCTCAAAAGAGCTGTAGATTGTCGCGGTTAGGCCCCCCTGGCTTTATTCCCGTCACTACGTGGGCTATTTATTTACGGAACCAGTGTAAAGGCCACCTATAGACGAGACCCTTTGGATAGCCATGAGCGAAAAGGTACAGTTTTTTGAGCTTAGGAAACGGGAATGCACCAAACGCTCTGTGGGCCCACCGCGCCATTACACTTAAATAATATTTCTAATACCAGAAACTTAAACTTTACAGTAATTTTTTTTTTAATCGAAAATGAATATACTTATTTTAGTCAAGCTTGTTCCACCCTAATAGACTGCATCGGCACTTACCATCAGGTGAGATTGGTCAAACCTTTCTCAAATAAAAAATAGTGCACACTGAACAGACATATTACAATTCGGTAAAAGTCGCCTCAGCGGCGTAGGCCTCCCCTATTTCTTTCCACAATGGCTTTCTCTGGCCTTCTGCATCCAGCCTGGCCCAATCCGTTGGGTGAAAATGTCTCGCCACCGTTTCCTTTGGCCTCCATCTTTTTTTCTCATCTATAGGGACCGTGCGCGTTGGACGATCTGCCATCTTGTGACCTGAATCGGAACAATAAACATGTACATTCACACGTCACGTGTTTTCTTGTGCATAGTAGGTTCTGCCATCTTGTGGGCTGCATCGGAACAGTAAACATCACATTTACGCCTCGCGCCAAAAATCTGACGGCTCCTGTGCTGCCTCCTACAGTTCATGCACGCTCCCTATAGGTATTCACTATATTATTCCTTAGTACTCGTATGCACTGTGTAGAAACGTTTGAAATGTACCGGTACTGACGAATACCTACTGTGTATCTCATGTCGAAATAAAGTGACAAAGTTTTGAAAATTGCAACATTTCCACATGGTAAATTTCGGAAACTTCCCTAATTTTTTATGACAATGGAAATTATCCATTTCCATAGTGAAAGTTTTCCTTGTTTCCTGTGAAAGTCACATGGTCAATTTCAGTCATTTTCTTTACGATTTTCGACTATCACCTTGGCGGTGTCCCCTGGATAAAGAACTATTGTCGTTGTGGGGAAGATCATCTATCAGGTAGGTGTTTTTTTTTTTACTTCTAACTGTTGCGTGTGTAAAACTTACGCCACTTACAGAGTATAATAATTTGCGCAATATAGAGGAAAATTCCGGACATGTAAGCTTATTTTGAGCAAAAAAATAGACCTTTTTGATAGGCGTACAATAATTTTTTCATCGGTACGATAATTTTGATATTCAAATACTATTCTCTTCCGCTCATCTGGCAACACGTCGATAAAGCAGGAGTAAAACTGTTCCTTTCTGACTGTGCCTGAGCGAAATATAAGTACAAATACGAGGGTTCTTTCCATAATTTAACGGTCTTCCGACCCAAAAAAAATTGACGGTACTTTAATAATGCATTATGAGAGATCAACGTTTACACTGGTTTGCGACAGGGGGGATTGCTCAGGGATGGCAATAACACCTCTGTTATTAATTCTTGGGCGGTCGTCCGCCGCAGCCGAATCGAAAAATAAAATAACTATCATTCATTTCCGTGCTTATATTCCGATTGGGGGGTAGCTTCACTCGGGATAATTACTTTGTTTTGCGTGAGTTCAAAGCTTTGAACAATCGAAGGGACAGAGGTAAATAAGTGACACCACAACAAAGTAATCAAAGGTAAATAACACCAATGAAAATATCGCGGTACCTTGGAGTTGATTCAAAAGTAGTGGTATGTTTATTCAAGGTTATGAATAGATATACCTAGGTATGCTTGAAGTTATGATAAGTCATTTTATTTATTTATTTATTTATATTTGTGTTGCATTTTTTATGACTCTGTAGCAAAAGTGTCATCGTCAACAGTGCTGAGCTGATGACTCAATGAATCAATTTATTTTTGTTATGGGTTATGATTATAGTGGGAATGCGTTTAAGCGCATATAACGACCTGCCCTGTAGAAAATAAAAACGAATATGCCCAAAATGGATCCCTTTGTTACACCTTGTATTTCATAAGAAATATAAATAAGAGCAATTAATGAAAAGTAAACTAAATTTAGTAATAAACTAAGAAAACCTACGTTCTGATTCCTATTCCGACGATTCCTATTTGCGCTACCTAAAGTTTATCTGGAAGAGATCGCTTTTCAATGAAAAGACCGCCTGTTCATTACATCTTCCAGAGTTGCTGCATTCATTGTATTGTTTTCTGTGTTGAGGTTTGCAATACAGAGTTTTTTTATTGTATTCGAACTCTTTTACGATAGAATCGAATCTCCACCCTTATCCACATTCACCACCGCACCGCCGGCGAACTTTTTCACTATTTTGTAAATGATTAAGTTTAAACCAAAAAATGTCATACGCATTCGGCGCCGGCCTGATCGGGATACAATTGATCGCACTCCGCATTGCATGAATACATACTTACGTAAATATGTTAACGGCACCAATCATGGGACATTTAAGAGAAAATTTGGAGTATTTTTGATATTATCACCGACATCGGTAAAATTTCTACCGCTTTATGCGTTAATAGTTGAATGTCCATTTCACCCTTTATGTTTTCTATGCATCAATGAAAGTTGCTGCAATTGGATTCAATATTATTAACAAATTTAAACTGTGTTTTTTTTTGCTCCAGACATGGGATGTATGGCGCCATTCATTTTGAAACTAACAAATATTGATGAATAGAATATAATAGAATAGAAATCTTTATTGCGAAATCATGGTACATAATACTTGTTACATTAAACGGTGTGAAAACACTTGGCACCCTGTTAGGGCAATGCAAATAATCTTACATTTAGGTAGTTTCTGAACGGTAGGACTAGTATATATTATGTAATATTCTTAATTAAATATAAACAACATTCTCTAAACTTATTTCTACTAAGAATTAAATAGTTGTACCTAACTTAACATTTAAGTACACAAGGCGTTAATTAAGGATATATAATAGTAATATCATTAGTAGTTACAAAAAAAGTTATCTTCCATGAACTCTTGGACGGAATAGTATGCCTTCTCCATTAAAAATAATTTTAAATTTGATATGCATGACTTAAAATTTTCTGTTTCTAATATTGTGGGGCAGTTTATTGTAAATCAGGATGGCCCTGAAATAAGGGCCTTTTTTGTAGATGTCTAAAATTGGTTCCGGGGGTGAAAGTTTATTATTTCGACGTGCACTTTACAATATTCAAATAATTTTATGTTCTTTCGTACAAAAGTTGAAATTTCTAGAATGTGGAGTCAAAATTTGGAGGTTGGTGAAATGTTTCTTGCAACTATCGGTTTGTTTTATATTAGTTAGTATGCGGACACATTTCTTTTGGGCTATAAGGAGATCATGAGCGTTACTGCTATGACCCCATAACATAATACCGTAACGTAACCAAAACCGAAATGTAAAATGTTACTAAAAACGTAGGGTTATAGCACCTATGGTTAATACACACCAAATTATGTAATAATATTTTCTATAATATCCATATCCAGAGAGGAAAATGGGAACTACTTTTGTATGGAGATGCAGCCGTCCCGTTTCCGCTTAAGATTCACACGAACCCGCTGCAAAAAGCCGCTCCTATACAATAGAAGTTACACTCTCATCTTAAAACGACATGCTTATATTACATGAAACTTGGCGTGAACATTTATTTATGTAACATATATTTACATATGTCTGGTACTAGTATATAGAAATAAAATAGAGCGAGTAGTACTTTTGTATGTAAAATTTCACACGCTCTAATTTCTTTGCAATACAATTTAAAATTGAAGCACCGATGGGTGAAATGCAAAAAAAAAAAAAAACGTAGTTAAGCATCGTTAATGTCCCGTAATTACTTTTAAGTTAATTAATTGATTCCATTGTGATACCTACGAAAATTTACTATGTAAATATATTATGCTACGCTACGTTTTTTTTCCTTTTTAATTATTGTAAAATTAGGAATGATAAACTAATTTCATTTTTTTTTCAAATGCTCCTAACTTTTATAATAAGTAAAAATTGGAAAAAAATTCAAAAGTACGAGCATAGCTGTGGTTGATTTACAACAAATTATTTAAATATGTTTAATAATGTTAATATCCAGAGGGAAAAATTAGGACTACGTTTGTATGCCGTTGCATTGCCGCCGAGTTTCTTGCCGGTCCCATACTGGGATACCTTCCTACAATATCGGAGGGATTTAAATTTTCTCGGAGGTGTAGGGTTAGAGTCGGCGTAGCTTTATTTGACGTTCATAAGCACATTGTAATATGAAAAATAAACTATCTTTATCTTTATGAGACCGGTTTGGCCTAGTGGGTAGTGACCCTGCCTACGAAGCTGATGGTCCCGGGTTCAAATCCTGGTAAGGTAAGGGCATTTATTCGTGTGATGAGCATGGATATTTGTTCCTGAGTCATGGGTGTTTTCTATGTATTTAAGTATTTATAAATATTGATACATTATATATATCGTTGTCTAAGTACTCTCAACACAAGCCTTATTGAGCTTACTGTGGGACTTAGTCAATTTGTGTAATAATGTCCTATAATATTTATTTATTTATTTATGAGAAGGCTGTTTCGCGCGGGTCCTCATTCGTCTTAAACCTATGTCGCCGTTTTAGACTAAAATTACACTGGCTATCCATTTTTCTTTAACAAACTGCGTTCCCCAGTTCTTATTACAGTCAGACCAAGATAAGTTGGCTGCGATTTTGACTCAATGAAATCATGACGTTTACTTAACACTTGCACAGGCTAGGCTATCACAATCGCTGCTAACTTATCTTGGTCCGACTCTACGTACATGTCTAAGATCTAAGACAGTAGCATGAAAGACAATCATCGGCGTAATGACTAGTGTTAAATTGTTAATGCAATTTCTCCGGCGACTTATCCTGCGCGTGATTTGCGAGACATTATGATAAGTGGTCGAACGGCACCCGGCAATTAGAACGCGCACAGCTTACTGCGCAGGCGCAGGCTTTGCACTGATGTGTATTTTTTATACAACCGCAAACTTAAACTAGACGTAGTTTTTAGCAGTGTAGGCCGAACGTCAATTAGAATTGACCATATTGAAAATTAACAATTGAACCGTAAAGTGTAACCGTCCGTTACGATTAAGAGGCTGTCAACACCCAATGTCCTTGAAATTGATGTTACTTAAACAGTTTTTTAAGAAAGACTATTTGTTTTAGTCAAGTAAGAGAAATATATGTTCATATTAATTATATTTCAAAGACCGTGGTTGTACTCGATACAAGATTGAACGAAATCGGCTCGATAGAAAATAATTGCAAAGATTGGTCTTAAAATCACAATTAAACGGTTTTATGTCTTTATTGTTTTGACTTATGGGTCTGCAATTAAAATCACAATTTCAAAACATTTATATCTAAACCGCTATTGAGTAAAATATTACACAAATAATCCACTTTTTTTTATTTAAATATTTTTCTTATTATTCCCTTGCCCAGGCCCAGTAACATGCGACAGTGCTATCTCATTTACTCCGATACAAATAGACAGTGTGCGCGCTTTAGGTATTGACAGCCTCTTAACGGTTCAATTTGTAATGGTCAACACTGGTTTTTAGTTCTATAAAACTATTTTTTTTTTTATTTAGTCTTAACTACCAGAGTATAATTAATTTTTAGATTAGTTGTCCAGGGGACAAAAGTTCATAGAAATACTGATTTTATGGTACTTAAATGTATTAAACTTGCTTTTTTGTGGTCGTTATAACCAATGTCCATAATGGGCCCCCTACTAAGCATGTTAATAGAACGGCATACAACGTCTCTTCAAACAAACTGTGCCACTGTTGTCCCTTGGACAACGGGACAGGATAACAAAACAAAAAAAGTTGATTCACTCACTTAACATATACTTAAATAGAAAACACCAATAACTCAGGGACCGTACCAGGATTCAAACCTAGGACCTACAGCTTCGTAAGCAGGATAACTAGGAGGCCGTATTAATTACTCATTCATTACTGATAGTAATTACTCACAGTTTTGCAAAATGCATCACGTTAACATCACGAAAAAAAGTTCCGACAATGGATTAGACTTTTGCCCATTTTTTAAAGTTAAAAAAATATTTAAAATGTTGAAATAATTTTTTGTTGTATTTTTATTGTTGGATATCAATATTTAAGGTGCTGATGCAAAGTTTAATTCCGCCATGCAAACATGTATCAACCAAACTTTTGTAATTAGCTCTTATAAAGCTTGGACCTGAGAATTTAGATAAACAAAAAGGTTTTTATAAAAACGAGATTTATTTCCCAGAATTTTAGTTAAACAATTAAAAGCAATCGGAACGTTTTATTTCACCATTTAAAATATCAATGATTCTAATATTAAACTACTCTACGACACTTACAAGTCTTACAACCAGTCTGGAAATTAAATAAATGAGCGGATAGCCGCCGCGACAAAGTTACTGCGCCGCGAACGGTAGCGTCGCTTACTGGTTTATGGCCGCGTGCGCATACCCAGTGGCGGAGCAAGATAAAAATTTGGTGTGAGCAAGGTATATTTAGCGAGGCCCTCTGGTGGCGCAAAAAATAACTTTTAAATTTTTACGTTGCATCTGAGTTATACCATAGAGAAATAAGAAGTAATAAAGTGCTCACTCCATACATCAGTTTTGGTACCAAAATGCTTATTATATACGCGGAACTCTCAGTACTGCTACTCGACAATAGATATCGCGGCAAACAAAAAGTCTAATGCTCAACGATTTTCCGCTAATATATTAAGAATATTATTACTGATTAAATTAAAAACATCAAAAATTAAATTGTATATATTACATGACATTTTAAAAGTAATTCAATTGTGGTCGAAATTTGGTCAGGGAAACAATAGTCAAGAATAATCAAATATTAAATAAAAAAATCTTAGTATTAGTATTAGTAGTTATATAATGTCAAGCGAGAACATAGGAAAACTTAAAAATCTGCGTTTTTCCAGAGATAAGGCCTAGCTAGATCAGTTTTTCGCCCTGTCATATAACAAAATTCATCGAAATCCACAATTATAAATTTATACAGGTATATACGAGAATTGCTCGTTAAAAGTAAGTATAATAATAAGCTGTAATCCTTGTAGAATAGTAAACGATCCAAATAGAAAATTAAATAAATATCCAATCGACGCTGCTACAAAGTTATTGCGCGTGCAATAGTGACGTGCTACCGTTGGATGTCAATTTACATGTTTATGTGATTGTGCGGTTGATTTAAGCGCTTAATTTAAAGTTTAATAATCAAAATGGCGTTTGGTTGCACTTCTAAATGATTTTGGTATTGTGGTAGTTGAAATAATATAGTAACTTCAAGTATATTGTGGAATCGAAATGTTTTAGTATCTTGGATATTAGCGAACACCGTTATAAATGTTGCAGTTCACTAAAAATGTAGGTGGGCAAAAATACGTACCCTAAATTCGTCTTTTATTAGTACATAACTACAGGGGCCCACTGATTACCAGTTCGCCGGACGATATCGGCCTTCCAGTTATTCACAAAAGTTGACAATTTCGAATAGTGAGTGGAGCCCCTTTAACCTTAACTATCATTATAAACTGTAGGTATTCATATTCATATTCATATTCATATATTTATTCATAATAATTCATATTATATGTCACAATATTATTTAAAATTAATTATTTACAAAACATGATTTGTAACATTTTACATAATAATAAAAAAATAAAATTAATATTAAATCTAAGTTTTTAGGTACTTGTTTTGTACTCTAAAAACTCATTAAAGCTATAAAAAGTGTGCTCGATAAGCCATTTTTTCAGTTGCATTTTAAAATTCATTAATGACGGCGCATTCGTGACATGACCCGGCAGTCGGTTGTACACAGTCGGCCCCATCACGTGCGTTAGTTTCGCTGACTTAGCCAACCTATGCTGAACACCCAAGAGTTTGTGGGCGTTCCGCAAGTTACGACCGTGGACGTCAGCTCCTCTCGCGTATTCATTAAGGTGACATCGCACATAGACGGCCACTTGGTATATCACCATGGAGGGCAGCGTGAGTATCTGGAGGTCCTTGAAGAGCGGTTTTGCAGATGTACTTTGTCCTACCTGCACAATCGCTCGGATGGCTCTTTTTTGCACTCGGAAGACCCGCTCCCATTCGGCAGCGCGGCCCCACAGCTCCACGCCGTATTGGAGGATCGAGTGCACAGTGGCAAAATAGCAAGACCTTACCACATCCCTGGACACCACCCTTGCCAGGCGTCGCAATGCGAAGCAAGCACTTGCCAGTTTGTTACAAACTTTAATAGTGTGTGCTCCCCACTGGAGGCCCCTATCAAGTTCAATACCCAGAAATGCGGTGTTTTGGACCTGACCTACTTTGACACGGTCCACGAGTACGATTAACTCCCTAGGATCTTTTCCCCCAAGTTGGAAATGCAGGAAATGGGTCTTTTTTAGGTTTAGTACTAAGCCGTTTACACTAAAATACTGCGACACCTGACTAGCAACTTCATTTAGGCGCTGCTCGAGTTCATCTATATTAGCTGCCGATACTACAACAGCGACGTCATCGGCATACATATAAGCTTCTCCTGCTGTTATTGCTTTCGGGAGGTCATTCAGAAGCAGCGAGAAAAGTATATTCGATACCGACGACCCTTGCGGAACTCCCATTGCCGTCGATATCGGCTCCGATCTCACTGTACCTCCGTCAGCAACCACTGCCTGGGACCTACCATGAAGCATATCTGTTAGGAGTGCGTGAGCTTTACCTCTTATGCCATAGTGTCGCAGTTTGATAGAGAGCACGCTGTGGTCGGCAACATCAAACGCCTTCGACAGGTCGCAGCACAACAAAGCGACCTGTTGGCTCTGTTCGCGAGCGCCCACAATACATCGCACCAGCTCGCGCGTCATCGCGCAAGTCGAGTGGCCCGCGCGGTAGGCATACTGTCGTGCAGACAGAGCCTCGGTAGCCGTAAGAAACTCTGTTAATCGCGAGCTGAGGCCATTTTCGAACACCTTAGCCACCGCTGGTATTATGGAGACGGGTCTGTATCCATCAATGTCCTCTCTTTTCCCTTTTCCCTTAAACACAGGAGAAATTTTACTAGTTTTAAGGGAGGAGGGATAAACTCCTTCGGAAATGCATTGATTATACAGATCCGCCAGCACAGATGACAGGGGAGCGGCAGCGGTATATATGAGGTCCATAGAAATGCCGTATAGATCTTTAGTAGCTTTGTGTGGGATGTTTTTGGTGATTATTCGATATACCTCATCTGCGGAGAATGGACGGAGGAGCAGGCCACAATCGGCTGGCGCGCTGGCAAGGCTCAGCGCGGCGCGCACCTGCGGCAGGTCTGCGCTCGGCGCACCACATGCCGCCGCCGCGGACGCAAAACGTCGGTTCACGGCACTCGCAGCATCCTGTTTCGACGCGAACCTGGTCCCGTCTGAGTCTACGACAACATCAAAAAAATCTGCCAGAGGCCGTGAGGTTCTGCCTCGTTCTTTATTTACAATTTGCCACATGGATTTGGAGGCACTTTGGCTCTTTTTTATAGTATTTTTATAATGGTCGTATTTAGTCTGCCTAACGAGCTCGTTATACTTCTTATGTGTATTATCGATTATTTGTTTAAGGCTTTCATTATTTGGAAATACATTGCCAATTTTAATAATGTCAAATAAAAATAGTTTTAAATTAAAAATGTCATCTGATACCCAGGAGTGATTCTTACGACTATACAATTTAAATGGAAAACAAATGTCAAAGTGATATTTAATAATATTTATAGTGGATGACGCCATCTGCGCAGCCGTGCGTCCACGGCGATTCCACAAATCATTCCAGTTTATACTGTATAATGCTTCTATGAAGGCAGCTCGGTTGGCATGAGTAAATGCGCGCGCCAGCCGCGCCGGTGCCGGTGGCGGGCGAGCCTGGTACACCACCTCACAGCGCACCGCGAGATGGTCACCAATGTTTGTGGTCACAGGAGACGCATGCGTTACACCGGGCTGGCAGTTAGTATATACATGGTCTAAACACGTGGCCGATTGGTTGCTAATCCTAGTATAAAAATCTACGATACATCGAAAGTTATATACAGCTAGTAAATCAGTCAAATTATTTTTTGTAGAGTAATCATTCAAAAAATCAATATTCATGTCACCTACAATAATGCAATCTTTATCGTAGTCCGCGATCTTAGCGAGCACACTTTCTAAGCGAGTCATAAATTCATTAGCGGTTATAATATTTGTTCTATAAATACACACAACAATTAAATTTAAGTCTAGTAATTCTATCGCGGATATTTCGCAATAAAGTTCGTTTGACAGTTGCTGTATGTCTCTTATTTCGACCGCCTTGACGGAATTTTTAACAAAAATGCACGAACCACCGTGAATGGCCTGTTTTCTACAAAAATGCGATATTAAACAATAACCATCTAAATGGATGCATGCAATTTTATCGTCCGTCAGCCAATGCTCCGTAAAAGCCAATATGTCACTACACTTTAGGTCAGTCTTCAATAGCACTTCCAACCTCTCCGTTTTATTGTTAAGAGATTGGACGTTTTGTTGACAAATCACAATCTTACGTGTTAACGGTGCGTCATTCGTTACATTGCAAGTGGTAGCAGGTAGCGTGCGCGCGTCCTCATCGTGTGGCGGCGGAGCGCGGACTGGGAGCGAGTCCCCGCCACTGGCGGGGGCGAGCGAGAAACCAGTCTGTGAATCGTATGCCCGGTGGCCACACAGTCGGCGTTGTTAGTTGGTCGTACAAACTTGCGGGCATGCCAATCACAAATGCTGCGTGTCTATTTGTTTTAATACTGCGTTTTTCGACAACGTATTCATTCGATTGCTCTATTTTACACAGAAACTGAAGTATTTGTTCTTCTGTCGTTTCTGGTTTAAATAGCCACGCTTGTATATATTTAATTTGTTCAACAGACTGGAGGTCCGAGTTCTCGTTGCCGGTTCCAACAATAATGGACTGCTTAGACTTGCGTGGTTTATTTTTCTTACTTCCAGCAACTTTCCATTCCTTGTCGTCTGCCTGCTCACCAGTCGCTTTACACTCACCTACCCCTTGCGGTGTTGCAACTTGCTGGTTTTGTGGCCCTACATCGGCGTTCATCGTATCTGTCTCCGTCTGCTCTGAAGCCGAAATCGTCTTCATTTGCGATGACATAGTTGGTGCTATAGACGTCCTTTTCTTGCTCGATGACTCATCTTGGGGCTTGATCATTGTCGATAGCTTAGCGCTTCTCACCGTAGCTCGTCGGGCCCGGTCGGATGATGACGTCGTTGCCGAGGTGGCCGGTGTTGGAGTTATGTCGGTACTCTTCTTACCCGTGTGAGTCGACGTGTTATCCTTCTCGCAAGTATCCAATTTTTTTGGGGTGTTTGTTGAAATTCTTTGCGTGTATTCCCCAACTACCCTCTTGAGTTCTTGTATGATCTGTTCTTGGTGATCGATTTTTCGATTTTGTGCTTCGATGCTTGTAGTTAGAGCACTGATTTTATCAGTGAGTAGCGTTAATTTCTTCAACACATCTTTATTTGGCAGAGCCATAATTATCGCGATTAAATTTAGCGCGTGGTTTGATAAAAAGTGACGGACGGTTATAGGGACACGTCCGTGTGTTGTGACGCACACAATATCGGTATCATGGGTCATGGGATTCATGGGACGGGTGGCGAAGATAGGTTATTTTACAATACTTTTTTACTATTAAAATATTTTTGCGCAGCTCTTTTTATTGTGAATTAAATGGTGTTTTACTTCATGGTAAAATTATTTTTTTAATATTTTAGTTGGGCGAAGTTAGGCGTCAACGGCGAAGCTAAGGTTCCCTATGGTTAATACTTTTGCCAGTCCTGAGTTTCAATGAATTGTAACATTGATATTGATTTCTATTCCATTATAGTTGATACAAAAGTAAATACCTATGAATTGTGACCCAATAAAAAATCGTCAAAGGTGCTATAGAAAACTCTTTTACAGTACATATGGGGCTACTTTATAGCACTAGTGCGAGAAGTAGCATATTACGTTACTGTGTCGAACATTTAAAGGGCCATATGTACTGTAAAACGTTGTACGATACATGTGCGAATAGGTAATTCGCAACTCGTGTCGATTTAAAACACTCCCTTCGGTCGTGTTTTAATTTATCGCCACTCGTTTCGAATTTCCTATTTTTCGCACTTGTATCGTAATGTACTATTTTTTCTGCGAGTTATGTACTTTTACAGCATGAGCTGTATGATGTATGTATGTGTGAGCTGTATGTGTGTTTTGTGTGTGTAGTTCTCATGAACTAAAGAAAAGTTAAACCTTTGATTTTGGACGCGCCGCCCCTGCTACATGACATGTGTAATTAGATTGATGTAGGTACAAGTATAAAATGTAGATACCTTTGTGTGCGGCACCGTTAATAAGTACTTAATACATTAATGGTATTACGTACAGTGTTATAATAGTATGTGGGATATAAAAACAGGGATCAGGAACTTTAACTAAATATTCACCATCCATGCACTCTTCCTTGCGCGTTGGAGATTGTCATCTTGAGGCCTAAATCTTTTTTTTTAAATCTTTATTTGACGAGCTTAGTCTAAAAGACGATGCCGCTCAATTACACATCGAGAAGTGTTCTTACACTAAAACATTTAAAAGCTAAACAGATCATTATTTTCGTCTTCGGATGCCCACCATCACCATACTGAACAGAGCTCTAGCTTCCCTTGATTGAGGGAAAGCTAAAAGAGGCCTAAATCTTAAACTTGAACTAGATCCCACTTCACAGCAATAAATATATGGCTGTGCTACCCCTACACTTACAAGTTTCCTATAATTAGATTTATGTATGTTTATAAGTATAAATATAGTTAGCTTTGTGTGCGGCACCGTCAATAAGTACTTGATTCATTAGGGCGCAATTAAGGGTGCGATAAGGCGGTCATTACGTATGCTAATCGCGACTTAATTCCGCCGAGATATGCCGCGAGCGAGATAGTCATTATAGGGAATTAAATAATATAGAATGCTGGCTGCAATTATTGGGAATTAGAAATGCTAAAGTTTAAGCTGTAGGTATAACTTGGTAATACGTTGCAACTATTACGTTGATGGTAAAAGGATCAACATTTTCAACCCATAAAGTGTAAAAAATTGACTGCGGTCTATGATTTTTTGATTAACTTTTTGTGATTTATTTCGTGCATGGTATGAAATAAGTTATTTTTCACTACACCAGCTCGGAAAGGCTCACATGCGCATTTGCGCACATGTGTGGCAAAGTAGTCTGATGAAAATTTTGAGTTGGTGGCTAATAGAATTGACTTTTAAGTGATGACTATGAATAATAAATATTTGATGAATGTTAATTTGAATTAGATTTGTAATGTTTTACAGTTTGAATTTTCTTCGTGTTGTTGTGTTTCACTCGGGAGCAAAGTTTGTTTATCCCTCGTGCCTTGAAATGAAACTCGCTACGTTTGAGGTTCAATTTTGAAAGCTTTCGATTTCTGGGTTATCAATATTAGAACTTAGAACGAGGGGTTAAACAACAACTTTGCCCCCTTGTAAAACCAATAACTATTACTTAACTCAGTCAACATCCACCAATATCGTCATTAATGTCGAATTTCCCTTGGAAATATGATGTTTATAATGGGAAATGTTCTGGCTTGAGAAATATTTCTCATGGAAAACGGAGAACATTCTCGAGAATAGCATAACTCTGCATGTACTGATTCCCCAAATTTGAAGCGTTCCAAAATCATAGTCAAAGTTTGGTCCTACTCGATACTAGGTGTATATCTTTTGTTTCATACTTGAATGGTAGATGCAGCAAATATTTAGCAAACAGAACCGAGTAGTGCGCGACGGTCTACTATCTATTCTTAAATCCGTTTTGACTTGTCTACAAACTGGTAACTGTTATAAGTTGACCCCTAGTTTTGTAAAGCGAGGCCTAGACTAGCAAGAACTTGCATGCAATTTACGTTACATTGCCAACTACTAAGTTAAACTGCATACAAAAGTTTGATCAGCAAGTTCTTGCTAGTCTAAAACTCGCTTAAAAACAAATTGACGAGGGTTTTTACCGACTTAAAGTCTTCTTCTTCTTTCACTGGCTCAGCGACCTGAAGTGGATCTTGCAAAGTTATCAAATAGGACAGAACAGTATAGGATAAGACTTGAAGTCATCTCCGAAATGACCCCTTGTATAGGGAATATGGGACTTCTAGAAAAAGGCCATTTCTCAATTCTAGAAAACTTTACTTTATGTTTAAGTAGAGGTCAAATCTACCAGTTTTCTGTTGAGAATTTTGCAAAAATTTCAAGATTTTTTTATGATCAGAGGTATACAATCATTCTTGGCGCCACAAACAATGTCGAATGTTCAATAACTACTGATCGGTATAAACTTGTATATTTTACCTTGAGTTTAGTAGTTTTCCATACAATACAAGTCCTGTTTGGTCTAAAATGGTCTGGGGAGAAGACTTAGCGAATAATCTAGAAATAGTCTGCCCTATATCTTCATTCTGTCGTATTTGTCGTCTCGGCGTCGGCAAACAATGCAGGATGTCCAGTGTGTTACATTCAATAACTGCTTGTTGCAGTTAGATTTGTGTTTGCCTTGAGTTTGATGCAAATTAACTTTGTTTTTTGTCTTGTTAATTATAAAACATAATTATTACAATTTATTTCAAGAATGTTCTTAACTTTCGGGAATAAAAAAGAATAATTAGTACCTTTAACCTATGTATGTAACTCATCTATAACAGACATTTGCTATGTTCTAAATTAAGTGCGACGCATGTTGGCCTAGTGGGTATATGACGACCGGTTTGGCCTAGTGGGTAGTGACCCTGCCTACGAAGCTGATGGTCCCGGGTTCAAATCCTGGTAAGGGCATGTATTTGTGTGATGAGCATGGATATTTGTTCCTGAGTCATGGGTGTTTTCTATGTATTTAAGTATTTATAAATATTTATATATTATATATTATCGTTGTCTAAGTACCCTCAACACAAGCCTTATTCTTTATTCTTTATTCTTCCTTTATTGCACCATGGTAATCACAAAATGGTATTTACATGCGAAAGAGTAAGTATCTCATGGACCCAGAATGGGTATGGCAATTTTATCCTTAAAACTAACTTAAGTGCTAATACATACATAGGTATTTACATTTAAATTTATCAATAAGTATTTGAATAGGAACATAATAACACTGATTAATTTACATGTCATTATCATTTATGAAATCCTCAACGGTATAATAGTTTTTATGGATAAGAAATGTCTTCAACATTTTTGCGTAAGTTTTGTCGTTCTCCTCTGACCTAATGTAATTTGGAAGTTTGTTATAGTATTTTGCAGCAGCATATTGAGGGCTATTTCGGAATAATTCTAACCTTGGTGCAGGTAGGTGCAGTTTATTTATTAATCTTTCATTTTGCTGCTTTTGAAATAGGTGCATATTTTTCCTTACAAACATGGTCAGTTCGTAAATGTAAATGCATGGTAACGTGAGTATACCATGCTTTGAGAAATAAGGCTCGCAACTTTCTCTGTTATGTTTATTCAGTAATATGCGTATACACCTTTTCTGCATTACAAACAAGTCGTGTGCATCGGTACTATTACCCCACAACACGACACCATATCGCAGCCAAGAATGTGCATAAGCATGGTACGCACAAAGTGCTGCAGCAAAGTTCGAATTTTTACGAAGTGTGAATAATGCATACTGGAATCGGGATAATTTTGTTTTAATATCTAAAATATGTTCTTTCCAATTCAAATTGCTATCGATAGTAACACCTAAGAGTTTAAAATTGTTTACTTCTTCTATTTGTTTTTTGTTTAGCATTAGTTTTAGTTGTAAAGGCGTTCTTTGGTAAGGATAAAATTGGATTAATTTTGTTTTATCAGGATTTATGCTAAGATTGTGGTCATTCATCCAAAGGTTTATTTTATTTAAGGTTTGGGCTAATGTTGTGTTAAAATCGTCATTGCCATTGAATTCAAAGAGGAGGGATACATCGTCTGCAAATAGGGTACATTTAACGTCAATCTCTTTCGGAAGGTCGTTTATATATAGCAAGAAAAGCAGGCATCCCAGTACGCTTCCCTGAGGGATTCCCTTATTGAGCTTAATGTGGGACTTAGTCAATTTGTGTAATAATATCCTATAATATTTATTTATTTATTTATTATTTATAAGTACCTAACAGTTATCTACTAATGGTGTTATTCATAAACGCATTTCAAGCCGAAATTAGCTATGGACCTATTAATCATTTGTCTTTATCTGTCATTTTGACTTGTGTATTTGTAAGAAAGGGATAAAACATAATTTAACTAATTCAGGCTCGTAAAATTGTATAAACTTCTATGATTTATAACTCTATGAAAATAACTGTCATATAAAATATTCTACTGTAATGTACCTTAGTACTTAGTGAGCAGCAATACAAAATGCACAGATTTATTTAGAAGTTATAAATAAACTGCATGGAAATCACATTGCATTTGAAACATTAACTTGCTTTTGCATAAATAATGACGTCACAAAAATATTCTAAGCATAATTCCATAATTTCAATATGCATACGGAAATATGAAAAGTGCTTTTCCGGATACGATGTACCTATAGGTATTAGTTGTTGATCTCCATAACCCTGGCTGCATGTTACACCGTCTCTTCATCAAAGCTCGGAAAAACGCCCATCATTTGAAAACATACTCGTAACTATAATTTATGAGTCGAAAATGTTCGTGCACAGTGCAGTCTGTACGGACGTCAATGGGGCACTTTTGATCGCTGAAATTGGTATAGGGAAGGTTCTGTTGTTCGGAACAGTGGTATCTTTTCAAAATGATGGGCGCAGGGACCCGTCCACCCCTTTCCAGAAAAAGCCTTTAAATGGCTTAGCCGTTCATCGAATAGCCCCAACAATTGGCTTTCCCTTTGAATGGCTTACCCGTTCGTTTGACTTAGCTCTGGGAAGGGGTTTCCCTTTCAGAGATACCGGTACATAAAAGGGTATCCCCTTCCTAATTCAAAAAATCAAGACACCTGTGTTGTCAACGCGCTAGACACCCAATCCTTCTCTTTAAACATAAATAAGGAATATTTGATTCTACTTTATACAAGAGAAAATTGAAAATTACAATACAATATATAATCACATATGTATCATATATGTATTGAGCGTTACAATTTATAATCGATATCGCTTCAAGGGGTTAGCGCTTAGGAACGGGTATCATTTTACCCGTATTATAAAGCGCTTAAAAAGCCAAATGAAAGGGTTTTATAGTTAGCAACTTTGGTAAACAAAGCCTTACGAAATACCCCTTCAAAAACCCTCGAAGGGGATACCGGACCGGTCCCTGGATGGGCGTTTTTTCCGAGCCTTGCTTTTTCATCGTTCTTTTTTCTATGATATGGGAGGCAAAGGAACAGACGAAATAGACGTATCCCCTGATGGTAAGAAATTACCATCGCCCATCTGATCTGGAACACCACAGGGGTTTAAAGTGCTTTGCCGGCTTTTGATATAGGAGTAAGCTCTATTCTTAAAGGCTGAAGATTTGAAGGTATCGGTCCTAGGTAGGTTTGAAAGAGGTCATATTTCGATGAAATTTGGTGGATAGATATGACTTTAATGTTCTGTACTATAAGCGCAATTTTACCACTAATCACTATGTTCTTAATTGTTTTTCTCTGAGTTGCGAAAAGATCTATTTATTCCGTCAAGAATGAGCAGCTTTTCAAACCAACTAAATTTTATTCAAATCTAACAAAAAACAAAAGTTTGAAAGGAAAAAATCGGCTCAAATATTTTCCTACTTAGGTATCCCTGGTATTTGCTGGTAGGGGTCTTTATGGAACTATGACACTACGGGGCCTATATTCGTGCTGTAATATAGATCGTGTCATTCACGAAGACGTGTGACTTGATTCGTATTGTCATCTTATTAAGGGTTTGATTTGACAAATCAGCGCGTCATCGTGGATGACAAGATACCGCTACTTAATTAATAGCTACATCCTTAATCACTTTCCATCATGCTGTTAAGAACATTTCCTTTTTTTTAATTTTACAGACGAAAGTGTAAAATAAAAAAGGAAATGGTACACTTCACTCCCTGTACCCGTGAATCATAGGATCTAATGATGCAGTTCTGGTGAAATTGGGGGAACTATTATTATTATAGAGATCATCTAAAATCCGCCAGATTATGAAATTCCCAGTCATATCAAGAAATGCCATTATTTGATGATATTCGTACAAAATATGCCAACAAATAATGATTATTACAATTTTCAATTTACGGTGTGTAAGACAGCCATTTGACTCGAACCTCGTACATTATTATTCACCGACGGGACGAAATGAATTCGTTTTTATTCAAACGCCGGAATGATATAATTAAAATTTGAATACAAGATTAAGTCGAGAAAAATTCAATGTCGATCCTTTTGTTTCCAGCTCTGATTCGAGATAGAGTTAGGCTCGCAGAGAAATAATTAAATTACTCAAATTTACTCAGCTTTCGGGGTTTTTGTATCTTTTTATAACAAGGTGAGAAACAAGCGTACTTGATTATTCTTAGTTGTAACGAACCATTTCTAGATTTCGCGTTAAACAACCCAATCCTTATTTGATTGAATGAATGAATGATCGTTTGTTTGCATTAAATAAGCGTATATATTCATGGATGTTCAAATAGTATTTTATATAATCGTGATAAAATAAAGAGCTTTTCAGTACCGTGTTTAGGTAACGAAGCTTGCTGAGTTGCCTAAGTAAGGTACGAGATTGAAAAGCTTGATTATATCACTATTGTATAAAAGACTTTTTCTATGAGTCTTCTAAAATAATACTTTTCTTACTATAAAACCTAAATAATGAACGGAAATTGGTATCTCAATAGACAAAAATGTAGACATAAACGCGCGCCCGCGCCCTATCCCCCGCGCCCGTTTAGTATTTTCAATGGGAGCGCGGTGTCACGTGATTGGTATTTTTTTTTTTATAGTTGAACCCATATACGAAAAGTACGCAAATAGTCTAATACGAAATCTTAATTCGATCATTAAGTCGACGAATAGAAAAATTTCATTATGTTAACGGCACCAGTCATGGGACATTTAAGCGAAAATATGGAGTATTTTTTATATTTCACCGACATCTATAAAATTTCTACCGCTTTATGCTTTAAAAGTTGAATGTCCAATAATTCGTCCTTTATGTTTGCTATGTATTTAATGAAAGCTACTGCAATTGGTTTCCATGTTATTAACCAATTAAAACCTAAAGTTTTTTGCTCCAGTCATGGGTTGTATGGCGCCATTAATTTTCAAAGTAACAAATAATTATGCATGAAAAATTAAACTTAAACAGCTCTATGGCTCTTGTTTCTGGTAAAATATTGCCAGTGATTAAAAAGTGATGGTAAGTACTTGTTTTACAGGATTTGTCTATACCATCCCATTACTTTCTTCTTGTTTTTTTTCGATGGCATGATGATAAGATTGAAAAGAATGATAAGCGTCGCCAGTCTCTCTTCTATCCATAATATTTCACGTTCGTTAGAGTAAGAAGAAGGCTTTCATTTTCAGCTGTATTTACTATACTTACTGGACTTAATAAAACCTATTTATTAAGTATATAAGCTTATTACTTAATGCAAAATTAAACTCGAAATATTAACGACTTTGACTAGCGACCCGTCCCGGCTTCGCACGAATTATCAAATTATACACTTAAACCTTCTTCAAGAATTACTCTATCGATATGTGAAAACTGCATGAAATTCCGTTCAGTAGTTTCTGAGTTTATCGCGAACATACATACACATAGACAGAAGCGGGGCTTTGTTTTATAAGGTGTAGTGATTTTACCAAGAGAAAAAAAAATTCAAATGATAATATAGATCGTGCCATTCACGAAGACGCGCGCCTTGACTCGTTATGTCATGATATTAAAGGTTAGATTTGGCAAATCTGCGCGTCATCGTGGATGACATGAACTATGGGTTAGAAAAGCCTAAACCGCATTCAATTCAATATCTTTAAAAAATGTTTTATAAATTAAACTTAGTCATATCCCACATTACTAAATGCTGATAAAATCTCTCATCTAGACAATATTCGTTTGTTTTTTCGTGTGTGTTGTGTGTCGTGTGTTCAAGTGAATTGACCCGTACCCCTAGTGTAAATATTTTCGACAGCGAAACGTGACGAACGCGTTTGCGTTAAGTCTCATTTTGTATAGTATTTTGAGTTTCCAAAACGTCCCGCTTGGCGCGCTCTTTCTAAATCACATACAAAATGAGACTAAACGCAAACGCGTACGTCACGTTTCGAAATCGAATTTATTTACACTAGGGGCTAAGCTACTAATTACAGAGCTAAGAAATGCATCAGAATTCCTGCCCAAAGTCACGTAAAGCCTCACACACACACGCGCGTCAAGACTATACGTAGATTCATCATTTAGCTCCACAAAACCCCTTGCACGTTGAGACTAGAAATCTATGCCCAGTCTAGGCCCAAAATTATAGGGGGGTGGGTAGGGGGGTGTCCCCGAACTGATATGTGACCGGGGTCTTGTTCAACAAACGATGACGATGATTTAAGCTGGCCGGTTTTAAGTGCATTAGGTAGAATCCGGAGCTCTCTGGCTTAGGAGCTTGGCTATTAGGGTCTTCCGATTTATGGAGAGTAATAGCCAAGTGACGATGGGTATGTTGAGTTAAACATTGACGATTTTCGCACGTTATTTAAAGACTTAAATGAGGTAATAGTACTTTAAGATACAAGTGCGAAAAATAGGAAACCTTTAAATTTTCGACATAGTTACGTAATGTGCTAATTATCGAACTAGTGCGGGAAAGAAGCACAATATGTAAAAATGTAGTATAAATGTGTGTGTGTATAAATGTAGTAATAGTTATTTACGATACAAGTGCGAGAAATAGGAAATTCGCAACGAGTGGCGATAAATTAAAACATCGATCGAAGGGAGTGTTTTAAATCGACACGAGTTGCGAATTACCTAAGGTATTCGAACATATATCGTACAACGTTTTACAGTACATATGGCCATTAAAATTTTCGACATATAGGTACGTAATGTAATGTGCTAATTATCGAACTAGTGCGGTAAAGTAGCACCGTAATGTATCAATGCAGTAAATAAAAATAAGCTGTAAAAATGATATTAAGATATGGCGCGGCGTGGCGCGGCGGCCCAACGGCATTCGGAGATCGCCCACGTAGTACTTCCATAGGTATCAAAGGATTGAATTCACCCGCGCCGCTTCGCGTTCGCGAGTTATTCGCTCAGGTAAGACACTGCCTAAGGGCATTTTTTGGGTGATCAGCACAGATACTCCTGAGTCATGGGTGTTTACATTGTATTGAAATATTTATATATTATATATATTGTTGTCTAAATACCCACAACACAAACTGTATATAGCTTACTGTGGGACTTAAAACGAAAGTAGAGGACCCGCGCGAAATCCCCTTTTCATACAAACGTAGTCCCATTTTCCTCTCTGGATATTAACATTATTGAAAATATTTTGATACAATTTGCTATATATTGACCACGGCCATGCCCCTATGTTTTATTTTTTCGAATTTTTAATGATTATAAGAATTATGAGCATTTTAAAATTTGTATGAAAACTGTTTTTCGCTCCTAATTTATACAATAATCAAAAAATCGAAAAAAGTCAAACGTAGGGGCATAGCTATTATTAATTTATATCAAATTATTTAAAAATATTTTCCATAATGTGATATTTTCCAAAGAGGAAAATGGGGACTACGTTTGTATGGAAAAGCGACCGTCCCCTTTCCCCTAAGTAGTCAATTTGTGTGATATTGTCATAAAAAGTGTTCAGTCCCTTGTCTCACGTAATTTCCAAATGACTAATTATCATACGAATCGTACCACTGTTGAAAAGCTCCACCAATGCTACCGCTGACTCATTATTACTATAATTAGGTCAAAATGATAAACATTTTTAATGATACGTGTCATTTCCCCTGAGGATCGGGCCCTAAAAGTTTACAACGCAATCCAGTCGGACTGTGTTTGTTTACAGCCTAAATAAAAAGCTGACGATGTACTATTATTATTATGGTATAATATAATAACATCAACGCAGATACCTACACATAAGTACAAATAACAAGATTTTTCTATAACTACAGCGACGGAATATAAATATAACTATTATCTTATACCTTTAAACGAGCAATTCTTGTATATATATAAATATATATATTTCTGTGATCTCGGAAACGGCTCTAACGATTTCGCTGCAATTTGGTATATGGGGGTTTTTGGGGGTATACAATCTATCTAGATTAGTCTTATGTTTGGGAAAACGCGTGTTTTCGAGTTTTCGTGCGTTTTTCTTTCGACGCAGAATATGGTCGCTAATTTCGTGTTGCCGGCCACTGTCCGTCTGATCCAGCGGGTTAAGATGCGGACTGCTAAACGAGTGTTACGGGTTCGAATCTCGCCCGGTGACTAACTTTTGTTTTTTTTTATATGTTCAAGTTTATATATATTTTTTTAATTTTTATTGTTTTAGACAAGTTTAATATAGTAAAAAAATGTAGTTAAGATTATCACCTATAGACCACCATATTACAATAAATAGTTATAACCGAGCAAAGCTCGGTCGCCCAGGTACTATAACGTATTAAATGTAACAAGGAACAGCATATTAAGGGATTCGATTTTGCATTGGAGAACCTTTGTACAGAAATAGTATGACATGAAGAAGCTTTATGGAGCAGTTAATTTAAAAAGAAGTGACATTAAATAAATAGAAAGCTCTTAAAAGCTTCAGTATCCGTTACAGACGCAATCAGAGCAAAGGACACCATTTATACAACACTCGTCAATAATAATTTCATTAAAATGTAGATCTAGTTAAAAGCATTTTTTCTGATTAATTTTCAGTCGCGGCCCGCTCTTCTTTTTTTAATTGAATATCAGGCCACTTTGATGGCGACGCGAAAGGGGTTGAAAAAAGTTCCCTCATTTGAATAAAATAACAGCACTCGTACTTTGCATTTACGGAGATATTTCAAATTATATCTGGGCTTTTTTTGTTTTAATTTTTTTTTTGTTCCCGTATTTATTTTATTTTTCCATCAGCCTGCCCATCTAATTGAGTTAGGCTTCCAAATCGAAAATGTCGATCGAGTTGTAATTCAATTTATTTTTGTTTCTAATGGAGTCCGAGCTTTATGTTTTTTCCGATGTAATTGTGAATTATTTGCCTATAAGGGTTAGTGCTAACGCCTTCACTGAGTGAACATAGACCTTTCTTCCTTTTGTAGCTAAGGTCGACAATCCGCGGCTCGCGAGCTGCATGTGCCTCTTTTGAGTCTCAATTGGGGCTCTCCAAGACACTCAAAATGTTTTATGGCTACGTACGGATATTAAAGTTGTTCTTTTCTACGTGACATACTGTGTCCGTCACTTTCTATCCCGGGGTGTTAAAGAGTGACAGTTATTTTATTACGTCGATAAAGCCATCTATAATACGCCTGCTGGACATGTAAAAGATCACCTACTACGTAGCACGAACACTATAGGTATCGGCAGGAAAGCTGACGTAACGTTAAAGGCGAATCAAACTTACCTATGAGTCATAAAAAGTGTTTAACCCTATAAGACTTCGCCAATTCTTAAGTACATCCCTAATGAACGTATAAACTAGTGTTGTCTCAAGCACTTCCTAATGACAATGCAGTAGGTTAGGTACCAACATAATAATAGTGTAAAGCATTATTAGCGATACTAGCGACAAAGACTCGCGGCGACACTACAACCACACTTGTGGCGTGCGGGACGACCGAGTCATCTTGATCATTTGACTTTATTATTTATTTTAACTTTATTGCTAAATTTAAAAAAATGCAAATGATGGATCCAATGTATTAAGGCTTTCTCTACAAATTTTTACTAGTTTCTAGTTTAATGACCGGTCTGGCCTAGTGGGTAGTGATCCTGCCTATGAAGCTGATGGTCCCGGTTTCAAATCCTTGGACGTGCATTTATTTGTGTGATGAGCACGAATATTTGTTCCTGAGTCATGGGTGTTTTCTATGTATTTAAGTATTTATATATTATATATATTGTTGTCTAAGTACTCATAAGACAAGCCTTAATAAGATTACTATGGGACTTAGTCAATTTGTGTAATAATGTCGTGTAAAATTTATTAATTTATTATTATTCTACTACATTGAGGGAAAAAGTGTTTTTCTGAATTGGTTGCAGTGAGACAAATGTTTCAGGGGGACTAACAAAGATCATAATCGTTAATAGAAAACGTTATTCGAAATTTTAATAATGTATGGAAATGTCACAAGACGTTATTAAATTATAGAACGGGACTTAATCGCGTTTTAAATTTTATCTCCGACGTTTCGAGGACGGCGTTTTCCCCGCGGTCTTGGAGAAGACAGGCTGTTGACATCAGCATCGTCTAGCCGCGCGAGTTTTTCGAGCTACTCTCACTTGGTCTGGTCTTTTTTGCCAACTTGATCGTATTCGGTTTTTCGACTGTCGATATTCGTTTCTGTTCAAATCAAATCAAATAAACTCATATCATTACATACATCCACAGGATTTCTCTATAAGAATAAGTTTACATGCAGATAAAATACTAACTACTGTGAGCTGGCAAGCACAGTAATAAATAAGAAAATGGGTAGCAGAATGCTTACCAAGATGATCTGACACAGACAACGATACAAAACGGTCAGAAACCGATAATTTCTTTTTCATTCTGTACACAAGATTTCGTTACTATCGATTAAGTTTTTTTTACTAACGATAGTTACGAAGGTACTAACAAATCCTTGATTTTCAGGTTTTTTTATAGCACAAATTTTAGGAGCCGTCCCCGTCAGCGCGACGGTGATATTTACCTACCTAAAAATCACAAATTTGAAAGGGGGCTTAGCTGGTATTTTTTCTTGGCCTCTAGCGACTCACCATACAAGAAAATTAGCGACGAAATAAAACATAAGCAAATCCCCTGTTCCCTTTAATAATGATTTACATTTCATTATACGTAATTCGTTTAAGAGAACAGAGGGACGAGGTTATGGTATTGACCTACACATAATGAAAATAAAGAAATCAAATATCAAGACTGCTAGTTCGCAGTAGAGTAGCCGAGAGCATTTAAGAGAGTGAGAAAAGCTCGCCCGGCCTATTCGTTCCGCGGAGGGCGCCCGCCTACTTTTGTCTTACGCCGGGTGGAATAACCGCCCAACTCACTTTTTAGCTTTTTGCAGTTTTCGACGGCACTGGCTGGTTTTAGCGAGAGTTTAATATTTATCTAAGTTTGTTGCAAAAAAAATTATCAAGAGGCGGACTTACAGCTTCTTTTAACCTTCTAGCCGAACTGAGAATATAACCAATGTGGTGTTTGGTAACTAACAGGGATGATAAAGGAAATTATTCTATACGGTAATAACTAAACTATTTTATAAAAAAAAGAAATTGTTGAAACATATTGGCCGAATGACTGCGTTACGGTTTACATTATTTTAAGAGCCATGGAATACGTAACTCTGTTCTATTCAGGGCTAAGAAACCTTTTCATATTCTCATGGATTAGTTTATATTTTTTGAGATTGACAATTATGGTTTTATTCTGAAATCCAATTTTAAAAACAACACACTAAACAACAACTAACCTAACCTAACGATTTGTAAGGTTAGTTTCGATTCACGGAGGCCTATCCAAATTTAAATAAAATGATATCTAAATGATGTCATATTCACCCATGAGTTTCTCTCGCGCCAATACATGTACGGCGAAGTACGAGTGTAATGCACGCGCGACTGATATCATTCACATATCATTTTGCTGTCACAATGTATGTATGAATTGGTTTCATCGTGAATTAACTGTCAGCAATGGATTCCACATGTTACAAGTGTCACGTCATAGTATAGTGAAATTAGTGAGTAAAAACGTTTAATCAAGTGCTGGTTCCAAACAAAAAATTGTTTAGGTACTGATGGATCAAAGTTGTTGTTCACCCCACGTGATAATATTGAGAATCGGGTAAGAGAAAGTTCCCAAAATTGAACAACAAGAATAGCAAGTGGTTCATAAACTGGAATCTTGAGCGTTGCTAGGATTTCAAGGCACGAAGGGTGAATACATTTTCCTAGTGACTTAAACACAACATTTTAACCACACCAACATGAGGAAAATACTAGGTGTAAAACATTACAAATTCAATTCAAATTGAAACTATTACATATATATATATATATATATATATATATATATATATATATATATATATTGTATAGGTAGTATGTCACTCTAGAGGACGAAATGTAGACATTCAAGGATAAAGAGAGCCTTTCCTTATGTTTTTTTTTTCTAAAAATGACTTTTATACTTTTGTCCCCTTGCCCAATCTTAGAAGAGGGGTGAGAAGAAGCGAGTGGCCCTTGGGTGGGGCTTGACACTCATTTAAGTAGCATATAATTCAGTTTATTTAGCTGAATTCAATCTGGAAGGGTTGCCGGAAAAAACGGCTATATTTATACATTTGTATAAGTTATTACGCTTTATTGGTATAAATTAGCGGGATTGTTTAGGTTTTCGTTTAATTAAAGTGCTTGTTTATTACGTTATTTTAGAGTTGAAGTGAGTGTTTTTAAATCTTAGATTTATGGTAAAATGGCAAGGAAAATTAATTTTTTTTTTTTTTTTTATTAGGAGAACAAACAGAGTAAAATGTACATAAGGTTCTATTAAAAGTAACTTACACGTAAAACATGCATTTTCCTCCACGACAGTCCTCACCGAGATACACAGTCCAGGTTAGGTTAGGTTAGTATATTGGTTTTGTTTACATACAAAATTAGATATAAGGGTGGAAAATAGATGAAGATGATGGGTGAAAAATATGTACTTAAGTACATATTTTTGCCACGTTGCGCTCGATGTGGAATACTTATAGTCAGGTCATAAGTTTTGTCACAAAAGTTTTTATTGATCAAAAAGTTATGGGTACAGATTCCTTATTATTTATCCATATTGTTTTAAAGCTTATCTAATTGTAAATAATTTACCGCAGTTTTGAATAACTGTAGGTAACACTCGGAAAAACTCACAAAAAACACGTCAAAAAATACGCTCCTTGTTTATGATTTTAATCTCTATTTTTTTTCTCTTTATCATACTTGAATATTGCATAAAGAACACGCGAAGTCTTTTATCTTTATTTTGATATATATGTCATGTAAATTGGACTGAGATTATTGTCACTGTACATGTTTTACTAAATCTACTTTTTGTATGGGAGTCAAATCTAAGCGCGTTACTGGAAAGTTAACTAAGGGTTTGAAGCGTATTATCTAAAGTAACGACTTGTCCATGAACTAAAACTGGTACGTACTTGTCGGACAAATAAAGTAGTTTCCAAAAAAATTTAACTATTTTATTAACGTGACACTGATTTTTAATCCCTTTTATAAACTATCAACTAACAACAATCCTAAAGTAAATAAATTGTAAGTAAAATCGCGACCTAAACTAAAAACATATTGTATTACGTTTTGCTAAGTACAAAACAAGCTTTTAAATCAGGGCTATATTTTATTATTAAAAGCTTTGTATTACATTTTATCAGTTTGTGACAGAACTTCTGACCTAACTAAATAGTTACATTGTTTATTTGTAAATCAAAATAACATGAAATTGACAATTGATGTACAATCTATTTGTAAATTGAGGTGGATGTAGCATGAAGGCTTAGTTACAGATGTAAGATCATACGCGGAGTTTGACCTCAAATATAGATAAATGTAATGATCGTGTTTATTAAATAACACAAAGCTTAATATTGTTAGAAAGATATTATGCAACGAAAAAGAGTTTTATCTTATTGTTGTATAACACAATAAGGAAAAGATGCATATATTTAGTAGTATGCATCTCTTTCCTTAAGATCGCGAAGTGACGCGTTCCTGCAAATTGAGAACAAACCACGAGGTGGCTTTAAAACTATTGAACTTTTATCAAAAGCTTCCCCACAAAATGGCAGTGCACGCGTAACCCCCTTCAGCGTGTACTTTATCATGGAAACAATCAAAACGAACGTTCCCAACCGCAAGTTTAATTATGCAAACATCAAGCCGTTGCCAGATTTCTCATTAGAAGCAAGATAATGACGGTACACACTGTCGCAAAATTAGATAGCACGCACCCAAACAGATATACGCGGCGCATTAACATAAACCGAATTTGCATGTAAATTACATTTTACAGCATCTTAATTAAAACATTTTGGCATTATAAATGATCAAGGGAGGCGGGTGGTTGTCTACCCCTGACCTTAGAACGCCTCCTTTCGGTTAATTCGATAGTTTGCGATTTTGAATTTGGAATGTTGGTTCGGAGGTGGGTTCGGTATTTGAATTTATGTTTTATTTCTAATTTTATTGTGTATTATTTTATTTTGTATTATCAAGTCTACATTTTCAAACTATGTTAATTACCATAGAGAATTGAATGTAATAGAGGAGTAAAGTCTAAGAAAAAACGTGTACCTTAGTTGACGTTTTCAGTCGCAAAATGTATGGAACTGTAGAGCGCCATCTCGTTTACCTGTCAAATTCGAAGTACTAAATTGTCTTAGTTTTTACTTATCTTACTCAATCAATGTATCTTTGTCCTTAATCAATAGATAGAATATTTTGTATTGTTGTTTCTAAAATGTAGTCGCAAAAATGAGGTTAATTAGAATTCCTCCGCCATCGATAATTCCTCCGTAACAACATTTATATGCAATTTGAAAAAGAAAATCTTTTTCTTCACAAAGGGTGCGCCAAGGGGAGGAAATTAACAGAAACCTCTTTAAATAAGTTAGCAATTAGGGGTAACATAAAATTTGCATAATTGTGCAAGTTCAGTGGTGTTTATGTTTTGACAATGGAATTTATCTGAGGAAGCCATTGGTTTCAGTGATTGTATTGCTTGTTGATCCTTAGACGGTGTCTTATCTAAAATGTCTATAAGGAAACGGCTTTTTAAGGTCCTCAGCTCCGTCGGAGCGTAAACGCAAGCGTCGCGTCAGCGTATCGTAAAAACGTTACAAGTATGAGACGCGTAGAGTTCTGTACCCCTAGTGTAAATTTATTCGATAGCGAGACTTGACGTATGCGTTTGTGTTGAGTCTCATTTTGTATGGGATTTTGAGTTTCTAAAACAAAACGTTCCGCTTGGCGCGCTGTGTCTAGATCCCATACTAGATGAGACTTAACGCAAACGCGTACGTCACGTTTCGAAATCGAATAAATTTACACTAGGGGTTCTGGGCACCAAGCGTCCCGTAAGCGTAATGGTGTTATAAGTGAAATCATATTAGTTGAAATCATGGCATTATGGCGTCATTTGTCTTCGATGTATCGACGATTTTACTTTCTCGTAAGATTTTTTATTGTTCAATTATGTCAGAAGTTTTGTTTTTTACGCCTGTATTACGCTACGCCTGTCGTAATGATGACAGAAATCTCATACGCTATGGTACGAGGACGCTTCGTGTGTGGTCTTATTAGAACTTGTACGTGTTCGTAGCGCTCTCGTTCTACGCGCGTATTGCGATACGCTGACGCGTCTCTTACGCTTACGCGCCGTATGCTGGGTACTTAAGAAAAGATGTCATAACATTATGCTGATCGCACCTTTAGCCACTATAACCCTTTCAATGCCTCGACTATCGTGCGCGACGCGTCATCGCGAACCATGGCCGTAAGTCCAATGAATGGTTAATAGACAAATGCTTTTGCTCAGTAGAGGATTATTTAGCATATATATATATATATATATATATATATATATATATATATATATATATCAAATATCCGCAAAGATCCCCATTAACTAAAAAATCTGTCATTAATGGTTCCGATTTAATATTATTGTTTTGACCAAGAATTAAATTTTTGTGTAATAACTAATAACTATTTTGACATTTGTTCTTTTGAAATATTTTGATATTATTGTATACATTGAATTGTTAATTTATAAATAAATAAATAAATATTATAGGACATTATTACACAAATTGACTAAGTCCCACAGTAAGTTCAATAAGGCTTGTGTTGAGGGTACTTAGACAACGATATATATAATATATAAATATTTATAAATACTTAAATACATAGAAAACACCCATGACTCAGGAACAAATATCAATGCTCATCACATGAATAAATGCCCTTACCAGGATTTGAACCCGGGACCATCGGCTTCGTAGGCAGGGTCATTACCCACTAGGCCAGACCGGTCGTCAAAAAGCTCTCAAGCGCCGCAAAATATGCTGGTCTCTCCAACAACCACATATTTGCGGCGTTTGCAGTAGAGACCTTGGGGCCGTGGAGCAACACCGCCCATATTCTTTACAAGAATTAAAAAAAAAATGCTTGAGACCACGGGTGACCCTAGGGCTGGCTCATTCCTAGGCCAAAGAATAGGCATTGCCATTCAACGAGGGAATGTAGCCAGCCTTATGGGCACCCTTCTGCAGGGTACAGACCTGGGGGACTTTTCATAGGAGGGGGGTTTTTATATTCTTATGTTTATGTTTTCTTATTTTATTAGGTTTAATTTAGTTAGTTTATACTTGTATTGTCTATAAACAATTTGTCGTATTGTTAATTGAGTTATTATATATCATCCCCGCAATTTGCAAATTCCGGTTTTCGCGGTAGGCCCCCTGATGTATGGAGTTATCACTTTGTACTTACTTATTTCTCTTTGGTGCAATGTATGAGAGTTTATATTGCTCTGTTGCTGCGTGCGTCAGTTCACGTCTTTGGCGGTGAGAGGGTTAAGTAAAGATATTCGAATTTGGAAGTTTTTTATGCTGAATGGTACCACATTTTGCGTAACTAGTTTTAGACAAACCATCAACGAATTTATACTCAGATAAGATGTTATTGAGTTAATGAAATGACTAATAAAATGGCATAGGTTTCGGACATATAATTTATTACCTAATCTAAATTATTATTACATACTTATTTCGTACCTATAAGGTCAAATATTAAGGTCAGAGAAAATAAACCACCATTATGCATTATCTGGGCGATCCGTGACACCCATTGAAACTGTATGAAACAGAAAACAAATTTTCATGATTTTACACAGTTTTAATAAAATTAATAGTTTTATCTAATTTTAAACATAGACTGATATAATCATACTGTCTTTGTCTTACGCTAGTATTTAGTACCCAAAAGAAAGGGTCCGTATTAGTTATTTGTTTTACAAGTGGGCAAAGTTGTTTTTTAACCGGTGGTGCTAAAATTGATACCTGACTAAGTGAAAGATTGCAAAATAGAACCACGAGGGCAGCAAGTGGTTCGAAAAGAGGAATCTTGAGCGTTGCGAGGGTTTCAAGGGTTAAACAAATTTTGGCACCGAGTGAAACACAAAAAATTTCACAACACCAACGCGTGGAAAATATTTACTGCAAAATATCAAACAAAATCAAATTAAATCCAATCAATTCTAAAAGTCAATTCTACCAGCCAACATAAGAAAACCACTCAACATTTGCATTCGATTACTTTGCCTCGCATGTGGATAAAACGCAACTTTCTCATTAGTTTATGAACAATCAAGAGAGCTCTTACCAGCTGGTGTGGTGAAAAGTTTTTTCTTATTTACTGACAAATTGGGTTTGTCAAGACTATAGTTAGAAATTAACACAAGTTGCTAAAATATAATTAATTATAATATTACCTTATAATTCACCATCTGATAACGTAGACCTAAACATAAATCTAACTCGCTCTAGCTCGCGTGATGTGCAAATTAAAAACATCGCATCATTTTTAACGCTTATAAATCACCCGGTACACGTATATAGGTATTCCATGTTCATAATCGGCCGTTTTATCTCACCCTATCGTTTCAAATAAGCTCATTTATAACCGGGGGTAGAACAAAAACAAAAATTTGAATAAGGAACGTATTATTTATCACCAGCCAGTCGTTAATGTGATTTTTTAATAAAAAAAAGCGCGCGAGGCGAGGATCATGTATCATCGTTTTTTTCGGCCAGTGATTGTCCTGGATTCTGGATTTTTCGGTAGGAAGTGTTGTTATAATTATGTTTTTAATGGCGTGTGAATAGTAGATGTGTTTTTGTGGCTTATTATGGCTGCTTGGCTGGCAAATATTAAAAATATTGTGCTGACAGCATTTTTAAATAATAAGAAACAGTAATCCAAAGTCCCTAAAAAGTCCTAATTATTACTTTTAAAATTATTATTTCCTATTGGGTCATCGGGATACGCGCCAAATTTTACACATTCATTGATTACTTACTGTAGTCAGTCTGTAGTAGGTATCCCAAATCTGTTTTGTTTGCTATTAATAATAAGATTTTGACAAATTACGAGTATAAAGTATTACATTCTAAATATGTTTGTAGTTTATTATCAGAATAGTTCTACTCACTGGACGCAATCAATTAAAATAAGCTCATGTTTTAAACCTAAGCGCTCCATTTCTGCACTTGTAATAACAAACCGGTCGTCACTCATTCTAACCTACTTACAATTCAGCCGAACAAAACAACACCCAAACCCTTTCCTAATTAAAAAATTAAAAAAAAAGCGCTCCCTCAGAACGCGTTGTCACGTTCCATATTCGCGCGTTAATTACACGTCATTCTTTTTTCAAAAAGCGCGCCAATGACGCGCGCAATTAAAGCCGTGTACAGACAAGTCAGACAACGGGAAGACGCGACATAAAGCCGGCTACACAATGCGTCCTCTGCGAAATTCGCCGCAGGGCCGGCGAAATTAACAAGGCGATTTACACTTGACACTAGGCGCCTGTTTTTCACTACTTTTCTACTGCGCTTCACTCGGAACCCGTCTACACTGCGCTCACCTATTTTTAACGACGCCACAGATTAAAAAAATAAATACTTATTATTTTTGTTAACTGCCAGTTCTTAAACTTTAAAACGCGTGTAATTTTACTCTAGGGTTGTATTAAAAACCTAGTGGCTTAATATGAATGTGTCCAGAGAGTAGTCTCTTCCACATATTGTAGTAATTGTGTGAAATAAAGAGCTTTGTGCGTCATTATTTTTTATTTTTCTTTGTTGTCTTCGTGTAGAGTTAAGTGGTTGTGCCGTCGCGATGAAATGCACGATAAGAAGTGTATTACAAACAGAGTCCATGGCATTAGAAAATGTTGTTTTGCTCTAAAATTGTCCTTTAAAAAACGTAACTTTGGTGGAAAATATTGAAGTTTTTTTAGTGTAGCATAATATTACTTTAAATACTACGTAATTATGTACGTAGGTAGACAATAATTGCTACTATTATTATGTAAGTACTCCAAAGAAAACACGAGTAAATTTTTCCTCTCCACTACTAAAGCCAAAGGCCTTACCGCGAAAAACGATACTTACCTAATTGAAATTTCGCTATACACTCTAATAGTTATGTTAAGTATATTATAATGGGTCATAATCTCATAATGAACAACTTTTACTACAAGACCAACCACACAACAATAAAAAACCGGCCAAGTGCGAGTCGGACTCGCGCACCGAGGGTTCCGTACAAAAATGTACCGTTTTCGTAATTTTTCCTTTATCTGTGCTATAAAACGTTGCTTCGTACCAAATTTCAAGATTCTGAGTTCACGGGAAGTACCCTGTAGGAAGTACCCTTGCGAGTGTCGAAAATTTGCGGCATAAACGGCTGTATCTTTTGATTGCGTTGGCTTAGAAGTTTGATTTTTTGACAGCTCCAAGGGACAGTAGACTTGAGTATTTGATATAAATTCCAGCTTAATACCTCCACGCGTTCCTGAGAAAAAGGGTCTTGACAGACAGACAGACGGATGGACAGACGGACAACAAAGTGATCCTGGGTTCCGTTTTTTCCTTTCAAGGTACAGAACCCTAAAAATGAGGCTATTTCATACATTTCGACTGAGACATTGATATTTACATTACAATATTTCAGAACAATCAAATATTTTTCGCAATTTTCTATCTGTTTGACCGACATATTCACCTCACAGAAGGTTTGAAAAACGAAACATTACAAAAAATAATTTCACATTTCGTTGACAGAAAACTCCAATCGAAACTTCAATAATGTATATAAATAGTCACATGACTTTTCGTAACGTCTGTCATCCCGATAGATTTTTCTCGTTTGGCGTTTGTCGATTTACCATTGTCAACTACACTACTTGTATACTTTTAGAGTAGGTTGCAGTGGCGGATCGTTCAAAGAACTCGATTCCCACCGGCTTGTCTAATTTCAGCCCGTTGAGTACTGTCACAATCGGTTCATGGAGAAAAGGAAAGCAAAATTAGCTCCGGGTTCCCTATGAATGTTTGTGACGCGCCGCCATTGGTAGGTTGACGAAGCAGCTGTTGCAGATTTTACCGCTGTATTGTATTGTGACGAAGCCTGTAGCTGATTATGAGTTTGTGTTCACCTGACGAAGCCTGCGTTCCATTATCATCTTGGCTATGACATGAAAATGTCTAGTTTTATCCAAGGATGTCGTACCTAGTAGTTTGCATATTAAGTATGAAAGTAGGTCACAGCGGCAGAGCATAGACAAGCGATCGCTTGCGGCGTTTCTTCTTAAGCCTTTGCAAAGCTTTTGGTACTCGACCATTGTCTCAAGACAAACATGACATTTGTCGTGTTTACAGACAATTTGTTTCGAAAAATGTTAGAAAACACGTAAAATAACAGCAATAAAAAAATATAACTTTACACACTGAGCAGGCAACATTATGTACATATTAGGTATGTCACGTTTTCATGGATGGTTGCAAACAGCAAAAGGTCATACATGGGTGGATCAATTTTTTTTGGTTGTTATTATGTCCCATCAGCCAGGCGACAAAAGAAATGTTAAAGGTATTACTAAGTTCTTCTACTAGTAGGTATCCTAAGCAGATGCCCCGTTATGGAAAGTACAATTGTCATGAAAATGTGTTTGGTTTTTTTAATTACCTGCCATAAAAATAGGGTTGTAAGAGTGACTCAGGTGACTGTTAACACGGAAACCCGACACCTCAGGCTGGTCCAGAAAAGGACTGGTAAAGGTCTGGTAAAAGTTTGGTCTGGTTAGGTAAGTATAACTTAAAAAAAAAGGTAAGTATAAGTTATTTTAGTTCCTTTTTGTTTAATTTATTACTCTTGCTTGTCGGATTACATGACTACCTTAATAACATAAATATAAATGAATAATTGTCCCAAATTAAGAAAAGCATACCTACAAACATATATTGAAAACAAAAATATCGTATTTATCATATACGTGTAAATTAATGCTCTTACCGGGATTCGACTTAGACGACTCGTACTCCCCAGATATTTAGATTTCTAATTTCCATAAGACATGTTGGGTAAGAGAAACGTAGTTGCTTGAATGCTGTTTCACTTTCCCTTACGCCATTAGCGACGTGATTTTTTTACGCATTATCGCGAGATGATGATTTTCTTAATCGCTTAAGAGATGATTTTCGGTATAAAAACTGTCCTATGTTTATTCCGGGACTCAAACTTTAACCATACCAAATTTCATCTAAATCTGTTTAGCAATTTAAGCGTGAACAGATAGATACATTCGCATTTTATAATATGAGTATTGATCCGTTCCATTCGCCTTTGCAACGCCATAATAAGAACAAAATTGCATACATCTAATATCTCGCAAGTGACCCATAATACATATAAGTGGGCAATAGACCTAGAGCACCTATCCTGGCATTAGTCGCAGGATCTCTAAACATAGTCACAATAGTCACAATCATCCAATTGTGGGTGGAAATGGTCCGTTTATCTACAATAGGGAGATGATTTTATTTCATTGCATTTCTTTAAGTTCATACATTATGTATGGTTTGGTGTGCTGCCGGTTTGGCTGTTTTGTTTTGTGTGAAGTCTAAAATGGCTTCAGGCAAAAACTTATCATGAGACGGAGCGACTACTCCAACTGTAAAGAGTGTATTCCCAAGCGCACGCACGCTTACACACTCATACACACACACACACACACACACACACACACACACACACACACACACACACACACACACACACACACACACACACACACACACTCACACACACGCGTACGCACACACACACACACACACACACACACACACACACACATGAACACACTCCTAATACTAAACATTAAAAATATATGTAATAAATATATATAAATACAAAAAAAAACTGTAATTTTGTAATATAATGTAACTACAAGTAATTACGGTTGTGGAAGAACGGGACGTCTCAACACAGGCTCTTTAAGCCTAAATAGAGGCCCCAGCAAGTGCTTACTATATATGTCTGTAAATAGATAATAAAGATATTTTTCATTTTTTTTTTCAAGTGGGCGGGGCATATTCGTTGTGTAACGGAAAATCACCCAACTATACTCCAATTATAACAACGTTGGGAGACAATGCTTGGCTTTAAACATTATCATATCATATCCACTACCAAGACTGGGAGTGCCTCGCAGAACAACGGACGGAGTGGCGCAAACGCGCTGTGTTGTGGAGGGTCGCAAGACCTTTACCCATACCATCGCAAGAGCTTTCCGCAGCCTTAAACGCTAGCTACTGCGGTAAATCAAAAGCCAGCGTTGATCGAAACGTTAATGCAACTAAACATTTTTGGCCATTGACCATTATAAATTGAACCGTAAACTGTAACCGTCCGTGAATGGTTTACGGTTCAGTTTATAATGGTAAATTGTTAATTGTAATTAACGTTCGGCCAACACTGTCAAACGCAGTGCATCTGGCTTGCACCAATGTCAGTACGACGGAGATGGATTGTGAGTTAGTCGCGATATAGCCGACATAGGCTACCCGTTTCTCTCTAATTAATACTGTTAGAAAAAGCTACAGTACATAAATATTTAGTCAGGTGACAACTGACAACCAAAACTCAGTAATTACAACCACAAATTCAGAGCATAGTGCTACACAGTGCTACATATTGTACCTACTAGTATCAAAACAAGGTTCATTGTTGTTTAATAATTTTTATGCAATTAGTAAATTTTGGTTGTCAGTTGTTCACCTGACGATTAGCCTTTACTTACTACATTAGATTATATCCCAACTGCCGAAGAATAATATGTATAATATGTAATAAGAACAATACTATCTACAGCTCTATACGTATTTGAAATCAGTTTATTTGTTAGAAATAACCTCAAATATGTTTGAAGTCGAAATCTAAGATCGGTGCTACGACCTTGTTGGTGTCCATGGGCGAAGGTAATATCTTACCATAAGGTGATTCGTCTGCTCGTTTGCCTTATATTATAAAAAATCGACCAAGAGGCCCAAGAGCATGACGGGCCATGCTCAGGGTAGGGTAAGGTTTCATGTTTTATTTCATATTTTTTGGACCCATGTTTCAAAAGTTAGAGGGGGAACACATTTTTTTTTCATCGGTGCGATTATTTCCGAAAACTAATAAGGGTCTAAGACCTATCCAACGATATACCACACTATTGGGTCAAAGCAAAAAATAAATAAAAATCCTATTTTATGGGAGATACCATAAAAAAACATTTTGTGTAGTTTTAATTGTACCGTTCTGTTGCCATGCATGATTAATGAACTCATGCCTAATTGTATCTTTCTAGCACTAACGATCACGGAGCAAAGCCGCGGACGGACGGACATACGGACATTGCGAAACTATGAGGGTTTCTAGGTGACTACGAAACTAAAAAAGTAATTGATAATAATAATATAAGTGCGAAACGAGAAGAGACCGGACCCACTGCAAGACAGGGATGGCCAATATTAGCTGCATCCCGAGTTACCGCGAAGGTCGCCGCGCGTCCTCTGCTCTCATTGAATAACCTGTTGACATGGACGAATATATAGTATGTAATTTATAAATATGTACCTACTTGGAAAAAACACTTTTGGGGATATTGTTTAAATATACTAAATAGGTCACTCACGTACTTAAGATAAACATTGCTCGACATGTTTCGATCTATAACGGGGAGCTTCTTCAACGGGAGCATCTATATCTGTGTCTTACGGAAGTTTTTGTTATTAAAATTGCTAATCTTTACGGAGATATTTTTTGTATCTAAAACCATACGGTCTGATCATGCCCTGGTATGAAGGAGGCAATAATTTTAGTTTGACGTTGAATAGTCCTAGGGTTTGCTTTTTAAGTCGACAGCGATGAAGTTTGACAGACATAATTATCATATCATATGTAATTACAATAATGTGAACTGTTTTAATATTTAATGTCATTTTAAACTTTTGTTAGAGTGACTCAAATCAATGTCAGATGTTGGATACTTATAGTTTCCATAAGAATAAATAAAAAAATGCTTTTAATTCAGTCAGTAAAAATTGTATCCAAGTGAATATTTTTTGGAAATAAACGATTTCTATATGTTTTTCTATTTATTTAATTAATAACGTTCAGTACCCCTAGTGTAACTTTTATCGACATCATAACGTGACGAACGCGTTTGCGTTAAGTCTCATTTTGTATAGGATTTTGAGTTTCCAAAACGTCCCGCTTGGCGCGCTCTTTCTAAATCCAATACAAAATGAGACTAAACGCAAACGCGTACGTCACGTTTCAAAATCGAATTTAGTTACACTAGGGGTACAGTTCGTAGAGTCACATTTGTTATTATGATTTGAAATTTGCTTCATATCGATATCGATGAAACTTGTGTTGATAATTAATTAATCAAAAGCATTCTTTAATTTTCGCCCCCGTCAAACCGGAGTGTGCATTTAAGTGATATATGGGTTATATCACTTAAATTGTGCACTTTTTCTGATACTATCTTTATTTTTTCATCTGTGAAAAAATCGACTGCTGTACCTGGGTGGATCAACTTTTTTTGTTATTATTTTTCCCGTCAGCCAGGCGACAATAGCAGCAAAGTTTAGTAGAAGTATTGTTATACTACTTTCTACTAGTATGATTTTATTTTATTTTATTATTAATTCTTTAAATTAACACTAACAGACAGGCTGTACAAGAGGTATACCCTCTTGTACAGCCTGTCTGTTAGTGTTAACATAAGGTACTTATATCTAGAGCAGTGGTAACATAATATCACTAGTGAATGGAACTTGAAGTCGCGATAGACTCCAAGTAACGGCTGCTAATCGAAATAAATTGCGATTCAATGCTGTAAAATGTATCCAGTTTGCTGTCGCTGTCCAAATATATGGAGAGATTGAGAAAACTAAAGAAAAACTTTATGAAGGACATATGTGGCTAGTAAGTACCCATAGAGTTTACGGAAATGGAAGCGGATGATAAGTTGATGACTCATTATGGAAATGACTGATAACTGCCATAAAAATGTATGTTTTGTTATTTTAAACGACCGGTTTGGCTTAGTGGGTAGTGACCCTGCCTACGAAGCTGATGGTCCCGGGTTCAAATCCTGGTAAGGGCATTTATTCGTGTGATGAGCATGGATATTTGTTCCTGAGTCATGGGCGTTTTCTATGTATTTAAGTATTTATAATTATTTATATATTATATATATCGTTGTCTAAGTACCTTCAACACAAGCCTTATTGAGCTTACTGTGGGACTTAGTCAATTTGTGTAATAATGTCCTATAATATTTATTTATTTATTTTAAATACAAACCTTTTAAAAGGATTTTAAAAGTGACCCAGGCGACTGTTACCATGGTATCGAGTGACAAAAAAAGTTGATTCTCCCACCTACATGACCTACAGTCATCTGGAACATTAGGCCAAACTGGGCTCCAAGAAGCTTGGGGTGCTTAACTGAGCCAAACAGTACTTCACACCGGGTCACCGTCTTTTATTTTATAAAGCGCAGGTTCGACCTCATATGGAGTACTGCTCTCATCTCTGGTCTGGCGCTCCACAATACCAGCTCCTTCCTCTTGACTCCATCCAACGGTTGGCAGATCGTATTGTCGGCGATCCCGAACTTACTGACGGCTTAGAACATCTTAGCCTTCGGAGAGACGTTGGCTCTCTTTGCACGTTCTACCGTCTGGACAATGGGGAATGCTCCGAAGAACTTTTTGAATTGGTGCCATCGTCACGTTTTTATCACCGCACCTCCTGCTAAAGGAGCAAAGCTCATCCTTACTTCTTAGATGCATGGCACACCAAGAATAAGCGAGCATCTCGCTCGGTAGTTGCTTTAAGAAAAGAGATAGCTTTACTAAAAGCAACGATGGATTGCCGGTTGCTGATTGAACGTGGTTAAGCGTTTCAAGATTCGTTTTTCATTAGCTGCACATTACCACGATAGTTCACTGCATAATAAGCTATCAATATTACACTTTAAGCAACATTAATTAGCAAACACACAAAAAAATATATCGCGACGTCTTCGCCATCTTGAATTTCAACGACAACCACCAGCTTTGAACCTTCAGAAATATTAAATCAATGTCATTCCTTTAACTAACTGTTTATCTATTAACTAGAACAATCGTTTTTGAAACGCAAAATTATACAACAGCAAATGCGCGCAAATCGATTCTTTCACTCACAAATACAAACTAAAATCATCTCTATCCCCTTCAAATACGATATATCCAACTGACCACTATCATTTCACCAACAGCACGAAGCTACTCTATTAAACATGTGGATTATATTGACCCCGGCACTGCGTTCCGCAACCTTTTTTTTAATTCTTTTTTTTTTAAATAAACTACGGCCCAGTCTGTCTGCCATGTTCGTTTGTGATGTGCCATGTACCTAGAAAAGTTAGAATTGCGGATTTTTAAACGACAAGTTTAGTGGTTCAGGAGTGTTACTTTTAACCGGAGGTTGTAGGTACGATTCTCGGCTCAGTTCCTTGAATTTCTTGGAACTTATTGTGCTGACAATGACATTTAGCATAAGCTTTTATATTTAATCGTGTCAACATGTACTTACTGAAGTATTAGGAAGAAGTGGTTAATTATCACTTGTAAGAATACAAATATTTTGTGGAACACTACGGTCTTGAATAATGAAATACATCATTTAAAAAAAACTGGGCTAACTAGTTTTGCAAGTTTATTTACAAAGCACTGAAGTGTTCTTGAATTCCTTTTGTCAAAGTTGGAAAAACTAATTTTTAGAAGCAAAACGAAGTAATACGACCAGAAACTGCCGATTGAACTAAGAGATAATTATAATGAATGCATTTTTTTTTCACACAAAATTAAGAAAATTTAAAGTTTAAAGAAAGAAATGTGAACGGAAAACTTTAAATTATAGGTAAAACAAAAGATGCGCCTAAACAAGAGTAATTTCCTGAAAAAGAAAACGTTTAAAAAAGATTAAACAAAAACTAGTTCGAGAACTGGAATAGGTATTAGAAAATAGAGGTTTCAAAACAATTGTCAAATTTCGTAATTCAAATTTCGTCACCATTACAAAATTTAAGATAAATATTACACATTTAATTGTGATAATGCCATGTTTATCGTATTCACAGACAAAGAGGCGCCAAAATCTTTTAGATACCAAAAAAACATATCCGTGCCACCGGTTATCGACAACTGGTACGACGTTTAAATTACGAGCGGGGCCTATTTTTTATCCGGTTTTTTTCCACCGGCCAGGGGTGGCGCACGGTTTTTTTTGACTTATCTTTTATCGAGCGCTCCGAATGGACCACACTTCAGTGGGGTTAAACGGGTGATGGTGGGTTCGTTTATAACTATCGCTTTGAGATAGTTGGGATTGGGTGTGTAAGGCAAGGTATGCTCAACAGGCTTTCATTTGGCCTAAGATTAAATCAGCTGATCTATATAAAAAGAGAAAACTATTTACTAAGAAGTAAAATTTTAGAAGTAAGTTAGCTATTTGATTTCAAATTATACACTATAATTTTTCGCATATTTGGGAACTTTCATGACTACCTTGACTTGAGAACTGACTTGACCTTGAGGACCCATGACTTGGGGACTACTGGTCTTTTTCTAACTGTATTAATTAAAGAGGGACGGGCCGATCATGTGCTAGCCCGGCTGGGCGACTTTACTTGTCACTACACTTTTTCCAGATTTAGAAATGTTTATGTTACTTCTACTCAGAATCACCTACCTGTACCTTTACCCGTGGGACGTTACATATGAATTCGCACGCGACAACGTGCAACGTCATGCTTAGAATAGATCGCCGTAAACCAAAGTGAAGACCCCGCTCGTAAAACTCTTCCACACTAGCATGCCCATAGATCGGAAAGGCTATTCGACTTGAAAAAGGAGAGGTTGTGACACTTGTGACGTAGCTATCCGGTCTCGGTCTATCTCGGTCTTAAATCTTATTTATAAAGTCCGAGGTAGAGTTTCCTGCAAGAGTTTTCAGAACGGAGTGCACAACAAATATCTGACAGACGTAGCCTTACCACGAGTTTGACACTGACATATTCGCTGTTTGCGCAACTTACTTTCTATATGTCTCGCTCGCACTGATATACTAGTACGAGTGAGATGCATAAGTAAGTTACATGCTAACGAATATGTCCGTGTCAGGTCAGTATGGTAGAGCCACCAGAGGTGTCAAATGTTTTTGTGCACCTCGTCGTGTAATCATTGTGTGTTTTCTGGATAGTAAAGAATTTCTAATAGATTATGCATCAAGAGGAAAGGGGACGGCCGCTACTTCATACAAACCTAGTCCTCATTTTCCTCTCTCGATATTGACATTATGGAAAATATTTTTGCATAATTTGATGTACATTAACCATAGCTATGCCCCTTCGTTTGACTTTTTTAAATTTTTTGATTTATGTGAAAATTAGGAGCGAAAAACAGATTTCATACAAAATGTTTAATGCTCCTAACTCTTATAATAAATAAAAATTCGAAAAAATCAATTGATATATTACTAATTGTGTCAAAATATTTTCAATAATGTTAATACCTATCCATAGAGGAAAATGAGGGCTACATTTGTATGAAAAGGCGATTTTCTGCGGGCTCCACTTTCGTCTTAATGATCCTGTCTTCACTATCTGTAATAAATTTTTGGCAAAAATTTCATTTTTGTACAAGCTTTTATCGCTGACTGTACTTTTTTTTCCCACAGGCAACTAATACTCATCGAGTCAGTTCTAAAAAACCCCAAACACAATTATCATTATCTTACAGAGTGGCCTCGTCAGATCAGCTCCATTTCATCATAATATTGCATTGTCGTCCGATTTACATATGTATGCAAAATTTCAGCTCTATCGCAAATCAGGAAGCGGGTCAAATTTTAAAAGCTAAATTTGACCCGCTTCACTAACACACTAACAGGATAAGTTAAATAAAAACCTGTAATAATTTAAAAACATGTTAAAAGGAATAACTCTTCACGAAAGAAGGCAACATAAGTGAAGACCGGTCTGGCCTAGTGGGTAGTGGTAGTGACTCTGCCTATGAAGCCGACGGTCCATGGGTTCGAATCCCGGTAAGGGCATTTAGTCTATATATTCCTGAGTCATAGGTGTTTTCTAGAGTCAGATTAAGATCAGTTGACAGCGATTTTGACAGCTCACACCGTGAAAGTGTTATTTTAAACGTCAAATTTCTATAAAATTATGACGTTTACATAACATATCTTATAACATAGCTTAGTCTGACTCTAAGTATTTAAGTATTTATAAATATTTATATATTAACTATATACTCGTATCGTTGTCTAAGTACCCACAACACAAGCCTTATTGAGCTTACTGAGGGACTTTAGTCAATTTGTGTAATTATGTCCTATAATATTTATTTATTTATTTTACGAAAGTAGGTGTACAACGCAACATAAATAAGTAAATATTATAGAACATTATTACACAAATTGACGAAGTCCCACAGTAAGCTCAATAAGGCTTGTGTTGAGGGTACTTAGACAACGATATATATATAATATATAAATATTTATAAATACTTAAATACATAGAAAACACCCATGACTCAGGAACAAATATCCATGCTCATCACACGAATAAATGCCCTTACCAGGATTTGAACCCGGGACCATCGGCTTCATAGGCAGGGTCACTACCCACTAGGCCAGACCGGTCGTCTCAAGTCGACTCAATAGAACCTATTACAAGATTTACGCAACAGTTTCCTCTGTATCCAATCACAACACGACATAACCAGTACCCCTAGTGTAAATAAATTCGATTTCGAAACGTGACGTACGCGTTTGCGTTTAGTCTCATTTTGTATTGGATTTAGAAAGAGCGCGCCAAGCGGGACGTTTTGGAAACTCAAATTCCCATACAAAATGAGACTTAACGCAAACGCGTTCGTCACGTTATGATGTCGATCAAATTTACACTAGGGGTACAGATTGCTTGTGCGCATTGACAGTCAAAGAGCCGGGCAGGGTTGTCAGGTTGTCACTTTACTTTTTTTGTACGCGCGTTTTTACTTTTACAACATTTTTATCCAGGGGATCAAATTTTGGTGTGGTTTTATTGTCCGCTTTTCACAAATAACTTGAGTAAGCCGTTATCGTATCATAAGCAACACCACGTACGGCCCAATTCGAAGAATGAGATACGATAACGATAAGTTCTCATTTAGATATCGTTTGTATGTTGTATAATTGACAGAAGCAACTCGATTCGGGCAACCAATGTCACTTTGTCGTTAGAAATATCGTAGATAGATCTTATTGGGATCACAGCGGAATCGAAATAAACGTCAATTTTGACATGTCGTTTAGTTATCGATCTTTTAAAAATATTTCCAAGGTCTTAAACGTGTCTTAATCATTCTTCGAATCAGGCCGATAGTAATACACGATTTACGCTAATGTTTTCTATATGTCCAATCAAAACACCACGACCTAACCAGACTGCTTGTGCTTTCATGTTCGCATTGACAGTTAAAGAGCAAACCAGGGTTGACACAACTGCATGTCTGCAGAACTTTCTATAAAATACTTCTATTTTTATAATGGTCGTTTCTTACCTATTGCTAAGGAGAACAGTTTTACACAATTGTTTAACGTTTGTAGGTGTACAACCAACATACGGCCCGATTGATTAAAACACGTTTAAGATCTTGGAAAGATCTTTAAAAAATCGATAACTAAACGACATGTCAAAATTGACGTTTATTTCGATTCCGCTGTGATCCCAACAAAATCTATCTACGATATTTCTAACGTCAAAGTGACATTGGTTGCCCGAATCGAGCTGCTACTATCAATTACACGACATACAAACGAAATCTAAATGAGAACTTATCTAAACCAGGAACTTATCGTTATCGTATCTCATTCTTCGAATCATAGTATAATGAGATTTACGCAACCGTTTCCTCTGTATCCAATCGCAACACGACCTAACCAGACTGCTTGTGCTTTCATGTTCGCATTGACAGTTAAAGCGCAGACCAGGGTTGTCACAACTGCATGTCCGCGGAACTATAGAATACCTACTGGACTGACAGATGAGCATCACACTTTGGTCGGCGTCGTAGTTAAGTGGAGTTACCCAGGTATGTTTTGTTGTGGGAAGTATACCACGTATTCGTCCATAAAAAAAGAGAAAATGTCTTTCCACTTCTAAATACATATTTTCATTCTTCATGATTTTTTTGTGTGTTATTGACACAATGAAGTTTTACTTTTTTTTTCAAAATTTGCAACATAAAAATAAATAAAGCGAAATCCAAAAACCTAGAATATATTATAGCAAAGCGGTCGACATCAAAATGAAAGTGATTTGTTAAGATTTAGTTAGTGGAAACCGTTTTCTCCCGAATTAGAAATTTCATTTCATAGAAAAAGTACCGTTATTACGTTAGGATCACAATGCTATTCTTCCCTCTTAAATGTTTTAAATACTTTGTTTGATGACTATTGGTGTATTTTGATTAAATATACATAACATGGCGCTAAAATTATTCGCAGAAAATTTCATGATAAATTAATTTTTAACAAGCAGAAACGTCTGCGTTTAATAAACTTAGAATAAAATTATTAGAATTAAACTTAGAATAAAATTAAAAGTGGAAAAATTACTTCATCGGGTGAGACTTGAACTCACGGACACTGGATCGATACTCCAGCGCTCTACCAACTGTTTCACTAAGACCTCATCCATAGCCAGCAAATTTTCCCACCATATAGGTCTAAGGGACATTGGTTCCTTATAATATGACTTGGAACTCCGGTAGCCGTTATTACATGATTGTCAGAAGTGGCCCTTTTAATTGGCAATGGCTACTTCCGTTTGTTTGTTAGCACAACGATATGGATTAGTCATTTATTTATTGCAACCATAGTAGTACAGGCTCCTGCAATAATATTTTACTCTTCGAAGGCCGAAAAACTATGTGACACGCTCTTATGGCTCTCTAAATAAGATCACGTCAGATTTTTTTGCGGCTTTCATTGTGTACATTATTAGAGGTGACCGTATAGATTATAATAACTAGGTTTACTCAAAATCATAGGTATGGGCCCTCGTAAGGCATTGCAATGTCACATTTTAATTGTAAATAATCTAAATAATTTCATATTCGTATGTATGCATGTATGTAATTATAAAACAAAACTTGATCGAAACTGTGTATCGCTGTCAACCCTAGTATCACAAACACATGCACAGTAGCTATCAGCTCTCCTTATTAATAAACATGCGCTAACAATAAATAATTGTTTATAATGAACTTTATAATATATTAGTGCAGATACTTCATTATCTCGCACGCACACTACGATTCACGCGAGATGCGTTTAGTGATGTCACACGGAGTTATCGACACACATCGATGATATAACTTCATACACATATCGATAGATAAGGTGATCTCATGAATTGAAAACGTGACACTTGCATCAGTTTGCTTTTACGAAATATTATCAAAATATTATCCTTGAGGATTAATAAAATTATCATGTTTAGAGTCCGTCTGAGCTAACGTTTAATGTTTATGATGAAATTCCACATTTGTTATTGCTGGTCTCATTCTATCTTTTATTTTAATGGTTGTCTTGAACTAAGGGTCCCTTAGTTCATTCAAGGTACGTAAGGGATTATCATTATCACCTTGTTCTTGTCGTATATTTCACACCATACGAGTAAGTTCGAGTCGGGAATGAAACCAATAATAGTAGTTTTTGTGGTTGCTACGTAATGAAAGGCATTAAAATACGAGTATGGGAGTACGAAACGAGCTGAAAGCGAGTTGGCCGAAGGCCCGAAGGTGAGCTTTGAAACCAAGCGAAGACCGAAGGCTGCGGTCAACGTAGAGCTGAAGGTCAACAAAACAACAACATACAGCAGAAACGCCACCCGCGGGGCCATCACCAATGATCACGTATCGTTTAATTCGCATCTCCTATTTCGATATACTTAATATTTACTTTTGGAGAGTTTATCGATAAAAGATTTATATTTAGAATACGGCCCCGAAAATCCTTTCTATATCGATATCGATGCTCAACATTAAACCAACACTACTTGCGCAGGAGCTTCGCCGTACTCATTTTCTTTTATCGACGCTTTGATTAATGCAGCTTGATTTGAATAATAATCTCAGATACAAACCTTATTGTATGATAAATTTAGTGCAAATTGTAACGTAAGAACAATTGTGAGTTACGAGTGCTACTAGCAGTCGACAGATTCATTCTTTCGATTTTGTACTTTTTATTCTTTTGACGACAAGATTTACAAGGAAAGTTAATTAACAACTTAGTAAAAAAAAAATTTTTTTTTTCTCCCTAGCCTTTGTCCCGGCTTCTTGCCACGGCATATGTGGCAACTAATCCCAAGAATTGGCGTCGGCACTAGTTTTTACGAAAGCGACTGTCATCTGACCTACCAATCCAGAGGGCAGCTAGGCCTTAGTGGCATTAGTCCGGTTTCCTCACGATGTTTTCCTTCACCAAAAAGCGACTGGTAAATATCAAATGATATATAAATAAATAAATAATAAATATTATAGGACATTATTACACAAATTGACAAGTCCCACAGTAAGCTCAATAAGGCTTGTGTTGAGGGTACTTAGACAACGATATATATAATATATAAATATTTATAAATACTTAAATACATAGAAAACCCCCATGACTCAGGAACAAATATCCATGCTCATCACACGAATAAATGCCCTTACCAGGATTTGAACCCGGGACCATCAGCTTCGTAGGCAGGGTCACTACCCACTAAGCCAAACCGGTCGTCAAAAGTTTCGAAAAATTCATTGGTTCGAGCCGGAGTTTGAACCCGCGACCTCCGAATTAAAATTCGCATGAGGCGTTATCTAAAAAAATATTTAAAACCTGATTGTTACAAATCTGGACATTTCTACTCAGAACCGTTAGCATTCTTCATCCTACCATTAAAGAAATGTCCCAAAATGTCCGTCCCATTACGCCACGATTCAGTGAGAATTTTTTTCACTTGTATGAGCGTGACGTAGTGGAAACTAAAATTTCCATACAATTTTTTGGGACATTTCTTTCTAGCATCATGATTGAATATGCTAGTGATTCTGAGTTGAAAGAACCCAAAAACACCAGGATCTGTGAGAATGTCGTCTTCAATATTTTTTTTTTTTAAAAGGCTGCTAGGCTACCAACGTTTAATTTAACTTCTCAGTAAAAAAAAAATAATGGGTCTAACGCAAAATTTACTTGATATGAGGATCGAAATGGGTACATAGAGCGCAAAATAGACCAGAATGCCAAACGTTTAAGGAGGCCTACATCTCTAAGATAGAAAAAGGCTAAGAAGAAGATGAAGAAGATAAAAATCACATGGAAGCTAGATAATATTTACAGGGGCACACTCCAACCAAATCCAGAAAAGGTTAAAGTTGGCTCAATATATAAAAAACTCGAAACCATGACTCATTTTACTCGTAAGAACAAATTAAATTAATCAATATAAAAATATTTTAATTTGTGTTTTTGGGGTTCATTTGTTGTGGGGCGTCACAAGTCTTCGGAAATTATCATTTACTTGGAAATTTCGATGTGATTTCGACCCATGTTACTGCGCCCAGGTGGCCGGGCGATTCACTCATCTGTCGCCTAAACGTTGGACGCTGGTTTGATTTGATCCGGCGATGGCGCATTGGAGGTATTGGTGATTTTTCCTTTATATATGTCATTAATTTAGTTTATATCTAATGTTCATGTTGTTACCTGTATATCGTTAATCTGCATTCTGCACTCCATAACAGTATAATTTAATTATAAAATAGCTTGTGCTATAGCTGAGACTTCTGTCGTGCAAAATTTGGAACAGAATACAGAATAAGCGCTCTTCCGGTAGATGTCGCTAGGGTCCCCTAGACCCATACGGTGGGAAGATTCGCTGGCTATGAATGAGGTCTTGGTGGCTCAGTTGGCAGAGCGCTGGAGTATCGCTCCGAAGAATTACTGCCTTGTGTGTGTTGAGTTCAAGTCTTACACAAGTACTTAGTATACAGAATCTCTTTTATACCTTTTAAACTAGTCTCTTCTTCTTCCTCGCGTTGTACCGGCATTTTGCCACGGCTTATGGGAGCCTGGGGTCCGCTTGACAACTAATCCCAAGATTTGGCGTTGGCATTAGTTTTTACGAAAGCGCCTGCCATCTGACGTTCCAACCCAGAGGGTAAACTAGGCCTTGTTGGGATTAGTCCGGTTTCCTCACGATGTTTTCCTTCACCGAAAAGCGACTGGTAAATATCAAATGATATTTCGTACATAAGTTCCGAAAAACTCATTGACACGAGCCGTGGTTTGAACCCGCGACCTCCGGATTGCAAGTCCTAGGTCACCAGCGCTTCCTTTTAAACTAGTCTAAGAAAGCATAACTGAAAACTCCACTTTCTTATATATGTGCACTTTATTTTATTGTTAACTAGCTCTGAGTTATTTTATCGCGTCTCACAAGCAATTGTATCTGAGAAATGGTCTACAGTAATTAGCTATTTGGCAGACAACAGCGTTGCTTTTCGTAACTATAACATTTTATTTGAAAAGCAACCTTATGACTGTATACAAAGAGTTTAGTATAAAAGTCAATTTTTGAGAGATACGAGGTCGTCAAAGAATGATGTTTGACTTTTAATATGCAAATAATTTTATAGATCCCTTTTTATGGGCTGGAAGCAAGCTTTGGATTTCACCCACTAGATCTTTCATTTTGAAATAATCTTCATTTTAAAACTTTTCCGCTTGCGTCCTAAAGGAATTAATTTGAGTACCTCCTGCTTTTTGAAGTCGGTTATAAAACGTATCTAGTTAATACAGAATCGAATTAAAGAAAGATATGATAATATTCACAGAAAACTCAAGTAACCGACATAGCTAAGAGTATGAGCTACTGCTGAAGTGGGAATGGGTAGCATACAAGGTGTAACAAAAATTGTTGGATCCGTTTAAAAAACAGTTGTATCATGTTCTGATTAGGGAAAAGTAGAATAAAAACATTTTTCAACGGTCAACCCTCCATACAAAAGCCAAAAAATTTTCGTGTCAAAAAAATTTTTCTTCTACTTTTTCTTAATCAGAAAGATACTCGTACCGAATATGGTCCAATTATTTATTTTTAACCGACTTCAAAATTTCAAAAGAGGGTTCATTTCAATTTATTCAACAGCAAATACAAGTAACTTAAAATACAACACGATACATTCGTTGAAATAATAATAAGTATTCAATTTTATGTTGTGTTTTTACGTTCTGTTTAATACAAAACATATAGCGTGTAAGCTTAGCTTAAGTTATTTTTCTATATAGCAACATATTTTGTAGTTGCCCTATAATTTGCATGTGGCAACTCTCCTTCTTCTTTCTCGATCCGAACCGACGACAACGTCCCGCGATCACCTTTGTAAATTTATATTTAATTTAAAGTGAATAAAAGTTCATTTAAACTCAAAAAGCGCATTTTGTATTCTCCACGTTCGATACCTCAGAACGCCGTCATTTCGTATTGGATTTTTTACTAATCGCCAATCGTGAAATGTCTTATCTACCCACCGTGCTCTGTCGAGACGTAAGTGATCTGTGTTTAACTATCTGTATGTAAATATGCTGTGTTTGATCGTAACTTGCTAACTTTCTATAAGTTCCTGTGAGACTTGAGCTGGCAATTATAAGCCGTATTGTAATGAATTTACAGTTCAATATCTAAAAATAGATTAATGGTCTACGTTCTCAATGTACAGGGGCTTTTACTGTATTGTGTACTTTTACGCTGTACCCGGCCAATTAAATACATGCAACATAAGAAACTGTAAAATATACCTGTACCCCTAGTGTACATTTATTCGATAACGAAACGTGACGTACGCGTTTGTGTTAAGTCTCATTTTGTATGGGATTGTGAGTTTCCAAAACGCTTGGCGCGCTGTTTTTAATCCCATACAAAATGAGACTTAACGCAAACGCGTACGCCACGTCACGCTATTGAATAAATGTACACTAGGGGTTCAGTTGTTATCTGAGAAAAACTTCACGTTAGGATATCCATTTTTAGCTTTTTAAAAATTAAAACCCATTTACTTTACGATAAAAGTGCGAAAAATAGGAAATTCGCAACGAGTGGCGATATATCGTACTACATCTGCTTCAAACAAAAAGCCACACACTTCTCATTCACAAGTTCGGCCAAACCTTCCCACTTCCCACCCGGGTCTCAACGAAAAACAAACAAAATTCCTTTGCGGAAGGAGGTCGGGCCGATGCTGCCTAATTCCAAACAGATTTATGGTAGCTAGTATAATTTGGTCTTTAGATCCTTGACCTTTGGTCTTTGATCCTTTGGTCTTTTGATCCTTTAGAGTATTTTTAAAAGCAAGGGGTCAGTTTTTTATGGTTTTAATAACATTAAACATATACAAAGTTAAAAACAAAGAGCTTCCTAGCCTAACAGTGACCCTGCCTACGAAGTAGGTACAAACGAACCAGGAGGGTGTTCCCGAGGGTATACAGTATGGGGTTCTTCAAAAAAGGAGTGTACAAGTTTTTAAAGGGTCGGCAACGCGCATGAGTTGCAGGCGTCTATAGGCTACGGTGACTGCTTACCATCAGGCGGGCCGTATGCTTGTTCTAGTTAGGGCATTTATTTGTGTGTTAATCATAAATGTTTTGTTAAGGATGTTATCTATGTACATATATATATATATATACATAAATATTTATATACTTGGTTTAGAATTTGACGTACCTACTGACAAATTAAAGTTTTAAAAGAAGCTCACAACTTTTATCTTAGACTTAACATATTCGTTGTAATGTTTTCTTTTCACCAAGATTTAAAAATAAATAATTTGTTATGTCCAGAAAATGCAAAAAAAATATGTTTTTTCAACGTTCAACAAGAATTTGACCAAAACTCATAAAATTTTTTGCTCCTGCGTGGTTAAAATTAGTTGGTTTTAATTGGCACACGGTGTATATACCTATGTATTATATTTATCGTTGCTATTATAGTCGTTAGATTTGTAGCTGGCCCTCAACGGCTTATCCATTGTCTATTGTTAACTAAAACGGCGCGTGCCACTACCTGCAAAAAAAGAGCCCGGTCACTTTAACCGGTTATTTAATTACAACTCCTATGGTAATTGAAATAAGATTCAATATTAACAAATGGAAAAATAACTTGCGAGTGCTTGTGTGGTCCCTATACGGTTACTGAGTGCCGGCGAGTCGAACGCTACCGAACCAGCCTAAAATGTGTCCTCGATATGCGTAACAAAGGCGCGTTATCGGAGAGCACACCTACATTGGTTTTTTGAGCGTTAGACTAGCCCGCGCTCAGGTGCCAATTAGAATTATACGACCCTTTTTTTTGCCGGTAGTGGCACGCGCCGTTTTAGTTAACAATAGACAATTGATAAGCCGTTGAGAGCCAGCTACAAATCTATCGACTATACCCACAATACAAGCCTTTGCAAGATTCTCCCAGCTATTAGGTAACACATTATCGCTACCAACGTTTTCGTAGCGCAACGCTCGTAGCCGATCCCAGCGTTTTCCCGCTTTGTAGAGGAAAGCGCCTACGAATAGAAAACCCGCCGAGCGGGTTCCCGGTACTCAATGTGTTAAGAGGGAAGAATAGCTTTTTGAATCTAATGAAGTAACGGTTCGGCAATATTTCTATGAAATCGTATCTGAACCACTGCAGTGCGCTCCATGTATTCGACAATATGTAATAATAATATTGTATACTAACACTAGACGTAAGATAAGTAGGTACTAACATGGTTATGTAATTTTGGCAATTTGTTATATTTAATTTTAATGTAATCGGAATATTGTTAAATTTTATTAATTAACTTATTTATTTATTTAATTTATTGTAATGTATTATGTTTGTTTGTTTGTTGTATGATCCCAGATGGTCGAAATAAATGATAATTTAATTTAATTTAATTATAAATTGAACCGTAAACTGTAGTACAGGGTATTGATATATTTACTATTGAGAATATATTATGAAATTCCATTTCGGGCGAAAACGGTTTCCACTTTGATGTCGATCGCTTCAGCATAATATATTCTAGGTTTTTTTTGTTTTGTAAATTATGAAAAATGGTAAACCTAATTTTTCATTGTTTCAATAACATACTGAAAATTCATGGAGAAATGTTTAGAAGTGAAAAAACCTTTTCTGCTTTTGTATGGACGGTATACTTCCCTCTTTAGACACAATAAAATAAAAAAATAGAGTGTAGTATACAACTTAAAACAAAATGAGACTTAATCGCGTATTAAGTTTTAAATTTACCTCCGAATTTTCTAGGACGGCGTTGTCCCCGTGGTCTCCGAGAAGACTGGCTCAAAGTTGACATCAACATCTTCTAGTCGCGCGACTTTTTCGAACTACCCGCACTTGGTAAAATAATATATATAAGTCATTGACTTGTATATGTAAGCACGGGCCTTACGGGCACTAACAATGGCGCTAGTTCAGTGGTGTCACTCTCGAATTCGAGCCAAGCCATTTTAGTTAGTGAAAAATAAGCAGCTTGTATTTAATTTAGACATACCCACATGTTTATTTTATATGCAGTACATACGAGTATACAGCTTTACTTTATTGAGCATGTTCGTGTGCCTATTTTTACATGTAATGCTCATAAATGACATGTTCTAGTTTTAGTTATTTTAATTTGTTAATTACCTGCATGCTCACTTATATTTTGTATAATCTTGTAGTTTCTCTACTTAAGTGAAATGTTAAATTTCTTTTGAGAAAATAAATTTCTTTAATCACAACAGCGCGCGTTGTGCGAACTCATCAACCAATCGCGTTGCGGCGTTAGACTGCAGGATTGGCTCGAATTCGTGTGCGTGACACCGCTGTACTGGCCCCATTCTTATTGTCCGTAAGGCCCGTCCAGTCGTGAAAGTTTAAATCAGTGTTTTAAAACAAAATGGCCCATGAGCTCGTTTAAGGTCGCCAAGCGAAGGCAACAGGAACGTTTCCGAAATGATGCGGTCAAGGTCGTGCTTACGTTACGGGTGCAGATAGCTACTTGGAAAAAGGATATGGGCTTATATAGAGTTGCTAATAACCTTTGAAAATTTTGTCACTGAAAAAAATAATTAGCCGAACTCGTTGTGTAATAGGTAATTTAAAAAAATGTTTGAATTTAGGTGATATAGAAATACATTTTGATCAATATCCTAACCCCTTAACGCCTGTTATAAAAAATATTTTGTCGAAATTTAAACTTTAATAGCTGTCGATAGAGTTCAATACTGTAACTGCCACATACCTATGTATTAGTTGCATATACGGTAAAGGGTTAAAACCGATTTTGTTGTTACAAACACAAAGGTGTAATAATACAAAGTTCGCAAGTCTTCATTTTTATGCAAGTAGTAACAAAATATTTGTGTTTCAGTGTATGTGCAGGGTTATTTATACTATACCATCTACCGTGTCATGTGTCACTCCCGCATTTAGGGTAAGTATGTGTTTGTTAGAAAGTGATAACTATGATGACCGACTAGAAAAGCGATCTTAGGCCCACAGGTCAGGTCATATTTAGAATTTTAAAGAATCGTAATTTTAAGAGATACCCAATGCATCTTCACTACACACACTGGACACTATAAGGATCTTCCAGATTTGAAATAAATAAATAATTGAAATTGAAATGCCACTTACTTTCGAAATCTCTATCATGTGAAAGCATTTTGAAAGTGTTAAGTCATGACCAATAAGTACGCCTACGTACAAAAAGAAACAACATTTGCAGTTTTATCACTAGTGAGGAATCTTTCCTAGTAACGGCAATTCTCAGCTGATATTTGATTATGCAAACAAATTTATTTTTTTGTTGTAGTAGTAGTAGTATATTGTTTAGCATGGGGGTCAGTTATCTCTCCAGCTCACTGTACTATAAATGACATACCTGACTTTACTGTCACACCAAATGCTTCCTTGTCACACCAATTTCCACTCCAGCTTACATCAACCGCGGTGTGGTCCCATATTTCACGTCAGCTGCATTTGTACCGTCTTCTCCACTCTTTAAGGTACTCACACAGTCGACGAAAAACATATCTACATTCTTCGCCTTATTACGGGAGAATAAAGTGTAAAATGGCGTGTATATTTTTTACGTACATTTTATAAAGTTGCAATTCGTTGGTTGTGGTTTTAAAGGATTGCGATAAGTTAGCGTGTACTAAAGGATATATTTGTTTGTTTTAGGTAATGACAGCTTGGCAGAGAAATTATCACAAAAAACGGCCAAGAGCATGTCGTGCCATGCTCAGTGTAGGGTTTCTTAGTTACCATTCTGTCAGAATGGGCCAAACGGGGGCTATTATTAAGTATCATGTACAATTGTACATTACAAGCATAAGGGACTAAGGGAGTACATTAGCAGCGCTTTGTACGTCTTTTTACTAAGAAGAGAAGATTTTTTGCAATAACTGAAAAACGGCTGGACTGATCAGGTTCGCTATAATTTTCATCGAAAATATTTACTAAGCTTTTATTTCACGATTTTTTTCATATTTTTTGGACCCATGGTTCAAAAGTTAAAGTTAAGTTAAAGTTAAGGGGCGTGATGCACAAATACATATTTTTTTCTTTCGAAGCGATTATTTCCGAAAATATTAACTTTATCAAAAAATGTTTTATGGAGACCTGAATTCGTTTTAAAGCTCTATCCAACGATACCCCACACTATTTATTGGTTCAAAGCAAAATTAATAAAATAAAAAAACATTTTTATGGGAGGTACCCTAAAATTTTTGTTTTGTTTTTATTTTACCGTCTTATTTAGTATTCATGCCAAATTGCAACTTTCTAGCACTAAAGATCACGGAGTAAAGCAGCGACGAACGACACACCAGACGGACGGACAGACGGACTTGTTATTTATTTATTTCTTTATTTATTATTATTATTTATAAGGGTTTCTAAGTGACTAAGAAACCTTAAAAAGACATTTTCGCTTTGTATAACTATGTGTTTATGGAAACTGTGGAATAAACGGTCGCCTGCGGTAATTTCGGACCATTACGACCTTCAATACTCAAGAAAAGAGCGTATCTATTCCGATCTCAAAGGTCGACAACGCACTTACAACCCCTCTGGTGTTGCGGGTGTCCATGGGCGACGGTTAACGCTTACCATCAGGCGATTTGTCCGCTAGTTTGCCTCCTAGGTATATTATTAAAAAAAAAAAACACATTTACAAAGGTAAGTTCCAGTTCCAGTAATGTCGTATACTTTTGTATATTATATTGATTAATTTGTTCTATCGCGAGAAAAGCTGCGGGAATAGTTCATAGTAAAATATATACCATTTTGACGACCAGTCTGGCCTAGTGGTAGTGACCCGGCCTAAGAAGCCGATGGTCCCGGGTTCAAATCCTGGTAAGAGCATTTATTTGTGTGATGAAGACAATATTTGGTTCTGAGTCATGGGTGTTTTCTATGTATTTAAGTATTGATAATTATATATTTTAGGTTTTGCAAATCCCAGCGGCTGAGATGGGCGGGTCACGTGGAAAGGATGCCCAATATGAGAGATCCAAAAATTATGACTAGGTGGACGCCACAATAGAAAAGGTCTAATGGTAAGCCTAAGAAAATGTGGCTGGACTGTATGGAAGAAGATCTTCGGAAGATGAGGAAGTATACCAACTGGAGGAAACTGGAGGAGGAGGTATACCAAGGATCGCGACAGCTGAAGGAAGACAGTGGAGGAGGCCAAGACCCACAAAGAGTTGTAGCGCCATCGAAGTAAGTAAATATATATCATAGTATATACATCTGTTGCTGACTGTATATACTTAATGATACATATTAGTGACGTGATTTAAATACTAAATTTACCGGTTAGGTTTTCCCCTTGCTAAGTGGATTTTTCCCAGCGAGATAATTCAACAAACTATCAACTTATTTCCTCAAATGAATCGTGATTACACAATCATTTGTAGGTATTTTATTTTAGAAGAGGTATCTACATCTTTTTCTGGCCTTTAACATGTTATACTACGCTACAGACGCGGAAAATGACAAATTATACCGTAAAAAGTAGTCATAGATCATAGATCGTAGGATACTATAGATGTGCTATATACATGTGCCCGTGAGGAACATAACATACTCAATGCGATGCGACAAAATTAAGAACACGTTTTACATTTCTGACCACACACCAAAAACAACCTACGTAATTTGGTCATGTTATTAATTGCCTACCAAAAACCATACTAAAATCTACGGTGGGGAATAAAACAATGAGACTGTGACAAGGACAAATAATAATAACTCTTTCTCTGCTACTCCTAGTGAAATATACATAAGACTATCCCGTTCGGTCACTTCTCCCACCGCTGATGCCTGCTCCAGTTATATATTCATATCATAGAGCTGCTTTAGTTTGACGTTTCATTAATTTCGGTCGAGGCATTCTAACATTAAGATAATTGTACGGTTTATTGGAATCATATCAGTTAGCTGTTATTCGCGCGTTCATTTCGGTCGGACTTGTCCGTATTATTAAAAGTCCGAGCGAGACGCCCGCGGGAATAGCAGCTTACTGATATTATTCCAATATCACTCATATATCGGTTGTCAGGTGCACTTTCGAATTGTCCTGTGAGACTAATATAATAAAAAACTCATTACGTTACCAAAGCCTACAAAAGCTATAAATAAGTTTTTGGCATACATTAAATGCTTGGTATAAGCCTTTATCGCTGACTGTACTTTTCTTTCTTCAGGCAACTAATACTCATCGATCCAAATCTAAAAACCCCAAACAATTCGGTTGCGTTGTTTTATCACTAAGTTCCTATGGCCATCTCCTGTCTCCATCATTAGATCAGCTCGATGGTACCATAATATTGCATTGTCACCAGACTTACATATGTATGCAAATCTTCAGCTTCATCGGAAACCGGGAAGTGGGTCAAATTTGTCTTCCGAGATTTGACCCGTACAAACATAATATATATATATATATATATATATATATATATACATAGTTACTTTTCAAGTTAAATAAAAGCTTGTAAAAAACACACACGAAAAACATCATCTTCCTTTTTCTCCAATCGGTAATAAAGCTGAATGGAACAACACAATATAATTAAAGATGTACTTACTGAATTTAACTCATTCCTCATTAGCAACAATGTCATCTCTTACCAGCGAACTGCTCAAAGTAATCACCACTTTACCCCCTTAAATATAAAGTTGAAATATGAATGAACTGTACATATCAACGCCTCATTACATGGCAATGCGTAATAAAACACATTACGCGCACAAGTACGGCTGTAAATTACGCACTGTCGCCAAATAGCACATCTCGAATAGTTTGTGCTTTTCCTATGGTGTCGACACGTTCTGTGGCCTGAGTTTCACAGAAACTATTCCCGTTACACTCTGCTTAAAACGCTCGAGTAAAGTTTAGTGTTGGTTTATTTACAGATAGTTTACCATTGCTCTTGTTTCAGGCTACTGTGTGGAAAAATTAATGTAGGAAACTGATGCAAAGTAGCTTGGTTAGCAAAATCAAATACAGAACAATAGTACACGTGCCGAAATGTGAAGGCTCTGCGTAGGGCCGAAAGCTCGGAGGGTCCGACGGGTGCGCGCTTCCCGCAACTTCCTCAAGTATTTCAATAGTGAAGGCCAAAGAGAGAGCTGCATGAATGTAGTGCTTAAACTGTGTAATAATGGTATAACTACCTAATCAATAGTACAAGTACCATTGCAGCTGTGCGCCAGATGTATCTAGGCTGTAGCCTAGTCGCATTTTTTTAAAAAGGAGCGCCTCTCTTGGACGTTTCTGGCCTTGGGCCCTACGCGATGCTTAGCCTTCGGCCTTCGCAATTAAGATAATTTGACCACTATTCTGTGTTAATATTAATATCTTTAACATTCTCATGCTTATTTTTAAAACCTTCAATGGCTCAGGGGCCATTTCTCAACACATTTCATATAAACTGGCAGTTCGACACAGTCGTGTCGGCAACACTGGCGAACGTCGAAGACAGGGCGCGAACTCGCCATTGTGTGCGCCGAAACAATGATCCGAACTTCAGTAATGAGCCAGAGAGACGGGCCGTGCCGCAGTGGTCGTGTATTTTTAAATAGGTCTAATTTTATAAACTGAAATAGATGTCATATAAAAGTGACCAAGCCCTCCCGTGGTCGAGGCCGGAATCAAACCGGCATCATTAGCTTACGTGGTTAAGGTCTTGACCTAGGCTACCCGACCACGGCGGCGGCGGTATCTATCTCAAATTCTCGAGTAAGTATATACTTCAGAATTTGCTAAGTATCTTCGAAAGGCTAGGCGCCTTTGACCAATTCTAAAGGGTGAGCAGTATGTGATTGCCTATACGAGTCCCTTACGCCCCTTACGGGATGTCTGTGAAGTTGGCATATCAAAGTCTAGCAGATCACGTTTTTATTGGAGTTCTATTAGCATGCACCATAGTTCTAGAGTTCCTGATACTTTATATCAATAGTTCTGGCGTTTTTATCATAAAAACCAATACTATGGATTTTTACCAAATGATATGCTAACTTCACACACTAGCATATCATTTAGTTACAAATGGAATGAAAAAATTTGTATTGCCTTGTCACGTGATAACAAAGAGTTCCTGATACAAAAAAGACATCTCTGAGACCATTCATTACAATTATTAATTATTTTTAAATACAATGATATGCTAACTTCACACGTGTTATGCTGATGTAATTTAACAAGGCACAGACATATTTTTGGTTTCAAACGATAGCTCTTGCTCTATTGTTCGTAGAACTCAGGAGTTCTCGGAGTTCTCGGTCCTAAATCAAGCGAGCGAGCCAGAACAAACTTAACTTTAATAATATTCAATTTTAACAAAATTCTAATGAAATATAGAAAAATATTTTTAAAAGTTCTAGGTATTATTTGCATATTTATTTATAGCTGAGAGTCTAATTAAAAAAACAAAAGGATTACCCGGCCCCTGTCTCACATTTATGGTTAAAAAAATATTATCTTTGAAATTTGGATTTTTTCAAAATAGAGACATGATATGCTGAAACATTTTTAGCAGCATTAGGCTTGATTTTGGTCTCCATTGATAAACGTGCGTCTGAATTGTATAAAACAGAGGAGTTCTAGGCAATTGATAAAGTTTAAATATTAAATAAATAAAATAGTTTGAAATTTCGATTTCGTCAATATTGAGTATGATCTGCCGAAACATTTTCAGGAGATTTAGGCTTGAATTTGGTCTTGAATGATAGCTGTTAGTCAGTAGTATATAAAACAGCGGAGTTCTAGGCAATCGATCCACTATAAAAGTGATATAAAAAATTAAGTTTGAAATTTCGATTTCGTCAATATTCAAGTGTGATCTGCTGAAGCATTTTCAGGAGATTTAGGCTTGAATTTGGTCTTGAATGATAGCTGTTAGTCAGTAATATGTAAAAAAGCGGAAATCTAGGCAATCGATACACTATAAAAGTGATATAAAAAATTTAGTTAGAAATTTCGATTTCGTCAATATTCAGGTGTGATCTGCTGAAAGATTCTTAGGAGATATAGGCTTGAATTTGGACTTCAACGATAGCTGTTAGTCAGTAGTATATAAAACAGCGGAGTTCTAGGCAATCGATACACTATAAAAGTAAAATAAAAAATTAAGTTTGAAATTTCGATTTCGGCAATATTCAGGTGTGATCTGCTGAAACATTTTCAAGAGATAATAAAAAATTAAGTTTGAAATGTCGATTTCGGCAATATTCAGGTGTGATCTGCTGAAAGTTTTTCAGGAGATATAGGCTTGAATTTGGTCTTGAATGATACTGATATGAACTATTGATATAAAGTATCAGGAACTCTAGAACTATGGTGCATGCTAATAGAACTCCAATAAAAACGTGATCTGCTAGACTTTGATATGCCAACTTCACAGACATCCTTACGGGACGACGGTATAGTGAGAGAAAAGGTGCCGCCATCAGCGCCATCTATACAACTAGGGAAGAAACCAAATTGTTTTAATTAATCCGTACACGGCGGCGCGGCGGGAAGAACTTGACAACTCGAGATATAAAATTGAAGAAATTTGAACCTTATGTAATTCTACTTTCAGTTCAAATTTCTTCAATCTTATATTTCGAATTATCAAATTCTTCCGGCCGTGTACCGAATTATTTTTTGATTTGTACCTATTTTTAAATCATAGATGTCATATACTAAAGAAAAAGTGTCCTCCAATATCTCATTTGGTTTTACTTTCCGAGTAATTTCAATTTTGTCAATGGGTTTTCAATAGTTGAAACGTTGACATAAATAATATATGAGGATTCACTGATTTGTATTTGATTTACTAGAGTTGTGAGAAAAAATATTTTTGTCGATATAAATATCACAAGTAAGTATAAATAAATACCACGAAAAAAACGTAAAGGACACGAGAGTAGATAAATATAGCTATACTTACTCTAGCACAGCTTTGTAAGTAGAAAAAGACGGCGAATTTGAAAAATGTAGACGCGAAGGATCTATCTCTCATCCAAATTTTGAACTTTGCGCCTTTTTCTATTAACAAAATTGGCTCATCAGCCCACACACAAGAAAAAAAGGCGAAGTTTTCAAAGTGATTCCCTTTAAGCACTGGCCGAAAAAAGTAAAAAATATACAATGAAAAATCTGTGGCCACTGTAGACCGCCCCAGCATGGCAACATCCAGCTTCTTGCCTTCCACAGCCATCTCAATTGCTTCTTGCCTTGTTCCATAGCCATCCCGATTGTTTAATTGTCCGCGACGGCTTTTGGCAGCAATAATATCGCCATCAAATAGGCAATATTAACGGATAATGACCGCATTATGCAGCTGCAGTTTTAATTATGTGAATATACAAGTAAGCAGTAGAGGAGAATGCTTTGTTGCCATCAGATATATCGGAGCGGCCAAGGTGCTCAAAAATATCTGAACATGCACTTTAAGAGGAATTCCTAGTTGCGATTTTCCCATACAAACGCTCTCGACTGATTCCTCCCTGGATTTTTAACCTAGAGCAGTGATTTTTTCAAATAAGATCAATATCATCAATATCTGTGCCGCTATGTTTTGCTTTTTTGGATTATTTTATTTTGAAGAAAGATACAGCCCCTCGAAAATCGCAAAAAAGGCTTAATTGAATTGGTTGTAAAAAAAGGCACAGTATACAAATATGACAAAAAATATCCAAAAAATCAAAACATAGCGGCATAGATTATTTCTTCCTCTTGCAGTTTCCAAAATTTCATAAAGATTGATTGCGTTTTGGAGGAGGAAACAGTCGAGAGCGAAACCTCGATTTTTGAGTTTTTTGCGTGTGAATTTCAGTCCGGGCTGCAGTTGTCCTTATCGCACGAATTGGAGGCGGAGACAGTTTCTAAATATACGTACATAGAAGGAATAGTGATGGGCATAACATCCTTATTAGGGATTGCAGAACCGGTACTGTTTTAAAGAACCAGGATTTCCCGGTACTTTCGTAACTGGTCTAATTATTTCATTATTTTAAATAAAACGACAGCATTTTGCGATTTGACCACTTTTCGTATTATAATTTAATAATCACATGTTCTTTTACTACGTATAATCACAATAAACAAGGCAATTTTTTTAGAAATATACTTAGTATTTTACATTGCTCACACTTGTGCGTCACAAGTAAAAGATAACTACTTTGATGTTTGCCACTAGATGGCAAATTTAATGCAATTATATTGACGAGGGGATTTATATACTTATAAGTATCGCAGTCGTATTGTATAATCCGCCGTATTACATTACGGCTAGCCGATATCAAAATAAGGGCCATTTTGAAATGCGGCGGTTCAACGATTAAGGTATGTTGGGTAAATACCGGATGCGGGTGAAGAACGTAGGACATTCGTTTCTCCCTAATTTGGCTTTATTTTTTAATGTTGGCAACATTGTGTAAGACGCCATTTCATTGCGCCTCGACTGCCAGTGTCCCCGCGTTGCTCAGGGAGTCGGGCTTGTGCTATGCGCAATCACAGAGAGCAAGGTAAATTTCGCGAATTTGAATTCGCCCTATAATTTATTTTGCGTATTGTGATGAAACTGTGTTTGTTTTTGTAATTGTGTTAACAGACCTAGCACTGCTGTAGACCGATATCCGATCGTGACCCATCCAGGTAAAGGTCGGAAAGAAACAATCCGATCTTTACCTATTTAAAATAGCAGTGATTGTCAAACTTTAAATTTTATTCAATTTACCTACTGACCTACTTAATTATCACATTTATTGTTTTCTTGATCAATGATCACACTTTCGTACCATTATATTTATCCAGTACCATCCAGTTGTATGTATATGTACACTTACTTACTTACAATGTAATTTTTTTAATTTCCGCAACCCAAAGGTTGCCTGGAAAAGATCGCTTTTTAGCGATAAGACCGCATGTTGTTTACCTGTGCTTATGTTTCTGTTTTCTTTTGTATTGTTTTCTTTTATTGAGGTGTGCAATAAAGAGTATTTATATTGTATAGGGATGATGATACATGTTGAATTTTATTACAAAATCGAGTAAAATAGATAGCAAATGAAAATGAGCAATTTTTCGGATACGAACATACGGATGCATATGTAGATGTGCACGCATACATACATTGCTAGTTTCGGATACAAAATAGAGATAGGGCTTCGAAATTAGTTTCCTTAAAATGCTTCAAGAGGGCTCTCTTTTCCTATATATTTAGTTTACTCTTTACATACGATTCTTACATTTTATATAAAAAAAAGATTATATATCAACTATATATTATATACATCATTGCAAAATTAAACCAATAAAATCGCAATTTTACTTATTTTCCATACTTCAAGATGGGCTCGCAGTGACCTTGACCTTTTTAAAGAACTATTTAGTCTTATTGATTTTTAAGTTTGATTCTTATTTTTTTGGCGACCTTCATTAAAAATGATTTGGCACGATTATTTTTAATTTTTATTTTTGTCCCTCCTACTTAAGTACTTAATATATTCCAGTATAAGTTATACATTCCTTTCAATAAACAATACATTTACACTTTCACTAAACCTGTACAGTTCACGAGAACTTAAATTGTCAAAACTTCGAAACCTATCTATTATTTTAGTGGTTTTTCTTATTTTATTACTTCGAGTAAACCTTACAATAAGAGGTTTCTTAGCACATTGTTTACTTAAATTGCCTTATGAGGTATGACATAGGTATCAAAGTTTGAGATCCACAATTTTACCAATTTTTGTATTAGGGTTAAGATCGGATACAAAAATACGAAAAAAAAACTTTCGTTGACAACTTTTAAGTTTGTAATTATTGGTAATTTATATACAATGGACAAGGGCAGACACCGGATCTATTTCTTTATGATAGATTGTAGTTTAAACATATATTTATACCTACTTACAAAATTTCACAACACACCATGATCACTCCCAACTTACTGATACGGATAGGTACAGTCAAGTGTAAAAATATGGGTGTACACATCTTACTCAAAAATATGTCCCATAGCATCTTATTCCAGTGTAATAAGAGCGTAGTACCATATTTATGAGACGATTCTTTCGATACATATTTTTGCACTTGACTGTACGACGACGACCGAAGCAGGGACATCATTCTTTTTTGCAGTTTTTACCTTTATAGTAATTAATAGATACAGTATAATATAAAAATGAAAAACAATAATATGTGATTGTGATAACAACAAAAACAACTTCCGTCGGTCGGGCAGCGCAGGATAAATTCCGTCCGGCTCGCGGGCGATGTCGACGGAACGGCGCGCAATGAGCGAGCGTTCGAGTCTCGCGTCTGTGTGCGCGCACTCACACTTAGATAGCTCCGGCTCCCGCCCACCGCAGCGCGACAGAAACATAGCTTCAAAAATTCGAGATTTGAAAAGTTGCTCAGCTAGGAATTGCTCTTAACATAATAACACTACTTTGTTTGTTGTGAACACCTTGACCGCTCCGCAGCATTTAATATAAGCAGCGGGCAAGAGTTAATGCCAAACCATTGAAAGATGATCTGAGGTTAATTGTTAATGCTCATAGACCTGTTTACCTTTATAGATATGTTGCTAGACATCGCTAAAAGATTTGCGCAGCTGAAGTGGGAATGGAGGCCAGCGAGTACTGTACTGGAGAACTAGACTGGGAAGCCGAGGTGACGGAAAACCATGAGCCAGATGGTCGGACGACATTAGGAAGACGGTAGGACCGACTTGGCATTGAACCGCCGCATGGAAATCCATGAAAGAGGCGAGAGGCGCGGAGAGTGGACACGAATATGCTGAGAAGAAGAAGAGATCTGTTATTTAATTTTGACGATAACGATCAAGGAATGTAATTAATAAGACATGTATCTGAATGCAAATAACGCATTCCTATTAGGTATATAACTGTCATTATTATTTTAGTAAAACATTGAAGAAACTCAGAAACTTTCAAGAACATAATGGCTTAATGGCAAAGTTGTATATTATGCTCTAACACGAGTATATACACACGGACATGTATTCCATTATCATTACCATGTATTTAATAAGCTGGGCTCTTGTCAGGGGGCCTAGCTAAGATCTCAATTCTACGAAAAGTCACGTGTCTAGTGTCTATTTCCGTACATTATTGAAGTTTTGATTGACAAAAAGCGCTGGTGGCCTAGCGGTAAGAGCGTGCGACTTGCAATCCGGAGGTCGCGGGTTCAAACCCCGGCTCGTACCAATGAGTTTTTCGGAACTTATGTACGAAATGTTATTTGATATTTACCAGTCGCTTTTCGGTGAAGGAAAACATCGTGAGGAAATCGGACTAATCCCAACAAGGCCTAGTTTTACCCTCTGGGTTGGAAGGTCAGATGGCAGTCGCTTTCGTAAAAACTAGTGCCTACGCCAAATCTTGGGATTAGTTGTCAAAGCGGACCCCAGGCTCCCTTGAGCCGTGGCAATATGCCGGGACAACGCTAGGAAGAAAAAAAAATGAAGTTTTGATTGACTTATTCTAATATATCAACGAATGTACTTTTGGCTAGGCCGCCAGTGCAGCTTTTTCATGTATCTCTTTATCTCTATACTGTGCTTTATCTATATCAGCAGTGGCAGCATGGTTCCAATTTTATCGCTTGTCACTATTCCCGTCACTTTCGCACTTACATACTTGTTAGAACGTGACAGGCATGGTGACAAATGACAAAGAGCCGACCATCTTAGCCTTACAGCCTGATACGACAACACATTACCTACACCTTTACGTGCTCAATGTAATTTCCAACATAATTTCAATAACTCATTAACAAACTCACTGACCGTATTACAGCCCTCAAAAAGGCGACATCGATCGATAGCTAATACTAGTTCGAAGGGGGTTAATTAATAATAACAGCGTATGGGTGATTAATGAAACGGTACCCCTTCCTAATTTATAGTTGGACTTAAGCGCGCCCCGCCGGCCCAAAGCAAACTAAATATCCGATACCTCGATGTTGAGTGCGGGTCGGGTGGTCTTGGTACTTTGGCTGATTATAATTTTCCCTCAGAATAAAGAAGTACGCTCCAGAATCCGAGTTGTAGATGTAGATTCTCGGTCCTCGCCATACAAATTCAGTATTATTGTATCAATCGTAGTCATAGTAAACTCAGTATTATTGTATCAATCGTAGGGGTAGGCATGCGTAGATATTTCATCACAAAAGAGCGGCCTGATAGAATTATAAAACGTATTATCATAATAATAAGGTTCATGGTCAATGCCGGCATGATATGAAGTAGGTACTCATGCTAGTTGTTCCGTAGGGCTAAGATGGTCGGCTTTTTATCTTTTGTCACCATGCCTGTCACATTCTAACAAGTATGTAAGTGCGAAAGTGACGGGAATAACGACAGCCGATAAAAATGGGACCATGCTGCTACCGCAGTATCAAAAACCGATCTTGTTCAACAAGTTATGTATTCACGCTAATTTCGTTTAAACTTAACCTAAGTATATTACCTATATGCAGTACCTAAGATAAGGCACAATGTACTTATAATAAAAATTGAGAGCGGACTATTCGCCAACAAACTGTCTCAATAACAAACAAAATATCTTAATTTAATAAATAAATAAATAAGTACCGGGAGTATACCCTAGGACCACCTGAACACCACAGATAGTGCAGGTCGGGATGCAGGCAGACCAAAAAAGGAGATGGCGGGATGACTTGGATGCATTCTGTTTGGATTGATGTCAAAGTACAAACGACAGGGTCCCGTTTCTCTGCCAAGTTTGGCCCTATTCGTACAGCGCATCTCTGTCTCTCTGACTTAAAGAATAAATGCTCCGTTTTCTACCACCGATCAACTCAACTACCAGATGGAGCATTTGATACAACTCGCCATTACTCCATACTCCTGTATACGAAGCTAGACTATTCATTTCAAAAGTCTAGCCAAGACGACAATCGTACATCGAAAAGTCTTACAAACGCCAAATGAAAAGAAAATAGATATCGGGATGACCAATGCTTTTAAAGTCACATGACTATATCCATATATTTTTTAAGTTTCTATTGGTGTTTTCTACGATTGTCAAGTTTGCTATTAGGCCCCCAGTTTCGTTCATGTTTTTGCGACATGTATAGAAACAACGTATACTTTTATGAGGACATGTTAACCTCCTGAGACCGAGAAGCAATTATTTTGTTTTTGAATTTGGAACCCTTAGCTACATAATAAAAGTTCAAAATAGATTTTGGAATATGTACAAAAATTTGTACTCAGGGTCTTAGGAGGTAATGGTGTAGTGTTTGATGCAACTCGATAGCAATGCTCGCAATGTCAGTTTGCGAAAGTATAACTACTGATATTATTTATTACCCAATAGAAAAGCATTAGCCAAGTATCAAACCCTCTCTCGCCCCCCACATTATTATGAAGACAAGTACGAGCAGTGTATTCGGACTTTGGAAATCTAATTACGTAGCCACTACCCTTACCTCGATCCCCTCCCCCCGCGCGTTCCGTTCCACGCTACAATATTATCGTGTTAGTTCAAAAGGAACGCATTATGTGTTTTGCGTGTTTTGTAGGTAAATGGTATGATAACTTAAAATGATTATACATTCATACTTTTTGGTTTTATTTTGCGTAGAAATTAAACTTTTGTGATTATTTTTAACACCTGGAGAACGGAGACGTCTTATTAGTAATATATTTTTGTTTGTTTGTGTGTACATATAATATAAACAAATGTATGTATGATTGTATCAACGTGTCATTAGCTGCAATTTTGTAAGTTAGTTTTCATATCTTATTGTATCGAGGTAAGATCTCAAATAACGTTATCCAGATTGACAAAGAGCACGCGCATAAAGGATGACTTACTTTAGACCGGCCCGGGGCTGGGCCGGGGCGTCAGACACTTCGTTTTCTATGACATAGATCAGTGATCACGTGATGCTTTCTTTTGAAACCGAAGTATCGGACGCCCCGGCCCGACCGCGGGCCGGTCTAACCTAAGTCATCTTTAAACTGAAACAGATACAACTTCTCAGAAAAAGGCGCGAAATTTAATTTTTCTATGGAATTTCAGCTCTTCGCGCCTACATTTTTTGAATATGCTGTATTTTTCTAGTGACAAGGTCGATGTGCCAGAGTATACCTACTTATTTAATATTATCTAACAAATTCTTATTTTCGTTACGTATATCGGAACGTTATTCCAAGCAAATCATACTTGGCGTCCTAATACGGCGTTCACTATTGCTTGTGAAGTTTTAATTCGATAACCCACCGCCTTCTGCCCCCGTATTCCTATCACTTCCCGAGCCTAACACTCGGGTATCCTGCTAAAATTCCGACCTCAGCGGTGGCAGCATTGTTCCATTTTTATCACTTGTCACTATACCCGTCACTTTCGCGCTTACATACTTGTTAGAACGTGACAGGTATGGTGACAAATGATAAAGAGCCGACCATTTTAACCCTACTGGTGTCCTCAAAGTTTAAACTGATAAATTTAGTATTGTTTATATGGGCTAACCCCTTATTCATAAACGTCTACTAAAGTTGACAAGCCGCTAATAATCGTTTGTCCGTTTTCGACGTATTGGTATGATGGAAAGGGACAAACGATTATTAGCGGCTTGTCAACTTTAGTAGACGTTTATGAATAAGGGGGTAAGTATTTAATTTAAAGTTATAAATATTTTTTTAACACTATGATATTAACGGGATGGAAAAAACAAAAATTGTATGGAAATTTTGGGTCATTTTTTATCCTATTAGGATCGAAAGAATTCGTGATTTCGAATAGAAATAACGTTAACAATCCCAAATAAAAAAAGTTTAAGACTTAGTGTAGGTATAAGGTTAAACGACCTTTGTACTGGTTTTTAGTGTAATCTATAGGAATAGCAGTGCCCCCCTTGCCCGCGATAATGTATTTATGGACGATACCGCGACCTAATGAGCCTTCATACACCTCTTTATGCCTTCACCGGCCCAGGCGCAGGGCGAAGGTACACTAATATTTAATTTGTTTTGACAGGGTATGCATAATGAATCTGTATTATTGAACTATTCAGGTATTTACTACGTTCGTTTTATCGGATTCAGTTGTATCAAAATAGTTGGTACCTACAAGTCTAATGTAATGTGGAAACATATTGTTTATAGGTGGGTCAAAATACTTTTCGTTGTTTTGATTCTGGGCTTTCCGTTGTCTTGTTTCTGGGCTTTTCGTTATCTTGTTTCTGGGCTTTTCGTTGTCTTGTTTCTGGGCTTTTCGTTGTCTTGTTTCTGGGCTTTTCGTTGTCTTGTTTTGCTTGTATCGGTGGCTTCTATCAAATAAATAATAGTTGATTGCTATTACATGTCTTAATAGCTGTAGGTACATTTTATTTACTTGATAAAAATTAAAAACTAAAAATCATCCCATACAAAAAGTTATACTCCGTCACATTTTTGGGAACAAAAAAGACAACGTTACGAATTTTGACCCAGTAACCAATTTTTGGTAACTTATGAAACTATAAAGTTAACAATGCCAATTAAGTATAGTCTAAAGCTTGAAATACAAGTTTTTTTGTGACCTGGAACATAAAATAGTGTCCACTTAGGAGTCAGTACGCTTTCATTTTAAAACGACATACAAAAATAATATGAAATTCGACATCAAAATTCATATGTGAGAAATTAGAAATTTGAGCGAGTAGTAGTTTTACATACAAAAAATCTACTCGCTCTATTTTCTATGTAACAATTTTTAGTAACGAATACTGGTACCAGACATAGATATATAATAATAATAATACTAATGTTCGACCCCCTGCCCCCTAAATAGTCTTACGTAATAAATGAATGACGCCGCGTAAAACGGAAGGTTCCATTTCGGACAACTAAAATATGACACTAAAATAGAGTCAGACCAAGCTAAGTCGGCAGCGATTTTGACTGTGCAAGTGTTAAGTAAACATCATTACTTCATAGATGTTTGACGTTTAAAATAACACTTGCGCTGCCTGGGCTATTAAAATCGCAACCAACTTATCTTGATCTGACTCTAGCTTGTACGATATTCAATGAGCGGAATTCTTTATAGCAAAAATCAAACTGTCAGAGGGATTGACCTAACTGTTTTATCGACTTATCGATAAATATTTGTCACTTAACGAAACAAAGTTAAAGTAATGAAATCAGGCTTTTGGATATACATACAAACAAATTAACGGTGTCCCTAATTAGCTGACCGCCACTGTATTTTGGTATAATAGTAAAGAATAAAACAGAAAATACTTTTATGATGTAAAAGAACGTAACATTCAGAGCAATATATTGTGGAAGAATCTTCTTTGAAACTGAAATAAGAATCTTTCTGTATCCATTTTTTTATTGTTTTCTTTTAGGATTAACCATTTTAGTAACACGGCACGGAAATCACTCATGAAAACTCAAGTGACATAAATGACATATGTGACGCTGACATGATTTACTTTAATACGGAGATGCAAGTTGCTTATCAAAGAGGTCAAATGTTACAGAATAATCTTTTAAGTTGATTATGGATACCTAATGCGATATTATTCCGTAACATCGATAAGTCGATAAAACAGTTAGGTCAATCCATCTGACAGTTTGATTTTTGCTATGAAGAATTCCGCTCATTGACGATATTACACATTTCCCATGCTTAAATTTTGTAAACATATTACGATAAAAATAAGTAAGCGACGTACATTGTTATAAACAACTTGACTTAAACAATTTCATGTTAAAACAAAGTAATGGTGAATTGTTTAAGAACCAGTCCTACTTTAATTTATGTTAATGAACATATTAACACTTTTACATGTTTATTGTACTACAAGTTATGTGGGGCTTGTTGCGTGGCGTGCGTTTCCATTGCAGTGTAAAATGTGTGCCACAAACACAGCCGAACCAAAGCCGTAGTGTAGTTGCCCAAAATGCCCAAATATTCGACCTCGTGACGCAATTCTGCTAAGGCCGCAAGACGCAATTAGACTATCATAGAAATGATCATATATATTTAAGGGATCCTATTTGACAGTATCAAATGAGATTGGGCGGGACACATCTGTAGGATGCACCCGGACAGATGGGCCAAAATAGCGACCGAATGGACACCACAGATCACCCGAGGCAGAGGCAGGCCAAAAACGTGATGGCGAGACGACCTGGACTCATTTCGTGGCGACTGGCGGGAGCATGCACAGAGCCGTGACGAGTGGCGGAAGACAGAGGAGGCCTTTGCCCAGCAATGGGACACAATGTAGGCTATTAAAAAAAATTGACAGTAAACCTACAATTGTGATCTTCTTTGACAAATTTGTAAAATTGTTTGAGATGTAGGGAGTTCCTGTATCGATAAACTCAACTATCGATGCTAGTTCTATATACTAGTGATCACTCAAGGGTTTGCTTGTAAAAATATGTTTTTATTAAGAGTAAAAACATAATTAAATAATAACTCAATATACTCTTCTTCGTTTTTAAGACAAGACAATTTTATAATTTTACTCATCCCAATATTTTTCTTCGTGAATGTCCCATTTACTATTGTTAAAGTAAACGACCAGAATTTGTTCCATATTTTCGGGCGTTAAGCGTCTCCGTCTTGGCTGATAAATCCATTTCAAATGCCCCTATAACCTCCACAGAAATTGAAAAATCATTTAGCCACCTGAAATGGATTTATCAGCCAAGACGGAGATGCTTAATGCCCGAAAATATGGAACAAATTCTGGTCGTTTACTTTAACAATAGTAAATGGGACATTCACGAAGAAAAAAATCGGGATGAGTCAAATTATAAAATTGTCTTGTCTTGTCTTAAAAACGAAGAAGTGTACATTGAGTTATTATTTAATTATTTTTTTACTGTTATTTATAACATATTTTTACAAGCAAACCCTTCAGTGATCACTAGTATATAGAACTAGCATCGATAATTGAGTTTATCGATACAGGAACTTCCTACTTGTCAAACAATTTTGCCCCACGGATTCCTATGTCTGGTGATCATATACTACAAAGTTAAAATTGTTGGTCTTACAACATCATAGGTTCTCCATATTAAAATGCCTTTTATATCTATGATCGTACTCGTATTTCTATGATAGTCTAATTACTGCCTAAGTGATAATTATTCACGAAGTAAGTTCATGGCTTTGGTTTTGGACAGATATTGCAATTTGTAATTATTTACATGAATAAAAATAAAAAAAAAAAAAATAAAAATAAAATGAATATAAAAAAATTTAATATTTATTTAATATTTACATTTTCATTTTACTCTAAAATGAATTGGGAACGCATTTCTGTTTAAACTAAGTACTTGAGACATACCTCGCGACTACCTGCTTGTCGAGCACTGATTTCCTCCCGCGGACGCTCAGGCTGTGGAATGGTACAGTATGGGGTTCTTCAAAAAATGAGTGAAAAGGTTTATATAGAGTCGGCACCGCGCATTTAACACCTCTGGACTTTCTGGAGTTGCAGGCGTACATAGGCTACGGAGACTACTTACCATCAGGCGGGCCGTATGCTTGTATGCCACTGACGTAGTAAAAAACTCATTTATTTTATACTAGGCCGAGAATCCCCTAGTTTCCGGCCTTTTTAAATCTCTAGCTCTTGTCGGCGCCGATAGTAATCGTGTAATGGGAACACGTTAATGAGACACCAAACTTCCGGAATAAAATAGCCATGAAATTAATATCGTGTTGAGTGCTCTCATTAAACAGGTTTTTAATTAGTTTCCTTATCACAGGTTCAACAAATACTTCAGTTAATTAGTATAGATAGTGGTTTTTTTTTACTACTTCGGTGGAAAACAAGCATACGGCCCGCCTGATGGTAAGCAGTCTCCGTAGCCTATGTGCGACTGCGACTCCAGAGGAGTTACTTGCGCGTTGCCGACCCTAAACCCGCCCCCCTCGTTGAGCTCTGGCAACCTTACTCACCGGCAGGAACACAACACTGAGTAGGGTCTAGTGTTATTTGGCTGCTGCTTTCTGTAAGGTGGAGGTACTTCCCCAGTTGGGCTCCGCTCTAGATCTGGAATGATATCCGCTGTGCTGTGCCCTACCACACAAAGCGAGATGACATTCACAATGCCCATACCTATCTTTTGGACGTAGTTTAAGTACGTACCCGGGTCCAGTGTACGTCAGTTTCATACTATAAACTGGAAAAATACTTAGTACTTATGCAAAAAAAATATAAAACTACTGATGTCGGGAAATTTTCAAACTGCGAAATTTCCATATAAAAAATAATATATAATTTATTTCAGGCTTCTAGCCCATAACACTGAGAAAAACACATAAACGACACAATGGCATACTATATACATTGAAATAAAAGCAAAATTAAAGTACATATCAACAATAATGAAAAAAAAAAAAACAAAAACAATCTTACTCAAATATGCACGTCGTTTAGCCCAGTTATTGGACACTGGTGCATGCAATGACAACCAGTGTCCCATAAATGAACCATAGCTGGATGGATGGAATGGGTGGAATGGATGGATGGAATGTCCCATATGATAAAATTTCGGAAATAAAACATATTTTTTCTATGGGAATCCAAATTTACCATTTTCAAGCGCCAGTGGCCTAGCGGTAAGAGCGTGCGATCCGAAGGTCACGGGTTCAAGCCCCGGCTCGTACGTAATCGGTTCCCTAACATAAGTATCCACTTTTCTATCCAACTTGTATGGCTACTTGGTTGGTAAGTTGGGGCACCGACCGGGCCTACATGATACTTACTAATAGCCCCCGTTTAGCATATTCTGATATAATGGTAACTACGGAACCCCACACTGAGCATGGCTCGACATGCTGTTAACCGACTTTTTATTTATTTACTCAGCTATTAATTTTATAGTCTATTTCATATGTGAAAACCCTGAGGTTTGATGTACTAGGTGGCAAGATGGCGCAGTCCAATCCGTTTTGTTTACACTTATGATTAACCTATTCTATTTTCTTGTCTGGACTGTGATTGTAACTACACAGTATTTTCAAATAAATAGCGATCTTATTCGTATGAGTCATAGGACTCAATTTACAATGACAGCTCTTACAAGAGATCGGTTTTACCGGAATCGCCAACGGAAATAGTAGAAATAGAACTATAGATTACGTACTTATAAGTTGTATATGTATGTATACTAAATGAAGTAACTATAAAATAGAAAAATACGGACAAGTGCAAGTCGGACTCGCCCATCGAGGGTTCTGCACAAATTTAAGGTATTTCATTTTTTACAAATGTATAGTTTTTAAAAAAATTCTCTGTACTTGTATTGTATTACTAGTAAAATTTCATAGTTCTATGTCAACGGGACGGATTCATTTTGATTTTCTTGAGAATGTCGAAATATACGTTTTTGCGGCATAAATGTCCGTATCTTTTTTTATGTTAACTGAGAAGTTTAATTTTTTCACAACTACAAGAGACTAAAGGCTTAAGTTTTAATTTGTACTCGTTACCTGCACGCGTTCCCGAGATAAAGAATCTTGACAGACAGACGGATGGATGAACGGACGGACGGACAACAAAGTCATCTTATAAGAGTTCCGGTGTCACGGAACCCTAAAAAAAAGCATATCAATCAATCAGATAACATAGATAACAATTATAGTATGTATACCTACAGGTTTCCTCACGATGATGTCCTTCGCCCAAAAGCAATTGCTAAATTTGCTAAACATCAAATAATATTTAATATAAACATTTTTATGTTGAACAACGTCAGACCGAAGACAAAATCTCACACACCAATCCAACTTTCCCCCAGTGTCTAATCCAAATCTACTTATGCCAACGCACTTGCCGTCACACCGCAAGACAAAACCTACCGGCCAACTACCCGTTCGCTGACCCCCCTTATAAATAATAGCGCCCACCCTCCACCCTAAGGGTACCCTCCAGATCTCATTTCCAAATTGCATTCCAAAACTGAATCTCGACTTTACAACTGTGAAACGGCAATCAATTTTGAAACGTAATGTACTAACCTAAGGTTGTTTTTCGTTGTTGTTTTAAGAGCGAAATTTAGTGATTACTTGTAAGGCCCATAACCTAAGAAGGGGGCAGCCGCTACAAGCACTAACTCGTATAATGAGATATGATAATAAACGCTCTGGTTGAATATTGATGCTGGAAGTTAAGGATGCACCCGGCGTGCTGAAGATCGAGACAGATTGTTAATTAAAGTGAGATTTTTAATAAAACTTGTAAAACCTATATCTATCTATATATAATACAAACTCCGTTATCAATCTCGCAATCAATTTAAAATTAGGCGTGGTAAAACTTAGCGTAGAGTACCCTAACTTCACCGTTGGTGCCCAACTTCGCCTAAGTACAATATTAAAACAACAAATTTACCAAGAAACGTATATTCATTGAATTCATAATAAATAATGCTGCGTAAAAATAGTTTTAAAGTAAATAAATATTATAGGACATTATTGCACAAATTGACTAATGGGACTTAGCAGTAAGCTCCATGAGGCTTGTGTTGAGGGTACTTAGACAACGATATATATGACATATAATTATGAATAAATACTTAAATACATTGAAGTAAAAAAATAAAAAAATTCTGAAATCACCGAACCAGGGATCGGAACCGGTTTTTTGCAAAAACATCGAAATAACCATATATTTAGGTTTATTTTATACTCTAAATGTAGGACGCAGTTGTGTTTTCAGATAACGACTTCGTATTATTAAATTGCCTAATTAGAAATGAAGTATAACAAAGAACGAAAAAATACCGTTTTCGTTCCCATACAAAAAATACCGGTTTCCGATCCCTGCACCGAACTGGCCACCCGTCGCCAACTTTGCCTTATAATTTTTTTTTATCATGAAAATTATACAAAAACCATATTATAATGTTGAATACGCATGAAATGTATATTCATTGAATTCACAATAAATAAAGCTGCGTAAAAATAGTTAAAAAAAAATCTAAAATCACCGAACTGACTCGACGCCAACTTTGCCGTACCTAATTTTTTTTATCATGATAATTTTACCAAAATAATAACAAAATGTTGAATACACCCATGAATCATATGAAACAATTTATAGTAGAATTATGATTCAAAGCTAGTTAAGGCGAAGTTATAACTAAAGAAGAATCTAGGGTACGTATTTTTGCTATAACCTTATTTCCAGTGAACTGCAAGTTTGCTACGATACGGAGTTTGACAGTCACCTATTGTCAATATTGGCTTACCCCCTTATTCATAAACATGTACTAAAGTTATACGATGCCGCTGATCATCGTTTGTCCCTTTCCATCATACCAATACGTCGGAAAGGGACAAACGATGATCAGCGGCATCGTAACTTTAGTACACGTTTATGAATAAGAGGGCTAGAGTTTAAGGCAGGATACAAGTAAGAACCAAATCAAAACCGTCAGCGTCATACACTAATCAGATTCGCAACAACATTATTCTAAACTGCCAGAACATGTGATTAGATGTTCGTGTATGGCCTAATCTGCGGCACGATGAGTCACCCGCTGGCATTATACCACAATTATCATCGCCGCGCCTCTTAGTACTTATATCAATTAATTGTTATGGTTGCTTATTTGAGGACAAGGGAGGACAGCAGATGAAACTTCGCACATTCGTTTGGTCGATTTTCCTAACCCCGTTTTGACTATGTACATACAAAACTATAGTCGAAGTCGAAGTCGATAAAATTATAATGGAAGACGATAGCATTAAAGGTTTTAAAAAAAGGTGTAACAAAAATAGTGGGGATCTGTTTAAGGGCATTCCTATTCTGTATCGTGTTCTAAGTAGGAGAAAAATAGAAGAGAAACAATTGACTTCTACTTTTTCCTAATTAGACCATGATACCGAATAATCCGAATATGCCCTTAAACGGATCCCCACTAGTTTTGTTACTTTAATAATGAACTGAAATAATTATTATGCGCGTGATTTTAATTATTTTCAGAATGACTAGAGTCAATGTCAGATGTTCTTATTACAGTTGCAATAATAGTAAGTCAAAGAGGTTTGCAAATATATGATAAAGGAAATAACACAATAAATCAATATTGTTATACCTCAAGGATGAGCCAACCCACATTTGTTATTATAATTTAGTAATTAAAAAGTTTTAACATTATTTAAATTTAGATAACACTTGGGTCGACATTAAATTAATCATTAGCACTGGTTGTTCCCAAAATATCGGACTTCGTAATATGCTATGTTAGTCCCGGGTTCAAATCCCGGTAAGGGCATTTCGAATTCCCACTCACCTCTCTACCGAGCTCTAAAGCTTATTAACGGTATATTGACCCAGGACGATTCATTAGACCTATTTTCGACTCCTGAACCGAGATTCTTAGCCACAGCCGGGCGCTACCTCGAGGCTATAGTCGCCCCGAGCACCATTAGCAATAATTAGATAATATGTACTTATATTTAAATTCTGACTAACTGTTTTTGGTAGTAATTTATTATAGTTATGTTATAATTCAATTCTTATATTCCTATGTGTCATGTCTGGTGTATACTGTAAGTGACATTATAAAAATAAAATAAAAATTTATTTGTGTGATGTGCCCAAATATCTGTTCCTGACTCATTAGTGTTTTCTATGTAAGTATATAAGTATGTATTTATCTATATACGTATGTATATCCTCCCCTAGTACCCATAGCTATGCTTAGTTTGGGGCTAGGTCCATCAGATTGTTACCAAATATTTATTTATTTATATTATTTACTCTGTGTTATGTTATCTGTCAACATATACTGTATTCCACACGGGCGTCGTCTTGGTGTGCAATTAATACTTTTATGGCGGCACCTAATCGCGGCACTGACAACATCGGAGCGACATCTAGGGACCGTTGACTCACCACTAAATACATATGTAATGATGGCTGTAATGTGTTTTAAAATAGGGTATTTTCAAATACTGAAACCCTAAATTTAACCACAGAAAAAGTAGTAGGTATATATTCATGATAGCACTTATCGCGGTATTGACAACATCGGAGCGACATCTAGGGACCGTTGACTCACCACTAAATACATATGTAATGATGGCTCTGATGTGTTTTAAAATAGGGTATTTTCAAATACTGAAACCCTAAATTTAACCACAGAAAAAGTAGTAGGTTCGCGGCACTGGCAACATCGGAGCGACATTTAAGTGAAATGGGGACGCCTGTTTCTCCATAGAAACGTAGTCCCCATTTTCCTTTCTGAATATTGACATTATATTTTTATGTTTTTATTTGATTGTTTTATATTTTTTGATTATTGTACAAATTAGGACCGAAACACATATTTCATACAAATATTTAAATGCTCCCAACACTTAAATTTATTTTAAAATTAAAAAAAGAACGGTTGCTCGTCCAAAGCAGATATCCTCATTTATTATTCATCAGAATAATCCGCGTTATAAAGATTGATATTGCACATATCGCTTTCCGACCTACTAACCAACCCAGTAACATTATTAACGAAAGACTTAAACAAATGTCCACGCACACAGACGACTGCAGACAATAGGATATTCCATCTAAATTTTAATTATAAGTAATAATGATTAAAGCCATCAGTAGACGACAACGGCTGACCCCGCCACTCACACCCTTCTGTGCCATTCAGCGACTTTAGATGCGGTATTTTATGAAGAAGTGATTAAAATCAATTCTTCGTAGCCATACTTTGTTATACGAAATTAAAAGAATTATGTAATGATGATTAAAGTCATGAGTAGACGACAACGGCTTACCCCGCCACTCACATCCTTCTGTGCCATTCAGCAATTTTAGATGCAGCATAAAATGAGGAAGACGGGATTATACTTAATCAATTCTTCGTAGCCATACTTCGTTATACAAAAAACATTGAAGTAAAATCTTATTCTTAGCCTTTTTTCATAGTTAGTGTTAGTATTAACATTGATAACCTAAAGTAGGTATAATATAATGTTTAATAATACATCTGTAATAATGATTAAAGCCATCAGTAGACGATAAAGGCTGGCCCCGTCGCTCACATCTTTCTGTGCCATTCAGCGACTTTAGATGTGGCATAAAATAACGAAGAAGGGATTATACTTAATCAATTCTTCGTAGCCATACTTCGTTATACGAAAAAAATGAAGTAAAATATTATTCTTAGTCTTTTTTCATAGTTAGTGTTCGTATTAACATTGATAACCTAAAGTAGGTATAATATAATGTTTAATAATACATATGTAATAATGATTAAAGCCATCTGTTAAGTACTGGACATACGCACGGGAGGAGACGCGCGGGCGGCGGACAGAGCGCGACGTCATCGCGGCAAGCCGCAAGCGCCGCGCGGCACACACTCGGCTTCACATACTCCACCGGCAACGGACGAATACCGTAATAGTTTTTTTATAATTGTTTGGCCGGGATTCTTTGTGATTAAGGCGGAATAAACCAGCCTATTTTAATACAGTCCGCATTTTCATTTCTACGTCCAGTAGGACCCTAACACCATCAGTAGACGATAAAGGCTGGCCCCGTCGCTCACATCTTTCTGTGCCATTCAGCGACTTTAGATGCGGCATAAAATGACGAAGAAGGGATTATGCTTAATCAATTCTTCGTAGCCATACTTCGTTATACGAAAAAAATTGAAGTAAAATATTATTCTTAGCCTTTTTTCATAGTTAGTGTTCGTATTAACATTGATAACCTAAAGTAGGTATAATATAATGTTTAATAATATGTAATAATGATTAAAGCCGTCAGTAGACGATAAAAGCTGGTCCCGTCGCTCACATCTTTCTGTGCCATTCAGCGACTTTAGATGCGATATTTTATGACGAAGAAATAATTATAATTAATTCTTCGTAGTCACACTTCGTTATACGAAAACAATAGAAGTAAAATCTTATTCTTAGCCTTTGTTCGTAGTTAGTGTTTGTTTTAACATTGATAACCTAAGGTAGTAGTAGTAAGGTATAAGTAATAGAATGTTTAATTATAAGTAATAATAATTACACCCATCAGTAGACGACCACTCACACCCTTCTGCGCCATTCAGCGACTTTAGATGCAGCATTTTGTGACGAAGAAGTGGTTATAATCAATTATTCGTAGCCATACTTCGTTATACTTATACGGAAAATAATAAACGTAAAAATCTCGTTCTTATCCTGTTTTGCGCAGGTATTAGTGATCGTATTAACATTGATAACCTAATGTACCTAGGTATAATATTATAACGTTTAATTATGCGTAATAATGATTAAAGCCTTATATTGACCGGGATATGGACATTATGGACCGTGATTACCTTTAGTATTGGTTTGTTTGGTCAATATAAGTCTAGTGAAACTAAACGTGAATCATTCAAAACTTTTATGAGTAAAGCCATCATTAGTAATCATTCCTTCGTAGGCAACTTCGTTGTCTAAAAATATAAAATTGTCTAAAATATAAAATTGGACATGAAAATCTCTTTCGTAGTATTTTTTGCTTAATACTGTTGATGATCATAGCAATATTTCTTTTTTTTATTATTAGACCAAAAACGGCTGATCCCGCCACTCACGCCATTTTTAGGGTTCCGTAGCCAAATGGCATAAAACGGAACCCTTATAGTTTCGCCATGTCCGTCTGTCTGTCTGTCTGTCTGTCTGTCTGTCTGTCTGTCTGTCCGAGGCTTTGCTCCGTGGTCGTTAGTGCTAGAAAGCTGAAATTTGGCATGGATATATAAATCAATTAACCCGACAAAGTCGTACAAAAAAATCTAAAAATTTAATTTTTTTAGGGTACCTCCCCTACACGTAAAGTGGGGGTGAATTTTTTTTTCGCTTCAACCCTAGAGTGTGGAGTATCGTTGGAAAGGTCTTTCAAAACTAATAGGGGTTTTCAAGAACCATTTTTTGATAAAGTGAATATATTCGGAGATAATCGCTCCGAAAGAAAAAAAAAATGTGTCCCCCCCTCCTCTAACTTTTGAACCATAGGTCCAAAAAATATGAAAAAAATCGTGGAAGTAGAGCTTAAGAAAGAAATTAAATGAAAACTATAGCGGACATGATCAGTTTAGCTGTTTTTGAGTTATCGCAAAAAGTTTTCCCTTCATAGTAAAAAGACTTACTTTAATTAGGTACTGATTATGCAAAGCCTATTTGTTTAACTAGGGTGAAAGGTACCGTTTCATCCCTTGGTTAACAATTTACTATACTTTAAGCTCCAGTTTAGCTTATTGTGACGGAAGAGTAACTACGGAACCCTACACTGAGCGTGGCCCGACATGCTCTTGGCCGGTTATTATATTTAGCGCGTGTAGATGCGGTATTTTTAATGCATTAAAAAAGGCATTGAAAAGCATTAAAAGTGTAGCATTTACAAACGACATTCTGTTGAAAAGCGAAAACAGTTTGTAACAGATGCCTCCTCCAAATTTCGCTCCAACCAGCCAGCAACCCACCGCGCCTCCTCAGTTCGTCTTCAACCAACTTCCTATAATTAATTACACTTATTATCATTATTGTTTGGAAGGCAGTTTTGCTCGATAATGAATTGTCCGCTTCATCATTAATTAGTTTATTATAATAAGAAGGAAACTTCGTTGGATTAATCAAATTTATCTGATGGTCGTTGCTTTAAATATTTAACCGAATCTCGAATATTTGCAGAGTTGCCGGATATTTTGGAAGTTTTTGTTCGATATTTTGGAAGTTTGTGGACGTTTGGGTATTGAATTTTAAACGAGCTTTTGTTACGTCTTATCTAACTTCCTTTGACTTTGGTTGCTTAACCAACAAAAATACATTTGAAGTGCTGACGTCTTAAAAAAAAACTATACCTAATTATTAGCTCCTTAATCATTTTTAGGGTTCCGTACCCAAAGGCACTCAAACGGGACCCAATTATTGAGACTCCGCTGTCCGTCCGTCCGTCCGTCCGTCTGTCACCAGGCTGTATCTCATGAACCGTGATAGTTAGCCAGTTGAAATTTCTACAAATTATGTATTTCTGTTGCCGCTATAACAAGAAATACTAAAAACAGAATGAAATAAATATTTAACGGGGCTCCGATACCAAAAAAATAATTTTAAGAAAATGGTACGGAACCCTTCGTACGCGAGTCCGACTCGCACTTGGCCGATTTTTTTATAATACAAACATACGAGCATACGGCTTCCTGATAGTAAGCGGTCATAGTAGTCTATGGACGCCTGCAACTCCAGGTTAGGGCTTGTGCACAAATCACGCGAATTTTTTTGGCTTCTTTTTTGACCCCCTCTCCCCCTTGGTGATATTTGGTGAGGTTCTTGCCTAATAAGTATATATAATAAAAACTCCTGAAACGTCAAGTATACACGTAATAAATGAATGAAATATTTTATTTTTAAAATGGGATTTATATAGTTTTTTATTTACCTCAGAACAAAACAAAATAAAACTTTATTTTTTAAACTACGGAGTAAACCTTTTAAAATGTATCTGAATTAATATTTACCCGTGTAAAGATTCTCGATTCTGAAACTCTAGGCTATAAGCAAATGTTGATCAAGCAGATACGTCTCTGAGCAATACCACATTTTTATATTAAAAGGAAAAATGGAAATAGTACATTTCGATGCTAGTGCGGAAAAAATGGCATTTCCACGCGTGTGTTTCGTGTGTGCACGTGCGTGTGTGTGTTCCGTGTGTGTGTGTGTATGTAGCCGCCGTGCAGGTCAGGGCCTCGACGACTTAAATAAAACTTCGATTTATAATGAAGTGAAGTATAATCATCCCAAAGGTACTGGTTTACAAGGGTTCTTGCCAAAACGGTTCAATGTAGAAAGTAGGTGTTTATAGTATGGAGGATGATGAAAGAGACGACGACTTTTAATACAGTTGCGAAAAAATAAGAAAAACAACAAGCATTTTTTTTATGCAAATTAGTAAATATAAAATATTATACTATTATTACGTAAGTATCGTTATTTACCATTATTTGTTTATAATATATTTAAATTCTATGAAAACGATATCGAATGTTGCCTTTGGAAATTTAAAACATTCTTGCGGTAAGAAAAAACGCCTCTGCTTTAACAAGCGTTTCGGCAGCTTTCCGTTCCATTCAGACAACTTATTAATAACGGTTTTTCAATAATAAATATTAAAAAATAAACGTTATAATGATGAAGAGGTAAGTAATAAAATATGAAATATGCTTATATTTATTATTTTTACATTAACAGTAGGTTTTTATGTTGATTACGACTTTTAAAGGAAACTAACATTAACACTCATCAATAAGTAGTCATGAATTGGAACAAGTGGAAAAGTAAAAAGCACTAGTTCGCGAAATCCAAGTTTCCGCACGCTAAACAGCTACCTACGTAAAGTAGCACTTTTTGAGCAACTGTATTAAAAACAACGTACCTATCTAACGAGTAAAGTATCTATGCAATAATAAGGACACAATTACAATCCGAAACGATATCAGAAGGCCTTCCGCGAACCACGTTCGACGTGTTGCCTCCCTGTCACACTTACGTACTAATTTACAAGTGCGACAGAGAGGCAACACGTGGAACGTGGTTCGCGGTAGGCCTTCAGTACTCGTATCGCAAAATCGCTCGAGTTTAACAATTTGCTTAAACGCCAAATGAAGAACTGCAACATTGAGCCCCTACAGTGGGACAAGCAGGCCTCCAACCGCCGTGGCTGGAGATCTTTTTTCAAGAAACAAGCTGATATTTTTGAATCCCGTCGTTGAACAGAACTGGACGACAAGAGAGACGAGCTGAAAGCCCGACCACCAGCGGTGATCAGCTATAATATAAGATCGGCTACGTCAGCTACACGAGAGCACATGACCGCCAACAAAGGAGTTGAAGCAGTCGCCGTGGTCGAAAACCGTCAAGAGCATATACAAGGACGTGCTTAAGCGCCACCTAACTGCCTGCGGTACCACCTGACAAACGGGAGGAGTGAGCTTCTCTGCGGCCAGAATGGCGTTGCCGTGTCAAAACGAGCGTAAAGAACTTTTCATCACACTTGCTCGAAAAAGATCTTATTTCATGCAGGTGTACTGAAGGACAAAGGCATATTTTGTTCCCGCGGGAGTTATGGATGGTGAAAAAAAAGTTATAACTCCCTAGGGAGTTATAATTTTTCCACACAAACCAAGTAGCATAAATGTGTTTTACTTTTAAAATATTAACGTTTATAATATGATATTTTTGTTCATGTTTAAAATTATTTAATTTGATTAATTTAATAGTCTTTTAGTTTTATACAATTTTAAATTGTGGCTGAATGTCGGATAGGTCTGTGCCTTCGATGCGTAACCTGTCAAAACATGACAATACGGCGGACCAATCTTTGAAATGTCACCGTATTTAAGAATTATTTCGCTTAAAATTTAGTTTTTTCTTGAAAACATTGTGTGTAACTCCGGGGGTAATAATATTGTTACTCGAGTCTTTAATTAACTTAATTAAATATACAGGGTGATTTCGGGGTCGTGGAGCAAGAGAACAAGACATCACACAGAATTCAAAGATGAGTCTAATGATGTTGCTCATTATTTATTATCACCAATAATTATGATTATTTTTCAGATGGCAAGTAGAAAAAAACATATTTGCATACAGTTTGGTCACCCTACTCAATGTGACGTCTTGTCGCTTTCCATACAGCGTATGTCAAAAGTCATAGGGTGATTAAAACAAGTAATATTACTTTGCTAATCCGCGAGAAAATAACGTGTTAGTCAATCAGTGCTAACCCGTTATACTTACTTGCGTATTTTTACATGCAATTAATGTTCCCACCCTCCCACCGCAAAAATAAATACGCAAATAAATATAACAACCCACCACCAAAAGTACAAAACTCGACACGTGTTTCGCCTCTCTACGAGGCATCCTCAGGAGATGCTAGAGATGTTGACGGTATGACACCCGACAACTGACTGAGCTGTCTAGAACGGTCGGCCATATTTATACCTTGACCAGCCCCCCTACTGTGCAAGTGTGAGTGAGATGGAAAAATTCGTAATAACGGCGATGACGCAACATTCAACTGTTCGTTAAGAATCATCCCCCTATTGTTGTACCTAATTATTTCCAACTGTTCCAGAACACTCAAACGCAATCCTTTCTCGCAAACATGTAAAATATCAAAAGAATGATTCTCAGGTAAAGCATGGCCACTGTCTATCAAGTGCTTCGCAAAATTTGACTTTTCTGGATGGTTGTGTCTGTATGACGCAACATGCTCCTTATACCTGGTAGTGAAATTACGGCCTGTTTGCCCCACATACACTTTATTACAATTATCACAAGTAAGCTTATAAACTCCAGATTTTTTTCCCTTCTCGATCTTATCTTTCCCATTGCAAAGTTTAGAGTGCAAAGTGTTGTTTGTCCTAAAAGCCACAGGAATGTCGTTAGATTTTAAAATTTTGTAAATTGCATCTGACAATTTGCCAACATAAGTTATGCTCGCTTTGTATTTCTTAATCGGCTCAGAGGATCGTGCAGCATACAACATATTGTTGACTATACTATTTCGCTTTTTTCTGATGATTCCATCCACAACAGACTTATCATAGCCATTCGAAACTGCTAAATGATAAATATTATTTAGTTCAGCTCGATAGTGTTCATCAGAAAGAGGCACAGTCAACATCCGATGCACATAACAATGAAAAGCAGCCAACTTATGCTGCCATGGATGCGTCGAAGAAGCCGGGATAACCGAATCAGTATGTGTAGGCTTACGGTAAATTTGGAAAAGATGCCTATTATTCACTCTTGAAATTGTTAAATCCAGAAAATTCAATGAGTTGTCTTGCTCCAGTTCCTTTTTAAACTTGATTTTCGGATGCTTACTATTAAGTTCAGCAATAAAAGCATCCAGTTGGCCCATGCTCCCCATCCAACAAATAATCAAATCATCTACGTATCTAAAATAATATAAAATATTATTATTGCTTACAATGTGCTGGTTCTCAAAATGGTCCATAAAAATATCCGCCATTAAAGGACTCAGCGGAGAACCCATAGCCAAACCATCACTTTGCAAATAATACTGTCCCCCAAATCTGAAATAATTTTGTTTCATACAAATCGCAGTAAGATCTATCAACTCATCTACCTCCCCTGGATGCAACCGTTGCTTTTCAAAAAGACCCCTAAGAATATCCAAAGTATCCCCATATGGCACATTCGTAAACAAACTGTCTACATCTAATGAAAGAAGGACAGCATTCTCTGGTATGTTAATATCTTTTATTTTCTCTATTAACTGCAAGCTATTCTTCAAACAATATTTCGGCTGGAACTGAGACTTCTGTCTAATAATACAATTCAACCTCTTAGCTAGATTATAAGTTGGAGCACCCAAGTAAGAGACCACTGGACGAACCGGAATATTATCCTTATGGATTTTTGGAAGTCCGTAAAGAAAAGGAGCTCGTGGATTCATAGGCACAACCATGTTCTTTTGATGCTCGGTTTCAAAAACAAACATAGAATTTCTTATTGCATGTCTGAGATCTTTCTGGAACCCTGGAGTTGGGTCCCTATGCAAGCTCGAAAAACCATCACCTTGAATAAGATCTAATACTTTCTGATTATATTGTCCCTTCCCCATGATCACAATGCAATTGCCTTTGTCCGCTTTTGTAACCACCAGATCATTGTCTTGCACTTTCTGTTGTATAGATCTCAGCACCAAAACATCAGAAACAGCACCCTCAGCCTGTGCTGGACTAGAACTCTTAATAACATTAGCTACCATGGTCTTCGTATCTACATCACCACGGCCCCGCACTATTGCAACCTCTGAATCCACTGCTAAATTCTCTAGAGTTCCCTGAGTTATTTTTGGCCGGAAATTATATTTTAATCCTTTTCCTAAAAGCCCAATTTCATTCTCAGCAAAGTCTACATTAGTTATTATTGGGCTTTTAGGAAAAGGATTAAAATATAATTTCCGGCCAAAAATAACTCAGGGAACTCTAGAGAATTTAGCAGTGGATTCAGAGGTTGCAATAGTGCGGGGCCGTGGTGATGTAGATACGAAGACCATGGTAGCTAATGTTATTAAGAGTTCTAGTCCAGCACAGGCTGAGGGTGCTGTTTCTGATGTTTTGGTGCTGAGATCTATACAACAGAAAGTGCAAGACAATGATCTGGTGGTTACAAAAGCGGACAAAGGCAATTGCATTGTGATCATGGGGAAGGGACAATATAATCAGAAAGTATTAGATCTTATTCAAGGTGATGGTTTTTCGAGCTTGCATAGGGACCCAACTCCAGGGTTCCAGAAAGATCTCAGACATGCAATAAGAAATTCTATGTTTGTTTTTGAAACCGAGCATCAAAAGAACATGGTTGTGCCTATGAATCCACGAGCTCCTTTTCTTTACGGACTTCCAAAAATCCATAAGGATAATATTCCGGTTCGTCCAGTGGTCTCTTACTTGGGTGCTCCAACTTATAATCTAGCTAAGAGGTTGAATTGTATTATTAGACAGAAGTCACAGTTCCAGCCGAAATATTGTTTGAAGAATAGCTTGCAGTTAATAGAGAAAATAAAAGATATTAACATACCAGAGAATGCTGTCCTTCTTTCATTAGATGTAGACAGTTTGTTTACGAATGTGCCATATGGGGATACTTTGGATATTCTTAGGGGTCTTTTTGAAAAGCAACGGTTGCATCCAGGGGAGGTAGATGAGTTGATAGATCTTACTGCGATTTGTATGAAACAAAATTATTTCAGATTTGGGGGACAGTATTATTTGCAAAGTGATGGTTTGGCTATGGGTTCTCCGCTGAGTCCTTTAATGGCGGATATTTTTATGGACCATTTTGAGAACCAGCACATTGTAAGCAATAATAATATTTTATATTATTTTAGATACGTAGATGATTTGATTATTTGTTGGATGGGGAGCATGGGCCAACTGGATGCTTTTATTGCTGAACTTAATAGTAAGCATCCGAAAATCAAGTTTAAAAAGGAACTGGAGCAAGACAACTCATTGAATTTTCTGGATTTAACAATTTCAAGAGTGAATAATAGGCATCTTTTCCAAATTTACCGTAAGCCTACACATACTGATTCGGTTATCCCGGCTTCTTCGACGCATCCATGGCAGCATAAGTTGGCTGCTTTTCATTGTTATGTGCATCGGATGTTGACTGTGCCTCTTTCTGATGAACACTATCGAGCTGAACTAAATAATATTTATCATTTAGCAGTTTCGAATGGCTATGATAAGTCTGTTGTGGATGGAATCATCAGAAAAAAGCGAAATAGTATAGTCAACAATATGTTGTATGCTGCACGATCCTCTGAGCCGATTAAGAAATACAAAGCGAGCATAATTTATGTTGGCAAATTGTCAGATGCAATTTACAAAATTTTAAAATCTAACGACATTCCTGTGGCTTTTAGGACAAACAACACTTTGCACTCTAAACTTTGCAATGGGAAAGATAAGATCGAGAAGGGAAAAAAATCTGGAGTTTATAAGCTTACTTGTGATAATTGTAATAAAGTGTATGTGGGGCAAACAGGCCGTAATTTCACTACCAGGTATAAGGAGCATGTTGCGTCATACAGACACAACCATCCAGAAAAGTCAAATTTTGCGAAGCACTTGATAGACAGTGGCCATGCTTTACCTGAGAATCATTCTTTTGATATTTTACATGTTTGCGAGAAAGGATTGCGTTTGAGTGTTCTGGAACAGTTGGAAATAATTAGGTACAACAATAGGGGGATGATTCTTAACGAACAGTTGAATGTTGCGTCATCGCCGTTATTACGAATTTTTCCATCTCACTCACACTTGCACAGTAGGGGGGCTGGTCAAGGTATAAATATGGCCGACCGTTCTAGACAGCTCAGTCAGTTGTCGGGTGTCATACCGTCAACATCTCTAGCATCTCCTGAGGATGCCTCGTAGAGAGGCGAAACACGTGTCGAGTTTTGTACTTTTGGTGGTGGGTTGTTATATTTATTTGCGTATTTATTTTTGCGGTGGGAGGGTGGGAACATTAATTGCATGTAAAAATACGCAAGTAAGTATAACGGGTTAGCACTGATTGACTAACACGTTATTTTCTCGCGGATTAGCAAAGTAATATTACTTGTTTTAATTAGCATGGATTTCCGCAAAGTAACGCCTGATTCTATTAATTAGTCATAGGGTGACCATGATTACTTCGTATAAGATTCATTTTACTTGAAAAATAATAAAAATCAAAATAATTATCTTTCAATCAAATACTACCGTATGATAATGTAAATCATTTATAGATTCAGTACAAGTGGTTCTGGATCACGACCCAGAAAATCCAGAAATCACCCGTATAGACTTTCGTACATTATTTCACTTACCCCCCCTCGTTGCACAATGTACTATTGAACATTAACCTTAATGTGAAACGTCAGATACATAAATCCCGACCGAAACCCTCCTATAATTATACTTAAGTATAATATATTTGGCCAACTGTACTGCCCCACCTGCGATAGAGTTTTTAAAAATAAGTTCGGCTTTGCAAGCCATATTAGAGCTCACACGTTCGTAATTAGCTAGGTTCGCCGTGCCGATCACGGCATGGATAGCTATCACCGTGTCTATTTTGATTTCCGTTAATTTCGAGGGTGCATCCCTGAGCTTAAATTAAGTAACTTTCTCAAAGACACCGGTATTCTAATTGACTCCATTTCGGAGATAATCAATCATTCATTTTTATCTTATAAGGCCCTTACGAGCGTGTGCACTTGCCTTAAGGCCTGTTTACATATTGATTAGTGTTTAGTGCGAATTCATAGATTTGCTACTAAACGTAGGTAAGTACTATCTCGGACGATCGATGTTCGAAATGACATTGATATGTCATAGTTTTCAATTATTTGGTTGAGTTAAATGTAATGTCCGAGTTACAACAACGCTATATGCAACATTTAGTTACTTTTTATAAAAATAAAAAAACCAATTTTTTTTTTTTTAAATTAACTATGCCATTTTGTTTCCTTAAACGTACTTACCGATACGCTGATGTCAACGGAATTCAATAAAAACACGGTGTATATTAGCCCTATACAATATAGGTACCTACTAATTACTATACCTAGTTTCGAGTCAAGTGCCATTAAGTATACATTGATTCTCATAACAAAGCTAGTTCGTAAAGTCTTGTCTAATTCTAATAATAGAGGAACGAAACGGCAATCTATTACCTTCAGTAGTGATTCCGTTCGAGACAGGCGAGATACACCGAGCGATCTCATATAGCTGTATTACGTGTCATAGCGATAACTCCATGGATATCGCCATAGTATGGTAGCTCAGCTAGGGTCAGGCTAAGGTAACTGCAGCATGTTTGACCGTTGTGTGCAAGTGTTATTTTAAACCTCATAATGGGGTCATCCATAAATGACGTCACACTAATTTCATGGTTTTTTTAACTTCCCCCCCTCCTTATCACATCTGGTCACATGTTAAAAAAAAATTAAATCAAGAAATATTACTTTTCTAATCCGCGAGAAAATAACGTGTTAGTCAATCAGTGCTAAACCGTTATACTTACTTGCGTATTTTTACATGCAATTAATGTTCCCACCCTCCCACCGCAAAAATAAATACGCAAATAAATATAACAACCCACCACTAAAAGTAAAAAAACTCGACACGTGTTTCGCCTCTCTACGAGGCATCCTCAGGAGATGCTGGAGATGTTAAGAGCAATTCCTAGCTGAGCAACTTTTCAAATCTCGAATTTTTGAAGCTATGTTTCTGTCGCGCTGCGGTGGGCGGGAGCCGGAGCTATCTAAGTGTGAGTGCGCGCACACAGACGCGAGACTCGTGCGCTCGCTCATTGCGCGCCGTTCCGTCGACATCGCCCGCGAGCCAGACGGAATTTATTCTGCGCTGCCCGACGCAAGTTGTTTTTGTTGTTACCACGTAATATTGTTTTTCATTATTATATTATACTGTATCTATTACACCCTAATACCAAACACCCTATCACCTGTACTAAATGTATTTTACACCTATGATGACGAAATAATAAATGATTGATTGATTGATTGATATTAATTACCATATAGGTAAAAACTGCAAAAAATAATGATGCCTCAGCTTCGGTTGTCGTTGTACAGTCAAGTGCAAAAATATGTATCGAAAGAATCGTCTCATAAATATGGTACCTACTACGCTCTTATTACACTGGAATAAGATGCTATGGGACATATTTTTGAGTAAGATTTTTACACTTGACTGTACCTATCCGTATCAGTAAGTTGGGAGTGATCATGGTGTGTTGTGAAATTTTGTAAGTAGGTATAAATATACCTATGGTTAAACTACAATCTATTTAACTTGTAGTACGATGGGGCTAAACTTAGGCCGCCTTATTGAAGAACGTATCGCAATGACAATCTGGGTAAAGTATGTTGGGATAATGCCGGACAATTTTGGGACCAATTGAGAGAACTCGTGAAAAAATGTTTTTTCGAGATCTCAACACGTGAAAGATTCTTGAAGTACGTAGCGAATCGTTAAATAATAACCGTAGATTCGGCCTGAATTTTGGTAATCTTCAATATAGAACGGTTTTAGTTTTGTACCTGTGTAAAGATGAGACATACTTTTTTTTAGGGTAACGAGTGTTTTGCCATCAAGGGAGAACATTGGATGGTGAAAAAAAGTTGCTTCTAATGGAAAGAGAATAAGGTATCACAAAGAAATAGGTCCGGTGTCTACCCTTTTGTATCCGATCTTAACCTTGATACAAAAATTGGTAAAATTGTGGCTCTCAAACTTTGATACCTATGTCATAAGGCAATTTGATAAGTAAATAATGTGCTAAGAAACTACTTATTGTAAGGTTTACCCGAAGTAATAGAAAAAAACCACTAAAATAATAGATACGTTGCGAAGTTTTGACAATTTAAGATTTCGTGAACTGTACAGGTTTAGGGAAAGTGTAAATGTATTGTTTATTGAATGGAATGTACTGGAAGATATTAAGTACTTAAGTAGGAGGGACAAAAATCAAAATAAAAAATAATCGTGCCCAGTCATTTTTAATGAAGGTCGCCAAAAAAATAAGAATCAAACTTAGAAATCAAAAAGACTAAGTAGTTATTTAAAAAGGTCAAGGTCACTGAAAGCCCATCTTGAAGTATGGAAAATAATTAACATTGCGATTTTGTTGGTTTAATTTTGCAATATATAGTTGATATACAATCTTTTTTTTTTGATACAATGTAAGGATCGTATGTAAAGAGTAAAGTAAATAATTAAATATATAGGAAAAGAGAGCCCTCTTGAAGCATTTTAAGGAAACTAATTTCGAAGCCCTATCTCTATTTTGTATCCGAAACTAGCAATGTATGTATGCGTGCACATCTACATATGCATCCGTATGTGTAGGTACTTTATTGCGAAAAATTGCTCATTTGCTATCTATTTTACTCGATTTTGTTATAAATTTCAACATGTATCATCATCCCTATACAATATAAATACTCTTTATTGCACACCTCAATAAAAGAAAACAATACAAAAGAAAACATACACATAAGCACAGGTAAACAACATGCGGTCTTATCGCTAAAAGGCAACCCTTGGGTTGCGGAAATTAAAAAAATTACATTGTCAGTAACCGTCGCGCTGGTAGTGGTACTGGATAAAAATAATGGTACGAAAGTGTGATCAAGAAAACAATAAATGTGATAATTAAGGTCAGTAGGTAAATTGAAGAAAATTTAAAGTTTGATAATCACTGCTGTTTTTTAAATAGGTAAAGATCTGATTGTTTCTGGTCCGATCTTTACCTGGAAGGGTCAAGATCGGATATCGGTCTACAGCAGTGCTAGGTCTGTTAACACAATTACAAAAACAAACACAGTTTCATCACAATACGCAAAATAAATTACAGAGCGAAGATCGGATAGAAGGAAGAATTCGCGAAATTTACCTTGCTCTCTGTGATTGCACATAGCACAAGCCCGACTCCCTGAGCGACGCGGGGACACTGACAGTCGAGGCGCAATGAAATGGCGTCTTACACAATGTTGTCAACATTAAAAAATAAAGCCAAATTAGGGGGAAATGAATGTCCTACGTTCTTCACCCGCATCCGGTATTTACCCAACATACCTTAATCGTTGAACCGCCGCATTTCAAAATGGCCCTTATTTTGATATCGGCTAGCCGTAATGTAATACGGCGGATTATACAATACGACTGCGATACTTATATATAAATCCCCTCGTCAATGTAATTTCATTAAATTTGCTATAGTAGTAGTAGATTAGTGGCAAACATCAAAGTAGTTATCTTTTACTTGTGACGCACAAGTGTGAGCAATGTAAAATATTATGTTTCTAAAAAAAATTGCCTACTACGTAATAAAAGAAAATGTGATTATTAAATTATAATACGAAAGGTGGTCAAATCGCAAAATGCTGTCGTTTTATTTAAAATAATGAAATAATTAGACCAGTTCCGAAAGTACCGGGAAATCCCGGTTCTTTAAAACAGTACCGGTTCTGCAATCCCTAATAAGGATGTTATGCCCATCACTATTCCTTCTGTGTACGTATATTTAGAAACTGTCTCCGCCTCCAATTCGTGCGATAAGGACAACTGCAGCTCGGACCGAAATTCACTCGCAAAAAACTCAAAAATCGAGGTTTCGCTCTCGACTGTTTCCTCCTCCAAAACGCAACTAATCATTATGAAATTTTGGAAATTGCAAGAGGAAGAAATAATCTATGCCGCTATGTTTTGATTTTTTGGATATTTTTTGTCATATTTGTATACTGTGCCTTTTTTTACAGCCAATTCAATTTAGCCGTTTTTGCGATTTTCGAGGCGCTGTATCTTTCTTCAAAATAAAATAATCCAAAAAAGCAAAACATAGCGGCACAGATATTGATGATATTGATCTTATTTGAAAAAATCACTGCTCTAGGTTAAAAATCCAGGGAGGAATCAGTCGAGAGCGTTTGTATGGAAAAATCGCAACTAGGAATTCCTCTTAACGGTCTAACACCCGACAACTGAAAAATCTGAAAGTTCAGGATTTCCGCAAAGTAACGCCTGATTCTATTAATTATCTGGTCACATGTGGCAAACCCCTCCCCCCTGGTGTAACGTCACAAATGTCACAATTTTGTTTTTATAGAAATTGATAAATGAATTAGTTATTACTATTTTTTTTATAAAAGGTATAAAAATTACACGAATATAAACGATTATCATTGCTAAAACTAGTTATTTAACGGTACAGTGAATAAATAAAAACAAAACAATTTTCGGTTACAGATGAAGTTGAAGTGACATCATAAAGTTTGTGACTCCCCCCCTCCCCCATGTCACAACATGTCACATTTTCCTGATCCCCTCCGTCCCCCTAAACGTGTGATGTAATTAATAGACGACCCCTAATTTCATAGAATTTTGACGTTTATGAAAACATTTCCACTCTCTGTTATCAAACACGGTGCAGAGTTAGTTTAGCCAGACTGACCTTTTATAATTACATACTATGTGCTTAGTAGCTTTTGCCTGCGATTTTGTCTCATTTCGATGATAATAATGATTGATCAAAACTATCCTATGTCCTTATCCCGGTACTCAAAATATCTCCATACTAAATTTCAGAATTCGGTTTAGTGGTTTAAGCGTAAAGAGGTAATAGACAGACAGACCGACATAATTGCTTTCGCATCTATAATACTAGTTATAGTAGGAGCATTCCATGAAAACGGTTTTTTTTTCTTCTAGTCTTTTTAACAAAATCTATTATTAAAGCAATGCCTCAAAGTATTGGCGTAATTATGAGTAGAGATGCCACGAATATTCGGCAACTATTCGGTATTCGGCCTTTTCGGCCACTTCGCCGAATAGGCCGAATACCAAATATCTCTTACACCTACATAAAAAGATAAATTGAACAATAAAAACAACCGCAACCAAGCACTTCATTTAATGTTTAAAATGTTTTCTTGGAAAGTTGTTAACTGAAGACTGTTTTTTGAGCATTTCTGGTTACTAATAATTTTATATTTTTGGTTACTAATAATTTTATTTTTATCATGGGTTTTTTCATAATAAATATGAGTCAATATGTACAAATGTTATGCCGAAAATTCGGCGCTTTGGCCATAAAAAATTTGGGGAATCTCTAATTTAAAGTACGAATCACTTACGTAACATTTGCTTTAATGTCTAATTTCTTTGTCAACTTACGTATCATAGTAAAAGTAGGTCATAAAGTTTTTTTAAGAACACAAGCGTCTTTAAGATGACAATAATAATACACGATAAAAATACAAGCCATATTAAAAGTACGAGGCTTTGAAAGTAAAAAAAAAAAATTGCAATTGTCGATTACGTAACGGTGGAATTCTCCAGTATGGATTATCTCATGTGTATGCAAGTACACTAAGTACTACATATAATTCTATGTTCGAGGCATAATACCATGCACTTTACCCTGTAACCTCATTCTAGCTAGACAGACTAAATATAATGACAATTAAAAATGAATTAAGTATCATAGTTTACCTTAAAGAGTTTCCCAAAGCGTTTAAAACGGAACACGCAATGGAGCCCATTGTTAAATATTAACAGAAAAGGCAACTTTCGGCTGATTCAAGTTGGACGGATATAAAGTTGTGACGTCATTTAGCTATTTACAACTGGTTACCGGATCGTCTGATCTATCCATCGCTTTACGCGGGCGAGTCGGGCCAGTGTAACCATAGCCTTAAGATTGATAACCAAGCATTTCTGGGGGCCTACCGCGGAAACCGAAATTCGCAAATTGCGGTGATCTTTCTCTTTTACTCACACTAAGACATAATTAGAGTGACAGAGAAAAATGCCCGCAATTGACGAACTAGCAAACGAAATAGCAAAAAATGGAGGCGGCGGTGTAGGCGACCGGTAGCTTAGCTGTGTCGGAGTGTGTGTTGTGCTTGCTGATGCTCTGCTACTGGTGTAGGAGGGCTCGGGGCAAGGCGGGACTCAATAAATTGCGTGGAATTGAACTTTAGTATAATATATGAAACATCTAATACTTGTTTTGCTATTTTTCAGGGTTTCTCTAATAACAAAAGTTACTTATAGTCATAGGTCTATACCCATTCACATATACTCGTATTTTTGTATTTACGTAATGCTGTACACACTCGTCGAGAGTCTCGGCACCGCTCCGATCCAATCGGAGAAGCGACGAGACGAGGAAGAAACAGACGAGAAGGGAGCAGCAAGTACACACTGGTTCTCGGCCTGTCTCGGGGTGTCTCGACGAGTGTGTACATGATTCGGTCAATTTATGTTCTAATGTATGAGAAACACAAACAAATTATATCCAGCTTGAAACTTGATGTGGTGCTTTACGCACACTAGCGTCCCATCCCCTCCCCCTGACGCAACCCCCCCCCCCCCCTTTAGCATGAAAATGTCCCGGTTGACGGTTTATTTTCATTTTTGAGAAAAGTATTATAGAGTTAGGAAAAAAGTGACAATGCAAGAAATAATCCTTATCAATTCTTAACAAATAAGGTTATATTATTTTTTTGTTATAATGCAACATTTGTATGTTGTATTTGTATTATACCACACGACAAAATTTTGCCGTTTAACAAGCTGGGTCAAGATGGATCATGGAGTGATGGGTCAGCATGATGGGGTAGTGGTGTCGGATGGCTTATGGCGCCGCGGGAGGCGATGGGATGGCCTCGGTGTCGGTTTTTCGTCCGCACATCAAAGGTAGTGGGCCAGCGATGGTGCGTATGCGTACGCATCTATACACGTGGCCCATTCCATAATGCGTGATCTCAACCATCGCATGGCCATGGTTGAGATCACGCATGGTCCAGCGCTGGGCCATCGTGTAGATGGGCACCAGACGAGTTACTGAAGAAACTAGAGCGCTCGACTCGCTAATGCTTGCACAGGGATCGGAACAACTCAATCTGATCGTGTATTCTCGGACAACTCCGATGGATGTTACAGTGTTCCAAGTTTTTAGCTCTGATTTGTGTCTAGGTCGGGTATTCTTAAAATTGGATCGAATAAGTACAGGTTATACGAACGTGAAAACGGTCAAAATAATTAAATAGTACTTAAGCGTAGATTCAGATCCGAAATATGGTAGGTTTTTTTTTTTTTAAACGTTTGCTGTGTCAGTTGAAGACACAGGGCCCTCGCTACTGATACGGGCGACCCTGTGTCCGAGGTGACATTTTCGAAGGTTATAATTGTTTATACGATGCCGGGTCCGGCATCATCATCAGGCTAAGAGCAATGCTGATGCACGAATTGAAGACCCGGCGTTGCTGTTTTGATTGAGCTAATATGGATTCATGGTCCCCGCGTAGGGTAGGGTAGTGGTGATGTGTGATTAAGTTATGATTTTCTTGTTGTTTGAGAAACGTTAAATGTTGGTTTGAGATGTAAATATGGTTTGAAATTTTAGTTTTTTTGATTTTTGAGTTGGCACAATTGGTCTAGGTTGGAGGGACCGCAGTAGAAATAAATAGAATCTCTCAACGGACGCTGCTGCCCGTCCGTCGGTTTTCCCTTAGTCGCCTTTTACGACACCCACGGGACGAGATGGGGTGGTGCTATTCTAAACGCCGGCACCACACGGCGAATATGGTAGGTTATCGCAGCAGGTCCTAACTGACCTGCTCAATGAAGATGGCATATGAAACTTTGCAGAAATGTCAGAAAAAATGTCCGGGAGGCTTATTCCGTAGTAATAACTGGTTGAGATTTTGATTTGAATTTGTTCTTGGTGTTTGGATTTAGTATGGAATGGATAGGTATGACCTGTCAGCTGTCAGTCATATAGTTATTATAATCAGAGTAAACCTTCCGTTTTAAATAACAGATAAGCATAAGCACTGAGGGCTTCGAAAATCGAAAATTTCGTTATCTGCCTCTTAATTACTCTTGCATTTTGGAGTGATAACAAGGGAGATAACGAATTTTCGATTTTCGCGGTAGATCTTTAGGTCTTTAATTTTAAATTTTTTTAAGAGTTAGATTAATTAAAGAGTTAGGAGCATTGAATGATTTGTATGAAAAATTGATGTACCCAAGACGAAACCATAAGGCTCGCATTGTCAACAAGTTATCAGATCTCATGTAGAGCCAAGCTTCTAACTTTGCACGCCGTATCTCTACAAGATTTTACATGAAAAAGTTTTTGTTGGGATTCCAATTTTCTCCAAAGAAACATCATGAAACCTATAATGTCTTATACTTAACAGGGAGGAATATCTTTGCGATCCTAGCGAAATAATAGTATATTTTCTATGAAATTCCATTTCGGGAGAAAACGTTTTCCACATATTAAATCTTAACAAATCACTTTGATTTTGATGTCGATCGCTTCCGGAAAATATATTCTAGGTTTATAGTTTTGGCTTTAAATTTTTTTTTTTTTGCATTTGAAAATAGGAAAACCTTAACCTAGTTTTTCATCGTGTCAATAACATACTAAAAAATCATGGAGAATGGAAAATATTTAGAAGTGGAAAAACGTTTTCTCTTTTTGTATGGACGATCACGTCTTAAATATACTCCTGCAACGGTATCATGGTCGCATTTTTATCACCTGTCACTATTCCCGTCACTTTCGCACTTACATACTTGTTAGAACGTGACAGGTATGGTGACAAATGATAAAGAGCCGACCATCTTAGCCCTACTGTAGGGCGAAAGTGACAGGCATAGTGACAAGCGATAAAAATGGAACCGTGCTGCCACTGCAGGAGCCCAGTATATTATACCAGCTGTAAAATTATTGGTAACAAATTTCTTAGCATCTTTATGTACATCACCGTGTAGGTAAGCCTAAAACGAAACTCCTTAAATTAGGGTTACCACAAACACGCCGTAATTCGTTTACCATCGCTTTGAGATCGGCCGTTCCCTAATAACGAGCGTCCAGCTTTAAGCTAATTATTGGCCACTGATGAGATTCATAAAGGCATTGCCCTACTGCCTGGTATTTTCCTTGCATCCTACTAACATTAATTATATACGGGTCATTTTCCTTGCATCATAATAACATTATTATACACCGGCTGTTAAAACTCGACAGGTTAAAGGCGTATTCTTGACCGCATTTAGAGACTAAAATTTCAGATAGTAACAATTCTTGTGAATAATTGGTTTTGTAATAACTTAGTGATAAAAGCCTTTTTTAGCTGCGACGCTGCCTCTATGACTTGGTTTAGACATATCTATTGACAGACATAAATATTTTTAAAGGAAACTCAAATTTTTTGTTTTCACATAAGAATAAAAACTTTACGTACTTTTTTTTTATACTACGTCGGTGGCAAACATGCATACGGCCCGCCTGATGGTAAGCAGTATCCGTAGCCTATGTACGCCTGCAACTCCAGAGGAGTTACATGCGCGTTGTCGACCCTAGCCCCCTCCCAACCCTCGTTGAGCTCTACTCAACACTCGTTGAACTTATTCGTTGTAATGTTTTTTTTTTCGCAAAGATGTAAAAAGAAATAACGCGTCGTGTATAGAAAACACAAAATAAAATTGTTCGGCAAAAGCAAATGTTTTTTATCGAAATTTACCAAAACTTACATAACTTTTTTTGCTCCTTTTCAAAAATGCTTGTGGTTAAAATTTGTCGGGTTTTACCAGTACACAGGGCCATAAATAAATTGTTTTAGGTTATAATTTGACTATACGAAAAGTTTATTTTTATATGGAGTAGCTGGATCGAAATTATTTTCGTTGTGTTAATTTGGACCACACAAACACGCGTGTGTTTCTTTTTTTTTTTAAGTCGAACCGGTTAAGACTAATTAGACTATGAAGTAGTAGAATATAAGCTCCAGTATGTATTCTCTACTAAGTATAAGACGACCGGGCTGGCCTAGTGGGTAGTGACCCTGCCTATGAAGCCGATGGTCCCGGGTTCGAATCCCGGGTGTCCCTGAGTGGGTGTTTTAGTCAAGTATGTATATCGTCGCCTAGTACCCATAGTACAAGCTTTGCTTAGTTTGGGGCTAAGTTGATCTGTGTGAGATGTCCCCTAATAATAATTTATTTATTCGTAGTTTTCGGTCACAGAAGTCAAAACTTTTTGTATAGCTGAAGTACCGACTTTATATTTACCTATTTTCCTAAGTAAGTATGTAAGTAATGGTACAATACAGGTTGTTACAGGTGATAAAAGAGTTCACATGGCACCCCGGGGGGTATGGCAATTTCCTTAAAACTATATTTACATAAGGCTACTTATATCTAAAATATGATTTTTCTTAACTAATTTGTGTAACAATTGTGAAGCTACCATATATCGTTGTCTAGGTACCCACAACACAAGCTTTATTGAGCTTAGTCAATTTGTGTAACAATATCCTATATAATATTTATTTATTATTATCATAATACCTATTTATATGGGACTTGCGAACTACGCACTAAACTAGCCAACAGGTCGGTTTGTTACAACAAAATCGGTTACAGGAAATTGATAAAATTCTTTATTTATATTACTTAAGTTCAGTTATTTTTTGAATTACCTACACAATGAGTTCGGCTATCAGTTTTCAGTCTACTAAGTTTGTTTTCCTCGAAACGTTATACCTAAATATGATTTCAATTACGTACAAGTTCAACGAGTAGGAAGTAGGAAGTAACTGAAAAAAGGAGAAGTTCAGATTTCAGATTTATTTGGAGAATGTCCACTTTTTTATTTTCACTGCTTAAAGTCCACAATTCGCGTAGGTAATCTAATAGTTCTTGCGGGTTGAAATTATTTTGTAAATAACGAAAATACTTGACAACAAAAATTAGTTTAAAAATTAAAATACTACACGCATACACATACTCTATGGAAGACCAACGGCCGATTTTTGAATTTCGAGCGCTCGATTTCGTGTACTACTAGGTTTTCCAGAGGGGCTACAGTATGGAGTTCTTCAAAAAAGGAGTGTACAGGTTTTTAAAGGCTCGGCAACGCCTGCAATACCTCTGGTGTTGCAGGCGTCCATGGGCTACGATGACTGCATACCATCAGACGGGCCGTATGCTTGTTTGCCACCGACATGAAACCAAATTCTACTACTTAATAGAATTGAAAACGACTGGTCAATGCCACTAGGTTCCCAATTTCTATTGCTTGCATTTCAAATATGATCGATTCGCCATTTTCCACAGATTATTTATCGATGAAATCGAGCACTGGAAATTAAAAAATTGACCCCCGGTGCTGGCTTTTGCTTATATAATGAGTTTGTGTCAATTTCGTGCTGCATACTTAATGATTTTGTTGACTCTACATGTTTTGTGATCGTCACGAATAAATGTATTTTTATCATTTTTCAAATAATAGAGAGTACTCATAAAAATAGTAGAATATCCAGTAACATTGAGAGTGAGACCACATTCTTTTCTTTTTATACTATATTTAACCCCCATTCGATTTATTAGATTTTTTTTAAATCCTGGTTTCTGGAAAAAAGAAAATTTGTTGCTGTCATGATTTAAAAAAATAATAATGGCCTGGAGCCAAGCCGTCATGACATGATAACAGATCTGTTTTTATGTAGGTTTTGATTGTAAAATTATTTTTAGAAGTTTGCAAGTTTACTTTTATTCTAACAAAGTACTTATTTTCTAAGCAAATAAACTCACATATTTTTAGGATTCACATTGTAATTTGTTTCAGAATGTATAAAAAATATTCCTTATACGATAACTATTCATGGCCAATGACCTCCGAATCTCATAAAACAATAAGGTAAGTGCACCGATAGTCGATTCCGTTTGATTCGGCCGGGCAAGGACGGAGTAATGCATTGTCCGTGCCGTGCACCCCCGAAAATACAGCCGCGAAAAAACGCCACCTCCCAGTAATGTCCCCCCACCGCGCACTAAGCTTCTTTTTTTTAATACATAACTTTTTTTCAAGATGCATTTTTACATGTTTCGGTCTAAAACTTTACACACCCAGCGGCAGAGCCGACGAAAACGGTAACGCCTCTCGAAGCACGGATTTCTCGCTCGCGCGCACGCAAAAACGCCACCGGACGATAGTGGCGCGAGCGAGACGCCCCACTCGTGCCCACTGCTGCGTCTTCAAGCAAGATTAAGGCTCTATTCCGCTTTCCCGGACGCATATTCTTGATCAAAACGCATCCAAACGTAAATATTGACCGCACTCACCCAAGAAAATGTAACATGCGTAACAAACTACGCAAAGGAAACGACTGATTAGCGTTATTAAAAAGTTGTTTAAACCGAACCGTACGTCTCACTCTAGCGTCCACTACGAAGGCATTTGCGCCACGACAATTGAGTTGAGTTGAATTGAATTGAGTTGGTTAAACCGTAAAAACTGTGCGGGCGGGCATGGCGCGAGAGCGAGACGAACAAAAGGCGGGTCGGCCGAGAGACCGCTGCCTTCTTCTCCTCGACTTACGCCGACTCGCGTAGTGAACGTCAGCCGACTGACGTGGCCGGCCGTGTTTGCGTTCGCGCGTTTGACATCCGTTAAAAAAAACATTCCGCGCGTCTTCTGAATTTAAACTTTTTAAAACTGACTGGGTTTTTTATTGGTGCGCCACAGTGCATGGATTGATTTGTTTCCTTTGAAGACAAATTGGAAGTATTGCAGTGAAGTCATAGTCGGTGGTATTGGCCGTTGAGACGCTATAAAGTGATGTATCAGCGACCGCCGGGCAATTAGCGATTGCTTCGTAAACAAAGCCTTTCGCCTAAACTGCAGACTCTTGGAATATTGTAAGTGTAATATTATCAAAACTAAGCTAAGCTTTAGTAATGTACAACTTTTTTGAAGTAGAAAACTTTCAAAACTTTTTAGACGTTTACTTTCATGAAAAGAGAGCATGAAAACCCCTTAACGATTGTTTTAACGGAATGCCTCATATAAAACACCCACACGGTCAAAATACGGCAGTAGGAAATTGTATGTAAATTCGAAAATCGAATGTGTGCTGATTGGTGGAATTATTCCGAGAAAACGCTTGTGTAATGAGAGGAGTATCCTGATAATTCGTCGAATTAATATATGACGAAAATAATGTATTAACTTTCGCGAAATGGTTTATTATATTTTTGAGGTGCGAAACAGGAAAGTAGCCGTTGGGCGGAGCGTCGATCCCAACAACCAGCTGATTGGTTCAAATACTTGTGTTGCATTTTCTGTAGGTATTTTTTTTACTTTTTGCACGCGGGAAAACTTTTTGCTGAACTTTTTTTGTTTGCGTATCAATTTTCTTTCGATGTGAGGGAATTCGGATATATCGAATGAGCACGTGTACTTTTAAGAATGTGCATGTGTATGTGTATATACAGGTGGCTCAAATTCGTTGATATTTATAATTTTCAAAAATGTGTGCGTTTGTATATCAATTAAAGGTGGATATTTAGAAGATAATTTGTTTTCTTTAGTTATATGATTGTAAGTAGTTTACATTTTTAATGATATTTTGTAAAAGACTATCATGATGATGATGGTGATCCTGTTACCTATCCCTCCTATGTCCAGCGCGGCCTCCCAGCTCCGCCCAGCCAAAAAAAAAATTATAAAAGACGATTATAAGTAAGTAAAAAATCTTTTGATTTTTGTCAACGTTTTTTTGGACCATAGTAGGTCTTAGTAGTATACGTGTATCGTACTTACTTTGATGGATTGAAATTTATAAAATTATGTATGATCAAATGATTCAAATAAAAAAAATACTTTATACGTAGATTAAGAAGATCAAAATAACTAAGTAAAAATCTATCAAACGCCCGATGGATATCGGAATTAAACTAACGTATTCAGTTTTCGTGTCTAATGCCACAACCCCTAGACCACTCGATCCCACATTGGTTCGAATCCAACCTTAGTCACCATAGGCCTTTGTCATTTATCCTTAGTATATCCTAAGGCCTAAAAAATGGCATTCAAATTTGAAATCAACAGTGTAGGAAACGTTGGCTAAGTTTAGAAATCTAACGAAACGAAAGAAATGCGATGTTCCAATAGGGTAGGCAACTTTCAAACGTTTGCATAGATGGCGCCATCATAGCTTTCCCGTCTTTAGTTTAGTTCTATGAGATTTGGCTTAATCTTTTTGGCATGTATAAAAAAAATTGGGCTCAATTCTAGCCTTTGACAGGGCTGACGCCATCTGTAAAATGTCTACTTTCAATCATATTGAAGTCTATAGTCTACGGGCAGGACCGTGGGCATCAGGATAAATTTCTAAAATTATGAAGGTTACTATCTCGAAACATTTAATAAGAATAGTTATTTATGCCCTAACTGTATTTAATTAATAGTTAATTAATTTAGCAATTATGTGATAATCGATTAATGTTGATGAATAATTCATTTACGGACCTCGTGAAACTAACTAGTTACTTCGTTTTATTATAATTGAATTTCTACTATTAACTGCACTTTTTTTTCCTCCTGTAATTAAATTTCATACAAAATGATGCATACTATATTTTTGTTTCATAGTAGAGGCGAGCATTATCCCTACTTATAAATACGAAATTAGTCTTATAAATTAAACAAAAAAATATTTTTACAAAAAAAAAAACTGGGCGCGATAACTAGTGCACCGGAAAATAGAAAAGAACCATTAATAGGGAGTATTACTGCAATGTTCTGCCGCCAGAGAGCAGCACTACCACATATTGTAAACCATAGAGTAACTTATACATACTATGCCCTAAAGTTTCTTGAGAAGTTTTCTCAATGACATTGATGCATCAAAGTGGTGTGGCGAAACGCGAAAATCGCATTTTCGTTATCGATTGATATGCAAGAGTTATAGAGAGGCAGATAACTTCTATTCTCGGGTTTCACGGTGGGCTAGTGGCGCCCTCTACGCAGGGTTTAGTGTAATATCCCCTAATGAGTTTATCGATACAACGGTCTAGCCAAAATGACAATGATGACAATCATACATTAACAAACGCTAAACGAAATTAAAAATGTATCGAGAAGACAGATGCTACGAAACGACACGTGACAATTTCCATACATTATTTACGTTTCTTTTTTTTGCCACTTTTTTATGTAATCTGTATTGCCACTTTTCTAGTCAGGACCGAGAACACCTTTCATCGTTATAGGAGAACAAAAAAGTCCCTAAATTTCCATACATTTTTCAAACTTTCCGTTTTGTTACCGCCATACAAAGTATATGGGGAAATGGTAACACAATAGGAAAAAACTCTGGGATATTTTTCCCCTATTAGGATCGAAAGAACTGATTCCAAATAGAAATAACCCAAAATTTATGAAAAAATACAGCAATAATAAGGAATCCCAACAGCTATAAAAGATACATTCATCTGTTTAGATAGTAATACAGAGCCAATTATAGGAACTCTCAAATAAAAACTGGATATTAAATTACACAGTTCATAGATATAAAAACATATGTGATACAAGATATTACAATATGGAATATATCAAAGATTAAATAAAAGAGAAATAAAAAGATATGAGCAGACATAGGAATCCGTGGGGCAAAATTGTTTGACAAGTAGGGAGTTCCTGTATCGATAAACTCAACTATCCATGCTAGTTCTATATACTAGCATGGATAGTTGAGTAAAAAAACGATTAAATAATAATTCAATATACTCTTCTTCGTTTTTAAGACAAGACAAGACAATTTTATATCATCGATAGTCGAGTTTATCGATACAGGAACTCCCTACCTGTCAAACAATTTTGCCCCACGGATTCCTATGTTTGGATATGAGCAATGAGTAAGAACACTATAATTTATAAAAGTATACTAAAGTTAAACAACTTAATAAAATAAAATAATCCGTCAACCTCTAATTCGGTTTAGGGTTAGTTCCAAACCTTTAGATCATTGTTGGGCAAAAGGCACACTCTGTCTCCCCAGTGCACCCCCAGTAGCCCAATGCCCTCGAGGGTGCATATAGGATAGATATAATAGCTATACGTGCTTCCGGTATAGGTAAGAGGAAAGGGAATACGTAGGCTGCTTTGGAAAATACAATACTTCAGGAAATTATTATTGATAATTATTATAAGTACCATTTAAAAAATGTATTGAATATGAAGGCGAAAACTATGAAAAATAATTTTAACATACTTTTTTTCTATTCCCGAAACTTTCAGTTTGCCCTACGATTACGTACGGTAACGTTCGATTTGAAGCTGGCCCGAAGCGGCTAATCTTTTGTCTATTGTTAACTAAAACGGCGCGTGCCCACTACCTGCAAAAAAAGGGTCGAATATTTCTAATTGGCACTTGAGCGCGGGCTAGTCCAACGCTCAAAAAACCAGTGTAGGTGTGCTCTCCGATAACGCACGTTTGTTACGCATATCGAGGACACTTTTTAGACTGGTTGGGTGGCGTTCGACTCGCCGGCATTCCGTAACCGTATAGGGACCACACAAGAAATCGCAAATTATTTTCCATTTGTTCATTTTGAATCTTATTTCAATTACCATAGGAGTTGTAATTAAATAACCGGTTAAAGTGACCGGGCCCTTTTTTTGCAGGTAGTGGCACGCACCGTTTTAGTTAACAATGGACAAAGGGTAAGCCGTTGGGGGCCAGCTACGAATCTAACGACTATAACATCAATGGTTTTCCATTTAAATACCTAATAAGCGTAAGGCAGTAAGTTCGTGTTCTTCTCTCTCTCTCACTGAGCATATGCGTGAAGGAGATGGAAGTGCGTGCCTGGGAGCGCAGATATCATATTTTTTCATTTAAAATATTTGTGTTTTAATAATAAAAAAAGTAATAGCTGAGTTCCCTCAAGGATGATATTGCTCATTTTTAGAAATAAGTTTCATATTTTTAGTTTTTGTGTATAATTTTTTATAGTTGTTTTTCTATCGTGCGAAAGTTAAAACTTAGGATTCGAATTGCTGAAGTCCCTAGTGGTCAGAAAAGCCTCAAAATTGATAAAAAAAAACAGTACGACTTTTTAAAATCTGTTTTCTGAACCTACTCCACCGTAATAGAAATGATAATCAACAATACAATATACTCCAACATGTATGGAGTATTGAGACAAACCTTCCTGTTATAAGTTATAACACTATATTTTAATTTAGTTAAGATAGAAATAATTATTTTATATAAAGTATCCACATTTATAATGTTGTGTTGACGTATTAATTATAAAAAGCTTTGAGCATTATAACAGTCGATTCATATAAAACCACCGATAAGACTAAGTATATTTATTGATTTATTATTAAATTATTAATATATTTTCAAAGGAAAGTGCGCCTGCGCAAGCGTAAGAAAATTCATTAATTACGATATTTTAATGAAACTTACCCGTTGGTGGCCAATTTCTCCCACGAAAATAATAAAATAATTATTTTATTAAGAAACGTATAGGTTTCCATTGAATTTACAATACCTGGAGCTGCGTAAAAAATGCTTAATAGTAAAAAAAATCTCGAATAATCTAACTTCGCCGACCATCCCATCTTAAAGGCCGGTGATGCTCTTGCAACCCCTCTGGTGTTGCGGGTGTCCATGGGCGACGGTAATCGCTTATCATCAGACGATCCGTCTGCTCGTTTGCCTCCTATGTCATAAAAAGTCCCCAACGTCGTGTAATATACTCGTATTTTTTTAAACTTAAATTAAATAATTAATTACTAAACGCGCCTACGATATAATTTATAGTCTGTCAAGAAAAATATGTCAGTAGCAATGTACAGCAAAATGAAGTAGGGCAACACTCATTTCATTTCATTTCACTCAAAAAGCAGTATTGCGTTGGTATTGCGCTAAGAAAAGCAGCAATGTGAACCAAAACATGTACCTAATGATCATAACCTCAAATTTTACAAATATTTACGATCAACGAGCGTGATTGTATATTGTACGCACCTTGACTTTGCTTAAGTTCATGCACAAGCTTATTTAATATATTGGTATTTAATGGTGACAGCAGAAACTTCTCTTGAAATAGCAACGATTCAGAATGTAAACAAACATGATGGTTGTCATACACTATCCACATTCCACAGATAAAACACAGACGATTTTGAAATTATTCGAAAACAGTGTTGCTAACCCGCGATGTTTCAAACTTGCCTCCTTTTGCTACTGACAAAATTTGCTTGACCAAAATATAATGGAATTCTGATTAAATGCTACTTAGTTACGGCGAATTTAGGCCATGTATTTTTGCCAATACCTTATTTTCAATGTACGGCAACATCGCTAACGGGGCCTGGTAGTGACGTTGAGTACTAGATATAATAATTTGCCACAGCAAATGTATAAGTTGGTGAGAGTTAAGAAGTCCATTTTGATAGCTATGAATTGACCCTTGTATTTCCGAAGCTAAGACAGACTGTTAACTAATAGCCTTAAGGCCACTTGCTCCATCCCACTAACCCGGGGTTAACCGGTTAAACCGTTAACCCAGTGTCAAATTGTATTGGTAACCATGGTAACTCCAGGTTTAACCGGTTAACTTCGGGTTAGTGATTGGTGCAGGTGGCCCTTAGTGTCATGTATTAACCCTATCAGGCACAGAACATTAAGCCCAAAGAATCTGGAACTTCCTCCGAAAATACCGTCACAACAGATCACTGCTTGGTCGACGTGGCAATCAAACCACACTAACAATAGTAGTGTCATATACATAGAAGGGTCAATTCATAACATAACTGTCAAAATTTACTTCTTACCGGCCAGGGACTGTAGTTTTGAATTAAAGCGAGCTAATAAACAAAATCATTACACAATTAAACAATTGCCAAAGGTTTCCCAAAAACTGGAACTCTAAACAATTTTATCTTAACCATCTGCAATTATCAATTAAAAATATCACGCATTTAGCGCCACGCGTCATTACCAATTAATTTGAGACTAAATAGAAAATTACTGTTTTTTCACACGACGAAAATGAGAAACGCTATGTATAGGTCACATTTTTTGCTTGTAGTCTTTGCTGTGACTTTTATATATATATATTGTTGTCTGAGTACCCACAACACACACCTTCTTGAGCTTACCGTGGGACTTAGTCAATTTGTGTAAAAATGTCCTTATAATAATATTTATATTTAAGTATTGAGAAACTGTGAAGTGCTTCTGGTTTTCAATATCAGCCCACATTCGAAGTTTCCCCAACTTACATCATTATAATCTAAATAACTATAACCCAATAATCTTATGTTCAAAATATGTAGGTACCTCGTGACTCACTGATCTCTCGACTCATTGCTGTGAATCAGTCATTTCAACTGATGACAATCATTATGACATAGTTAATGATTAATCAGACTGATTTTTATGTACATCAAAATATGCAAAAATACCTAAATATGCTTTTACTTTATTATATAAATATTATTGGAAAACCGTAGTAAAACCTAGTAAACAACAATATAAACTTTGCATTCGTTTTATGCTTAGTATTATTTTTAATTTAGTTTTAATAATATCTATATTTAAGTATCTTTAACATTTATTGTTTAACTTGTAATTTATTTGTATAAATTAACAATATTTTAAATATAGTTTTATTGAAGAAGAAAATTGTGCATTGAATTTTAATTTGCCAAAATAAAGATTCAAATTATAATGGATCGGAAGACCTTTTTATTGGCCTCTTAGCAGCTAGAGGTTAAACGAGTGTTTCTTTTTTTTTTGAAATTTTTAATGTGACCTTTTTGCCACTTTTGTGTTATTTCTAGCTAGGATCTCGAGCCCTTTTCATCCTTATAGGAGAAAAAAAGTGTCCCTAAATTTCCATACATTTTTCGAACTTTCCAGTACAAATTTATGAACAAATATAAAATGAATGATAGTGGCATTTTTTTTAACAAACGCTCAAACAATGTGAAGATATCTGTCTTCGATAGAGATAGGTACATAAGATCTTAGACTGACGAAGTGAATCATCAATTTAATTATTGACCAATTAATATGTTTCCTTCGAGAGACGAACTAAATGTGTGTGTAATAGTATTGCAGTATATTTCCTGTTTATGTTTAAAATGTCAATATTCACCTAAAGCTATATTGTATGTAAACTATTTAGTTACACACTCTAATACTTAACGCCATGACATTTTGCTGTTTTGTAAGCTATGTATGTATACTTTACACGAGTAGATACTATAACATCTACTTAAAAATGCTTTAATTACAAATCCTCTAAGGGCCACTTGCACCAATCACTAACCCGGGGTTAACCGGTTAAACTTGGAGTTACCATGGTTACCAGTACAATTTGACACTGGGTTAATGGTTTAACAGGTTAATCCCGGGTTAGTGGGATGGTGCAAGTGGCTCTAAGTGTTATATCCTAAGTCCCCATGTACCTGTATTTAAGTAAAAATCTAACTCTAGTTTTGAACTGATATAGAAATAAATGAAAGTTCCAAATTCAAAAGCACATAAAACGACCTGGGTCTTACGAGGGTGAGTATAGTCTTAGGTACGTGAAGAACTGCTACGTTTAATCATAGAAGCAAGTTGTCCATGTAATAAAGACGCGCCAGGCTTATTAAATGCTACATTCCATCTTAATCGCGCCATTAATTACTCAAAATTAAACATCTAAACATTGCCACTGATGTCACCTCAACGAATACAAAGGAATAATTGAAGTGTTCCATTGCTCGAGATTCAAATTGAACATCTCGCTATTTTACGACATACACGGGATCTGACAACTTTTATAACCGTCCAAACAATTACATCTAATCAGGCTTTATCTCCCGCACCGTTCACTCACGATCTATCTAAACGAGCGCGAAAGAGAGAAGTGTACAGACTTAGCTTCGCCCATCAATGTCTAATTGCTTTTATTATTTTAAGGCATCGTAATCATTATGGCGGCAATAAAAATTGTAATTACTTCTCATTAGTTCAATTAAGAATTTTCTAGATACGGTGTTAGTTGATATGTTGATTGCGCTACAAAGGCATTGTTTCGTGAAAGCACATTTTTATTGATATCTTCGAAATGGGTGAAATTCAATAATCAATTTTTATGATCGCTGATCAGCTACGCCTCGTAAAAGTTTAAATTTGATGTTCGTAACGAAATTTGTAATTAAAATGATGAATCTTAAGTTGCTTAAATACAGTTATAATGTTTATGTCTGTGGTGTGCAATACCCTTTCACATGCCTTTTGATCTCTAAAAGATTCCGACTCGAAAACTAAAGTAATTATTGGCGTTATTCATATTCGTCCGTCAAAACTAACAAACTTGTTTATCGTTTGTCATTTTGACATTTCTGTTTGATATAAAGTATGGAAGGTGGAGGTAAGGAAAGAAATCTCCATATACCAAAAACTGTCATCAAAAAACCTTAAATAGGTGGCGCTACAATACATAGAGTACTTGAACAAAAAAATCAAATGATAGACAACGCACTTCACTTCGTCGATAACGCCTAGGTTCTTAGCTACTCTAGCGCTACTCTGGAGAAATTTGGAACTATTATTTATAGCTGACAGCTGGACACTTTTGCAACAGTTCTATCATAAGAGATTTCTCTCCTCTTAAATCCACACTCCATAATAAAAAGATACTACATTATATTTTATGACGGGTTGCTACCTAAGTTTTAACCTCCTAAGACCCTGAGTACAAATTTTTGTACATATTCCAAAATCTATTTTGAACTTTTATTATGTAACTAAGGGTTCCAAATTCAAAAACAAAACAATTGCTTCTGGGTCTCAGGAGGTGAATAAGGTGGTAAATTACAAATTTCAACAAACTTCAGTATTTTTATTACTAAACCAAAAACTCTCCTGTATAATTAAAGATAAAACTGGAAGAACTTCAGAGCCCCTAGTGTAAATTTATCCGATTTTGAAACGTGACATACGAGTTTGCGTTAAGTCTTATTTAGTATGGGATTTAGATTTAGACACAGCGCGCCAAGCGGGACTTTTTGGAAACTCAAAATCTCATACAAAATAAGACTTAACGCAAACGCGTACGTCACGTTACGCCATCGAATAAATTTACTCTTGGGGGGTATTGTACATTGAGTACCAATCATCTGAATAGATATATTTTGTCGGAAAAAAGAACACCCACAACAAAATGAGAAACATAACGCAAGCCGAAACAGATTTGAAAAAGGAACAGCTTTCATTCAAGTTCGAGGAAGTTCGGTTAGTTTTTATTTATTTCTTGTCTTTATATCATAAAATTCATAAAAACGTGAAGGTTTCGTTTTTTCGTCCAACATGAACAAAAGAAGGGAATTTATGATATTGACTCGGGTGAAGTAAGAAAATATGTAACTTAAATAACTACGTATCTGAATTAAGTTGTGATATCTCTTACTTTACAATGAATTCTCACTTTAACTCGTTTGCGCCACTTTTTACACAATATTCTACATAAAATCATCTTCATTTACAAAACCAAAAGCAAGCAAGCAAAACGCATCGGAACATATTTGAAAAAGGAACATCTTACGAAAACACAAAATAATAAATAACATGCCAAAGAGCCTTACTGCACGGGCAAAGAGTCTACATTCGCTTGATCTTACGGCACTGGTAAGTTGGCACACGGAAGAAAAGTTCGCCGGTTCGTTCCACGCACGTGGTGGTCACGTGGAAAAACCCCGCCTTTCTGAACGGGGAAAGATATCTGACGTTCCGTTTTACGTTTCATTCTGCATTTAAGCTGTGAATAAGAGGTTGCGAAGTCTGTAGCATACCTACTTCATTGCGTTAGGTTTCTTACTAACAGGGAATAAATATATTTTAACAACAATTAATGAAATACTTTTTTTTTCTCTATTTATAAGCTAAGAAAGTTTACTATTACTTTTATGTTAAGTATACTTACTATTTGTCTATATTTTTAGAAGATTATTTTAAAGTTAGGTTATTATTCAGTGGCTTAGGAGGAATGACATATTAGTATTTTATGTTATTAAATTGTCTTATTTGACTCTATAGTATGACTTATAGGTACAAATATTCGGTTGCTACAATTTGGTAACTAAAAAATGCAACAGGTATTTTCAATGGTTTCAATAATACCAAGGTTTAAATATGTATTTGTATGTGAACCAGGCAATACTCAATATTCCCCACAGTAATTTATCGAATTGTATTATACCTATTTAGGTATTTACTCTCAGTTTCAACCAAAAGCCAAACTATTAGTGCAAAAACATCAAAGAGGCTTTTCCACGAATGAGCTCGGATTCGGTATTTTTTACTTAATATATTAGATCTCGCGATAACACAGCGAACTTTACTGGCGCTTAAGTCCTTTATGCCAATTTTAACATTTTTCAAAACCCGAAACGATAGAAAAATTCTATGTAAATATTAATAATTGCTCACAAAATTTCACGTGCAGAGGAAAACATCTGGACGTAAGAAAGCATTTTTACCCAAACTGAAACTGAGACCTTTGCTAACGCTCGGTCACACTACTCAGTACTCACACTACTTTGGGTTTTTTATTCTTAAGATAGGTTTAGTATCATAATAATAATGTATCATGGTTACTTTGAAATACCTATTGAATGATGTGGCACAATTTGAAAGAAATTTGATAAATACATTTAGTTAGTTACATGCTTGTAGACGTGTCCTTAACTTCTTTTTCTTTTTACAATCTACTTCCGTTAACAATTCATTAATATCATGTATTATCATATTATGTAGGTACCGTACCACCTTCGTCATAGCTCACTGGCATCCGAATCACTAGAAGATCTCACAGATTGAATTCTACGTTTCTTTTTAACGTAAGAGACTTCCAAATCTTGGAGTTTTCTTTTATAACGTTCGATTTTTACGCGAGTACACCGCTTAGGCTTCGGCATTTTGAAGGTCTGCTCGTTGCCACGCTCGAAAAAGGAACGAGGACAGAATATGGCGGTTGGAGCTTGTTGGGTCGGTTAGGAGTGTGGGATTGAAAAAAGTCGATACACTTACTTTTTAAAATATAGATCTTGGCCGACGACCGGTTTGGCCTAGTGGGTAGTGACCCTGCCTACGAAGCTGATGGTCCCGGGTTCAAATCCTGGTAAGGGCATTTATTCGTGTGATGAGCATGGATATTTGTTCCTGAGTCATGGGTGTTTTCTATGTATTTAAGTATTTATAAATATTTATATATTATATATATCGTTGTCTAAGTACCCTCAACACAAGCCTTATTGAGCTTACTGTGGGACTTAGTCAATTTGTGTAATAATGTCCTATAATATTTATTTCTTTATTTATTTATCTTTCTTTTACTCTGGAAATCGTGTTACGTTGCCTAGCAAGAAGAAACCTGGTTATTTATTATATCAGAAGAATGAAGCGATGAAATATAATCATGTTATGTAGATAAATGAGTGATGAAAAGCATTGTATCTATTCTTGGCACTTACCAGAGACACTCAAATATGCTGAGAATAGTAGTTAGATACCACCTTAGTCATAAAACTTAGAAAACATTTTGTCTCGTTCTAATATTCACAAACGTAAAACCGAGGAGTATGCGGTACCGAGTCAGTCCAATAGGGTTGTTTCCATCTACAAATCTTAGGGCAGAATTGTATCCCAATAAATTCTTTTGGATTATAAGAACATGTTAAACTACTTTTAGGGGGACCTGTAATGACCATATTTTTGTAAATATTGATTTTAAAATATCTTTTAGCACACGTCACGTGACCAAACTCGAAACGACTTTGAAGATTCTGATGACGTCACAACTCTCGGATTGACACTGTTGACAGTTAGGCGATAAACAACAAATGACAAATGTCAGTTGACAGCTCGTATCTTCTACGTGTGTATGTAGTTATGTGTCAAACCGTAAACTGTGACGTCACACAATTTTCAAAGAGCGTTTTGGGTGCGGAAGCATCCGTCAAAATATATTTTTTTAATTTAACATATTTAAAGCCGTTTTAGTATAAAAGTCGAATTTTAGGGCAACTTTTAGTTAATGTAGAACGTAATACAAGCGTTTCAAAAAATTGGAAACAACCCTATTGTCTCGATGAGTGTTAGTTAGTTGCCTTGAAAGAAAAGTACAGTCAGCAATAAAATGTTTTATCAAGAGTGTTTTTTATTTGAAAAAAATAATAATAATACAACTCTGTAACTTGTCAACAGTTGGTGCGGCAGTCCGGAGCAGGCCAGCAAGCTGTTTTACCCCTATCTGAAGACGTCCTCCCTCCACAGGGACTTCCTCTTCGCCAGTGGCTCCGGTAAGTGCCAAGGTAGAACGCTTTTTATTAATAATAAAATGATAATTTGCTTTTCACAATCGTGGACAATTCTAAACCTTATCGTAAAGACAAGGCCAACAATGTTTAAAACTGTTACTATTCTCAGCATATTTGGTTGTCTCTGGTAAGTGCCAAGAATAGATACAATGCTTTTCATCACTCATTTCATTTGGCTCATAGAATGTTTTTTTTACTAATAACGTATTGAATAATGTTTTAAGGATGCAAAAATGTTACCAATATTTCTCTTCAAAATGTTACATCACTGTAGTTCCGATAAATACACCGCTTTTTATTACTAACAATATTTAATTTAATGCAAATATATTATTGTCGTATATAATAGCCAGTGTTGAAAAATGAGTCGTAGTCGTTCTGTTCGATGACAATCGTTCGCAGAGAGAGAGAGAGAGAGACTAATATTGAAGAGTCTTAGCGAGGCAATAGCGTTTTGCGTTCTGCAAAGGATTGTGTTCTTGGTTACGCAGATGGAGGCTCTGGGGGCCTACCGCGAAAACCGAAATTCGCAAATTGCGGGGATCTTTCTCTTTTACTCTCACTAAAACGTAATGAGAGTGACAGAGAAATATGCCCGCAATTGACGAACTTCGATTTTCGCGGTTATAGCCCTGATGTCATTGAGGAACCGCGCGCACACATACCACCCAATTAGGACTTCAAATGACGCATTTTTCTCCGATCGCTGCTAATTTATTTATAATAATTGCTGTATAATTATTAACAATTCTACCCTAAAGCAACAAAAAAGAAAACCGTATTAAATGCCTTTAAAACTAGAAACCGAGAAAGCCACACCACACACATGTTTAACATAATAATAACTTCGATGCATAAATTATGAGAATCATAATTACGGCCCCGCATCTGTGAATTATCTGAAGATACTTATATCTTTATATATCTGTGGTATAATCTCTATGGTACTTAAGGGTTATAAAACTATTAATAATGAAATGTTTTTGTTGTTTTAGTAATTTTTAGCTCGTTACGATTTAGTGTAAATGTTCATTGACTATTAAGGGATTATCATAGGAGTTGGGTGCCGTTAACTTGGTATTATAGTGAATGAAAAAGGTACTTGGTCATAGTAACGAGACACTAAATTAGTAGGAATAGGATTAATTGGATAGAAACGTATGTTTGTGTATTTTCGAAATGGTATTATTATTTCAATAACCGTAAGTTAACTCACTGTAAGATATGACGATGTTATTCACTCACTTAAAATATCATAATGAGTTCGGTTATCATATTGATGAAAAATACTGTTATGGGGAACAGCATTGAAAATAAACGGACAGACAGACGGACATGACGAATCTATAAGGGTTCCGTTTTTTGCCATTTGGCTACGGAACCCTAAAAAAAGCAGAACTATCCTGTCTCACAAAAGTGAGACAACTAAAAACTTGAACAGTCGAATTCATGGTCATAATAATGAAAGTTAAGTTTGCAAACCAAAAAAATGTGGTTACAAAAAAAAACACATATAATGTTCTGTTGCGTGTTCGGTTATAAACTGTCCTTTTATGTTATATCAGATATTATTTCCGACCTTATTGTTCGTCCGTATATCTAACCATCTCCTCTATGACTTAAACATTTCATAAAACAATTTGCATATCGTATAAGACATTAACTATGCATTTTATAGTCGATACAGTGGCTGGCGCCGAACGGAGCCCGATTAGACGTTTCGAGAAGCGGCCCATAAATCCGAACCTAAAACAACCACTCTGTTTAGTTTGGACGCTCTATCCCAGTAATTATACAATAATTCATACTTTAATAAATACTAATAAATCTACCGCTCCGCTCGCATTATCTACCATTATTACACGATGTAATTACAACCAATAAATTACCAAATAATACATCAATCAGATGTGTTATAATTTTCTTCTTTTTTATTGTTTGCGGCCGGCCGGCAATTTTATTAAAATTATAATGCCCGGTTTAAATTGGGGTAGCTTCAGGCTAAGCGCGCCTTTAATTATATATGTAATGTTTAATGATATATTCTTATAATAAGCTACCTGATGTTCTCGGTGGTTATAAATCAAATATTTCATTAAATTTCCAAACGCGCAACCCTTTATTTGGCCCGGCGATTAGACTGCGAAACCGAAACGGCTAAAAAGCGGATTTTTTCGGGTTATAGCATTTTACGTTGATGTATTACATCGATTAAATGCTTATACTTGAGCATAATTATGTTAGCTTGCAAAATTTCGATTTATAACTGGGCCCTTGATTAGGTTTTAATTCGAAAATGTATGCTTTCAGAGCGTAATTGCAAAAAAGTTTCGCTGGCGTTTTTACCTAATATTCAGGTTTTGAGCTGTCATTAATTATATTTTGATTTAAAAACGTCCGCTTTTAAACCGTTATGCGTTTGCTAAATTCTTTTCATTAAGCTTTGGGGTATGGTTAAAACACTGCTTTGGGGTATGGAACTATTAGACCCAAAGATTTAGGGCTGTTTAGTTTATAGTATGTATTTCTATAAATAGTTGAATATTGACATTTGGCAGTTCAAATGTTTTTCATACTATTTTTTTTTCCTTTTGACCACCAACATGTCAAGAATAACTTTAATAACTACAAATCGCTGGAGTAAAGCCCCAAAACTCAGACAAAATAAAGTTGTTTTTGCTCTTTTACCACTGCTCTACAAATAACATAGTTATTTAGTTGGTTAGAACCATTGCGTTTAAAATATGAATATAAGGAACACAATTCCTAAAGAAAGCATATACTTATTTAAAACTCTAGAAGCATGCACTTACTTGAAACGAATTTGAACTTCTCTCTAAGGTGCAAAGGCTGTAGCTTTATAATATAACAATCTCACTGCAGTAACTATTACGACATTGTTCAGTTCTTTAATAATACAATGTAATAAGTTTATTTAGACTTGTTACATTACCATGATTGTTTTCTAATTATTTGAAATTTTCAATCTTCACGTTGAGGACCACGGGACGGCATTGCCTAGTGTAGATGTCAGTAAAACCAGTAGGTATACATGTAAATAATTTTCAGAAATAAACATTTTATTTTATATTTTATTTCTTCTGTTGCCAATCATAAGAAAGTATTAATTGTAGTTGACAACATACATCGTTGTCCCGCCTTTTTTCCACGGCTCATGGGAGCCTGGGGTCCACTTGCCAACTAATCCCGGGAATTGACATAGGCACTACTTTTGACGAAAGCGACTGCGATCTAACCTTCCAACCCAGAGGGTAAACTAGCCTACCTCATATATCGAACTATTGTGAATTATCTATGGACCAAATTGAAAGGACAAGGACCAAAATGCATCGTAAATAAGAGATTATTTCCACAGAGCTCAGTATCACGTAGAAATTAGGTAATTAAACTTTATCAGACTTTCTGTACGTTGCACTGTATTTGAAGGTGTTGAGTGCTTTGCCCCTGGCCACTATTCGCCAGCAAATAATAAAATTCATATTCAACTAATGTTTAAATTAAATACTGCTTCCCGACTTATGCATTGAGTTAAGCTAAGAAGAATACAGTCCTCCTAATTTTCAGAGACGTGATTTGATAACTAAATTTTAGCACTATATATACGTGTCTAGTTTTAATGTAAAACTAGCTAAACAATATTATAGTAATTACATACCTATCTGGGTTATTATTTTCTTATTCTTCGTTTTTTAAGTATTATTTGTTTAAATTGACATTGATTTGTGATAATTGTAAAAGGATAGGTCTATAATTGGAAATGTTATCCGGAATATCAGATACTTTTGGCGCGTTGTTTCATCTGCTACTATTGATGCAGACTGTACCATAAATTAATACTTATTTTAATTATTTTTTACTTTAAGTACATCATTGTTAAATAATAAGAACAAAACCAAAACAAACAATGTAAAATATTCAATCATTTAAAAAACAAAATTACTTAAGTTCAGTTTGCATTCCAATTTGCACCGTATTATTATATTAACAAAGTTTAATTTGTCCCATATTGTCCTAAATAGCTCCCTGTCCACTCGGAAGACAGCAGTTCGTTTAATACTCATTACGCTATCAATTTGCTAGTTCACAAGCCAAAACAAAAACGACATATGTGCACTAAATATCACATGCTGATAGAGAAAGTGAAAATTTTGTTCAAAACACTTTTATTTATTTATACGTGATTGCACAAAATACAACAATGTACAGGTTCGGCTCGTTGCTTTATATTTTGTTAGGTCAATGTGGCGAAGACCGACTATCAGGTAACTCCGTCTACAAGTTTTATCTTCGCTTCTAACTCTTGCGTTTGCACACATACTCTACATACAAAGGTCGGCAGAACAGAAGGAGTAGCTTTTTCTTTGTGTCTGAGCGATGAACGTACTACGTTGGTATTCAAATACGTGAGTTATTGTCCCTATGACGGTGTTTTCAACCAAAAATTTTTTATGCCGCCGGTCTTCCCCTTCGACCTACACCAAAATATAACAAATCAGTTTCCAGTTTATCAATGTATAACTGTCACATATGACATTGTAGCTTCCAGGTTAGAGTTTATATTGAAACAGGCTTAAGTAGCGTTTTCCTTTTCTAATTTGAATGTACTCGATCAATCGTTTGGCTAATACTCGAGTGTAATCAAGATATTTTGGGTCCAATTTGTACTGGAATCGTGGGAATGATTCACATTAGGCTTTTGAACGGCTAAGCCACATAATAGTTCAGTTAATTAATAGTCTTTATTTTTAAAAATTAAATAACATTTTAACGAAGGTGTAGTTTGTGAAGTTAGGGCTTGTAGAGTTAGAAGCTTGGCTGATAACTTTTTGACAGTGCGAGCTTATGGTTTCGTCTTGGCAACATTTACATGAAAATATTTTTGATGTGATAGTATTTTTCACATAGATTGGGTTCGGTGAAAGCTGTCATATTTTACATAAATTGCATTGCTATTTTGCTTTTTAAGGACATAAATTGTATGGATATGATAGCTGTTCCCGACTGCTGACGACCGGATGTGGCTGTGATATGATAAAAACTATAGTTAGTCGTTTTCTGATTAGAGAAAAAAAGATATTTAGAATGTCAAGCGTGTCAAGTTGATGCACACTTAGCGTCTTTTTTTTAATCCAATTTTGATGAAATTTGGTGGATAGATAAACTATTCCTTTTTTGTACAACATAAGTGCAATTTTACCATATGTCCTATAAAAAATTCCACTCAGATACAAAAACTTATGGAATTTTCGTATGCATATGGAAAAATATAAATCGGCCCGATTCATTCTGTGGTATGGTCAAAGGCCGAAGACTATTAAGGTATCATGTGCCAAACCGGATCTCTTTTAATTAAACTTACATTATAAAAAGCATTATTGCAGAATAATTAAATTACTAATTAATTTACCTAATCAACGGTACTTTGTACCTCTATTTCTGTACCTAAATTAGTACTGGCAAGGTGAGCTTGTTGGTGAGGTTGTGTCGCACAAAATGGCACATCGCGTCACCTTGCCAAAGTTTGAAAAAATCCTTGCTTCTTCTTGGCCTTATCCCATTATCTGGGGTCGGCTCTCCTTGTCTACCTTTTCCACTATTCCCGGTTCTGGGCTACGGTGTTATCTACTCCTATCTCTTTCAGGTCCTTCTGGACCGTCGTCAAACAGGTGGCGGGCCGTTTTCCGGCGCCTCGTGCTGTCGTGGGTATGCTCAGGGCATCTCATACCATATGGTCTTCAGCGCGGCGGAGTACATGTCCATACCATTTTAGGCGACGTTCTTTGACCTTGTCGATTATAGGCGCGACTTTGTAACTCCCTCTGATGGGCTTTGAGACAATCCTTGCGATAAATATTAATGCATATGCAATAATAGATTATTGCATAGGTATGCATACGATCTTATCCTGTGTCCTATCTTAGTCAAACTCACTTTGCTGGCAAAATCTTAGGCATATCATGCAATAGCGGCGTTTCATAATATGCCTATATATATTTCATGATCCGCCGGATTTGACGATAGGCCGATAACATTATATATTGAGCGATTTTGTAGTCGTGATCGTGAATGTCAAAATTGTGTTGAGATGATCATGAACTAAACAAATTTCCTCAACGGAATAACCACAAAATTTTATCAAATAGACACCTTGAGTTGGAAAGATAACTTAAAAAAAAATCTGATTTGTTCTAATTATTTTATTTTGCTAAGTACTGACTGGCTTTTTTCTAATTATTATTAATATTTCTTCATTTCTCTTTTGTTATTTTTTGCATGCCTTAAATTCTACATAATCATTTTCACGTTTGCTTGCAAGCAAATTGTATTGTAAATGGTTATTTTAACATTTTTCCTTACTGTATTTTTACAAATAAATATATGTATATTTGATTGATTGAGGACCGCCAAGAGTATATTTTATTCACTATTTTCGTATCGGTCCCACGGGGAACCTTGTTCAGTATTACCATCTTATCACATTTTTGACATTCGACCGACGACACGACCCCAAATCACCCGATATTATAATAAATTCCGATTATTGGGATGCGCGGAGTATTCCAAAATCCTATCCTTTGAAACCTTCGATATTACAACATGGAGCGTGAACATAAATCGCGTTTTTAGTCTATACCGTGCCTAATTAGGCGTGTTTACACGGTAACACAAGCTAATTATGTACAAATTAATAGCTAATTTGCGAGATAATTGAGAATTACGTATAATTAGTCTGGCAAACGGGTTCTTGAATTATTATATCGTACACAATTGCTGTGTTCATTTGATTTATAGTTACTCTCTCCTTGTAATTTGCAATTTTTTTTGTGTCTTGTGTCATCATCATCTTCCTCGCGTTGTCCCGGCATTTTGCCACGGCTCATGGGAGCCTGGTGTCACTAATCCCTAAAATTGGCGTAGGCACTAGTTTTTGCGTGACAATATATTTCAATTCATCTCACAACATCGTCATTTTGACAATTTCTTTTCGTACCTTTTAAACCCGTCTCTAATATAATCTAGGGCCGGTTGCATCAAAACAAAGTTTTCTTGTGTGACAAGTGTTGCTGTGTTTGACAGTTATCTATGGTTCCTACTGATGACAGCAACCGCCGCGCCGCCATGTTTAACGTTGATCAGTTCGTTAATTACACTTGGTGCAACCCGCGGCGCACGCACGCATTGTAGGTAAAACCCGTGGCACGTGTCCGCGATAGCGTTTGCTCTTACTACTTTTCGTTAGGAGGATACGAGAGCTGAGATTTAAATATTTTAGGTGTATATATCCGTCTCGCTAACGGAAGCGGCTCCTAAAACTAGTGCGATAAGGACAACACTGTATTAGGCGAAAAATCTCAAATAACGATGTTTCGTACTCGACTGTTTTCTCCTCCAAAACTTAACCAAATGTAACGACAGTTTGAGATCTAAATGATAATGAAATCATCTCGAGTTTTTTGCTTTTAAGGCTAATTGATTTCAGTTTAGAATACCATGCTTCTCATCGGGGCCTAGTAAATTAGACCGACACAGATATTATGCAAAAAGAGTTCTAAGATATTTAAAGAAAACTAAAAGTATAAGTTTAAGATATTGTAAAGATGGTAATGTCAATATACAGGGCTTTGTATATTCAGATAGGTGTAGTGATATTAATGATAGAAAATCATACACAGGGTTTCATGTCACAATGTCCGGAGCGGTCATATCTTGGAGCTAGTAAACAAAAATGTATATCGCTTTCAAGTACCGAAGCTGAATATGTTAGTGTTTCAGAGGCCTGTAAGGAGCCGGTAAATTTAAGAAACTTATAATATGAAATCATAAAGAAAATTTACAAAATTCCTTTGCACAATGATGATCAAAGTGCACAGAAATTGTTAGTTAATCCTGTATTTCATAAAAATAATAATAATTTGTGTTGGAAAAATCATTGCTCTAAACCCAAAAACCACGGAGGAAACAGTCGAGTACGTTTGTATGGAGTAATGACCACTCCTGTTGCCGCTTAAACCGCTCACCCGCTCCGTGAAAACGCACCAACCAGCGGACGCTCTTAGAGTCTTATACGATTTAGTATTACCATCTCACTCTTCAAGATATCTGCCTCTCGCTCGTGTATTAGCTTTAAGAATAGATGGCGTTGTTGTAATTATGAGCGGAGATCAAAGCACAATTCAAATGAGGGACTGATTTCTCAGTAATGTGACGACATCTAATGAGACTTTGTATGGAGAATATACTAGGCTTTGTTATTTTCTTGTACCTACCTAAAATTAGTTTATTTGTGTGATATTGGTTATGGAGTATTGGCAGTCTTCAATATGTGAGAGTCTATATCAAAAGGGACCTTATGGCGGTCGGCGCTTACGTCGTGCATTAGTATTGGCGCGCCGTTAATAACGGCGTAAGCGCCAACCGCCATAAGGTCCTTTTTGATGTGGACTGTCACATATTATTAAGTTTTCTTTGTATATAGGTATGTATTTATCTATAAACGTATGTATATCGTCGCCTAGACGGTACGAGAACTTGCATGCGAGTTTCATTACATTGCGGCATTTGACCGGTTGGCCGAATTTGTTGTAACCTCAATAGTCCGCAATGTAACTAAAATCGCATGCGAGTTCGCGTGCCGTCTAAATCAGCCCTTACTCAGGCTTTGGGGCTAGGTCGATTTGTAAGATTGTCCCCATACTTATGAAAAAAAGTACAATATAATGTGTACTTCATAATATCTGATTTTGTTGGTCAGGTGAATAAATTTTTTAGCCGATTCCTAATTACATTTATTTATTAATGTATTTTCTTTGCTTAAACTTTATTTCACACTAATCATAAGTGCAATGTTGGACATAATAAAGAAAGCTCAACTGGGTTTCATAGCCACATGGTTTAGGTAGTTTTAAATAAACAATAAAATTGTATCTAATACGGTAGGTTAATACAAGTCAATTTATTTCCAACACTCGCCCTCATAGCTTTTATTGATCTACGAATAGTACAACACTCAAGGCACATAATTACCGACACAATCAGCTGCCTAAACTATAAACCAAAACTACTTACTATACACTGAACGGTATAGAAGAATATTCAAAATGTGCTCTTAGTACAAAACGCATTGTACACGCGAAGCGGAAAATTATCGCGGCAAGCGAAAAAACAAAACACAAACGCGAACGAATGCCAAGTTCTAATTAAAATGATTAACTTAATGGTCTTAGTCATTAGCCATTTTAATTTTGAATCGTCTATTTTTTCGTCCGTTGAAATTATAACTTGGGCACTTTTTACGATTGGTACTGCGTTTCTGAGCGTTTTACGAGCGATCGTAATGCGTTCAATTGCCATTGTTATTTGTTTATTTTATATTTTTCTTTAAGTATAACCCTTTCACGATTGTGCTACTCGATACGCGGGAACTAAATAATGAATTCGTTTGTTTTTGATACGTTAACAAATTGAACACGGGCTTACAAAGCAGCCGAAGTCTGTGTACATGTTTAAGCGACTTTAGTACTTATTCATTTCAGGATAAGCATTACATGAGATAAAAGAAAATTGACTTAAGTCATTACGCTTTTTGGGTGTACAAATATTGCACAGAATTATTTAAATATTTTTTGACACTAATGAATCTAAAAGTATGGGAAGGTAATTATGAGTGACCAAAGTGAAGGAAATTTAACTGATTGTACTAGTTTCGTATTGCATGTATCAAGCTTTATATAGGATATTTATTTAGTCATCTGCAATAATTTACAGGTGAATATATAGGTCATACTGAGCAACTTTTACTATGGAACCAACCCCGAAATAGCAAAAAAATAGCTGTTCCATACATTTTGACGACCGGTTTGGCCTAGTGGGTAGTGACCCTGCCTACGAAGCTGATGGTCCCGGGTTCAAATCCTGGTAAGGGCATGTATTCGTGTGATGAGCATGGATATTTGTTCCCGAGTCATGGGTGTTTTCTATGTATTTAAATATTTATATATTACCCTCAACACAAGCCTTATTGAGCTTACTGTGGGACTTAGTCAATTTGTGTAATAATGTCCTATAATATTTATTTATTTATTTTATATTTTTATATTATATATATCGTTGTCTAAGTACCCTCAACACAGGTCTTATTGAGCTTACCGTGGGACTTAGTGAATTTGTGTAATAATGTCCTATAATAATATTTATTTATTTATTTATTTTGGCGGTCTGACCTTGACAATTTGTATGGGAGGGTAAAAAATTTTTCGCGATTTCAAAGTTGGTCCCATAGTAAAAGTGGCTCAGTATGACCTATATATTCAGCCCGTAAATTATTGCAGGTGACTAATTAAACACTGTATATTTAGAGGCTCTAGAAAAATGTACTAATGAAAATTTAAAACATTGTTAAATACTGGAAATTTTGAGGTCGTGATCCTGAATGTTGAAAACGTGTTAAGATGATCATAAGAACCACATATTCGCGAAAAAATATCTTATGCTGTAAGTCCGAAGTAGACGGTCCCATGTTATGGGAAAGTTTGCTCAGTATAACCATCTTAAGAAGGAACTCTCGTACCAATTCGTCCATACAAAAAGAGAAATTGTTTTTCCACTTCTAAATATTATGAATGAATGAATGAATGAAATTTAATCCAAAAAATTATTTCCATATACATTATACATTTACACATAATTACATTACATAAAGAATTAAAATTAAATTAAATCAAGTTAAATATCCGTTCCATTATATTATCCGTTCTCCGTGATTTTTAGTATATTATTGACACAATGAAAAACTAGATTTATAGGAAAATAAATGAAGTGAAACTTATAAACCTGGAATATATTATGCTGAAGCGATATACATCAATATCAAATTGATTTGTTAAGATTTATTTAGTTAGTGGAAACCGTTTTTTACCGAAATGGAATTTCATAGAAAAAGTACCGTTAGGATCGCAAAGGTATTCTTCTCTCTAAATACGTTTTTAGCATTCGAGATCACGACCCTAAAACCGCCCAGTATACTAGTTTATATACACTGAAAAGCAATTAACATAAGTTTTGTTTAAAAAACAAACTAATTCTAAATATTGGGTCATTACCTATGAAATTGGCGTTTTTGTTCATAAGTATTAGTCATGTCATAGTTTATTTATTTTAATAGTAACTTCGATGTATTTTTTAGTTTCATTAGTGCGCTACATAACAACGATTTTACATACAATTATTTGCTACTTTTATTGTTATTTATTCAGAATACCGCCCTGAAAACAGCTCTTTTCACGTGCTGCCGGCTTGAGTATTTAAATGACTTAAGTATATTTTTCTGACGGGACAGATAAAAAAAAATGAGATAGAAAATGTGCCTTAAAATGTCTCAGATTTCTGGCAAAAATATGTTTGGTTTGAAAATGCCATCACAAAATAATCCGCAAAATTCATTGTATGAAAAATCGAATTTCGTTAAAGTTCTCCATACAAAACGCCAATTTCATAGGTAATGACATAATATATCAACATTACAGCAATAAAATACTTTCAATTTATTGCGAAGCTCCTTTTGAATCCTAGGGCCCATTTCTCGAACGGTATTAGACTAATAATATTAGTCCACGAACTGTCAAGTCGTATGGGTTACCATGGCAACACACTAATAATATTAGACTAATAACGTTCGAGAAATGGGCCCCTAATCTAAATATTAGACGGGTACTAATCGAATTCACAGTGCCTAAGAATTTTATCAATAAGTTCTAATGAAGCATTTAAGCGAAACTTGTGACGAATCCTGGCCAATGAAGAGTTACAATTTGCACAGAAATGGCTGCTCGAAGTGAAGGGTACTGGGAGTTACGAACGAATAGAGGCGGCATGGAATATATTTTAATAAATTTTCTTATTTACACATATTTTACAAAATATAATTTGAACTACAATTATTTAACTGAAACAAAACGTATCATCTTTCAAAATATGCTCCTTTGGTCTTGATACACAAAGATGATAGCTACTGTATGTAATTGCATGATTTCTATAGTACTCTAAATTGTATTTTTTTTTCTTATTAAATGCATGTTCATTGTAAGATGTAATGTTTTGAAAAGATGTGTCCCGCTGAGTTTCTTGCCGGTCCATATTGGGATACCCTCCTCCAATTGAGGGGGGATTTAAATCTTCTCGGGTCAGAGGTGTAGGGTTAGAGCCGGTGTAGCTTTATTTGATATAGTCTTATATTAGTATGTAGTTTCACTGATAATAAATTCTTAGTACCTACATACAGTAAATAAAAATACTAGTAGGTAATTATGTAAATATTCTTTGACAGAAGCACATTTTTATTGGTATTACTTTTTAATATGATTGGTTTTTAAAACGGCAATTTTAGTTCAGATATCTCGTAAAAGAGTCTTAGAATGTATTGGTTCTCTCTTTCCGCACAAATTCTATATAAGATGAATTTAAATTAGCTAGTAAGAATCACATACATATTTCACCAGCAACTGCCATGCAAAAACACAACAAACACCCATACATTAACTATTAATAAATCTGATATTACTCGTATACGTATCACTTCTTATAATTTCAATGTTAAAAAACATGTCATACTTATTCTAATTACAATTGTCAGTGTCTAGTCATATCTAAAATAGTAAGAAAAATCATCAATTGAATTGAAATCTAAATTAGTAAAAAAAATCATCAGTTAATTCGCCGCCTCTACTCTTTCCACATCTCTTCTTCTGTATTGCCGCTTAACCCGACCAGCACAACCATAACTCTAAGATCCGTAAAAACTATATTAAATCGGAGACCAATTTATACTAGTTTTCTTATAAGACTAAACGGAGATAAATGGACAACCAATGTAATTTTGACTTCAAGATCTGTAAGACAAAAATAAAATATTGAATACACAATGACTACACACCACCTCGCCCCGAATCGAGTTACCTCACCCCGCGACGACAGATTGGCTTCAGATTGACAGGATCTGAGTTTGATTAGAAATGCTATGACCAGATCTACAATGTCAAATGTCCAAAGTGCGACTAAAATTGACTGTGCGACTGATCCTGGGCACGCACAGCCATCTTGATCTTGCTAACGCTCCGTAAAAGTGAGAGAACCAGGATGCAAGGTGACAATCGCTTGTGCCACGACAACGAAACGCTTTCTCTCTATCACTCTCCCATATTAATGCAACATTGACAGTTGCGTTTCGTTCGCTACGCTACGATTGGCATGTAGTCTACGCACCCTAAATCCACGGGGCTTTCAGCGTAAGCGTCATTTTTTATCTGGTGATAGAAATTATGCGTAATCAGAGATCATTTTAAACTGGTCTACGTAAATGAAGGTAAAACGGCAATGTAATTCGTCAGACGCAGACGGACATTTGAATGGCGACTCATTATCTTTAATTATACATCTTCGCTCGCTCATTGTGCTATACTATGTTTATTGGCGCAAAACACCTTAATTGAGCTAAATTTAACTCGGGAATCGAAGTTTTGTTTTTTGGAGTGTTTGAGCTAAAGAGTTTATTCGGTGGTCCAAAATAAAATGGATCTGAAAGTAAGTAATAATCTGTTTTTATCTTAGGAGGGAAGTATACCGTCCATACAAAATTAGAAAACGTTTTTCCACTTCTAAATATTTTCCATCTCTATGAATTTTTAGTTTGTTATTGACACAATGAAAAACTAGGTTGTCCTTTTTTTTTCAAAATTTGCAATCCTTTTTTTTTAAATGCGAAACCTATTAACCTAGAATATATTATACTGAAGCTATCGACAAGAAACTCAAAGTTATTTGTTAAGATTTAGTCATTGCAAAATGTTTTCCCCCGAAATGGAATTTCATAGAAAAAGTACCGTTATTTCGCTAGGATCGCAAAGATATTCTTCCCTCTTAAGTATACAGTTTATTAGGAGAGTGAAAAGATTGCGTAAAGCCAGGAAATGAGAAGGGGACAAAACATATGGCGGACAAACCAGTCGTCACAAAATGAGTCCAGGTCGTCTCGCCATCTCGTTTTTGGCATGCCGCTGCCTCGGGTGATCTTTTTTTTAACACTACGTCGGTGGCAAACAAGCATATGGCCCGCCTGATAGTAAGCAGTCTCCGTAGCCTATGTACGCTTGCAATTCCAGAGGAGTTACAGCGCGTTGCCGACCCTAACACTCCGCACCCTCGTTCAGCTCTGGCAAGTGGCAACCTTACTCACCGGCAGGAACACAACACTATGAGTAGGGTCTATGTTATTTGGCTGCGGTTTTCTATAAGGTGGAGGTACTTCCCCAGTCGGGCTCTGCGCTAGATCTGGAATGACATCCGCTGTGCTGTGCCCTACCACACAAAGCGAGATGACATTCACAATGCCCATACCTCTCTCTTGTCAGAGATATTTTCTTAAATAACAAAGTGAAAAAATATGCATCATAGAATAATAATAGTGATGTGTTTAAAAGCGTCTGTTGTGTTGTGACCGTATTGACATTATAAGTTATATATTTATTTTATATTTTACACAGAGTAATTCTAATTTGCAATTTTAAATATCCGGTCGTCATTTTCGACAACTCTCATGTCATTTACATTTTGATACCCATTTTATTTTAGTTGTATTACAATGGATATAATATTTTAGTACACCGAGTCATATTGTTAATAAAAGTTTAACGTCTTCTTCTTACAAAATTATAAAAAGCTTTCTTTGAACCGCCGTAAATCGCTTAAATGCACATTTGTGCAACTAATTGTCCTCGTAAAATTTTCAGTATTATTAAAACACATATTTCCTTCACAATATACCCTAAAAGTGTAATAACCAACAATTATTAATGAAAAGTTTACTTTATACGCTACCACTAAATCAACATTATAGATCGATAGATCGCCAACTAAATTACAAGGCTAAAACCACACATTAAATATCATTCTACATTCAAGCGATCTAAATAGTGAATCTTATCGCCACCACTTAGGGGTAAAAAGGGGAGACCGGGGTAAAAAGTATAATTATGTTGATTATTTAGGTCGTAATGCCCACTGTCCCGCGCCTCCCCGCGTGTCATTAACCCCCGTCTTCCCTTTATTATTTCGTTTCAATTATTTTTGTAATTATCTTTTTATAGCGGCGTGCATAAAAACACGAAAAATAACTGGACATTAAACGTAATAAGTATCAAAATTATGAGATGTCACCGCTTGTTTTTTGATGGAATTGTTGGTATCGGGCCTTCGACAGCGGGGCTGCATTATGGGCGCGTAAAAACCGTTCCAAAGTCAGTTTAAACCGTATTAATATTATAACAAGTGTTATTATTCAGCGGCAAAATCTCGACCAATATCTTACGAGACTCACTAGATGACGGTCTCTTTTTCACTCTCTATACTGTGTCTCCAGTTACTGATGCCCTACCGCGAACCACATTACTTTTGTTGGTTAGTCTAATAATCTTTGTGTCGCTGGAATAGTCAAGAGCGATAGAAAGGTAGATAAAGAAATATTCACAGTAGGTCCTCTGCTTGGAGGAGTCGCAAGTGGCTTCGAAGTATTAATAATAAAACAAACCTCCCAGCTAGTCCTTTTCCCTGGCGTGGAAGCGAAGCTCTCTCGGGCCCTTCGGGTTTTCGGCCTCTCGCAGAGGTCGGCCTTCGCAGTTGATTAACAGGAAGCGCACACTTGTCAGACGCTCCGCGTCTTCAGCCTTTCGCGGATCTCGGCCTTCGGCCTTCGTATTAATTTTATTTTATTTTATTAAGACTCTTGTACTAATGTTCTGTGTTTGAGCACTAACCTCCCACAGCTCAGCCTTAGACCTCACGTGGACGTACGCCTCTCCTATAAACTAGAACGACAGAGAGAATCTGAAACAACATAACTATTAAAGGCTTCCTGCAACCTTGCAACAAATGGCCATTAGTGATTTTAGTTAATTGCTTAAGCCTTTATAGGCAAAGAGTATATATTTACCACCTGATTTTGAACTTTATTCCAAAGTGATAGGGTTCAAAGTTGCATAATTCCTGACACCCTTTAAGGGTGACCCTTATGCCTTATAAGGTTAAAAGTAGGAGCAAAGAATTCAAACGGACTATAAAATGCCGCAATGTATTGCAAATTGCAAGCATCGGTAACGTTTGGAGAGGCCATTAATGATTTAAAAAATTAAACTAGGTGATTCATATTTTTGTTAGAAAACTGGAGAAACTTACACACAAAATGGGTTATTTAACTCAGCCTATCGCCACCTCTACCCAGTAATTTGTGAGGCGGCAATGTAAGCGGTCAGACAAAGCTGCAACTATATAAACTAATTACAGGCATAGGTATACCTCATTGTATTTGCCAAGTTTCATTACAATCTAACCCGTAGTTTTAAAAATGAGAATGAAATTCCGTTTGTATGAGGTGAAATTCGGCCTAGTTTCCTGCGGACTTTTAATACAACTGAACAACCAGGTTCAAGAAAAGAATATCAAAGTCGGTGTGATGTGATATGCCTTGGGTGCGTGTCGAATAACACGTCGAGCTAATTAAAACTACTAATGTGAGGTTAGCGTGAGATAATATGTACCTACTTATTATTTCAGTCGATTAGTGCAGTGGTTTTTAATAGCTGGATCGTGGATAGAAAAATGAAAACAATATAACCCGTTTTCAATGGATTTTACTGTGACATTGACAAGCGGTCTGTATTGTATCGTATGGGTACATGCTATCAAATTAAATCCTGACAATAAGATTCATAAACTTTATATAAAATTTACAACGAATAGTATAATAAAATATAACAAATATTTCACCATTTAAAATTTAAAATTGACGACCGGTCTGGCCTAGTGGGTAATGACCTTGTCTATGAAGCTGATGGTCCCGGGTTCAAATCCTTGTAAGAGCATGTATTTTTGTGATGAGTACAGATATTTGTTCCTGAGTCATGGATGTTTCCTATGTATTAAAGTTTTTACAAATATTGATATATTTATATTGTAAGCTAAATAAGGCTTGTGTTGTCTAAGTACCTACCAACAACACAAGCTTTATATGGGACTTAGTCAATTTGTGTAATAATGTCCTATAATATTTATTTATTTATATAGACGACTAACTTCTACCCCCGACTTCGTCTGCGTGGCATGATGATGATTGATCAAACTGTCTCCATACCAAATTTCATCTAAATCGGTTCAGCGGTTTATGCGTGAAGAGGTTACAGACTGAACAACACAGACACTTTTGTCGCATTTATAATGTTAGTGGGGATTTCGAGATGATGAATAGAATATTCAAAGCATACAGGTTGTTCAGTCTACCAGTCCTCCAGGGGGAGATCGGGCTGTCAAGAGGGCGTTCTTGGGACGACCGATTGGTAGCCGTCCGGGGGGTTGGCCCAGGTATCGCTGGGATGACAGTGTGGCGGATCTGGCTCAGCTTCGCGTCAGTAACTGGCACGAAGTTGCGCAGGATCGGGACAGGTGGCACGCTCTCGTTTCGGAGGCGAAGATTCTTTTTAGATCACTGAGCCAAAATAGTTAGTTTCTTACCGTTTGACAGCATTAGACTAATACAAGTTTATGTAAAGTACATATTTTACTACGTATTAAAAACTCTATTCTCTGTTAATGATAGAATCTATTGAAACTATTCCTATAGCAACGGAAGCATTAAACATTATAATATAAGGAGCGCGTGACTACTCACAATAGGACTTAGATTTGCCAACCCTTTTAAATGAATCCATACCTTCAAGGTATTTTAGACTTTACGAAGTATGAGTAAGGTTTAAATTTAAATAATAAAAGTTAATGTATGTTAAGAGAGTTTTAATGGTAGGTATAATTTTATGAGTATGACGAACAGATGTTTGATTATCAAAATTTGTTTGAATGTATTTCTAATTGTAAAGATCGGGGAGATATGACATGTTATATTTTGAGTTTATATTTGAAATGTACTAGCTGATGCTCACAGGATTTTAAGTGGCTGGTACGTACCAAAATATAGCAAAGGAAGGCCCCCAATCAGATGGAACGATTTTGTCAAAATCAGGACAGCTGGTCAAGGGCAGAAAGAACATGATGATTAAACAGATCGTAATACCATGAAAACTCTTGGCAGAAGCGGCGAAGTTTCCCATTTTTCCTTGAATTTTGTTCGAAATATTTTTGTGCGTCCCTCAAAAAAGTATTTATAAAAAATCTCTTTTGCACAGAACGCTGTTTATCTGTGCAATATTTTGGTGCAATTCGTTTTTATGGCAGGTTATTAGGTTAATATTTTATATAATCATTTGTATACCACCCATTTTGTAATGTCATAATTATGTGCCATCTTAGTAAAATAATATTATATTTTAAACACTTAATTGAAGTAAAAAAAAATGACAAAGAGAAGTCGTGTGGTAAGTAGGTAAAATATTTTAAAAACAAAACCAATATAAATCACAAAAAGCCTTTATTTTAACTTTATTTGACAACATTATCTAATTGGACAAAACAACAAAAAACTATATTATCTCGCTAAAAACCCAATGTCTATCCCATTCATAAAATAAAACAGAGTAACAACTATCTGCACAGAAAACCATTAAAGTCGGACAGGCGATTTATTATTAAAATCCGTGTAGTTTCCATTCACTCACTCACTCACTAGTTCGGTCGCGAGTGACCGTATCATTCAGTTTGTTCTATTGTTAACTCATTGGCTCGCATGATCGGCTTTCGTACTTATTTACTTAACACATCGATATGTTTACAAAGTTAAGTGTATTATAGTGAATTAAGAATTAATTTCACAGTTTTGATTTAAAAATAAATGAGAAAAGTTTTCGTTTCTTTGCGATAATTACCGAAAAGAAATTAGCCAAATAAACAGACGCCGTCTTTTTCTAAACATGTTTTCTAAAGTGAAAATAAATAGAACCCTTACGTAATTTTGTTGGTCCGTCCATCTGTTCCTTCGCATCTTACATACATTTAATCAAGAAACTAAACATTGTGAATAAATTGAAAAAAAAAACTCTTTAGGTTTATTGTTTTATGTGCTACACACTTTGTAGTTAAAATATTAAAAATAATTACAAGGAATGGGTAAAGCCATTCTATAATTAGATAAACTAGTATTTGATACACTATATTGTTCTTGGTAAGAAGCCACTCTTACCAAGACCTTTTTTTCAACGACTAAAATGGTTGCCAATTCCTGCTATGAAAATACATTAAGTACCTAACTCCAGTTTAAATAACAGTTAAATGCAACAAACATAGGTACTAATAATACATGAACTATCAATGAATGATCACTTTCCATTTCCAATGCTATAAACTAGTATTTGATACACTATATTGTTCTTGGTAAGAAGCCATTCTTACCAAGACCTTTTTTTCAACGACTAAAAAATGGTTGCCAATTCCTGCTATGAAAATACATTAAGTACCTAACTCCAGTTTAAATAACAGTTAAATGCAACAAACATAGGTACTAATAATAAATGAACTATCAATGGATGATCACTTTCCATTTCCAATACTATGTCGCGCAATGTTCGTAATTTTCACGTGAATTTTACCCGAACAATTTCTAAAATAGCGATTTCAGTGTTTCTTGTCAAAAGTAGGGATTTAATCATTTATTGCAATGGTCAACACAGACTTAACAAGGTTTTAATACTTTGAAAAGTATTCTGTTTATTTTGTTGGTTAACTAATAGTGTTTTACAATCCTGAAATTGCTGAAGGCAGCTACCTCCTAAAGTAAATAACTGAAATTAAATATAACTGTTTCAAATTTTAGGTAGGTATCTACTTCATACGGTCCCTGAGAAAACGCTTTTAACCGATTGTAAAATCGAAGTGATCCCATTAGTGTTGGTTAAGACTCGAGTCCTTTGAGTCCTCTGCATTCGACTCGACTCAGTTTTTCAGATTCACATAATTATGTCTAAACTCGAGTTCTTTTTAACTTCTTAGAGACCCGAGTCCTTTGCAAAGAACTAACCTGACTAAATAGACCAGATGTCCAAACCTATAGTGAGTGTATGCTCTCAATGAAGTAATATTTGCATGCATGTCTGGGGATCGAATCCGGATCGTCGCTGTTACCACCAGTTTCTAAGCGACTTTTTGCCAACTGCGCCACTATATGATATAGGAGGAGTAGAGTATAGTATACATACATATAATCACGCCTATTTCCCGGAGGGGTAGGCAGAGACCACGGATTTCAAATCGGGGAAATCCTGAAGAAAGGCCAGGCCAAGAGCACTCTAAACCGACGAGCGTGTATGTGGAATATCATGAAAGTGAAGGAAGCAAAAGAGGTATGTCAGGATCGTAGTATAGTATAATAAAAAGGAATACTATAATAATCATGTGCACTCATATAAAGACCCACTATTGGGCTCGAAATGCCCCCAATTTCGAACACGATTACACCCCGCAAAACCGCGCGGACACAAATTAACTTACCGACACAAATATCGGCCGATCACAATCGTTTCACTTTCACTGCGCTTAACCCGCTAAATATAATAATAGATCAACGGATACATATCACTGGGACGTTCCGAATGCTTGGCGAGTAGTCCGAACATCCAGCGGTGGAAGAATGGTTCCATTTTTAGCAGCTGTCACTATGCCCGTCACTTTCGCGCTTACATACTTGTTAGAACGGGACAGGCATGGTGGCAAATGATAAAGAGCCAACCATCTTAGCCCTACACAATAAAGTCAATAACACATGCGTGTATTGTGCGTCCTACGAGTACCCGCCTTTAGTGCGTCACCTTGCACTTACAATCTCTCTGGTGTTGTGGGTGTCCTTGGGCGACGGTAATTACCATCAGGCGATTCGTCTGCGCGTTTGCCTCCTAAATCATAAAAAGTCTCTCTACTCTCTCTACCCATATCGTAATCCCGTGGACTTGTATCAGGAGGTGTAATCACGAACTGCTTGGACTTAGAACTCTAACCACCAACCAACCAACCACTGGTGACCAACTGGTCAAAGGTGCCTAGTGTTTCTAATATTGCAAATATTCGAGAAATTGGGGCCGGTACCATCGTAACGGAGTAGCTTGGAGATCCAATGCTGTAAGTCAGACTAAGATAAGTTGGCAGCGATTTTGACAGCTAGGACTGTCTGGGCTTTCAAAATCGCACTTGCACTGGCAAGTGTTATTTTAAAAGTCAAACTTCTATGAAGTTATGACGCTTACTTAACACTTGCACAGGCTGGGCTATCAAATTCGCTGCCGACTTAGTTTGGTCTGACTCTAGCCGTATAAGCTCCGTTACTGAAGAGCTTGATTACTTTTTCTTTTTCTTTAGTATAATATATGAGACGTCTGTTGTAATGTATGGAACAAAGTGTGATCCATGTGTTTAAGTTGGTCGTAAAGTTGTCAAATAACTGTCCTTATGATATTTTTTGCCATACCTACTTGCTGTGAAATTATTTAATATACCTATACTCGAGCCAATTACTTGAGGTCTCGTTACGTTGGTCCTCCGAACATTTGCCTGCGTTCGCGCCAACAATACAGCTGGACGCTTCCACTTTCGGTTTCAGCGACGGTTTTAATATACGTATTTACCTTCCCGGATTGCAGTGCGTATTTCGATTGCATTTGGTGCCGGTAAATTAGTTTGACGGACGTTAAAATTGCGGGGTTAGTATCGGTGAACGCAATGTTAGCTGGTTTTAAGTAAAGTGACTTAGGCGGACTTACGTTCTATCAAACACCATGATATACTGTCAGTAGATAAAGGAGAAAAAAAAAATCTAAATATATCTAAATGAAAGATCGCCCCATAATGCACTTCTTTTTAGTTTCGTAGTCACCTAGAAACCCTTATATGTAGTTTCGCCATGTCCGTCTGTCCGTCCGTCTGCGGCTCTGCTCCGTGATCGTTAGTGCTAGAAAGCTGCAATTTGGCAGGGACACGTGAATCATGCATGGCGACAGAACAGTGAAATAAAAATAAGAAAAAAAAATGTTTACGGTGTGGGGTATCGTTAGTTAGGTCTTTCAAAACGAATAAGGGTCTCCAAAAACCTTTTTTGATAAAGTTAATATTTTCGGAAAAAATCTTTCTGGAAAAAACCATGGGTCCAAAAAATATGAAGAAAATCGTTAACAAAAAACTTAATAAATACTTTCAATGAAAACTATAGCGAACATCATCGGTCCGGCCGTTTTTGAGTTATTGTAAAAAATCTTCTCGTCTTAGCAAAACGACGTACAAAGCCCGAAGGAGTACCTTCGGGAGTACCCTTAGTCCCTTATGCTTGTAATGTAGATGATACTTAATACTAGCCTCCGTTTGACCTGTTCTGACAGAATGGTAACCACGAAACCCTACACTGAGCATGGCCTGACCTGCTCCTGGCCGATTTTTTTTAATATACTTACCTCCAAAAGTGTAGTCTAGCGGCATTTCTATTTTTTTTTGTCTATTTTAAAAAGGTAAGCATTTGATCACAATCTCACCTGATGGTAAGTTCCGATGCAGTCAAGAATGGAACATGCTTACCTAAAAGATGTCTATTCACTCTCGATTTAAAAATATCCAAAGTAATTTAGATGGGACAGCATCCCAAGACAGTGTGAAATTGAGTATTTGACCTCAAGTACCTTTAAAATCCTGTAATATCTCCACATTAACTATGCTCACGCGCACACATACATTACACCATCTTTTTGCACCAATAAAACACTCTTTGTCACCACATTATGACCATTATAAAGCGTCTTCAAGTCTTTGAACTAGTGTATTAATAGTCCTAAAGTTTATAGCGATCTGTTGATGTGTGATTTAATGACTCGGTAAGATGAATTATGTATAAATACTGTCATTGTTATGCTTATGAGAGATATGAGTTATCGCCTGATGCTGAATTGTGGTTTAAAATAGAGTTAGGAAGGACCTAAGTAGTTCGTGTCATCCACGATGACGCGCAGATTTGTCAAATCTAACCTATAATAACATGACACTACGAGTAAAGGCACGCGTCTTCGTGAATGACACGATCTATATGTGACAGAATTTTATTTTATACCAGAGATGTGTGTTTAATGAGAACCAACCAATAGAAAATTGCCGCTGAATAGGTAAAAGAAGTGATTATATTGGTTCTATACATTCTTGAATTGTGGAGTCCTTTTAATAAATAATAAATATTATAGGACATTATTACACAAATTGACTAAGTCCCACAGTAAGCTCAATAAGGCTTGTGTTGAGGGTACTTAGACAACGATATATATAATATATAAATATTTATAAATACTTAAATACATAGAAAACGCCCATGACTCAGGAACAAATATCCATACTCATCACACGAATAAATGCCCTTACCAGGACTTGAACCCGGGACCATCAGCTTCGTAGGAAGGGTCACTACCCACTAGGCCAAACCGGTCGTCCTTTTGGAAGTTTATAATTATATAACGTGCTTCAATAAGATTCTAATTAGTCTTACTTACGATAGACTTCGTCATCACTGCTCATGTGGATATCAATAATTAAAGTGTTAAAAAAACATGAATGACTATCATTGTATTTATATTTATTCATAGATGTATATTAATATATTTATTTATATATAGTTCATAGTATGCAATAATATAGCATTACTTTAGGTATAGATTGTAATTACTATTTTAGGTAGGTATAGGTTAACTGGAAGAGATCCCTCTATGGGATAAGTTCACCTTTGTACTACACTAAATGTGCCTTTTCATTTCCTGTCTATTTTTAACCGTATGGTGTACAATAAAGAATATTTACTTATTACTTACTTACATTTACGATATATCTGATGTAATCAATATTTATTTTTTTCTCGTACAACACAGTGTTTACTTACTTACATGTTCTTCAATCTTCTCTCAAATCTCAAAAACGAATAAAGAGGATCTATATGAAACATAACCGGAAAAAAAAACATAAAAATTCATACTTTGATTAACCACTTAAACGCAGTCAAACTTTAAAGTTGAAAAGTATTTCTAGTTTAAACTAAAGCTGGGCATTACATCAATCTTGTTACTTTGGCATAAGATCTAATTTTACCTAAGCAGGATAAAATTGTCCCTACACAATATTTCTCAAAATCTATTTGAGTATTGACGTATTGACGTAACAAAAGTATAAGTATAACCTGTAGGTATATGAATTTAGGCTATTCACAAGAATAACAGTGTGTACTGTCCTAATGAATCAAATGGAAAAAATGCCGGCAACGCATTTACAACCCCTCTGGTATCCATCGGCGACGGTAATCGCTTACTATCAGCCGATCGATTGCTCGTTTGTCTTCTATATCATTATAATCCATTTCTATCTGTGAGTACCTGTAATTGGCTTTATATTGTTACCTAAATCTGCATAATGTTTTTATAGCTGTTGGTACTCCTTAAAATAAATAAATAAAAAAGCATAAGCTGTGTCGTCACTGCCTGGTATCTCTACAACCAATTCAAATTCATTATAAGAGTAAAGTAAACAACTTATAAAAATAAGTTGAACTTTTTTCCTCTAAATAAATTGTGGCGAAATATTTAAATCTATAGGAATTAAACCTATTCTATTTTTATTTTTACAAACAGCCAACAGCATTCTCCAAAGCTCCTATTTAAAAAGTGAAATAAAGAAGGAAGAAAATTCAAATTTGGAACAATAAGGGGGAAATAAGAAGTGATCGGGACACTTGGGAGGGCAATGAGGGTACTACACGAGTGCGGCTCGAGTCACACTCGAGCTTTGGCTCGAGTTTTTTTTTAATTATTTGGAATTTTCTCAAGCACGTATGGATTTTGTGTGGAACGATGTAGCGGCGAATATCTAAGTAGGTTAGTTCATTTTTTCTTATCTGTGATGACGATTTGATCATTGAAACTTTTTGTTGATGATTAAATTTCACAATAAAGAAGGCCAGAGCCAGGTTCGAGTACTATGGACGGAAAGTAACGATACCTATACATAATTATATTCTTAGCTACGTTTGATAATATACATAACTCAGGAAAAATATTCTTGACCAACACACGAATAAATACAGTTTCGGGGATACGAACCTGAGATACGAGACTTTCCTGCTTCGTAGGCCCGGCGCGCGGCGGGTGACTACCAACGAGGCTAGGAGACCGTGAGGTTTGGTAATTAAAATTTACGTTGTTAAAATTGAATATAGGAAGATATAGTCATTCAAAAATAAACAATGAGATGTACTTTCGTTAAATTGATTGTGATGTGAAATCTAATTTAAGTACTTAGAGTCAGACCAAGATAAGTTGGCAGCGATTTTGCCCAGACGGTGTCTAGTCAAGTGTCAAACGTCATAATTCCATAGAAGTTTGACATTTAAAATTAGGTACCTGTTCACAGTCTGGGCTATCAAAATCGCTGCACACTTATCTTGGTTTGATTCTACACTATTTACTTTATGAAAACTTAGTGTCCAACCGAAGTTTTGGTTTCGGTGGATTTCAGTATAGAAATCATATATGTTTCGGCTGAAGCTTCGGTTTCGGCGAAAAAGTGCTGAACCATACAGCGGCGCCGAAAATGTATTTTCGGTAGTAGGTATCCATTCGAAATTTCGGTTTTGGCAAATAATCTGGTTTCAGTCGGACACTAAAACAAAACATATTTTAGCAACATTTCCGAAATCAAGTCTGAAATTATTCAAAAGTCCATGTATTTATAAACATACCGAGCTGATTAAAAAATCAACATATTCACAAAGCTCGCAACCCTCGTTAGAAATCAACCGTCACTGGTCGAAAAAAAATAATTATAAGCGCGCGTAATTCTTATTTCGAATTCAAATTAAAGCCGCTTAATGCGCGGGAGCGACCGTTAAAAAAAAAGAGTTGACGAGCGCTCGCAGAGGGTGGTAATTTTTCATTAATTTAAGTTCACCATTCCCTGTTTTGTTTGCTTTTAATCGCATTTCTAATTAATCCTGGAATATAACGTGACAACTGTCGACTATAGGCCGCCATTTTTTTCAGAGTATAGCAGATGTCGGCCGATTTCCATTTGTTTCTGAGATTAATGATTCGCTGCGATTGTGAATTTTTCCGGTCGACTTTTGTTGTTTTAGAAGCAATTTGTACGCTTATTTTTGTTTCGTTAGAATCGCGAATGACATTCGAAACGAAACTAGACAAAAGGGGTGCCAAGGATTTTTTCTTTTGACGTTATAATAAAATCAATTTCCAACCAGCATGATTTAGTAACTAAACAGCCTAAACGCCATGTCTTACTTACTCAGTTGGCTCAGCGACCCATAATGAGACTTGGCCGTCGACACAAGACAGCGCCACTTTTCTCGGTCCTGTGCGACTTCTCGTCAATTGTTGACTTGAAGTTCGCACCGATCCGCCTCTACCATGTCGCCCCAGCGACACTCGGGGCGTCCGATAAGACGTCCTCCTGCTAAGCGACCCAGGTACGCTCTTTATACTTTCCAATCTCAATTCATTCTCTCAAGGTGGACCAACCAACGGAGTCTGTGGGTTGTGTTTTGCTTTACCTAAACCTTATATTGTATTCAACATTCCGCAACAATATTTAATTTCTAAAATTACTAACTTTGGAATCATAGATATCAATTTGGTTTCATATTTTATCTAAACAATACAATGCGATGGATAAAATAATACAAGAACTAAACGATTACGCTAGTACAACTTTAGGTATTTCAAAAATGTCCTGTCTGCGTAATTATTCTGTGAGGCAGGGGTGCGAAACCCGTGGTGGACACATTAACTCATTAATCTATGGCGCTGCTCAGGCCACGGTTCGATCGACAAAGCAGTCGCCAACCTAAATTAAGTTACAAACATAACTGTAGGTTAAAATTCTCAGAACCTGTACGAAATATTCCATTGAGTTTAGTTTTATCCAAAGTCTGACCAGTCTAAAATATATGTTACAATTTATTATTTATGGAGTAATTTTATTTTAATCCTCTATAATCTCTGAGTACATTTTTCTATTACGTGATGCGTGATTTTTAATTTTAGAACGAAAGCACTGGAATATGTAGTGTGAGGGGCGATTTCATCTGCTGTTAATAGACCCGCAAATTACAACACTAACGTTTTTTTCGTATTTTTTTATCTCTATTCAGTGGTATTCGACTCAATTATTCGGGCACGCTCGGCGCGCGACAGACAGCCACGGTAGACAGTACAGTGTACGCGAAAGAGAAACCTATGTGCTAGTGTTGGACAACGTCAAACAGAAGAGATTGAGAATTCTGTCCGTATAGAGTCTGTTCGGAAAAAGAAGAGTCGGGGAATGTATTGGGCCCCATATATTCCACGACTCTTCTCTTTCCGCACACACTAGTAGCGCCTAGTAGCGGATCAAACAACGCACCAAGCGATATATCTAGTTCGCATTCAAAAGTGTCTGTCACAATCTGATTTTTGAATATATAGATACATATTTTGTTAACACATTCACCGCTGAGTTACAGTCGTAGCACTACGTCGTAGCCGATAACATGAGTTTCCTGGTTTGTAACGAAAATGTGTAGGCAAAACGACAACGTGTCGTGACTCGTGATAAGCGCTGAATGGGTTAAGCTATTAGAGAATCGTAGATACTTTTGAAGCTTAGTCCGATCCGCTACTTTTTACGCTAACTGTACTACATATTATTTATTTCATGCTCCAATATTATAATGGCTCATTAAATCACTGGTACTAGTATTAAAAAACCCTTTGAGGCAATGCATTGCAAAATTATAAATACGAGCCTTGACTTTTAAAAATCCTCGAACGCAGGCAATGTCAAGAAGGTATTTTTATCAAGACACTGACATAAAATTAGACATTTCAAATTCCAGCTTAAACACCCGTTACAATTATTCCCCATGAAATAGGCAAAATACAAATGTGGCCACTCTGCGCTGTATTCTATGACACAGGCGACGCGTAGACACATTAACTCATTAATCTATGGCCCTGCTCAGGCCAGCCGGCCGAAAGACCTAGCCAGCCTAGCTGCTAGAATTGATAGGTGACTCCGGTGAATGCTGAGGGCCGCAATGCCATTACTACCTAGGTATTAGGTATAGGTTCTATATAGGAACTTCACTGCGTATCTGTTTCGTTTGGCTCGATTTCAACTTTAAGATACGTAAAATATTAGTAATGTAATTGCATGGTTTCTATAGTAATCTAAATTGTATTTTATTTTTCTTATTTAATGCATGTTAACTATAAGATGTAATGTTTTGAAAAGATGTGTCTCGCCGAGTTTCTTGCCGGGCCATATTGGGATACTCTCCTCCAATTGAGGGGGGATTTAAATCTTCCCGGGTCAGAGGTAGGTAGGGTAGTAGGGTTTTTCACAGGAGCCGGTGTAGCTTTACTTGCCGTCCATAAGCGCATTGTAATATGCCTACTTGAATAATAAACTATCTGTCTTTATCTTTAGTTCATTCATTCATTCATTCATTCTTTTAAATTATGGCTTTAGTTCAGTGCTATTTCGCCAGTATCAGACTGCGGCCAGTAAAACGTCCCACTTTGTTGCTTGTCATAAGGACACCTTGACAGGTTATTCGTATAAAGAGACAAGCAATTCTCGTCCTTATAGCAAGCGAAAAATTGGGACGTTTTGCCGGCCGCAGTCAGATTTTTTTGTTGATTCAGATTTTGGAAATTTTTACAAAATGGCGAAGCCATGGGTGTATTAAAGGTCCGGGAGATCTACAGCTCACAGACCCACTAGTGAACTTTGTCACAGTACCTAAGATAAATTCCGGCAACGCACTTGCAACTCCTCTGGTGTTGCAAGTGTCTATGGGCGACGGTAATTGCTTATCATCAGGCGATTTGTCTGCTTGTTTGTTTGCTTGTCCTATATCATAAAAGAAAACGCCAATCAAATCCCTTGACTGGATATAAATAGTATAATATAGCTTGACTATTGTAATTTGTCGCTTCTGCTACTTACTCTATGTCGTAGGGTGGTGAAACGCGAAGGTAATGTATCGTGGAACCCTACACGCTTTACTTCGGTAATCTATGCGGCCAGAGATGCGCTCAATCAAAACAAATACAATAATGTTCAAATAGCTTTTTATGCAATAGTTACGTAATAAGAGTTACATATTGAATATTTTTATTACGGTGTATTCCCATTTGTCCCCGTCACACGTGAGCTGCCGCTATACAGGAGGCGGGGACAAATAGGAATATATATTTTGACGACCGGTTTGGCCTAGTGGGTAGTGATCCTGCCTACGAAGCTGATGGTCCCGGGTTCAAATCCTGGTAAGGGCATTTATTCGTGTGATGAGGATATTTGTTCCTGAGTCATGGGTGTTTTCTATGTATTTAAGTATTTATAAATATTTATATATTATATATATCGTTGTCTAAGTACCCTCAACACAAGCCTTATTGAGCTTACTGTGTGACTTAGTCAATTTGTGTAATAATGTCCTATAATATTTATTATTTATTTATATTTATATATATATATTGTTACCAATAATAAGGCTGATGGCCCTCCTGGTGTAAATCCTACTCTCTAATTTTGACATTTAGATACACCTAATGAGTTTTGAAGGATAATTCAATCATGTTATTTATTTTTAAAAAATGAAAATGTGTAGCCGAATACTCTCACAAATTAAAAAAAAAACAGTTGCATAATGTGGTATTGTGAAACTGCTAACATTAATCATAAATGTTTTTTCGTGAACCAAAAAGTATGTTTGAATACATACTGTTATCTGTCATTTAATAAACAGATTTTTGAGTTAAAAACCAAAAATAACAATCACTAACAAATAGACAATATTACAATTTAGATAACATTCGTGACATCGACAGTACCCAACAGTAGCCGTCCCATAATGTGGCCTGCCCCTAACCCCCCAGTAAGAGGCACTTGCGTTGCACGCCCCCCTAGATAATACCTTTATATGTGTCACATTATGATGTGACGTGCTGTGAGGTTGAGCTATGGTGGTTACACTTATTGTTTGTTGTGTCATGTGTATTTGTTAGAAAGTGACGGCCACGATAATGTGGATATTATCGTAATGATATAAGTAAAGCATAGAGTGTTCACTTCATACATCAGTTTTCAAAACAATACGCTTATTATTTTCGTAGTCGACATCTAGCGACAAGTAGGGGACTCATCAGTACTTATTACTGATTAACTGGAGCTCTATTTTCAACTCCTGCTTGTAATATTAGGTTTAAATTGTTGAGAAATACACTTTTCGACAGTCGCGACACTTGTGACATCTAGTGTCAAGTAGCGGTACTTATAAATCCGCTACTTGACGCTAGATGTTGACGACGAAAATAATAAGCGTTTTGGTATGGAGTGAGCACTCTATGCTTACTTACTTCTCTATGACTTTTTTTTTATTATTTTTTTTTTTAATTAATTCTCAACAATAATTATTGTGTCGAACATAATTACTTAATAATTAAACATATCTACATTGTACAGTCAGCATCAAAAGTAGCGGATCAAACAAGGTTTCAAAAGTATCTACCATTCTGAAACAGCTTAACAAAATGTGATGGTTCTATATGTAGAACAATGAAGACGATAACAGATATACTTTTGAATGTAAATTTTAGACTTTTGGCGCGTTGTTTCATCCGCTACTATTGATGCTGACTGTACCTATTAAAAATCAAAATAAATATTGAAGATAATTATAAATAATTACAATTACAATGTCAACAGAATAACAAAATTATTAGAATAAAAATTCACAGCACACCTCCAATTTAACAATCACTTACTAGAAATTACAAATGCCAATCTCAAGTGAAATCAAATGTCAGTCTACTTAAAAATAACTGAATAAATTCCTTATTTAACAACACTGACTACACAGACACTGCATTACGAAGCGTTTTCAAAAAGTGCGAGGTCAATACACAAAGCTGCTATTTTCTTAGTAAAATGCTATTATTTTGGTGGCCTAGCCAATATGACAATCGTTTGCGGGAAACGAAACGAAACGCTATCATTTCCATACATTATTTACGTTCTGCATACGATTGTCATCTTGGCTAGGCCCCTAGCTCGCGTAGCCAACATTCCAACGACGACACGACGTTTGCTACACGGGCTCGTCGTAATTGAGAGCGCAACTGAAACAGCGGTAGTGCTCGCGTACTATAGATCGTGTCATTCACGAAGACGCGTGTTGACTCGTAATGTCCTATTATTAAAGGTTAGATTTGACAAATCTGCGCGTCTTCGTGAATGACACGCACTATAAATTCGTACCTACGGGAGCTTTTGTGTTGTGACCTTCGATAGTCTTATATGCTTCGTCTAGTTTCTAGTCATTTTAGACGACACATAGGTATTATAATAAAAAAAACCGGCCAAGAGCATGTCGGGCCACGCTCAGTGTAGGGTTCCGTAGTTACTCTTCCGTCACAATAAGCTAAACTGGAGCTTAAAGTATAGTAAATTGTTAACCAAGGGATGAAACGGTACCTTTCACCCGAGTTAAACAAATAGGCAAATTTGCATAATCAGTACCTAATTAAAGTAAGTCTTTTTACTATGAAGGGAAAACTTTTTGCGATAACTCAAAAACAGCTAAACTGATCATGTCCGCTATAGTTTTCATTTAATGTCTTTCTTAAGCTCTACTTCCACGATTTTTTTCATATTTTTTGGACCTATGGTTCAAAAGTTAGAGGGGGGGGACACATTTTTTTTTCTTTCGGAGCGATTATCTCCGAATATATTGACTTTATCATTGCCATTTGGCTACGGAACCCTAAAAAAGCTAGTTTGTGATTGAAAAATGTGTTTTGGTTTTATCCTCATGATTTACCTGCGGTGGCAGCATGGTTCCATTTTTATCACCTGTCACTATGCCCGTCACTTTCGCAGTTACATACTTGTTAGAACGTGACAGGCATGGTGACAAATGATAAAGAGCCGACCATCTTAGCCCTACTCTTTCACGTTTTAATCGTATGATGCTTTTACAAAGTTTACAAAAAGCATTACGAATATTACTATTAGATTTATTGTTGTTAAAATTAAAACAAGATAGAAAATCAAATGTCTATACCTAAATCATTTTTCCGTCACAATAGGGTTTTTTCCATCTACAAATCTTAGGGCAGAATTGTATTCCAATAAATTCTTTTGGATTATAAGAACATGTTAAACTACTTTTAGGGGACCTGTAATGACCATATTTTTGTAAATATTGAATTTAAAATATATCTTTTGGCACACGTCACGTGACCAAACTCGTAACCTCATTGAAGATTCTGATGACGTCACAACTCTCGGATTGACACTGTTGACAGTTAGGCGATAAACAACAAATGACAAATGTCAGTTGACAGTTCGTATCTTCTACGTGTGTCTGAAGTTATGTGTCAAACCGTAAACTGTGACGTCACACAATTATCAAAGAGCGTTTTGGGCGCGAAAGGATCTGTCAAAATATATTTTGTTAATTTAACATATTTGAAGCCGTTTTTAGTATAAAAGTTGAATTTTAGGGCAACTTTTAGTTAATATAGAACGTAATACAAGCGTTTAAAAAAATTGGAAACAACCCTATTCAAAGGTAAACGCATTCTATTTCATTTTTCTAAAACAAAAGCTCTTCCTAAAAATGATTCTCCTGAGTAAAACCGTACAAATAAATACCAATTAGGGATAAAGAGTGTGAAAAAATAATTTATTCAGATCTCCTAAACCCTTTTCTTTACAACACGAGAAAGTTGTTTTCATACAAACACATAGGTATCGAAATAATTATAAAAGGAAAAGTAAGTTTGCAAAAAAGTCCGTAAAGCCCCGTTGAACCCGAAATAACTGCAATTTCATAGCTTGAAATTAAAAAAAAGATTACTCAGAACTATAGAATCATTAGTTTAAATCAACCCATAGCAGGATCTCCATACCATCGATACTAGGAAATACATACGATTATTCATGCTCACTCAATAGAGCATTAACTACTATCAGAACTTGTAAATTCAACTATATTTAAAAAGAATAAGGTCGATTTTCGAGCAGAAAATTCTGTGTATAATGGATGCATTTCTCAATTCATCTTTACTTAGAAATTAATGATTGTTTAGCCATATAGTAGGATTTCACTAGGTTGTTATTATTTATGCAGATACACATAAAATGATGTTGAAATTCATATTGGATATATGAATCACAGTTGACCCCTGAGCATAGGTGCCGTAGATGCAGCATTACCCAGCTGAGTTACAATACAATACGCTGTGCGATGAAGCTGCCAGCCGTACGGTCCCCAGTCGGATCCACCAGCGTTTTTGACAAGACCCCACTTTTTTTTTTAATTATGTTATTATAATTTAGTATAGTTTATTAGTTTTGATTGATACAATATTTATAGTTATTTGGTTCTTAATGTTTCAGTTAAATTAATTAAGAACATAGTAAGACAAAAAAAACTAATTGAATTCTCAAAAGATTTATCATCTGACGAGAAAATAAGATCGTTGGTACGTCTGCCGAAGACATCTGACGTCAATTTTTTTTATACTACGTCGTTGGCAAACAAGCATACGGCCCGCCTGATGGTAAGCAGTTTCCGTAGCCTATGTAAGCCTGCAACTCCAGAGGAGTTACATGCGCGTTGCCGACCCTAAACCCCATCGTTGAGCACAATGACGCTATGATTTCAACTAATGAGATTTCATTTATAAAACGACTACGCTTACGTGACGCTTGGTGCCCAGAACCTCTAGTGTACATTTATTCGATAGCGTGACGTGACGTACGCGTTTGCGTTAAGTCTCATTTTGTGCCGCCAAGCGGGACGTTTTGGAAACTCAAAATCCCATACAAAATGAAATTGCACGGGACCCAAAATAATTACACGAAGTAATATCAAACGTTGCTCTCTTATTGCACAAATAACTATTTCCTCTTCTTCACACATCTTAGTATTTCGTCTGCGAGCTAAAGTAACATTGCCTAAACAGGACTGCAAAGTCAGTGCACCGAGTGCGATATTCGACGTGCCCCCCTCCCCCCTCTTAATTCGCACCCGTACCCGTTGGCTACTTCGTGCGTAGGTTGCTTATTCCAGACCGTTTTGAAATTCGAAACCATTGCACCTTTACCTAACCCCTTTCTTGTTGATGTATCTCACAAGTTAAATAAATTTTCATGTTCTTTTTTGTATTTTCGAAAAAAAAAAATAGTTGCTTTATTAGACTCAACCGAGACTGTCTTATTATTATGTTTCACGGGTAAACTGTCTTATTACCGACTGCAATGCCAACAAAAAGTAGGGTTACCTAATCCTAGATGTTAAAATAGAATAACCATGCAGGTTGTATTTTTGTTAGCTAGGCGCATGACACATTGTGTCCGATTCGCACGTCACTCCGATTTTAGAGCAAGACAAAAGTTGTATTATAGCGACATCCTGCTCGCATGTCGGAGCGATTGCGAATCGAATGCAGTGTGCCATGTGCCGTAGGGGTTCGACTGAATAGTAAATCCAACTAAAAACACACTTTTTTTTCTTCATAAAATTATGATTGAGTTCTAAAGGGCATTATAACCTATTTATTTTTAATTCTATCTTACTTAATTCGTTGCTAAATTAGATATAAACGATGTATTAATTCACACTTTTTTTTCAATTAAATGATTCAATTGTCTTAGTGCCCAATTGCGAAGAAGGGTTACCCGAACCCTAAATTTAAAAACAATATCCACGCTTGTATTTTAGGTCTAAAACGCATCTTAGACTATAGCCGTCGGGTATGATGTGCCCCCCTACAGTAGGGGGGTCTGGCCAAACAGTAAGTCTGGCCTAATCCTATCGGAAACGAGCCCCCACGCAGATCGACCGGCGCACGGTTTGTCTTGAGATAACGTTTTTGAATGGGTTTACCGATAACAAGATGAATTGCATTGTGATCTTGCAATCTAGATGTTAATGAAACAAAATATGAATGAAATCATTTAAGGGTCATAAATTTTGTAAATGCTTTTGCGACTTTCCTGTGGATATCATAAACTGACTTCAAAACTGTTGTAAATTATCCTTATAGACATGTTAAAATCTTCTACTTCTTACAATTCGTATGGTGAAAGTTTCAGAAGAAATATCCAAATTGATAACTTTTGTAAGATTAGAAAAGAAGGTATTATTTTTATCCATACGTATATATATATATATATATATATACATACAGGGTGATTCATGAGACGTGAGCTGGACTAAGACTACACAATCAGTAAATGTTAATGAATCGTTCACCATCATATTTAAGTAAAACAATCACGCTTTTTATCTGTTATTTAACTTTTTCTTAAGGACAAATTTGATTATCTACCATCATGGACACCCTACAACAATTAATTAACAAAGATAAAACCTCTTTAACCGTTATGACAGCACTTTGATTATGAAGAAAATAAAATGTCACACTTGAGTGAGATACGATTTTATAAAAGTAACCACACTCCGATGACATTCAATTTGTCACTTATTATGGATAAAACAAAGAGGGTGACCATAAATATCGTAAATAAAATAAAACTCTTTTTTTTGAACAGTAAAAATTAAATTAACGTTAATCTCACAAATACTGGTACGAAACAGTTGCTGATAATTTACCGAATATGCAGGCTTGATCCTGCTCACGTCTCCTGAATCATCCTGTATATACATATATATATATATAAATTCAAAAATACTGTAGGTCACCAAGTACATGGTTGTAATCAAATAGATAGGTAATCAGGTACATTTGTTACAGGTAAATAGTTTTGGAAATTGTATATGACGAGCTAAATATTTACATGCTATATTTGCTTACTTTGCTACTGAAAACAGTCTGTCCGAAAAGCTATGTTCTAAATTTATTTTTCACCCAGTAATCTTTTATATGGGTACTCTAATTTCACTTCGTTTTCGACAAAAAAACGTATGCTATTGAATATAGAAATATCACACATATAAAATATTTTTTTATCAATCAGTAAACGTCTGCGAACGATGCTATTAAGCTCCCACTCTATTTTTCTACTTTTACTTTACCATACCTACATATAGGATAGTTTTTAGCTAAAGTCCGTATTTTTGATGCTATTAGTTTTATGATATATATTTTTAAGTCTGCGTATGATGATGATCGATAAAAACTATTCTATTCTATTCTATATCTCCATATCAATTTATTCATTATATTCAATTTCTTCAAAATAGGTTTCGCCGTTTGACCGTGAAGAGGTTATAGACATACAGACACACTTTCGCATTTTATAATATTATTAGTATGTTAGTATTAATATGGATATGGATTAAGTAGGGATTTACAGTAACAACATTGTGATCTAACCCTTAGATGGAGTCTGAGCTCCCCTTCATCTAGGCTTGCGAAACGGTCTAGTCTAGTCTAGTATTACCTAAATTTTACTGAAATATCGTTTGCATTATATAACTTACATTACCTACTTCATTTTGAGTATTGGGGTACCTACCTCATAATTTACGTCAGTGCAATTGATTCTCTTTACTGTAGGCTTTCAAATATAAACTAACCAGTGATTCTCGAGTCTCGACGAATCAGTTCTCATATTCAAATTCCTCATAATGGGAGACAAGCGTTTTTCGTCAACACCGTGAATGGTCCTACTTTGTTCCCCTGTGGCTCCAAGTTTGTAAAATGAATAAAATGATACTTTCGTTCGCAGTAATATCGCCGTATTACTGCATCAGTAATGCTGGTGTCGTCTGAATCTGCTATCTTTACTATAATTATATGAAGTTAGTACTGTCCCATGATCCTATTAGTTCCTAAATTCACGCTTATGAGCCCTAATAACTAAAAACATGTCTCGACTATCTACGATACAATATACAATATCAATAAACGCACTCCAGCATCATTCCACAGATAGCAAAACGCATCAACTTCCTAAACGCAAATTCAGCCATTCTACACTACCCCTTACTTGCAGTGGGAACCACCCCATGCATCTAGGAGGGGGACATTACAAATTAATAGGACAAAGACCGCCCGGATCGGGCTACGAAAATTTACAGGCCGTCTGCGTTGGCTTTATGATCGACTAACTTATAGTGCTGTTGTATGTGGTAGGCGAGTTAAAGATTATACGTTTATCAAGATAACTCTAAATACAATACAATGCATCGATGCAATGGCGACCGGTCTGACCTACTGCCTATGAAACCGATGGTCCCGGGTTCGAATCCTGATAAGGGCATTTATTTTTGCGATGGACACAGATATTTGTTTCTGAGGCATGGGTGTTTTCTCTGTATCTAAGTATGTATTTATACAAATCGTCGCCTAGTAGCCATAGTACAAGCTTTGCTTAGTTTTGGGGTTAGGTCGATGCATGTAAGATTGTCTCCCAAATATTTATAATCAATGCAATGAATAAGAATAATTGAAAAAGAAAAACAATGTCAATTTTTCAGGAACTAACATTAGTCATAATACTATGATTATTTTATTTCATCTTTTGGTTTTACGTCTATCAAGGTTATATGAGGTAAGATAAACACTGGGGCAAAACATTAAGTACTTATAAATCTTGTAGGGAATCCTCGTACGATTTTACCTATCCCGAGCAATATAAACTAAATGTTTCTCTTATCCCACGTGACCTCAAATACTTGTCTAACAATAGCTTGACAATTGACATTATTTACAATTAAAAAAATTGTGCTATTTCGTATTATAACGTATGGCTTATAAAAATAATAAATAGGCAATTAAAAACCTTAAATATAGTAAAAAATATATACTCGTATTTACTTCATTAACGCACAATATATATTTTGTTTTTCTTTTCAACTCGATTTAAAAATAAAAGTTACAAAATATATATATTCTAAATTTCTTAATATACCTGTACTTGTCCGGCCAATCGATATTCGAGCATCTCGGTAAAACCGGCTTGAATTTTGGCACGTTGCGTCGGCCGTTTTCGAGACAATGATTGGTTGTGTCTTAACAAGTCGTTAAGGATCACCCCCTCACCCCCTTAATTGGGTTATGTATCGTGTCTTTCAGTCCGAGCTAACTAAGTGATACTGTTATATGATGTAGAGTTATTTGTTCTTCGTCTTAGTTCTGTGAACTAAGGTGTACGACAAAAATACTCGCAATGTAAAAATACTCGCTGAGATTTGTCCTTTGCGCTACAACATTGGGTTCTTCAAGAGGCAGGTTTATTGAGTAAATTAATTAAAAACCTTAGTTTTTTGAGTACTAAACTCATATCCTTTCTCGAGTGTCATGAGAACGTGTTAAAAAACTGGAGTAAAACTCTAACATCTTATGTACTTTATTTATCTAAATCACGCATATTATTTTGCTACAAGAATGTGGTTGTTTCTCTAGAGAGGATACAAGATTCTACAAACAACTCAGGTGTCAAACGAATTTAAAAGAACTCATTTCTTAATGGCTATTAACATTAAATATATTGAACACGACAAAGCTGTGTTATCCTTATTACGAGACGTTTATACGTTTATTCAACCTGACATAAACCCCTTAGATAAAGCATCATAATAAATTTCCTTACAAAAAAAGATCATATTCCAAAAGTAAAACCCTCGGAACATATATCACCTTAACAAACGAGTTTCAGCGCTATCGCCTTTACAACTAGCTTCGAATTCCCTTTCTAAAGAAAAAGGCGGGTAAGAGGAAAATCGTAACGGTTTTTCTCGCGACCTGTCCCAACAAGCTTACGACGCAAGGTCAAGTGCGGGGCCTCCGAGACTACAAATACGTGTAGGTGAATGGAATGTGAGAATCATTCGTTCACTTGATATGGAGTTATTGGCATATTATTGCCTTTGCGTTGCTTTTTTCATTTTGACAAGTAAAAAGTACTCAACCTTGTTAAATGAAAACTTTGATATGATATTAATATGGCACTAGTGTTTTAACGGACTTCTTTGTTTTGTTATGTATGAGGAACAGTTTGGAATATTTTGTTATTTGTTTTACAGTAAGTTGGTCCCATTGTCATTCAGGTAAAATATAATGATTTGAGTTATAAGAACAGTTATTTAGGAATTGTATACAGTAATTCATTTTTATTTGCTGGAACTGCTGATAAATTACAATAAATTATAATTATAATTTGTGTGAAGTCTGTTATTATTTATAACTTATTTTTAATTATAATAGTTACAATCAACTCTTGGATATACTATTCGATACCAATGTGCCATTGGAGACACCTATTATCATTATAATGCATAATATATGAACAACAAAAATGTTCATTTACAAAATCGTTTTTTTTTTGTTTGTACCTAAATTTGCGAAAAATGTTCAATAGCTTTCCAAACATTCTGCAACCTTTACATATGTAGACGTAATTCAATAAGTCTTTAATTACATAAATATAACTGAATTATGTTTGTTTGTCCGCAGACGAGTCGGGATGCGAGGCTGATATGTCGGAGGGCGCGGATGTGGGGCGCCACTCGCCGCCCCGGCCGCAGCAAGAGCCCATCAACCTTAAGAATGAGGTGGGTTACCCTTACCCTATACCCTACCCTATACACACACTCTGTATACACACTATAAACATACAGGCTGAAATGTCGGTGGGCGCGGACGTGGGACGCCACTCACCGCCCCGGCCGCATCAGGAGCCCATCAACCTTAAGAATGAGGGGGGTTACCCTTAGCCTATACCTTATCTTATACACACACTCTGTATACAAACTGTACACATAAAGGCTGATATGTCGGAGGGCGCCTGTGTGGGGCGCCACTTGCTGGCCCGGCCGCAGCAAGAGCCCATCAACCTTTAGAATGTGGTGGGTTAGTCTTACCCTAAGTATATCCTTCCTTGACCTACCTTTCACTACCATATGTTGACATGACAATTTACTATTAGGTACCCCGTATACTATCTCATATGTTGTGAGCCACCACTTGCGAACCTTAAGAAAGATGTGGGAACCATTACCACATGATACAATAATTATACACTTACCATATGGTACACTATTTGTATACATATAAGGTTAACGTACCTATGTTACTGTATAAATTCAAATTTATCAATCCATCTGTCAATTACAAAGTATAATTTAAATTTAGTTATACCTTGTTACCGCGAAACTTACTTGCACAAGCAAGTGCTACAGCTCACACGTAAGCAGAACCACTCGCCTTCGCTCAGACTTTATGAAGGGCCCATCAACCTTAAGAATGAGGTGAGACCCTATTGTATACGCTAAGAATAGCACGTGTTTAAGAAAGAGGCTTCTTTATGCAAACGTCTTACTTTTTTAATACAAGGTTTTTTTACTGGGTGGGACTTTAAAGAGCAAATCTTTATAAGTACCTATATGGTTGGTTAGACTTAATTCAGGGACTCTCTAATACTTCAGTTGGTTTAATATTATCATCATCTTCATCTTTCTCGCGTTTTTGCTGCGACTCATAGGAGCCTGGGGTCCGCTTGGCAACTAATCCCAAGAATTGGCGTAGGCACTAGTTTTACGAAAGCGACGGCCATCTGACATCCCAACCCAGGGTAAACTAGGCCTTATTGCCTTAGTTATAAAGAATTTTATATCAAAACTAAACTTCGCACAGTAATTACGTCATATTAAGCGGCTGGTCAGTAAAAGCATTCATAATAAACGGATTCCACTCATGCATAAGCATTTAATTAATTCGCATAGAAACAACTTGATTTGTGATATTTGTTAGTATCACAATTTGTTTGAGCAGCATTGTAGAATCTACAGTATTTATTGCGTGACAGGCGACGTCAATTTCATTATTGGGTTTATATGACGCACGTTGGAGATACTATGTATTTAGTTGTTATGGCACAATTGGGAATATTGCACATTTGCTAAGTTAGCATTCCTAGGCATTTTCACAAATTGTTGTGTTATGAACTTTAACCATAACATTTACATAATATACAGTATGTATCTTAACGTAAAGCAATTACTCAAAGCCGTTAACGTTTAGCTCATACTGAGCAACTACTACTATGACCCTATACAATAATAAGATTGTTTAGAAAAAAATCCTTCAAGCATGATATAATATAATAAAATAAAATAAATAAATAAAATAAATAAAGTTTTATTTTCAGGCATCACGTACATTAGTACACCCATATCACACTAAAAATAATTGCTTAAAACTAAAATGAAAGTAAAACAAGTAAAATAATAAATGAATACTATTTTTTGTTCTCGTTTTCATGCACTGAGAGCCAGTGCCTAAACATATTACAATTAATATTGCGGTACACCGACATGAGGATGGTATTATGCGAGCGGCGCATCCCCTCCCAGAAAGAAGCAATGCGCGCGCGTACCACTGCGAAGAAGTCAGGGATTCTGGCTTCCGCGAACATGGTGGAGGCACTGCAGGAACGCGGCAGCCCCATCAGAGTCCATAATACTGTTACTCACTTAAAACTTAGTATTTAAGAATGTTGCAATGCCCTGACAATGCATCTTGTACCTCCTACTTTACAAATAACACCTGTGTATTGTAATGTACCTGATTATGCAAATAAATGAAATACTAATACTATGGGACCAACACCGAAAACGCCATAAATAATAATGGGTGTTTTCTATGTATTTATATATTATATATACCGTTGTCTAAGTAACCTCAACACAAGCCTTTTTTTTTAATACTACGTCGGTGGCAAACAAACATACGGCCCGCCTGATGGTAAGCAGTCTCCGTAGCCTACGTACGCCTGCAACTCCAGAGGAGTTACATGCGCGTTGCCGACCCTAAACCCGCCTTCCCTCGTTGAGCTCTGGCAACCTTACTCACCGGCAGGAACACAACACTATGAGTAGGATCTAGTGTTATTTGGCTGCGGTTTTCTGTAAGGTGGAGGTACTTCCCCAGTTGGGCTCTGCTCTAGATCTGGAATGACATCCACTGGCTATGCCCTACCACACAAAGCGAGATGAAATTCACAATGCCCATACCTCTCTTTTGGACGTAGTTTAAGGACGTACCCGGGTCCGTTTAAGGACGTACCCGGCTTACTGTGGGACTTGGTCAATTTGTGTAATAATGTCCTATAATATTTATTTATTTATTTATAATGTTTACTCTCTCATATGATCAACATCACACCAGCAAAATGTATGTAACAGACAAATATTTTTTCGCGATTACAGGGTTCGTCCTATAGTTAAAGTTGCTCAGTATGACCAACACATTAACGGGTTTAAGTCATTGCTTTACGTTCTAGAGTTGGTAGCAACTCGAGTCTTTTGAGTCTAAATTGAAGAACTCGACTTGTTTTTCCGAGAGTCAGAGCTTAAAAAAGTCTTTCAAGTCCCTAGTCGAGTCTTTTTGAGCGTAACTCAAAAGGCCTCAAGTCTCCGGATAAAGACTCAGTCAACAATTTTATAAGTTTTACTGAAATAAAAGTAAAGTTATTGTTTGATTTATGTTATGTACGGTCGAGGAAATTGATTCTTTAGCAATTTTCGGTTCAAGTAAATTTTGCTGTACATACTTATGCTAAGAGCTGTCCAATGTAAAGTGAACCGTATAATGCTAAAGAATCAATTTCCTCGACTGTACATACATGGATGTTACATAAAGACAACGCATTTCGAAGTTATTCGGAAAAAAAATACAAGTTCTCCGAAAAGGACTCAAGTCGCTACAAAAGACTCGACTCTCTAATAAGTTGAAAAGAGCTAGAGTTTCATCTTAATTATGAGAGTCTGAACCCAAAGGCCAAAACGCCAAAAGGGGCATATAAATTAAAATATAGGTTTATTTTGTAAGCCGCTACTGGAGTAAGTACTCAAAATTGTAAGAAATATTTTTCAAGGGGGGCACTCCATAAGTCCATACATGTAACTAATTGTCACAAAAAAAAACAACGGGTTGCACCCCGGGAGTGCCGGCAGAAGTGAAAACTTGTATATTAACGTTGTGCATTTTTGATATTTTGGAGAAATTGAGTAGCAGATTTATAAAAAGAGATAATTCTCTATTATACCTACGTAAATAAATTTGAATGTAGAAGATATTTTGAAATGCGAATTTTAGTGTTAATGAATGAATGAATGAATGAAATTTATTCCAGAAAATTATTTCCATATACATTATACATTTACACATTACAAAAAGAATTAAATTAAATTAAAATAAAATTAAATAACATCCTAAAATTTAAATAACAATAAAATTCAAATAAGGACCTGCGTCCCGGGTTACCCTGAGCCCGTCACGATAGGCTTGTGGTAGCCCCTCCAGCGCTCGTGCAGCGGGCTGGCGTCCCACTCTCTCACCGCCGACAGTAGCGTGTTGGAGGAGCCGTATATTGCCTTTCTGGCGGTGGCGCTTCTCGCGCGCAGCAGCGCGTCCCGGCCCGGCGCGCGCCCTTCCGCGAACATGGCACTCGCGCTGCACCAGCGCGGCAGGCGGAACAGCGCCCGCCACGCGTTGTTATACTGCACACGCAAGTCTCTGACCGCCGCGCAGGTGTAGTCGGACCATAGCTCCACTGTATAGACGCTTGTGCAAAAACTGAGGAACAGCTGCCTTTTTACGGTGTCGCTACATTTGGCGAATCTTCTAGCCAACATATTCGCGCGTACCGCAGTGGCTCGCCTTTGCCTTTCTACGTCCTCCAGATCCAGTTAATATATAACATAATATATTCAGAGTAATTCATGAGACGTGAGCAGGACTACAGCCTATACACAATCAGTACATTTTAATGAATCGTTCACCACCATATTAAGTAAAACAATCACGCTTCTTTCTTCTTTTCTGTTATTTAACTTTTTGGTAAGGAAAAATTTGAGTATCTACAATCGTGGACACCCAACAACACAATTAACAAAGATTAAACCTCTTTAACCGTTATGACAGCACTTTGATTATGAAGAAAATAAAATGTCACACTTGAATGAGATACGATTTTTCAAAAGTAACCAGGCTTCGATGACATTCAATTTGCACGTCACCATGATGTCACATGTCCGTCTTACGTATTTTCAATCTGACGGTCACGTGACACCTGCCGCGTGTTTAACATTTTTTCCCCATCACAAAAAGTGCACAGCGCCGCTAAAGAAATTTGCACTTCAAAAATCAGAAACCACCAACGTGTTACACATCTTTAAATGGGTCTTTAAAAATAACTTGAATGTTTCTAAAAACTTTTTTAGTTAAATTGAATACTTTTGGAAAAAACGGGTTTCCAAAAGTATTCAAGTTTCGGGTTTTCGGGCCGAAATAATGTTTATCACTCTTTAACTTTCAGACCAAAGTTAAAAAAAATAATATCGGGAGACAAGCCGTAGAATAGAGTACTAAAAAAATACTTTAAAGCGATTGAGCCATTTTTGAGTTTTCTTTAAAAAACCCTTAATAAAAAGCTGCAGCGTAAACATTCAAGTTTGCACGACATGCAGTTATCTAGAACATCGATAGAACTTAACTCCCATATTTTAAAATGAAATACCTTCTTATTAGAAATAAAATTGTTAACTGCGTATAACAATTTGCCTCTCATTCATGAAAACCCGTTTTTTTAAATTAAGCTTTTTATTATGTAAATATTGTTAATACACTTCAATAAAAAACCAATTTAGTTCTTAAATCTCACTTTATAAAATATTTTATTACCAAACGTTTTTACTCACCTAAATGAGTAAATACGAGTATTTATCAGGTGCTTTGAGTAAATATTGAGAATTTGCTCACCCCTACCCATCTCTACATACAAACCATACTTCCGTAATATGCGAGATAGATGATTCGAGGTTTGGAACGAAGCTCTTTGTCCTTCATCAGCCTATCGTATATTCGCACAGTCTGTACTAACTACATTATATTGCCCTTTGCCAAATCGTGCCCTTGAACCTGAACTTTGCCTCAGTCAATGACCAGTAGCCATATAATAGGCACATATAGATATCGGCAGGGGAGTTGACGTGAATGATTATACAGCTACATATGTAGTTACCCTCTAATTGCCAAAACGGTACCTAATGAATATGATTTAAGTGCACGATATTTAAGACTGTATTTTTTATTTATTAGTATAGTTGACTGTTCAGCAATGCTGTGTCGTAATTTTAAAATCTCGCTATCATACTCGATAGTCAAATAATTGTAATAATTAATTCTAATGTCCAACTTTGTTAATTACTACTAACTGTATTAAATTATTGACACGCATTATAATTATGCAAAATCATGTTATTGTCATTGAGTTTAACACGACATAGGCATTATGATGACATGACAGAAACAATCCCGAATAGCGCCCTTGCCGCTCTCGCTAAGTGGACTCGGTTTTTGCACTTGCTTTAGCATTTTATTGTTCAAAAACTTTCGTTTCTTCATGAATACACTAAAATAAATACAAACTATCAGTTTTAAAATATTAAATATATTTTAAAACTGATAATTTAGATCGAATATTTTTCGACAAGCTACACCTGCAAACAGTGCAAACAAGGCCCGGAGAACATTAGCGAACATATTGTTGATATAGCTGCTTATTTAAATTGGTCCCTAATTCGACTCACCAGAGTTACAGGTCGAGATATGACTACCATAGCATTACCTCACTTTTATGGCTTCTCAATGATTGCTACAGAAGAACCGATACAATTCCTAAGCAAATACTCTTATCAGTCGAAATAAGTCTTCTGTTGTAAAAAACTAATCCTCTTTCCTCTTGCTCCTAATTTAAATTCAGATCTGACCTCCTTTCTCGTAGAAAGTAAAACTCCAAAGCTCTCGAACATTCCTTGCCAACAAAAAACAACGCTACGACGCGACGTAGCAGCTACGGGCCTACGCCTCTACGCTCAAGTGTTGACCGTTGAACTCCGCAAAAAAACCGCTCAAAGGCCCCAAAGACTAAGCATCGCCGGTTCGTTAGTCTCACGGAAAAATGCGAAACGATTTCCCGCCGACCAATGGACGTGGCGCAACCTACTTGCCTCAGAATCTATAGTATCGATTAGTGTGAGCTTTTTTACCCCGTACGCACTCACACACTGCCGCGTGGGGGGCAGCCTTTTTAACAATCTTTTTTTCGACCACCCGACTCCCCCAAAACCGCCATGTCCATCGCGCGGATGCAAAGACCACCCCGCACCCCACCTCTGATATAGCAGCATTGAAAATGGAATTTCCATGAGTGATGGAGTGTCAAACGGGAAGTGGAAAAAGGAGAAAAAGTATATTATGTTAATTATTGAGCCAGGTCCGTCGTCGGAGTTTAAATTGAATGTCATGTCGCATTGTGTCGTGGAAACGTACGCTTTTTTATGTCCGACGGTGTCGAGTTTTGTACAATTTTAATTTTGGAAACACGAGGCGACTTTCATGTTAGTTAGCGGGGTCAAATCGGACCACACAAATAAACCAGCATTCCAATCTCATATTCAAACAATAACACTTAAAACATTGAGAGTCATATTGTCACAAAAAAATGTGACTGCTTTTACATGAGAATTAACGTTATATTTAAATATAACCAAAATATTTAATGCTATTGACAAGTAGAGTAAGAAGTCTGATATAACTAGTAAATAAAAGAAAGTTCTGAATTTATTTCGTAAGCATTACAAGAAGTGTAAAATACTAAAGTAGACAGAAAATAAGTATTCAATCCATACCATACAACCAAAGTCATGCCTCAATCTTTTGCTAAAACTACCATCCGATTCGCTACATTCAACAAAAATTGCTTTTCGCGCATCTCTAATATAAGCCCCAAAAATATCCAAGCAAAAAAGCGTTAAAAAACCGTGAGCGTTTGAATGAAAATCGGGCGGCGGGCCGATCGTCCATTATTATTATTATTACTTGCATTATATCTGCATTTTTTTCACGCACACACTCGCGCTTCGCATTTTTGTCTTCGTTTTTTCGGGGAATCGGGGGGTGGCGCCACCAGGCCACCACACGGAGGTGTGCTATAAGCCCGCTACCGAACTATGCGATGTCTACGATTACAAGTGGACGAACATTTAAATTGGCTCTCATCAAATATTGATTGCGTGTAGTTTTTTCATTAACCCGGCGACTTTTTGTGCTTCCATTACGTTGGATACAGCATTTGAACTGGCTCTTGTGGACGGACCACGAACGGTTCTAATTAATAACTCTTTTCATTCATATTTTATTCAATACCGTGGATTCTTCATTGATACTTTAGATTCAATGTTTCGCCGACATATGAAAGTATTTTGGATCCTTTTCAAAAATATAGTTTTTGAAAGCCTCTCATAAATAATGGTCAGTGGCTTAATCATTTTTTTTTGTATACATGATTAATGCAATTTGCATATTATGGTTCGCATATAATTTAATTTATCTCATGTAGCACCCTATTTATTTTGTAGTCATCCAGAGGCCCACAAAAAGGTCTCTAATTCCGTTTTTTTTATAATTTTGACAAATCAAAATTGCACATAGTTAATTAGTTCCTGTCAGTATTTTCCATTATAGTTGAAGACAATCTCATTGAAATATATTAAGTGTAATTGGATTTCATTATTTATGCTTAATGCATATATAGCCAATACTTTAACAAACTTTCCCACTAAAAGATATTAAACGAATCTAGCAAAACATCCCCTAAAAGTTAAAATAAGCGCGTGAAGCGACGCAAGTAACCCGTCGAGTAGACGTGTAAGCGAGTCAAGTAGTCAAGCGCTCGCGCGAGCACTTGACACGCCAGTCGGGGTGAAAGTTAGCGAAAGGTGTAGATTGTACACCCTTTTGAGAGGGATTGCTGACAATTTTACTACGCTATTCTCAACTAATAAAACTTGATCTCCAATTTTAACAATTTTTACGAGTTTTCAGATCAAGTTATGCTAGAAGTAAGTAGAGATGTTTTGTGAATTCGTAATGTCATGTATTGTACAGTTTTTTTGTTTTCTGAGTGTTTTTGTGTCAATACTGTGCTAATGAGGCGAAGGTTTATTTACAAAAGTACAGTCGAGTTCATAAATATGTGTACATTTCTTCACCTTAGTCCATTGCAATAAGGTGAAAAAATGTATACATATTTATGAATGGGTCAAACCCCGGCTCTTACCAATGAGTTTTTTGGAACTTATGTAAGTATGTAGGTATGAAATATCATTTGATATTTACGAGTTGCTTTTCGGTGAAGGAAAACATCGTGAGGAAACCGGGCTAATCGCAATAAGGCTTAGTTTACCCTCTGGGTTAGAAGGTCGGATGGCAGTCGCTTTCGTAAAAGTTAGTGCCTACGCCAATTCTTGGGATTCGTTGTCAAGCGCCCCCCAGGTTCTCATGAGCCATGGACAACGCGAAGAAGATGATTATGAGTTTTGTTAATTACTTATACCTCATGTACACCTAAATAAGTGTTTCAGTACTAACAATGTTGTTTAACTTAAAGTACTCGTAGCTTTGTTTGGGTCTAAAAATAGTTTAACTCGCTAATTAATAAATTTTACAATCCTACATTAGTTAATTTATTTAAAAAACATATCCTTCGCTTACAAATCATGGAGATATAAAGTGGACCACACGCTAACATTTTTTTTATAGTAAATTGAACCTTATCACTGAGGCAGAAAGGTGTTCTTACCAGACTAGAGAAAACGGTCCACTTGAGATAGCAAAAGTGGGGCGCGGTGTCTCACTCGCACATGTTGTCAATGTTAAAAACATACCATGGTGGTAGTATACTACTGAAATTAAATACTTTCTTATACTATTTTAGTGCTAAATACAGAGTGCGGTTCTCAAATATTTTAAGTAATTTGTAAATAATTATGATGTCAATATTATTAACTGATAAAACCAAGCATGTGCACAATAAAAAAAAAAACATAATTTTAATATGGTAGATATTGTAGAAACTTTGTTAATTGTTAATCTTATAAGTCCGTGTTACAAATACACAGTTAAGTCAAAGACAATAAATGATTAATATAGTGAAATGCAGTTAAAAAGTCAATCCTGACAGTTAAATTGACTCTTATATATATGACACTAACGCTATCGGTTTAACAGTAGGTCTTAGCGTCGTAAATATAAGGGTCAATTCATAACTGTCAGAATTGACTTCATGGCGGAGTTTCACTATAGATACTTGTGGTTTGTAATGCGTTCATGAAGAACGCCATAAGTATTTACGGCCTTTAGAAGATCGATCTAAACGACATGTCAAAATTGTCATTTATTTCGATTCCGCTGTGATCTCAATAAGATCTATCTACGCTATTTCTAACGTCAAAGTGACATTGGTTTCCCGAATCGAGCTGCTTCTGTCAATTATACGACATACAAACGATATCTAAATTGAGAACTTATCTAAACCAGAACTCTTCTTCAAATCGGGCCGTTATTTAAATTAATTGAATTTGGCGTTCTTCTGCGGTAGTCCATAGTCAGTTTCAATTATAATTTATACTTATTTGGCGCAATGACCCAAAATGAGTCTTGGCCTCCAACACAAGAGCATGCCATTTTACCCGGCCTGCGCGGCTTCACGCCAGTTTTCACAGATGTCGAGCGCACGAAGATCTACCTCCACTCTATGCGCCCACTGATACTTAGGACCCACACGACGGCGTCCAGTCGGTCGACCCAAATATGCCTTCTTTACAGCACGTGTTCATCCATTATTTCGAGGTGGCCCCGCCAACGGAGACGATGTGCTTTTCTCACCTATTATATTCGGTTCAATTATAAATTATAGGGTTATTTACATAGTCGGCTACCAACTTCGTATACAATAAATCCATTATAACTTCTTACGCGATAAATCGTATAAAATGACTCAATACCCTCTCGCCTGCAACACGATTTTCCGCACAATTTTCCCCAACGACAGAATAAAAGGTGTAATGCACGCCCACCAGAATTTATTATCATTAAAAAATGCAAAAAATCATAATTAAAGGGGTGGCGGAGGGTGCATCCCATTTTTTATTTTAATTGGCTTGTAAATTTCGTAAGTTGTAGTGTACGCGGGTGGTGGCGACATTATGCGGTTTCTGTTGTTTTCTGATGTTTTTGTAAATTTTTACATCTGTTTTTGGTGTAATCTGCTTTAATTATTAGTTATCATAGTTATGTATACGTTCATTTTAAAGTTTTTATAGACTTCGTTCGTGTCAAAAGTATAAATGGGTCTTCTTCTTCCTCGCGTTGTCCCGGCATTTTGCCACGGCTCATGGGAGCCTGGGGTCCACTCGACAACTAATCCCAAGATTTGGCGTACGCACTAGTTTTTACGAAAGCGACTGCCATCTGATCTTCCAACCCAGAGAGTAAACTAGGCCTAGTTGGGATTAGTCCGGTTTCCTCACGATGTTTTCCTTTACCGAAAAGCGACTGGTAAATATCAAATGATATTTCGAACATAAGCTCCGAAAAACTCATTGGTTTGAACCCGCGACCTCTGGATTGCAAGTCGCAAGCTCTTACCGCTAGGCCACCAACGCTTTTTACTCTCACTTTAATAAGACATATCTAGTCTTCCCTTACTGTCATCTTATTTACTTACTGCTAAGCTTCGTAGCGCTACGCCGTAGCCAATAAGCATAGTTTTCCCGATATGTATTTAAAAATGCTTTGCAGAGGTGTAACATAATCCATAGGCTACGGTGACTGCTTACCATCAGGCGGGCCGTATGCTTGATTGCCACCGACATGGTATAAAAAACAATAGTTTGTCGTGGTCAGCGCTCAATGGTTCAAGGCAAAAAAATTAACAAAAAAATCAACCACACTAGAAATCAGGTTTAAGAAAGTCAAAAAGACACAAAAGTTTGTTTAACTGATCTAAGTCCTTCAAGTGTTAATTGTGCAGTTACTGCAATTAGATCTAGAAAGCCGCATACGACTCGCAAGCTTGGGTTTGCTGACCTCTGGATTAAGAAACTGTATCAATTTAGTAAGAATAATTATATGACGGGGTGTGGTAAGAGGAGCAAAAAATAAAGAATAGTCTGTACTCCTTAAACTGACCAACATATGTTCAACACCTTTTAAAAGTAACAAAATAAATGAGGTTTCTTCAAAAAGGAGTGTACAGATTTTAAAGGGTCGGCAACGCGCATGTAACACCTCTGGAGTTGCAGGCGTCCATAGGCTACGGTGACTGCTTACAATCAGGCGGGCCGTATTGTTTGCCACTGTCGTGGTACTTACTTACTTACTTACTGCTGTGGCGCAGCGACCCGAAGTGGATCTTGGCCTCCGACACCAAAGACCGCCATGCTTCTCTGTCCAAAGCCGTGGACACCGTGGTGTACCGTGGTGTATTAAAAAAAAAGTTTGACTTTTAGTATACTTTGAAGTTTATTCTAAGACGAACTGTATTGCGATTTTTTATGTTTAAACCGTATCAAGCAACTTTAAACTTTAAATTGTCTTTGTTTTATATACCAGACACGTTAAATTTCAGTCTTCATATACTAAATTAGTTTCATAACGTATTCAAGTCTTTAACAAGTTTCTTACCAACCAATTAGGCTTGTCAACCCTAGCTAATTACAGACCGAAATAAATGGCCAGTCCTTAAACTAGTAAAAAAACCTTGTAATTAAAACTAAACATATTAGACCTCCAGAATCATGTGCTAATTGTAGGGCTGCCGCGACGCGAGCTTGACAAATGACTTTGATCAATCACGGGCAACCCTGGCTGTTTTATTCCTATTTGATTAGCGAGTACTCGCGAGCCGAGGATCTCAAGCTAACCAGCGTAATACTACCCGTTATAAACTGTGCGTATTAAAAGAGCTCTTATACTGGTTGATTTAAGCGTTGTACTCGCCAGTACTCTGTGAGCGTTTGCAATAAGACATTTGGCCGGCGACGTCACATTTATTTGTGCCCTAGCCTTAGGCGACGGCATGGCCATGAATCAGTGTCGCAACCGTATAATAATTTATCAACGCTCACCCGAAAATAAACTTTATCCGCATTGCTTAAGGCTGATTTTCAAGTTACCTGATTGGATGTGATACGGGCTTCTGAAAGTTATACGGGGATTTGCGAGTGAGAACGGATTTTTTGAGCGATTTTTGATCTTATCCCATTGAAATAGAGTTTCTAGTGATATTTGCGGTGGTAAAAGTATGTAGTTTGCAAGTTTGTGAGTCGTGCGAATGTTATTGTTTTATGTAAATCGTTGATCATTTATAAGTTCAATTCAGTAGAGGATTTTTGAGTTTTAGTTGATATTTTATATGTCACTACCGATGAGGACTAGATAATATTGATTTTCATTATCGGAGTAGATGATATAAAATAGTACCAGACATAGATACCTGTATGTTACTTGAATGTTCATGTCTTTCATGTTATTGCTGATTATTGTTTTGGGTCATTCTCAATTTATATGACTGGGGTCAGACTCAACTCCGGCAAACTTTTCATACATTTGGTATGGTTGACGGAGTTTAGACGCAGACAAATCTGAAGAATGACCCTTTTAAATTGAGAGCATATCTTTGATTGTATGGTAGCGGCTAAGTTAGTGTGACTCGCAAGTTTTGACGTTTTCTATAAACGACTGACACTTGTTTAATCATTCGCATAAATGTATGATAATCTACTCATAATACATAATCAAATACAAAAAGATAACAATCATATAAAAATACCATCAATATGTATATTTTTTAATCCTATTCGTCTCGGGTGTGCTTGGCACTTAATAAATCTGCTATTCTCAAACTGTGTTGCAATAGAGCTTAAGAATGCCTTTTCACTGAAGCGGTGACGTGCGGAGATGAGAAGAATTAACCAATAGCATTGGTTGTAAATCACAATGCTGTTGATTCCTGTCATCTCCGCTCGTCTCCGCTTTATTGGAAAGGCAGCCTTAGGGTCCGCGAGGACCTTACAAAAGTCTAAAGTAACTTGCTTTGCTACACAGACCCTTACCAAGTAATTTTTTGTGTTAAATTCTGTCGCTAGTATACCCTTTCTCTATGTAAAATCTTTAAACAGTGTCGTAAATAGATGATTTATTGATTTTGATGACAAATTTCATCTTGACCTTTAGTAATTTATTAGATAATGTAATGTAAATAATATTGACGATAATTATATCAATTCGTGTAGAATAGTTAATGTGTCTTGTAATTTTATATTATGACGATAAATAACCAAATCTTAAATCTAAAAAAATACGCGTCTCAAGTTACAGAAATGATAAATGGTACTGGACTCTTATTTCTTCCATGGAATCTCTATAGTTTCTCTTAGTTTTTTTATGATAGAGGAGGCAAACGAGCAGACGGATGGCCTGATGGTAATCGATTACCGCCGCCCATGGACACCTGCAACACCAGAGGGTTTGTAGGTGCGTTGCAGGGTTTGTTTTAAAGGTTGGAAGGTCGTATTGATCCGGAAATACCCGCACCGACCGACCGTACCGTACCGACCGGACCGTATTAGTTTAGAAGTTTCAGTCTTTCAAGTATTCAATATTTTTTATTGTACTCATGTGTTTATACAGGTGTCATGTTTACAGATCTGTAAACATGAATAACTCTGTTAATGTACCGTTCAGAGAGACTACACCAGCATTACTGCTGCAATATTGCAGCGCAGTAATTTCGCGCTGCAATATTGCAGCATTGCTGCCGCAAATGTCAAAACGAGCATCAACATTGATTATCAAATTCGCGGTAGCATTTTTGGGAGAACGTACAGTGTAGAGTCTACACTGTACAGTATAGAGGCTTCCTCGAAAAATGTTTGAGAACCGCTGGATAAATACGTTCATAGAAAAATGGCGGACATAAACATTAAAAAAAGGGCGGGACATTACAGAATTAAAATGCGGAATCACGTACATTACTGCTCGTTCGGATCTTTTTTGTTCAATACACTTACAAATGCGGACAGGGGAGTGCGTGGAGTCGACAAGCTTAGGAGTGGTATTATTTTATGAATTATTTTTTAACGTCCTTCAAAAAATACTGAATACTGTTTTGCTGTGCTATTAGTTTTTTTTTTTTTAAATGAGCAATTGACTTTTAAAGTTAGGTTAGGATAGTAGTTTTCTGCTGATCGTTCAAATAGTACCCTTATTTTATCAATAAAATTACATATATTAAGCGTATGAAAATAAAAATGCAAATATGACATAAGAGAGAAAAGAGAATAATTTGACAAATGTTTATTTTCTTTGATTTAAGTAACTAGATGCAAAATTGTATAGTATACTTGAAAATTAATAAAGTGATAGATTTTTGTTTCAGCATAATTATTTTCATGCATTTACAAAAAAAAAAAATATCAGAAGCCACCATGTGCGGCGATCACACTTTTAATTTTTGATCTTCATTTCATAATAATCCTACAGTGTAAGATTGGCGTAGTACAACGTCATTTATTTCAGCTGTCCAACTAGGGAGCATATTTTTTTCTTAAGCATGCTATCTTTTTACTATCAATAACTCATTGATAAAGTCGAAACTAACTTTGCACCGATATGAATATATCAAAGAGAGCAGTGTGTGCAACTTTTACTGTGGGATCAACCCCGATATCGCGAAATAAATTTTACACTCCTGTGTCGTTTACACAATAAATGTGTGGTTTGCCAACTACTTGCAAGTCGACACTCCGTTGGAAAGTGTCATGGCGGATGGTTGGTCGCATGCACACGATCACAATCTGTATTTCATTTACCACCTTGTCATACAACAGAGTCAAGACGTCACAACTACCATAGAAAATGTCAAGGTCAGACAGCCAAAATTTATGAAACAACCAATTTTTTTTCGCGATTTTGCGGTTGGTCCCATGGTAAAAGTTGCTCAGTATGATCTATATAATCACGTACATTATTGCAGGTGACTATACATAGACACCCTATATACATCTTTTTTTTTTGTTTATACTACGTCGGTGGCAAACAAGCATAGGGCCCGGCTGATGGTAAGCGGTCTCTGTAGCCTATGTACGGCGTTGCCGACCCTAAACCCGCTCCCCCTCGTTGAGCTCATATAGACATTTGACATTCCCACACTTTGTCAATGAAAATGCCATGCAGAGTCTGCTTGGTTTGACTAAGTTATCTCCAAAAATTCTACTCGGTAGTCTCCACGACTCTCCCTGTCCACAGAGTTGGTTTGCAACATTAAAATTAATGGAAATTCGGTTAAATGGCGGATTCTAATTCGCTGTTTATTTACACACCTCAGCTTTCCTTCGGGCATTAAAAGGAAAAACAGTCGAGCAAATAATACGGGCAATTTTTTGAGGCAGATGTTACTCGTAATGTTATAATTTGTATCCATCGACCTTATTTCCTTGGGTTAAGGTTTAAATTGTTAAATGTCTCTGAGGAGATACAGTCATGGACCTTAATATTTAGGCGTTCATACCGTTACTACTAACAATCAAATCAGCCTGAACCCTTAACAATTAAAGTTCGCAACTGTACAGTCACATCTGAAAATATTGGTACGAAAAGTGGGCAATAAAGTTATGTATACATAAATGGAAAATTTCACCGTTCAGTGTATTAGTATAGTGTATTGCTTCGACATAATATATTAACGCGCTCCTCGCATCAGCACCGGAATGTGATGTATTTGCAAGTAGTTGGATGGATCTGTGTAAAGAATGTATGAAGTTCTGTGAGACGATGGATAAGCGAGAATCTTCTGTCTTGTATTAGTCTTCTTTCTTACATTTGTTCTGTTTTTCCTTACTAGACTGTATCATGTACCAAGGTTGTATAATACTGTCTATTATAAATTTCACAGTGTATTAGTTCGCTGTAATGCTGTGCACAGATTTGCTCTTACCTCCACAAATCCGGACTTTCCAGTAATCCGGCTCTTTTGTGTCAGCATTAGTGCCGGATTAGTGAGATTGTACTGTATTTCCAAGTATACCAATTTTCTATGGAAATTAGCAGTTTTTATCATTTATTTCACTTTCAATTCTAAACAAAGTGTCATCAAATAAACACCTTTTGTCAGCGATGTGACTTGATAAAACCCATTGTCCTTTTAAATGCATTAATCGATCGATCTTTCATCAGGTAATCACATCGGGTATAAGGGATATTATTCCCAACCCTAACGGAGCTCGAGGCGAACGCACTGACTCTAACTTCTAACTTTTAAAATTGTATATTATGATCATATTTTGAGATAAATCACAGTGCATCTCGCCCGCTTGTCGGTACGAGCGATTTATTAACAATATTACAGATAAATAAATAAATAAATATTCTAGGACATTATTACACAAATTGACTAAGTCCCACAGTAAGCTCAATAAGGCTTGTTTTGAGGGTACTTAAACAACGATATATATAATATATAAATATCTATAAATACTTAAATACATAGAAAACACCCATGACTCAGGAACAAATATCCATGCTCATCACACGAATAAATGATTTGAACCCGGGACCATCAGCTTCGTAGGCAGGGTCACTACCCACTAGGCCAAACCGGTCGTCAAACAAACAAAACACACACAACAACGACAACAAATAACAAATAAGGTCGTCAACAAATAACAAATAAAAGTTGGAAAAATTCAGTCTCGGGTGGAAATCTTACGGTATCGGTAGGGTCTCCCTAAGGCTCATATATGGTGAAAATATTCGCTGTATTGGGCAAGGTCTTCGTAGCTCAGAAGGCAGAGCACCGGGCTAGCGATCCGATGGTCGTGGGTTTAAGTCCCATCCAAGACTGTATATCCACGTTTAATTTGTTTCTAAGCTTAATAGCATCTTTCCCAGACATTCCTGCTTGATACTAAATTAATTTAATATTATGGATCTAAGTGTGTTCATCGCCTTCCAGATGGGCCATGGTTATTTGTGGCCGGGTGGTAAATGCTCCGACACTGGTACATATATGTCTGGTGGTGGGCACCGCCTCCGCCAAAGTGAGCAGCGTGCATCGGAGTGTACGCCCATCAGAGGGTTGATACACCTGGTAAAACTTTGGCGGCCGAATGGGGATTGCTTCGTGGCCACTCTATCCAATGTGCTTGCGACACTGCACCAAAAACCATGGCGCACCTGCTGAATTGCCCCGCGTGCCCGCACTCGTGCTTTGAATCTGACCTGAGAGATGCCACGGTCCGGGCTGTCAGCACCGCTGCTTTCTGGGCATTCACTGTTTAGGGGAACCTCGACCCGAGAGAAGAAGAAGATGGATCTAAGTATTGAATCTATCACTCTTGAATTAACTTACTTATAAACTATAAATAATATACATATATTAGATATAGTGATCGATTCTACCTACGGAGGTTTACCATTTAACGAAGATAGTTGTCCACCCATGATCACTGATAATTTATCCACCTTCTCCTGGTTATCCACTACAAATGATATTTGTTTTTATATTAATTCTTTGTATATTAAACACTTTGGTAAAGTACTGATGGACATTATAAAATGATGGTGTTTAAACTAAGTATTAAAGGTTGTTGTTATTTATTTTCTGCTAAAAGTTATAAAAATATACTACAATACAATCAATCTCCTGTCTGTCACTGTGGTGCCGAGGAGCAGAGTATACGGCATATTTTCCAAGGGTGCCCACCTACTTGATATACTGGAGGCCCCCGGAAGACCTGATAAAACTCAACGACGCAGCTATCAAGTGGATTAGTTCTCTGGAGTTAGATTTATGATTTCTCAGTATTCCGTATAATGCTATACGATTAAATAATTGCAATAATTGCAAGCGTCCATAGGCTGCTTACCATCAGGCGGGCCGTATGCTTGTTTACCACCGAAGTAATATATATATATATAATAAAAATGCTTGACATTTTAGAACTTTTTTCTATTTTCAAAATTAGCTGCAAAGGCTCGACTCTTCCTGCAGGTAGTTTGCAATCAGAATACAGTGCAAGGGGTGAATGCAACAAATGCTTTCTGCAGCTGGGTGCGCCGGGATGCACCCAGTGCTTTGTCTACATCTTTTGATAGGAAAACGTATTAGAACACCTTATGTGGATATGTACTTTAAATGCACTGATTGTGTTTTGATATAAGATCAGGTATTTTCAGACGTCTTTTACTGTTTTCAAGCTTTTATTTAACTTGCAATGTATGTTTGTAAGGGTCAAATCTTGCAAGGTAATTTTGACCCACTTCCCGGTTTCTGATGAAGCTGAAAATTTGCATACATAATCGGATGACAATGCAATATTATGGTACCAACAAGCTGATCTGATGGAGACAGGAGAAGACAATAGGAACTCTGTGACAAAACAGCAAAACCGAATTGTGTATTAGAATTATCTCGACGAGTATTAGTTGCCATTGGAAAGAAAAGTACAGTCAAAAAGGTTTTTTTGCCTAAAAGCTTATTAGTTTTCGCTTTTAACTAGTTTAATTGACGAGACGTAATATTCCAGGGGGCTTAGCCAAGATGACACTTGTACGTACGTCGACAAATGCTAAACTGAAAGTAAAAATGTATCAAGATGACAGGTGCTATGAAACGTCACGATTTCCATATATTATTTAAGTTTCAACTGGCGTTTTCTATCAACGAACGATCTTGGTCATGCCAAATAATGCCAAGTAGTCACATTATTATAGTATATAGATTGAATAATGCGGTATTATAAGAAGCCGGTATCGATTTTAGTCGCAAAAATATCAAATTGATATATTTAGCGCATGAAATTGTACACTGAATTTTCTAACTCCTATAGAAAGTGATGCTCAAGCAACTTGCAAGTTAGAGGCTTGTTTGAGTATATATTTGAGAGCAGGAAAAAATAATGAGTGCGTGTTTTGTTATATCTGCTTAAACTCAAGTTTTCCTAAAAAAACACCCGTCTTTATGTGTATCTTTAGCGATAAGATGTTATAAAACTTCAAATGACGATTTTTTTTTGGGAAAAAATGAGTGTAATCCGATATAACAAAACACGTGCTCATTATTTTTTCCTGCTCTCAAACATATACTCAAACTAGCCAGTAACTAGCAAGTTGCTTGAGCATCACTTTCTATAGGAGTTAGAATATAAGTAGTATAATTTTAGTAAGTAGTTTGGAGGACAATTTCTCCCAATATATTTTGAGTTTGGGCAGCTAAAAAATATACGTGTCTGTTTTTTTAGACTACTCTATAACATAAATAAATATAAATCAAATCGGAACCAGACAGTTGGGTCCCTTTCCTTGTAAGCTTCATAGCGTCGTTCGCAGACGTTTCTGCTTGTTACAAATTAATTTATGATAGATACATTTGATGCGACTTGACTAGTGCGTCTTAAGAAAGCGATTTAGTTACTTAACACTTGAAATGTATCTCAAATACCCATAACAATACAGACGGGCGTTTAAGCAGCGTTTAAGAACCACCCCACACTAGCGTCTCCCAAGCGTCGGCGTCTAGTCAACTCTATGGCTGCTGCTCAACGCAACGTTGGCAAAACTGCGCAGCGACGCCATTTTCCATAGCGCTGACTAGACACCGACGCTCAAAAGAAGCGAGTATGCGGCCGCCCTTCAGACATTGACCTTCATTCCATTCGGCTGTTTTAGCTACGCTAGGGCTGTTACGCGTTAGTTCGCAAATATTTCCCGATCTTAGGGTTATCACGCTCGGCTGCGATGAGGAAAATGGGACGGCCGATAAAAAAGGTAACGAATTATAAAAAAGCGGAGGCACAATCGCGAGCGCGGACGTGTGGGAGGTGGGCGAAATGAAATGAAATAATGAAAAAAATGGGCAAAAAGCAGTACAAACATGCATTGTCCTGGCTCCCCCCTTAATGAGAGGGTGTGGGGCGGGGGTCGCACGCGTGGTACTGAAGTGGCTGATTATCACCTGATTCCATCTGTGATCGGGCGGTGTCCGCTGGGCTAATCGCAATGTTGAAAGCGGTGTCTGTTAAAATTCCACTTAAAAGTCTAAGAGATGCGCGACTGGCAGTTTGATATCTGAAGACTAAGACTAAATAAACACAAGGACTAATTTGTTCCGATATAAAAAAAAAATGTATATTAAGTATGTTGATGTTTATTGTTAACCAACAAATCTAAGAGTTTGACCGCGATTATGAATTCTAAACTAGCTGGAGGAAATCCTGAAAGACTACGACTTTTATAGACTTCCAAGGATAGATCGTGGATCTTTTCTACGCAATTCATCCTCAGTTGACGCTCGCACCGCGAGAGTCACTTGTTTCGCTCGTCGTTCTAATTTCAAACACGGGTGCGTCCGCGCGGGCGTTTTAAAATTCGAACATATTAGACGTCGAAAAACGGAGGCCCGAAATTAATTTGTTTATGCGAAACAAAGGTGGGTGCTGCCTGCATGCACCCGTGCCTCGCCCACCTCCCGAAAAAAAGAAAAAAAGCAGGAAAAAAAGGGGGGAGGGGTTCCCACACCCTCCCGCGGCGCGATCGGCATCGGCCTTCTTTTTTTAATCGCGTTGCATTCAGCATGGTCGTTTTTGGTAAGCACACACTGCGCGTTGCCTATTTTCCAATTTAGATTGCTTTGTATTACCGGTTGAGCGATGCGCAATAGTTTTTGAGGCTCGTGACACGTCAACGGCGGAAATTAAATTCTCTGTAAAATAAAAATCTCGCAGGGCTTTACGCGAAAATTGCGCGCGTCCCAAGAACGCGCCCGTATTTCTGTGTGGGATTTAATTTTATATCTACTCTTTGAAAAGCGCTTATGCGTTTCCGAAAACTGGTTATGTCTAACGTGAAGTCCGCAAACAAAAAATAAATTATATTAAAAACGAAAATGTGTAACCATAAGATTAATATTTTTCATAATTTATAAAGAAAAAAAAACCTTTTTTAAACCTTTGATGCTAATATGATAAAGATTTTTAAGAAAAGGTATAATTTTATACAGATGGTAGTGTTAAACTAAGCAAATCTTGTAAATAGTATGCGTACGTATTACTAGGTAACGATTTACTAGGTATTTAGGTACGTACACCTAAATCTCAATCATTAACTCAACCAGGACAATATGATTTTCAATATCGCTTTCTGATATACCTATCTCATCAAACTTTAAAACACCGCGATAAAATAAAAATAAAAACATAAAATATGCTTTAGGTCGATGTTACTGGAAAACCGCAAGACTCAATAATTTATAACATTATTACCCATTTATTAGGTCTTCGCATAACTGCCGGGTGCCACGATATAATTACAAATAAATAAACAGGGACACAACTAGGGATGTGCAAGTCACGGGAATGTTCCTGACTAAAGAAAATATGTGCTATGTTTAAGTAACATTTAAAAGATAACTGGTTTTCGGTTCTCAATAAGCCGCTAGTGGCATAAGGATGCAATGATCTCAATCTCTTTTAATACGAGTTTCCTTGCAATGTGTGATTTTTCACTAGCTCCTGCAACATGTTAACTTCGTATCGAGATCTGACAAGGTTGTGTCCTAACTTTTTGTCTGAAACCGCTATTGTATGTATGATATACAAAATAAATATTTATATATTTAAAGATACCACCTTGATAAGTATAGAATATAACTTCTTGCAAGAATACGTAGGTACAAGGTGTTACAACGTGTTATATGTCCTATATGTCCTATTTCACCCGGAACATTTTTTCACGATATTTATTTTATATTGAGTAGGGCGATTAACGACGATTACGACGACGACGACGGGCGAGGGGACTGCTTACCATCAGGCGGGCCGTATGCTTGTTTGCCACCGACGTAGTATAAAAAAACGCATTCTTAAAAATTGAAATGAGATAAATAAAATCACACATTGTTAAATTCATACGTCGCTTTAATATCCATTACCGTATCATTTTCCTCGTGGGTAAAAAAAATACTGAAAGCTCCCTAATTTGAGGAACATTTCCGGGAATATTCAAGGAGCTCATCACTAGATATAACTCAAGTATCAAAATCCCTGATAATTAGTTCGCTGGAGCAATAAATATCCCCAAGATGATTATTATGCGGTGCCCAATCACTAGGAATGAAGGCACTGCTGTAATTATTTCCATTATTTGTGTTAAAGTGCATGAAAAGGAAACGTTAGTGTTTATTGTTGAAGAAAGCAAATTAATAATATACTTTTATAAAAATATGGGACTGGTTGAAATACTGATCATATGAACGATTCACTTATTTAAAGAGTGAATGATAATTTGTGCCAATTCTAGAACTTTAGGCCCCCGGGTAGGGTGACCAAATTTTTCTATTCCTTGCTTTTTGTGCATAACCATGTATTTTTCTTATACAATTATTTTTATTTATTTTATTATTTTTAAAAATAAAAATATCCATTCAACTACTACAAAACGCAGTACATCTTATAATGCAGCAGCCAACTCCTATATAATTAACTCGCCCGTAATTAGTGGACAAAGAAATCACCGGGCGATACCATCGTGCATAAGTAGCTCTAATTACCCCATTGTGTAACTAAAGCGATTGTGTCACTGGGGATCAATGATATTGTGTAGGTGGACGAACTTTCCTTTTTAAAAATTGCAATTGATAAAGATGGTTTATTCAAGTAGGCATATTACAATGCGCTTATGAACGTCAAATGAAGCTACACCGGCTCTAACCCTACACCTCAGCTTCGTGAAGATTGAATTCCCTCCCTCAATTGGAGGAGGGTATCTCAATATAGGACCGGCAAGAAACTCGGCGGGACACATCTTTTCAAAACATCACATCTTATAATATAATTTAAATTACTCTAGAGTTCATGCAATCACATACTTATAGGAGATACTCTTCTTTATATAAATTTGATTTTAAAATGCTTGAGTTAGGTCTCATTTATAGGTAACTGAGACAGTTAGTAAACTTTTGATGGTTTTGGGGTTGTTGGTCATACACACCATCAAACAAAATGTACTACTGACGCAGGTACTAAATAAAAGTACTATGGTTTCCCTCCAGAAACTTTTCATACAAAAAAGTCCCTAAACCGGGAATTGCCAGTTCTCCTCGTATAAACCAGTACCGGGAGTATCCCGTATCAAAACGCATTTACAAATACTTTTTGTACCTTTAATGGTCATTATCAATTTCATCACATGCCATTGGGACTAACGAACTCCCCTCCTTTGAAATACCAGCCCTCTGGATTTGACTTAATAACAAAGAAGGTTTATTTAAAATGGTGTAATTAAGGAGAAATCATTGCGGCTGATAATATCGCATTAGGCAAAGCATGAAATGGCCTACATGTTCTATAATAAGCTATTAATTGGTATGTAAGTGTTTCTGTAATTACCACTAATGCATTTGGAAATATTTCGTGTGTATGTCAGATCACTATCGAGTTACTGTAAGTGTATTACGTGAATTAAATGCAGAGATAATTTCCTTTGTTTAAGTAAATTCTTCTCTTGTTGGCTTTATTACAATGCTCACATCACCATGGTTTTTATTATTGACCGAAGTGTTAACGAAACTCACCATTTTAACTTGGGAAAAATTCTTTCGCATGTCCGGATGTTTTCCTCTACAGATCGCATTTCTCGATCGATTCTCGTGAAATTTCGTGAGCAGGATCAGTAGTTAGATAGTATTTTTCTGTCTTTTCATTTTTTGAAAAAAGTTGATTATAGTGAAAATAGGTATAAAAGACTGTGAAAATGACCCATTGATGTAAATATTTTTACATTTTTAAGCCAATCGCGAGGTTTACAGCTCACAGAGCCACTAGTCTATAAAGCCCGTCACGGACGGAGTGATAATATAAGATACGGCATCATACGATATCTTTTACGTCTATTTGACAGAGTCCACACACGAAACTGGATTAATTATATATTTTGCTATTTTACGATATCTTATCGCAAGGCATCGTACGAGTAAGATACCTTGCGGTATATAGCTCGGTACATTACTATATATTTTGGTATATTTTGTCTCTCACAATGTAGACAGACAGCGATATATATTTTGGTATCGTTGGCGTGTGTGGTGCTTAGTAATACTCTAAAATATCTGTCGATATCTTTCGGTATATTAATATCTTGTCGCTCCATCTGTGTCGGGCTTAATTTGATTGGTAATGTCGTAATATTTGTAATAATAGGATTGTACAATCTAAAGTGTTTCCGTTTAAGGCGGTTTAAATAGCTTATTGTTTATTTACATTTACCTTTAGCCTTCTTTAAGATTTTCCTTAGCTTTCTCTCTTATTTACTATATTATAATCTTGCTGTATTATAATCAGTACCGTCAATTGGGATAACTGGATACATATGGGGTAACTTTGCCCAATATTTATTGACTATGACCTAATCTAATTAGCTGGGGTGCAAAATTGAAATTGTATCCCGATTCAAAGATTGTAAAAAGTACACTGCTGTCAGTCATGTTCATATATGTCATTGGGTAATATATCCTTGTCTAATTTTACCCCTACTGTCCCCAGGAACCCTACTTGACGGTACCTACTAGTAGCTACCTTATACTTAAATTCCGACTAGTCAATATACTGTGCGTACGTAAATTAAGTTATGTATTTTACTTTTTCCTCTAGAGATAAATCCTCACGGCTGATTTCATATAGATTAGTTTTTCACTATTATACTGAAGACAAAATGCATCAGTTTCTGCAGAAACGTTTAGTTTAGACAAATTTACCCGCGTTTAGGGCATTTATACCCGATTTATATACTCTGCTTTTCACTTGAATTACTACGAATGCTTATTTTAGGTTATTTTACCGTATATATCATAAAAGACTAAAGAAGTGAGTATTCGAACCCGCGTCGCGAACGGCCGCGTGGGTCACGCCGAGCCCCAGTTGCATCAGTGCCAGTTCATATGGCAGATTTTAAACTTTATTACTAAGTTAATAAGACTTCAAATCTTCAAGAATACAGCCTACTCCCATCTCAAAGGCCGGCAACACACTTACTCTCTGGTACCTACCGCGTACTATTAGGCGATTTGTCTGCTGGTTTGCCTCCTGTATATATATTTTAATGAGCCTACGTTAGTATCCCACTGCTGGGCAATGGCCTCTCCTTGTTTTCTCCACTCGACCCTGTCATTGGCATTTTCCCACCATTTCGGGTAGAATGCGTCCAATTCGTCCCGCCACCTCCTTTTCAGTCTGCTTGACCAATATTATCAAAGAAAAAAAAAACTAGAACATCAACTTTACGAGCATTAGAAGTATAAAGTATATTTCTGACCGCTCCTCCTACTTCCTACCTAACCCAGAACGCTCCGCGTCAGATGTCTCTGGAGTTCGTTTACTGGATATTAATGAGCCCATTAATCCTCGTAATTAGGTCATTAGCCGCGATCGGGTGGCCGGCGAATGAGTTTTTATCCGAGGAGTTGCAGTTTTTCAAGAATAGCAATGTTGTGTGCAAGCTTCCAAGAAGAAGAATGTTTTACAAGTACCATGTTGTAACTTGTAACAATTAGACATTTTCTTCTTAATATGAGAAAGGCCAAAAAGTACTTAAATCTAATAAAGGATATATCTACATCTCTAAGTATATAGTGTCGTGCTGGAAATTAATATTTTACTCGAAGAGTTAGTTGCAATATTTTTAAAGAATAGCAATATGGTGTGCAAGAACTTGATGCGAGAGAAGTGAGTTGTATTGGTACAACTAAAAGGGTTACGACTTGCATGAACTAAATAAGTTATTGGCAAAAATTTCACTTTTGGTACAAGCTTTTATCGCTGACTGTACTTTTTTTTCCATAGGCAACTAATACTCATCGAGATAATTCTAAAAACCCCAAACACAATTAGGTTGCGTTGTTTTATGACAGAGTTCCTATGGCTACCTCATGTCTCCATCATCAGATCAGCTTGATGGTACCATAATATTGCATTGTCACCCGACTTGCATATGTATGCAAATTTTCAGCTTCATCGGAAACCGGAAAGTGGGTCAAATTTAACTTGCAAGATTTGTCCCATACATGCTAACAAGGCAAACTAAATAAAAGCTTGTAAAAAGGGGTAGACATCAAATAAGAGAGATCGGCGTAATGTTGTACCAGGTTTCAGGAATTAACGGGACTTGCATTAAAAAGGAAACTTTGAAACTGTACCAGCAAGAGTACCACTAAGAACAATTTGTAATTGTCTCTCCCATTCTTTTCTGAACATATTTATTAATTTGATTGGTGAGGTACGTACCTAATTTGAAAAAAAAACTCATTGACCACATATTGTTTTGAATTGATCTTATGTATGTCTAAATACAAGTTTTTCATCAAGTTATCACAGCGACAAAGTAGCAATTGACCACTTGCTCTATCCTTTCTAATGTGAACTACTGTTTTACGAGTATCTACTTAAATTACAAAACTAGTGAGCTACATACTCAAGAGGCCCATTTCTCGAACGCTATTAGTCTAATATTATTAATATTTTGCCATGGAAACCCATTCGACTTGACAGGGGCCTATTTCTCGAACGGTATTAGTCTATATTATTGGTGTGTTGCTATGGTTACCCATACGACTTGACAGTTCGTGGACTAAGAATATTAGTCTAATACCATTTGAGAAATGGGCCCAAGGTCACTTTTTATTAGACTAATAATATTTAAGATTCTATAGCAAAAACACTAGAAGATAATTTTACATAGGTTTCATTTCAAAGCAGTCTTATTTCTACTGAGAGGTTTTTTCCTCCTAGTCAGTTAATAGAGGTGCGTCCATGATTTATAACCGGTTAATTTCATGATAATGAGCCGCTGCGCAACTGCAGTATTCTGAGAGGACACTTTAGTTCTACTTTAGTTTATGAAAAAAATATATATGTAAACTAAAGATTATCCTAAGTCTAAATGAAAAGAAAGTTAAGTTCAGTGATTTCTTTGCTTATTTTGTGTTATAAAGCAATTAATAATGTACCTAGTTACACTTTGACAAAACAATTGATATTGCATTAACGTTTAATGTTTTAAACAGTTCCATATGAGCTTATGAAACAAAACAGTAAATTTTACTGTTCCGAAAAGGCAGCAAATTTTACTGTTTTGAGTACCTGTAGTGACTGTTCGTTTATTTCTATCGTTTTTTGAATACTTCGAAATGTTCAAACAGTTAACTTTACTATTTTGTATTTTTCTGTTTTTCAAACATTTGTTGATATTGTATAAAGCAGTTTAATGTGTGCTCGATGGATCTTTTTTTTTGGTGAAGTAGCTAATACAATACTAATCCATCAGGCCTGTCTTGCAGGGGCGGGTGGACAAACCAGTCACTGTATCGTTTTTTGAAAAATATAATGGCACTTTCCAAAGTCAATTGTGTTTCAAAATTTTACCTTTATAATAATCGAACTACGTGACTATTTAGACGGTTTTTAGGGTTCCGTAGCCAAATGGCAAAAAATGGAACCCTTATAGATTCGTCATGTCCGTCTGTCTGTCCGATTATTAATTTAGTTTAGCGCCAATATGGTCCTCAAGGAGCGATTATGTCGGGAATTAGGCACAGGTATTTCTGCCAGAGATTTGTCCGCACACATTGATAGTTTTTTTCGCCAAGCGCATCTGCCAGAAAAATTCGTCAAACCTATCTGAACATACAATACAGTGTTTCCTTAGCTATTGTTAATAAAAAAATCGTAAAACAACCTTCGAGAAACACAAAGCCGTTCACGCAGCTATGTCGATTCTCAGTAGCTCCGAACTAGATAAATACAAAGCTAGCCTCATTAAATGGCGTATAAACTACACGCTGCATTATTATAAGTGTTTCTCTATAAATTGTTTATAAGGAAGTCATTACACAACCTCAGGATCTAGGAACAGCCAGAAACACAAACTGAAAACTTTACTGTATAAAGAATTCGCAATACAACCTTAGAACCTAGGCAACACAAAAGTTCACACAGCTACATATGTCCATTCTCAGTAGCTCCGAAATAGATAAATACGAAGCTAACCTTATTCAATGGCATATTAACAACACGCTGCATTATTATACGTGTTTCCCTAGAAATTGTTTGCAATACAACCTAAGAATCTAGGAACACCACCAGTAACACAAAAGTTCACACAGCTATGTGTTTATAAGGAATTCATAACACAGTCTTTACGATCTAGGAACATGGCTATGTTCCTAGAACTATAAACTAAAAACTCCACTGTATAAAGAATTCGCAATACAACCCTAGAACCCAGGAACACAAAAGTTCACACAGCGGTGTCGATTCTCAATAGCTCCGAACTAGATAAATACAATGCTAGCCTCATTAAATGGCATATAAACTCCACGGTGCATTACATTAACGCGCGTAATACCTCTGGCCGGTATCGGGAGCGGATTGTAATAAGTCCCAGTAATTTATGTTGCACGCTATTAAAGTAAGATTGTTGCGGCGGCAGTGTACAGGTGCTAGTCTTGACGGCAGTACGGCAATGTTTGAAAGTCGGCTGTGTATCGCAGGGTGTGTAATGTAATTCGGGCGATTTTCCGCAACTCGACGGCTGGCGCCTATTTTGCCAGCTGAACTCGAGGAATCCTATCAAACCTTTGATGTTGAGTAGGATCTCGGGGAGGTCTCTCGGTGATCCGAGATGTTTATCCCCGTATGGAGCCACTCCGCTGCATTCTTCTGTCTCCATGCATCCTCGGCATAGGGGGACTGTCTGTGACACCTGTTATAGAAAGATGTTTGTTAAATAGTCCATGACCTGTTATGACACTGGGTATCATACTCAGTCGGACCTTCCCTAGTGGAAAGAGCGCCCTTGTGAGCTTTCTGCTGATGCCAGGCATGGTCTCTATGTTTTTCCAGTCTGGTTTATCCAGTGTTCTGTGTGTAGTTTCCCTGTACGTGCCACCAGCATTGAGTGGCAACAACAGCAGAAGCATCGCAGGGCTTTTGAGTGTGACTTTTTTGTCGCAATTCGCGTGAGATAGTGTTTTTAATCTTTTTCGTATATTAGACAGGTAGTTTATATCGCACGCGACTCTTGATTTGCTAGTGGGATTGGTGTGGTGTAGTGTGTATCTTCTCCTCTTACTTTCTCTGTCTGTGGTTGTTCTTTCACGCTTAAGGATACATACTTTTCTTTACCATGTTTCAATTCGGCTACGTATGCATTGGTGTAGTCTTATTTTAGCATCAGACGTTATATTGATATCATAATAAATAAACTTAATACATTTTAAAATCCGTTAGCTCTCAATAGTCCTAAGCCTTAGCGAATGCTGTTTCTGCGTCCGTTTGGAGTATTCCCAATGTTTTATTAAGTTGTCGAGCCTCTACGCATCGGTTCCGCTTCCACACACGCCTGCCAAATATCCGAGACACTATTGTTTTGGTCTTGGCACCGGACTATGGCTATGTACACAATTAGAGATGTGCCGTTCTCGAACACGTTCTCCGTTTCTTACGGGAAATATTTTCTAGCAAGAACGTTCTCGAAAAAGGCACAACTCTATACACAGCAACATGTCCTGTAAAATGACATAAGCAGGTATATGACAGAACTAATGTTGTTTTGTACCGATATTATGTTGTTCAGTCAACTGTCAGATTGGCCAAAGATTTTCTTCAATCATTCGTTAATTGACTAACTTTTTTACTGTATGTATTTGCGTGTGTGTGTAATTATTCCCCTGAACTCTCTTGCCTACACCTATAGGAATGTTCATCATCATCATCATTTTATCCTCCTGTCACGCACTGCTGAGCATAGGTCTCTCTTCCTGTACGCCACTTATCCCGGTCCTGGGTGAGTCATTCAGAAGCGCCCCGCTCTTTCAAATGTCGTCCATCCAACGACCTAACGGATGTCAGGCAGAAAGGCAGGATAGGAATGTTAAAGCGCTTTAATACTGTTTAAAACAGTAGACTGCGGACCGCAGCGATAGCGCGGGAGTCTGCGCCGTTGTTTTGCATTTTGATAATGTTATTGCGAACTATCGCAGCGTAATTAAATCTGTCAGTGCGACGGTGGTTGATTTACATGTATGGAAAGTAAGCATTGTCATAGTCAAGATATAAGACTTATATGATTATACAAGGGGTACATACTTTGATTAGATGCATATACTCATTAAAAAAATACTTTCATTGGATCATTCGTATCTTAGTCGTAGAAAACCTTTGTTTTATTTTCGGATGTCATATTTAACGTTGTAAAGAATGAGTTTATTATATATTGTTATGTAGTGATGATCTTTATTTGCTTTTACATTATTATATAATAAATAGTTGACGATTATTTTTTAAATTCATATACAGCTTAACATAAATTATACTGTAATTTACTACATATTATAAAATAAATAGAAACAGTAGTTTATTTTCATGAGTTAACATATCGGCATATTCTCCCAGCGAATGTATCTAAATAACTCAGCTAATCTTGGGACCACAGCGTTAAATACCTAAAGGTACTATCTGAAAGTCACCGTACCCTTTAAGAATAGACAGGTGAATCATCTGGAGTAAGTAGCAGAGCTATAGCAATATTGCCTGAGCATGTATTTTTCTATAGTTTTCTAGGACCATAAAATCAAATTCGGAAACTATAGTGAAACTTCTGTTTCAAGTAGTTGGGCTATAGTAATCTTAGCAACGCTATATGTAAATTGTCAAAAGCTCCTGTGGTCCTCAACACCCAAAAGCGGCTACGCGGCTAAACAGCGGTTTTTGTTGACTATTCGCTCCAATATCATAGGACTTCATGACTCAATTATAGAAGATACTTACTTAGATAAATATCTGGGAAGAACTCGGAAAACAGACCCCTGGGGCCTAGCCAAGATAACAATCGTTGATAGAAAACGCCAATCGAAATTGAAATAATGTATGGAAATAATCACGTGACTTTTCGTAGCATCTTTCATCGCAATGCATTTTTTCTTTTCGTTTAGTGATTTGTGGAAATACGGTTATCATTTTGAGGCCTCTGATCTCGGAATAAGTAGCTGAGGATGTATCTAAGATAAGAGCGAGCGAGACAGAGAAATTTAAAATGAATATTTATCTACTGACAGTTGACGAGTCGACACTTAACACTTAACGTTTACGTTAGGAATTGCGTACACTCGATCGCAGTCCATATCTCGTACTGATGTATTGGTGCGACAGAGAGGGAAAGCGAACGAGTTCACGCAGTCGCTAATGTAAATTTTAAATGCCAACTGGCTGTTAATGGCCTGTAATTGTCGTAGTTCTAACAATTCCAGTCACGTGGTTCTAATAATTCCAATATTCTATACGTGCTAATATGGTCCTAACCATGGTCAAAGTCAACTTTATTGTGAAACGTCTGTCGGCGGTAACTGTTCTGTAGTAATATTGCCTGGCCATGTAACTGTCGATGGCTACCGTTCGCGCGATCCAATTCTACCGAGTATCGAAGGACCACAGGGGTCAAATTCTACTTTAGATTAGTAAAATATAGCCCAGAATGAAAACTGGGCCGTATTGTTTTAGTTCAATTGCTTTACGATGTTTTCCTTCATTGAAAAACAACTGGTAATGAAAAACGTATTTTACCACTTACGGCCCGATTCGAAGAATGATTAAGACACTTTTAAGATCTTAGAAAGATTTTTAAAAGATCGATAACTAAACGACATGCTTCAATCGAGCTGCTTCTGTCAATTATACGACATATAAACGATATCTAAATGAGAACTTATCTAAACCAGAACTTATCGTTATCGTATCTCATTCTTCGAATCGTGCCGTTAGGTAGTACTGAATATTTAAAGATCTCGGGGAATACAGCAGTGTAGATGCGAGCGATGTTGTCGCCTTGCTGTCGCCATTAGAACGTTTAATCCGTCACTCATTTTATTAATGTCATTGACAGCAACCCGCGTAAGCAACGCTGCGGCAGTCGGTATCCGAATGTAGGTAACCTTTAGGAGGATTTTTGAACTTTTTGACACCACCTGTTATCTTTTCTAAGATTTATCACATTGAATGCCGGGAACCCGCTCAGCGGGCGCTCAGTTCTTAGTCCTTTTCCTGTACAAAGCGGGAAAACGCTAGAATCTGCCACGCGTGTAGCGCTACGAAAACGTTGACAGTGAACGCGTTAATAGATAGATAATGTAAACGCTAATAATATGTTAACAAACACCCGATTCGTACTTTAAGATACGTCAAAAATTTGATTAAGATACTATGAAGTGTGGAATTAAAAGGAGTGAAATCTCTTATGTCAAAAGTTCGCGTTTGCGTGAAGTTTCATTTTGTATGGGATTTTGAGTTTCCGAAACGTCCCGCTTGATGCGCTGTTTCTAAATCCCATACTAAATGAGACGTAACGCAAACGCGTACGTTGCGTTACGAAATCGAATTAATTTACACTAGGGGCTCAGATCAGGACCTGTCAACAAAATGAAAATTAGTCATTTTTCGTGATTTTTTCCTACCGAGCTAACTTTAACTCTTTACAAATATAGCCTAGTTTCCGTATGAATTTTATTATGGCATTTGCGGTTTAATAAAACGTGTAAAATTGTACATTACTGCAGATGCCAGGAAAGATGCGCTTGCCGGATGAGTAGGTATAGACGGCCCTATAAAGTTTTTTTTTACCAGGTAGGGCTTTATCTCCTAAACCGTGCGTCGTAGCGCAATAATAGTCTAATTTTTGTTCCCCTTTTCGTAGCCTCCAAATTATAATAAAAAACACAAAAAAGAAAAAATATATAATTCAGCTGTTTAGCGTGTTTATGAGCACAGACGCCATGATTATATTAAAATAAAAATACAATACTTCCCGGCCTAGGCCTTCTATTTCGTATGGAATTCCTTTTATAACGCACGTAATGATGACATTTCATTGCACGTTTGAGAAAATTCATTCATTAAAGTATAAAAACTACGTTAATATTCCCCTAATCTATTTCTTTTTTCTATTATAATTTGACAATCATCTCTTAATATGTAAATGTAGGCCATTAAACGCTTCTAGACTTTATAGCACATTCTCTTACTTATCAGGTTTTAAATTAATACAAAAAGCTTATTTATGAGCCAGTCTTGCTAGTATAATTCTAGGCTTCCTGCGGTTAACCTCATTATATTAGCCTTGCGACATTTAATGATAATAATGAATTACTTTTGCCTGATTACTAAGTATCCTTTCTAAGTGTTTATACCTACAAAAATAGTAGTATTTCGTCGCGGGGGCTGTTAAGACCATATCTAGAATAAAGCTTCTTGATCACACATCAGACTTACCTCTTCTTCTTCTACCTAGCGTTATCCCGGTCTTTGCCAGGGTCCGCATTCCTACTTGTCTTCCCCCCACTTAGCGCGATCCTGGACGTCTCTCCGTTTACTCTCATATCCGCTTTGACGACATCGAGCCATCGCTTTTTTGGTCTGCCGTGGGGTCGGGGGCCGTCAGGAGCTAGGTGAAGGCATGTTTCTTACGTAGTCAGCTAGCCTGCGACAAACGTGGGGAGACATTATACTTACCAACGTTAATCATCTACCATCATCAAGTAAAACAGTAATAAATACATAACGTTTTGAATGATTCACGGTTATTTGCAAGATGCATGTAACTGCGTCGAAATATCGGAAGCTCAAAAACAATACACTTAAAAGGTAATCACGGTTTATATCCTGGTCGATTTATGTCTAGTAATAAATACATATTTCTCACATTCCACATTTAACTTCATTGCTACAAAACTTAACAGATCTATTCTGTTGACCCTTTTTTCAATTAAATAAGGTTCACAGATCGCTACAATGTTACAAAGGTACACATGGCACATAATTGAAGTATGTAAGGTATTCACTACATCGCGAACTAAACACCAATGTTCGTAATCATAAATGCTCACAAAACGCTTCGTCTCAAGAACCAGTATAAATATATCATCAGATTGCAAACAATTGCTACCAAAGTAGAGCCCAAGTTATATTAGCTAGCGACAGATCTCAGTGAGCCAATGTTTTATACGAGCAGCTTACAGCGACCGGTTTCTTGCCGTAAAAGCTCGTAAAGGTCGTATGTCAGCATGAAACTTGGGTGAAATAAGACTTTTTGAAGGTAGGGCAATTTGTGCATTCGGTAGCCGGGCCGCAGATCGTCGCGGCTTCTGCACTTTTTTTAATTAAAGACGGTATAGGGCTGTTTTCATATGGGGTATTAATTAGTATGCTCGTGTTTATTTATTTTTATTTACGGGCCTAGATTGTTGCAGTTTCCAGCCAGTCTTTGTCAAAGATGTCCAGGTCATCTCACCATCTCCGTGAGTTACGTAACTCTGCTAAATCTGCTTATATTTTGTGACAACCAATGAGTGAGTGATTTATTCATCTATGACGGTTTGAAAAGCACAAAATTAAATATTCGTATTGGTGACGATACGGTATAGATTAAAGATTATCTTGATAGATTCATCTTGTTGTTGTAAAATGCTGCTCTTTTTATAAATATAAAAACGTGGGGCAATATTCCGTCTACAGAAGCACTTAATTTTGGAGGGTACGGACTCGACTGCTTTGTCCTTAAAAAGTCAAAATAAAATTTAATATTATTTCAGAATGTTTTAAAATGAGAGGCATTCGATTGTATGGCGCCAGGTATTTGTGTGACTCGTAAACTACTCTAAAGAATGCCATAGGAACTCCGACTCATTTAAGAAGAGCCCGTAGGTGTCTACAATAAAAACTGTTTGAACTTAAAATGTGGAAAGACCGTCTACAAGTTCTTTCTGTTCTCTTGCGCTCACAGACTCCTTACAGAAGGTCGGTCGAATACTCGATGGCTCGATGGCTCTGTAGAGCAGAAGGAGCGATGCTTTTCCTTTCTGGACTATTTCTGAGCGAAGTACGTATACAAATACAAATACGTACTTAAATTCTTGCCTTATGACGGTCCTTCCAACCAAACATTTCATATTCACTTTAAGGCCGGTCTTCTCCACATTGATATTCACAACATCAGCTTTTATAATGTTTAAAGGTACGCCTTAAAGTGAGGAAGCTGTCCGCTGTCATGTGATCTTATCGCGGCGATATCGCGGGCGATAACCGATCGACGATCGACTTTTTAATGCAATCGCAATTATTTATTGATTGTGGAGTTCATTATTTTTAGGATGGCGTTTAATTGATCGTGTTACTGTGATTTTGTTAGTTTTTGTGAATGTTGGTGTTTTTACTGTTTGTCTTCGAGGCAGAAGGCAAGAGTTTTAGCTCAATTAAATAAGTATATACAAATTATACTCACCTACTATAGTTAACTACTATTATACTCACAAAAAAAGCAGCGCAAACCTTATTTAATAGTTTGGTTTAGTAAGACCCTTTTTTAAACCAGTGGGGCTAAGATGGTCGGCTCTTTATCATTTGTCACCATGCCTGTCATGTTCTAACAAGTATGTAAGTGCGAAAGTGACGCATGACATGACAGATGATAGAAATGCGACAATGATACCGCTGCTGAATAAGTTAAAAACTTACAGGCTGCTTCATTTTTATCAGTACCCCTAGTGTAAATAAATTCAATTTCGAAACGTGACGTACGCGTTTGCGTTTAGTCTCATTTTGTATGTGATTTAGAAAGAGCGCGCCAAGCGGGACGTTTTGGAAACTCAAAATCCTATACAAAATGACACTTAACGCAAACGCGTTCGTCACGTTATGATGTCGATTAAATTTACACTAGGGGTACAGATCTATTTTTCCTTATCGTAAAAAAGGGCAACCAAATAAGCGATTTTAAAGGTTAAATACCAATTAAGAAAAATAAACCGTGTGTTAAAATAGTAGATTATTAACCAAGGGAAAGGCACCCATTTCTGTCGAGGAAGTTTCCAATAGTCCGAGACTGAAATGGTGTCTTTCACCCGAGTTAAACACTCTACTTTTCATTTCGAACATGAGGAAAGTAAAATACACTTGCATTAAAAAAATACGGCTAACACATACACATACACATACACTTCAGTAGTATTTCTTGAGGTAAAAATATCGTTATTTATGGAATGGGGAGTTAATTATCAGAATGGAAATAGTACAACAAATCCATTTAAAACCAAAATTTTAATTGCTAATCATAAAAAAATCGGACAAGTGTGAGTCGGACTGACCCACCGAGGGTTCCGTATTTTTTGTATTTGTTGTTATAGCAACAGAAATTCATCACCTGTGAAAATGTCAACTGTCTAGCTATCACGGTTCACGAGATACAGCCTGGTGACAGACGGACATATAAAAAACGACTTCCAATCGAAATCGCAGTTGATACAAAACCTATAATTTATATTCTTCCTTTCAGCTCATACAGTAGGTATGCAGACAGTCAGGGTCGTACTTATGTATGCAATTTTATTAATTAATTTCGCGATGCATTTATCTTCCTTGCGTGATGTGGACGCTTAATAAGGCCCGCCATTATGAGATTGCGTTTGAGGAGACGGGGGTGATTTGAATGTATTTTAATATTTATTCTTCGTACAAGCTTTTATATATAAAATATCAGGAAAAGTAAATACATGTTATGGCTTAATTTTTGTTCCTTTTTGAATTTCCATATTTTAAAAAATAAAACTTATTTATCATGAGGTAGGTTGGTTGGAGTTAATTATTATGTTTAATATTTTAAAAAGTTGTTACAGTAACTTAAGCAATTTCCGAAAATCATTATTATGTAATTGTATGGAATTTAATCTTTTCTAGATTGTATTTTTATTCATTGACATTTATTTTAATTTCAAATCGTCTGCTAATTAAGCCTGCGTGAAAAAAGGTGTTAAAATTCAAAGGATTGTATAAAAACTAGAACTTTCACAATGGATATAATTAATGCTTTTCTCAAAAAGTAAGTTTTAATTAATCAGTTGGCGTTAAGCGAACATAATTATTACATTTTTTTTCTTTTCTACAAGCTTCCAATTAGTACAAGGGTTAAGATGGTTGCCAAATAATACTTGAGAAGAAAAATGAATCGTTTTAATGCATAAAATAATTGTCTACATATCCCTTTAACGATTGAAAATGGTGATAATGAATGTATTTGTATATTAAAACCACCAATTGAAGCAGACATCAAAATATAATTGTGCTGGTCGTAAATAATATCGAAGTTAATAATAGCAGTTGATTTAATCTTAGGCCCTTCATTTATATAATACTTACCTTTTTATATAACCCAAGGAGGTATATTTAAATAAATAACAAAAAAAAATTTGGATCATATTTAAGCATCTTTGATTCTCATATACAAATACAAAATACAAAATAGTTTATTGATTTAACTTATAATACACATAACATAAAGGGCTGGAATCTCCCATTAAGTATTAATACTTGTGTAGGAGGTATATTTAAATAAATAACAAAAAAAAATTTGGATCATATTTAAGCATCTTTGATTCTCATATATTGTCTTTCTGATGTTGTTTTTTTATTGAGTATGTATTTTTTGTATTATTTTCACGTAATTTGATATGTATTTTTGTATTGTAAAATTAAATGTCTTTATTCGACACTTAATAACATGAGGAAGAAGGATCACTTAAAGGGTCAAAATTATTAAAAATTAAGTAAGTAGATAGCTGTACAGTAGGTATATAATACTATTTTACGGTACACCAATGATTACTAGTGTGAATAACTTTCAACATTAAAGCAGACCTCAAAATATGATTGTGTCAATAAATATTTTAATACAAATTTAATTTCGTCAGATGCCCTTTAAATTATAACTATCAGTTTTTTTATACACCCGTGCAAATAAAATTTAAATAAACTACATATATCCGAAGCAGATTTATAACCAAAACCTTATAATTAACAGTAAGAGCGTCTTCACACGACTACCCGAAGTAATAAGCATTCTTAATATTAACATACTTTGGAATTAATTGCGCCCCTGGGCTTAAGGTAGTCTTATATTTATCGCATACTTTAGGTTCGACCCCGCCCAGCGCCCGCGCCGGTGTGGACAAATCAGTATGCTGATTAAGGTGCATTGGATACAGCCAGCAGTTTTTAAAAATCGTAGCGCTTTTTTCGATCACAAGATGGTTGCAAAAAAAGAAAACATTAGCAGAAACATGATTTCTCGTCCTTTGTTCGATAGAAAAAAAACTCCAATATGTTTTAGACTTCAAAACACACATCTTAAAATTTTTGTAACAATTTTTGCATAAAATATGAAAATTGCTTTTAGTAATGCGTAATTTTATTCTTGATGGAATTCATCGATTACTTTTTTAGGGTTCCGTACCCAAAGGGTCAAACGGGACCCTATTACTGAGACTCCGCTGTCCGTCCGTCCGTCACCAGGCTGTATTTCATGAACCGTGATAGCTGGCTAACTATTGAACAGATTATGTATTTCTATTGCGGCTATAACAACAAATACTAAAAACAGAATAAAATAAATACTTCTTTCCAATATCGAGGTTCTCATCCAATCACCGAAGCTAAGCAACGTCGGGCGTGGTCAGTACTTGGATGGGTGACCGTTTTTATAGATATGGTACGGAACCCTTCCTGTGCGAGTCCGACTCGCACTTGGCCGGGTTTTTTGTTAGAAATTACTAAAAAAGCAATTCAAAAACATGGCGATCCCAGGCACGCACAGCAGTAGCCGTCTCGCTCGCGCTTACGCTCACTGAGAGTGATAAAAGAACCTAAAACTACGTAAACTTAAGGATAGTCTTAAATTTATCGTACGCTTTAGGTGCGACCCCGCCCAGCGCCCGCGCCGGTGTGGACAAATCAGTATGCTGATTAAAGATTTTGATTTTACTGTTCCGTTGATTGGGTTGGTTGTGTATAACTTTGAATACTTTTACGATACTGTAATATTGGTTTGAAACCGTGTCATTACATCCGATTTATTGAGGATATAATATAGCTTTATAGCTCTTGTCTTTTGGAATGACTCGTTTAACAGGGAAGAATTGATTTGCGATCCTAACGAAATAACGGTACTTTTTCTATGAAACGGACATGGACTTATTTGTTTGTATTGCAAATTTTGAAAAAAGGAGAACTTAGTTTTTCATTGTGTCAATAATATACTAAAAAACGTGGAGTGTGGAAAATATTTAGAAGTGGAAAAATATTTTTTCTTTTTCTTTAGACGAGTAAATAAATATTTCATTAAGAGGGAAGTATACCCCATACTTCCCTCTTAATGAAGTATTTATTTATTTATTTAAACTTTATTGCACAGAAAAAATACATTGACAAAAGGCGGACTTAATGCCATGCGGCATTCTCTACCAGTCAACCTTTAGGCCAAAGTATAAGTTTGCTTCATTAATTTGTGTAGGTAGGTGGGAAGCAAGAATTACTACCTCCTAATTATATTCTTATGGCGTTATTTATAAACGTCTGTCAAATTTAACAAACCGTTGACAATCGTTTGTCCCTATCCGTCATTTTGACATATTTGTAGTAGTAGTAAACACATTATTGCACAAGTACGGTTAACCAATTTGATTCCTAGGCCACTATAGAACCATGTCATAATGACTTCTACGACAGTGCTTATTGAGAGATGCATGTCATGTATAGAGTAGTTAAAGCGACAAGGTTCTATAGTGGCCTAGGATTCAAATTGGTTGACTGTACATAACACAGAAAGAATACAGTAAATGTGTACAAAGGCGAACTTATCCCCTTAAGGGATCTCTTCCAGCTAACCTTTAAGTAAGTGAGAGATACATACGAAATGGTATTTCTTTGTTAGAAAGTGACAAAAAGAAGTTTGTAAGAGGTTTCTAAGTTTTTTGAATAAGGAGATTTGTTTGGAGTATTGGAGCAAATATATTTTTTGAAGAACCTTTTGTTTTATAGGTTTTTAATATCGAATTGCGATAATTATGTACGTCTCTGCATACTTGGTACTTCCCATCCCACTCGACGAACATATTTTTGTAAAGTTACCACAGAGTTAATATACACCGAAGTTTGACAGCGATTCAGGGACGAATCATGCTGTCCCATTCTATTGTATGGCATTATCCCTTTCGTATATTTAGGGTTGTCAAAATTCAAGTCATAATCTTATCTGTGGTCGTGCACGCAAAGTGGCGTCAAGTTGTGCCAGCCCTAATAATTGCTTGTAGCAATATTATACTGTGGCCAACAGAGCCGAGAATGCCCGAAAGGATCAGTGTCGCCCCATAGACTATACTTACTATTTGTCACTAATATAATTTTGTCCTGTTTCAGGTATGTACCAGTAATTGTAAGTAAATTACAACCACTGACACGTCTTCAATCACTTACAAATATGAAGGGGAAGTGGGGGCAATTAAAATCCGTTGATTAATATGTAAATGTAATAAGATTACTCTCCTGAATAATGTAGGGACCAGGTACGGTGGACGCTCATTATGTAGGTGTGTGATAACCCGTCTACAGCCTAGGGTATTATTAGCAGTTATTAATAAACATTAAGTTTGGCATAATTTTAAATTAAGCCGTCAGTCATATTTCTTTACATTTTTATTTTATTTTTTCTGCTTAAATATTCAATGTGACTGTTGATGCTGTAGGTGTTCCACAATACAAACTCGAAATACGGGATACGAAAAACAGTTTAATTTCCAAAAGTTACAGACACCACGTGAATTTTATATGAGAGCGATATGTACGTGTGTCGCGCGCGGATAGACAAGCCGACTGACGCGTGGTCAAAAAACAAAACCGTTGGAACCTTGTCGCTGCGTCACACGTATATATTATGTACCTTCAAATTTGAGCTTAAAACTAACATTGTACAAATTATGAGAGTACCACCATATTAAAGAAAATTAAAATAAAGAGAAAAAAAAAACCATTTTGAGCACGTCGCTATTCTGTTCTTGATGAAACATTTGTCAATAATTTTACTTATGGATCCAAAGATTTTCTTTAAAATAATAAAATCTTTCATTTAAATCAAGTAAGTTCTTATAACTAAGCTTATACACCCGATTAATTACTAATCAAACTTGAAAATCTGCACTTCCCGATTTCTCCCAGCGGTCCGGCCATGTTGTTTCGTCATCTTTATTAAATACGCATACCCCCTCCTCCTACCGTTGGTCACCATCCAGGCGTTAAAGGCATCAGCTATACCTCCCACCAGCAAATACTGATCTCCCCTTGCCCCCGCTGCCTTACTATGGTTACTTTAATGAAGGGGAGGCTGTAGCGAACTCACGGGCCTTGTTATTTTGGTTTTAGATGTTTGGCTCACTTGTCTAATGGGTTTGATTAAACTGGCAGTTTATTTGACGGTACGATGCGTGCGTTCGGCCACGTATGAATTTATGCTTAGACGACATTCGGTGTGAAGATTTTGCAGTCTCGCTGGGCTGTTGTTCCATTAATTGGTATAACAGGACGTAACTTGGTCTAAAATTGCGACGTGGACTTTTCTATAGTGCGATGAAGCCTTACAACCATGTAGAGTGACTTGATAGATGAACTTGTACTCCGGAACCACCGCATTTTCAGATAAGAAAATTCAAGTATTTCAGAATGCTTTTACATCAAGAATCAAATTCGGTAAAAACAAACAGAAGCAACTTAGAATCATCAAGTACTTGCCTAGAAGAAACTGCTAAATTTGGTCCTTTTGTTGACCGAATTTGTATCCCAGAAAATCAATCGGAATATCGTCCAAAAAATATAGACACTTCCTGATGTATCCCATTTAATTTGTTAAAAGTCAGTTCTGATTATAGGATCCATAAGACATTAAAGGGACTTCTCAAATTTTGTAAAGATAAATTCGAACGCAACATACACAAACAGTGTATCATAGCCGTGTTTGACGTATTCATTGTCATAAACACTATAGTCATAAATCGTAAGAAATCCTCTAAGTAATACTTTCTAATGTCGTTTTTATAACATTTGCATCACTGCGTGTTTATTTTTTAATTCTCACATTCAAAACTTTAGGTATATCTTGAAGGGGAGTATAAAGCAGATGTCATTTAGGGAAAGATGATCAACATGGATACAAAGTCGATAGGCTTGGCGCTATGCGTCAGGCCGCAGAATAACCAAGTCGGCCATTAAGGCACATTCACTTTGGTCTAGTTACTGGCAATAGTGCACTTTCGAGTACTTCCTACAAGATAATGATAAACTGACTGTAGTTTTGCAGAAAACGGTAATATTTTTTAACACAATTATTTAATTCTCAACTCAAGTGAATCTGTTTTCTTAATATTCTTCATATTGGTGAAACATTCTCAGAGTCGGAGCACATTTCACGGCCGCATGCCGGTCGGCTCCTTGGGGACGCTGACTGCTTCGGACAGACTCCATCGCTTCTGAAATACATCAAGTATAGGCACATTGAAAATGCGCTCCGGCGCGGCCCGACTCCAGCCGGACGGTTGGAATCGTACATTATAGTTGTAGATAGAGATTATCGTCTAAAAAGTAGTAAATAAACAAGCCATTAGAGATAATACATAATATTGGATTCTTTTCGCACTTCGTCATTCTATGCCATTAGTTACTTTAATATTAGGTCAGTTAAAGCCGAAAAACTCGCTTTATATTAGCTCTACTATATCCTCGTAAGTCCCGAAGTACATCTTAAACTATGTAATGTATCTATTGTAATTATCATGACGCGTAAAATTGTAATTTTATTCTTCTTAAACTAGTTCTAATTAAATTCGAGTTTTGAACTCATAAAGAAATAAAATAAAGTTCCAAATTCAACAGCCGCAAACACTGGCATGGGTCTTACGAGGACATACTGTTACATTATGGCGTGGCGTGCACTTGACTGAAAACCCAAAGCTAAGATAAAATATGTATATTAGTGGACAGTACCAGTACTGGCACCAGCGACTGGATCACCGTAAATCTGCCTCTAAGTCCAGCAGATTCAGCTCAAAAGCGACGTTTCTAATACTCGTCAGCTAAGCTCGGGGCTGTTTCGACGTAAGTCAATAATATTGAAATCCCATCCGGACTAACACTGGGCCGCTTCTAGAAATTTCCGACAGATTGTTTGGGGAAGAAAATGGGATTGACGTGTATCCAGGCAAGATCTCTTGTTCTTTGACAGACCATGTTGGCTCCTAAAATTACTGTGCCAGTAATAACGTCATAGGTGAATTGAAGATAGTTATCTAAAAAGTTACGAGTTTGTTTGACAGTAAAGTAGATGAGAAAAGGTTCTCTTTATTCAACATTTTGAACAAAACAAGTTTTTTTACCAGTAAAATAGATGATAAAAGGTTTTCTTTATTCACCATTTTGAACAAAACCAGTTTTTTTACCAAACTTTTTTCCCAAATTTTAAGACGATAAACCAATCGAACGAATTGTTAAAATTTTTGGATTCAGGCACTAAGTAGTTACTTTAGAAATATAGAAATGAGAGTAATCAAAATATACAGAACAAAATAGACTTATTCTTAACTTTCGACTTTCACATTTTTTACCATAAAAAATAAGAATTTAGTATGGTTATTGATTTGGTAATTCATATAAACTCGTTATGGTAATTCAAAAAAGTTACTGGTTAACCCAAACAGATAGCCCTCCTTATCGATTGCGAGAGCTCCTGATATTTAATCCATTCGAGTAAAAGATATTTAATCCATTCAAGTAAATTGTTAGGGAACTGCACAAAATCCCACTTAAAACCTAAGTCAGTAATCCAAACAAACATTATAGTATTCACATCTAACCTCCGATAACTAAGCTGCACAATATAGACACTCAAATCCATTCCCAACGTGAGCAAATCTTACGGAGCGGTCATATCTACCCATAGCGCCCTCCGATAATTAGGATAGTGCCCATCCACCTACAAACGCCTATAACGCAACGCTTTTCATACATAGATAGTGCATTTTGAACTTAGAACGATAGTGCATCTCCGTTTACCGAATGAGAATAAAGCCTACGTCTTTGTCTGGGTGGGGCGTGTGTGTGTGTGAGGGGGTGCATACGTTTGTGTGCGTTTTATAGTGGACGAGACTTTGATGGGGATCAGTGTAGACAAGAAGCGGTAGAGGCACTTTTAAGGTTTAAGATTAATGTGGAATAAGATTTGATTTGTTATGGTTTTCGTATATTCAGATTTTCTTGATTTATAGCCCGATTCGAACTTTAAGATACGTCAAACATTTGCTAAAGATATGATATGGATTAGATATGTTAATGTCAAAAGTGACGTCTCTTCAATCAAAAACGTCACTTTTGTCATTTTTTACGTATCAATCGGGCCGTATTTCGTACAGGGTTCGCATGTGTCGTAGGATTTCTTAAAAACATTCGATCTCCATAAAATCACCTCATCGGGATGAAAACCGTTGTAATCCATCGCTATTTTCTGGAAGTATCCGGTGATGATAAAATATTAAATTAGAAATGAATGAACAATGTTATTTTTTTAGTGCAAAATACCTACGTACAATCGAGTTCATAAATATGTATACATTTTTTCACCTTAATCCATTGCGATAAGGTGAAAAAATGTATACATATGAATTCGACTGCAACATAATATTTATTACAGTACTGAGGAAATATATGTTTAGTTTATTTTTTAATGCAAACCTTTTAATAACCAGCAACGATTGTATAATTTTAGTATTAACGATAGTTAAAGGGTTGATTTAAAAAGCAGCCTATAAGTAAATGTAAAACCAATCCAAAGTTTAACCAATATTCAATTAATTCAATTTGTAATCTTGAAATAAAAGGAAACGTGATTTATTATTTCATTATTCTAGATTAATAGGGACAATGGGCCCGGCCACATTTTAATTTACTCGTCAAATTTGCAAGACATCTTTAATTTGCCGCCTTTCCAGTAATCAGAATCCTTTGGAGATTTTAATATTTTTTTTCTAAAGAAAAAATGGCGTTCGTTAATTAAACCGAAATCGAATTAATTTGGCAAAAAGTAAATTATTCCACCCCTTTTGCCCCCCTGGTTGGGGGGTATGTACGCATGCCATAAACTAATATTCGCTTGGACACTACTTGAAGTTATTGGACAATGTAAATGAAGGCTCTGGTGTAATGCCTTATGCCCCCACCGCCCACCACCCCTCTCATCAGTAAGGATTGGGCCCTTTAATGTATTCACGGCAACTTCGGGATGAGACTTGTATTAGTATCATAATGAGACGTGGCCCTTAGGAATTATGGCTATACTTGGGTCGGTATTATCCCTAACCTAGTTTCAATTTCTATCCGAATGTATAGTGGAGGTAGATCGTATCGAAACATCGGGGCATTTGTGAGGTTATCTTGTACGAATTAGGTTAGTTAGTTTGTGTTAGAGCGGATTAGGTTTGCGTATCCTTTGGTTGCGAGAATCATCAGATGAATCATATATTCACGGTACATAAGTATAAGTATTAAGCAGGCTATCGCTCCATATTTATAAGGCATTCCACAAGAATGTCGCTTACGAAATGCCATTATTCTATGACGTCGTAGTAATACAGCGCTACGCGATAATCGCAAATTCGCGCGAATTTTACTCGCTCGAACGCGCGATCAAACATATTGAACTCAAATAGGTGTCGTAATTGACAATCGAGTTCAATATGTTTGATCGCGAGTAAAATTCGCGCGAATATGCGATAGTCGCGTTGTATTAGGACGACGCCTAATACTTCTGAAAATACTGAGAAAGCGATATTTGGTCTGGATTTCATGACTTGGCTTACAAATTAGTAGTATATTCTCGAGCTTTATGCATTTGATTGAGATAGTTGTCATAAAAGCATTTCAAAAGCGACATCTAGTTATGTGTATATTTATCCTTACCGCATCAGTACCCCTAATGTAAATTTATTCGATTACGAAACGTGACGTATGCGTTTGCGTTAAGTCTCATTTTGTATGGGATTTTAAGTTTCCAAAACGTCCCGCTTGGCGCGCTGTTTCTAAATCCCATACAAAATGAGACTTAACGCAAACGCGTACGTCACGTTTCGCTATCGAATAAATTTACACTAGGGGTACTGATTGAGTTTACAGCTGTTACAATCGTGTAAACAAATACAATGTACGTAATGTCAAACTCATATTTTTGTGTTAATACATATCTCGACAAGTACCTATACGAAGTCATGTACTATCGGGCCCCAATGGTTTCCTAGTGAAGTTAGTAAGCGAGTTACAGCAATGAAGTTTTGTTATCGAAGGCGGCAACAGATCGATAATGCTGCCAATTAGTCTGTACCAATTTTCCAATAAAACTTCAAACTGTTTTCCATTCCATTATCTCCCACCCTTTATTGCTAGCAAAGTTAAGCCACGACTCTTCCATTTCGTCCTGAAATTATTACAATAATAATATTATTATATTAATAATTGTATTGATAAGGAGGCTCTCTGTAATAAGGGTAAACCGTCCCCTTTCTGCCAGCCATCCTCAATAGGAGAATTTATGTAACTAATGAAATAAGCGAACGCCCCCTACCCCCGGACAGCCACCCCTTCATTATCGGAAAGTTTGAAATATAATTTGAAATTATGCTCAATGTTATATTGAAGATAAGAGAAACACAAATTCCTTTAATTGGACTTGTTAAAGTGACTCAAATTAAGTTAACACTAAGTTGATGGTATTACTTTCGGAGCGTCGAGTGACCGATCTAAGAAAATGGCGATTTACAGAGCGTTCTTTTCGTAATAGCTTTGAACGGTTTAAAATTTAATAACGGTGACTTTTATGGGGATATATTATTGGTTATCTTGGAACTTTGATAACGGTGGTAACTTAAGGTAATGGGCAAGATTAGAAGTGTGCATATTGAAAATTGGTTATCGAAAATGTCCAATTACGTATTGATTAAAGACAAACTCAAACTCTTTAACACTTAAATCTTAACTGTGTTTTATCTGAGTTCGTACTCAAGTATCTAGTTAAAGTAGTTTACTGTAGTATTAGTTTTAATACAAAACAGAATACAGTTATACTTCGTTTTTTAGCGGAAGAAAGAACTTCGCAGAAGTAAGCTTGTGTTGCTTTTGAAGTAAATTATAAGTATTGACTATGCTTCATTAGATAATTACATTATTATTAACAATAGGGTTGTTTCCATCTACAAATCTTAGGGCAGAATTGTATCCCAATAAATTCTTTTGGATTAAAAGAACATATTAAACTACTTTTAGGGGACCTGTAATGACCATATTTTTGTAAATATTGAATTTAAAATATCTTTTGGCATACGTCACGTGACCAAACTCGAAACGTCATTGAAGATTCTGATGACGTCACAACTCTCGGATTGACACTGTTGACAGTTAGGCGATAAACAACAAATGACAAATGTCAGTTGACAGTTCGTATCTTCTACGTGTGTATGTAGTTATGTGTCAAACCGTACACTGTGACGTCACACAATTTTCAAAGAGCGTTTTGGGCGCGAAAGCATCTGTCAAAGCCGTTTAATGACCATATTTTTGTAAATATTGAATTTAAAATATCTTTTGGCATACGTCACGTGACCAAACTCGAAACGTCATTGAAGATTCTGATGACGTCACAACTCTCGGATTGACACTGTTGACAGTTAGGCGATAAACAACAAATGACAAATGTCAGTTGACAGTTCGTATCTTCTACGTGTGTATGTAGTTATGTGTCAAACCGTACACTGTGACGTCACACAATTTTCAAAGAGCGTTTTGGGCGCGAAAGCATCTGTCAAAGCCGTTTTTAGTATAAAAGTTGAATTTTGGGGCAACTTTTAGTTAATATAGAACGTAATACAAGCGTTTCAAAAAATTGGAAACAACCCTATTAAAGAGCCTGATAAAAACTACACGATTACTTTTGTGGAGTTCTTACACAGAATACACTTTTGTATCGACATTTTTGTTGTCAGTACCCCTAGTGTAAATAAATTCGATTTCGAAACGTGACGTACGCGTTTGCGTTTAGTCTCATTTTGTATTGGATTTAGAAAGAGCGCGCCAAGCGGGACGTTTTGGAAACTCAAAATCCTATACAAAACGAGACTTAACGCAAACGCGTTCGTCACGTTATGATGTCCATTAAATTTACACTAGGGGTACTGAAACAAGTATTTTAAATTTAGAATTAAATATGCTCTTCCTTCGATCATCTTATTTAGATATCTTACTACCCTTTCTACTTGTTAGGTAAACCTACAGTATGCGTATATTACGAGTATTCAATTCTATTCTCTATCCATGTTATTCTACAACACCAATATTAATCGAAAGCACGGAAATGATTCTAACACCCATTTTAGACCAGTGCCTCACTCTCCATCCCAAAACGCGCTAACTGCCTCAAAGCACTACGACGCCGTACACCGCTGTTTCATTGCAGCCTTCAGTGCCTTTACCTTTGCTTTGTGCCAAGGCCCAGACCGACCCAAAACCTAAAGGACCTAACTATACTGGGTCCGATCAACACGGAACCTAAGGCTTGCGGGTCAACTATCGATTCGACCCGCGACCCCACAGGGGGGCGCAACTTGAGACCGCCACAATTAGGGTTCCGTATCTAATTATATTTCTGATTTACGGACCCAACTGGGATTTGTATGTGACGTCATTAAAAATTAACTGGATATCTAATGTCGATAGATAACATTAACATATACCTTTATTAAAATGCGAGTGTAATATTTAAATTTACGAATATTATGCCAAGTTTTAATACACGTCGCTAAAAATAATATGTTCATCAAAATTTTAAGATTAAAAATATATAGTTACTAAACTTTATGTATACCTACACTAACAAGACACAAAGCTAATGGATTATTTTCCTTATTCTAATGGAATACTCTAATATAATTGTAGAAATCCGTTTATTTTTTCGAACGCCATTTGTTTCTATATCTGAAATATTAATGAAGGGTTTTTTTTTTTTAAGATATAAAGAATCTATAAAATTCACATTATGCATTCTCCTTAAAAGACAACTCAAAATCTAACATACAGCATGCTCCACAATTCAAAACGGCTCCAGACAATATCGACCTAAAACAAATTGCGCCGTTCCAATTAGATGCAAGATCGAGATCTAATTATTCTGCCCAGGCACTATTCTGACTGTCGACAAGCGATTTCGGAAATTACTAAGGCGTGGACGTAAGGGGGGCAGCGTCGGTCAATCTGAGATCACCCTGTATAAATTTTAGTAGACTTTGATTTAGATGTTTTATGAGGGTTGGTTAATTTGTTGTTGGATGAGGTATCTGTGCTGTTGTTTGGATATGTTTTATGATTCGATTTCGACAAAAATATATGAAAATGTTTTTAGAAGTAACTGAGGTCTGTATGATTTTTAGGTAGATAACTTGACTTTTTCAAGATTAGTTGCCAAGCAGACCCCAGGCTCCCATGGGCCGTGGCAAAAATGCCGGTACAACGCGAGGATGAAGAAAGAGGGGATAAGTTGACTTTTTGTTGCAAAATTCAATAAATGAAAATATATAAAAAAAACTGCAGGCATTCTTAACGATTACTTCGGCAATTTTTCTGAACTCAAATTGTTTAAGTATGTATAAAACAGATAAATAAAATCATAGTGGACCAATAAAAATATTGGGTATTTGCATACGCCTTAGAATAACTAAAATATTCATAAAAATATATAAAATAAACTTTAACTTATGAACGATGCACGGATTGCAAAGTTCGCAGATTCAAGTCCTGACAGAAGCGGTTTATTTTCCGTTTTACCTTTAATATATATGTTTTTTAAATAAACTTTAATACACAAAGACAAATATGACATGATTTTATTATTCACACTTCTGACACTATCTTCTAATTTAATTTTGGTCGAGTAACTCGCACACTACTCGCACTAGTAGTCAAGTAACTGGCATCGCAAATTTTCGCCTCTCATTAACATAGCAATTTAATTAATCAAGTCTTTGCCGCCATTGTTTGTCTGTCCGTATAGACGTTGGGTTAGTATATAGTTTTAGTTAGTTACTATTTGATTTTCTAGTAGATTTTTTTCATTAAATACCTCATATTATTTAATTAGTATAACTTTTCACGACCGGTTTGGCCTAGTGGGTAGTGACCCTGCCTACGAAGCTGATGGTCCCGGGTTCAAATCCTGGCAAGGACATTTATTCTTGTGTTGAGTGTACTTAGACAACGATAATATATAATATATTAATATTTATAAATACTTAAATAAGTAGAAAACACCCATGACTCAGGAACAAATATCCATGCTCATCAAGTCATCACGCAAATAAATGTCCTTACCGGGATTCGAACCCAGGACCATCGGCTTCATAGGCAGGGTCACTACCCACTAGGCCAGACCGATCGTCAAAATAAATTGATTGATTTTGATCCGAAGTGTTTTTCCAATTCAATTGTTCAAAAATCGAGCATAAATATTTTTTCACGTCAATTTTTTTCCTAGCTTACCATATCCAGTCAATATAATGAAAAATAATTCCTAACTATGACTGAATACCGTCGGGAGCCCAGTCCGTCACAAACACAGATAACACAACGCTGGAATCTAAGCCAGGTGCATCGCCCGTACAAGACTCCCCCTACATCATCTCATTTGAATTTCTAACCAGGCAACCTCCATGCAATTATTGGATTAATGTAAATTACGCAGTCTACAGCCACTGTGCACTATCGGGGACAGGGCTTAATTAGTATCCGGTTAAGATCATTTAAGTGTAAAGAAAATTCAGTCTTCAGTGGAAGATTATAGGGTTAAAGTTTGTAGGTTTTTGAGGTTATGTTTATTTGCCGTTATTCGAAATTGCGAAATTGTATTTGGATGCAAGTGTTGAGATAGAACGCGTACTTCAAAAGAATCTTAAATTGTATTCAGTATATGAAAGCTAGTAAGCCTTAATGAAATCAGCAGGCGTATTATAATCACGTAAGTAATAACATAATACTATTTACGCTACTTTTTTACACCGCGCGTCGAAGGCAAGCATGTTATGACCGACCTTTTATCACTTTCATCTATTGAGTTGAAACATCCGTCACTCTTGTCTTGCAATTATTCGGAAAAGCGCGTCAAATGTGTTTTCCGCGACTATAATCGATAAAAACCGTGCAGAATTGCGTTAGTTCGGTAAAGATTAGGACTAAAAGGTATCATGAAGATTATAATCTCTTGTGGCTTAAAACAAACATCACATTACTACACCTTACCTTATAATATTATATAGTTACTAAATTCAAACAAAAATCTTAACACAGTAAGTTCGATAAAGTTATCCGTCAAATAAAAAGGATCAAGCATTCCAAAACAATGCGTAAAACAATTCAGAAATAAAAACATCACGAATTCCCGGCACCCGACCCACATCACTAAACTCAAAGTAACACCGTCTAAACAAAAGTTGACGCGCGAACGAAAGGCAAAACCTCAAAACACGCCGTGACCTCGAAAATGCACGTAGGTGAAAGCCCCCGGGTTCACGTAAGGGAACAAAAAATAGGGGGAGGGCAGAAGGGGGCCGCCCGTGAATGAACGAAGGAGGCACGTCCTTGAGGCAAAAAAGTCACGTGACCCAGTTCAACAGGTGGCTTCGTGAGTGTGTCCTTGCCGGCTTAGAAAAACGCATTCGAGATTCGGATTTTGCGGCGCCGCGTTCGCTTGAGAGCGTTCGGAATTTAAAATTAGTTCGAAGTTTGAACATTTCTTTTCTATTATACTAGTTTTCTTCATAATTATAGTCTGTGATATTAGGTACGTGTTGTCTTTTGATTTATGTGACCGTGTCTTAGGCGTTTTTCGATTGCTAGTTGCATTCGAAATTTAAATTGCTTTCTAAATTTGAACATGGGTTAAGTTAGGTTCATTTAAACTTTATAAAGTATTGTCTTTTGTTTTCGTCTATACTCTATATATTGAGACGGGAGCTTCGGCGTTTTGTGACAGTGAATTTCGTTAATAAATTAAACTGCTTTCTTTGTTTGAACCCTTTCTTCCCATTTCTAGTTACCTTGTCTTACTCATGTTTTAATTTGATTACATAAGTATGACTTGTCTTTTGCTTTCGTATTTTTTGTGACTCGGTTTTCGAACTCTGCAAAAGGAAACATCACGTATATGTGTAAACATTTCATGAGTGCGTACGAGTCAAACATTAATATATCATGGTATGTATGGTGGATAGTTATATCTTGAAATAGACTGTTACAAAAACAAAAAAATAAAAACTCATTCACATATTATTTCTGTATTAAATGCTTCCAATGAGACTTGAAATTATTCCGATTTTCGTTGCACTTTTCATATTTCACAGGCAATCTTGTACATTCTACTTATGTAGGTAGACCTGTGGTTCAGTACTATATTAGACTCAGCACACACTCTCGGCATGACACGGCAAGGGATCCTTCGGCATTTTGCCGAGGCCTCTCCAGGCATGCCGAGGTATGCTTAAGAATGCCGAGGCATCCCTCAGGCGTTCTTAGGCATACCAAGGCGTCTTAGACATGCCGAGGCTTCTTAGCCATGCCTGGGCGTCTAAGACGCCTTGGTATGCCTACGAACGCCTGAGGGATGCTGCGGATTTCCTAAGCACACCTCGGCATGCTTGAGGATGCCTCCTCAACATGCCTGAGGATACTTCGGCATGCCTGGGGATGCCTTGACATGCCTGAGAACGCCTCAGGATGCCTGGAAGGATCCCTTGCCAAGCCATGTCGATAGTGCACATTATGAAATCAAAGTACTTACCTACTATTTTAAGCAATAACTAAGGAAGCACTGTGACTGACCAATTTAAACTCGCGCAAAACTCGTAAACTTCACGTATTAATTAACAAAAGTCGTAAATCAGCTCTAGAATGTAAAACAAAGTGTTAATCTAGCAAGCGTATAACCGAAAACCTCCACAACAAGTTTACTTTCAAAGTAGTCCTTTATCGACTCACCCTTATTACCTTGGAATAGAGTTCACTGAAAAATATCAAGCAAGAGATTGGTTATGAATGGCGCCAGCTCAGCTTAACACAAATGTCACGGCGCCCTGCCGAGGCGGAAAACTCTCTTTCTTCCTGAATTACACTTCAAACCCTCCATTGAAATCTCAACTTTATCATTAAAGCAACACGGTTCACTTTCGGTTGGAACGCAGCGAGAAAATTTAAGGAATTTTCTAGTCGCGTCGCCCACTTCAATTTGAGTCGTGTTCGGTCGTGTTAGGGTTGAAATTGGATCATGTTGAGTGTGAAATCTTCCAGTCTCCTGCGGCAAATTGTTTCCTCGCCCGGCGTGTTTGTATTTTATTATACATTTTTATTTCTCGATAACATTAGCTTAACCGACTTTTCATTGCCTCCGCTAGGGCTGTCGCCGGAGTTTATCGTTTTATTGCTACTTGCTTCTTTATAGCCGAAGTTTTTCTTGTAGTTTGGTGGTTATATAGATAATTAAGTAAAATTTAGAGTTTTGCGTTTTTAAAGGTTAATTTATTGTGTAACCTAGTAATTTTCGTAATGGTGCTTTATAGCCATATTAAGTTCTCGTATTAGTAACGCTTGCGAATGAAGTAAGTAATAACTATTTAAAAAATATATGATATATATATTTCAGTAGCTTTCGTATATGGGTCATTTGTTTAAAAAATAATATCTTTATTATGTAGTAATTTTTGTCAAGCGTTGATTTCAATTTCTCTTTTTCATAGATATCTAAAAAGATACAGTGTCAGAACTAATTATAAAAGCAAAAAAGCAAACAATCTTCTTACTGATTCTTCTTAATTAAAAAAATCAAATAAGTTTTAATCCAAGCTTCGTAAATAAGATAATAAAGTGAAATTCTACCTTAAATCTGATTATGTCACTCCATAATTAGCCGTCGACAACCCTAGCCGAGGCAAAGCTGAACGCAGTACAAGCGTAACAACCCTTAGAAAAGTTGAGGCGAGGTAGGAATGTCAAAAACGTCGGGCGCGAACAAATATGTGCTTTGCGCCGGGCCGGCGGCACAGGGCTTAAACCGCGGTTAGTCAGAAGAGTCTTGTTTTGAATTTTTGCACATCTTGCAGGGATATGGTTTTCTTTGTTTGCATATTATACCTATTTAATGCGATAATGTTTTCTTTTACAAAGAATGAATTTTCTAATAATTATAAGTATTAACGTGCTCTGTTCAAGGTTGTGTTTTTAGCTCTTACCTATTAGATGGAGTGTATTATTTGTTTTGTAATGAAAATATACTGATCAGCATTCATGCATATCTAAGAAAAAACATAAAGAAAGTATATATGGACATAAATAATACTCATGATAGAAACAAGTATATTGAACTCACATAAAATAATGCGTAATTATTAAACATGGACACGTAGCAACTTTTAAAATTCCAAAATACATGTATTAAATTGTGTAACTAAAACAATAGGTATTTATTTTATATATTGTTGACTGAGCAAAGGAAGCATTTCAAGCGCTTAAGCTTTACTTACTTAAGTATTATGCATTATTTGTAATATATCTACTTACCTATGTAAGCTTGAGATACGTTTTCAATTCGAGTTGAGCATAGGAACCTACTTTTCGTCGTTTGATTTATATTAATAAATTAATATTTTATTTCACAATAATCACTCTAATAAATCATAAATAAATAAATATTTCATTGCACTCAAACATTTCTCTAATCAATGTTTTACTGGAACTGTGCAACCGGCCCGGGACCCTGAATGAATCTAGCCATCCCTCTGCACTTTTCAACTCCCATGTTTTCTTTTTTATTTTTATTTACTTTTATTCGCTAGACGCCTCCGGCACTTCGTGTTCTTTATTTGAATGCTGAGTGGCCGTTCTAACGGCTTTGGGTCGACTTTTTAAATTTAAGTGGATTTTACGCGTTTTTGGGCAACCAGAGCATTCTTTTTTTTTTATACTACGTCGGTGGCAAACAAGCATACGGCCTGCCGGATGGTAAGCAGTCTCCGTAGCCTATGTACACCTGCAACTCCAGAGGCGTTACATGCGCGTTGCCGACCCTAACCCCACCCCCCTCGTTGATTCTAAAATAAACTTGAATAATCAAATCTCCATAATTAGCCGTCGACAACCCTAGCCGAGGCAAAGGCCTACAAATCAAATTTTGTAGTGTATTTGTTGATAATTTACTTTCACAGAGGTTGGTCTAATATTGCCATAGAGCAAAGATTGGTCTAATAATGTCATAGAAAGAATAGATAGAGATACGCGGAAAAAGAGGGATGCCTTTGCCCAATATTGGGACATTACAGGCTAACAAATGAAACAAATCTTCGGATCGCATGCTAACCAGCTATACGATGATGGACGTTCTTGTCTACGTGACAGCGTGATAAAACAGTGTCCGTCACTTTCTGTCCCGGGGTGTTAAAAAGGGACGGTTATTTTATCACATAGATAAAGCCATCCATAATACGTTTGCTGAAAAATCTAAAATATTATTGCTTATTGGTTCTAAATATAATTGATTTATGGAATACCTAAGTGCAGGTGGGCCCATTACGTACATTTTATCTCGAACATATCTTAACATATTAATATAGTTTAAGACGAAACAGACCTTTTTTATTATATTTTGAAACAATTTGCATCAACCACAGCAATGCTCCTTTGTTTTATATTTACCGAACTTTTGATTACAATATCTACTATTATTTTCAATCGAATCATATAATTTGTGTAAGTATTTTTGAGAATTGGACAGGTAAAACAATTTAAGTTTCGTCGTTATTCGCCCCAGCCGTCCCTATTCACCCCGGTATTATAAGAGTTATTAGCATTTAACATTTTAAATACGGAATTTGTTTTTCACTCATAATTATTATAATCAAAAAATCTAAACTCAAACGAAGGGGCACAGCTATGGTTAATATACACTGAATTATATAAAAATAAATTCTTTATGTCAATATCCAGGGAGGAAACGTTTGCATGAGAAAGCGGTCGTCCCCATTCCTCTTAACCTTTTCGACGCTAATGACGGATATATCCGTACCGTAGGTCCAACGCTGAAGACGGATGAATCCGTCACAAACCACAGAGCAACATAGACCAACGTGCATATGCATAAAGTTCCATTTCAGTTTTGACACTTCTCTGACGTGGCGTCTGAGTGACAGCTTTTTTTGTATGTTACGGCATCGAAAAGGTTAATATACTCAACACTATACTTTATAATATCCTAATATTTAACAGTACACTAAAACCGTACATATTCTAAATTCAAAACTATTGTTAAGTAAAAACTCATTTCGCAAGCATACTATAAAATAAGCGATTATATCATGATAACGTCCTGCATTAGCCATCTAGTGCATCAAATGTATATAAGAAAGTACCTACTGTATCTTATTTTATGATTTCCTTAAATTCCATATTAATTTAAATTATATATTTTTGTTTAATGCATGTTAGTTATAAGATGTTTTTGAAAAGATGTGTTCCGCCGAGTTTCTTGTCGGTCCCATATTGGGACCACCCTCCTACAATTTAGGAGGAATTTAAATCTTTTCTGGTCAGCGGTGTAGGGTTAAGGCCGGCGTAGCTTTGACGTTCATAAGCGCATTGTAATATTTGTAATATGCCTACTTGAAAATTAAACTATTAATACAGTTTATAATATATGTGTTGATAAAATAGTGTATGTACCTGTACATAATTAGGCATTAAAACACTCGTATAGTCCTTTTAAGAAACTCACTTCGTTCGTTTCTTAAACCCACACTCGTGTATTAATGCCTTTCATTATTAGCAGTCACATAAACTACTATTAATCTTTAACCTTTCAGCCCACTAACGAAAGTGTCGTATACTGGCTACCTCAATAGATATTTAAGCTGTCTCAGTCCAGTTCTCATCCCCAATCGATAGCGCCGGGGGGTGGGGGCCAATTCGACCCCACGTGTGCCGATCTTTGTCGTCTGCAGGGGACCTATTCTGATAGTATCTCTTGTTCCTTCAAGTTTATTCTGGTTGGGCTTAATTAAAAAAAAAAGCTTTCATCACTTCCTGTACTTTTCTTCCAACAGGCAAATACATACTCATCGAGATAAATAAGTAACAAAACCCCAAACATAATTAAGTTGCTTCGCATTATTAGTTTTTATAATCATCTCCTGTGTTTATCATCAGATAAGCTCGAGTACCATAATGTTGCATTGTCACCCAACTCACATATGTATGTAAAGCAAGATTTGACCCGAACATATGTATGTATGTACAGACAATCTCTCTTATTTTACAAGATTTTTTTCAATGTGTAATGTATGTACAGACATACATTACACATTGAAAAAAATCTTGTAAAATAATTGATGAAATAGGTTTTTACCTCGACAATATACCTCTGGTTTTTATTACTTATATGTATGTATGTCACTTTATTGCACATAAACAGGTTAACATAAAACAGACAAAACAAAACAAAAAAAAAAATTATGAACAAAGGCGAACTTCCCTAAAAGGGATCTCTTCCAGCTAACTTATTTACTTATATGTTACATTTCTAAATAAACGAATGTGATAATGATCAACTTCCAAAAAATGTCTTCAAATATGTTACAATTGTTACGTGATTGATACTCCAATTAAAAATGATCTGTCATAGGGACCATCATTCTACCCGAGACCTATAGGGACCTTGCGCGTTGGAGGGTCTGCCTCTTGTGGCCTGAATCGGAACCATAAACATGTACATTTACACGTCACGTGTTTTCTTGTGCATAGTAGGTTCTGCCATCTTGTGGGCTACATCGGAACAATAAACATCACATTTACGCCTCGCGCCAAAAATCTGACGGCTCCTGTGCTGCCTCCTACAGTTCATGCACGCTCCCTATAGTTTCTTGTTAGTAATTTATTATTGATATGATCTTGTCAGCTCTAAAAACTGACATTTCTTCAACCAGAAATATCAGTGACAGCTCTTACCCATGACAAATTTATAACAAGTAATAAGTAGTCAAAAGTCTACACCTTGACATTGGCAGAATCCATCTTGCTAAAATCGGCGAGGAGTAACAGCCATGTAGGAAAAAAAAGTTATAAGTATCTGAATAGGCCTCCAGGTAGTTGACCCGCTCCTAGATTGCCACAGTGATGAGATTGGAAAAGTGCAAATTTTTAGAGTTACGTACCTGAAAAGAAAAAAAAAACGGTCTCCTTATAGGATCACTTTGTTGTCTGTCCGTCCGTCTGGCTGTGTGTCAAGACCCTTCCCGAAATAGGGAACGCGTCGAGATATCAAGTTTAAATTTTAACCATAAACTCAGATCTACAGTCCCTTTAAGCTGTGAAATAATTCAAACTTCAAAGTTAACGTAAAATAAGATACGGACGTTTATGCCGCTAAAAGCGTATATTTCGACACTCAAAAGAATCAAAATTTATAGGGTATTTCTCATTGACCTAGAACTATGAAATTTGGCAAATAATATCGTCTTTCAATAAAAGTACAGGGAAAAATCTAAAAACTCCAGAGTAAAAAAAATAATAAGTAAAATGTATACGGAACCGTAGGTGAGCAAGTCCGACTCGACCTAATCCGTTTTTTTTATTTTGAGTATTTTTGTGTCTTACAATTCTTACAAATTAGACTCATGAGAATTTAGTGCCAAAAAGAACCTTATTAGAATATTTGTTCCACGACGACAACTAGATGAAGTTTGGTATGGTATTCTCTGAATCTTTTGGTATTTAAATAAAAGTAAACCAAACAATTTTTCCATTTTCGGGTAGTTATAACATTTATTGGTTAACCAACCAAATACAAAACCGCCTGGATCTGTGACTGAACGACCTGACTTAAACCTACAATATTTGATCATGTAATATTTTCATCTGCCCTGAACTGGCTTAAGGAGCGATTTGAGGGTAGATTTTGTTTACTTTTATTTACATACCTAAAGATACAAAGTTATAATTTGATTCCCGAGGAAGGATATAATATAGTTTTCATCACAAAAATCATTATTCTACGCAGGGAAAGTCGCGGTCAAAGGCTAGTACGAAATTTTAATAATTTTAAAAGTAAACCAATATGGCCACCGTAAGTTTTTACTTAATAGAGAATAGAGAAATAAGCCCATATAATTATATTAAATAGATAATTTACGTCACCCCTCGTAATGTCCTATCGATTTTAACTTATCATTACTTATCCAATTGACTTTAATTTAGCCTTGCGTGTTTAGTTCTGATAATAATGTATAATCCGTATCGATTCCGGAATTATATATTTATTAAATTATTCCAGTCAATTTACTTAGTTGCCTAAGTAAGTAGTATTTTATAGGGGCTGATATGCTTAATATTCTTCCAAATATTAATATATACAATGCTTATAAAAGGCAATAAAATGTTACCAATATTATATATATATATATATATATACTGCTTCTTTTGTAATCCTAAATTCTTGAAATAAATATATTCTTTATTTTTAATTTTTACCTTAAAACTTATACATGCTGTTTATTTAGTCACCTGCAATATTTTACGGTGTGAATATATTGCTCATACTGAGCAACTTTTACTATGGGACCAACCAAGAAATCACGAAAAAAAATGGACTCCCTCACACAAAATCTCATCATCAAACCAGCCAAAATGTAGCAAACAGCCAATTGTTTTTCGCGTTTTTGGGGTTTGTCCCATAGTAAAAATTGTTCAATATGTCCTATATACTCGTATTCATGGTATTAACCCCGTAAATTATTGCAGGTGACTAAAAAACTCTGTATTAATATGTCAATTAGCAGTACTGAAAAATCCGCTACTTGACGCTAGATGTAGCAGATGTCAACTACGAAAATAATAAGCGTTGAGGTAAGAAAACTGATGTATGGAGTGAGCACTCTATGCTTGCTTATTTCTCTATGACATCGTCAAATATTGTATTGCCGTGCAAGATGTTTGACAGATTTATTTTAACCAATCAAAACCTTTATTGACAATCACAAGTTTTTTATAGCGGAATATTGTGTATTGGGTAATAATAAAAGCTGCGTGCGGGGTAAATGTATTTTTGGAGAATGGATAATGTGTCAGATACGTGTCAAGACCGTAAGGGTTCCGTTTTTTCCTTGTCTTTTATTATGATGCCGGAATTCTCCTTTTAACGTTAGTAGATGTTAAAAATAAGTTTTTTTTTTAAATGTCATTTTTGGTACAAGCTTTTATCGCTGACTGTACTTTTTTTCCATAGGAACTAATACCCATCGAAACAATTTTAAAAACCCCAAACTCAATTAGGTTGCGTTGTTTTATCACAGAGTTCCTATGGCTACCTCCTGTCTCCATCATCAGATCAGCTTGATGGTACCATAATATTGCATTGTCACCCGACTTACCTACATATGTATAGCTTCATCGGAAACCGGGAAGTGGGTCAAATGTAACTTGCAAGATTTTTCCCATACATACTAACAGCGCAAGTTAAATAAAAGCTTGTAATAAAAGCTTGTAATATCGTATCATTTATAAACACACCTACATTCAACAGAATCGCGAAACAAATATGTCTCTCGCGAATTTCGTCGTTCTCAATCGAAAAACAACGTCAAATATACTAGAGTCTAGTTATTTATTCTATATTAAACTTGAAAACAATTAAGTCACCCATCACCTAAAACAAAATAGTCTAACAATACGGCACCACAGCCATAATACTTCAAACATTACAATAAAATACCCAAAATATAAATGTTAATACCCGCTTGTAAATCCTCAACGAAGTAGTTTATTATAACGTACCGTACATAAAACCCTCCTGTAAGCCTAACCAAAGGTAATTCCATCTCTGGATAACATTTCTAAACTACACGGACCCTAAAAACGTACCCAACACCCACCTCATTATCTCTGCCCATAGTTTCAAATCGATACACACACACACACAAACCCACACAAGCGCAAACCTAAAAGTCTACGTTACCGTAACGCGCGTCAACTTAAAACTTAATTATAATTAATTAATTCCAATTGGTAAGCGTGCCTTTCTAGCGCGCATAATCTTGTATAAGTTCGTCTCGCTCCATTGTGCCGGCGAAGGGTAGAGCGGGGTATTGTGTTTTCGAAGACCTTTTATCACGCATTTCACGAAACGCTGCTCAGTTCGATTCCAGTTTTATTAGCAATTCGTATTTAATTGGCATTCTATTACGCGGCCGATTTTTTTTAATTTGCTCCTTTGAATATGAAGGCTTGAGGGTTTTCTAATTTTATCGCGATTTAAGTCGAAAACTTGCCGGGTTTTCATTTAGATCTAGGTTTTGTCCTCGACTACAAACGCTGGGGTTAAGAGTAAGTCAAACATCGAATCTTCAAGCAATTGTTTTAGGAATAGGTTCCTACCTACCCTTAAAACAATTATAGTAAAGGGTCTCTAAACTATGTCGGCAATAACGGCTTAAATGCGATATTTAGAATATACATAACCTATTTAATACCCGGTTTACATGAAATACATTTTGTATTTTCGTTAAAGTACTTTCTCTCACCTTCTCATGTCTTAAGAAACCTTAGAAAGGTTATATTAAATCAGATACAATTCTGCGTAGATATAACTGTGTAAACGTATTTACGAAATTGTGAGTAAAATGTCATAATATTTATCGTTAACTAAAACTTCAAATTTAAAATGATTTTTTATTACATATTCATCACGTTACAACTTAAAATTGTCTGCAACATTTCAGCTATCAATCAAGAATACAGTAAAATAATCTCAAGACGCCAACCCAGTTTATCACCAAAAGGAAATCAAAACAAAATGGCCGTGTCCCGAACGGCGTATAATTTAATTGTAATCATCACTACATCGAGCGGTGACGAGCATCACGACGGATGCGACTAGAGCCCTCCCACCCCCACCACCCCAAGAAGGGGTTAACACCCCCTCATTACCATATTTCATTTACTCAACGAAATTATGCTAATTACTTATATTGCTTTGTGTAAAAAGGAAATTTATAAGGATTAAACTTACCCCCGCCTCCCCTCAAATCCGGACTAGTTGGAGGAACTTTATCGAATGAATTATTTAGGAGATGATTCTTTGAGTTAAAAAGTTCGAGAGGGCTGTAATTCGTTCGCTTGATTATAATCGGTCGCAATTAAAATTCAAATTGGGGAATTTTTAATTTTGTTATTGATGACCCTCTTTCGCGGACGGTTGTCGGTTGTTAAAAGTTCCGTGGAAGTTAGAGTTGTGCTTTCGGAACGGATTTTGCTTGTTTATACGCGATGTGATTCGCTCAATCATTTTATTTCCAAATTAAAACGCGCTTTCGATATTTTAATCTCAGAGTTCTAATTCTGTTCTATAAAAGTTCAGCGCATTTTAATATCAAATCAAACGGCTTACACTGAGACAAAAAGAAAAAAAAATCGTAAGTTTCTCAAATACAGCGGTATCATGGTTTAGTTTTTATCACTTGTCACTATGCCCGTCACTTTCGTGCTTACATACTTGTTAGAACGTGTCAGGCATGGTGACAAATGATAAAGAGACGACCATCTTAGCCCTACTGGAATTGTTATTCAGTATGTTGTTACATACAGTAATTACTCAAACCCGTTCATGTTTAAGTCATACTGAGCAACTATGCAAGCTGTTTCATACATTTTGCTGGTTTGATGTTGAAATTTCCTATAAGAGAGTCAATTTTTTGGCGATTTTGGGATTGGTCCCATAGTAAAAGCCGCTCAGGTTGACCTAAACATTCACGGGTTTGAGTAATTGCTTTTCGTTCAGTTAAAAATACATACTGTTTACCTACATATGATTTCGTAGTTCAAATACTTAACCAAAACTAATCAATTTTACTGAACTTTATGGAGCAAAAATCAGAAATGTCGATTTAGTCGACCAAGTTCCTTCCTAAACCTAAAAATAGTAAACATAATTGAATGTCAATCATAATAAAATGAAGTTCGCGTAAAATATTGCCACTCTTTCAGTTTAAAAGCGAACGATGGAATAAGTTAACCGATGAAAATGCAACGGCTAACCCATTTCTTCCTGTTCTTTCGCTTCATACTTGCTCAATTTTGTAAAATACGATGTTGAATTTATATGATGTACTTATTTATTAATTTATTACTTTATTGCACGATATAAAATTGTACAAATGGCGGACTTATGCCAATGCTTATTGTACTTGTATTTCAATCAACTGACAGTTTTTAGGTACAGTCAAGTTCAAAAATATGTATCGAAAAAATCGTCTCATAAATATGGTATTATATTACGATCTTATTAGACTGGAATAAGATACTATGGGACATATTTTTGAGTAAGATGTGTACACCCATATTTTTACACTTGACTGTACAGTCACGGACTTTAATGCTTGAGCCATTTAGGGTTTACTTTACATTGGAGATGTCACACCGTTCGTATTGATAACCAAATTATCTTGAACCGTAGATTTATGACGGCTTAAACCAAACTCTGAAAATAGGAGCATGAAATATTCCACATTAATAAATCGACGATGAACTCGCTTTCTCATTACACCGATACCCATCGAAAACAATCAACCATCGGCGTACTTAATAAATTATTCCTTCGATCTATAATTATGTATAAGCGTTCCAATTCAATTATAGTAATGTAATACCCCTTGCTTTGGGCAGGACGCCTCCGGCCGCTAGTTTCGCAACTTATCCCGGCTAAGGCAAGCCTTATTTAAATGCAAATTAGGTTCATTTCACGAAATTAATGTCGTGGAGGCCCTCCCCCGCTACGGTGGCCAGTATTCATGCCCTTTTTAGGACGAGTCCTGAACGTTACGTTTTATTATTGTGTCAGATTTAATGTCGTTTTATTGCCCTGAATAATTATTGGATGTTCGATTTTTATGGACGTGTAATCGACTTTGCCGTTGTGTGTTTTTGACACTTCCTTGAATTCTCTTTTGTATAATAAATAACTAATGATTAAGAAAGTTTATATGCTGTACACGATATCATGTTTTAGTGTTTGACTTGGTTTTCATTTTAATATGAAACTGAGCATGTTCGTATTTATAGTTACAATATACATTTTGCTTTTGATCATATATTCCCTTTTTTTTTTTAAATCCTATAAATAGTATTTTTACTTCGATAACTAAACCTAATGAAATAACAAAAATGTAGGTATAGTATTTAATCTCAGTTTTGATTAACATTTGTGTTTTACTTTTCAAGTAGCTTACCGTTATTACACAATATTAACCGAACCAACTGGTAGATTCTACCAGTTGGTTCGGTTAGTACATTTCTACGTATTGTCAATTTGTCAGTAAATATATTGTCACACATGGAAAGTCAGACTTACGTACCTTATGTAATATATTGCTACTAGAAAGAGACTCAAATGTACCAAATATATGTAGATGTATGTAAATGTATGTATTAATGTTCTACACGCCTTTATCTTAACCCTTAGATGCATGAAGTATCAATTCTTATACTAAAACAACCAAATTACTTTTAAATTAAGAATTTATATCGTCACAAGTCATCATTTCAGGATAACTTAGTTGGCACTTGTATTATTTATTTAAGTATTTGTATATATATCGTTGTCTGAGTACCCACAACACAAGCCTTCTTGAGCTTACCGTGGGACTTAGTAAATTTGTGTAAAAATGTCCCTATAATATGTATTTATTATTTATTTCAATGCTGTATCAATATTGATACTTCAAGATATTTGACACATCTAAGGGTTAGAGTTTCTACTTGTCCCGCCTCCCCTTCGCGTGGTCGCCCTACAAGGAGGCGGTAATGGCCGCTCTATGATTATATGGACAGACGAGTCATTACTCCTGTGTAAGTGCTGGAGCGACTTGCTAATGTCGAACTGAGCAACACATCTTCACAGTCCTAGACTTGAGCTGAGTACAAAGTTGATTGACCATAAATGTTAAATATGTAGATTACTTTAAAACAAAGATTAAATGCTAATAAAAAAACCAACCGCCAGCACACGTTGAAGAAGCTCCCCGTTATGGTGCGAAACATGTCGAGCAATCTTCGATGTAAAATACGTGAATGACCCATTTCAATATCTTTAAAAACAAAAACCTATAACTCTGTATCTATAGATATTAAAATAAAAGTAAACAAAATAATTTGTAAATTTTCGGATAGTTATAACATTTATTTGTTTATTTATAAATTTATTTATTTACTTATTAACTAACCAACCAAATACTAAACTGCCTGGATCTGTCACTGAACGACCTTAATAACAAGAAATACTAGAACAAATAAACTACCTATTCAATTAAAATAACAATAATCTAAAGTGATCTAAAGAACCTTACATGCCCATTCGAACATGCATTGAAATCAAACCGATATATATGGTTTGATTTCAATGCATGTTCGAATTGGGTATGAAGGGATATGATGGGATGGGAATGAGTTATTTATTTATTTATCGTATGGCATTTTTTTTACTGGATTTAAGTTAAACTAAATATTAAGATTAATGTTTGCACTTCACATACTCGATGGCCCTTTCACTAAGGTTCGCGAGGTCTTCAATCCGTCCCTTGAATTTGGTGAGAGGGCATTCCATAACAATGTGTTCGACCGTCTGCTCAGGGTCACCACACACACACTGAGGGGAGTCACACCAGTCCCTTTTATGCCAATGGTAGGCACAGTTTCCAACACCTGTATGTGGTTCAGTTGACTCCATCCATACCCGGCGCGGTTTGTCGAAGCCAGCTAGACGTCTATTTGGGTTGAGTGTGAAAAGTTGTTTTTCCTTAAATTGTTGGGCATTCCACTCAGCTATCCATGAGTCGCGTATATACCACTGGTTGTCAATAAGTCAATATGCAACATACCAAGAGCTGGCGGGTTACGGGACTTGAGTCGTTTCTCCCCAAAATCACTGAGGTCTTTATGATTAGGCAGCGTGGGTTCGCATTTGATTTTTATTGCCTCTCGGAGATGACACTTTTTTCGTCGCAGGTGTGGTGGTTCTATGGCGCTAAGAGCTGGGAGCCAGAATGTTGGGGTGGGTTTGAGGCAACCAGTAATGAGCCGCATGGTTTCGCTCAGCTGGACATCCACGGAACCAGCATGTGCGCTGTTCATCAATACTGGAGCACAGTACTCGGCCGTAGAATAAACCAGGGCCAGTGCCGTGGTACGCAGACAGGACACAGTGGCTGCCCAAGAGGTTCCAATAAGTTTTTGGATTATGTTGTTCCTGGTCCTTATTTTACTTTTCAGCTTCATCATGGGAATTATGATATTGGAATAATGTTAATTATCTGTCATTTGCGCGTTCATTTCGCTTAGACGGTACTTGTCCGCATAAATATTAGTAAGAATGATACGCCCGCGCGAATGTCAGCTAACTGACATGATTACAATATCACTCTAATAGCGGTCATGTCAGTGCATGTTCGAATTGGCCTGTAAACTAAAATAAAATTCATCCGCGGTGGACGCTGGCACCATTACCATGTTGAAATGCGATACTAATGCGCTTTGAGGAAGCTGCCAGCTCTACTGTCCCGTGTCACATTCTTCAGCCTTTTTTATAAGGCCTTGAAGGACCGAGCACCTCATGGGCTGATCGTTTCAAGCGAAAAAACTATCCCAACGACGATCTCAAACTCACACCCGGTATTGAACCTTTAAATCTAAGGAGAGACTTTGCCTCTTTGTGTGTGTTCTACCACTTGTACAATGAGCTGTGCTCTGAAGAATTGTTTGACATAATACCAACGACCGCTTTCTATCACCACACCGTTCGCCGGCAGGGTGTTCACCCTCACACCTTAGCACCTAAATGATCGCGTACTGTGCGGTTTAAGAGGAATTTCCTCCCGCGGACGCTTCGGCTGTGGAATGAGCTGCCGAGGTTTTCCCGAGGGGCCACAGTATGGGGTTCTTCAAAAAAGGAGTGTACAGGTTTTTAAAGGGTCGGCAACGCGCATCAGGCAGGCCGTATGCTTGTTTGCCACCGACGTGGTATAAATAAATAAAAAAATCATGGCAGAAGTTCAGTGGCTCAAGTTTATTTACAAGCATATTTTAAAATATGGCCTCCATCAAATCTATGATTATTTTGCCAATGTCAAGTGTCGTTGTTCAGTAGTAACTTTTAAATGTGCTCGTAGAGTATGACGTTGTTCGGTAATTGCTTTTAGTAAAGAGATAGCTGGACTTTTATAAAATGTCACAGCGATAAGGTACCCATCTGTTAATGTCAAAAGTGACATTTCTTTATCAAAAACGTCACTTTTGACACATCTTAATTATAAGCATTGTTCGAATTGGGCCGAAGTTTCTCTCTTGCCTGGCATATTCCTCAGAAGTAAAGTTTTTTTTTCTCAAACTCGCAATTAAATGTTGACATGACTTAGTGTTGAGATGAGTGAAGATGATATGTAAAGGAATTTCATACAGCCTTACACACCTAGGCCTGTAAGGCAACCTTCTTTTGTTTTTACAAGCTTTTATTTACTTTCACCTGACCGTTGTCTGTTTGTAATCAAATCTTGCAAGTCAAATTTGATCCACTTTCCGGTTTCCGATTGAGCTAAAAATTTGCATACATATGTAAGTCGGGTGACAATGCAATATTATGGTACCATCGAGCTGATCTGATGATGGAGACAAGAGGTGGACATAGGAACTCTGTGATAAAACAACGCAACCTAATTGTGTTTGGGGTTTTTAGAATTTGCTCGATGAGTATTAGTTGCCTGTGGAAAGAAAAGTACAGTCAGCGATAAAAGCTTGTACCAAAAATGAAATTTTTGCCAAAAACTTATTAAACGTCAAATTCTGACACAACGCCAAGAACGGGGCGAGAAACGGGGTTACCGGCGGCGTATCCATAACCTACTATATCTACTAAACCTGCAAGCCTTCGTTTCCCGGCCTATAGTAATGTACTATTAAAGGTCGTTTTTCCTTTAATTTTAAATTATAAGCGTTCTCCTATTTCTAAGTTTAACTATTAATTTTAAGACACTCCGAGACAAGTAGACAACGCAACAGTACTATGTCTTTTATATTCGTCGCTGCCATTGTCGCGGTTGCTTATGTAAACTAAGTTCTCAGTCGGAGTAAATCTAAATTTAGAGGAAAGTGGAGTGGGAAAGGACATTGTTGGGCATATAATGTAAGACATTATATGTAAGGAGTTTCATAAAAACATTACACGAGTGTTTTAATGGCTAATTATCTATAGTTACAAGTGGATATGGCGTCCGACTTTCAATCCGGAGGTCGCGGGTTCAAATCCTGGCTCGTACCAATGAGGTTTTCGGAACTTATGTACGAAATATCATTTGATATTTACCACTAGCTTTTCGGTGAAGGAAAACATCGTGAGGAAACCTGCATACATCTGCGAAGAAATTTAAAGACGTAGCAGTGGGACGTATATAGGTTGAATTGTTATTATTATTATCTATATTTATATACACTGCCTCTACATACTTGATGTGTTCAGGAAAGAACAGGGACCACTTGCGCCATCTAGGGTTAGACACTCAGGGTTAACTGGTTAAACCCGGAGATACCATTACAAGTTAACCCTGAGTTAAAGGTTAACGCTTAGAGTAGCTACCTCGTTTAACGCAAAATAGGCACAATGGTTGTCGATTTGCGGTAAATGCCCTGAAGCACTAACTAACTAAATACGTAACTATTTTTTAACTCTAACCCTGGATGGTTAGAGTTAAAAATATTTGGATCGAGACATTCTTGACTAAGTTTTATATCTTGATTTTTATAAATAAAAAAATATAATGGGACATTATTACATCGTCATTAAGTACGGTTCTGTTGTTTTATTATAATAACTTAACCAATTTTATACTTAAACCTTCCTCAATAATCACTCTATTGATAGGTCGCATGAAAATTCGTTCAGTAGTTTTTGAGTTTATCGCGAACATACAGACGCGGCGAAGGACTATGTTTTATAAGGTGTAGTTGAATTTTTCTACTTATACCTACAATGATATCGTAATGTGGCACCGGTGTGATAGCCGCCTTAATGTTTAATTAAATTAAATATACGTTAGCTTTAATTTAATAGGTTTAAAGCCTCTGTCGTACAGGCGTCGAGAAAGGGACTAACAAGCGACTGATTTCTTGGGAGAAAACAGACGATATCGATAAAATAAATTGATTTAGGCCAACATAGCGCAAAGCGAGAGGAAAGCGTCTCCGTTACAGTTTGTACAAAACATATTTTAGTATGAGTATGTGCGACTGTACCTACTCCTCTACCGGTCGTATTTTATTAATATATTGATATTATCTAACCCTGATGATTCATAAACGTTTACTTAAGTTGACAAGCCGCTAATAATCGTTTGTCCCTCTCCATCATACCAATACGTCGGAAAGGGACAAACGATTATTAGCGGCTTGTCAACTTGAGTAGACGTTTATGAATAAGGGGGTAAATATTTTGTGAGTATGTTTAATAATTCTGTGTTTTTTCTTGAAGTACTTGGAATCATTTTAAAGCGGCGGGGCCATAAAAATTCGTAGGGTCTATATAAATAAATAAATATTATGGGACATTATTACACAAATTGACTAAGTCCCACAGTAAGCTTAATAAGGCTGACACAACCAACCACAGAACCACTTAGTTTTTTATCGTTGAACGTTGACTATACATTACCAACTATTTACATTTTCTAAGATTTTTTTTTAATAAGACACACTTGCTCATGGCTACTCGCTTCTCGCTGATCGCTGTCGGTCAGACACCTCTTAAGGTCTCTACTCACCTTGGAACAAATCGCATGTGATTTTTAATACAATGCTACTTTGGATTGATCAATTGGATTCGTTGAACCTAGGTAGCCAGCAATGTAGGTACCTAGAATTGTATGCAATTCAAATTTCAACATGGACAAACTCCAAAGGAATAGAAAAAAGCGGCCAAGTGCGAGTCGGACTCGCCCATGAAGGATCCGTACTATTAATGACGTATTAAAAAAAAACTACTTACTAGATCTCGTTCAAACCAATTTTCGTATATTTTCGTATATCTTATATTTTTTTCAGTTTTATCATTTTGTTATTTTAGAAGTTACATGGGGGGGGGCACATATTTTACCACTTTGGAAGTGTCTCTCGCGCAAACTATTCAGTTTAGAAAAAAATGATATTGGAAACCTCAATATTATTTTTGAAGACCTATCCATAAATACTCCACACTCATAGCTTTGATGAAAAATTAAATTTTAAGTTCTAGTTCTAAGTATGGGGAACCCCGAAAATTTATTGTTTTTTTTTTCTATTTTTGTGTGAAAATCTTAATGCGATTCTTAGAATACATCTACTTACCAAGTTTGAACACTATAGTTCTTATAGTTTCGGAAAAAAGTGGCTGTGTGTGACATAGACGGACAGACAGACGGACATGATGAATCCATAAGGGTTCCGTTTTTTGTCATTTGGCTACGGAACCCTAAAAATGTATCAAGATGGCAAATGCTTCGAAAAATCATGTGACTCTTTCCATACATTAAGCGCTGGTGACCTAGCGGTACGAGCGTGCGACTTGCAATCCGGAGGTCGCAGAGTCAAACCCCGGCTCGTACCATTGAGTTTTTCGGACTTTATGTACGAAATATCATTTGATATTTACCAGGAGCTTTCCGGGGAAGGATAACATCGTGAGGAAAATCCCGGGACAACGCGAGGAAGAAGAAATTTTGCCATACATTATTTAAGTTTCAATAAGCGTCTTCTATCAACAATTGCCATCTTGGCTAGGCCCCCAGGCCTCTAGTTACCCGGAAGTCTTACCCTGATACATCAATCAGCTCTTCTTTTAATACTACGTCGGTGTCAAATAAGCATACGGCCCGCCTGATGGTAAGCAGTCTCCGCAGCCTACAGACACCTGCAACTCCAGAGGTGTTACATCCGCGATGCCGACCCTAACACTCCGCACCCTCTTTGGCAACCTTACTCACCGGCATTAACACAACACTATGAGTCTAGTGTTATTTGGTTGCGGTTTTCTGTAAGGTGGAGGTACTTCCCTCTGATCTAGATCTGGAATGACATCCACTGTGTTGTGCCCTACCACAAAAAGCGAGATGACATTCATAGTGCCCATACCGACGGACGGAGTTTAAGGACACATACATCGATATCGTGTCATTCACGAAGACGCGTGCCTTGACTCGTATTGCCATGTTATTAAAGGTTAGATTTGACAAATCTGCGCGTCATCGTGGACGACACTAACTATACCCGTCATATAACATTGCCGCATGACTGCCGCGCCGCCGTAGTAGCCGAATAGACGCATCTCATGCTCAACTCGCCTGCACTCAACCATAATTGCACCCATAAATCTTGTCAAACTCAATTCTAAAACGCTCCAATAATCAACCCAATACCATCTGTAATTTTAAACGAAAAAACACCACACCAAAGGGTTAACTTACCCCCTAGCATAATTATACCCACCCTCACACTCACAGCGATAAAACAAGGCAACTACTTAGCGTTTTCAAATTAAATACACTAATCACTAATACAAACTTACCGTGTACGAATAGAGCGGATCGATAGTGTCTGTGTGTGTGTGGTGATTATAATGAAGGGGTAGAAGGGTGAAATTAAGTGGGTCTATTCGTGTACCCTCGCCACTACTTGGTGTGTAGTCATGCCTTTACTCCGAGGTTATAACCGATAATTTCGATGCTTACATATTTGATTCGCTGGTTATTTGGTCAATACGGGCAGCGAATGGTGGAAAAATTAACAGGTGCATTCTGATTTTATTAATAGGATATGAATTCGATCTGGATTAGTTGTGGATCTAATCTGTCAGTGTTAAAAGTTACGTTTTTATAAATAAATAAATATTATAGGACATTATTACACAAATTGACTAAGTCCCACAGTAAGCTCAATAAGGCTTGTATTGAGGGTACTTAGACAACGATATATACAGGGTGGCTCATTCAAATCGGTCAGTATGGGAATGTCTGAAACTATAAGACATACGAAGATTTGTTCTTAGGAACCATGTCACCGATTTTGATAAAAAGAAAAACTGCATTCATACATTTGAAAAAAAAACTGTACCCAGCTCGGGAATCGAACCCGGTTGTTTTGAAAAAATAAACTTACTCTTTTTCTATTTAAATATCGATTGTGTAGGTCTTAAGCTGTAAATGTCTCTAAGAAACATGATGTCTAAAATGAATAAAATGCATTGTTTTGATATACTTTAATTTATCATAGTAGGTGTTCGAAGTGACCACCGTTTTTTTCAATACAATATTCAACACGTTTAGGTAACGATCTTACTATTGCATTTTGTATCTTCATGTGGTGAATTTGCGTTAAAATTGACTCTATGGCTCGAGTTTTCTTTTTTTTTCTTTATTTTTATTGCTATTCGGCCAGTCACACCGAGACGTTCCATTTTCAAATGAGGTTTAACACGTCTCTCTATCTACAATATCTACATACTTACTTTAAGTGGGCTTTTCAATTGATTGTTAGTGTTTGTTTACTGTAGATAACAAAACTTCCTTAAAGATTTAATGCAATGCTAATGCCACATGATAAGGTGTATGTAACAAGTAGAGAGGTACATACAAACAGCCATAGAGACAATTTTACATGCCTGAACTCGTTGAATATTGTAACGGTGGTCACTTCGAACACCTACTATGATAAATTAAAGTATGTCAAAACAATGCATTTTATTCATTTTAGACATCATGTTTCTTAGAGGCATTTACAGCTTAAGACCTACACGATCGATATTTAAATAGAAAAAGTGTAAGTTTATCTTTTCAAAACAACCGGGTTCGATTCCCGAGCTGGGTACAATTTTTTTTAAATGTATGAATGCAGTTTTTCTTTTTATCAAAATCGGTGACATGGTTCCTAAGAACAAATCCTCGTATATCTTATAGTTTCAGATATTCCCATACTGACCGATTTGAATGAGCCACCCTGTATAACATATAAATATGTATAAATACTTAAATACATAGAAAACACCCATGACTTAGGAACAAATATCCATGCTCATCACACGAATAAATGCCCTTACCAGGATTTGAACCCGGGACCATCAGCTTCGTAGGCAGGGTCACTACCCACTAGGCCAAACCGGTCGTCGAAACATCGTTTTTGGTTGAAGAAATGTCTTTTGATACTGATAGATCAGATCTATAACTAATGCAGATCTGATTAAAATCCTATTATTAAAATCATAATACACCTGTAGGTTCGTATAATTATTACCTATTCAAATAAAAAATATATTTGGGGACAGCCTCAGACGGATCAACCTAGGCCTAAATTAAGCAACGCTTGTACTATGGGTACTAGGCGACAATATACACATTTCTAAATGCCCTTACTGGGATTAGAACCCCGGACCTGCTCCTGCTTTGTTGGTAGGGTCACTATTATCGATTAGTATAGGCTGAGTTGAAAAGATTAAAAAATCAAAACGGTAACGTTGCACGACGCCGCAACATGACACGACGTCGTATCGTGGGTATGTGTGTTGGCCGTTAAATGTCTTATTTGTTTCATCTATTAAGCAAATGATCTCCGATTGCTTATGCGCAGCTCTAACCAGTACATCGGCTAGTTTACCTCATAATGAGGTGATGATTTATAGGTTTTTTCTTAATTAACCGTTTGGTGCCGGATGCAGTCGTTAATAAGCTATAGACGCCTACGCAGTCTGTGTCATTATTCTAGTAGAGGTGAGATCGATTAAAAATAATGATAATGAGTCTGAATGGGAGATTTGAAGCCGAGAGAGTGGTATAAATACGGATAATATCGGACAATAGAATTTAAGTAAAAAAGTTTATAAATTTTGTAATTCTCCTAACATAGAAATAGGAACACAATTTAGCCCATGCAGTCTTCGCTTGACTATTACCTCGTTTTTTAGCATTAGAAAGTAAACAATCTTGACGTATCTTTTTATTGTAAACGCTTAAAAAAATAGTAACTTTTTGAAAGTAAGTCCACGGGGATCCCAGCGCGCACAAGTTTTCTGCATACATCGCGAAGCGTTTGGGGTTGACGTAACTGTGATCGAAGAGCTGGCGGCTCCCTCGCATAACGAGAAAATGCCACCAGCATCCTTGATACAATCCCTCAAGGGCCTATTTTAGATTTAAGCTGGTTATAGTTATAATATACAGTGGTGTATGGCTAAAGAGAGGTATGTGCACAGTGAATGTCATCTCACACACTGGTAGGGCACAGTACAGCCGATGTCATTCCAGATCTAGAGCAGAGCCCTACTGGGGAACCTTACAAAAAAACCTTCAGCCAAATAACTCTAGACCCTACTCATAGTGTTGTGTTCCTGCCGGCGAGTAAGATTGCCAGAGCTCAACGAGGGTGCGGAGTGTTAGGGTCGGCACCGCGCATATAACACCTCTGGAGTTGCATGCGTACATATGTTACCGAGACTGCTTACCAGCAGACGTGCAAAGGTATACTAAAATTCAATTAGGCAAATGGGATATTTGTTATATAATCAATATCGTTTCCTGCTTTACATAACATTACTAAAATGTATAAAAATATATATTCACTAATCTGATCCAAATTTTTAACTGACGAAGTCGAGGGAATACACTGTTACATATCCATAAGCACATACACACGTGCTCGTTTGAAAAAACATGTCAGACCGATCGATTAATTAGTCCTATTACATACAGCACCACCCATCTGTCGTAATTAGCCCAATCCCTTCCCGGGAAAAATAATGACGACCCTAAAACACTTTTTTTCCATTTTTAATCCAATTTGCTGAGGATTATGTTGGTAATTATATTTTTCCGATTGCCGGCGGTCCGGTGATTGCGATACGGAATCCGATGTTGATTAGGCTTTTTAACTGCGATTGTGTGTGTGCTTAGGCAAGTGCGTTGACATATACATACATGTATAATACGCGACAAAGCAAAAAAGGGTTAAAAACGTTCGAAAACACGGAATGAATTATTTTGCTAAAGTTTTTTCTGTGGATATCACAAAAATTAATAATTTGGAAAACTTTTTTTAACTTTCACCATACAAATTTTAAGAAATAAGTAAGTAAATAAAAAATAAGGATAAGGTACGAAAAACGCAAAATCTTAACTCGTACAAATAAGTTTTGACCCGTTTGCAATTTTTAGACAGGCTTACAGGATAAGTTCTAAGTTCTCATCTATAAATCCTTTGTATGTCGTATAATTGACAGAAGCAGCTCGGTTCGGGCAACCAATGTCACTTTGACGTTAGAAATATCGTAGATAGATCTTATTGGGATCACAGCGGAATCGAAATAAACGTCAATTTTGACATGTCGTTTAGTTATCGATCTTTTAAAGATCTTTCCAAGATCTTAATCTGGTCTTAATCAATTTTTCGAATCGGGCCGTTAGGTACCGTTTGCTTATTTTTATATTGTTATAATATTCATATAGGCACTACGAATTCATAATTTACGAATGGTAGTGATTCGCCGACTTAAAGAAATTCGTTGTTATCTTAAGTTCAATGGATTGTTTGGATGTCAATATCCAGAGAGGAAAATGAGGACTATGTTTGTATGGAGATCCGGTCGTCCTCTTTCCTCTTAACAGTTATTTGGGTTGACGACAAAATGTACAAGTTAGAAAAGATGCGACAGCAAATACGGTGAAATGTGCCGGCATCATGTACACACACACATTGCAATCGCAAGTTATTGTCATAACGTAACGCCGGCAATGCCGCGACCTTCGAAATGGGGCTCCTTTCCATTAGACGTACGATTTTCACAGTCTTATTCCAAGGATCGGCAGACTTATGAGATGCAACACGACTAAATATGACAAAATGTGCAAGTTAGAAGGGATGCCACACTAATACTTCGGCAAATACGGCAAATGTGCCGGCATCATGTACACACACACATTCACGTTGCAAGTTATTGTCATTAATGTAACGCCGGCAATGCCGCCACCTCCGAATTGGGGCTCGTTTCCATTGCACGGCACGATATTCACGCTCCTTATGTCAAGGATCGGCTGGTTTAAGCGGTTATCACAATGATGTAAATTCGCACATAGAAGACCACCAATTTGTAGACCACTTTATGACAAGATAAAGCCTTATGCTGGAGTAGAAATCGCCAATTAAAGAGCCGCAGTACTAAGAACAGTAAGTGTTATATTTTTTGATGATTCGAAGAGCCCTGATCCTCAAGCCGCATGTGGCTTGCGAACCGTTTACTGACCTCTGTCTTAGATCTTGGTCTTCCGTTAATATTGTATTTTTTGAAGCGGCGGACTGGTAGTCTGTATCATTGGCATTGTTTTACTGAACTATCATTTAAAACATCTGAAGTCGTTTTTTGAAAACCCCCATAGGTACTTTTCGTAAGCAACCATCGGCCTTGGCAGGAAGCCTCAGCGTCAGTGTAATTAAAATTAAAATGCACAGTGCACGACTATCAACCATCATAATGCTGGTTTCATACGGCGGCATACCCCACTCTCCTAAGAGTGGGGTGGTTAAGTGGACAGCACAGTACTAATACAATTTCAACGCGCTGGCCGAAGCAGAATAGTACTATTAGGACAGGAATGAAGGCTAGGATAGTTAATAGCCAGCCCGTCTTTATTTCGGGACAGTTGCCTTCCCCCTCCACATTTTTTATCGACTGCCCTGCGGCAGCCCTCATGTGAACGCAAGGGTAGTACAGTGCGGCGGTGAGCAAGATAATATATGTAGTTTTTGATGGATATTTTGTTGGAGTGAGAATGATAATATGGACGTCGTCAGCCTACGCTGTCCGTTTATACTAGTTGAGTAACCTAAGTTTGAACACCCACTGTCTTCCTAATTGCTCTGCCCTATTATTCTGCTTCACTGTTCGGCCCCCGTGTGAAATCGGCAGGGGTGTCGGGTGACAGTGGAAACACTCACGATCGTATGCGGCGCCCGCATGCTTAGAACCATTAGGCATTCGCCTAATGAGTGCTCATGACTTGACCGTCTGTCTAGCGATACTAACGTACAACTACGAGTAATCGTCGATATTTGCGTTCTACGTTCCTATTATTTGAATAAGTTTCTCGAAATGTATACTTATTTCCTACGTACCGAGGAAAGGTATACTTTTGTACTTTTTATACCCATTTGCTAACGAAATAACAATTAAGAAAAAGGTATAGGTAATGTAGAAGCGTGCTGTCTCGGGCCAGATATGAACTCGCAGCTCTAGGGTATCGACATACCACATACTAAAATAGTAGGTAATATAAATATAATATTATTAAAGAATATTTTTAAAATTTGTAACTCGCTTATAAATGTGTGTTATAAAAACACCTGTAGTTTGACTATACTAGACTTATTGGAAACCGCTTTAATTTTCCCATTTTTAATGGTATACTTAGTTTGAAACAACGATCGATTCGTTCAAAACACACTTATACAAATGTTAGATAATATACTGCAGTATAATTACAAATACCAGAATAACCATGCGATTAAATCAAACAAAAATGAACCTTCACTCAAAACAGAAAGAACTCAATTGTGTGCCTTAATTTACGACCCTACATTAGCTACTCGATCTGAATAGAAGAACTAACACATTAAAAAATCGAATCACACTTAATCGACATCTTTAACACAATAGAATAGAGTCCATTTCCGCTTAAAGTTGTATAACGGTCGTATAGTAGTTGTGTGCGTGAGCCCTAATTGCTTTTGTCATTAATAGTGGCGAATTCTTAGCAGCATTGTACAATTAGTAGTAATGATGTATAATTAGAAGTGTGTATGATGTGTGTAATGTATTGGTGCTATTTGTCAAAGTGTGGGTGCTAATACGGGACGACGATTCATTAGTGTGGTTTGTGATGTAGTGAAACATTGCGGAGTGGATAAACTGCTGCATCAAATTAGAGAAAAATTTACAATTTTTACCATGCCGACTATGTATAGAATAATCATTGTTTTAGGGTGAGGACGGGTGTTATAAACTCTCGGGAAAGGTAATTATTGTTCAAAATCAATAATAATTCCTTGTAATAAGACTTATCGTTTAATCACACCATACGTAATAAACAAATTTTAAATGCTAACCAAAATCACTGTTAATTTCTTGATTGAAAGTCTATACAGCAACAACGTATATCCGCGAAAGCGAAACTGGAAACAGTAGTACATTTTGCTGTGGATGAAATGTGGATCAAAATTAATTGAACTCCACAATATTAAATTAACTTTTTGAATTTGTATGTATGAAAGCCACCCAAAACCACAGGCAAGTTCTTGAATAAAGCAGATTACAGTGAAGGCATTAGGCTGGCGAAAGCTACACATGACATGTGTAGCAGGATGTGACAGCGGAAACTTATAGTTTTAACGTTTAGTAAAAATATAAAAAAATTGACTAGCGTTTGCTCGACCACATAAACAAATTTTGCGTACAAACCTAAAATCGCTGAAAATTTCTTGAATAAAACACATTGTAGCGAAGGCATAAAGCCGGTGCCGCGGACAATGCCGCGCTAAAATATGCAGCGTCGCGGCGCGATCATAATCGAAACGTAATTAGCTAATAATGTATGCGGTGGCGCGATGGAATTTATTACCAGCGGCATTCGAGATCTAAAAATGTTTACTTGATTTGACACTATAGTGCATCTCGCTTGTTTTTTCAGTATCAGTGTATTGGTGTGCGCGCAATGTACTGCGAGAAATATCAAATCAAATTGAAATATAGTTGGAATGGCGCAACAAGAGCTATAGTTGACGGAATTTTATCGTACGCGTGCGACTATTATACGACTATTTAGCTACTTTTAAATCGTCAAATTTTACAAATATCATCTTAATCTAAATATCAGAGCAATTTCTTGATGCAGTTATTATTGTTCTAAAAAAAACATTGAACTATTATAGATATGGTAAACTTAATAATAAGAATTTCACAAAAAGATCGTCAAACATCAAAATTGTATAAAAATACTAGTCTAGAACCTTTCTAGAATAAAATCTAAATGTCAAAAAATACGGTATATATATACATTGAATTATCAATTTCATCATTAATAACATAACAATAAATAATTCATTCTTTACAATCACACTTAATCCCACGGTGTTTCATCATTCATGTAGTCTTGTGTGCTATAATAAGCTTTAGAGATAAGCTTACTTTTTACATAATTTTTAAATTTACTAACAGACAATTCAGTTATAATATTAGGAAGTTTATTGTAAAATCTTACACAATTACCCATGAATGATTTCTTAATTTTATGGAGCCTAGTGAAGGGCACTGCGAGCTTATGCTTATTTCTAGTATTAATATTATGTATTTCACAGTTTTTCTTAAAACTGGCAATGTTTTTATGTACATACAGAATATTCTCATAAATATATTGACAGTGCACTGTCATTATGTTAATGTCCTTAAACTTATCTCTAAGTGTGTATCTATGGTACATTTTATATATTGCACGAATAGCCCTCTTCTGCAGAACAAAAATGGTATTTATCTCTGAAGCACTACCCCATAGTAAAATACCATATGACATAATGCTATGAAAGTAACTAAAGTAAACTAATCGAGCTGTTTTCACGTCTGTTAACTGACGGATCTTGCTCATTGCAAAAGCTGCAGAACTCAGTCTATTCGAGAGATTAGCAATATGGGGACCCCATTGTAGTTTAGAATCTAAAGTTATACCAAGAAAAACTGTGCTATCTACTAGTTCCAATTCCTCATCCTTGACAATGACACCTGTTTGCTCATTCCTTATGTGACTTGTAACAAACTTAATGCACTTAGTCTTTTTCTCATTTAACAATAAATTATTAACATTAAACCAATTTACTACTTTAGAAATAGCATTGTTTACATCACTGCAAGCTTGTTGCTGTCGTTTGACTTTGAAAATAAGTGAGGTATCGTATACATATTTATATTTTTGCTACATATTTTTGACAGCAAAATAACAATAGAAAATTATTTATTCCAATTAATTTTAATTTTAATGCCAAATTCATTCAGGTATGAACTTTTTTTTTGTTTAAAAATATAAACATAAGAGAGCCTATGTTATTTTAAAGATGTATTAACACTTGGGTATACTGCAAAGCTCTCTTTTACAGAAGGCTCAAAATTTTCAAACAATATCTTTAAATTTTGATAAAGTTTGTTTCATAATATCATATAATTTTGCCTACATATTTTCATACAGTACATAATTAATTAATACAGTACATATTTAATTAGAAGCGGTGGTGGCCGAGTGGATATGACGTCCGACTTTCAATCCGGAGGTCGCGTCGCGGGTTCAAATTCTGGGCAATGAGTTTTTCGGAACTTATGTACGAAATATCATTTGATATTTACCACTAACTTTTCGGTGAAGGAAAAAATCGTGAGGAAACCTGCACACATCTGCGAAGAAATTCAAAGGTGTATGTGAAGTCCCCAATCCGCATTGGGCTAGCGTGGGGACTATAGCCCGAGCCCTCTCGCGCATGAGAGGAGGCCTGTGCCCAGCAGTGGGACGTATATGTATACGCTGAATTATTATTATTATTTGTATGTCTTTCCCATCACGGAACAATGGTGTTCCGGACCTTTGGGAGGCGTGCGCAGAACCGAAGCCTACACGTAGAGTCCCTTTTGACACTTTAATGAAATGTAAGAGGTACACCGAGCGGATGTTGCCTTTGCCCGTATCATGGGACGCACTCAGAGGCAGCACCCGCCAAGGTGTAAGGACTATTTGAGAGTTGATGGAATCTAAAATGAACTGGGCTATCGGGTGAAAGCGATGAACTAAATACTGAGCTATGGGATAAAAAAAACCGGACGCCTGCCTAATAAAACGGTATTCAATTATATTTTTCGGCAGACGGTGACTCGCCCCCACAAGATGGGCCCCCACAAAAAGCAACATCTAGGATGGCTCAAGGGCAACACCGGTGTGAGCGGCTCAGGGTTGTTGAGAGATGTACGCCGCTTTCTACCCAGTGGCTGCGAGTAGCCACGAGTCGCGTCTTATGCAATTTTTCACTTTCACCCCTGGAGCTTACAGCTCTAACGATTCCACTCTGGCCGGCCGGCTAAGGCAAGCCGAATTATTATTATTACATAATTAATGATTATTATAGACTTCCTAAACTTAACCTTTTAGCTCCATTACCTAGCAATAAATACTTAATGTATTAAGCCAAGGCTGTAAATTAATTTCAATTATCTAAGCATATTGATTTCATAGTCATGTTTAATTTATGTTAATTATCAGGCTGTTACTTGCAAAAAAGTCCTTAGCGCAGGTGGCGCTTAATTCAAACTTCATCATGTTTATATGTAAACTGGGTAAAAAAGGGCGTAAACGCCATTTAAAATACGTTTTATAAGGAGTTCATTATATCATTAATGTAACTATCAAGTTATATACGTGGACACGATAATTGTTCCACTTGTATTTTAATTACCTTATTTATTCTTGATAATTACTTCAACTTATTCCTATATCATAGATCCTATGAACTGTTTGTTTATTTATAAAATGATGGAGATTATATAATTTATTTTCTGAAAAAATACTAATAGTCCTTTAAGTGTAACATAAGATGGAAGAGAATAAAACGTCCGATAAAACATACCTACTGGTAATAGCCAACAAATGGTCCTATTGCTAATAAACGATCTTATCTGCACAGCGTTTGAGTAGCGAATTTCATGAGTACCTACTTGATTTGTTTATTGCAAATATAAACACAAATTACACACATTACATATACCTACTTAGTTACTACTTAATTTATTCATATTAATATGCAACAACACATCGTATTGTTATAGGTACTATAAAAAGTACAGTTAACACACAAATATGTTCTACTTATAGGCATAACCAGTGGAAAAAGCAAGTCAACAATTAAAAGCAATCCACGAATGTGGGTCAAGACGGTTAAAAGGAATAAATCAAGTACACAAACCATGATCTCATGTTTAATACTGATCATTTAACTTGTACACTCCGCCACGCGCTTATTACGTTTCCATAAAGTCGTATTTCAGTCGTATAAGTGTTTTTATAAAGCTGTTATACGACCAAAGGCCGACGACGTCATTACATTTATTTTAAGATCATTAAATTGCCACATTGTACCTAATCGTGATTGAAATTACCAATTAAGTATTATAAGTATTTAAATGGTTGCTCTAATAGCTAATGTAGTTAATGAAACATTAGACAGAAATGCTTTAGATAAAAGTTAGACGCAATTTGGTCACTTAAATAATATTTAGGCGCATATTATGTGTCTCCGATAAATGTAATGTTATTATGGATGAAATAACTCACTTTTAAAGTTATTATTTTACAAATTTTGTACGTAATACTCGTATAATTATATTGCTCAAGTAATTTAGTACGTAAAGTCAAAAATTGCCCATGATAAGTACTTACAGTAACAATCATACATAATTTTGACCTAGTTCTAAATTCATTTATAGTAAAAAGTAATAATGCATGTTTTTTACCATATGTATTCTAAAATACAGTTTATCAGCATTTCCATCGAAACTTTATTACCACGATGTATTAAAAATATCGATTAAGTATAATAAAAATATTTATGAAACTTTATCTAAATTCAAACTTATGATGTATGATCACTCATGTACAACTCTTTTAACGTGAATAAAATGAAAACTTGCAACTGACTCCTAAGTTTTAATTGAAGAAAATATAATAGGCGTATGATTCATTTATATACCATAAGTTTAGAACCATTTACCTATCTATATTTTTCATATCCATATAAATCAGTTCAATCAATGTCCGCCAAAGACGACCGAATAATTCTACTGCAATTCATTTTTTATTCACGACCGATGGTCTTGCCGACATAGCAATCTGAATACTTAATAAATCAGTAATAAATGCCCAAAACCATTTTCAATAATCTATATTATTCCAGTATGACCTACACAAAATAACGATTCAGTTAGACCACGACAAGTCTGCAACGATTTTTATAGCACACGCAGTGCAAGTTTTATTTCAAATGTCAAACTTCTATGAAGTTATGACGTATCACTTCAGTTCTACTAATAGGTATTATAAATGCGATAAACTATGTTACCTCTTCACGCTTAAACCGCTAAACCGATTAAGATATAGTTAAAATCGATTAAGACTAAGATATAGGAAATAGTTTGAGGCCCGAGGAAAGACATAGCATAGTTTTTATTCATCATCATCATGCCACGCAAGAAAATCACAGTCAGAAGCTAGTGCTTAATATTCATTCGGAAAATGCCTTACATCCATGAGTGGTGCTCCTATATTCTCTTAACAAAGTTTTATTCAGAACTTTCAAAGATTCAGTAATAAGTTACAAAACTTACAAAAACATAATCACTCAAATAATACCAATAATATAGCTCCAGACGATGACTTAGCTCGCAATTATCGTCAATTAATAATTATTGCCAATAATTATTAATATTATTTTACTCTTAAAAAACCTTAATTGCTCTAATCGAAAAAATGTGTTAACAATCAATTCCGACTAACGATTGAATAGGAACTAATCGGGTCGTAAAGGAGTCGATAACATTACAATACTATAGTAAATCTAAAAGACCTATGTTAATTTGTGCCACTGTAATAGAAAATGCACCTTAGGAGTTCTGTATTAAAGTTCTTTTTCCGAAAGCAAGTTAGTTAAGATTAACGTGGCGTTTACGTCGTTTACTAAAAAGGGGTATTACAAAGAAATCAATAAAATAATTAAATTTTCTAATCGTTCCAATTAGAGTGAATTTATGGTTGCGCTTATTAAGACCGAAGTTATAATGCCTAGTCGCTATAAGACGCAAGAGACGCGAATTTCTAATATGTTACACCCTATTTGGTATATACCTAAAAGAAAAGCCGGCGAGTTGAAAGTAGTGTTCTCTACGAGTAGTTAGCTTAATAAACTCTAAACATTTGATTTCGTTGTACCGCATTACTGATACGTTGTGCGAGGAAGCCGCCAGGTCTTCGGTCACCAGTTACGTTAAATAGACGCTTCGCGATTTCTGCAAAAAACTTGTGCGCGCTGGGACCCCATGGACATGGAGTTTCAACGCCAAATGGTACAAAAATGGTACCGGGGCTCTTATATTTATTACGTTTCAAAACGGCGCTTTCCGCCGCGGCGCGCGCTTTTACATTAGTCCGTTGGAGGTGGGACGGTGCCAGTGTGTCTACGCAGGTAGCATCCCACACTAACATCCGTTCCAAGCTCCAAGGAACCAAAGACAACCCATCAGGCCTGCTGCCATCATCTCTGATAATGCCAGTCGGCTCAAGAATAGCAGGCACGTTGATGGTGGAAAGAGACCGACGGATTATATCATTAAGCGACGCATATCTTGGAAAACGACATGCACATTTAGTTTCAATTTGTAAAAGTGTGTATTACTGTGATTTGAAAATATGATACAATATATAAGATAATAAATGTTTGTACTGATTACAATGGATTCAATGGATCGAGCAAATACCGCAGTAATGAAAATTGTATGCAATTTTTTGAACCGGCGGAATTTTTTGAATAAGGCTTTACCGCAAAGGAGCAGACGAGCCACCTGATGGGAAGCAGTCATCGCCGCCCATGGACATAAGCAACATCATTTCATCAACATTTTTTTTACCTGTACTTTTTTTTAAACCTAATTTTGGGCTTTCAGAATCACGAGCACTATCGATTTAAGCAATAAAAAAAAGTGTCCCACTTTTAATTGTCAGCTTTGCAATGCAGTTAACCATAAATGTTGTATGGACCGTTACAAAACTGACTAATACATTTTGTATAGAAAATTAAGGATAATTAAGGCAAAACGGGTACATTTATTTCTGAAAACCCCCATCTATAAACTGGCCACAAGTTTTATATGTAGTTATTTACGATACAAGTGCGGAAAGTAATTCGCAGCTTCAAATGCAATTGGAAATTACCTATTCGCACGTGTATTGTACAACGTTTTACCATATGGCCCTTTAAATTTTCGACAATAATGCGATAAACTAGCGCTATATGTATTCTAAAACATGCTAAAAGTACTTAATAAGTTATAAAAGTGCAAATATCACAAACAATGCCTTTGTAACTTAAACTACTACGCACCTATAGGTAATAACTCATACACAATGTAACAATTAAGTTGTTGTTCACGTTGCCCATAAAAAAACAGCCAAGTGCGAGTAGGACTCGCGCACGAAGGGTTTCGTACCTCTTTAAAAACTAACAAAAAAAAATGTTTGTTGTATGGAGTTTGTCCCCACTTAAATATTAATTTTATTCTGTTTTTAGTATTTATTGTAATAGAGGCAACAGAAATCCATCACCTGTGAAAATTTTAAGTGTCTATCACGGTTCATGAGATACAGCCTTGTGACGGACAGACAGGCAGACAGGCAAACGGACAGACAGACATACAGACAGATAGACAGACAGTGGAGTCTTAGTAATAGGGTCCCGTTGTTACCCTTTGGTTACGGAACCCTAAAAAATATCAAAAGAGGCGACGAGTCGACGACAAGAAGTTGTGAAGCCTCCACAATAATAATGAGGTGTTATTTAGAACAATAAGGAATCACTAATCATAGATTAACTTCCCTATAAGTAGTTTTCACGCGTAAAAACAAGTAGAATGATCACAATGAGTCTATGAACAAGTTTTTCAAGTTCGGCTCATTATTTTTTTTTTCATCATAATAGTAAACTTGCTACAAATATTTAATTTATACTCTCTCTCAGTAGAATATCATTTTTGGTAAAAGCTTTTAACGCTGACTGTAGTTGACGACCGGTTTGGCCTAGTGGGTATAGTGACCCTGCCTATGAAGCTGATGGTCCCGGGTTCAAATCCTGGTAAGGGCATTTATTCGTGTGATGAGCATGGATATATGTTCCTAAGTTTTCTATGTATTTAAGTATTTATAAATATTTATATATTATATATATCGTTGTCTAAGTACCCTCAACACAAGCCTTATTGAGCTTACTGTGGGACTTAGTCAATTTCTGTAATAATGTCCTATAATATTTATTCATATTTATTTAATTATTGTAGTTTTCTTTCCACAAGCAACTAATACTAATCGAGACAATTCTAACAACCCTAAACACAAGTTTGCGTTATTTTATCACATAGTTCTCATGACCACCTCCTGTTTCCATCATTAGATCAGCTCCATGTCATCATAATATGCAAAATTTTAGCTCAATCGCAAAATTCGGGAATCGGAAAGTGGGTCAAATTTAGCTTACAAGATTTATACCTACACTAACATTCATATTAACAGGGCAAGTTAATTAAAAGCTTGTAAAAAGACGGCCAATTTGAAAAGTGTATGCGCGAATGATCAATCTCCCATACCTACATTTTAAATTTCGTTTTTTTTTTAGTGTCAAATTTGACTCGCCAGACTATACTACTTATTACCCGTATTTAACGAAAAAAATATTACCTATTTCTGCTGAACTTCTTGATGAAGTGAGATCGTGTATTTTTTTTAACTAAAATTTTAGTTTTACGTGGTTTGATAACATTAGATTACCATAAACCGAAAAACCGTATAAAACGTCTAGATAATAATAATAACAATTGCGTAAAATTTAAACTCCTAATACAGGCTGAAACCGAGCAAACGACCGTTAATTAAAAGGAATTCGATTTAAAAATCGAATTCGAACGCGCGGCACTAGCAAACGCCAACACCCCCATATTTGCTGACAAGAAAACAAAAAAAAAACGGCTGCCGGTCTAATTAGGTCGTCGACAGAACAAGCGTTCGTCAGCACAATAATAATTAACACTGGCTGTAATGAAGCGTACCATAAAAACTAATTGGAGACCCTACAATCGCGGGGTAAGCCGCGCGGACCGGTTTGATTCCAATTCAATCGATCGACTTCGAACTTAGCTTGCTAATTACTGGAAAATGGGCCTTGGGTGTATGAGATAAGGGTCTGAAGATAAATCTAGTGAGAAGTTTGACTGCTACTTTTTTCTCTTTGAGGTGTGAATTTGTCTTTTTACACGACTCAGAAAATGGAGTGCAATGTTTTCAGAGTTTTTGTATGTGAGTTTTTTATTCCACCATAACTTCTGAATGCCTTAATTTATTTTTCTGCCCCCGGCCGGAAAGCGTCTACTTTGCTCCCGCTGCGGTAAACGAAGTTGCCGCTTTCCGCCTCCGTCGAGCAGAAAAATAGTATGCGCACTACGGGAGGAAACTTAGGACATTTCATCCCGCGTGTTTGCCACAATTTTACACGCGGCACGCAATTTCCTACTTTTCCTCCCTTGGGACGCAAATAACTATTGAGGGAAGAGATACCGTAAAATATGCCTACTTTGCTCCCCACTGGATAATTGTGCTGGAACAGTTTTTATAAATGAAAACTATATAATATCACAACCTCATTTAAGTTACAACATGGTAGTGATGCTCTACTTTAAAATCGGCATATATCGACATACCTACCACAATATACTAATTTTAAAATTGAAATTATATTTACAATCTTGAAGCACGTTTTTGAGCCAAGTAGGCACATTTTATGGTATCATTAGAATCCTTATAATAATTATATTATCTGATATTACGATCCACATGAAACAATACGAATATTGTAATAGATTGCCTTTTTCAGTCGCCCAGTGTTAAAAAGTGGCATTTGCTTTATCACGTGGATAACTGTGGTCGTCTCTAAGGAGTCTTCTTAGCAATCGCGATCACGTGGCGCGGTAAGAAGCTGTCATTTGAATAAGGACATTAACTACTGTATACAACGTTTAAATTCCTTTGGCTACGCGTCCCGACTTCATTTGTTTCGTGTGAATCGTAGACATGAATAAAGTTACTTATTTCTGTGATAAATTATATAACAGACAATTTTTAACAGAGGCGATGCTTTGTCTACATCGTGTGACAAACATGAGAACACGACATAATATTTTTTTTATTAAACTGTTATATTTTTTTACTACAGTTTCATCAATATGTAAAGCATTCATCTTGTTAATACACCATAAGCGTTAATATGAATACTTACCACAAATGTCTATATAGCAAATTTACAAAAAATCCTCAAATTACATATTGAAACTCGATTAAATGCGCCTATTAGAAGCCGGGGACTTGCATCAATTTTTACTATGATAAGTTATTTTTCATCCACGTACATGCACACAAGCAATTCAAATATATCGATAGATAAAAATGCTTTGTTAATTTCGTAGTTAATAAAAAAATCTTAATTTGTTTTTCTCAGAACCGAGTTTATGGGAAACTTGATTAGCATTTTATAACTAAAATTATACGTTAATCCAGCAATTAACTGTCAATAATAACTTAACATTAGCATGAATAAAGCATAATCGGCAAGTTGAAAACAGCCAGTACCAAGCTAATGGTGTAAATAGACGTTTTGCTAGAGCTGTGCCTTAAGTACTTACTGGCTAATAATTTTTACAATCGACAAAATATTTTTTTTTAAACATTCGCCACTAGATGTCTGCGTGATTTATCACACTAGGCACATAATTATTATATATATGTATGTTTATTTATATATATATATTGAATTTGTATATATATGTAGTATATTTAAAATGTATATTTGCGTAAGTATAGTGTCATAGTAGTCTCGACTTGTGTCTATTTCCATATCAACTCTTTACAATCCTGCGCCAAACTATTTCTGTTTAGCCCAATGGTTGACTGGTAGAGAATGCCTCAAAGCGTTAAGTTCGCCATTTGTACTCTTCTTTATAAATTTGTGTAATTAAGTTAAAAAAAATACAGAATAAGGTAATAAAAAAAATGCAGATAATATTGATCGATATATAACATTTACAATTAAAATTAAAATAAGGTACAAATACAAATGAATATTTATCATTTATCATGACTAGAAATTAAAAATGTATATCAAATTAGTTGTTGATTAATTAATTGATCATAGATGTCATTTATTAAAATAAGACTAAAATTAAAAACTCTATAAAGTTGTGTTGTAAATTTAATATTCAAGGTCTCATAAAATTTTCAAATTTGTTTATAGATTTCGGTGCCTAATTGAGTAAAATAGTTTTCTTATTTCCTAATACACGGTGTTTATCGTAAACTTCTTTAATTTAAGGGTGCATTCTTAAACTCAAACTAAGTTACTTTCTCAAAGACATCAGTATTCGAAATTACTCCATTTCGGAGATAATAAAAAAATATTTTTATCTAGTAAGGCTTGTTACATATTGATTGATTAGGGGGTTCCCAATCTTTTTCAACATGCGGCGCAGTTACAAGTTTAGTATTTTGCAACGGCGCCCTTGTAAATTTAAAATCACGGTCGAAAAAGAGTGACACGACGCTATATTATTTACCGATGCGAGCGCTCAAATAGGTACCCGCGAATATTTGTGGTTTCGGATAATGATAGAACTCACGGCGCCCCTCTTTACTTTCTACGGCGCACCAGGGCGCCGCGGCGCACACTTTGGGAACCCCTGGATTAGGTAGTGTTTTATACGAGTTTATGCATTTGCTAAACGCAAGTACTATCTCAGACAATCGATATTCGAAATGATATTGATATGTCAATATTTTCAATTCAATTGTGTCTGCATATCTTATTTTTCTATGTTGTGGCTTTGAATAAATATATTATCTTTCGTTCTTCAAAATGTAAACTCTGCTAATCATGGACAGACTTATCATCAGCATGGCCAAATTGTTGGGTTTCGTGATCCGGGTGGCCCAAGGGTACTTATATACGCAGAAGCACCGCAGGTTTGATTCCTATGTTGTGAACTGGAGACCTCATTTTGTAAGATCAAAAATAAGTGGCTTATTAGTACCTGCTCAGCGACAGAAACATCGATAATCCTCACATCACTAGCAGGTGTTTTAAATGGAACACCCGACACGACCTGCCTATCCGAGCTAGTTGGAGGGAAATCAGTCAATAATGCACTAATTTCCCCTCCTTAATGGCTCGGTCCGGTCTACTCAGACACTATTACGATGCAAGTACGTAATGCAATAACCGAGTTATGGGTTGTTCGTGTTTTGGCAGTAACTTCTACTTTTGTAGATTGGCGAGTTGGTTATTTGCAAGTAACGCGTGTTGCCTGGTGCCTAAGGCGTGTAAACAAATGGAAGGATTAGTTTTCTTTCTTTCGCACACTTATGGTAAGCTTCGGTGGATCAGTTGATTATGACCGATTGGACCGATGTTTCAAAAGGTTGCAAGCGGTGAATTTTTCCATTATTCCTTTAATAATATGGTCAGAAATACATCTGAATCCAGAGTGAATTCACGCACATGTATGTTATGTCCCTTTTCTAGGGGACTCGTGAAAGTTGTTTGATACCTCACTATTTACTTTCAATGGATACTTTAATGGATAATCTCTAACGCAAAGCTAGCTTCTAATGTTTAGTTAAAGTTTCTATAAAACCCAGATCTATACGAACCTCTCGTAAAGCCAAGTCCCCCCGCAATCCTGACAAAGGGACCAACAACCTCACATGTTAAGACGACGTATGGCCTTATGTCTCTGATTGGGCCTAGCTTTGAGAATACAAGTTAAACTAATAAACATATACAAATACGACTTATACTTCACCGACTTTTCTTAGGCAGTGCGATAGTTATACATAATTCAATGGTGGCTTGCTCGTTACGTTTTTAATAAACCAAATAGCCTCTTTCGAGCTAATGGCGGAATAATTGAGGGTGCCACTTACGTGTATTTTTTATAGTTGGCTACACGATAACGCGATAAGTACAATTTATAAGGATTTTATTCGTTTCCGACGTGAAATATGACCGTCGAGGTATTGTAAGGAGAACCATACACCTGCGAAAGATGCTCGTACATGAGTCCAACTACAGCTCTTCGACACGTTCGATCTATTATGAAGATAACCATACACCTGCGAAAAATGTTCGAACATGAGTACATCGGTAGCTCAATATGTTTATATAGGAGAAACTCACAGCTTTTGAGACGTTTTATATAGACCTGGTATTTTTGATAAAACTATTACAAATTAAAGAACTAGTTTTTTTATGAGTGAAAATGAAGGGTAGAAAATTTTAAAATAATATATTATAGGTAATCTATAGGAAAAGATAATACGAGTAGTATATTATAGAGTAGTGCTATAGCTTTTTGCTAATGTACAAAATGTACAATAAACTACATATTAACCAAGGATCGGAACCGATTTTAAAAATAGCGGTAAATACCGATTTTACTCCGAACTTTCATAAGAACGCGAACGTTTTAATACGCCAAGATTCGACGAACGACGAGACTGCCGTCCGGCCTGGTGGTGTTTCGCGTAAACAGAGACACCCAAGTAGGAAGAAACCGATTTTTATTGTTCTAAACCGGTCGGTGTGACAAGAAATTTATATAAATACTCTCCTAAAAACCGGTTAAAAATAACAAACTAAGCCGAAGTTAATAAGTTTTGCGTCAACTACATGATAACGGTTTGGAGATTTTACCGGTTTCCGAACCTTGATATTAACATCAAAACTATAATAAAACTTGGAACGTGAGCCTAATGAGCCACCATGAAAGAGTTGAATCTACACTCTGGCAATTAGCAGTTAATGATCACGGCGTTATTACTTATGTCCATTAGGCGTTGGCTGTGTTAAATTAGCTAAAAAAGTAAACAGAGTAAATGAGCCTGGCACTTTAACGCTGCATTTTCAGTAGCACTTTGTAGCTCGTATATGATGTAAAAAGCTATTTCAACATCTTTTAATGTCAGCTGACATAATAAGCAGGCCATTTTTGTGCGCCGTGGGACACTGATCTGTCAAAATGTTCTAGGCATAAACAACGAATCATTTGACGTAATCATTAGTCTCTTATGCGATAGATGGCATGATTCAGTTGTTTACTGACACGGCCAACCTGAATGATGTGTGCGTCCCTGCGTACATTATCTTCCAAAAGTAACATCTATCTTTTCTGTGATTTTTACCGGTAGACTTGAGTTTAGATCCGATTTTCTTGCAATAGCACGTTATATTCCTCAAACTGAGCAAATCGCAGACCTACCGCGAAAAACGGAAATCTAAATTTCTTTATTTTTTTTGCATATTGCAATAAAGAGGCCGTAGGCCCTTGGTAGCCGAGATAGTAAACTGTTATTTGAAAATCGCCAGTCAAAAGTAAAATAAAAATGTATCGAGATGACTGATGCGAACGAAAGGTCACGTAATTGTTTCTTATATTACAATGAAGAGTTTTAGTTAAACTAAGAAAACAGCAGTATCTCTTAACATAGGTAATTCACTTAAAAAGAGGTACTAAATACTATATGTTATCTGTAAATTACTCTTGATTGATTTTTTTATTTTATTATAATGTTATTAAAGTGTGAAGTGCCCTGACTATTCTTATTGTTCCTGGTTGTACGTATTTTTATTATTATATCGAAATACTATAATTGCATTAATCCTGTCTTTTTTGTTACAGGTAACCAGAATTAATGTTTTTGATTAAGGTAAAATTAGGAATTAATTATGCGACCAGTTCTTTCTAGACTCAAATCTATAGCAAATACATCTTCAGAAGGCCTATTTTAAGTGTTCGAAACGTCGGATAACATCAATGAACTTGGACTAACGACAAAACAGTATTCATAATTTATTATGACAGGAGTGGCTCCTTTCAACCCGCCGGCAACTATAATTTCCAACACCTGTGTTCGTAAAGAAAAAAAAATACCTATGCAAGTTACTTACATCAGGGTCGCTGAATTCTTACAAAGCGACAATTAAACCAATTAAAATTTCTAAACGTAAATATCGACCATTCATAATAACCAAGCGATTCCTACCAAACCACGAATTAAAAAAACGACATTACATTATACAGTAGCATTAACAAAGAAACGGAACGCATAATTAAAGTTGTGTGCAATTAAAATAATGGCTGTCACACCTATAAGACAATTAGGTTGGAATAAATTCTATGTTTTGGTAGACGACTGTAGTGTTGATTAGCGCTAATCAAAAAAAAACTTAATTTTTAGTAATGGTAGGTAATAACCCCGTGGATTTAATGTGGCTGATGCCGTAACATGGACTACCTGCAATAGATTCCACATTGTAAGGTATAATTATGAAAGCTGACAGTCGTCATTCTTTGCCTCTTTTACATTTTCTTAAGTATTACGTCGCGTCGTGAAACACATGAATCAGTTTAATTCCATATCGTACAACAGCTACAAAACCTCAAATAAAGTAAATAAATAAATATTATAAGGACATTCTTACATTGACTAAGTCCCACGGTAAGCTCAAGAAGGCTTGTGTTGTGGGTACTCGGACAACGATATATATAATATACAAATACTTATATACATAGAAAACATCCATGACTCAGAAACAAAGATCTGTGCTCATCACAAAAGTAAATGGCCGTACCGGGATTCGAATCCAGGACCATTGGCTTCATAGGCAGGGTCACTACCTACTAGGCCAGACCGGTCATAAAATATATTATTACTATATTATTCTTATTAGAATTTACATGACTATTCAGATATTTAACATTATATAAGCGCATCTCACGTGCACCAAACAGCATATTGAGATTTTTAAATGTTCAAATAGGCCTTAATATCGGGTGAGCTCAACTGAGCGGTTGCGCTCTCATACTTTCCTTTCCTCCGTGAGCTTTGCAATGATTGGGGGCTAGCCAAGATGTCAAACTTATTTATGTTACGGGTAATGTTAGAAGGTTAATTAAACTCAAGTTTACCCTGGTATAACTAGTATTACCCAAGCCTTTTGGGTGAAGTTCGAAAATTTAAATAACTTTAACCTGAACACTGGGAGGGTAATGTCAGAAGTGGTGTTGCAACACCTAACATTACTCAGCCAGTTTTGGGTAGACCTAGATGTGTATGGGTTAAAACCGAATAAAGTTTAATGTTGTTTAAATTTTCAGACTTTACCCAACTAGGTATACCAGGGTGAACTTGAGTTTAAATAACCTTCTAAGATTACCCGTAACATAAGTATCAACAATTAAAATCGAAACCCGTCGTAGGATAGATGCGTTCGAGATGTGGTGCTGGCAGATAATGCTCCGGATCTCGTGGACTGAACGCCGTACAAATGCATCTATTCTCGTTGAACTTAACATTAAAACGAGGCTCTCCACTGTTTGCACCCAACGTGTACTTGGTTTCTTCGGCCATCTGAGCAGGACAGGTCCAGAAAGCTCATAATCACTGGCCGCATGCAAAGGAAGCGTAAGGATGGACGTATGGCCATGCGTTGGGCGGACAGATTAACTTCAGAGACAAAAACCACATTTCAGGCTAGTATGCACCGGGTCCTAGATAGAGCGGGTTGGAAAGCACTAGTGAAGAGTCTCCACAGTCGTCACGTCCCTCAGCCATAAGGATACGACAAGGAAGAAGGAAGAGATATCAACAAACACCAAAGTAAAAATTGATCGATATGACAAATGCATCGAAGTGATGTTTAATGTCATTACAATAGATTATTTAAGTTTTATTTGGCGTAAACGGTCTTCTACTTGGCTGAGTCAAACAAAACTATGTTCACGTCTTTCCTATTGAGATACCCAAAAGTTAAGGACTATATACTCACTACTCAAAAATGTACAAAAAATTGTTAGTGTCAGGTGTCAATGTCAATTGTCAAGTTAGTGAAATAGGCCTGGTGACATCTAATTTTCTTATTTGCTCTATCTAGTCTGTGTGATCCGTGTACGGTAATGAAGCTCTAATTACGTGGTGGCTTTTAGTTTTCAGTGGGGTGGCGTATTGACGCGTTTTTGAGTCAAATGAGTAACACACGCCAGTTTATTTGAAAAGCGGTCGCCATTTGTAGAAATTATGGTTCTTTTTACATATTTCAGTTGCCGTTAAATGGTTCTATTGTGTTAATCTATATTCGCATAAGCTTCTGTCCGTGAATGTTGTAAATTTGCTGGAACAGAAAAGACAAATTAAATGTATTCTTAATATGTGTTTGACCGATACAGCTGGTAAAATAATATGAGTAATTCAGTCCATATACGTCCCACTTCTAGGCACGGGCCTCCTCTCATGCGCGAGGGGGTTTTTTGGGCTATAGTCCCCACGCTGGCCCAATGCGGGTTGGAGACTTCACATACACCTTTGAATTCCTTCGGAAAGTCGGATGTCAGATCCACTCGGCCACCACCACCGTTAAAATAACATTAGATTTGACATTCCAAAAACATTTTATTAATTTACTGAAAGGCAGATAAAATGGCCTAACCAAGATGTCAATCGTTGTGAAATGATAATCGAAACTTAAATAATTCATCGCGATGCGGTATTTGTCGATGTACTATAGTACTTGGCTAGGCCCACAATCAGTTATCAAAGAGAGTTAAATAATAACTTGATCAATTTTGATAACATTTCTCTTAATAAACTTAAAACTAAGACATTCAAATCCACAAACTCACTGTGTGACAGAAAAAGCTTCAAACGATTAAAAAAACAATTATATCGTCTCACTAAAATAACCTAACAAATGAAGGCGGGGGTCAGTCGATTCTGTTTACCATACGCGGGCCTATTTTTTCGTAGTTTCGTTTCTTTTTTACACCCGTCTCCACCCCACGATAGGGGGGGATTCTTTTTTTTTAAATCAGTAAATTGCATATTTGAAAAACTACTGCGGCGCGGCGATCGAACAGATGTACCCTGTTTGTTTTAAAATGTGTTTTTTTAAGAATGAAAAGGGGGTAAAAGGGGTTGCAGCTTGGGTTATAGGTTGTCTTTGCTGTTCGGGATAGCTAGGCTTTGGGAGTGACTAGTTTCGGTACAGGCATTAATTAGTAAAAGTCATATTAAAATTCATTACACTCATTCATTATTTGACGACCGGTCGGACCTAGTGGGTGGTGGCCCTGCCTATGAGGCCGATAGTCCTGGGTTCGAATACCGGTAAGGGCATTTGTTTGCGTGATGATGAACACAGATATTTGTTTCTCAGTAATAGCTGTTTTTTAACGTATATATATATATATCGGTATTGATAAAAAAATTGATCACGACATCCGCGCCCGAATCAACGCGGCTTGGTCTAAATGGCGGGAGGTCACAGGAGTCATCTGCGATCGCAGAATACCGCTTAGACTCAAAGGGCTAGTGTATAAGTGCATTATCCGACCAGTCTTACTTTATGGCGCCGAGACGTGGCCGGTTCTTGGAAGGCACGTTCAGGAGCTTCGCGTAACAGAGATGATGATGCTGCGATGGATGTGCGGCGTTACGCGCGCTGACTGCATTCGCAACGAGTACATCCGTGGCAGCCTCGCTGTCCGTGACGAACAGCGGAGAAGCTCCTAGAATGTCGTCCTCGCAGGCCAGCTGACTACGTAGGAAACATATGCCTTCACCTAGCCCTTGACGGCCCCCGACCCCACGGCAGACCAAAAAACCGATGGCAGGATGTCGTGAAAGTGGATATGAGCGTAAACGGGCTCACACGAGAGGACGCCCAGGATCGCGCAAAGTGGAGGAAAGCAAGCGGGAAAGCGGACCAAAGGCCGGGATATCGCTAGATAGAAGAGAACCCCCTTTTTATAAGTATTAGCAAAAAATTATCAAGTCTAAGTACCGACAACAACATTAATGGCAATTCGAAAAAAGTGTAGTAATCCAGGAGTGTTACTGTTAGTACATAAATTCACCAGCCTGTAAAATAACAATTATCATAATTAAACTAAAATTTATTATTTTAAAGAATCAGAGCTCAAATATATTTGGTTCTTAACTCAAATATAAACAATGACCATACTAGTTTGAGCTCTTAAATTTCCTTGCGTGATAACTCTATGCAGGTTTTTGCAACTCGTTTACATTAATGCTATCTTCATTATTTATATTTTATCATATAACCATTTATCATGAGCAAATGAAGTGAAAAGTAATGTTAATGAAGTAATTTTTCAAAATCCATTAAGACTTGCAAGATAATCGAAAGCATCTTCTTGTTTTATGTTAAACTAATCATACAACTAGCAATATTTTAAACATGTGGCTAGGTGGTAGATAGGTAGGTATTTGGTGGAAATATTCGCTGTCAACGGACACACGCGGCGCGCGGCGTGGCAAATGCCGCCGCTGTCGTCCAAAACAGATTCATAGTATTCATACATTCTATACATTTTGATCGTGCCGCTGGAAGCCGGGCGACGCGAGAGCGGTGGTTCGCGCGTAGGGATTGCAATCCGGTCCGGCGGATCCGGTAATCCGGCCGGATCCGGCACTTTTCAGGAGCCACCGGATCCGGTAAAAATCACCGGATCCGGACCGGATCCGGTCAAATAAAAAAAACGCCTAAATACAGCCCGCACTGTGCGGTTTAGATGAGGAAAAGGCGACGGATGAGAGGTATGAAGTTGAACAGAGTATAAAACGAATGAAAAAGTTTAAATTTAGTTAAATAAAAATATATTTATTATGACGATGACTGGGAACAGAAGTTGCCTTTCATGTTGGTGGCACGATATGACGATTACATAAATACTGTAATAGAAGGAAAAATTAAACGATGGAGATGCCATGGAAGGCATGTGTAATTTATGCTAAAGAGAAGAAAAGCGTGTCATAATGTTGTGATAGGACATTAAAAGTAAACAAATGAGCAGGATTAAGTCGGCGGTACTCAACCGACTAGAGTTGGGCTAATCAATATGTGTTACATGTGTGAATGAATATATGATTGTAAGTTTGTATTGAAAATGAATGTATGAAATGAAATGATAGCATTGATAATCTTTAGTTTACTTCGATTTTATATATATATGATAAAATATTGTTTATTTTCTATTCAAATTTGAGAGAGGATCTTTTGTATTTACAATTTCATCCAATCTTATGCAATTTCCTTCATGGTACATGCTACTCTACGTCTAGCCAATTCTTTATTTGATCCATGTAACTTTTCTTAGGGAGTCCCTTTCCGCGATGGATTTCAATCCTACACTCTATTATTTTTCGCATGAGATCGTCATGTCGTGTTCCATTCCCTATAATTTGACCAATATAATTTTCTGCAAATTAAAAAAAAAGTATTTTTTTTTAAATCATACAGTCTACCACTATTTTCTTGGGCAAAAAATGAGGGAAAATTTAATATCATTTTGGTTAATAGTAAAATATCTTAATTTCTTACTAGAATGGACGTCAACGTTACAAAGAATTCAATCAAGGAAAGTTACGAAAACTTGTCTTTTCAAGGAGTTCAATTCCCACCTCACATCCCATTACCGGGCGTTGGAAACTAATCAAATTTATAATTGTAAACGAAAATTTGAGCACTTGTGAATGGTTATATATAATAAATGACCAATTTCATATTTTGGTTTTTAAGTGATATTGACAATGTCACACTTTTTACTACTAAGGGTTATTTTATTGTGAAGAAGTTATTTATTAACTTCAAATTATATATTTAGGAATACGTATTACGCAAAAAAACTAGAAAAATATGTCATTTAATTAACTTTGATATCCCTATACCAAACCGGATCCGGTCCGGCCGGATCCGGCCGGGTTATGGTCCAAATCCGGCCGGATCCGGCCGGATTGAAAATCAATCCGGTTTGCAATCCCTATTCGCGCGGCACTATCTAAATGTATAGAATTGAATGAATCTGTTTTGGTCGACAGCGGCGGCCGCTTGCCGCTCAGCTCGCCCCGCCACGGGCCGCGTTCGTCCAGTCAGCAGCCTAAATCTCGGTAGCAGAGTTGGTAGAGATACGGTCTACAGCAGAAATATTTATATTCAAGCGCAGTGGAAGCGTGCTGGGCGTAAATAATAAACATACAACGCATAAAATACATATATTGTCGAAATCAACATACGACCAAACGTCCACCATCGTACTTCTAGCGCCACAAGGCCATTTTTGTAACTAATCATAAAAACTAAGGCGGTGTCTATAGAGATGGGTAGGGGTGAGTAAATACTGAGTATTTACTCAGTATTTACTCAAAGTACCCGTTAAATACCCGTATTTACTCATTTAGGTGAATAAAACGATTGCTAATAAAATATAAAAAAGTGAGTTTACAGATAAATAAATAAAACTAAGGCGGTGTCTATAGAGATGGGTAGGGGTGAGTATATACTGAGTATTTACTCAGTATTTACTCATAGTACCCGTTAAATACCCGTATTTACTCATTTAGGTGAGTAAAACGATTGCTAATAAAATATAAAAAAGTGAGATTACAAATAAATAAATAAAAAAAAAAATTAAAATTATTTATTTCTATACAGAACAAAGAAAAACATAATTGGTATACTGGCGGACCCCAAACTAGGCTGAGCCTGTAAATTGTTTTTTAGTTAATTTTTGAAAAATAAGGGTGATCATCAGTGAGAGGCAATTTGTGATAATGTGTAGTTAACAATTTTGTTTTGAATAAGGTATTTAAAAATATGGGGCTTAAGTTTTATCGATTTTCTAGATAACTGCATGTCGCGCAAAAGTGCGTGTTTACTTTGCACTTACGACCTTTTATTAAGGGTTTTTTTTTTAAAGAAAACTCTAAAATGTCTCAACCGATCTTGTTCGAAGTATTTTTTTAGTATTCAAAAACTTTGGTAAAAGGCTAAAGAGAGTAACATGATTTCCCTTCTTCTGATTTTTTGCCTTTAGAAACCGTTTTTTTCCAAAAGTATTAAATTTACCCAAAAAAAAATTAAGAAACATTCTAGTTATTTTTAAAGACCCCTTTAATGATGTGTAACACATTGGTAGTTTCTGATTTTTTTTGTGACAACAAGTTACATGCACGGCGGGGGAGCACCTTAAAAATATTTCTTACAATTTTGAGTACTTAATCCAGTAGTGGCTTACAAAATACACCTACATTTTAAAAATTATATGCCCCTTTTAGCACTCTAAATAGTTTATACCCACCAATTGGGGTAAAAAACAATGGGATTAGTACGAGCGGTAAAACAACACCTTTACTTCCTTATAAAACAAATAACTACACTCGGCGTCACGGAAATCGCACACCCACGGGTTTTTGATTCAAGCCGTTATAGACCTTATGTTGTTGAAGGTAAAGTATGAGTGTGTGGGTTCATTTTAAAGATAATTTAACCCTTCATTTAAAAAAAAAACAAAGTTATTAAAGAATACAAAAAAAATACTTTTCAATCAGAAACAAAAATCGTATATTCATGCAAAAAAAATCAACAAATTAAAACACAATAAAATCAACAAAATTTGGAACACAAATGGCTAAAACTAAACTTAAAACCTAGTGTTCCCTCCTTTGGCCTTAATTACTGCCACCATGCGAGCCCTCATGGACTTCACGAGCGTTACGATGTGCTCTTGAGGAATAGCTTCCCACTCCTCAATGACGGCATCTCGAAGCTGATGAATTCCCTCGCCTGCTTAGCAACTTACTTTACTGATTACACGTGAATTTATCTCGGATTCTTGTTTTGCAATGTCGAATTCAGAATTAAAGCTATTCAAAACACCAACAGTTTAGCTTAGTTTAAGAAATAAGTCACGTTTTATTTATTTCTTTACAAAAAAAAAACAAAGAAAACAATCTTTAGAATGCTTTCAAAAGTTATGATAAAATATTATAAGGTTGCATCTAATTACGAAACCTTATAAAAGTAATTAAAACTCTTTAATTTATTGTAGGTATTCCAAAGTATCGCAACTCGAAAGTCTTTGTCTCATAACTTCAATACGAAACCTTAGCTCTGGAGCTCTATTATAAAAACGGTAAAAACGAAGTAAAATTGAGTGAGAAATGTATTGGTTTCAATTTTGCTAACTCACGCGCAATGGGAGTAGAACAGGATGCTTAGCCAATGTGCCAGTCGTTAACGCTCCGTAGTGTAGTCATCTCTATCTTTCTTCACACTAACCCGATTCTAAGAATGAGATACGTTAACGATAAGTTCTGGTTTAGATAAGTTCTCATTTAGATATCGTTTGTATGTCGTATAATTGACAGAAGCAGCTTCGGGCAATCAATGTCACTTTGACGTTCGAAATATCGTAGACAGATCTTATTGGGATCACAGCGTAATCGAAATAAACGTCAATTTTGAAATGTCATTTAGTCATTGATCTTTTAAAGATCTTTCCAAGATCTTAAGCGTGTCTTAATCATTCTTCGAATCGGGCCGACAGTGACAGTTGCGTTTTGTTCAGTACGGAGCGCTAACGATTGGCACGTTGGCTACGCATCCTGATGATCACAGACTACACAGACACCGCATTATGAAGTCAGCATACATGGGTGCAACTTTACTTGTAAAATGGTACGATTCGAGCAGCACAATTGACTTGTATTTTACACTATTTTATACGATAATAGGGCCCATTTACTAGGGCTTCCAAATACCGGACTTCCCACAATACCGGTATAAATACCGTAACTGCCTTCATTGAAAAAAATTTATCGCAAAAAAAACATATAGTTTTATCAAAAAGGGGAATTAAAAAGGCTCACTGTAACATCAGATATATCTCGAAAGCTTTTAGACCAGTAAACAATCAATTTCGCCATCTGCAATAATTGTACTTCACACTCCAGGTTAGCAATATTTTTTTCACGTCAGCAGCGGGAACAAGGGTAATTTCCTGCTTAAAAACAGTGAGCAAAATGTGATTTTGAGTGACACAAAATAACATTCAAGTGACCTTTATATTCGAATGTCATTTCAACGTGCGGGGCGTAATACAAGTTGTAAATATTTGGATTCTATTGTCTTTGTCCCTTTCAGGTCATTAGCAAAAAGAAAAAGACAAAATTAAAAGTAGAGTGTTTAACTCGGGTGAAATCTCACTTCGTTCGAGCGCCAAATGACCTCGGCGGAAATGAGTGCCTTTCATTCCTTGGTTAAAAATTGATTTCACCAATCACATTTTTAGTCCAACTTAACCAACCAGCCAACTTATTTTTTAAATTTCCGCCAAAATTTGGTATGCCATACTACGTAGTCTACGTACAGGGGCTCTTTCGTCTTAAGTTTAAGAACTAATAACATTAATTGTCACTATCATTACATTCATCACTCACAAAACTTCAGGATTCAGTCTTCCACCACCAACCACCAAATATTTATCTGACGCATAGGCCTATTTCAATAATAATATGAGGGCCATATCGGGCCCATTTCTCGAACGATATTAGACTAATATTGTTAGTCCACGAACTGTCAAATTGCATGAGTTACCATGGCAACACACTAATAATATTAGACTAATACCTTTCGAGAATTGGGCCCGAGCTATATGTCAGTTGCGTACCTATGACGTGTAGTAAGCTTCTTGATAGAGCCGAATATTACCAATAACGCCCATTACAAAAAGCGCGCGATCTGTAATATCGCAAAAGAATCATGAAAAATAAGTTTTTCGTTATTCGCGCCGTAAAAAATGTGTTTAACCCTTTGAACGCCACGCGTATCGTACGCGGCGCGTAATCGGGAACCTTGTCGGTACGCATTAACGTTGATATTGGGTGGAAGCCGCGCGCGTCATGTGAGTCATACTTAACTTTTTGTCCACCAAAGACGTCTTATGATATGACGTCTTTGGTGGTCAAAAGGTTAAGTATTAATACTAAATAAATAATAGTATATATATTAAATAAATTATTTTTTTGTTGTTTTTTATGGTATGGGGGCAAACACGAAGACTTAACGCCTGATTACTATCAGTTACTTACTAGTAACATCAGAGGATGGGATTCCTTGAAGGTTTGAAAGTCGTATCGGTCTGGAAAAACCGCGGACGACAGTTCATTCCACAATTCAGCTTTAATTCAATATGTCCGTTTAGAAAGAAAGTCGCAAATAATACAAACGCCCAACATTAAATAGCAAACAGTTGTCATCAAGTACATGTAATAACAATAGTTTTAACACATTACCATCACACGAGCAGGGGGTAAAGTGACGTCACAATAGCACCCCTTTAAGGCGCGTGGGCACTTACGATCGATTGTACGTTTATAATCGTTCCAATTTCAAATATCGAACGCTTTGTTGAATTTGAATTGAACGCAATTAACGAATTTTCTCGAGTATTACTAGAGTTTAATGAGGTCGAAATTGTGTTCTTGCATGTCGGTATTCATGTAGTGAATGCAATCGGCTTAGTACGTCATTTGGACAAAGTGAATGGCCACTGGTGTAGTGGTAATGTGGCATTACTACGTAAAGGATGTAATAGATTTTACGTCGCCGTCTATTATTTAGTGTATCGTCTATACACCTTGTGCTCGAATAAGCCGACAGATTTTAAAGGTGTATTCTTGACCGCAATTAGTTAACTCGTAAAAATTAGTTAACTTGGTAAATTCTTTTTTGAAATCGGTCTTGTTTTAGAGAAGACAATTCTTGTGAAAATTTGTTTCTGTAATAACCCAGCGAAAAACGCATTTTTGGCTGCGACGCTACCACTATGTGACTTGGAGACATATCTACTGACAGACATTAAAGTTTTAAAGGAAACTTGCAAGTTTTATAATATAGACATAACATTTTTTTACTTATTTTTAGTAATGTTTTTTCTTCGCTAAGGTGTAAAAAAGAAATAACGTGTCGTGTGTAGTAAACACACACAGACAAAGAAAGTGTTTCTTTTTTGCCGAATTTGAGCAAAACTCATATAAATGTTTTGCTAATAATGACCTCAGGAATGCGAGCCAATGGTGTATACTTTACATTTAGTGGCCTCGATCACTGGAGGGATTGGTTACTTTTTCTTAACAATTTCAGTTGATATTTAGGATTGCCACTCGTATTTATCGTGCGCAATATTCGTAACAATCTTGACCAGGAGCATTCAACATTAAAAATCTGTTCTTGTTTTGATAATGACTTGCAATATGAGGTGCACCTCACTCGTTCGAAACATTTTGAAGTTTTAATGTCCCTTTAGGTATTAGACCTCCTTTATATTTTTAAATATGTAGGTATGTTGTTTCCTGGTTCTATTAAAAAAAATTATTAACCATTAAAATGTATTTGTAGTTTTACATGTATGTAAAAAGTGTATAATTGTTGGTGCAATAAATAATATCTACTTACTTACTTATACTTACCTACAAGTTTTACGAGTAGGTATATTTAGTATATTACACACATCAAAAATATAACAATACAGAAATATAAAATATTGAAGTATAGGTAATCTTATCTAATCTTATGATTTTTGGGGGCCCTCGGGGATACACTTCAATCCATAGTGATCTTTTATGTAGATGCCTTAGGAAGGATCCGTCAGCTACTCAAGAAGAAGTAAACTATAGGCCATCTTATAATCTAAATGTTACTTTATTTTAATTATAGTACCTGGGCGACCGAGCTTTGCTCGGTTATAACTATTTATTGTAATATGGTGGTGTATAGGTGATAATCTACATAAACTTAAAAAGTAAAATGTGAACTGACAATTATTATTATTTACAATCGATTTTAACCTTACAGCACTTGTCACAGAGTAACGCCATCTATTGTCAATTTCTCTTATTACATAGGTAATTTTTTTACTAAATTAAACTTGTCTAAAACAAATAAAAATTAAAAAATTATATATAAACTTGAACATATAAAAAAAAACAAAAGTTAGTCACCGGGCGAGATTCGAACCCGTAACACTCGTTTAGCAGTCCGCGTCTTAAGTAACTCGCTGGACCAGACGGCAACACGAAATTAGCGACCATACTCTGCGTCGAAAGAAAAACGCATGAAAACTCGAATAAACGCTTTTTCCCAAACATAAGACTAATCTAGATAGATTGTATACCCCCAAAAACCCCCATATACCAAATCCGTTAATATATATATAAAGAGCCGTTTCCGAGATCACAGAAATATAATTATATACAAGAATTGCTCGTTTAAAGGTATAAGATTTAATCCTATGATTGACAAAGATGTGAACTGACGTGCGCGGTTACAGTCCAATATGAACCTTCGTGCATCCCGATAAGGTTCACAATGACGCACCGCGCACGATAGGCGCCGTTCAAAGGGTTTGTAGGTAAGTACAAGAGTAACTCAAATTCTCATTGAACACTGCACTGTTATTTCAAAGTAACTGTTGTTGAGAACTTTATGAATAGGGAATTATTATTGGATCGTTAAATAGTTTAATTTGGAATAATTATGCAGAGTCCAAGTCCAGCGAAATTTCGTTCAGTGTGCGTAGCCAACATGCCAATCGTTTCAGCTCCGTAGCGAACGAAATGCGACTGTCAATGTCGCACTAATATGAAAGAGTGGCATGCTGGGTAAACACCCGGTAGTGGCAAATTTGATTCATTTGGTATTTTGGTGCTAATAATTTATGCTAAATATGTGAATAAGTTAACAAATCTAACCAACTTAACACTAAATTTAGCTAACGTGTCAAATTGTGGCTCTTTCTATAACCAACACAAATGTTAATGTTCAAATTCTTTGACGTTTTAATATAGAGACGGTAGTATGTATATATACGTACATACTACAATTTTTCTGGGAAGACGTGAAATAAACTTTTTTTTTTAATAAACTTTTATTAAATAGCATAAACTATAATTTACATACTCGTACCTACTTATCTTTTTGCAATTTTTCTGACAAAGAAAAGAAAGTTATATTTGATTGGTTTTACTCAAATATTGCTTTCTGGTTTATTTCTTAATTACATCTTAATTTCTAATGTTATTGAAATGGTGACAGTTTTGTGCACTTTGCATGTACGAGGTAAATACACGTGAATAATATTGTCACGAATATTCGCACTCGTATATCCGATTCTTCGCATCATTTTAAGCGAATGTTTTGCGAATGCGAATGTGCGCAGTGCGCAATATCGTGTCATGTCTCGTCGACTCACGTGTGGGCAGTGCGCGCAAACTGTTTAAAAGGAATGCATTTTGTCGTTATTTTATAAATGCTAAAGTAGACACCATTTTTCAACGCTTTATAACATCCCGTTCTAAGGTACTTGTAACTAATATTATATTTTACTACCTACCAGATTACTAACAGATATTTTCTAATTAGGAATGATAATAACAACTACCGACTGGACACCAAACATAGTGCGGCATCACGGCAGACCTCGAAGGAGATGACGACACAATCTTGACGTCTTTCGGATAGATTGGCCTAATATTGCCATAGACCGAGACGCGTGGACGAAAGAGAGGGAGGTCTTTGCCCAGCAGTGGGACACATCAGACTAACAAATTAACAAAAAACAAAATAAAATAATAACAACTACATTTTCCGTAACATTCGTATTCGCATTCGGACATTCGCATCCTGAGCATTCGGATTCGCATTCGCGAATGTGAAGTTTTTTTTTATACTACGTCGGTGGCAAACAACCATACGGCCCGCCTGACGGTAAGCAGTATCTGTAGCCTATGTACGCATGCAACTCCAGAGGAGTTACATGCGCGTTTCCGACCCTAACCCCCTCCCACCCCTCGTTAAGCTCTGGCAACCTTACTCACCGGCAGGAACAACACTATGAATAGGAAGAATGCGACATTCGTGAGTTTCGTGACATCCTTATAATTAGAAAGCTTTCAGACTGGGATTTTTCAAATCAACATGCATTAGTAAATAATTTTGATTAATTTCTGCAAACTAATAGTAATAACATAACTTCGTGTATTTTCTCTATAATTATACTAAGATCGAAATCGTCATTTAAATAAGGAACGTTGAAATCTAACGGCGACTGGCCACCTAATCATTAACGTAAATCATGACTAATCGTAGCGTACTGTATAATTACGAATCGTCGTAAAACGAAATAATAATACATAATAATATGCAATAAATTAGTTGGAAATTGAAAAATATGCCTATCAACGTATATTTTAAGTTTAATTATTCCGTCGTTATGTTAAGTCAACATACGTTTGTTTTATTGAGATATATGTTATCGCCGCATGGTATCTAAGTACGGGTACTTTTTATTTTGTTCTTTTTACCTACTTCAAAAAGGGGGAAGCTTTAAATTTGTCGGTCGGTATATTTGTTTTTACAATTTCCCCGATAGTTCGAAGACGACTGGACTAACTTGGGAAATTATTTCTTTGTTTGACAGTTGGTTTAGCTGTCATAAATTTTGAGGGTCTCGCATAAATCTAAAATCGAAATTTCTGTCTCTGTATTGCTTTAATATGCAAGAGTTATAGAGAGGCAGATAAGGAAATTTCGATTTTCGCGGCATGCCCTCTATTTATTGGCGCGGAGTGTGAAATGTTTGCGTTTGTGTATGATAAAGTTGAATATACCTAATACAAATTTTACAGTTAAAAGATTGCAGTATTCGAAGTACACATTTAAAAAGAATTAAAACGAGTAGTTAAGATAAATAATCCAAAAAAAATTTTTGTGAATGTATTTTGTTTTTGGTCCACCCTGTATTTTTTTTTAACAATGGAATTGTAGATTACAATAGAATTACAAATCTTGCATAAATTGCTTTCCACACTAAGTCACAGAAATAAGGGTAAATTCTGTTCGCGAATTAGACATAAACATAGCCCCGCTCAATCGTACTCTTAATCACATCACTGAGCGATAAATGAATAGTAATTGAAAGGAAATTAAGCCATAAATGGGTGTTATTATTGAATTTATATTAAATTAATCGCCCCTACCATCTGTCGTAGCTTGACAATTACATTACGCCATTTGTAATTTTCTATGAGTGGTTTTGAGGAGGTTTTGTAATGAGTTCAATTTTGCGTCGATGATTTAGAATTGGCTATGTGCGAAGTGCGGGGGAGGTTATAGTGTACGCGGTGACAAAAATGTAAAATTTCTTAGTATTTAGACGTAAATTGTCGCTAGGTAATCTGTAGCATAGTGTAGCATATAAATAATGGTCTAGCTAATGTTGGCACTGTATAGTAAAGTTGGCTTTAAAAATCACCAAATATTAATAAATAACATACATACATATAATCACGCCTATTTCCCGGAGGGGTAGGCAGAGACCTCGGATTTCCACTTGCTACGATCCTGACATACCTCTTTCACTTCCTTCAATTTTATGACATTTCTCTTTTACTGTGGGACTTAGTCAATTTGTGTAATAATGTTCTATATAAAAAAAAGGTTAATATAAATAAATCATTGTTATGAAAATCAGTCAATATGGCAAGTATCGTACAACATCAAACACTTAAAATTACTGTGACGTCCAGTTACCATTTTTTTCTCAGGCTTCAGATCACACTAAGTTACCACCAAAATATTACCTACGCTTTAAGTGTAAGGCCTGAGTGAACGCTCGAGTTCGGCGTGCAGCGGGGCGAGGCGTGCGGCGTGCATGTTAAACACATGCAAACTTAAAGGAGCGGCCTTAATACACGCTGCTCAAATCACTCGTGAGCCCGACGCCACGCTGCACGCCCCGCTGAACGCTCCGCTTCGAGCGTCCACTCAGGCCTTACACTAAGAAACACACTTTTCTACTATGCCATGAATCACATCACGTAGTTGAATCCTACACTATTTTATAACTGTAACTGATAGCCTAACTGTGTGGCTACACCATATCCTAACTAGACTGACATGTAAAACAAAATATACTACATAAATCGGTAGTTGATTGATTCTAGATGATGATAAGTTTATAACTTGTAAAAGATATGACCGCTTATTATTCTAACAGAAACGCTCAATAATAGACCTTATCTCCTTGCAATAAGAGTCAGGTTTAGTCAGATATTGAGTCAAAGACGGTACCTAATATCTATTGTTAATACCCAGATTAGTCAAGTCTTTTGCACTAAAACCGTTTTTATACCAACACAAATTGAAATCAACAAAAAAGTCTATCAATTCTCTACTAATTAGTCTCAAAGTAGGTCTCAGACGAAATCTAGATTTAAATGGAGTCTAAATTGCCACGCACGAGCCGATGGCGAGTTCGTTAGACATTTGACACCAGGCAGACGGATATTAATTAGTGTAATAATGTCTAGACTGGAAATATTGCGGTAATTGTAATTAATTTCATGGCTATTCTTTCTTGAAAAGTGAAACGGTTTTTTTAGTGTCTGAAATGCAAACAAGTTTTCTAGTATGCATCATGCTTTATCAATAAGATACAATACAAAATGTAACATATCTTAGACATAGACATAGAATACAAATTAACATCGCAAACCATGCCGGATCGGCGCAGACGTCAGTCTATTTAATATGTAGGGTATATCTTGGTTCTCTAATTCATTGCCGAATGTCATTTCCCAACCAATTTTTTGCATAATTTCATTTCGCGGAATGATCAAGTGGCAACTTAACTTGTTAATTCGTATTATTTCCCAACCTAATAGTTAGCAACTGTATGTTTGGACAACAACTTAAAAATACGCTTTTTAAAACGCTACCACGCTATACTTCGCGCGTTGTTAGGTCACAGTTCACCTAACACGCTCCTTCTCGCTTCGCTCGTCGTCGCACCTATCTAGTCGCTGTTAAATGAATAGACTTTATCATATTAATTATATTAGCCAAATGAATGATATGGCGAAAGAAATTTTTTGTCATAAATAATTCTACCAAGTAAAACGTTTTCATCATAAAAGTTTGCCGAATGTTGGTTGCCAAAGTAAATCATCTCTGAAAAGTTGGTTGGCAAATGAAATTGAGTCAATAAAACCTCGGCGGAAAGGCAGAACACCGTATACTTGTATCTTGCTTACATACCGGACTATCACAGAAAGGTTATTGTTTACGTTTCGTGTATACTCAAGGACTAAGATATAGATACAATCAATAAAGCATTAAGTTAACAAATGTATACACAATTTTTTCATATAATTTTCTCAAGTGGACTAGTTAGACTTGGTACGACTTATTGAAAAATTAAAATATTAACCACGCGATTTTGTATTGTTAAAGTTGACTGGGTATGTTCTTAAACATTTGTATTATTTGTCAAATACTTGTGATAACCCACCGATTAAATAAAAAATATGTTTATCTAAGCTCTCATTTAACTTGCAATGTATGTATGTAACTATGTATGTACGGGTCAAATCTTGCAAGTTAAATTTGACCCACTTCCCGGTTTCCGAGGAAGCTGAAAATTTGCATACATATGTAAGTCGGGTGACAAATGACAATGCAAATATGGTACAGAGAACCCGGCCCTAGGAACTCTGTGATAAAACTGTGCAACTCGATGAGTATTATGACAGGCATAGCCTAGTGTGGGGCCGCAAGATATCTTTTAAAGTTTTTTTCTTTTAAAGAAACAATTTTTTTTATTGTTATTTTTTTCCTGTGAAAAAGAAACTAGTACATTCAGCTACTCATAAAAGTTTGTAATACAATTTTTTTTGCCAAAATCTTATATTCAATAACTAAACCTCTATAAGTTTACTTTTACCATTAATTTTAAGTTTATTTATAGTCTATTTTTATTAACTTGTCTATAAAATTGTATATGTTATTCCCTTGACTTAGTCACTAGACTTTGAAATGTTGCCTCCTCTTCATGTTGGACATTAAGCATCATATTACGTAGGAAAGTACCTACATTTTAATCTAATCTCGTTAGCTAATACATTGTTTTATTATCATTCCTAAAAAATAAATAAATTTACATACCAAATCATAAATGTTTTCAGAATAAGACCCCAAGACCTTTAGCCCCACTCCCCAGGGTTTCCAACGAGGGGCTATTCTCAGACTCGATCGACTAAACGCGAAAAGTGATATGTCACGCTACAAACATACAAATATGTATCAGTTCAATTAATTTTTCTCGTCCATTTCGTCCCGCCCGGTACTGTCGACGAAATCGGGAACGGGTTATTTAAGTATTTTTAAAAAAGCAATGGTGGTAGACAAGCGTACTGTTCACCTGCTGGTAAAATAACCTGGTATTCAATGGGTGCTTGAAACTTTATAAGTGACACATGCTTGTAGCCATATATTTTTATAAGTTACGTTATATATTTTTATAAGGTAACTTATATATTTTTATAAGGTAACTTATATATTTTTATAAGTTAACTTATAAAAATATATGGCAACAAGCATGTGCTAAAGCACATGGTCATTTAACAAATGGACGAACTGGTTATTAAGGAATTGAAATATTGATCTTGATGATCTTTATCTTTGGGATTTGAAGACAAGGATTGAGGGAATTATATACCACGCGAACGTCCGTACAAAAAGAGAAAACGTTTTTCCACTTCTAACTTCTCATTCTCCATGATTTTGTATTTGGATTTCGGGCGATTTCTGGGTTGGTCCCATAGTAAAAGTTGCTCAGTATGACCTATAATTCACCCCGTTAATTATTGCAGGTGACTTAATAAAAACCCTGTATATATCGTTGTCTGAGTACCCACAACACACACCTTCTTGGCTTACCGTGAGACTTGGTCAATTTGTGTAAGAATGTCCCTATAATAGGTATTTATTTAATTAATTAATTAGAATTAAGTAGATTAAAGCGGATTGTACATTGTAATGCACACTGGGCTGCACAAGTACTGAAACAATGCTTTTGTACACTCTAAATAGTTTACATATAACAAAATAGAAAACCAAAAAACAAAACCAAACCCTGTCAATGCTGACCGTACCCTCAACGCGCGTCCTTCTGCATAATACATTCGCGCGCTTGCTGTAGCCGGACTTTAATTATATATCTGGTACAATTTCGCCTTTTTTCGAGTATTTTTCACATTTTGCCCCCCTCCCCACCCCATTGCCGAACGGCCGCAGAAAAAAAACTCTTTAAAATGCGTATGTGTGGACACTGCGTTGTTGTGACAACGTTTTCGGGCGGGACGAGAATTTCGGGATAGTTTTTCGGGACACCTTATACGTGCTTGAGCGAGGTAAAGTGTGTGCAGGTTTGCTCTTGTACTGTTTTTGTTGAATCTCTATATCATAACACAGTTAAATACATATTTGTAGTCATCAGATATATCGGAGCGGCCTAGGTGGTCACAAATATCTGAACACGTCTGGATTGCCATGGTGCTAGAGTGCGTGTTGAGATATTTTGAGCACCTCGTTCGTTCCGATATATCTGATGGCGACTGTACGTATGTGATGTTGATAAGTAATGATTTGAGTTACATTACTGGCTTATCAGAAAAGTAAAATGTAATTTCGGTAGAAAATAAAATACTGACAACCAAAAATTTACAATTTTTTGAGACTTGTCACTAATTTGTTTGATATTAATACAACAATAACTAAGCATATCTTTGGCAATTCCCTTTCATTAAATTACTTACCTTAAACCCCTTGTGATAAAATATAGGTACGTATGTTATATCTATTGAATACTTTTTTAATAATCAAATTTCAGTTAGATAATAATGATGCTCGGTATGGGTAGATATTATAAAGATGAGATGTAAATGCGATAATGTTTCTTTTGTACAAAAAATACTGCCGAGCAAACCCACACGACTGCGCTGGTTAAAGCATTGTTGTGACAACGCTGCACCCTTTCAAAAAAAAATCATTCAAATTTTTAACAACTCTTTAAACTCTCATTAATTGTTTGCTCTCAGCGACGAAAGACAATTAAAGTTCGCGAATAATGAATGAGTTGTCGTATAAAAATACTTAAGCATTTGAATGCAATTAAGGTCCGGGCCCGGATAAGCCCTCCAACTTTTCCTGTAACAGGCTGTTATTTCACGATCTAAAATCGGTTCTCAACCCGTTAATGACGCGAGTACAAGTGCAGATCGACGGCTCCGTTCGGCCGCGGACCAATCTATTAAATAACCCCCGGTGTCACCCCGCCCGCCGGCCATCGCCAATTCCCACCCTCCGCCTACCCCCTCGCACCCGCCCTGAAAAAAATCCGGAGCGTTTTAAAATTAATGAGTAAAAATCTACACACACACCCGCGCGGACAATACCACACATGTGTGCGATAATGACCGCGCAAACCGATAATGACGAAACGTCAGACTTACATTTTTGGGCCCAACTATCCGGAAAAAATGGAGTACAAATTAAAAATTCGACGTCCGCTAATTCGAGCCGAGCGACGCCGCGGCGCGAAACGAACGCTGTTAGATAACATTTGTAGGGGTGGGGTGTCCCCTACGCACCGTTTTTATTTTGGCCGGCCCTTGCCCCCCTACCCCCTTCGCTCGTCCAACTTCATCTGAATAATTACTGATTTTTTTTCGTGTACTGCTGATTATCCCAGTGTTACTTGTTGACGATAATTTCGCTGTGTTCATTAGGCTGTATTTTTCAGCTAGAAATAAGCTTTATTTGGTTATTCGCTATCCGACTAAAGTCTAAGATTTACTTAGCATAAATCTCATTTATGGGTTTAGTAATGTGTGACTGGCATTAGCTTTATTTCAGTATCCGACTGACGACCTTATACTTATGTTGAACTCCGGTAAAGTACTTATTATTTATTTTTCGAGTTGTAGACCTCGCGAACCTAGGGAATGCCCCCAGTACTGAGTTTGTATGGCGAGAACAACCTGAACATACGAAAGCCGTTTTGCCCTAGCCGAAACAGATTTTCACTTCTCTCGGTTAACCAGAAACTTCATAACTATAATTTATTATTGAAGAATTTGACAAAGACTACTACTATTGGACACATATCGCCCCTAAGGCATTTTGTCCACGGCACTGTTTGACCACGGCACGGCGTGTTAGCGGCACCGTGGTCAAACCGTGCGTGTGCGTGTGTACATGACACGTTAAAACAACGGACGGCACAACATAGGTACTACAGTTGTGAAGGACTGAAACGTGAAGACCTCCGGCGCCGTCAACAAGCTCGTAGAGACTGCCATACAACACCAGCTCCAGAACGATCTGTCTCTGCTGTTCTTTAAAAACTACTTATAACATCATGGACCTAAAGAAAGTGAAACCAAACCGTCCTTATTCCGAAGCGAAACGTATTTAAATTATGAACCCTCTTACGCATAATAATAGAGTCGAAATGATTAATAGCAGCATTCAAATATTGCCAGATGTAAAAGTGTAGGTAATAGTTATTTGTACAACAAGAGAGCAAAGTTTGATATTTCTTCGAGTGCTTGTTTTGAGTCCCGTGCAAACGAAAGATTCTATAATAGATTCACTCGCTACGCTCATGAATCTAATTTAGGATCTTGAGCGTAGTAAGGGAAAAGCGCACGAGATGTAAATAACTTTGATCTCGTGTAGTGCACAAAATTTTTCACGTCAGTCAGCCATCAAAAACTACAACCTGAAAAAATTGAATCCGTCTTCATCACTATTTCACTCATGTTTTCTGAAGGTATTCTAACAATGAACTATAATTACCGCAATAAAACAAAAGGAAAGACATTTCAATAAAATAATACGAAAATAATGAATTAAGGAACATCAATTGACAGTTCAAACGACAACTTGTTTTTTGTAAAAAAAAAACTGTAAGATACGGTCCGAATAACATTAGATGTTCTTCACATTATTAGGTTTACACAATTTGACGTTCATTTCATCGTTATGCCATGGTTATGCACATTCCTTAGCAGTATAGCAATCGCAGTATTTTTATTTTTACTTTCGTCCTAAATAATCCCAAATTAAATTAAATTAATTATAATTATTCTAAGAATGGCGCAGTGGTCTCTCTTTAGTATTTTTTAGCCTTTTAGTTACAAAATGTACATAAGTATCATGATCGCATGTTCTCTATTATTATGAAATTAAGAGCTTTTGAAATTTTGTATGAAATTTGTTTTTTGGTTCTAACTCGTATAACTATAACAAACGGTCCGATTCGAACTTTAAGATACTTCAAATATTAGGTCTAGATACGATATGGATCGGATATGTCAGTGTCAAAAGTGACGTTTTATTTCAAGAAACAACCTTATACAGAATGTTTAAGTTACCTGCAATAATTTACGGGGTGAATATATAGGTCATACTGAGCATCATTTACAATGGGACAAACCCCGAAATCGCAAAAAAAAAAATTGACTGACCTTGACATTTTGTATGGGACGGCCCATACGAAACTTTTTTACTACTACGTTGGTGGCAAACAAGGATACGGCGCTGATGGTAAGCAGTCTCCGTAGCCTACGTACGCCTGCAGCTCCAGAGGAGTTACATGCGCGTTGTCGATCCTAACACTCCGCACCCTCGTTGAGCTCTGGCAACCTTACTCACCGGCAGGAACACAACACTGAGTAGGGTCCAGTGTTATTTACCTTCGGTTTTCTGTAAGTTGTAGGTAATTCCCAAGTTGGGCTCTGCTCTAGATCTGGAATGACATGCGAGATGACATTCACAGTGCCCATACCTCTTTTTTGGACGTAGTTTAAGGATATAGTACCTGGGCGACCGAGCTTTGCTCGTTTATAACTATAGGTGATAATCTTAACTACATTTTTTTACTAAATTAAACTTGTCTAAAACAATAAAAATTAAAAAATTATATATAAGCTTGAACATATAAAAAAAAACAAAAGTTAATCACCGAGCGAGATTCGAACCCGTAACACTCGTTGAGCAGTCCGCGTCTTAACCCGCTGGACCAGACGGACAGTGGCCGGCAATACGAAATTAGCGACCATATTCTGCGTCGAAAGAAAAACGCATGAAAACTCGAAAACACGCGTTTTTCCAAACATAAGACTAATCTAGATAGATTGTATACCCCCAAAAACCCCCATATACCAAATTTCAGCGAAATCGTTAGAGCCATTTCCGAGATCACAGAAATATATATAAATATATATATACAAGAATTGCTCGTTTAAAGGATAAGATAAGATACGGGGTCCGAAACTAACAAAACTTCCGCGAGACACATACATATATCACTCACGCACGCAAACACATGTCCCGTTGAAGCTACTCGTTGTGGAGCAAAACATGACGAGAAATCTTAGACTTTAAATATGTGTGATCCGTTTTGATAAAATAAAATAATAAAAGTTTGGATACTTGGATCTGAGAGGTTTCATTTGTAGTTATCTCGGATACGACATTACCTTAGTAATAATATTTACTCTTCTTCTTCTTCCTCGCGTTGTCCCGGCATTTTGCCACGGCTCATGGGAACCTGGGGTCCGCTTGACAACTAATCCCAAGATTTAGCGTAGGCACTAGTTTTTACGAAAGCGACTGCCATCTGACCTTCCAACCCAGAGGGTAAACTAGGCCTTGTTGGGATTAGTCCGGTTTCCTCACGATGTTTTCCTTCACCGAAAAGCGACTGGTAAATATCGAATGATATTTCGTATATAAGTTCTGAAAAACTCATTGGTACGAGCCGGGGTTTGAACCCGCAACCTCCGGATTGCAAGTCGCACGCTCTTACCGCTAGGCCACCAGCGCTTTTACGCAGTAATAATATTTACTATTACATTCAAATTACATACAGGTAATATACTGACTTCGTCACAAGTAGTGATTAATAGTTTTCTAACACAATATATTATTGTTAAAGAAATAAATAAATGAAAATAATGTATTATTTTTCCATTTTTTTCTTGAAGGAACCTGTTATTGATATTTTTTTCTTTTTAATTCATTAATTTCAAAAGTACCTCCTTTAAATTAATCTAAACCGTTTACTTTCGCACTTTTATCATGTTCAATTATTGTATAATTGATTATAATTTATATAATTACATAATATTATTGACTTCCTTCTTTAGATTTTTTTTTTATACCACGTCGGTGGCAAGCAAGCATACGGCCCGCCTGATGGTAAGCAGTCACCGTAGCCTATGGACGCCTGCAACTCCAGAGGTGTTACATGCGCGTTGCAGACCCTTTAAAAATCTGTACACTCCTTTTTTGAAGAACCTCATACTGTAGACCCTCGGGAAAACCTCGGCAGGTAGCTCATTCCACAACCGGAGCGTGCGCGGGAGGAAGTTCCTCTTAAACCGCACAGTGCGTGCACGGAGTCCCTAGGTATCTGTTTGCAGTCTAGGAGAATGTCTTGCTGTTTCTTCTGATTCCCTATCTGTTGTACCCGTATTATAAATGTGTTTGTTTAAGTGTGTTATATCTTGTATTTAATCCTACTATTTTGTCGTAGTTAGTACATATATTAAGCATTGATATTAATTATAAGTTTAACATTTGGTCTTGTAAGCCTCGATAGTGATCTATGGATTATGATGTATGGATTAGGCATTGATTTTGATTACGCACGGCATTCCGTAGGATTACCGGCCTTACATTAATTAACACGACAAATGGTCAATCATGCATCATTAGATGGATAATTATTTATTAATTAGCAGTAAACAGGATACTAATACGGTGTTTTGTTTATAAATAAATAATTAACTTCAAGAAAAGAGCGTATTCCGACAACACATTTCTAACCCTCTGCAGGTGTCCATAAGCTACGATAGTTGCTTAACATCGGGGGATTAGCCTACTCGTTTGCCTTCTATATCATAAAAAATACTTGTAAACTGAAATATAAATATGTACTTACGCATTTACTCATGTATTTTTGGCTTTTTATCTGTAAGTATTTTTTCTAGTGTTGTATCTGTTGGTAAACCTTAAATAAATAAAATAAATAAATATGTCATTGGTACTAAGAAAAAGTGACCAAGTCTACCAGGAGCCGATATCGGCCTAAAAAAAACGGCCGGCTTAAAAAAATTGTGACGTTTTCAACCAAAAGGTACCACATTATCGGTTGTCGATAAGGTGTATTTCATATTGAAGCTATATGGAAATAGCGACTTATTGATAAGGGACCTAAGTACCCTTTTGGTTGGAAAGTGCACAAATCATTACATTATAGTACTAAAATAATTAGATTTGTTAATACCTAGTCGGGTTAACTTTTAGTTTATTTGACATGAAAAGTGTGACGGGTAAAAATACTTTACGGCTTTTGTATGTTAAGATTTAGTGCAATAAATGTAAAATAAATCAAAACAGTATAAATTAAATAAACAAATAAATAAATATTATAGGAATATTCTTACACAAATTGACTAAGTCCCACGGTAAGCTCAAGAAGGCTTGTCTTGTGGATACTCAGAACTATATATAAATAAATATATTCATATTGATTAAAAATATTAGTAGAATTTTTAACCAATATTAGTATTCACGAATCAAAAAGATGATTATGACACAAAAAAAAATCAAATTGATTTTTATTAGAGAAAAAAATACAAATCTCTAACTGTAATATATACAAAACCATTTTTACGTGTTTTGTAACGGAAGTATTCGTGACGAATTAAAATAATAAAACTCATTTCAAAACTCACGAAGTTTTCTTTCCCAACACGCCTCCACAGCTCCCCAAATCATAGACCATCGCGTCGAAATTATAATTAAAAACTAAATTAAAACTTATTATTATGCTCATTCGGCAAGTGACAAGTCGTCCCGATGGCGATCGCTTGGCAAGGATTCGGCGGGGCCACCCACCGCCCCACGCCGCATTTTTTTCCAGCCACCACTAAAGGGGTTGATTTTTTAAACTGATGACGCGCTTCCATTCCACTCCGTACAACTTTGGAGCGCGGATGTATGTACCGGCTGATAGATAAAAAAAAGAAAAAAAATATGAACGCTTTGTCGATAGTGCCCGTGCCTTTTTCCCGGTATCTATGCAGCTGATGTAAAGCGTAAAAAAGTTTTGACGAACAATACAACTTTTTGAACGTGATAAACACGGTTTAGTTCGGTGTTAGTCGCGCCGCGAACTTTGGACAACTTTCAAGAAAGTTTTGCGACGTGTTTGTGTGAAAAGTATAATTTTGTAAGAATGCGGTAGAGTGTTAAGTTTTTCGCGTGAAGAAGACACAGCCGTGGACGAGGAGAGAATGACATTGTCTTTTGTAAGTACACTAAAATAATTTTGTTATTATGAGTGTTTTTAAAATTAATATTTATTTAATTTAAATTATGAATTAAATAACGAATAAGTGTTTTAATTTCATATATTCGCGGTTATAATTAATATATTATTACGTTAAAATACATAAAATTAAAATATTTATTAATGTATTGACTTAATTTTTCATATAATAAAGTATAATTTTCTTTTTTATTGTGATTTTTACCGGTTGCAACCTAGACCGTTTAACGCGGCTTAGAATATTTTTACTAAAAGCTTTGAATTTTCCAGAATAATCTTAATAAATCCTCATTTTCATAAATGTACGAAACGAAATAGAAGACGAGATTTATACCAGAGAGTATATTTTAACCATAGAGACTATACATCTCTATTGTATTGTAGTAATTATTTATTTTAAGATTATTATAATGTAATGTTTACCCAGGTATTGGCTGTTGTATTTATAAAATGTTGTTATGTATTTTTCATGTCACTATATGATGTTACTGTAAATGTTGTATTGACTTGTAAAAGAGCCCTTGAGGCCTACTTGCAGAATAAAATTTTGAATTTTGAATTTTATCTATAAAGCGATAATATTAATTAGTTTACGTTAGGTAATGTAAATAGTAAACTTTAAAAAACCTTGCCGGGTCGAATAAGAAATGATCTAATATGACTCTTATTTGATTTAACTACTTATTTACTCTAACTCGGAAAGCTCGTACTTTTCGGCCGAAAATGAATTTGCCAGTTTTCAAATAAAAAATCGTCCAATTTTCGTATTCGATGAAACCGCTTATTGAGTGAAATTATAATTTATTTTATGAGTTCCCGCTACTACTAGTGATAACACCGCCTATTGTCTGCATCATTCTTTAATCAAATATTTTACCAGAAGCTGTATATTTTACTGAGGCGTGCAAAACGTTTTATAACGTTTTTCAACAAATTATTTTGTGTATTGTGTGTATATATATAAACACCGAATCATATTTAAGCCATTAAAATAATCTGCCGGAAATTAAATTGCATACCGTTTTTTTATCCAGGCGTCCGGTTTTCTTATCCCCAATATTTAGTCTCGGATCCCTTTGTTTGACATAATTATTGAAATTCATAATGTATTGATTGTCAGATTATCATTAGTCGTAATTCTGAAACCGTTTACATCTCAGGATTTTCGTTAGGTTATCCTATAGATAGGTTAGGTTAGGTTTGTTTTATGGCAATCCTGAAAAGTTACGCGTTTCTGAGAAAAAAACAAATTTTGACTAACGAAAATGCGGACAAAAAATACATTATAACTTTATGGGAAACAAAAGAGAGCCATTTAGTCTATTGCCTTCTCCCACAGTAGCGTAGTTCATTTTAGATTCCATCAACTCTCAATAATCCTTACACCCTGGTGGGTGCTGCCTCGGCGTGCGTCCCATGACACGGGCAACGGCAGCATCCGCTCCGTGTACCCTTTACATCTTATTAAAGTGTCTCCCAAGTGTCCGGTATAAAGACATCAGAAAAATCAGATATAATAAAATAATAATTACCAGGTTAAGCGCTTCACACACCGTAGTTCAGTCATCCTAACTAGGATCCTAAAGAAAATGCTCCTAGTTAGTGCATTCAGACTACAATACTTACTTGCTAAACGCGGTTACACATAGTGAGTAACTTATTTAGGATTCTGAAATAAGTAAGATGTATCAAGCGCATTTAATTTGTTTTACTACTAACACTATATGTTACACACTTAAATCTAAAATAGGCCCTAGAGGCATTGTACCAAGGATGGACTGGTGACCGAAGAGCTGGCGGCTTCCTCGCACAACGTATCAGTATTGCGATACAACGAGGAAATGCCGCTAGCTCTTCGGTCACCAGTTACGTCGACCAGACGCTTCGCGATTTCTGCAAAAAACTTGTGCGTGTTGGAACCCCATGGACCTAGAGTTTCAGACAAAATCTTATACATTACTTAAATTGAAATACCTTCATATTTATTCAATTTTAGAAATATTTAAATTGCAAATAAAAATTAAAAACTCAATACAAAGCACACTCTTTTAAATTCAACACAATATAATTCGATCTAAAACTCAACATAATTACCAATTAAAATTAAAACTTCCAAAAGAAGACCGACATTCGTCCATTGTTCATAGAGACGCTTCTAAACCCTTATTAGGGTAGCTCTAATGCAGAATGGGGGTGCGAACTGCCCTTAGCACCCTCCGTTGAAACGCCACAGCAGAATAGCACGAAACACAATGGCACAAAGTCGTGACTCCCTACATAGGCTCATTTAAAAATGCTGATTACTCAAAATAGTTTGAGCTGGAGTCAAGGAAGGGTTGCGTAATTATATGGATATCGATTTTATAATGATTTGTGCATTGTTTTAGCCCATTTTTTTATTATTAGCTGTAGCGTGGAATAGTAATAATACTTATTAATTTCGTATATAACTAAACTGATTCTGAATTTTCGTATTCTAAACTGTTGATAAATTAAAATTACTTTTATTTATATGCGTTTCTTCCTAAGTGTAATTATGAGTGAAAACATAATAACAGAAAATCGACCTGCCGTATTTGCCTGCGACACTTCTTTAAAAATGTTGATTAATCAATAAGGTTGGTTTGTTATATTGATTTCATATTAATTTGTTATTAGGTTAATACTAAACATATTTGTTTTTGCGTTTTCATATTGTTTTATTACAATGCGCCATGGCTTGCCGTGGCAATATGATGAGTGGGAATCCTTTTAACATTTAAGTAATTTGTGTTGTGTGTTATTTTACAGTTTTGTCAAATGTTTGTACAAATTACCTATGATGTCAATAAATGTATTTTCTTTCTTTCTTTACAATGCCTCTACTAAGGTTAGATAAAAAACAAGAGTACTATTAGTATTAGCGCCAAACTTTCGATTGTAACAAATCTATATTTTTTACATTTGACATTTTGTTAACGACTGCTTTATTGCACACTACAAAAAATGGTACAAAGTATGAAAGGTATAACAACATATGTAGCTAACAACAGGCAGACTTATCGCTAAACAGCGATCTCTCCCAGATCGCTTTCGATTTCAAAAAGAAACACTCAAAAATTTTGTAAACTTTTTTGTTTTATTCGTTTTTTATTATATACGTAAATGTTCTTCAGAAGAATGTTATTTATAACTAAAATATTATAGGTCATTAAATTACAATATACATTTGTTGTAAAAACATCTAAAATTGAATACGATTACAAAATATTTCAATTAATTTATAACTTACTTTTAAATATCTGCTTGCGAAAAATGCATCATTTTAAAGGCTTTTGCTTGCCTATAACTTAACGTCGACGTCTAACAGTGTACAACAGGTATCTCGTTATAATTCAAATTAAATGGAGCTCTACTTTGTAATTTCGTTTATTTATACACTTATTAGTAATTATATTATGATCCTTTCTAACTCTTAATATTTTAAAATTGACATTCCAGGTTAACATATCGGGTAATAATCAGTGCAATCAAAGGAAAAAGAAATAGGAATAATTTATTCATTATTAACACATTCAGTGCGAAGAACCCTAAAGTCCGACGCATTCCTAGTGCGGTTAAAAGCTTACATACTTTGATAGTAATAACTTTTTGCTTAATAAATATTTTTCATTTTTTCATCTGGCATTTTTGAATACAGAAATAATTGGAAAATAAATTATTCCAGACGCAGCAGACCACTAAACTGTATTTAAGGATTTAAATAAACAATTATTGGAAATATACTACGAAAAATGTTGTCCGTTTCTATTTAATTAACATAGAAAAAGACGGGTAGTCTATCTCGCCGCGAGATTCTATCGCGCCAATTATGTGCTAGGCCTACCAAGGCTATAAAACCGGTTAAATTTCCTAATCATTATCATGTAGTTGGCGAAAACCTTTTAATTTCGGTTTCGTTCGTAAAACCCTTATTATTAAACCGGTTTTTGGGAGAACATTTCGATAGAGCTCTTGTCATATTATGCGGGGAAGAACAATAAAAACTGGTTTCTTCCTATGTCTTAGTTTTCGCGGCACACCACCGGCTGGTCGCTTGTTGGATAAACCGGTTTATTTAGGTTAGATAGATAGATAGATAGATAAAATCTTTATTCAACCACAACTTACATGCTTTGTGACACAAACAAATAACAAGAGAGAAAGAAAATTGACAAGAGATAAAGAAAAAGTAACATACAGTTTGACACTAATATCAATAATTACGTCAACAATCAAATGTATTACGTGTCTTATTTTTAGATTAATAGAGATATTAGTAGAGGGTCATGTGTTGTGGTAAAGAATAGGCGCTGACTCAGCATAAATGCTGCGGAGACCACAGCGCTGATCTTCCGTCAGAACCTTAAAGATCTTTAAATGTTCGTGAACATATAAAGATTACAATAAAGATCTTTAAATGTTCGTGAACATATAAAGATCTTATGAAATTTCGGAGTAAAACCGAAATAAACCGGTATTTACTGCTATTTTTAAAACCGGCTCGGAAGCCTTTGCTTACCACTCGCCTAGACCTATACTTATACTAAAATGTAATGGTCAATTTCATTATCCACAGGAACCACGCCCGATATTCGTGACCCATTACTATTGTACAAGTTTTAGATCTTTATTGTAGGTTTTAAATAACATAGGACCTAAAATGGAGCCTTGTGGAACTCCGTAGTTTGAGCTACAGTTATAAGCTAACCTCGAAAAATGGTAATTGATCATGAGAGATCTCGGTCTATTTCAGTCCCTGAACCATGGTAATCTCTTCCCATCAGGCGATTTGTCTGCTGGTTTTCCTCGTACGTCATAAAAAATGAGGATTCTCTATTTTAACAGGATTTTCTTTTGTCAGCAGGCGGAGTCTGACCGGGAGAGCGGCGCGAGCTCGCCGGAGGCGGCCCGTCAGCTAGCAGAGCCGCGGACCCCCTCCCCGCGCCGCACCCCGCACCAGCTGAATGGCTCCAGTGAGTTCGTAATGCATCGCCCATACTAGTGCTAAGTCTATCTTTAGAACAAAGTTGACCAGTCAGCTAGCAGAGCTCTGATCCCCGCTACATGAACCGGCTGAATGGCTCCAGTGAGTTCGTAATGCATCGCCCATACTAGTGCTAAGTCTATCTTCTATTTGTGTATTTTTAGAACAAAGTTGACCAGTCAGCTAGCAGAGCTCTGATCCCCGCTACATGCACCGGCTGAATGGCTCCAGTGAGTTCGTAATGCATCGCCCATACTAGTGCTAAGTCTATCTTCTATTTGTCTATCTTTAGAACAAAGTTGACCAGTCAGCTAGCAGAGCTCTGATCCCCGCTAAATGCAACGGCTGAATGGCTCCAGTAAGTTCGTAATGCATCGCCTATACTAGTGCTAAGATTGTATCTCTTTAAGGCAGGTTTACCGTGAGAGCTCACCAGAAGCAATCTCCTAGCGAAATGCGGACCAGCTAAATGGATCCAGTTCGTAATGGATACCTAACCCATACTTAGTGCTGAAATGTGTCTATCTTTAGAGCAAGCCTGAAAGGGGGTCAGCTAGCAGAACCTCCCATATTAATGCTAAAGTTTTAGTAATAGAGTAGATATCTCGCCAGAAATCCAGCTAGGATCATCCAGTTGAAGGTTCAGCCAGTCACTGAGCCAGCAGGCCATCAACTGCTTTCAGCTAGCTTTTCTAGCTTCCAAAATTATAAAATAGTATTATCATAGAAGCGATAGCCGAGGGATCCAGATTTTTTTTCCATAAACTCAAGTATGACTTTCCAACGTCTAAACTTTTTGTTCTCTCCCACAGTGGCGTCCATGTTCCAAAATCTGCAGAACCTGGCCAGCATGCAGCAGAACATGCCGCAGCAGATGTCCCAGCAGCTGCAGCAGCAGATGTCGCAGCAGATGTCGCAGTTAGCTGCCAACCTGCAGGGGCTGACGTCCATGCCGTCCTCCGTCATCAACTCGCCTTTGAACCTGAGCGTCAGCGCGCCAGGTGAGAAATATGTACAACTTCAAACATACTTATACCTGCCAAACCTTATGCAGCAGTTCCAGAAGTTGCAGACTACGAACCTGCAAGACCTAACGTTCACACCACGTTTTGTCATTAACTCTCCTTTGAACCTGAACCAGATGATATATGTAGAGCACTGCCTTCTGGCCTCCAGCGAAAAAAAGGTTTGCGGGATAAATATTTATTTTGTTTGACATGTAAGTTAGAGTCAGACCAAGCTAACTTGGTAGCGATTTTGACAGCACAGTCTGCGTAAGTGTTATTTTAAACGTCATACTTCTATAAATTATACGTTGATGACATTTAAAATAACACTTGCACAGTCTAAGCTATCAAAATCGCTGCCTAGTGATCTTGGTCTGTCTATAGTACGTAAAGGCCATGGATTATCACAAATGTTATTATACAGTGTGTCCTTAGCCATTGGACAAACCTTGAAATCCCACGTAGGGTTACTCTCATGAATGCTCTAACGTTAATATTTTTTTAATTAGAACAAAAGATTAAAAAAAAAATTCAAACAACAGTTATTTGCAATAATTGACAACAAAAAGAAACACACTCTATTAATCATTGGCAGTGTTTTTGACAATTTGTTCGAAATATTTGATAATGATGACATTTTTCAAAGCCTTCAAAGGCCAGTATCTTATTAGTGTCATAAATAAAAAAGATAATTAAAAAGGTTGAAGTAGGTTCCATACTATTCTTTGAGGATATTACCTTAGGAGCTACTAACACATACAGGCTGCTCCAAAGTACAAAATCGTAATTTTTTAATTTCTTTGTAACCGCTACACCGGTTGTTATGATACTTTGTACACTGATTCTAAATACTCTAATGCATATGTACATTTAGGCTTTGTCCAATGGCTAGGGACACACTGTATAATGCAAAATGCAATCAATTAAAAAAGGGATTTATAATCAATTAATATTTAATATTATCCTACTGGATTCAATTTATAAATCACATACATGTTTCAATTACCTACATTATTCTTATCATTATTATATCAACTTCGATACATCTAATATCGAAGTTGATAATGTATGATCATTTCTTATTAAAATTACTTACGAACCAAGCTATTGTTAAAATATCCAAGGTTTCCACTAGCCAAAGCAATTATTATTTTAAATTACATCTCATAATTATTAACTTAACGTACTTACTTGTTAAGTATCTTCACTTCACTAATATTATACTATATCATCACTGTATATTTAGACATTATCACAGCACGGATCACACATTTTGAGCCAAATAATGTATACCTACTCGTAATATTTTCAAAGTTATCTCTGTCACCATTCTTCGGCCTGACGCCATATCAATGATTTCTTAATCATCAATCTCCACATTAGAACTCAATAAACAAATTTACATTAAACTACGATGGTGTGAACCACATTTAACGTATTTAAATCATACTCTCCACACACTGATTGATTTCGCTTATTTACACTTGAACTAACTTTTTCGGCACATTAGCATTTCAAATACCCTCTGGCCAGACTCGAGGGCCACTAATTAGGGGGCTAGCCAGAGACATGGTTCGCGCATTAGACTCTTAAAAAACTTGGAAATCACGTGGCAAGGTAATCAGGTAATTACCGAAACCAATCGATTTAATGAATTCAAGATAGCGGCTCCACTCTAGCCCCATTAATGCTATGCCGTAATGGACGAAAAAACCTATTTAAATAATGAGTATAATTACATATTTTTTCACGAACTCACGGATATTACTGTTGCGGGATCATTAACAGTTTTATTGTCTTAATAGGCCTAATTATACATTTTTTTCGGTGCTTAATTGATGCGTTGTAAGAAAGAGCATTTATTACAAAATGTGAAATGTCATGGTTTAAATGAATACGTTATGTTAATGTCGATTTTAACGGGCTTGTAAGGCATGCAGATGATGTTTTAGATTTTGTTCGCGGTAAATTAGTCTTGGTTGGATGCCGATCGTGTAATTTCTTAGAGCAATTGCTTAGTGTAGGAGCGGCCATTTCTAAGTGCAATATTATTTTATTGTTTAATTGCATAAGTAGAAAGTGGAGGGTTGGTTAATTAAGCTGTTGATTGCCGTGGCCGATGTGTATGAGAACTGTTAGTTTTGAAGATGATGTACAAAGATGAAATAAAATTGATAATTGAATTTATGACTTGGCCGGGTTCGATACAATGACCGGCGTTAAATGACATTGACCCAACCGTTTAAATTTACAAGCTAGATAGAATAGAATGTGTGCATTATGCAGTTGATACAAATGTCTATCAATACATTGTCGCGATTTGTAGTCCTTTACATGCCTAAAGAATGCTTGTATACGATGCAGAGGAACTGGGTTCGATTTTCATCCAAATATCTTTTAGAGGATTGTTCGACAATTTTTACGAAACAAGACTTACGTGACAAGACTTTACGGAATTGATAACATAGCACGCTTCTAGCATAATCTTGCTTGTCGTTACATTTGTCTACCTACCACACTTTTGTCCAACACGTTTTTTAATGGGTGATTAGTCTATACTTACCGGTTTTGTATGTTATTAGGCATGGGATCCCCCAACCCCGTTGGCAACAGCAACATGCTGCCGCCGGCCATGCCGTCGCCCATGCCGCAGCTCATCCTGGCTTCAGGGCAGCTTGTACAGGGCATACAGGGAGCTCAGCTGCTAATACCGACCTCACAGGGTAAGTGGAGAAATGGAACTCCCAACGCAATACGTGTCTTTGATAGCAACTCTTCATTCTTCTTTACCTTACTATATTCCACAGTTGTCTGTGATTTATCTAGCATTGTAGGTATACGGGAGTCGGCAGGATGCCCTCCGGAATTTGAAATGCCCGTTGTCTAAAATTTTGAATTAATTTTGATTCCAAAAGATATTTAGCAACTTTACTGTAGACCATGAACAATTATTCATCTTTATATCAACATAATTTTTTTCTATCCAGGTATCGCCATGCAAACCATTCTCACAATACCAGTTAATCACGTCAACTCCAACGACCAGATGGTGAACCTGGCCCTCAATAACGGGCAGGTCGTCTCAACATCACTAGCGAACCTGCAAGCCATGGCTCAACCACACCAGCTCCTCAACTCCAACCCTCAACAACCAAGACCCAACATGCTCAACCCTACACTGAGCAATGCACTATTGAATCCAGGGTTACCGAACTTCTTGTCCAACGGAGCTTCAAGCGCTCAAGAGCTGCTTCAAGCCTTCCAGCAGCCTCAACCTAATCATAATCTCCTTCAAACTGTGCAGCAGAACAATCTGAATCAGCAGATGCAAGGACGGCGGTCGTCGTCCCCAAGGCCTGATAGGCATTATAAGGAGCGGGAGAACTTTGAGAGATACGCGAGCAGTTCGAGGGAAAGGAGTGAGAGAGAGAACCAAGGGAGTGCGGCGATTAACAGTATTAACAGGTGAGTACATAGACTATAAATCGTAGTATAGCTGTATGCATCCAACGCGTACTTAATTTCTTCGGCTATATGAGCAGAACATGACCAGATAGTCTGGAGAAGCTTATTATCCCTGGCCGCGTGGCAAGGAAGCGTAGGAATGGACGTATGGCTACGCGTTCGACGGACAGAATAACGTCAGAGAATAAAGCCACATTACAAGGTATCGTACACCGGGCCCAAGATAGAGCGGCTTGGAGAGCACTGGTAAAGAGTGTCCACAGTTGTCATGTCCCTCAGTCATGATGGATACGACAAGGAAGATAAAAGCGTAGTTTAAATTTGTATCGTTGTTAACACGCCCTTTAATCATTCCTTCCGATTCAATAATGTTGTATATTTAGCGAAGAAGTAAATCCTATGCTGGCGTCATTTGTAAAATACTACGATCGACCAACCATATTTGTGCAGGTATTTGGAGTGAGTTTCGTACCCAAAGTAGTTCTGTTATAGTAAAACCACCAAAAGCACAGTTATTTTAATATAATAATTGTAAGATCTCAGTTTTCTAAGTACTTTATGTATACCTAATGTATGAGTCACGGCGATTCTGACTTGAAATTAATCTTGTTCATAACAACTAATGAAGGATAATCGCCGGGGATTGCCCGCAAACAAACGTATTAAATCAGCATGCGGTGTACTAGCCAAAGATATTTGTACATACAGATGTGCAAGCTGTGCAAATTGTCTTAAAGTTTAGAAATGTTCTCAGAAAAGTTTATAATATTTCATGGAAACTGATATTCTGGAAATTGAAAGTTACAATCTTCATTTAAAAATATAAAAAAAATATAAAAATTCCGCAATTTTAATACCTTGGATTTCGTCATTGATTTACAAATTAGGTACCATTTTTACAGCTGATAGCACTTGGCTCCTGGACTATATTTACGTATGAAACAGGTTTCATGGTGTTTTTCGGCGAAAATTGGAAAACAAATTTGTTACGTAAAACACCCTGTTAATGAGATAATTAAATGAGATCTCATTGAACAGATTGCTCGTAACTTGACGGAACAAAGTATGTCATTCTTTTCATATTTATTTGACATTTATTGTGACATTTCCACACTATGGCACTGCAAAGTTATTACATACTTACCTTGGTCTCTAAAAAAAATTGTCTTCATTTTTTTTGGCGTTTATTTTTCCCGTATGCCGTATACGGGATTTAACAAATACCGTAGTGATAGCAAAATTTGTATGGCGACTTCCAAAATCCAAGACCACAGCCATAGAGAAAAAAGAACTACATAGAGTGCTCGAGATCCTGACCTGCACGGCGGCTACAGGTAGATATAGCAAAATTTTATGTCCTGTAACCGTAAGTATTTGCAAAATAAGTACGCAATTTTAGCATGCGATAGCATACTTGCAATAGCACCCTTTAGCAGCTGAAAACATGTAACAGCATACTTTAAAATACTGATGGGGGAATTACTTGAACACATACAATTTTATACAGATGTTAAATAGCAAAATGGCTACTTTATAACTGTCAAAACAACATTTACAATACCGAAACAGAATAGCCTAATGACGAAAAGATCTAATCAGCACTTGGCACTTAAACACCACGCTTTATTGCATACTCCCGTCCAGGGGGCGCATTCGGAAACGGAAACTAATGCTGATGTAACATCAATTAAGCAGTTATCAGATATTGTTTTTTTTTTTGCAAATTATAGCCGTTTATCTTCTTCTTCTTGTTGTGCCATGTCATCATCTGACGTCGGCCACCATCTCTCGGAACTTATTTATCTTCTAAAAGGTTCAAAAACGTTCAGGAATACCGACGTCTTTTCTGTAGTTACGACGACCTTAAGGTGGTTCGAATTCCATGCAAAAACAAGTGCGTTTTATTAAGTTATTTTATTACACACTATTACTATATAGTACGCGTATGCGCATCTATTTACTTTCGAATACTTGTTTTCGCTAAATTGATAGAAAAATCTTGTTTTGTACAAAAATCGTGAAAAAACGGTTCCTTATTTTATTTTCAGTATTTTGAACAATAATATGCAAGACCTATTAAATAACTAATAACGGCCCGATTCGAAGAATGATTAAGACACGAAGTTCTTACTCTCCCTCTTCTCTTTAAAAGATGATAACTAAACGACATGTCAAAATTGGCGTTTATTTCGATTCCGCTGTGATCGCAATAAGATCTATCTACGATATTTCTAACGTCAAGGTGACATTGGTTGCCCGAATCGAGCTGCTTCTGTCAATCACTTCTGCTATTGTGCAAACGATATCTAAATGAGAACTTATCTAAACCAGTACTTACTTAACGTTATAGTATCTCATTCTTCGAATCGGGCCGTAATTTAGAATTTATTTAGATTATTATTTGTGATATTTAAAATGTATTAATCCTCTTCTTCATTTCGCTAAATATACAGGGTTGCATGCGTCTCGTTTTTTATATAAACTATTGTAAGCGACTCGGCAGCACAGGCTCAGCCTAGTGTCAAAAATTGTAAAATGCTTTCCGCCAATTTTTTTTTGTATTTGTCAACGGTGGAACCTGTCCCGAACTAGGGAAAATGTTTTTATTCTTGTTTCAAATATTCTACACGTTTAGGTATATGGGACTAAACGCATCGCGCCCGCTTCTATAATGTGATCGCCGACCAAGAAAGCACAACACCTAGAAAGCAAATCAATACACTTTCAATACAGTTTCACACAGTCTGTGAGACGAGAATTATCCTCCTGACAACAAACGTTGATTAGTAACTTACACACACATACACACACCCGCAATTACACTCATTGTCACATAATTACTACCAACATTTGTCATTGCACCCACGCCACTGTATGCACTTCACATAGCTTCTATGATTAGATGATTAAGGGTTAGAATAGATTAATTTAAAAAGCTAATTTTGTTGGTCGGGTCGATCGGTGTTAAGACAACAAAGGAAGCGTTTTTGAAATTAGAATTAGTTTTTTAACGATTTGTGTTGTTTCCCCAATAAAGAAGCGGAAAATTCTTTTTTTTTTGTTAATTTTGTATGCCATTAAAAGGTAACTTTTAATGGTACCAGACCACTGTTTACATTTTCTATAAGAATGAAGGCAATCTTAACACGTTTACTGCGTTACGGGGGCTTACGAACCCCGTGCGATGTCATCACTCAGTGCGAGGTATAAAAATCGCGTTTACTCGCTGGTGCGGAAGCTGTATCTTTGTTATTTTTTACGTACGATAAAGACAAATATACATTTGTATTTCTCATTAGAAGTATTATCATGTGATATATTAAACATATACGGGGTCCAAGAAACCCCGTACCGACCAGGGAACAATTGCTCTCTAGTGCGATACGGGTCCTTTGAACCCGTGTGGGCTATGACCACAGTATCACAGTGCAGTCACCTTTGCAGGACTTGTTATCGGTAATTTAAAAATAAAGCGCTCGCCAATAGCAAAAACAAGGATGAAGCTACCCTTCAACGTCAAGATCATCGAGGGGACAATCGGCAAATATGTTTAGAAATCGGTTTTGACATCAATCAGTTTAAGACATTGAGCGTCAGAAACTGTTTTAATAATAAAAATGAAATCTGAACCTCAAAATAGACTAATAGGCGGGCTACAATACGTGTTTTAAAAATGTAATGTCGGTGGTGGTTTATATTCTTTTACATTTTTGTTACTTAATGATATCAACGGGATTTATAAAACTCGACAGTTTAAAGTGTTATATTTTTGTTACTTGTTTATTTTTTTGCAAATTACTCTTCGCGAAAAAAATTACTCTTCCATAGAAAATGTCAAGGTCAGGAATATAGAATAGAATAGAAGCGTTTATTTGCAAGAATACGTAGGGAGTCAAAATGTATGAAAAGGCCAGTTTTTTTTCGCGATTTCGCATTTGGCCCCATAGTAAAAGTTGCTGAGTATGACGTATATATTCACCCCGTAAATTATTGCAGGTGACTAAATAAACATCTTGTAGATGGTCTTCTCCACATGGACTTTAACGAAACCGCTTTGTATATTCAATTCAATTCAATGTATTTATTTCAGACTCTGGGTCTATAAAATTGTTAGTATTACAAGTAAGTACTTAAATCTAGGAGTTAGTGCCTACATGCTACAGATATATTCAAATAATAAATAATAACCAAAACATAAAATAAATAAATAATAATAAGTAAATTACATTAAATTCCATTAAATCATATTATTTATTATTAAAAATGAGAGGTCTGTCGCTTGTATGGACATAATTCCAATGCATCCTAACAGGGCAATCATATTTTTCAAAAACAGCACTCAGGAGGCTGTTAGTACTCTCTCGTACTCTGCGCATCAGGGATTAACATAAGAATTTAAATTCGATTCAATCAATATTTTCTTCATCTTTATCGTAAATTCTTACCATTGCAATAATATACACCGCAAGCAATTAATCATTACATCTGAACACTGGAATTACCCGCTTCGAGTCACTTCCTTCTAAATTTATTAATTACAAATGGTTTTAATTAAATAATTAAGTGTAATTGCACCGTTGCATCAAAGCGTAAGTAGCGTGCGAAGGACCGTCATTAGTGGCAGAGTTTTAGAGATCCGTGGGACGATGGCAGGAAAGCTGGATCTCAAAAGCCGCAAACAAGAGAATTTGCCTGGCACATTTTGTTAAAATGAACAGCTTTTTTGAAACGCAGGAAACATAAGCAGACATACTTTGTATATAAAGCACAAATATTGTCAGGTATTAAAACTGCCTGTTTATACCTGATTACCTGACAATGTTTGTATCCAGCAGAGTAATTTTAAGGGGCTTCCCGCGGTTTTCAACCATTTTTGACAAGTTTTGAGCCGTTACTCTTACATTTGCACTACAGATAGAATTATAAGATAAACGGCTATCAGATCTTTTATCTCCATTCTTGTCTGTCGGATTCTGAAAGAAATGAATACTTATTTTTTATGATTTTTCTTAAACACTGTCTAAAAAAAATCACATTTTTCATAACCCGATTGCTGTGAAGGATCTTACATATACGAAATATTTGGGTTCGTCTTTGACGTCTCTAAAAACTGACGTCTGTAAAATTGTTCAATTTTGATGTCAAATATCTCCAAGACAATGAACTTTGAAGTACATAAATATGGGATACTATATTGCTTAAAGCCGTTTGTGTTAATATGATAAGCTACAACAACCATTACAAAACTAAGGTATTCAGATCGAAGGTCATTGGCGCCAGCGCCCCTTAACAGCGTTGTGTAGAATTTGCAATGTCCATGTCTAATTTATTCTTAAATATTAAATTGACTCTTTGGGCCGATACGATACTATGTCCTCTGGAAGCTTGTTTCAAGCCTCACCCCACTTTGTTGCTTATGAAGTGTCTTTTTTAACAATTGCCTACCTATTTATCAAACGTCCGCCGTCTATCTGACCCAGCGTGTTTGCCTTATTTTGTTGTTTCGTTGCATTCTCGGCTCCATTTTTCGCCTTCCGTGTGTCGGCACATTTCTGTTAATTTGGTGTTAAGATTGTCGGTTTACTAGGATCCCCAGTATATATTTTCGAAACTGCCTAAAATCTCAAATATTAGAGTTACGTTATGCAGGTATTATGAGCATGTTAGTCGGACCACGCTAAGTTTTATCTTATATGAATATCTAAGCATTCTTTCTACCAATTTGTGCAGAGTTAGCGTGGTCAGAGTCTACTCCCTATTCAACACGTCATTTGCAACATGTCAAGCTTGACAGGTGATGAAAATGATGATATCGACACACCCGTTTTTTTTATTAATTTTACGCTTGGCATTTGATGTAAGTAATGGTGTTGATGTACTGTTTTTATTTACATCGTAATTTCTTTATCAATATACTGTATGTTTATTAACTAAAACCATTCACTCAAACCCGTAAATGGTTAGGTCATTCTGAGTAACTTTTACTTTAGCTTTAGAACCAACCCCGAAATCACGAAATAAAATTTTGCTATTTCCTACATTTTAGCTGGTCTGGCGTTGAAATTTTCTATGGGAGGGTAAATTTTTTTTTTCGTGATTTCGGGCTTGGCCCCATAATAAAAGTTACTCAGTGTGACCTAAATATTAACAGGTTTGAGTAAATGGTCTTAGTCAATAAACATACTGTATATTATTTACATTTCAATCGTAGGTCAGAAGGCTATCGTTTTAAATTAAAACTAAGACTAATCTAAAAATTAAATAATTAATTCATTTTAATTTTTAAGCTTATCGCGAGGTCTACTTACAGGTCACAGAGGCAGCTAGGAGGAGGTAGGAGGTAGAGGTAGGTAGAGGTAGCTGTAAGTAGACCTCGCGATAAGCTTAAAAATACTTCGTTGAGTCATTAACACAATAAACTGATAATGGTCATAAGTGCCTCCTGGCGCTTAAGTCCTTTATACCAATTTTCGTGATTTTAAACTTTTTCCAATAACAAAAGGACAGAAAACTTTTATATATAGATACCGAACCTGCTCACGTAATTTCACGGAAATCGGTTAAGAAATGCGACACCGTTCATTTTTATACGCAGTAGCTGTCAAGAAAAATGTTTGTAGTCATTTTTTGGAAGTTTAGCTCATTAATTTATTTACATATTAATCTTTTAAGTAGAAAAAAAATCGGTAAAAACATATTTCTTCAATATATTTTCTTTAATTAAGCCCAACCAAACGAGACTTGAAGGAACTGTCATGGAGACCATCATTCGAGGCGAGAAGTATAGTGATGTCTCGTTGGCTCAACTCAAGACATGCCGAGAACGAGTGCTCGCTTCTCGTCTCGTCTCGCGCTTCTCCGATTGGATCGGAGCGGTGCCGAGACTCTCAGTGTGTACAGCCGGTATCATAACACTCGAGTTTGGTCACAAATGTCAAACGAGTTGATATGTCCTGGGTGCCGTTCAATTTTAATACAAACTTTTAGCATAATTTCATTTAACTACTATTGAACCTCATAATAAACATTATGTATAAAAACAAAACATATAAAGTTGTTAGTCATACTAATTTAATGACAGAATGCTCTATCATCATAAAAACATTCTTCATAACAATCCTTAGGAATAATTTTTCTTGTTATAACATACATTTCGTATAATAATTAAAATATAGTACTAAATTTTAACGAATGGTGACATAGTGTTCTATGATAAATATACTTGTAGTCAATCAAACTATTAAATTATACAACAATCTACCTATTCAACTTTAAAGTTGGTCGCCGTTAGGTACGACGACGAGCGAAGCGAGGAGGAGTGTTAGGTAGAACTGCGACCATATGGGGAAAACCATATGTCTTGGAAATTGTATTTTTGCTTGTTCATTTTCACTAGGCGTTTATATGAAGTTTATCTGAATCCTTTAGGAACCACAAAGGTTCCAACTCACACTGGCCGCTGCTTTGCGGTAAAATATATGTCGACAGACGTAAAGTACGGATGTAGGTAAGTTTGACGCTTAGAAAAATCGATTATGTTCCATGCAAATATAATGTTTTATGTTTTTTTATTAATTAGTAATTCAGTGTTGTTAAACTTTCAGCAAACTCAATCAAATAAAATTTATGAACGATTTCCCGTGGTTTGATTGTGAAACCACACCTTCAACATTATGCTGTTGGTTTTCATGAATAAAAAACGTTCTGAGTATAAAATAGTATACAGAGTGAACATTATACTGGTTGCCTGTTATGCAAATACATTACTATGCTACTAAACTATAATTACTTTCGAAATTATGCAATTCGTTTATATTGTATTTGTTTTTATACCAAATCATAATTTCTGCATATCAAAATTATGCAATTCAAATTATGAAAAATGAAATTTCGCAAATTGTTATTATTAAAAACATTACACACCCGATATGTCCTATATTCGCGAGGCGCCAGCCAATAAATGTATGGCCCTGTTATCCAGTGTAAAAGTGCCCTTATGATCCAAGCTACTTAGTATGGCCCTGAGATTAGTTGGCTATAGCTGCTTAGTGCTTAGTATCCAAGCTGATACCGATCAGTCTTGTCTCAGTCATTATCTATACGTAATTAGGTGTACTGTACGCCACGACTCGAAGTGTACCTACTTATTGTTTTATGGGTTAAACCATTGGAAAAGTTTGAGTTAGGTACGTTAAATTAATTTCAAATTTGAAAAGGAACAAGATATGGCTATCGCGCGGGTTTTAACGTTTTACTTCAATAACTCTAAAAATATACTTCTGGTTAAGAGGGAACAATAGCTTTTTGAATGTAACGAACGAAGTAACGGAAATTCCATTTCGGGAGAAAACGGTTTCCACTAACTAAATGTTAACAAATCACTTTGATTTTGATGTCGATCGCTTCAACATAATATTCTAGGTTTATAGGTTTCGCATTTTGGAAAAAAACAATGTTTTTGTTTTACAAACATTGAAAAAAAGGAAAACCTATAAACCTAGTTTTTCATTGTGTCAATAACATACTATAAAATCATGGAGAATGGAAAATATTTAGAAGTGGAAAACGTTTTCTCTTTTTGTATCGACGTATATAGTTTGTCAAAGGACTATCTCATTTCAAACATAGACAGAGGGAGTCATACTATCTTTGTCTTACACTAGTACTAGCATCCAAAAGAAAAGGATGAGTATAGATTTTTTTGTTCTTATTTACTGACAAATTGGTTTGACCAACTATACCAGTTCTTCCTTCTTTCCTTTCTTATTAAAATTCTGCTCGTCACGTCCCTGGGTTATAGCACTAGCAATTTTATACTAGAATTATACTGTTATAGTATGCAGATTAATATATAATTGAAATAATATGAAAATTAGATATGTTTTCAATTTTATAATACTGATAAAATACTTTATTATGAACAAATTAGGTACAAACAAATGTATGATAGCAGAAACCAGGAAAATAGTCATTAGTAACCTGCTCATTAAAAAAATATCTTACTTAAATCTTAATTCTTAACATAATATTAATGATGGATTCTTAAATTCTAATTTTAACCCATGTGTATGTTTAACATAGTCCAACATTACAAGGAAAACTGTCCGTAATAGACGTAATGAGCTATGCTAATCACGGCGGATGTAATGCGTAGATAATTACGTAAATAATGTATACTACGATATAATTACATTAAATAATGTATGGTCGCGTTTATAATTTTCTGGTCCGTGAGCTTTAGTAAAGGGTTATGGCTTTGTTTTTTATCATTAAATTATTAAGAAATCAACGTTTTTGGTAGATGATAATCTATTTAAAAATAAAAGAAGTAAGGAATAACTACGAGCCAGGATTATCCTCGACACCAGGATTCGATCCTCGTGGATTCAAACCCACGACCTCTGGATTGAATATATGACGTCATATCCACTCGGCCACCACCGTTTTTCTGGCTCGTGCCTATTACTTTTTCGAAACTTATGTACGAAATGTCATTTGATATTCACCACTAGCTTTTCGGTGAAAGAAAACATGGTACAAACCTGCATACATCTGCGAAGAAATTCAAAGGTGTCGGTGAAGTCCCCAATACGCATTGGGCTAGAGTGGGGACTATAGCCCAAGCCTTCTCGCGCATGAGAGGAGGCCCCCAGCAGTGGACGTATATAGAATAGAATAGAATTTGTTTTATTCATAAACACACAATTCATATAGGCTGAATTATTATTATTTTTATTTCGTTTTTTATATTTTCTCGGCTTTCCCCGGAGTACTATGAATGAATGAATTTTTTTTATTTCACAATTTTTCAAATCCATATTTTTGTTTGTAGTTACACATGTAGAAAAATGGTTAGTAAACAATGATGACTATCAATAAATTAATAAATTTAAATTAAAATATAAATAAAATTTAAATTTAAATATAGTACATTACGATACAAGTGCGAAAAATAGGAAATTCGAAACGAGTGGCGATAAATTAAAACACGACCGAAGGGAGTGTTTTAAATCGACACGAGTTGCGAATTACCTATTCGCACATGTATCGTACAACGTTTTACAGTACATATGGCCCTTTAAATGTTCGACACAGTAACGTAATATGCTACTTCTCGCACTAGTGCTATAAAGTAGCCCCATATGTACTGTAAAAACATAAATAATCCTATTACAATATTTTCCTGGTGATAAAACTCGACAGCATGTGTTTTCTCACCCAGAAAAAGCACGAGCCTATATTATTAGGAAATAAGTAGGTACTATACATAGTAACGGGGGTACAAACGGATGATAGTGATGACAATTTTTTCCGCGGGAAATTCCGTACGCAAGCGTGGGTATTCTTCCTTCCGTCGACTACAGAGCGATCTGTTGTTGATAGTTGGTACTAAATACTACCAGTGATTTTTGGATAGAGTCAGCAATAGCGTATTGGGAGCTTGCACGACTGTCACGCAACCTAGTGTCCGCAAGTCTAGGGGAAAACGTCAATTCACTACATCTTATAAAACTACTCCAAAACTAAAAACTACTGAACGGATTTTCATACGACTTTCATCTATCAATAGAGTGATTCTTGAGGAAGGCTTAAGTATGTAACTTATTAAGGTTTTGTGTAAATTGTTTGAAATATAACGATGTTTTCGGAAAAAAACACGCTGGCTAGGAGCTTTAATCGAAAACGCTGCCTAATCCGTTTGAGCTATAACAACACAATGTATGGTGGGGTTGTTTCTCATTCATAGGTCTACAAAAAAGTCCGCGATGTTAAATGTCTATCTTTTAAGGATAACTTACTATATCCATTCTTAACTTCTAGAAAAAGATCACGTAATATGTGGCATTTGCAAAGCTATTTACATGGATACATTATTAACTATTATCAAAATAAATACGTTAGTTATATTAAGCATTTCATACAGATTAGAATGGTCCCTTACAGCATACAATTTAAATGAATATTTCAGGAGTAATCGTAAATCAAAGTTTCATTTCGAGCCATATAATTGTACGAAATGTTAAAGACGCTATCCGCAGTTAGTTCAAATTTTTACCACCTTATGCGCTGGGATCGCTTTACTTACCCCCACCATGCACTTCGCACGGTCCCAATAGTAATAGAATTATACGATGGTGTCTTTTAATAATTACCTCGTATACGGATTTACACCGTACAAATATATTAGATATATTTCTATAAGTCTTTCAATCACATGAGTATATAAATCTTCAGTTACTGTTCTACTAAATATTGTGATTTGTGTTTTTTTTAAGTAGTCACGCTAGTTATTTGTTTATATTCCAAAGCCATTGCATATTTTATTTTAATACAAATTATTTCCTTTTAGCTATTATACAGAACGAAAAATCTGAATGGGTAACTTAGCCAAAGTTTAAAACAACATATTCAGCTAACTATCTCCGTTCTGCTTTGTATTAGATAATCAAAAAGTCATCCCTTTCTCTAACTACACTAAAATAATCCAAGGCGGTGACCTGATCTATTCAATCATCATTACATACATAGTAGTGTCAATAGTAGGTAGTGATATCTTATTCTCAAGTACAAAGCCTGCACCTAATAAAAGTCTCTTTTTGACCCAGTAGTTGACTGGTAGAGAATGCCTTAAGGCATTAAGTCCACCATTTGTACTTAATATTTTATGTGCAATAAAGTATAAATAAATAAATAAATAGATATTGTATTTTAAAAACGAAAGTCAATTCTTTTTTTTTAGCTCTTATATTTAAACATACAGGGTGAAGCTTTGGAAATTTCAACAGTTAAATATCAAATTACCATTCAGTTATTAGTACTTATATCTACTACCACCTACTACTTGCTTTGTTTCAATTAAAAATTCATCCCATAGACCGACTTCCATCTAGCTACACTAATATATTCCTTAGCGATATCCCGATCTATTTATCACCATTACCCGCGGATTAGGCGCGTCACGGCTAAGGTAATTATACGTTGGAATACTTAATGCCCGACGTAATTATATGGGCGCATTAGTTTGATAACGACCGATTTTACTTAGCGCCGTTCCTTGGAATTAGAATAGAACTTTAGGTTTGATTTGGGTTTGGTATAAAAACGATATGTTTCGCGCATAAATAGTTGGTGAGGACCAATGATTGGTCCCTGTGGAAGTACTTGCAAGAGGCCATTGTCCAGCAATGTCTTTTTCTTTTCTCATGCTCGGAAAATTGTGCAGAAAATGATACGTTTCTGCACTAGAGCACTACACTTTCTAAGTACGGTTCTTTTTTTTAAGATCAGCAATTAAAATTATTAACATCTAGTAGCCCACCATACAAGAAAAATCGGCAGTAAACTTTTAATCAATTTTATAGCTTAGAAATTCAATATTTTAAGTAAGTAAGTGTGGTTATTACACAAAATGTATAACGTCACGACGCTCTATGTTGTTTTTCAATAAATACAGTCTTAGTAAATAATTTTAAACCATGGCTACTATAACTTTGTTAAAGTGTGAAGAAGAAAAAAGGAAATAATTTTATTAATATACTGAGCAAGACACTGTCGGACAGCATTATTCTCAAGATTGAGTTTATCAACTTATATCACGCGGGTTTCAAGGGATTGATTTTATCACGTGATTAAAGTGACCACCTAGTTGTCCAAGTCGGTTAAGGGTCGGCAACGCGCATGTAATCCCTCTGGTGTTGCAGGCGTCCATAGGCTACGGTGACTGCTTAACATCAGGCGAGCCGTATGCTTGTTTGCCACCGTCGTGGTATTTAAAAAAACGGTAAGCCAAGAAGGCTTGTGTTGTGAGTACTCAGACAACGTCGATATATATAAATTATAAATACTTAAATTTCTAGAAAATACCCACGACTCACACACGGAAATATGTATAATAGGAACAAATAATGCATGTGTTCATCACACAAATAAATGCATTTACCGGCTTTTGCACCCAGGACCATGAGTTTCATAGGCAGGGTCACTAATTCACTACCAACTAGGCCAGGCCGGTCGTCAAAATGTTATATTATAAAATGCACTTTAAATAAACCAGTACAATCTAGATTCTTCTAACAGTGCTGTAGTCCTATTAGTGTCACACACACAAACAGCCGCCAGATAATGTTAAGCAGTCATTAATGGCTAATTGCTTTGCATTACCTGCCGAGCTAAGGATTTGTTCCAGTTTGCGCAGTTTTAGAGCTATAAATATCATATACTTTGAAACAGGATGAGGATATTTGCCGCGGATCGGGATTATTTAGGTTTAGCACTTATTTTATGATTTACAGGAAAAAAGTGATGGATATGGTATTGGTATTTTATTTATTCATGGTCTTCAAGTTCCTAACTACTTTTAAACTGTACCTAAAAACAAAGTCGTTCCAACCTCAACAGGTATGATGATCTATTCATCGTCGAATTGATTAAAAACCTAAAAGTTACTTATAATCAAGACAACTTAAAAGAAACAAATTAAATTAATATATTTAATAAAGAAGTTTAATTTGTTCCCTAGTTGTGACGAGTTGATTGTTACTTTTCGGATACTGTACCCCTAGTGTAAATAAATTCGATTTCGAAACGTGACGTACGCGTTTGCGTTTAGTCTCATTTTGTATTGGATTTAGAAAGAGCGCGCCAAGCGGGACGTTTTGGTAACTCAAAATCCTATACAAAATGAGACTTAACGCAAACGCGTTCGTCACGTTATGATGTCGATCAAATTTACACTAGGGGTACTGATCATAAAATGAATGAAGAATGCCTCTTGTCTATTTTTTCCTACTTAACCCTTTGAATTTGTTCTACTTAACCCTATCATGTGCGGTGCGTCATTGTGAACGTGAACTTTGTCGACTTATACGATGGTTAATATCTTTGGCGGTCCAAGGGTTGTTTACAGATTTCCTGTACCTAGTGTCTAATAGTACTCCCAATTATAACAACAATACTTCTCCAGTTACTGCACATGCCTTAATAAGTAAACGAGATAATTGACTGTTTATGTTAATTGCTAACCGCCAATACTGCAGCTTTCAAAGCTCAAGATAAACAAGGTCAACTCTGTCTGATGATAATAGTTTATATTTGAAGCGTTAACTTGGTTCTTTGTACTTAACTATTTATCTGAATTAAACGCGTTGTTTTCTTTTACCAAAAGTTATTGATAGACAGGATTACATCCTGCGATTTTCGCTTTCAAAGTCACATAACTGTGCACTATAATTGTAACATATGGATAAACCATTTTTCGGAAAGTTTAAATCTCAATTGGATATTTTACCCTATATTATAGCTGGCAATACCTTGAAAGTAACATTAGATGGTACGACTAATTTTTAAGAGTGCTCTAACGTTTTGGCGTTGAGCAAGTTTAGGTATTTTACGCGCGGTGCAAGCTCAGTATGCCGATCCTTTTTATCATATGTTTCCATTGGTGCTTCGTCGGCTAAAATACTTTTGTACCATATCCATTTTTGAGCTGATTATTCCTATAATTACAAAAAATATGGTATGATTTGAAATTCATCGGTTAATTTTTTTTTTTTCAAAAAGGTTGTGCCATATCCGCATTTTAATATCGGATAAGATACTCTGTTTAAAGAAAATTAACATATAACTTTTACATTTAACACGTTTAAATGTTAAACGTGAACTCGTCAAAAAAAGATATGGCAATACTAAAAATGCTTTTATTTCATGATTACCACTATATTCCACATATTTGTATGGTTCTATACTAGTAAACATGTTCCTAAATGATAAATATGTTGAATACCTATTTCCTAAATATAAAACTATTAATATAACTTTTTTTTTGCTTTTTTTTCCTCTCAGTATAGTGTTGAATACCTATTTCCTAAATATAAAACTATTAATGTAACTTTTTTTTTTGCTTTTTTTTCCTCTCAGTAAGTATAGTGTTGAATACCTATTTCCTAAATATAAAACTATTAATGTAACTTTTTTTTTTTAGCTTTTTTTCCTCTCAGTATAGCGAACCACTACAGTGCGTATAGCACACACGTATTCTCACCCGAATTATAATTTGTCCACTATGATCTACAAATTCATCTCACAGAGAAATATAAACATTGAAAAATCACCCTGTATCTTACATTGGTATAAATTAATTATAATTGAGATAATAAGATATCAACTTATACAATTAACTAAGTCATTATTGCGCAATATTTAAATAATCTGAAGGGCCAATTTTATTGCAGTTATTAATATAATAAGGAAACATATAATTAAATTCAAATTAATACAAGGTATAACTAGCAATACTTTAGTAAACTAGTAAACAAAACATAATTATAAATATCTATTTTGTTTTGTGTTAATTAACATTATTAATGAGTAATTATTTTTGTGGTATAAATCAAAGCTGTCACATACTTATTAATATATAAAACAATCACAAATACATATAGGTATAAATACTAGTACTTACATATTGAACCAAGAGATATGTGCCAACCATTGCCGAATGGAGTGAGAGCGCCAATAGTTCGAGTCAGAAATGAGGAGAAAAGGATTGCTTTCACATCTCATAATAAAAAACCTATTTTTCATTCCGAATACGAGGATAATAAAATACTATATATATTTTACTAAACATTAATAATCCTATATACGTCTCACTGCTGGGCACAGGCCTCCTCTCATGTACGGGAGTGCTTGGGCTATAGTCCCCACGCTAGCCCAATGCGAACTGGAGGTGGAGACTTCACATACCCCTTTGAATTTCTTCGCAGATGCAGGTTTCCTCACGTTTTTCTTCACCGAAAAGCTAGTAGTGAATGATATTTCGTACATAAGTTCCGATAAACTCATTGGTACGACCAGGATTTGAACCCGCGACCTCAGGATTGAAAGTCGGGACGTCATATTCACTCGGCCACCATCGCTTAAATATTACTTAAGTATAAACTTTTACCCCCTTATTCATAAACGTGCACTAAAGTTACGATGCCGCTAATAATCGTTTGTCCCTTTCCATCATACAAGTACGTCCGAAAGGGACAAACGATTATTAGCGGCATCGTAACTTTAGTACATGTTTATGAATAAGGGGGTTCGTATTTATACTATTTATTGAGGTAACTTTCACTGAACAATTGAATAAATGTAAATAGTCGCGTACTGTGTGGTTCAAGAGGAATTTCGTCCCACGGACGCGGACGCGGAAATCGGACAGGCTATACATGTATTGATAACAAAATGATATCATTTTAACACCAAAATCTACGTTCGAATTTGGCTTCAAATATAAGTAATAACGCCTCGCATGTGTGCGTCAGCTCAAAGACATTAACTTAATGCGACCTCATAATTACTAGTCGAGGCATTAATTCTCGCATCCATAATTTAGTTTAATACGCGGCACTGTTGGCCTACAATCTCGATAAATATTGTATGTCATTTGACATCAATTAAGTTGATATTAGAATACCAATTCTAATGCTTTGTTTTTATGTCATTATATTTTTTGTGCCTCACAAGCGTTTTTACTCGTAGTTTTAAGTATTCCATGTATAAGTATTCTTGACTTATGTCATTAGAAATAGAGGTGACAACAGGGTGTCAATTATATGGCATTAGCGTATCGAGCACTTGAGACGTTTAGGTTACCTATCCGGATGCGTAGACAAAATGTCAATCGTTCATGCTCCGTATCGTAGCGTAGTCATCTCTCTCTATCACTTCTATATTAGTGCGACAGAGACAGTTGCGTTTCGTTCCCTACGGAGCGTTAAAGATTAGCATCTTGTCTACGCACCCAGTTCATCATTTGCTTGCCCTTTTCCCATTACTTGGAGTCGGTGCAGCTTTTTTTTCATTTCTCACATGTTCTGAAAGTGAGCCCTGAAAGTGTTGGTCTATGAAGTGTCCAGAAAGTGATAAGTTTCAGCTCTACTTTACCTAAATTGTTAATTGACAGTACCTTCACGAAATACTATGTAAGTTTATACTTAGTCATGTTTTTTTTTAAATACATGTGTCGGGTATTTTACTCTCCTCGTATTCGGAATGAAAATTAGAATTTTCAGCTTGGGTAAAAGGCACTATTTCAGTCTCAGACTGTTAAAAATTGGTGTCCCATAAAAATGACAAATTTGTGACACATTTTCACATACATTTTGTACAGACCGTCACAGAACTGACGCCCAAAATTTTTATAAAAAACTGGGAACACTTTTTTGTTTCGATCAAATAGTTCTCGTGATTCTGGGTCGAGATAACTCAAAATATGTTCGTTTTAAGAAAAAAAGTAAATGGTACCAATTTTTCTGAAAACCAAATGTACTGAAGTTAGTGAGTGATTTCAAGCTAATATGGTTAGCTATTCATATTTATTTATTTTAACTTGATATACATAATCACCTAATAAAACTCTTAGAGGAAATACGTTTTTTACGCAAATAAACGCAAAATAAGAATTTTTCAAAGATAAAAATCTTCGTTGACTCTTTTTGATACATTTGAGCATTTAGCTCGTCCCCTACGTCAATTAAACATATCGTAATCACAGTTTATGTGAAATTTTAATAGCTTTCAACATTAAAAAAATTAAAGCTTACAAACCGTACACCAGTCGAAATCATAATAAAATAATAAAACCATTAAAAAATCGCAAATAACAGTTGTAAAACTGCGGCCAAGATCGCTCCCAAAACATTTTCATGAGCATTAACTTTATTAAAATACAATTATTGTGGTCAATAAAAATTATATGTACCGCCTTGTAATTTATGCAATCTCATATCTAAAAATCTTATGTCATTGGAAAAATAAACTTGTCTACTACTACTTAAAGTAGCATTTCGAGGTACTGAAAAATTTAAGATATGCCAAAAGTACATGCAAGTCAGTCTGTATAGTACGAAGTTAATCATCGCCAGAGGGCGACATTATGCGTTCGTCAAAATATTCACAGTAAATGGCTTTTTATGCACATATCATTATTAATGTTATAAAGGTCATATTGGATTGACAGCGAAATTAGCTGGCAATTAAATGGCTGACTAATGCGGACTTTCGATTTTTAACCCTAGCTGTGCGCGCAGGGTTTCAAAGTGTTCAATTGATTTCACATTATTTTGTATAAAAACATTATTTTACTATACAACATATATTGTGCAACGATTTTTCAAGCGCTTTTATGTCTAAACGGGTAAAAAGATATAAAAAAAAACCGGGCAAGTGCGAGTCGGATTCGCCCACCGAGGATTCCGTAATTTTTAGTAATTGCTGTTATAGCGGCAACAGAAATTACATCATCAGTGAAAATTTTAACTGTTCATTAGTTGACAGACGGATGGACGGACAGCGGAGTCTTAGTAATATTGTGAATTTTGTCGGTCCTTTTATTTTATTTATTTACCGTCGTCATATAACGCGAAAAAAAAACAAGTTAAAACATAGTACTATATTATATAGTCTGTCAAGCCATTTCCGTCAGTAGAAAATTTGAATTTCGCGCCTCTTTCTACTGACAAAGTTATTTGACAGACTATAGTAGTATAACACAGTCACAAATTATTAAATTTAATTTTTTAAAATATTTCACGTTACTCACATTAAAGTTCTTTCAATTGTGCACCCAAGAACATTTAAAACTGACCTCGTTATTAATAAATTATCATGCAAATTTCCAACAAAAATTATAAACAACGTTTTGATCACTATCTTACGTTTCAAACACAAAGTTTGACATTAACCCAACGAAAGAAACACAAATTAAACACAACTTTAAAAAAATTATAAAACAAACAATGTCATTTGCCGGCCGGCTGGTTAAAGCCTGCATTAAATTAAAAAAATAATTATCTCAAAAAGGCGTGTGCTATGTTTGATAAATTGAAGGAACAATTAATGCGCTTGTACAGTGTATAAACACAATGCTCGTCTACTTTATGCGTGCTTCCGCTATAGAAGAGAGAGAGAGAGAGAGAGAAAAGAGAAGAAGAGGTGATTGTCTCTTGACGATTACGTAGCGAAGTTTCGAGTTTTATTAAAACATCGACTGTAAACTAATCTTTTCAAATAATAGTCTTAGATTAAAATAAGATTTTAATAAGTGTGAAAAGAGACATGTGCTCCGCAGTGGGACGTATACAATTATACAGTCACACATACTAATAATTATACAGTACAGTCAAAAACAAGATACATAATTTTTGAGCTTTATTGAGCTTACTGTGGGACTTAGTCAATTTGTGTAATAATGTCCTATAATATTTATTTATTATTATTATTTATTTAATTTTACGCTTTCAATTATTCTAAAATCAACTCATTGTAATTTTAATTTGTGACGTCCCCAAATGCGACTATAAAACGTACGTAGTATAAAATGCGCTCTTATACTAAATTTCTAGTTGTTAGTAGAAATGTTGTTACATGATATGACGTACCGTAAACAGTAAGTACCTGTAGTTGAAATTTTTAAAACTGACGGTTTTACACTTGAGAGTTTATCTTGAGAACAACGTTTTGTACTCCTCAATTGTACTCTTTTGTTAAGGCTCCCGCTAACAGCAAATACGTAACGCACGTAAGAAATGGCAACCATCTTCTCTAAGTTACAAGGTTGAAATTGCAATCATAGCACATTCGATAAAGGCACTTGGATATTGAACGCCGTACTAAGTCGTCGCGTTGTGTCGCTTTCAGTGGCGAAATCGAAATGCTTTCTTAATGAGTTCTATTGCAATGTCAACCTTATGATATAGAAGATGGTAGCTATTTGTATGATTTTTTTGTTACTTGCTATTCTTTGTTATTAGCAGTAGCCTTAACCAAAAGTGAACTATGCCATTGTTCATAATCATAAGATAAGCTCTCAATTGCTAAATCAGTTTATAAAATTTCAATCGTGGTATGTGGAACCACTGTCGATGAAACAGTGTTGTGATACTCTCCTTTGAGGTAAGGTCGCGTCGCCTCGTAAAATTGTAGCATTTTAACTTTAATTTTTATTGTCTTCCAATTTATATGCAAACTAAACCAATTATTGATAATTCAACCGTCTGTTTATCAATTAGTGACAAGACCGATTGCCATCTTAGTAAAGGTGCCATGCTAGGGTGGTTATAGAACCAACATTTTTTTAAATAAACTCTTTCATTTAGAACATGTTTTGCCAATTTTGGTCCTTTCTTTTGGTCTCTCAGGAAAGACCGTCTACAATCACTTTCGTCACTTTTAACTATTGCGTATATATATATGTACGAGTACACATGCTAAAAATATATTTTGTGCCAAAAAGAAGGTACTTACCAACTGTCTGTACATATATTTTTTTTGGAAAAAAAAATCTACATCGATAAGTGCATATTATCCAGCAAAATCCTTAATCTAGCACTCCTAAATGACACAGTCAACTTTTTTTAACAAAGAATAACCGCACTAAGCAAACTATATTATGACACTAAATGCCCGGTTGGACCCGGGTATGTCCTTAAACTACGTCCAAAAGAGAGGTATGGGCACTGTGAATGTCATCTCGCCTTGTGTGGTAGGGCACAGCACAGCGGGTGTCATTCCAGATCTAGAGCAGAGCCCAACTGGGGAAGTACCTCCACCGTACAGAAAACCGCAGCCAAATGACACTAGACCCTACTCATGATGTTGTGTTTCTGCCGGGTGTTATGGTCGGCAACGCGCATGTAACACCTCTGGACTTACAAGCGTCTACAGGCTACGGCCACCGCTTACCATCAGGCGGGCCGTATGCTTGTTTGTCACAGACGTAGTATAAAAAAAAACTAAATGCCCACCACACTTTCCTAAATTAGACAACTAAATTTAAGTTACCACAGGGTAAAACAAGCCATCATTTTCCCGTTACATATATTATGTTGTCGCCTTTCCCGACTGCAACGTGTATTTTTATAATTGCCTCTTGCATTTAGCACTGCGCCGGATGGGCCCTAATTAAGCCCCAATTACCGCTAATGCGTGTAATGAAGCTCATGAGTGTATTGTTGAAGAAGTGTCGCGTCACTACGGGCTAGTGTTGTGCCATCAATTAGGAATTAAGTTTTTTTTTTTTGTAATGTGGCAAAATTCTACTACTGTTAGTAGCGAATCGAGCCAATATACAGTGCATGTACACCTGTATAGGTAAAATGGAGAAACTAATTTAAAACATTGTACCCAACACCTACTTCCAACATTTCCATCCTCACCACTTAGATGGTTGGTAGTCCTCAACTGTGCGTTTCTCTAGAAACTTTCTGCCTAGCACAGCTAAACTATGGAATAAACTGTCGCCAGCGGTATTTCCGGACCGATGCGACCTTCAAGAAAAGAGCGTACTCTCATCTTAAAGGCCGGCAACGCACTGACAACCCTTCTTTCTGGTGTTGCAGGTGAGGTGAGGTGATCTGTCTGCTCGTTTGCCTCCTCTAGCATAAAAAAACGTATGCAACGCAATATTCATATGCAAATAAATCATCCATTCATTCATTCATCATGATCTAGGGAATAATTCTGGAACGGCCTCATAGCCTAGTCTATAGTAACCCTGCTTACAAGCAGGAGGTCCTGGGTTCGGATCCCGGTAAGAGCATTTATCTGCGTCTTCTTTAAGAAGATCTGTTCCTGAGTTATGGATGTTATCTATGTACAAGTAACTAAAGTATTTATCTATATTGTCGCATAGTACCCATAATACTTATAAGCTTTGCTTAGTTAACTATTTGAGGCTAGGTTGATCTAAGCAAGATTGTGCCAGAAATATAGGTACAACAAAAATCGAAATATGTATGATTAAAGAATAAAAATTCTTAACAATCAAAAGCAACATATTTTAAAGACACTATTTTAGGGAATTCAATGGAAAATGTTTTGTTCATTGGCAGTAACTTCCATCGTTTTTAAAAAAACAATGAAAAGCTAGAATGAGTCATCAAATTAAGTAAGAGCGTGCGACTTTCAATCCGTAGGTCGCGGGCTTAACCCCGTCTTTTACCAATGAGTTTTTCGGAACTTATGTACTTACGAAATATCATTAAATTTGCTATTTGCCAGTTGCTTTTCAGTAAAGGAAGGATCGTGTGGAAATCGGACTAATCCCAATAAGGCCTAGTTTACCCTCTGCGGTGGAAGGTCAGATTGCAGGACCCCAGGCTCCCATAAAGCGAGGAAGAAGAAGAAGAGTAATCAAAGAGCGGGGTATTTTTCTTACTTACCTACGTAAGATACGTGCAGCCAAATCCATGCTTTCTTCCAATTGGGACTGTAGTTTGAGCTAGGAAGCCGGAATATAAAGAACTAGCTTCCGCCCTGCGTGGGAAGATGATGATGATTGATAAAAACTATCCCATATTTTTCCTCTGGCTTCAAACTATTACCATACTAAATTTCATCTAAATCGGTTCAGCGGTTAAAGCGTGAAAACGTAACAGACAGACAGGCGGACAGAGTTACTTTCGCATTTATTCACAGTCGCTTATCAATACCAGCGGTGGCATCATGGTTCCATTTTTATCACTTGTCACTATGCCCGTCACTTTCGCGCTTACATACTTGATAGAACGTGACAGGCATGGTGACAAATGATAAAGAGCCGACCATCTTAGCCCTACTGACCAAAACTTGCCGACAATTTTTATGTTCACAGTAATGGGCATCACTAGTGACAGTTATACCGAGTTTCAATGAAAACAAGCAAGCGTGTTACACTTCGTACATGTGACCTGATAAATACGTGCACATTCTTTGCCTTATCACGATGTAATAAGGTTGCAAATCGTTGATGTTTGTATGTTCTTGGAGACTGTGTAGAGGTAGACCAAGATAAGTTAGCAGCAATTTTGACAGCCCAGACTGTGAATTTGTATGGCTATCAAAATCGCTGCCAACTTAGCTTGGCCTAACTCAAACTGCAGTAATACCAACCCCAATACCAAGTGATCATTGAGTGTGGCAGTGCCACCACACGGTCGAAATCATATGAAAATCTGACGTTTATAGTGGCTTTGTCGTGTCAAAGTCTGATAGATTGTGTCATTCACGAAGACGTGTGCTTTGACTCATAATGTCATAATATTAAAGGTTAGATTTGACAAATCTGCACGTCACCGTGAATAACACGACTGATTGAGCTTAGCCGCAGAGAGCACAGACGCAGCGCAAAGAGTTATTGCACATTTTTAAAAGCTTTCACTCGTATTCCATTTGAAATGATTGTATGTATAGGTAATTTAACTAATTTATGTATGAACGGCTCAAATCTTGCAAGCTAAATTGCATACATATATAAATTGAGTGACTATGCAATATTATGTACAACACTTCATTTACTTTTCAAGCTGTCCGACTCTGGAACTCCTTACCCGTTGGCATTAGATGCGCTCAATCTCTTGCTGTGTTTAAAAAATCACTCAAAAACATTATTTATCTCTCCCTTAGTGTTTATATAGTAAGGTGACTGTGGGCAAGACCGGCATACTTTATTTATTTTTTACATTGGAGTATTCTAGCTCCGTTAATTATTCACTTACGTGACCGCTTGTAATCACATACGATGAAGAATTTCATATATAATAATTAAGCTATAGTGACAGATCATTTTAATCATTAATTAAGCAAAAACAATAGTATTTTTAAAAATTTGGCGAGTAGACGGACTTCCCGTGTAGTTTAAGGTAAGTCCGTCTAGTAACGTTATCAGCCATACTATGGGTGCTTATGTGTTCGTATTAGAATCCTTACAAAGAATGAAACCAGACAATGAAAAGTGTACTCTAAACTTGTTAATATAGGGTTTAGATTCGAAATAAACACAATTTTTCTTATTAAAAGGTAAGTCCGGCATATACTACGTAAATGGGGTGGTAAACCTTTTTTGGAAAATAATTATACGTACTTATTTTTTTTCTTCTCAAATAAAATACCAATAGTCATTTTAAATTTACTCGTTGTTTTAAATTTACGGAGATCAAAGAGGGTTACATAAATAAGCTCATAGGAGTAGCAAGTTTAAATCAAATAGTGATTGTCAAATCAAATTCCATAACACAAGTAGGTACCCTACATACGTAAATTTTCAGGATAAGTAAGGCGAAGAACCCACGTCACATAGCGGCGTGGCACACGCGGTACAGCGTTGGCGTGGCGCGTAACCTTGTATCACGGTCTAGGCAAATCGCCTAAATCACGATAAGTACAATAAATGTTCCGAAATAAAAAATACGTATGGACTCGTATGGCTGCAGTGATTTTAATCTTCAAAACTATCAAGAAAATATGACTGTACAACCGTATTCTAAAATTCAAGAGGAGTAAAAAGGGTAATAATATGTGTCATAGGTATAATAATATAACATATGAAGGCCCGAATCCCGGTAGGGGCATTTGCTTGTATAATCTACACAGATATTTGTTCCTTCAGTCATGTTTGTTTTTTATATATTTATCTATATGAGTTTCTATATGTCGTCGCCTAGCATCAATAGTAAAAGCTAAGCTATGCTTAGCTTGCGGCCAATATTTATTCATTTATTTACTTAATAGGTATTTTCTTATTTGTATTTTCGGTTACATAGTGCTGAGGATAAAGAACACATTTCTTTACTAGTTTCGAGATTAAAATTGTTAATAAATACAAAACACAAACATCATACGCAATGTCGTAAAAATGCGTATCTGTAGTAACCTTATAAAATCGCAATAAATAATATTGAAGCCATTTAACAGTTGGTAACCTCTGATTCAAGGAAAGTCCGGCATATGACGGACTTGCCTTGTGCATAGTAGACGGACTTTCCAACTTAGCAAAATTTTAATGTGATGAATGATGGAACGTATAATTACAAAACTAAGCCAATATCTTATAATTTAAACACATAATAAAGATTGCCGGGTCTTATATTACTTACGTAGTCGAGTTCTGGTGCAAAATCTGATCACAAACTATTTTTAACAATTTTATTTGCAAAGACTGTCGCACTATCACTTCGAGTTCCATACACGTAATGACTTGTTTACGCGGATTGCTCTGAAGTTCGTTGTCACAGCGCCATCTGTTTTAGAGTGAGGGAACTAGCGCGAAAAACTGGCTTATAAACTCGACGCCAAAGCGGCAAACGCTTTCTAATTCAAGAGTTATAATGTGTTGACGGACTTGCCTTGTAGACGGTCTTGCCCACAGTGACCTTACATAGTTATTTTTACTCTGTGTCTGACATGCTGCTGTCATATCTAGCTATGTTTCGGTTAATTATATATATATTTATATGTATGTTTATGTATGTCTATTTGTATTCCTTATATGTGTATGTTTATTCACTGTAATTGTGTGTGTGAATGTAGGCTTCATAACGGGTTAGCAACACCTACTTTTTCGATTAACTTCTTTATTTCCGCCAAAGGTTGTCTGGAAGAGATCGCTTTTTAGCGATAAGACCGCCTGTTGTCTGCCGCTACATTTAATCAATTGTTTATTTTTCTTGTATCTTTTTACTGAGGTGGGCCAATAAAGAGTATTCTATCTATCTATTTATGTACCATCGAGCTCATCTGTTCTGGAATCTGGACACAGGAGTTGGCCAATGAAGCCAATGCAACTTAATTGTGTTTGGTTTTGTTAAAATTATATCGATATGTATGATTTGCCTGTTGAAGGAAAAATACAGTTCGCGATAAAAGCTTGTATCAAAAATGATTTTTCTGACAAAAAACTTCTTAATAGTGGCATTAGTGATAATTAGGGCTCGGAAAAACGGCCGTCATTTTGAAAAGATAACCCTTCACTGTTCAACAGAGCCTTTCTTATATTTACCAATGTCAAAGATTATAAATATTATAAATATGCCGTAGACTGTGAATGAACATTTTCAATAAATAGATCCTAAATTATGGTCATGTTATCAAAATTTTAGCGTTTTTACAATTTATCTCTGCAATGCAAGTCTGTGGAAAGTTAGCTTTAATCATCATAATAAAGTCATCTAAAATTCCTATCATCCCACAGGCTCGCAGCTTCCAACGGCGAGATCACGATCACGACATCAGCACACTCCGGCACCGGCAGCTCCGCGGGCTCTGCACCAGCTCCATCACCCCATGCGCCCGTCAAGATGTCGCCCGGCTCCGTCAAGAGCTCGCACGACGACGACCTGCTGGCTGACTCGCCAAGTAAGTAGAACCCATTTAACTGATGCGTTACTTGCCTTGGACTCGCCTACAGTTCGATAATAAGCTGCAAAAGAGCTCCATTGGCCACATCATCGGTTGTAGATGCTTGTTACGGCGCTTGTGGGTTGATGGGGTCCCGTATCGCCGTTGATGGCTATAAAGTCCTATAGCAATGCGACATTTTTTCCCACATCGATCGCACACAAATCGCGAGTCCGCAGGAGGTGGTAGAGCATGACGAAGACTTTTCTGCTTAAGGTTCTCCAGCTAGTAATGCTTTGATGTTCCGATTTTAATGTTGTGACGCCATTCCGTTCTCATTTCGGCGAGATTTCTATACTGTGCATCGAGCGCAGGAGTATAAGATGCAAGCTAACTTCTGTTTCACCACGCTCACAATTATTACCTGACATTGACAATTTACCATACATCGCTAGTCCAACAAGTAAACATTGATGCTAGGTTGTTTCTTACCGAGTACCGACCTAGAAATGTAAAGGAAATTGTCAGTCTCAGATATGAATTGTCAATTTGGTGCAATAGGCGGCCGGGATTCCCGTACAACTCCTCAAAGCTCGAGCGATGTTAGTTAGGGTGCGAAGAACAAAACTATATACCTACAATAGAAAAAGCAAACTCGTGACCCGACTCCCCTACAACCAGACTTCCTCTCATCACCATTCCATTAATTTCATTCATCTCATTTCATTCAATTCATTTTTCTTTTCTTCATTGCGTTCGCATTGCTGATTATTGGCAGACACTTTTCTTAATCATTAATCAAGCATCATTCTGACAGTTGACCCACGCTCTTATCCCTGACCAGTTCCAGAATTTACCGGATAGAAAGATCTTAAAAAACTAACGACACGCTTCCGCGGAAGGTTCTTCTGTCCCCGTAAACTTAACGGATCCAGCCGCCAGTAAACTTCGCGGGGACTGGACCCGAATACATGCATATAAAAAAAACCTACTGAAATGTACCTTACGTACGTATTTTCTAAGTCAATTTCCTATATGTTCATCGAGCACCTAAGGATATTTCAAATCACCAAATAAAGCTATCACAAACTTATAACCATTTATCAATTTATTACCCCGTTCTACATACAGTAGAAAGTTAGCTTCATCAGTTACTTAAACAGAATTAACTTAGCAAAACTACCTAAACGCTATTTTGGACTCGCAACTCTACTTATCCATAAAAGTTTCTGTCTAAGCATAGCACAGATCCATTAGGGGAGTCTAGTGTTCTAGGAACTGTTTCGCCTAATGCTATAAGAGTTAGAGGAAAGTTGCGTATAGTTAGGGACTTAGTAGGCTGCGCTCAGGTATTTCAACTGATCATTTATATACCTTATTCCCTTGCTATAAGGTTTAGGTTTGGCCAGGTAACTGTGATGGTACTTTGATCTGGTTAGGGAAATTTCTTGGTCATTTCCGATTTATTGTTAGATGCCTAGTTTGGTAACTACGTTGTGGAGAACGAAGTTAGGGGCTGTGTTTGATGCTTCGTGTTTTATCGCATGTTTGTGAAACTTCCGAGTTTATAATACGGTTAAATACATTAGACTTGCCATAATGTATACTAAGGTATAACTGTAAATATTTATTTCTATATGATAGTCATTGTTTTTTTACGTCTATACTTGTAGGTGCTGGAACAGAGACAAAAGATTAAAAGCGTCATTGATGTTCAAATAGGAATACTTAAGAGCAATTCCTAGCTGAGCAACTTTTCAAATCTCGAATTTTTGAAGCTATGTTTCTGTCGCGCTGCGGTGGGCGGGAGCCGGAGCTATCTAAGTGTGAGTGCGCGCACACAGACGCGAGACTCGTGCGCTCGCTCATTGCGCGCCGTTCCGTCGACATCGCCCGCGAGCCAGACGGAATTTATTCTGCGCTGCCCGACGCAAGTTGTTTTTGTTGTTACCACGTAATATTGTTTTTCATTTTTATATTATACTGTATCTATTACACCCTAATACCAAACACCCTATCACCTGTACTAAATGTATTTTACACCTATGATGACGAAATAATAAATGATTGATTGATTGATTGATATTAATTACCATATAGGTAAAAACTGCAAAAAAGAATGATGTCTCAGCTTCGGTTGTCGTCGTACAGTCAAGTGCAAAAATATGTATCGAAAGAATCGTCTCATAAATATGGTACTACGCTCTTATTACACTGGAATAAGATGCTATGGGACATATTTTTGAGTAAGATGTGTACACCCATATTTTTACACTTGACTGTACCTATCCGTATCAGTAAGTTGGGAGTGATCATGGTGTGTTGTGAAATTTTGTACGTAGGTATAAATATACCTATGGTTAAACTACAATCTATTTAACTTGTAGTACGATGGGGCTAAACTTGGGCCGCCTTATTGAAGAACGTATCGCAATGACAATCTGGGTAAAGTATGTTGGGATAATGCCGGACAATTTTGGGACCAATTGAGAGAACTCGTGAAAAAATGTTTTTTCGAGATCTCAACACGTGACAGATTCTTGCGTAGCGAATCGTTAAATAATAACCGTAGATTCGGCCTGAATTTTGGTAATCTTCAATATAGAACGGTTTTAGTTTTGTACCTGTGTAAAGATGAGACATACTTTTTTTTAGGGTAACGAGTGTTTTGCCATCAAGGGAGAACATTGGATGGTGAAAAAAAGTTGCTTCTAATGGAAAGAGAATAAGGTATCACAAAGAAATAGGTCCGGTGTCTACCCTTTTGTATCCGATCTTAACCCGGATACAAAAATTGGTAAAATTGTGGCTCTCAAACTTTGATACCTATGTCATAAGGCAATTTGATAAGTAAACAATGTGCTAAGAAACCTCTTATTGTAAACTTTACCCGAAGTAATAAAAAAAAAACCACTAAAATAATAGATACGTTGCGTAGTTTTGACAATTTAAGATTTCATGAACTGTACAGGTTTAGGGAAAGTGTAAATGTATTGTTTATTGAATGGAATGTACTGGAAGATATTAAGTACTTAAGTAGGAGGGACTAAAATCAAAATAAAAAATAATCGTGCCCAGTCATTTTTAATGAAGGTCGCCAAAAAAATAAGAATCAAACTTAGAAATCAAAAAGACTAAGTAGTTCTTTAAAAAGGTCAAGGTCACTGAGAGCCCATCTTGAAGTATGGAAAATAATTAAAATTGCGATTTTGTTGGTTTAATTTTGCAATTATGTATATATATATAGTCTAATACAATCTTTTTTTTTGATAAAATGTAAGGATCGTATGTAAAGAGTAAAGTAAATATATAGGAAAAGAGAGCCCTCTTGAAGCATTTTAAGGAAACTAATTTCGAAGCCCTATCTCTATTTTGTATCCGAAACTAGCAATGTATGTATGCGTGCACATCTACATATGCATCCGTATGCGTAGGTACTTTATTGCGAAAAATTGCTCATTTGCTATCTAATTTACTCGATTTTGTTATTTTCAACATGTATCATCATCCCTATACAATATAAATACTCTTTATTGCACACCTCAATAAAAGAAAACAATACAAAAGAAAACATACACTAAGCACAGGTAAACAACATGCGGTCTTATCGCTAAAAGGCACAAGACACCTTTGGGTTGCGGAAATTAAAAAAATTACATTGTCAGTAACCGTCGCGCTGGTAGTGGTACTGGCTAAAAATAATAGTCCGAAAGTGTGATCAAAAAAACAATAAATGTGATAATTAAGGTCAGTAGGTAAATTGAAGAAAATTTAAAGTTTGATAATCACTGCTGTTTTTTAAATAGGTAAAGATCTGATTGTTTCTGGTCCGATCTTTACCTGGAAGGGTCAAGATCGGATATCAGTCTACAGCAGTGCTAGATCTGTTAACACAATTACAAAAACAAACACAGTTTCATCACAATACGCAAAATAAATTACAGAGCGAAGATCGGATAGAAGGAAGAATTCGCGAAATTTACCTTGCTCTCTGTGATTGCACATAGCACAAGCCCGACTCCCTGAGCGACGCGGGGACACTGACAGTCGAGGCGCAATGAAATGGCGTCTTACACAATGTTGCCAACATTAAAAAATAAAGCCAAATTAGGGGGAAATGAATGTCCTACGTTCTTCACCCGCATCCGGTATTTACCCAACATACCTTAATCGTTGAACCGCCGCATTTCAAAATGGCCCTTATTTTGATATCGGCTAGCCGTAATGTAATACGGCGGATTATACAATACGACTGCGATACTTATATATAAATCCCCTCGTCAATGTAATTTCATTAAATTTGCTATCTAGTGGCAAACATCAAAGTAGTTATCTTTTACTTGTGACGCACAGGTGTGAGCAATGTAAAATACTATATTTCTAAAAAAAATTACCTACTACGTAATAAAAGAAAATGTGATTATTAAATTATAATACGAAAGGTGGTCAAATCGCAAAATGCTGTCGTTTTATTTAAAATAATGAAATAATTAGACCAGTTCCGAAAGTACCGGGAAATCCCGGTTCTTTAAAACAGTACCGGTTCTGCAATCCCTAATAAGGATGTTATGCCCATCACTATTCCTTCTGTGTACGTATATTTAGAAACTGTCTCCGCCTCCAATTCGTGCGATAAGGACAACTGCAGCTCGGACCGAAATTCACTCGCAAAAAACTCAAAAATCGAGGTTTCGCTCTCGACTGTTTCCTCCTCCAAAACGCAACTAATCATTATGAAATTTTGGAAATTGCAAGAGGAAGAAATAATCTATGCCGCTATGTTTTGATTTTTTGGATATTTTTTGTCATATTTGTATACTGTGCCTTTTTTTACAGCCAATTCAATTTAGCCGTTTTTGCGATTTTCGAGGCGCTGTATCTTTCTTCAAAATAAAATAATCCAAAAAAGCAAAACATAGCGGCACAGATATTGATGATATTGATCTTATTTGAAAAAATCACTGCTCTAGGTTAAAAATCCAGGGAGGAATCAGTCGAGAGCGTTTGTATGGAAAAATCGCAACTAGGAATTCCTCTTAAATAAATAAATATTATATGACATTATCACACAAATTGACTAAGCCTCATTGTAAGCTCAAACAAGCATACGGCCCGCCGGATGGTAAGCAGTCTCCGTAGCCTAAGTACGCCCGCAACTCCAGTGGAGTTACATGCGCGTTGCCGACCCTAACACCTCGCACCCTCGTTGAGGTCTGGCAAACTTACTCACCGGCACCGGTCTAGTGTTATTTGGCTGCGGTTTTCTGTAAGTAGGAGGTACTTCCCCAGTTGGGCTCTGCTCTAGATCTGGCATCCGCTGTGCTGTGCCCTACCACACAAAGCGAGATGACATTCACAACGCCCATACATCTGTTACACGGTATACATATAATAAAAATAAATACTTAAATACATAGAAACACGCATGACTCAGGAATAAATAATAAATGTTTACATATCTTTACACAAGTAAATGCCCTTACCGGGATTTGAACTTTGAACCCAGGACCATCGGCTTCACAGGCAGGACCACTGCTGACTAGGCCGGTCATCCAGGAATGAATTAGGAATTGTCGCTAAACAGCAACGCGCAAGTGACGTCTCTGGAATTGCATCCCGCGTTAGGAACTGCTTACCATCAGACGGAACGTACGCTTGTTTTCCATCAACATTTTACAGCAAAAAAACGTTTATCTATGCAGCAAAAAATAGACGACCTAATATATAAATCGTCGACCATTCTCTCATTGTGGCCCATTTCATTTTTAGAACGCCGATTTTTAACTATAACGGCTAAGCAGCTTAGCCTTTGACCTATTCCGTCTAGACGTAATATTTGCGGCTCACAAGCCAATTCGAACATGTGTTTGATACCAAACCGATATTAGAATCATATAACGGCCCGATTCGAACAATGCTTCTAAGAAGTCATTCATTCATTCATTCTTTTAAAATGATGGCTTCAGTCCAGTGGAACTATTTCGCTAGTAGGTATCAACGTATTAGGAGCTTTAAATACGAATAAAATTGTACGGTTAGTACAAGACAGTGTACGGTGATTTTATCAGCTCTTGTAAAGTTGTGAACTTTACAAGTAGCACGTGGACTACCGGCCGTTGACTCCAAAATGGTGGTTAAACGCGGTTAAAGATTAAATTTCCGTTCACTGCACACTACCACATTATACTCTGTATCTTTAGGTATTTAAATAAAAGTAAACAAAATCTAGGCTCCTTAAGGTATTTGATGGTAGACGAAAACATTACTTGATCAAATAATGTAGGTTAAAGTCAGGCCATTCAGTGGCAGATCCAGGCGGTATTGTATTTGGTTGGTTAACCAATAATATTATAACTATCCGAAAATTTACAAATGGTTTGTTTGCTCTTATTTAAATACCTAAAGATACAGAGTTTACTGTATAATAAGCTATCGATATTGCACTATAAACAATATTAATGAGCAAAAAACAGGAATTAATCACGAGGCTGAGACCGAACAATGTTTTTAATAAGTCACAGCGATATGATACCGATCTGTCAGTGTCAAAAGTGATGTCTTTGCTTGAAGAAATGTCACTTTTGACACTGACAGATCGGTATCGTATCGCTGTGACTTCTTAGAAGCATTGTTCGAATCGGGCCATCAGGTACCTGACATTCGGCGTTCATTTCGCTGTGTGTCCGTGTCCGTACATGTAGTGCGAGCGAGACGCCCGCGTGAATGACAGCTAACTGATATGATATCGATATGATTCAAACGTCCGTTCGAATTGGCCTGTCAGATTGATTATTGAATGAGATATTAGTAGAATGTATCTCTATTTCTGTATGCAGAGCGCTACAGCAGAAAATATCTGTGAATGGGCTTGGTTTTGACTAGATACTTTTAGATTGTTAGAGGCTTTTAGATAGTTACCTGAGTTTACGGGATATCTATTTCGATATGAGTGAAAGAAAATACTTATAGGCAAAGAATGTAACTGTTACGAACTGGATTTGAACCTACGACTTTTAGTTTGTAGAGTCGTTTTGTCGCATTGCACTTGACAATTAATATTTTTTGGGTTGCTCCGTAGGAGACAATCCTTAATGTGAATGTATTTTTAATTAGTAAATATTTTCATGAGCAAACAGCTCGATATGCAACTACAAATTCAACATACAAGAATAGCGTTTTAACCATGTTTTTATCAGCTTGGACCCGGGTATGTCCTTAAACTACGTCCAAAAGAGAGGTATGGGCTTTGTCAATGTCATCTCGCTTTGTGTGGTAGGGCACAGCGCAGCGGATGTCATTCCAGATCTAGAGCAGAGCCCAACTGGGGAAGTACCTCCACCTTACAGAAAACCGCAGCCAAATAACACTAGACCCTACTCATAGTGTTGTGTTCCTGCCGGTGAGTAAGGTTGCCAGAGAGCTCAACGAGGGTGCGGAGTGTAAGGGTCGGCAACGCGCATGTAACTCCTTTGAAGTTGCAGACGTACATAGGCTACGGAGACTGCTTACCATCAGGCGGGCCGTGTGCTTGTTTGCCATCGACGTAGTATAAAAAAAGCCTCGTAAAAGCATTCATTAGCTTGGCTTTACTTAATTCAAAACTAGCACTTATATTAGGCACTGGGTCTTACATGAGTCAAGTACATTCAAAAGATTTGTGATCAATTTCGTAACTTTCATGTTGTTTGTCACTATGACAATGTATGAAATAGTTCACAAATTAAATCTTTTGTCTGCAGTTACAAATTGTAGATCTGTATAAATCTTACCTTTGCTTTAACTTTTCTAAATAAGGTCATACTCGTAGATTAATGCAGCTATAGATTGAATAAACAAGCACAGCGTTTTTATTCCGTGTTGTATGCCTTGTAAAAGCATTAATTAGCGCTTGGCATTACTTAATGCAGGAATAGCACTGAATCGATAGAGTCATTATGGACAATTAGCCTAGTCGGTCCCTTGCCGTTCAGCTCTTTGGTATTTATAGGCGAGTTTTTTATACGTGTGCATAAGGGATTTTTTATTTCGATAGGTATTATATCGTGTCATTCAGGACGAGTGCCTTGACTCATATTGTCATGTTAGGTTAGATTTGACAAATCTGTGCGTCATCGTGTATGACACGAACTAGATATATTGATAATCTTCTAAAACATGTAAGTTTCGATATTTACATATTGACTGACACATCCTCTATTGAAGTTAGGGCCTTGAAATTTAAAGCATATTCTTCAAATGTCGTAGAACTACACTGAAAAAGAATTTTCAGTACATATGGTGATACTTTTCCGTACTAGTGCGTAAATTAGGACATTACGTAACTATGTCGAAAATTTAAAGGGTCATATGCTGTGGTCATATGTACTGAAAAACGTTGTACAATACACGTGCGAATAGGTAATTCGCAACTCGTGTCGATTTAAAATTAATTTATCGCCACTCGTTACGAATTTCCTATTTTTCGCACTTGTATCGTAAATAAATATTTTCATTTCTAATGCTCTGTTGTGGGTCGTTATTGTTCTAAAAAGTGAGTAGAAAATGACACGTTCTGCTCTAGAGCACTGAACTTTCTAAGTAAGCTTTTTTCTGTTTTTTTTTTACGGTAAGCAATCAATATTTTATTATTAAATGGATTTGTTGTACAATTTCCATTCTGATAATTAACTCCCCATTTCTTAAATATCGATATTTTTACCTAAATTATTAATTGAAAGTACCCTCAAGAAATGAAGTTTATACTTAGCCGTGTTTTTTAATGCACGTATATTTTACATTCCGCGTAATTGAAATGAAAAGTAGAATGTTTAGCTCGGCTCGGATGAAAGACGCCCATTTTTGTCGAGCTAGTTTATAGTCTGAAACTGAAATGGTGCCTTTTATCCCTTGTTTAAGAATCTACTATTTTGGAAATTCAACTTCGACGTTCAAAAGGAATGAAAATGGGTTTTGACGAAGGCATAAAACTCAACTGAAAAAGTGTTATTTGATACTTCGTAGGAAGTGAAAATAGACTTGAAACTTTTTAATGACTTCTCGTGATGGACTAGTGTGTAAGCTGTTACAAAAAATGCTGTGTTGGTCCTATTTAAAAGAAATAGGTAGGTATGCAAAGGCCGGAGGTCGCGGGTTGAAACCCAGGCTCGTACCAATGAGTTTTTCGGAACTTCTTCTTCCTCCTGCCCTTATCCCACGTTATGTGGGGTCGCCACATCATGTTCTCTTCCATTCTCCTCTATCTTTCGTCACCTCAGCACTCACTCCTTTCTTTCTCATATCCTCTTTCACACAATCCATCCATCGTTTTTTGAGTCTACTCTACATCCGCTCTCCGTTCATCAACATTCATTCCTAACATTCTTTTGCCTATATGGCATTCATGCCTCCTCATTAAATGCCAACTTATGTACGAAAAACATCGCCCTCTTGACAATGACCATATATTATAGTATAGTAACATGGCGAAGGCAAAATAAAATCTTGTCAGGGCATACATAATATATCTTGTTAGATATAGGGTTCTTTAGTTTTCCGAAGTTCTTATTCTGTGTGCTACTTTAACCGGACCAATAGATTAACAGGACAACGGCAGCGGCTAAATGTGATCAGCTTTTCGAACTTTGAGCCCTACTACCATTAAAAACAATAGCTCGCAATTCCGTTAGGGGTTTTTAGTCTGTGCGATTTTACATTTCGTTATCGATATATGTAACCAGAACTACATTCGAATGTGTAAATTTTAAACTCGATTTAGGCATTTTTATTTCAATTTGGACCTAAAATGTTTTTTGTTACAATTGTGAATTTTTATATTATTTCTACTCAGAATCACGAGATTGTTCTATTTTAACTACGAAAAAAGGCAAGTATCTCCAAAATTTTTGGTCCATTTGGTTACGGTTTTCAATACAACCTTATATGACCGTAACAAAAGTAACTTAGCGAAGTAACTTCGAGTACCAATATAGGCAATAATGTCAATTCAGTGTTATCAAGTGGATAATGTAAACATCAAATGAGGCTTGGAAAATCTTGGAATGCGACTTTATAAAGATTACCCTAATAGACGTTGAACGACGGAGACGGTGAAACGCCCCGGATACATTTATAAATTGCCCAGTGATTGCTAAGGGCAGATGAAATGTTAATAAAAATAACCAATATTATATATTGGACAATTTCACACAAATCATTCAAGTTAGAGAAAGCTGACGACTGAATGAGTAATGAGAAATAAAAGAACAAGTAAATACTATAATATGTAATAGTAATTGCAACTTCACCCTGGCTTCCGTTGCGTAGCTATACTACTAGCCATAAAAAATTAAGTCAGGCGACAGGCAGTTAGATTCGTGCTATTTCCCATCTAAGTAGATACTGCGGTTATCTGCAAGTATCCCCATATTTCTTTTTTGCTCGTGATAGTCTAGCTAGGTACTTAACTAGCTATTTCTGCTCACTACTAGATCAATCAAAATTTCACCAAATCGTCCCGAATCCGTCCCGTGACATATAAACCGGCGACATCGTGTCCCCGGGCCCCAGTTCTATTGATTACTATTTAATTCGTTGTTAGTGGAAACAATTACTAAATTACCGAGTTCCTCTCTTCTCCTGTTGACACAAATTTATATAAATACATCGATTGACCGATTCGATATGTTTGGGAATGCTTGGGAACACGATTGCGTTATCGATTAATCGTAATCGTTTTAGTTTTATCGGTTACAGAGTAATAAGTAAATTTTAAGAATTTCTATAAAGTTTTTTGTTATATGGCTTTATACTTATTAAAAAAAAACCCGGCCAAATGCGAGTCGGACTCGCGCACCGAGGGTTCCGTACAAAGCTTTAGGTATATATTATTATATGATGTAACTAAAAAATTACGGTTTTCGCTTGACGTTGCTTCGTACCAAATTTCAAGATTCTGAATTCACGGGAACCCTGTAGGTTTTGATTCCCTTGGGAGTGTCGAAAATTTGCCGAAATTTGCGGCATAAACGGCTGTATCTTTTGAATGCGTTGGCTTAGAAGTTTGATTTTGTCACAGCTCCAAGGGACAGTAGACCTGAGTATTTAATATAAATTTCAGCTTGATACCTCCACGGTCCACGCGTTCTTAAGAAGGGTCTTGACAGACAGGCAGACGGACGGACAGACAACAAAGTGATCCTATAAGGGTTCCGTTTTTCCTTTCGAGGTACGGAACCCTAAAAAAAACCTTCTTTGAGGATCTGACTTTATTTTGTTACATATCGTTTTGGCACCTAAAATATGGCTGGATAAGATTTTGATTCCGAATCATAATTAATAAAAAACGCTTTTTAATTTGTATCTCATTTAAAAACCACACATTTTCAATTTGAAGTCATTGAAATTATTCATCGAGATCTGAATCAACTTGCAAAATAGATAAAATGTAAAGTCGAATAGCAGCTTCTAAAAAGAAAAATATATAAGTAGGTACAGTTATTATGATAACTACAGAAATTCAATTCTAAGCGGCTTATTGTAGATTCTTTAGATCACAGTTTCAAAAATAATTTAAATATTCATCAGACTATAAAACATAATAACATTAATGACTATAATTTGATGTATTTATAAACAATAAACAAAGGCTTTTAGCGATCAAAGGGACCGATGGAGGGCAATATAGTTAATCAACTGATTAAAGTCAATTACAAATAATTAGGATCGATAAAGACAGCGATAAGAAAGAAAGAGTTGGCTGTCGAATGCTAATTGGCAAACAAGGTAGTTGTAGTTGAGAGATTTATGTCGAAACAGTGAATGGACAAACATACCCTTTTACTTTTGCTATGCAAGATAGGTACCTATCTTAAGACATAAGGCTATTTTGCCTACAATATACACTAGAGATATTATGGGATTTAAAGAAGCTTGCCCTTATGTTGAATGAAAAATGTACAGTTCAATACAATACTCGCGCCAGGAGACCAATTCGAACTGACGACCCTATTTGGGACTTTAAGATACGACAAAAATGTCTTAAAAATACGATATGGATTGGATATATCAGAGTCAAGTATGACGTTTTTGTTTGAGGAAACTTTGACACTGAGATATCTTATCCATATCGTATCTTTAGGAAATTTTTGACGTATCTTAAAATCGAATCGGGCCGTTATATTTTGACATCAACGTCAAATATTTTGACTCAACGATGTTATTTTGTTATTATTTGCCCGTGCGTCTCGCTTGCGCTAATACATGTCATGTACAGACAATTATAAGACAACTGCACGCGCGAAGGATAGCCAAATGCCGTCATTTAGATGCCCACCAGACCACATGACGAGAAAAGTACTAAAGATGAGTGAGAAAGCTAGAAGTCGCGGGAAGCCTAAGATAACATGGATAGATGTTGTAAAAAAGAACCTTGAAGAAAAAAAGAATACCACCAGAGAAGACCCAGGACATACGCTTTGGCAACACTGTATAAGGAGAGCAGACTCCAAGTAAATGGGATAAGGCTAGGAAGAAGAAGAAGATCATTTAAATGTTCAAATTGACTTCCTGCTCATTTTAATCAATGTAAAGTCGACATGAAATGTCAAACTTCTGTTATTCAAGTCCGAATTTTGTAAGTTTGAGGTTCCAATTCCAACTGTGCAAAGACAAAACATGTCCATCTCACGTCTTGTATTGCAATTCTTAACTTTATTCCTCACATCACATATTATACCTATATAACCATCATCCAATATACAAGATACGATCTTGACTAACTAACCGTTTTTAGGACAAACGTAGGCTTTAATTGCATTTAATCGACGTAATACGTAAATTGCTGTCGCTACAATTTGTTACCCACTTTCTACTAATACTTAATTACCTAGGTCGGTACTTTTGTAACAATTAGTTCTCGATTTACAGTCTTGGTACTACAACAAACTGGTTAGTCTGGACTCTAGTGGTTACATTGTATGACTAGTGTTGGTAGGTAGGAACTCGAGTCTTTTGAGTCTGAATCTGAAGAACATGACTCGTTTTTTCGAAACTCGGCGCTTAAAAAACTTCCGAGTCTTTTAAGTCCCGAGGCGAGTCATTTATTGAGTAAAAAAAGAACTCATAAGGACTCGGACTCGTCTCCAAATAAAGACTCCGTTAACAATTTCATAGGTTTAACCTAAATAAAAGTAAAGAAATTATGCGTTATTGTACAATTTGTGTGCCTAATCCACGAATAGGTATTACTTAAAGATAATGCATTTCGAAATTTTGGAAACAAAAAATTGAGAGCTCTCTGAAAAGGTCTCAAGTCCCTACAAAAGACTCGAGTCTCTAACAAGTTGAAAAGAACTCGAGTTTAGACTTAATATGTGAGTCTGAAAAACTGAGTCGAATTTCAAAGCAGAGAACTCACAGGACTCGAGTTATAACCAACACTATGTAGGGTAAAGGCACCAGTAGTCAGCCTTTTTACGAAATTTCTATGTTAAGGATCGTCTCATTTTCCCGCTAATTGACCAATAATAATTAATAATGTTTTTTCTCTTCAATAATTTAATAAATTATAATTATTATAAAGAATAAAACGATATTTAATTAAGCTTTTGGAAATATTTCATTAAATATAATGAAAGGGCATTTTTGCCAGTATTCAGCCCCCTGTGTATACCAATAGACAGCCTTTAAGTACCCAGTGTCCAGCCATCCCATTTTAATGGCTGACTTGTGGGTTCTGAGTCCCGTGATCTCAGTGCCCAGTGGTCAGCCACAGGTTGACTACTGGGTATTTGATGTATTTCAATCAAAAAAAGTCATAATAATGGAAATATTTAAAGGTGCTTGATTTAACGACTTACATTGCATTTGAAAATTAAAAATATCTTGAAACCTATGGTCAGCCTCCCTCGGCTGACTTCTGGGTTTACGACCTTTTTAAAATTACTGCCTCAAACCCAGTAGTCGGCCAGGGGAGGCTGACTATTGGATTTTGTACAAAACGCAGTTCCCAATAGGCAGCCCCTTTAAAAATGTTACTTTAATATGGATTTATATATATTTTTTGCGTTTTCCAGATAGATTAAGTATTAATTATGAGAAGCAGTGCACATTCCTTCCACAAAATATCACAATTCGGCTTCTAGCGTCTGATCAAAATATCATGTGACGCTCCAAAACAATGGCGCGTTCACATATCCCTTCATGTCAGAAGACAGCACTTCTTTGAAGTAGTATTGTGGTTCATAATAGACAATTCTTTTAAAACTTAAGTTTTTCTTCAATTCATAGTTTATCAATCTATAATATCACCTACTTTTAGCAAGAAAATCTGAAAAACTTTGATAATTACAACCAAAAATAAGCAAGAAAGGCTGACCACTGGTGCATGGCTGAGCACTGGTGCCCTTACCCTATGACTAGGTGACTCGGAGATGTATATTTAATTTAAGTCTGAGTCATAACGGCCTCTTAGCGTATATAGTCGGTAGTGGACCTGCCTAGGAAGCAGGAGGCTCAAATCCTGATAAGGGCATTTAGTTGTGTATTTACGAGTACCACATATTTGTTTCTGAGTTATGGATATTTTCTATATGTATAAGTATATATTATCACTAAAAATAAAGCCTTATTGAGCGTAATGTGGGACACGATTTCAGTAAGATTATCCTATAATTATTTAATTAGTACTAAAATATTTTTTTGCGAAATAGACTTTTTAAAGAACTTAACGCGACCAAATTGAGAATATACACAAAAATATGAAAATTAACAAAGTAGCGCCAAATAAAACTTATAATTACCTACTGGAACCTAATTTCTGCGTGTAACATATTTGACAGCTAAAAAAACTACCTCATTGTAGTGTTTAACATTTGTTTCGGGCACAGAAAAATTATGTAGAATCTAAATTTGTTTAAGTAATCAGGTCTAGCCATGAAAGGATACAATTTTATTTCTATATAAGTTTTCGTCACTCTTCAAATAGAACGATAGAAAGAATCAACATATAAACATAATACTTGAAAGGAAACTAACACGATATGAATTGACAATTTCAAGTTATGGCATTCATTATAGGTTATTATTTAGTAGGTAAATTTAAATTCAATATCGTATCTTTTGTATAATTAAAATCGATATTAATTACTAGACAAGCAAATGAAAAGCCCTCGATAATTTCTACAAAGAAAAGGTCAAACTTTTATCAAACGGCTTCCATTCTTTAAAGAAACTTGTTCAAAAGCACTTACAACAGTTACGATAATAATACGCGTTAATTATAATCGATATCGTTTTCGATTCTACATCGTAATCGTAGCTCGAGTCGAGTTGATTCGGCTCGCGTAATTTTATCCATTATGCGTTCAGACACTCCACCCGAAAATTCATTCCTGAACGAATTTGTTCTTTGCCTCTACGACTCAAGGAGCCGAAACACAAAAGTAAGCTCAACTAGTACGCACATTTAAATTGGTAAAAGTGTATGTTTCACCCTAATCACTCGAAAACTTTAATTAAGAATAATCAAGCGTTGAATATAAAATGTCGAAATAATGGCCCCGTTCGATTATTATGTCGAATTTTTCGGTTTTAAATATGCATGGAGTTGGCATGTGAATTCGGCATTAGACGCTTCTAAACGCAAATCCGATATTAGAGGATAATTTTCAAGTATTGAGGGAGAAATTTCGAATGAAACTAATAGGAAATGTATTAGAATCACGCGCTCGGTCAGTCAGAGGTAAGTAACCTTTTAATGTTGAAAGAAAGCATTTGGAATAATTGGTTTTACGCATTACTACAAAATGGCGGCCGAACGCAGACTGATAGACACGCGAAGTATAATCGCTCCTAATTAATTTACTACATGTATTAAACAATTAACACAGCGGTATCTTGATGCATTATTGTTATTGAATTTCGTCTACGCTTAGCCAATTGACTTTATCTTTGGAGTTTAATTAATGGTGAGTTGTTATCACGCAACGTCTGTAATTGACTGAAAAAGCCTTAGCAATTTCAAATTATGGTAACGAAATGCGAGATCAGTTGTTCAATGAATTCGTGATACTTTGGGTGCTCCGAATTTAAAAACGAATACATTTTAGATGGGAATGGACTTTGGAAGTTTAAGGAGTTAACAAATTCATGGGTTAGTATTCATTACGGTATGTAACTGAAGGCCATGAATAATATTTTGACAAACTGTTGTTTCTTAAATACATATGTATAAGTACAGTCTACATCGTAATCGTATACTTTTCAAATGTTATTATAACTTACTAGAATCATTTATTACCTCAATTACTAGTGGAATGACCTCTTCGAGCAAAATGCAATGTCATATAATGAGAGCTTCTTTTTACAACAGAGCAATTATCTTAGAAACTAAAAACTCCCGGTACACGGCTTTAAATAATCTTATGTACTGTAAAAACACCCGACTGACCAAAACCTCTTAACTTTGATCCAAAACTAACTTAAATATCTTCTTCTATTATTTAAATGTCGCAGTTCTGAGGCGCAATATTTTTACAAACGGCAGAAAATTCTCAGGGAAAACCAGAAATAATATTGGCCTTGATTTTTAATTACGTCATAAACTACTTTTACTCTTGCGTACCCTTGTCCTAATATTACATTACAGTAATCGCTCCCTTTTCTGCTTTTCAACCACATATCCAAATTTACGACATGTAACAAATTATGAGCACACCTATCTATCAATAAGCACTTATTACATTATCCATTCATTAAGCCCCCCTAAACTGATTACTCTCATAAGACGCATACAAACAATATCGATACAACTAAATTAGAAATCGTCTGAGCATTTTGTGCCGGTAAATGGAGGAACGATTGCCAATTTAGCAACCCTACCTTGTCTTAATTGATGCAGACTACTACTTAAACTAGCGGGGGAGATAGGGAAAGTAATTTGTCATCGGTTAGCTAAGCAAGGGACCTAGAGTGTGGCACCCCTGGAGGCGACATCGCGCTGATGTTTTGGCAATCAACAATTTTATCTTATCTGTATTTAGAGTCACACGAATCGTTGCCAGGCTGAAAAGTGGTTCCGTTACCCCCACTAAGCTCTTGAATTTCCCCCTTACAATTCTCGTTCATTCGCCATCGAAAAATGCACACCTTTTTCACAAATTAACATACGACACTGTTCTAAAGATCTGGTCTAACCCGTTATAGGCCAAATGTCTCAGAAACCAGCCTTTAACATAATCTTTTTGTATTTTTTTCTTGTACAGAATTTTTAGGGCGATTCAATGAGGCTTGATTTGAGGATTTTATTCAGTCTTGTCCGTTAAAGGGCTACGCGATGCTTTAGCTTCACAGAAATCAAAGCGCTCAAGCATACAACTCTAACATTCGTGTGTTCAGTGGCAGGAATCCGCGGTTCGTCTTTAATGACGTTAGCACGCATAATTAGGAACCACCACCATCGGCTAATTACTCCAAATTGCCCACTAAACTTGGCTATAATTTTGATGCTGCCTTAACGACTAAATGCCCCAGTTTTGCTAAGGGATTGGATGATTAGAAAGACGTTTTATTTAACAGGATAACCCTTTTATGAGTTACACTTAAGTGTTGGGGAGTACTCTAGTAAGCTACGCCGATAGAACCTTCCATCATAGACAATTCTTAATAGTTTAATTAATAAAATAAACATGTGTTTGTCTAGAATTATCTTTGTTGTCTTTTTAGGTGTTAATTTGTAATAAGTTGTAATTCAGAAAATATTTGAGTCTCCCAGCCTTTGTAACTTCAGAACTATTGCTACAGACGTAGACCCTTTAAAATCAATTAAATTTAACACTAATATTTTTCTTGAATTAAAATTCTGTTATGTAGTTGTTAAGTTCAGTTTAAAAGACATTAAACTTTAAAGACTCCTAAACCCTAAACTTTAAAGACCTCTCTCATCATGTAATTGTTTAAAAACTTCAATGAAGTTCAATAACATTTATGTTTATTTAACAGATCAACCAACAATAAGCCAGTCGTCCAGTAACGTCGTGGACGGAATCAACCTAGAAGACATTAAGGAATTCGCAAAAGCCTTCAAGTTACGGCGGCTTGGCCTAGGCCTCACCCAAACACAGGTCGGCCAGGCCTTATCCGTCACCGAAGGCCCGGCCTACAGCCAAAGCGCCATTTGCAGGTAATTTCCAATTCTATCTCCCCTTAATTAAACTGATATATCACCTTAAGACAGCCAAGTGGACGAGTGTCGAAAATAAATTGTAATCGGCAAGATAAAGTCGCACGCTTGTCAACATTTTCACAACAGGCAACCCTAAGGGACAGACAAAAAAGGTTTAAATATTCATCGCCGTTTTTTAGGGGAACGCCGTCACGCGGGCCAAGTCGCTCAGTTATCACTCCAACTTTTTAATATCGTTAATTGAAGTGATTTGTAAAACAGCATGACTTCCTTTCATTGCTTACAATTCTTTTAATTAATTACCATTCGGACGGCTTCCGGCGCGCTCACTATGACGTGGTTTACACCATTTTTTACTCCGCTTGGCACGGGTGCGTTCTAATTATTATTTTCGGCGTCTTTTTAATTTTTTGATCTATTGTCGCACTTAAATCGTCTTGTTATAAGAAATCGTTCTGTTATTGCTACGTAATCATTTCAACTTGGTTAAGTTCAAATAAATAAGACCCGGCTACATGTAAATTGAAAGTTAATTCACCTCTGAACGCTGAATTACATGCTCATAATGTTTAATTGAATCAAATCAAATCGCTCGAAACGTCGTTTTCTGCGGACAAATCGAATTTCGATGCAAAACGGAACGCAACCAGCACAGGCCGAAGGAAATTTCAATTCAGCCACCCTCAACGACCTCCTTCGTATAATAAAATCATTAATCGTTACTTCTGTTCCAGTTAATTAATTATCTTGCCGTAATTACTTTTTTCGTGTAATTAAAAGAGTAGAATTCTCCTGTCTTTGTCCCGTCGTGATTTCATTTTCCATTAATTTTTCTTTCGACTCCCTCCAATTTGCGTCGTGACGCGTTACATGGTAGTTATTACCCCTTTTGATTACACTGGCCCTATGTACCAACCTAATGAACAGAAATAACGAAATCCTTACAATAGGGTTGTTTCCAATTTTTTGATACGCTTGTATTACGTTCTATATTAATTAAAAGTTGCCCTAAAATTCAACTTTTATACTAAAAACGGCTTTAAATATGTTAAATTAATAAAATATATTTTGACAGAAGCTTTCGCGCCCAAAACGCTCTTTGAAAATTGTGTGACGTCACAGTTTACGGTTTGACACATAACTACATACACACGTAGAAGATACGAACTGTCAACTGACATTTGTCATTTGTTGTTTATCGCCTGTCAACAGTGTCAATCCGAGAGTTGTGACGTCATCAGAATCTTCAATGACGTTTCGAGTTTGGTCACGTAACGTGTGCCAAAAGATATTTTAAATTCAATATTTACAAAAATATGGTCATTACAGGTCCCCTAAAAGTAGTTTACCATGTTCTTATAATCCAAAAGAATTTATTGGGATACAATTCTGCCCTAAGATTTGTAGATGGAAACAACCCTATTGCCTTAACAAAAGCTTTTATTACACTTTTACAAGAAATACTAAAGGTTTTGTTAAATAACGCGAACTTTAAGAAAGCATATAATCGAAACTAGTTAGTCTTAGACGAGAATACTCATAGACTAGTTACTTTATTTAATTAGTTTGCTGTTCGAAAGTTTAACAAGTTACAATAATAATTACATTAGAAACGCAAATAAAGCATACAATATATCTTGCTGACGCTTTTGACAGAACAAGTCGAATGCTCTATCTTTCTTTCATCACGTGATAATCGATACAATTGTCTCCCTACTGTAACATTTACTCTTTTTTACCTTAAGTTATTTATAAGATCATGTCCCCGGCGCCTGTACGGCCGTATTTGAATGATAAACATGAATTTAAAACTTGGGCAGGTCGGAAGCGATTACACTTTCATATAGGCAGACGTTAGCCTGATAAAGAGAAGAGACGTGATTATGTTTATAATAAACATTATGCTGATGTATTCAACGTCTTCAGTATTGAGGTATTATATGTGTTCAAAAGTTCTTCAATGGATGTTTCGAGGATACTTACCAACCTTAAGTTTTTTTCCCAATCAATATTTATCCAATATTAGGACTACGCGTTTATAATATAAATAGGACGTAGTTGTGCAAACGGGGAACAGCCCCACGAAAAAAAATCGTACCATAGTGTCAAAATACGAAGTAAAAAGTTTGATGGAGATTTTGGTTCCCTTTCGCAGAATTACGTTAAATTTTTAGGGCTATTGATGTAGTCCGACAATGGAACATATTTTAGAAGCATCAATATTTTGTCAGGAGAACAAGCGTGCGGTTTTACTCTTGTCACATCATAAACTGTTGTTTCCCAGCTCTGGGAGATGTTTCACTGGATATGACAAATCTAACATAATATTTGTTACCGTCCCCAGTGCCCTGGCTTCGCAGATGCTAGCAGCTCAGCTGTCGTCACAGCAACAAAACATGTATGTGTTTTGTTTTTTACCCCTACACTCGTATCTCCAAAATCATCCTCATCAGAACTTTATTATCATTACGCTTACTTCCCGATGTTTGGTGTAGATAATTTCGGAGATACTTACTTACATGCATTAAGCACGCTTCGAGTACGGACCAGTCCACATGTAGAATGTCTTAAAATCAAAATGTTTCAACGCTGTTTAATGTAATCTTATCTCGATCGTCGATCCGTGCATTCGTGAATGTATGCCGCATATAATTATATGTAATTACCGGTCTCGTTTGGACGTTTTTCTTTTTCCTTTTCACACGTACAGTATTTGCATACGAGTAATTACAGAAAGGCGCCATGCATCATACGCCCGACTCTTTCATTTTGATGTTAAGACAAACGCGTTGTACATTAGGAACTGGCTACCAGACCATGTCGGCCCGATTCCTACATGACTAATAGCTATGAAAAATTTAACACTTCTATTATAGTTCATCTCATCAGTTCTAATCTAGCATGATGTATTATTTCATTACTCTTATTTTTTTTAATATTCATTTTGCGCAATTCAAAGCCAGGGCATTGGCATACGTTACCTTTCGTTTCTAATTGAATTCGTTGTTTTATTGTTGCCGAGTTCTGTATTAATCAAACTGATTACCCCGGGCCCAAATTGGCTATTGTCTTTTGTTTCTCTCTATACTAGTTAACGATGTCAATGTCCTATTCGCGATGTTAGTTAGAGGTAGTCCTGGAGTCGCTTTCCGCCATTAGTTTTCCGTGCGGGTTCGAGTAAAAATCTAACATTAAATTTATGTTCGATACAGATTTGAGAAATTGGATATAACACCAAAAAGTGCGCAGAAAATCAAACCGGTGCTCGAACGTTGGATGAAGGAAGCTGAAGAGAGGTAAATATTGTTTGAGATAAATGGTGTGCCGTGAACGTGATATTTGGCCCGTAACGCTTAGCAAATTGTGAAAGACATTTCTCAAATCTGGACTAACTACCGCTTTACCGGCTAGGCTTCTTTTCGTTCTTACTAATAAGTTTTGTTTTTGTTTTACTAACCGAAATTAGGAACATAGTATAAGCCATTAAGTACTCAAAGAGAACAGCTAGATGTTTGGTTATTAAATGTACATTATAGGTTGAGTTTTCAATGACTGGTGTTAGGCAGTAGCTACTTATATTTATGTTTCTGATTTCGGCGACTTTGTTGTAAGATGAGTTTCAACTTTAAGTCTATCAGTATAAAGTTGATTTTCACTTTGCGATTTGGAATGGTCCTTATGAATATTAAGCATTAATGGAAATCAATATAAATATGTTTACTTCATTATCGTTTGTGTTTATATTTTTGACTATTCAATTTTGTAGCTGTAGTTATTTCAGCACTTTTCTTGCTTTTTGCACGTAATCTAAACATATAAATATCTCATATTATATAAGTATCAGTTGTTCTTGTTTTGCTAATTACTACATTATGACCTGAAACCTCACGAACTCCCATGGCTCCAAAAACTGGATCGACAATAACAATCAATTTAATTTTATTATTGAAATTACTCGAAAATTTCTCGATAATATACAGAGACCTTCGCTTCACTCTGGCAGTAAAATTATGAATGCAGAATGAACTAATCGTTTCAACATTTTAATTTTGAAAGTCAAATATATCAAGAATCCAAACCGTCCTTTGTTTTTGGCCATTACGAGTTATACTCATGGGTAAAATACAGATCCTTCATTTTTTTATCGACTTTTTTTAAGTCTTCGTTGTCACCTTTCATATTTCCTTTCTATCAAGATTCAAAATGTTAAACTTAAGTAGTGATTGTACAGTCAGCGTCAAATACTTTGTAGCAACCAAAGTAGCCAAATAGTTCGGTACACCATATATTTAGTATGGTGTACCGAACTATTTGGCCACTTTGACTGCTACAAAGTATTTGACGCTGACTGTACACGGTGTTTTTTTTAACTCCGTTGACTTCGAGGTATGGTTAAGTACATTTAAGGAAACTGAAAACCACCAAACAATTGAAAAGTGTCACATTTCAAATATCGATCGTCCAATATGTTACTTATACTAAACACTAGTCAATTTGTAAACCAGGCCCTAAGGCAAGTGTACACGCTCGTAGGGGTTCTAACAGATATAAATAAATCATTGATTATCCCCAAAGTGGAGTTTATTAGAGTACCGGTTTCTTTGAGAAAGATGCACCCTTGAAATTAATGGACTTTAAAAAACAGTGTATAAAATAATTGGTACATCAAGACAAAACAATAAAATCGTTTACTGGCACTTCAAACGTGATCAAACTACGAATCCTCAATTCAGTAAAAAGTCAGACACAAACACAACTCAGCCTTCCTGCCAGAGCCTTCGCCATTTTTTATTTCTTCAGCAACTTAACATTTATCCATTAAAATGCATTATCCCCATCCAACGGGACAGGTTTACATTGCAAATCTTGCGATGAATTCACAATCGTCCGTCGCTTGGTGGTAATTTTTAACGAGAGACACCTTTAACGATCCTTGACTTAATATTGGGTTGGCTCATTATTTTTAAGAATCTATTGTTGATGGATAACGATGGAAACGGGAGGCAAAAACTATTCGAATGTCTCTGTCATACATAAGACAAGTACTGTCGTTTTAAAATCCCTCTTCGATACGGAGTGAAACATGTCGAGCGTTTTCGACTTAAAATGAGTAACCCGTTTTTAACATTTAATATAAATAAATATTATAGGACATTATTACACAAATTGGATAAGTTCGACAGTAAGCTCAATAAAGCTAAGGTTAAGGGTACTTAGACAACGATATATATATAATATATAAATATTTATAAATACTTAAATACATAGAAAACATCAATGACTCAGGAACAAATATCCATGCTCATCACACGAATAAATGCCCTTACCAGGATTTGAACTCGGGACCATCGGCTTCATAGGCAGGGTCACCCACTAGGCCAGACAGGTCGTCAAAATATTACTGCCGTGTTCCCGATTTCATTTTAATTTATTTGCGGGTCCTTCAGTACCTCCAAACAGTAGTTAGAAAGGTCTTTTTAGAAACATTTTCGCAGATTTATGATATAAATCTATCAAAAATATTCAAAATATGTTTTGCCGGCACTTTCCCAGCTCGAAGCATTCTCTTTATCATCAGCTCCTGTACCATGTAAAGCACATAAATATGTAAAACGAAACGTTTTAGTTTAATATGGCAACCCCGCAGCTGCCCAGCTCGGGCCGCTTTCTCGGTTTACTATGTGACCTGTAAGTACCTTGTATTGAGGAATTGCAATAATAAACATTTATTCATGTCTTTGAACCTATAATTTCATTGAACATGAAAATGGTCCTTCGAACCGGATACCCACAACTTGTAACCTCCTAAAAAATATTGAAAAAATGCACTCTAATGCGTTGATCATAAAGGCGTGTTCAGATATTTCTGAGCAATTCAGCCGCTCCGTATATCAAATTGTAACTGTAATTAATTAAACTGTAAGAAAAACTGAAAGGGGCCCACTGATTACCAGTTTACCGGACGATATCGGCCTGTCAGTTATTCGCGATTTCATTCAGCTTTTGCGAATTGCTTAATGTACAAAAGGCGAACGTAATGCCATGATGCATTCTCTACCAGTCAATCTTACAATAAAATATTTTTAGAACTATTTACGTTTACTAAATGCAGTATCCATATTCGTGCACACTTTTCTTGTCAAACAAGTAACGCTCGCGTGTAGACAACGATAGTCACTTGTTATTTTTATTTCCTTTTATTATAACATTCTTATGTTACCTAACTATAAAAACTACATATCACGGTCAAATTGAAAGAAAGAAAACAAAAACAACACGGTTTCATTAGTTCCGTAAAATAATTCAAGTTTCACGAGGCTTTACCTAAAAAGCCTGAAAATCTAGGCCAAGATCCAATCTCTTTGAGAGAATGGAGAAGAACGCTCATGAGATATAAAAATAAACTTCCAAGGAGAAATTAAGACCACAGTTTCTATAATAATATACTGTAAAATAATTGGACGTTGAATTGATACCGTTTCTCTCCTCTCTCTGGTACGGTACAGTTTATTAAAAAAAAAAGTTTTGGACAATTTCAACACGTCGAACCTGTCCGCGAAGAACTTATGTCTCTTATAATTTATTCTAAGTGATAATAACAGCGATACCTATTAAATTTTATCGGTTAGGATAAATTTAACATTTGTCTAGAGATTTTATTATCTTTTTTTTCTTAACCGATTTGAGTGTCCCACTGCTGGGCAAACTCAGGGCAAAGGCTCTTCCTTAATTTCCACGACTCCCGATTTCGTGTTTCCTACGACCAGTTATCAAGGAAGCTGTCCAGGTCATCCCGCCAGCTCCGCCTGGGCCCGTGTGCCTGCCTGTAACCGGCCCAATCCCATTTGAGCCTAGCGGTTTTTTTTAGCCTACGTCAACAATGAGAGTTTTCGTCAACGTGGTGTTTCTTACGCGATCGGTTCTTTGAACTCCTAAAATGCTGCGCTCCATAGCGCGTTGGCAAACCTTCAGTTTGGACTTCTGAATCTCCGTGAGTGATCAGGTTTGAGGACCGTAGGTTAGGACAGGCAAAATACACATGTCAACGAGTTTGCGCTTCAGTTTCCCTTCATTAGCTCTTTCATGGACCAGTAGCTCTTCCAGGCATTTTGAACACGGCGCTCAATTTCCGTGTCTTGCCTATTAGTGAAAGAGACTAGCTGGCCCATGTAGATTTTATGGAAATATCTACTTATTTTATTAAATATTTTGACTGTTGTTTTGTAAGTAGTCACAAATTTATATAACTTATAAATTGAAATGGACAAGCCTTCGGATACCTTTAGATTCGTATGGAAAAGCAAGTACGGACGCACGCACGTTTTCTCAAACTTGCAAATCTTGCAATGAAATGTTGACATGACTTCAAATTAGGTCCGGAAATACTATGTAATAAATAATACTATGCCTGTAAAGTAACCTTCTTTCTTAATCTATTAAATTAAATAAAAGGTAAAATACAACCGCTATAAATTGTATACATGCACTGCATTTTTATACTGTATGATCAGATTGTAGCGTTAACCCCTTACTTCATGTCGTAAACAAAAGTATTATATCTGTTTAAAAATAAACTTTAATAGCTATCAATAGAATTGAATATTATAACTGCCATATAGGGCTGCGCATGCGGTAAGAGGTTAAATAGATAAAAATATAAGCAACATATAGACTACCTAGCTTGCATATTATAGGAGCTTCGTCTGCCAACAAACCACTCTGTGGTTTGGCAGAAGTATATTGTAAATATTTATAAGGCATGAAATGTGAATAAACGTTTATTTATTTATTTATTTATTGTTTTTAAAACGTCAAATTGTGACACAACGTCTTGGCATTCAACCATAAAATATTAGATTCGTTATTTGTTTTTAGCTGTGTAAACCTACGAATAAAACAAATTGACTATTTTTTTTATTTCATCACAAATTTGAGAAAAAGCACTGTACAAATCTCGGTGAGAAACGGCGTTGCCATCTGCTTATCCCTATCCGGGTCTATCTACTTGGCCTACAACCCTTCGTTTCCCGGCCTCTATAGTAATGTTACGAGTATATTACTGTTCATTTGGCCCACCTTCTATACTTACATACATAGCTATACAGAGCTGATGATAGATAATTTTCCGAATCGAGAATCATAAGGAACGAATGGTAATAATGAACCTTGGTCTGGTTTCATAATGCCCCGCTATTTGAATGCTGCTACATAAATAATGAGATGTCTATTAAGTAGTAAGGTGAAGGATTGTATGAATTCTTTATGGATGTAATAGACGGTTTATTATATTGAATTAAATGGGAATTTCTTTCTTGTCAGTTATTGTGGTGATTGGTTGATATTTAATATTAACTGCATGTTTTGTAGCACGCATGTCATTCTACTTAAATTAGCTAATTGTAAGTATAGTGTTGTGTGTGTGTATAGGTGTTATTATAATAAATAGGATTAAGTATATGCAAATCATTAGAGAGGGGCCCAAAAATAAGTTAATAAGTGTTATTACTGCGGCATATTTTTGATAAAGTTTAACAATCGTTTGTATTTTTGTAACAAAAGTTAAACGAGAATATTTGGAAGATAATAGGTTTTGTTTTAATTGAATGATTTTATTTTTAATTATCAAGGACATTTTGTTAAAGACGTGTAATTAAGAAACGTATTCCTTTAAAAATTTTGGTTGACGTATTTTGGGGCCACTCGGTGTGTTTAAAAAAGTCTGTGACTGTTACCCATGCCCTCTAGTAGGGCTATGATCTATGGGAGATACTTACAATACATTTGTCAGCAAAATGTTTTAGATCATCGCGATAATGGGAACAATTATTTAAATACATCCTAAGTAAATGCGGTGGTTTAACATATTCAAATATAGTATATGTATGTTACATATGTTACTTGCTTAGTGCCACTATGTAACGGCACTTAGTCAAATTTTTACCGATGGCTTAATCCAACCACCTAGTAGCTGACTATGATTTGATAGAACAAGTCAGCAAAACTAAGTTCATTCATTAATATTAACGTACCTTGGAGTGCGGGAGATATTTATGCTTTGATAACCATAACAAAAAGTGGGTATCCTTGATACAAATGTTGCATACTCCATATTTTGGATTCCAACTAAACTATTATGTATGACAATTTCAGGTATGCAACTGGGCAGAACCATCTGACAGACTTCATCGGTATGGAGCCAAGCAAGAAGCGTAAGCGGCGGACTTCGTTCACACCGCAAGCTTTGGAGCTGCTCAACGCGCACTTTGAGAGGAACACGCATCCGTCTGGTACGTTCATTACATTCGAGCTAAACCCCGTTTCAGCCCTGTATAAAGATAGCAAATGAGCAAAGTTGGCTTCTGCTCTCTCTAATGTGACGGACGACGCTCTTGGAGAATCACGGACTAAATACATGCAACATTGCATAACAATCTGATTGACTTCTTCGGTGTGGAGCCAAACAAGAAGCGTTATCGGCGGTCTTTGTTCACACCGCAAGCTTTGGAGCTGCTGAACGTGCACTTTGAGAGGAATACACATCCGTGTGGTAGGTTATTTTTCATTCATAGGTGCATTTTCCTGACTATGTTCTCCAAGGAAGCAGAATTTTGCTCCTTCTACGATGATGTGTAGCCCTAAGTGACCCACAGACGGACGTAAGCAGGATGGGTAGGTATAATAATCTGGCTGACTTGCGAGCCAAGCCGAGCTTCGGAGCTACTGATAGCGCATTTTCAGAGGAACACGCATACATCTGGTAATTTTTTATTTTTTTTACTTTTCACCTATTTACGTGTAAAATCGGATTTGCTCCCTCTAACGTGACAGGCGCTGTCCTGAAAGGGCCACAGATCGAACTTAAGCAAATGGACTGAACTATCTCACCAACTTCATCGGCTTGGAGTCTGACTGACTTGGGAGTGATCGGGTTATTCCCACTAGTTACCATCAACTCGGATTGGTGGTAACTACTGGGATTTTCTTCCCAGTAGTTACCACTGGTAAAAGATGGGATTTTTTTTTGCCTTTTAACTGAGGGGGAGACGAGCAGATATAAGAGGAATTAACTATTGGCTGGTATCCACATGTCTTCTCCGCGCCGCTGGATTACAACCAATAAAAAAAACGCATTTAGCCGATTTCCAAGACCAAAATGATTCCATAGAACTCCGTGAACAAAGTTTTGTACGGAGCTCTAAAAAACCGTTTGTTTGATTCCTGCAACGTCATGAACAAGTCGACGTTTACGCCGCAAGCTTTTGAACACGCACTTCGAGACGAGAGGAACATGCATATATCAGTCCGGTCTGGTGCAAGTTTTATTCTAAAATAAACCCGCTTTGGACCTACGCTATTTCTTAGCCCCTGTTTATCGTGTATCCTGATTTTCCCCGAGTCTCCCAAATCTCAAACAGAAATATACCTAAATAATAGGTACACACCTTGTAACTATATTTTACGTACCTGTAGTAGCGAATCGTTTTGCAGCATACCACTACAGAAACAACTGAATTTAAATCTGTGGTTACGAAAATCTAAGTTTATTCGGTTAGAATTAAAAGGCATACTTAATATAATCAGATCTGAATTCAGTTATGTCTACGGTGGCGTTAAGAAATGCCGGCTCTAGAAAATGATATAATTGATATATGATTCAGAACCCATGAAGGAAGGAAGACGTTTTAATTTGTCTCATTTTCACTTTTTATTTCAGGTACAGAAATAACCGGCCTGGCACACCAACTGGGCTACGAACGCGAAGTCATTAGAATATGGTTCTGCAATAAACGCCAAGCTCTCAAAAACACCGTCAGAATGATGTCGAAAGGAATGGTCTAAATCTAATTACAACACCCATTTTAAGATCTACTCACGGTGCGTCCAAACCGAGCTAATTTTTCCCGCCAAAGCCAATTTAAACACCTGTTATTATAATATATTGTGTGTCTGAAACGCAACTCCTTGTTACGATTGACTCACCGGCAGCCAAGAATAAGACAGTTTTAATAATTAGTTCAGTGTGGACGTACTATAACTGACTGGAAAACGACATAGACTACCGTAAAATTTTTGAGTTACAACTTGTAACATGGCGCGATTAGTCCATTTCCATGAACCACAGATGCTAGAGAACTTAGTGATGGGATACAGATTATCGATGATTTTGTTACAATTTTACTGCGTTTCGTTTTTGATTTGTTTAAAAAAGTACATTATGGTGACAGACATGTTGCATTTATATAAACGACATATTTTTCCTTACTCTGATTTAAACTAAAGACAGCTTATAAGATGAGAAGAGTTTTCTTACTCAGTTGTTTCATTACACAACGTCATTCCAACCCACCTATACTATGTTCCTTTACTAGATATTCTAAACTGTCCTAAATCTTTATTAAAACAAAATAGATTTCTAGAAATAATAATTTTACCGCACCATCTTACATTTCAAACAAAAAAATGTTTGTACGAAAACTCACAGGAATTTCGCTCTTAATATAAAAATTCAATACGGATAAGATTTTTGATAAAATGTAAAATTAAAAGAAATTTCGACTGAAATATTTGTCTCGGCGTAGTTTTAACCGTAAATGGAGTATTGTAGAATAGGCATAGGTGTCTAGTACAAAATCATTACCTAATATCGGGTTCCTGATAAAGCCATTTTTTGCTAAATTATACAAAGCTTGCGTACTAGAACTATGAGGATGCAATCGGGTGCATGTCCCTAAATCCAGTAAAAAAATGTTCTGTAAGCGCTTGAACTTCTCACGTGCGTCTTAATTTGATGTTCAAGAACAGGGCAGCAGTTTTATGTAGCAAAATATTGCATTTTGTAAATAAGTACAATATTAAATTCACGATACTTGATAAAGTAGATGATAAATTAATTTATTGAAATACTCTGAGTTGTTCCGTTCTACTTAGCGAATGTTGCACTTTACAAGTTTTAGTAATAATCGATATTATGAAAGTACGTAGATTTAAATAATTATGTCGTCTGTCTTAGTGGCCTACTCAGATTTTTTTATCTAGTAGGTTTTTGTTGATAGATAGGATATAAAACGATATGTAAGTACATTGTAGTTAATAAATACGTCAGCGTAAATGTAAATATCGTTTGTGTTTTTGTTTCGTATAGTGTATTATTAATTTTAAGTTAAAGAGTAATTTAGCTTTGAACGATAATTTGTATGAATTGACAAGTTGGATTTTTGTGGCCACATTAACAATTGATTGTTTCACATATTAAAATATTTTAATTGATCACTTTATCGTGCATGTTTCATTATAAATACACGTAACAGGGGGTCTCTCAATATCTATATGTTATGTGCATATTATTTTGGGTAGATATTATTTACAAAAAAAACTATAAAATTGCCTCGCATTTGGAAATGTAGATTTTGAAGTACATTATTATATTCAAAGATTTTCAAAAAATGGTCGTTATTACAATGTTTTATAAGTGTTTTGTGCCCGAAAAGTATGCACAAATGATTATAGTCTGGTCAAGCTTTTCATTTTGGTAACTTGCGACTCTTTTTAATCGACTCCATAATTAGATAAAAATAACATAAACTGCGGTTACTATTTGAGGTATTTCAAAATTCTAGTGATTTAATTAGTATACAATCCTTGATAAAATGGGGTTACTATATAAAGTATACGTACAGAAAACTGTTACCATCTCATAAAGCCATATACTTACAGATTAGTTTATGTTTTAGTGACATCTTAATTTGGTCCATAAGGATAATTTTCAAGAAAAATCGTATTACTTAGAGTGGCAAGTGTAAATAATTTAGTTAGAAAGTTTTCAACTAAGACCTACTGTTAATTGTATTACCGATAGAATAAGATGTAATTTAACGTATGTTAATGACCAATGAAAACCAACTTGTGATCATTAATATTTGTACTGTTACCTACTACTTTAAACAAGAGTCGTTAAAAAATAATATTATAATAAAATTGAACATATTTTTCGGCTGTTGAAAAATTGTAAATACAATATTAAGGATAATAAAAACTATTTGGATTAATATTTAGGAACAAAGGGAAAAATATTATCAAAATTTATATTTTCAAAAATTATTACAAGTGCAAAAAGTGTATTTAAAAAGGGATGTTTGGCCATAATCAAAATTTTACATGGAACGGATTTTTTATCGACTTTAGCACAACACTCCACACACACAAGCAGTAAGGTACACAGTGACTCAAAATTGTGCGGTGCGACTTTGAACCTTATCTACTTAAGCCGGAATCAGGTTTTTCGTCACCACAAATAATATAATACAATGCTCTAGATGACTTTAGTAGTAATTTAAATACCTAATCGGAAAACAGTTTAGTAAACGTGCTAACGAAGAAAGTAGATGTACAACGCAACGAAAAGCCTGATTCCCATCAAACATTAGTGTAATAGAGAAGGCATTTAGGATGCTAAGTACAAAGGATAATTTAACTATTAAACTGCTAGTCCCGTTATGAATAAAATAATTAAATCTTAATTGTTACTGGGCAAATTCGCATCGCACCGGTTTTCATAATTCGCATGTAACTTGTAAACAATATAATAGTCTAAATACATAAAATCTACACATAACTCAGCTGTAACACATATTCAAACCAAACTGTAACAATATGTAATAGTGTATTAATTTTTTCTTCCTGTAATGGTACCGAACGAATGACTATGGCTGCTGGTTTATGAAGAAAAGCAGAATAAAGGCAGATAACTGTTTGAAATATTTGTTTTATTATTTTCCTCTCTCATCTCAACTGTAACGGACAGAAAGTTGCCACTCTAGCGAAAAACAGGCATTATACACATTCATATTTAATAAGTAGGTACTGACCATAATATACTTAGTTCGTGTCATCCACGATGACGAGAAAACTTGTCAAAACCTACCTTTAATAACATGAGTCAAGGCACACGTCTTCGTGAATGACACGATCTATGCACCGGGTAGACGTGTGCAGTTTGATTTGACGTTTGACGAAGTTAAACTATAACTCATTCTCGATAAAATTATGACGTAAGACTGTACCGGTATGTAATTTTCATTCAAATATTATAGTCCTTTACAATAAAATTAACTTAATTATTATTCAATGTAATTTTAATTATTATATACAGTTGGAATAAGAATAAATCAAAGAGGTTTGCAAACACGCAGTGAAGGAACTAACATTCTTAATTAATACCTATACGTCTTAAGTAAACTTCACATTTATTATTATGAATTATGATTATTATGAATTAGAACGTTGGTGATGAATTGCTTGTTATCGATATCGATAACACTTGAGTCAATATTTAATTGGAAACTTACGTTGATGCCGATTTTTGCGGTAGGCCCCCAGGTTCGTTTCCATGTTTGGTCCAGTGAAATGTTATACCTCGTATACCTCAATGTAATTTGTTTGAAAGTGTGTGTGTGAAGGCTTTCAAGTTTCAATAAAAAGATCACGCTTATTTTTATAGATAACTGAATTTCCGACACTTATCCTAACATGCTTTATTAGTTAATTAACAGTAATTAGCTGGAATAATCATAATAATAATAAAAATTATTACCCCCATAACGGCATGAATGGTTGCTTCCTATTATAGGCAATACGCCAACTGTTCATTATATAATGGATAATATTTTCACGTAATGGACCTTCGCCTGAAAAGGTAGAAAGAAACCTTGTTACACCGATATTAATAGGTATGCATAACATTACCGGTTATTATTTAAGGGATATTCATCCTGTGTGGGTACTACTTTAACAACCATTTGTGATTATTTTACTTAGTTACTTAACAAACACTTACAAATTACAATAGTATTAGATGGATATACTTAGGTAGAGGAGAGAAACACAATAGGGTTGTTTCCAATTTTTTGAAACGCTTGTATTACGTTCTATATTAACTAAAAGTTGCCCTAAAATTCAACTTTTATACTAAAAACGGCTTGAAATATGTTAAATTAACAAAATATATTTTGACAGATGCTTTCGCGCCCAAAACGCTGTTTGAAAATTGTGTGACGTCACAGTTTACGGTTTGACACATAACTACATACATACACGTAGAAGATACGAACTGTCAACTGACATTTTTTTCTCATTTGTTGTTTATCGCCTAACTGTCAACAGTGTCAATCCGAGAGTTGTGACGTCATCAGAATCTTCAATGACGTTTCGAGTTTGGTCACGTGACGTGTGCCAAAAGATATTTTAAATTCAATATTTACAAAAATATGGTCATTACAGGTCTCCTAAAAGTAGTTTAACATGTTCTTATAATCCAAAAGAATTTATTGGGATACAATTCTGCCCTAAGATTTGTAGATGGAAACAACCTCAAATTACATTATGCACCCTTAACAGCGCCCATTTGTACTTTAGCAATGAGGTCCCTCTAACAGAATAAAAGATTCTGAAACGATGCTTTCATCCGGAAGAAAATACAGTGAAGGAATTCCGTCGGTTCTACCATGAGCGTACGACAAGCAGTAATAGAACGTAACGTCCTCCCATTGACGTTTATCTGTGGAAATTCAATATGGCGACAATTTCTAAAAAAAAATAAACAGTAGCAAGATGTTAAATGAATGTATTGCGTAGATACTGGCCATTTTAATGGCTTTTCGAACTGAATTATACAAACTTTACAGCTAATAGTCGTTTATTAAGGAGAAATTGCCTTATTACGCCTATGTGACTTATGCAATACGTTACAATAATAGCTTGTAGCTGCCGCTTAACGAAGGAAGGAAAATACATGAGTGAGGTCAAATGATTCACGGGGTTAACTAAGTTTACAACGATAATACGTAATTGTGCTGTGTCTGTGAGCGTGTGTGGTGGTGTCGACGGTCGCAAACCATCTGCGGCCGATTTGTATCGCGAAGTGTCTGACTTATAACTTAAGAATTTATTCCGGTTTTGATGAGTAATCGATTAGATGAGATGATCGAAAGCGTTTCGCGGCGTGCCTTCAGTAGTTCCAGTGGCACTTACAATGTCCGAGCGTTGGAGCTGCAGAGAGAGCGAAAACTTAACATATTAAATGTTACCGTGCAGTTCTTGGACGATACCCAACACTCTTTTCAAATTGAGGTAAGAACAGCTGTTCGTCATTTGTTTGACAAGTTTTTTTTCACAAGTTCTGTCATGTAGTAGTTTATCAACCAGTATTCTAAATTTGGACCAAAGACCAAGGGCCAAGTAATTAACCTCTTTAATAAGTACTAGAACTAAATCAGGTCTGGTTATAAAACACTGATAACCATATATTGTTAGAATTATTCTACCAGTGTTCCAATTTTTATTTATTTGCAAGGGATTAAAAATTAGACTAGGTAAGTAGAGTAGAAGTTTTTCCCTGGGTGTAAAAGGTATTTTATTGCTGTTTGTTATATTACCTACTTGTTAAAGAAGTATGTTTAGAGTCTGTGTAGGCTCAGTCAACATTTTTACTCACTGGAAATGTTAGATTAGTTATCACCAACCTTATTTGGTAATCTTTATAAAAAAATATATATAAAAATAACAGCTGAAGTGAGCAGAAGTTAAATTAGTATACTTACTTAAACTTAAGTTATCTTGGTTCATTGCATTGGTTTACCCTCGCTGCACTATACTTTTGACCTGTCTAATGTGATAAAGCTGGGATTGGCAAACTTTGTAAAGAACAGCCTCAGTAGATTTCACAATTTTTAAATGCTAACAGGGTATAGCTGTGATTGAGATACATCAAATTGTGTAAAAATACTTTCAATAATGTTAACCTCTTGGACGCCAATGACAGATATATCAGCACTGTAGGTCGAACACCAAAGACTGATTAATCTGTCACAGACCACAGAGCAGCTTAGACCTGCATATGCATATACCTCAATTCCAGTTTTGACTCTTCGGTGACGTGACTTCTGAATGACAGCTTTTTTGCTTGACACAGCATCAAAAAGGATAATATCCAGATAGGAAAACAGGGACACTCATCAGGGATCTTTCTATGGAAAGGCAGTTTCGGGGCAGTCATCCACTTACATCTTAATAGGTTTATATGGTTAGTGAGCAGCTAGATGATGCAGCTTAAGTTTGATTCAAAAACTGTGGGTAATGTCAGCCTTTTGTAAATGATACTTAAAAAAAAAAACAAGCTTTCCTTTAAAACATTTCTAATATGATCAAATATGAAGTAGGCACATAAAGTAAAATTATAGCATGTCATGTAAGATTTACACTATTTGCGATTAATTTACAATGAACAAAATACTGATAAGATATGAATTTTGAGTGAATTAATGTAGGAACAAATGTTATCTGCATTACTGCAATTTATTATATTGTATTGCTTGATTGCCCTACTTATGGTAATATAGGGTAAATGTGTAATTTATATACGAATTAAGTACAATTTAATTTAACTTTATTAACTATCTTGTTAAGTGTTGCATGAATTTCTTGTCGGAAAATGTATACTTACAAATTAAGTATACAATATTTAATTATTCAAGTAATTCAAGTTGTTGCTAAGTGTTGTGTTAAAAATATTTTGTACAAATAGGGCTGTCATTACCAATGTTACTGATATCAGACAAAAATATCAAAAACCCGCTTTTTTTAAAAAAACGCGTTTTTCCTCCTATCAATTTTTACTTACAAAGTAAAGTTGTTTGTGACCCTAAATGTCTGGGGTTTACTCAAGTGTTTTTAAAAACCTGCTTGCACACATAGAAGCCCTAATATGTATGATGTATCAAGATTTTGATCTGAAATAGTTACTAAGCACATTCAATAAAATAAGATCCTAGGTTATCCCATTAAAATTTGATTTTTATTTAACTAAATCATTCTTTAGCTATTTCTTTTCTTTCTTCATTAAAATTTCAACATTATTTGATTCCAGAAAAAAGCAAAAGGCAGTGCACTGTTAGAGCAAGTATTCCAACACATAGAACTCATTGAGAAGGACTATTTTGGACTACAATTTACGGAGAATGGTGCAGCACCAAATGCTACTAACACAGAAATTACGGTATGTTTTTTTTTGTATTTTGGTAAGGCATATTGTGAAATATCCATTTAACAAAGTTGCATTGTGCCAGCAATAGTAAAAACGTCTGGCTTTAGTTCAAGTGAAAAAAAAGGTTATTCCTTAATATCTTCATACAAACGTGTATCAGGAAGAGCAAATAGTGTTTACATTAACTTGAAACTTCACCACCAAGCATTAATCCCGTCTACTGGTAATTCAAAAATCGGGAAATGTTAATATAAACGTTTATTTAAATATATAAACGTTTATTTCAGGCCGGGGCCCATAAAGAAAAATGTTAATAGTTACAATTCCTTAGTTTATGTTAGCACCTACTCGTATACAAAAAGTAATTACAATGAAATTATTAATAATTAAAAATTAGAATAGATAATACATAACAATAATAATAATATTCCACAATAACCAAATAAATAAAAATAATCAAATTAATAATTCAAAATATTAAATTTTTACACAAGGCCGAGCATTATTTGCCTCCATTTGTCATAAATGGGGCAGTCAAACCTATAATCAAACAGGCTCAGGATGCTGCTTCGAACGCGACTGAGTAGGGAGGCCACTTTCTTGCGGATAATTGCGTGGAACCTATCTGTGTGCGCCTCCGCGAACATACTTGACGCGCTACCGAATCGGGGCAGCTGCATCAGCATCCTGAAAATGTTTTTATATTGGACGCGCAGAACACTGGCAGCCTTACGAGTGTATGTCACCCACAGACTGCTCGCGTAAAAAGATTGGCAATATGCCTTGAAAAGTGCCACTTTAACCGGTTTAGAGCATCGGTAATGACTTTTAAGACCACATCTTACGGCCATACCTGAGACATGCTCAGTACAGTAGGTTAATTAACTTCAATTTGTATGTCACACGGCCATGCAACTTCAAATTACAGAGACCAATGATTTGACCTACATATGTTTAAGTACCAGTTAGTATTTATGTTAGTTTTGATTGTTTTATGTGTCACACCTTTTGTTTAGGTATGTTGGTAGAATATATTGATAATATTGATATTCAGAATTAGGAAGAGTTAACTGAAAGCAGTTAAAAGAAATGATTCAGGCATATTTATTTAACCTTTCATGGATATGGTGATCAAAAATCGTGTGCTGTATAGCACAGAATCAATCGTGCTTTTTTTTCTAGATTTTTAACCTCATGATAAGGATTGTGACCGGATTTTTAGTCATCTTTTTTCATTTTATCGAGAAGTATTATTTTTGCTCTATATACATTCACAACGATGTTTGAACAATTTCTTTCCACCACATATGATTGGTTAATAAATAAGAATATCTGTATTTATCATAATTCAGTGAACACTAGGTATAGCCTGTATCACGGGGATCAAGATCAAAGCGAATTACCAAGTTAATACCTCAATAACTTTTATATTGAAAATCATTTACTACATGAACCACATACTGAAACTTGCTTACTAGAACTAGGGATGAAAATTCCGGAAAAAATAAAATGCATTTTAATATAAATGTAATTTTTTTCCCCCTTTTTAATTTTTTTCGGAAGTATTGTAAGTGAAATTTGCATTTCTTTTTTTGAAAGAAACTAGAAAAAAAAACGTTCCGTTTGGAAATTTTCTCGTATGTTTCCGGGTTTTTTAACGCTAGACTATACAATTCTATATGAAACCAAACTCTGACTATTCAAGGGAAATAAAATCCCTGACTTTGGATTGTACAAAATTACATAGGTATTCCAGCTTCCTTGAATTAAATTAATATATCTGGAATTGCTTAGTCACAAATGGGTCAGGAAACACCAGCACTAAGGAAAAATCTCACTACGCATTTCATATAATTTATCTATTTTCCTCAGAAACAATACGTAGTTATCATGGGATTTCCCACTTCCCATGTTCAATTAATAAATATAAATGGGTTATGCCTGTCTGACGTATTTGTATTTTCTCAATGAGATATATTCACGTAGTGGATGTTGATAAAACAGAAAATACAGTTATTGATTATATTTAAAATAAATTGTTTCACACCATGCACTATTTCAATTTGATTTGTTGTGTTGTGTTGTTTTGAGATTTAGATTGTATTCTAGAAACATTCTAGACTTGTATTTTTTTATAGAATTGGTTAATAAAATAAAAATAATTTATTTCGGACGACACAATCTATATTTTGTTAGTTACAAATATACTTAAATTACTATGTTAGTACCTAAACTAAGACGCTGGGTGGTCCAGTGCCTAATTAATGCACTGTCCCATCTCCCTGCCACGATGGCCAGGCGCCCTTCGGAGCGTCGCGTCTTATTATTGAATTTGATATCTGTACAACAAATTAATATTTAAAGAATAATAATAACCCACCACTTGTGCGTTCCAGGGTTAGCCAACTAACTCGGAGTTAAAAGGTTATACAGGGTTAAAATGTGCTGTTAACTCTGAGTTTTAATGGTTGGTGGTGGTGATAAGCAAGTGGCCCTTAGCGCCTTCCCAATAACCCGGGTTTAACCGATTAAACTGTTAACTCAGTCTCAATTTGTACTGGTAACCATTGTAACTCCAGGTATAACCGGTTAACCCGGGTTAGTGGGATGGTGCACCTAGATGGAAGAGCGTGCTACTTGCAATCTGGAGGTAACGGGTTCAAACCCCGGCTTGTACCAATGAGTTTTTAAGAACTTGTACGAAATATCGTTTGACATTTACATGTCGCTTTTCGGTTAAGCAAAACATCGTGAGGAAACCGGATTAATTCCAATAGGCCTTGTTAACCCTCTGAGTTGGAAGGTCAGATGGCAGTGGCTTTCGTAAAAACTAGTGCCTACGCCAATTCTCGGGATTAGTTGCCAAGTGGACCCCAGGCTCCCATGAGCCGTGACAAAATGCCGGGACAACACGAGGAAGAAGAATCTCTGTTTAATAAATCGGAAATAGTAGCTAATTGTATTTAAAATTCAAAAAGCGGCCAAGTGCGAGTCAGACTCGCGCATGAAGGGTTCCCTACCATTTATGACGTATTAAAAAAAAACTACTTACTAGATCTTGTTCAACATTTTACCACTTTGGACACACATTTTACCACTATGGAAGTGTCTCTCGCGCAAACTATTCAGTTTGGAAAAAAATGATATTAGAAACCTAAATATCATTTTTGAAGACCTATCCATAGATACCCCACACGTATGGGTTTGATAATTTTTTTTTTTAATTCTATGACGTATTAAAAAAAAAAACTACTCACTAGATCTCGTTGAAACCAATTTTCGGTGGAAGTTTGCATGGTAATGTATATCATACAATTTTTTTTAGATTTTTCATTCTGTTATTTTAGAAGTTACAGGGGGGGGGGGGGGGGCACATTTTTTCACTTTAGAAGTGTCTTTCGCGCAAACTATTAAGTTTAGAAAAAAATGATGTTTGGAACCTAAATATCACTTTTGAAGACCTATCCATAGATACCCCACACGTATGGGTTTGATCAAAAAAAATTTTTTTTTTAAATTTTATGACGTATTAAAAAAAAAACTACTTACTAGATCTCGTTCAAACCAATTTTCGGTGGAAGTTTGCATGACAATGTATGTCATATATTTTTTTTAGTTTTTTCATTCTCTTATTTTAGAAGTTACGGGGGGGGGGGGGGGGACCCACATTTGAAAACCTATCCATAGATATCCCACACGTATGGGTTTGATGAAAAAAGATTTTTTGAGTTTCAGTTCTAAGTATGGAGAACCCCCAAAATTTATTGTTTTTTTTTCTATTTTTGTGTGAACATCTTAATGCGGCTTATAGAATACATCTACTTACTAAGTTTGAACAGTATAGCTCTTATAGTTTCGGAAAAAAGTGGCTGTGACAGAATCGGACAGACAGACGGACATGACGAATCTATAAGGGTTCCGTTTTTTGCCATTTGGCTACGGAACCCTAAAAAGAAGTTGTTTTAACTTGTTACCCAAATACCTATTTCTACATATAGTGAAATGAATTTAGGGAAAATTTACCCGTTATTTCCGTTTTGGGCGACTATGTAATTAATTATTATTACATTATCGCGTTGTGTACGTGACGTAAATATAGGGAAATACTTAGCCTTACATATATAGTCGTATGGATAAGGTGTTATTTACCCATCTAAATATAGTAGGTACCATTTACATACCTACTTAATACGTTCCTGAATTAACTTTTTTGTTTAGGTATAGTAGTATGTTGTTTATGTGATATATTTTTTGACATTTTTAAAAGAAGAGATTATTAAGAATGTATCTGTTAGTTAAATCCTTAAAAAAAATACTTTCTTTATTTTCTAAATTGAAAAACCTCACCGAACTCTCGAAACCTGGCACATTTGGAACTTAAATGATTGCAATACCATCTTTGTTTACTGCGTATAACCTCATTAAAACTTAGAACGCACTCCGATTAATTCCAGAACTGCAATAAGTGTAACGTACACCATAATTCATAAGTGCACGCATTTGCAAGACTGAAGCCGCAAGAATTTTTTGCGGTTCCAACTGATGCGGGCGCTTATGAAGCATGCCGTTCGTTACACTTTTTGCGGTTCTGGAATTAATCGGCGTGCGTTCTAATCTAAGTCTTAATGGTGGAACTTTCATCTTACAGCGTTGGCTAGACCCAAGCAAGTCAGTCAAGAAACAAGTCGGCGGCAACGCGCAGTTCTGGCTAGCGGTCAGGTTCTACCCTCCAGAACCTTCCAGACTCGCTGAGGAGTTCACCAGATACCTGCTCTGTCTGCAGCTGAGGAAGTTACTGCTGGATGGAAGGATGTCTGCGCCTAAGAATACTTTGCTGTTACTGGCGTCATTCACGGTGCAAGGTAAGGCCTTATTTATTTAAAACTATATTGCACGATATAAAATTGTACAAATCGCGGACTTAAGAGGCTGTCAACACCCAATGTCCTTGAAATTGATGTTACTTAAACAGTTTTTTAAGAAAGACTATTTGATTTAGTCCAATAAGAAAAATATATGTTCATATTAATTATATTTCAAAGACCGTGGTTGTACTCGATACATGATTGAACGAAATCGGCTCGATAGAAAATAATTGCAAAGATTGGTCTTAAAATCACAATTAAACGGTTCTATGTCTTTATTGTTTTGACTTATGAGCAGTGCCGGATTAACCATTAAGCAAAATAAGCACTTGCTTAGGGCACCACGTGTAGGGGGGCACCAAAATCGTAGAAAAAAAAAAAACGCGCAGGCTGCATCAGCGTCGCACTCAAAGTGTAGTACTTATGTACACGAAACTTTTTGATACGTGTGTACCCATCTAACAACGAAGGGTCGTAAAGTGAGTGAGGACACGTAAGCACATCCCCAACCTTACGCGGAGGCCATCAAAGCTCATGGCAATAAAAGCATCTTTATCAAGTTGCGCTTTCGAGTTAAGGCAAAGGCCGAGCAGTAGGAGGACCGTGATTACATAGGTTCAATTTCAAGCCACTCTTTTGCAGTTCGGCGTTAGGTCTTATGCGACGCCACAGGCCTTTTACTTTATGCAAACTGCCTCACTTTCGCTTGGCCATGGATCCAAATCCATGCTGTCCTCTTTCGCAGCTGGGCTGCCTTGCTCACACCTCGCCATTGATTGTATTATATGATAACGCGCCGCAATCGGACGCTGCGGAAGTCCAGCTAGTCATACCTCGCCATTGGTCAAATTCAAGCCTTGCTTTCTTCCAGCTCGACCTTTGGCCTCATCCGTAAGCGCCGATCGAACGCTCATCGCATTCAGCCTTAGACTTTGCCTTTAAATACACTGATTTAAACCATCACGATTTAGGCCAATCAAATTAGATCCAAAAATAGCGTTTAGAGGAATTAATTCCCAGCAAGCTGGAAGTTTTAATACATTTATTTGGTCCTAAATGCGTATAATTCAAGTTTACTCTATCCCAGGAGGTGTGCATACATTTTGGGATCCTTAGGAGATAATTTTTTCCTTTGGATTGCCAAACCACTCCATGTAGAAGGAATTCCCTATAAATTATGGTGAATCCGACACTGGTAAGAAAGCGTTTTCGGATTATTAACATGATTTTACCAAAAATAAAAAATGTCGACCTTTTTTAGGGTTCCGTAGCCAAATGGCAAAAAACGGAACCCTTATAGATTCGTCATGTCCGTCTGTCTGTCCGATTATGTCACCGCCACTTTTTTCCGAAACTATAAGAGCTATACTGTTCAAACTTGGTAAATAGATGTATTCTATGAACCGCATTTGGATTTTTACACAAACATAGAAAAAAAACAATAAATTTTCCCCATACATAGAACTGAAACTCGAAAAATCTTTTTTCATCAAACCCATACGTGTGGGGTATCTATGGATAGGTCTTTAAAAATGATATTGAGGTTTCTAATATCATTTTTTTCTAAACCGAATAGTTTGCGCGAGAGACACTTCCAAAGTGGTAAAATGTGTGTGTGTGTGTGTGTGTGTGTGTGTGTGTGTGTGTGTGTGTGTGTGTGTGTGTGTCCCGTAACTTCTAAAATAACAGAATGAAAAATCGAAAAAAAAATATATGATATATATTGCCATGCAAACTTCCACCGAAAATTGGTTTGAACGAGATCTAGTAAGTAGTTTTTTTTAATACGTTATAAAATAAAAAATAAAAATTTTTTTTTCATCAAACCCATTCGTGTGGGGTATCTATGGATAGGCCTTCAAAAATGATATTTAGGTTTCTAATATCATCTTTTTCTAAACTGAATAATTTGCGCGAGAGACTTCCCAAGTGAAAAAATTTGTGTCCCCCCCCCCCTCTAACTTCTAAAATAACAGAATGAAAAATCTAAAAAAAATATATGATATACATTACCATGCAAACTTCCACCGAAAATTGGTTTGAACGAGATCTAGTAAGTAGTTTTTTTTTAATACGTCATAAAATTAAAAAAAAAATTTTTTTTTCATCAAACCCGTACGTGTGGGGTATCTATGGATAGGTCTTCAAAAATGATATGTAGGTTTCTAATATCATTTTTTTTCTAAACTGAATAGTCAATCAATCAATCAATATATTTTATTGCAAGAACATAGTTAAATTACATTTTGGATCCTCTGATATCAATTTTAATAATACTCGTAATTAAAACAATTTTTCCGTCGGCCGTACCGTTTTCGATTTGAAAATGAAAATGTTTATTTGGGTAACAATGAAAATCTCCTGGAATGGAGCAAACTCGGATTATACGTATTTTTAGGTGGAAAAAATCTAATTGTATTGGCCTAATTGTGACACATTATTATTTAAGAAAACGGGACTTAATCGCGTTTGATTAAGTTCCAAAATTACCTCCAACGTCAAAATAATGATGTCGACTTTACACAGTCTTCTCCGAAACCGTGGGGACAACGCCGTCCTTGAAACGTCTGGTCAGAGGTCATTTTAAAACTTACCCTATTAAGTCCCGTTTTCGTAAACAATAATTTGCTATTTAAGACATTTGTGGCCATTGGTACTTGTTCTGATAAGAACCAATGGCCAATGGCTAAGCCCCTACTGAAGCTCGGCCTTTGCCCTCACATGAATGAGCTTCGCAGGAAAGCTCTAGAGGTTGCAAAACCCTGTGCGGAGAACGGCCTATGTCTTACGTCTTCGCTTACACTTGGACAGTGATTGGCTCGGCCTCCGGACTTATGCGAAGCACGGTCTTCGAATTTGCTTACACTTCACCTTACCTACTCTTGGAACATTACTGCTGCAGTACTGTCAATTTCCGTGATAAAATGATGTGACGGATTGAAAATTCTATTCTCAGGAGCAATGCGGCAATAAACGTCACTCAATTTACCAAGAAAATTAAATGTAATCTTGATGAGGGGGCACCATGGTCTAGAAATGCTTAGGGCACCAAAATGTCTTAATCCGGCACTGCTTATGAGTCTGCAATTAAAATCACAATTTCAAAACATTTATATCTAAACCGCTGTTGAGTAAAATATTACACTAATAATCCACTTTTTTTATTTAAATATTTTTCTTATTATTCCCTTGCCCAGGCCCAGTAACATGCGACAGTGCTATCTCATTTACTCCGATACAAATAGACAGTGTGCGCGCTTTAGGTATTGACAGCCTCTTAATGACTTAAGTCAACCATTGGGTCAAACAGAAACTTGTAGTTAGTGCAGGATTGTACACAAGGAGAAGGAATATGAAACACAAATAAAGTTTTTCTAAAAAATACTTATAACTATATTCTATTTATACACTAGACTTAAGTACTCGGGAGCAGCTGGATCAAATAATATAGAATAAAGGGTGCAAATATTTTTTTTTTTAAATACCACGACGGTGGCAAACAAGCATACGGCCCGCCTGATGGTAAGCAGTCACCGTAGCCTATGGACGCCTGCAACACCAGAGGCATTACATGCGCGTTGCCGACCCTTTAAAAACCTGTACACTCCTTTTTAGGGTTCCGTAGCCAAATGGCATAAAACGGAACCCTTATAGTTTCGCCATGTCCGTCTGTCTGTCTGTCTGTCTGTCTGTCTGTCTGTCTGTCTGTCTGTCCGAGGCTTTGCTCCGTGGTCGTTAGTGCTAGAAAGCTGAAATTTGGCATGGATATATAAATCAATAAAGCCGAGAAAGTCGTACAATAAAATCTAAAAATTTAATTTTTTTTGGGGTACCTCCCCTACAGGTAAAGTGGGGGTAAAATTTTTTTTTCGCTTCAACCCTAGAGTGTGGGGTATCGTTGGAAAGGTCTTTCAAAACTAATAGGGGTTTTCAAGAAACATTTTTTGATAAAGTGAATATATTCGGAGATAATCGCTCCGAAATAAAAAAAAAATGTGTCCCCCCCCCCCCCCTCTAACTTTTGAACCATAGGTCCAAAAAATATGAAAAAAATCGTGGAAGTAGAGCTTAAGAAAGACATTAAATGAAAACTATAGCGGACATGATCAGTTTAGCTGTTTTTGAGTTATCGCAAAAAGTTTTCCCTTCATAGTAAAAAGACTTATTTTAATTAGGTACTGATTATGCAAATTTGCCTATTTGTTTAACTCAGGTGAAAAGTACCGTTTCATCCCTTGGTTAACAATTTACTATACTTTAATAAGCTCCAGTTTAGCTTATTGTGACGGAAGAGTAACTACGGAACCCTACACTGAGCGTGGCCCGACATGCTCTTGGCCGGTTATTTGAAGAACCCCATACTGTAACCCCTCGGGAAAACCTCGGCAGGAAGCTCATTCCACAGCCGAAGCGTTCGCGGGAGGAAATTCCTCTTAAACCGCACAGTACGCGACCATTTAGGTTCTAGGGTGTGAGGATGAACACCCTGCCGACGGCGAGCGGTGCGGTGATAGAAAGCGGCCGTTGGCATCATGTCAAACAATTCTTCAGAGCACAGCCCATTGTACAAGCGGTAGAACACACACAAGGAGGCAAAGTCTCTCCTTAGACTTAAAGGTTCAATACCGCTTGTGAGTTTGGGATCGTCGACGATTCGTACAGCGCGCCTTTGGACTGAGTCGAATGGTCCAAGCTGGCATGCAGGTGCTCCTGCCCAAAGGTGACAGTTCACGGATGGGAAGCCAGTTCAGTTTGCGGCGGAAGGCCGATACATGATCGTATTTACGCAGCACAATTATAAATCTTATTATGATTTTACTATATCTAACATTGTTTAGCATTAAACAGTTATTCTGTACCGCTAAAACACCGCTCCCATACAATCGAAGTTACGCTTTTTATTTTAAAACGACATGCTTATATTATATGAAAGTTGGCATGAACATTTGCGTAACACATAACTATGTCGTACTAGACACACTATGTCTGGTACTAGACAACTTCGTTATTTGTGACAGAAAACGGCAAAACGTCCGAAGGAGGACGAATAACCTGTCAAGGCGTCCTTATGGTAAGCGACAAAGTTTTGCCGGTTTCGGTTACATTTTTAGCATTAGAGAAAGTGTAGACAATCTTGATATGTCTTTTTATTGAAAAACGCTATTAAAAAATAGTAAATATTACTTATGAAACGAAAACAATGAAAATGGTAGTATAGTTTAAGTACATTTTTTTTACGAAAATGTCAAAAACGTAACTTGAAAGACGCTTATAATTTATAATAATGACGTTATAGAAAATACCGCTTTGTTCGTGTAATCTTAATTAATTGTAAAATATAATATAATTCACTTATGTCACGTGTTGCTGTGAACTAATTTTTCACCACAATGAGAACATGTACTTAATCTGCAACCACACTGAATATTACCTATTGTAATGATCTCATCACACAAAACCGATGTTTTACAAAATAGGTAATAATAACATAATTTCTTAAACTAGGCGGTTATACTTTTCTGCTTTTAAATCGAATGTGTTTTTTATATAAGTTTAACTTATGCATACTAATTGACCTAATTAACTTTAAGTCTGTCGTGTGTCCGGTCAATAATCGTGAGCTAACCTCGGTTTTGGCGTTTAGAGCGGAAAAAAATCGTTCTAAAATGCAAAAAGATGACTGAAAGATGCAACAAACACAGACAAAAGTTCAATAAAATTTTAACACTAGAACTTATAAAAACACATAAACGTTTATTTCAGCGGAACTCGGCGATTACAATGTATCAGAGCATCCGCCGGACTATTTGTCCGAACACAGATTAGTGCCAAAACAGTCCGCTGAAGACGAGAGAAGGATACGTGAACTACATAAGTTACATAGTGGCCAGGCCCCTTCTGATGCCGAAGCGAACTTTCTAGAACATGCGAAAAGATTGGACTGTTATGGCGTTGAATCTCATCCTGCTAAGGTAAGTACTACAATAACAGATAAGTATGTAATCTATCAAATTATCAGTCGGAGCACAAATTTGTGCTTAAACAGTCTGCCGAAGACGAGAGAAGGATACGTGAACTACATAAGTTACATAGTGGTCAGGCCCCTTCTGATGCCGAAGCGAACTTTCTAGAACATGCGAAAAGATTGGACTGTTATGGCGTTGAATCTCATCCTGCTAAGGTAAGTACTATAATAACAGATAAGTGTGTAATCTATCAAACTATCCGTCTTTCCACAAATTTGTGCTTAAACAGTTCGCTGAAGATGGGAGAAGAATACGTGAACTACATAAGTTACATAGTGGTCAGGCCCCTTCAAATGATAAAGTGAACTTTCTAGAACATGCGAAAAGATTGGACTGTTATGGCGTTGAATCTCATCCTGCTAAGGTAAGTACTATAATAACAGATAACTGTGTAATCTATCAAACTATCCGTCTGAGCACAAATTTGTGCTTAAACAGTCCCCCGAAGACCAGAGAAGGATACGTGAACTACATAAGTTATATAGTGATCAGGCCCCTTCTTATGCTGAAGTGAATTTTCTAGAACATGCGAAAAGATTGGACTGTTATGGCGTTGAATCTCATCCTGCTAAGGTAAGTACTACAATAACAGATAAGTATGTAATCTATCAAATTATCAGTCGGAGCACAAATTTGTGCTTAAACAGTCTGCCGAAGACGAGAGAAGGATACGTAAACTACATAAGTTACACAATGGTCAGGCCCCTTCTGATGCCGAAGCGATCTTTCTAGAACATGCGAAAAGATTGGACTGTTATGGCGTTGAATCTCATCCTGCTAAGGTAAGTACTATAATAACTGATAAGTGTGTAATCTATGAAACTATCCGTCTGAGCACTTTGTGCTTAAACAGTCCACTGAAGACCAGAGAAGGATATGTGAACTACATAAGTTACATAGTGGTCAGGCCCCTTCTGATGCTGAAGCTGACTTTCTAGAACATGCGAAAAAATTGGACTGTTATGGCGTCGTATCTCATCCGGCTGAATAGATCTGTCAAAGCACAGTGCCTAAATATGGCCCAGAAGAATTCTAATAAAAACAATGATGCTTTCATTAAGAAAAACCTTCATACGTCTTTAAAGACCGAGTTGGTTCGTGTAGCAGTTTCCCGAGGGAACTCGTTTTGTCTAGTTTCGCCTAATTAAGGTGAAAAATTATTTAACTTAAATAGACTTATACCCATACGTTACGGTCTAACATAGTAGTGGTAGTATCTTACAAAAGGTATCAGTTTTCAGTATGTGTATCAGCCAGTCCTGTAGTTAGTTTTTCACGTTGAATTAATATTGTAAAATTAAATACAAATATTTTTAAGATATTTTTTTTTCAGGATTACAACGGAAAGGACATATTTATTGGCGTGACCTCAATAGGTATAGTCGTCTTCCAGAACAACATTCGAGTGAACACGTTTTCTTGGAGTAAAATCGTCAAGATTTCCTTCAAGAGGAAACAGTTCTTTATTCAACTTAAGCGGGAACCCGTAAGTATTCAAGTTATTTTTTAATATTCTCTCAAGAAGGCAATTTAGGGGAAACTATTCCCCTCTGGGTGGTTGCCTACGCCAATTCTTGCGATTAGTCGCCAAGCGGACCTCAGGCTCTCATGAGCCGTGGCAATAAGCCGGGACAAATGCTAGGAAGAAGAAGAAGAAGAGAGAACTCAAAAAACAATAATTCAAAAGTTTGGACCTGTTAGTGGCGAATAATCTGTAGATCTGTAACCTGGGGGCCTAGTCAAGATGACAACTGTTGATAAAAAAATGTTAATCGAATCTTAATGTATGGAAATAGTCATGAGATTTGCCGTAGCATCTGTTAACACGATACATTTTTTTTAAATTTTCGTATGACGGTTGTCGATGTACGATTGTCGTATTGGCTAAATAGGCTTCCTGAATTTGAAAATTTATATTTAACATTTACCCTTTGTGCCACGAACCAGGGGCTTTTATAATGCCCTTTATAGTTCATCATCGCTCCCTCCGCATCCGCATAAAAATTGGTTAGTAATTTAGGTTCTTAAAAATCTATGTTAGTCTTATGAACTATTTATCTACAGGAAACTTAACCTAGTAGGTATGGGGAGCGACAAATAGTCTTACCCTATTTGTCCCTCCCAATAACCACATCAACCCAGTATGAAGGATACCTACCCAGGGTAGTCGAAGCGTTCGGCCAACGTCCTTAGCATGCTGTTGCTGCTTCCGCGCACTCTTCCAAGCAGAGAGGCTGTTCTTTTTCTTATAGCACAAAGCTAGCCTTTAGAAGACTCACCCTAGAACGGACCGGGCCCGACACTTCTTTTTCTATGACAGGTGATCGGTGGTCACGTGATGCTTAATATAGAAAACTGAAGTGTCGGACGCCTCGGCCCGGGTCCGATCACGGAAATTTAGGTGCACCGTGATTGAGAGGCTAACAATTTTTGATATTAGTCGCAAAGACTGAAGGACACTTTTCCTTGGGTCAAGCTGCCGTTGGAATATTTAATTATGCAGAAAATAATTAAATCTAATAAAGATGCTAAGTTGATAAGCCAGCATTAGCATAAGAAAAACAAGTAAAAGTAACTTTTTTTTACTTTCAGTCCGAATCATACGACACAGTCCTCGGTTTCAACATGCGTTCAGGGCGCGCAGCTAAAGCCCTCTGGCGTTGCAGCGTGGAACGCCACGGCTTCTTCCGCCTCCGGGCCCCGCGGAGACGGCCCCTTTTGGGAGCCCTAGGGGCCCTTGCTGGTATTACAGCCCCTACTGTGCCTAGGACCGAGACACAAGCGTTGGAAGATGCTAGAAGATCACGGTCGAGTAATAGAACTTTTGTCAGGTATGATTTATTTTTTTACAAAATACTGCAGTTTAGGACATAACTTTTTTTCTGCGGGGTCAGGGCCCTGGTCGGTACTACGACCCCACAGTGCCTAGAATTAAGACGCAAGCATTGTTAGAATTTGCCTGAAGGTTGCAGTGAAGTAACCTATTCTCTCGCACTCATAAATTGTGATACACGATGGCTTTCCCTTTGGGGTAATTCCACGAGACTGTAACGTCAGTTACCAATTCTTTCGTGTGTTCTTACATTCATTAAGCAAATTTAAATGTCTGTATGTCTGGCGTAGCCCTACAGGTAGATATCTGGATACTTCAATTTGCTTAATTAATGTTAGAACACGAAAGAATTGGTAACTGATGTTACAGTCTCGTGGAATTACTCTTTGCACACTTCAGTTTTCTTTAAGTGTAAGCGCCATTGTAGATCTGTGGCGTCGATTATCCACTATGCTTTTGGTATCTGTAGCTACCAGCTGTCAACCTTATTTTTTTATAATAATAGAAGTCACTGAAAAATATCAATCATATGAGGTTCTATAAGGATTTCAAGGGCTAGGAACAGATGTCCTCTTTTATTAATTATAATTAAATAAATAAAAGTTTTCCCATTGTTTTTGCCGATTAAAACCTACTTTTGACTTGAAATATTTTATTTTATAATTTTTTCCAACAAAAACCATACATATTTCACAAAGTACTGACCCTATTATGCTTTTGGTATCTGTAGCTACCAGCTGTCAACCTTATTTTTTTATAATAATAGAAGTCACTGAAAAATATCAATCATATGAGGTTCTATAAGGATTTCAAGGGCTAGGAACAGATGTCCTCTTTTATGAATTATAATTAATTAAATAAAAGTTTTCCCATTGTTTTTGCCGATTAAAACCTACTTTTGACTTGAAATATTTTATTTTCTAATTTTTTTCAACAAAAGCCATACATATTTCACAAAATACTGACCCCATAAGTATGAATATGGTCTCATTCGATTCAGCGCAAAAAATTACACGAAAATGACACCTCACTCGCCTAGTTTGTAAAAGTGCATATTTTAAAATGAACCCCCAGCCAGCACATACCGAAAAGGGGGTCGGACCCCTAAATTTTGATAGAACTCGGCAGATCCTCATTTCTAGTACCAAAATAAAGATAAAAAATAAAGTTTCATGGATGTACATATTTTGCCGCCAAAATATGCTATTTTTACAAGCTTTTATTTACTTTCACCTGACCATTGTGTTTGTAATCAAAGTTTGACCATTTCCCGGTTTCCGATGAAGCTGCAAATTTGCATACATATGTAAGTCGGGTGACAATGCAATATTATGGTACCATCGAGCTGATCTGATCAGGGATCGGAACCGGTTTTTTGCAAAAAACATCGAAATAACCATATATTTCGGTTTATTTTATACTCTAAATGTAGGACTCAGTTGTGTTTTCAGATAACGACTTCGTATTATTAGATTGCCTAATTAGAAATGAAGTAATTAACAAAAAACGAAAAAATACCGTTTTCGTTCCCATACAAAAAATACCGGTTTCCGATCCCTGGATCTGATGGAGACAGGAGGTGGCCATAGGAACTCTGTGATAAAACAACGCAACCTAATTGTGTTTGGGGTTTTTAGAATTGTCTCTGTCTGGAAAGAAAAGTACAGTCAGCGATAAAAGCTTGTACCAAAATTTTTTGCCAAAAAGTTATTTCCTGTAGTATTTCTTTATTAATAGATAATAAATCCTTGAGATTTCAGTTTGTAAACAATACCATAAGGTTGTTATAATGCTCTTATGTTTTTATTCTCATAATTTTTCTTTTCTTTTGTTTGTTTTTTGTTTTTGCGCGCACAAATAGCTCTGTTTTACTATGTAGAAACTACTTAATAAGCATGATGTTAAAATATTCTCATTAAGGAAACTGTAAGTCTAGTTTTAAGAAAAGTTCCTGTGCTATATATAACTATAAAAGACTGTTTGTTTCTTAAATAAATAAATTAAATTAAATTACCAATAAAGCCTCCCTTCCAGACGCAGCAGCTCCCGCACGCGCTCGCGCTCGCCGGGCGCGCCGCCGCCGGGCGCGGCGCCGGGCGCGGCGCGGGGCGCGCGCGTCACGGCCCACGACGAGCCGCCGCCGCGGCCCGCTTGGACTGCGCCCGTGACTGATAACGTGTAAGTTCCGACTTACTCGTTACTTTTTTTTTACTTTTTTTATTTTTTTTATTTATTTGCCAAAAAAAATACAATATTTTAAGTACCTTAATCTAATTTTTCGCCAAACTGTGAAACAGTTGGCGGTGCGCTGTAAAATAATCTTAAACTAAATAGGTACACTAAACATTGAGTAATACAGTAAGTAGAAGTATGAGCATAGTAACATACCTATAATCTAGTGAGATTTGACGTGCCATTAGGCTCACTTAGGCTTAGCACGCCCTGCGGTTTTTTTCTTGCGGTTGCGGTCTGGCCGAAAACGCCGAACCGCGGAGGAACTCGCACTGCGGTTGCGTTTCCGCGGTCTTCACGTTCAGTATGACAATGGATTTCCTCAGAGCGGTATGTGTTGTGGCCTTAGTTTTAAGAAATAAAAAAAATAGAAAACGTCTTCGCCAACATAAGTACTGGGTGCATCCTCTAACAGATCAAAGATATTTGAAGGCATACCGGCAACGCTTCACTTTCGACCGGCAACGAACTTTCGGACTCCGACGACATAATGCAGCGCACAACACACACCTCACTGCTCCGGTCTCTGAGCCGAACTGACGAAAAAACCGCTTTTTACGAACCGCAGTGGGGGCGCTGCCGTACATGAAGTATGAGATACATAAAAACGCGCGGTTGCAAACCGCGAATCAAAATGTAACAAGTTGCGTTTTTAAAATCAATCACTGAAATAAATCGCAAGTGCGTGCGCTTATAAATAATGCCGTACGTTACATTTTTTGCGGTAGCGGAACCGCTTTTTAAAAACCGCAGTGCGTGCTAAGCCTTAAAAAGATCGGATAAGAAACACCACGCTGCGTTCAAAAACCCGCATTGCCGACGTAGGCGAGAAAACCGCTAGGCTAAAATGGGACTGGGCCGGTCACGTCTACCGCATGCACCCAGAGAGGTGGGCTAGCATAGCCACCGAGTGGATGCCGGTAGAGGGACGTGGACGGGGCAGGCCCAGGCGGAGATGGCGGGATGACCTGGACAGCTTCCTGAACAACTGGCCGGAGGAAACACCAAATCGGGAATCGTGGAAATCAAGGGGAGAGGCCTTTGCCCAGCAGTGGGACACTCAAACAGGCTATTAAAAAAAAAAAGAAGGAAGATCAATCCGTCGAATATTTTTCTCGAGGGCGCCTGGGCCGCTTTGGAATATTTTAAAGAGTCCACAGTTGGTGCCATTGACAGCATGTCAAGACTCGGGACATGATAGGGTCCTAGAAAAGTCGTGGGAACTCTCCAACTATTATTACCAGTAGTAATTTTAGTATTTTTTTAAATGAAGTTCCTTATCGGACGGAATTTTAACTCTTAGAGACTCTATACATCTCTAAGGATAATTTGATAAAAGTGATTTAGTTCTGACATTTAGAGATATTTACACCTCTAAATAATTTTAGACTTTATCTCTGTATCTGTTTGTTATTATTGTTATTATTATTTTAGTTCTTTCTTGTAATTCGACATTTAGTGACTTTATACATCTCTAAGTAATAATAATAATTCACTTACTTTTTCTTTAAACAATAATACTTTAAGTAGTTTGCATTAATATTTTCAGTGAATTGTATTTTATAATTGTTGATGTGCTTGTTTTTGCTTGTATGTAAATTCCATGTTGACGTGTAAACGTGCCCTTGTGGCCTATTTGCTAAATAAATATCGAAGTTGAAGTTGAAGAAGTTGGACGGTTGGCGGATAAAGGCTAGGCGAAAAAAAGTGTAAGATATTTCCGTCACAGCCCTCTATTCTTTAAATTCTTTCTTGAGAATAAGTATTAACCTAATGTCACCGACTTACGTATATCGTGGCGCAGTTGCTTAAAAACAGCCGCTTAAAAACACGTGGTAACAGCGACGATCCGGGTTCGATCCCCGGACATGTATACAGATATTTGTTACTATTTTTTTTTGCACTTGATTTTCATCGTTTTGATTAACTAAGCGAATATGTAGCACGAGCTAAGCGTATCAGTTTCAGCTTGTATAAAAATATCTTCTTAAAATCAGTATACCATCAATTGTACGGTCTTTACCAACGATCATACAAGTGATGGCATATTGTTAAAAGTTTCTGAAGAAAGGATGGCCGTTGTGAGGAATCAAAACAGTAATATTTCACTCGGTCGATGGTCTCTGTATAGGTAGATAATAGAATTGAAGTCCCGGACACAACAACAAAATCATGTAATGACAATAAAATTTTAAAATTAGTATCCTTTTTTCATATCAATAACAAGTTGAACCGCCAACTGCAAGACGGACCAAAAAGTTTATTTAAGTTTTTTTTAGCCTAATATTAATTTTGTAATAACATTCTGAGTGAATCCTCATTCATTATTGTTTTTGGAATTAGTACTCTATGTAACTGTGTGTGTAATCATTCACCTCAACTCTCCTGCTGTCTGACGACCTGTTTGGCCTAGTGGGTAACCCTGCCTATGAAGCCAATGTTCCCGGGTTCAAATCCTGGTAAAGGTATTTATTTGTGTGATGAGCACAGATATTTGTGCCTAAGTCATATATATAATATATATCATTGTCTAAGTACCCACAACAGAAGCCTTATAGAGCTTACTGTGGGATTTAGTCAATTTGTGTAATAATATCCTATAATTTTTATTTTTTATATCATTCTTAGTTTTAATTTGATGAAGTCAAGCAGTCCATTATTATTAAATGAGACTCAATCCCAACTATTAAATTATCTTTCAGAGACGAAGGCGGCTTCCTTGAGCGCTCCCTCGCCCTTCGCGTTCCTCTTTCCTACGCCGACGACTCAGATACAGCATCAGAAGTAGCCGACCAAACGGTCCGGGTTCGACTCTCGGCCGGAGCCGACGGAAGATTCGGGTTCAATGTTAGAGGCGGAGGCGGAGCGCCTGTCCTTGTGTCACGAGTCGCACCGAGAAGCCATCCGCAGCTGCAAGAAGGGGACCAGGTAATCCTTGTCTAACATAGGCTTCGATAGCAGAAGTTATCCTTGTCTAACCTTAAGAATACACCGGAAGAAGCTGATCAAGAATAGGTTGACCTCTTAGAGCCGATAGAATTTTTGGATTCAATAGAGGATAACCAGGTAATATGTCCTTTTCTAAATAGGCTACAACAGAAGTTAAGATCTAATCGTCAGGGTTCTCTCAGAGCTGACGGAGTGAGGGGCTGGAATGGAACGCCTGTGCTAGTACCAGGGTATCTGCGAGAAGCCATCCGTATCTGAAAGGAGACATTTTAAAATCCCTCGCAGGTAGTAGATATTTATATATTATTTGCAAAGCCGGGAGGTAATTAAAATAACTGATAATATTAGAAGTATTAGAACAAATTAAATTCTCTCTCTTCTTCCTCGCGTTGTCCCGGCATTTTGCCACGGCTCATGGGAGCCTGGGGTCCGCTTGACAACTAATCCCAAGATTTGGCGTAGGCACTAGTTTTTACGAAAGCGACTGCCATCTGCCCTTCCAACCCAGAGGGTAAACTAGGCCTTGTTGGGATTAGTCCGGTTTCCTCACGATGTTTTCCTTCACCGAAAAGCGACTGGTAAATATCAAATGATATTTCGTACATAAGTTCCGAAAAACTCATTGGTACGAGCCGGGGTTTGAACCCGCGACCTCCGGATTGCAAGTCGCACGCTCTTACCGCTAGGCCACCAGCGCTTCCATTAGAACAAATTAAATTATGTTTAGAAAATATTTTAATTTGTTTTTTATTTCAAGTAGAAACACTACTATATAAATTATAAACTGAAATAAATGTCATATACTAAGAAAAAGTGACCAAGGCCTCCAGTGCCACAGGCTGGAATCGAACCAGCGTCTATGCATCAGTTCAGTAAGAGATGCATATACTTGGAAAAATTCGACCAATGCTGCCGTGAACCCGGTGGCCGAGTGGCTCAGGCACCTGCCGCGATAGCAGAGGACGCTGGTTCGACTCCAGCCTGGGGCACTGGAGGCCTTGGTCACCTTTTCTTAATATATGACATTTATTTCAGTTTATAACTGATAATCCAGAGTCATCAATAAATTTTTCAGTGTTGAGTAGAATTTGCATTGTGCTTATCTAATTTATTCTTGAACTCTTTGGGCCGATTATTTCCTCTGGGAGTTTGTTCCAAGCTTTGACCTCTCTGTTGCTAAAGAAGTGTCTATGAGGATTATTGTAGGCCTGCAAGACACCATGCTGATGACCTCTCAGACGGTTGTTGTTATTGCACTCTAGCATCTTATGAATTTTCATAAGATGCTAGAGGTTCTTTGAGGTCAGAGATTCTTTGAGGTCAGTGTCGGGTTAGTATTTTGTATGTGCCAATCAGGTCTCCACGTTCTCTGCGCTACAATGACCGACCAAGAATATTTAGCCACGTACGAAACGTCAGGATGAACAATAAAAGGAAGTACACACTATAACGTCCCGTTTTAATTTAAATAAACAGTGAAGATCAATATTCTAACTTTTCTAATAACTTATTAGTACATTAACTTTGTTTGCAGGTGATATCAATAAACAACACAGACGTGGACGACCTGACCCACGAGCAAGTCGTACAAATCATTAGAAACACACGCGGCGTGCTAACGCTCGTCCTTAAACAAAATGGTATGTATCTCGTGTCATTACTTACTTTGTTTAACAAATTATAAGGCTATACCGCATTTATCGACATCAAATCGCCGTCTGCCAATTTCAAAATTTTAAAAAATCTTTGTTTTTTTTCGAGAAAAAAAACGCTTTTGTCGTTCTTAAGACATGAAGTTTGTCTTTTTTCTGACCGGTTTAAACTGATTCAACTTTGACAAATTTAGTATTTAACACCCGTATTATTTGGACCAAATCTTAGATTTTTTATCATTTGAACTTCTTAGAATCCTCTAATGTAAATCGGATTAATGTTTTAATTATTATTTAAGGGCTTAGGGAAAAGCACAATGAAACCATCGGATGTAAGACATAGACAAGAAATTTATTTTTTAAAAAGTGTTGCCAGGTTGCGGTTAATTATTTTAACATCCTCCCTTTAAGCGCAAACCCATGGCACTGGAGCATTTGTGAATCTTCACTTGTGAAGTGGATTTGGTCAGGATATCAGCCACCATGTCCTCGGTTCCAAGGTAGATGACTTCTATTTCCTTTTTGGCTACTTTCTCTCGAACAAAGTGGTACCTGATGTCTATATGTTTGCTGCGGGCACAATAGGATTCTGTACCTGCAAATTTAATGGCACTTTGATTATCACAATATATAACAGTCGATGATGTCCCAACATCATGATGTAATTCTGACTCCAAGTGTCGGAGCCACATTGCTTCTTGTACAGCAGCAGCAAGCGACATAAATTCTGCTTCCATAGTCGAAAGGGCAATGGTGTTTTGTCGTTTAGAGCACCATGATATTGCTGCACCCTGAAACAAAAAAGTGTAGCCGGAGCAAGATCTTCGGCTGTTAATGTCTGAAGCCCAGTCAGAGTCACAGTAGCCAGATGTTCTTTTTTCTTCAGTATTTTGGCTATATATTAATTTCATTTCCTTAGTACCTTTAATATATCGCAGCACTCTTTTCAAAGCTAGCCAGTGCTGCTGTTCTGGCTTGTTATTAAAGCTACTTAATTTGTTTACTATAAAACATATATCCGGCCTGGTCCCTTGGGATAAATATAACAGGCTTCCAATTGCTTCTTGGTAAGGTATGTCTGTTAGTATATTTTTCTCATCTTCTGTGCTGATCAATTTAATGCTAGGGTCACATGGTGAATGCACAGGATTACAATCTGTCATCTTGAATCTTTGTAGAATTTTTTCTATATAAGCGGTCTGATCAATATAAATTTCGCTTCTTGACGAGTTTTGTTCAATTCTCCAACCGACAAAATGATGTATGTAACCAAGCTCCTTCATGTCGAATTTACTTTTTAATTTTTTTTTTATTTCTTGACCCATGTGTTCATTGTTATAAAATATCAATATATCATCAACATAAATGAGTACAATTAAAATGTTTGTTTCAAATGTTTTGTAAAATATACAGGGGTCCACTGATGAACTTTTCAGCCCCAATTCCTTTAAAACAGATGTAAGTTTCAAGTTCCATTGACGACTCGCCTGCTTCAGGCCATAAATAGATTTATTCAACTTACATACTTCTTCTCCATGTTCATAAGTCGGTGGTTGGTACATGTATATTTCGGTATCTATATCCCCTTGTAAGAAAGCCGTAACTGCATCCATTTGTTCAATGAATAAATTGTACTTAACAGCCAATGCTAATAAATATCTGATTGAAGTATGACGAACAACTGGAGCAAATATTTCATTATATTCCATTCCTTTTCTCTGAATAAAACCTTTAATGACAAGTCTTGCTTTGTATCGTACAATCTCGCCCTTAGCATCAGTCTTTATTTTAAAGACCCATTTTCACGGAATGGCTCTCTTGCCTTCTGGTAAGGGTACTAACGTCCATGTATTATTTTGCAGGAGTGACTCATATTCATTACTCATGGCATCTTTCCATTCTTTTGCATTCGGGCCTGAAAGAGCTTCTTGTAGGGTTTCTGGCTCTTTTGCGAGAAAAGCTACTGCTTGGTTTGAACCATTCATGCTTTCTTGACATAAGTAGGTGACAGGCTTGTTATTTCTTGGCCTTAGCGTCATTTTACGAGATAATTCATCACTTACTTTTTCATCTGGTATGTACTCCTCATCGGCATTATCAGTGAAGTAAGTATCCTCATCCTCAGATATTTCTTTCTTAAGGCTCCCATTTAGAGTTATATCTGCTGGACTTTGAGGCTCAGATGTGTCAGGAGATTCACTGGAAGTATCAGCTGTTTGGGACAAGTCTTCTGTCTCCTTTTCTTGTAATTCTGATAATGGTACAATAACGCTATTATTTTGAACTGTGTGCTCAAGAAAAACGGCATCCCTGCTTTTGTATATTCTTCTCTGCTTTAAATCATAAAATCTGTACCCCTTTGTGTATTCACAATATCCGACAAATAACATTTTGACTGACTTGGGGTCCCATTTTTGTCTTTTCTCTTTAGGCACATGAACCATGGCTTGACAACCAAATATTCTTAAATTTTCAATATTAGGCTTCTTACCAGACCACATTTCATATGGTGTTTTGTAGTCCAGAGCTTTCGTTGGTGACCGATTAATTATGTAAGCAGCCGCAGATACTGCTTCGGCCCAAAATGCCTTTTCTAACCTGGAATTTAGAATCAAACATTTAGCTTTTTGCACCAGATTTTGATGCATTCTTTCAGCCATCCCATTCTGTTCACTGCAGTAAGGATTAGTTGTTTGATGTTGTATGCCAAATTTATTCAAAAAAAATTTAAATTCCTTATTAATATATTCTGTTCCATTGTCAGAACGGATCATTTTTATTTTTTTTCCAGTCTCATTCTCTACTAGGTTTTTAAAATCCTTAAAGCTCTGTAAAGTTTCAGATTTATTTTTCATAAAATACACATAAACTTTCCTACTATAATCGTCGATAAAATTGACATAATATTTGGAACCTCCTATAGAGCTAGTTTCCATCGGTCCACAAACATCGGTGTGAATTAGTTGCAAAGGTTCGGTAGCCCTGGTTCCAACATTTTTAAATGGTTGTCGTTTCATTTTACCTGCCATACAGGTTGTACAGACTTGGCTGCCTTTCTTTGATAATTTAACACCCTCTGTACAATCAACTATTTTTTGTAAATCAGTGAAGTTCAGATGAGCCATTCGAAGGTGCCAAATATTTATATCTTGTTCTTCAACAGTTGATAAAAATGCCGGTGCTACAGAAATTTCTTTCAAAAGATACATGTTATTGCACTTAAAAGCTGTCAAAATCAGTCTTTTATTTTGGTAGACTGTACAGACATCTTTTTCAAATTGAAGCACACAGCCATTATTTGTCATCTCACTTACAGAAAGTAAATTGGTTGCCAGAGTAGGTACATATAACACATTTCTAACCTGAATTGTCTGAGGTTTGCCTTCGGAGTCTTTTATTTGCAAGTTAACATTGCCACATCCTTCCACTTTTAAAGTCTTCTTATCTGCCACTTTAATGCTACTTATTGTTGCCGGAGTAACATTGTACATCCAGTTTCTGTCCCTACACATGTGGTAAGAACAGCCAGAGTCGATATACCAGCGATTCTCATCCAAAGTGTCTGCAACAGAAAAAGCGGCAAAATAACCATTATTTTGGGTATTTGTTTTATTTTTCTTCTGGAAGTGACAGAAACTACTGAAATGGCCGTATTTATTGCAATTATAACATCTTGGCCCCTTCTTTTGTTGATTACCATGTGAACTTTTCTGAGACTTAGGTATATTTTTAGCTTTATTATGGTTTACATATAATGCTGCAGAATCTGACGCTTTCACCTCCTGGAGCAGCTTTGTTTTGACAAAATCAGCTGTAATAGACACACCTGAGCTCTCAATAGCCATTATCATCGGTTTGTAGACATCAGGGAGGCCAGCGAGAAGCAAAGTACCAAGCCACTCGTCTCCGACTACAAAATTAATATTCCTAAGCTTATGAGCTGTTGTCATTACTTTATTTACATACTCTTCAACACCAGAGCTGTCATCCAAAGTTGTTGAAATCAGATCTCGTAACAAACCTACTTTTCTACTGAGCCCGGAGTCGTCAAACACTTGTTCCAATTTTGACCATACCTGTTTCGCCGTGGTCGCCTCCTGTACATGAACGTAGTTAATTGGATCAATCAGAAGTATTATTTTCGACTTCGCCTTTATATCCTTCTTGTTGTCTGCTACATAATCGGCACTTGGTTCGATAGTATCCCACAAGTCTTCGTGTTCCAAGTAGTTCTTGACCGCAAATTTCCATGTCGGATAGTTTTCCCTGCCAATCAACTTCTCAATTGTGCCCATTGATATTTGCGAGGCCATGATTTAATGATAATTTAGGCTGAAATGGCTGAAAAGATAAAAACTTGCCACGCAGCGCGTGGGCACTTTTAGGTTAAGTTAACTTTTTTTGACAACTGAGCCGCGAAACTTATCGGTAAAACACTAATTTTAATTATTTGAGGAACAAATGGCCCATGACCTCTTAGAATCCTCTAATGTAAATCGGATTAATGTTTTAATTATTATTTAAGGGCTTAGGGAAAAGCACAATGAAACCATCGGATGTAAGACATAGACAAGAAATTTATTTTTTAAAAAGTGTTGCCAGGTTGCGGTTAATTATTTTAACAGAACTTTTTACTACACCTACTCAAAATCATGAATAACTCAGAAACCACTATTCACTGTGCATACACACGAGTTCTAACGAGGGCTTTTAAGTTGCTTTAGGCCGCGTTCCCACTATGTAACTCCGTAAACTCCTCTCTGACTTCTCCTCTGGAGTTGCCGGCGTACATAGGCTACGGAGACTGCTTACCATCAGGCGGGCCGTATGCTTGTTTGCCACCGACGTGGTATAAAAAAAAACTAAGTCGTAACGACGCTAATCGTACCGTCCTATATGTGAACACCTCGGTATAAATATACAAGCCACGACAGGACGATTACCGTTATCAAGTCGTCCGTCGTGTGAACACCTCCATACTTACAGGGCACATGCATATCTAACTATCTGTCGTTACGACTCAGTATAGGAACTCGCCTTTATCAGTTCTCAACGACTTATCATTAGACGTCCTATATGGCTTAACAGCAATAAATATTTTTCAACTAGTGTTGCTTTAAGAGATCGAAAATATATTTTTTCCAGCCGTATACGAACCTGAAGAAACCGGCCCCGAAGAACCAGCAGTATGCTTCGTCCCTCTCTGCTCCGGGCAACTAGAGGGAGACGCACTAGAACAATCCATGCTTTTACTCGGAGATGGCCTAGCTAGCGGCGCCGCGTTGAAACAATATGAGACTTTACTGAGGAGGATAGTCGAAGAGCCTTGTGCGGCGTCGAGACATGTGAACAACGTCAATAAGAACAGATACAGGGATATTGCCCCTTGTAAGTAAAAACTATTATTTCATAGTAAGTAGAAGTCATTTTTTAGGTTTTCGGGCCAATTCTTTTTTTATAACCGAAACAAATAGAGGGAGACGCACTATAAGTCTGTATCTTTAGGTAGTTAAATAAATCTAAACAATGTGTTTTTACATTTTCTCAGTTAACCAACTAAATAGAAAACTGCCTGGATCTGTTCCTTCATAGTTCTGATCTTAACCTATTTCATTTAATCGTGTAATGTTTTCATCTACCCTCAAATGGCCTTATATTCAACCTCGTTTTAGGTACTTTACTAGGGCGAAATAATAGCAAATATTACAAAACTAAATTACTATTGATTAATCAAATCATCCCGATATATTCCTATTAACAAAATTACACCAGCTTCGTTGTTCAGTAAGTATTATACCGTAGTAAAACTTGTGTAAGCTTTGAACACATCTGTATGTACTCTTAACTCTCTCAGAAAGGGCGATCTATACTTTAGGAGGATTGACTATGAAAATAAACAACCAGTCACAAATAAAGCCAATATATTAAAAATTAGGCTTGAGTCGGTCAGGACCGAAGAACTAAAAGGAATGAAATCCCACCACAGACCGAAAGGAACTAGTTCATCTTAAGCGCTCTTAATCGGTCTCGGTCCTTTAGTTCAGTAGTCGGTATGTCAGTACCAAGTAACAAATCGGTCGGGAGCGAATGATCGGAATGAGTCAAGGTCAAAAAAGTCGCTCTCTCACGCTCTCGCTCTGTTTATTTGCGAGCGAGAGCAAGATATAACCTAGTCATCCTCATTCAGATCTCGAGATTTGCTCCTGAACTAAAGGAACTAAAGGACCTAAAAGAGCGAACTAGTTCGTTTGACCGATTGACCGAGATCGGAGCGCTCTTTTTAAAGACCGAGCGGGCACAACTCTATTAAAAATAATCCCAAACCCTTATAATACAATCCCCATAAATATTTCGATAGCGTGATGTAGAAATCACCGCTCCTGGTACAGCGCCATCTCACGGGATATTTGGTAACAGTTTATATTAAAGAACTTAACGGAAGTATGGACGCAAACACATCGAATTAAATTAATTGCCTTGAAGAATTTTCTTGTCTGATAGAATACCTAGTTGTGGTTTGTTTACATTTTTTAAAATACCTAAAGATACAGACTATAGATCAGTCCGTGCTCTTGTTAGGAGGTGGCCTAGCCAGCGGATATTACCCCTTGTGAGTGTAAACTAACCTGAAAATTGTAATTGTTAAGATTTCTTCGTAGTAGTCATTTTCTAGGTTTTCGAGGTGACGTGAAGTAAAATGTAAGGTTATTTGCAAATCTTTTGCAACGAAAACAAGTGACGGCACTAGAAATTTTATGATTTATACATAAACTTGAATAACAAAAAGTAAGGATAAACTACAGAAAACCCAAATCAACATATTAAATTAATGAAACAGGAATATGTCACAGTAAAAACCATTTTATGTTTTCCTTTTCATTGGATCCTAATTTAGATTCTATGTATACATATACGCAATACTTAAATGCAACGAGGAAACACTTCGTATCTAATATTAAATGTCAATTTCAAGTATAAGATTTCTTTCTAGGTTACATACATCGCCAATAACCGGCATATGAATTTGCATTAGCATTTGTTTTTCTATCCCAAATACAAAATTGAAAGTTCGATAAAAATTAATGAAAATAATATTATTTTAAAGTGAGGACGAAGAAAATCGTACATTGACCTCGCACGAGAGCATTACCGACATCATGGGCGGAACAGCAATATACTCGTAATAACGCGCATGCGATAAAAATAGGAGCAGGCGAGGCAACGTGCGAAATTCTTCGCGCTTAGCGTCTTTGTTTTAGTCTTCGGAATATAAAAACAAAGTTTAAAGACTCTTTGTATACAGGTGTAAAATTAGTCACCTGGAGTAATTTACGGTGTGAATATAATAAATAATAAATAAATATTATAGGACATTATTACACAAATTGACTAAGTCCCACAGTAAGCTCAATAAGGCTTGTGTTGAGAGTACTTAGACAACGATATATATAATATATAAATATTTATAAATACTTAAATACATAGAAAACACCCATGCTCATCACACGAATACATGCCCTTACCAGGATTTAAACCTGGGACCATCAGCTTCGTAGGCAGGGTCACTACCCACTAGGCCAGACCGGTCGTCGAAGTACATAGGTCATACTGAGCAACTTTTATTATGGGACCAACCCCGAAATCGAAAATAGATTAAGATCGGGCGTTGGCCGATCTAAAGACAACCTTCTGAAATGGGGAATCAACTCGGGACCAAGTGATGTACTATGCGAATGTAGCGACCTACAAACTACGCAACATATGATGGAGTGTTCCCTGTGTCCAACTACGTGCACTGTAGAAGACCTCATAAAAGCTACCCCCCGGGGGTTAGAGGTGGCAAGATATTGGCAAAATATTATTTAGTCATGATACCTTCACACGATAAGAAGAACCCCGAAATCATGAAGAAATTAGCTGTTTCATACAACTATTTATTATTTCAAATAAATGAAGTGCGTGAAGAATTTTAAACCGGATTCCTTTTATATAATAGTGAAACCCTTAAATATTTTCCTGCTAATTTTAGTCTTATTTGCAGATGATTCTACGCGTGTTATAATGAAGAATTGTTCAACGGGTGACTACATTAATGCTTCGTACATTAATATGGAAATACCCAGCTCTGAGCTCGTCCTTACATACATTGCTACACAAGGTTTGTTTCATTTTTTTGTCAAGAAAAAATGGCTTTTGTTGGTTGAATTTGGTAGCATGTCAATAGTGTAGTGTAGGAAATATACAGGGTATTAATTTAGTCACCAGCGGTCATTTACGAACTCAATATTGAGCAACATTTACTATGAGATCAACCCTAAATCGCGAAAAAAAATTGACGCTCCTATACATTTTGGCTGGCAGATATTGATATTTTGTATTGGAGAGTCATTTTTTTTTGGTGCCTGAATTAACAGCTTGTATATCCCGCGCGTTGAATGATGGTCCCTATCATAGTTCCTTTAAGTTTCTTTTGGTTGAACTTTCGTTCCGTAACCCTAAAAAGAAAGATAAAGCTATCAAAATACGGTAAAACATATTTTCATTTCCAAAGTGAAAAAATGTGTCCCCCCCCCCCTGTAACTTCTAAAATAACAGAATGAAAAATCAAAAAAAATATATGATATACATTACCATGCAAACTTCCACCGAAAATTGGTTTGAACCAGATCTAGTAAATAGTTTTTTTAATACGTCATAAATGGTACGGAACCCTTCATGGGCGAGTCCGACTCGCACTTGGCCGCTTTTTCTAAATATATTAATGTGCTAAACTTCCAAAAAACGTGTATAAACATTTAAAGTGACAGCTACTCCATATAAAAATGAACATTCATATTCGCGAGAGGCATAATTGAATTTATTTTGCTTTAAACTCAAATGAAAGAAAATAAATGAAACTTTTCCAGTTCAAAATTGTTTAAATATCATTGAACTTTGAAGTATCACTAGATTTGATTTCACGCTCACAACAAAATGTCTGACACGGTGATTTTGTCGTCGAACCAAACTCTGTGGGGTGAATATGTAGGTCATACTGAACATCTTTTACTATGGAGCCAACCACGAAAACTGAAAAAAAAAAATCTTCTGTTCCATAGAAAACATTGACATGTGATTCGAGGAAATCTACGAGAAATCAGATTTATTTTGCTTTTTAGGAGTTGGCCTCATAGTAAAAGTTGTTCAGTGTGAACACATACATATTTACCCCTTAGAGTATGGTCAGATATAACAAAATCAGCCCCTACATTAAAGTGAAATTTTTGAATTAGTGTTTGCGTTGCGACTTTTCACACAATTGCTGATGTTAGAACCTATGGAGCATATCCGACCTTTCTAGGTAGCAGTAAATCTTGGGTAAATGAAGAGATTATCTCCGATTTCTTAGGTGCTGATAAACCTGTTTCTAATTCGAATATTTTTAACCAGGTCCCTTACCATCAACCGTGGGTGACTTCTGGCAAATGGTGTGGGAGTCGGAAAGCAGTCTCGTAGTGATGTTGACTGTTCTGGTAGAGAGAGGACGGACCAAGTGCCACCAATATTGGCCCAAGGTGAGTTGGTTTATTGTATCTTACTTCTGGCAAATGGTGTTGGAGTCAAAAAGCAGTCTCGTAGTGATGTTGACTGTTCTGGTAGAGGACGGACCAAGTGCCACCAATATTGGCCGAATTGGAGTCATATTGGGATTATATATTATATCATATTGGGATTGGCCATATTGGGAGTCAAAAAGCAGTCTTGTAGTGACGTTGACTGTTCTGGTAGAGAGGACGGACCAAGTGCCACCAATATTGGCCGAAGGTGAGATGTTGCATTGTATCTTAATTCTGGCAAATGGTGTGGGAAGCAGAAAGCAGTCTCGCCACCAATATTGGCCTAATTTTGATCCCTTACCTGGGTAAATGGAAATAAAGATATAGTCTGAAATGACAGTCATAAAATGCGAAAACCGGACTTGCGCCGGACTTAAGGCACCCTTAAATTATCATGGTCACTAATTTCATTTATTTCAGGTTGGCAACACCCCGCTTAAAGCGACCAACACACTGACTGTCCAGACAAATAGTGAGCAGAACTTGGGACATTATGTAAGAAGAGAAATGACTATAAAGGTAAGAATTGATATGAATATAAAGATAGTTTATTTTCCAGAACGTCAAATAAAGCTACGCCAGCTCTAACCTTACACCTCTGACCCGAGAAGATTTAAATCCCTCCTAAATTATTGGGTTGTTGGCTTTCCCAATATGGACACATGTTTTCAAAACATTACATCTTATAACTAACATGCATCAAATTAAAAAAATACATAAATCATAAATCATAAATCATTTATTTTGCTTGAAACATGGTACAAAAGATGGTCAATATATTAGAGAAACACACATTTCACCAGCAGCTGGCATGCAAAATTAAATTACTAAATTACACGTAGGTATTCATTCCATATTTACAAGGTCATAACAGATCAATATAATTAAAACAAGCAAGAAAACATAACAATATTAAAATACATTAGTAATTTTACAACACATTGATATTATTAATTAAAATAATTAGGAGATTAGCAATGTCAATAAAATAAAAGAGCTTAAAAATACATAATTATACCTATCAGTTAAGAATATTCTCGTAATAATCAAAATAATCATTGACACTATAGAAACATTTATCTACTAACCATTTTTTTAACCTTGATTTAAATGAATTAAATGGTAATTTTTTGATATCATCATGTAAACTATTATAAATACTAATTGACATACATAGCGCATTCTTTCCATACAATTTTGTTTTTTTAGGCGGGATAATAAGTCTTTCAGGGTACCTTGTGTTGAACTTACATACATCTTTTTTTTTACTGAAGAATTCCGGATGAAGTCTCACAAATAGACAAACTTCATAAATATATATACTAGGTACAGTCAAAAGTTTCAAGTCCTTAAATAGGGGCTTACATGATGTTAACATGTTTACATTACATATAGCCCTTATGCACTGTTTTTGAGCTATTAATACACGTTCGACATGGCTCGAGTTACCCCACAGAAGAATTCCGTACCTGAGCAGAGAACAAACGTATCCATGATATGCCTGTATTGCGGTTTCTTTCGTGCTTATCTTGGTCAGTTTCCATAGAGCGTATGCAAAAGAGTTAATTTTACTGCATACATTAATAATGTGTTCTCTCCAGGAAAATTCATCGTCCAACCAGATACCTAAAAATTTTGTGCAACATGATTCTGCCAGGTTTTGATTTTCATGCAACACAGTTAATGAATGTTTATTTGCATTTTTATTTACAAATTGTACAAAAGTAGTTTTATCAATATTTATATTCAAATTATTTCTACGTAACCATACTACAACATCAGCAATTGTATTATTAATATAGTTATTATATGTCCTAGCCTCATGACACGGTATGACGATGGATAGATCGTCAGCAAAAAGTGTACAGTCAAAAACGGTTACATTTGGTAGGTCATTGACGTATAATAAAAAAAGAAGGGGTCCCATGATACTACCCTGTGGAACACCTACATTATTGACCTTTGTGGTCGATTTGTATTGAACCATGGTGTTGGCAGAATCAATTTGGGTTACTTCCACGAATTGTGTTCTATTATATAAGTAGCTCTTGAGCCATTCTTTAGGTACACCTCTTATACCGTACAGCTCACACTTAGCTAGAAGGGTTTCATGGCAGACAGAATCGAAGGCTCGGCTCACGTCAAAGAAAAGGGCAGTTACAGGTATGCTTGCGTTCATAAAGCTCAGAATGTTATTTGATAAGGTGAAGGCAGCCAATGTAGTCGATTTCTCTTTCTGAAAACCAAACTGTTCCGTTTTAATAATATTAAATCTATTTAGAAAAGATGTTAAACGTATATGGAACGCCTTTTCGAATATCTTAGATATTACTGGGAGGAGTGAAATTGGCCTGTAGTTTTCAACACCTTCCTTGTTACCTTTTTTGTACAAAGGTTTAATTAGAGATACTTTCAAAGGCTCCGGGAAAATACCTCCTGAGAAAGATAAATTTACTAGATAACTTATAACTCCAGCAATTTCTTTTTTACAGGCTTTGACTATTTTAGTTTGTATTTCATCATAACCAGCAGAGTTAGTAGAATTAAGATGAGTGATGATTTTACATATTTCATTTTCATCTGTTGGCGTTAAGAACATATTGGCGTTATTTGTGTTTACTAGAGAGAAATCAGGTTTAAAGTTGTTATTATTAGAATTATTTATATTTATATAAAAGTCATTAAACGAATTGGCAATGTCGAGAGGATTATTGATTATATTATTATTAATGACTAGTTTTTCAATATTACCATCAATGACCTTAGTTTTATTAGTTACGTTTTTAATAACATCCCAAGTCGCCTTACCTATATTTTTGGAACGTCTTACATAGTTTATATTTGCATTTTTTTGAGCTTGGTCTATGCATCGCTTCAGAATCTTAGAGTAATTATTGTACTTAGTTTTACTATGCGTGTAACCAGGATTGTGTTTAGATTTAAAATAATAATTAAAACGTAATCGCCGCTTTGTCACAACGGATTTCTTGATCCCTCTTGTGAACCATGCAGATTTTGTATTAATAGTTGTTTTTATTCTATTAAGAGGGAAACACAATTTGTAAAATAGTATGAAAGTAGCATGAAATAGTTTGTAAGCCTCCGATGCATCATTGTTGTTGTATATGTCAGACCACAATAAACTTGCAAGGCAGTTGCGGAATTTGTTAATGTTCTCAGTACTATAATCTCTTTTATAACGGTAAAAGTACAAGCGTGGCGTTTCATTACGTTCAACAGTAAAAGTTAGACTCTGTGCAGTTTCATGATCGGATAAACCTAATTTTAAAATATTACCTTGAGCTTCCGGAATATTTGATACAATCTGATCTAGACATGATTCTTTGCGTGTGGGGCAAAGAATATGCACATTAAAATTACTATTAGCAATAATTCTCCTCAATTCGTTTGAGGATTCTGTAGTCTGAAGCAAGTCTATGTTGAAGTCTCCGGCAAGCACTACTTTATATTTTGTTTTTTGTTTTACTTTGTGAATAAGCCTTTCTAATTTGTGAAGAAATTGTGATGGATTAGCTGATGGTGTTCTGTAGACGCAAATTATAATACATTTTATCAGCGGTATTTCGATGCCACAACATTCAAACACATAATCCTCAGAGAACTCATTTAGGAAAACTACATCTCGCGTTTGAATTTGATTTGCACAAAAGATGCATACACCCCCTCTTTTTTGATGCGTGCGGGAGTATGATGATCTAAGCTGGTAACCTTTCGTATGTAGATTCCTTTCATTTCCCCTTTTAATAAACGTTTCGGTAAAACATAAAACATCGAAGCATTTGTCATTTTCAGAAAGCTCGTCAAGTGTTACTTCCAGTAATTCTTTTTTGCTAGTAAAGCCAGCTATATTTTGATGGAGTATTGTAAAAAAGTTACTTTTGGTTGCGAAAAAACTCTTTGTTTTGTTGTGTATCATTTAACGGTGTGGTTCTACAGAGTTTCGGGAAATAGTCAGTAATCGACTTTTGGCTCAATGATCTAGCGTATTTAGCAGTTACATTCTCAAGTTTTTTGAAGTAGTAGGGTATGGTACCTTTACGGTATATATTAACTGGTTTACTAGATTTACTTAATTGGTTCTGTATGTTGTACAATTTTGACTTGAATTTGTAGTAGCTGAGGTATTCTTTATCATAAAATCTTGAATCAAGAATTAAATTAATTCTATTACATAATTTGTGCATAAAATTTTCTTTTCTATAAACCAAATCATCTAGATCTAAAAACGTACAATTGTCAAAGTTTTCGCAAAATAATTTAATGGCTCTATTTAACCTATATTCATTAAGATGTTGACACATTTTTATACCAGTGACAATAACAAATGCTTTAGGACGCATATTTAGAAAGACACTGAGGTCTGCAAGTAATTTTGTTGGATTATTATCGTTTTCACCTATACTCAAAATGATTACATCATCATCACTAGTATTTAAAGTCTCTGATGAATTTAATATATCTTCACAGCGAGCGTTGGGTTTGATTGTAGCTGTTACCACATATTTTTCAAACTCCGTATTCCGTCTTGACTTTATCAATGCGGCTGCCATTCCATAGCTTTGTTGTCCACCGAGGACGTATATTTTTTTCAATAAGTTGTTCCGCTTAAGTGTCGTTGCTTGGCTGTGGTCAGTGTCGGTGGTAGGTGCGGGTTCATTGCTTGCCAGGGTAATGTTTGAGCTTTCAGTTGTTGTTTCCATTTCCTTCTCCATTATGTTTTCATCGTTTTTATCAGTTTGAGTCGACTGATCTTTGACCGTAGTTGGGTTCTTTGAAGGTTTTACTGTGATCGCCGTTGATTTACATATCACCTTTAGCTGTTCAATTTGACGGGAGCATTCGGATAACTGTTTTTTAAGCTTTTCGTTCTCTATTAAAAGTGTAGTACTATAACTATCAGAGAGCTTAAGTTTGTCTTCCAGATGTGCTATCTTACTCTTTAGTACTTCAACTTCGTCTTTATAATTCACAGTCATGTCTGGGCAGCTTCTATTAAGCGTTTCGTTGCGAAGTAAAGAACTATCGAACTCCTCGTCCGATAGCGAGTCAAAGGAGTTTTGCACATGGACATTATATTTTCTTTTTGTGACATTATCAACCGAAAAATCCAATTCTTGCTGCTGTTGTTGATCTTCTTTTTGTAGCTCAGGAGAGAGTAAAAGTGATGTTTTATTCAGTTTATCGTCGTGAGCTATTGCACTTTGTTTTGAGTTTGTAGCGCTGGTAGCGTTTATTTTAGCCGCAATTGGTGTACTTGCTTTTCTTAGCGGAATTTTCATTTGACGGCATTTGGTGCAAGCCCATGACTGTTTTTGTTTTTTGTTCATTAAATCGTACATTTTATTATAATTACAGCAATCAAGGTCATATGATCGCCCACAGTGCGAACATGTCAAGAAGTGTTTTTCCAAAATTTTCTTTTTACAGCGTGCGCAGGCTGGTTGTGAAGACACTTTTGGTGGCATCTTATCTCTTAATTTATAATTTCAACTCTATAATTTTTTCTGTATTCCAAAGTCAGTACATTTCGTCGAATGAAACGAAATAAAAGTTTCGATGATGATGACTAGTCGATGCAGCAATCTACCTTAAAACAGCAGTGTAAAGCGTCTAACGTAAACGACGATGTCATCGAGTGAGTTTTTGAACGCAACTTATGTGACAGCTGACCGACACGTCAAATGTCAGTCCTGTCACTAGTGTCAGTGCCAATGTAACACAGAGTTGGATACCGCTTAATTTCTAACACTTTTCTTCAAAATTTCACCGTTAAATCCAAAAAGTTTAAGTGTGTGTGTATTTACCGTTACAAGGTTGTTCCATCTTCACTGATTTTTGCACTATAACACCTATAATCACCTCACCAAAATCGTCACAAGTAATTGTCTGTGTTCAGAGTGGATGCACATAAGTTTCACTGGCGGCTGTGCACAATTTTATCGCAATTTTCCCATTTTTCCACGATTTTAAGTACAGAGGTAAGACGCAGTGTTTACATTTCAAACGTCAAAATCGTCAAACGTCAAAACTGTACAATATATTAATATGGAAAAAAAACATAAATTAACATACAGTAGGTATTTTCTTATAGAAATTTGATGTACTAGATTGCTAATGCAGGAACATCTCTTTCCACGGTATAAATGTGATGCCTATATAGTTAGGTACTCATTGTTGAATACGCTCCTAGAACGGGAATTGGCTGCAAACGTAAAATATCCGACCAGTCTAACTCTACATGGTATTTTCAATAACAAAGTGTGGGATGTCATCATGAATATCAAACTATGAAAATATGACGTTTAAAATGACACTCCCTCACTTTATCCTGTTCACTTCGATCCAAAGTTAGGTTAGGGTGTTATTCCATCTGTCAAATTTTTTGGTCCAATGTGCATTGTGTCTCACTTTCTCATTAAGCAAAATGTGAGACGTAAATATACATTGAATCAAGAAATTGGACAGGTGGAATACCACCTTTAGACTTACAAAGAAACATATTATACTGATGACAAATTTTATGACTGTATAGAATTACCACATGTATTTCATATATATTCCAAATTACATCAGCTAAAAATATCAGTAAACAAAATTACTCATATGTTCATTTCTTCAACCCTAAACTTTTTCTAATGTAAATTCAGTTTGTTTCGTAAATACGGATATAGTCTGTTCAGAAAGAGAAGAGTCGTGGGATGGTTTGGGCCTCATACATTCCACGACTCTTCTCTTTCCGCACAGACTCTAATTAAATATAGTTCTTGGAATAACAGGTAGAAACTTGAATGTTTATTAACAATTAATCATTTTTATTTAGTCATATTGTTGTTTTAATATGCGGAGTTTTTTTTTTTTTTAATGAGCATTTCATTTGTTCCTCTCCTCGTTGTATCACTTGTACCGCCTATTGAGTTATAATTTAGCCTATTCCGATAACAATTCATTATGTTCCCATGGAGCTGATATTGTCGAAAGAAATCAATAGTGCCGTAACCCGCAAAATCTAAACTTTACACCAGAGCGAAAAAACTTCGAGCAGAAACAAAAAAAAAACAACTTCTCAACGATAGAAAGGAATTTGATTGCCTGCAAGTATAGTTGGTATTTTTTTTAATGTGGTGTGGGTGCTGTGGTGCGTATAATAGTAAAGAACATTTTGTAGTTTAAAATAACTTGATTTTTATTTATGTACAGTCAAGTGTAAAAATATCGATGTACACATCTTACTCAGAAATATGTCCCATAGCATCTTATTCCAGTGTAATAAGAGCGTAGTACCATATTTATGAGAAGATTCTTTCGATACATATTTTTGCACTTGACTGTACCGGGCGCAAACGAGGCTTGAAGTTTAAACTCGCATTTTTTTTTAATGAAATTGCTTAGTTTTTTTTTACTATAATGTTTTTATCATCGTCTACTTTAAGAGCCTGGCGCTTTGTTGCACATTATGTCAGTGTACCATGAACTATTATTTTTATTTTCTGTTATGTATGGATACAAAACTATTATTTATCTATCCTATGTCAAATAGCAGTTTTTGAAGGTTATGTAAGTACCCACGTATTTGTATTCACGTAAACGTAATTGATTGATTTTCTTTGTTTACCTAAATCTTAACTTATAATCATTGATTAGGTTAAGTATTTTTTTTACTTTTTGAGTATTATGTACGAGTTGGTGAAGAGAAGCATGAGAAAAAGGTTACCGTTTACAAACTTATTTTGCTCCCTCTTCCTAACTCCCCTGCATTGGACTTGCTTAGAAAGTATGTTCCTAATTATTTTACTTCTTCATGACTATTTCTAAAGGAAAAAAAACACATTTTCTTAAATAATTTATAAGCAATCCTTCAAAAATATTGAAGTAGTAGTTACTATTATCCGTGGGTATAATAAACATGTACCCGAAAACTCTGCAGCCCTGGTGCCAGACAAGGCAAACAAACGTAAAAAACATCAAGCGCTTACACAATTTTCCTTTGAAAATACCTCATAATTATTGGTAGTTGCCAAAAAGATAACATTTAAATTGTCGTGTCTACACACACCGTACCTTTCCAGAGTGTCGTAGACATTAAACCCCAAAGAAATTCTGTTAATAACATACATCTAAAATAGGGACAAAAACTGCTGTAAATCACATGCCGATGAAAACAGCGGTTTTTTGTGGGCTACAACATTTTTGTTTTCATCTGTAATTTGAATGTTAAAAACTACTTACGCTGTAAGAATTTTATTTTTCATCACTACCCACATAATCACTAGCCATAAGTATACCAATCAATGCAGAAAAAAAAATTGTAGCAAGAATATGCAAAAAAAAATAGTGCGGTTTGTATATGTGCGGGTTTACAGTATTATTGATTTCTTGCGACGCTATGGTGATGCAGTCGGATGGTAGCCCAAAGTGTTTCGAGACGGAAAAACACATACATATAAGAGTTTAGGCTCTTTACGAATGTACAGTCGAGTACACAGATATCTTTACAACCCAACATTTCAAATATATGTCAACGCGACCTTAAAGTCAGTGTCATAGAGGCGTGTAAATATATTATTGGCATGTTGGCTTGTAAAGATGTTGGTGACGTCGACTGTACAATCAGCAGTATAAAAGATTTTTTTTTTACAGTAACTTATTTAGTCCTAATAAAGCGCAATATACTTATATGCGAGGAAGTGGGTTCAAGCCTCCTTGACGCTCGATTGTCGTAATGAATGTGGTTAGGAAAAAAAATGCAAAAAGAGGGAGGAGACCGACCGCCAAAGACGTCGGCTGACGCGTGCGACTTGATATGTCATTGATAATATAGATGCTAAGCCCCATAAGATTAACGGTATAACTGAGAAAGCTTTGTTAGAATTTAAGTCATTACAACTCTATAATATAGTAAATACATATTAAGCATGTATTTAATAAATTTAAATTATAGCCTGCTCGTCTTGGCTAATAAATTAATAATCTAAAATCTATATTAAGCTAAAAATTTGGAACATGTAGTGAAAAAAATTTAAAATAAACAGTTAATTTAGAAATAAACGTTTAATTTTTTTTGGCTATGGCCCAAATTCAACCTTAGTGCATTCCGACAATATGCGTGAGTTTAAAGGGAACTGCGTCCTAAGTAATGTGCGCTTATTAATAATTGGTTATATTACAGGAGTCAAACGGGGCGACAAGGAACATAACCCAACTTCAATATACCGCATGGCCCGACCACGGCGTACCAGAAGACGCCGCCGCCTTTATAAACTTCACCCGGTTATGTTCGCAGCTGAGAAACCATCGTGCGGGTGCGTATTACAGATAGACAGTAACATTACAGGAGTTAAGAGGGGTTATTAGGCACATAACTTCAATACACGGTATAGCCCGACTACTCAGAGGCTATGTTCTATGTTCAATGTGCCCTTTTCATCAAGTTGGGCTACCTTCTGAGCTATGTCGAAAACCCTGGTTAGATGTCATAATACTAAGGAAAAGTGACAAAACCCTCCGATGGCCGAGGCCGAAATCGAACAGCGTCTTCAGCTTACATGGCTAACGTCTTAACCACTAGACCACATTCACGGTCTAGTTGCTAGAGCTGCTCGATTCCGGCCTGTCACTTTTTCTTTAATATATGACATGTGTGACTATTTTAAAAATACAAATCTAAAAATATTTATTAAACTAAATTATTTGTTCCCTAATTGCCTTGGTTTCAAATTTTTAACAACTTTTTTTATTTGCAGTGATACCAACCGTAATCGAAGAACTCGAAGGCGAAGCCGAGCGAGTATTAGACCCGCCGATCATCGTGCACTGCTCGGCCGGCGTGGGCCGCACCGGAGCGCTCATCCTGGCCGAGACCGCCATCGAGCTGCTGCAGCGGCGGCAGCCCTTCTACCCGCTCGAGCTCACCCGGGCCATGCGCGCTCAGCGGCCCATGTGCATACAGAACGCGGTGAGTGTTGTACACATACAGGAGCGCTCATCCTGGCCGAGACCGCGATCGAGCTGCTGCAGCGGCGGCAGCCCTTCTACCCGCTCGAGCTCACCCGGGCCATGCGCGCTCAGCGGCCCATGTGCATACAGAACGCGGTGAGTGTTGTACACATACAGGAGCGCTCATCCTGGCCGAGACCGCGATCGAGCTGCTGCAGCGGCGGCAGCCCTTCTACCCGCTGGAGCTCACCCGGGCCATGCGCGCTCAGCGGCCCATGTGCATACAGAACGCGGTGAGTGTTGTACACATGCAGGAGCGCTCATCCTGGCCGAGACCGCGATCGAGCTGCTGCAGCGGCGGCAGCCCTTCTACCCGCTCGAGCTCACCCGGGCCATGCGCGCTCAGCGGCCCATGTGCATACAGAACGCGGTGAGTGTTGTACACATACAGGAGCGCTCATCCTGGCCGAGACCGCCATCGAGCTGCTGCAGCGGCGGCAGCCCTTCTACCCGCTCGAGCTCACCCGGGCCATGCGCGCTCAGCGGCCCATGTGCATACAGAACGCGGTGAGTGTTGTACACATACAGGAGCGCTCATCCTGGCCGAGACCGCCATCGAGCTGCTGCAGCGGCGGCAGCCCTTCTACCCGCTCGAGCTCACCCGGGCCATGCGCGCTCACGGCCCATGTGCATACAGAACGCGGTGAGTGCTGTACACATACAGGAGCGCTCATCCTGGCCGAGACCGCCATCGAGCTGCTGCAGCGGCGGCAGCCCTTCTACCCGCTCGAGCTCACCCGGGCCATGCGCGCTCAGCGGCCCATGTGCATACAGAACGCGGTGAGAATCAACACAGTCAGCCGAATTACGTCCACTGCTGGATGTAGACCACCGACCGAATAGGTTGCTCACACCGACCGGTTGTACGCTGCCATCATCCCTTCTTGATGCGCACTCTCCGATGCCTACCGTCACAAACAACCGAGGTGAACAAGGATGGCGGGGTGAATAGGGATACAATACAATTCTATACTCTTTATTGCACACCTCACACAGTTTACAATACGTGTACAGAAACCAATAAATGTGGGATAAAAACCAGGATTGACAATTACGTGATAATTTCTTAAAAACTACCCACACAAATAGCATCATACAATGGAAAATTATAGTAAATTTTGCGTAATACAATTGTGAGGATAGTTTTTAAGGAATTATCAGGTTGATGCCGGTTTTTATCTATTTATTTTATATATGAGAGTGCGAAACCCGGTATGTTTCTTTTTGTCCCCGCCGGGACACATATTGCAATAGGTGTACTCATACGAATCATTTCTATCTGTCACCGCCTCATGTAAGGTGGCGGTCATGTGGAGCATGGTCGTGTTGTCCCCAAATTGGAATACAATTGAAATCCAACCCTCATAACAATGTTCTTTCATCAGACATGGAATAATTCGTTGGACTACTGTATTGGTGATGTTAAGAATATAAAAGGAAACAAATGAAAACAAAACCGCTTTGAAGTAGTTCTAATATGCGAGTAAAATTAGCTTCAGCGAACTAAAGCTACCGCAGTAATATTTATGAATATTAAATCACGTCATAACATAAGTATCCAACCTCTCTCCTCTTACGATAGAGTCCCAATTTTACTCAATAAATACACTCCGTTCATATTGCTATTATTTTAGCTAGTGGTTTATAGTATTTAATGAACGTTTCATTTTTCTTCACAGAGCCAGTACAAGTTTGTATGCGAGAGCATACTATCGGCGTACAACCAGGGCCTCATCAACGAGTCCCCAGAAAGCGGCTCCACCTGAAGCCTCACCTTGCCAATTTAATAGTTATCATGTAAGCGAACTTATTATAACAACGACTAAAACGCGGACCATATTGGTTATTTGATTCTTTAAATTGAGTTTGTAAACCGTAAAGTGGGGTGACTTTGAAATAATGGGGTAAAATAAAAAAATGCAATATAATATTATGTTTTACTACCGAAGCATATCTACCATTTTTATACATACTACGAGTCTGTAGCCAGCAATCAACGATACATTTACAATGTTTCTTAGTTGGATCTTTTTAATGGCTTCCGTCTTTAAAATTTACATACAACGTCATGTGATGAGAATAAAAAATAAATTACAGTAATTGAGGTTACTGTCTTTTTATATAAGTAGCCCTGTTGTTTCTAAAGTCACACCATTTTATTGGATTCAAACCTCAGGTTGTTTAACCTTTTGACCCGAACAGTTCAAAAGACACTAATTTTTCGCGTGTACTCTATAGTTTCATGGGTATTAGAAATATAAGCGTTTATATAAACATTGTCAGTCTGTAAAGGCAGGATTCTACTAGTGTGCGGCACAAGCATTTTAGAACTGAATTATGCTTGTGCTGCATACTGGTGGAATCCCGCTTTAAGATTATCCAAATTCAAGTAAAAATGCAATGAAAATGTTTGCTAAGACTGAACGGCGAAGTGGCCTTGTAAAGTAGGAAACCGAACGAGGGACCTCAATGAAGTATAAAAATGCGAAGGAAATTTGAACTTTACTGCCTGTATGATAGCGTTTTAAACATTAAACTCGGAACGGTTCAGTCGATGTTTCGGACCAGTCTAGAAATTATATGAATACGTACGATGATTATCATGTTTATTTAACTCCCTAATTAGGTGACTTAGGTGTGTTTTTTCTACTACACACTTAAGGATTTCCTTAATAGATTTCTATTGCTAACGTGCAAATAAAGAGCAGCTTTTTCAAAGGAATTGAAACAGAAGCGTAATTTTTGTGTTCAAAATATAAAACTTACCGGCCTATTCGAACGTACACTGACATCAAAGTGATGTTTGAATCATGTTATTTAGTGACCATGCTTCTCGCCTGCGTCAATACATGCACGAACAAGTACGAGCAAAATGGACGATAACGGAATGACATCAGTGAGATGTTCTTCTGATATCAGTGTAGGTTCGAATTTGCCTGTTAGTTCAATCCGAGAACTGCTTATTTGTGACAATGTCAGATAAATGGTGCCGTGTCGGTTGTCAATGAAAAAAATGCAACAAGGTATTTTTGTATGAGATCGGCTCCCATTATCTACAAATTCGAAAGTCATCTCGAATGAACACATATCAAAGTAGTTAAATAATCCTGCTTAATGTATATTTGTGCTTATTTTTCTCTATCTATACTTTCTGTGGTCTTCACTATAGTTATATCTTGCCTTCGTAACGAATTTATACAAAAACTAAATTAAATAACTAGTTTTAATATTTATTATTATTATAAGTTTCATTTCTTGTGCCATTCACAGATAATATATTATTTAATTAAGGCGATTTTACCGTATAATTATTTCTTTAACCTTTTAGGCAACTAAAAACTTTAGATGCCGTTACGTGGGGCTATTTGGAACCAATAGGGTTATTATAATCTAAGGAACTTTTATGACTTTGAATATGGATACGTAAGAGATTGAACAAGTATTTTATTTCATATAAATATATTGGATTTTCACCGATAATAGCGGTATAACATGTACAGATAACCATAATTTCGTAAAATAAGCCTCACGCGACGGTTGATATTGATAATTAATTTACCGATTAACTTCGTCGGTAAAAAGGTTAATTTCAAACCAGTATTAAGCCATTCAGAATATTATTTTATACTAAAACAAGAGGGACCCTAATAGCATAAATTGTGTAAAATATAAGTGATATCATTTTTGTGCTAGGGTTTTCTCATTATATAGGGTCAAATTAATACATCTTAAACAACTACTTAAAGATTTCAAAATATAAAGGCGACTGAATTTCCATACGATATGAAATCATGAATTTAAAGTATGTATAAAAACAACATATCAAAAACTACTTTACACTTAAGAACCTAATACTTTTTTTTATATATTAACAAAACATTTATTTTTACATTTTTGCAAGAAAGTTATAATTTTTATTAGCTAGCTGTATGCCTATAGATTAAGCGAAAATGCCATAAATCTAATTTTATACCAATAACATTAATGTATTATTTAAGCTATATATCCCAGTCCCCTGCTGTAACATTTGAAATTAACGCCTATATTTTGTTTTTAATTTATTTAATTTAAATTAATATTAGTAACTTAATAATAAATTCGGCCAAAACTAAAAGAAACCTGCATTTATCTCCAAATGTGTTCTTTTCATTGCAATCAATTGGGAGTTAGAATTGGCCTTACGTATAAACATTAGAAGTAGTAAATATTTCGTTCTTTGTACTTGATTAGTATTTATAAAATAGGGTGAAATAAGATACTTATATGTATACTGTTTTATTTAGTCTCGGGTTAAAAAGAACAGTTTACTTAATGTGACATATAAAATAAACTGTTCCTTTTCACCCCAGGTCTCTTTTGCCCCATTTTAACATATGATGAAAAATAGGCACTCTTTAAGTTGACATTCAGATGGCAACTGCATTACCACAGAATAAATAATAGTACTACCGTACAGAAATGACACTTCGTACAAAACCGAAGTTTGACAGAGATTCAGTCGAATCATGCTATCCCTTTTTAATGTCCATACACTATCGCTTTCGGCTATTTAGGGTTGTCTAAATTTAAGTCATTATTTTATCTGACGTCAAGTTGTGCCAACCCTAATAATTGCTCGGAGCAATGCTTAGCCGAACGGAGCCGAGAATGGCCGAAAGGAGGAGTGTCGCCCCATTGACGCGAGCGTCGTCACTGTCAATATTTGACCATTTTTCAAAATGGGGCGAAAGAGAGCGGAAAAATCGTTTTAGTTCTTGCTAATCATGGTACAAAGAACGGAATAATAGGAGTACCTACCAAATAAATAAGTGTCTCGATAAATGTGTGTTAAAAGATGATGAAGGAAAAAAGGGAAGGTGTGTAAAACTGTGTTTGCTAGAAATAAGTATATCGAGGCACTTATTTATATTTGGTTATTTAGATATGTGTGAATGACTGACGTAAAATAAGTGTTTTAGTACGTCTTGTTTTCGTAGTATTAGAGAGGATGTGTACTTTCAACTTTGAACTCTTAGAGCAAAATTGGAAAATGTCAAATTATTTGACACACCAATTTGCTCCGAGATACATCTTGCATATGTCTAGTTTGTGATTGACAGGTGGTATTTATACATATTCTACCTTATCATAATAATTACCAAGCTATAGGGTTTTTTTAAAAATCGACTTTCTGTTGATCGTCGTAAGGTCGAATGTGTAAGATTAAATCTGTCAATGAAAAACTAGTACTCGTACTTTTCCTATACGGTACCCCTAGTGTAAATTTAATCGACATCATAACGTGACGAACGCGTTTGCGTTAAGTCTCATTTTGTATAGGAATTTGAGTTTCCAAAACGTCCCGCTTGGCGCGCTTTCTAAATCCAATACAAAATGAGACTAAACGCAAACGCGTACGTCACGTTTCGAAATCGAATTTATTTACACTAGGGGTACCGATCTTGTGATCTTCAATAAAACACTTGATTCACTTCTTGTTGTATTTATTTTAGTTGTAAGTGGCTTCTTAATATTAATTATAATTAAATTGATGTACAGCATATCCGTCCATATATGCAAGGGCTGAGTCAGAGAGAGCTGTCAAAGTGACAGTCATAGATAACATATTTTAAGGAGTGCGTTCACAAACGTCACTCCGCTACATCATCCCCTTTTTCAAAGAAAGTTAAAAGTTATACAGAACTACAAGATCATCTTAGCTTAACACAGAAGTACAATTTCCTAAACTAAATATTTATAACAAGGCCCAAGGCACTGAGATCCACATTATATATTTGCACTTATTTCACTTACATTACTAAACTCTCTTCATCCCCTTTTTAAAGGAATGCATCTCCACATAATACAAAATTATCACAAAGTATTCATAGAATGAATGCACAAACTCCACATTCGACCGATGGTGGTCCCAACTGTTAGAGTCCGGTGAGGCACCCAGCCCAGCTAAGGCGGTCTAATATGAAATGAGGTTCGGTGATAGATTACATTGTTCTTATCAGCTACACTATATGCTCTATTACCATTACAGGAAACAATTTTTCCTTCAAGCCAAACATTCTTATTAGGATCTTTCTTAAACCAAATGGATTGGCCAACTACAAATGGGCTTTTAAACCTACTTGTTTTATTATAATTATTAATATTCCTAATCCTAATCCTGTCAAACTCTTGCTGTACATCAGTATTCATTTTTGGCTGTAAATATTGGGTATTTACTATTAACTTTGTCTTTAAATTTCTATTTAACATTAGCTCCGATGGGGACAAGTTTGTACCAGATACAGGTGAGGCCCGGTAATTAAGTAGTGCTAATCTATAATCCGTGTTATCTTCATGACACTTAGTTAAAATCTTTTTTGCTATTTGTACCCCTTTTTCCGCCATACCGTTCGATTGGGGATACCTGGGGCTGGCATACGTGAAAACAAATCCATTATCACGAGCGAAGTCTCTACATTCTTTGGAGTCAAAAGGTACATGATCGGAAACTATTTCCTTAGGAAAACCAAAGTTGGAAAATATGTCTGTTAAGGCCTCAATAATGTTCTTCGCGCTTTTACTACGTATGTATTTAATGTCCAGCCATTTAGAGTAATAATCATAAACTACGAGGTAACTTTTGGTTTTATAATCCATAATGTCTGTGGCTATCTTTGCAAAAGGCAATGAAGGTATTTTATGTGGGAGTAAAGGCTCCTTTATATTATTATTCTGATGTGTCTGACAAGGGAAACATCGTTTCACAAACTCCTCTATGTGTGAATCGATATGTGGCCAGTAATACAATTTCCTAGCAAGTTGTTTCATTTTTGTCATACCAATGTGGCCATCATGTAATGTTTTAATAAATGATAATCTTAAATTCTTTGGAACAATTAATCTGTCATTAAAGAATACTAAACTGTTATCTGCTGAAAGTTCACCTCTTAATTTATGATAGTCATGCAACCCATTAGGGATATTTTTATTATTAGTAGGCCAACCATTTTTTATAAAGTTCCTTAACATATCTAATTCACTATCAGCAGAGCTTTCATTCATTAACATTGTTTTTTGTTCTTCAGTACATTCTAAATTTTGTGCTAGGCCGACACTATGAATAACCTCATACATGTAAGATTCATCTGTGTCGTCATTGGAAGTCAAATACGAGCGTGATAAAAGATCAGCTATAAACATTAATTTTCCTTGCAAATATTTGAAATCCAAGTCATATTTTAAGAGTTTAAGTTTTAACCTTTGCAGTCTGGGTGAAGGGACTTCATGAATATGTTTTTTTAATAGGCTTTCAAGAGGTTTGTGATCATTTAAGACTGTGACTTTACGACCATAGATAAAGTAATGATACTTATGTGTGCTCCATACCACGCTCAGTAATTCCTTTTCTATTTGTGAAAAATTACGTTCGGCTGGTGTCAAGCTTCTTGAAGCAAAGCAAACAGGTTTGCCTTGCTGCAATAAGCAGCATCCAAGGCCATCTTTTGATGAATCACATTGGATAGTAATTGGGAGCTTATCATCAAAATTTTGTAATACTGGGGCTTTACTAATTTTTCTTTTAATGTTAGCATATACATTTTCATGAACCTCCGTCCAGATCCATTCCACATCTTTTTTTAATAACAACTGCAGTGGAGATGCAATATCAGCCAAGTGTGGTATGAATTTTCTTAAGTAATTAACCATGCCAAGAAATACTTGTAATTCTTTTTTATTATTAGGACTTTTCATATTAATTATGGCAGTGACTCTATCCGGATCAATTTGCATGCCTTTATCTGAGAAAATATGGCCAAAATATTTGACTTGTTTCAGTTTATACTGGAATTTCTCCTTGTTAAAACGAACATTATGTTCTCTAGCTCTGCTAAATACCTTGTCTAATATTGCATCATGTTCCTGCTCTGTGTCCGCACATATTAAGAGGTCATCGCAATAAACAATAACACCAGGAATGTCACCAAATGCAGTCTCGCTGTATCTTTGGAAGACTTCCGGGGCTACTGAAATGCCAAAAGGGCACCTTAGAAACTTGTAACAACCAAATGGACTGTTAAATGTACATAAATCACTCGAACTCTCTGTTAATTTAATATTGTAGAAGCCATCCGATAAGTCTAATACAGAAAATATTTTTTTATTACTTAATCTTGAAACAATATCCTCCAAAGTTGGTATTAGATGGTGATCTCTTATAAGTACTTGATTTAAGTCTTTTGGGTCAAGACAAATTCTGAGTGAGCCGTTCTTTTTCTCAATTACAACTAAATTACTAACAAAACTTTTCGGATGATCCACCTTAGCAATGACTTTGTGCCTCACCAGCGCCTCCAGCTTCTCCGCAAGACGTGATAGGAGCGCTTTAGGCACTCTGCGCGGGGGTCTCACCACAGGCTCCACTCCCGGTCGAATGCGTAGCTGCAGCTCTTTTTTAAACTCTCCAACACCCTGGAAAAGTTCGATATGTTTATTAATTACATGTTCTTTATTATTAATATTAGTTTTAGCACTGACACTTAAATCATTTACTTTTTTACTATTAATCGCCTCAATATTTATTAATTCAAGTTGGACCATGGAGGGTAAACCCAAAATAGGGCGTACGTTTTTGTTAATAATTATAAATTTAGTTTCAAAATAATTTTCTTCATTTTTAGAATATAATTTCAGTGTGACTTTGCCTAATGGTACTAACTTGCCACCTCCGTACACCTCAAGTAAAGCTCTTGTCTCAGACATTTTAATATTAGTATCATCATTGACAATTTTCTTAAGTGTGTTTAAGCTCATCACATTAATTTGGGCACCTGTGTCACATTTAAAGGAAACTCTCTTATTTTCTACTCTAAAAGATTCTGACCACTCAATATTATCGTCAAGATTGATTGAGTATACTTTATATACTAGTCACAAATTCTGAACATCATTGCAGGCAACATCGCCTCCATCCTGAGTTACATAATGAACCTTTCGTTTAATATAGGTACAACCAACACTAAAGTGATTTAGTCTGTTACATTTAGAGCAAATTTTGCCAAAAGCTGGGCACTGCCGTGGCCCATGTTCAGTATTGCACTTTCTACATTTATAGAAAAACTTGTTATAGTTAGTGTTACTATTATGTTTAACATTTGCTGATTGAGACCAAGTGCTATTGTTATTATTAAAATACTTAGCTTTATTGTGTTGTTGCTCGTGGAACACAGGCCTGCTAGACTGGACCGCATTCACCTCCGGGTTGTTGAGAGTCTTGACAAACTCCCTAGACAGCTCTGTAGACCGACAGATATCCACCGCCTTGTCCAGTGTGAGGTCCTTAACTTCCAACAGCTTCTGTTGTACCCTTTGGTCCCGCACTCCGATGACAATCTTGTCCCTTAGCATCCTGTCCTTCTTGTCTTCAAAGTTGCAGTTCTCTGCTAATTTTCTTATTGCCGTATAGTACGCGTCGAAAGATTCGCCCTCTTCTTGGTTCCGTTTATTCAAATTGTATGTGTTAATGACTTCATTCTGCTTTGGCCTAAAGTAATCATCGAAGATTGTAATGACGTCTTCCAACTTGTCCTTATCTTCTTTTTTTAACACGTTGAAATACAGCTCCTGAGCTTGTTGTCCTATGCAATTTATTAAAATAGCTGCTTTCCTGGCCTCCGACAACTTGTCAAAGCCCGCTGCTAGCACAAAGTTCCTGAACGATAATTTGAATCTTTGCCATTGAGACCAACAATTTTCGATATTGTCAAGATTTAAACTCGGTGGCATTTTATACTCTACCGCACACATGTTGTCCACTTTTAATTGTATAAGTTCTTCTTCTACAACCTTATCTTTTTCTCCCATGATGTCCGATGTACCAGTAAATGGGGAACCGGTAAAACGTGTACCTTATTAATCTACTTTAATCTTCGCAAGTTCGTCTTCGTTGCGGCTGCGCCATGTAGTATCTTCAATAAAACACTTGATTCACTTCTTGTTGTATTTATTTTAGTTGTAAGTGGCTTCTTAATATTAATTATAATTAAATTGATGTACAGCATATCCGTCCATATATGCAAGGGCTGAGTCAGAGAGAGCTGTCAAAGTGACAGTCATAGATAACATATTTTAAGGAGTGCGTTCACAAACGTCACTCCGCTACAGTTTTCGAACGTGCTGTGCATTTTGTTCTGTGACGATTAAAAAAGTTTATTGATTGTATTTGTTTGTTTTATTCGTGGCCAAAATACCACCACAGTATGTCTCCGAGTGTGTGGGGGGCGGGGGGGCTGGTCTGATGTGACAGAGTACATGCCCTCGGCTTGGTCCACCATTATGGTGTCCGAGGCGTGCGTGACGCAGCTGTCGCCGATGAAGCCGCGGTGGCACACGCAGCCGCGCACCGGGCGGCAGTCCCAGTTGCCTCGGGGCAGGCTGCGACAGAGTACATGCCCTCGGCTTGGTCCACCATTATGGTGTTCGAGACGTGCGTGTCGCAGCTGTCGCTGATGAAGCCGCGGCGACACACGCAGCCGCGCACCGGGCGACAGTCCCAGTTGCCTCGGGGCAGGCTGTGACAGAGTACATGATACATACCCTCGGCCTGGTCCACCACTTAAATCTTGGTTAAGTATTGCAAGCCGTAGAGGAGAACATCCGGACATACGAAAGCAGATTGTCGAGTCAAAACGTAGACCTACGCTACGCTTCGGTCAATAAGATAAATAAAAACATATAGGTAAACAAGGTTGTCAAACTCGCAAAGTATTGGAATACACATCAAACATCGTAAATCATGATTTATGAGCCGTATAACCGTACCGCTGAAACTCACTTATTTGTCACTTGATATGTAGGGTCAAGGAGGGAACAGTGGCTCTGTAGAAAAATGGGTACAGTGGCTCACTCAACCTAATTTCAACACGTGAGATTGGGTGACTGAGCCACTGTTCGAGCTAAGCCACTGATTCCGTCTTGACCCTGCCTACTTTACTGGAAAATTTTAGGCTACTTGCGTTTAGTACACGTCATAAAAAAGCTCAAACTATCTCTAAAGATCCCAAATTTCAATTCAATCGATTCAGCGGTTAAAACGTGAAGAGAAAAAAACTAAAAATATTTTTTTATATTTCATATATATTTTTACTTCGGAATGGTGTCAATGTGTTACCTTAAGTCAAAAGTGACGTTTTTGTTTGAAGAAACGTCACTTTTGACCTAATATTTGACGTATCTTAAATTTTTAATCGGGCTGCAAGTTTGGTATTGTTCTCGTACCTATAAATCGGGGGATAGCAAATTCATTTAAGGTATCAAATTGACACCATTCCGAAGTAAAGATATATAATTATAATTTCTTCTTAATACAAGTATCTTCATTACTTAAAAAGAGGCATCGGTACAGATGTAAAGAAGGTTACTTATAAGTTACAAAATAAATATTTTTAATTTTTTTTTCATAATATAAATATAACTTTATTATGTATTGTTATCATTATAAAGTACATACATATATCATGATAAAGTAGAAAGTCCCCAACTCACTGGTAATTCGTCTTCCATGCGAGTTCAAGACCCGTCGTAACGCCACCCAAGGTTTCAGGGTCTCAGTCTATTCGCGGCATCCGTTTGGGCGGCCCGCCCTCGCCGACGCCCAAACTTTCGCGGTTAAACTCAACGGCTTTGAATACGTGTAACTTTTTATCACTTATTTCTAAATAAGGTGTCTTATTGTTTTATGGAATAATTATCGTAAAATCAAATAAGTATCTGACTAGTTCTCAACTTGTTTTTAAGTTTTATTAAAGTATGGTTTTGATAAGTGAAGCCTTTTGATGGCGGTAAATTTAAAAAACTTATTTCTAAATAAGGTGTCTTATTGTTTTATGGAATAATTATCGTAAAATCAAATAAGTATCTGACTAGTTCTCAACTTGTTTTTAAGTTATATTAAAGTATGGTTTTGATATGTGAAGCTTTTTGATGGCGGTAAATAAATGTATAATCGTAGTGTAACAAATATAATTATCAATCATGTTAGTGTTTTACAATAGGGATTAAAATGTAAATAAGTGATACTTTTACTTCACGTCTTTACAGTTTCAAAGAATCTTGAAATTTGAATATTCGTAATGCGTTTAAACTTAAGGGTTCCGTACCAAAAAAACCGCAAAAAAATATGTTTGGTGTATGGGAGCCTAACTTATATATTTATTTTGTTCTGTTTTTAGTATTTATTGTTATAGCGGCAACAGAAATATCTCGGTTCATGAGATATAGCCTGGTGACAGACAGACGGACGGACGGACGGACAGCGAAGTCTCAGTAATAGGGTCCCGTTTGACTCTTTGGGTACGGAACCCTAAAAAGGGGACCGCTACGTACTGTATTTCGTATGTGAATACATTTTGAATACATCAAACTAGTTTTTATGTTGCTGGAATCGTCTATCTATGAGCTCAAAACAAAAACGGCCAAACGGCCGTCATAACTTTGGACGCCTAAATTGACGAATGCAGCATCGTAAAAACTATTATGGTGTATTCAAAAGGTACTTAAATGGTAAGGAAGATTTTAAATATCTATCGTTAAATTTAAATAATCATAATTATTTACCAGTGGCGCTAGCGTAGCGAGCACGTTGATGGGCTCTTAAAAATGATTCTTGTTTTTTTTTGTATTTATATCCTGGAGTATGTAAATATACAACTTTGTTACCGTTCCCGCTCTTTTACTTATAACAACTTTGTTACTGATAAAAAAATATATACAATATATATATTTTATTTAGATACAATCGTTTTTACTTTGGTTACAAGGTATCTTTAGTGCGGCATTAAAATGTGCTTTATATTGATACACCTACAATTTAAAAAATACATAATGTACAAATATAAAACTCAAATACCTTCTGGGGACAAAAATACCTGCAGTAAAAAGTAGAATGAATGACTACGAACCAAGCTAATGGTGGCTAATGTAGTGTTATTTAAGTTTTGTTTTCATACTATCAAATATCTATGAAAATTATGACGTTTATAATTTACACTCCCTCGCTTTGTCCTGTTCAAGTCGTTGCAAACTTAGCTTAGACACAATTTTGGTATGCTGAGCGACAGTAGGCAATCGTTAAAGAGAGCCAGAAGCCAACACGTCGCCACTGGTCCGAAGTGCTTAATTTGTTCCACTGTGAGGTCGTCCATACCAGACGCCTTCCCGCAGGTTTTTTATGGCAATTTCGAGTTCACATAAAGTAAATGGTCTGCTCAGGCTGCGATTGGTGTCATCCTGAAGAGCCGGGGTGGATGGGGGTCTAGGTATGCGGTAAGGCGGCTTACCGTTCAGCACAAGTTGGCTTGCAATCTGGTTGGCCGGTCGATATGTTTTCTGAAAAGGCTACTAAGAGTATTTGTATGATTTGATATACATATATTTATTTATAATCAAATTTCTATAAAGAAAAGTAGCTAGTGTATGTAATTGCATGATTTCTATAGTAATCAAAATTGCATTTTTTCTTATTTAATGCATGTTAATTATAAGATTTATAAGATGTAATGTTTTTAAAGATGTGTCCCGCCGAATTTCTTGCCGATCCTTATTGGGATACCCTCCTCCAATTGAGGGTGGATTCAAATCTTCTCGGGTCAGAGGTGTAGGGTTAGAGGCGGTGTAGCTTTATTTGATGTTCATAAGCGTAAGCGTATTGTAATATGCCTACTTGAATAATAAAATATCTTTATCTTCAAGTGAAGATATTTGCAATAACTCAAAAACGACTGGACTGATCATGTTTGCTATAGTTTTCGTTAAAAGTATTTATTAAGCTTTTATTTCACGATTTTTCCCATATTTTTTGGACCCATGGTTCAAAAGTTAGAGGGGGACACATATTATTTTTCGTTCGGACTGATTATTTCCGAAAATTACATTCCCCGTATTCGTTTTAGACCTATCCAACAATACCCCACACTATTGGGCCAAAGCAAAAAAAAACTACTCATTTTGTATGGGAGGTAAGGTCAGCCAGGGCTATTGCAACTATGGGACAAATTCAACTCTTAAGAAGTGAGTAATAATGAGAATGATAATGACTCATGAAAGTATGTCATGAATATAAGAGGCTAGCTCATTACTTCTTGTATTTTTAGAGTAAATAGTTGCATTGGTCCCATGGTTGCAATCGCCTTGGGTGACCTTATCCTAAAAAAGAATTTTATTTTTTAATTTTACTGTTCTGTCGCAATGCATGATTTATGTATCCATGTGAAATTGCAGTTTTCTAGCACTAACGATCACTGAGCAAAGCCTCGGACAGACGGACATGGTGAAACCATAAGGGTTTCTAGGTGACTACGCAACTCTAAAAAGCGTTTTTAAAACCAGAAATATGGCGTATCTGGATAATGCAACTCTCGGTAAAACACTAACGTAACTGACGTGATGTATTCCACGATGAAGTTTCTAAACGTAGGTGTTTCCGTACTGAAAATTAAATGTTCAAACAATATCGCTCGGCATCGAGCTGCGGTTTGTTCTGTCCAAAATTGTCTACCTTGGATTTTTAAAACTATTTATTTATGGCTATACTTAATTATTAAAAAATCAAAGTTAGCCAGAAATTAATTCATTTAATTAAATTAATAAATTAATTAAATGTTTAATTAATTCTAATGTACCTGTACTAATTATTATGTATTATGTTATTTACTATTTACAAGTTTTAGTTACTAGGGTTTAAATAAAATTAGGAAGTCATCGGAATTTAGTACAAAATAATGTTTCTAAATACTGTGGGTAAAATATTTCCAGTACTTTTCCTCGTCCCGTCCGTTATTACCTATGAACGAATTGGAAACCGTTATTGTATAGATTATGAAAAAATCCTCCGAACTCTATTAGTTTGTAAACATTCAAATATAAGATATTTAAATTTGAATTTTTACAACCGTTTTTTCCCATTGTTCACGCGAAAACACCCTACTTAGTACCTACCTATTAGTGAATTGTTGTGTACGTTATCGCTTTCTTTAGAACAACGAATATTTTAAAAATAAACATACACGTAGGGTATTGTATACATTTTACGAGCCCGTGTTGTTCAGTGTACAAGTATTCTGCTTTTATTTACAAATGAGAACTTGATGTATTAGATGGTTGAGTCGCTCATTCTCTTTTAATCATAGCCAAGAAAAACCGAATTTGACTTAGATTCGGACCAAGTGGACTCTACACGCGTCAATGACAAGTTTGGCAATGTCATATAGCGTCGGAGTTTTTATCGCATGGTAAGACGTTAGCGAGCTATTAATAAAAAAAGTAATTTATTGTAGCAAAGAATAAATAAATACAGCAACGAATAAACAAAAAAAGCGGCCAAGTGCGAGTCGGACTCGCCCATGAAGGGTTCCGTACCATTTATGACGTATTAAAAAAAACTACTTACTAGATCTCGTTCAAACCAATTTTCGGTGGAAGTTTGCATGGTAATGTATATCATATATTTTTTTTAGATTTTTCATTCTGTTATTTTAGAAGTTACAGGGGGGGGGGACACATTTTTTCACTTTGGAAGTATCTCCCGCGCAAACTATTCAGTTTAGAAAAAAATGATATTAGAAACCTCAATATCATTTTTAAAGACCTATCCATAGATACCCCACACGTATGGGTTTGATGAAAAAAGATTTTTTGAGTTTCAGTTCTAAGTATGGGGAACCCCCAATATTTATTGTTTTTTTTTTCTATTTTTGTGTATAAATCTTAATGCGGTTCATATAATACATCCACTTAAGTACCAAGTTTGAACAGTATAGCTCTCAATATAGCTCTTATAGTTTCGGAAAAAAGTGGCTGTGACATAATCGGACAGACATACGGACATGACGAATCTATAAGGGTTCCGTTTTTTGCCATTTGGCTACGGAACCCTAAAAAGACACACCAGACACACACACACATAAATCGTGCATGAATAGCACAAACATTATTGAGAAAAAAAGATGAACCTTAAAAGATGATTTTGTATATAGATAGTTGACGACCGGTCTGGCCTAGTTGGTAGTGACCCTGCCTATGAAGCTGATGGTCGTGGGTTCGAATCCCGATAACGGCGTTTGTTTGTGTGATGAGCACGGATATTTGTTCCCGAGTCATGTGTGTTTTCTATGTATTAAAATATGTATATATTGTATATTTCCTTGTCTGAGTACCCACAACACAAGCCTTCTTGAGCTTACTGTTGGGCTTAGTCAATTTGTGCAAGAATGGCAAATATAAAAATAATAATAATAAATATTTTTCGGTGAAGTATGAAATTGTTTAAGTACGAAGCGTCATCTACGGGGGAAAACGTTATATCCACATGACGAAACAAACGTAATTAGATAATATGTCATTAATCACACTGTCAAGTAAAACTCAAGCCAATTGCCGTGTTTTTTTTTAAGATGGTTCGCACAACTTGGCTTGGCACAACTTTTTAATAGGCCTATGGAGGGTAGAGGTAAGGAGAACGCCGTGATTTTTTTAAAGATGTATCGCACAACTTTGCTTGGCACAACTTTTTGATAGGCCTATGGAGGGTGAATAATCTTAAGAGAGAACTGTTGCTAAAGTGTAGCTGTAAATAATAAGTTCGAATCTCTCCGATGGCGCTAAGGTAGCACAAATGACATGAACTTAGACGGAGTGAAGTGCGCTGTCAGTGATTTGTTTTTTTTATCAATGTCATAAATTTGTTCGCGATGTATTGCGGCGCCACCTATTTTAGGTTTTTAGCGTTCCGTAGCCAAATGGCAAAAAACGGAACCCTTATAGATTCGTCATGTCCGTCTGTCTGTCCGATTATGTCACAGCCACTTTTTTCCAAAACTATAAGAGCTATACTGTTCAAACTTGGTAAGTAGATGTATTCTATAAACCGCATTAAGATTTTTACACAAAAATAGAAAAAAAAAACAATAGATTTTGGGGGTTCCCCATACTTAGAACTGAAACTCAAAAAATCTTTTTTCATCAAACCCATACATGTGGGATATCTATGGATAGGTCTTTAAAAATGATAACCCTGTAACTTCTAAAATAACAGAATGAAAAATCTAAAAAAAATAAATAAATATGTAATACATTACCATGCAAACTTCCACCGAAAATTGGTTTGAACGAGATCTAGTTTGATGGACACTTTAGATTGTTCTCCTTACCTCAACTCTCCATAGATAGGCCGTCCTAATCTGTCTAGAAATATATTTTATCGTTATCGTATTATCAGGTAGATAGTTGATAGTAAATTGATATTGAGCCGTAAATTGGATTTATTAATACCCGTCAAGTGCCTTGACAGATCAAAATCATCCTGATTATTGCGGTTTGAGATTAAGTACAAATAAAAGTTTAGAAAAACAGTCCACTGATGAGTGTGATCATATATTTTAGTCAAAAAACTGAACTTAAAACTAAAGATTTTTACAATGTCCTAAAATGTGCTCATAAATGAAAGTGTCGCACCGATTAGTGTAATAAAGTGAAAATGTGTTGTGTGTAAAAATGAAATGGCCATGTGTGTTAGTGTTGTGTTTCGTGTGCGCTACCGAGAACGCGCAGACGGGAATGGAACCAGTTGATTCTAAGGGTTTGGAACCTGTGGTCTTAGACCCTGTGGTCTTAGACCCTGTGGTCTTAGACCCTGTGGTCTTAGACCCTGTGGTCTTAGACCCTATGGTCTTAGAACCTGGGACAGAAGGATTGGAGTTTTTGGAGAGCACTGAAATAATCAGCGCAGAGAGAAATTATACCGTGAGTAATTTTTAAGCCTTTATCTTTGAGTGTAAAATAGGATTTGGTAAACAAGTTTTCGTAAACAAAATTCAATTAGATATAATAACCCATTTAAATGTGTATACGTCTTACGCCCCAATATCTGTCTGTCTGTGGAATTGCGTCCATAGGCTACGGTGACTGCTTACCATCAGGCGGGCAGTATGCTTGTTTGCCACCGTCGTGGTATAAAAAAATTGTAGCTCTCAAACGGACGTATCGATTTCGATGCTGTTTTTAGGGTTCCGTACCAAAAAGGTACAAAAGGAACCCTTATAGCGCTACTCAGTCCGTTCGTCCGTCTGTCACATTGCTAAATATCTCGGGAAGTACTTAAAAAGATATCGATTTGAAATTTGGAATAGTAATGAACAAAGCTAACCCAGACATTAGAAGTGTAATTTTTAATTTTTTTTAATAAGATATGTTTGATAAAAATCGATCTAACCGTATGAAGAGTATCCGCTCATTTCCAAAATTATGTAACGCATTTTTGGCGTAAAATTGTTTATAATCTTATGATCCCGAATATTCAATTTAATAGTTATTTGTTTGAATATTTAAGATATCCTGTTACTCACTTTCGAGACAGTATCGGAAAGTGCGTCGCGAAGGAAGTTAGGTTTATGTTAGGAAAAAATCAAAAACAAACTACAGAGATAAATCCAAGCCTTGATAATTTATCTCGAAAATGTAGTTAAGTCACCTGGCACTGAGTAAACCCTAATATATGTATACTAGATATACAAAACAATACTTCGTCAATATTGAAATTGAACCCAATGGGCCTTAGAAGTGACTGAAGTGAGTGGAGTGACCCTAAAAACTGGGTACCTACTCTAAAGCTAACATTATACTTTGCGCTGAATTTTAAGAATACGGCGGTGTTCTTCGTTAAAATCTGTTTTGATATTTGGCCGTATTTAATGACTACTAAATGACGGAATTTGCAAAATATTATTGGTAAGTAGTATTTTTAAAATAACACGAAGTCTAAATTTAAAACTCATTTCACATTTACTGTACTGTACCCCTAGTGTAACTTTGATCGACATCATAACGTGACGAACGCGTTTGCGTTAAGTCTCATTTTGTATAGGATTTTGAGTTTCCAAAACGTCCCGCTTGGCGCGCTCTTTCGAAATCCAATACAAAATGAGACTAAACGCAAACGCGTACGTCACGTTTGGAAATCGAATTTATTTACACTAGGGGTACAGTATGTTCATACCATTGTGAATATAAACGTTAAAACGAAGAATTTCCGCGCGCTCTAATCACCGATCTTGTACACACCCTCAAAACTTTCAGTGCCAAACTCCTCAACATCCGACAAACAAAGATAACAGCTAATATAATTATCAAAGGTAAAACTACAAGGGCTACCAGTAGGGTTTCTAAAACTCCGTCCCAAGTGAGAGAGGGTGGTGGTGTGGGCATTTGTCGACCGTGGAGACGGATGGCCCTCTCTGCACACCATACAGCGCGTTGCAGTGAAGTCTGAGGTCGGTCTTGCATCTCACGACCTACCCGTATCGAGTTTTCACGGTAACTGAAAAAAAAAAACTTTATTTAAGTCCTTTCATGATGAGAAGACGTGGGATATGAAAGCGATGTGTTTAGGTCACAATTAAATATCTTTTTCCTACTCCTCTACTGTTATCTGTCATTTATGAATTCATTAACACGAATATAATAACATACATAAAAGATTTCAAGAAAAGTCTATATTGTCTATTCCTCATAAAAGCTCTTGTGCTTTTATAAGCTATAATGTTACTGCGATTAATGGCTACCAACCTAACAAAACCAAAACGAATACAGTTTTAAACTAAGTGCATTGATGCCAACTTACAAAATATTCATTTGGTTGCATAGTAAAAATAATTACTTCATAAGTCAGAAACACGCATGTGACACCCGTAATATAGCAACATCCATAGACTACGAAGACCGCTTAGCGTTGCTTGTTAGTCTCCGTAGGCTACCGTGGCCAAAATTGAGAAAAAACTGTCCAAATAATTAATTTAGCAAGTAGCAAGTACCAGGGCCTCATGAGTTACGAGGAGGTGTCGCCGACCGGCCGGCCGCGGCCCGGGGCGGGCCGGGCGCGTAACAAGGTATGCTCGCGCGTCTTGGCTATATACTTTTGCTGTAATTTGTTTACCTAAATTAAGATTTTTTTTTGTTGACTCGTAGGAAAAATATTGTATGCAACGTTGTATAAGTAGGTCAAAAAATTCTCGTGGCGTATTCCTTTACAATGTTCGCCTACGCCTTCGGCTCCGGCTCACATTGTAACTCACGCCACTCGCCTTTTTTGACCCTTCTTATACAACTGTTGCATAAAATACTATAATAAAATCCATCCAAAAAAAAGTAAGTGAATATTCTTTATTGCACCACAAAGAAAACAAATTTAAAAACAGATTTACAATGTAAAGAAAGGTAGCAACATGCGGTCGCGATAAGAAAGTGTAAGCGATCTCTTCCAGAAAACCTTAGGGTCGCTACGCTACGGAGCGTTAACGATTGTAACGTTGGCTACGCGGCCAGATACACTAAATTGTCGGAATATGATTTCGATAGTGGACAATTTAAACATAAAACGTTTCGATTGCATAGCTCTTATATTTTAGATTTTATTGATGTCTTTAAAACCTCAATTACTTCGCTCACTCACTCATTCACTCACTCACTGATAATCATTAAAATTCTAAGGTACTTCCTGAAGTCCTAGAAAGCTGAAATTTGGTATATAAGCTAGAATTCGTACACAAACAACAAAAAAAACTCAAACTTGGAACTTTTACCTCCCAACCCCTTAAACTAGGAGATGTAAGGATGAGACTTCCGCAAATTTGGATGCTAGAGGTCTGAAATTTGATATAGCGACTCCTTGTTATAAATAATAAAATACATATTTAAGAATTTTTAGTTAATCACCCCCACACTTTAAATTAGGGGATGGAAGATTGTCATAAGCAACTTACAAAAAGAAGTGAATCCCACAAAAAACTTGACTGCTTGCTTAATTATTCACTGTTCATTACTTTTTTACACGACTGCTCAAAAGAAGTGTATTGTTTTTGTTACAAGTAGGTACAATAGTTCTTGTAGGTAGAAACGAAACGGCCAGGCCACTTAGTTTTAACTAAGGTGTAAAGCTTGTGAAGTTAGGACTTGTAGAAGCTTGGCTCTACATGAGATCTGATAACTTTTTTACAGTGCGAGCCTTATGCTTTCGTCTTGACAACATTTTACATGAAAATATTTTTGGTGGCTGGTGTTCTTATATACATTTTATGCAATGAAGTTTAAATAAATATCTCAATAAAAATTGCTCGAATGACCGATAGTCAGCTATATATAAGTATAGCTTTGTTAGTTTTAAACACCTTTCAATTGAACATTAATAACAGACATAAAAACTTGATAAAAACAAACAGAGAACTCCCGATTCAATCGGTGTGCATCAGACGATTAGAATGATTTCATGTTATAAATAGCAGCTGCCGAGCTAAACATCAACGGAATAAAGTAATCAGATCGATTCAAAAATAAAACTAACAAAATATTATTGCCAAAACCTGTACACGTGCAACCTGTGGAGCAACTACAGTAAAAAAACAACGCCTTCAGGGGTTTGGTGGGGCTGCCCTGGCGCTGCAGCACGTCGGAAATGTTCACTAAGTGGAGCACTGACGGCTTCCACGCAGTGCAGTGAAAGAGAGGGGGTGGGGCGTTCCTGTGGGACCGCGTGCGGGGTATCGCCAACACACTCCTGAAGGTGGTTGCGGATAGGCTGGATAGCCCTCTTATCACTCATTGGATGTCTATGCATGTACCGTCACGGCTGTAAGTATCGGTACGCAAAAAGTGCCAAAAATATGTATACACGACTTTATTGCCCAGATACCTATAGTGTATACCCATATTTTTGACACATTTTTCGCATCGATATTTTCAGACGTGACTGTATGATCCAATAAGCACTATACTTTTTACTAACACAGATATATATTTATCCTATTGTTACTAACATAATGTTATAAACAAACATATGGATACCTAGTGTCTGAAATAAATATATTCATTTTCTTTTCTTTTTTCAAATATTGCCTTTGGTTTCGTTTCACAAAATATGTGTGAGGTTGCGTCCTTTACAAGAGAATAATCCGATACTAAAGGATATTATTTTTATCCTGTATACATGAAAGGTCGTTTGAGATCAAGGAAACAAAAAAAAGGACCAACGGCATCCGGGGATCCTAATTTTGCGAATTCTTTAAGCATTCTGCTACCTAAAAATTGTACATAATTCTGACAAAAATTCTATGGCGAATAAGAGCATATCATTGTCCTCTGGAAAATCTTTAAACGTGATTAATGATCCCAATAATTTATCTTTGGCGATATGATTCAAAAACGATCGTGGTCCCACACAGTAATTAAGGTTTAGTCTCTCCTGCCCATTTCCAAAGTGAAGGGATATAAAACCCAATTTTCTAAATAAGCCATTATCCACATTATTTTTTTTTAAACTGTGTGGTTATTTTATGTTATTTGCCAATTCTTAACTATTGTCCACACCCACAGCAGTGACAACATTTCGTTAAAAATCTCTGTATGTCATCTCCGCTTGATACAGTCTTACCGCTTATCATTGATGAGTTTATCGATAGCCTCCCTCAGCTGAGCCTCTGAGAATGTATGCAGATCAAACCCCAGGCCAACGCCGAGCCGTTCATAGTTCTCGACGTTAAGCCACTGGTCGACCATTAATGGTATACCCAGCATTGGGATACCAGCTCGTAATGCTTCTTCTGTTGACTGAAGACCTCCTTGCGTGATGAAGAGAAGCAATTTTTCATGCCCTGAAGACAAAAAGATAATGGTGTTACAATTGTCAGTGGAAGAAACTTGTGTATTCTGTCCCAGATAACCTGCAGGGAAATACTTTTTAGGTCTTTGTTTTAGAACTTCATGCCATCAGGAATCTCTACTGCTTATGTTCAAGCTGAATCAAGTTAATCCATATAAAAAAATTATACGTTTATATCATAAGATCGGACGCCACGTTCAGAGACCGCTTTTATTTTCAAAGCAAGTAACTTAAACGAAATAGTGCTGCAGTCTATAGTCACATCATAGGCTACGTGGCTGGCATAGGTTTACGTAGCTTCTAAAACTCAAGATCAACTAGATAAGTAATTTTACTTACGTAGCAAATCAGGCTGCGGCAGCCAAGAGAAGGTATGCACGTTGCTGGAAAACGCTGGTGCATCCCCCTTCCACTTCACAATCACGTCGTACGGGAGTGTTGAGAACACGCGAATGAATATTTCTAAACGCTCCGGTGGAAGGATAGCCGGGTGCATATGGCTGCCGAAGCTCATGTAGATCACGCCGTGTTTGGATGAGTCCATTAATGACTGTATATCCTGATGATGATAAATGTGTCACTTGGTGTAAATGTGTCACTTGATGTAAATGCGTCTATTGAAGGATTTTTTTCATATTCACATTAGCGCAGCATCAATTGGTCTTGAAGTTTTTTCAAAAACTCTTTGTCATCAGATTTGTCCATTATTAATATCAATCATGTTACCTACTCGTATGCATACATATTATGTGAGTTTAATGTAATCCCTGCATAGGCATCTTGATTCATTGTTAAAAGATAATAGAAACATACAATACTTGAATTTAAAAAATATGTGAAGGACAACTCTGAAAATACCCTTTGTAGGATTTTACTAATATTAGATATTTTTAAATTTTAAAAAATTTGTTTGAAAATCATCCTATTACCCCCATGATTACTTGAGAATAAAAAAAGTATTGCTCTAAGTAATTCATCCCAATCTTTAAAGCAAATTCTCGCCGAGTTGTATGTAGGTGTTCATGTAAAGTCATGTACTTCGGTCTTTTGACGACCGGTTTGGCCTAGTGGGTAGTGACCCTACCTACGAAGCTGATGGTCCCGGGTTCAAATCCTGGTAAGGGCATGTATTTGTGTGATGAGCATGGATATTTGTTCCTGAGTCATGGGTGTTTTATATGTATTTAAGTATTTATAAATATTTATATATTATATTTATCGTTGTCCAAGTACCCTCAACACAAGCCTTATTGAGCTTACTGTGGGACTTAGTCAATTTGTGTAATAATGTCCTATAATATTTATTTATTTATTTATTTATTTACTTACAGCGTACATGATTAGCCTCACCTCAGGTAATTTCTTCGGTGGCGCGACGTGTAGCCCCCCAATATGCACTATTTTTAGAGGCAGCGGCCGGTAGCCCTCCCACACAGGGTGCAAACTCACTAACTGCGCCACCGCTCCCCTTCTCATCTCCCGCACTGACGGTATATCAGCACCAAAAATCTCCTTCACTTTCATGTCTTGTTTTTCAATCATAGACTTCTGCATGTAGTGCATTATGACACGATTCACATACTCCCACGTAGAAAGGTTATAACGGCGAGAATAACCCACATCAGGGTAAATAATTGGATGTATAGGGACGCCTGCATCTTCATACATTTCATCCTCGATTCCCAGAGTACTCATTAAAATTGCAGGTGCCTTGTATATGTGAGCCAGTGCCAACGCCTGATACACCCAAGCTTCTATGATTACTAGATCAAACTTCTTAGTTTTATCAACTAATAAATCTCTCATAGCTTCTGTCTTCATTTGTTTTGGAAATAAATCATACATGATATCATAAGCCGTTTTTATTTGGGTGTTGAAATCATTGGGGTTTCCAGCCTTTAGCTGCGCTTTTCTGTAGCCGTCTGCCCAAAACTTGTAAGATACGTCATGAAGGTTGATCTCGGTGATATTTTGAGAAGATTGGCCAGGCGGGTAGATAGGGTCTGTAGTGAGGAAGGTCACATGATGCCCACGACGTAGTAGCTCCTTGGTGAGTGCCTGGAATGGGGTTTGGTGGCTGTGTATCGGTGAAGGTGCAACCACCAGAATTCTGGACGAGTCTACACTTTTCCATTCTCCAAAAAAGCACACTAGTACGAACAGTTCAACACAACAGGTGAGGACAGACATGGTTTGGCTGTCTCATGTCAATGGCAAGAATGTAATGATCGTCACATTCAATAAGTCTGGTCTACGGTTTCAAAATAGGAACAGCTGTGTAAATATGGATTGTTTTTGAGATATCCTTGACTTAATTGTTTCAATTACACTTTATTTTAGGTATTAATGATACGAGTAAATGATTAAATAATGATAAATCAGTTAATGTTTTAACTATTCAGCTCGATCTCATAGGATATTTTTAAGGGAGATATAGTTTGAAGCCCAAGGAAGGACATAGCATAGTTGTTTGCAGTCATCATCATCATCATTATCTCACGCAGACGAAGCCATGGGCAAAACCTTGCTTTGCTATATAAGGAAACAAATCTTCCTAAAATTCTCTTAAAAAGAAATTGTGGAAAATCTCACAATAACAACCTTTTTCTCGAAGAAGGTGTATTTTTTCGTTTTAAGTACCTTGAAAGTAGGTAAGTACCCATAAGAATTTTTGTAAAGAATTTAAATAAAGCTTATTTTTAGGATATTACATTTTGATACAATAGGTAAGTAAGTAAAAGATATTGTACAAATTGCGAAAATGGATTTGGTAAATTTTTATATTGTTTTTTCATGGGGCTGAAAAATAGGATGCCTAAGCTCTTAGGTTTTGATTATAACGGCCCGATTCGAATAATGATTAAGACACGTTTAAGATCTTGGAAAGATCGATAACTAAACGGCATGTCAAATTTGATGTTTATTTCGATTTCGCCGTGATCCCAAGAAGATCTATATACGATATTTCTAACGTCAAAGTGACATTGGTTGCCCGATACGAGCCGCTTCTGTCAATTACACGACATACAAACGATTTCTAAATGAGAACCAGAACTTATCATTATCGTATCTCATTCTTCGAATCGGGCCATAAGTATCCCGAAACAGCGCGTAAATACGGCCGGCCTTCTGGGCACCTTGCCCATATCGAATCTTTTTACCTTTACTTTAAATAAGTTTTTTAGGTTTGTTTATTTCTGTTTTTATGAAAATAAATTGTTGAACGAAACATCGATAAGGAGAAACATCGAAGAAAACCGGACAAATCCTAATAAGCCTGTGTTGTGCTGGTTTGGCTAAAGGTCAGTACCCCTAATGTAATTTTAGTCGATAGCGAAACGTGACGTACGCGTTTGCGTTAAGTCTCTTTTTGTATGGGTTTTTGAACAGCGCGCCAAGCGGGACGTTTTGGAAAGTCAAAAATCTCATACAAAATGACACTTAACGCAAACGCGTACGTCACGTTTCGCTGTCGAAAATATTTACACTAGGGGTACAGTACCCCTAGTGTAACTTTGATCGACATCATAACGTGACGAACGCGTTTGCGTTAAGTCTCATTTTGTATAGGATTTTGAGTTTCCAAAACGTCCCGCTTGGCGCGCTCTTTCGAAATCCAATACAAAATGAGACTAAACGCAAACGCGTACGTCACGTTTGGAAATCGAATTTATTTACACTAGGGGTACAGATGACAGATGTTTTCGTAGAAACAAATGCTTACACTAATTCCAATGAACTTATTTGGTCGCGCGGATTAACTCAATAACTCTGAAAATATATTTAGTTTAAAATGTTACTTGTCAGATCCTTCGGCTATATTGAGGAGTGGCCCACTGAAAGTGGGTTGGGTCCACGTTGTATAGGTCATACTGAGCGACTTTTGTTATAAGACCAACCCCGAAATCGCATAAATAATACTGAGTCTCCCATACATTTTGGCTGCTGATATTGCCATTTTTATTTCGGGATGTCGGGGTTGATCTTATAGTAAAAGTTGCTCAGTATGACCTGATACTAACCTGTACCCCTGTACTGTGTGACACGAGGTATTGTTCTAGACTTTGCTAAATTTTTAATACCGATATTTTATTATAATTCCAACACTCCAACCGTTCAGTAAATCAGTACACGATTACAAGTACTTTTTTACCGTTGTACAAACGATTCGTTCTATTCACGTACAATTCACGCTATTTGTTTATCTTATCTCCGATATCCGATTGACATCAACCCATCCCAACAAGAAACGTAGTAAATCCAACTCAATTTGATAAATATCAATACAAACGTATACTTTATTCCAATGGCTTAAAATTCATTTATCTTTGTTATTTTTTGGTATCGCGTTTATATTTGTCTGTTTTCGGTTATTCAGACAATCGAGTGCTTGCCCCATTATCGTCAGATTGGACGGAAAATTGATAAATACAGTTGTTTTAGCAGCAGCCACTATTTATATACAATGATTTAATAAACGCGTGTTTCTAAACTAAACTAAAAAACCGAGTTTCTAGTGTATGTAAATTTTTCCAAAAATGCTATGAACAATGGAATAAATTATGAAAAAACGGCGATGACAATCACAGGATTAAAATACAAGTGCCTTCTGTGTTATTCATTGATTCAATTTGTCTACTTACCAAAGTGATTGTGTGTGTAAAAAATGTGCAGAAGTGTGTTGTGTCTCAGTGCCTGTTTGTTAACATATTCTAACATGGCCACGTGGTGTCTGGGTCTACAGGACTATTCGGAATATCCCGGTAATTCCGGGCACAGAATAATTCCCGGATTTCGCCCGCCTCGCCCGATCTACTTTGTAAGTTCCATGATTTTGTTACGGGGTTCTTGGTATTTTGCTGTTATCTTAAATTTATATTCTAGGTTATTCATGAAGATAATATTTTGCTTTACATCTAAACTACGATGTAACAAATAATTGATCCATGACTAACGAAGTTGAGTGAATGTGTCAAAAATACGCGTGGCTATTTTATTATTCGAGTACACTTAGAGTGGCTTTATTCATAATTAAATCTAACAAATGTCATTTTGACATTTCTGTTATTAGACAGAGACAGAATTTAACAGAAGTTAGCTATCGCTTTACAAATCACTGGTCTTGTCTTGTACCCGAGTAACCAATAGTAAAAATCAGGCATATTTAAAAATCATAAAAATGAGAAACACAAAAATTAATTTCATAAGATTAGTATCGCCTATATCTATTATTGATTATGTCTAAGTTAATATTATATTTTCTGAATATGGTGCAAGTATTACAGATCGTGTCATTCACGAAGACGCGTGCCTTGACTTGTAAGGCATGTTATTAAAAGTTAGATTTGACAAATCTGCGCGTCATCGTAAATGACACGCACTATAAGATGTCTCTATCCACTTACCTTACATCAACATGTCTTGGTGACAGCTAAGAATCATTGCCATTTATATTGTTACAAACGGTTGTCAAATTATTGCGCTGCAGAGTTATCTTGGTCTCTATACCCATATAATAGAAGTTGGAAGCATAAATAATGCGCTCGGCTAGCGTTGGAAATAAATTCATCGTAATCTCTCACGTTTGTACGAGCAGATGCTATTGTTTTCCAACAATATGAACAATATCCAGAGATAGAATAGTTACATGTAGTATAGTCGCTATTTGAATCTCTAGTCGTATTTTTGAGTCACGAACTACAATTTACTCGTACTATGTATATGTTTATGATCGCTACACACTACCGCAATGATTTTACCTTTTTTAGCATTAGAACTACATAATCTTGAAGTGTGTTTTTTATTGAAAACGCTTTAAAAAATAGTAACTATTGTTACTTATGAAACCAAAAGAATGTAAATCATAGAATAGAATTTAATATCTTGTGCAAAGGTATTTGTAAAACTTTAGTGGGCAGCGCGGCCAGGTCGGACTTAATGCGTCTCAAAGCCGCAATGAGGCCTGAATCGAGGGCGTGGCTCCAGTCTTTGTCTTCCCCTCAGCTGGGCACCCTGCTCAATATCGACTGCCTGAGAATATCAGTTGTCTTGCAGTTGAGGTATAGAGTCCGCGAGCCGAACCGGTGCGTTTGTAGAGTCATGGTCGAGGAGGATGGTCACCATGGACTTAGTTGTCTTAGATGTGCAGGGCGTTTCAAGGCGCATTCAATCAATGATGCGGTCCGCCGGGCTCTAGAATCAGCAAATATACCTTGTATTTTAGAGCCTCTAGAATTATTTTTAAGAAGCAGAAACGTCTGCGAACGTTGCTATTAAGCTAAGAATAAATTTAAAAGTGAAAAAATTACTGTCTTGGGTGAGACTTGAACTCACGGCCTCTGGATCTCTCCCAAGACAGTAATTTTTCCACTTTTAAATTTATTCTAAGCCTCTAGAATTGTCTCGTACTGATGGCAAAAGGCCGGACGGTCTTACATTGGTCCATGGCAGAAGGGTCGATGCCTTTTGTAGGACGCCACGTGTGTCTGCTGGGTGAGCCGCTGAATATACTGCCAAACTCAAGCACGCTAAGTACAATGCCCTAGAACCAATGTATGCATTTGTGCCGATTACTGTGGAGACTGCGGGACCCTGGGGATCGGAGTCTAGAGCGTTTATAAAGGAACTTAGTCGTCGGCTTTGGGATAGGGGCTACGATCCACGCTCCGGGTCATATTTAGTGCAGGGGATTTCGTTGGCTATACAGCGTGGAAACGTTGCTAGTTTGTTTATTTATACTTTATTGCACATCAAATATTAGGTACAAATGGTGGACTTAATGCCTTAAGGCATTCTCTACCAGTCAACCACTGGATCAAATAAGACTTTTGTTAGGTGCAGGCTTTGTACTTGAGAATAAGATATCACTACCCACTATTTACAAATTAAATCCTAATTAATATAATATAATGAAATCGTAAACTTTAACATATACTTTGTATGATATACTTACATAAATATCTACATATATACATTATAACAGTTTGATGAGAAACTTTGGGCCCGATGCGGTTCGGGGCGGTCCTTTAGAATGACTATTATAATAATAAACATAAGGGAAAATGACCAAACCTGTTGCGGATAGCTTTATTGATTGTGTGTAACGGCGACACCTGTTGCAGATTTAAGGTTGACTCACGCTACACAGGGGCAGGGCCGGGCCGGAGCTTCCGGCGCTTCGTTTTCTATGGAAAGCATTACGTCATCACCGGAGCTCTGTAGTGGCCCGGTGCGGGCTCGGACCGGAGACTAGCCGGTCATGCTATGAGCAAAAATCGGACTTCCCGGAGCCTCCGGGCCACCCGGTGACTCAATTCTTCCTTTCGGGTGATATTCCACTAGTCTAAGATCTTTGTCCAATGTGCATTGCGTCTCACTCTCTCATTAAGCAAAATGTCAGACGCAAATACACATTGGACCAAGATGAAAAACCAGAATACCACCCTTCGCAATGTGCATGCTCGGATGTGTCGGTATATATTTGCCAAAATAAGAAGGTTACAAAACGTCATAAATTTGTTTGTTAAATATGGATGGTATAGCCAATACATTACTTGGTCGGGTTATATTTTACTCGGCGCAGAGAGAAGTTAATTAACAATGACTGCCAATCTCTATATGAAACCAAATTTCTGTAAATAAAGCTACACAATTCTACATATTGCCGGTTTTGTGGAAAGCAATAAAAAAATAGTACTTATATTTATTTTAGTCACGCTGGCTCCACATTTTACTTGAGATAGTTGATAGCGCCAGACAAGTTGCCTAAGAATTTGTTACCAATTTTAATAGTAAATGAAGTGGAATAAAAAAATGTTCAGAAGAAGCAGAGCTTTAAGAACTAAATACTGCCGTTTCGTACATATTGTCGGATTATCATATTATTGACAATGAAATAAATTATATAACAAAAGAATAACGTACTATAAGTATATAGAAGTCGTTACGTAGCCGCCTGTTGTCTGCCTCTACATTTAATCAATTGTTTGTTTTTTATTTTCTTTTGTATCTTTTTACTGAGGTGTTCCAATAAAGAGTATTCTATCTATACATCTATCTATCTACGCAAGGTTTATTACAAGCGACTTAGTTAAGTATTTATTTGACCTATATATATTTCCCGAACAACGCGGTATCCGTGAAGATTCAGTCTTTATTATTTACTTTTCCATGTTAGGTGTTACTACATGAAAGTCGCAACGGTCGCAACACGGGCGACTCGGATATATACGTCAAAATTATATAAGTTGCATAATGTTTTGATTTATTTTGTGAAATACGGAGGTGTTGCGGAAATGTAATTTAGTCGGATTATATTAAATGAGATATCTAGTAATGTTACTGCTTGTAAAAATTATTCATTAATGAGCATGTAGGTTATAAATTAATATAAATATATTAATTTTTTCTCATATTCCCACGTATTACTTTTCATTTCGTACGAAGTTATATATAATGAAATATCTCGTTAATAAATTTGTAGATTACGGGAAACTATTTCTTTTACTTAATTTAGAGTCCAACAAACAAATGCACACCTCAATAGAAGAAAATAATACTGAAAAACAATAGGCCTGTCTACTCGCTAAGAAGCACTTAGGGCAGCTTGTGATGAGTCAATCTCTAAGTAATCTGCCTAGTTACCTACCTCAAAACGAGACCGCTTTTCCATACAAACGTAGTCCCCATTACGGATAATATTTTTACAGTACATATGTTGCTACTTTACCGCACTAGTGCGAAAATTAGCATATTACGTTACTGTGTCAAACATTTAAAGAGCCATGTACTGTAAAACGTTGTACGATACATGTGCGAATAAGTAATTCGCAACTCGTGTCGATTTAAAACACTCCCTTCGGTCGTGTTTTAATTTATCGCCACTTGTTTCGAATTTCCTATTTTTCGCACTTGTATCGTAATGTACTATTACAAAATTGGATGTAGAACGAAGAGAATATCAATATCCAGAGAGGAAAATGGGGACTATGTTTGTATGGAGAACCGGTCATCCCTTTTCCTTTTAATAGTTTAATATGCTTCGGCACATGATTATTTGAGACAATATACACGCATTGTATTTCCATTACCTTAAGCAGAGAACACGGTGGCTTCGAAAGAGTCTCGGGTCATGTGGAAATAAAGCTCTTCACATAATGTTGTGTAATTCTCCTTTTTCCGAAAGTGTCCGCGAAATGTCCAAATGCACAATTGCCCAGAGTATGCAGTATTCTCTTCATCAGCTATTATGGCAGCCAGGGCCAATATTTTGATTTTATTATTTATTTCTATATCGACTTGCTTCCCATCGAACCAATTTTTTCAATATGATTGACATTTGTGACATTTGTCATGAACAGTCCGTTATTTGGACGGCTCGGTGAGCTCGGACAGCCCGGCCCGGCCTGTCTCGCGCTCGGAGACTCAACGATAGTGTCAACGCATAGAGATACTATAATATAGAGATGATGGCCCGGTCGCCCCGGCCCCGGAACGGTCCGGCGACGGTGGCGCTCCTGAAAGTCCGTGTGACGGCTCGCTCCGGTCCGCCCCGGCCCGGTCCTGGCACTGTGTAGCGTGAGTCATCCTTTATAGTTGTACCCACCTGACGAGACCTACGTTTGGATTTGATTGTGTCAATTAGTTTGTATGCATTATTATGTACCTATGTGCAAATTCAGAAATAAAATTTATTTATTATTTGTTTCTATCTATACTTTGTGGACCTTAATTTATCTAAACCTAAATTAGCCTAAGGCATTGTACCAGGACATTGGCCGCGGTCCCCCTCTGCACAGTGAGGCTGCGTTTTTTAGCAAAAAATGCGCCAGCTTGTATGTCGCCAAACACCCAGACTAGTTTGGTAGAAATTTCTTTTACTAGGTTTTTGGTGTCTGTCGTGTCTGACGAGGACCGAAAGTTTCAATCGCAAGTGCCACAAATACATAATTAATTTTCACAAATGGATATTTGCGACACTTGGCAATTTGGGCGTCGTTTGCTGCCTTCCCCGGCTTCCTGACAGAGCCCCGCGGCCACATAAAATGGGGCCAGCGTATCAACACATGTTACATCCCACGCCACGGGCCGCCCCAGGAACCAAGGTACGAGCGAGCAGCCGTCGGGCCTTTTTCCATCTGCCGCTGATAGACCAACTGGCTCCAGGGTTGCTGGTATGGAGACGGTACCAAGTAAAAGCTATATAAATATATCTATCGTAGCCCATCTTCCGTGTTCCCACAATAAGCTCAATAAGGCTCTAATAGCTTGTGTTGTGGGTATTTAGACAACGGTATATACATACATACATATTTATTTATACATACTTAATTACACAGAAAACAACCATGTCTCGGTAGCAAATATTCATGCTCATCACATAAATATAAGCCCTTACCAGGATTTGAACCTGGGACCTTCGGCTTCATAAGCAGGCCTACAAGGCCAGACAGGTCGTCAAAAGTACCTAGGAATTATATATAGGTGTGTACTGTGTTCAAGTGTATTGAGTTTAAATTCAGGACCTAGCAATTAAAATGTTTAAAATGTTGTTGTGTTGTTCACAGGGCGGCCCAGATCCTCCAGACCCTCACTACCCAGTCCAGCATGCTGGCGCAGCTAGGAACCTGGTAGCGCTTCCATTGCCGCTCAAGGAGTCAGACCACGAGCTGATGTTCAACGTGTCCTGGCTGCCGCCTCTAGGTGAGACCTTTAGTAGGACAATATTTGGCCATTCTTCTTCTACCAATTTTTAGGTTTTTTAAGAATAGGTTATATAACAGTTTTGAATGATTCACTCCCTTCGCTCGTGTTTTAATTAGTCGCCACTCGTTGCGAATTTCTTGCTTTTCACACTTGTATCGTAATGTACAAATTTTTTGACATTGGGCTTGTTAGGGTCAATCTTTGCGGGTAGCTACGATTTAATGGACAGACAATGCTATTATATAATTAAGTACAGTAAATTAAGTGGATTACTTAAGTCTAGAAACAAAATACTAATATTTAAGTACCACAAATTGTTTTAAAAGGTTCTTCTACATGCATGTAGCTTTAGATCGTTTTATTTTGTGCAGTGAAAACACTGCACGAACCTAATTAAGCATTGAGGGTTTGTGGAGTTGTTGACCTTTTGTAGATAATTTTAGATTTTGTCTCTGACCTAGTGTATTTTTCTGTATATAGTGTGTATACTTACACCGTGATTTTTTTCCATTAATTTCAAAGGTGCATTCCTGAGCTTAAATTAAGTAACTTTCTCAAAGACGCCGGTATTCTAATTAACTCCATTTTGGAGATAATCAATAATTTATTTTTCTCTTATAAGGCCTCTACGAGCGTCTACACTTGCCTTAGGGCCTGTTTACGTATTGATTAGTGTTTAGTACGAGTTAATGCATTTGCTACTAAACGTAAGTACTATCTCGGTCGATCGATGTTTGAAATGTCATTGATATGTCATAGTTTTCAATTGCTTGGTCGAATTAAATGTAATGCCCGTGTTACAATAACGCTATATGCAACATTTAATTACTTTTTATAAAAAAATATAAAAATTTTGTTTATTTTTATCCATGCCATTTAGTTTCCTTCCTTAAACGCACATACCCATACCTCGAAGTTAACGGAATTCAATAAAAACACGGTGAATAGCAATAAATAAAAAGGCTTAAGGCTGTTCATTTAATCCTAAACAAAATTATCCTTAATCCCAACTATTTAACTATGTATCCCTGAGACAAACGAAACTAGAATGGTTTTTCTCAGTTTTTGATATTTGACTACGGTATCCTGAAATCATTTTTGTTTACTTACGTAAAGTATGGTGGCGGTGCTTTACGACCCGGCTTAAGAAAATGGCAGTACTCGGCGCCTGGAGTATATTTAAGTATGACACATTATAGGTTTTATAATGTTTTTTTCAAGACAATTGGAAAACAAATTTGCTTCGTAAAAACACTCTGTTAATGAGATAATTAAATGAGACCTCATTGAACACATTCTAGAACCTCTTTTGCCTAACACTTTACGTGCCGCCCGAACCATAATGACATTTAAGACGTCATTAGCAGTTAGGGATAGTTAGGGATAGGATACGAATACCCATTGAAGGGGTATCAAATATAACGCTTATGCCATTTTAAACGTTCTATTCATAAAAATTGAATCAATATTGCAAATTCATGTTTAATTTAAAGAACTGGGTTTCTAGCGCGTTGACAGCACAGGTGTCATAAATTTTTGTATTAGGGAGGGGGTACCGTTTCATTCCTTTCATTGTAGCGGTAAATCTGTAAGGGAAACACCTTTCTAGAACTAAGTAGAATGAAGGAGTAAACAATTCAATGGAAAAACAAATCGTTGGGGCTATTCGATAAAGGACTAAGCCATTTAAAGGCTTTTTTCTGGGAAGGGTTGAAGAGGTCCCTGGGTATAACAGGGCTATTGGATATAAAACCGAAACATTGCTGATCTTTTTTGTTACAGGGCCGCCAGCTATTGACTATTCCCTGGAGGTACATAGTGAGACTGACACTGAAGACTGCAGGATGACTATGTGCTATGAATACAACATTCCTGGGGTAAGCCGCCTCTTAAACTGCCGTATCACTAAGGCGAAGATCAGAGGAGATGTCTGGAAATCAACCAATAGCATACATACATATAATCACGCCTATTTCCCGGAGGGGTAGGCAGTGACCACTTGCTACGATCCTGACACCTCTGTCGCTTCCTTCACTTTCATAACATTCCTTATACACGCTCGCCGGTTTACGTTCCTCTTGACCTGGCATAGGTTGTAATCAAGCGCAGCGGAGAAAAGATGAACCTAATTGTCATAATATTAGGAAGAAGATATATATAAAACACATTTTGTTAACGTCCAAAATAGAACACATCAAATTATATAGAAAGAAACTATGATAAGAAGGACCCTCGTTCAGCATAATGCCGTGGAAAGCCGAGGCGCAATTTTTCAGTGGAGACCTTACAATTTTAGTCAGTTATTTGCGTTTTTCAGTTTTTGTTAATAACTGACAGGCCGATATCGTCCGGCGAACTGATAATCATTGGGCCCCTTGAGTGATGGTACATGTCAAAATGTTCAATATGCCGAATGAGGTGTTTTTTTTTTGTTTACTTTCTTTACAAATTCATATACCTACATGGTATAGACTAAATAAGTTCGTTGTCATGTAAATAAGCTTTCGATAAAATATTTCTATTCACCCATGCCATATGTAGTAGCTACAACTTATCAGCATGCCACGTAATAAAGTAGGCTTACTGATAATTCGCGTTTTACAAGCAATTTTTTGGTAATCAATGACACTAGATAAGCTATGTGGTACAATATCATCGACCACGTCATTAGATAACACACATGCAGTGGGATATTAGTATTAAATACTCGAACCTATAACAAAGCTTAACCAGGCACATGACAATCGATGATAGAAAACGCCGATTAAAACATCTATCCCCTAAGCTGTTTAAGTATCCCACTGCTAGGCAAAGGCCTCTCCTCTTGATCTCCACGGCTCCCCATCTAGCACGTCTTCCGGCCAGTTGTTGAGAAAGGTGTCTAGGTCTTCCCGCCATCTTCGTCTGGGCCTACTAAGTCCGCGCCCATCTTCTAGCATCCACTTGTTAGATACATTAGCCCACCTGGATGCATGCGGCAGACGTGACCGGCGTGGTCCCATTTCAGCCTAGCAGTCTTAGAATAGAATAGAATAGAAGCGTTTATTTGCAAGAATACGTAGGTACAGGATGTTACATTAAATATTGTCACAATATTCAACCGAAACAGCATGCAAATGTTAAAATGTCTTCTCGCCAATGTCAGCAATGCGGGTTCTTGAGCGCAGTGTGGTGTTCGACGATCGGTCCTCTGTCACCCGATAAGTTTTGTTTTCGTTTGGTGTTTGTCGATTTACAGTCGCCATCAGATATATCGGAGCGGCCGAGGTGCTCAAAAATATCTGAACACGCACTCTAACGCCTTGACAATAGAGGCGTGTTCAGATATTTGTGAGCATCTCGGCTGCCCTGATATATCTGATGGCGACTGTACGATTTTCATCTTTCCTAGGCCCCTAGGACGTGCACGTGCAGACACCATATATCGTTGCGGCCAAGGTGTTTATAATATATGAAATATGAACAATGAACATGAACAATAAAATTTAATTTCTTGATAGTAGTCTTTATTCATATATTTGTGATCACTTTGGTTGCTTCCATAATTATGTCCGATAGCAACCGTACGTACCTAAGATTTTTGTAACGGTTACTGTTTACAAGTTGGAGAAGGCGTGGACAAAATCCCCAAAAGGGATGAAGATTCCTCGCTCGTGTTTCTCTACGGTGTTTTTATTGTTACTAAGGTAACTGCCAAACCTAGTACATTTACCTTTTTATATTATTTTTATTTTACTTCTTCTCATATCATTGATAACATGCTGGGCTAGCTAAATAATTTCCAATATCACGAAAATCATATCTTACTTACCTATGCATCGGATTCTTCAATAACACTGAAAGAAATAATCAAAATAAGATAATGCAAATACGAGCCTCAGGTAGCTCTCATAATGTTCTTTCTCTTTATATATCTCTAAAATATAAAGATAAAGTTAAAATAAATTTAACGTTACAAATTACACGCGAGGTCACAAGAGTTCAAACTCGCTTGTTCAAACAGATTCAATTTGCTGCGCTGTTTGCATTTAACTTAAAGATAACAAGATAAAGTTTATATTATTTAAGGTTGTATCTTACAGCACGTCTTTTAAATTAACAGCAACCTTTGTAAGTAGGTAAACGAACTAGAGTTTGATCCTCAAAATGATCGCCTTCAAGAATATGCTTACCTACGTATAAAATGCTTCCTCATTCTCTGCAGGTGGCCTTTTTGATTTGGTCGAGGTATGTTGTAATGTATGGAGAAGACAGACAAATTATATCCAGCTTCAAACGAATGTATATGACCTTTGGGTATGGTGCTTTACGCACGCGTGCATCCCTCCCCCTGACGCAACCCCCCTTTTAGCATGAAATATGTCCATGGGCGGAGGTAATCGCTTACCGTACCATCTAAAAACCCAAAGGTATAAGTAATATATATAATTTATTTCAGGCTTCTAGCCCCTAACATAATGAGACAAACACATAACTACACAGTGGCATACTACATAAATTAAAATAAAAGCAAAATTAAAATAAATAAATAAAATAAAAAATGAATATATAGCTTAACCCTTGGAGTGGTAGGCCGTTGGCTCCCAATCGATTACGTCATTTAAATTTGAAATTTGATTAATTGAAATACAATCAAAATTCCAACAACTCAAAAATGATTTATGCCACTTGAATTAATATATGTCAACAATAATGAATTATAAAATCTTACTTAGGTACGTCATTTAGCCCAGTTATTGGACAATGGCAATAATAATCTGGCACTTTTTCATTGCAAATGCCATGCAGAATATACCTGAATATAGCTAAATATAAACTAAATTCAAATCTACAAACAATGAATTCCAGCTACGTGAAGTATCCATGAAAGTAATCTGGCTACACCTCCAATAAACATCGCATTTTCTATGCAGTGTCGTCAAACTCTAACTAGATGACCAACGTAACAGAATGTAGTTAGAAACAAAACCATGATGGTCCCTTAAGTGAACCCTGATTGGTACGACCACTACAAATATGTTTCAAACATGTTATGGTATGGTACTCTCAGTACAAAAAGGACTGAGACTGAATGAAGTAGCATAACAAATACGAACATTTCCGAGAAAATACAATGGAAGCGAATAATCACCACAGTACTGCCCTGTTACGGCAAAACAGCGTATCTAGATAGGAAACATGTAATAAGATACGCTATTTTACATTGTCTTCTCTGCAATTGTATGATAACACCCTTTATTGCCACCAGGAAGCTACGTGGTGGACGATTCCTGCGCATGCGAGCCCCGTCCCTGAAACTTGCGCAGTGCGACCAGGCTGCGCGTACAAAATAAGACTGCTCGCGCACCCGTGGGACGGCCGGACTGAAGCTACTCTACGCACAGAGCTACCTGGTAACTAAGAACCTCTAAGTCCTCCATATTATCCTGTGGTATTTTATAGAATTTATCGCATCGTGCCTCAAACTTGCGTTTTGCGACCAGGCTGCGCGTACAAAATAAGACCGTGACCGTGGGTCGGTTGGACTGAGGCTATGCTGAGCACAGAGTTAAATGGTGAGATTCTCGAATGCCTCCATTTTATCCTGTAGCATTTTATAGACGAACAAGCCTTCTAAATATCGACGATTCCTGCGCGTCGAGTCCTGTCTCTGAAACTTGCGCCGTCCGAATCCGTGGGACGGCCGGACTAAGGCAACTTTAACATTCAGAGTTATCTGGTACGTAATACTTACCTCATCCTCGCTACCTCATCAACTATAGACTTAACCCGCGATATGCACAGTACCACCATGCAGACTGCGCGTATAAAATAAAACTGCTCGCGCACTAGTGGGACAACCGGGCTGAAGCTACTCTGCCAAACCTCTGAACGTCCAAAAGCCTCTATCTATTACTATCTAATTGTTCTGCATATACAGACATACATATCTCTTTTAGTTACTTTTAATACTGATGTAGGAAAGTGATGTGAGGATGAGAACATCCTCATCACCCCATTATCGACGGAACGTCTAGCAAGAAGGAGGAGATTTGGTCGAAGGGTGTCAAGTTCCGACGGTTCCGCGGCCGGCTTCCTGACACAGCAGGGTTGGGACTTGGGACGTGCATCGCAGCCATAATGTGTGTTTATAGTCCCAACTATTATGTTGTATTTTTAATGGCATAATACGAGTAGGCCTATAATGCGCCAATGACTATTTGACTAATAGTAAATTTTATATTTCATCCTTTCACAATCAATACGCAATTCCCATGATCCAGCGCAGATCAGCCCAGTCAAAGTTTGTAAACAAACAATGCTGAAATTACATAGCACTCGTTGCGATGCATTAGGATTTGTAGAGCAGCTGCCAACGTTCAGCCGCGTGGTTACGGAAATTTCTTATTATTATTAGGTATACATTATCCTTTAGCAAGTGCTGCCATCTGCCATTCTCGTACGTTTTCCTGTGCATCTTATCATAGGTTCTGCCATCTTGTGGATGAAATCATAAGCTTTACATTTACGAGTAAAGCCCGACCAGAAATATATGATCATTGTCAAGAGAGCGCTGTTATTCTCATGTACAGGGTGACAGTTCAGTTTAGTATGAAAAATTTAGTTCCAATGAAATTCCGCAATATGGCGCGTGATCATATATATCAGGCTTTACACCTCGCGCTTTAATCTCGCGCCAAAAATCTGTCATCTTCTGCGCTGCCCTACAGTTTATGCACGCTCCCTATACAACTATAAACTTCATATTGAAGTTTATGTCAGTGTTAACATATTCTATCGCTGCAGACTTAACTTACCTGGACTCTAAAAGATAAATATCCCAGTCTCGTTGTTTCATAAGTACAGTCACGGACTTTAATTCTTGAGCTATTTAGGGTAAAAAAGTAGCCGAAAAAGCCTCGCGTGATTTGTGCACAAGCCCTTACATTGGACATTTGATACTGTTAGTATTGATTAAATCGTTTATTCACAATGAACATATGGTAACATAAGAAAACATATTAGCTTGAACCCTAAATGGTTGAGCCATTAAAGTCCGTGATTATACAAACATAATTTCAGTTTAAAGTAATAAATATCTAATGGTTTGTTTGATTATACTAAAATCCACAATGTTAACGTACCTAAATATAGGTTAATCTCACGCGGTTCACTGAGAATTCTAAGATGCGTTAAGCCGTTAACGATTAATTCGACAGGTCACTGAATTATGAAACCTAAATAGCTCAAGAAATTCCAAACATAAGCATTTATATCTATTTTGATATACATTACTTTTTAGGGTTCCGTAGCCAAATGGCAAAAAACGGAACCCTTATAGATTCGTCATGTCCGTCTGTCTGTCCGATTATGTCACAGCCACTTTTTTCCGAAACTATAAGAGCTATACTGTTCAAACTTGGTAAGTAGATGTATTCTATGAACCGCATTAAGATGTTTACACAAAAATAGAAAATAAACAATAAATTAAATAAAAAAATAAAAAAAATTATATATATTATTATGCAAACTTCCACCGAAAATTGGTTTGAACGAGATCTAGTAAGTAGTTTTTTTTAATACGTCATAAAATTAAAATTTTTTTTTTTTTCATTAAACCCATACGTGTGGGGTATCTATGGATAGGTCTTTAAAAATGATATTTAGGTTCCTAATATCATTTTTTTCTAAACTGAATAGTTTGCGCGAGAGACACTTCCAAAGTGAAAAAATGTGTCCCCCCCCCTGTAACTTCTAAAATAACAGAATGAAAAATCTAAAAAAAATATATGATGTACATTGCCATGCAAACTTCCACCGAAAATTGGTTTGAACGAGATCTAGTAAGTAGTATTTTTTTAATACGTTATAAAATTTAAAAAAAAATTTTTTTTCATCAAACCCATACGTGTAGGGTATCTAGGGATAGGTCTTCAAAAATGATATTTAGGTTTCTACTATAATTTTATTCTAAACTAAATAGTTTGCGCGAGAGACACTTCCAAAGTGAAAAAATGTGTCCCCCCCCCCCCCCGTAACTTCTAAAATAACAAAATGAAAAATCTAAAAAAAATATATGATATACATTACCATGCAAACTTCCACCGAAAATTGTTTTGAACCAGATCTAGTCAGTAGTATTTTTTAATACGTCATAAATGGTACGGAACCCTTCATGGGCGAGTCCGACTCGCACTTGGCCGCTTTTTTGAAAGTGCATGTCGGGCCATGCTCATTCTAGGATTCCGTAGAAACCCGATTGTCACAGTAGGCAGCCTTGAACAGGGGATATTAGGTGGTATCCCGTGAATAACATGCAAAAGGAAACCAGCACTTTTACGAAGAATAAAAGACTTTTCGCAAACTCAAACAAGGCTCAACCAATCATATTCGCTATAGTTTTCATGGAAGTAAAGTATTTACTAAGCTTTACTTGCATGATATTTTTTCATAAGTTTTGGATACAAGGTCAAAAAGTTACACGGATGTGTCCTCCCCACAGATCTTTTTTTTCTTTCATAGCGAATTAGCCAAAAATATAATCTTTGCCAAAAACTGGTTTTTCAAGACCCTATAAATTTTCAAAGACCTTACAACGACAGCTCACATCTTACGATTAAAACGTAAAAAAAATGTAGGGAAGGTACCTTACAAAAAAATATTTTTGAAATGTTTATTTTACCTAACTGCAGCTTTCTAGAACTAACAATCAAAATAAAGGAGAAAAGCCGCGGACGGACAGACGAACGGACATGGTGAAACTAAAAGTAGGAACCTTTGTTCCTAGTTAACTACGGAACCCTAAATGGATCAACGGTTTGACGTGATAATTTATAACGGCTCGTAACTGAACGATCTAAAAATTATGGAATGGAACCGTTTAAGTATCTAATACCAACCTAATGGGATGGCCGCGAAAACGACATGGCTTTTGAACGATATATGTCTATAATTGCCTTTTCACCAACTACGGCTAATAGACTTTGGCAAAGTTATAATTATTAATTTAGGGACAGACGGCAAACGACCGGATGGGTTAACCCTTTACCGCATACCGTCACAAATTTGTCACACTCGATATTTCCGGCTACCGCACTTTATTAACGCCATGTCTCTGTGCCGTTTTATACCTTTTTACTAGCTAGAGAAATGCTTCACACATTAGGGTAGTTGTGGCATACTAGATCTTTCGTGACAAGTACTACAAAAAATGTGGGTAGAAAGCCGGTTGCGGCGATTTTGTGACAGAGCGCGGCAGAGGTTTTTGGGCTCCCGATTTTATTGATTAAAAATCAAAGTTTTGGTGAATTTGCTATTGTTATGTCTAGTTAAATGAATCTTCAACATTTTTACGGCAGTCCACGTAAGTAAACACATTTGTATTACAATTATTTCTTTGATTAAACTTTGTGACATATTCGGAACACTAATAATAATGGCTTTTTTAACTAAGACAAATGTGGCACATCATGCAGTCTGGTTATTTACTACTTATATTCATATTTGAAACTATATGGGAGGGGTAGACCTTTTGGATGCGATGTTAGAATTTTACAGAATAAAAGTTCGCAGTAAGAAGTGGTACCATAGGCTGTTTTTCCACTTAGGCGTAGCATTGCACAGAAGGGAGAAGATACATATGTGTGTATCTTCTGGCTGACTTAAAGGTATGTGCCTTTACTGGACTTTAAGCTAAATTTGGCATTAGTTTTGATGGCCGAAGATACCAGAGTATTTACGCCTACACGTCGAGGATGTCCATTAAACGAAGCAGTTCAGAATCTAAAGAAAGGCAAAAGGCGTCGTATTGAATTACCCCCCAATCGAAGTAGCTGAAGATGGTTTTAACCATTGGCCAGAATGGATGTCAGATCGCCAAAGATGCAAGTTAGCAATGTTTCTTATGTCTAAACGAAGATCGTAATTGCTTCAAGGAATTTCATTTCAACAATAAATGTTTGCAATAAGTAATATACTAAATTAACTAAAAAGCAGTTCATTTATTTTGGATGAAAGTGTTAATTAAGTATGTACTTCTGTACTGCATATTGTTCCAGGCAACTAAAAAATTCTACACTGCAGTGTATATTGTTCTAGATTTGTACGCAATTGTTTTTTTTTCCTAGGCTATATTATTTGTTTAGAATGACATATATTTTTTACAAGGTGATTAAAAATCCCATTAGCGGCGTAGTCTCATTTGGGATGCGACGTGCGTAAGTAATTTCGCTCCGTCGCATCTTAGCCACACAGTGCGGAGAGCTGGGGCTGCGGCAGAGGGCGCAGCAAAGCTGAAGCATTCCAAATACTCGAACTTCGAACCAGTTTACGACTTTGTCCCGGTTGCAGTGGAAACTGGTGGACCCTGGTTTTCTGAGGCGAAAACTTTTATTAAAAAACTGGAGCGGCGGCTTTCAGCTTTAAATAATAGATCCTAATCTCTCCGGTGGCGCTAGGTAGGCTCATGGATTACATGAACCATAGAGGTATAATAATATAGAGATAAAATGGGGAAGGGGCAACAAATAACCCGACCAAATTACGTAGATTGTTTGTAGTATGTTGTCAGGAATGTTAAAATGTGTTTTTAATTTTGTCGCATTGCGTATGTTTTGTCCCTCACTGGCACACGCGTATAGCACTATATCTATGACATACTATGTTTATGACATTTTATTTCGATGTATTGTGGCGCCGCTTTCCTCCTATTAATTCCACACTAGCCCTAACTTTAAAGAACAGTCTGGAGCATCGTCGCAAGGTTGCCAGCCTAACGATCTTTTACAGGATACATTTCGGAGAGTGTGCCGAGGAACTGCACAACCTTATTCCTCCGTCCCCATTTCACCATCGGACTACCAGACAATCGGCACTCCGGCACCGCTTCATGGTAGGTATTCCACAAATACGCACAAAGCGTTTTGCTTCAACATTTCTTATGCGAACTGCCAAGGGGTGGAATGCCCTGCCCGAGTCTGTGTTTCCGCATGAGTACAATCTGGGTCTCTTCAAGGCTAGGGTAAATAGGTATCTCATAGGTAAGCGTGCTCCACCGTAGACCGCATCATCACTTACCATCAGGTGAGATCGTGGTCAAACGCTTGCCTATCGTTATAAAAAAAAAAAAAAAAAAAAACAGCCTTTTCACGCTACAAACAACAAAAAGTCGCAATAAAACCACGCAATACCCAAAGAATTTGCCAATTAGATTGCGCGTGTCTTATTTAATCTTATTCCTTAAGATTTTCCAACACAAAGAACATTGCAAAAAGCCTTTCTAATGAAATTGCTCGACGTTAATCCTTAGATTGTTGTCAATTAAATTAAAACGATTCTTCTTGTATTGGAAGAAATGGATGGTGTTATTTTTAGAGGGCTACTTATTTTTATTTATTTTTTATTTGGAGATAGGTATAACAGCTGAGACATTAACATAGAAAATATAGTAGATACAGGAAGCCAATTATAGGATCTCACAGGTAGTGATATAATACTAAACTAAGGTTATACGCACTATCGCAACTACATGTCATTGTGCAACACAAGCCTTATTGAGCTTACTGTGGGGAACTTAGTCAATTTGTGTAATAATGTCCTATAATATTTATTTATTTATTTATTTATTGTGTGAACAAAGCGAATACAAATGATACTTAATAAGGATAATGTGGAAGTATCTAAAATACTAAATAACTTAGTAACATAATGAGGACTAAGGTAAAAGTATTTTATTGACATCAAATTGGATGTCATGTTGTCACTATTAATTATAAAGCTTTCAACGGTGTTATTATTAAATCATTATTTTGTTGGATAAATTTTAGAGCTGTGCATAAAGATCCTGTACATTTATTAATGTAGGTAACCGAAATAGCAATAAAAATCTCCAGCCACTTCTACCAAAATGCGTCCTCGAAAGTAATTGGGAGTATTACTGCAATGTTCTGCCGCCAGAGAGCAGCACTATCATATATTCTAAACCATAGAGTAACTTAAATATACTAATATGCCTTAAACTGTTTTTTGAGAAGTTTAAGGTCAAGGTGGTTTGTTTACTGAGCCCAGTATATGCTAGAGGCGCCCTCTACGCAGAGTTTTGCGTCGGGTGACAATGCAATATTTTGGCACCATCGAGCTGATGGACACAGGAGGTGGCTATAGGAACTCTGTGATAAATCAACGCAACCTAATTGTATCTGGGGTTTTTAGTATTGTCTCAATGAGTATTAGTTGCCTGTGGAAAGAAAAGTACAGTCAGCGATAAAAGCTGGTACCAAAAATGAAACTTTGCCAAAAACTTATACCTGTGAAAGTTGCTAACTTTGCTTCTATGTTCTTTATTTTAATAATTGTATCCTGTATCAATACAGGATACAATTATTAAAATAAAAATAAGTAATAATTTCTTTAAATTATTATTATTCCCCCCACCATTCAGTCTGGTATTAAACTGTCATCTTGTTCCAGAATGCGTGTCCGGCGTATGCTCATGCGCACATGCTCCGCGCCTCCCCGCGCCGGTTGTGCACGCCGAAACCGTCTTGGTTAAGGGAGACATGTTTGTGAACATCAGCTGGTCACTACCGCCCCCGGCCTACCCACAAAGGCTGCCGAAGGGCCTGCAGAAACAGTTCTATTTTGTCAGGTATAATCAGACATGGCTATTCAGTTCAGAAACCGTTTTGTTTAAAGGATTCGTTAACATCAGCTGGTCACTACCACCCCCGGCCTACCCACAGAGACTACCAAAGAGGCTGCAGAAACTGTTATATTTTGTTAAGTATTTATCAGCCATATTCCCCGTATCTGTGTGTACAGAAACCGTCTTGGTTAAGGGAGATATGTTTGTTAACATCAGCTGGACGCTACCGCTCCCGGCCTACTCACAGTGACTGCCTAACGGGCTGCAAAATCAATTCTGTTTTGTCAGGTATTTATTACCTATGTATCTTTGTAGTTAGAACAGAAACCGTCTTGGTTAAGGGAGACATGTTATTTTATTATTACGCCCCCGGCCTACCCACAGATGCTGCCCAAGGTGGCGCAAGTGGCTGCAGAAACTAGTATATTTTGTTAAGTATTTGCCAGGGCGATAGCCATTGTACACGGCGCAGGCTACATGTGCGAAAAATCAAAACTTCGCTAAGCTAAGTACGCCAGTCGCACCTTGCTTGTAGGTCGCGCAAGTAACTGGCACGGAATCTTGCGCAAGCAGCATGCGCATGCTATGTCGTGCTCCAGTGACTTGCGCAGGTGGCTTGTGCTTACACACAATCAGGTCGCTGAACCCACATATTTTATTACGTTGTTAATACCATCCATAGATATAGGTATAAACCAAACCCAGACTGTAGTACGAGTACCAGTATACCTCTCACAGGAAAATGATATAGGGAATGATTTTACCGGTTTATTTATTACGGGTAGGTTAATTAACTATTTCTGTATACTGTGAGTATACGATATACTTATACATACTTGTAGCTTTTTAGAGAGCAATATGATGTTTGCCTGCGGTTTTCTGTAAGGTAGAGTTACTTCCCCAGTTGGGTTTTTCTTTATATCTGGAATGACATCTGCTGTGCCCTACCACACACAAAGCGAGATGACATTCATAATGCCCATACCTCTCTTTTAGACGTAGTTAAGAACATACCCGGCTCCCGGGTATGTTTGTGTCGTGTGTGCCGAGTTTGATATATGAGGTATCAATCAATTAAGTTACATGACAAGACATTTATAACCAACTTTGAAATTTAGAAGATTTTTTAAAACGAAAAACTTTTGTAATCGGCTTAAAAAATTTAAACGTTTTGTTTGCTATTAACAGTATCGGTGAGCAAATGGTCTCCGACGCACACCCGTCACCCTGGTTCGCTCACAAGATCACCAGGCACGTCGCAGTCTCAGGCCCCATCGCCGCCGGTGACGACCCTCGCTACTATCTGCTGCCGACGGCTGAGAGAAGAGAAGACAAGAGGTTGAAGGATGTGAAGCTGCTGGCTAGAGTCAGCGTGGTGGATGAGAGGACGTGCTTTGGACCGGCAGGAAATGCAACTGCCTATGGTAAGGGAATTAATAACTCCCCATAATCACCAAGATGCGTAGCCAACATGCCAATGGTTTACTCCATAGCGAACAACACGGTACACTCTCTCGATCACTCTTCCACATTAGTGCGACAGAGACAGTTGCGTTTCGTTCGCTACGAAGCGTAAACGATTGGCATCTTGGATACGTACCCAGGCACGTCTCACCCGGCGGTGAACCTCGCTACCACCTGCTGCCGACGGTCGAGAAAAGAGAAGAAATTTAAGGACGTGAAGCTGCTGGCTAGAGTCGGTTTGGTGGATGAGAAGACATGCTTTGGACCGGCAGGGAATGCTACTGCCTATGGTAAGAGAATAACCCCATAGAATAAACAGGCACGTTGCCTCAGGCTCCATCGCCGACGGAGATGAACATCGCGAGAGAAAGAAAAAGAGAAGAGGTTCCCACTTTTCTTTACTATCAAATGTCTATAAAGGACGGATTGCGATAGATTTTTTTCTTAATAAATTGAGATGTCTGCATAGCAGCTGTAATCTGTGAAAAAATAAGAAGCAACAAAGCTGAAGTTCAATTCCAGCCCTGGGCACCTTTAGTGCTGCACCTGGGTCACTTTTTTTTGTAAGTATGTCATATACATCTACTTTCGTTCATAGCTAACTATATTAATTGAGAATTATTCGCAAAAGATTGTGGGTAGGTATGTACCTACTTGTTGACGCATGTCGATTACGCTACGAGTATCTTGGCATAAAATACGCAAGTAGTTACTATGATTTATCCGTTTTTACTCGTTGTGTTCCCAAACAAGATCAAACCATAACACGCGCTATATTTTTAGACAGATCAATCATTCTTTTGGTACATTGTACAGTACAACGTGTTGTTATGAAACCGTAAAAATAATACTGATGCAGCTTGGCGAAAAATGAAATTTACCAGGTATATAGGTACTCGAAAGTAAAAAAAACCATATGATACAACATCAGCTTGGCCGGCACCTTTTTCAATTTCAAAAGCGAACCAAACAGTTTTTTTATAATGAAGACAGGATTGGGTTGACTCTGAAATTTTGCATCGTGTAATCGTTATTTAGGGATTAAAAAGGGGGCGATTAAATTATTTAACACGCTATCATCACTGATATCTCTGATGAATCATATGAAAGCCAATGCAGAGGATCGTATATAAGAAAGACCTTCCAAACCGTTAATTTTCCCTGAACTTACACGGGGGTTAAATCGGTAGCTTTCAGATTCCCTAGTACTCTGTTTCTAAGACTCGACTTGATTTAATTTTGATTACTTGTGTGGGTAATGCTTCTACGTTGTATTTCATTGCATATAAATATTGTTTCAGATCCAGCAAAAGTTGCTGAATCTCCAATTGATACTTATGTAAGTACTTATGTATTTATTTCACATAATAAGTTTACTTCTTGGTCAGAATGGTCAACTGTTTTGCGTATTTTCAAGAAACTATTTTCTACCAAAGCTTAAGGCAGGAATGTTTGTAACGAAAATAAATTATTACTATGAATGAATATAATATCATATAGGTAGGTACTGTAAAAGAGATACGGTCTAGCTGAGGTGGGGAATGTAAACGCTCCAGGTAGATTCTCATATCATGGTAATATATTTTTTTCTTCATAAACGAAATACAATAATGTCGACTAACACAGATGCTTGCAACTTTCAGAATGACATGCCTGCAGATCTTTATTCCTTCAGCAGGGCGATAGTTCTGAATTCAAATAATCGTTGCCAGTTATCTATCAAGAGACTGTGAAGGTTTCCAAATATCAAATATCAAATATCAAACATTTATTCAGCAAATAGGCCACAGGGGCACTTTTACATGTCCATTTTTACAAACAATAAATAAAATAAAAAAAACAATTACAAATATCGAATCTATGAAATAATAATTACTTTATTAGAGATGTATACTGTCTCTAAATGTCAAATTACACAAAAAAAAACTATGATAAAAAAATAAAACCATAAAATACTAAAATTCTTTAGAGATGTATAAGTCTCTAAGTGTCAGAGATAAAATATAAAAAATATATTAAATTATCCTTAGAGATGTAGAGGGTCGCCAAGGCTTGAATTCTTATATAAATAATTAAAAGACAAAAAAAATAAAACAGACAAGAACCGAATGAAGTGTCTCACGTTAATGTCACTCAAAAGTAAAGTTATATACTTTAACATAACCTGTACCCCGTGTAAGCTTAAACAGACCGGTCTCCACAAACAGCACCCGTTCACGAGTATGACGTGTATCTCAGCCATCGCCTCCCTCAACCTTCATTCGGGAAAGCCTTCATTCCCCAACCTTCACAGTACCTATTATACTATATATGTTACGTTGTGTGTTTTTACATCCACTGTCAAAAATCAGCCAAGCACCCAAGTCATTATTTTTTTAGAATATATATGTAGGACATATAATTACACAAAAATTGTTGTCAATTATTTTTAGGTACTTACTTCGTCCATATTGTTGACCCTCTCCCTTTGGTTACCAGATACTATGGCTCATCTGGCTCACACTGGGCCTTCTTCTGATTTGCGTGGCGGGCTGCGTGGTGACCGGCGCTGGCGTCGTCAAGCGTGTGCTGCGCGCGCTGCGCCCCGCGCCCGTAGCGGGGTGCCCGCCGATAAACGGCTGGGGGTGAGTACTTAGTCAATAAGGTGTGCGAAACGTGGGTGACGTCATTATCACACTAAAATGGAATTGGGCGGGACATGTTGCCAGGCATTATGGTAGACCACAATGTTAACGGACTGGTGGCCACTTTCAGATGAAAGGAGCACCTGGCGTCCGTTAGCTCGTTGGGTGGATGATGAAGCTGTCTATAATGTAAGGAAATGATTGTGTCACGAAAGTGCTCGAATTTATGCGTACTTTCCACGCAACAATTACGTGAACTGCGAAGGGACTTGAGAATCTTTTCCTGATTCTTCTTGGCGTGTATTTCAGAAATATCGTCAAGTTTTATCGACTTTACTTACCATTTCCCATGGCTATATCTTACTTCTTAGACTAATAGAATAATCTTATAACTGTTTTGCTATAAAAATAGCATTATAGGAATACGTCAAGATATGAGGATTAAGTATCTTACTTTTATTTTATTAATACCTAATAATACTCTTATATTAAAAGATTCTTCTTTTATTAATGACTATCGGCTATTTTTGTGCTTTCAATATATTAAATAATGAACAATAAATTATAAATAAACTTAAAATAAAGGTCCTATAAATAAAACACGTCCTCCAAGTCACTGCCGTTGGGCAGTGTGCCCAGTAGGCTTCCAATTGGAATTTTCACTCAATAGTATATTTATTTTGACAATGCTAGACAGTACATATAAGGTTGCTAACTACGAGTAGAATAAGGCGTAGAAAAGTGTAAAAAGATCTAGATTAATCAACCTTTTCACAATGTCCGAGTAGAATCCACGTGTGTTAAAATTGCACAAATAATTCCAACAGGCGTCATATTTAGTGACATTTTAGAAATATTGGAAGTAACGTATGTACCTAAGAGTCTGTTTCACAATGTCCAACTATAGTCCTGATTAAGCTACTTGCCACTTTTCTGACGATGACGAATAAAGTCATCGTTGGCGGTTCACAATCTTCAAATAAGCTTAACTGGTAGATAAAGTGCAAAGTTTTGCAGGAAGTTTAGTCTGGCAGTTAATTTATTTGTTAATTAGCTATTCAATACTTTACTCAGATGTCGTGAAACAGACTTTAGATAAGATAAGATAAGATAAGATAAGATAATCATTTATTTGATAAAACATGAGTTGATAAGCTGTTAGTATACAAATTCAGTTCTTTACATGTTCGGCTGGAATTTCAGCATTCAAATATTAATCACAAAAATAAATTACAAATATAAAAGAAGCCGTACTGAAAAATATTGGGAAAAAAAATTTCAATGTGTGTCAATGTCAAATTACTAAACTAAATTATCTAAAAAGTATGAATTTTAAAATGTTGTATTGATTCACTAATGTCATAAAAACAATGTTCCCATAGTTAACTGTACAGTTCTTTACATGTCTGGCTGGCATTTCAGCATTCGAATATTAAGCACGAAAATAAATTACAAACAAAACAAGCATTCCATTAAAATGTCAAAAATTTAAATCAAATATTAATATGTGTCGATGTCAAATTACTTAATTAAATAATCTAAACATTATTATTTTTAAAATATTGTATTAAATCATTTATGTTATAAAAACAATGTTCCATCAGTAAACTGTACAGTTTTTTTCCAAAAGCCTTTCCTTCTAGTGTTCCTATACCAACGGGAATAGAATTTAAGTAATAATATGTAATTTATAGATTAAAATATAAATTTAAATTCCAGAATTCAACCTTGCAAAGTACTTATATTTATATTAATCTTTATAAAATTATTATCTTGCATAAAAGAAAAACTTGTCTTACATAAAAAAGCAGACTTCATGCTAGAAAATATTTTCTACCAGTCAACCTCAAAGCAAAACAGAGATATTGTGGGCGGTGCTAAGTACTACCTACTCTTCCTGTAGGAGAAAAAATCTCATTAATCACAATTTGGTTTTGATAAATTACTTTACAGTACATGTGGTACTACTTTACCGCTCTAATGCGATAATTAGCATATTACGTAACAATGTCTAAAATTCAACGAGCCATCCCAGGCAGCACACAAGTCATATAACTGGCCAACAATTTAACCTTATGCAGGGTTAAGCTTTATTATATATGTATAGAAGCTGTGTGTATTGCAAAGTTCTGTATTAAAGTTGTTTTTTGTTATGATAATGCTATTAGCTGAGTTAGTTCTGTAATTTGCCGATTTTATTTCTTAAAGCTGAATAGTCATCATAAATAGACCTGTTACTCAAGAGTTTGTGTAACCTTTTGTATAACACTGGTATAAGATTCTATTATCCAGCAAAGTACTGAATAATTGAGGTTCTGTTCTCTTTTAGCTGTATTACACACCACATCTTGACAGTTACACAGCTACTGTATAAAGTAGGGTGTGGTTCCTGTTATGAAGCATGTAGTTAGTTAACAGAATTTAAGGTAGCTGTTATAACTACTTTATGCCGCTTTAAGTACGAAATTACTGTCATGTGCAGCTAACTGGGGTAAAAGCAAAAGTAACAGATTCTTATGCAGAAGTTGGCTGAGTATTCACGAAAAGTAGACATATTTTAAGCTAGCAGAACTATTTTGTAATATTTGTCAGCATTTATGCGGCTAGTAGTTTGACATTTCGATTTCGTGCGCGTTAAATGTGTTGTGTAAATAAATATGCCGCCTATCAAAAAAAAATGCTAAAAACATCTCCAATTCATGGAAAAATAGAAAAAGAACAGGAGGCATACGAAGAAAGTGCTTGCGCGAGTATGAAAACATAAAAAAATCTATTTGTGCTAATCCACAAACGACTGAAGGAAGTTCTTCCAGTTCATCTGATCCAAGTACAAATCAAGTGCGACCACAATCCATAGAAACGGGTTCCGTAATAAATAATTATGAATCTACATTGTGTGAAGATTATGAATCAATTCAGAGGTCTGAAGATAGTGATGCGAGTTCCAATAATTTTGAAAAAAGTGAAACGGAATATGAAAAAAATTTAATATTTCGTAATAACTTAAAACAATGGGCCATAAATAAAAACATTTCTCTAGAAGCCTTAAGGGAATTATTAGCTGTCGTCAATCACAGATTGCCAGGAGTTTTGCCAGTAGACCCGAGAACATTATTACAGACTAAGAGAAATGTCGTAATAAAAAAAATTGACGGTGGAGAATACTGGCACAAAGGACTAATTGAACCTTTAAAAGAAATAATAAATTTTGTATGGATGGAAATCCCTGAATCTATACAATTAAATTTGAATTTTGATGGCTTACCTATTTTCAACAGTTCGAAAAAAGAATTTTGGCCAATTCTTTGCAATATCTGCGAAAAACCAAAAATAGAGCCTCTTGTAGTTGGAATTTATTATGGATCAGGAAAACCAAAGAACCTTAGTCAGTATTTAGAAGATTTTGTCGCAGAAACTCAAAGTCTTCTTGAAAATGGAATTCCTATAGTTAGGAATGGCAAAGAAAATATTATAGTCAATGTAAGAATAAGGTGCTTCATCTGTGACTCTCCGGCTAGAGCATTTATAAAAGGTAAATGATGACTAAACTTGTTACCTACATTACAGACGTCATGCAAAAACTTTTTAGGGTTTTGGTAGGGGTAGGGTAGGGGTAGGTTAGGGGTAGGATATTCCACAAACGGCCGTACGCATGCACTCTGATGGCAGACTGATTGACTATACTGTGTTTTACGGCGGAGCGAGTGGGGAGGCGGGGGGGTTAACACACCTATGCCGCGCGCCCGCACCGACCGAACCGAGGAGAGTACCTAAACACTACAGAGGTGTAGTAAGTAGTTAAAACCTACTATACTTACTTATTTATTCTGTACTACATTAATTACGTTAGTTGTAATTTTTAGTGTCGTAACACTTTTTATATTGAATAAGTATTAACTAATAATAAATCTGAATATGATTAGAGCTAAAAAAAAACAAATACTTAACAAAGATATAGACCTAGGTCTATACTGTGGGTTTTTATTTATTTTATGACTGAATCCTAATTGTTTGATTTATATTACGAGTGGTCTCGTCGCATCACTAGTCTGCACGACGAAGGACTCATCGAACGAAAATGTTATGGTACTACCCACGAGAACAGTTATCGAAAATATGTTGTGGGCAGAACACTTTTAACCAGAGAACATCTGAATAAGTGGACACATAAGGTCTGTTAAGCAGACATTAGACGAGGAGCCGCTGTGCAAGCAGACTTTATTCAGAATGAGCGTCGCCATAATGAATAACATAACCTATTAAATGATGAGAAATTTTATACTCGAAAACTCAATTATGATAACAAAATCGGTATAATATTCTTGTAAAAAGTATTACAAGGTTACTTTTGAACCCTCAAATGGTATAAGAACATAAAAAATATTTCACTCGTAAAAACAAACCAACGACGAAATGTTGTTTATTTCTCAAAAACCTGGCTAATCAGGTAGCGCGTAAAAATTTTGCACGAAATGTATATATGAATACACGGTAAAGTTGCATGCGCACCTAGAATTTATTATTTCAAGCACAAATAGCGTATAAAATTATTTACTTACCGCTAGGACATTAAAATTTGGCCATTTATTTTCTGATGCTAGCTGTCACTCACCAAACAACGCGTGCACTTTTAATTTATTTTTGTGTTCGATTATGTCAACTTCAAATTTAATTTGAATAAATTCTTGATAAAATGTTCTGAAATAAGCTTAAAGCTGTGTATCATCTGAATATCTGAGCTTTGAAGAACTAAGCATATAGTTCATTCATCATTCATTCATCTTCTGGATAACAGAGCTGTAATACTTGCATAAAAGAACAAAATGCTTTTATGCAGAAGATACTCAGCTTGTCGTACAATTATTCAAAACTTATCCATGTGTTATATTGCTATTACTCAGCTATTAGCGGTATAATTTTGTGCCCAAATTGCTTGAGTAACGTCTGAGTAAGCGCCAAATCAGCTAATTACGGTAGTCTTATTCAGCAATTCGTTTCTGTGACTGCTATTATAAAAAACTTACTCAGAAGGTTTGTGCTGGCTGGGATATGTACCGTAAAACTTTGTACGATACATGTCCGAATCGGTAATTCGCAACCCATGTCGATTTAAAACCCCCTTCGGTCGTGTTTTAATTTATCGTCATTCCTTACGAATTTCCTATTTTTGGGACTTGTATCGTAATGTACTATTATTACAGTACATATAGAGCTACTTTACCGCACTAGTGCGATAATTAGCCCATTACGTAACTATGACGAAAATTTAAAGGGCCATATGTACTGTAAAATGTTGTACGATATATGTGCGAATAGACAATTCTTAACTTTTGTCGATTTAAATCGCTTTATCGCCACTCGTTGTGAATTTTCTATTTTCCCACTTGTATCATAATGTACTATCACAGTTGGTATTATGAAAAAAAGAACGTTAACTTAGAATAAAAAGCATCGTTTAAAGTCTCTCGATCATAATTCATAATACACCGCTTTCTATCACCGCACCGCTCGCCGTCGGCAGGGTGTTCATCCTCACACCCTAGAACCTATAGTCGCGTACTGTGCGGTTTAAGAGGAATTTCCTCCCGCGGACGCTCCTGCTGCGGAATGAGCTCACTGCCGAGATTTTCCCGAGGGTATACAGTATGGGGTTCTTCAAAAAAGGAGTGTACAGGTTTTTATAGGGTCGGCAACGCGCATGTAACACTGGAGTTGCAGGCGTCCGTAGGCGACGGTAACTGCTTACCATCAGGCCGGCCGTATGCTTGTTTGCCACCGACGTGGAATAAAAAATCTAAATATACAATAAAATAGATTCCCAATATATATATTATATTTTTTATGACTGATGTGACTGATTTCCATCAGGCGGGCCGTATGCTTGTTTACCACCGACGTGGTATAAAAAAAGTACAATTAAATATTAATTTCCGTTTCAATCCTCTTTGAGAGGCGCGTCTTTAAAAACGCATTTAGCAGTATTTTACCGCTCTAACAGAATTTCGTATTGGTTTTACTCACTTTTTACCTAATTGCTTTTTTTATAAAAATCCGTTTTTGATGGCGAAGCTTAAATGCAAATTAAGTAATTAAATTCCCATCTGAAAGGCCGGCACACTTTCATTCCCTCTGGTGCTGCAGGTGTCCATGGGCGGCGGTAATCGCTTACCATCAGGCGATCCGTCTGCTCGTTTGCCTTCTATATCATAAAATTTTATACTTGGAAGTCCATTTTTTTGTATATTTAACTTTTTTATACCACGTTGGTGGCAAACAAGCATACGGCCCGCCTGATGGGTAAGCAGTCACTGTAGCCTATAGACATCTGCAACTCCAGAGATGTTATATGCCCGTTGCCTACCTTAAGCTAAGCTGTTTGGTTTTGTTTTTAATATACATCACCATGTTAGTACATTTCATGGCAACATTAAAACGGTATTTCACTTATAGTTTTACGAATTTTCTCTTGAACTTGAATTTTTACACGTAATTTCAACACGGGCGAATATTTAAACGGTTAACATAGGACCTACATATACATATATAGGATATTGGGATACATTTTGCTTAGAAATACTATGAAAATATTAACCATATTAACCCTGCCTATGAAGCTGATAGTCCCGGGTTCAAATCCTGGTAAGAGCATATATTTGTGTGATGAACACGGATATTTGTTTCTGAGTCATGGGTGTTTTCTATGTATTTATGTATTTATAATTATAATATATTATATATATCGTTGTCTAAGTACCCTCAACACAAGCCTTATTGAGCTTACTGTGGGTCTTAGTCAATTTGTGTAATAATGTCCTATAATATTTATTTATTTATATAAAATAATTCGGTCCGCAATGTAAAGCAACTAGTTAAAAGATACGAGCGTTTTAAAGTAACTATCAATGCTTGTTGGCAGCATAATGTCATGTTATGTCTCGTAATTTGCAGATAGTTTGCACTACATTGCTCCTCGGTATATTTAAAAAAATAATTACGGGGGCATAATAAAGTGTAACTTAAAAAAAAGTAATGATTACACGGATCAATTCTTTATCTGGTTTAATTTATCGGACGACCGTACTGGCCTAGTGGTAGGTAGTGACCCTGCCTATGAAGCTGATGGTCCCGGGTTCAAATCCTGGTTAGGGCATTTATTCGTGTTATAAGCACGGATATTTGTTTCTGAGTCATGGGTGTTTACTATGTATTTAAGTATTTATATATTATGTATATCGTTGTCTAGTCTAAGTACCGATTTCACCCGTATTCGATTTACACACTGTATATGAAATTCAGCGATGAAATTGCAAAAAATAATCACAATAACTCATTTCATTCAAAAACTCTCTCACGGTTACTATTTAACGTATTATCAAATATTTTAATGCAACTAAGTTTTGAGTGAAAATGGCGCCTGTTTTACTTTTTAATTTTTCATTTTTTCTATTTACGACAGCCAACGTGGCAATGACCAAGCTAAGTTGGCAGCGATTGTGATAGCCCAAACGGTGAGTGCAAACTTCTATGAAATTATGACGTTTACTTAGCAATGGCACCGTCTGGGCTATCAAAATCGCTGCCAACTTAGCTTGGTCTGACTTTAGTTTCGTTCAGCCTGATTAATACCTAATTAAAAAAGTTTTTTCGTGATATATGATGTTATACAGGGTGTATTTTTAATACGGCCACATAATCAAAAGGTAGTTAGTTTAGGCTGTAATTAACACAATTTCATAGGTTTTATAAAAAATGGACGAATTTTAATTTTTCATACAAAGTAATTCAGCAAGCAACGTATCACTACTTTGTTTTAACTCAAAACGTCTCATTAATGACGCGACGTCACAACTGTCACAAGTGATCATGATGTACGAAATACATTGCCGCTCGAAAAAAAAAATTCTCTGGTAGAGAAGACTAAATTAAAAAAATCTTTCAGAATTGTTTGAAAGCACTAAAACCTACGTCTAGTTTAATTTTGAGGTTATATCCAACATACACACTGTATAAGCACACAATATGTACTATAAAATATTTTTTGATGTACATATACTTGTGTAGACCTATAAAAACCCCAACAAAATAAAAACCATACATTTAAAAATGTTGCGAATGCAACTTATTATTGTATAAAATCAATGCAGTAGCTAAACGCAGCCGTCGGGCTCGGCTAGTATTCGGAGGCTTTTCAAAAGCACCAATAGGAGCGCTCCACATATTTTCTAACGCGGCCAATTAGAAGCATCTAAATTTAAACCACTTTTTGTACTGATCATCAGGCTGACGCAACTAGGAACAAAATAAGTTTTGTATGGAACTTGTTTCGCAAAACTTTGCCAACGAAGAAAAATAAAACGTCAGTGCTATTTATTCTGTCAAGTTTACATCAAGTCAACTGTCAGCCTAATTGTTTTGTTTGTTATGAAGGCTAAAATGTTTTGTTCGGGTATTTCGTGCAATTTCTTTATTATTTAGTGAAAATAGTGAACCGTGATCAGAGTAAAGAACGAGTTTTTTACAATGCCACCGAGAAAACGGTTTACTAAGTGTGAAATATGTGGCAAGCGAGCCACTCGAGAAAATCACGAAAAAAGGGATTTTATGGCGAAATTTCCCTTGGATAAAGACCGGTAAGTCTTGCTTTAGATACTTTTGACCTTATTTTGGTGCAGCAGGCTTTAAACACATCGAAAATTTGATATTTTATATTATGTTTAGTTGTGAACTAGGGATGTACTAAAACTATCGATAATTGTATGTTTATTTGTATATCAGTGTAAGTAATTAAATAAAATATGTGAAATTTCCTGAGAACTTGCATGCAATATGACACAAAATTAATTCGTCGAAGATTTTCAGTGGAAAATTATCTATCATCTATGCATTAATGGTCATTATTTAACATATTTGATTTGATTTATAGATGCATATTAGCGCTAAATAATCAGTTGATCATCTCATTAGCAAACACTTGGAATATAAACTGTACATAACCAAGGCTGTATGTTTTCAGATGCAGGCAGTGGGTTAAATTTGTTGGGAACGAAGACCTGATACATCTTCCCATAGAAAAGTTACATTTATTGAAACATGTATCTGCAGATCATTTTAAAAATAGTGCTTTTAATAAAAAAAAAATAAGAATAAAAATAGTGAAGGATTTTGTAATTACAATCTGAGTGTAACGAGGTATTCTAAAATAGAATCCTAGCGTAGTGAGGGATTCAAGTGTTAACGCCTATGGGTGGTATTCCACCTATGCAATTTCTTTGTCCAATGTGTATTGCGTCTCACATTTTGATTAATGACAGAGTGAGACGCAATGACATTGGACCATGAAATTGGATAGGTGGAATACCACCCTAAGGTGGAAATATTTTTGCTACCACGTGATAAATTTACATACTGCTTTGCACATCACCTATGAGGAAAATATTATGGTACAAATAAATAAATAAATAAATTTAATTAATGGTAATTAAATTAAATAATTTAACCTAAGAAGTATGCAAAAAGAGGAAAAAAGTGATCCCTCCTAGTAGGAAAAAAAAGTGCTACTTTGATCCTTCCTAGTGGTGAAGAACAACAAGGTGTTCTAAAAAAATCGAGTCCATATTAGGCTCGACCACGTATTAGTCTACTCATAGAACTATCCACTATATAACATACAACTTAAATGTGGACTCGATCCTAACTTGATTTCGAGTACAAAATTTGTAGACAAGAGTATATTTCAACCCTCCCCATTTTATCGATATCGATAAGAAACGCAAGCGTGTAGCGTACTACACTATTTAAATTGCTTATGTTGGTACTATGGTTCTTTGACAGTTCTTTGTCGTACATTTTGGTAATGATTTGCGAAACAAAGGGATTCCACTCGCTAGTATGGAAGTCCCGTCTCTTAAAACGTAGTGATTATATGCTCTCTGCTGATCATATATTGCAAATCACTCTTTCATCATCCTCCATACTATCAACACCCACTTTCTACATTGAACCGTTTTGGAAAGAACCCTAAACCAGTACCCCTAGTGTAAATAAATTCGATTTCGAAACGTGACGTACGTACGCGTTTGCGTTTAGTCTCATTTTGTATGTGATTTAGAAAGAGCGCGCCAAGCGGGACGTTTTGGAAACTCAAAATCCTATACAAAATGAGATTTAACGCAAACGCGTTCGTCACGTTATGATGTCGATAAAATTTACACCAGGGGTACTGTACCTTTTGGAAGATTATACTTCACTTTATTATCAATCGAAGTTTTATTTAAGTTGTCGAGATCCTGACCTGCACGGCGGCTACAAAAAACTTTAAATGAAAATAAGTATACGACTTCATGGTAACGGTAAAAGAATAGATTTAAACATAATTCAATATTTTACGTAAAGTTAAGGCCACAAGCATGGAAGCTAATTATCTCAAATTGAGTATAGACAGACCTTTACAAATTCAATATTGCTTAGTAATTCCCACTGCGTAACTACAGACAGATACAGAGATTTAATTGAAATTATGCTTTATTGGGCATTTGGCGGACGTTGGCCCATAGAAAGTGGGGAAAGTGAGTTACTGGCAATTCATATTTACTGAAGTAATGCTTTACGTGTGAGATGAAAAGACTCTCAGGCATATTCTGATTGTAATAACAGGATATGAATTAGTTCTGTACCCCTCGTGTAATTTTTTTTTTATACTACGCCGGTGGCAAACAAGCATACGGCTCGCCTGATGGTAAGCAGTCTCCTAAGAGTTACATGCGCGTTGCCGACCCTAAACCCGCCCGCCCCTCGTTGAGCTTACTCACTCTAAGAGTGAGACGTGACGTACGCGTTTGCGTTAAGTCTCATTTTGTATAGGATTTTGAGTTTTCCAAGACGTCCCGCTTGGCGCGCTGTTTCTAAATCCCATACAAAATTAGGCTTAACGCAAACGCGTACGTCAAGTCACGCTATCGAATAAATGTACACCAGGGGTTGTGGTATGGAAGGTGGAGGTAAGGAATGGAATCTCCATGTACCAAAAGGTGTCATCAAAAAACCTTAAATAAGTGGCACTACAATACCTAGAATACTTAAAAAAAAAAAAACAAATCATAGACAGCGCACTTCACTCCGTCAATAACGCCTATGTCTACGACAACAAGTGACAATGGAGTGTGGTGGGGTCCGTACCCCGCGCGCCTGTGCCCCGCGCGGTCACTTGTTGTCGTAGACAGCCTATGTTCTTAGCTACTCTAGCGCCACTCTGGAGAGATTTGGAACTATTATTTATAGCTGACAGCTGGACACTTTTGCAACAGTTCTACTATAAGAGATTTCACTCCTTTTAATTCCACACTCCATAGGTTGTGGATTAGTTATGGATCAAATCTGTCAGTGTCACAAGTAACATTTCTTCAGTGTCAAAAGTCACTATTGACACTGACAGATCAGATCCGGTATGTTATTCAAATAAGAATACGCCTGTACACTAAAATATCATCTTATTAGGCTTACAGCAAATCTGATTCGTAAATAGTAGATTGTTATCCAAGGAAAGAAATGATGCCTTTCACCCGAGTTCATTTCGAATATGAGAAAAATAAAATACATGCGTTTTTTTATAACATGACTTAAGTATAACTTTTAATAGCATTTTTGAGGGTACTCTCAATTAACCTTTTAGGTAAAAGTATCGTTATTTATGAAATGGGGAGTTAAATATCCGAATGGAATTTGTATAACAAATCCATTTGGAAACCAAATTTCAATTGCTTATCTTAAAAAAACTACAATAATCGTACTTGGAAAGTACAGAAATGTTCTTTCTGCTCATTTTTTAGAACAACAATGATCCTCTTTCAGAGCACGACAAATGAAAAATAATAAATATGAAAATTACTTTAAAATTATACGTGCCAATCTTCATTCTTATCCTTCATCACTCTAACCAAAAGTAAGTAACATTATTACCTAATCTCACACTATATTTGTATTTCCAAAGCGATTGCTCATATCAATGGCATAACGCATTACCCTCCTTTCTTGCAACACGGCCAATACAAAAAAGCAAGTCAGCCGCTAATCTGTTGGGTAAAGTGTAATTTCAGGTCATGTACAGTCAAGGATCAAAGTTGTGGCCGTTTAATTAAATATACAAACAATTTTTTTCTCTAAAACACTAGTTGACCAAGCGAAGCGATGATTTTCGTTTCAGCTTGTGCAAAGACGTTTTTGTTTGTCTGTCAGTCTATACGCATGATGTCTACACGTCGCATTTTTCGACCAATTGTTATGAAATATTGTGTGCGGGTGCAATAAGGAAAAAAAAATATTGATTCGGTTTTAGGATATTTTCAAAATGGCGTACCCAAGTAAATTGGCGAGGTCTGTAGCTGAATGGGCCATTACGCCATTAGTTATTATTTTTATTTAGCTTTAGCTATTAGTCACTTAGATTTAAAAATTTTTAACTTTACAGTAAAAGCCCTCTCTAAAACCTTTTAAAATAACACGGCATTAGATGCTATCCCTTGCTATAAAATATTCAAGATTTAATTTTAAATGAAATGTATTATAATCTAGCTTTGAAAACAGCAGCCAAATAACGCTAGACCCTACTCATAGTGCTGCCGGTAAGTAAGGTTGCCAGAGCTCAACGAGGGGTGGGGGGGGGGGGAGGGTTTAGGGTCGGCAATGCGCATGTCTCCTCTGGAGTCGTAGGCGTACATAGGCTACGGAGACGCTTTCCATCAGGCGGGCCGTATGCTTGTTTGCCACCGACGTAGTATAAAAAAAATTGCGTCATGAAATTTAAACCACCAGCGATACTCTGCGTAGAGACTTTATAGGTCATACTGAGCAACTTTTATTATAGGACCAATGCAGCAATCGCAAAAAAAATGGCTTTTTCAAAAACTTGGCTCTCCCCTAGAAATCAGCTGCATCGCAACACCCGCCATGTATGAAACAGCCAAATTTCTGTTCGCGATTTGGACATTGGTCCCATAATATAAATGGTTCAGTATGACCTATTTTAAAGTCACTACGGATAGTGTGGCTATATTTATAGTGTTTAACATTTCACTCTGTATTACTGAGTGATAGCAGACTGCAAAACAAAAATTGTCAAAGTTCGCTCAAGCCTTGATATAGGATTCAATAGATTTCTGTTCCGAGTTAGAACATTTTAATTAAAGCTAAATTTAATATATATTTGGGATTATAACTTTTAGAGCTTTATACGATCGGATGATTAATTTTAAAGTAGAGACGCTTTTCAGATACATTTTCGGACATTGACCTGCTAGTTTATCTCTGTTGCACGCGCATAATTATATTGCTGTCAAAGTCGCAGTGGCATTGACAGCCAGCATCATAAATAAATAAATATTATAGGACATTATTACACAAATTGACTAAACCCACAGTAAGCTCAATAAGGCCTGTGTTGTGAGTACTTGGACAACGATATATGTAATATATAAATACTTAAATACATAGAAAACACCCATGACTCAGGAACAAATAATCATGCTCATCACAAAAATAAATGCCGGTACTAGGATTTGAACGCGGGACCATCGGCTTCATAGGCAGGGTCACTCACTCACTCAAAGTTTTGATTCTACAGAAATGAAATGGTACCTTTTCATCAAAACTCATAAGGAACCTATAAAAGGTTTAAGTTGCATAACAACATTAATTAACATCTCCGAGAAACTCATAGTTTCATCCTAAGTACACATTATTTTAATTTGCGTAATCCCCTTAGCTTTCATATGGGATTACTATTCAATAGGAAGGATTGTTAGTCATAATTGCATAACGTCTAGAAATCTGTACATGTGGTGGAATACGGAATCGCCTGTTTACGCAGATGATGTCATGGTGTTACCTAAATATAGGTAAATCTAGGTCCACTCCGTTTTGGCGTCTGTTTCATAATGGTTTATCCGGGTGAATTAGTTTATTGACTTTTTAGGCTTATGGAGCAATTTCTTAAGTACTATAAACATGAGTTACATACGTACCTAATTTTGAAATTAAGTATAAGTACGATATTTTCAGTTTTCTTGTACACATTCTTTTTGGTTTTGTCTTATGGCTCCTCTACACGATAGGCCATCATACTGGCCTACTAAGATGGGCCAGCGACGCCAGCGTGTACAGAGCGCAGTGGTGTTGGATAGCTTATAGCGCGACGCGATGGCAATGGGATGGCCACGGTGACGGTTTTTCGTCTACACATCCAAGGAAGTGGGCCAACGATGGCAGTACGCATGCCACGCATGGAATGGGCCACGTGTATGTACGTGGCCCATTCCAGAATTATATCGTGAAATTGCGTTTCAACCATTGCATGACCATCTCGCTGGTCCAACGCTGGGCCATCGTGTAGAGGACCCATTATTATTTTTATTATATTAAAAATATTCTGCCATAGAACTACGATATTTTAATAATAGTCACCCCTGAACGGAAGTATTCGAGTTCATTTTGGACTATAAATAGTTAAAGAAAGGTCTCGGTATTCGCCTTAGGACTAGTATCTCCACAATGTTTTTTCCTGCGCTACTCACGTCGTTCAAACTGTTTCTGGAGAACTTGACCTATAAACACGTAATTCAACATTGGGAGCCATCACCATCACACACTGCTCTTTCCGGTGCGCGATCACTCAAGAACATTAAATTTATGCCCCAGTACACATCACACAAATAAGCATTACGCCACTAGAAACGATATAAAAAGCAACACCCAAGATGCAGCATCCGAAACATCAATTTACTTTTACTATCATAATGCAATATCAGGGCACTCGAAACGTGTTAAGATTGCATCATTATTGACTGTTACAAGCTACCTTCTACCATTTCCTTTAACTTTAAATATAAATCTTAATGGTCATGAAACAAGGTTGCATTTTCCAGCGGCGATTTTCTGAGAAATGATGTTTGGAAAGTTATAGTAGGATGCACTCTTAAATTATTGAACATAATGCCTCTTACGTTATGTTGTACTGTGGTCAGATTATGAAATAGTTTTTTTGGCATTGTTAGTATGAGGGGATTGAGTGCCTAGGTTACCGAAATCTAGTTATTTGTTTCGACATTAGAATGCGAATAAGGAAAAAGGCATGCAATGTGTAATTACTACTTTGTTAATCGCAATAAAATGCGCTCAATAGCAATTAATGTATTGTTTTGTATAAAATCGTTCATAAAAAGTGACCTTTCTTCATTGTTTATAATATTCATGGAAAGACCATAACCGAATTGACTCTATTAATCGATGAATGGCCTATAAAAATCGATTAACGTCACCGTAATCGATTTATTGAATGGTATCATTATACTGGTAGAGTCTGGAAGCATCATTTCCTTCACTTAAGAACCACTAGAGTAAGTAAGCCACGTCATGTCATTCAAATGGGTCAAACACATTTCATTTTCATTGTCAATTTCAGAAAAGGGTCATTTCTGTAGACAATAATATTAAAATGTTACGGACTCAGGTACATTCATGTATATCTCATTTATACAAGCTTTTATTTCATTTGCCCTGTTAGTATGTATGTTAGTTAGTGTGGGTCAAATTTCGGAAGCTAAATTTGACCCACTTCTCCATTTCAGATTGTGCTGAAATTTTGCATACATATGTAAATCGGATGAAAATGCAATTGCTGATGATCGAGACAGGAGGTGGCCATGGGAACTCAGTGATAAATCAACGCAAACTAATTATTGTGTTTGGGGTTGTTAGCATGGTCTCGATAAGTATTTAGTTATTTGTGGAAAGAAAAGTAGTCAGCGATAAAAACTTGTACCAAAAATTAAATCTGGACAAATCCTATTCCTATTTGAATCTCAAATACTGAAAAAATCTATCCCGCAGCGTAAATAGTTTTGGAGTCTCTTTTACCTTTGCGATGTCTACAGATAAGGCGCGAACGAGTTAAGCTTCCAATAAAATGTGTATAACCGAAATAGAAACCCACTTTGGAACACGTGACCGTACCTACCCATGTTTTGCTGTGTTTTTGCCTTGTATTTTTTGTATCTGCCATTTTGCAAGATGGCGCCAGCTGCTCGATATTTTGGGTTTATTGCCACTATTCTTTTTTTTATATCGGGTGTATATTTAGTCACCTGCAATAACTTACGGGATGAATATGGTCATACTGAGCAACTTTTACTACGGGACCAACCCCGGAATCGCGAAAAAAAAATACTCTCCTAGGTATAGAAAATGTCAAGGTCAGGCAGCCAAAATGTATGAAACAGCCAATTTTTTGCGTGCTTTGTTATTAATTAAAATTAATTAATACGATTCTTTAAATGTGTCGCTTTTGATGTTTTTAGTTTTTACTTACTAAGGTAAGGCTTACGTGAGCGAATAACTCGCGAATGCGAAGCGGCGCAGCGCCGGTGAATTCAATCTTTTGATACCTATGGAAGTGTCCTACGTGGGCGATCTCGTTGTGAACGCGAATGCCGTTGGGCCGCCGCGCCGCGTCGCATCGCGAGTTATTCGCTCACGTAAGCCACTGCGTAATGGCCCCGACGGAACACCAGGCTAGCACCATGTTGAGACGGAACCGTTTCGTGGCTATGATGATATTATGTTATCTTAAAATGTGTTATACCTACTTATAGTTTGTTTTTCGATTGTTTACATGTTTCTTAATTTATTTTCGTCATCAGGGCTCAGAACCGGTTTATTTTTAAATCCCGAAATAAACCGAAAGCGGTTTATTTAGTTTTTAAGCCCAATATTTTTAATTATTTTATACTCTTTACGTAGGACTGGATCATGTATTTAAGTAACAACTTCGCATTAACAGATAATCCCATTAAAAATGAAATAATAAACCAAAGAACGAAAAAGAACGTAATAATACCGGTATTTTTTTGTATGAAGAAAAAACCGGTTCCGAGCCTTGTTCGTCATATAGGGTCGCCATCAGATATATCGGAGCGGCCAAGGTGCTCACAAATATCTGAACACGCATTCTAACTCCTTGACAATGAGTAAGGTCCGACCGAGAACGCTTTTTTTGTCTCGGCCGAGACCGAGACCGAGACCGAGATTCAATGGATTCTCGGCCGAGACCGAGACCGAGACCGAGAATTTATAAAATAGAAAAAAAAAGTACGAGATTTGCACTAAAAATATTTTTAATATCGAAATTCGACGATTTATCAGCAAAAAGTTATCATAGGTAATCAATTCGTAGCGCTATTAAATAGTATTTTTAGGGTTCCGTAGCCAAAATGGCAAAAATGGAACCCTTATAGTTTAGTCATGTCTTTATGTCTGTCGGTCTGTGCGTATGTCAGAGCTATTTTACTCATAAACTATACAATATATTTTATAAACAAATTTGGAACGTAGGTGTAAATGTATTATGTAAGTTGCTTCTTAGATTAGAAAAAAAAAGTAAAACATATTTTCAACTATATACTCCATACAAATGTAATTAAAAGTTAAAAATAATTCATGTTAGGTCATCATTAGATAGGTCTTTAAAAATACATAAAGATTGCTAAAAATATTTTTTTATGAAGTCAATATTTTTGGAAATAATTGCTAAAAAAAATAGTGTGATCTCCTCTAACTTTTGAACTGGGAGAGCAAAACCATTTTCAAAATATCTAAATAATAAATCTACATAAGCAATTATTTTTTCAGGAAAATTATTTAGAATATGGTCGCGCGGTTAAGCCATTTAAGATTTATAAAAAAACTGATCTTATTAAAACGACGAAAGTGCCACTAACATACGCTCTTTTGCTTGTACGGCTTTTTGTACGGAACCTTCCATTATGCGTGGTCCGACACGCACTTGGCTGGTTTTTTCAGTATGGATGTGCACAAAAAGAGGTACAATAATAATAATCAAAATAAAGAGTTATATATTGTAACCCAAAAAATCCGCTACAGGTGTCGTTTTGTACTTACCTACTGCTTTGTTTTTTCCCATTAACACAAATATATTTAGTATTAAAATATCCAGTGTCATCTTCCACTCACAAAAAGTTAATCTAAGTTACATCCCGAGCAAAATATACACTCATTTAGTCATCAATAACAACAACCACAAACGAAAAGACCCAAATGAAATGAACAAGTCATTACTTGTAACCGCACCTATCCGATCCCAACACTTAGTATTTCGTAAGTAATTGGCTTAAAATGTGGGTACAAAACCAATCAAAATAACAAAAACGTCACACCAATCGGGCGATGCAACCAACGGGTGGCTTAGATCCCGGTGCTCGTGCGTGGAAAATTCAAATTCACCAATGATAACTCATTGCCTAGTCTCGGCTCTCGGCCAAAATGGGCCGAGATTCCTGCCGAGACCGAGATCTCGGTTCGATTTTTGGCCGAGAATGCCGAGACCGAGACCGAGACCGAGACTCTCGGTCGGACCTTAACAATGAGGCAATGTTACACCATCAATAAATTAGTTCTATAAGTATTTCTATTCCTAATAGGCCCAGACTAATATGCACAGTCAAGGAATATAATTTTTTGCCACTTCACGTCTGAAAATATTGATACGGAAAAAATGACAAAAAGATGTATACACGACTTTATTGCTCATATATTAAAGTAGTGTATACATATTTTTGGCACTTTGTCCGTATTTATGTTTTCAGACGTGACCGTACCAATCTTATCTAAAAGATCTCGCAAATATCTAAGTGCGAACGCCCCAATAAAAGAAGATTACTAGCGCGTGTCACGGCAGGCCAAGGCCGGCAGATGCCCTTCGCTTTTTTCGTTTTTTAGGTTATGTCTGCCATTAGTGAGTTACCTAATAGAACGTGGAAATAATAACAAAAGCTTTGGTTACCTACCGTTTTACTGCTTTCTCGAAGTTTACTAAAAGGCTAACCTGAGTAGTTATTTAATTTACCTGGGTGATATAAACTGGGTATATAATAAGGATTATTTGGAATAGTTAGTTGGGAAGCTTTTTTTAATATACTCGATGTTTTTAAAACTCCGTTTTTATGGGTGCATTCCGGAGCTTAAATTAATTTCTTGAAGACACCGGTATTCTAATTACCTCCATTTTGAAGATAATCAATCATTTTTTTATCTGATAGCCCCTTACGACCGTGGACACAAGCCTTATAGCCTGCTTATTTATGTTGATTAGTGTTTAGTACGAGTTCATGCATGTACTGCTAAACGCAGGTACTATCACAGAATAACTAATAGTACTACCGTACTATGGTACTATCTCGGACGATCGATGTTCGAAATTATATTGGTACTCGTATAGGTATCATAGTTTTCAATTGTTTGGTTTAATTAAACATAATGTCCATTTTACAGCAACGCTATACTTTCATATTCAGCATTTAATTAGATTTCAAGAAAAAAAAAACAAATTTACGAACATTACCTACACCAGTTAGTTTCATTAAGTAAAATGTACTCAGCCATACGCCGAAGTTAACGGAATTTTATAAAAACACCATGTAACATCTTGTACATACGTATTCTTGCAAATATACGCTTCTATTCTATTTTATTGTACGAGTATTCTATTCTATTATATTATAGGTAAGTGGTAAGTATACCTACAGTGCATCAGTCGCAAGCAAGCTTTCGTCCGATGGTCCGATGATGGTAGTGACGTTTCTTCAGACAAAAACGTATCTTAAAATTCGATTCGGGCCGAATGTAATAATTATAAGATGAATTGTCTACTTCTTCATAAAGAGCTATAAAGAGCTATGGATAAAAGGCACTAATGAAGTGCCTAAGAATAGGTACCAGCCGTATTGAGTTTCAAACGTAGAGTAGAGAATTCAAACGTAGGTACACTGTTATCAGAGTGATATCTGAATATTCTAAATGATGTCATTTATTTGAGTGACTTATGGTACGGGTACTGGAGGTTCATTAGATATTTCTACAAAACTTTCAGAAGAAAAGAAAGATGTTACACGTGTCATGTATGATATAGATTGAAGAGATATTTGATATCATTGTATTTCGCTAGTCGCCTCGTTTTAACATGAACTGTCAATAACCTATAGGTAATTAAATGATAGTTATTGTTATTGCCTTCACAAGTAATTGATCTCTACAGAAAGCAATTAACTTTATGAAAAACCTTTTCTCACCCTCTAAAGCTAATATGTGTCTCTTTCTGAAGATAGCTAGTGATATCAAATATATTAAAACGTATTGAAAAGGGCTCCACGAAGCGAAATATTTGAACATTTTTTTAGTTTAATGAAGATAAAGGTTAGAGTTTTTTTTTTAAATTAATAAATGCCTAACTTTTTGAGAAACTAACTTTAACATAAATTTCTAACATTCTGTGATATGTAAACAAAAAACATAATCTTATACATGGTGACTGAATATAATAATAATAATAAAATACTTTATTGTGCACTACTAAAAAGAATACATACCTTTAAAAATATTTAATATTACGTACTCGCTTTTCACGCCGCGGGCGCATCCCGAAAATGACGCGCGGATGGCGCTTTTTTCAGCGTAATATTAATATTCTAGGTAATTAATAGAATAAGATTTTCTGGAGCTAAGATTTTTTTATTGGATATTTCCTCTTCGTTACGAATCTTTTGTTTTTATTTCGTAAATGTTAATAGTGTTTAAGATATTGGCCAAAAACTAAATAAGTACCACATTAATTCATGTTTATTATTTTTATAACTTTATCAACTTTTTTATATGCTAATAAACGCTCCGAACACATTTTTCTAGACATCATTCCGAATCCAATAAGGTAACAGACGTATATAGTAAATCTTGTTTATTTTTCTATTTTTGTTAAGAGTATATTTATTTTACACGCTCCAAAATTTCGTAAAACTCGCTACCTACTTTGAAGTGCGAAGTGAAATTTATGTTTAACGAAACCGAGAAAAACTATCTACTCGTGTGATTTCGTTAACTGTAAAAAAATACACGTGAGGCCTCCTTATACAAGTCCTTGTAGGGTCTAGTGTTATTTGGCTGCGGTTTTCTGTAAGGTGGAGGTACTTCCCCAGTTGGGCTCTGCTCTTGATCTGGAATGACATCCGCTGTGCTGTGCCCTACCACACAAACCGAGATGACATTCACAGTGCCCTACCTCTCTTTTGGACTTAGTTTCGGGACATACCTGGGTCCACCCTAAGCCCTATTCACGCACCCCCTCAGTCCCTTTTATCGTCCTGCCTTCAATATGTCAAGCTTTCGGGGTACTAACTAGTTGTATGGAGTGATCAGTCTAACTTATTTATCTACGCTAACAGTACCCCTAGTGTAAATTTTATGGACATCATAACGTGACGAACGCGTTTGCGTTAAGTCTCATTTTGTATAGGATTTTGAGTTTCCAAAACGTCCCGCTTGGCGCGCTCTTTCTAAATCCAATACAAAATGAGACTAAACGCAAACGCGTCACGTTTCAAAATCGAATTTAGTTACACTAGGGGTACAGATAAAAATAAGTATAGAGATAAGAGACTATTGCTATGTGTGTGGACAATCGCCCTCGAATAGGAAAATTGTTTTAGACAACGAGAAATTTAACAATCTATGCCAGTGAAAGCAAATAGATCGAAAGCCAACTCACCCGGTCTCTGCACGACGAACAGCTTGTCGGTACCGACACTCTTGATTAGCGAGTTGATGCTGCAGTGGCTTCGGCGAGGGTTAGCACACAAATCGACAGTTTTTACGTATTTCTTAATTTTCACGACGCACGAGCTAGCGCATACGACCATGAGCAGCCATCGAAATCATCTACCTTCAAGTGGCGATTTGTTAGACCTGTACCCCAAAAGCATAAAATTGTTGTAGTAATTCACCGAATCGCATTTCACCTTGAATGAAAAAGATATCACTGGATTTTTTTACTTGACGCACTTTTTCCCGTAGCCTTTGACATTAGTATAATTAATTTGTAGTATTTAATTTTTCGTGTAGTATGTTACCGAAGAGGCATTTCGCCGCGATCGACGTTTGTTTGGGACTCTATTTAACTTGATACGTTAATTTGATGCTTGCAATAAAATTAAGTGTTTTTTTTTAAACACGTTTTGTACTTGTAGGATTAAGCCTCAAGTGCTATCAAACTCATTAAAATTTTATCTATGTGACGTTGACGTTGCGTTGAATCACGTCGCCAATACAATATCGAGGTGAAATGCGACTAAAGTAATAAAGGATTGAGTCACAACGCGATGTTTAAATGTACGGTCGAGGTGAAATGCGACTAAAACTTATAGCCACTAGAAAAAAAAAACTATTGAGACACAATGCGAAAATTAAATATGAGATCGATGTGAAATGCGATTCGGTGAATTACTACAACAATTTTATGCTTTTGGGGTACAGGTGTAACAAATCCAAGTGGCTTTTATAAACGTCAAAAATATTCGAAAAAGTACCCTACCTACTATTGCTAATTAATGTGTTCCATTTTACGATATAGAAATGACATGTCTCAAAAAATAACAAATAAAACTAAACTAGATATGGTGTCCGGAACCATCAGGGTGTCTGCTTTCTTACGTGTCATTAATACCTACATATATCTAGGTTTTAGGTCACCACTTTATTCCACGTAATCGCACAGATTGTTAATGTATCGTGAGCTTTGGCCAATAATTATGTTCAATTAGCCCGGCAGTCAAAAGACGTTGCAATGCGTTATGTAATGTTGCCTGGGGGCTTTCTTGGACGTATGTAATTTTGTTCAGTTTTGTTAAGACAAAAAGTAAAGCCTGACCAGATTGGCCCTGAGATGGTATCGTCACTAGCAGCTTACATAAGGCAGTAATGTTCGTAAGTCATATATAGTCAAATAAAATGTCAGCTTAGCCAACGTGCCAATCGTTAATGCTCCGTAACGTACCCTAGTCATCTCTCTTCTATGTATATTAGTGCGACAGTGACAGTTGCGCGTGCGACAGTGACAGTCAACGACTAATTTCAAAGCATTGTCAATTGGAATAGTGCGTAATTATTCGTCCTTAACGGATTTAACTGTTCTGTTACTTTCACAGTTTCATGAAAATTTATAAAAACTAAAAACGGCGATATAAAAGTGGGGGGAGGGAGGGAAACAATAACATCTCGGCGTGTTTCTACTTCTATTTATTCTTATAAACTTAATAGCTATATGCATGCCAAGTTTCGTGGATTCTGCCGGATGGGACCTATGACCTATAGGACATTATTACACAAATTGATGAAGTCCCACAGTAAGCAATAAGGCTTAGTGTTGTGAGTACTTAGACAACGATACATATAATATATAAATACTCAAATACATAGAAAACACTCATGACTCAAGAACAAAATATCTATGCTCGTCACAGGAATAAATGCCCTTACCAGGATTTGAACCCGGGACCATCGGTTTCATAGGCAGTGTTACTACTCACTAGGCCAGACAGGTCGTCGAACTTGTACCCGCAGATCTTAGACTATTTCATGAAATGCTTCATTTATTATATTAACTAACACAAACGGGACTTAATAATGTGTAAATTGTGTGTTAATTAATAATGTGTAAAAATCTTGAAAGTTTAAATCAGTGTTTTGAATGAATGAATGAATGATGCTTTTATTCGAAACTTTTGCTCCATTTATAGCAAGTAACTTAGCAACCTTAATGAAATACACGTAAATCTTAATTAACAGACAATATTTCCGTATACATCGTGTTTATTTTCGTTAATTTCAAGGGTGTATTCCTGAGCTTAAATTAAGTAACTTTCTCAAAGACATCGGTATTCTAATTAACTCCATTTTGGAGTTAATTAGAATACCGGAATTTTATCTGATAAGGCCCTTACAAGCTTGTCCCTAGCAAGGCCCTAGCAAGCCTTAGGGTATGTTTACATATTGATTAGTATTTAGTACGGGTTAATAATAATACGGGAAGGAGAGTAAAGAGGGTTGGTCCGAAAGCTGTATGTTGCTCCGGCTTGATTCGTGCGTTTTGACCATTATTTATATGTACCATTGTGAGGTACATTTAAATGATCAGTATGGCCATGAAAAATATTATAGTTTTTTTTTTACTTTTATTGTAAGCTGGTTTTACTTTAAAAATCAAAGTAGTAGTTTAGCGTTTAGGGTGTAGCCGGCTAACTAAAGCGATAGTAAATGAAAATAATCTGACAGACAGACGGATATGATGAATCTATAAGGGTTCCGTTTTTTGCCATTTGGCTACGGAACCCTAACTAGGTTCATATAGTAAAACAATATAATAGAAAAAATATGTACAATAAACAAACTAATATCCGTCATTCTGTGAGTGTAAACCAATAAAATCTCGTCACTGGCCTTAAAGTTCTCCAATTCCAATCTTCAACGAACCGAACGATGAATTCTGGCAGCGGGTGCTACTGCGGACTACGCGGGCTCACCAGGCGCAATCATATAACAACTTCAGCAGCGAATATCAAGAAAAAAAGTAGCTTCAATCATGCGTCTTCAGTTTTAAGCCATAAGAAAGGGCTGCAACAATCGTGCGTTCTTAGATTTCGGGTTGGAACCTAACCCAAGCCTCATTCAGTTACAAAAACCAGCGACGTACAAATAAGACTTGGATTAGGTTTAAACACAAGTAGAACTTAAAACTAATATACATATATATGTTTCTTTACCTGCGTTAGAGGCAGCCCATTAAGTACAAAGTAATTATCAACAAAAATACAGCATTTAAGATTTTGGAATAAAATTAAATAAATGTAATTTGAGTTATGCGATTCGCCTTCAAATAGTCGAGAAAACTCACCCGAAAAAACAAAAGAGGATCAAAAAGGGCATAGTTTTTTATTACCGGCCAGTACGCGCGGTAACTGCACCATGCACGTTTGCTATGCACTTCCAACATTGTCATTGTATCACACACTTGGTGTATAAAAAATATCTTGATCTGACTCCATAATAACACGGGAAACTCATTCAAATTGGACAAGCACATAACGGCAACAGTACTAAAACTGTCTTCACATAAACCACAACTTTACGGCCCGTTGAAAACAGTTGTTACACACATGGACGGACAAATTGACGGCTCAATACGTTAGCGATAGCGATCGGATGGCACTTGGGCGTAAGGCATTGTTTCAGCTGGGGAGTGTTCGTAATGGTAACTTAGCGCATCGCTTCGGGGAACCAAGGGGTCAAATGAGGAAGTCCCTTTTCCTCCATAGATAGTTTGACATCAACGTGCTATAAAAATAGTTTGCACACAAAATATCAAATTAAAAAAAAAAAAAATTAGCTATGATTGCCACCCGTTCCCAACTTCGCCTTATTTTTTTATGAAAATTATACTAAAACTTATTTCTTCCTTTTTTCTTATTTCTTTTATAATAGATAAATAAAATAAAAATAAGAATCCTACGATACAATTTATAGCGGAATTATAATAAATTAATAAATAATTAACTTTTTTATATTTGTGAGTGATTTCCACCTCACTACTTTAGGTAGTCTAGAAATATTTCCTTATACAAGCGATGAGAAAAATTGGTTTCATGTAATGTTTTTTTTATTTATTTTAATACATAATAATAATTAATAATAATTCAGCCTATACACGTCCCACTGCTGGGCACAGGCCTCCTCTCATGTGCGAGAGGGCTCGGGCTATAGTCCCCACGCTAGCCCAATGCGGATTGGGGACTTCACATACACCTTTGAATTTCTTCTCAGATGTATGCAGGTTTCCTCACGATGTTTTCCTTCACCGAAAAGCTAGTGGTAAATATCAAATGATACGATATAACGAATAACGAATGATATGATATAATGATATGATTTAATACATAGTCAACTTTATTTATTATTATAGTTTTTTGAGTAATACGCTGAAACATATCCATATTCACAGTTTTTTATTGCACTATTCATCATATATTTGCTTACGCTGTACAAGTTAATAGGTACAAAAACACATATATGTATTATTGGCCGGTCCGTATGTAGATTGTGCCATTATTAATTGTTATTAAGTAAATGAGGTTCACGGTCCACTGGTCGAACTCTGTCAAGACAAAACGTTTCGAGAATTAGATCCAGCTCCTAGATCTATCTACGTAAACTTTCTCGCAATGATCGATCATTATACTTTTATGCAATACTGACCTGGCAAGCGGAAGATGCGAATTGATATCTCAACCTAAATCAGGAACAGCTCGTCAAACAATGCAGATTAAATAAGATAAGTTTCGTGAATTGCGAAACAAGTCTGAATAATTTCTTATCTATGAGAGAATTTTGTAATATAATTTATAATTGTGATACAGTTGAATACTAGTACGGGGAACAGATGTAGCTTACTTTATTCATGAAATGTTGATCATATATTATTTTATTGTAATCTAAACAGTGCAGTTAATTGACCAATTGTACACCTTATTATATTGACTTAGGGACTGGAGTTGGCCATGTAACTGTACTGTGCTATATCTACTTGCTAAGTTAATTAATAACTATATCTATGTAAACAAAAACGTAAGCAAATATTGTCCTTTATTACTGAATAAAGATATTTATTTATTATTTATTTATTTATTATACATACATATATATGAAATCATGCAGATGAACTATTATTATGTTATTGCGAATTTTATAAATTATATTATTATTATATTATAATTAGGTGTTCATTTATAAGAAATGTTCCAATTCGTGGAAAATATGTCCATCGTTTTGAAAATGAAAATTTTAGATTTAGTTACCAATAGTCTAGGTAAATAAAACTCATTAAATAACAAAGAATAAATTAACAAACATAGGTTTATGTACTTAAATATCGTAAGTTTGTTTATTTGTTCTTGTTATTTAATGAGTTACGCGTACTAATTAATATCAACAATTTTAATTAAATTTCAAAGCGTCTTGATTTGAGAGACTGATTTGTTTTTAACAAATTAGTACCGAGATAATAATAGTATATAAAATAAGTAAGGTGAGGTTAAGAGAAACATACTTTATCTTACCCTATTTTTTGTATGCTCTGGGCAAGAGATATTATGATTTTATTTATGCATGCTTAATTTTTGATATATATTTTTTTCAATTTGTTCAATAAATGTTTGATTATTTACAGTAACAATATACATAATGGATATATAATGGTCCGTGGGGTCCCAGTGCGCACAAGTTTTTTGCAGAAATTGCGAAGCATCTGGTTGACGTAACTAGTGACCGACGAGCTGGCGGCTTCCTCGCACAACATATCAGTATTGCGATACAACGAGGAAACGCCGCCAGCATCCTTAGTACAATGCCTCAAGTCAAGTCTATTTTAGATATAAGCTAGTTATAGTGATCATCTGTATATATCCAAATTTAATTTAGATGTTTTTAAATATCATTGATTATAACTAGGATTTATGTTCCTACAAGTAGAATAGAATAGAATGGAATGGAACGGAACGGAACGGAACGGTATGGAATGGAACGGAACGGAACTGAACCGAACTGAACCGAACAGAACCGAACAGAACCAAACAGAACCGACCAGAACCGACCAGAACCGACCAGAACCGAACAGAACCGAACAGAACCGAACAGAACTGAAAAGAGATGATTGTCGATGTACAATTGTACATCGACAATCATCAAACCAAAAAACAACTGATGCCACAATAATGGCTCCTCTATACGATGGCCCGGCGCTGGACCAGCGAGATGGCCATGCGATGGCCATGGCTCCTCTTCACGATGGCCTAGCGCTGCCCGCGCTGGACCAGCGAGTTGGCCATGCGATTGTGATGGCTCATCTACACGATAGCCCAGCGGTGGACCAGCGAGATGGCCATGTGTAGTTTGAAATGCATAAGTACAGTACAGTATGATATAGCTTTGGAATGAGCCACGTGTAGATGCGTACTATCTTCGTTAGCCTACCTTTGATGTGCGGACGAAAATTCGACACAGTGGCCATCCCATCACCATCCCGCCGCGCACTAAGCCATCCGACACCACTACGCTCTCCACACGCTGGCCCATCTTATTGGACCAGTATTATGGCCCATCGCGTAGAGGAGCCATGATAAGTCACGCGACTATTTCCATATAAATTACTGTTGACGTTTTATATCAACGATTTTCATCTTGGCTAGGCCCTCAGCACTAATCACAAGGTGAAGCTGCCCTTTTCGAAACCTCGTTAAAAGTATTTCTCTAACCTCGTGTGTAGCATTTCTAAGCACAAACTGTCAAGTACGCTTGCCTCATAATGCCGGAATGATGGAATGTCCGTTCATCTTGGATGTCAATGAGTTTGGTAATAAGCGGTATAAAAGTATAATACTTATAGCTATGTAATAATAAACAGAAGTTTGAGTTGATCAGGAATGAGTAGTATCTGTGAGGGGGCAGAGGGATGGAGCGCCACTCAACTGTGGTGCAAATGAAAATGCAGGTACCAGGACGACGAGGGTATTTATTATTGGAATAAAAAGGTACCTGTAACAATATAGGCACGAGGTTAGCCCTCAACTACACACGTATATAAACACTTTGGCGGATTAGGTACTAAAACATTATAAAACTTATATAGGCACTCTGGAGATGCTCTTAGAGATATTATTCGATAATGCACTGCACTTTCGATCACAACACAACAATATCACAATCACGAGGTTCGAAAATATAAGTCCTGCGTAGACACACTGGCACCGTCCCACCTCCAACGGACTAATGTAAAAGCGGGCGCAGCGGCGGAAAGCGCCGAAATTTTGAAACGTAATAAATATAAGAGCCTCGGTAGAGAGTACCATTTTGTACCTTTTGGCGTTGAAACTCTAGGTCCATGGGGTCCCAGCGCGCACAAGTTTTTTTGAGAAATCGCGAAACGTCTGGTTGACGTAACTGGTGACCGAAGAGCTGGCGGCTTCCTCGCACAACGTATCAGTATTGCGATACAACGAGGAAATGCCGCCAGCATCCAAGGGCCTATTTTAGATATAAGCTAGTTATAGTAATCATCTGTATATATCCATTATGTATATTGTTATTGTCAATAAATACAATTCCACGAATAAATGCCCTTACCAGGATTTGAACCCCGGATCATCGGCTTCATAGGCAGGGTCACTACCCACTAGGCCAGACCGGTCGTAAGTGATGTAGTGTAGTGTAGTGTAGTATAATAATGTTGGAATATAGGGATGATTATCGATCAAAGTTTATTAGGATCAAACTGAAAACCAGCGAACGGGATTCCAGGAGGGATTTGAATTTGAAAAGGGAATTTAGAATTTGTATGTGCCAGAAATAGTAGAGAAGTAGATAGTGTAACGTTACACGTACGTACCGTTACAGTATGACCTCTAATATGTCACCCAGTATTCTATATTTCTTATACGAAGAGTGTAAATAAATCACTGTTAAGTATGTAGATTCTTGGCTTAGCTAAACAAGTACTTTAGTGGTTTTAAACAAAAGAAAACCTTTGAAAGTTAAGTCACACTGAGGACGAGGGCTGAATAGAAAATTATCAATGATGTCACACGACCTTTAAGATTATAATTGATGATTTTCTACTCTTCAAACCTATCTAAGCTGGACATTGGTTTTGTGCTAAATGCGTGGTAGGAAAAGTAAAAGCGATGATAGTGATGTAGCAGAAATGTGAACTATTGTTCACAAATTGTACTTTATCACAGCTGTCTTTATTCAAATAACCCTTTTCCGGGCCACACCAATCTACAGGGTTTTCCCAAAAAATCCAAATATCCATTTAACTTTGATGATTCATTTTTTGAAGATAAAGTCACATTTCACGAAAGCGCAATGTGATCACCACACTAACTTGTAAAGGCTCTTTTTAGTCTTTAAAAACTGATGATAAAGTGACATTTTATCCACAAGAGTGGGAAAGCTATTTAATGCAAATTTTGAGTTCTATCCTTATGTTGGCTAGTCGAATACTTTTTAGAGATGATATTGAGTGAAATATTTAATAATGTTCATTGATATTTGATTTAAGTTTTCTTTGCGTTGATGTGGTGAAAATTTTTGTCCATCAACTTTGCCCCCATGAAAAACAAATTACTATTTCCAAATTAGTGCTACCATTTATCGGAGAACCTTTTACTATTTGAAGTCGGCTAAAAGTGAACGCTATCTCATATTCGAAAGGTAAACTGTAAGAAGCGATTAGATGGCCGGTAAAAGTAGAAATGCTAACGATATCGAGTCGTGATTATGGCGGCATTAGGGATTCGAGATGTCTAGGAAGTCTAGTCGTGTGGGGTCACGAAACATCAGTTACTTGGTAAATTAGAAACAGATTTAACTAAACAAATCAAATTATTTCATAAAAGTATTATTATTTGTATTATTTATTATAGGTAAGTAAAAAGTAAAAACTGTACTAAGGTCAATTTCTAGAAAAGAGCGTCTACAAGCTCTTTCGTCGCTTTTACTTTTGCTTTTCATTGAAGGTCGATAGAACAGAAAGACTAAAGATCTTCTTTTCTGACTAAGCACAGTACGAATACAAATACATACTAGATTTCACGCCCTATTTACGCCCTATTTAATAGTTATAAACTTAAATATATATTATATTTATATGATTCTAAATTTAATTATCAATAATTTTTCAGACTTTTCTTTTACATGCACCTAATAAGTTTCTAGTTCATCTGGAAGTGGGTTGGATTTTTGATCAGGTCAGTCACAAAAATTCTGTTTTTAAACGTTAATTCATCAATAACTGTTTGAATAAATGTGCCAAATTTCATGTGTGTAGGTTAAATAGGTTTCAAGTTGGGAAGGGATCAAAAGGAGCTCGTAATGGGTCGTGTTAAGTTACACACGGTGGCGTCGCCAGTTCCTTATTCTTTGAACTTGGATGGACACGCTGGACGATAGAAGTTTGTAATAAATAAAAATAAACTACTTACATATAAAACTCTCCTACTAACTTTAACATAACAGTGGGTAATACAAGTACCGCCGGACGGAAGCCATGGCTCCGGGCGCCCTGTACACTCCTGTCAACGGCCCGTCATAAGACTCATAAGTGAGCTACGAGCGATCGGGTTCAGCTGGAGTGAGGCCAGAAGGCGAGCTGAAGATAGGAAGGCGTGGCGCGAGCTTGTGAAGGCCTTTTGCACCTCTTAGGACTTAGGACACACACTCGCCTTAGGACAACAACAACAATATAAGTTTAGACAATCTGCAATTAAAACATATTATATTTTGGTGATAGTAAATTAATACAATTTGCAAACCTGTGATATTAACTACCGATGAGGACCGCAAGGTGGTATGGAAGAGTAAGGACGCACCACGGGCGGTTCTATAAGGCCCACACGGGACCTGGCGTAGACCTGCCTGCGTCGGTGAGCTTCCTATGCATAATGATGCATTTAGGATGCTGTTCAGGTTGCCGCGGTATTGTAGTGCCTCAGCGATGTTTGCTGAGGCAAGAACAGACTGTTTTTCCGCCATCATGAGGAAGCGATGCGCGTCACTCCTCACTCGCAGCCGAAGCAGCACGAACAGCATCCTAAGTACGCTGGCGCAGCGTTGGGACTCGCCCCTAGTCAAGCGGTACGTGCAGCTACACTCACCTGTTGCTGTGCCGCCGCGAAACTTATAAATATTATGTAATGTTTTGTTTTGTTTGTTTTGCCCAATTGTTTGTTTTGTCTAATTAACTGTAATACTAACTCTAGATACATAAGTCATTGTGACCTAACCCTATGGACGTCAAGTTCGAAATAAATATTTCAATTTCAATTAATATTACTTCAATAATTTCCGCTCAAGTATAGCTTAAATAAAAAAAAACTTGGTAACAAATTTAACAAAAAAACGAGTAAAAATTCTGCAAACGAGGAAAAACTTATTGTTCGGTTCGTTTAGGACTGTTAATTGAAAGATTAATTAATTTTACTTTTGTGTTACCGAAGAGTAGAACAAAGGGAAGGGAGGGTACATTCCTATCACGATGTCAAACGATGGCATTCATGACATAAAGGGCATAATTACCCTCTTTTTGACCTAATCGTTGACTGACGCTGGCATTAAAACGCCTTTTTTTCTTTTTTTTTATAAATAATAAATAAGGGCCGTAGCAAAGATGACAATGGTTTATTGGCAATCGCCAATCGAAAAGTAAAATTGTATCGCAGCTCAAGAAAATTAATAAAATCACGAGAAATAATTTGTGTTGTTTTGTAAATTGGTATGGTATAGTACCTTGTGGTCGCCAGATAAATATACTAAAAGTCCTCGAGGGGTTTGTGCTGAGGGTGTAGGGGGGTTTCCCCCACTACTTCCCTTAACTTCTGAAACATTGGTTCAAAAAATAAGAAAATAATCGTGAAAGAAAAGCTTAGTAAAGACTTTCAAGGAAAACTATAGCGAACCTGATGGTCTAGCTGTTTTTGAGTTTTTGCAAAAAGTCTATTTTGTTGGACGGGTAACTACGGAACCCTACACTTAGCACGGTCCGACATGCTCTTGGGCGGAATTTGTATATTTGGTCAGCGGGTAATTAAGACGTTTTCTTAAATTGCCTATGTTTTGTCTCTGTGTTAACTTAAACACCTTTTAGCTCCTAGAGTATTGATCGTGGAGTAAAAATAAACACAACTAAATTTGTAGGAAATCTGTTTTAAAACTTTCGTCCCGGATAATTCTAATGCTGTTCGCTACGATATTCGAAATAAGAATAATTATAATTGTGCCGACTTACAAAACTACACGAATTATTTTCCCCGATTTTCTTGAGCTATCGGAATGACAGACAGAATGACAATTTTTGGATGTTTTTTTATAAAAAATGTTCACCATGTTTTTTAAATCTTCACTCGAAAGAAAAAGACCATACTGTGGGTGCTATCTTGAACAAGTTTATAAAAACTTATGTAGACCGGTACGACATTTACTATAGGAAAATATTGTGAAGAAGCCGGATTAATCTCAATAGTTTGCCCCTCTCAGAAGCTTTCGTAAAACTGTGTGGATGCGCCAATTTCTGGTTGCTTTAGGGTGCGACCCATTAAGATAATGAGGACGTTGAAGGTAATACATTTATAATAACAAACCTTGTGTATCGTTTAGCAGTCTTGTCAAAGAAAGCATCAAACAAAAACTAGGTAAATAAATGAAATAATTTAAATTCAACTACAAAACAAACTAAACATTATGCGACATTTTCTTTGCCAATGAATACATATTCCATATTTCGGTAAAAGTACCTATGTAAATGTATATTGGTGTATAATACCGTAGGCAAATTCTGTTTGTTTATTTTAAATGAAATGAAAATATTTAATTTAATTCAGACACCAAGTATCCATATTTTTGTCTAAAAGACTGTGTTAGTAAAATAACAAGAAAAATCTTAAAAATAAAGTTAACATTAATGTTAGTGGAACACATAATGCTCATTGGATCTAACATGCATTGTCATCCAGTGAGTTATAAGAGGGCTATCCACCCTTTCCGCAATCACCCTCAGGAGAGTGTTGGTGCTGCCCCGCACGCGGTCCCACAGGGACGCCACCCTCTTACGCAGCACTGCGTGGAAACCGTCTGTGCTCCACTCAGCGAACATTGCTGACGCGCTGCAGCGCCAGGGCAGCCCCAATAAACCCCTGAAAGCGTTGTTGTACTGGACACGCAGAGCACTAAAGGTTTTTTGGGTGTAGTTGCTCCACAGGTTGCACGTGTACAGGTTTTGGCAGTAGGTTTTAAATAATGTAATTTTTACCTCACGGGAACAGCGAGCAAACCTGCGTGACAACATGTTACCCCTAACCGATAGTGCTCTGCGTTCCCTCTCCAGGTCTTCATTATCTTTTAGAGTGTCTGTGACCCAATGGCCCAAATATTTAAATTTTGTAACTGTCTGAAGAGGAGAACCGTCTAGGTTAATAGGTGGTATAGAATACGTTTTAGTACCAGACTTAAAGACTAAGATCTCACTCTTCTTGACATTATATTTGAGCCCGTGGGCCACAGAGTATCTCTCACATATACCCAGCAAGACTTTTAATGCGTTTATTGAGGGGCTCAGCAGCACCATATCGTCGGCTCTACGGCATTTTAATCTACACGTTCGCGCGTTTCATGGCCCCAATCGCGCTGCCATTAATTTCGGATGGCTCTTCGTTGCATAACGTCATTGTGGTCATAATGGCCGACGCAATAATGCCTTATTTAATAAAGCACATAATTATTATTATTACTAGCGCCATGTTAGGCCATGATTACGATGTTAATGTTGACTCATCTCGCTTAATATGTTGATAATTGTGATTGTTATGTTACCGGTTAATTTGTATGGTCTTATCAGGAATGTTCGCCCAAGCGCACACGGACGATTTTCACGCGATAATGCGTAAAAAAATCACGTCGCTAATGGGTCGCGTAAGGGAAAGTCGAAACAGCATTCTGAAGGTGATTGCGGACAGATTTAGCTGCCCCATAATGTGGCATTGGATGGAGCAGGTCAGATCTACTTTGACCTGTGTCAAGTAGGTCTGATTGGCATAGTATAACCTTTGTGAATAATATAGGTTTTAAGTTAATTTTACTAACCATATATGGACTTCTGGGTCTGAAATAAAGATATATTTATTTATTTATTTATGGTCAAAAATTCTTCATCTTTTTATTTCTTAAATGCAACCTTATTATTTGTGCCATTTTCAGCCAAAAGGGTACTTGTTATCGGTTGTCAATAAGACGCTATTTCCATATAGCTTTAGTTTGATATCAACCTTATCGATGAGGTATCTTTTGGTTGAAAAACGTCACATTTGTTGTTTTACAGAAATATTCATTGGGATAACTTCATACTTTAGCCACACTTACGCTACGTATTACACTAAACTTATCAAGGCATCTTGCATATTACTGTTTTTAGTTTAGTAGATATTAAGAACCTATACTTGTGGCAATTTTTAAAATTATTCCGTTTATCAAAGTTAACCCAATACACTTTATATTTTTTGTTATCGTCAGACTGAAGTTGATATTTGTATCTAAGTATGTTTAACTATGTATTATAGAGATACAAAAACAAAGAAAATAATCCACTATGGGGCGCATCGATGAAAAAGCAGACATTCGTAATTTAAGGGAAAAACGTATTTAAAAAAATATTACTCGATAGAAAATAGTACATAAACTTTAAATTAGGATGTTTTTTCTAAATAAGACATATTTGAAGCAGGAAAAAATTAAATGTGTCTTTTTGTATGGGACCCAAATTTAGGTACCCTATTTCAAGGAAACTAAGAGAGACCTCGTCTTCTAACCTTCAGCATATTATTTTCCTTCTTTTATAGAGAACGAATGAAGAACGAAGAAATAGCCTAGTTTTGTAGATTTCCGTTTTCTTGCATTGTCCATTCAAAAAGTCACCAAATATGGACATTTACCCTGAATCGCTGCCAAACTTCGGTTTTATAGGAAGTTTCCTTTTGGTACTATTATTTATTCTGTAGTACTATTATTAATTCTGTAGTTTTACCTATAACCATAATCAATAATCTGAAGGCCTACCGCCAATATAAAAAAATCGAAAATTAACAAACCATACTCAATTCAATTCAAATATACTTTATTCATGTAGGCCTAGCAACAAGCACTTATGAATAGTAAGACAGTATTACATATAATTATCTTAATCTAATTATCAGAGCAATTTATTGATGTTGTAAATATTATTCCATATATAATACTAATGAATATAATTCATAGATCAAATTTAATACTAAAACTTTCACAAAATACAGTCATACAAAAAAAAATGTATAAAAAATACTTGTCTAGATTGTTTCTAGAATAAATTCTAAATGTCAAACAAATATAATAAAAACAACAAAGGAAATACATGCATTGGAATATCCATTTCATCATCATTATTCAAATATAATAAATAATTAATCATTTCGAATCACAATTAATCCCACGTTGTTTTATCATTCATGTAGTCTTGTGTGGTATAATAAGCTTTAGAAATAAGTTTACGCTTTACATGATTCTTAAATTTATTAATTGGTAACTCAGTAATATGGTTTGGAAGTTTATTATAAAATCTCACACAATTACCCATGAATGATTTTTTAATTTTATGGAGCCGAGTGAAGGGCACGGCGAGCTTATGTTTATTTCTAGTATTAATATTATGAATGTCACAATTTTTCTTAAAATCGGCAATATTTTTATGCACATACAGAACATTCTCATAAATGTATTGACAGTGCACTGTCATGATGTCAATTTCCTTAAATTTATCTCTCAGTGAGTCTCTATGGTTCATTTTATATATTGCTCGAATAGCCCTCTTCTGCAGAACAAAAATGGTATTTATCTCTGAAGCACCACCCCACAGTAAAATACCATATGACATAATGCTATGGAAGTAACTAAAATATACTAATCGAGCTGTTTTGACATCAGTTAACTGACGGATTTTGCTTACTGCAAAAGCTGCAGAACTCAGTCTATTCGAAAGAGTAGCAATATGGGGACCCCACTGGAGTTTAGAATCTAAAGTTATACCAAGAAAAACTGTACTATCAACTAGTTCCAATTCCTCATCCTTCACAATGACACTTGTCTGTACATGCCTTACATTACTAGTGACAAACTTAATACATTTAGTCTTATTCTCGTTTAACAATAAATTATTAACATTGAACCAATTTACTACTTTAGAAATAGCATCGTTTACATCATTGTAAGCTTGTTGCTGTCGTTTGACTTTGAAAATAAGTGAAGTGTCGTCTGCAAACAATACTATATCATGGTGGGTCTTTACAAGGAATGGCAAGTCATTTATGTAGATAAGGAACAGGAAAGGTCCCAATATTGACCCCTGTGGTACACCCATAGAGACCAATGACCCTGGTGATCGCTGTCCATTCACATCGACCCTTTGTATTCTACCATTTAAGTAGGACTTAAGTAAATCCAGTGCCGCTCCTCTAACTCCATAATAGTGTAGTTTCCTGATTAATGTTTCATGACAAACGCAGTCGAAGGCCTTAGACAAATCACAGAAGATACCTATAGCATCTCGTGACTCCTCCCAGGCATCGAAGATATGCTTAATTAGCTCAACACCAGCATCGGTTGTCGAGCGACCCCGTGTAAAACCAAACTGCTTATTATGCATTAAATTATTGACGTTAAAATGTCGTACTAATTGAGAAAGAATTAATTTTTCAAAAATCTTACTGAACGTTGGTAGCACAGATATCGGTCTAAAGTTAGTGGGGTCAGAGTTGCTACCCGATTTAAATAAAGGAGTTATTTTACTATGTTTCATTAAATCAGGAAACTCGCCGCAATCAACACTGTTGTTAAATATAATTACTAAGTCAGGCGCTATAATTTCTACTAAGGATTTGACAGCATGGACAGAGACTCCCCAGAGGTCATTCGTTTTTTTGACATTAACCGAATTAAACGCCTTTACTACATCGGAGGTACAAACACGTTCAAAATGAAAATCTCCACAACACTATGGAGCGTTATCTTTTAATAGAGTAACAGCAGATGAGGGTGATGAATTTAAATCCTTAGTTGTGAAAACTGGTACGTCAGTAAAAAAAATTTCAAATTCTGTAGCTACTTCTAAATTGGAATCTATAATTTTGTTATCAATATTTAGTTTAAAATCATTCACTCTGTGTTTCGAGCGACCAGTCTCCACATTGATTACTTTCCAGGTTGCTTTAATAATGTTGGTACTATTTTTTATTCTTTGACTTAGATAATTTCGCTTAGCTATATGACAATCTATTTTAAACTTTTTCGAATATTGCTTGACATGTTGTTTAAATTCATCACTCGTGTTAAACCGCCGTTCCTCATACAAGGCATACAGTGCACGTCTTCGTTGATGTAAGTCCGCAGTAGCCCACTCACTAAAAACTGATGCACCACTAACTACGACCGATTTTGAAGTAAATATCGCATTATAATGATCCATAAAAGTGTGAAAGAATGAATTATACATACTATTTGGACCCATATCGGAAGACAAAAAGGGTAGCGCCTGAACTAAACTTTGCTTCATTCTTTCTACGCGGTCCGAGGTTACTGGTACAAAAGTTATTTGTTTTCTCAAAGTATTTTTCCTTAATGTCTCAAATACCATTAATTGACCTAAGTGGTCTGATTCTAAATTACTGATAACTTTTTTAGTAATAGGAACAATATCAGTGAAAATATTATCTATACAGGTTGCACTAGTAGCAGTCACTCTAGTAGGCTCCATAAACATGTGGTTGAGATTACCAGATTTGAATAGATTCAACAATCTACAAGACATTGTTGAATTTTCCAAAATATTTACATTAAAGTCGCCGCATATAAATAATTTCTTACTAGAAGATGATATTTTAAGTAGCACAGAATCCATTACACTTTCAAATATTTCAAAATTACTTAATGGCGGCCTATACACACAGACAACAATAAATTGCTCCAATTCTACTGCACTTAGTTCTATAGTCCGTTCAACAGACATGGATACAATATCCTTACGTTCCTTAAATTTTAACTGACTATTTAATATAATTAACGACCCACCATGTATGGAACTAATTCTGGTGAACGAACTTCCCACCTGATGATTATTAAATTGAGGCATTAATTCATTATTTGTTAACCAATGTTCAGTAATACATAAAATATCAACATAAAAATCGTTCATAAAAAGTTCAATCTGTAAATCTTTTCCTCTAATACATTGAATGTTTTGATGCACCAGGTGGATATACTTTCCATGTTTACAGTATTTTTCATTATATTTATTTAAAACTAAATTGCCAGAGACAGAATCTTTTGTCTTAACAGCTAGTTTAAATCATTGGTTATGACTGGAACCAATTCCAAGCTCACACTGGGCTGCTCAATAGGAGCAGAGTTGTCTGCCAAATTCTTGGCAGAAATGTCAAGTAAATAGGATAGCGATAAAGCTATTTGTCTCTTGTAATAATTTGAAAGGTAACACTTACCTTTAGTCAAAAACACCATAGGCATATGGTATTTACTAACAAATTTGTTAGTGTCAATTATGATAAACTTACTACTATATGTACAAAGATTATATAGAGATATATTCAACTTATGTCTAATGTTATTTTCTGCCTCTGACATTTGCTCACAATAGGGGAATGTGAAAATAATAATTTCATGCACTGCAAGTGAATTTAACTGTTCAAAGTATTTAAGTAAATTATTTTTGTTCACATTTCCCCTATTACCCATAAGAATTAGCAGTGTTGTCTTAGAATTAATATTACTGTCATTTAAAATTTGTTTTAAGATATTTTCAAAGCTACTGTGAGGCAATAAATGTTTTGTCAATCCCCTTTAATTTTTAGACAGACGGACGGACAGACATGTAAGCTTTGTAAATAATAGGATTCTATTTGTCACCCTATATGGGTATAGAATCCGCTAAATATTTATTTTATTTTATTTTGAAATCAATTTATTATTTGAATTTATTTTATTTTATTTTGATTAAATAATCAGGCGATAAAACCCATATTAAAAATACCCTATAGACTAGTAGGTAGGTACATATAAATTTCATATACTTACTTAAAACTAAACATTTTTATAGTAATAGTATTACATAGTGATATATAAGCAATATCATCGGCGAAACAAAATGCCACAGACTTCGCTGGTTCGGCCGTTTACTGAGGATGGGTGAGGATGAGGATCGGGGTGTTAAGAGACCTAATTCGGGACGACCGACTGGTCGCCGTCCAGTGGGTCATCGGCCCAGATACCGCTGGAGCGACAGTGTACAGGCGGATCTGTGCCAACTCAAAGCCGAGAACTGGCAGGAAGTGGCACAGGACCGGGACAGGTGGCGTTCTCTCGTTTTGGAGGACAAGACCCTCTTTCGATCACTGCGACACAATAGTTAGTTATTACATAGTGGCTCCGTTGAATCGTCTATCTTATGTCGGATTCGGCATATTGCCCCGGAACCTCCGAAACACGACACCCTTCGGCCAGAAATAATAATGTGATGGTACGATGCATGGTCAAATTATTATTTTTTGTCCTGACCTCTGAATATGTCACAATTTGTACCAAACACACGCGAACGCGATAATTTTGCCATGTCGCAACAATGCGGCCACCATTAACTTGCCAGTTGCGAGAGCCGCGTGATTCTGATAAGGAACTCATGACTCGTGTCAATCTCGGATCGTCATGACTTTTGACATGTGACCAACTGCAATGGGCAACTGCAAACCACCTCATTGTACTTCCTAGTGCAACTTGTAGGGCTACCACAGACGGATCTTCCATAAACAATATGGACTCCGAATGGCGATTTAAAGGGGCCCACTGATTAACAATCCGCCGGACGGTATCGGTATCGGCCTGTCAACTAGAACAAAAAGTTGACAGTTCCGAACAACTGACAGGCCGATACCGTCCGGCGGACTGTTAATCAGGCCTCTTAAGAGGAATTTCTTCCCGCGGACGCTCCGGCTATGGAATGAGCTCTCTGCCGAGGTTTTCTCAAGGGGGTACAGCTTTTCAAAAAAAGAGTGTACAGGTTTTTAAAGGGTCGTCAACGCGCATGTAACACCCCTGAAGTTGCAGGCGTCCAAAGGCTACGGTGACTGCTTACCAGCAAGCGGGCCGCATACTTATTTGCCACCGACGTGGTATTAAAAGAAGTGTAAGCTTGCCAATTGCCACTGTGTGGGCAGGAGATATCTCTACTTTACCCATTGATTGACAGGTGTTTACTCGCAACAAGAGTGTTTACGTTTCATCTTAACCTTCTTATATATTATGCATTGGCATTGCAACAACAAAACATCATCCGGGCTTTACAATCAGTCTTACCTCACTAATATCATTAGTTCGTAGCTAATTAGTGTTTGGGGTCACAGTTAAGATTGTTCACTTTGTGACCGTGACGAAAAATTATGGAAATGCTTTTGTAACAAAAATAGTCGGGATCCGTTTAAGAGCATATTCGGTATCGTGTATGGAAATTATTAGGATAAAGTAAAAGAAAAACATCGATCGTCTATGTCGGCCAACCCTCCGGACAAAAGTCAAAAAAATTTCGCGTCAAAAGTTTTTTCTTCTACTTTTTATAAATTAAACACAATTTTTGTTAGACCTTGCGCTCAATATTACGAAAGTATTTAATAATATTTTATATAAAAAGGAGTATAATTAAAGGTTATTTGATACTTTTGTGCACAAGCCTAGCCAAGATGGCAATCGTTGATACTAAACACCAATCGAAACTTAAATAATATTCATGTCATAAGTGATGCCGATGCTTTTTTTATGGTTCTGTTCTGTACCCAAAGGGATAAAACGGGACCCTATGTTACTAAGACTCCGCTGTCAGTCTGTCTGTCCGTCTGTCACCAGGCTGTATGAACGTGATAGTTAGGCACTTAAAATTTTCACAGATTATGTATTTAGTATTTCTGTTGCCGCTATAACAACAAATACAAAAAAATATGGAACCCTTAGTGGGCGAGTCTTACTCGCACTTGTCCGGTTTTTTTTTTGTTGGTTACGTCATAAATGCTGCAACTTTTACTACGGGACAAAAAAAATTACTCTCCCATAGGAAATTTTAACATCAGACCAGCAAAATGTATGAAAAAGCAAATTTTTTTTCGCGATTTGCGTGTTTGTCTCATAGTAAATGTTGCTCAGTATGACCTAAACATTAATGGGTCTCTTTCTTTGCCTTTCGTTCTATATATATTCATATATTTCTGTATTTATCGCCCCACTACTACAAAACGCCAATTAATAATTCGGTATGGAAATACTGGCATGTACATTTCATTCAAGCTAAATAATTACGGCTTGCCAATGAATTTGTCAGTCAATATTAACCTTTGGCTTTCGAAAGGCGATCGTGAGCTGTGGTTTATGAGTTTCAGTTACTTACAATTTTGCTTTAGGCGTAGGTACTCGATAATTTATTATAATAAGTAAGTATTCGAAGTAGAACCTGTCATAAAAATATTAATTTATTAAAATACAAATAGGTACCTTCTCTTTATTGCAACACCTCAATACAGTAAACAATACAATTAATAGTAAAAAAACTAGCTGTTATTAAAAAGCAATGTCTTCCAGGTGACCTTTAGGTAGCAGAAATACAAAAAATTATGTTATGTCAAGGTGTTCCAGATACAATAAAGGAAATCTAGTACAAAACAAAACAATATACCATAAACACAGGAATAAAATATATAATAAAACATAAATACACAAAAAGTATATTAAAATACACGGTACATTGCTATATGGAAAAGGAAGCAGATAAAATATCACGGAGTAGATAAAAAGTGAAGTGTAAGGAGTCTCGTGAAAGTATTAAGAGTTTGAGCATGCCTGAAGTCTAGAGGCAGAGAATCCCATAGTCGAACAGCTAGAAAACAATATAGAATGCTATCTTTTTTAACACTAAAATAGCCTATAATGTAAGATCATATTAAACCTCTCACATACTGCCACAGTGCCGTACATAGCACAATTTCATACACGTCGTTCACTTTTAAAATCAAGATCTTCGGCCGAAGAAGCACATACCACCAGCCATCGACGCCAGGGTTGGAGTCATAGCCGTTCACCCGCCGTCGCCCCTGCTCCTCTGTCGAGTGTCACCCATCTGCTGCGGACCCTCGACCAGTCAGGGCAGTACCGTATACCGGGTGCAAACCTAGACGGGCCTTAGACCACCCACGACCCTATTACATTTTTTTTATATAAGTATTTTATTGTGATAACGTGTTGGTAGTTCCTTATTTATTCCCTTAGCAACATCTAGACTAAAGAGTTAGCACGTGATCGTCAATACAAATAAGTTTTTGGCAAATATTTCATTTTTGGTACAAGCTTTTATCGCTGACTGTACTTTTTTTCCACAGGCATCTAATACTCATCGAGTCAATACTAAAAACCCCAAACACAATTAGGTTGTGTTGTTTTACCACAGAATTCCTATGGCTACCTCCTGTCTCCATCATCGGATCAGCTTGATGGTACCATAATATTGCATTGTCACCCGACTTACATATGTATGCAAATTTTCAGCTTCATCGGAAACCGGGAAGTGGGTTAAATTTAACTTGCAAGATTTGTCCCATACATACTAACAGGGCAAGTTAAATAAAAGCTTGTACAAAACAAAATGTTTTTTTCACTTCTAAATATTTTTCATTCTCCATGATTTTTTAATGTTTTCAAAATTTGCAAAACAAAAGTTTTTTTTTATAAAAAAAAGGGAAATTATAGGTTTTTAACCCACAATATACTTTGATGAAGCGATCGACATCAAAATCAAAGTGATTTGTTAAGATTTAGCCAGTGAAAACCGTTTTCTCCCGAAATGGAATTTCATAGAAAAAGTACCGTTATTTCGTTAGGATCGCAAAGCTATTCTTCCCCTTAACTCTAGAGAGTTACATTGCCGCCTATCAAAATAATTTAAATGTTTTTGTAACCATGTATTTAAAAAATCTAAAAGTTTATTCTATCAACCACAGTGGGGTCATGACCATGCATTCAATTAGCCACCATATTGACCATTGCTCATGTCAACCGCAAAATGAACGTACTCTTTGACATTCTAACATTGAAAGTTTTAGCGCTAAGATGCAATCAATTTGCACTTTTGCATGTCAATTTCGGCTAAATTTTAATGTTTAAAATTGAAGCCTTGTATAGGTATTAAATGTGCAATACAGCGCAGCTAGCACGACTGAAGTTGACGCTAGTCGAGCGACATAAGATGTTTCGTCTATATCACACAATACTATTTTGAAAGAGGTGAGTAGTTTATCTCGCGAGCGACTTGATTAGCGCGGAGAAAATGAAATGTGCTATACGGTGTGTTAGGAACAGAATAAAGAAAGACGGAATTAAGAATGAATTTTAACAGTACCTGCGGTCAGTTATACCTTCTATGATCTTCTTGGCTTTTCTTTTATCTCACTAATCAATGTCAGTCAGTGTCCACTCACAACAAATAAAATTTATAAGGCTCGAAATCGGAAGGGTGATACTTTAACTTTAAAATAAAATAAAATGTAGGCACGTTGTGTCAGCCCTCATAGGTTTTTGTCAAGTGGAATTCTCTCAATCTAAAACATGTCTGAATGACGTTTCGAATGATGGATTCTGGTAGAAATGACTGAATTCCTAAACACGTCGTGTCTTCGGCGGATCGTATGTTAAGGAATAGTTTTTTTTTGTTACTGTTTCTTAAACCTTTAAAAATACATCATAACTAACTCCCACACATTAACCGTGAAAATATGCTTTTGAAGTCATTCAAAGACGGATACCTTGTCGAGATATTTCGAAATCTAGAAACGTGAGAGCGTATCAGCCAAGTTCGCAAACTAATAAAGCAACAAATCATCTAGATTTAATATTAAAAAAAATACCATATGCATGAAATCTAGAGTATATGTAACCATTAAGAAGGAAGTAACTCTTTTCTTGAAGATTTAAAGGTTGTTTCGGTCCGAAATACCGCGGGCAGGGACAGTTCATTCCACAGTTTAAATGATATGAAATGAAATTTTTTATTTCAGGCAAGGCATAGAAGACTGATCTTAAAACAAACATACATATTATAACAATATATTTTAAAACTAAAGACTACAAACAGCTTAGTTTAGCAGTGCGAGGTAGGAAGTTTTTTGTAAAAACGCACAGTTGAGGACTGCCAACCATCTAAGCGGTAAAGATGGAAATGTTGTCACGCAGGGCGATGGCGGAAAGAAGTGGCACATTCCTCAGAGCACTCCCCGTTATACGTGCTAACTAAACCAAAATGTTCAATAAAAACATCTCAATATCCGTTAAAATCCGTTAGTTTACTTCCAATTACAATGTACCTTTTATTTAAGAAAGAAACAAATGTACACCGGTATATTCTTCAACAAATTGATGTAACAGTCTATATATAACCACTATCATAGAACTTGGCATATTTTCTACATTGATGTTTATGCGGGATCATGGTATTGCGCAATTAATCAATCATCAGACTGAATAAACTAAAATACTAGCGTAGAGAGCGTCGTGTCGAAATGAATCTGTTTTTCTTTTTGATGCATTTACTATTTGTAAACACACTCCCACTTGTCGGATGTCTGGCCCGTATTTTAATCTGATGTCCCAGTTGCAAGCAAATCGGTGTCGGGCAAGTGTGAATAGCTTCATTATAAAATGTTCTGCCACTGGGCAAATCCGGGTCCGACATGCGACAAGTGGGAACGAGCTCTAAGTGGGTCAAAAACTTTTTTAGTTTGTGGTTAAGGTTATATGACTTTCCTGTCCTGTGGACATCATAAGATAAACGGACTACAAAGCCTAATTTTCGTACTTCATCCTTTATCCTTACAGATGTCGGCGGCCGATCGTAATATCCGCCAGATCATGAAATTCCTAGGCATATCGTGAAACGTGAATATCATTATCATTGTATCGTTCCCTGATTCGACGATGCGGCTGGTGCCTTAGCTCCTCGGCTACCCGGGTCACGGCGGCGGCGATTTTCCAAAACTATGCCATTTTTTGAAGGCGTATGGCGCCCTCTGGCTACATATCCCTAAGGTTGAACAGATAGTCATTGTCATAATTTATTCATAAAAAATTTACACATAAATTTTCTAATACTTATAATAAAATATAGCATAACGTAAAATTAAATACTATTTAAGAAATAATAATAAATAAACAAAAAAAAATATGTCATATTGAGACTTAATTTCATTAAGAGGAAAATTGAAATTTAAAACTTAATTAAATTAAAACAATAACATTTCATTTATAAAGACACTTGACGTATATACGGCATTCCACACTCTGCTTTTCTGTCTCTTGCCGAATCGATACTGAGTTAGCTTGGACTGACTCGACATACTGCATTACGAGTACAACATGATTTACGCATTGCAAATTCGTATATCATTATCATACACCAACATGTATGCATATTTGTAGTACATGAGCGGCATTTTTACATTGAATCAACTTTGACCCTAACTTTCATTTTAAGCCGTACATAAATTTAGCCTGCATGTGTTTCTCAAACTCTACGTACACCCCAAAAGACTGACCTTTAAAAGAGATCAATGATTATGTTCGTGGTTGTCTATCTTGTTTTGGACACATTGACAGCATCAGATTAGACAGGTGGTTGCCATAATGCCAAGAAAAATAAATTGTTTCATAATAAAAATATTTGCTCAATATAACAAGTTTAAAAAAATATAAAACTCATAAAATATTTCAAGAAGATTATCGATTTTCGGCCCACTTGGTACTACCTCATTTAAAGTTCATACTATTCTTTTAATTTAGGTAAAACGCTTTTTTTAACGCAAAATAGTCATAATATTGGGGGTAATTGAAACGGAGATTAGAAATATACACCTATTAAAAATACATTTTATTGTTATTTTCCGTAATTCAATAAATTTCATTGAATGTGAAAGAAGGATTAAGATACATTTTCGTACAGATCATGTGTTGTCCAAGTTTTTAATTTTCTATATAAATTACATGTATACGTTCAATTTGACGAGGGCGCCCAATCGCTTAAGAGAATCGACGATCTCTTTTACATTTACAATATACAAAATGTTTTCTAAATTTCGAATATTATGTTGTAGGAATTATTTTTATACGAATATACATGGTCTCCTATGTTTAGATTATTTTATAATAAAATATATAAGAGGTAGGTATAATATCTTGTACTTCTTAAAATAATAACACTTTTGTATGTGCCAGTTTTATTTGATACTTGACTTTTGTAAGTTTGATATTTTGCTGAGCTTCAAAATACAATTTGACGTCATTCACAACTATGAACGCTGACCGTCCGAACACTTTGGGAATCCCAAAACTCCTAATTTAAATTATGCTAATGAACGACCCAAAACCCATAGAACAATAATAGCAAATCCGTTCGTACGCAACATTTATAGTTGCCACATCTACTGAGAAAAAAAAATCACAATAATGGTTTTGTAACTGTTCGTTTTTGGTCCATGCGGCGAGTGTAGGCGGACAGCAGTATGTTGATAATTTTGTTCCTTCTGTTTTTTTTTTAATTGTGATTACATCTAAGAAATACACATGGCATTTGTCAGCTATGAACACTACTTAATGAATATATTTTCTTGGTTCTATTTAATGCAGATTAAAATCATATCTTTAATTTCGACTCTTCGGTGCGAATTACATTGGTTATGGTCAAGAACTATTTAAATTTTGATTGATTCTATGATATAGGGATTTGAGTTCCAGCAAACTGAAAGTGACATTTTATTTCAAGAATAAAAAAGGTCCATTTGGATCATATTTTTTTCGCTATTGCTTTACCTGTAACTTAAACTTTTCATAGTCGCCGCTCAACGCTTAATAGTATTTATAATTGGTTATGTGCAAAGTAGGTAGGTACTTAGTAGAGAAACTTAAAGCTTAATTTGTACTCGAGCGTGGCAAGAATGTGAACCTTTTTGGACTCAATTTTTTTATTGTTTAATAAGTGTCAACTGTCGTCATCGGTTGTCGATTTGCGGAAAATGCCCAGAAGCACTACTTAACTGACAACTGTCAAAAAAAAATAGCAAGCGAGCACCACTGTTCAGTTTTTTACTAACTTGGTTTATCTCTTAACACTTAAACCACAATCTGTAATCAGCATACGGCAATCGGCAATCTGCGGAACGATTCCTTTGCTTTACACCATTTTGCTGGGCACTTAAACTTTTACAGCTTTTACACCAAGTAATTACCATTTTGTCCATTGTTCTTACGAGTTTATGATCAGTAAAAAAGTTTTCTTATACTTACTATGCAATATATTGTGTATCGAGAAATAGCGAGTACCGTTTGAGTACCGTAACGAATGTCATTTATTTTATAGATTCCCAGTTATTTATACAACTGTAAAAGACGATTTAGGAAGAGGAAATTACTTTCTAAACTATTAATCATCATTCGATCATAAATAGCATGATAATTAAATGTTACCAATAAAAATTGGGACATGAATATTCCACCCTGTATACTAATTTTTAAAGCTAACGAGAAAGATTTAAAGATGATAAGCTATTTGAGGGTTGATGTTGCAAGTCAAATTGAAATCAAGCTTTACAATTTCGAATGCCGCTTTTGATTGACTCTCATTTGATCATGATCATCACTCAAATCTCTCAATAGGACATGCTATACGTAGATAGATAGATAACAAAAGTTTTGTATATGAGCTTTTAAATTATGAAATTATAAATCGATTCAGCCAATAATTAGTGTCCATTGCGCCAGACTACATTCTACAACACTTAGACGGCTTATTGTGAATCTTAACACAATGCTATAAGGTCCACAATTTGTGTGTCTAAATGACCATGCGCAATGGACTGGGTGTTGTTTGTAACTAATACCTAAAGATTATTGAAAGCAAGATTCTAGACTAACCAGTTATAATTACAAATTGTATGTAATAAGCTTTTAATACCGACAAAAAAAAGGCGACAAAAAGCTGGTGCTGGCGCTGGTGGCCTAGCGGCAAGAGAAAAAACGCGTGCGACTTGCAATCCGGAGGTCGCGGGTTCAAACCCCGGCTCGTACCGTACCAATGAGTTTTTCGGAACTTATGTACGAAATATCATTTGATATTTACCAGTTGCTTTTCGGTGAAGGAAAACATCGCGAGGAAACCGGACTAATCCCAACATGACCTAGTTTACCCTCTGGTTTGGAAGGTCAGATGGCGCTTTTGTACAAACCTACGCCAATTCTAGGGATTAGTTGCCAAGCGGACCCCAGGCTCTCATAAGGCATGGCGAAATGCCGGGACAACGCGAGGAAGATGATGATGAAGCTTTTAACACCGACTATACTTAAGCTTATTTCTTTTTAACAGTTAATTATTGAGATACTTGTAGCAAACCAAAAGTCAAGGAGGCTGCGTTAGTTTAACACCTAATTGCTATACCAACCTTCGGTCTCCATTATCAGCACTATCATGAGCATTTGTGTATGTTGTTGATATGAGATGAGATATATGATTGACTGGTAAAACTCTCTATCATTCATTGCATTCGCCATTAGTTCCTGTCTGCCTAGTGGGTAGTGACCCTGCCTATGAAGCCGATGATCATGGCTTTAAATCCTGGTAAGGGCATTTATTCGTGTGATGAGCATGGGAATTTGTTCCTGAGTCATGGAAGTTTTTATGTATTTAAGTATTTATGAATATGTATATATTATATATATCGTTGTATAAGTGTTCCACATAACGTGGGATAAGGGCAGGAGGAAGATAAGTACCCGCAACACAAGCCTTATTGAGCTTACCGTGGGGCTTAGTTAATTTGTGTAATAATGTCCTATAATATTTATTAATTATTTAAAATTTAATTTAAGCAGCTCTTTGGCTCTTGTTCATGGTAAAATGTGGCCAGCGATTAAAAACTGATGGTAAATACTTGTTTTACAGGATATGTCTATACTATACATCCCGATAACTGATGCCAGTCCCATCATAGGGTCGTTTACTATAGGCAAATAAGACTTCCGATATGTTAAGGTTAAGATCAAGTTATACTAGAATTGGTTTACTATACAAGCAATATGATTTGTGAATTGGTCGTTTGCAAACTGTGTGATTATGATTTGCAACACGGCCAGACGGACTGGCAGGCTAATTAATAACCGTAATGGTTTCTAATTAGACAGTGCTCAGGTTTGATATCGATCTTGGGCATTGTTCGTGGTCCGCGACATACGTTTTAAGTGTTACATAATCTCTCTATTATACCACGATTGTATAAAACACTATTCTATCTCACAATGCAATATTTATTTAAACTTTATTGCTAAAAATATAAAAATAATGACAAAAAGACACGATACATTTAATGTTTGCAACGAATCAGCCCGCGAAGCCAACGTGCCAATCGTTAATTAGTGCTTCTGGGCATTTTCCGGAAGTAGACAACCATTGTGCCTATTTTGCATTAATATGGAAGAGTGGTAGAGAGAGATGACGCTACGCTACGGAGCGATTGGGATGTTGGCTACGCGGGCTTGTCTAGCAATGTGCAAGCATTGCATATCATTCTCAAAAATGCAGGAATATTCTCGGAAATTTTTGTAATATTCAAGAGAATTTAAAGCAAGTTTCCATTCATAATTATTTATATGGGAATTTTTCAAAATAATATTGTTAAGTATATTATCGGATCCCTTTCTTTCGCATAATTAATATTATTATTGAAAACCATAATGTAATGATAGTCATATTATCATTAGTCATAACTCTGAAATCGTTAACTTTTCAGGATTTTCTGTAGGTTATCCTATAGATAGGTTAGGTTAGGTTTGTTTTATGGCAATCCTGAAAATACGCTTTTCTGAGAAAAATCAAATTACGACTAACGAAAATGCGGACAAACAATACATTAGGACTTAAAACTTTATGGGAAACAAAAGAGACCCGTATATCACATATTAATTAGACAGGCAGAGGAAAAGTGACGTTTTTTATTTAAATAAAAGAAACTTTTGATACTGACATATCCGATCCATATCGTATTTAGACCTAATATTTGACGTTTTAAGAGGAAAGGGGACGGCCGGTACTCCATACAAACGTAGTCCCCATTTTCCTTTCTGAATATTGACAGTATGGAAAATATTGTTACATAATTTGATGTATATTAACAATAGCTATGTCCCTATGTTTTACTTTTTTAGATTTTTTGATTATTGTTCAAATTAGGAGCAAAAAACAGTTTTCATACAAAATGTTGAGTGCTCCTAACTCTTGTTATAATTAAAAATTTGAAAACAATCAAACGTAGGGGCATAGCTGTGGTAAATATATAACAAATTGTGTCAAAATATTTTCAATAATAATATCCAAAGAGGAAAATGAGGTCTACATTTGTATGAAACGGCGATTTCGCGCGGGCCCTCTACTTTTGTCTTAAAGTTCGAATCCGTTAGTGCTCTTACCATACCTGGATACCTTTCACTTCATATTCATATTCATTCATTCATATATTTATTCATAATGATTCATATTATATGTCACAATATTATTTAAAATTAATTATTTACAAAACATGATTTGTATTTTACATAATAATAAAAAAATAAAATTAATATTAAATCTAAGTTTTTAGGTACTTGTTTTGTACTCTAAAAACTCATTAAAGCTATAAAAAGTGTGCTCGATAAGCCATTTTTTCAGTTGCATTTTGAAATTCATTAATGACGGCACATTCGTGACATGACCCGGCAGTCGGTTGTACACAGTCGGCCCCATCACGTTCGTATGAGAGTCACTACCGACTAGTCCAGGAGGCCGCTAAAGGCATTAGGTTAATTAGCATTAGGTTGGCAGTAGGGAATGCAGATCAGTTATTATCATTAAATTATAATTTTTGGTCAAAAATAACCGTAACCGATTATAACTGATTATCAGTTATTTTTTGGTCATAACCGGTTATGAGATTTGACCGATTATTGCATTCCCTACTTGGAAGCCTTTTGTTTGAACTTAAGCGCGCGTCACTTGATCGTCATCCGCTTCCTCCACGCGGTGAAAGTCCCGTCGGTCACAATACGCAGATGCTATAATTACGCATTTATCGATCATTATCTCCGGTAACCAGACCAACTAGTTCTTACTAAATCAGGCGGTTGGTAAGAAGTTCTTATGGATGTGACAGCTTATCCGGTAGCTATCCTAGTCGATAGCCACCCTAGCTGCCTACGAAGTAAGAGTTATGAAAGTATGCTGTTATCAGGATTCATTTATTTGGGTGTTTTACGCAATATCTCCCAAAATATTCTGCAATGTGCTTCACCCGTTGCAGTATAATAATAATAATCGGTATATTGACTTCAATATCAGTAGTTATGGTGAAAAGAATTTCCGTTGTATCTAGACAAAAAAATACCGATAATATACCACACGTACTCATACTTTTTTTTGAAAGTTTGACCATTCTATACTGTCATATTTGTACAAACTCTTGTGTACTGTGTTCTTTATGTAACGTGCTATTTTATGTACAATATAGTTATTATTATTATTATTCAAAAAAAATGAGACTTTAACAAGTCTTACCAATATAAATCTAAGGTTCATTGCTCAGCTGCATTATTAAAAAAAAAATACTAACAAAATTAAGTAGGGATAGTTTTATGCATATAAGTAGGCACAGTCACGGACATTAATTGTTGAGCCTTTTAGGGTTTACTTTACATTGGAATCATAGAGTTATAGTATTGTCAAACAAATTAGCTTGAACCGTAGAGGGTTAACAGATAAAGTCTGTGCCTATATGATTATATAAAATGCCTTTGTAATATAGACACACAGAGATATTGAAAATGGCTGCAAAATTATATTGATCATACATACCTATATTATTCACGGGGCAGTATGATGCACTATTCTGGGAATGTGGATTGCACTATTCAACACCGAATAGCCGCTGCTTGGCTTAGATGGCGAGAAGTGACTGATGTTACGTGTCACAGGAGAATCAGGTCAAACTCAAAGGGTTTGATATACAATAGTATAATAAGGCCGGTTCTCATGTATGGCTGCGAGACGTGGGCAACGGCTCGAAGGCACGTGCATACCATCCAAGTTGACAAAATGAAGATGCTGAGGTGGATGTGCGGCGTTATCACGCTCGACAAAATCTGTAACGAGTACATCGCCGACAAAATGCAGGAAAGTAAGGCTGCGATGTATGGTCACGTAAAAAGGAGGCTGTCTGGCTACGTAGGAAATTTGGCGCTACAACTTTCCATCTCAGGTCGAAGATCCAGAGGCAGATCCAGAACAAGATAGAAGGATGTAGTGTTAAAGGACATAGTGAGTTCGAGTTATCCGAGGACGATATCGTGAATAGGGCGAAATGGAGAAGGTTAAACAGGAAAGCTGGCCCCACCACCATGTACTGAATAAATGTTGAAGTTGAAGTTGTGGGATACTTAGCTGGGAAGCCGAGAGAGAGAAATATTATTCACGGTATGGACTTTTATACCATTTTTTTTATTTGGTTTATTTAAAACACAAACAGTCATGTCATAATAGACGTGTTATATATGTTGCACATAATGAACAAATAGACCTGGAGGTTCATTTTCTATTTGTAGTTTTTCTTGCAAGAAATTACGATTAAACTAACATGCCAGTCAACCAGATATTGTACTGTCTAAATTAGTTGTACTTACAACTAGCACAATATGCGCAATCAATGTTTGCCGTAAAGCCTAATCGAATTAGATACACTCAGATAATTAGGGATTGTTCATCTGTGACTGATTCACAACCAGTGGCACAAGTGACACATGTTTACGCCATTACAGCCCATATGTGGTAAGTTATTGGGAGTATAATCACGTGTATTGCCAATTCAGCGGTTATCACAGCGAGCGAGGCAACGCTATCCGCGTTTTACAGCGACCTCCCGCTCGCACATCGGAGCGACCTGCGAATCGCATCCAGTGTGGTAACCGCCTTCAAGGAGTCTTGCATAAGCAAAGATTTGAAGATTGTTTTAATTAGAGGAAATGTGTGAATTTTATGCTAATTCTTAATGCATATATTCGTAAATGCCGAATAAACACTAAGGTTTACCGCGAGGGAGAGGAATAAAGACAGGAAATTAGAAAGAAACAAAAGATATAAAACGCCGCGTGATACTTGCGACGGAAGATTTGATTGCACGGAATTTCACCTTTTTATAATTTATGTTTAGGTAAAAGATTACTGTACCCCTAGTGTAAATTTATTCGATAGCGAAACGTGACGTACGCGTTTGCGTTAAGTCTCATTTTGTATGGGATTTTGAGTTTCCAAAACGTCCCGCTTGGCGCGCTGTTTCTAAATCCCTTACAAAATGAGACTTAACGCAAACGCGAACGTCACGTCACGCTATCGAATAAATTTACACTAGGGGTTTTGTTTAGTATAATTACTACTCAATAACTCTGTAAATATACATTTGTTTAAGGGGCCCACTGCTTAACAGTCTGCCGGATGGTATCGGCCTGTCAGTTGTTCGGAAGTTCTGTCAACTTTTTGTTCTAACTGACACGCCGATACCGTCCGGCGGACTGTTAATCAGTGGACTTTTTGTTCTAACTGAAAAATTAAAATTAGCTCCCCCTGGCACCTCTAAAATTAGCTTGTGAAATCCGTTTGCTATATCACTACTATCGCTAGCTATTTTATACTAAAATTATACTGAAATAGAAATAGAAAAATATTTATTTGGCATAAAAACAAACAATAACAACAAAGTAAATAACGACATACACCAAATAGGATGCCGCTCAGCATAAACCTTCTACGCCTTCTAAGAGCTTGCTTTTGGAGTTGTTTCTCGCAACTACAGTCCAATTTCCGTGTGAACTTTTTCATGGCCTTTAATCTCGATTTAAATGCGACAAAATTCGATACAAAAACTACAATTTTGCGTAGCCGCCTCTCAAGAGTCCTCGGCAAGCTCGGCCGAATTTGGTGTATTCCCATCTGTCCCCGCCAGGCACTGATGGGAATAGGCGCTACATACAAATCATTCCCATCTGTGCCCGCGTCTTGTATGGCGGTGGTCACGTGAGTCGTTCTCATTTTAAAACTACCTGTTGGATTGTAATGACACTCTGCCTGCACATATAATGGCATGAGGTATATCTAGTCTTGTAATTAGTTTATATAGCTCCAGTTTATGAAACAAACGAAATAGAGCAAAAATAAGTTTTATGTGAAAAACTTATATTAACTGTATTTGTTTTTTAAGTATAGTATCTCGATCTGAATCTATATAAACTAATTACTGGACTAGATATACCTTATCCTATTGTAAGGACAATACAAAGTATCAGAGCTATCTGCAGCAAGTCGTTTTAAAATAAGGCAGTATCTAACCTGAGCGAATAACTCGCGAACGCGGCGCGGCGCGGGTGAATTAAATTATTTGATACCTATGGAAGTGTCCTACGTGGGCGATCTCCCGGTGAAATGCCGTTGGGCCATTCGCATTCGCGAGTCATCGCCCACGTAAGCCTTGCTGTAAGAGTTTCTATCGTCTTATGATATAATATACTACAAGATGGGTCGTATGCTTGTTGATCCATCGTGGTAATTAAAATATTAAGTAAAGACGGAAACATGATACTTCCGTCTATTAAAAAACAAGATTTATGCGCAAAAAGTCAACTTATGTGGACTTTCTAAAACAACCGTATTCTATTTTTTTAGATTTGGCAATAATTATGTTGTTTCTATTCATCACAAGGAGAAATAATCTACCAGAAACTTTAAAAAAAATTAGGTACTTAAACTGTATGTAAGTTTAAATGGGACTGGGCTGATAATTTCTGCCGAATGCAGGACGACTTGTGGCCCAAGATAACCACTGAGTGGGAGCCCCACGAGTCTTACCGAGGAGCTGGTAGACCTCGTCGGCGATGGCGGGATAACTGGGACTCCTTTCTGAGAGGCTGGCCAGGTATAGCACTAAACAGAGACGAATGGAAAAAGAGGGGGTAGGCCTCGGCCCAGCAGTGGGGCACAGTGGGCTCTGAATTTTAATATTTATAATACTGTATGTAAATGTTAGCCGAGTTTTTTCTTACTATTATATAATGTTAATATCCAATGACCATGCCCTCAAACAGTGTCGGATTTGAAATTCCATAAACAATTCTAACGCCTAGATTATTTATTGTCACAATACCAATACAACCTTGATCAAAATACATATTCAATATTTTCCATAACTCGCACCTTAATAAAACGTCTCATTAATAAGCAATCTTCTTCCCTAAAGAATACAGTTTAAATTCTAATTACGAGTAAAGTTATTATACGAGTTTTTCAAAGTTGATGATATTACGTATAATATTCATAGTATGATAATAAGGTGCTTGGCTAATTTCGAATGTTTTTGTCATAATAGCTCTTCGCGCTACAAACTTAAATTTGCCGTTGATTATACTAGGACGCTGGAGTTAAAATTGCTTTTATAGCAGCAAATATAACTTGGTGTAGTCATAAAATGGCGATATCTTTCACAGCTTGAAGGATTCATCTTATTTTATTGGTTGAATGCATGAGGATTCACCCACTTTCCCACGTTTATTGTTAAGAGGAAATACCAGCTCCCCTTCTCAGATTTGAGATTTTTTTTGGTAAATACACGGTGCCCGCAAGGTAGGTAACGGAAAGATTTTAACAGTTTATTCCGGATCGTATTTAGAGACAACAAAAATGTCATATAAACTTTGTTTTAATTCGCCTAGTTTCAGAGTTAATACCGAAAAAAAAACGTTTTATCCTTGTGTTTCAGTGCATAACGTCTTTTTGATGGCGATGTCGCCACTATGGGACCTAGTCTAAACTGCCTTATTGTGTGACAACGAACCCTTTGAATAGACTAGTTTTTACGAAAAAAATGTACCAATTCATATTAATCCATAAATTTTCCAAGAACATATACCTACTTATTATGTTTAAAAACATACAAAAAGTAGAAAAAAAAATTGACGGAATTGACTTAAAGTATAAGATATTTTCCTTCTTATGATCTCCGGAATACGTGGTTATTTTTTTTCCGTTTCCTCGCGGGCAGCGGGCATCTTGTATGTCTGTTGCGCTGACGAGGACGGCTTCTAAAATTAGTGCGATAAGTACAAATTAGCTTAGGCGAAAAATCCTCCGAAAAAATCTCAGAAATCGAGGTTTTGTCTTCGACATTTTCCTACTCCAAAATTTAAACAATCGTAACGAAACTTTGGGAAAGGAATGAGAAAAAAATTATATGTATCCGACCGTTTATTATTGCCGATTTTGTGTGGTAGGCCGTTTTTAGCGGTGTTTGAAATTCAAAATTCATAAAATTATTCTGTCAAGTCTCTTTTACAAGTCAATACAACATTTATAGTAACATCATATAGTGACGTGAAAAATACATAACAACATTTATAAATACTACAGCCAATACCTTAGTAAACATTAATACATTATAATACTCTTAAAATAAATAATTACTACAATACAATACAGATGTATAGTCTCTATGGTTAAAAATACATTAAATCAGGAGATGTAAAAGGTCCACAATGTCAGAGTACTAATACTAAATACTAATAAGATTTGGAGGTCTAAAGTCTCTCCAAGTGTCAAAATAAAATTTTTACTAAATAAATAAATCGCGTCTGGACTGTTAAGCTAGCTGTATCGTAAACGAATGCTACAGAATTAATATAGTAGTAGTGAAGTAATATAGTTCATATAAAAATAGGAATATCAAAAAAACAACGGTTTGCATTCCCGGGAGTGCCGGCAGAAGTGAAAACTTGAATATTAACGTTGTGCATTTTTGATATTTTGGAATGGTTAGGGAATAATTTTGCACGAATTGCTTTAATTATCAGTATAAGAGTACTATCATTTATGTCGTAAAATACAATATTCATTTATTGCGCTATCGTACACAAACATGACAATTTATATTACATTAAAAATGCAACACTTCAGAACTATTACAATTCAATAACATTGTAACAGTTTTTCGATCAGCATACGAATTTTCAATCTGTCGATTCGGTCACGTGACCTGTCGCGAGTTTAACATGTTTTCCCCATCACAAAAAGTGCACAGCGCCGCTAAAGAAGTTTTCACTTCAAAAAAACCAAACATACACACAGATACTGATAATATGGATCCGCCTATAGTTGTGCCGTTCTCGAGAACGCCACTACTATATATCCGCCCCGGCTTCGCACAGGTTACACAAAACCTTAACAAATTATACACCTAAACCTTCACCAAGAATCACACTATTGATAGGTGACCACTGCATGAAAATCGGTTCAGTAGTTTTTGAGTTTATCGCGAACATACAAACAGACAGACGCGGCGGAGGACTTTGTTTTATGAGGTGTAGTGATTAAATTGTATTTCTTGTAAGACAAATATATAGTTGGGGTTGTATGTGCGCTGTCGGTATTTAACATGGGAGTACGCTCTTTTCTTGAAGGTTAGAAGCAGTGTTGGCCGAACTTTAATTAGAATTGATCAATAACCATTATAATACCGTCCGTTACGGTTTACAGTTCAATTTGCAATGGTTAATTGTCAATTCTAATTAACGTTCGGCCAACACTGGATGGAAGGTTGTATATATTGGTACGGAAACCTACCTATTCAGATAATCTTGTATACTCAGATTTCTTTGATCTTTGGTCGTGGTTTGTACGGTGGAATTTGGGAATTAGACCCTCATTACATATGTAATATGTAATCTTAACCTTCTGGCCTGTTTTCATTCCAGGAGACCGCACTTGAGTCGGGCGGCGTAAGAAGATAGGCCAAGGCCGCCCCGAAACCGCGTTTTCATACATACTTAGTCCTTATTTTCCTCTATGGATATTAACATTATTAACAATATTTTGACACATTTTGTTGTATATGAACCACACCTATGCCCCTGTTTGATTTTTTCGAATCATTAGTTATTATAGTTCGTGCTATCCACGATGACGCGCAAATTTGTCAAATATAACCTTTAATAACATGACAATACGAATCAAGGCACGCATCGTCGTGAATGACACGATGTATATAAAAATTAGGAGCCTTTAAAACACACACACACACACACACACACACACACACACACACACACACACACACACACACACACACACACACACACACACACACACACACACACACACACACACACACACGCACGCACGCACGCACGCACGCACGCACGCACGCACGCACGCACGCACGCACGCACACACACACAAACCGTTGAACCTATCTACTTAGATGAAATTGGAGTTCCAGGAAAAGTTATTAAAATATGTTGTTATTTTATTTAAGTTTTTTTTTATATTGAAATATTTATGTTACAAGTGGTGAAAATGGAAATGTCGTGTAGTGTAGACACAGTAAGTACAGACTGACCTGAAATGCGGTTCGTATGACCCGTCACGGCCTGGACCCGTCACTTCCGCGCGATTTGCCGTATTGACTCCACGTAACATCGATCTTGCAACCACTTTCTTCTTGTACATTCGATATGAGCTCACAATAACGAATAAGTAAATATGATATGGTATGGAAAATACTACAATAAAACGGCGGAAATATTAAGGCGAAATATGCCCCAATTTGTAATATTTTTGATCACCCATCGAGATCATTATATTTTAATATTTTTAATAAGTGTTTTTGCAGCCGTCAATAAGGTAACTTAACTGTTGCTTGTTGTAGCTATTGTTTTTTTTTTTGAAGTTTTCATGTGCGTAACTTTCTATGCATTTCACTCGTACCTGCTATATATTAGTGTGCAACATCTACATATTAGTGCGAGCGAGATGTGCGAAAAAGCAGAAAAAAACATTTTTGAGGCAAAAAAAGTCTATGGGGCAGGTCGTCCAAATCGGCCAACCGAATGAATTAAGGGAAGGAATTATTTGGACTTCAAAATCTTTAATATTTAACACTCGACTGATATCACGGAGTGACGTACAACTTATAAAAGCTTTCAAAACGTCGGCCCATTTCAATAGAAATAAGTGTAGAGGTATATTTTTTCACGTTTCTGATGAATAAAAGGCTTATCAGAATTTCCGGGAGGGTGTAAAATGGATTTTTGACGAAAAATTCGTTTTTTTCTTGATTTCGAATTCCAGTTGGATATTTGTCTTTTTCATTTCTCATGCTATGAATGTAAATCGTTGTTGTTCTAAAAAGTATGCAGAAAATTATACGTTTCTGCTCTAGTACTTTCTTACTTAATAATCTTTGAACTTAATGTAGTTAAAATTTAAAAACAAAATGTATACTGCTTATTTGCCCACCCTTGTACTAGCCAACATGAAGAAACAACTCAAAATTAACATCAACTTACTTTGCAACTATTGTGATAAACTCAGAGAGAGTTTATCTGATTTTTGAGCCTTTACGAGCGGCTTTGATGAAAAAACCTATTGGTAGGTAAGTATTTGTAAGTAGTGAAATACAATAAGTCTTGCTATATTCAAAAATATTATATAGGTAATTAACACTTTAAATTCTAGCGGTTTGTACACATATTTAAGACGAAATTGGATGATACGCGCGAAATCGTCTTTTCATACAAACGTGGTCCTCATTTTCCCCTCTAGATATTAACATTATTGAAAATATATTTACACATTTGACCTATTTTAATGATAGCTACGCCCGATCGTTTGATTTTTATCGATTTTAACTTTAAGAGTTAGGAGCTTTAAAAAAACTATATGCAAAATGTTTTTCGCTCCTAACTCTAATAAAAATGAATGAATAGAAAATTAAACAAACGGTCGGGCATAGCTATCATTAAAATACATCAAATTGTGTAAAAATCATCTCCGTTCTGCCACCGTGGGACTAGACGCGGACTTGCGTTTCACCCTTATGTCGTTACTCTGCCGCTGATTCGCACTAAACGCTACGCATCCAGCTTTATCATGCGAACGGCTAAGGAATGAAATCAATGAAATGAAATCAATTCCTGCAAATCTATTCCCAGTCCCCTATAATTTGGATCTTTTTAAATCGAGAGTGAATATACATCTCTTAGGTAAGCATGTTCCATCCTAGACTGCATCGGCACTATACCATCAGGTGAGATTGTGATCAAAATTGCTTACCTTTTCGTAATAAAATTTTTTTTTTTTTTCGTTAATCTTAATATCCAGAGAGGAAACTAAAGACTACGTTTGTATGGAGAATCGATCGTCCCCTTTCCTCCTTTTGACATTCAGGGGCAGTTAGTGCAACCTAGCAGAAACGTCGGATTAGGTAATATAATGAAATTTTGTCGCAGTAGTCAATGTAATTATTTAATGAATTCATAAATAAATACCTAAAATCGGCTTACTTTCAATTAAAATAAGGTTTCAATTATCCGTAGTAGTAATAAAATCCTAAGATAAGGTAACATGTAGGTATTTTTTGGCCGAGTATTTTGACTATTTATATTAAATAGTTATTTTTACGGGATCCTACCTTCTTCCAGGTCAAAAAAGCGCAGTTTTTAACTGTCAGATCCTCCATAAGAATACTCGAAGAAAAAACAAATAATTGAATGTTATTCATGTCATATATGTCTCAGCAGAGACAAGCATAAATAGTAGACCTCCCATTACCTATTTCCTCGTCTTAGACTGTGAGACATCATTATTATAGGTAACCCAGTATCTTGCCACTCGATTTCGATCTGTCTGCCCTAAGCATAAAGTCCATGCGTCTATCGCGTAACGGATGATATGATAATGACGCGCGTTCGATACAGATCACGATGTGTATATTACGTTCACGTCTCTATAGAACTGTTGTAGCGCATGCTGTTGTGGGGAAATTATAAAGTGGTATATTTCTGAAATGGCTATGATCGAGAAAGTATCACATTATTTACTTGTGTTTATGGCCACGTTACATATAAATAATGAGCTTATTTTAAATACGAGTATATTATGAATTTTAATATATCGCATCAGAAATAAATTTGTATAACGATGATAATCAAAAGTTTATCCAAATTATAACAATAAAATGAATTACGAATACTTTGTAAGTTCCTTTTGTGTGAAGTCAAATAGCTACCCGTATTCACTAACAGGGCAACTTTGGACCAACTTCATCAGGAAAGCAATTAAATTAACACCCTAAGCTAAGGTTTCAATATCACAACGCCTTCAGAATCCTGATGAAGTTGCCAAAATGGTGTAGTGCGTCGAGTATGTTTTCGGAGGCTCGTGTCCTCTGATTTCTTCGCCTTTATTCGATGTAGAGTAGCGTCCTTTCGGAGTAGGCTGCGCAGCTCCGAAAATTGTATTCTCGCCACGATTACTGACGATTTACATAATCCAATCTGTAGGTTTTGGCTGTGTCCGCATCGGGAGTAGTTTATATTTAAACTGTAATTTAAAAAGAAATACAATTAAAAAAATCTTTTTACACTTCTTGTATTTAAAATTCCTAGTAAAAAATCTTTATTCCTATTTTTTTAATTTAAGGTTTAAACAGCAAAGGTCATTAGCGACCACTATCAATAAACAATTATATTGAATCGAGTAATTATAATTAACCAGTTTAAGAAATTTTACAATAAATACATTCCGAGTCAATCAAGCAATTGTTGTGTATGGGTGCTTGTCTGAAATAAAATTGATTTATTTTTAATTATTTATTTAACGTGACACAGTCATGTTAAAGATATGAAACAGTCAAACACGTACTTAACCATAATATTAGTCATTTCCTGATTATCCTGAGACAGTCAGTCTGACGCAACCCGTTACGGTCGCATCTTATTTGCCATTTGCAAAACAAAGCTCTTTCTATGACATAATTGTGCCGCGGACCGTTGATATGCCACTTTGATTGAGTTGCGTGGGGCTTTCCTGAATTATACCTCGTTTTTTAGCATTAGAAAAAGGGTAAACTATCTAGTCGTGTTTTATTGAATAGCGCTTTAGTAACTATTACTTATGAAACCAAAAGAATGTAAATGAACATATACGCTATATAATTCTTACATTTTTTTTATACTACGTCGGTGGCAAACAAGCATACGGCCCGCCTGATGGTAAGCAGTTTCCGTAGCCTATGTACGCCTGCAACTCCAGAGGAGTTACATGCGCGTTGCCGACCCTAAACCCCCCTCCCCCTCGTTGAGCTCTGGCAACCTTACTCACCGGCAGGAACACAACACTATGAGTAGGGTCTAGTGTTATTTGGCTGCGGTTTTCTGTAAGGTGGAGGTACTTCCCCAGTTGGGCTCTGCTCTAGATCTGGAATGACATCCACTGGCTGTGTCCTACCACACAAAGCGAGATGACATTCACAATGCCCATACCTCTCTTAAAACATTGGTGTTACATATATTTGTTGTCAATTATTTTTCAAAACGTTTTACTATAAAATCGGCCAAGAGCGTGTTGGGCCATGCTCAGGGTTCCGTAGTTGCCATTCTGTCAGAATAAGCTTAACGGGGGCTATTAGTAAGTATCATGTATGTGTGTTAGAGAGTACCTTCGCAGCGCGTTGTACTTATTTTTACTAAGAAGAGAAAACTTATGTAATAATTCGAAAAACAGCTGGACTGATCATGTTCGCTACAGTTTTCACAAAATGTACTTGTTAAGATTTTGTTCAAAAGTATCAAAATAAGTGGGCCAGCGCGCATATTTTTTTCTTTCGGAGCGATAATTTCCAAAAATATACACTTTATCAAAAACTGATTGTTGGAGAGGGTTTATTCGTTTTGGAATACCTATCTAACGATACCCGAGTTAAAGTAAAGGGTTATAGCAAAAAAAAAATACAAAAATCTCGCCAATATTGTATGAGAGTATTGAATATTGGATTTAGGGAGGTACTCTAAAAAAAATTGTAGTTTTTATTTCACCGTTCTATCGTCATGCATGATTTATGTAAATGCCAAAATGTACTTTCTAGCACTAACAATAACAATCACGGAGCAAAGCCGCAGATGGACAGGCAGACAGACATGGCGAAACTATAAGGGTAACTAAATATTCTAGTTGTTTACGGAACCCTAAAGGGCCGATTTTTATTTTATTGTAGGTTTTTCGTCGGATTTTGATAAAATTTAGTAAGTTTGAAGAGCTCCTCATTCTGAGCAAAATAAATAAGAAATATCAATGTGTGAAAAAAAGTATTTTCCCTTGAATTATGAAAATAACTTCAATTTTATGAAAGAATTAACTTTTCCAAGACCACGGAGACAATGCCATCCTCGAAACGTCGGAGGTAATTTTAAAGGCTCAGTTTACGCGATTAAGTCCCGTTAAAGTAGGTTAAGGTCAACCATTTGTTCTAATTCTAATTGTTATGATAATCATATACTCGTAGGTATTTCAAATAGGTTTTTTCAAAAATTTCATTTTTGGTACGGGCGTTTATCGCTGACTGTACTTTTCTTTCCACAGGCAACTAACACTCATCGAGACAATTCTAAAAACCCCAAATACAATTAGGTTGCATTGCTTTATCACAGAGCTCCTATGGCCATCTCCTATCTCCATCACCACGTCAGCTCGATGGTACCATAATATTGCATTGTCACCCGACTTACATATGTATGCAAATTTTCAGTTTCATCGGAAACCGGGAAGTGGGTCAAATTTAACTTACAAGATTTGACCCGTACAAACATAGATACATAAATGCTTGTAAAAAATTATGAACGATAGCTGTAGGTAAATGCCCTCAGGCATTCTAAATAACTCCTTGAACTCTGATAAACTGCAATAACTCAAAACGCAGACTAGAAAATTATATTCAAATTGAAATGTAAGAAAGCATTGCGATTTGCGATCGACACTGACGTGAACCCAATAAATCATGCGCGTGAGCAGTCAGAACAAAAACGCCGTAACCGCCAAGAGTTTCTGAATATTTACGAGTACATTCCAGTACCCCTAGTGTAAATTTATTCGATAGAAAACGTGACGTACGCGTTTACGTTAAGTCTCATTTAGTATGGGATTTAGAAACAGCGCGCCAGGCGGAACGTTTTGGAAACTCAAAATCCCATACAAAATGAGACTTAACGCAAACGCGTACGTCAGTTTACACCATCGAATAAATTTACACTAGGTCAAAAGTATGGAAAGAAAGTTGTTTTCTTTAATATCTCATGCTTTTATTATTTTTATTGTATGTCTTTCCCATCACGGAACATTGGTGTTCCGGACCTTTGGGAGGCCTGCGCGGAGCCGAAGCCAACACGTAGAGACCCTTTTGACACATTAAGAGAAAATACCAGCTGAGCCCCTTTCCAAATTTTAGAAATTCAGGTAGGTAATTATATAGGCGATGATGGGGGGGGACTCCTACAATAAGTGCTGCAGATTAGGCGAGAAATCCTGCGTAAAAATCACAATAACCAAAGTTTCGTTCTCGACTTTTTCCTCCTCCAAAACTCAACCAATCGTAACGAAATGTCGGGAACAGAATGAGAAAGGAATTATCTGTGTGCCTGTTTGATTTTTGCGTTTATTGTTGCCGATTTTGTATGCTAGGCATCTATTTACGGCGCATTTATTTAGCCGTTTTTAGCGCTTTTTGAAGTAACCTAGTTCTTATTACAACAAGAATATCAAAAAAAAAGCAAAACGTACAGACGCAGGTATTGGTAATATTGGACTTATATAAATAAATTATTCATCTAGGGCCAAAATCTGTCATAAACGTCAGTAGATATGGAAAAATTACCACTTATGTTTCATGTTTCCCGTTAATGAAATGAAAGGGTTACACCGAAAGGATCTGCGGATGCCAGAATTTATTTTATTTTATTCCAGCACTTTTATTGCCACACTATTTAGTTTTCTAAATAGTCAATGAGCACCCTACGTCGTATAAAAAATCTCATGAAAATCGTGTTTTTTTCTCATTGGTATATGCATTTCTCATACTTTTAGCCTGAGGTATATGCTGGTTTTCTATTGAGAGTCCGTTACTCATGTCAGTAGCGATCTTCACGACTTTAGAAGAGCCGCGCACCTATCATTAATAACTATACTTTATAAGTAATAACTTAATAAAAATATGTAATTACATTCTGTGGAAGTATCAACGTTTTTGATTAAGAAATCAGCCACATGCTATAAACGGCCCCGGCCCGATTCAAACAATGATTAAGACACGTTTAAGATCTTAGAAAGATCTTTAAAAGATCGATAACTAAACGACATGTCAAAATTGTCATTTAATTCGATTCCGCTGTGATCCCAATAAGATCTATCTACGATAATTCTAACGTCAACTACCTACTTCATGAGACTGGTAGGTGTACTTACCTATATACTAAAACAGTGATATGTTTTTCATAATAAATATTTTAACCTTACATAGGTTAGGATCCTTAGGGCCACTTCACACTAGCGCCTCCCGAACGTCGGCATCTAGTCAGCTCTATGGCTGCTGCTCGACGCGACGTTGACGCAACTGCGCAGCGTCGTCATTTTCCATAGCGCCGACTTGACGCCAACGCTCAAAAGACGCAAGTGTTGTGTGGCCCATAGGGTTGAATCGAAAAAGAATGTTCATCCACACTTTACGTGTAGGGGGAGGGGTACCCTAACAGAATGTTTTTCTAGAATTTATTTTCCCACTTTGTCGCATTTATTGATTGATTTATTCATGCCAAATTTCAAGTTTTAGCACTAACAGCCACGGAGCAAAGCCTCGGACAGACAGACGGACATGGCGAAACTACAAGGGTTCCTAATTGACTACGGAACCTTAAAAAACAGAGACTACCGTATAGTTTAAAATGTGTGTTATTTATTTCATCTTTAAAACGCCCTGTTCACCGAAATTTTTGCGTTATATTTCATTTTAACTAAAATAACTACTGTTTTGTATTGAATCGAAGAGTATTACTTACACATAATGTTACATAATAAACTGTAGAGCCTCGTTCATGAATTAATTCTCTGATGACACAGTGCAGGGGTCACGTGTTAAGCAAAATACTTGTACTTATTTATTAGGAAAACTTGTTAATTATAAAAGTTTAACAAAATACTAAAGCCTGTCTAGAAAATTAAAATCAGCTGTAAAATATATGTTAGAATCTGACCACGCTAACTTTGCACAAACTTGGGAGTAAGAATGCATTATATATTCCATACTAAGCCATGCCATTATAAGTTCCATACTTGACGTTCTAAGTTTTGTATGGATGGAGCTTGGCATGAAAAATTTGCGTGTTCCGAATCTAGGTGGCTGTAGATAGTTTATTAATACAGAGTTCAATAAGAACAAACTGCACATGTAAATAAATACATACGAATAATGCAAGTAAAATGAAATTTTGTGAAAATAGAGAGCAATAGTTGTAAATACTACGGAGTAACATGTGCATCACATAAATATGTTTATTATCTGGTAGAAGAGCTGACTGTTAAATTTCGTACCGACTTGATACAGAGACGAAATGCACAATAGTTTCCCATAAAGTGATGCTAAATCCAAATTTGAGAGCAAATTTGAATTTGATAGAAAACCTTCGCGGCAAGATCCGCCGTGGTAAGACTATCAAATTTTTTTTGTGCACTTCATCGCGGTATCAAGTCATCTCTTAAAAATAAAAATAAAAATAATTATAGGACATTATTACACAAATTGACTAAGTCCCACAGTAAGCTCAATAAGGCTTGTGTTGAGGGTACTTAGACAACGATATATATAATATATAAATATTTATAAATACTTAAATACATAGAAAACACCCATGACTCAGGAACAAATATCCATGCGCATCACACGAATAAATGCCCTTACCAGGATTTGAACCATCAGCTTCGTAGGCAGGGTCATTACCCACTAGGCCAAACCGGTCGTCGAAAGCTCTTCTACCATAAAATATCAATCTGTGCCTACATGAAAAGGTCGTCAGTTCCACATTAGACTTACCTACCTATATATAATATGTGCCTCATACGTACTTATTTTATATGAGCTTGAGACTTCAAGAAAACATTTTCTGTCTAAAAATAGATTCGTGTCTTATACTTAATACACAGAAATCCCAAAATTTATCAAATAATTCACGTACTTTTCTAAGCACACATATCTTTTTATCAATATTCAACGCTAACTCGGTACACGTAACTGTACGTAATACACACATTAATCGTTATTATATGCAATATACGACTCCCACACACGGAGATGGATTTTAAGATGATAGTGGAGGACCACTTCTTCATACAAACCTGGTCCCCATTTTCCTCTCTGAATACTGACTTTATGGAAAATATCTTTATACAATTTATTGTATATTAATCAAACCTTCGTTTCACTTCTTTGATTATTTAAGAATTAGACTCGAGCGAAAGACAAGTTCTATACAATTAAAAAAAAAACATAAATCGAAAAAAAATATTACACTCCAGTTTCAAAAGTATTCGTAAATGAGTGTCCCTAAAAAATTGGGATACCTACAGTGTTTATAATTCTGTACTACACGGAATGAAGGACTCTTCCTACTATAGTCCGTTTTTTTAGCATTTTGACATGTCTCTTTATTGAAAAACACCTTTGAAAAATAAGTTACGGCAAATATGTAACAATTATAAATCATATACGATCATTTACATTATTTTGCTTTCATAAGTAATAGTTAGTGATTTTTAAAAAGCGATTTTCAATAAAAAGACATGTAAGATTGCTTACCTTTTTTCTAATGCTAAAAAACGAGCTACAACCCATCAAACTTTATCCAAATTAATAAAAACATCGTCAATTTTCTTGTAATCAAACCTTAAAAATAGTTATTACAAATTTACTACCGACTGCGTTGACACACGCACGAGCTCGCGGGCGGTGGTTGAAAGCGAAATGCAACATCAACATCGGACGACTTAACTTTTGCCAAAAAGGTCAAGAGAGTTTCCGAATGTCCGAATGTTTTTTGCTCGTGCGTGATGTGCGTGATACATACCTACTCGTAGCGGCGATTTTCTGACGCGATGGTGACGCGATGGTGTCACGAAAATCTTGTGTGCATTATTGGACGTCAACCACTGAAGCACTTTAGACAGTAAAGGGGTTTGAAATATGAAATCTAACCCGAATATTTTTATTTCCGTTGTGTTTCAATTTTGCGGTTCTATACATATAGGCACAATTAATACGACGTATACGAAGAAAAGAAACCATTTAAAACAAATTTAAATTGCATTAACGTTTAATGCTTTAAACAGTTCCATATGAGCCTATCGAATAAAACAGTAAATTTTACTGCTCCAAAAAGACAGTAGATTTTACTGTTCTGTTTGGCTAAAATGTAGTGACTGTTCGTTTATTTTTATCGTTTTTTTAGTACTTAGAAATGTTCAAACCGTTAACGCAAACGCGTACGTCACGTTTCGCTATCGAATAAATTGACACTAGGAGTTTTGATTTATATACGTGAGTACACGAGTCAATTGTATGTTACGTAAAACGTAATTTAATAAAGTTCGCTAATATTTTCAGCACGAAAGTTGTTAATTATAATTATGCCTACAGCTTTATTCGATTTACAAACCGCGCCAAAAGCGGGACGTTTTGGAAACTCAAAATCCCATACAAAATGAGACTTACCGCAAACGCGTACGTCACGTTTCGCTATCGAATAAATTTACACTAGGGGTACTGAATGAGCGAACGAGTAAGCTTGAAAAAACGATGTTTGCCAATAAATCCTGCTACATCGATATAGAAATCCTGGGAATGTTTATTTTCGCCGTGCTAACCAAAATGAGATTTATTATTTTCGGAATAATATTTTGTTATAAAACTGTAGGTAGTCAAAGAAAAGCTAGGAGGCATGTAGGTAGATGCATTTGTAATTAGGTATTAGAATGCGTTAACGCATTCACTGCCAGGGGGCGTGGCCTAGGAACAAACTTGTATGACGGTGAACGCATATATGCGTCGGTGGCAGTGAATGCGTTAAGACAAGGGAATAAGTTCTTCGCGCTACCTTGTTAATAAAATATTAATGATTATTACTAGGTTTAAGAAATTGTAATGTTGATGATATAATAAAATAATCAGATTTGTCATTTTAGTTATTTTTACAGATTCCAACTTCAATCAACACTGCCTTATATAATACCTACAGACATAAAATATAACATTTACTAACGTCATAATAAATTATTACTTTCATAACGATAATAGTGTGATGAACTTTGCGATCTTTAAGTTAATGATTTATTCAAAGAGCGCTTGAATAATAAGTTTTTCCAACTGTTATGATCAGAAAGTAGTAAAAAAGTATTATTTCCATACTAGTTTAACTACTACTACTCATTACTACTACTACTACTTATTGTTGGTTACTAGTCATTTTATTAAATGGCACGTTAATGCATTTTAATGCACATAGCTTGTTGAATAATATTACGAAAATAATAATACGAATGACGAATGAGAACATTTTTATGTTAATCTTGGTGACCTACAATAAGCTGCAGAGATAACTGACCCCCTCTGCAAACAAATTTGTGTGCGAGGGGGTTACCTCTGCAGCTTACTGTATGTTAAACTCTAGTGTGAAAGATTCCAGACAATGATGACATACCTGTAGTTGGCAAACTTGCAACATTTTGAGTAAGAATTGCATTTAAAAATACGTCATTATACTCATTAGAGTCAGTTTAAACTAACTTTAATAGAACAAAGTAAGAGAGTGTCATTATAAACGTCATATTTTCATAGAAATTTGACATAAATGATGACAGGCTATTAGCCACGGATAGATACTTATATTTTAAATAAAGGAATAAAAGTGGTTTGTGTAAGTCTTTTCTTTTATTTTACTTTAACCGAAATAATAAAATTTGGTTGCCAGTAGAGCTAAGATGGTCGGCTCTTTATCATTTGTCACCATACCTGTCACGTTCTAACAAGTATGTAAGTGCGAAAGTGACGGGTATAGTGACAGGCGACAAAAATGGAACCATGATAACACCGCTGTTGCGTGTAGGTCATAAGACTCAATAAGAAACCAATATTGAGCTATAATTAAATTTAACAGGTGCCCTTATCAAAGTATCAACTTTACATAACACATTCAGTTTTTCCCTTTTCACCTGCCCTCACATTTATTTGACCTATTGTAAAGTTCACCCGGTACTATAGTAATAAATATCGCAACAATAAAATAGCTAACATACCGAATTGTAAAGCGATTGTTGTGGAAAGCTCGATAAAGGTAAGGCATAGGTTAACTCCTAACTACTTCCACAGATCTAGAATTATACTTAAAGATAAATAAAATATGAAAAACTGAAGCCATAACATTAATATATGAATGAGACTAGAAATATAAAAAGTGTTCACTTTTGAGCAAGCTCGGTTCTCCATACAAACGTAGTTACGCTCTCATTTTAACACAACTACCTAGATTGCTCTGAAACTTTGTAGGAAAAGGTATATCTAGTCCTGCGGCTGTAACACGGTCGCATTTTTATCATTTGTCAGTATGCCCGTCACTTTCGCGCTTACATACTTGTTAGAAAGTGACAGGCATGGTGACAAATGATAAAGAGCCGACCATCATAGCCTTACTGCGGTGGCAGTATGGTTCTATTTTTATCACTTGTCACTATGCCCGTCACTTTCGCGCTTACATACTTATTAGAACGTGACAGGCATGGTGACAAATGATAAAGAGCCGACCATCTTAGCCCTACTGTAATTAGTGTATGTAGCTTCAGATACCATAGTTAGAAAAATACAGTAAATTTAAGTTTTTCATACAAAACTTGTTTTTGCTCTATTTCGTTTGTTTTATAAACTGGAGCTATATAAACTAATTATAGGCAAAAAACTTAAGTAAGTCACCTGTTTGTATGTAGTTGTGACGTGTTCGAATAGACATTTGTTTTGTTTATGTGTGTCTTTTAAACATGTATTGTCTATTCGAACACGTCACAACTACATACAACAGGTGACTTACTTAAGTTTTTTACCTATACAGGCCTAGATTTACCTGATGTTATTGTATGCGCAGTTTCATTACAGTCCACCACGTAGTTTTAAAATGAGAACGAAGCTCCGTTTGTAAGGGAAGGTGAAATTCGGCCGAGCTTGCAATGCGACAAAGCGAGATGACATTCACAATGTCCATACCTCTCTTGAGGACGTAGTTTAAGGACGTACCCGGGTCCAAAAACGGCTCTTAAGAGGGAAGGATAGCTTTTAGAAATTCCATTTTGGGAGAAAACGTTTTCCACTAACTAAAACTGAACAAATCACTTTGTTTTTGATGTAGAATCGCTTCAGTCTAATTTCATTATCTTTTTTGGTACGATTTCCATGTATTAAATACATTTCTTTGAAAACACAAATAATTAAATCATCAACAACAATTCTAGACGCATCGAATAGACATTTCTGTATAATATGTACATAAAACAGTTTACACGAGTATAATGTTTACATTAATCCTGCCTTGTTACTTGTTTATAATAGTAGATCAGTCGCATAATAAAGAAATAAATAATAAATGAATATAAATATTACAGGGACATTCTTACAAAAAATTACTAAGTCTCACGGTAAGCCAAGAAGGCTTGTGTTGTGGGTAATCAGACAACGATACATATAATATACAAATACTTAAATACATACAAAACATCCATGACTCAGGAACAAATATCTGTACTCATCACACAAATAAATGCCCTTTTAACCTTTTTTTAACCTTTCATGTAATGCGACTTTTTATCGCTGCTGTTAGAGAAACAAGTTCCAATTTTCGTATTCGCTTTTTAATGTTCCGTACAAAACTTTGTTCACGGAACACTTATGGAATCACTTTGGTTTTGCTAATCGGTTATATGATGCGATTTTTGTATATCATTTGATGAAGCTTTCCACGGGCTATCCGATATCGATATCGCAGCAGCTGTGTAGCAACTGTTTAAAGCAAAAGCAGGCGATTATTGTTCTGTGCAGTCACAGAAAAGAAAACTCTTGTACCTGCAGCTCTTCAGAAGCGTTTGTACGGGACACGGTAGACAATGTCATGGAATGCTCCTGATGTGCATCTCGCCTATCATTTACGCTGGGCAATGCAGCTCCAGGCTGATAAAATTGATAAACACCTAGTAAATAATAGTGAGAAACAGCATTTTTGAAACGCGCAAATTAAGTTATGTGTAACATCTCTAAGTCGGATTTTGCCGACATGAATCAGATAATGACTTCATCTGAGATTAAGCGGGCCATTCTACTTTTCGCTGGCCATATAATTTCCATCCGTTTTTATATCGCTTCGGTGGTAAACAAACAAACTGAACGATCACTTGACCCATAAAGGCAGTAGATATTCTTATGCGATTTTTGTTAAATCGCTAAATATCCTCCACCTCGTATTGCAAAAAAAGTCACGAAAAACTAACCTTATTTTGGTGCTAGCATGGTTCTCTATTTTTTAACTTGTGATACTTAATTATTAAATTTAATTAAATTCCGGCATAACCCATATACCGGGTGTAAATAAATAAAAATAAATAAATACATATTAATGGACAGTATTACACAAATTGACTAAGTCCCACAGTAAGCTCAATAAGGCTTGTGTTGAGGGTACTTAGACAACGATATATATAATATATAAATATTTATAAATACTTAAATACATAGAAAACACCCATGACTCAGGAACAAATATCCATGCTCATCACACTAATAAATGCCCTTACCAGGATTCAGAACCCGGGACCATCGGCGTCGTAGGCAGGGTCACTATCACTAGGATTCACTACCCACTAGGCCAGACTGGTCGTCGGGTGTGGCCTGTAACATGAGCAAAAAATTAAACTGTAGACATTTGTTCAGTGACTAAAAAATTATGAAGATTTTAAACTTCCTATTTTTCATACAAATTAAATATTATCTTCAATGTACGCTGTCATCAGTGTAATTGACGTTGCTTGTCACGCTTTAAACTTAACAAAATTCGCAATACATTGTGACTTAGAATAAACTTTAAAGTATGCTAAATATCAAAAAACAAGTTACTTTTAGAAGTGGCTGAACAAATGTTGGTCAGTTTGAGGAGTACAGCCTGCGGTCAAATTTTTTGCTCGTGTTACAGGCCGCACCTGGTAGTGTTAGTAACAAGCTTAAATTCTATAATTATAATAATAATTCAGTCTATATACGTCCCACTGCTGGGCACAGGCCTCCTCTCATGCGCGAGAGGGCTCGGGCTATAATCCCCACGCTAGCCCAATGCGGATTGGGGACTTCACATACACCTTTGAATTTCTTCGCAGACGTATGCAGGTTTCCTCACGATGTTTTCCTTCACCGCAAAGCTAGTGGTAAATATCAAATGACATTTCGTACATAAGTTCCGAAAAACTCATTGGTACGAGCCAGGATTTGAACCCGCGACCTCCGGATTGAAAGTCGGACGTCATATCCACTCGGCTACCACCGCTTAAATTATTAATGTTAAACATGACAAATACAATTTCATGGGCCTACCATGCAACACGTATACTTAGGGCTAGGACAATACAATACCGGGTGAAACATACACTTTGATAAAATAAAATTACTTTTAATTAAAATTATGGAGTTTTGGTTGTCACCTGACGATATTATTAGCAGTAATTCATGTACGTCCCAGAAGTATTAACTTAAAATATATCTGTTTTAACATTACGAGGCACTAATGAGAAATAGGTACCTACACGTCTGAAAATATCGATACAAAAAAAGTGCCAAAATTATGGGCAATAAAGTCGTGTATACATATGTTTGGCACTCTTTTCGCATCAATATTTTCAGACGTGACCGTACTTACTTTAAAAATAATCTACTTCAACAGGCCTCATTTTCTTTTGCAACTCGAAAAGGGCTAGGGTCGGACCAAGCTAACTCTGCATGCCCTGTGAAATGACAGTATGTATATCATCAATCATGACAAATGTTTATGAAAATTTGATGTTTATAATAAATAACACCTCCTTAGTTTTTGTATTCAGACCTGTGCAAAGTTAGGGCCACCTTACACTAGTGCGCTATGGAAAATGCCCTCGCTGCGCAGTTGCGCCAACGTTGCGTCGAGTAGCAGCCATAGAGTTGACTCGACTCCGGGGGGCTCTTAGCTTTGACGAAGTCTAACATAATATTTATTTATTTATTTAATCTTTATTGCACATAAGAAAACACACTGTACAATAGGCGAACTTAATGCCGTAAGACATTCTCTACCAGTCAACCTTTAGGCAAAGCAGATAAGTTGTAGGCGGTGCAAAAACATGAGGTATAGGTGATACAATTGAATACATGTACGAACACAATACATTCATAAGAAATACACAAAACATAAACATACATATAATACATATACATATATATATATGAAATCAGATGAACTTACAAAGCAGAAACATTAAGATTTTCCAGTACTGCCAGCAAAGTGCTCATTTAAGGATTTAATATAGAATGGCCCGAAAGAGAAGATTGTGTGCAATCTTAGGATTAACTGTATTCTTGGTCAGTCGTCTTTAAATTTTTGGGGGTTATGAAACATCAAGCAATATAATGTATCATCACGAATGTCATAAACATGTACAAATTAAGATATTTGGGTTTACAAGCTTAACCATGGCCTTTGACCGCGTAGATAGCAAAAAAGGTAGTGTCGAAATGTTTTATTATTATTACTAAGACCTCTACGTAAAAGTTGCCAAGCTAACCCCATCTCCGCCCTTATGTTAGTACAGCCACCATCATGTATATCGGGCGACCGAGTTGCTCAAAAATATCTGAACACGCACTCCAACGCGTTGACTACAGAGGCGTGTTCAGATATTAGTGAGCACCTTAACCGCTCCGATATATTTGATGGCGACGGTCAGTCACTTTTAACTTCGGTTGGGTGGGCCCATTTCTACCCCCATAGGCGATAATTCCACCACATCCAGGATGACATGTAAATCCATGAAGTATGCAACCAATCCATAACATAAGGTTGTGACTATATCTATCGGAAATAATTTCCCGATCAAAAAATATTCTGTACCTACCTATGTCAAGACGATATGGAGACGACCGTTTCTCCATTGCGTATCGTAGTCTTCATTTTCCTCTACATATTAACGTTTGTAGGTACGGAGAAGCAGTCGTCTATCTTCTTAATCCAAAAAATAAGCTAGCTGTATAAAAAATTCGTTGTACCTACTCATTTCTATACCTACGGCCTGATTCGAAGAATGATTAAGACACGTTTAGGATCTTGGAAAGATCTTTAGAATATCGATAACTAAACGATATGTCAAAATTGACGTTTATTTCGATTCCGCTGTGATCCCAATAAGATCTATCTACGATATTTCTAACGTCAAAGTGACATTGGTTGCCCGAATCGAGCTACTTCTGTCAATTATACGACATATAAACGATATCTAAATGAGAACTTATCTAAACCAGAACTTATCGTTATCGTATTGCATTCTTCGAATCGGGCTAGCGGCTGTTTTTGCGTGATTGAGTAAGAAATTTACTTAAAAACTTTCACGTGTGTAATATTTTATATGATGATATGATATGATATGATTTATTTATCTCACAATATACAATTTCACTTAAAACTACGCGTGGTAAATTCTTAGGAATTTATATTGTGATTGTCGGTTTGTCTTACTTTATATACATAGGAAAAACATGTGACAATTAATAATTCATTTAAAATGACCAAAGTTTTTAAATTTCAATTGTATAAATAAATTCACCAAGAACGGGTCGTCATTAAGGTAGAAAATAAATAGTTACAGTTACAGAAATAATGTATTATATTAGTAAACAATTATTAACGGCACCAATTTAGACACTAAATTAAAGTTAATGTTAATTTTACGTTGTAAGATGACACCTGCGTTTTTTTTTTTGGAAAATAACCACGACAATCCATTGCAATCTATTCATTAATAAGGTCATATTATTAAGTTGATTTACAATAATAGGTATTTATTGGTTTTGCGGTTTGTAATGAAGGACACAATACATGTCCCATGCTCCCATGTATGTGTGTGTGTGTGTGTGTGTGTGGCCTGCAACAGGAGCAAAACTGCTACACTCCTCAAACTAACATTTGCTTAGCAACTTTTAAAAATAACTTAGTATTTTGATTTTTTTTTAACTTTAAAATTTATTCTAAGACGCAATGTATTGCGAATTTTGTTGTTTAAAGTGTGACAAGCAACGTCAATTAATACTGATGACAGCGTACATTGAAGTTAATATTTAAAAATAGGAGTCTAAAGACTTCATAACTTTTTGTCGCTGAACAAATGTTGGTTCGTTTGACGAGTTCAGCAGCCTACGTAAAAAGCAGCAGCCTAAATATTTATATTCTATTTATGCTCGTGTTATAAGCCACACTCGATATACCCACTTATTATAAAACTTTAACTGTAGAAAGTTAAGCTATAAAATGCACATATTGTAATTGTGTAATTCATTGAAAAACTGCAAAATGTGTTAATTTAATGTTTATTCGATTTATATATTATCAATCATGTACCTATACATTTATAAATTCCAGTAATCATCTGAAATATTGTATAATTGTCATACTCGAGCCAATTATTTACTTTACTAATGTTTACGTCACGTAAAAATCCTTTATTTGTTCCTGAATAGTAGAAATTTGTGTAAATTTAGTGACAATTCGGACGAAAGGGAATGTAATTGATTCCAAAATGAGTCAGATTTATTTTAAAGTTCATTTTCCAGCAAAGTGCTACTTAATTCTAATTTATTAAATAATTTATGTAAATAAAAATAATTTAGGACCAATCGTGCTAAAGCTAAACAGTAGTGTGTCTTTTTCAGGTTTCGTGGATTTTGTGTGAACTTTGAGTGATTTCAATGTTTAACAGTGACGTATGAAATTGCAAAGATGTAAATTTGTCAAAGATCATCGGAGACGTGATCTTCAACCTAGACTTATGTATATTAACCGGGTTATGGACCGTGATTAACTTTTGTTTTGTTTTAGAGCTCCCGATATTTCCATGTAGTTATATGCATCATCACGGTCCATATACTGGTCAATATAAGTCCCAGTGAAACTAACCGTGAATCATTCATAACTGTTATGATGATCAACGTCAAATCCATCCTTAACATTTCATATGTGTGAGGTGATCAAAAATCGTGGGTTCTATTCTAACTTGTGTGTTGTATAAGCAGAAAAATCGTTCTCGCAAAACATGAAAAGGATGATTAAAAATTTGGGCAGGATCCTTATATCTGAAAAGAAGTTAATCACGCACTAACACGTTAATCTACCTCAAGCACCGATGACCGTTACAATCATTGTTTTCACCGAAGACGAATTCGACTAGTGTCATTAAATTCATAATTCTCATATGCCCGAAGGCCGAATGTTAGGAAGACACAGGGAGAGAGGTGTGGAGCTCACGGCAGTATAAAAGCGTACGGATTTTGTACGGAGCATCACACAACCTCGGCGCCTCCGCGAGTCAACATGAAAGCATTCTTGGTAGGTACCGTGCAGTGAAAGTGTTGTGACCCGTGACCCCTCGCTTCCTTATGTCGACACGTCTTTATGTTAACCGATAATTGTTTTTCCAAATTTGAAGTCAAGTGGACCGTAGTTTTTATCTGAATTGATTTTTTGTAATCGAGTGGATTGTTATTTTACAAAATTGTTTTTTATGGTGGATCAATCAGGATGCAATTTGGATTATGAGTGTCGTGCTAAGGATTGGCAATTTTAGTGTTCTGTCCCGATGGAGTTGCAGTGATTTATATGTTCTATAAAAGTGTTTTATTTTCCGTAGGTATTAGCTGCCGTAGCGGCACTCGGCTCGGCCAGGCCCGAGGCGGGCTACAGCTACAACGCTCCCGGTGGCGGCGGTGGTTTCTCCTCCGGCGGTGGACACGGAGGCGGCTTCTCCTCCGGTGGTGGTCACGGCGGTGGCTTCTCCTCTGGCGGTGGCTTTTCCTCCGGTGGCGGCCATGGAGGCGGCTTCTCATCTGGCGGTCTGAGCTCCAGCAGCTTCGGAATCGGCGGCGGCAGCGGGGGCGGCTTCTCCTCCGGTGGCGGATTCTCCTCCGGCGGCGGCGGCGGCGGCGGTTTCGGCGGCGGCTTCAGCGGCGGCTTCGGTGGCGCTCCCATCGTCCAGAAACACATCTACGTCCACGTTCCTCCCCCAGAACCCGAAGAACAGCGCCCCCAGATCATCGGCGGAGGCGGCGTCCCCCAGAAGCACTACAAGATTATCTTCATTAAGGCGCCCGCTCCTCCCGCCCCCGTAGCGCCCATCATCCCCGCCCAGGCCCAAAACGAGGAGAAGACCCTCGTCTACGTGTTGGTCAAGAAACCCGACGAACAACCCGACATCACCATCCCCACCGCCGCTCCCACCCAGCCCTCCAAACCCGAAGTTTACTTCATCAAGTACAAGACCCAGAAGGAGGGTGGCTCTATCGGAGGTGGATCTATCGGAGGTGGAATCGGAGGTGGCTCGATCGGCGGTGGATCTGGCATCGGTGGTGGCATCTCTGGCGGTAGCATTGGCGGTGGTATCGGTGGTGGACACGGTGGCATCTCCGGAGGCAGCATCGGCGGCGGACACGGCGGCATCTCGGGCGGCAGCATCGGCGGCGGCTCCGGCGGCGTCAGCTCTTCGTACGGCCCCCCTGGCCAGTCCGGCCCCTACTAAACACCGCGCCAAGCGCCCCCATGTGATACCTGCTTTGCCGGCGACTTAGTCTTAAGTAGAACAAAAAATTACGGTGCCTAAATGTATTTATGTAAATAGTAATTTTAATGTATCATAATTAATTCTAGTTGTATTGTAAAATACTTTTTGCATAAAAAATCGATAAACGAACGAAAATATCATCTTCTTATTCCAAGCCCTGAACGAAAAACTAAAAGCTAAAAAATGCCAATATCGCATCTTTGTATTAATTTACACATAGAGTTAACAAACAGGTGGTTATGTTTGGTAGAAAGTATGTTTTCTACATGTGGGCGACACGGGTTACGTAACCTGGATTGTGACCTCTTGCGTAACCACTGAAACCATTTCGCCTTACGACACCTATAAGAGTTTCGCTAAATATCCATTACAAAACTTATCCGTGGTTTCCACAATTTCACTACCTTGACATTTCGAGTCCTTTAAATGCATTAAAACGTGCAAAAGTGGATCACGACAATGATAATCATATTGCATAATACTCGTAGCAGGCGGAAACCGGTCAACGGTTTTATATTATTTACTGAATATTTATAACACTCGAAACTTTCGTAATTCCTGTGATCGTGTTTGGGCATATCATTATTGAGTTAACGTATACGTTGGAAAGCTGACTCGTAATATTTGCTAAGAAATGTTTATAATACGAAAGTGAAATTTTCTTTTGTGTAAAACGACGTATGAAGTGAGTCATCGACGTTTGTGCGAGTAAATTGACAAGTCGAGTGTAGCATATGATTACTTCGAGGTTTTATGATGTAAGGAGGAAATTTTTGGTATTCTTAAGCTTTAATGTGTGCCTAATATGCTATTTATTTTATTTGAACATCAGCCGTTACGAAAAAACGTGATGGTACATATTTACTTGCTTCCTTTTGGGACTCCTTTTTTTTCGTTTCATTTGAGATTTATGTATCGAAGCTGAAGGTTAATGGCTCTTATTAATACTAATAATAATAAAACACTAACTAGGTATAATACAAATTCAGTCAGATTAATATCACATCAGATCTGGCCTTAATTTTGCCTTTTTATATTCAAAGTATGTCAAAATAACGTAACAATGATAAAATTCTCAGACTCGCAAATTACAAAATACCAACAAACTAAAGAGGTCAGACATCTGGTCGTATTCTAAACATTTCACACTAAAGAGGAGACTACATTTACCTTAATTTTTTCTCACGACAATAGTCTCGACTAGGTTAGACAATGCACACAACTAAATGCCTCGTAACTTCTATAACGTCGTATATATCAATATTCGGATACCGCAAAAACAACCTAGTTTCTTTCCTATAAAGTTGACTTTTCAAAGAAAAGGGAAACCGCTACAGGGCATGTTAAAGGCATACAGTTTATTACTATAATTTGTATAAACTCTCACGTAAGAGCTATTAAGGTCACGTAAGAGTTTTAATTGCTTGACTTTCTGCAAGTGTAACAACGTTTAAGAGGAAATGCGAATGCATTGCGAAGTCATTACTGAGCTCCAGTTTTAAACTGTTTTTTTTTTCATAAACGCCGAGAATAACATTAAAAGTTTACTACTTCGGCAGCTGACTTGTTTTATCTAACAAAATATGTTTTCAAACATGCTTTTATTTTAACTTATCGATGGTATGTCAGATGTAAATTATTTTTACGTATTTCGACATCATTTCTATCAGTTTCTACAACAATACAGGTATAGTCAAGCCAAGCCAAGCAAGCCAGCAAGTCAGCTCTGTCAGTAGAAAAAGGTGGCAAATTTTAAAAACTTAGGCGGGAAGGATAGGAAGGAAATTTACTCAATGATTTCAGGCGGCGCATCGGTTTGCCCATAAATATCAATGAAAAGTAAATTTTAAAAATAGCTGCTTTAATATGAAATCATGAAATATTTTCTATTTTTGGTCCTATTTTCACTTTATGTCTTGCCAACCCCTTATCGCATAATTATGGTGCCATTTGTTAACGGCATCAATCATGGGACATTTAAGAGAAAAATTGGAGTTTTTTTTAAATATTTCACTGACATCTGTAAAATTTCTATCGCTTTATGCTATAAAAATTGAATGTCTAATTCGTCCTTTCTGTTTTCTTTGTATTTAATGAAAGCTACTGCAATTGGTTTCAATATTATTAGCCGATTAAAACTATGGTTTTTTGCTCCAGTCATGGGATGTATAGCGTCATTAATTTTAAAACTAACAAATACCAATGAAATATTAAACTTAAGTAGCTCTATTTATGGTAAAATGTTGTCAGCGTATACAAACTGATGGTAAATACAGGATTTCTCTATACCACCCCATTACTGGTGCCTGTTCCATTATAGGGGTGTTTACTATATATGGCCGTTATTATATTCTACTCTATTGACAGTTATTCAATTTCAAATAAAAAAAATATCCTATATGGCATATATGATACGTCATGCACTAAAGGGATAAGTCATCTTTATTCACATACATTGTCGTCATCTGAAATAATCAAATGAGGGTTATTTCACTGACCTAAGAAAATTCTAAATCAACTTCCGTAGATTATCGTAAAAGATTACCTTATGATCATGTGAACCTGCGAAACTATTGGGTAATTAGAAGATTGCCGTAATAACTAATTCCAATTCAGCAGAAACAATGAGATCCCACACTAGCATTCGTTACGGGCCAAAAAGTCGAACATAACCGGAGTACCACTATGGCGTTAGGTTGTTTTTGCGTTTAAGGTCAGATTTCGCGAAGCAAATTAATTGGATAATTCAATTTATCGTTAACAATTAATTGTTATTATATACATTGAGCGGTGATTTGATATTAATGAAGTTATGTAATGGTCAGAGTGATTGATGACTGACGAATTTTTCGTACTTCGTAACATAGAAATTTTTTGCGTTAGTAGATAACTTTGCACATAAGTGTCACTTTTATCACAAGCTGCATATTATGTAACATACTGTACTTCGTATTTTCATGCATACCCAGCCTTGTTTACGAGACTCGGTGATCAGGATCAGAACATATAAATAATGTATCAGGGGCGTGGTGACGCGATCAGATAAAAGCAATATCAATTATTACATACACAGACAACGGGATGTTACGACATATTTAAATTGTTTCCGATTCGAAGAACCTGTAGAGAAACAGGTTCCTAATACCTAGCTTAACAAAAACCAACCATAACAAAAGCCTAATAAGGTTTAATTTCATGTTACGCACGTGTGCCTACATCTTAAAATTAGTGCTCAAAATTCGTTCAAAGAAAAATGAACACAACGACCCACGTTTTTAAGTTCAAATTCAAATACAGGTCTGAAATGTACTTACTGGTACTATACCAGTCACGTTTTCATTGAGAGTGAGAGTGTACGGTGTTGGTATCATGTGTGAGTGTACGATGACCGATGACGCGCAAATTTGTCAAATCTAACCTTTGATAAGATGACAATAAGAGTCAAGGCACGCGTCTTCGTGAATGACACGATATAACAAGATATTAACTTGGTACGATATCGATTTACACGTGTCTCATATTTGTTCGTTACGTATGGATGTGGGAAATTGTCTTATGAAATATCATAATATGGTACTTATTAAGTTAGACGAAAATATCTCAGCGTAGGCGTACTTAATTTACTTCCATGATAATGTCTTAATTTAGCCTCCGCGAAGCGTATTCTGATTGTCATAACAGGTTAAGAATTTGATCTTGATTTGTTGTGGATATTTGTCAGTGTCAAAAGTTTGGTATATTTTTTCAACAAAAAAAAAGACCATTTACGACCTACATACAGAAAACGGGTTTAATTGCATAAGAAATGTGCTTAAAACAGTATCCAACTACCTACATTAATATTAATTAAATCCAAGTTTCTACATGCTTAGTGCAAGTGCTTCGTTTATGTAAGGAAATAATGTTATAATACAATCAAATGATCATGCGTGAATGTATGTGTAATATTATTTTAATGATGTGCGAAATAATTGTAATTTAATTACCTACTGTAGCCCTCTTATATTGCTGTGCCCTTACAGGGTGTCACATGTATACCTATATGTTCCATTCCATCCATGCTTGTAATGTGATATGCAATAAACTATTCTATTCTATTCTACATAAATATTAGTAAATATTTATTTGCGACTTTCGCTAGTGTATAGCGCGAATGACAGTGACTTTACGCGTGTACTTAAGACCCCGTATGTTCGTGATCTCTCACTCTCGTTGAGCTTATGAGCGAGATGAATGTGTGTACTCGGGACGTTGGGACCGTGGATATCGTATTTTTGAATTTTAATTTGTTCTAAGTTTTAACAAAATTAAGTAATCGATGAGTTCCCTCGAAAATAAAATTGTGCATTATCTTTAATTTACCTTATGATCATTTTCAAGAACCAATTTTCATATAGTCCAAGATAAGTGCACCGATTTTGATAGCCCAGACTGTGCGTGTGTTATTTTAAACGTCAAACTTCTATGAAATTATGACGTTTACTTAACACTTGCACAGGCTGGCCTATCAAAATCGTTGCCCATTTAGCTTGGTCTGACGCAATTTTTAGCGTTTGTGGATACATTGTTACAAATTTATACAGTACGATTTAGAACTATGTTCGTGATTCGAGCGAAAGTAAAAAAATCGGGATACGGATCGCTAAAATCCCTAAAGAAAATTCTCAAGATTGCTAACACATATATTATCACCCGTATTGCTATCTTTTTTTTATACCAGGACGGTGGCAAACAAGCATACGGCCCGCCTGATGGTAAGCAGTCACCGCAGCCTATGGACGCCTGCAACTCCAGAGGTGTTATATGCGCGTTGCCGACCCTTTAAAAACCTGTACACTCCTTTTTTGAAGAACCCCATACTGTAGACCCTCGGGAAAACCTCGGATGGGAGCTCATTCCACAGCCGGAGCGTCCGCGGGAGGAAATTCCTCTTGAACCGCACAGTACGCGACCATTTAGGTTCTAAGGTGTGAGGATGAACACCTTGCTGACGGCGAGCGGTGCGGTGATAGAAAGTGGCCGTTGGCATCATGTCAAACAATTCTTCAGAGCACAGCCCATTGTACAAGCGGTAGAACACACACAAGGAGGCAAAGTCTCTCCTTAGACTTAAAGGTTCAATACCGCTTGTGAGTTTGGGATCGTCAACGATTCGCACAGCGCGCCGCTATCTAAAAAAGCCGTACGATTTTCCAAAAACTTCGATCGCTAAACCTACGACACCTTTACAAGTTAGCTAATACCGTCAATAGTTTACGATTGACAAAGTTCACCGACCCACCTGTCCGGAACACGAACTTGTAGAAAGCATCTTCTGTGTTTGTTTATGTAAATCGCTTGGCACCGTAGTAGCCCTGACAACTACTTACTTACTATGTATGTTGATTCTTACCGAGCAAGGACTTATCATGTTATTATTATTATTGGTGTGTTGTGGGCCTTTGAGTGCCACGTCGACCGAGCAGTGATCTATTGTGACAGCCCTTTAAAGTTCATTACTAATTCCCGTTGAATCCAGGAAATTTCAGATTCTTTGAGCCGTAATGTTCTGTACCTCATAGGGTTGCAATACGTGCCGCCCTAGGTAAGTACTTCTTTGTAACATTAGTGGTCCAGAGGAATAGAGAAAGTGCATTGTAGTCTCCTCTGACTCCTGGCAGAACCTGCATGTCGGATTTTATTTCTTTCCTATTTGAAACATGTATTTGTTCAGCTTACAGTGTTCCAGTCAATATTGATGTTTGTGCATAATGTGTATGTCTGTGCATAGTGTGCATGCTTTTCAATTTCATACGACCCTGGTAGCCAAAAACAAATCAAGTAAAGTCAGGTGAGCAAAGAAAAACATAGTTTATTTTGAGAAAAAGTATGAGGAAAGTACGTAAGTATTTTTAAGTTAATTTTATTTATGGATTAGAATTATTTTTGCGTCCCCAGCAGGCTCGGTTCTCCATATAAACGTCGTTATGATCTCATTTTAAAACGACTAGCTAGATTGCTCTAAAACTTTATACTTACAATAGGAGAAGGTATATCTAGTCCTGTAATTACTATAGTTTATGTAGCTTCAGATACCATATATTTTCTTACTCATACAAAACTTATTATTGCTCTATTACGTTTGTTTTATAGACAGGAGCTATATATATGTGCAAAGTTTCATTACAATCCAACAAGTAGTTTTAAAATGAGAACGAAACTTTGTTTGTACGGGAAGGTAAAATTCGGCCGAGCTTGCCGGGGACTCTAAACAAGTGTTGCTCTTGTCCCATAGATTGTCTTACCCCGCCTAACTTTATCTAACTCTATCCCATACTTACCCATATCGACCCTGTACTTGCCCATAGACTCATACTTTAAGAATAACATACATAAAATATGTACTTAATAATAATAATAACCACAACATTTTTCTGGTGCGTCGCCTTTTCCGGTGTTGGATGTACCAAACGCACACCACATACGCGACGAAATGTTCGTAATGATTGTCAGGTTGTGGGTTCGAATCTCGACGATGACGAGGTTTTGTCGTTCATGGATGGCGGTAGGTAGGTAACGGGACAAGAAAGCATCCCGATTTCAAATCGTTGACTTCGTAATTAACAGTGATAATGAGATGGGTTTCCTATTACCTTGGAAACCTTGAGCTACGATTTACGACGTTTTTAATTACAGGTTTTAATTAAATTTGCTACTTACCTATGTAGATTAAATTACGTCTCAAGTAAGAAAAGGCGGTGTTAAAAGATCTGCAGATTATTAGTCCTTTCTCTGTATCGAAATTTCGTTGGCGATCAAAATGCTCTAGTGGACCTTTTTACGGTCATTCGCTTGCGCTACGACAACGAAACACTTTGTCTCTCTATCACTCCCAGTGTGACAGTGATAGTTGCGTTTCGTTTCCTACGGAACGTAATCAATTGGCATGTGGTCTACGTACCCAGGCCGCGTAGCCAACGTGCAAATCGCTTACGCTCCGTAGCGATCGAAATTCAACTGTCACTTTCGCACTAATATGGAAGAGCGATAGAGAGACACAATGCGTTTCGTTATCGAAGCGATAGGGATTGTCACCTTGGCTAGGCCGGCTGTACAGAATTAGATGGACTCTAACTTTCCGACTAACTCATCAAGCCCTTGTTCATTGCCTCACAATACTCATTATATAATTTCCAAGCGAAGCTTATACATGTCATTATGACATAAGGAAACCTTTAATGAAGTTAATGGATAATAAAGGTCATTCAACCCACGTAACGCTCATTATATTGTACCGTGAAAAGAAAAGACTTAACGAGCTGTATTATGAATGTCATCGGTGATATTATAGTACAAAATGAATAGGGACCGTTGAGAGTGAGAGAGCCCTTGAGGATTTGTGAAATATTGGTTTGGTGATCGAGTGTCTTATGAGCAAACCTGTGATAACTCTGTGATTTGATATCGATAAAAAAGATGTCGATATATAATAGTACGTGTGCTCATTGAAAATTCTAGAAATAGTTATGATACCTACAGAGTTCTTTAAAGGAGTTCCTTTCAGGCATATTTAACAAAATAAATAAGGTTTGCCTCGAAATGGTTTATGTAACTAATGGTATTTTTGTGACTTAAGGTTAATTTCATTTCTTATGTACTTTTAGCAATTAATGAAGATGGAGTAATGTTTAAGAAATAATAAATATATAAAATTATTAGAACAAAACATTTAGTGCCAATGTGGAAATACTGACCTGGTTTAAAAATAAAATAAATTCTTCCAATAAACATCTTTTTAAAATTTAAGAAGTAGTATACAAAGCAATTTTGTATAAAAATATTTATTTTGTAGAACATTTAGATGTTGACAGTGACATTTAATTGTAGATATAATATTTTGTTAAGTACGTCACTTTAGTATAAGTGCCCCGAGCTATCCCAGAGAGCCTAGGGGCCTACCGCGAACCACGTTCGACGTGTTGCCTCTCTGTGGTACTTGCAAATTCGCATGTACGTGTAACAGGGAGGCAAAACGTCGACCGTGGTTCGCGGTAAGCCCTCAGGTTTGCTTATGAGCTTCTAAATACAAAAGTAACTGGGGCCGCAGCCTAGATTGCAATGGTTTGTATTGCAAGGATGACAGATGCAACAAAAAGTGACATGATCATATCCATACTTACTTGGCTCAGCCCCTAGAAATAAATCTTACAACATTCGAGAAATTCATATTATTTATTTATTTTATTTTATTATTCAAATAAGTTACACAGTATTACTACTAAGGCACTGCGAACTACAAACAAAAAATACAAAGATACGAAAAAACACAAATAATAATAAAATACAATCTAAACATTGGATTTGGGCGATGACGTAACAGCGTGGCTTCGTAGCGGTCGGCGTAGGATTCAGCAAGTTGCCCCGGAACCGCCGAAACATCACACCCTTCTGATACAAACCCACCCACACACCCAATTATGATACAAACTTTCCTCCCTCGGACGCTCCGGCTGCGGTTGCTCCCTTCCGAGGTTTTCCCAAGGGTCTACAGTTTGGGGTTCTTCAAAAAAGGTGTGTACCTACAGGTTTTTAAAGAGTCGGCAACGCGCATGTAGCAACTCTGGAATCGCAATGATCCATAGGCTACGGTGACTGCTTACCATATGATTGTTTTCCTACCGACGTGGTATTAAAAAAAACCCTCGACCGTTACAACTTTTACTTTATTCATTAAGAGTCTATTCAGGAACCTTGTCAATTTCACCTAAAACATTCAATTTCGCTTATTACCAAGGCTCAGAACCGGTTTATAAAATACCGGTTTATTTCGGTTTTCCTCCTAACTTTTATAAGAACGCGAATGTTTTAAGAACTTTATTGTAACGTAACCTAATAAAACCGGTTTATTCGACGAGCGACAAAACGGCTGGCCGACCTGGTGGTGTGCCACGTAAACATAGACTCCGACTTAGGAAATAAATAATAAATTGCTCTAAACCAGTTAATAAGACAAGAACTGTTCTCTTAAAAATCGATTTAATAATAACGGTTTTTCGAGCGAAACCGAAATTAAAATTTTGCGCTAAGTACATGATAACGGTTTGGAAATTTAACCGGTTTCCGAGCCTTGCTTATTTCATTCTACCACAGAATAAATAATTATTGCTTCTACACTATCGCCAGGCACTTTTTGTAAGGTTTTCCTATCATACAAACCTGGCTATTCCGGAAACTTTATTTGGTTAATTTAAAGTTTTCATGAGCAGCATAAATCCTTTGTTCAGAATTGGGACCGAATTTAGAAAATACCTGATTTGTCCGGGTGTCGCCGTCGACGGATACGTCTGGGAGGACATCATTATTTATCAAATCCTTTGTTTTAAATTTTGTGTCAGTTACAGAGGCTAATGTATTGGTGTCCACGTCCTAAAGGACCCTATTAGTTAAATCAGACTTCTGAAGTACTCTGCAATATAAGGTGTACGGTGTTTTCCTTATTTCTTTTACCAACTTAGGTGTTTAAAAAGCGTTGCACATTTTTATGTTAGGTACTGACAGAAAACCAGCGATGTGACTTCACTGAAAAAAATAGATAGCCGAACTGGTTTTGTAACTTTACTAAATAACTAAACTACGGTTATAAGAAAATAAACTTTGCATAAATTTACAAACTTATTTTGTAGTGTATACCCAGTACCTGAACACTGATAGCCAAACACGGTTTTGTAACATATAACACATAGTTCGCAAGTCCCAATTTTTGTGTAAACAGTAACCAAAATTTTGTTACAGTTATGCAAACATTTCTTTCAGTGTTGCCTCATCACCTTGCTGAGTCAGCGCCTCTTCTGTCCCACGACACATGGCGTATTAATTATGTAATTTTTTTACTAAATTAAGTTTGTATGATTTTACTTTACACTTTTCTTGTTTGTTTGTTCTGATGTCAATGCCATGTATGATTGTGGGTATGTTGTTGTTGTTGTTGTTGTCCTAAAGCACCCCAGAGGTGCAAAGGGCCTTCACAAGCTCGCGCCACGCCTTCCTATCTTCAGCTCGTCCTCTGGCCTCGCTCCAGCTCAACCCGACCGCTCGTAACTCTCTTAGGATGGACCGTTGCCAAGAGTGTACAGGACGCCCGGAGCCACGGCTTTGTTGTGGGTATAATTTCATTTATCTATCTATCTATCTATTGGGTCATCTTTGAAAGTAGGGTACTTATGAAAATGGTAAATATCTATAAAACTAGAAGCACTACATACTTTAGTACCACTCACATTACTGAAACGCTTACCAGAGCAGTGTTTACTGTTGCTACAGTAGAGATTATTTGTAAAAATTTGTAATTTTCAAAAATTATCCCGCTTGTAATCACCCCAATGCACCTACACAAGAATACTTAATCAAATGTACTACTTGTGTTATTACAAAATATTTCAATATCTTTGCTTATTTCGAAGTTTGTTTAGAAAAGGTCATAAGGTTGTCTGGAAGAGATCGCTTTATAGCGATAAGTCCGCCTGTTGTTACCTACTAATTTAAGTCCTGTCTTTGTTTGTAATATGAGTTTTTCTTTAGTAGTGCACAATAAAGAATTTTATTATTATTATTATTAATGTTATTAATCATGATATTCATGATGTAACGATTGACTTGAGACGATGATTTGACACAGGGGCTTTATAATTACTATTTACATTTGTTAAATACGCTAATCAATCTTAAAAGTTAATCATCTATGTAAATATACGAGCTTTTACGCAACTTTTCGATATAATTTAATATGCATTAAAGTGCTGTAGATGAATTACGACTAGTAAAATAATGAGTAAATTATGCATGAGATGTCCGCGCATCTTGTAGCGCATAAATTTGACGAGCTAATCCATGTAAATGGAATGAATTATATGCATATTAATTAATATAATAATGTTAAGTAAATGTTTCGTTTGGCACCAAGATTATTTTTTATAAGTTTTTGTTATTGTTTTTAAATTGTGATAATGTTTTATGTAATCATTTAAGTTCTATGTAATCTTTTAATAATTAAAAGATTTTGGCAAAAGTATCATTTTTGGTACAATTTTTTTATAGCTGACTGTACTTTACTTTCCACAGACAACTAATACTCAGCGATACAATTCTAACAACCCCAAACACAAATAGTTTGCGTTGTTTTATCACAAAGTTCCCATGGCCACCTCCTATCTCTTTTATCAGATCAGGTCCATGTCATCATAAAACATTGCATTGTCATCCGATTAACATAAGTATGCAAAATATCAGCTCAATCGGAAATCGGGAAGTGGGTCAAATTTAGCTTCCAAAGTTCGACCCGCACTAACTAACAGAGAAAATTAAATAAAAGTTTGTAATTAAATTATCATCTTGACAAAGCTCTAACCAATTTAACGTCTGGCAAGTCAATATCGCTGTGGGATAAAATAACGTCTTTGTTATTTTGGTGTTATAATACTAGCATAAAGGTACCAGACTACACCAGCATTACTTCTTCAGTATTGCAGCGCGACATTACTGCCGACTGCTTTGCTGCCGAAAATGTCAAATACCCGGGGAGCAACAGAAGATTTTTGACTTAGTGACGTTTCTTCAAACAAAAACGTCATTTTTGACACTGACATATTTAATCCATATCATATCTTATATATATGCTACATGCGCATTGCCGACCCTCTGCAACCTCTTTGAGCTCTGGCAACCTTACTCACCGGCATATCGCGGCAGGAACCTACACTATGAGTAGGTTCTAGTGTTATTTGGCTGCGGTTTTTCTGTAAGGTGGAGGTACTTCCCCAGATGGGCTCTGCTTTAGATGTGGAATAACATCCGCTGTGGTGTGCCCTACCACACTAAGCGAGATGACATTCACAGTGCCCATACCTCTCTTTTCGACGTAGTTTAGGTCCTGGTCCGGGAATAATTTACAAAAAACCAAAAATGGGTAAAACATGTAAAAATGAAACTATTTTAACATTTCTAAGCACATTTGGAGTTAACTACCTATTTTTAATTAATATGTTGGTATCTATTTTATAATAAATAAATTCGACATATTGTTCGACAGACATTGATCTACAACCACACACCACTACCCACTTCAACGTATCTCACTTACACATCTAAACAGTAAATTCAACCATACAGCCTGATACATAAGGTTTCATTTCAAATAAATCTTGAATAGCATGACGCCTTTGTCAATGAATAGGAAGAACTGTAGGTTCTCATAGCGTGTATCATACATTGTCACAATCCGGATATCCATAGTATGAGTTATGTTTTTTCCGGTTTTCGTATAATGAACTCGGTTATGTAATTATAACGATGAATCGCAAGTTAATTATAGAGTTCGTAGGGGTTTAATACATATATGTGTATTAATACACGTAGTATAGCCCTTCAAGTGGCGGCCCACCACTCACGGGTCGATGCGAAAACCAGTAAACTGTCGGCCACCAGTAGTTAGTAACGTGTTGTCGTATTTAGTAGCAAAATTGAACGCTTTGAAGTATATTTACGCTCTTCTAGCACCGAAAAGTATGTAGCAAGTTAGACAAGGATAACATACAGGTGTTAAAAGAAACAATGAAAGGAAGTTCTGGCGAAACAGAAGAATCAGCAAAGCAACCAAACCCAAGCTAATGCGTACCCTGTACGGTTACCACCAGTTTTGACAAATTCGCTTACGTATATGTTTCTTTCTTTCTATGTTACATCTCGCTTGCACCAATATGCGAATACGAACTAAAGCAAACATGTCAATGTCAAAACTGGTGTTAGTGGTACTGGTCTTTATATTTCTGTATGATTTGGAAACCTGGACTCTGAAAGCGAGTATTTGGAGTAGAATTAACTCATTTCAGATGAGTTGGCATCACAGTTATCACAGTGGCGATAAGGATCTGCGTGGCAATATCAAATATCAAATCATATGAGTAGAACCGGAGGAACTAAATCATTTTCGGATCAGCCCTGGTAGGCGCCTGTGTAATTCCTTGACAGGCCTTCTTCACTATATCTACCCAGCGATTCGGTGGATGTCTACTACCCCGTTCTCTATCCACCATGCTAACCAAAATATACTTTACGAATAGGCTCCCGTCTGACAACGTGTCAGAAGTAATTAAGGATCCCCGGAGGCAAAAGATCGATAAGCGCTATACTTCTGATTCCGTCAGGATTGACGCATTAGTGCGACGCGCCGTCCAGGGAATCCCTAACATCTTAGAGCCTTTATCATACTGGCGATCTGTGGTAAAGTTGAAAACGCCGCGAGCGGAAAACGACCTCATCACAAGCGCACAACGAATTGGCTCTGTCGTTGAAAATTTGGACAAACTGACAGACGGTCTGAAGAACAGACGGGCAGGCAGACACACAAACAGACGGATGAACGGACTTTCGCATTAATAATATTATATGTATTGCAGGAATTTAAAAAAATCATAAGTAAGCCTTACAGCTCAAAGTTTTTTGACTTGTAATGATTATAATTTATAAGGTTTAGTACAGTCAGCTGCAGAGAAAAAGTAGGTACCCACCATGTATAGAAGTTTGTATACGAAGGTGCTAAGCGAATAGTATTGTTGAATGTACATTTTAGTTTGTATGTACCGTGTATTGAAAATGACGAAGCCTGTTGCGGATAGCCTTATTGTAGCCTGCGTTGAGGATATGAATTTGTCATTATTTTATGAACGCTTAGTTTTAATTAAAATAAATTACAGTTCTTTAGTTTTATTCCTCTTTTCTATTCATTATTAAGCAAAAGTAATGACAGGTATTATCTTGCGCAGACTGGGGAACCTATTGTTTGTCGGTAATTAAGGCTTATTTTTACTTCGTTCAGTCTTTGTTTCGTTATTAGAGTTTATTCTAAAACATATAATTTTAATTTGTTCTGTAAGTACAGTAAGCCACAGAAGTAGCTGAGAAGGCGAAGTGTTTATTTAACACAACTATGTTGTTAAGAAAAAAGAAAAACGTGTGATAATAATTTTGGAAACTTGTCCCGGTTAGTTTCTGCTATTGATGTACTTATATCAATTCCCGGCAACAGTCAGTATTTTAAATTAGTCAGCCTAAGAATAAACGAACGCAAAATTGAAGTTTTTATGTTGATTTTTTACGCGTTTAAATCAAGGGAAAATACCATGAAAAATTACACACGGAATTTAGAATATATTTGCAAGGGCAGACTCCAACCAAAACGTTAAAAACTCACTAAAACATGTCTCATTTTCATTGGGTTATACATTTGATTTACAATGACAATGTACATAATGGATATATACAGAGGATTACTATAACTAGCTTAAATCTAAAATAGGCCCTTGAGGCATTGTACCAAGGATGCTGGCGGCATTTCCTCGTTGTATCGCAATACTGATACGTTGTGGAGGAAGCCGCCAGCTTTTCGGGACCCCATGGACCTAGAGTTTCAACGCCAAATGGTACAAAATGGTACACTCTACCTACTCACTACTAAGAGAGGCTCTTATATTTATTACGTTTTAATGTTTCGGCACTTTCCGCTGCTCCGCCCGCTTTTATATACTAATATAACCCACCGGACTACCGTTGGAGGTGGGACGGTGCCAGTGTGTCTACGCAGGTAGCATCCCACACTACCAACCGTCCCAAGCTCCAAAGAACTAAGGACACTCCATCAGGTCTCTTGCCATCATCCCTAATAAAGTTGTGTATCATTTCCCTGCATACTATAGCAGGGATCTTAGCAAAATTTTAAACAAGTATATTTTCAGATTTAAATAAAAACCTGTGTGGCTGCCATATGTTCCGTCACAATCACAAGTTTTCTGGCTTTATGCCTCTCTTAACAAGCACTTTTCTTCAAGCCTGGCATTTTTAGGCATGGCTGGCAATACTGATGACGTTTACGGTAATCATCATTAGAATATATGAGCTGGGTACCTAACCAAAGGTGACAATCGCTTGCGCTACGATAACGATAAGCTTTGTTCGCTATCACTCTTCCATATTAAGGTAGAAGTACTAGTGCTCGACGCTGCACTAGTACTCGACATGGGCACTTTATGTCAAAGTGACAAGGATTAAGTTCGAATACAGAAAAATCTTCGTTGTTCAAATTTAACCTACTTATATTTCCATGAAATAAAATGCCCATGTCGGTGACTAGTGCAGCGTCGAGCACTAGTACTTCTACCTTAGTGCGTCATTGACATTTGTATTTCGTTCGCTACGAAGCGCAAACGATTGGTATGTTGGCACCCTGATATTGAAAAGATAAGTACCTATACGAGTAGCCAAGGGCAGCTATGGAGATCGCATTAATAAGAACATACATATTAATGTGTAACAAATTTTGTCCAAAACACTTAACAGAGTTTCTTGACACAAATTGCGAACCTTTCAAAATGTTATTGTTAGCGTGGGATGTAGAACTTTAGTAATGAGCTTTGATATTCATCGTGTTTTTAGTTGTTTACAACGAAATTGTTTTTCGAGTGTCTGTATAACAAACATTTTGCTGAATAATTACTAATTTTCATTTATTTATACAGGTTGGCTGATAATACGTTGACAAAGATTTCTATATCATCATATTGTTCATAATAATAACAAACATTTTCGTTTGTGTTTCAAAGCATCCGAGCAATACCGGGAAAATGTTGACAATCGGTCAATCGCACTTTTCCCCACTGCCGAAGCACATGGCCAACTGGGCATAGTGCGGTGCGTGTTGTGACTCGTCCGTACACAAAATTGATCGAGGTGTGCAAGATTTGTCTTTGACGTATGTCATTTTCTATGTAACTACATAATTTTGCCGTCGTTACAGATTGAATTTTGTGTATTGTGAGTTGTGAATGAGAAGTGCGTCGGTGTGCACGTTACCCCCGTTAAAAAATTCAAAACGATTATTGCGGTAAGATATCGCTTGAGCTCCTCTCTTTCGTCGTGTCGGGGCCGGTGTTGCTCGAAGGTCAACAAGTAGAATACCTACTTTGAAAACAATACGTTTCATACACGCCTTTTATTACAAAACATCATTAATTTAATACCTATTCAAGGATATAAATATAACATAAACTCAGGTTTTTAGCATGGTCGATTAAACTTAAGATCTACATCTAGCTCGTGTATCAGTATTTCGTAATGGCCATCACCAGTTTCTGTTATCCAATCTGGACACGGTCCGCGCATTCCATCAAACCCGCTAAGATCAGATAACAATGGATGAATGTCTTGTCATCTTGAGAGAAAGGAGTCAGCAATCGCTTGAGCATGTACGAACTAACTTAATTAAGAAATTGATAGTTTTGACGACCGGTTTGGCCTAGTGGGTAGTGACCCTGCCTACGAAGCTGATGGTCCCGGGTTCAAATCCTGGTAAGGGCATTTATTCGTGTGATGAGCATGGATATTTGTTCCTGAGTCATGGGTGTTTTCTATGTATTTAAGTATTTATAAATATTCATATATTATATATATCGTTGTCTAAGTACCCTCAACACAAGCCTTATTGAGCTTACTGTGGGACTTAGTCAATTTGTGTAATAATGTCCTATAATATTTATTATTTATTTATTTATTATTATAGTTGATGACACATTTTAGGATTCTGTACCTCAAAAGGAAAAATCGGAACCCTTATAGGACCACTCGTGCGTCTGTCTGTCATAAAAATAAAGATTATTGTTTTTTCTGTGTCACTTTCTCATCCATATGTTAACATCGTTAACGACACCATCCATGGCACACTTAACAGTGCCCCTAGTGTAAATTTTGTCGATAGCGAAACGTGACATACGCGTTTGCGTTAAGTCTCATTTTGTATGGGTTTTTGAACAGCGCGCCAGGCGGGACGTTTTGGAAAGTCAAAAATCTCATACAAAATGACACTTAACGCAAACGCGTACGTAACGTTTCGCGGTCGAAAATATTTACACTAGGGGTACAGAACATTTGGAGTATTTTTGATATTTTACCGACACCTGTAAAATTTCTACCGCTTTATGCTTTAAAAGTTGAAAGTCCTATTCGTCCTTTTTAGGGTTCCGTAGTCAACTAAGAACCCTTATAGTTTCGCCATGTCCGTCTGTCTGTCTGTCTGTCCGAGGCTTTGCTCCGTGGTCGTTGGTGCTAGAAAGCTGAAATTCGGCATGGATATATAAATCAATAAAGCCGACAAAGTCGTACAATAAAATCTAAAAATTTAATTTTTTTGAGGGTACCTCCCCTACACGTAAAGTGGGGTGAATTATTTTTTTGCTTCAACCCTACAGTGTGGGGTATCGTTGGAAAGGTCTTTCAAAACTAATAGGGGTCTTCACCAAACATTTTTTGATAAAGTGAATATATTTGGAGATAATCGCTCCGAAAGAAAAATAAAATGTGTCCCCCACTCTAACTTTTGAACCATAGGTCCAAAAAATATGAAAAAAATCGTGGAAGTAGAGCTTAAGAATGACATTAAATGAAAACTATAGCGGACATGATAAGTTTAGCTGATTTTGAGTTATCGCAAAAAGTTTCCCCTTCATAGTAAAAAGACTTACTTTAATTAGGCACTGATTATGCAAATTTGCCTATTTGTTTAACTCGCGTAAAAGGTACCGTTTCATCCCTTGGTTAACAATTTACTATACTCTAAGCTCCAGTTTAGCTTATTGTGACGGAAGAGTAACTACGGAACCCTACACTGAGCGTGGCCCGACATGCTCTTAGCCGGTTTTTATGTATTTAATAATAGCTGCTGCAATTGGTTTCAATCTTATGAACACATTAAAACTATGTTTTTTTGCTCCAGTCATTCGACAAGCAAATATTAATGAAAAACTAAACTTAACCAGCTCTATTGCTTGTTTATGGTAAAATGTTGCGTTTAAAAATTGATGGTGAATTCTTATTTTACAGGATTTGTCTATACCATCCCATAATACATAGGGGTGTTTTGGTGCTTACTATTTTACTATACATGACTGCAAAGGAGATACTTTACTATTAGTATCCAATCAACATATATTTTCTAAATCTGTATGCGCCTCTAGGACTGTCGTATTGTAACTAATGAGTAGGAATATGTAAGAGATCATACATTATGTATTAAACCTGGGTTTTCCCACATGGCTGGGTTAACCTGACATAAACTATGCTCTTACTGGCACTACACCTAACCGAAGTTGAAACGGTGGCGTAAATATGAGGCAACACATGCTGTAAAAGTAAAATTGAAATTAAAGCAATAAAGGAATTGACTCACGCACTAATTTTAGAAGCTTTATGCATGTATGATCTCTCGATATTATTAACCAATGACGACCGCGTTGGCCTAGTGGGTAGTGACCCTGCCTACAAAGCTGATGGTCCCGGGTTCAAATCCTGGTAAGGGCATTTATTTGTGTGATGAGCATGGATATTTGTTCCTGATTCATGGGTGTTTTCTATGTATTAAGTATTTATACATATTTATATATTATATATATCGTTGTCTAAGTACCCTCAACACAAGCTTTATTGAGCTTACCGTGGGACTTAGTCAATTTGTGTAATAATGTCGTATAATATTTATTAAAAACAAAAAAATTAACTGTCGTTTTTTGCTCCAGTCATCGGATGTCTGACGCCCTTATGACGCCATTCATTTTCAACAAATATCAATGAAAAATTAAACTTAGCAGTTCTTTGGCTGTTGTTTATGGTAAAATGTTGCCAGCGATTAAAAACTGATGGTAAATATTTGTTTTACAGGACACGGGAGGTCTGGTGGTCATAGGAACTCTCTGATAAAATTGTTAGAATTGTCTCAATGAGTATTAGTTGTCCGTTGAAAGAAAAACAGTCAGTGATAAAAGCTTGTATGTATGTGTTGACATAAAGGTGTAATCTCCAAAACAAATTATGTTACTTAGTATTTTGTATTATTATTTTTGTATTGAAAAGCTGAATAAACTTTTTGACCAGAAAAATATTATAGAACCATAGTTCAAAAAATGTACCATCAAATATTCAGTACCATTTTATAACTTTTTTCAGTCCCATTGAATTTCGGATAAGTTAAGTTAAATTATTAATTATTATTTTATTATTCATTCATTTTTATATATTATTTCTAAAAATGAAAATAAAAATAAAACCTGAAATATTGCCCCTATTGTTGGCACTATCAGATTTTTGGATTCGTAAAACAAATAAAGGCTTTATAAAGCGCTCTCTGTCATTTGACGTTCTACTGTGTACATTGCCGAAATATAGAGCGGGCCACCAGAGTCGCTAAATGCCAGATTACTGAGCGTGCCGGATTGGCGAGCGCCGGAATACCGACCGTCTAATGTAATTAGTGGGAGAAAGTTCAACATGACTTCTATTGTTTACACCGTGTAACCTGTCAAAAAATCAATCAATATCATATATCACAATGCATATCAGATCATGTCCACCTGTATGTCATAACTCTTACTTAACACAGAACGGACATATAGATCGATTGAGTTCAGTCATCAGATATATAGGAGCGGCCGAACGGCTCAAAAATATCATCATGCATTTTAACGACGATATTGGACGGCTGCTTCTTCATACAAACGTAGTCTCCATTTTCCTCCCTGAAATTTGACTTTTTTCGAAGAGTTAGGAGCTAAAAACAAGTTCCATACTAATTTATACCTATAAAAGCTCCTAACATTTATCTTCTTCTTCCTCGCGTTGTCCCGGCATTTTGCCACGGCTCATGGGAGCCTGGGGTCCGCTTGACAACTAATCCCAAGATTTGGCGAAGGCACTAGTTTTTATGAAAGCGACTGCCATCTGACCTTTCAACCCAGAGGGTAAACTACGCCTTGTTGGGATTAGTCCGGTTTCGTCGTGTTTTCCTTCACCTAAAAGCGACTGGTAAATATCAAATGATATTTCGTACATAAGTTCCGAAAAACTCATTGGTACGAGCTGGGGTTTGAACCCGCGACCTGCGGATTGCAAGTCGCACACTCTGACCGCTAGGCCACCAGCGCTCCTAACATTTAAGTATAAAAAACCGGGCAAGTGCGAGTCGGACTCGCGCACGAAGGGTTCCGTACCAGTTAAGTTTGCATGGTAATGTATATCATATATTTTTTTTAGATTTTTCATTATGTTATTTTAGAAGTTACAGGGGGGGGGGGACACTTTTTTTCACTTTGGAAGTGTCGCTCGCGCATACTATTCAGTTTAGAAAAAAATGATATTAGAAACCTACATATCATTTTTGAAGACCTATCCATAGATACCCCACACGTATGGGTTTGATGAAAAAAAATTTTTTTTTTAAATTTTATGACGTATTAAAAAAAACTACTTACTCGATCTCGTTCAAACCAATTTTCGGTGGAAGTTTGCATGGTAATGTATATCATATATATTTTTTAGATTTTTCATTATATTATTTTAGAAGTTACGGGGGGGGGGGGGACACACATTTTACCACTTTGGAAGTGTCTCTCGCGCAAACTATTCAGTTTGGAAAAAAATGATATTAGAAACCTCAATATCATTTTTAAAGACCTATCCATAGATACCCCACACACGTATGGGTTTGATGAAAAAAGATTTTTCGAGTTTCAGTTCTAAGTATGGGGAACCCCCAACAATTTTTTTTTCTATGTTTGTGTAAAAATCCAAATGCGGTTCATAGAATACATCTACTTACCAAGTTTGAACAGTATAGCTCTTATAGTTTCGGAAAAAAGTGGCGGTGACATAATCGGACAGACAGACGGACATGACGAATCTATAAGGGTTCCGTTTTTTGCCATTTGGCTACGGAACCCTAAAAAATAAGCAACAAAGGAGCATAGCTGTGGTTAATATACCTACATCAAATTGCATAAATATATTTTCTATAATTTTAATATCCAAAGAGGAAAACAGCGACTACATTTGGATGGTGGAGACGCGGTCACGTGACGTCGTTCCCTTTCTTAACGTCTTAACACAAGCGTGTTCAAATATTTGTGAGCACTGTGGCCGTTTAGATATATCTGATAGCGACTGTATCAAACTTAAGGTTAGTGAGAGTATCCACAATAAAATTGAAAGATAACTGACCTATTTCAAACCTTATTACCTTATTGATAAGGTCGTCTAATATACAGTTTCATCTCAGATTGTACTTACGTAAGGTAAGGCACGTAGAAAGCTCACTGCATTGTTTTTACTTAGGTACTAAATCAAAGTAATATGTACGTATGCTACTTCTACCAATAGTGACTTCAGGAGAAATGCGTTTGCACTAGTCAAACCAAGACAAATCTGCAACGATTTGTGCGTGTGCTATCAAAATCGTTGCAGACTTATAGTAGCCTAACTTAAACATTGAATAAGATGTCGGTTAATCATAAAATGTACTCATGTTTTTGAGGAATAAAAATTTGTACAAAAGTAAGTGTAGTTAAAGTGACAGATTTTTTTTACTAATATAATATATTTTTTTAATTATAAAAAAAAATATATCCAACGAATAAAATCTTAATGGTAAAAAATAATCTAAATTATTATTTATTTCAAAAAATCCTAAGGAATAATTTGTAAATCTGTAATTGTACATACAACTTAATTTTTAACAAGCTTTTTCAGAAACATTATGTCTACTGTGTACCGTACACACGTATCGACGACTATATATATTTAAGTATTTTAAATATTTATATATTATATAAGTCGTCTATGTACCCTCAACACAAGCCTTATTGAGCTTACTGTGGGACTTAGTCAATTTTTGTAATAATTTCCTATAATATTTATTTATGTAAATTCCATGTTGACGTGTAAAAGTGCCCTTGTGGCCTATTTTCTGAATAAATGTTGAAGAAGTTTCCTGCGACTAAAATACGTCAAAACGCACTTAGTCTACTGCAAACATTCGCCAAATCATTTAATTAACATACATACAATTTGTATGTACGAGTCGTGACAAACAACATAACTTGTCAAAGACACGACGTAGAAAGCGGTTACACAATGTCGGATGTCTGGCCAATAATCGTGTATTTTAAAATTCACAAGTCGTCTTTACCATCTCAAAAGAAGTGTTGCCAACTCGATATCTTAAAAGATGCCAGACGAGACGCGAAAAGTTGCAAAAATTTTCGGGTAATAAAATCAGTGTTGGCCGAAAGGTTAATGCAACTGACCATTATATAATATTAATGTTATATAATATTTTTTGATATAAATTTAATGGTCAATTGCAATTAACTTTCGGCTAACACGACTAAAATGATATAAAAAAGTTGCCAGATTAGCAGGTTAAAAAGTTGCAAAATAAGGCAAATAACTTGATGAGTTAACAATACAAAAAACAGGAAAGACTTTTGAACTTGCATACATTACTAGTTTGTGCCGCAACATCGTCTGCTTGGATTGATAATTGACAAAAACCAAACATATATTCAATAAATTACGAAATTCCAAATTTATTCTGCAAGTAGGCCTTGCTTGTTTTATGGCAACGCAAGCAGTAAAGACACTTAGAGTTTCTGTACATCATACGGTTGTTAAATTCGCTCAGCGAGTCTTGGCAAAATGCACGACCTGAGAAGTCCTGAGGCTATTCTTTCATTGCAGAGACATATTTACAATAAACTGGACAGACTGGTCATGGCGCGTTTTTTTTTGTACATGGTAGATGGCGTAATATTAACTAAGTCTATCTCAGTTCTAAGATCTTTATAATAAAATCCCTTTGTGCAATGCACAATTAAACAACAGGATCTATACACCAAAGTGTCGTTTACGAGCGATATTTATTAAATAGGTACCTAAAAAAAGGCCGAAAGCAATTCGAACGTACACTTGACATCGAAAATATATGTTAATGATGTCGTTTAGTTATCATTAGCGTGTGCATTTTGCTCGTACTTATCAGTACATGTGTTATTGAATTGGCCTCACAATTTTAACCAATTTTCTAAACACGACTTAGCATTCTCAAAAAAGAAAATAAGTAGCGGGCTCGCCGGGCTTTTTTATATGGCTCACCAGGTGATCCTGGTATAGATACTTTGCCATCCGAACATCACCTTTAAGCAAATTCATCTTGCGACCCGGGGCTACGAGGCAAAACAGTATTTGGGGTCCTCATAAAAAAAGGTTGAGTACCCCTGCTTTAGAAGAACAGTGCAGCGTCAATTGAATATGGATATCGACAGTCGTTTTTACCAACTTGTCTGTTGTAAATGTAAACGCGATCGAGATTGCTTTTCTTTGACTCCCGCCGCTGGCAAAGAACGTGTTGACAGACAAGCATGCAGAATGAAAACGATGTTGCACATTAATCTGCACGAAATTCACGTTTGTATGTATACCAAGAGTACAGATCACCACCAAGTGACCATAAAACATATGGCGTAGTACAACGCCGTCTGGTTCAGCTGTCAAACTTGGGGGCATAACTGTTTTTTTTCTTAGACTACCTACCTTTCTTCCAAATATTACTATCAATTACTCTGTGGTAAGAGAGCGCTGGTGGCCAGGCGGTAAGAGCATGCGACTTGCAATCCGGAGGTCGCGGGTTCAAACCCCGGCTCGTACCAATGATTTTTTCGGAACTTATGTGGGTCATTCTCGCATTTCGTGCAAATCGGTGTTTTAGGTAATTTACCAAAAATGTGTTGTTGTTTTCGAATATCTGTAAAAGCAAGGTTGTAACATACGGCCTAAAGTATATGTCTCTTCAACGAACAATTCTAAAAAGGTAATAGTTTTCTTTATATTTACAATTAACACCCAATTTTTTCATTCCTCTCTACATGTAACGCATGAAGGTATAACTTTGACTTACATTTGAACCTTAAGATACTAAAAATAGAAAACTCGTTGTTTGCTCACTTAATGACTAATTTAGTTATGTTTTAAATCGTTTAATATTAGAAGCTAGATATTAACAGTTAAAATTATACAGCCTTATAAGTGTATGGTTCAAGTAATTTCTTCATTACCGACGCGAGAAATGGATTAGCTATATTTTGCTACATAGCAAAGGTATATAGCGTCTACCGCCGATGCTACGCATTGTTCGTCAGTCAGTTGGCCGCGTGATCTCGTAGCGGACGCGCGTATGCCGCTGTTAGCGAACATACCTACGTTCTCGCGTGTCAAAAAGGAGTGTGGTTCAAAACAATCTTCATCGCCATCCAGTGATTTACACAGTAAGTTCCAAGTGTACATTATTATAATTATACGTAATGAAGTGTTTTAGTGTTGCCTTCCAGATGGTTTATTCTGCAAAATTAAGGTCTGATGCCAACCGACGTAGGCGACAAAAACTTCCAAAACTTCATTCATATCTGTTTCATTCACTTCTTTTCCTTCCAGTTTTACTGGGGAAGGTAATGAATGCATTAAGAAGGTAATGATAATATATTCGAGGCAGTACATTTAATGGAAAGAGGCTCAGTTATTATAAATATTACGTTGTTATAAACATTTAAAACTGTATATGTAATAATAGGGGAGCCCAACCGGGGATTTTTCGGGTTTACTCGAGCGCAGTAGATTAACATAAACCTGCCGCTCGGTTACCTATACTTGTGATGACACTCAAAACATGAGTGTTCAGTACTTCTGTGATACATACGTTTTGAATGTGGGGGTGCGTCTGATAAATATTAATCTTAAGAAATAGTATATCATAAAAATCTGGTTATTCTACTTCTGGTTTTAGTTCATAAACCTGGTTCGTCGTGCATAGCAGCTCCGGACGAAGATACGGAGCCAACTGCACCACCTTAGCATTGTCGCCGCTCGCGAATTCGTTGCACCGCACTTCGTAACGATATGCGGTGACAGTGTGAGATAATCGCCTTTTTTGGTGAAGCAGGGGTAAATGCATTTACGCATCTCACCCCCGGGCCAGGTCAGCCCATGTGGGAGTAGTATGTGGGACTCGCTCCTCCCACAGCTCTCTCTGCTATACAGAGAGAGGGGAGGAGAATACCCACTAACATCCCCTGCGGCGTCACCCGCTCTGCCGTTACTGGGAGCGCCGAGGGATTGCAGCCATTCTACCACGACGCTCCCCAGCATAGACGCTGGGAGCACCCGCGCTAAGGAAGGAGAGGACCAGGGACGCTATGGCCCTCCCCCTAGACTAGGTGGCAACCGCATTCCATGATCTCTCGCTGCATAACATGGCCGAGACAACACTATGCAGCGAGAGATTACGCCCAATAACGCCCGTTAGGGCACCTCTCTCGGTATCCCACCGGTTACACACCTCCAAGGTGTGTTGGGCTGTGTCGTCCGAGTCACCACATTCATGACAGACCGGACTCGGCTCCCGTTGAATTTTGTGTAGGTAGTGACCGAAGCACCACCTGGGTCAGCCGGTATGATAGCACACCTCTTTTCCGCTTTATCCATTCCCGGAACGATGAAAAGAGTGCCCCAATGGTGCGGGTGCCATAGGGCGAGTCCTCCAGGTTTTCCTTCCATCGTTCCAGGAGCCTCTCTTCTGCCTGACGTAGCACTCGCTCCGACTCTTCGGGGTCTACGCGTTCTCCCCGCGCCCTCGCCTCCGCCCTCATTCGGTACCTCTCCGCCAGTACCTGAGCATCAAGCTCCCACGGAGGGGTATTAGCTATGAGGCACGCTGCGGCATGGGACACCGTTGAATATGCCCTAATGGTGCGTTGTGCTGCTACTCGCTGAGGCCGCCTGAGTAGGGCGCTGTTGCGCTCCGAGAGCCTGTCCGCCCATATTGGCGCCCCATACAGCGCCATGCTCCTTAGTACTCCCGCATACAGTCACTGACACGGAGCATTCGGACCGCCTACATTTGGGAGCAGTCGGCACAGGGCTGAGGCATTCAAGTTCCCGGATTTGCGAGCCTCCTCTAGCACATTGTTGGCTTCCGTGTAGACTTCGTCAATTATGTCCCCCTCATAGATTTTCGAGACCGGGGAGGAGCTCTTTACAACTTCTGAGCTGATGGCAGGAGTTGCCCTGGTATACTCATAGATGTCCTTCCCTCGTGCACGTATGATACGTCGCTCCGCATCCTCATCAACGTCAGAGATCATTTCATACTCATCCGAATCTATATTCCGCAGTTGTGCTTTAGCTCTTGCCATGCCTGAATATTTACCTCCAGCTTTTCCTCTACGCGCAGTGTTTATTTTTGGGGCAACATCCGGCTGCAGATTCCCAGCATCGTCTTCGTGTGCACGTTTCCTATTTTTATAGGGCTTCCCTTAGTCAAATGTTCTTTAAGGACTGCTTTGTTATCACCTTGTTTTAGCATTAAAATGGCCAGGCCAGAGAAAAAAATGACCAAAGAAGACTAACTAGCAAAAGATAGGCAGCGTAAAAAAGAAAAATATTAGATTATAAATAATAATCCCGAATTATATGCGATACAAAGAGAAAAAGAAAGAAATAGATACTTGTTAAGAAAGGAACAAAAAAGATTTGTAGCATAAAGGAAATGACACCTCGTGCTCAAAGAAAACAGAAAGAAATGGCGGTCAAATAGTAAAAAAAATTTTTTAGTAAAAATTTGCAAAACACGCCATTAAAATAATTGCTATGCAAGAGATTTAATCGAAATTGCGTAGGTAGTGAGTCAATTAATGATAATGTAACAATTTAAAATAATAGACTAATCAAAGATAAACAATAGACTAATCTGAATCTGAATCTAAAGACCGATTGAAATTTAGTTTAGTTTTTTGAATAAAACAATAATTATGTTGGTTACTTAAACTATTAAATAACAAATAAGGATCGGCTGTAACAAAATTCTTCTTATTCAGAAGCATACATATATATTTCTTTGGGAGACTTTTTATGCAACCTTTTCACTATTTCATAGTTTTATGCAGGTATATTGTGTATTTGCTAAATGCCAGACATTAATAGACACGTTTTTAATATTGTTGATTTTATTAATGTTGTTAATTTTCTTTAAATAAAGATTTTTATGTCAGATTTCATAAGTTTGTTTCATTACAGTCCAGTGAAAAAATTACCGTCCGATGCCAATTTCATTCCTTTCCTTTATCATTCATTACCATCTCAGGCCATTTCATTACCAGCGCGTAGTTCATTACCAGTAGCCCTATTAAATGAAAAGTAATAAGGTTACGAAGGTGCCTTTAGCATAAAAGTGTTAATAAACGAATCCACACATTGACTAAATCCAAAATTTTATCAATTAAAAGAAAAATTACAAATCGAGAGAATATCACCGAATTGCACGAAATGAGAGAATGACCCATGTACGAAATATCATTTGATATTTACCAGTCGCTTTTCTGTGAGGAGAACATTGTGAGGAAACCGGACTAATCCCAATAAGGCCTAGTTTACCCTCTGGGTTGGAAGGTCAGATGGCAGTCGCTTTCGTAACTAGTGCTTACGCCCATTTTCGGGATTAGTTTCCAAGCGGAACCCAGGTTCCCATGAGCCATGGCAAAATGCCGGGACAACGCGAGGAAGAAGAACCCGTCTGAAGTTATAATGATCGCGGTGCAGTATTCTACAAGTAAAATTGCATCTTTGTGATGCGTAAAAGCTTCATAATGTCTGTATAATCTGTGATATACTCGTAGATGTGGTATTAAATTATCTGCCATATCGACCCTGCGTTACTCCCAATATTGCTTACATAAATGTGTGTTGCGTTGCGTCACGGTACCAGTAGCACCTTGTACGGTATAAAGCATCATTGGGGGCATTGGGGCCAGACCAAAACGGAGTCGTTACAATTTGCTGGTTGGTACAAACTATAAGAGGATGTTAAATAACTATATTCTTACTTTACGAGCAAAAATTATCACTTTTCTTGTCGTTGAGTTGATATTGACAACAATTTGGATGGAATCGATTTATCTTAGATATAAACTTCCTTAAACAATATTTTATAAGTTATGTAAACTTTAGATAGTAACGGGCATAAGGCAATTATGCTTGGGCAATAAGCATAGGTAATATATGCGATTATGTAGCTTTCCTTTCGTTGTAGTGTTCATATAGCTTTCTTATTTATCTATCAAGATTTACAGTAATGTAATTTAAACACTAAACATACGGCTATGATTATATAAAATATGCCTCTACAATATATGTCTCTATTTATGTCATTCATTTATTATTACGCTGTAAAAATTATTTACGATACAAGTGCGAAAAATAGGAAATTCGTAACAAGTGGCGATAAATTAAAACACGACCGAAGGGAGTGTTTTAAATCGATACGAGTTGCGAATTACCTATTCGCACACGTATCGTACAACGTTTTACAGTACATATGACCCTTTAAATTTTCAACATAGTTACATAATATGCTAATTTACGCACTAGTGCGGAAAAGTAGCACCATAATATGTACTGTAAAATTATTTACTTTCATTTGTACGCCGTGGGGTCCTGTGCTTCTTCTGAGACTTATCAAAGAGGCTGGTAGATGCGACCGGGGACCATAGAGCTGGCAGCTTCCTTGCACCGCGCATTTAGTATTACAATGCTGCGGGGTAATCCTGCCAGCACCTTGCCGCATTTTTTATTTTCAGTAAAATTTTTATTATTTTAATTAAGTTTAGTGTATACGTAAGTTTTGTTATTGTAGTATCATGTAAACTGTTTTTATATCTCCGAATAAATTTAAATAATTAGGAAGAAATATTTTATGCGAACAAGATTTTCAGGAAGAGAGTTATGTGTAGACCCAGATTATACGATACGTCTATATAATCGCTATTGGTCCATAACTTGTTAAAGTCCTTTCCAAAAACAGCAAGTGTAATGTCAAAGGGCAAGTGAGTGGCTCCGACGCATCCGATCTAGATCTACTTAAGGCTCTTCGCTTCAATCCTCGACCTACTAGCAGCTTTGAAGGAGAACTACAAATCTTTTAGTACCTACTGTATGGACCCGGGTACGTCCTTGAACTATGTCCAAAAGAGAGGTATGGGCATTGTGAACGTCATCTCGCTTTGTGTGGTAGGGCACTGCACAGCGGATGTCATTCCAGATCTAGAGCAGAGCTCAACTGGGGAAGTACCTCCAATAACTCTAGAGCCTACTCATAGTATTGTGCTCCTGTCGCTGAGTAAGGTTGCCAGAGCTCAACGAGGGTGCGGAGTGTTAGGGTCAGCAACTCGCATGTAACTCCTCTGAAAAGGTTGCAGGCGTACATAGGCTACAGAGACTGCTTACCATCAGGCGGGCCGTATGCTTGCGGCCATCCTGTAAAAGACATTGAGCAACAAGTTACAACTTCACAGTTAACGCTTCATAAGTATCTACCATTCTGCGACAGCTTAACAAAAAGTGATGTATTTAATATAGAACAACTAAGACTGTAAAAGATATATTTTTGAATGCGAATTTTAGAAAATTATCTACATTTGGATAAGTTATACGGAATATCAGATACTTTTGGCGCGTTGTTTCATCCGCTACTTTTGATGCTGACTGTACTTACATTAATTTGATCATTATTTTTAAAAGTAAATATAAATAAATATTATAGGACACTATTACAAAAATTGTGTTGCGGGTACTTAGACAATGATATATATAATATAGGTATACATACATATTTATAAATATTTAAATACATAGAAAACATCCATGACTCAGGAACAAATATCCATGCTCATCACACGAATAAATGCCCTTACCAGGATTTGAACCCGGAACCATCGGCTTCATAGGCAGGGTCACTACCCACTAGGCCCGCCAGGTTGTCAAATAAATCCTTGTACTAAAGTTTTTTAATAACAAGATCTGCTTAGGCATCCCTGCTCTATAGATAGGAGCTTATGCCTCAAAACCTACTTAGCAGAATAAGTTCGCTTTCGATTCTCAAGGAGGCCAAATTGTAAGGTGAATCAACTTTTTCTTGTCACTCATTGCCATGGTCTCCGGGGTCACTCTTAAAACGCTAGATTAATGTATGGCACCGCGAACCACGTTCGACGTGTGCTACCCTGTCATACTCGTACTTACGTACAAATTTACAAGTGCGACAGAGAGGAAACACGTCGAACGTGGTTCGCGTGGCCCTCTGTTATTTTCTCTCAAGAATCACACTGCTTTTCAGAATTATTGTTGAAGAAAATTGAAGTTGCGGGCGTGTATTATTGAGATTAGGTAATGTGTATTGTACAGAGTGTCGATTGATAAGTACTTAATAATAATTAATATTGTGTTGTAAGTAAGTAATGGATATTTACTGAGCTTTTACCGCTACACATAAAATCGAAATTTCATACTATAGCCGATTAAATAGTCGTGTAAATAACTACTTAAATTTTATTTTATTAAGGATATGTTGAAATTTCAATTACACACCGGGGTCTTTATTCAAATTTCATAGCTTGGGCATCTACAAATTACGTCAATCATTTCCTCCTGGCCGATAACCTATGGTGCTTACGCGAGACGTTGGTAGATTGAGGTTTGGTAGCCACACAGTAGAAGAAAACGTATTACGGTTACGGCTTTTTCGTCCCTTGGACAACCACTCTTGAAATCCTGATTTTGTGGTATTTTAATGTATCAAACGCGCATTTTTGAGGTGGTTTTATGCCATTTGTATAAGAGACCATCCACTGAGCTTGTTAGTAAATCGCAATACAACATCTTTTCGGAAAAACTGTACCAGTATTGTCCCTTGGACAACGGGACAGAATAACAACATAAAAAAAAGTTGATTCACCCAATTCCTTCCCGATTATCTTGAAAATGACTTTTTTTTTTAAATTGGTATGAAATATTAGAAAGAAAGAACCTTAATGCCGAGAGAAGGGCAGTAGGTTCGTCCGCACGTGAACCGAAGTCTTGCTTCCAAAAGGCAGTTATTCATATGTGACCCTAGTAGGATTAATACATTTTGAAACTGCGCTTATGTCCTAGCGGTCTTAGAGTTACAAGACTTATTTATGGCTTGGATTGATTCCCAGTTGCAATGCTATGCTGCATTGCTATTACTAAAACGCTTAGTAAACGTGATTTATTGCTATTTGAACGTTTTATACTATCTAATAAAGGGTACAGTGTTGTTAGTTAAACAGCATGTATTTTTGATACTACCGCATATTAAAGCCTAAACATACTTTCATATAATTTGTAAAAAATACGACTTTTATTTTCCCATATAAAATAATTCAGCAAGCAATGTATCACTACTTTATTTTAACTCAAAATTTCGCATTTAATGACGTGACGTGACGTGAAGGACTGTCACAAAGTGACCATGATGTACGAAATTCTTTCATAGCACTAAAACCTACGTCTAAATAGTTTAAGTTTGCGGTTATACCAAAAAGATACACTGTATACAAACATCGGATTTTAAGAGGGAATTGCGTTTTGAATCTAACGAACTAACGGTAATTTTTCTATGAAATTCCATTTCGGGAGAAAACGGTTTCCGCTGAGTCATCCTTTAATCTTAACAAATCATTTCGATTTCGATATCGATCGCTTCAGCATAATATATTCTATGGTTATAGGTTTCGCTTTTTTTTTTAAATTAAACAAAAAAATATTTCTTTTGTTTTCCAAATTTAGAAAAAAAGGAAAACCTATAAACCTAGTTTTTCATTGTATCAATAACATACCAAAAAAACATGGAGAATGGAAAATATTTTGAAGTGGAAAAACGTTTTCTCTTTTTGTATGCACGATGTGGTATACTTCCCTCTTAAGGGGTACTTATCTAAAATTAAGTGACAGGTAGGGAGTTCCTATATCGATAAAGTCAATTATCGATGCTTTTCCTATTACTAATGATCGCTACTAGCTATGTTTGGAAGTGATACAGACACTGATAAAGTAGATTATATAAACCTTAATACTTCAAAATATTGCTAGCAAAAGGACAAACTTAGCATAATGGGATAGTTTATTAGGATATACACACTTGAAAAACGATATGATTAGTAAAGTTTGAAAAAAAATTCAATAAAAGATACAAAATTAAGTTTTTATATTGTTTAAGTAGTTATCATACTTTTAATAAAATTAAACAAACGGACTAAAACTAACTCTAGAAATTTATCTAATTACATTATAGGTACTATAAACGCCATTCCGACCCCCACCCTGTCCAAACGTGCCAAAAATAGTTGCAGCATTTCCGCGCTGGATGGCAAACGATATTAAAATACAATTATATTTTTACTTGGAGTAATCACTAGTCTTACATAAACGTTACATTATGGGATAAACATCGATCGTTGAATTTATCAATATAGGAATTTCCTACCTGTCACTTGTTTTTGCCCCCTAAAATTCGATGTCTGGTTAAATACGCTGGATAATAAAAATAGTTTCACCAAAGTATGGAAACTGTTGTAGAACAATGATTATATCTTACACCAAACCTTTTTTGTAGGCAGTTCTTCATGTATTAATCCGGAGTGAAATTCAGTTTTTAAAAATCTGTTACTAATTTGTTATTTATATGTTACAAATTTATAAGCGATTTTTTGCTTGCATACGCGCATTGAAATCTGCCACTGGCTGTACTCGTATTGACACACCTCAACTGTATACATATTTTAATTCAAAAAGGAAACAGACTGTTGTCGAAACAAAAGGCGAGCGGCGTAACTGTACTAGCGATGAGAACATCAGCTGGTCAAACAACTACTTTCTACCTGTAATCTAAAAACCACACACATGAATCTTATACCATGCGCAAAAAGTTCAAATTTGAATAACGAAGACTCTACATAACTTTAAAATTAATTTGTAGTTTTACCATCTTAGGTTTGCAAGCAGTTTTAGATCTGTGCACCTTAAGAGCATGCTTTTAGAGTTCAATTAACGCGAATTACATTTATGTGGCAATTATATGTTTGTTTTATTCCATTTTTACAAATTAAATGTTACGGGTAATTTCTGATCTATAGACCTTATACGATTGCGTTACAGTTTAAATTAGCGTACGCGACAGTTTAATATGTTTGTTTAGTCTGAGAACGGACGGCGGGTAAGGCACGTTACGTAAGGCTTGCGTCACACCGGTTAGAACATCGATCGGCGCGCGAGTCGACCTGTGACACATGACCTTTAGTGATGTGATGACAGGTCAATTATATCGATAATATGTCTGATGTTTGCGGATATGTAACATGATTCATTTTAAGGTTAGGGTATTAGCATAAATAAAGGTAGTAAGATTTATATGCTATGGTTTAGATTGATTAACATGTTTATTAGGTCGGTGCAAGGCACTTTATAAAAAAAATATTTGTAAGTTTTTCTTATTCGCAGTCTTGCATATTCGCATAATTGTACTGATGACCAAAAGCTGTCAACTTAGCTACTTAATATACAGCTAACTGTTTGTTATAATCAAAGTTGATTAGTTTTATAAGAATACAGCTAATATAGGTAAGCTAAAAGAAATAGTTTTAAGTTAGGTTTTAAGTGACAAACTCGAAATAATAGATTGTTTGTGAAAAGCCCTCGCGAGCCCTTCAAAATATCGATATCGATAGTCCATGCTGGTACGTCACTGTACGTCGCAACGTTGCGTGCGTACGCGCTATCTCGAATGTGGCGTAAACTGCATCTCACTCTTGAAGAATCTACGCAATTTACTATAATGAGCAACAAAATAAACAAATATGTTTACTCTTTACTATAACTACACATACTCACAGCTATTTAAATTTTAATATACGGCAAAAATTCGCTCTAGATACGATATGGATCGGGTATGTCAGTGTCAGTTTCTTCAAACAAAAACGTCACTTTTGATTCTTTAAAGAGAGGTGTGGGCATTGTGAATGTCATCTCGCTTTATGTGGTAGAGCACAGCACAGCGGATGTAATTCCAGATCTAGAGCAGAGCCCAACTGGGGACGTACCTCCACCTTACAGAAAACAGCAGCCAAATAACACTCTAGACCCTACTCAGTGTTGTGTTCCTGCCGGTGAGTAAGGTTGCCAGAGCTCAACGAGGGGGGGAGGGGTTTAGGGTCGGCAACGCGCATGTAACTCCTCTGGAGTTGCAGGCGTACATAGGCTACGGAGACTGCTTACCATCAGGCGAGCCGTATGCTTGTTTGCCACCGACGTAGTATAAAAAAAAAACTAGCAAATTTTTGACTTATACAGGGTGAAATTTTAACCACCGCTCTTACTCTGCGTATTGACTTTATAGGTCATACTGAAAAACTTAATATGGGGCCAATGTCGTCTTTTTTTCACAAAAATTGACATTATCTCTAAAACAAGACCGATTCCAGTAAACTATGCATGACATTTTGTCTCTAAATGCGATCAAGTATACACCTTTAAAATCTGTCGGATTTAATTGACCCACGGTGTATATGAACCCAGGTTGTTGACTTTTATTGTATGTACACAGAAGAGACATGTTTTTAAACTGTGCTTGACCAAGTTTTCTTCTTGTTACAGAAACAATCAGCTTCCCCTAAGAAGAGGGCAGATGGAAGAGAGTCCGCTTTACGTCATGAAAGATGTTAAAGTAAGTTAACATTATATTCAGCACACGGCCCAATTCTAACAATGCTTATAAGATGTCACACCGATCCGATACTGATCTGAAGTGACGTTTTAGGTTGAAGAAATGACACTGACCGATCGATATCGTACCGGTGAGACATCTTATAAGCATTGTTCGATTTGGCCTTTTTGTAATGATTGAAATATTAAATAAATAATTAAATAAGTATCTATATTAAAAAATTTAAGACTAATTAAAGCATTAAAGCCTTTCAAGTGCATTTTTTTTATATGTACGGCAAACTTTTCACTACATCTAATTAAGTATACATTTTAATTGAAACCAGCGTTTAAAGACATAGTGTGCAGTAACAGCACAAACTGCACTGTCAAAAAGTTATCAGATCTCTTGTAGAGCCAAGCTTCTAACTCTACAAGCCCTAACTTCACAAACTCTACACCTTAGTCAAAATATGTGGCTTGCATGGCCGTTTCGTTACGTTATATATTTTCTTGTTATATACTTTCTCGTCTTGGCAAAATTTTACATGAAAATGTTTTTGATGGGATTATTAATTACAATTTGAATTCCAACTGTCTCATAATAGTATTTTAATAGCCCAGTTACCAGTTCTATTAAAACTGTACCCCTAGTGTAAATAAATTCGATTTTGAAACGTGACGTACGCGTTTGCGTTTAGTCTCATTTTGTATTGGATTTAGAAAGAGCGCGCCAAGCGGGACGTTTTGGAAACTCAAAATCCTATACAAAATGAGACTTAACGCAAACGCGTTCGTCACGTTATGATGTCGATCAAATTTACACTAGGGGTACTGAACGCAATTTTATTCAAATATTATTTCGTGTGATCACCAAGGCGAAAAATAAATGAAATAAATCATTCGTAAAATCAAAGCTACAATATATATACATTTTAGGTTTCTCGTTATTGCCAGGTGCCATAACAGCCGTAAGCGCCATTGGGAAATTTATTGAATTCTGTACCGTATCGTTAAGACGAAAGTGGAGGGCACGCGCGAAATCTCCTTTTCATACTAAGTACTCTAAGTAGTGCTCATTTTCCTCTCTGGATTTTAACATTATTGAAAATATTTTGACACAATTTGTTGTATATGTAATTATGTACTATGGCTATGGCCCTACGTTTTATTTATTTCGAATTTTTAGCTATTAAAAAGTATGAAATATGTTTTTCGCACCTAATTTTTACAATAATAAAAATATCGATAAAAGTCAAACATAGGGCCATAAAAAAAATAGTTTATTTCTCAAAGATTGTACAAGATTTCCTTAACCTATGACTGCCACACTAGGCTACGCCTGTGTTGTGGAGTCAACTTGAAAACAATACTAATTTGAATTACATCCTACGCTGAAGTTTTGGTTTTCTAATAAGTATCTAATGCTAAAACCTTTTTGATAATAATAACAGGCTTAAACATATATATAACATCAAATTATGTAAAAAAAATCCAAAATGTCATTATTCAGAGAGGAAAATGGGTCCGCATTCTCATTACGTTTGTATAGAGAAGCGGCCGTCCCCTTTCCTCTTAAGGTACGACCTCGACACAACTCGTAGTGCATTCCGCGCGAATAAGCTCGATCGACGGTATCATACCAATATCAAAGCAAATCAAATTATACAATCTAAATACGCGTAATTTACTTGCAAGTAGGTTTATTACTCACAGACATGTTGAAATCTCCATCGAGCTAAGATGCAGGATCAAATGTGTTTATATTAATTACTTTGGAGTCCATCGGTCTAGAATTGAAATGCCCATCAGATGCCATTTTGCCGCGGGGTCAGGGAAAAGAGAACGTATTAAACTGTGTGAACCTGTGAATTGGAAATACATATTAAACTGGGTGTAAAATTCCCAACTAGCAATGTGCAAGAGGATATTTCAAATAGTCTTATTTTTAATATTACATAAATACAAGATGCCCACGAGGGATCGAGAAAGTTTCACCACGCATTTCTGTCGCATTATTGAGGCCAAAAGAAGGAAAAAATGTTATACGAGTAGCGGTCAATTAAAAAAAAAAATTGTTTATTTTCTTTTTCCTTTTTTTGTATGTATGTAAAACTGTAACTCAATTTTTTTTTTTTTTTGTAAAACGTATTTTTTGCAAAATATTACTTGTCACTTTTTGACATCTATCAATAAGGATACGGGTTCCTGCACATTAACTACTTATACAAAACATATTAAACAGTTCTTGACCAAAACACCTTTTTTTCAGGTCGACGAATGGGAAGTGTCCCGCTCCCGTGTCCATCTGGGCGCTCTAATAGGTAGTGGAGCCTTCGGGCGCGTCCACGTCGCTCAGCTAGCCGCGCCGGGTGGTGAGACCATCACTGTAGCCGCCAAGATGCTCACAGGTACACTACTGTAGGGACTATTTACCGTGGAGTCTCCAATAGGCAGCGGGGCTTTTGACCTAATCCACGTCACGCAACTAGCTGCGCCGGATGGAGAAATCAGTATATTTTAGTTACTTCCATAGCATTATGTCATATGGTATTTTACTGTGGGGTGGTGCTTCAGAGATAAATACCATTTTTGTTCTGCAGAAGAGGGCTATTCGAGCAATATATAAAATGAACCATAGAGACTCACTGAGAGATAAATTTAAGGAAATTGACATCATGACAGTGCACTGTCAATACATTTATGAGAATATTCTGTATGTGCATAAAAATATTGCCGATTTTAAGAAAAATTGTGACATTCATAATATTAATACTAGAAATAAACATAAGCTCGCCGTGCCCTTCACTCGGCTCCATAAAATTAAAAAATCATTCATGGGTAATTGTGTGAGATTTTATAATAAACTTCCAAACCATATTACTGAGTTACCAATTAATAAATTTAAGAATCATGTAAAGCGTAAACTTATTTCTAAAGCTTATTATACCACACAAGACTACATGAATGATAAAACAACGTGGGATTAATTGTGATTCGAAATGATTAATTATTTATTATATTTGAATAATGATGATGAAATGGATATTCCAATGCATGTATTTCCTTTGTTGTTTTTATTATAATTGTTTGACATTTAGAATTTATTCTAGAAACAATCTAGACTAGTATTTTTTATAATTTTTTTTTTGTATGACTATATTTTGTGAAAGTTTTAGTATTAAATTTGATCTATGAATTATATTCATTAGTATTATATATGGAATAATATTTACAACATCAATAAATTGCTCTGATAATTAGATTAAGATAATTATATGTAATACTGTCTTACTATTCATAAGTGCTTGTTGCTAGGCCTACATGAATAAAGTATATTTGAATGAATGAATGAATGATCATCACTGTAGCAGTCACGATGCTCACAAGCGAGTGCTGTGTAATATTATAGGAGCGTCAGGCCACCATGGGCGCTTTGATAGAAAATTTGGCCTTCGGGCGCGTCAACGTCGCGCAACCAGCTGAGTGGCCATCACCACTGCCACCAACCAACCTTCCACCACTCCGACCATCACTGTAATAGCCAAAAGATGCTCTCAGGAACACCACTGGATGGTATATAATTAATACCCTAGGGCCTCTAATAGATATTGGGAAGGGAGGGAGGAACGTGGCACAGCTCGTCATGCCGGGTGGTGAAAGCATCACTGGTGTTAGCATCCAAAATTCAAGATGGTCATAGGCGAGTACTTTATAATACTATAGGTGCATCGAGCCACCATGGGCGTTCTGGTAGGAAACGGAGCCTACGGGACAACTAGCTGCCCCGGGTGGTGAGAGCATCACTGGCAGCCAAGATTCTCACTGTGTAATACCTACTATAGGTGCGTCGTCACCATGGGCGCTCTGCTAAGAAACGAGGCCTACAGCCGTGTAGGCCCCGTTATTAGACTTCATTAGTTACTATGGCGCCTCTACTAGGCAGTGGGGTTTTTGAGCACGTCCACTTAGCACATCTAGCTGCCCTGGGTAGTTTGATCACCAGTGTAGCAGCTAAGATGCTCACAGGCGAGTACATTATTGTAGGCATAATAGGTGCTCTGAGAACTCTTACAGCAAGTGGCACTTTTAGGCAAGTCCACGTCGCTTACCTAGCTGCGCCGGGTGGTGAAACCTGATGGTTTCAGCCGTAGCAGCCAAGATGCTCACAGCTTCACTACTGTAGGGACTAAATTATCTTATTATCTTACTGTCCTGGATTACATGGAGAAATAGGTCATACAGCCTATTTGTCTTCTTCAGTTATTTTTAGGGTTCCGCATTTACCAAACAAGATTCTAATATCAGTCATTAGTTTTTTGGAATGTATTGAAATATGGCAGTCAATTTAAAGGCGTGAGAATAATTTTACATTAAAAGAATACATTATAAATTAACAATGCCTTACATCTTTAAAAGAAAATATAAAATTAATAAATATTATGTATTTATGGAACAATTTTACATAAATCAACTTAGTCCCACAGTAAGCTCAATAAATAGATATAGATGAATACCTAAATACAATAAAAAAATCCATAACTCAGGAACTGCTCGTGGGTAGGCCACTATCGACTAGGCTAGGTGTTAAATGAAATGCTATAGGAAATGAATGTGCTGCCAAGAAAAAACATCGAGTCGCTCTTCGTTGGACCACATCTAACGAAGAGCGACTCGAATTGTCCACTGCCAGCGTATTTCGGATCGGCTTGACTCCTTAGCGCTGCGTAGAGATGTGGCCTCGCTCTGCATTTTCTGTCGCATCTATAACGGGGAGTGCTCCGAGGAATTGTTCTGATTAATCCCTGCCGCTTCTTTTCGCCATCGCCCTACGCGACAACATTTCCATCCTCACCACTCAGATGGTTGGCAGTAGGGGTCACAAAACCGCTAGTATTTTTGAAAACCGGTTTTTCGGTTTTTGTACATTACAAAACCGGTTTTTCCGGTTTTACGGTGATTTTTCGGTTTTACATACAAAAAGTGAAAAAAACTGCATTTTATGAATTTAAACTTTAATATTCAGTCATTTAACAATGGATATAAAACCTTTTTTATATCTTATAATTATTAGGAACAAAAATTAAAAACAAAATAACTAAAATAATAACCTCCATGCATTTCTGGAACGCAAAATTAACTACAAATAGTTATCATTATAACACAAAACATCGTATATTCCTTTTACGAAAGTAAATACTTATTAAATACACTTAACATTTGAGATCAATATTAATTTCTTTCATAGGTTAAGTTACTAAATTGGAGATCAGTGAAGAAAATAATGTAATTATAATCCCTCTTCTCGCCTTCTTTCAGCCAGGCAATTAAGAATAAATCATTATAATAACCCACAGAGATATTCGTTGCAGGGTTTTTTTTTTTTTTTTTTCACCTCACAAAGGATACATTTAACAATTAGTATTATATAGAGCAAAGGCAAATTCGATTATACCCTTTGTGAGAGACTGGAGTCTGAACTAGGCGTAAACCTGTAATACAGATCTCCAGGCCCTCACTCCGGAAACTAGGAGTAAGATTTACTCTTAAGAAATAATTTGCAATGTATTAGAATTACATTAGTGAGGTTATTAAAATAACAAAAACATCAAATCGGTATAAAAAAGATGAAAGTTAACTAAAAGGAATTTGAATTTGCATGCTAATGTATGTTGTATGTGTGTGTGTGTGTGTATATATATGTGTGTATGTAGGTGACGACAAATATGGCATATATAATTTCATTTTACAAGATCCTCCAATTCCAATTCATCATAGGGATAAGTTCACATTTGTTTGCACACATATGTATAATTTTAAATTGTTCATAGTTTGCATTTACCTTGTGGTTCGTACAATAAAAAGTTCGACTGCTAGTATTAGACTACTGCTAATAACTTTACTAATTGGTAGGCTAAATCAACTATCAAGGCAAGCGATTATTTTTGGTTTTTCTTTACGAATTGATAATGGGATCTTAGGATAGAGAGAATGTCTAATGTATCATCACTATACGTAGGGTAGGGCAATTAGCTAATTTTTATTAATTCAATTATATGTTCTATATTTACTGATAAACTAAAAAGTAGAAATTACAAATAGAAGAAGAAGTTATAAGTAGTAATAAACTGATAATCAAAGTAATACTTACAACTATCAAGTATTTAAGTGTAAAACCGAAAAACTCGAAAAACCGGTTTTTTTCACATTTGAAAGCCGGTTTTCTCAATCGACGAAAAACCCGGTTTTTCCGGTTTTTTCGGTTTCGGTGAAACCGGTTTTGTGACCCCTAGTTGGCAGTCCTCAACTGTGCGTTTCTCCAGAAACTTTCTGCCTCGCAACTGTGGAATGAACTGTCCCCTGCGGTAGCTCAGGACCGATACGACCTTCAAACCTTCAAGAAAAGAGCGTACTCCCATCTTAAAGGCCGGCAACGCGCTTACAACCACGTCCATGGGCGGCGGTAATCGCTTACCATCAGGTGATCCGTCTGCTCGTTCGCCTTCTGTATCATAAAAAAAAATATTTAACCAGCACTTTAGGCTAAGTAATAAATAGAAAAGAAACTACAATTTCGCAAACGAGGTGTGCTAAATTAATAACAAGTCGCGATGTCAATTTTCTGGTTTCATCGCCAGTGTAACCAGTTTGTAAAATTGAAGAAAAGTAAGTATTACGTAAAACAATAATCGTCTAGGAAATGAAAGTTTCACACGTGCTATAGACCGGTACTTGCAGACGACAGACTTGACCATCGTTTAATTTTGTTTATTGACATGTTTCATAGGCGACATTTTTGAGTTTCGTTAGTTAAGGGGCCTACTGATGGAGCCGCACGGCTTGTCAGTTAGAACAAAAAGTTGACAGTTCCAAACAACTGACAAGCCGGCCCCTTTGGTAAAATGTTGCTGTTAAAAGGAAAGGGGGTGACGTCACGTGACCGCTAGTTCATACCCAATCGTTAACGCTCAGTAGCGTGGCGTAGTCATCTCTCTCTCTCTCTCTCTCTTCCATATTATACTTCGAGCGCTGGAGGGGCTACCACAAGCCTATCGTGACGGGCTCAGGGTAACCCGGGACGCAGGTCCTTATTTGAATTTTAATGTAATGTAATATAATATATTGTTATTTAAATTTTAGGATGTTATTTAATTTGATTTAATTTTATTTTAATTTAATTTAATTCTTTTTGTAATGTGTAAATGTATAATGTATATGGAAATAATTTTCTGGAATAAATTTCATTCATTCATTCATTCATTCATTCATTCATTCATTCATTAGTGCGACAGTTACAGTTGCGTTTCGTTCGTTGCGCAGCAATAATTGGCATGTTGGCTTCGCGGGCTTGTGTTGCAGGTGTTTATGGGCTTGCAGGTGTTTGTTATTGTTTACCATCAGAAGATTTGCTTGCCCATTTGCCTCCTATATTATTAATTTTTTTTTTATTATTAGGGAACCCTTCATTTGCGAGTGCGACTCGCACTTTCGTACGGCTCGTTTTTTATTTGTGTAACGTAGCTACTGTTAGAGACGAGTTCAACAAAGTAACATGTTAATAGGCTACTTGTTTCTACGGCAAACAATTCGTACAAATATTACGTCGGTGGATCGTAAAATCCATCAGGTCGTGATATTCCTATAGTAACGGCACCAACCATGAAAAATGTACGAGAAAATTTGAGGTATTTTTGATATATCACTGATATTTGTAAAAATTATTTGCTCGTTAAAAGTTGTATGTCCTATTCGTCTTTTATGTTTTGGAAGAGACTGCAAGTGGTTTGTTGTTATATATCTTAAAAACATAGTCGTACCTTAGCTTAAGTTTATTAAGTATACATACGTCCGATTATCCATCGTTTTTAATCCACAGAAAACGCATCAGACGAAGAAACTCAAGACTTCCTGCGCGAAATTGAAATGCTCAAACACGTCGGCTACCACAAGCACGTCATCCGACTGGTCGCGTGCTGCACTAAGCAGACGCCGCTTCTCGCGCTGCTCGAACACGCGCCTAGAGGAGACCTGCTCAGTCTGCTGCGAGCGGCGAGAGGGAGAAGACACGAACCGAAGGATAGGCAGCTATCAGCGGGCGAATGTAAGTGACAATATAATAGACTCTCACTCAGAGCGGCGAGACGGAGAAAGGAAGATGAAAAATATCGAAACACTCAAACACCTTGGCTACCACATACACGTCATCCGGCTGGTCGTGTGCTGCACCAAGCAGACGCCGCTCCTCGCGCTGCTCGAACACGCTCCTCGAGGAGACCTGCTCAGTCTGCTGCGGGCGGCGAGGGGGAGAAGGCACGAACCGAAGGATATTAGGCAGTTATCAGCGGGCGAATGTAAATGACAATATAAGAGACTCTCACTCAGAGCGGCAAGACGGAGAAAGGAAGATGAACCAAATCGAAGTGCTTGAACACATCGGCTACCATAGCTGGTCGTGTGCTGCACCAAGCAGACGCCGCTCCTCGCGCTGCTCGGACACGCGCCTAGAGTAGACCTGGGCTATAAACGCGAAAATCGAAGTTCGTCAATTGCGGGCTTTTTCTCTGTCACTCTAATTATGTCTTAGTAAGAGTAAAAGAGAAAGATCCCACAATTTGCGAATTTCGGTTTTCGCGGTAGGCCGTGCTCTGTCTATTATAATGCGGGCGGAAAGAGGGAGAAGAATGAACCGAAGGAGAGCTAGCTGGCAAATGTAAGTGACCATATTAATATATAATACTCGTAAGTAAAATAGATAAATAGTCGTAAGTATAAATAAATTGTTAGCCACCCGTATTCTGTACCCATTCCCTTAATTCAATAACGGTGCCGCCTAATGGTACGAAATGTACAATGTGTAGCGAAAACACGCCCTTTATCCGCGCCCTATATCTTTATATTAGGTACATTATCCTTCAGTAAGTCCATATATCCACATAACAATCGTCCATGCTTCGTAGTCGTGGACGACCACGACATGGCTGATTGTCACGATAAAGCGGGGGACCTAAATGTATGAGATTGTACGCAGTCCCTTTTACACGAAGGTAAAGTATAAGCGCCCATTGAGTGTCGCAATGTGTAACAATGTCATCATTATTCAAATTTCTGAAAACATGACGTTCATAATAACATACTATGAATACCATTCCATACATACTATGAACCTACAGAATGCCATTCCTGAACAAATTGCCACTATATCAAATGATAATTCATTTTATAATAAATTAAAAAAATGGCTAATTGACAACGCCTTTTATGACACTGATGAAATATTGCAAATATAGAACGTAGTAAAATATTATAGTTTTTAATTTGTAACTTGATTGAACTCATTATTTGAATATTTCTATATTATTATCTAGAGGTTGGTATTAACTAAAATCCGCTTGTGATCATTTCACTAATCGTAATTTTGACATGTAATGTATGTGTACATTATTAATAATAAATATGAATATGAATATGAATTTATCGTTATCGTATCTCATTCTTCGAATCCGGCCGTATACTGTTGTTTTTTAAGTTTCTAAAATTTGTTTTTATTGTTCACAACGATCACGACAGTGTGGTAGTTTATCCGAAGCTTATAAATAAATAAATATTATAGGACATTATTACACAAATCCCACGGTAAGCTCAATAAGGCTTGTGTTGAGGGTACTTAGACAACGATATATATAATATATAAATATTTATAAATACTTAAATACATAGAAAACACCCATGACTCAGGAACAAATATCCATGCTCATCACACAAATACATGCCCTTACCAGGATTTGAACCCGGGACCATCAGCTTCGTAGGCAGGGTCACTACCCACTAGGCCAAACCGGTCGGCTTATAGTTCGTTTTTCTAGCATTAGAAAGAAGGTAAACGATATTGACGTGTCTTTTTATTAGAAAAAAACTCTTTAGAAAAGTAGGTCACAGCAAATATGTAACAACTATAAATCATATACGATTTGTTACATACTTTCATAAGTAATATAAACTAATTTTTAAAAAGCGTTATTATAAATTTTCACTAAAAAGACACGTCAAGATTGTTTACCTTTCTTCTAATGCAAAAAGAAATTAACTATAGTAAAGGTAATGCTGTAATAATGTGGTTAATTATGATATTATTTTTTTACAATACCTACTTATGTTTAGTGGCTGATCTCAGAAAATATATATTATTTTTATTAGATCTATGAACTTCTGTGTTACCTCATTTGTATAGTTATATCGCGTTTTTTTGGAAGGGCTTCCACGGAAGACCACGTCAAGGTACCTTGACACCAAGCTGAGTGCTTGTTAACATGGGCGTAGCCAGGTAGAGCCCCCCCCCGTCCTAGAGCACAAATTTTACATACGATGCCCCTCTGCGGCGTCTGCCCCCCCCCCCCCCCCTCCCCTCCTAGGTCTCTGGCGATATCAACTTACCCCAGTGTTGTTCACTGGCTGGCTGCGCCCCTGTTTGTTAAATTTTTGTCGTTCAAGCGTCTTGAATACATTTAATTCTATTCTATTGTACTCGTACTCCTACGAAATTGTAATAGCAACATCAACTCGAAGCCGTAAAGCTTATTGGTTTTGATCAGGAACATCGAAACTTTACGTAAACTTCTAATTGGAAACACGTTTCAGTAATTATTTTACGAACCAAAGTTTTAGTACCCTTGACGTTTAGGGTCTCATCCCATTACCTACCGATATTATTATTTCTTTTTCTTTGGATTTCACGGGCATATAAATTCATTTTATTCTATATATACTATACACGGTGTCCGTGAGCATTGCGAGAGATTTTATCAGTATATTCCTGATATTTCAAGACTAAAATGTCCTATAAACTTTTTTGGAATTCACCTAATTTCAAAGTTAGAGCCACTTACAAAAAAAACATCTTTTTATTGTCACTTAGTGCAAAATGCCTTTTTGATGTAGTCCAAAAAGTAAAAATAGGTTTTACAAAAACAGTTCAAATTCTTTTTGAGTTACAGTTTTACAAATAGCGTTTACATTTTATGTACATTATACATACAAAAAATCGAAAAGAAAAATAATCAAAAATAATTTTCTCAGAAATGCGTGGTTAATCTCTCGGGTTCCTCGTAGGCACCTTGTACAGAGATAGCAGCTACTGTTGACGCATATTCTGATCGCCTACTTTTGATGTTAAATTTACCCAAAAAATCCATTTTTTGTTAAGTGGCCCAAGTTGACAGTTTTCAACAACTGATAGGCCGATATCTGGACTGTTAATCAGTGGGCCCCATTAAGCACCCTTACTTCTACCTTGTAGTAACTTTTTCTTAAATGCTCGGAAACCCATTTTAATTCACTTTATTTGTAAGTAAATTAGTTTTTAACACTAGACTCCCCCCGGATTTATACGAACAGTACCCCTAGTGTAAATAAATTCGATTTCGAAACGTGACGTACGCGTTAATGAGACTAATCTCATTTTGTATTGGATTTAGAAAGAGCGCGCCAAGCGGGACGTTTTGGAAACTCAAAATCCTATACAAAATGAGACTTAACGCAAACGCGTTCGTCACGTTATGATGTCGATCAAATTTACACTAGGGGTACTGAAGTCGTTAAAACCTTTTTACCCCATTGTCAGCCCCTACATATTACCTAAAGCTTAACAACAAAGTATAACCTCCTGAGGCTATGTGTACATTAAAAGAAAATAAACCCTGAAGACGAAACTGGAGGACCCGCGGGAAATCGCCTTTTCATACAAACGTGAGTACTACGTTTCCTCTGTGGATATTACATTATTATCGTATAATTTGTTATATAATATTTAATTATTATATGAGTTAAGAGCATTTAAAAATTTGTTTGAAATCTGTTTTTCGCTCCTAATTTTTACAATAATCAAAAAATTTAAACATATCAAATTATGTCAAAATATTTTCCATAATGTCAATATGCGGAGAAGAAAATGGGGACTACGTTAGTATGGAGAACAGGCCGTCCCCTTTCCTCTTAAAATTATTAAAAACGAAATTAAATAATAATTCGAGACAGTAGGCCCGTGGGGTAAGGGGGCACGAGGGCTCCACTGAGGGAGGCCACAGGTGCCTCGCGTGGGCGGCATTCTCGCCGCGCAAAGATTAGCCATTTTTTTATTCGTAAAATAATAATAATTTAGTATTTAATATTTTTAAGTATCTTCTATGTGAACATTATATTGTAAAAGGTATTTTCATAATTGTAAGATCCTCAAACAGTTTAAGTCTTTAAGCTGTTCGTTGCTTGTCAGTATCTAAATTGAGTTGATAGTTATACAAAACATTTGAAATTTATATGTTTGAAAATCACTATTTATCAATAATAAGTAGTATAACTATAATTACAGCTAACAATAGTAACAATGTGCCTATTAAATTACTGCTTCTTAAATTCATGTGTCTTTAATATTTGAGAAGTTTCGTAAATCCTTTAAATAGTTGGTATATCTGTTATGAGAATAATAATTGTACTTAGAAAGCTTTAAAAATTAAAGAAAAATACACTAAGATCATCTACTTAACCCACAAACTTCTCTTGTTACAAGCTTTTGTTTAATTTGTTGTTAGTTTGTTCCTGCAAACCTTCTCTGACAATTTGAATATCTGGTAACTAGTGGCTACTTTTAGCACTGGAGCTGCACTGGAATGGGGTTGGTAACTGCCAACGGCTTGTATAGGTTTTACTAGTTAGGTTCTATGAGATTTGGCTTAAAGGGCTAGCAACCAGGCCATAAAATGCCAAAAAAATTGACAATAGTGTCAAATTCTTTTTTTAGGACTGATAAAATACCTCGACCAGCCAACGCCATTCCATTGGTCTTCTCGCCCTCCACATATCCGAGAATAATGAGTCTCTCCATACAATGCCTAATATACATTATCTTATAACTATGTAACTTATCTTACTCCTGATTTCAGCGGAATACACAAACTTAAGTGACTCCGACCTGCCCCTGGAAAAGACGAGCTTTTGCGGGGAACAACGCCAAAGGCATTACGTGGCTGAACCTGCCCTGCATCTAGACAGCGCGACTATGCGCGACTACGCGCTGCAAGTCGCGCTGGGCATGCAGCATCTAGAGGAACGCGGGATCACGCACAGGTACCTTATAACGCTTTATACAATCGAACGCTGTGGCCGAACCGAACCAGCCCTGCATTTAGACAGTGCGACTATTTACGCGACTACGCGCTGCAAGTCATGCTGGGCATACAGCATCTAGAGGAACGCGGGATTACGCACAGGCTATATGGCCGAACTATTGATTTATGTAAATCGGTGGACCAAATGTGGCCGAACCGAATCAAGTTCTGAATTTAAAAAGTCCGCTAAGGTCTACCCCTTCCAGCTCCCTCTTCTACTTCTCCCTTATACAATCTCTCTGTTAGCCTTGTTTCAGTCATTCTTTCCACGTGTCCAAACCATCTCAGCATAACTTTCTTAATTTTTGTCACTACATCCAAACAGAATTTGAAATAGAGGTGGTTTGTCAAAGTAAACTTTGTAGCCACAGTTCCATCTTTCGACAAATTATTAAAACCTTTAGATCCTTATTCTTTCAATTTTCAAATTTGTTAAAATATCAAAAAGTGACACCATCTACTAGCATAGGCCACTCGAAAAGATACCGCCATACCTTTGGCCTATGCTCTAGTAGATATGTGGCTACAAACTTTACTTTGACAATCCACCTCTATTTCAAATTCTCTTTGCTACATCTTAGTCCACACTTTTCCCTTACGTCGAACAAAAAGAAAAAAATATCCGGATGACGGATGCTACGAAAAGTCACGTGGCTTCCCATATTATTTAAGTTTCGAGTGGCGTATCCTAGCAACGATTGAGACATTGGCTGAGCCCATATTGTCTCCGAAAAATACAAGGTCGAGTACCAGGTAAATGGGCGGGTTTACCGAGAACGCCCTTACAACAGGCCCGGGGCTCGCGATATAAATACAGCCTCAGAACGGCTGATATCGCGCCCCTATTCTGAATTTTGCGAGCTTTTGTTTAATTTTACTGTAAGAATTAAATAGCAATTACGAGTATAGCGACTGTTTTAGGTAATTCGGATATTTGTTAAATGGTTTTCAAGTAGGTACTCACTCACGTATAGAGTTAAGAGTCTAAAATGACATTAAATAAGGCCTGTACAGGCCTTATTGCAAAACAAAATTTATACTCCGTCGGTGGCAAACAAGCATATGGCCCGCGTGATGGTAAGCAGTCACCGTAGCCTTTGGACGCCTGCAACTCCAGACGTGTTACATGCGCGTTGCCGACCCTTTAAAAACCTGTACCACAGACCAACCCCTGGCGGTTTTCTGTGACCTTTACACTCCTTTTTTGAAGAACCCCATACTGTAGGCCCTCAGGAAAACCTCGCAATTGAGAATTGCATGCGATTTTAGACAATTGCAAACTAAGAACAAGCAAGTAATTCAAACGATCGATGAAATGCCGCAATGTAACGGAAATCGCATATATCTGTGTGAGGTATATTGTGTGAGATTTGTAGAGGCCCATAGATAGGTGTTTGTATATCACGATAGATAGTTTATGTTCGATGGCGCACTCGGCTTGTTAACCATCGTATCAGTGGGTATAATTAAATTTTAAAAAATTGCAATATTTGTTTGATATCTTTAAAATGATATATCTTTACCCATCACAGAACAATGATGTTCCGGATATTCACCGGGCGCAAGCTGCCCTTGACCGTGACATAGGACGCACGCACAAACAGACTACTTAGCCCACAAGATGGGCTTTATTACTGAAGTGAATGGTATATACACATTGAATTAATTACAAAGTATTGTCTATGGAGCTTCGAGTTTCCTGACTATTATTAAATAAGGGATATTAAACGAATATCTTAGAGTTAAGGCACCATTTCTACTTTATTAAATTTCATCAAATCACGTCAACATTCAGAATAATGCCGTACATTCACCCAGAATGCTTGGTCCGTTGCGTTGTTATGGCAACTATGAAGGACTCGGCCCAACTCATTCCGATTCTTAATTAGGTTACAAGAATTTTATTTAGTTTTTAACCCTTTTCTTAGCATTCCAATTAATGTAATGTTGATATCCTATTTCGTTAGTAATTTTTTCGTAGATATTAGCTCTATCAGGTGCAAGCGATTCATGATTTATTTTTAATTAACCTTTCACCGCCACGTAATAAAATGTAATCAACGCCACGTCAAAAATTGCACGTATACAAACCTGACCAAAACCGCGACTTGATATGAAGTCGTGGCGTGTGGGGCACGAAATGTACTGACTTTATATCAAATCAATGGCGGCGAAGGTTAAATAACAGGTATTCCTGCGGGTCTGTGCCACTCAGCTATCTATTTTTTAAATAAATGAGACAGTCAATAAATACCTATAGGTTTTTTTTTTTTTTCTTCCTCGCGTTGTCCCGGCATATTGCCACGGCTCATGGGAGCCTGGGGTCCGCTTGACAACTAATCCCAAGATTTGGCGTAGGCACTAGTTTTTACGAAAGCGACTGCCATCTGACCTTCCAACCCAGAAGGTAAACTAGGCCATGTTGGGATTAGTCCGGTTTCCTCACGATGTTTTCCTTCACCGAAAAGCGACTGGTAAATATCAAATGATATTTCGTACATAAGTTCCGAAAAACTCATTGGTACGAGCCGGGGTTTGAATCCACGACCTCCGGATTGCAAGTCGCATGCTCTTACCGCTAGGCCACCAGCGCTTCAGGTACAGTCCATAATCAACATTCATAGTCAATTTGGCCAATGATGCCGTTTAATATTTATTTATTTATTTATTAGTACAAAAGAGTCACTTCAGATTCACCAACTTTGTTTCTTATGCGACTTCCAACAAGATTGCGTTAAACGTTTAACGCTATAATCGGTAACATAAAGTAGTAAAAGTTTGTGATGAGTAAATTCGTCGATTAGCTCAGCCGGTTCCATGGTGTAATTGTTAGCACTCTGGACTCTGAATCCAGCGATCCGACTTCAAATCTCGGTGGAACCTGACTTTTTGTATTTTTTCTTTTTATATTTTCTATTATTTAGGAATTATAGAATATATATATTTAAATATATGTATTATTAAATCTATTTTATAAATTTTAATTTAAAACCAAAATTGTGCGTGGAGTCCCTCCGTATTTTAATTTATAATATTCATTACTACATGACCCGGTGAACTTCGTATCACTTACCTCTTAATATAAACCATATGTATTTTACAGCATTATTTTCATCTCCACATTACGAAGTTTCACTTCTTCCGCGCGGAGGGACTCCACGCACAATGTTTTTTTAAGTTCTCTCGGATCGGTACTTTGATTGAAAACGTTGATACTACAAAGACAGATAGACCGATGTTAGTTGATATATATGGCTATAATAACAATCAGACTCATATAACACGTAACATCCCTTTTCGGGTACAGTAGGCCTTATTTCACCACTGTAACAATTCTCAGCTAATAATGACACTTCGCCTTAAGAGGAAAGAAGCTTTGCGATCCTAACAAAATATAACGGTACTTTTTCCATGAAATTCCATTTCGGGAGAAAACGGTTTCCATTAGCTAAATCTTAACAAATCACTTTGATTTTGATGTCGATCAGCATAATATGGGTATTCTAGGTTTATAGGGTACGCTTTTTTTTTTGTTTTGCAAATTTACCAAGTGGTGGTAGCCGAGTGGATATGACGTCCGACTTTCAATCCAGAGGTCGCGGGTTCATCAATCTCAATCCTGGCTCGTACCAATGAGTTTTTCGGAACTTATGTACGAACTGTCATTTGATATTTACCACTAGCTTTTCGGTGAAGGAAAACATCGCGAGGAAACCTGCACACATCTGCGATGAAATTCAAAGGTGTATGTGAAGTCCGCAATCCGCATTGCCCAATATACTATAGCCCGAGCCCTCTCGCGCATGAGTGGAGGTCTGTGCCCAGCAGTGGGACGTATATAGGCTGAATTATTATTATTATTTTGCAAATTTAAAAAAAAGGAAAACCTATAAACCCAGTTTTTCATCGTATCAATAACATACTTAAAAATCATAAAGAATGGAAAATATTTAGAAGTGACATTTGCTATTTTTGTATGTACGATGTATGTTATGTACGACGTGCTATAATACTGGTCTAACAAATAAAATATGTATTGACGCGACATATTGCGCTTAGGTACTTCGGTATCTGTTATATTCGGTGTCTGTATTAATCTCAAGCCACGTTGGTAGAATTATTTTTTTTAGTGTGACATACAGTACGACCAATAATATATCACCTCCATGTTTTTTTCGGTAGAACTTTTTTTTATGTTTGTAAGTGATTTCCACCTCAATACTTTAAGTAGTCTAGTAGTTTTACTTTGAGCGAGAGATGAGAAAAAATGGCCTCATGTAATGGTTTTTTCATAGAGGTTTTTTTAAATATCTACTGAATTTCAATAGATTTTTTTTATTGGAGCTTTTTTAGTTATATGCTGAGTCTCATATTGTAAATCACAGTATTTCATTGCAGTATTCTTCATATATTTGTATAAAATTACTAGTAAAATATGCAATCTACAAACTACTAACTAACTACTAAACTAACCTACATATATTGTTTACTCTATACATATTCATATAAGAAAACCAAAAGGTGATACTCGTAATTTTATTGAGCGGTATTGTAGTAGTTAACAATTTGACGACCGGTTTGGCCTAGTGGGTAGTGATAGTGACCCTGCCTACGAAGCTGATGGTCCCGGGTTCAAATCCTGGTAAGGGCATTTGTTCGTGTGATGAGCATGGATATTTGTTCCTGAGTCATGGGTGTTTTCTATATATTTAAGTATTTATATATTATATATATCGTTGTCTAAGTACCCTCAACACAAGCCTTATTGAGCTTACTGTGGGACTTAGTCAATTTGTGTAATAATGTCCTATAAATATTTATTTATTTAACAATTCCTACTTTTGAGATAGTAATCGTACGCGTAAATTTTTTATAAACGATGTTTATTAAGTCACCTGCAACGATTTACGGGCTGATTATTTAGGTCATATTGAGCAACTTTTACTATGGGACCAACCCCGAAATCGCGATTTTTTTTGTCTGTTTCATACATTTTGGCTGACCTTGACATTTTCTATGGGAGAGTAAATCTTTTATTCGCGATTTCAGGATTGGTCCCATAGTAAAAGTTGCTCAATATGACCTATATAATCAGCCAAATCATTGCAGGTGACTAAATAAACATCCTGTATAGACTCTCACATGTTATCGGACAAATGAAAAAAAAAAATACCATTTACAAATTAAAATTACTATTTATATCGTTCACTTCAGTTTCCCTCATGATTTAGTGCGGCGCCTGCTAAAAAATAACAAACTCCACATCCGTAGTGAAACGTTGCTACGCGACTGTTGCTAGGCGCTCATTCGATATTTGATGTGAAGTGAATATTGTACAATAGACACTGTCGCTAAAGCAATAAAGTTCATCTTAGATGAGAAGTAAATTAGATCCAGGCCAAATTAAATAAAATAGATTATTGAGGAATTAATACTGTATTCATAAACATTGTTAAGGTTTCATTTTGATGTAGGTCGACAGGTTGTTTGCTGTAAACTGACGTTTTAGAACAATACACAAGCTTAATGATATAAGACATTTTCTTCAATGCTTTTAATGGGCTCTCCCAAGAGGTAAATTTCGTAGTTACTCAAGCGTGTCAGATTAACATATGAATGATATCTTGCTACCCGTGGAGTTTATATTATCTTACACTATATTTCTTTTGTCCAATCTGACAATTTCTTGTACGCATTTTTAAAATCTGACTGTGTTTCGAACTTTTAATCGTCAGATTAAGAACATATTAAGTATAAACTGCCAGCAACCATGCAACGGACCAACATAGATGGCTAAAGGTGGTTAAAGTAGACTCCACGGCTAGCAAGATATTACTTATATCTTAATCTGACACGCTAAAGTAACTGCAAAAACCCCCTCTTAGAGCAGTTTCGCACTACGTCCGATCCGAACCCGTGAAAATATGGTCCGTAGTAGCCGTAGAACTATAACTATGGTAAGTTACGCACTAGATCCGAAAGAAATCGGATGACGGAAATCGGATCTAGTGCGAAACTTATCATAGAAATAGTTCTACGGCTACTACGGATCATATTTTCACGGATTCAGATCGGATTCGGATCGGACGTAGGCGTAGTGCGAAACCGCTCTTATTTGTTATTTAAGTCTGACGCAAACGAAAGTTCGTTTTAACAGTTTTAACCGGCCTAATTTTTATTTCCAGGGACCTCGCAGCCCGGAACATCCTGGTTGACGGCGCAGGGACACTCAAAGTAGCCGACTTTGGACTGTCACGTTCTGGTGTGTACGTGCACACTAGGGCGCGACCAGTCCCTCTCAGATGGCTGGCACCAGAGGCCATCCTACATGCTCAATACTGCAGTGCGAGCGACGTTTGGGCGTTCGCTGTGTTATTATGGGAGATTGCTACATTAGGTTAGTAATGATTAAGTACCTAATAGATTTTGAATTGAAAGAGGTTGACTTTAGGCTTTCAATTTCTGGTGTGTACTGTGTACGTTCACACCAGGACGCGACCAGTCCCTCTAAGATGGCTGGCACCAGATGCAATTTTACACGCTCAATACTGCACTGCAGTTTTTGTTTAACGTGACTACACAGTTTGGTCGACATAGTGGCCAGCGACTGCCTTTTTTATGGACAAGATTGGTGTCGCGACCGAAAGGGACGCAAGTCACACTAGGAGGCCAGAAGCTATTCTACGTGGATTATAGCGCGAGCGATGTATGAGGGCGCATCTTTTCGAGATTGCTACAATTCAATTGAGTTCAATTTCTTTATTTTTCAATTTAGGCAGTTACATAGGTAAATACAATAAAAACACATAATATAACAATAGCAATAAATCAATTTCAATTACCTACTTAACCGTCACATGGTTTGCCACTTAGGTATGTACAATTTCCATATGTATATCCCGTTTTGTGATATTATCCATCACTCCATAATATGCTGCCCTGTCGAAAAGCGTTAGATTTCCCACGGGTTAAAATTTTGCATCCGTGAGCTTACACATGAGGATTTTTTTGTACAATTTTGTATAATTTGTTGTAGGTTATAGGTTAGGTGACACCATGTAGTGCCTTCTGGTATTTAAACTAAAACTGATCAACTTTGGACTTTCACTTCTAGTACTATAAATGCTACTATGCTATGCTACTACCCCGTACGGCAGATCGATCCTTACATGAATTTCTGTTTATTATTGGTCAATATATCGAGACGTGTAAATAGTATTTTTCTAGAAATGTCCAAAAAAATACTATGCAATGCAGCCTGCAATGGTAAGTGGTTACTGAAGTCCAAGGGCGGCTAACCGTGGCTAGCGAGCCTGCAATTTTGGGTCTTGAAGACGTTCAAAACGTGAACAAAATTCATTTTTCATCATTCTAAATTTGCCGACCCCTGCAGTATGTTCGCAGATAGCTGGCAGCGTTCTAATACCAATGGCTATTTTACACCTAAAACGTGAATAATTGCATTATTTTCACATTCCAGGAGGCTTCCCATATGCAGAGCTAAGCAACCACCAAGTCCCGCCCTTCCTCGCAGCGGGCAGCCGTCTCCCGAAGCCTGCGCGCGCCTCCCCGCGCCTCTACCAGCTCATGGTACAATGCTGGGCGCCCTCCCCCGCCGAGCGGCCCAGCTTCGCCCAGATCGTCCACCAACTGGACGAGCAAAAGCAACTGTACGTGGACTTGTCGGACTTGGACTTGGACCCGCCGCCGGACGACGACAGCGATTATGACTTTGAATGTGAGAGGTGACAGGTGTAAAGACTGAGTTAGATTTTTGTATTTTAATGTGCAATGTTAATACATTTTCTGTGTAAATACATTTTTTTTTCTACTTTATTATTTTGAGAATAGAAATTACTTACTACACCTACTTACTACAAAAATAAACCTATGCGAATAAACTACACCCATTAGGATAAGGACATCGCTTTATAGCCACAAGTTGGGCTGCCTTACGTCTATTTTATTCAGTGATTAAATAAAATGAAAAGTCATTAGGTACCTATTTCAGAAATAGTAGAAAAATCGGCAGTTAAACTATAATGCTAATTACTAATCAGTAATTTTCCGCTTTCTCATAATTGGGTATACTTCGTTAAATTTCATTTCTGATGCTGTAGTGACTCGGGTCAACAGCGGAGAGAAAAACAGTAAGTTGAACATTTATTACCGTTTTTAAAAGAAATCGTCTAAACGCCAAGAACCCCTAAACTCTGAAGGCGTCGTAAGAAGAACCCCATGCGTTAAGATCGTTATAGGTGCTATGGCGTACGTTGACATGGTAATCTTTAACGTTTCCAAGATAATCTTTAACGTTTCCGAATACGGTTTATATTTATTTGCTAGCTTATGCCAGATGACTCCTCTACACGATGGCCCAGTGCGGGACCAGCGAGATGGCCATGCGATGGTTATGACTCCTCTACACGATGGCCCAGCGCTAGACCAGTGAGATGGCCATGCGATGGTTGAGAGCACGCACTATGAAATCAGCCACGTGTATAGATGCTTAAGCATCATCGCTGGCTGACCTTTGATGAGCGGACGAAAAACCGACACCATGGCCATCCCATCGCCATCCCCCCGCGCCATAAGCCATCCGACACCACTGCCCTCTCTATTACACACTGGCCCATTTCTTCTCCTTCAGTCGGTCCCTCAATGCTGAGGATCGTGACATCATGTCCTTCTGTTGAAGACCAGATTCCTCGCCAAGCGCATGGCCTCGTGCAGTTTTAATTGCATAGGTGCAGTGATTTGAGCACACCATCTAGTAGGGGGAGGGCCCTGAGGTCTGGTGCCTACAACTTTGCCACTAATGTGGGCCCATCTTGACGGCCCATCTTGTGAGGAGCCAAGAGATATTGATTGGCGTGTGCATGATGTTCTTGGGTTTGACAGATGGCGTTCAAAAGATTAAGCGAGACGTAATACTCGTAGTATACTGTATCAAGCTCATTTACATTGCTCATTTTCGTTCCATTGCAGTTTCAATGCAAACTTATTATGTAATTGTCTTTCATGAAATAAATTATCTAATCTAATATAATCTATTATAGGTTGGCCTATGCTCGAGTAGATAGCACCACTTTTTGATATTTAACAAAAACATATATCAGTGAATGAATAAGGATCAAAGTCAAATGGCGTTCTAAAAGTTTTAGTCATGTGTTGAAAGATGGGAGATCTAAAAGTGAATAATTACGATTTTTGTTTCAGTGTTCACTAGCATTGTTGTTATATTCTCGGTGATCGCAACCACGACCGCTATCCCGCTAAGTCCGGCCATAAATGACGATCCATTAATATTCATATCAAACCCTATAGAAGCTCACTTCCCAAGCCACTGGATGCCACTGAGTATTGTTAGAACAATTCTAAATAAACCCATGAGACCAAGGTTTTTATGGACAACAAGAGCAGCAAAACATATAGAACTCGATGAAGTAATAAGCACTAAAATAATTCCTACTGAGAGACCAATTGGACCTAAAACTGCTCACAAAGCTAAAGACACCAATGGAGTAAAAAGATCAAAAATAATACCTACAGAGAAATCAATTAAACCTAAAACACCCAAAAATTCTCACAGATATAATACTAAAGATGCCAATAAAGTAACAACCACAAAAATAATGCCCACACACAACGCTAAAGAAGCGTCCGCTGAAGTAACAAACACTAAATCTGCAACTGAAATTACGCATAACAAGATACCTGCTGAGCCCGAAACTACCAAACCTACTGAAATAACTAATATTAATCCTACTGAAATAACTAATATTAATCCTACTGAAATAACTAATATTAATCCTACTGAAATAACTAATATTAATCCTATAGAACACACACGCCCCTCTAAAACAGCTGAACCTTATGAAAATGTTTCCGCGGGAAATGGTGTAAACGGCAGATAATATTCTACTGAAACTTTGTCAAAACAAGAATCGGAATGATTTGTTAGTATATTTTTATTTTATTTATTGTACCTATTTCCGGGGAACCTTTATACATTACACACAGGGTGTGGCCCTTAATAAGAGCAAAAAATTAAACTGGAGATTCCTTGCATGGAGTATCCAAAGTTACCTGCGTTTTTATAATTATTTTGCATAGATTATAGTTTGATATGTAGTATCAATTTATTTAATTACCATAAATTTTACATTATAATCAAACTCGAAAATTTTAGGGTAGAAAGGGGGGTTTCAATCCATTTGTAGAAGGGCGGCACCGTCGTCGAACCCAAGCCACCCGGCAGCGGACTTAAAGCGGTGGCGCGTGCCTTGGATGCACATGCTGGTGGCGCGTATAACGGCGATGCTGATCCTACATCTTAGACAGCCCAGTATGGTGATTAGTGATTGTTTCTGCCGTATGTTTGATTAAGGAGCACATTTGGGGTGCATAGACGCTGTCAACAGAAGTTACAAGTGGGGTGAAAGTTGCATGTCGCATTTCGTAGGCCTTGGAATATTTTCTCGGCTTTTCGTCTTCGGCTGATTTTAGTACAGATGTGACGGGCCGTGAGAGGTAAGACTGAGCGTCAGTGTCGACGACACGGATATCAAACAACGCCTCCTCTGCGCAGCCCAAACGCCGCCATAGAATAAATCTGCACGCAATCTGCATAAAATGATTTTTTTGCCAAAAACTTATCACATTTTATTTTCTTTTGCATGCGGACATTTTGTTTGAAAAATATATTCACTATGCATTTTTTATTATTATACAATACTTCTTGTAGTAACGAAACGGCCAAGCCACATATTTTGACTAAGGTGTAGAGTTTTTGAAGTTAGGTGTTGTAGAGTTAATAAGCTTGGCTCTACAAGATTATCGTATACAACGTTTTGACAGTGCGATCCTTATGGTTTCGTCTTGGCAACATTTTACATGACATTGGTTTTCTTAGTAGCTTATGACAATTGTCCATCCCCTAATTTAAAGGGTTGGTGTGGTTTTTTTTTTTTTTTTTTTAATGGGACATTATTACACAAATTGACAAGTCCCACAGTAAGCTCAATAAGGCTTGTGTTGAGGGTACTTAGACAACGATATATATAATATACGAGTATAAATATTTATAAATACTTAAATACATAGAAAACACCCATGACTCAGGAACAAATATATGGGCTCATCACACGAATACATGCCCTTACCAGGATTTGAACCCGGGACCATCAGCTTCGTAGGCAGGGTCACTACCCACTAGGCCAAACCGGTCGTCAATTTTAAATCCTACGAGTAAAATACTATCTGGGGACATCTTTTATACAATCTGCTTCTTTTACTGATCCCTCATACAAAATTCAGTCCCTTTTTACTTTCTATACATCTCGCTCGCACTTATTATATGCGAGTACGAGCGAGATGCATAGAAAGTAACTTACGTTCTGACGACTGCCGAACTGGTGGTAGCCACACAGGACAGGACTTGCAGGTACTCGTAAAGATCAGAAAGCAACTAAAATACAGCTGCTGTCATTGTCAAACTTTACATTTTTATGTCTGTAACAATTCTGTTTTTATATTGTAATATTGTCGTTCCATTATTTTTATTCGAGGACGGTAATTCAAAAGGAAGAGGTTTTAGTACTGTATGTAGGTATATATGAATGGATGTATTACTTAGGAAATTGTTTCTATTTACATATCACAATTTGAGGGCCACAGGATTACCAAATTTATGTATGTGGGTCAATATTTTGTGAACATAGTTATGCCGTGAAGCTGCAATTTATATGACGTTAGAGGAGATTAAAAATCGGATATATCCTTTTGGATTCGGTAGTATCTGAGCATTAGAAGCGTTTTTTCTCCATCCGATGTTATCCTGTGATGAAAAATTCTTCTTTACCCTCGAATAAAAGTAGCGTTGGTAGGAACTCGAGTATTTTGAGTCCCGAGGCGAAACATTTATTGAGTCTTTTTGAAGATAGCTCATAAGGACTCGAGCCTCCGAATAAAGACTCCGTCAACAATTTCATAGGTTTAACCTAAATAAAAAAAGTAAAAAAAATCGTTACTGTATGATTTGTGTGCTATAACTAACTTATTACTTAAAGACAAAGCATTTCGAAATTTTGCAAACAATAAAATGAGAGTTCTCTGAAAAGGATTCAAGTCCCTACAGAAGGCTCGAGTCTCTAACAAGTTGAAAAGAACTCGAGTTTAGACTTAATATGTGAGTCTGAAAAACTGAGTCGAGTTTCAAAACAGAGGACTTAAGAGCGCTATCACAAGAAAAGTCGAAATAATGTAAAATTGATAATATTCCTCGATGAAATTCAGGACTTTATGCTCATTATTAGAAACAAAGAGCACTTGTTCCAGTAAGAGCATCTTCTTATCTTTAATCTTAATACGACGTTAAATATTAGAAAAAGGACTTATTTAATTAGTCATGAATATTTTTCCGATGGTCGTTTACGAAAAACCGCGTGAAGCACTGAATTGTGAGATCTTATTTGTAAAATTTGAGAAGTTTACTCTGCTAAAGGGGAATACTTTGTATTACTAATATCCTGTACTTTAGGAATACGATACGATATTTTTCCTACATGTTTTTGAGAAGGAGAAAATCAGAGTAAAATGAATTCAATTTTCTCTTAAACAAGTGTCAATTCCTACGAAAATCTACTTCATATCGAAGTCATTTTCATACTCAAGCAATCTGCAACATTTGCTTATACTGTCGAACGGAGTCGGTATGCATTAATGTTTATGAAATAAAATTCTACTATAATTTTTTGGCATTTTTTTGAAAAAAACTCGAATATCACCGATACGCGCGCACGGGATCTCAGTGCCGCGGCAGAGCTTGTAGTGGCAGGACGTGTGTCGGTCGGCTCCGGTTGTTTTCAATGGCGACGACGAGCTTTTTTATCGTTGTGTGCGGCGGGCGCCGTGTATAACGCTATACGATGTGCGGGTAAACTGCGACGAAAGACTTTGACCCTAGTACTGTAAGTATTTGTTGAACAAAAACAAATACTACATATAAGAACAAATTTTGTTCTTATATGTAGTATTATACCTATTAGTAAATAGTAATATAACAAACTACCGAACAACATTTATAGTACATTACGATACAAGTGCTAAAAGTAGGAAATTGTACGATAAACGTGCGAATAGGTAATTCGCACATGTATTTTACAGCGTTTTACAGTACATATGGCCCTTTAAGTTTTCGACATAGATACGTAATGTGCTAATTATCGCACTAGTGCGGTAAACTAGCACCATACGTACGGTCATAGTACATTACGATGCAAGTGCGAAAAGTAGGAAATTTGCAACGAGTGGCGATAAATTATAACACGACCAAAGGGAGTGTTTTAAATCGACACGAGTTGCGAATTACCTATTCGCACATGTATCTTACAACGTTTTACAGTACATATGGCCCTTTAAATGTTCGACACAGTAACGTAATATACTAATTTTCGCACTAGTGCGGTAAAGTAACACCATATGTTCTGTAATAGTACAGTACGATACAAGTGCTAAAAGTAGGAAATTCGCATCGAGTGGCGATAAATAAAAACACGACCGAAGGCAGTATTTTAAATCGACACGAGTTGCGAATTACCTTTTCGCACGTGTATTGTACAACGTTTTACAGTACATATGGCCCTTGTAATTTTTGACGTAGTTAGGTAATGTGCTAAGGGGTCATCCATTAATTACATCACACGAATTTATAGTTCTCCACGACAGTAGCATCATTCGCTTTCGGGATGGGTCGCACTCTCGAAACTTTCCAGCAAAGAGGGTACGATCCGGTGGTAAGCGCCAAAATTGAAAATATAGTGTAGAGGGGCCTTCAGGTACTCCATACATCCTTTCACCACATACGCTGGCAAGTTATCCAGTCCCATAGCGCAATTGGACTTAAGTTGTTTTATCCCTGATTCCACTTCCTTCATCGATATTGAATTAATGTGGATGTGGTTCGCGCCTCGGCTCCGATCATGTATCCCCTGCACATTAGGATTAAGGTGCGGAGCGTCATGTAAAAACACACCTGAAAAATACCTTGCAAACGCATTAGCTACTTCAGGCTGTCTAAGTTCCGAAGGGAGGTGGTGAGCCCGAGGCCAGTAACTACCGGCCGGTAGCGGTACTGAATGCACCGGCCAAAGTCTTCGAGTCTGCATTACACAAGACCCTTTATTCGCAAGTGAGTTCTCAACTTTCAGAAGCTCAATATGGGTTCCGAGCAGCGCGCAGCACTACAGGAAACCTTTTGCATCTAATGACCCTAATAGTTCCGGCAGTGGATGCAGGTCACCAGGTAGACGTAGCATACTTCGATTTCCGTAAAGCATTCGACACGGTAGACAACGATATCTTGTTGACGAAGTTTGCGAGGGCCGGCTGTACGCCACATACCCTAAAGTTTTTTGCTAGCTATTTGCGCGATAGGCAACAGTATGTGGATTGTTCTGGCAGCAAATCTCGGCCGTATTACGCAAGGTCAGGTGTAAGTCAAGGCAGTAATTTGGGGCCGTTGGGATTTATCCTAATGATTAACGATCTTCCTGACGTTGTGATAGATTCTACGTGCCTCTTATTTGCTGACGACTTAAAACTGGTCCGAGTGGTTAGGAATATCTCGGATTGTCGTAAATTGCGGGAGGACATTGACAATGTTGTCCACTGGAGTGTAGACAATAAATTATACTTTAATGAAGACAAGTGCACGGTAATTTCATTTAGTCGTGCACATAGGCCAATTAACTATCTCTACGATATCGGTGGAAAGCCAATGCAGCGAGTGTCGGAGGTGCGCGATCTCGGGGTTCGCTTAGCTGCCGATTTGCCAATTCGTGATCACGTTATTGGTGTCTGCCCTATGGTTGACTGGTAAGATACCTACCCGCAATAGGGTATTCGACTGTATTTAAGATAAATTATTTCAAACCATGCATGAAATAAAGCACCAGATAATTATTAAAAAAACTAAATAGGATAGAAATGTAAAAATGTGCCTTGAAAACCTAACTGTTTGGCAAAGAGAACAAATTTATTAATGAAAATACTAATCACTACATATATGCCTTTAACATTTGAGGAGTTCCCTCGAGTCCTCATGGACCCCACCGTCAGAACTCGAACTTGACAAAAATTTGTCTTGAAAATTTAATTTACTTAACAAACACAGCGAAGAGGAGAAATCGCCAAACGTGTACTATGCGTCGTTGAAGAGTTCCATTCTGATCATCATCAGCAGTTCCACTTCATCAAATGTCACTTTTTTAAATGTAAATGCTTGATTTGTTACAGAAAATACAAAAATCACTATATGTATGCCTTTCACATTTGAAGAGTTCCCTCGATTCCACATGGATCCCATCATCAGAACTGAGTTTCGACAAAAACGGGACCAATCTGTACATTCAAACAAAAAAATATTTTTCAAAATCGGTTCAGAAATGACGGAGTTATGGAGTAACAAACATTAAAAAAAAAAACACATTGCGTGTAACTGTAAAAGCTAAAATGTAATATATTTTATTTTTTATTTAATATCATCTAAGCTTAGGCGAATATAGGACGCTGTCCCTACATGTTTTAGGTTTAATAACAAAAAATATATACGATGACCAGCATTTACGATATTGCCTAAAGTTTCGCTCAATTTAGTATCGTTATTAGGCTTTCGAATATTCATTAATTAAGGCGATTATAGGTAATTAGTACCAGTAATAGATTTTTCATTTCTTACTTATATAATGTAACTATTTGCTTGTAATAAGGAAAAGGTGTAACAAAAACCAAAAAGTAAGTATTTATTATTTTAATATATTTCATGCAATTTATGGTAAACAGCAATATTAGAACGCGATAGATCCTGAGTTGGGAATGTAGGGAGCAAATATAAGAATAACCCTCTGACGAATATCTGAGACGATGCTAATGTTTATTTTTAGCACATATACGTTTTTCTCTAAAACTGCAACATTTTAGTCTATTGTGGTCATTTGTGTGATCAACTGATCATCCAGAATGGGCACAAATATATTTGTATATACATTTTTGTCTTCAAATCTTGCAGGAACTGCAAAATATGGGTAACATTTTCACAAAAAAATCTGAAAAACTTAAATACTTACCTATTACAGTTTTATCTTGTAATTATAAATTGTATGATAGGAAGCAAAATATGCATGTCAAAATACGGTAAAAATGATCCATCGATTATTTTTTAAATTCATAAATATGTGTACATTTCTACACCTTAATCCTTTGCAATAAGGTGAAAAAATGTATACATATTTATGAACTCGACTGTACACCCCACCATTGCCATTTGGTAACTTCATCGATAATAAAATCTTCGTAATACAGAATCATGGGTTCAACACGAGTGAGACACGACAGTGTTTCGCGCGCGAGGCGGACTACCCGTCCCTTTCACAAAAACACAACAACAACAAACAACACACACAAAAACAGTTAGAAAGAGCAGAGATACCGTCGCGTTGTACTCGTACTGACTCCCTACGAAACAAAAGTAATTAAACAATTTTTAGGATTCCGTAGCCAAATGGCAAAAAACGGAACCCTTATGGATTCGTCATGTCCGTCTGTCTGTCCGTTTATTTAATCTATGCTTGACTAAATAATATCCAAACCCATGTTACTAGGGTACAAAAAAACGACGAAGAGCTTCGAGAAAAGGTAGATAGTTGCACTTTGCTTGGCTCGTCGTGGCGGGAGCACTACCGTGCCCTCAGATTTTTAAAGACACAAGTCGGAATTACAATGTGTACAATCTTCTCAGTAAAAAATCCAACGCATCTTCAATTTTCTATTTAAATTAATTGATAATGAAATCGTTTGTTGCAGTGTTTCCGAATGTACTACTTGCAATAACTACCGCGGTCGCAGGCGCCGGTGCGGCGCCCATGCACCGTGGCATGAAAAACGACCCTCTGGTGTTTATCTCAAACCCTATAGAATCCGAGTTTCCTGGACACTGGATCCCTGAGAGTATCCTCAAAAGAATTTTAAATAGACCAAATAATCCATCTACAAAACAACCGTTGAAAGCTACAAAACAACGATTGAGAGCTACAAAATCTATTATCCGACCCAGAACTAATACGGGTCCTAAAAAACCAACAACTAAGGAACCTACAACTGAAATAGAAACAATCACTCCCAAAACAACAACGTCAACACCAACCCCAACAACAGCGACTACAACACCAGCAACCACTCCAACCACGTCATCACCAACAACAACAACGACAGAACCAGCAACAACAACAACGACAGAACCAGCAACAACAACACCAGAACCATCGACAACCGAACCAACAACAACAGAACCAACTACAACAGAACCCACAACAACAGAACCAACAACAACAGAACCAACAACAACAGAACCAAAAACAACAGAACCAACGACATCAGAACTAACTACAAAAACTGAAACAACAACAACAACAGAACCAAAACCAACAAAACATAAAAGATCAAAAACAACAACAACACAGGACCTGTTGAATACCGCTGGTAACAATTTAATTGGATAAAGTCAATAAAAACCTGATGTTCGTATCATAAGGATATAGTTTCATTTGAATTAAAATTTTCAATTCGATATTTTCCAACCCTGAAAATAAGAATGGAGAAATTATTGTCCAAAATCTTAATAGACTTCATACTGGTCACGGTCGATGCGCCTACTACAAACACCGCTGTGGGAGGGTTGATTCTCCGGCCTGCAGCTGCGGTGCGGAAGCCCAAGCCATCCAGCACATAATTCAAGACTGCCCTATAACGCGTTATGTCGCCGGTCCTCCCGAAGACCTGATCACCCTGAGCGACGAAGCCATGAAGTGGCTGACTGGTCTATGTGTAAATATTTAATTAATTATATTGTCTCTATTTTTACGATATGTATGCCATACGTTTAAATAAAAAAATTCCAAAATGTCCATTCATGCCTTTATCTAAAGAAAGGCCGCTTAGCCCGAACATTTAGAGCATATATTCCTTTTTGTTCCCATCTCTATCCAAAGCCCACAATTACGAGGGCTGGCTGATATTTCTCCGAAATGAAAATTAAACAAGTGTGAGTTGGACTCGCCCATGAAGGGTTCCTTACCATTTATGACGTATTAAAAAAAACTACTTACTAGATCTCGTTCAAACCAATTTTCAGTGGAAGTTTGCATGGTAATGTAAATCATATATTTTTTTTTAGTTTTTTCATTCTGTTATTTAAAACTTACAGGGGGGGGCGCATTTTACCACTTTGGACGTGTGGGGTACGTATGGGTTTGATGAAAAAAAATATATATTTTATTTTATGATGCCACTCCTCGGCGGAGGATGTCTGGGTCACAATACTAACAGGTTCGCGTAACAATATTGTGCTTATGCTCAGAAAACAATGGTAACTCTTTTAATACCTAATTGTACAATTTTACTAACAAACTAAATGACATAATGTTATCTACTCCAAATGATATATTTGTCATATTAGGAGATTTCAATTTACCTAATATAGATTGGCATTTACTCCCCGATTGCCTTATCGAACCACGTGGGCTGGCCGGAGAAACTCAAGTATTTTTCTTTGATACCCTTAATCAACATAATTTGGACCAGTTCAACTTAGTACATAATGTTAATAACAGAATCTTAGACTTATCGTTCTCGAACAAACCGCTTTTAATAAATCCCTGTCTCTGTCCCCTTGCTGAACCTGAGGACGCTCACCACAAGTCTTTGACATTAGAACTGTGCTTAATTACCTCAACACCCTTGCGTCTAATACAAGACAAGTATATAATTACAAAACAGGCAATTACGAAAAGATATGCGCCGAGCTAAATATTTTAAACTGGGATACAATTCTTAATGACGGGTCTTTGGATGACGCCTTATCGGTTTTTAATTCAACTATTTATAATTTAAGAGATAAATTTATACCTCACAAAATTGTTTTCCCAAATAAATATCCTCAGTGGTTTAGTCCGGCTTTAAAAAAAGTGTTGAAAGAAAAACATAAGTACTTTCAGAAATATAAAAAGTATGGCTGTCTTTCTGATTTACAAACTTTTTCATTACTTAGGCGGAGAGCTAAAATGTTAGAGGAGTCTTGTTACAAAAACTATATCAGCAGAGTCGAAAACGCGGTTGTAGATAACCCAAAATATTTTGGTCCTACACTAAATCGCTTAGTAAGAGATCTCAGAGTCTCCCAGCTGTTATGAAATATTAATCTACTCAAGCCGATACTGGTGAATCTGTTTGTAATCTATTCGCCGATTATTTCAAAACTACCTTTCTCTGCAGTAGCTCAAATGGCGTTCAACCTATGACTGAACCTACCGCTACTAGCATATGCGACATTGAAATTAACTCTAACGAAGTCCTTAAACTGTTAAAGTCTGTTGATCTTAACCCTTTACCAGGCTGACAGTTCAAAAATGACAATCGAATGTCGGTCTTACTCATCGAAAATAGAACACATGTTTGAAGAGCCGTATGTGGGAAATATATATCCCTTAGCCTGGTAAAGGGTTAACAAAGGTGCAGGTCCCGACTTTATACAGCCTATCTTAATTTCAAATTGTGCTGAAAGTCTCGTTAAACCTCTCTGTAGTATTTTCCGTTGATCTCTGGCTGAAGGCACTGTCCCTAGAATCTAGATATCTGCCTTTGTTACTCCTGTGCATAAGTCTGGTGACTGTTCTAACATAAAAAATTATAGACCTATATCGAAGTTATGTATTTTTGCTAAAATACTAGAAAAAATCGTCCATAGCCAAGTTTATTCATCTCTTAAAATATCTTTTATCGCCGAACAGCATGGATTTGTAAAAAATAAGTCTATGAAGTCCAATTTATTAATATTTTGTGATTATGCTTCACGTAACATGGAAGTAGACACCTGATTTCAGTAAAGCGTTCGACAGAATAGACCATTATATACATTAGTATATGATGGTCTATTCTGTCGAACGCTAGTGTGTAGTATTTAGAAACGAAAACAGATTAGACCTTAATGTTGCAAACTGTCATACCATGTCGTTTACTCGCAAACCCAACCCAATCTTGTTCAACTACACACTTAACTCGACCAGCATCGCCAATTCACATTCAACCAGAGATTTAGGTCTTTATCAAGACCCAAAGCTTCTATTTGATAACCAAATAACCATATAAACAAAATAGTACAGAAAGCCTCCAGGTCTCTAGGTTAATGTTGATCTCATGATAAAGATGAGATCAACATCAAAATTTAAAAAAAGTAAATCCTGTAAAAGTATTATACTGCGATCTATCCTCGAATATGTATTCGTTGTGTGGAATCCTTGTTACGACATCTACATTGAACTAATTGAGTCCATTCAAAGAAAGTTTTTAAAATTCCTTCAATTCAAAACTAAAACTACAGAGTTGTGTTATCGTGATAGGTGCGTAAGACACCATTTTCTTCCCCTAGATTTGAGAAGAAAAATCACTGACTCAGTCTATTTAACTAAAATCTTAAACGGATCTGTTGATAGCCCGGAACTGGTTATGAATATTAGGTTTCGTATCCCCAGAGCTTCTTCTAGACACTACCGACCTTTGTCACTACCACCGACCGTTCGGTACCATTTATGACGTATTAAAAAAAACTACTTACTAGATCTCGTTCAAACCAATTTTTGGTGGAAGTTTGCATGGTAATGTACATCATATTTTTTTTTTAGATTTTTCATTCTGTTATTTTAGAAGTTACAGGGGGGGGGGCACATTTTTTCACTTTGGAAGTGTCTCTCGCTCAAACTATTCAGTTTAGAAAAAAATGATATTAGGAACCTAAATATCATTTTTGAAGACCTATCCATAGATACCCCACACGTATGGGTTTGATTCAAAAAGATTTTTTGAGTTTCAGTTCTAAGTATGAGGAACCCCCAAAATGTATTGTTTTTTAGGGTTCCGTAGTCAACTAGGAACCCTTATAGTTTCGCCATGTCCGTCTATCTGTCTGTCTGTCTGTCTGTCTGTCCGAGGCTTTGCTCCGTGGTCGTTAGTGCTAGAAAGCTGAAATTCGGCATGGATATATTAATCAATAAAGCCGACAAAGTCGTACAATAAAATATAAAAATTTAATTTTTTTGAGGGTACCTCCCCTACACGTAAAGTGGGGGTGAATTTTTTTTTGCTTGAACACTAGAGTGTGGGGTATCGTTGGAAAGGTCTTTCAAGTTTCAAACTAATAGGGGTCTTCAACAAACATTTTTTTGATAAAGTGAGTATATTCGGAGATAATCGCCCCGAAAGAGAAAAAAAAGGTGTCCCCCTCCCTCTAACTTTTGAACCATAGGTCCAAAAAATATGAAAAAAATCGTGGAAGTAGAGCTTAAGAAAGACATTAAATGAAAACTATAGCGGACATGATCAGTTTAGCTGTTTTTGAGTTATCGCAAAAAGTTTTTTCTCATAGTAAAAAGACTTACTTTAATTAGGTACTGATTATGCAAATTTGCCTATTAGTTTAACTCGCGTGAAAGGTACCGTTTCATCCCTTGGTTAACAATTTACTATACTTTAAGCTCCAGTTTAGCTTATTGTGACGGAAGAGTAACTACGGAACCCTACACTGAGCGTGGCCCGACATGCTCTTGGCCGGTTTTTTTCTATTTGTGTAAAAATCTTAATGCGGTTCATAGAATAAAATAATAAAATTAGAATATTAAATTAAAACTAAAATGTGAAATAGTGTAGGGCGAAGTTACCTTTCAGTCCGGGAGTTGTGGAGCTAAATCGTTGGTCGCCGTTGAAGACCGCTGGTGGTGATTCTGGCTGTCCTTGTCGCCAGCTAGAAGTAAGCTCAGAACCGTTACCTTGAGTCGTCCAACTTAGACCTAGGATTTTCCACTTCGCGGATGTGCCGGGTGTCCTTCGTCCACACAACACTGAGTCTAAATACTAGAGATATTTTCTCATTTTAACCATAAGGATGTTATGCCCATCATTATTCCTTCTGTGTATGTATATTTAGAAACTGTCTCCGCCTCCAATTCGTGCGATAAGGACAACTGCAGCTCGGACTAAAATTCACACGCAAAAACTCAAAAACCGAGGTTTCGCTCTCGATTGTTTCCTCCTCCAAAACGCAACCAATCATTATGAAATTTTGGAAATTGCAAGAGGAACAAATAATCTATGCCGCTATGTTTTGATTTTTTGGATATTTGTTGTCATATTTGTATACTGTGCCTTTTTTTACAGCCAATTCAATTGAGCCGTTTTTGCGATTTTCGAGGCGCTGTAAGTTTCTTCAAAATAAAATAATCAAAAAAAGCAAAACATAGCGGCACAGCTATTGATGATATTGATCTTATTTGAAAAAATCATTGCTCTAGGTTAAAAATCCAGGGAGGAAACAGTCGAGAGCGTTTGTGTGGAAAAATCACAACTAGGAATTCCTCTTAAGGTATTGCCTAAAGTCTCGCTCAATTTAGTATCGTAAAGGCTTTCAAATATTCATTAATTATGGTGCTCATAGGTGATTAGTTCTAGTAATAGATTTTTCATTTCTTACTTGAATAGTGTAACTACTTGCTTGTAATTAGGAAAAGGTGCAACAAAAAGCAAAAAGTAAGTAAGTAATTATTTTAATGTATCCATTTATTAATATACTGCGGCTGGTTAGTTTTCTTCGTATCTTCAGGACCGCCGTCAGTCGGTTCATTCTGATCGTACGTCTTCTGACTGGTGCACTCTTACTTCTGGTGTTCCACAGGGCGGAATTCTCCCACCTCTTCTTTTCTAAATTTTTATTAACCTTATTACTTCTAAAATTAAATGCTCTTACCATCTGTATGCTGATGACTTGCAGCTTTATACCCAAGCGAGTGCAAAGGATCTGGACCAGGCAATTGCCGAAATATACTTAGACCTTAACCGTATTTCCTTTTGGTCACATAACACATTGTTTTGGAATCACTGTTAACCCAGCCAAATGCCAGGCCATATTACTTGGCAGCATCCGCTTACTCGCTTTGGTAAATACTGCTGAATGCGGCACCTGTTCTCTTTGAAACAGAAGTTAGTCCGCTTTCATCGCAAGTGAAGAACCTAGGGCTAACAATCGACAATGGGGTCACGTGGGAACCTCAGGTGTCCGACGTCAGTCGTAGAGTAATTAACACGTTAAGAGCACTCTATCGTTTGCTGCATTCGGATCGTGTTCGGACTTCGTAAGTATGACCATATCTCCTCTTTCCGTACAAAACTTAATTGGCTTCCTATTCGAGAGCGTAGGTCCCTTCGTATTCTATGTATTCTCTTGGTTGACACGTCCGCCCCAGATTATCTCCGTTCGAAATTTAAATTTGTTACCCCACGTCCAGGCACAGATCTTCGCTCTTCCCGTAGTCTTAAGCTCATTGTCCCCCAAAACCGAACGGGTTTCATGTACAATTCTCTCACTGTCCAGGCAATCCGACTTTGGAACGTTCTCCCACTCTTTATCAGACAAGCGCCGACCAAATTCACATTCAAGCTCATATTGCGCAAGTATTTCCTTGACAAACTTTCTTCTTCATCAACTTAGTGATTCACACTTGGTATAATTATGTATGTATGAATATATAATAATAATGACTAAGTTCAGGAAACACCACCCTAGATCATGCCTTCAAAGACTGACTCTGCCAAGGAAGGAAGGCGGCAGAGGGCTTATAGATATAACAAACCTCCATAACAAACAAATAATGACACTGAGAAAGTATTTTCACCAAAAGTCAATTTCCTCTACCATCCATAAAGCCATAGAACAGAACGACCGCCAATTTACGCCCTTGAACCTGAAAGACAGAACTACCCAAAAAACTGAATTTCTAACAGACCATAAAACCAAAATAGCTGAATGGAGCGCAAAGTCCCTACACGGAAGACACCGTCACGATTTAAGCCAACCAAATGTCGACAAAGTGGCGTCGAACACATGGCTGAATCGTGGCGAACTTTTCCCAGAGACGGAGGGCTTCATCATGGCTATCCAGGATCAAGTTATTGAGACTCGAAATTACCAAAACCACATAATTAAAAACAGAACCGAAGATTTATGCAGGAAGTGCAGCAGTTCAGCAGAAACCATTCAGCATATAACCGGAGCATGCAGAGCAATAGTCCAAACTGATTATAAGCACAGGCACGACCAGGTAGCAAATATAGTTCACCAAAAACTTGCACTTTAAATACCACCTGATCCATCCTCCAGCCACTGCCTACTACAAATACACACCTGTCAATGTCCTGGAAAATAATACTTATAAAATGTACTTCGATAGAGCAATACTAACAGACCGAACGACACATTATAATAGACCAGATATAACTGTGGTAGACAAAACAAAGAAAACAGCCCTTTTGATAGACATAGCCATCCCTAACACCCATAACATCCAAAGTACAATAGCTGAAAAATTATCCAAATACACCGACTTAAAGGAAGAAATAGCCCGGATATAGAAGCTAAACAACGTTAGCATGGTACCCATTGTTTTGTCTACCACAGGTGTCATCCCGCCACAATTACACACCTCCTTAAAATCTCTGTCATTACCTTCATAGTCTTACATTGTTATGCAGAAAGCTGTAATTCTGAATACTTGCCGAATCACCCGAAATTTTTTACAGAATGATATAGCCACACAGACCTAGACCAGAATCTACATTATATTTTTTCTAATATGAAATGCACTTAGCCTTGGCCCGTGTACTTCATTACGCCAGTACTCTGTGTACTGAGATATTTAAAGAACCCGTATAAATAATAATAATATTCTTTATTGTGCACAACGAAAACATGATTAAATACAGTAATTAACATAATATATAGAATATATGTATGTTTATTTGTATTAAGTATATGTGTAAGTTCATATATAGTCTCGGTTACAAATTCATTTACTGTAAAAGTCACTGGCTACTTAACCTTTCTGGTTTAACCCATTAGTTGATTGATAGACAATGCTTTAAGGCATTAAGTCCGCCATTTGTACCTTCATGTATTGTGCAATAAAGATTAAATAAATAAATAAATAATATATTTATTTCACGCAATTCATGGTAAGCAGCAAAATTAGAACACGATAGACCCTGAGTAGGAACTGTAGAGAGTAAATGTAAGAATAACGGTCTGACGAATATCTAACAGGATGCTAATGTTTATTTTTAGCACATCTATGTTTTTTTTCCAAAATTGCAACATTTTAGTCTATTGTGGTCATTTGTGTGATCATCCAGAATGGGCACAAATATATTTCAATAATACATTTCTGTCTTCAAATCTTGCAGGAACTGCAAAATAAGGGTAATGTTTTGCACAAAATACTTGTAAATATTAAAATGAAACAAAAAATCTAAAATGTCTATTATAGTTTTATCTTGTAATTAGAAGTTTTATGATAGGAGGCAAAGTATGCATGCCAAAATACGGTAGGTAAAAAGGAATCCTTCGATTATTGTTTTTAAATAGAAATTCATTTATTCATTACTAATATTACATAAATTTTAAATTAAGCCTATTAAAGGGCGACTTAGATGAACTGTCATAGGCATCATCATTCGACGCGTCAGGCATAATTATCGTAATCATCAAGCCCGATAACAATATACTTTATATATACATAACCATGTACACCCCGCCACTGCCATTTAGTAATGTAATCGATAATAAAATCTTCGGTTAGCACGAGTGCGACGCGACAGTGTTTCGCGCGCGAGGCAGACTACCCGTCCCTTTCTAATTAAAACAGAAAGAGCAGAGATACCGTCGTGTCGCGGTGTACTCTTGCCTACTGACTCCCTACGAAACAAATCAATTAAACGATTTTTGAATCTATGCTTGACTAAATAATATCCAAACCCAAGTTTCGAGGCTACAAAAAAACGACGAAAAGCTTCGAGAAAAGGTAGGTAGTTGCGCTTCGCTTGACTCGTCTTGGCGGGGGCACTGCCGTGCCCTCAGATGTTTAAAGACACAGGTCGTAATTACCATGTGTAAAATCTTCTCAGTAAAAAATCCAACACATCTTTAAATTAATTGATAATGAAATCGTTTGTTGCAGTGTTTCCGAATGTGCTACTTGCAATAACTACCGCGGTCGCAGGCGCCGGTGCGGCGCCCATGCACCGTGGCATGAAAAACGACCCTCTGGTGTTTATCTCAAACCCTATAGAATCCGAGTTTCCTGGACACTGGATCCCTGAGAGTATCCTCAAAAGAATTTTAAATAGACCAAATAATCCATCTACAAAACAACCGTTGAAAGCTACAAAACAACGATTGAGAGCTACAAAATCTATTATCCGACCCAGAACTAATACGGGTCCTAAAAAACCAACAACTAAGGAACCTACAACTGAAATAGAAACAACCACTCCCAAAACAACAACACCAACCCCAACAACAACGACTACAACACCAGCAACCACTCCAACCACGTCATCACCAACAACAACAACGACAGAAGCAGCAACAACAACAGAACCAACAACACCAGAACCAACGACAGCCGAAGCAACAACAACAGAACCAACAACAATAACAACAACCACAGAACCAACAACAACAGCAACATCAGAGCCAACAACAACAACAGAACCAACAACGACAACAACAGAACCAACAACAACAGAACCAACAACGACAACAACAACAGAACCAACAACAACAACAGAACCAACAACAACAACAGAACCAACAACAACAACAGAACCAACAACAACAACAACAGAACCAACAACCACAACAACAGAACCAACGACGACGACAACAACAACAGAACCCACGACAACCGAACCAACTACAAAAACAGAAGCAAAATCAACAAAACATAGAAGATTAACAACAACAACAACACCGGACCTGCAGAATACAGCTGGTAACAATGTAAATGGATAAAGGCAATAAAACCTTGATGTACGTATGATAATGATATAGTTTCATTTAAATTAATTTTTTCAATTTTTTATTTTCCAACCCCGAAAACAAGGAAGGAGAAATTATTGTCCCATAGCTAATATGTCCATTGATGCCTTTATTTAAGAAAGGCCGCTTAGCACGAGACATTTCATACATATATTCCTTTTTTGTTCCCATCTCTATCGCACGCGCACAATTATATTGCTATCCGGCTCGCACATTGTCATTGACCGCCTGCATTATGGGCGGGACAGCAATATAATTACGTCTGTGCGATAGAGATAGGAACAGGCCTCCTTTCTTTAGTCAAATTATTTTCGCGATTTCAGAGTTGTTTAGTTATGTGGGGATGCAACTGTCGAACTAAATAACACCTATGTATTGTTGTATGTATGTATGTATGTAACACTTTATTGTACATAAGGGACAGGTAAAGATACAATAAAAGGAAAAAATAGTAATGTTGGCAATGTACAAAGGCGAACTTATCCCTATAAGGGATCTCTTCCAGTCAACCTTTGAGCAATTGAGAGTCAAAAGTAAAACATAAAGACAAACAAAAACTATGTACAAAAAAGTAAACTATGTTGTATAGCGGAAAGTTGTCGTTAAGAGCCCTTAATCCTTGGAGCGTTCTCCGATTTCACGAAATAACGCTCGATAGATGGCGTTGGCGCTCGGTACGCGAGCGCCGGCAACGCGATGCGCGTATCAATGCAGACTAGAATAATCTTGATAGTTTTCAATATAATTTCAAGCAACATTAATTTTAGTGTCATATGATATCATATGGGCACTCTTTATTTTATTGTATATGCACAGTAGTTTTTTTTTTATGTACACTACTACTAAGTGTACAGACTACAGAGTGTACTATAACCCTTGCTCTTTATTCTGTCTCTTTCACACCAATGGAAAATGAAGAAGTTACTAAATGACTGCAGGTATAAATAAAGTATATTAGTGCGATAGAGAGACAGATAGTGTTTCGTTGTCGTATCGTAAACGATTGGCATGTTGGCCACACACTTGCTTAGTGCCTAGCCAAAATACCAATCGTTTGCGTATATTAGTGCGATAGAGAGAGAGTAGTGTTTCGTTGTCGTATCGTAAACGATTGGCATGTTAGCTACGCACCCATGATACCTAGCCAAGAAGCCAATCGTTTGCGCATATTAGTGCGATAGAGAGACAGGTAGTGTTTCCTTGTCGTATCGTAAACGTTTGGCATGTTGGCTACGCACCCATGCTGCCCAGCCAAGATGCCAATCGTTTGTGCATATTAGTACGAGAGAGAGACAGATAGTGTTTCGTTGTCGTATCGATTGGCATGGTGGCTACGCACCCATGCTGCGTAGTCAAGATGCCAATCGTTTGCGCACATTAGTGCTATAGAGTTTCAGTGTTATTTGAAATCACGTTAGGGTTTGTATTATTATTTTTGACCCGAATGAAGTCCATCCAGGTTCTTATGATGGAGTCAGGAGTTGGTCACCAGAACTCCTAATCTACTCATTATAATTCCATCGTGCTTGGGCTCAAAAGATATGCCCTGACGAACACCATCGATCTAGATGAGGTCCAGGGTCTCATGACGGAGTCAGGAGTTGGTCACCAGAACTCCCCAGAACTCCTAATCTACTCATCATAACTCCATCGAGTTTGGGCTCAATAGATTTACCCTGATGAGCACCATCAATCTAGATGAAGTCCAGGGTCTCATGATAGAGTCAGGAGTAGGTCACTAGAACTCCTAATCTACTCATTATAATTCCATCGTATTCGAGCTCAATAGATTTGCCCTGACGAGTACCATCGATCTAAATGAAGTCCAGGGTCTCATAATGGAGTCAGGAGTTGGTCACCAGAACTCCTAATCTACTCATTATAATTCCATCGTATTTGGGCTCAAAAGATTTGCCCTGACGAGTACCATCGATCTAGATGAAGTCCAGGGTCTCATGATGGAGTCAGGAGTTGGTCACCATAATTCCTAATCTACTCATCATAACTCCATCGTGTTTGGGCTCAATAGATTTGCCCTCACGAGCACCATCGATCTAGATGAAGTCCAGGGTCTCATGATGGAGTCAGGAGTTGGTCACCATAATTCCTAATCTACTCATCATAACTCCATCGTGTTTGGGCTCAATAGATTTGCCCTCACGAGCACCATCAATCTAGATGATGTTCAGGGTCTCATGATGGAGTCAGGAGTTGGTCACTAGAACTCCTAATCTACTCATTATAATTCCATCGTGTTTGGGCTCAAAAGATTTGCCCTGACGAGTACCATCGATCTAGATGAAGTCCAGGGTCTCATGATGGAGTCAGGAGTTGGTCACCATAATTCCTAATCTACTCATCATAACTCCATCGTGTTTGGGCTCAATAGATTTGCCCTCACGAGCACCATCAATCTACATGATGTTCAGGGTCTCATGATGGAGTCAGGAGTTGGTCACTAGAACTCCTAATCTACTCATTATAATTCCATCGTGTTTGGGCTCAAAAGATTTGCCCTGACGAGTACCATCGATCTAGATGAAGTCCAGGGTCTCATGATGGAGTCAGGAGTTGGTCACCAGAACTCCTAATCTACTCATTATAATTCCATCGTGTTTGGGCTCAAAAGATTTGCCCTGACGAGTACCATCGATCTAGATGAAGTCCAGGGTCTCATGATGGAGTCAGGAGTTGGTCACCATAATTCCTAATCTACTCATCATAACTCCATCGTGTTTGGGCTCAATAGATTTGCCCTCACGAGCACCATCAATCTAGATGATGTTCAGGGTCTCATGATGGAGTCAGGAGTTGGTCACTAGAACTCTTAATCTACTCATTATAATTCCATCGTGTTTGGGCTCAAAAGATTTGCCCTGACGAGTACCATAGAAATAGAATAGAAATAGAATTTGTTTTATTCATAAACACACAAACAGAAATAGACAGACATAAAAGAGAACATAGTGAGAGTAAAGTGTCACGAAATGGCCTCATCTCAGCATGTTGCTGGCGACTATGTTGTTGCCATCATGTGGCATGTTGCCATCGATCTAGATGAAGTCCAGGGTCTCATGATGGAGTCAGGAGTTGGTCACCATAATTCCTAATCTTCTCATCATAACTCCATCGTGTTTGGGCTCAATAGATTTGCCCTCACGAGCACCATCAATCTAGATGATGTTCAGGGTCTCATGATGGAGTCAGGAGTTGGTCACTAGAACTCCTAATCTACTCATTATAATTCCATCGTGTTTGGGCTCAAAAGATTTGCCCTGACGAGTACCATCGATCTAGATGAAGTCCAGGGTCTCATGATGGAGTCAGGAGTTGGTCACCAGAACTCGTAATCTATTTATCATAACTCCATCGTGTTTGGGCTCAATAGATTTACTCCGACAAGCACCATCAAATTACCATTATGATGAATAGATTAGGAGTTCTGGTGACCAACTACTGAGTCCATCATGAGACCCTCGACTTAATCTAGATCGATGGTACTCGTCAGGGCAAATCTTTTGAGCCCAAACACGATGGAGTTATGATGAATAGACTAGGAGTTCTGGTGATCAACTCCTGAGTCCATCATGAGACCCTGGACCTGATCTAGATTGATGGTGCTCGTCAGGGCAACTCTATTGAGCCCATACACGATGGAGTTATGATGAGTAGATTAGGAGTTCTGGTGACCAACTCCTGACTCCATCATGAGACCCTGGACCTCATCTAGATCGATGGTGCTCGTCAGGGCAAATCTTTTGAGCCCAAACACGTTGGAATTATAATGAGTAGATTAGGAGTTCTAGTGACCAACTCCTGACTCCATCATGAGACCCTGGACTTTATCTAGATTGATGATGCTCGTCAGGGCAAATCTATTGAGCCCAAACACGATGAGGTTATGATGAGTAGTTTAGGAGTTCTGGTGACCAACTCCTGACTCCATCATGAGACCCTGGACCTCATCTAGATCGATGGTGTTCATCAGGGCAAATCTATTGAGCCCAAACACGATGGAGTTATGATGAGTAGATTAGGAGTTCTGGTGACCAGCTCCTGACTCCATCATGAGACCCTGGACCTCATCTAGATTGATGGTGCTCGTCAGGGCAACTCTATTGAACCCAAACACGATGGAGTTATGATGAGTAGATTAGGAGTTCTGGTGACCAGCTCCTGACTCCATCATGAGACCCTGGACCTCATCTAGATTGAAGGTGCTCATCAGGGCAACTCTGTTGAGCCCAAACACGATGGAATTATAATGAGTAGATTACGAGTTCTAGTGACCAACTCCTGACTCCATCATGAGACCCTGGGCCTCATCTAGATCGATGGTGTTCATCAGGGCAAATCTATTGAGCCCAAACACGATGGAGTTATGATGAGTAGATTAGGAGTTCTGGTAACCAGCTCCTGACTCCATCATGAGACCCTGGACCTCATCTAGATTGATGGTGCTCGTCAGGGCAACTCTATTGAACTCAAACACGATGGAGTTATGATGAGTAGATTAGGAGTTCTGGTGACCAGCTCCTGACTCCATCATGAGACCCTGGACCTCATCTAGATTGAAGGTGCTCGTCAGGGCAACTCTATTGAGCCCAAACACGATGGAGTTATGATGAGTAGAGTAGGAGTTCTGGTGACCAACTCCTGACTCCATCATGAGACCCTGGACCTCATCTAGATCGATGGTGCTCATCAGGGCAAATCTTTTGAGCCCAAACACGTTGGAATTATAATGAGTAGATTAGGAGTTCTAGTGACCAACTCCTGACTCCATCATGAGACCCTGGACTTTATCTAGATTGATGATGCTCGTCAGGGCAAATCTATTGAGCCCGAACACGATGAGGTTATGATGAGTAGTTTAGGAGTTCTGGTGACCAACTCCTGACTCCATCATGAGACCCTGGGCCTCATCTAGATCGATGGTGTTCATCAGGGCAAATCTATTGAGCCCAAACACGATGGAGTTATGATGAGTAGATTAGGAGTTCTGGTGACCAGCTCCTGACTCCATCATGAGACCCTGGACCTCATCTAGATTGATGGTGCTCGTCAGGGCAACTCTATTGAACCCAAACACGATGGAGTTATGATGAGTAGATTAGGAGTTCTGGTGACCAGCTCCTGACTCCATCATGAGACCCTGGACCTCATCTAGATTGAAGGTGCTCATCAGGGCAACTCTGTTGAGCCCAAACACGATGGAATTATAATGAGTAGATTAGGAGTTCTAGTGACCAACTCCTGACTCCATCATGAGACCCTGGACCTCATCTAGATCGATGGTGTTCGTCAGGGCAAATCTTTTGAGCCCAAACACGATGGGATTATAATTAGTAGATTAGGAGTTCTGGTGACCAACTCCTGACTCCATCATGAGAACTTGGACTTCATCCGGGTCAAAAATAATAATGCAAACCCTAACGTTATTTCAAGTGAAAATGCGTTTTTCAGAAAATCGCAGCCAAATAACACTAGACCTTACTCATAGTGTTGTGTTCCTGCCGGTGAGTAAGGTTGCCAGAGCTCAACGAGGGGCGGGAGGGGGTTAGGGTCGGCAACGCGCATGTAACTCCTCTGGAGTTGCAGGCGTACATATGCGGGCCGTATGCTTGTTTGCCACCGACTTAGTATTAAAAAAAAAGTAACACTGAAAATCCATCAATAAGCGAGTCTGTTAGGCATACTGTAAAAAATGAACTTTTATTAAGATTTTCTAATCGCAGTATAAAGCACTTCTCGGAACTCCGTAGCTGATTACGATCGCAACGAATGCCTGACAATCGAGCACAGGTCCGTCCTCTAAGCGCGCTCCGCGCGGACTGCGAGCGGGGCGTCGCTGCTGCGTGATTTATACGTGTTTTAAAAAAATATAAATTTACGGCAATGTAGGTCCCATAGTTACGATTTTTTTTTTATAGGTTAACATAAAGTTACAGTTTGCTATAATATTATTTTTAAAGCAAAATATGCGTACAATTTGCGGAAATAAAATATAATAAAACCCTGTTTTCGCCAAATAAATGAAGAAAACTCGGAAGGTATTTTATCAGTTTTTTCAAATGAATCTTCGATTGTTAATCATTCCAGCCCCTCGTACGAGATATGTTGAATCAAATTGTAGTCATTCATGTACCAAATGATTCTTGTTTATAGCAAAATTGAGAACCGAAACGCCACATCTCACTGCAAAATTTGGAAAAGACTCCCAAAAAACCTCATTAAAAAAGAGGTTTAAAAGAGAAAATGAAAATTTGAACTGTTGGAGCCCCTAGTTTAGGAAACGATTATTTAAGTACGTTATCAGTTTTTGAATAAATACTAATAGTTACGTCGTAATCTTGAATGAAAAAGGAAGCATTTTACAAAATACGCTCGTCTGTAGGAATAAGGACTCTTAATTACTTTTTGGGATTTTCGCTCAAGTTTTTGAACTGTTGCCCGATAAGGGAATCTAGTGCGTTAAAAACGCCAAGTTTTTTTGTATTTTGTATGTACAGAGTACTTTAATGTATAGGCAATAAGGGCGAGTATACATATTTTTGGCACTTTGTCCGTGTCGATATTTAACACCTTGACTGTACCATACTTACTTTACTCTTTGACTGTACCTATGTAATTTGAATCTCCTTTAGTTAGAGGAATACGAAAGTCGAAACTATGTTTTATAAGCAAAAAAACTTGTGTTGCTTTTAGAAATCAAATAATGTATACGGCAGTCGGCAGCGCAGAAACCATAGATGGTAGAATCGCATAGATGTGCTCAGGGGCGGGGGCGGCGCAGTCGTCGGTAGGTAAAGCCCTTTATTTGAAACAATTGCGCCATCTATTTCATTTAACACAAGTTTTTTTTTATGTGGCATTCCCGCATCCACGTTGGCTCCACTTTATCTGTTATCTGAGGGCCTATCGCGAATCCCCGAACGAAATTTTGCCTCTCTGTCACACTTACGTACAAATTTACAAGTGCGTCAGAGTAGCAAAACTTCGTTCGTGGTTCGCGATAAGCTCTCTACCCTTGGATTCAAAACTTGCGCATACCCCCAAAATTGCCTAATTGTGTTTCGTGCTCCTTCTCTAATTATCCAGCCGTTTAAAATTATTTTATCCAGTAATTAGCTAGCTACTATATTTTAATTTACGTGTTAAAATCGTACTTTGTATAACAGTGTATCTGTACTACTTACTTGCATGTCTTTACAATATATGTTTGCCAATATATTTTACATCAAGTAAATATTATAATAAAGTTGTTTGTTAATGGGTACTGGAAAAAGTGGAAAATGAAAACTTTTGATATAACAAATTATATATAAATATTTATTTTATTTATTATTATTTTATTTCAATAAAATACAGTGGATACTGACTTAATATTAAATACATCGTCCCAATGCATTTGTAGCAAATATATAAACTCACACTAAATTTAATCAATGTGTAAACAGGCCCTATAGGTAGATATAGGTTGGTAATATTGACGTTAATGCTTTTGGTTAAGAATTACAGATGGCGCTACAAAATGGATAACCAAAAGTTCCACGAGAAGGCTCTCTTTGTCCTATATATTATACTACTCTTTGGATGTGCTATACCGCGTACCCGTGAGGGACAGAACATACGCAATGCGACAAAAGTAAAAACTCATTTTAACATTCCTGACAACATACTTACCAAAAACAGCTTACGTAATTTGGTCGGGTTATTTGTTGCCCACCATAAACCATAGGGACCGTGCGCGTTGGAGGGTCTGCCATCTTGTGGCCTGAATCGGAACCATAAACATGCATATGTTCACGTCACGTGTTTTCTTGTGTATAGTAGGTTCTGCCATCTTGTGGGCTACATCGGAACAAAAAACATCACATTTACGCCTCGCGCCAAAAACCTGACGGCTCCTGTGCTGCCTCCTACAGTTCATGCACGCTCCCTATACTAAAATAGTAGGGTGGCGAATAAAAAAATAAACTGTGACAAGGACAATAAGTAATAACGCTTTCTCTGATACTCCTAATGAAAGATACATAAGACTATCCCTTTCTGTCAGTTCCCCCTACCACTCATGCCCAATCCATACTAAATACTATATTCATGGCAGAAACCTAGCGCCGGCCGGCTACCTACAAAAACGTACGCATGTGGCGCCAACACGCAAATATACACCTTAGATACAGTTGACAATTAAAATAAATAAGTCTTATGCTACCACATAATACGGTTCAATTTGCAATGACGCGGCTTCGTAGCGCCGCGGCTTCATCCACCATTGAACGAACGCGTGCGATTCAATAGGTACAAACCAATATCGATTTGATATTATCGATAAATACATTCTCAATATAAGTTTGCTATCTTGTTTCGTAACTTTTGCTACTTCATTGCTTGGTAAAATTATGATAAATATATGATATAATAAGGGTTTTTAACTGGACACAGAGGGAAAATCCGCAGCTATAGAACATATATAAAGTTGGTTTTTGTTGAAGTTCGGGGTCCATTTTTTATAGTTATGAATTTTCTCTGAGTTTTCCAGTTAAAATAAGCACTGCCCCACATATAATGAATATAGTAATTAATATATGTATTAATTTGATTATTAGTAAAATCCATTCTACAAAGAAAAATAATTACACATTGTAAACTATTCATGTTTAATAATTAAAGAAACACTAAGAACATGAACATTAAATACGTACATCCACTATACTCTTATTTAGAGATAGAGATAGAAATGTTTATTTTCATCCAAGTATACTTTTCAATTACAATGTAACATTCAATCAAGCACATGGACCCTGGTAGGGTGTCGCAAAAATTCTTAAATTAAAACTAATGAAGATTGACATTCCATCGAAACGGAGTGTACCTCCTAATGAACACTGGGCGGCACGAGGATAATCCGTATAAAAGAGCAAACATCAAAAGTGTAAACAGTTTTATCGACTAATGGAATAGATAGAATGAGGCCGCATCACTACGCTTCGACCGGCGCCGGATTCGCTTACTCGCTCTTCATACGTTCTTTTCTTTCACTCCTTCTGTCACTGTCAGGTCAGTATCACATTGTCAGTTGCGGTGGTATGTTGTCGCGTAGCGACCGAAGCCGTAAGCGCGTGTTCAATCCAAAACTTTGTTATAAAACATTGAAAATAACCTAAATGAGTAAATTAACTAAGTATAACATACTTAATCCAGTGTAATATCAACTGTTATGTGTTTTCCTTACAAGTGTTATTAATAGAAGTTATATTTTCAAAATAGAATATTGGTGATGACTGACGACGAGCGTGTTGGGATTGTGGCGATGTTTGTTTAGTGTTTATTAGTTGTGATAGGTTTTAATTGACATAGTGATGGCGGTCAACTTCAGCTTGTGTTTACTGCTTGTTGTGTACCGGGTGTCGGCGGTGTACTCCGAGAGCTTGGATGTAACTTTGACCGGTAAGTAAACAACTCGATCAACATTTAGTAGAATAAGTACAGCCTTATTGCTCTGTCCTTCATCGACCAGCAGTTTTTATGGCTCTTGAAAAGGTCTTTAATCCACTGACTTAGACGGCCTCCTAGCCGTGGTGACCCTACTACGAAGAAGGAGATCCTGGGTTGGAATCCTGGTACGGGATTTATTTGCGTGTTTGTCACAAACATTTGTTCCTGAGTTATGGATGTTTTATATTTAGATACATATATTATATGAGTATTTATTTATACTATTTTATTTTATACATTATATTGGCCGTCCATAACCCACAACACAAGCCTTATTACCTGACTCTGACTGGTTGATCTGTGTAAAATTGCCCTACAACATTTAACCAGCATCATCATAAACTTATGTAAGAGCTCCACTCTTGTTGGTGAAGCAATCTCCGTGTATTTATTTCCTTAGCATTTTCCTTGACAGCCTGATACAACACAACATTCTCCCTCCCTACTTGTTTCCTTCTATAATGGTCTTGATGAATTCATTGTGTCATAACAGTTGTCCTAGCATATTCCCGGTTCTATTTTACATAGGTTTCCATTACTTAGTAAAGCCTCTTTGATTTATCCAGTCCTTCAATCTCAACAGTAGTTTATATGGTCATTTCTCCAAAAAGCTTTCTAGCTTGTCTACCTATTGCTATGTTTCCCCTTCTAGTCCAACTAATTAAGTCACAAGCATTTTTTGTTATTATATTTTATTGTCCTACTACTGGGCAAAGGCCTCTCCTTGTTTTCTCCACTCGACCCTGTCATTGACATTTTCCCACCATTTTGGATAGAATGTGTCCAACTCATCCTGCTATCTTTTCGGGCTGCCTGCACCGTGGGCTGCCCGCACTCATTAACCATTTTGGCCCATGTTTCCGAAACCTTTACAAATGTGAAATTTTTTTTCCAATTTTACTTTAATTTCCAAAAGAAGTTGTAGAACTTGAATGATTTGTAAGTACCAATTTCAAAATAAATACACCAACATCAATAAAGTCACTTTTTAATAATTGCCTAATGTAATGTGTATTCCTGCCCGCTTGCTTATCTGGTCTGGCAGTACCTATAACGCCACTTTCAACTGCCAATTTTACTGATTAGGTAGGTAGTAAACTATTGTTTAAGCCTCCAACCATTCAAATTTAATTACATTGGCCTACAACCAGATAAAGTGCATGTATTAATACTAATTAGCAATAAAAAATGTTCATTTTAAATTAAAAGCAAGTCACTAATTTTCATTGCTTTGAATTGCAATCACAGAGCTAATATTGCTACTATTAAACCAATTAACTGTTTTCTGAACAATCAGCACATTAATAATAATAATTAATTCATTGCTTGTCATGCAAATTAATTTATATTGGGTACTTTGGAATTATGTTTACTCGCATTATTTCCTGAATTTATTATTTAGCTAAGTAAACATAATTATAGCAACAATGACTAATGAGTCTAATGACTCTAATACCATAGTAACACTTACTTCTGTTTGGTAATTATAAATGAAGGCTTCTGGTAAGCAATTAAACGCCACACTATTAACTAATGAGTATAGTTTTTTTTTTCATTGAAATTGTTATACTTAAATATTGTCTTCTTCTTCCTCGCGTTGTCTCGGCATTTTTGCCACGGCTCATGGGAGCCTGGGGTCCGCTTGACAACTAATCCCAAGATTTGGCGTAGGCTCTAGTTTTTACGAAAGCGACTGCCATCTGACCTTCCAACCCAGAGGGTAAACTAGGCCTTGTTGGGATTAGTCCGGTTTCCTCACGATTTTTTCCTTCACCGAAAAGCCACTGGTGAATATCAAATGTTATATGTATATTTCGTACATAAGTTCTGAAAAACTCATTGGGACGAGGCTGGGTTTGAACCCACGACCTCCGGATTGCAAGTCGCACGCTCTTACCGCTAGACCACCAGCGCTCTGTTATACTTAAAAATTGTATTCACTGAAAACTGTATTCTATTTCATTTTGTTACAAATTCTATTTTAGTTGTCTATTTCTATCTAAGTAGGTATTAGATATCTACATAAATGCCTAATTCAGGATTATAGCTAAATGAATTTTCCCTTGCACAATCATTTTCTTCATTTGGATCACTTGATAATAAAATAATAAATATTATAGGATATTATTAAACAAATCAAATAAATCCCACAGTAAGCTCAAAAAAGCTTGTGTTATACTTATACACTTATACTGAACACGTATCACGGATGTCCTAGTGTACCCACTCTTCAAGAAGAAGGAAGAGTTTTTCATGACATCCAAAGTGAGTCATTCCACCAAGGCATGGATATTGATAAGGCAAGCTGGTACAACATTGAACAAGTTTGGACATGTTCTCCCCTTTGTGATAAGGGAACAATGGAGTATGGAATGGAGTTGAATACAAAGCAATTTGAGTCTTTCAGCTTTTATGTGAAATGACAGTTTTAAATAAGTAACCAAAACTTAACGGCTAATTTAATCTAAGTAATTTAAAACAAATTTAAAATTTACACATTATTACACTCTACAGGTAATTATCAATCTATTATATTTATAGGTAAGCTAAAAAAACTTTTTGCCAAGTTTGTGCAGAAATATCCAAGCTATTCAAGCATTTTTAGATATTCAGCTATTAAAATGTAGGCATATAGGTACTACTTAAAATGTGTTTAGGTAGGTACTTAACCTATTAGGTATATATTCAAAATTGAGATAACAATACATAGTGTTTGTAACTAAAGATCAAAGTTTAAGCATCTCATAACACATCTGTCAACTTCAACTTTTTTTTATTTCACTTTCGTTGTGCATTCTATTCGTGGATTTTTTTATTAGCCTATTTGTGTGTCCCACTGCTGGGCAAAGGCCTACCCTCTCGCTTTCCATTCCTCCCTGTGCTGAGCAAGATCCCGCCAATCCCGCTGAAACGCATCCAAGTCGTCCCGCCATCTCTTCCTCGGTCTGCCTCTGCCACGAGTAGTCTGGGGATGCCAGCTAGTGGCTATTTTGGCCCATCTGTCATCATTCATCCGGCAGACATGTCCAGCCCAGTCCCACTTTAGCCTGGCGGTCTTCATCCCAACTACGACGACACGGGTTTTGGAGCGAAGCTGTGTTCCTCATTCGTGGATTTACGGCATCAAAAAATGTAAAGCAAGTAAAACGTAGCTTGTATAGGTATACTCTGGTAAACCCACTTTGCCAGTAGAAACAGACGTAACATTCAAATTTTCTATAGGAAAAAGCCCTTCGCGCCCACATTTTTTTTAAAGTTTCCGTTTTTTCTGGTTTGGCAATGGCTTTTCAAACTACAACTACAACTACAACTACAACTAGGTACATATTTTGGTCCAATGCAGGCCTGTTCGTTATCGATTACGAGACATAAGTATCGATTCTTGTTGCCAAGCTGATAAGAATGGCGCCGCCGTTGTCTGAAATTTAGGTACTTATACCGGCTTACATAAAAATCCCCAGTTACCTATTATACTGGAGACTAGAGTTGACTAGACGCGTAGGGATATCGAACTTTCATAATGCTTAGGTGGTCGTAAAATCTGTAGAGCCCGGATTTAGTACTGTGGATTTAGCGCTAGGCTTTACTTTTTTCTTTCTTTTTAGCATTACCAAGGCTGTGTTCTTTTTTCTTTCTTTATGGAAATTTAATATTAGTAAGGGTTTAGGTTTTTTCAATTGAACCGTTTTTAAAGTCATATCTCTGGAATACCAAGGTAAAGGTAGTGCCAGTTTTCTGAGGACCTAGCCAAGATGAGGATCGTACATCGACAAACGTCAAACAAAAAGTCACATAACTATTTCCATATATGATTTAAGTTTCGAGCGACGTTTTCTATCAATAACTGACATTTTGGCTAGACCCCCAAGTCTCAGTTCTGCTTAGGTAAATACAGAAGAACCTTATCGATGACGTCACTCGTATGTAACGAATCGATAAGTTATAACGATCTGATAACGAGGCGCCGCTCATCCGATTACAGTTCGGTATTTACGATTTGCTATATACATATACATATTCGGTTAGGTACCTACTCATAATTTGACATAGGGATTTATTTTGTATGGGGTATGATTTAAATGTTCTGTACAAAATTGAGTTTCGTATAAAATAGACCGTGTAGGTGTTTTGTATGTACTCGCTCTATTTATTACAATTACTAGCAACGAATTAGTATTATAATTATATTATACTAGGTACTACGGACATTTTTATAGGTATGTTACTTGAATGTCCATGCCAATTATGCAATACAAAACCTCTTTATTGCATAACCTGAAGATACTATTTATAGAGAGACATAATTAATACATGAAGACAGAGGTGACAACAGGCGGTCTTATCGCTAAAGAGCGATATCTACCGGACAACCATTAGCTAGCGGAGAAGTGGTAATCATTTCATGTCATTTTAAATTTTATTTTGGTATTCTCGATTATATGGCGGGGCTAGGCTCGTATGACTCTTAATTTGTCATTATAAGTATACAATACACATGCGTTCTTGTAAATAACTCCGTGAAGTGTAACAAACACGTTAGTTTATGACTACATTAAGTAAATTCCATAGCCTGTACCGTAAGCAGCGTAAAAGTATAAATATACCATTCATATCATTCTTTAAACTATTCTCGTTTACATTAAGCTCTTTTTACTTTCAGTCTAAAAAGGGGGAATCTCAGTCCACAATGCTCATATTTATTTACCCGTCAGGGTAGAAATCCCCTGCGATGCTTACCACTGATTCACCGGTGACGTCACAGGCGCCTGTCTCCCGGCGCGCCAACCACATGTCACACCTTTAATACTAAAAAGCCTTAACTAGAATTAATCATGCATTCCAAAATAAACCTTAAGACAAAGCTGTTGAGTTGAAATTTACAGCAGCGTAGCTATGGAGTTGACGCGTTTTGGTATACAAGTCCGCCTGCCCAACCCTCAAAGCTAAAAAATCTTAGCGGGAACAACTAGTGTATTCTAAATCCAATCTTAACACAAGGTAATTTAGATATGAATTAGCATACTCAGTTTGGAGTTGATAGGTTTTCATTTTATAAGGGCGCTTGCCTGCAGTTTTTGCAGATCTAATGCTTTATGCTACCATTTACGGTTGGCTGTTAGAGAAATGGTCTTAATTCCGGCGATTTGTTTTATAACTTACGAGTATGACAAAGAGGAGACATCTTTTTTTGTTGGTTTTATATCGATTCTGCGATCCTGAGCAGCAAGGAAGAAGATGTTTCCTTGCTGCTCAGCATCGCAGAATTCTTGTTATTGCAATTATCCAATTTGCACTTCTTGGCTCCATTTAGGAACTCTTGAAGTTTCTGTACTTACCTCCAACACTACAACTATGGTCCACGGGTACAAATGGTACAACACTTATTTAAGTACCAATACCGATATTATTTTTAGTATTGTCCGTCCTGGGATTTTTCCGTCATTTATGAAAGTATGTGGCCTCAGAAGTCTCAGAACTAAGTATTGAAATACACAATAGTCTTTTAATACCTATAGTAATTCAAATTTATGACCATAGTTGCGAGATTTTGGACTATAGTTGGTTTTTTTTTACGGTACTCTCTGTGTCGACGTCACTGTCACTAAAATACCTAATACAAGAGTGACGTAGATGTTGTCGGCCGATCGTAAGATCAGGCAGATCGTAATGTTTCTGTGTCATGTTTTAAAGGTAGTTACATTAAACCAATAGATAGGATAGGTTGGTTAGGTTGCTTCAGTTGCCCGAAGGGCAAACTGTATAGAGCCCCGCTTCAGGGAACGAATCAAAGACTTTCACAATATGTCTAGAAATTTCACGATCTGCCTGGTCTTACGATCGGCCGCCGACATAGATACTGTTACTACTAATACGTTTAACGGTAGGTCCCGTAGTCACACCACACTCGAATAGTTCGTCGAACTGTCTATTGTCTTTGTACAGTTTAAGCTAGCAGCGGGTTTTCTTGAGACAATAATCATAATGAGCCCAATGCTTCTTATGTCTTAGCGCTCCCCAATGCTTACTGGCTTAGCGTCAAACCGTTATTTATTCGAGACCTGTAGAAAGAGGCGTCTCAAATCAATTATATTACGCCACGCCACTGTTCCTTGCTTTTACTCTTTACCAAAAACCAAGACCAAACCAACTTTGCATGATTTTTGCAATGACAAAGTGTGGTCACCATTAAAGTCCAATTTCTATGAAAATATGACGTATATAATGACATCCTCACTTTTTTCTATTCAACACGGTGTAACGTTAGCTTAACCGGATTCTATTATTATCCTCTGGTATTAGTAGGCTGTCAATATTGATTGACCAGTCTATAGTTAGGCAAGACTACGCGCGCCGACTGTTTAAACATGTTTTGCATAAGCTATGTAAATGTTACCTTCGTTAGACTAGACTTAGGTGTTGCCAACTACATATATTGTGTGTAGTGTAGATGGAAACATAGGCAGCGGTACGGTATAAATTGGTTTGATTTCTAGTTTCGAAGCCGTAACTCAGTATAAAGGTTACAAACTTATATTTTCTAACAAAGTATTTAAAAAAAGACGTGGTGCTTCAAAACCAGTGAAATTTTTATGGGTGTTCCATCCACAAGGTGAATGGTTAATAGTAGGAACTGGAGGCCTCCCGGAAAACCTGATAAAACTAAACGACAAAGCTATCAAGTGGATTCATTCTCTGGAGTTAGATGTATGATTTCTCAGTATTCTGAATAATGTCATACGATATAAAAATGGCTAATATGACTTAAAGCTAAACTAAAACGTCTTACATTGTATTATGTAAAAACCTACACGATCCTGTCAGTGCACACGCTTATAATCCCCAATCACTTGCAAACTCGACCATGTCAATCGCTCAGTGTAATAGCGGCATTAGATCGTCCCGTCACGGTGTCGCAATAAGTAAGCAGGCTCTGTGTATGCGTGAAGTGTTTTGCTGCATACGTCTACATGAAATGGGTACCGGCAAGCTTTGGGGGTCATTGGAGTGTTTTTTATTGAGATGGGTGCGGGGCAATCGAAGGTTTAGACCAGCAGGGGTATCTAAACCAAGGCACGCGAACTTGCCATTCTGCCTAAGGCCTTTGAAATGAAAACCAAATTTCAGACATGGGCGCCCACTTAGCGGGGTGTTGTCATTCGCCCTCGAGGCGCCCTCTTCTATAAAGGATGTAGCACTGTTTTTATCAAAGGGGATTTTTACATCATACATTTCGTAGAACAATTGCAATCTTAAATAGCTTCTCACATTAGTCGTCAGTTCATCGTACAAAAATAACGATAATATGGAATTTTGTAAAATCCTCTCCCGCAATCAAATAAGGCTTCGTAGATTTTGAGCTAGAGACGAAATTTCAAGATGCAGAGGTAATGAAATCACATTGCACCCCAATTATATACTTATGATTGCGGTTTTGGTTCCGTAGCCAAATGGCAAAAAACGTAACCCTTATAGATTCGTCATGTCCGTCTGTCTGTCCGTTTTTTCTACACTGTTTCTACTCACTCAGTTAAAAATGATGTTTCCAGTAGGTACAATTAAAATGAATTCTACTGGCTCTTTTTATAGTTAAATGCACCGTGACTAATTACAGGAAAGTCCCATTAACAGTAAACTGACACCCCTACGGCGCCTAAATTCTAGACATGGCGCCCGTTATATCAACCTTTTACATCATCGGAATATATACTTTAATATAAGTGACATTAGGTGCATATTTGTATGAGTCGTCGTGTGAATTCATGAGTGAAATTAAAGTAGGGCTGAGCCCCCTCGGATTGTATCAGTTACATTCGGTTTTTTTATCGCATCGTTTCATTGTCGATTTATTTAGGGGTGTATGGAAAGGTCAGGTTAATGTAATCGTTAATTGTCAGGCGATTGATAATTATACACTTGTATGCGTTTGTGGTGCGAAAATAGCATACATTTCTTCGTTTACGCATTTTACGCTACATAGCGAGATAATTGTAATAAAATAGGTTTAAGATTCTATATGATACCTATTTGTTGCTGCTCTGTCATTATTACGTCACAAAGCTTGATGAGATTGTTAAAAATAGTTCAAAAGTATTATAGACTTTATAGTACGTAAGCGACCTATACCTACCTATTTACCCACAACTTTTATAAGTTGCAGCCAGTCGTTTTTTTCTTGCCGATGGAGTTTTAATCAATGCTTTATTCAATAGAGTGGAGATCCGTTTAAGGGCATATCGTGTTCTAATTAGGAAAAAGTAGAAGAGATATTTTTTGACGCAAAAAAAATCTATGGGGAGGTCGTCCAAGTCGACCAACCTTCCATACAAAGGCTAAAAAAAATCTTCTAATTTTTCCTAATCAAAACACGATACCAATATACGTTTTAACGGAATCCCACTCTTTTTGTTATACCTTGTATACCAATAAATTTCAGGGCAGTCAGGGCACCTAATTAATCTGCATTTCGATTAATATCAGCAATATCCATCAGACTGTCCGAACTTAACATATTATCTAAAATTATATCTATAAGCAACGAATTATGCATGCATCAAACAGAAGTTTTGTGCCAATTCGTTCCACATTTACAGGATTACTCACGCTTTTGTGTCCAAGATTTTTCATCGAGATACGTTCTCGGAAAATGGCCGGAGTCATTTGTGTCAGAAAATATACTCTTTGTTCGCTTGGCGTGACAGTGGTTGTATATATTCTGTTTTGATGTTCGTTGAACTGTAGCCATCTTTGTGTGGTAGTTGGTTGCAATACTTGCAATGATATAGCTGGTTATTTTATATCCAATTATTTATTACCTCGGCCCAGATCTTACACATATTACTTGGCTCATGAGAAACCGTTCGTACTGTGAGATGGAGTAAGGAGAGCGTAAGGGGGGTATTGAGCTCACCATAAAAAAAAAATGTCCACTTGACTCTATAATAACATTATAATTATGAAGCTCTTGATAAATAAAATTGATTTATAATTTCATACCACCCTTTTTGGTCCACGTCTCATTCCACGGCCCAAATCTCCTGTCTTAACATCCCTTGATGCGTGTTATGGACCGTATTTTTTGGCATTCACGCATACGGCCCAATCAATCCAATGAGAGAAACACACTCCTTTTTCGAAATACCCCATAAGGTGCATCGGGGTAAATTTCAAAGCGGAATAATTTTGAAAATTGCTAATAGCATTTGATAATTTGGCAACACTTATACTACTACACCAACCAACCATCTTACCAAGGCATCTTACTTACTGATTCCAGAGTAAAAAATGCTTCTAACTTAGTAGATATTTTAGCAAATTTTAAAATTACCCCGCATTCGAAATTATCCCAGTGCCTTTTACTATCTGCTGAGAGAACCTTAGCAGTTCTTTCTGATTCAATCAGTCCTAATCTATTATACATAGGGTTGCCATAATTATTCGGAATGGATACGGGCCGATGAGGTAATAATGGCGTTACGGGGGGTGTTGTGCAAATATTCCCATAACATTAACTCAAAAAGGTTTCGCAGCAATGTGGTTAAACTGAGATGATTGTGACCATTTATATACGTATTCTACAGCAGTATTAATATACGGGATAAAACCAGGACGGGTAAAAATACGGGACGTATGGCAACCCTAATTATACAGCGCTTCATTGTACTTCCCAAGTGACAAATGCGAATATAATGCAACCACAGGTAAGGAGGTAAGCCGACACGTTGGCCAGTAGTGCGCGACGACGACAGTTGCAGCTGGCTTCCTGTAGCCGCCGGAAGCTCGGCGCCGGCGCCTGCGAGTGTTGCCATCATGGGAAAATTGCGGATAATTTACATTATTATTTGATCACTTTATTACAAGTGGGTTTTTGTTTGCAGCTGGCTGAATGTTATATGTAGGGTCTACAGTTCCGAATCCAAACATGCTGGAGAATTTTACCTGCCATTTGAGTTCTCTTAAATATACTTAATGATGATCCCTACAGTATCTCATACTCAAATGTAAAATGAAGCAGTTAATTTAGTCTGAAATTGCGAGCTAAAACGAGTTTCAGGTCTCGATTAATTCAAAAGTCTGATTATCATATTACCAAGTTTCTCATATACCCTAATATGGAGGTTGATAATTTTGTCCGGTATTTTTTAACCTGTGCCTAGACCTAGTAGCACTGTAGCAGAAATCGAACTTATAAAAAAAGTCGCAGCATCTTGCTCATGCCAGACAGATCAAATTGAAATTGTAATTTGAAATCGGCCTGGCCAAATATTTCCATTGAAGTTGAACTTTTGGGCGCCACCTGTAACGTGATCTCGAGATCTTTTATAACTAGGTACGTAAACGAATAACGCAATTATACCATTTACATACATCTATATCTAAGGATTACCTTACGCGCACTAAGAGTGTTAGTTCAATGATGTCACTCACGAATTCGAGCCAATCGTGCCGCCACTAGCTGCGACCAATCGCGCGCGCGATGCGAACTCATCAACCAATCGGGTTGTGGCGTTAGACTGCAGGATTGGCTCGAATTCGTGTGCGTGACACCGCTGTACTGGCCCCATTCTTATTGCCCGTAAGGCCCGTCTTTAGATATATGTCAATGAATTATACTGGATTCTGAGTCTAAATACAACTCGCTTTGAGAAATGACGTACGCACAGAAACTAGATTCTTTGACGTATTTCGACTAAAACTAGATCGTGTAGGTAACTATTTTGTAAGCATGCGCTAGAAAAATGCTTATTCTCTTAAGTGTAACGTGGCGTCATGTTATAGTAGATTACTATATTGAGTCGTGCACTTGATTGCCTTGGGTTTCGACTCTTTCGTGATGGACAAACCTTTGGAATCCCACTGCCACGGTCCGTTTACGCTATAATGAACGAACGCATACATTGCCACTGATATTAACTTTTTTATGAAAATTAAAATTGCATTTTAATCGTCTTATTATCGTGCGGTTTTCTTCATTTCTCGCTTAGAAAGCGGAGTTATGGCGTTGCGACTTAATATGTCTAGTTATAAAATACCTGCTTAAGATAATACCTTGACTTTGCTTTGAAAGTCAAGAACTACACAATATTTTGAAAAGGTAGCTTAACCTGTGTGTGGCGGTGTATAATCGTGGGTTCAAATCCCGGTTGTGCCTTGATTGTTGTATAGAGCAGAAAAAATTGTTCTCCCAAAAAATGCAAAATTGGACTAAAATTTTGATCTGGACCAATTTATCATACACAGACGAGAGGTTAAGATTCACACATTCACTGCCAAGAACATGTACAGTCGCCATCAGATATATAGAAGCGGCCAAGGTGCTCAGAAATATCTGAACACGTCTCTATTATCAAAGAGTTAGAGTGCGTGTTCAGATATTTGGGAGCACCTCGGCTGCTCCAATATATTTGATGGCGACTGTATGTGTGTTCATTTTGTACTGAAAACAGGGCGCCCGGCACCGAAAGTGTTAAGTAATTTTTATTGCTCACTTGCCAATCAAACGGTTTGAGGCACATTACTATTAGATGTTAGCTGGCAGCCTAGAAAAAGAATCCCACTCTGATCATCTAGTTCATCTTAATATGAATCATACGACTACGTTTTATTTTTACCTTATGATAATATTTTCTCTGAAATATTATAAATGTATACACTCGCAGACTTGATCTCCGTAAAAGGCTTGGGTGTTCATATATGTATGTCAATGTAAGTCGATTCCTACCGGTTCGCCGTATACTTAGAAATTAGGACACGTAATAGGGTTTCTTTTGGTGTTATGTTGAAAAACGAGAACGAATACAGGCACTTTATGCTTTTTATTTCGATTACAACTAAATGTTTATAGTAAGGTAGAAGTACTAGTGCTCGACGCTGCACTAGTCACCGACATGGCCACTTTATTTCATGGAAATATAGGTTAAATTTGAACAACGAAGTTTTTTCTGCATTCGAACTTAATCCTTGTCACTTCGACATAAAGTGGCCATGTCGAGTACTAGTGCAGCGTCGAGCACTAATACTTCTACCTTATGTACATATGTGAAAATAGTCCTAGAAACTGGGCGTCAATTACCTATTATCCTCGACTTCTATGAAACCTCATGTTTAGATCGATAAATTAAATAACCTCGGAAAAAATGAGTTGTTATTGCGCTCATTTGTGCTTTACTCTTTTAATATAAAAATTAAATGCAAGTTTTTCAAGTAACTAGTACTAGAAACCCCTTTAAGCAAGTTATCGCCTTATATTGCATTCGCTGTAAATAATTAATATTTATCGACTCACGGGTGGTCCAAGTCACATACAGTTGCAAAGTTAGTGTTCCCGAAACTGCACAATGAGTAACTTTAAACGGTTTAGAAAACCATCAAATGCAGATTAAGTACTTTAGAAGACTCTTGAAAATAATACTGCTTATCTCTTGGAACAGTAAAATGGTCAGTAATGCGACAAAAGCAGGTAATCAAAACGGTACTCTTCGTCGTAAGTGGTTTTATTGTATTTGGTTGGATAGGTGAGGTGAGTCTTCGCTTCTTAAACCTGTACTTAATTTTATTGTATATAGGATAGTCATACTACGGAGTATTATTTTCCCGACTAAAAATGACCTTCCACCGTCGAAAGACGCTAAAAACAATAGGCCATTTGTGTCACTTCCAGGCATAATATACAGTCACTATCAAAAGTATCGGATCAGACTTCGCGTCAAATATTACCTATGTATTAGCTACCTTGTAGCCTTAGCGTAGCTTGTACCTTGTAGTACAGATAATCGTCCCATTCTCAACCAAAATGGTACTTATTGTCGGTTGCTAATGTTGCCATATATGGCGCTATTTCCTTAAAACTTCAATTTCAAATCAACCTTCTCGATAATAGACAATGTGGTTCCATTTAGTTGAAAACGTCACAGATAAATAAATAAATATTATAGGACATTATTACACAAATTGACTAAGTCCCACAGTAAGCTCAATAAGGCTTGTGTTGAGGGTACTTAGAAAACGATATATATAATATATAAATACTTAAATACATAGAAAACACCCATGACTCAGGAACAAATATCCATGCTCATCACACAAATAAATGCCCTTACCAGGATTTGAACCCGGGACCATCAGCTTCGTAGGCAACGTAACTACCCACTAGGCCAAACCGGTCGTCGAATATTAGTCACCATATGTTAGATCAATTAGATTGGCAGATAATTTAGCTTAGAAGACATAAATCTCTAGTTAGAAAAAAACCAGGATGACAAGAAACTTTCGGAGCTGTGTCAACCACTACTATTGATGCTAACACATAGGTACATACATAGTGCACATTGTCAGTTCTTGATAAGCTAAATCGCTAAACACATATTTAAAGTAATAGTACTTTATTGACCACCGGCAACTATCCTTTGAACAGCACATTATTCGTAGATCGTTATTAAAGCACACAAACGCGATAAACTCTGTACACTTAAACAGGCGCCAGTGCAGAAATCTACGTAAACACTAACACTAGTGTTGGGTAAGATTCCACTGTATTTTTCAGACTATAATTAAGTTGAAACTCGAGATATTTTCCACTTGTCAGAAACCTGAGTCTTTTCTAGATACCCGAGTACTTTTCAGATAATTTTTATTTTTTTTACAATATCATTTCGAAATGCATTGTCTTCGTGTAAAATACGTTAAGTACACCAAACATTAACGCTTATTCTATTTACTAATAATTTAGTTTGAAAAATTGATGACGGAGCCTAAATTCGGAGGCTCTCGAGTCCTTTTTAGTTCAGCTTACGACGCGACTTAAAGTATTACAAAGATTATTTAGAGCAGTCTCGTAATAACGAGTCGAGTTCTTCAAGTTTAGACTCAAAAGACTCGGTCTTAACACTAGCAAATACTAAGTAGGTATTGAACCAACAAGTCTAGACAAATCCGATGTGTAGGTCCGATACGGCGCTACCGCGATAAGCGTGGGTGCCAGTAATTGAACGCCGGTGTCGGACGTGTAGCTGACATGCCGGTTTAATAGGCGATTATTTTATGAGGTAAATTTTTGGGTCAATATTTGACCGTTTATAGCTCAGTTTAACACTTTTACGACCAGATTATGAATTTATGTTGGTAATGTAGGTACCTATTTGAAGAGTTCCTATCGGTAGTTTTACAAAATAATTGGAAACACCATCAAAATTTACTCGTACTGCCAGTTTTATTAGATTTGGTCAAGTTATGTTCAAGGTATGTTGTTATGTATGGGAAAGACGAACAAACTATATCCATCTTGAAAGGAATGTAGTATACCTTTAGGTATGGTGCTTTACGCACTCTAGCGTCCCCCCTCACCTGCCATTGACGCAACCCCCCCTTTTAGCATGAAATATGTCCCAGTTAAAAGTTTATTTATTTCATTTTTGAGAAAATTAGAGTTAGGGAAAAAGTGTCAATGTAAGAAATAATCCGTAATAAATTATAAACAAAAAAGGTTATATGCAATTTTTTGGTAAGATTCACCATATTCATGTATAGTAGTATGTAGCGACCCGACTAGTGTGCGCAAAGCCGGTAAAGCGCCATACCCAAAGGTATCATACTGTATTAGTTTCAATGTGGATATAATTTTTTTTTTTTTTCAAAAAACAATTTGAATTTGATTGAATCATAAGATGTGCCCGAGAAAGTGATTCTAATTGTTAAGATGAGGCTAACACAAACAATTGTAATTTAATATTGAATTTTAACACGTTTTAATCATGGGAAAATGCAATAAAAAATCATACGGAAATAAGACGGAATGTATTCGCAACGGTAGACTCCAACCTAAACCTTAATAAAACCGGCCATGTCGGGCCATGCTCAGAGTAGGGTTCCGTAGTTACTCTTCCGTCACAATAAGCTAAACTGGAGCTTAAAGTATGGTAGATTGTTAATCAACTGTGGGTGTACGTCTTTTTACTATGAAGGGGAAACTTTTTGCGATAACTCAAAAACAGCTAATCTGATCATATCCGCTATAGTTTTCATTTAATGTCTTTCTTAAGCTCTACTTCCAAGATTTTTTTCATATTTTTTGGACCTATGGTTCAAAAGTTAGAGGGGGGGGGGGACACATTTTTTTTCTTTCGGAGCAATTATCTCCGAATATATTTACTTAATCAAGAAATGTTTGTTGAAGACCCCTATTAGTTTTGAAAGACCTTTCCAACGATATCCCACACTGTAGGGTTGAAGCAAAAAAAATATTTCACCCCCACTTTACGTGTAGGGGAGGTACCCTAAAAAAAATTAAATTTTTATATTTTATTGTACGACTTTGTCGACTTTATTGATTTGATATATCCATGCCAAATTTTTTGCTTTCTAGCACTAACGACCACGGAGTAAAGCCTCGGACAGACAGACAGACGGACATGGCGAAACTATAAGGGTTCCTAGTTGACTACGGAACCCTAAAAAGGAAAATAAGGATTGATAGAAAAAATCACGAAACTATGTCTGAGATATTTTTCCGCCGCATTAGCACAATTTGGTTCGCATTGTATTCTGTGTTACCCAGTCAAAATACCTATTGTAATTTTTCAGTAGAACATTATTTTATTTATTATTATTTAAACTAACTTTGCTCCTAGACAGTGCCAAAAAACCGTCTCGATAAATTTAAAAATAGAAGATCTTATTGACAGCGAATCCGTAGGCGTGATGTGCACATAATTAAAATGATCAACAACATTATTAATTGTGTGGCCAATAAATGGAATTAACTCGCCCACTCGCCGACACGAGACTCGGATCAGATATCCATCTGCTACTGTATCGAATAAACATTTACATGTTTATGGGTTTGGTTACTTAAATGTCTTTCTTAGGTGTTAAGCCGACATACTCGTATTAGGTGCATAGCGGTTAATTCGACAATGGGGCCAATTTTGAAAATCGTTTATATCTACTTAGTTCAGTATCAGAAGCAGTTCATACTTTAATTTTTTTTTACTTTGTCGGTGGCAAACCCTAAAACTCCACACCCTCGTGGAGCTCTGACAACCTTACTCCCGGCAGGAACACAACACTATCTGTAAGGTGTAAGGTTTTCTGTAAAGTGGACTTCCCCAGTTAGGCTCTGCTATAGATCTGGAATGACATTCGCTGTGCTGTGCCCTACCACACAAAGTGAGACATTTACGATACTGTTACGCTTTGAATGTTACGCAAGAAAGTGCTTTTAGTTTAGGTAGTATATACATTTGCGATTTTCAAAATTACCCCAAAGCATCTTACCTAAAAATTAATTACGTATATCAAATATCAAGACACGTTTTCTGAGAACACTATAGTCTTGGTAAAAATACTTGAATAAACGGGGTCTTGAAAAAAGTGTACAGTTATGGGTCGGGAACGCGCATATGTGATATGTGTGATTTTTTGTGAATAGTCCTTGAGTTGCAAGCGTCCATAGGCTAAGCAAGCGGCGTACTCTCGGGCGAGTTTTATCGCTGTATGTTGTCATCTATGTGGAATAAAAATAGTTATCTACTTAGTTTTTGATATCGACATACTCGCTTTCAGCTCGACACATATTCCCACTTGTACAAATATAATATTGCATATCTTACAAGAAGTTCGCAATGCTATTTTTGCTACTCTTCAAGTGAATGGTACAGGAAAATATACTTAAACTTCTTGTAATTAGATGCATGCAAATTAAGACCAGCCGCAAAAAGATTTGGCGTGCGGGTTGCGAGTGTTTTTGCTATTGTAGTTTATTTTGTTATTAATTATAAACGGCAGCGGCCTTTATAATTGATATAATTTCATTTCAGTTCAGTTGAAATCAAATTAAACAAACGCCAAATGTGTTTATTTTTCATGTATTGTTTCTGCTCGAAACATAAGTTCATAATAATGGAGTAATGTTTGTTATTAAACTGTGCGACTTGTATGTAAACGTACTATGTTTAATTAAAGTAACGCGAAGCTCCAAGGCAATCTTCATCTATTATTCTCCAGATGGCATTCTCCAAGTTAAACAGACTTTACCGATAACATCACAGCATAAATATTTGCAAATCAAGGATCGTAGAGGCCAAAAATTTATTTGCAATATTTTAAAGCAGTCTCCGTAGCCTATGGATGCCTGCAACTTCAGAGGTGTTACATGTGAGTTGTCGACCCTAACACTCCGCACCCTCTTTGAATTCCGGCAACCTTACTCACTGGCAAAATAAATAGAAAAAACTGCTGGAGACTGCAACTGGAGGAAGATTCTGCATGAGGGAGTAATCACATACGATGACGAATAGAACCTTCTATAAGTTCTATGAGTCGTCGATGCAATAAGATTTCTGATCGGTCAGTTGGTTGGCAATCCTCAACTGTGATTTTCTCCAGAAACTTCCTGTCTTGTACACCTACACTGTGAAATGAACTGTAGTGCGGTATTTCTGAACCTATACGACCTTCAAGAAAAGAGCGCACTCCCGTCTTAAAATTCGGCAACACGCTTACAACCCCTCTGGTGTTGCAGATGCCATGGGCGACGGTAATTTACCATCAGGTAATTCGTCTGCTTGTTTACCTCCTGTATCATAAGCAAACTTCAATGTTGGCAAATTAGACGAGGATCGCTGCACCAGCGCGCTGCTCCTCAACCTTCATTATGACATATTCTGTCAGTTATGCGGTTGCGGCTGCCGCTCTCGTATCAGATTTATCAGTCATATACAAAAGTGCCGCACTCTTATGGACGCTAAAACATCAAAACATACAACATGTTAAATGCCGATGCTGATCACCAAAGCATAGGCGATGAATTGTCGCTGGTAAGTTGAAAGTTGGTATTGTCTATCTTAATTCGTAAAATTAGTTGTAGAAGCTTATCGGGTTTTTCGCCAGCCAGCTACTTTCTTCAGATGGTGGAGGCGCCGGGATAACAACATAACAGCTAGACTCTGACCACGCTATCTTTGCACAAACTTGGCAATGAATGAATGAATGAATCATTATTTTCAGGAAACTATTGGCTCATATGTAATACTTAACAAACTAGCATACATATTATTATAAAATATATCAAAAAACTAAAAACACAATTAATTCACAATTTCTTCATGCAATTTCGCAGCGCACTGTACCTTTTGCATGTTAAGTTTTGTATAGCTGTAAGTCTTAACATTAATTTTTATTTTTAACTTTGTATGTTACTAACACACATATGGGCTGTAAATGCTTGAAATGAATTATTGTTTAATTTTAATTTTTAATGAAGGCTGCGGTGCAGTTCGCAACCTCGCAGTGTCAGGCAGTCAGGCTGGGATAAAAATATTAAGAATGCATACATATCCCTAATATAAACTCCATATTTGACGTAGCACTTGACATCAATAGTACCATCACACATTTAATCTTAATAAACTGGTTTACCTAACGCTATGTAAGCTGAAGGAATAAATATAGAAGTCTTAGTAATCCTTTAGCGTACAAATCACTATACTTTACTATGCAATCTGCGTTTCGCGGTCCAGTCGTAAAGGGCGCATGTCAATGACAGACCAACTATTTTATGATCTTACTACGTGGAATAGTAATCTCTGCTATTTCAATGTCTGTTATGAATATTTGTTAAGTTTATCGCAAGGTAAATCGAAATGCCATTTGATATCTTACTATGACTAGGTGGAACTGGTGGATGTGTGGTTCAAGCGTGCAACTTTCATGAGGTCATGATTTCTCAGTCTTTCAAAGTACGAATCAGTGTATCTATGTACTGCTTTTCGTTGACGATTAAACATCTTGATCTTCCTTCTTCTACGGAAGGTCATAATTATGGCAGTTACTTTCGTAAAAGCCTGAAGCGGGCTTATGATGGACGGTGTTATCCACGTGACAGAGCAAGCATCACTTTTTATCACCGCTCGATTAAAACAGACATACTCTTATTATCACGATCTCATGTCGATAAGCTCGACCAGCATATATTGGGATTACATACATACGTAGCGGGACGTACCCGGGGCTCCACTAGGATTCAACCGTGAACGCTTTAAGATGCGGCCTGCTGACTACATAAACTACTTTATTAACATAGTCCTCTATCAAGTAATTAAAACTCAGCATTATTATTGGTCCCTTTAAGAAACTGGGATAGTGATGAGGCTGTACTATTGACTAGATTGACTTCTCAACTAACATACCTGGTAAAAACCAAGTGTTCATTAAGCTAAGCCAAGGAAACGTGCAAACGGAGCCTAATTGAATGAATATTCATGTTTTACTTAACTGGAACCAGTTATATTGTGGCCGTTCATTAGCGATGTTTTGACGTGCTGAGACTCATTCATTTACGGGCTATTTATATTCTCAAAACATGTATGAAATCTGTTAGAAATTGGGTGGAAGCTGCTTTGTTGGTTGCGTTGGGGTAAAATGGTTCTTGAGTAATGGAGGAGGTTATGTGCCTGTGTGGGAAGGACATAAACCAGGTGGAGTGCTCGTTTCGGTGTACAGCAATAGGTTTGGCCTGCCTTTGTTTAGCAATAGGTTTTAGCTGCTATGATTATGATTGGTTGCTTACCTACGGATTGCTGGCTAAGTTAACACAGAACCTACGAAACTAAAAAGCGGCATCAATCATAAGTGATATCTCATGAATTTTCTGCACACTCATATTTTAGACGCAAATCTAGATTACGAAATGTCGAAAACATGATCACTAAATATATTAAACGTATCTATTTTAGCTCCTTTAGTTGATTGGGCTCGTTAAGATCGATGGTTCAATCGCACACATCAATTAGTCACGGACCCCACACACCGACAGTACATAAATTGATTTGATGAGTTTATAACAGGCTTTCACAAACAAAGGTTCTCACCGTACCGACACGCGATGGCTTTGGCGACGCTCAGGCGGGCCTCAATCAAATCTAAACGAGTGAGTATTAGAAGTTAGAAACACAACCATGCAAAAGACTTTAGGCACGGCAGCTGCCAATCGTGATAACAAAACAACACAAACGTCCACAATAAACGCAAACTAGAAAATTACACGATTAAATATGAAAATGCGCATAAATTACCGCCTTAATGAATAAATTATGAACGTTGTTGAGCGCCGCGGGAAAAAATAGCGCTAAGTGCGGCGCCGGCGCCAGCGGAGTAAGGATATAGTCGCACGCGCAACTGTCTACAAGTATCAGGCGATTTTCAACCTTATTCATGAAAGATAGATTCTAAATCCGAACTACAAGAACTGCTTATAAGTCATTTGTTGCGCATTGCGGAATCTGAATGCGCTCATGCGACCGTAGCGAGTCATTACGATTTGAAAGTGTTTTACCTTAGAAAAACAATCAATTTTACACTTTAGTTCAACGATATAAGGTCGATCTAACGATTGTGTAAACGCTACCACTGTCCTTTTTGCTCGCAATAGAAACGAGCGGGAGACTGCGAACCCTGAGATCCCGTTCATCTTGACACGTTACAAGCTTGCTTATGCGCGCGCGGGTGGATAGTTCTCAGACTAACCAATGAAACGTGACCTCAAAACCCTTCCATACCGGACCGTATTAGAAGACCATACTTCCTGAGTATTTGACTAGCTCAGCGATAAGAATAACACCCCAGGCAAGGCGATAAATATTCTAGCTCGGACAGTTGCTTAGTACGTAAATTCAATTTAACAGCGCGACAACGCGGAAATGCACTAAACGTGTTTGAGCGTGAGAGAACCACGCTCAAGCACCCGAATTCAGTGGACAATCCACTTGAATAACTAAATAACCAGGCCCATCAACCACCACTTAAAACTCTCTAAACTACCTGCATTAACAAAGCAAACAGTCTAAGCGTATTTCAATTGTCCTGAGAATCAAAGCCATAGTCTTAAGGTGGTCTTAAGCAATATTGCTTTCTGTTTGGATAAGATACAGGTGCTTGAGCGGCAGATGTTTGTTACATGATTAAGCAATAGGCATGCATCTTGGTTTGCATAGTTAATGAATATTTATTTTTAGAAGGCATATTTTTTATGAATTACAGAAATAATCAAAGAAAAGTTTTATATCATATTTACTGTTACTTAAGGAACGATTACTTTCTGTTCGTTCTACATGTTTATTAGCAGGATTTCTGAAAGTTTGTAATACAGTGAATGCTATCAAATAGGATCATATCGTGAAAATACTTATTTTACATAGATACTAAGAAGCTTGAAAGCGGCCCGACGACAGATGCAAGACAAGATTGAGCAACATCAAGTAATCTCAGCGCATGTAATCAACGCCGGTTTGCTTTTAAATAAAAATTTTATTAGCATAAAAAAGAAACAACCAAATAATGGCGTTCAAACACGCCTAATCTGGGGCCTCTCGAGTGGCATCCTGAGTCCATTGCAATCGTTTGCCACAGGCACTGATACCACTATTATACCTAAGCGTGATCTTCTATAACGCATTACAGAAACAGAGGTCATATAACACTGGTTGGTTTATCAATATACGGTCCAGACCAGACATCAGTTTATTATCGTCCCCGGCACCGGTATCTCTCCCAGCCGGGTCCCACAAAAACTTATCAGTCTACACGAACCTCCACTTAGCCGACCCTATTTTTACTTTGCTTTTAACCGTATCGTCCTGAGATTTACAACCGTCTGGAGCGGACAGGTACGGAAGTCTGGCTAGCGGAAAAGTGCTCTCAATAGGTAATTTAAAATCAATAATGGGGAAGAAATAGCTGTTGAAAGTGTGTAAATTGAGGCTAAATGGAACGAGGGTAGTACCTACTTTAAAAGCTTCAAAGAAGAAAAGTAATTCAAATGGAGTATTGTGTGTACTGGTCTGATAGATTCTTTAAAAAACGATACAAGAAACGAACTGCCTTACTTATAGTAAAATAAGTAGGTACAGGTTACAAGTTATCTGGGCAATTTAGGTAAGTAATAAAATATTGTTATATTTGTAACTGAAAATCTTTAAATTCAGATCAATAAAGATCGCCAATAGATGCTTGAAATCTGAAGATTAGTAAAGATCTAAAAGAAAGACACAAACTCAGGAATGTCAACAAATCAAAAATCTTAAAAGATTTATACAATATATTCAACAGACGCATAAAAAATACCACACTATCTATTGTCGTAAAAGGCTACTCTTCAAGTTGTTTTAAGGGATAATGAGTTCCTCAGGAATGCGACTGTACTTATGACAGAATAGAATTAGTCGTTGACAGGTAGAAGATGAGTCAGCGACAACGTGGCGAGAAACAAAGCCGAAATAAACGAAAATTATTTTAAGGAAACTGTCATCTTCAGACGTAAACTTGGTTTATTGTTTTCTGATGATGAAATGACGTTATAAATGTCTATCACAATTTTTGTAACCATCTTAAGTAAAATTTCTGCAGTTTCACTGAAGCAGTTTTAAAAAGTACTAAATGTTTATCTCAGAAACTGTTGGTTTTGCAGATTATACCTATCGATGATCTTTTGCAAAACATATTTCCTAAAATAAATATCATTGCAGCAACCAAGAATTATCCACTATCTACTACACTCAGTTTGCGGTTAACATAAACTTTACCGCAATAAATGCAAAAACAGGCAACATGTTGTCGTTTTAGCATACACTTTAAACAAAGTTTAGTAAATCCTAAGTTAAGCCGAGATTTCTTGTCGGACCAGTAAAGGCTATCTTGTCCAAGAATCCATTAATCACAAAAGCAATGGCGGCTCTGTAATTAGCTTCGTATCTCCAGACCGGGAGAATCCACATAAATAGACAAAAGCACTTGACTCAGGTAAATTTTTTGCCAGTGAAATTTCTTTGAATCGATCCCATGTTTGGCAAATTCAGGTAAACTACCTGTCGGGACTCGAGACAAAAGGGGCTAGAGGCGTCGCCTGTTAATGGCGAGCCGTGTGGGCGACGTCAATTAGGCCATCCGTGCCGACGCCATTCCCGGAATGTACAAACGAAGTACCAACCATAACAACACCTTAATACCTTATAATACGGTCTAAGAAAGGTTAGTTAAGTGTCGTTGACTCTACCCGACAAATGACTGCGCGCGATAAGCCCATAAAGCAATACTGTTCGCTCGTCCTTTTTGCCCTGGACCCTCTGATAACACTTAATTGAATTTCTGTGTTTTAGTGTCCTTTATCACCAAATCACTGGAGGTCCAGTCAAATTTATCTGCGTGAATCGTACGAAGTTTTATGAGGACGATGATGTTAGAAGGTTATTAACATAAAGATAAACCGCTAATATATGCGGTGTAGATAAACTGGTGATGGATAATAATGTTGTCCATAAAGGTTTATCGCGCAATATTCACATGCTACTTCGATTTCCTCAATACTTCAAAGCTACTAATGAATATTTCTGTCGATACGAGCATCCGCTGTAGATACTTGATAAAACAAAACATGAGAATACACCGGCAGCAATTGGATAGGCACATGCAAGTCGTAAAAGTATGATAACACTTGTGACTCAACTCGTCTGGTGAATCAGTTCTGTTTGGGACACTGGTGTTCTTTTTGATTGCACTTCCAGAACCCAGATGCCTGGCCGTCCAGTCACGTTCTCTTGCGGACCTGATATCATACTTGGCTCAGATTCAACAGTCTTTTAATCCGAGAAATGCGCTTTGTTAATTTCTTAGTTCCATTGTTTTAAAGCTTCGTTAAGACTCTAATTTAAGAGCTCGGCGCACCATTTATCATGTTGCCTTTATAACCGGTATGTAGACGTTTAAAAGCTTTCGTGCTTACGGATAGTATTGCATATTGAAGATGCAATCGCGCTTACGTTGGCATTTGACCTCAGGTCGAGGGTTTGTATGGTTATTAAAATTATTATTCTGTTTGGATGGCATTAAGTAATCTCACATATATTCATGCCATTTATTGAAGATATTGGCAATTATAAGCAATTTTATTGTAGATTACCACACTTTGTATTCTACTACACTCTACATCTATATAAAATCTTTGCTGGGAATTGTGTTAAAATTCGCCATCGAAGAACAGTTATTATAATTTTTCGTTGTTAGTACATTAATGTTTTTTACTGGTTCAACGTTTCATATTATTGAATTACGCTATAATAATAGTCATTATATTATTTCGGCTATAGTTCATGTGATTGTAATGATAGGGACATAGTTCTGTTAATGATCGTAGGCACGCAACGGCCAACCGGCACATCTGTTCTGTTGTACTTAATGTAGTATTATGGCCCTGTATGGTAATTACATACTGCAGCTTATTATAAAAGAAATAGGCAAGGGTATAATTTATTCCGCTGGGTACAAAATGTAATTAGCATTAACTTTGTATTTACATACGACATGGATGTATAAGCATTCGATCTTCAAACTTGCGACACACAGAAACACAGAAACAGGATATATTAGAATGAAATTAAGCCACATGTTACCGTGAGATATTCAAAGAATTCTTATCATCTTGCCCGAGTGCAGTGCCCGACACATTGAGGAGTCAAGACAGCTTTAGACTGCATAGCACAACTTATGGAGGTTGATGACTTTGACTGATGACTAGTTGACTCAGAAATTTAGGATTCTTCTTTCCTGTAATGTTTGCTCCAAAGAGAGTTCAAATTAAATTATTAAAATGTGTAGCACGAAAATCGGAATCCTATTTATAGACGCAGCAAGGGGCTCCAATAGAAGCATGCTAGAAAAAGGGCCAGTTCAAAATTTATCTCTTTAGAAAACAAAAAAACTATCAGTCAGCGCATTCATATTATCATACGACCTTTTGAAATTAAGCGGCAGATGGGGTCGTTCATCACCAAATAAGGTTGAGCTCTGGGACTACCGTATCTTGATCCTGTCTCACCCTTTTACTAGGTAAGGAGGGAGGGGGGAGAGGTCTTAAATATTGGTTTAAAATCATGCGCAAGCGGCGCGTGGCGACAGATGTGGATGTAAACCGAAAAAATGGTACCGTCAACAGATTAGGATGGATATAAACATTTGCGTTTTCTGTTTGGTTTAAGTTTTTTACTGGTAGGTACTCGAACTGCTTTTGTACGGAGTAATACAAGTAAGGGTTTATTTCTATATAAGTGTCCTTTATTCCTTGTAAAATTACTGCTCTTTTATTGAAGCCATATAAATTCAAATTAGCGAATGATGCGCGTATTAGATGTCCTGTAAAGTATTTATCATATACATCAATGGCAATGCAAACAAATAATCTGAATATATCGCTTCGTGTTATTATAGACAAAAATCGTGATTCAAGTCAAGTACGTACTTAGTTAGTATAAAAAGGGCCACACAATTCACAGGCCCATGGATAATATTATAATGATTACCACATTTATCAGGCCGATTTCTTGTGATTCTAGTAACTCTACCACATCAAAGGCTTCCTAGCAGTCGGTAGTGACCCTGCCTTCGAAGCAGGAGGTCCCGGGTTCAAATCCTCGTAAGGGCATTTATTATAATTTTTATAATTCATAATAACTTATTTGCAAAAAAGTAGTTACAAAACAACTATTGTACCAACGTACTTACAGAATTATTATTTGTGTGTTTATCACAGATGTTCCTGATTTATGGATGTTTTTTATATGTATTTAAATATCTACTATGTATAGCGTCATCTAAGTACCCACAAAGAGCCTTATTGTGGGAGGTCGATTTATGTAAGATTGGCCCATAATATTTATATCAAGCCGTTCTGTTTTGCCGACGCTACACCCCGAATGTTTATTTATACCGGACAGTGGCTTGTATATCGGAGTATTGTTTACGATATGAGTATAGCGTTGTGCCGGCTGAAATAATAAATAATGCTACCGTTAGTCCGTTACCAGGCCAGTCTTGCTTGCGGAGGGTTTAAAATATTAAAATAAAGTGTAGGTAGTTAACGCCATCCTAGCCTATACTCTGTTTCTTTAGGTATTTAAATAAAAGTAAACAAAATCTACCCTCAAATGATTCCTTAAGCCAGTTGATACGTGATCAAATAATACTAGTTAAAGGCAGGTCGTTCAGTGACAGATCCAGGCGGTTTTGTATTTGGTTGATACCAATAAATGTTATAAGGTAATATCTACCCGAAAACGTACAATTAGTTTGTTTACTTTTATTTAAATACCTAAAGATACAGCGTAAAAAGCAGAAGGTCCGGGCAAATCCTGGAGGCCTACCGCGAACCACGTTCGACGTGTTGCCTCTCTGTCGCACTTGTAAGTTCGTACGTAATCGTAATAGGGAGGTAACACGTCGAACGTGGTTCGTGGTAGGCCCTCTGGTATGCATATCAAAATATGGTATGTCAAATAATATCTCAAAAGGATCAAGACTGGACAGTTACATGTAAGACACGACGCCGCAACAAAAGTTTGCCGGGTATCCTTTGTCATTACTCGTATTGTTTACGCCTAATGACCGTCTCAAGTGGATTCCCGCCATCGTAAATGAAATGGGGTATAAGAGCATTTGTGTTCATCATAAATTTGTGTTTTTGAGTTACGGATGTTTTTTATCTATCTATTACATATTTCACACAACACAAGCCTTATTGAAGTGGTGTCGATTTACGTGAGAGTTACCCATAATATTTATTTAGGTAGCATTATAAATATAAGTCGACATCCAGGCAAATCGTAGAATGTTTAAGATAAAGATATTTTATTTTCAAGTAGGCATATTACAATGCGCTTATGAATGTCAAATAAAGCTACGCCGGCTCTAACCCTACACCGCTGACCCGAGAAGATTTAAATCCCTCCTAATTTGTAGGAAATCCCAATACGCCAATAATATTCAAATGCTTAATTGGTTTCTGTTTGTTTTTTCAGGTAAATATCACCAAAATTCTACAACCAGCTATTATACTCACGAGGAATTGGAAAAGATAAGTATTTACCTAGTATGTAGTTACTACATAAGTTCATCTCATTATTTAGTATCAATACCAACCTTTCTTTTGGTATTGCCCGAGTTTCTTCCTTTTATGATAATTTTTGCCTTAGAACTGCGACATTAAAATAATGTTAGTCACACTGGGGCCCATTTCTCGAACGGTATTAAACTAATACCAACTCATCATTATCATAAATTTAAGAGCTGCGCTCTTGTCGGTGAAGCATGCCAGGCATGCCTTTCTTTGGCCTCTTCCTTGACGGCCTGATACTACATGACGTTCACTTTCTCCTTCACTTGATCCATGTATGCCCTTCTTGGCTTTCCTCTATTTCTCCTTCCTTCTACTTTCCCTTCTATGATGGTCTTGATGAATTCGTCGTGTCGTAACAGGTGTCCCAACATGTTACCTCTTCTACTTTCGATGGTTCTCAATAGGCACCGCTTTTCTCGAACTCTATTTAAGACCTCCTCGTTGGTTACTTTTTCTATCCAGCTTATACCAACTACTAGTCGGTATTAGTCTATGAACTGTCATGTCGTATGGGGTTACCATGGCAACACACTAAGAATATTAGACTAATACCGTTCGAGAAATGGGCCCCTGAAAGCCCCTGTTTCGGGCCATAGTTGACACTTTTGTCAATATTTGCACACTATTTTAGTAGATATTTGGGAGGTTTTACGGTGAGTACCCATTTACTAGCTATTTCGCCCAAACAAACTTCTCTTATATGTATACTTATGTATGTTCAAGGGAAGCACTGGTGGCCTAGCGGTAAGACCGTGCGACTTGTAATCCGGAGGTCGCGGGTTCAAATTCTTGCTCGTAGGTACCAATCAGTTTTGCGGAACTTATGTACGAAATATCATTTGATATTTACCAGTCGCTTTTCGGTGAAGAAAAACATCGTGAGGAAACTGGACTAATCCCATTAAGGCCTAGTTTACCCTCTGGGTTGGAAGGTCAGATGGCAGTCGCTTTCGTAAAAACTAGTGCCTAAGCCAATTTTTAGTATAAGTTGCCAAGCGGACCTCAGGCTCCCATGAGCCGTGGCAAAATGCCGGGACAACGCGAGGAAGATGATATGTTCAAGGGAAGTTTAGTCAATATTATTTGATTATATCAAAGATTAGTGTAACCATATACGACTACCATCAACATTACACAAACAATCTATAACTGTAAACATGCCAGTGCTAAAACAAGCAACCATATCGTTTACAAACCCACCTACCGTGCAACCAATAAGGTGCAACAATCATAACCAGTTTATTGCGTTGCGACTAAGTCCCACGAACGGTGGTTGACAATTAAAATCCTTTTCAAGTACGGTAGTCATTGTTTGCGATGGAGACTGCACTTAATTGAATAAGGTAATAAGTGCCTATAATGTCGATATGAAGTTAGAACGATTTATTTTGAGAAGGGTTGGTGGCGCCAGGCGCCGGCGCATCCGCTAGTGACGTGATAATGTCGATAAAATGTCAACTGCCGATTACTCATTGTTCTCATTATACGGACAGAAAGACAAGATAATTATGACACTCCCGTTCCTGAAAGTTAAAAGTTCGCACACGATTTGAAAACAAGGATTGTTAATAGTAAAAATATTTTATGATTTTTAAGGTAATAATGTGGTATTCATAATCTACTACTGTATATATTTTTCAAACTTTTTCACCTTTCGGAGAAATCATTGCAAATCTGCCTTTGTATCAAGATTTTTTTTTCGAAAGTCATTTATTACCTGCAATTTGGCGTAAACTCCTTACACACGTCCGGACGTGTACATAAAAAATATCTATTACCTATTCAAAGTTTTAAATATCTGTAAAAATATATTGATAACCATTACTTTTCCAGTAACGAGCCGATAAAAAACTTATGCCTTCTGAATGAGTTTGAAAATGTGATCCGCTTTTCAAACTAACCTCAAACGCATCGAAATTGTCCTGGCGCCAATGCAATCGTAAAACGCATGACTAATTGTCTGGGATTATCCAGCACGTCAATAAAAACACTTATTTTAATTCCTTCGACAAAGCAATTCGAACCTTCCCACACATAATACAAAGTCGGTATTCGGACTGGTGTGTAGTTGTAGTTAGTTTTATTCGATTTGCCGATACGATGTCGCGTGACCTCGATAGACGAGTAGCGCCCAGCCCTATTGTCTGCGGTAATTGATTTTTTATTTATTTGAACATTAGCGTATTGTGCATACAGTTTACGTGATGTGATTTAATGGTGATGTGAAAATACGCGCACTCATTTGTTTTTTTTTTTTTAGTTTGGCGGTCACGTTGTTAAAGTTATTGCCTGACTGTGCGACGCACACTGAAATAAATAAGTAATAAATAAATACATTTTACTCAATCTCTTAAAACTGAATTTGTTGTTAGAAATCGACCTGTTGGTTAGTGTAACGCATAGTTCGTAAGTCCCAATTTTGTAACAAAATATTTTGTTTCTTTTTTGCAAACATTTCTTTCAGTGCAAAGGTTTTCCTTTGCTCCCGTTGTTGAGAAGCGCCGTTCTAGATTTTTTAAGGTTTCTCCGGACTGTTTAAAGTGGCTATATTCCACATTACTTAAAAAATGTCTAGGGTATAGAATAGAATAGAATTATATTTATTCAGACAACACATCAATTATTACAAAGAAGATAATACATTAACAACAACAAGAATAAAAAAAAAAGAAACAGTGGAAGTTGAATAGTACAGAACAGATAAGGATGTGAGGCTGAAATGGTCTCCACTCAGCATTGCGGTTGGCACGACTAAACGTTGTCAACGGCGCTGGTTTTCTATGGAGCCAGGATCTGTTAATCTTTTTGTCTCAAACACACTCAAAAAGAGATCTGTTTAGTGGACAGTACAATTAAAGTTAACGACCTGGGTTCATATAAGTATATCAAATTTATCTTATTTGAGTCTCAAGTCCTGAAATCAAAAACCCCACCTGAAAAAGCAGTGTAAAGCACCTGAAAAAAAAATGAACTATTAATTCTCTAAACTTTGCGATAACTACACAAAAGACGCGAAAGAGTTACGCATAATACAATATGTACAGCCCTTTTACTTTTTTTAATCGATGTGTAACTATAGACGATATTTAAGAACGGTCCCGTTGGTCGCGGTTGCTCGGCGCCGGTTGCAGTTGGCTGTCTGCCCGCGGTGTTAGAGGATGACACATAAAAAACTGTGGTGCATAGACGTCCTTTCTAACGCTCAATAAAACATTATATGTATAACTAGACAAAAAATCTATACACATCACACATGACATGTATGTAGACATCACAGTAACCAGACCCATTTCTTGTGAGGTATTAGATTAATACTATTTATTATAATGTTACCATTGAATGAAGCGCTGCGCTGGTGGCCTAGCGGTAAGAGCGTGCGACTTAAACCCCGGCTCGTACCAATGAGTTTTTCGGAACTTATGTATGAAATATCATTTGATATTTACCAGTTTCGGTGAAGGAAAACATCGTGAGGAAACCGGACTAATCCCAATAAGGCTTATTGGAATATTGACATGGATTATACTTAGGATTAAGAGCTCAAGTTATAATCTTACAACCGAAGCAAATCGAATTGCGAATAGATGTGAGTTTTGGCATGTCATCGAGCCGATAGCAATCATTGGGTGGCGCCAAAACCGGCGCAATGAGGTCACCGGTGGCGGCCAGCCAAGTGCACTAACTATCAAATAAATCTAATCGCATAGAGGCTGATTCTCAGCTTACACTTGCAGTTCTTTATGTTTTCCGTGGGGCCTATCTGACATGACAATCGTACATCGACAAACGCCATTATTTAAGTTTGCGTTTTCCATCAACGATTGACATCTTGGTTAGGCCCTCTGGCGTTCACTTGCGATTTTGTGCGCCTAGAAGTCTTCCAAAACTTCTGTCCTATGTTGATACTTTCAAGTCTTTCAACCCTCGTTCCCACCCCTTAAGAAGTAAACGCTGTAAAAGGAGATTTCTACGGGCTGTCCCGTACGGACGCATTTTATTTCCTGTGTTGTGTATTTTTTCGGCGTTTAAAGCAGGCAGGTTGACTATTGGTCACAGAAAAGAAATCTCTTGTACCTACACATCTTCAAAAAATTCGCGTTTGTACGGGACAACGGTAGACAATTTCATGGAATGCTTCAAAAATGTCCTCTGTCCCTTTCTAAGTTGTAATTGTATATAACTTTATACTAGATATGTGCCAAGTTTTAAACAAATCCAGGCGTTCAGGCGTGATTGAGCAACAAATATCTAGACAAACAAAACTTTCGCATTCATATTAACTAGTAGAAAAGAAGAAGCACGCGAGGTAAGGGGATCGAATCCCAACACCAGATATGAAGTTTAGTGGTGGTGAACTCACAACACACAAGGTGCCTGTCTGTCTTCGCCTGTTGAAGACTTTCCTCTCAACTATACATAGAATGCTTAAATAGATAAATCGGATAGTATTTTTACTTTACAATTCAACCTTTAAACAATAGGTACACTACACTACCTATTTTTCAGAGGGTCGTGCCTTAAAAAGCAAAACGAAAATAGCTGGCCACTAAGAAAATCCCCTTTTCTGTAAATTCACCTACGCAAGCAATACAAAACCTTATTCCCTAGTGCTAAAGTTCGATTTAAAGCTAATCTGATTGGATATAATGTGCATTTATTTTTCACGCACCATGATCAAGTGAATAAAGTCTCAATGGCTCGGGTATTTGCGTATTTTGTCTAGACAGGGAAAAAGGGAAACCACGAGTTAAATAATTGAAATATAAGTTGTGTATTAGTGGAGTTTTAAAGTAATAAAACAGATACAAGTACCTAATCGTGCAAAAATATTTTTTTCTCACACGATTTCACCAAAGCTTAATGAAGATCGGGTTTGTATTCTAATTAGTTGTATACATACCACTATTACTATTCGGTTTTGTACTAGAATACAAAACCAAGTTTTGTAGAGTACCTAGATATATTAGGATTGTTACATACCATACCATTGTATCCCGTCCCGGTTTAACGTTCTTCGAATAAACGTTTCGTATCTAAGAATTGCGAGATTTCATAGCGAATTTTCGAACTTCTGTAATAAGAGTTGGTACGGTAGGGAAGCATTCATATATAAAGATTTAACTGATTAACTCAGATGACTCAACCACTATTTTAATTTACTATTTCGAAGTAAATGAAGCTCCAATGCACCTCCTTGATTTACAGCGCCACACTTAGATAATGCGCAGACATCACCCACAAATCAAAGGGACACTGACAGCAGAATTAATGTACGGCCCGATAAGTGCAACTAATAATTTACTTCTGTTATTGTTCACTTAGAGTTCCGTGTACATTTAGGAAAGCTGGCACAGATTTGTTTTTTTTTTTGGTCTCTACTCAACAGGATTCTTTACGAATTTAGCTGGGGATCCTATGAGGCGTCGCTAAGGGGGGAGGGGGCATGGGAGGGGGCAGCTGTCCCGTATTTTTAACTAAATATATGGCCCTCCTCCCCTTGGCCATCGGCCATACCTACATTTCTTGTGTTTGACTTTCCTCATAGTCGAAATAAAAAGTAGAGTGGTTAACTCGAGTAAAAGTAACCATCTCACCCTCGAACTATTGGCGCTCTCATTTCGTTCGAGCGTCACAATATCTCGGGTGATATGGTTCACTTTCCACCCTTGGTTAACAATCTACTATTTTACATCTTAATAAAAGAAAACAATACCAATAAAGGAGGTTGACCTTTGAGTATTTATCAAATATTAATAGGTACATACGCAAGTTTTGGGATGAAATCTCTCGATTAGTTTAGTCTGTTAGAGGCATTCAAAAATGTTTACTTTCATAGTTGACATACTCGTATTCGAGGTTCTCTTGCTCTGTACCAAAAATAAATAATAATTCTGAAATGCATTACAAATCCTGCACAGTACGGAATACCTGAAGCTCTAATGCGACTCGTACTTGACCGATTCATATTCGTATCTGTAAATTTATTGTAAACATAGTTTCAATATCGTTCCTGCCGTTCAGTAATGGCCGAGTTCCAAACATAAGTTATTAAGTGTCAAAATAACCCCCGCGAATTTCGTTGAAATTAGTTACTACACGATATATTTCTACGTTCACCTTGGGTCTAAAATTGTATGCAATATACTATCGCTACATGAAATTTAGTTTTCGTAACAGTGATATTATAATAAGCCAATTTTAAATTTGAAAACAGAATTGTTATGAATTTTATTAGACTTTTACGATCTTAGCTTGTCATCAAAACGATTTAGCCGTTTTACATCAAAGACCGGTTATGATAGATCTTAGTATAATATTATTATTATTATTTTATTGGATACACTAGCAGCTCTTGGAGCTGATGCGTGTATATCCTTTAAAGCCCTCAACTTTTGGGTATGTCTACAGGAAAGACGTGAAAACAGTTTTGTTGTTGTTGTTTACATATGTACATAAGTACACCAGACCTCTTCTTACACCAGATAATAGGTGGTCAACCCCTACTCGTTTTCTGCCTGTCTATAATTATTTGAGCTTTTTACCTACAATGTTAGTGTTATAAAATCAAATTCATTCAATTCATATTCGAATCCAGCGTTTCCAAATAGAAGTCATGCGCTAGCCAACGTCGTAAATCTCCTCATCTGTCATTACGGCAGTAAACGTGCTGCGTACGCGCCGGCTGAAGTGGTTGTTATGATTATTGCGCGCTATTTGCGACCGACTATTTGCTATATTGCTAATTTTATTTTTATAGTTAAGCACTACCTTCAGAAGGCTACTATTGGTATTTTTTGCTTAGAATAAAAGGGTCATCTTCCTTGCGTTGTTCCGGCTTTTTGCCACGGCTCATGGGAACTTGGGGTCCGCTTGGCAACCAATAGAATTGGCGTAGGCACTAGTTTTTACGAAAGCGACTGCCATCTGACCTTCCAACTTAGAGGGAAAATTAGATCTTAATGGGATTAGTCCGGTTTCCTCGCCTTAAATTAGTACATGCAGATGTTAATCAAAATTAAAAAATTAACGGTGACCAACTCTGGCTAACGTGGGACTCGAACCCACATCTTTGGATTGCCGGTCCAACGTCCTACCAATTTTGGCAATTTATAAAGTAACTTTTGTTTTAAACACTGGACCCCTTTTGTTTTAACCCAGAAATTCAAGATCAAGTTTAATCCATGTAGATTTGATGATAATCCCTGGATTGGTCTACCTAAATGTACCCCTATTAGGTACATTTATAGAGTAAACGTCATTGAACTTATGCGAAATTAATTTTAGTAGGCTTAGATAATATTATATGACTATTAAATATCTGTATTTTAATATTATATCTACCAGTTCGGCGCCACTGTTATGTGAGTCATGTCTCGCACATCGCCAATAGGCAGGCAGGCAGTATACTTTATATGTAGGTAGTTTGTTTATTTGCCTCATATTGTGATAATTAGATCATAATCAGCGTAAGTAGCCAAACTAATTACTAGAAATCCGATAGCGGGCGTCTACATTTTGTATAAAGTACCTAATTAGTAAATTAAGTAAACTTAAGATAAAGAAATACATTTCTTTTCAGTAGATAGTCTAGATAGATTGGTTCAAACGCGCAAAAAATATACTTATACTTGGCTGGCGGGATGGCCCAAAATGAGTCTTTGCCTCCAGCACAAGAACGCCTCTTCTGCGCGGATTTCGGACCTCCACTCTATCCGTCCAACGATATTTAGGATGACCATCAGAATGGCGTCCAGTTGCTGGTCGACCCAATTATTTATTGACTGGCCGATCTTCACCCATACTTCATTGTCATTATCTTCATTAGTATCATCATGGATCTCCTCAATTACGACCAGATTTTTTCTACTACAATGGAACCTGTTTAATACGATCACGTTTAATACGATTTAATGATTGATACATTGGATAATCATAACACAAACATCATTATAAAGCTAAACCAATTAGGCTGCTGGACGCGCTAATAAAAATGGCCGTTCCTAATAAGCCATCAAAATGCGCATTTATTCGACTCGCATTGCACACGGCGTTCAGCTTATTAGTGGAGGCATTCCTTACAGGGTTGAAACATTAAAGTAATCTTCATAAACATTTTGTATGCGACGTTAAGATCGTGTCCATTATTACTTGACCCCCAGTTTGGTAATAACTAAGGACTGTCGAATTTAAAATTTCATGAGCCTATCGAAACTTTAGGCCAATTAAACTTGACATATTTTAACCACGCATTCTTGAGGTTATGAGCTCACCTCAGGAGCAAAAATTGTGTATGAGTTTTGGCCAAAATCGACAATAAAATTTTTATACCGAAAAAAACATCGCACAGTTTTCCTGCACATGACGCGTTCTTTATTTTTACACCTTGGTGAAAAGGAAACATTACAACGAAAAAGTAAAGTTTTTTTTTATTTGCAAATAAAAATTGTGAGTACTTACTTTAAAACTTTCTGGCAACGTCACAGCTAAAAAGGCGTTTTAGTTATAACGGAAACAAATTTAGTAGTAGTAGTAGTAAACACTTTATTGCACAAAACATACATAACACAGAGATAATACGGTAAATAATGTGTACAGGCGAACTTATCCCCTTAATTTTTAACAAAAATTGATATCTCTAAAACAAAACCGATTTCAGGAAACTTTGTATGACATTTTAGTCTCTAAATGCGGTCAAGAATTTTTTAAATCTGTCGGGTTACTACACTAAGATTACGTGTTCAAAATTGGAAATGAAAATTTTAAGCAAAACATGTCGCGCAAGTAACTTAGGTACAATACGTACGAGTATCTATACACATATCACATTAACTGGTACCTTGATAGCTGCTTAAGCAATAGTAATAACTAGCACATTCACACTGAGCGTATGTCTGTGGGGTCCCAAAGTCACTTAGGTTTTTATTCAGAAAGCAGATCGGCAGTTAAAGTGCCTCTCAAATTGCCCCAAGTCCCTCTTCGTTGTTAGAAAGTCGTAACTTGAAAGCGGTGAAGGTTTTATCGTTTTATTGTTTGTATTGTACTTGATTGGTTTGAATGTTTCAATTAAAACCTTTATTAATAAGTTATAGCTGACAACTATTTTCACACGTCTACATAGACTGAATATATCATGGGACACAATGCTTGTAATTTAAGATCTTATGTTACCATATGTTCATTGTGAATAAACGATTTCATTCATTCATTCATTCATAATGTAGAAACTGTTTTCTATCAAGGCATTGTTTTGCCTGTCCATCGTTTATATTAAGTTTTTATCGAATAGGTATGTGTAGATATTTTATACTGATGTTATATGTATGTAACTTCGACATTGTTACTAAAGATCAAGAAAAGGTAAAATTTCCCAGTACTAGAATTGTATATAATAATTATTACATTGATAAAAAACATAGATATTGAACATTGACATGATAAATATGTACAGTCAGCGTCAAATACTTCGTAGCATCCAAAGTAGCCAAATAGTTCGGTACACCATGCATTTAGTATGGTGTACAGTGTACCGAACTATTTGGCCACTTTGACTGCTGCAAAGTATTTGACGCTGACTGTACATATAGCTTTATAAATAACATTTTTATGCAACAGTAACATTCATGAATTAAATAAGTAATTGAATGTTTTTTGACAGTATTATGCTAAATGAATGTTTTATTTTTTCAGTTAGCATTTGACTTTGTCCTTAACGTCTATTTGCCCGTCCGGTCCTTTAGGGTCAGTATTGCTCTAGTTCCTAATGACTACCGCCCACGCTACACTTTATTACTATTTATGGTTTGCGCTAGTTCTTAAAATCATGCAATTTGTTTGCCTAGCTTAGTATTTAACTAGAAAAGAAAACGGAATTGACAGAGGTAGAATATACCGCCATGGCATTTCATATCAGTGCCACATTGTAGGAATAGTCAGCAAAACTGTTAGCTTAGCACTCCTGCTTACATTTTACAAGGTAGGGTGCTAAGCTAAGCTAATAGTTATGCTGACCATATATACCTTGTCCCTGTGACAAGGTACAAAGAACACAGAAATCATATTCCTTGATCTTGAGCATTAAGCTTGTTCTGTTCACATATTTGTTTATTTATCACAGCGATTTAATAGTTATTTGTTTTACAAGGGGGAAAAGTTGTTGTTTAACCGCTCGTGCTAATATTGATACCCGAGTAAGCGAAAGATTCCAAAATTGAACCACGAGCGTAGCGAGTGGTTCGAGAAGTAGAATCTTGAGCGTTGCGAGGGTTTCAAGGCACGAGGGTTAAACAAACTTTGCCTCCGAGTGAAACACGACATTTTTCACCACACCAACGCGAGGAAAATACTAACTATGAAATCCCAAAAAAATCAAACCTAATCAAATCCAACTGAACGTAATAAAAAATGTATGTAATGCTGGCGGCATTTCCTCGTTGTATCGCAATGCTCATACGTTGTGTCACCAGTTACATGAACCAGACTCTTCGCGATTTCTGCAAAAGACATGTGTGCGCTGGGACCCCTGGACATAGAGTTTCAACGCCATTTGACATTAATAGTTTTAAGTAACACACCAAGTTTAAAGCAAAATCTAAAACGGTGATAATATGGAAACCGACACAAATCATTAATACAATTCGGCAGCTATCCAAATGATTTATATGCGATCTCCTAATCTTTGCCACTATTGAACAACGAGTCAGGTCCAACCGCGAGTAAAACATGTTGCTATGTCAAAAATAATTTAATCACTTAAACATTCAAGTTCCATACCAAAATATTCCACGTCGTTTTATATGAACAGGGGTCAAATAACCCGTTTGCTCATTAGAGAATCGGCCATATTAATTAAATTAAAGTGGTATTAGTGTGATAATGATAAACTTTCTCATATGTTTATGTTATGTGTTTGTGCTGGATTTTTTATGGGACGGTATCTTTGTAGCTATTTGTCAATTGATTGCCTAAGTAGTTGCCTTTTCAAATTCTATATATGTATTCTCTTTTGTCATTGTAGGTCTTAGGTTTAAGGTTTTATATATTTTTCTTTTCGTCGACTCTAATGCGTACTTTAACTATAATTGCAAACTTTTCATATCTGGGCTCCCAACTCAACTAGTTATAATATTCATTCCCATAGAAAAGACTAAACGGGGCGGCACGTCGGTGGCAATCAAGCATACGGCCCGCCTGATGATAAGCAGTCTTCGTAGCCTATGTACGTCTGCAACTTCAGAGGAGTTACATGCGCGTTGCCGGCCCGAACACTCCGCACCCTCGTTGAGCTCTGGCAATCTTACTCACAACACTATGAGTAGGGTCTTGTGTTATTTGGCTGCGATTTTCTGTAAGGTGGAGGTACTTCCCCAGTTGGGCTCTGCTCGATATCTGGAATGACATTCGCTGTGCTGTGCTTTACTACTCAAAGCGAGATGAAATTCACAGTGCCTCTACCTCTCTTTTAGACATAGTTTAAGTTCGTTAAGTTGGTCTATTTAAGGATATACCTACCCGGGGCGTTTGTCGATGAACGATTTTACCAGGTGTTCAAAATGATTAATTAATATCTTCGCCACAAAATTATGTTCTGATCATGTTGGATATAATTTTCGGCAACGCACTCGCTATACCATTTTTGTTGCTCACTTTAATTAATCGCAAATTCAATTACGAAATAAAGCGATACAAATGTCCAATCAGTAATAACTCTTATCCGTCTGTCTATATTAAAATCGTCGAAAGTTACTATTATAGATCTACATCAGATACTAATAGCAACGCCTACTTGTAAATAAATCAAATCCGTTGACAAAAACACGGCACATTTGATTGAATTTAAAATATATTGCATATAGCTGCGCGTGGGCAACTAGCGCCATAAATATAGAGTGACAAAAGATTTTAGAGATAATTTCATAAAATAATTTCACTAATTTGATTATTATGTGAACTAGTTCAGAGACAGGTTGATATTTATCTTTTGGATGTGGAATTTGTTTTTATATTACAAACGTGGTCTTTATATTTCCGTTTCGAAAACGAATGAGGTTTGAAGAGAATGAAATCCAGTTAAACTTATTAAAGTCAATTATTTATTTATTTAAACTTTATTGCACAAATAAAGAAAAAAATACCAATTGCGCGCTTACTTAATGCCGAAAGGCATAAATTATTTAAACGAACAACGTGGGGAAAATTTTTTTACTGGATAATTTTCAAAAACACATTTAGGTAGGGTTAGATGAAGAGAAACTTGTGAGGAATCCTCAGGCTGTTTCTTTTGCCCCGAGCAAAATAAACTGTATATCTCCACATGACCTGTTATACAAAAATAGATCTGCAGAAGCTGGTTCTATCATGTAAATAGCTTCACGTACATTAGTGGACGCATTGCTCCACAAACCACAAGTATCTCAGACTACTAATTAGACGTCCTTTTCCGGCTTCTCATTAAAATAATCGACATGTCTCACAAATGACCGTTCGACTAAAAATAATTACGTATCCGTCGATTAAACTCCAATTTTCTGTATAAATTGGTCCAAAACACGAGGTTCTACTACTGTTATTCCCTTCAACCCAACGAATATACTCAATAAAACCAGTATAAACCAAATCACACTACGCATACTTTATATGGAATTTGAGGCCACAGTTACGCTGGATTTTTCTTGGCGATGGCTAGGAGAGCTTTAGGAATATTGGGTCGGGTACCAGGTAAAAGGTAGATCTCAAATTGGGGCAAATTATACAGATGTTTCGGTCGGCATGTGAGGTGAGGTATTTGTGATTAACCCACACTAGACTTAATCATGTAATTCGGGGCATTCAGATCGTGGTGGAGATGTGATGCAATTTTGTAAAAAAAGTATGAGATATTAATATTTTATTGGTAAATATCAAGGATGTTCATTCGCAGTTTTAGTGTCGTGTGTTTTCGTATTCATTTGGTATGTCTTTATTCGTTTTCGCAAAAAAAGACAGACAAGATAAAAGAGTTAAAAGTCTATGGTCAGATTTAATTCTAGTTTTCACGGCAATATTTTGAGCAACTTCTACTATGGGACCAACCCCGAAATAATTTTTTCGCGATTTCAGGGTTGGTTGAGAAAAGTTGCTCAGTATGAACTATGCATTTAGATCGCAACAAATGTGTTATCTAAAGGACACTTTTTGTAACTATATTCTACCAGGTAATGAAGCCGCTAACTTTTCGTTTCTTGACAATTTTAGTAGATATTTGTTTCATTTTCGACTCACTATCTATCTACATTGCGAAGCAGATAGGTAATTTACAGGCGAAAACTCCAGGTACTCCTTTAAATTATTTTTTAAATTAAAAACGAATGACACAAAAATAACTATCGTAATTAACGCTTCATTTGCATTATTCGTTGCACATTCCGTTACGTCGTAAATTAAGGACACATCTCGAAATCCCCAGTAAATCAAGCTAACCTAACCTCACTTTAAAAAACACTAGTATAAATTTAATTCGAAGCTAGTTGGCGTAAGAACACGAATGACAAACGATGCCCGTTTAATGTCAATTAGGCGACTCGCACTAATCCTATTAAAGACGTTAAGCGAGTTAAACGTATGACCAAACCAGTATAAGGTTCCTCTCTGACTGTTCGCGTCCGTACTTCTGTAGAGTACTTTAATAAAAAACAGTTTTCTAAATATCGCATTAGATGGCGTTGTACCGGGAGCGGCGATTTCTACATCGCGCTAATGAAATTTTTATTGGGATTGTATATAACGGTTTGGGATTTTTTATTTGTGACTGGTTGTTTCATTTCATAGTTATTCCTTCATTTGTATAGAATGCCCCTTATGAAGGTACTAGGAATGTGTACCACTGACTAGGGTCTTGATTTACACTGGTCGGCATTACTATTCGACTCGACTGTTTAAGCAAATAATATACGCAGCCAGAATCGTCCGTGTCTAAGTATAAATAACCTGCTACTGTAAGCGTATTTAAATGGAGCTCTAATAATATTAGAATAAGGGCTACAGGAAATTCAGGTTGTGGACAGTTTCCAAATGAATGCAAGCGATAGTGTAACTTGTGTTTTATAAGTTTTTAAATTTTGTTGAAAAACAGATGGGTTTGTAATTTACTTGTATAATTCACACATGAGTGATGTACGATAGTTAGGGTAAGGCATATTATTTAAGAAACTTTTTAATTGCTGATATTGTCAAAACTATACTTTGTTGTTTTTTTGCAGGTAAATATCGTGACATCAGTGAAACTGACCACAATCATAAATCCTTTGTATGTAAGTAAAAAATTACAAACGCTGCGCATTTTATGTCGCATCGAATCATTGTTAACGCACCACATTACTTGCTAGTGGCCATTTTTATACATACGAGTACATTTAAAGTAAATTAAGCCCGTTTAATACATGATTTGGACAATTCCAATCGCTACTCGATTTTAGGAGATTTGCAAGACAGCCAAATAAAATTTAGTTGTTAATAATAAAAGTAATATTTTGCTAACAATAAAAGAAAAAGGACTAATTACAATAATATCCTGTTCACGGCACCAAATTGTAACATTTCCGTATCAATTGCAAGACAAAATCCAACAAGAAGCCTAAAATAAAACAGAGTTGCTAACAGCTCCTAATTTTTAAGATATCCTGGATTCCTAGGCTTTATAGGTTTGAGGTATACCTACTGGCTCCCGATGATTTCTACTCATTCATACTCATACTCAATCTTTATTGCATATCACATTGCATCCTAACCTATTCTTTGAACTGAGTACCCTGTGTAGAGCACAGCAAACATTTTATTCTAGAAGAGATCGAGTCTTTTACATAATATAGTATATAACATTTGTTTATTGTTTAGGTACTTAATTTTATTAATTGCTATTGTTGGTCATTAAAACATCATTTAATGTATAATAGGCTTTTTTTAATGAGGTGAGGTGAGTTTAGTTAGTTACTCGATTAACATGCGCTCGCGCCTCGCGCACATATTGGAAAACACGTCTTGATCGATTATGCTTGGGTTTTCAGACTTAAATAAACGCCCTAACCGATGCGAATTGCCCATTAAGTCTAGGCGGTCTGCGCCACTGGCCATTTTGTCATTTGCATACGTATTACCGGCACGAAGAGACAGCCGAAGTTAATTTCTTTTAAAACACGACAATGCAAATTATATGTTTTGTGGAAAAAAGACGAGCTGCGTAGACACGCTTTTGAGTTAGTCAATGTAATAAAGTCACGATTATGAAGAAGGCGCAAAAAATACAGTCAGGATAATGATTTATATATGAAGAGGGTTGTTAAAATATCAGGCGATTTGAATTGACTAATGAATAATGAATGAAAGATCTTTATTTCAAGCAACTAGTGGCCTATATATCATACCTTTAAAACTAGCATACATTTTATGAAGTATGTCTTAAGACTAAAAACTAAAAAAGAAACATGGCTGCGGTGGCTAATGCTACCCGCAGTGTCAGAGGGCTTACCGCGAACCACGTTCGACGTGTTGCCTCCTTGTCACACTTACTTACGAATTTACAAGTGCGACAGAGAGGTAGCACGTCGAACGTGGTTCGCGGTAAGCCCCCAGGTCAGGAAACCGACCGCAGAACCGCCTGAATTTGACACCCTTCGGCCGAATCTCCTTATGGTTGACATATTCCTTTGTCCATAACAGGTTAAATTCTACAGATTTGGTTGCATTAGTGACAACATACATACAACATCACAACAATATGTTCTTCATATAAACCAAGTTTTGCACAAAAATATTTCCACGATTCCCAATTCCTTAAAAAATCTTCCTAACTGGTTCTTGGAAGCGAAAGTGTTAACATCCATACAAAGAACTGCATGTAAGCCAAAGCTTGAAGCTCACATACCACTACACTGCACATACGTCTGCGTTTAGATTCCTAGTATTGATATTATCGCAGCCTGTGTATCAAAGATATGCAACAAATATAAAACACTGTTAGTTAATCCAGGGCGATAATTGGCAGGAAGCGGCGCAGGATCGGGAAAAGTGGCGTTCTCTTGTTTCGGAGGCGAAGACCCTCTTTGGGTCCTTGAGCCACATTAGTTAGTTAGTTAATAACACACCTTTCCCTAAGCAGTTTTTAAGAATCTTTGGGATTTTGCCCAATGTTCTCAATTAAAGACAATTTTGTAAAATTTTTGAAATGCACAAAAGTAAAAAGTTGAGGCCCACAGGTATAAGACGCGACCGACTGTTTTGCTTCTTTCCTTGTATGCGAGATATGTTCATAAGGGCTAGATATAAAGCTACCTTATGCTGTGTCAATTCACCGTGTCCTCAATTATCATCTTTTTTACAAAACCTATTTTCTAATTAATCCAGCCAGCGCGCAGCTAATTTCTATTAAAATTGCCCATAACCGTTTTACGGTTAGGGCTGCACCGTCGTAATTTTATGCAGGCAATTACGCTCGCCGCAAAGGGTCATCACTAGCCAACTTAATTAAAATTGTAAGTACACCTGAGCGTGCATTCTGATTGGTGGCGCGAGAAAAAGCAAGCCGAAAGTTTGGAGTATACCAGGGTTTTGTGATTAGTGTCAATATGCGATAATTTTTTAATGTTATTTGTACAAGTTATGTAAGTTGACATGTAATTGCTTATAGCAATAAAAATGAGTATGCTATTAAGAGGCGGCGCAAAGGTAGGAAATTAGAAAGAAACAAAAATATAGCGTCGCCCGCAACTGACGACTGAAAATTATAATTATTGCTTTTTTTTTATTCAGGTAATTACAAAAGTATCGTTAAACCAGTAAGGTTTGTAGAGGCTGAAAATAAATGAAAATTAGACATGTTTTCGTGATTATTTTCTGTCGACAAAACCTTGATCTTTTAAGGTTATGGTTAGAGTCACCCTTTGTAAGTACAGTCTAGTTTATTAATTAATTTAATCTTTATTGCACAATGCATGATAGAACAAATGACGGACGTAATGCCGTAAGGCCCCGTTAGGGTCCGTGTGTCCATGGCATTCGTCTTTGATTAAAACAAGTAAAATTCAATATAAAAACTATAATTTCGCGTCATTAATGTACTTATACTGGTTTACCCGGAATTGATAAGACGATTCAAACTTATGCAAAGTTGACTAATCTTCAGACTTCAGTATCTTGAGTCACCACATGACTATCGTGAGTAGTTCTATTTCAAGTATAATTTGAAGAGTGACTCAAAAAGGATATTATAACAATTGCATCATTTATTTCCAAATTCTTGTTCTTGTTCTCATCGTTTGTATAGCAAGACAATCTTGAATCTGTTACTAAAAAAATATAGACTCGACCATAGACTCGACTCTACGGTACTCAAGTCTCTAACAAGTTCAAAATAACTCGAGATTCGACATAAGTTTAAATAAGTTATTTGTCAAAAAAAAACATATTTCATACAAGCTTTTATCGCTGATTGTACTTTTCTTTCAACTTTAATAAACCCAAACGCAATTAGGTTGCATTGTAAATAAATAAATAAATATTATACGACATTATTACACAAATTGACTAAGTCCCACAGTAAGCTCAATAAGGCTTGTGTTGAGGGTACTTAGACAACGATATATATAATATATAAATATTTATAAATACTTAAATACATAGAAAACACCCATGACTCAGGAACAAATATCCATGCTCATCACACGAATAAATGCCCTTACCAGGATCTGAACCCGGGACCATCAGCTTCGTAGGCAGGGTAGGCCAAACTGGTCGTCAGAATTGTGTTATCACAGAGTTCCTATGGCCACCTCCTGTGTCCATCATAAAGTCAGCTCGCTGGTACCATAATATCCCATTGTACATAACTTAAATACGTATATGTAAAGTTTCAACTCAATCGAATAATGGGAAGTGGGTCTAAATTAGCTTGCAAAATTTGACCCGAACATACATACATGTAAGTTAAATAAGCTTGTAAAATGAGTGCGTCCAACCGCCCGTGCTCGGTAAGCGTCTGGAACACGCCAGGTGTTATCATGAGAAATATTTTAATGTCTTATAAACATAAATTGATACCGGAGTAATTTAACGTGTCTAGTCTAGGCACACACATGTTTTATAGGTATCCCTAACGACTCTAGAAAGACACGATAGCCTGGTAAAGTTACAGTCACGATGACATTATGTGGATTTTCGTTTTATTTTTGTGACATAAAAGCGTGTAAGGAGATGAATAATTGAATATAATGGACATATTCACCGCAATCAGGTAAACATTGGTGAACAAAAAATATTGAAAACGCGAGTTCGAACCTTCTCTGAGATAATGAATTTATTTTATATTTTTAAAAGTGTAGGTATACATGTTTATTCAATGAATGTGACTGCTGTACGCCATATAACTAGTAATCAGTAATAAGTACCTTTTTATGTCTCCGACAAACGGCTTTTTGTCATAATATCGGAATCAAATAATTGGCTCGGCACATACATATTCCATAAAATCATACATTAAATAACGTACGAGTATATACACGAGCCTTAAAGGTACAATAAAAAATGCACTTAATTGCAAGCTGTATTATCATAACTGAAAACGTTATCATAATGTCATGACATAGAAAAACGTAAAAATAATATTATGAGGATGTGTGTGCGGTCCGTCAGTCCAAACAAAATAATTACGAAGTTCAATTTTAGACTGTTTCCTCCTCTAGCTCTTACGATATAATGGCATTAAAATAAAGCATGTTACAATTTTTTTTCTGATGCTCAAAAGATTTAAAAGTTGTAGCTCTTTAAAACAGGGACTAATATTTTGATTAATCTGAGTGATTTTGCACTTGAAATAGTTGAAATAATGAAAAGTAGCCGGTAATGTTAATCGCGATGTGACAATACTGGCGATTCTACAACCTTCTTTAATATTATCGAACAGAGGCCTCGTTCACACAATGCTAATTGTATAAGTGTCGCGACGTGTCGTTCGATTATTGACGTACTTTTTACCCCCTGGCGCCAACGGAGGGGAAAAACTGGACCTAGGTATGCTAGACAGGTCCTAATTGAGTATTGGAAGCGTTTTGTTACGTACAGTCGAGTATATTTAATAAAATAAATATACATAGTCGTTATGTTATTGTTGATTTTTTGAAGATGTCCAAATGTTATTTTAGAGCTCTTCTTACCAATGGGATATCTTTAAAAATTAGCTTTTTACAAATAAATTTCTCCTAATTTACGGATTCGGATGGTGACAGCAGGTGCCTTTCTGCTGTGGGTTTGACGCGGACGCTCACTGTGAATTTCCTTGCGCTGTCCATATCTTGAATAACATCATAAACCAACTTTCGAATATTTTTTAGGGAGCTTTATCCTCTAGTTTGCCCAATTTGCTTAATACAGAAGACATTATTCATTATTTTATGTGGTACCTGCCCAAAAATTCCAAAACTGGAACAAATATGTCCTTAATTGAGAATATTGGGCAGAATACTAAAGTGTCTTAGAAACTGCTTGGGGAAAGACGAGGAGGTTTTTTTTTAATATAGGATAATCAGGCGTTTGACCACCATCTCACCTGATGGTAAGAGATGATGCGGTCTACGGTAGAGCACGCTTACCTACGAGATACCTATTTACTCTAGCCTTGAAGAGATCCAGATTGTACTCATGCGGAAACACAGACTCGGGCAGGGCGTTCCACTTCTTGGCAGTTCGCATAAGGGATGTTGAAGCGAATCGCTTCGTGCGTATTTGTGGAATACCATGAAGCGATGCCAGAGTGCCGATTGTTTGGTAGTCCGATGGTGAAATGGGCACGGAGGAATAAGGTTGTTCAGTTCCTCGGCACACTCTCGGAAATGTATCCTGTAAAAGATTATAAGGCCGGCAACCTTGCGACGATGCTCCAGACTTTGAAGTCGAGCATTCGTCGTGAGCGGAGATGAGAGGAGACGTACTGGAATCAACCAATAGCATTGGTTGTAAACCCAGCGGAGTGGAGAAGAGATGTGGATTACAACCAATGCGATTGCGTGATTTGCGTGTTCTCATCTCATCTCCGCGTCAGCGGGAAGGCAGCATTACAGTGTTTTATATTTATTGCTGATTATACATAGGCTGCGATACTCGTAATATCGATACTAGGAATCTAATCGCACATGTATGTGCACTAATGTGCAATGTAGTGGTGTGTGAGCTTGAACATTGGCTTACATACATTTACGTTTCTTTACAGCAAATACCTTGATGTTAACACTTACGCTTCCAAGAACCAGCTAGGAAGATTCTTTTAATTGGGAATCGTGAAAGTTTTGTACGAATGTCGTTTTTTACGTCTTTTGAGCGTCGGCGTCTAGTCAACTGTATGGTTGCTGTCACAGAAAAGTCTGTGCTGCTTTACGACGCAACGTTGGCGCAACTGCGCAGCGACGCCATTTTCCATAAAGCTGGACGCTAAGGGCTACATTACTTTGGCAGCGCTTATATAAAATATCATCTTCGAGTAAGAAATTATTTATATGCGGCGACTTTAATGTAAATATTCTGGAAAATTCAACAATGTCTTGTAGATTGTTGAATCTATTCAAATCTGGTAATCTCAACCACATGTTTATGGAGCCTACTAGAGTGACTGCTACTAGTGCAACCTGTATAGATAATATTTTCACTGATATTGTTCCTATTACTAAAAAAGTTATCAGTAATTTAGAATCAGACCACTTAGGTCAATTAATGGTATTTGAGACATTAAGGAAAAATACTTTGAGAAAACAAATAACTTTTGTACCAGTAACCTCGGACCGCGTAGAAAGAATGAAGCAAAGTCTAGTTCAGGCGCTACCCTTTTTGTCTTCCGATATGGGTCCAAATAGTATGTATAATTCATTCTTTCACACTTTTATGGATCATTATAATGCGATATTTACTTCAAAATCGGTCGTAGTTAGTGGTGCATCAGTTTTTAGTGAGTGGGCTACTGCGGACTTACATCAACGAAGACGTGCACTGTATGCCTTGTATGAGGAACGGCGGTTTAACACGAGTGATGAATTTAAAGAACATGTCAAGCAATATTCGAAAAAGTTTAAAATAGATTGTCATATAGCTAAGCGAAATTATCTAAGTCAAAGAATAAAAAATAGTCCCAACATTATTAAAGCAACCTGGAAAGTAATCAATGTGGAGACTGGTCGCTCGAAACACAGAGTGAATGATTTTAAACTAAATATTGATAACAAAATTATAGATTCCAATTTAGAAGTAGCTACAGAATTTGAAAATTTTTTCACTGACGTACCAGTTTTCACAACTAAGGATTTAAATTCATCACCCTCATCCGCTGTTACTCTATTAAAAGATAACGCTCCAGAGTGTTGTGGAGATTTTCATTTTGAACGTGTTTGTACCTCCGATGTAGTAAAGGCGTTTAATTCGGTTAATGTCAAAAAAACGAATGACCTCTGGGGAGTCTCTGTCCATGCTGTCAAATCCTTAGTAGAAATTATAGCGCCTGACTTAGTAATTATATTTAACAACAGTGTTGATTGCGGCGAGTTTCCTGATTTAATGAAACATAGTAAAATAACTCCTTTATTTAAATCGGGTAGCAACTCTGACCCCACTAACTTTAGACCGATATCTGTGCTACCAACGTTCAGTAAGATTTTTGAAAAATTAATTCTTTCTCAATTAGTACGACATTTTAACGTCAATAATTTAATGCATAATAAGCAGTTTGGTTTTACACGGGGTCGCTCGACAACCGATGCTGGTGTTGAGCTAATTAAGCATATCTTCGATGCCTGGGAGGAGTCACGAGATGCTATAGGTATCTTCTGTGATTTGTCTAAGGCCTTCGACTGCGTTTGTCATGAAACATTAATCAGGAAACTACACTATTATGGAGTTAGAGGAGCGGCACTGGATTTACTTAAGTCCTACTTAAATGGTAGAATACAAAGGGTCGATGTGAATGGACAGCGATCACCGGGGTCATTGGTCTCTATGGGTGTACCACAGGGGTCAATATTGGGACCTTTCCTGTTCCTTATCTACATAAATGACTTGCCATTCCTTGTAAAGACCCACCATGATATAGTATTGTTTGCAGACGACACTTCACTTATTTTCAAAGTCAAACGTCAGCAACAAGCTTACAATGATGTAAACGATGCTATTTCAAAAGTAGTAAATTGGTTCAATGTTAATAATTTATTGTTAAATGAGAATAAGACTAAATGTATTAAGTTTGTCACTAGTAATGTAAGGCATGTAAAAACAAGTGTCATTGTGAAGGATGAGGAATTGGAATTAGTTGATAGTACAGTTTTTCTTGGTATAACTTTAGATTCTAAACTCCAGTGGGGTCCCCATATTGCTACTCTTTCGAATAGACTGAGTTCTGCAGCTTTTGCAGTAAGCAAAATCCGTCAGTTAACTGATGTCAAAACAGCTCGATTAGTATATTTTAGTTACTTCCATAGCATTATGTCATATGGTATTTTACTGTGGGGTGGTGCTTCAGATATAAATACCATTTTTGTTCTGCAGAAGAGGGCTATACGAGCAATATATAAAATGAACCATAGAGACTCACTGAGAGATAAATTTAAGGAAATTGACATCATGACAGTGCACTGTCAATACATTTATGAGAATATTCTGTATGTGCATAAAAATATTGCCGATTTTAAGAAAAATTGTGACATTCATAATATTAATACTAGAAATAAACATAAGTTCGCCGTGCCCTCCACTCGGCTCCATAAAATTAAAAAATCATTCATGGGTAATTGTGTGAGATTTTATAATAAACTTCCAAACCATATTACTGAGTTACCAATTAATAAATTTAAGAATCATGTAAAGCGTAAACTTATTTCTAAAGCTTATTATACCACACAAGACTACATGAATGATAAAACAACGTGGGATTAAATGTGATTCGAAATGATTAATTATTTATTATATTTGAATAATGATGATGAAATGGATATTCCAATGCATGTATTTCCTTTGTTGTTTTTATTATATTTGTTTGACATTTAGAATTTATTCTAGAAACAATCTAGACTAGTATTTTTTATACATTTTTTTTTGTATGACTATATTTTGTGAAAGTTTTAGTATTAAATTTGATCTATGAATTATATTCATTAGTATTATATATGGAATAATATTTACAACATCAATAAATTGCTCTGATAATTAGATTAAGATAATTATATGTAATACTGTCTTACTATTCATAAGTGCTTGTTGCTAGGCCTACATGAATAAAGTATATTTGAATTGAATTGAATTGAATATGTTGCAGAGACAGCCATCGTCTAATTTCCTTGATAAAACCAGTTACGTTCGCCGCCGTGTATCTACCTACTACCGTGATTATGACGTTCAATCTGTCGTCCATTTTATAAACATATGGGTAAAGTATTGTTCTTATAGCACCAAAAAGCATTCTTGCAGTCCACCTTATTATTGTGATTGCTTTTTAGGATTCTGTACCCAAGAGCGAAAACCTTATTATTATGACTCCTCTGTCTGTCTGTCACCTGGCTGTGTCTCATGAACCGTTGCTAGACAGTTGAAATTTTCACAGATGATGTATTTCTTTTGCCGCTATAACAACAAATACTAAAAACAAAATAAAATAAATATTTAAGTGGGGCTTGCATACAACAAATGTGATTTTTCTGCCGTTTTATGCGTAATGGTACGGAACCCTGCGTGCGCGAGCCCGACTCGCACTTGGCCGGTTTCTTATAATCAGCGCTAAAACGACGCTAAGCGAAAATAAAAGAATGACGGTACAAAAAGCAATACCAGAACATGCACCGCTTCCCCAACGCACGCAACCAAAAATGCTTTGCAGTAACCAAATATATTTCTAATCAAAGACCTTATTATTAAGTTATTATGGGTTATTTTGAAATAGCAGGTGAATATAAAACTTCAAATGGCGCCGAGCCCTCGCAATTAGACGCCAAGTCGTGGTTAGATCCTCCTTTTCAATTTAAGACTGAAAGGTCCTAACGATCCCACGGATTCTGTTATTAAAGTACCGCGTAATGGTTTTATGTTGGGATTAGCTTTCTGTCAATTCACTTGTAAATTGCTACTTTAACACATTTAATCGTGATGTGAACCAAAGTGTGAATTTAATGGGTTTTGAGTAATACCTGGTAGTTTTAGGTACTTATGGTACATAAGTTAGATGTACATATATCATTTCATTGAATACTAGACATAAAAACTAGATATATAAAATTCCGATAAAAAAATAAGTGAAAAATCCTATTGCAGCGTTTTTATTTAATTATTAAGGTAAATAAGTAATCGCTATATTAATGGATGCGGCGCATGTAAATTCCGACTTTTTTGAAAACTGAAAAGAAACTGAAAACGGATTACATAGCGGGGTATACAACCGCAAGACTATATGTATTAAAACATAAGTGTTACCCAGAAATACATTTTCTAAGAGAATGACCGAATAAAATAAATTGAATACGTCAAAATACAAATGTCTTTCACGATGAAATGGCACACTAATAACACTTCTGTATTAAATAACTAAAAGTTAAATTTAAGCTTCATGCTCATGTGAAACTGTTAAAAAGTTAAAGCATTCGTGATCTCGTTATATTATTGTTTCAAGGGCTTAAAGCCCGGCGCGGCGGTGCGGTGGGCGGCTACCCTGTAATCTGTAGGGTCCCGTGATTACGGTGGAATTTTACGGCTGGTTCGTTAGCTTGAAATCATAGTAATGGCTTCAGTTCGTGTCATTTCCGTGGTTGTAATGGTCTGTGAATTTGGGGGAAAGAGTCTAAGTATAGTGTTGAAGGAAGGTTATGTTAATCATAGCTATAGGCCGTGGGTACCCGTATCCCGAATATCCCGATAGGGTTAAAAAGTTACCATTTGAGTCAAATAATGTGTCTAGTCTGAGTTTATGAAAAACTTAAATATGTTCCATAATTATTGGGCCGTAAAACCTCAAGCAAAGGATGCATCTTCAATGTGAATATTATACAATACAACATCTAATAATTGTTTAAATCGTAAAAACTTAACAACTAAAAATCAAGATCTAGTGCAACGCTTCCGAAACGACGAGGGATGATTTTTAGTCGAATATTTAAGTTCATTTTTACAAAGTTTTTCGTAATAGTTCATCAGTGCATGTGTAGTTATGCAGTGTGTGTGTAGTTATGGTAAACTGTCGTTTCGTTCATCGTCATAACATCTTACTGCGTAAACCTCTGTCAAGAGATTTTATTCTACAGTATTTAAGTATATTACCTAACTGTATAAGATAGATATAAGAGTTTCCTTGTTTTCTCTTAATTGATGAAGTTGAACAGAACTCCCATGATCTGCTTTAATAACTCTTCCTCAGAATAAGCATCATCTCAGGAGCCACTGATCAGATAGCCTTTTTACAGACATTACGGATTGATCAATCTGAAATGTAGATTCTACATTGATGAATCAGTCACGCTTGAACAAGCACTTTTACTCTCAAGAATGCACTGATTACTAGTTACTGTTATGGTAATTATGCTCTATATAATCTGATTACACGGTGCCAATGTGGCATTGCTAATACATGCACGTTTTGCATAGCCTCCTAAGTTCCGATGTCCTTTTGAAAGGAGCAATTTTGAATCAAAGTTAATACTGTTATGGAATTAAAGATTCCAAATTCAAACCGCAAACATGGTCTAAGTAGTCTGGGACTTATCTGATAATATTTTTGATTTCATGCAATATGTATCTTAACTTTATGTCGGTACCTATGTAGTGTATGAAAATTCCGGGCAGCAAATCGATTTTGACATTAGCGGCAGTAATGTTGCGCTTCAATACTGCAGCAGTAATGCTGGTACAGTCTAAATCGGAACATCACCTTAAATGTCATTATTTAGATTATAGATTTAGTATGATGAAGCTACCGCCGTCATTTGAGTTAAAAACGGTTATTACTGCACTGCAAAAATAAATTCTTACATGTTTCTCCTTAATTTTCTTCCCGACGGTACTCGTATTACAAATACTACAATGTTGCCAACATGCTACAGAGCCGGTAATTGTCGATTCCTGGCCGCGTGTTCTGGATGCGCGTGCGTTCGTGTTCATGTCTCATTCGTGTGAGGAGAACCAGTATAAAGGATGACTCACGCTAGATGACACGATAAAACCCGTATGTAGCGTAAAGCGTCTTTGAACAAAGAACCCGCCTAGCGGGTCACTGGCAGTGAATGGTTAAAGTGACTTCTTTACTAGGCCCAGATTTCAAGGTCTCAAATGTCTCAATACACTGGTTTAATTCGCACATAGCTAGCTAGCAATCGTTACAAGCCGCGTGCTTCGGCGCACGATCGGCAAATTGCCGGCTGCTTGGCGGCCGGAAATTTCTCTTTGTTGGACAACCCGCTAACAGCGTGATTTGTTGCGGTCGGAGTTAGTGCTGTTTAGTAGGCATGTGAAACTTTCGGGGTTGTTTTCCGACATCTTTTTTCATCTCGTCATTCACCAGGACCAGGAAGGCTTACTAAAATTCAGTCGTGTACCCACAAATACTACGTACTCGTATTTTCTTTTTATTATTTTTAAGTCGGTTAATACTTAATCGAAGAGCATATTCCAAACGGGACAAACGGAACGCTTATTTTATATTCTCTTGTCAACGATCTCAAAATTGAAACGCGCCGCATCTGCTCGCTCCGATAGCTCGAGCATTTAAAACCAAAACTCAAAACTTCAAGTGTTCAGCACAAAATAAAAAACGTTCTCTACGTCAGCCTAGAAGATTGCTACGTTCACCATTATCGAAGGACAGGGGCCCCTGTAGCTGAATACCATGTCACAGCACAGGTCAGTCCCAAACTTGGCTTATTTCCTGGCTCGCAGATATTTAAGTATTTATGCATCTTTTGTGTATCACAAACTTAAGAATTGCCCTCTCTGTTCCCTGTTTATACGTTTCCAAATTGCTAAATACGTTTACCATTTCGAGATTCAGTCAAACTTTTAATTTTGATATAAATTCGCGCCCTAAAGAAACCACTTCGGTTCTCAAGAGACAGGGCAGAAGCACCCATCCCTTGATCGCGTCCATAAGCTACAGTAACCGCTTACATTTCAGCCGGCGCTATAAGAAGGCGAACGTTAAATAGGTAAGAAACCTAAGGTGATTAAATACATAAGAACAGAAGTTTTCAGCCCTCATCAAGTACGTTATTTAAGTCGTTAAATTGTTTGACTTAAGAGACTATCAGCACACATTGACCACTGGAGCCTTATCTCGTAGTAATAAGGCTTAAAAATTATCAGTCAACTGTATTGACGATGGCACAAGTGGAAACCCAAACAGTGCTCTCACTGAACAACCGCGCTTGTTCGTTGGCAAATATTTGAACAGCCCGAGTTGAGAACTGACGGCGGGTTTGAAGTTTAAAATAATAAACACGGTGGTAAACAAGCGTACACCGTCTGATGGGAAGTTATGGGGCATTCAGATGCTTGCATTGCAAGCGTTGCAGACCGCAGGCAGAAGTCTCTTGAAATTTTCTTATACAAGAACGTATGCTAATTTCAAAACTCAACGAAAAATTACGAGTAAATTTTTTTTCGACACAAGTTGTGATTTCGTATTTAAAGTCCAACGAAAAAAATCGACTCACTTCGCCCAATTTTTCGAGTACAACCTTTCGAATGACAAGTCGCCAGTAACAAATCTAATTTTAAGAATATAATGTATTTTTAGGTACAATAAAAATTCCTCACTTCCTTAGTCGCCTAAATGCCCTGCGTCTTATAACTTAAAGAAAAGTCTCAGTTCAGTTTGTTTAGTTGTCCGCGGCGTCTCAAAAGGCCTGTGTGGTCGCGCGGCAGGGCAGCGGTGGCCGTCCGTAATGTGTATGAAATATTGTTATGACTACTTACGATACGACACCACGCCCGATCGGGGTTGAGTTACTTCAACCTTGTTCTTACTTCTTAGGTCCCAAACATGACCGCCATTATGAACAGCCGAAAATTAAATTCAAAGTTGTTCAGTTTATAAATTAAATTCCAAGGAATAATTTGCTAACAGTTTTTCTTTTGGTTATGCTGTGAATGAGATGGATGGTCAGCTGGCGGAATTGGCAGTGCATTGGACCGGCATTCCAAAGATGTGCCTACTGAGTTCGAATCCCACGTTGGCAAGAGTTGATCGCAGATCATTTTTTCATTGTGATAGACATCTTTGTATACAATTCATGAAAGATAACTCGTCGAATACGAGTATATCGCATATATCTTAGCAAGCTGCTGTCACGTGAATATTGACAGCTTAGTTAGCTTCAAGTATCAAATGAAAGTGGTCTACTTGAAATGAGTTATGTCTTCATTGTCTAACCTGCTCTGCGTAACTCTTGCAACATTGATCACATAACGCGCTTATACACCATGTATTATGCTACTTGTATAGTCAATTTTATAGCGGATAAAGTAGGTTTTCGCGTCTAAAAATAAATATCGTGTTGCCTTTACGATGCAGGTAAATAATGTATTATATGGGCGGGTCACGTCTGCCGCATGCATCCGGATAGGTGGGCTAGTATATGCACCAAATGGATCCGCAAGTTGAGCGCGGTGGCAGGCCCAGACGGAGATGGCGGGACGACACCTGCATCAGTAACTGGCCAGAAATAGTACAACAACGCGAGCTGTGGAGATCACGGGGAGAGGCCTTCGCCCAGCAGTGGGACACTATAACGGGCTAACAAAAAAAAGTATATAATATTCTGATCTGATACAAAATTAGAAATTTGTTCTCATTTAAGCATGACAACGCCATTGGTGAAAATATCTTACGAATGTGACTGATGATACCAGAACCAGACCATCAGTGATGTAACCAGTCGAATGGCAAAACTGAAGTGGGAATGGGCTGGGCCGTAAAAACGGCTCATGGTGCAAGAAGCTGGTACAGTGGAGACCTTGGGGAGAGTCACGCCAAGCAGGAAAGCCAAAAATGCGTTGGTAAGTAAGACAAATATGAAAAGAACAGCTCGGAGGAAGCCTACATCTCATAAAAGATCGAATAGGGCTAAGAAGAAGAGAAGACGAAAGTAGCATTTTTTAATCGAACGACAGCCATACAATTATGTATACCATATGTCCGCAGATGTCTTCAGTGACTTTACGAGTAAATATTCATATTTTAATCTCCAAATTTAACCATCAATTGACTAAACAGCTGCCTAAAGCTAATCTAATTAGAAGTCATTTTTCATCCAACAAAATGTGTTTAATTTATATAATATGTTTCTAAACGCAAGTATCCAACGGGACACCGAACTTATTTACAGCCGTTTTACTTAACTTGTAACGTGTTGTGATAGCAACAGGGTTCAAAATGGGTTGGATTTTCTGTTCAATAAATGCAAATGTCAAATTTGTTAATGTAATCTGCTACAAATGAGATTCTAAAGATTGACAGAGTAAAAGATCATAAGCGGCATTTTATTGGCAATTTAAATAATTTTACAGAGGATCATAGTGAAGTGTACTCAGCCTCATATGACTGTTGGTTTTTAGACTGTGTCGGAATTCTACAAATATCATAAATTATCTCATTAATTGCTTGTAATCGTAATGAATGGTTCTGTATTAATTTATGCCACTCGAAACTCGGACTGGGAAATGTATTCGAATAGTCGAATCGATTAATTTAATGGTTAATCGTTTCTCATTTGGTTTGCATTAAACTCTGACTGATAATGTTTGTGTTTTAATTTAACTAGCGTTTCAGACTTTGTCTTCATATATCAAACTAATAAGTATAGTTTCACCCATTGGTACCATATTATGCAACCCGATTTCCCAGTTCCATTTAAGTATAAGATAGTAAATTTCAGTTTCTTATCGTTACTTTTCAATCCAGTTTTTTCTTGGATTCTAAAACCGGATTGTAAGATTGTAACCGCTAACTAGTTATAATGCTCTTATATAAACACCACATTCAATTTAGAACAAATGAAAAAACAAATGCCGCTCTAGGAAATGCCATAAAACCAGTAAAGAAATCAATTTTGAAATTCGAATGAACAATCATGGCGGCAATCAAATGGTCATGAATTTTAAAATTAAAATACGTCTGCGATTTAAAATATGTCTATGCGTGCGTAGATAAAGTCGAAACTCGATTGACAAGAAACTTTGTTAGCGGACAAGACTGATAGCTGCCACTTCTAGCTTTCGAGATATGGTAAGAATTTTTACGGCGTACAAGTATCTAAAGTATGGAAACTATAAAATTCAATCTGTGCAATTAGTTGCTTTGATATGCAGAATGCATCGTTTTATCATAACGCACTTTACTCAAGATAACGTGTCGCAAGTTTCGAACAAAGCGCGTATATAATATTTTTATTCGTTTTTGATACCTATAAGAAATATTTTCATTTCATTTTTGTTATGCAATTCTCATAAGGAATAAAATTAATATAATATATCAGAGTAATGGAGTTTATGGAAACGCCTACCTAGCAGGAATATAAAAAATGGAAACTTTTTACAGGTAACGCACGATTAACATTATGTCATAGGGTAGGGTCACAGATTTATAAAACAAAAACAAATGACCATTCAATATTTTCCAATACACAAAACAAATTTGCTAAAAATCGCTAAGCTCTCGTCTACTGCCTTCAATTTGAACAGTTAACGGGTTCCTTATAAACTCCGCCAGTAATGCATGCAAAACATGGCCTGCGAGATTAATAATACAGATACGTGTATCGGCGTGACTATGAGAGCAGCCGCCTCTTTCTACCTCGCTATAATCACCTACAGTAAATATGAATAATCAAGAGGGTAGCTTGCAAAACCCGCGCAGCTGGATGTTCATACAAATCCTCGGCAGTCTGCCTGCGACCAAGAACGTAGTATCATGTTCGAATCGTCAGGTCAGGAAGTAAGTGTCCGCGATAAAGTCCTGGGTTAGTTTTAAATAATGAGTGAAAACGTGTTACTATTCTTTTATTCCTTTGGTATTTACTGAGTTCAGATAATGATATTCAGGATACAATGATAGGTAAATCTCACGCGTAAACTAAAAGATTAAGAAATTTTTATAGTCCTAACGGCATCTTACTTAAGTCATAAGGGCCATGACTACTCGCAAATTTCATCATTTACACAGTATCGCAAATTCGCAAAACGGTAGACTGCGTGACAGCCATTGAATTGTGAATAGCTCGTCTGTTTTTCTGGGAAATCCTCGTGAAATCAGACAAGATCATACAAACCGATGATGACGCCACCGCACAAGTGATTGATGTGGTGATCCTGAGGATTTTGTCCAGTCCAGCAGTTGGTGCTTTTTGCTGTTTGGATATGGCGTAGCACGGGTTTTTCTTCCATAACTTATCTCATCAATCTTTTCCTTTATTTTCCATTAATTAATAATAATGTACTTAAACGTTATTAAGAGAAATGCTGACTTCATAATTTAAAGAGGCGGGAGAAACGGAGCATGTCTTAAATATCCGCAAAGTCTATGATTAATTCGCTTATAATGGGATTTATAATTGCTGCAAGCGAGCGATAAATTAAGCTTTAATGGTTGTTTATAGTGTCCATCTTTTGAAGATAATACTATAAATCTCGTTCCGAAGCTCATGCTAGCACAGCGTTGCATAGTATGTAAATTATGAGGCCTTCTTTGTCTTAGCGGCCTATAAACTTTGGTAAATTATAATTGTTAACGTACTTTGCGCATAATTTGCTAGAATAATTTCCGCGCTATTTAATTAAAGTTCTAATATTTTATTTTCCCACACTATGCTACAGTTTACCGCTCTAATAGAACAAAACAAAACTTGACTCGAAATCATTAAACCTCCAACGAAATTTAAAAGCATTCAGTCAAATAAAACCTTTGCACGTTCCTGTAACATTGCTATCCTTTTTTTTAAGTCAGTTATTTCCGTAGACATGAACGAGAAAGATATATGGCCCTAAGAACTTTATGAAGTATAAAACTCTTGGGGCTCGGAATTCCGCGCATCCCGCCGACAGCCGCATTCCTCGGCCGGCTATTGAGACATTTCTAACTGGACCCGAATAATGAGTGTAAGAACTGAGGCATTGAGGATGCTGGTACCGTAACCAGGAAGACCAAAATATTCTGGATAGCTTTTGAAATTGATGTCTGTATAGTGTGATGTGTCTGTGAAAAGTAGCCCCCATAGTTAGAACTCAATGACAGTGCTATAATTAAGAGTGTACAACATTGTTTTTTTTTTCTAGGATATATTTCTAAAACTACTAACAAAGCTGATAAGGCTAAGGTGGATCAAGACGTATGCAGGTATTCGGTTGTTAGGTTTTAAAACTGTCGTCATACTGTTGCTGTTAAACTAAAAACTCAAAATGTTGTCTCCAGTGCTGTAAAAAATTTGTGTTTTTTTTTTGGAAATACTTTTAAAGTCAGACCTTATATACTTCCTTGTTTTAGGCAATATTCTGATGTAGATTTTGAGAACTGTTACCCTGGTACCGCATGGTATGAAAGACTAAAATGTACTAATTTTTAGGTCTCAAAACTGCCATTGGATCTAGAAAGTAAAAACTATCTGAACAGCGTTAAAAATTTAAATAAATTCTTAGTAGTTTCCGGGAAACCGTTTCGAACCAACTGTAAAATAATTGCAAGCTAAGTACAAAAACATCAAACATAGCACCTAGCACCACTGCACTTAGCAACGACCCGACTTGTCGATCGATCCGAATACTTTTCACGATCTAATTAAATTGAAAGGCAGAGTCGGCTCGGATAAGAGTGGAATGCGGCCGCTGTTGAAATATTGATTAAGCTTTCTGTTTTACTTCTCACTCGGCCGACGTCGTACATCGCTTTTATACAAAGTAAACGGTCTGCGTGATCGTTAGGCCGTTATTGTAGCCTATGGATGGAAGCTTGAAATAGAAACCTTTAAATACGAACACTTTGCTTAAAGTATCTCAAACTATTGTGCCTTAAGATCCCTTGGCACCGGCTGAGAGGTTCTACGGCGGGATCGTTTGAGGTATTTCTCTAAAACCGTGCGTCTAATTCCAAGTTGTGTTGTATAAACGCACTGCTAACGGAGACGGGTGCACTGGTAGAAAGCAGCCTTAGTACAATTTTCTAATCGATAACTCGATAAGATACATAAATTTCTACGATCAATAGAATACATACAAGACGCAAAACCCCGCGCTTATCGCGAATTATGCAAAAGAGAAATTCAATTCAGTCCAAAATCAACATCTCTGGACTTGGACGGTTTCATATTATTTTAAGTACTTATTTACGACGTCTTTGCTTTTGACCATTTACGTAGACCTCTTGGCGTAGCCTAAAAGATCTGTTAAAAAACAAAACTTTCCGAACGTGTTAATTCCTCTAAACACTAAAAGGTGTCGCGTGTGGCAACTTCGTTACCACCTATGTCGCCAGTTGACACCTGCGACACACACGACGTCCATGTTTACACAATAAATTCAATCTCAAACGGTATTTTGGATTATGTTTGTGGACGCACGCGCAATCAATAAGTATTGACGATGTTATGATTTAAACGACAATCGGGCTTTCAAGAGCGTTAAACGCGCAGCATTGTGTGCATGACTTTAATGTCATCTACACAATCGAGAAGCGTATCCGTTAAGCTCGCTCGGAAGACGCGAGACCAAAAAAACAACTACGGTCAGGAGTATCATTCCAATCCCTGCGATGCTCAGAAGAGCCAGTTTAAATACGCTGTCCGATTACACGTACCTGTTACAGATCTCGAGATCATCTTGCGCTGGTTCGGAAGAAAAGGGATTCTCGCGCAACGAACAAATAATCCATTGCCAGGTAGTCGGCCTTTTGTGGCTATTGTTGCTTAACGACCCGTTGAATAGTCGATCCATCGAACAGGTGGCGCTTTCAGATCACATCGTCACCTCTTCCTTCTTCATTTTGCACTTTGGGAGTTCGATGAACGTATTATTCAAATGTTATTCGAGCGGCGTGAAAGCGTCGATAACCCCGGGCGTGGACGGCATTTCTGATAAACTCGCGTGCCTAGATTCGCCGACGTCCTAGCAACAAAGGCTATCGACTAACGTGATCTAGGCGCCGACATCGGAGACGGATCGGCTCATTTACATTAGTATCGATGCGAAAGTGACACCCGAGGAATCCGCGCTTACATTGATCAAACACCGGTGTTGAATAACATTATGAGGCGGAGCTAGGAGTACTCGTAACTATAGCGCCGGCATCTAGCGAATTCCTGGGATATTCTTAACACTGTTGAGTTGGACACTACTAGTATAGTCAAGTTAACGAAAAGTATGGAAGTAAGTCGTGTAGTCGTGCTTTTTTTGGATTCGTTAGATGGCGCAACTAGATTATTTCCCCCGAGTTGCACCGTTTCTATTATGTACGGAAGACCGTTAAATTTTAGGTATAAACTATAAAGTGCCGTAATTTTGGAGTAAATTAAAAGCTATTGGGTTCAAGGTAAGTAGTGTATAGAGAACACCTTGGTGCATAGTATATCTTAATTAAAAAGATGTGCAATGTATGATACCCTAAAAAAATTTTTTTTTTCGATTGCGGCTCGAGGATAAGTCAGTCGGTTGGTGCAATCTCAAGTTAAGCTTTTTAAAGCATTATAAACATTCAGTTAACTTTGCACGCCTGGGCAAATTATGGAACATGTACTTTTAATTATTTTGTACATTGTGCTTCGGGGGAAATTAAGAGAGACGTGAAAATTTTAAAAACGGTACTTATCTAAAGACACTACATTTGCACTAAATAAAAAATAGATTTTTTTTACCGGAAGTTTGTCAAAAAGTAAATAGAATTAATCGCAACGAACTGCAAGCGAAGGTGGTTGCCGCACACGGCGCGGGGCGCGCGGGGCGCGCGGGGCGGGGAGATAGCGCAGCGCGCAGCTAGGGTTTGCAATATCCGACAATTTTTCGGATCCGGATACATAGAAATAGGATATCAAGAACGACTGTCAAACTTCAAAAGTGCGACCAAAAATGAAATGCAAGTTTGTGCGTAAATTGTCTATGTGAGATCAAAAATAGTGATGTCATGTTACAACATATTAATAATCTATCGGTGTTTGACCGCTTTATCGACTACTTATTCAAATGTGTTTGATTGTATAAAAAAATGTTATACGAGTAGGTATGAAGGCGCTTCCCTTAGGGTCATATAGGGCCCAAAAGGTGCCTTTGATGAAACCAGCACCATATTTTAGTATGTTGTTAAGCATGTTATTTTGACAAAAAAACCATCGGGAGACAGTTTCTAACGTGGTTAAGTCACCAGTTATGACGTCATCAAAATGGCCGGTGCCGTGTTCAGAATATTGCGTATACCACAGAAAGTATATCACATGTAAACTTGTGCGGGGTGTCATAAAAAGCAAAATTAAATGCGCTACATTATCGTTTATACATTTGACCTTGTAAGTACCATAGTTTGCGAGAAATTTGAAGTTTTATTTAAATTTTCCCGAAAAAAAATCCGTTTTTTGTTTTCATCAACTTTACTAGTAACTTTACAGGAAAACATTGTATCAAGATATGAATGCAACATTAGTAAGCTATTAAATTCCATTAAAATTTTGAAAATCGGTTTATAAACAAGCAAATTACACTATTTTTGTTCCATACCGGATGACACCACCAAGAGTCGGATGGCTGTTTCAATACAATTTGCAAGGCAAATGATGTTTAAGTAAAGGTAACTTGCTGAACGATATTTATAGTAAAGTAATATTTTCGATAAAAGTATTATTATCAAAATTAAGAATACTGAGATCGTTTTATTGTAATTTACTCCGGATCTAGCTAATTAAAGTTACACACTAATTAAACAAAAATTTTTTTTACGTGATATTTTGTCCCAGAGCATGCACCTTCGCATACTAGTACGGTCGCCAAATCTCAAAAGCCCTCTAGAAACACGATTTAATTGACTCGGCTCGGCCTTACCCACAACCGGTATCAATGTGTTCGGACAGTTCTCCTGATCACCGTACATGCGGTAGTAAAGCGGAAAAATGGTGGAGGGGATAGTAATGACGTCACAAAGATGGCGGCCGGACCTATTCTTTTTGGCGGTGTATCTCGAAAACCACTTAACCGATTTTAATCATCGAGGTGTCAAATAATAGCTTATATTATGGAGATTATTTCCTTTTCTACAAACATTTACGTGAAACCTATAGGAAAAAAAATAATCACAAAAAACAGTTTTTTTATAAAATTATTATTTTTTATTTTGTAAAAATCTCCGTAAATATTAGCATTTCGCAAATTTTGTTTAATATATAACATATTGCTTCATTATCAAGGAATATAATGAGCCTTAAAACATACAGATCGAGTAATAAACAATGAAGCTACACTCATTTATTTGCGCATGGGTAACGATAACTGGCTTTTACCGGTCGAAACTGTGGTGACTGTTACGATACGTATTGAATGGAATTTATAGAGTATCGGTTTTAATTACTGAAATTATAATGACAATTATAAAAACCAGACACAATAATGTTACCTTACTTCGACGTTTAGTCTCTTTTTTCGTCTTAATCATAGGTAGGTACATATTTCTTTTTACTTAAAATTTTTATACAGGGTGAACTTTTAACCACCAGTCATACTCTGCGCAGCGACTTTATAGGTCATACTGAACAACTTTTACTATTTTTTTTTTATACATTTCAATTAAGATGTTATATATATGAACAAGTCAGAACATGACACCCCGTAGGGGCATACAATATTACTTAAAGCTAATAACAGTACCTACATAATTAACTAACAAAATAATTACAAGAACGAGAAACTTATACTATAGGTCAATTATTACATGTCATATAATATCTTTTTTTATAGGCTATAAATTATTATCATTTAAAAAATCTTTAACAGAGTAGTAACATTTGTCAATAAGGAATTTAATTAATTTATTTTTAAATACTGTCAACTGGGGTTCTAGCTTTATATAATCAGGAATTTTATTAGTTATAACTATACATTTATAATGAGGACTATTTCTGTATATTTCCAAGTTGGTTTTTGGTAATATTAATTTATTTCTATACTTCGTTCTAGTATTTTCCTTATCTTGCTTTAGTTCGAATAAATTTGGATTTTCCCGAACAAAGAGAGCGGCTTGTAAAATATAGATGCAAGGCAAGGTTAATAATTTAAATTCAATAAAGAAAGGGCGACAACTGTTGGGGATATGCACATTTGCCTGGACACGAATACATTTTTTTTGCATCACAAACAGTTTTTTGGAATCGGTACTGTCGGAATCGGTATTAGTAGTCCCCAAGCCGCTCCGAGGCCAGATTTAATTGACTCAGCTCGGCCTTACCCACAACCGGTATCAATGTGTTCGGGCGTTTCTCCTGATCACCGTACATGCGGTAGTAAAGCGGAAAAATGGTGGGAGGGGATAGTAATGACGTCACAAAGATGGCGTCCGGACCTATTCTTTTTGGCGGTGTATCTCGAAAACCACTTAACCGATTGTATTCATCGAGGTGTCAACTAATAGCTTATATTATGGAGATTATTTCCTTTTTACAAACATTTACGTGAAACCTATAGGAAAATAATAATCACAAAAAACATTTTTTTTATACATTTGGTTGGTAGGTTTGTCTTATGTTTTAAAGCAGTACAATCTTTCAAGTCGAAACACAGTATAAATATACATTTTGTTGTCTAATCTAAAAGTATGATGTTTATTGTTTAAGACTGATTAGTGATTACTGAATTAAATAACATGCTATTTGTTATTTTTGTTTTATTTTTTAAATCGGGTATTAATTTATTCACTATGTATCACTATACAGGCAAAATGTGTATCATAGTTGGTCTGTAAGTACTTACTACTTGTGTCGAATATAGGTATAAGATGAAATTTTAACCACCAGCCATACTCTGCGCAGTGACTTTACAGGTCATACTGAACAACTTTTATTATGGGACCAATGCCGAATCACGCAAGAAAATTTGGATCTGGAATGACACCCACTGGCTGTGCCCTACCACACAAAGCGAGATGACATTCACAATGCCCATACCTCTCTTTTGGACGTAGTTTAAGGACGTACCCGGGTCCATGACGCATGCTCGCCACACCGCTGCTTAAAATAAGCTGACGCACCGTAAATTGAACTGCGTAAAAATCGCAAAAAATATTACACGGAGATCTTATGGCAGACACCGTACCGGTGACGTAAAAGACGCAACTGTTTTGCGAACAAAAAAGATTCGCGTGAAGCACGTCACTGCGATTCCGTACCGTCACCGTTTTTTAAACAGCGGTGTGGGGAGCATGCGTCAAAAACGGTACGCATACGACGCGTCACTGCGATTCCGTATCGTGACCGTTTTTTAAGCTGCGGTCTGGTCGCACCTTGTAATGTATTGTATTGTATTGTATTCGGGCGATTTTTCCGCAACTCGACGACTTGCGCCTATTTTGCGTGATATGTTGGGGGTGGGCTAGTCCTGCCAGCCCAGCTCCTCGAGGAATCCTATCAAACCTTTGATGTTGAGTAGGACCTCGGGGAGGTCTCTCGGAGATCCGAGATGTTTAGCCCTGTATGGAGTCACTCCGCTGCATTCCAGCACCACGTGAGAGGCTGTTTCTTCTGTCTCCATGCAACCTCGGCACAGGGGACTGTCTGTGACACCTGTTGTGAAAAGATGTTTGTTAAATAGTCCATGACCTGTTATGACACTGGTTACCATACTCAGTCGGACCTTCCCTAGTTGCAGGAGCGCCCTTGTGAGTTTTCCGTTGATGCCAGGCATGGCTTCTTTTGCCTGTCTGCATCCAGTCTGGTTCAGCCAGTGTTCTGTGTGTAGTTTCCCTGTACGTGCCAGCAGCATTGAGCGTACCTTGCTAAATGGTATCGGAAGAATCGGTTCCGGACCAATCGCCCCCGCATTCGATCCTTGCCTGGCAAGCTCGTCCGCAGCATCGTTACCTCGGGATCCACTGTGTCCCTTGATCCATTGTAGGGTGATCTTGTTATTATGACATACCTCCATTAGTCGTTCGTGGCATTCGTGTATAAGTTTGGATGTAACTATATGGCTATTTAGAGCCATTAAGACTGCTCTACTGTCGGAGAGTATGCGGATGGAGGATCCTACTACCTTCCTTGCAGTGATGGCAGCCGCCGCGTTTATGATGCCCATGCACTCAGCTTGGAATACCGAGTTATGGGCTCCTAGCGGAGTGGTAATCGACATGTTCAGGTCTTCTGAGAAGGTTCCAGAGTCCGATCCGCTGTCTGTTTTGGACCCATCAGTGAAGATTCTCAGCTCCCGGGGATTGAGTCCTTCATGATTGTCGTCCTCATATAACTGTATTTTGCACCTTTTATCGAAGATAGCTTGTTTGTGAATCCGGTCCGTGCCTGACCTAAGCACTGGAAATTCGTCATACACCTTTTCCAGGCATTTTGTGTGAAGAGCTCCTGTGATGTTAGACCATATCTTGAGGGTTCGCAACCTTACCGCTGAGAGACTGGCCTCTTGCTGTATGTGTAGGTGCAGCGGTGGAAGGTTTAGCATGACCTCCATGGCTGCAGTCGGGGTAGACCTCGTGCAGCCAGTGGTGGCCGCGCATGCGAGCCTTTGAAGTCTTTGTAGTTTGTCTCGTACGTTGCCTAGGTTTGTTCTTGGCCACCAAACCAGAGCACCGTAACAGATTAAGGGGCGGATTATCGTCTTATAGAGCCAGAGGGTAATTTTCGGGTTGAGTCCCCACCTCTTACCAATCATCCTTCTGCACTGCCAGAAGACAACTCCCGCCTTGTCTATCCGTTTGTTGATGTGGTTGTTCCAATTGAGTTTATTGTCGAGAGTTAGTCCTAAGTACTTAACTTCATCGGACAGCTGTAGCTCAGTTTGGAAAAGTGTTGGTCTGGTAAAGTTGGTCGCACCTTTATATGGGACAGTCAAAATTTTTTTCGCGATTTCGGAATTGGTCCCATAGTAAAAGTTGTTAAGTATGACCTATAAAGTCGCTGCGCAGAGTATGACTGGTGGTTAAAAGTTCACCCTGTATAAAATTTTTAAGTAAAAAGAAATATGTACCTACCTATGATTAAGACGAAAAAAGAGACTAAACGTCGAAGTAAGGTAACATTATTGTGTCTGGTTTTTATAATTGTCATTATAATTTCTGTAATTAAAACCGATACTCTATAAATTCCATTCAATACGTATCGTAACAGTCACCACAGTTTCGACCGGTAAAAGCCAGTTATCGTTACCCATGCGCAAATAAATGAGTGTAGCTTCATTGTTTATTACTCGATCTGTATGTTTTAAGGCTCATTATATTCCTTGATAATGAAGCAATATGTTTTATATTAAACAAAATTTGCGAAATGCTAATATTTACGGAGATTTTTACAAAATAAAAAATAATAATTTTATAAAAAAACTGTTTTTTGTGATTATTTTTTTTCCTATAGGTTTCACGTAAATGTTTGTAGAAAAGGAAATAATCTCCATAATATAAGCTATTATTTGACACCTCGATGATTAAAATCGGTTAAGTGGTTTTCGAGATACACCGCCAAAAAGAATAGGTCCGGCCGCCATCTTTGTGACGTCATTACTATCCCCTCCACCATTTTTCCGCTTTACTACCGCATGTACGGTGATCAGGAGAACTGTCCGAACACATTGATACCGGTTGTGGGTAAGGCCGAGCTGAGTCAATTAAATCTGGCCTCGGAGCGGCTTGGCGACCGTACTATACGCAAAGCATAGTGTATTTAAATCCGTGTTTTACTCACCCACACCCTGTACAGCGTTCTTTGCACTTGCAAGACAATAGCTCCTTGCAGCTGAGACTAGCATCAGGAAGGGTTTTCTACAAAGAGGTGTACGCTGGTCCATCATTTTTCTTTCGCCAAGCCTAGTTGCAAGAATCTAGCATTTGTGGGTCGCTATTCAGGTAAATTGGTCCCAATGTGGGTCTGTTAAGCCCTTTTCATATGCTGTAAGAGAGCATCCTGTTGAAGGAATATACTCGATCGCTCTGTTTTTAGGGTTCCGTAGCCAAATGGCAAAAAACGGAACCCTTGTAGATTCGTCATGTCCGTCTGTCTGTCCGATTATTTCCTAAACAAGATCCTCCTCGCAGTATTTACATTACCTATTTGTGTCACTACTGGGTGTCACTACTATATGTAGGGTTTGCAATTAGAATATTGTGATATTCTAATTATTCGAATATCCACCAAAACAAATATCCGAATAAACGGATTTAGATAACACAGAAATAACGTTTTTAACTATGTTTTAATACAATGATATTATCCCAACCAATTTTAAATGATTACTTGATTATTATAATAGCTAACATAATGTTATCTCTAAAACCGTACTTAATAAGGAGGGTTTATATCTGGATTAGCTGGTGCATAGTTGGAAATACATCCAATGCCTCACCTCGTGTTCATTCGTCACGAAATACTAACTATGAAAGCAATACTTACTTACTTCACTGGATCAGTGACCCAAAAAGAATCTTGGCCTTTGACATAAGTACAACGTCACTCTGCTCTATTCTGCACCACTCCACGCTAGTTGGATACTCCGAGGGCGTTTTAGGGCTACATCGCTCCTATCTTCTCACAGCCCGATTCTCTCCCGTCCACTCCAAGTGACCAAGTCTGCGAAATCGTGCGGCTATAATCTCGCTAATTATATTGGGTGCCGCAACTAGCTACTCTAGCTCCCTATTTTTCCTACGCTTTCATCTTCTCTATCTTCATCTCTGATAGGTCCCAGAATATTCCGCCAGAATTTCGTCTTCTTAACTAAGAACTTGTTTTTTTTTTTTCTGATTCAGAGTCCAAGTGTAATACTTACCGATGCCATTCATCAAAATCTAATTATTGTCTTATAGACTTGAATCATGGACAGTCTACTGATCAGCTTGGATATTAGAACTCGGTGAAGCGCTGCTGAGCATCTTAGGGCATTTTGGATTCGAACATCTATCTCCTCTTCCCGATCACTTTAGGTAGGTCTTTTCTTTTCGATCTGCGGTGGCAGCATGGTTCTATTTTTATCACTTGTCACTATGCCCTTCATGACAAATGATAAAGAGCCGACCATCTTAGCCCTATTCATTTGGAGATATTCTAGTGGTTGATTATCAGACCAATTTTCTATCCTTCCTACTCTACTATCCTAGCCTTGGCCTCCAGGTCGCTTTTGTTTTGAGCCTATAGCCCCAAGTCATCAGGATATCCAATGATCTAATGTTTGCATTAAGCAACATTCGCATTCATTGTATAAAGTTACTGCGTGACATGATGTACTTATCAAAATTGATGTGCTGTTAGTATTTGAATTGCTTAAATATATGAAAATACTATATTTAAATGACAAAATTATTCATAAATTTCATTAGAAAATTGTTTCGGTTATAGGTCAATAACCATATTTAACGGATCCGTAATATCCGGATCTTATGACCCGCTAGATCCGGATCTTATAGTTGACGGATATCCGGATATTTCGGATATCCGGATCTCAAACCCTACGCGCAGCGATTGTTCCGAGACAGTTTGTTTGACACTTTTGACGGGCAACGAGCACAAATCTTTCTTCTGGCATTAAAACGGAACTATTGTTTTAAACAATCATTGAGTGAACTAAGTAGTCTAACAAGTAGTTTTCGTAAGTATATGAAAAACGCGATTTTTCGAATTTAACAAACAGCGTACCTGTATTTAATTTGTTGACTGTCTGTCTGCATACTCAGAAACCTTTTACGAGAGGTATGGGCATTGTGAATGTCATCTCGCTCTGTGTGGTAGGGCACAGCACAGCGGATGTCATTCCAGATCTAGAGCAGAGCCCAACTGGGGAAGTACCTCCACTTTACAGAAAATCGCAGCCAAACAACACTAGACCCTACTCATAGTGTTGTGTTCCTGCCGGTGAGTAAGGTTGCCAGAGCTCAATGAGGGGCGGGAGGGGGTTAGGGTCGGCAACGCGCATGTAACTCCTCTGGAGTTGCAGGCGTACATAGGCTACGGATACTGCTTACCATCAGGCGGGCCGTATGCTTGTTTGCCACCGACTTAGTATAAAAGAAAAAAAAACATACTATTTTTGCAGTAGGTACATGCCACTACTCGTGCCTCAAGAGCCGTGCTTCGTCGGTGCATCTACGCGCGTTCCTTCTCTTGCCACTAATCACGCGCTTGTCGCTTCTGTGTATTTATTGCTCTACGTTTTTGGTACTTGATTACAAAACTGCATGTTCCGTATAAAAATGCCAATTTTTTATGGGGTGCGAATGTAAACAAAATCAAATGAATATGATTGCATCAATTTCCAATAGTATTAAAATTTCCCCCGAAGTACAACGACAGTAAAACATGAAAAACTACTTTCCGGGTGTCGCACCCTGGTGCGAATTTGACATTGGATTTAGATATTTTTTCTAATTATTTACTCAATTTGCACCGAGTACATTACTTTCCCCAGACCCGCAATGGCCAAAATAGATTTTTTTGTATGTTGTTTTTTTTTTACCTGTTCCGTAGCTTAAATTAACATAAATAACACGTGCGAATTTAGATATAAGTGTTGTAAAACGTACGCCAAATTGCACCGAGTACACCTTTTTTCTCTTCTTAGTTACAACCATTACATTATTTTCAGCCGATTTCACCCCTTTCCGGAGGGGTGAATTTAGTAACGATTGTATAAAGTTCGATTTTTAGCCCATACAAAACAATCCGTAGTGATTTTATTAGTCCTTAGAATTAGTTCCTGACTTTAGTGAAATTTGAGTTAATTTGACCGTACTATACGGTGAACTGGTAGAAGTTTGCTATCTGATTACCCATGCTAAGAAACATAATCTCGCCATTCCATAATTATGTACTTTGATGAACACACACACAACGCAACAGTAATAACTGGCCATGCACATGGACGCCATCGTATGTTGTCAGGTACGTCCTTCAGTGAGAACAAAACCTTACGTAATTACTATGTTTACTGGATCACAGTAAAGCGTTCGACTCTCTAGCACTCTAAGCAATAAATACGCGGCCTGATATACGTACACTTGTATAACCACGAGTCTAAGAGAGAAAGAGCAATTTCCGTGGAAGTGTTCTCAACTGGTTACAAGCTATTTACGACCGCTATCATACCGCCAACGAATTATCGTTTGTTGCGAGTTATCTTCGGAATTCGTCGATTGTACCGCTACTCGGTGTTTTTGGATACACAAAGTAGATACATAAATTGTAAATGTTCAAACAACATAATAAGCACAACAACTATAGTTTAACACTAATCGTCTATCTAATGGTAATTTTAATCAATGCGACTTTTGATTCTATCTTTTTTAAATATAAAAAAATATTAAAAACTGACCGGCTGACCCTAGTCTCACCAAAAAAAAGTTGGCACAAATCCTAAGATAAAGACTCGTTCAGTGTCTGACTAATAGTAACTTTATAGGGTCTCGTCTTCTTTATACCTAGATCCTAGATATATTAAGTATTGTTGTGTTTATTTTTGTATCATATGCCCCTTAGATACATGCATATCTATCTATTTGCAAAATAAAACGTTGACAGTCGGGAAGATAAAGAGTTCCATCCTTAGATCTAAGACATGTTTCCGTTAGACTGTACCTACGTATTTTATTGTTCGGTTGAGGTCTGCAACAGAGTATTTTGTAATGTATTGTATATTGTACCTACTGAAGAGAAATGTTGCTGTAGATGGTGCGATAGTGCAAAACGCTACCCGACCCAGAGCAGGCCTTGTATTCTCATTTTCATCACTTGACTTTTATCATCCACAATTTTAAAAAACCAGTTTATATGTGACCTGAAGATTCTGAACAACTATGCGTAATCGTAGACACTTTGTACTGGTTAGCTAGAGCTTTGGAACAGCTTGCGCAGGCGCAAAGGGAATACACACAGTGCATTCCGATGGAAATTGCCCGCAGCGAGATTGCCGGCGCCTCGCCTTGCTTAATTACAATTACGCACCGAGGACATCCATTACTGGAGATTCAACGCAATTAGAGGTTGAGTCGTGATCCGATAGCGATAACGAAACTGCTTATACCTACTGTTTAGCATTCCGAGGAGCATCCCGTGATACTCGACGATTCCGAGAGCCTTGTAAGGGTTTCAAGCGTCAACGTGTTTGGGAGCGACTACTAAATACTCCTCCCGCAGGGAAGGTAGTCTTGATTCCTGAAGACGGTGCTCGTTTTTAAATCTTTTGGTAATTTATGTTACCGTCATTTCGAACATTGGCTTTGCATATAGCGGTCGTAAGTGCCACTGTAAAAACAGTAGCGTGGATAAAAGGAGCTAAAGAGGTTTTAATTCAAACACACGAAAGTGGGGTAATTGATGTAGATACAAATCCGAATGAGATTGCGGTAATCTTTAAAACGGTCCAATTCAAATCTGACAGGTGATAAATAGTCGGATAGCGGCATTGGAATGCCAACAAGGCCACGGACCAGCCTTGCCGTTTCCGCGTCCAATCAGCAACAAGCAAGAACCGGACTCAGCAGCAAACATTATTAAAGTTATAAACTATTAGATAAAACGGGCCCCGACAGCGTGTGAATCAGCGGTGAAAGTCTGTCGCGGCGGCTTATTACCATCTCGGAATTTTGACTACAGCTGTAAAATAATGATTAGAAATTACTTCTAATCGTAGCCTGAACGTTTAAACAGGTTTCTGCATCCCGCCGAGTTCGCTCGATGAATCATTGTTTGTTTTGAAACGGGCGCTTCTGTTTTAAGAATTAGTGCTACTGGATCTATTTTAGGAAAGCTTTTATGTTAATCAAAGCTCGCACTCAAAAGGAATTATACATCACAATAATGCAGTTGTACAAGACGAACGACGAAACTAAACGTCGAACGAACGTCGTTCTTAAGATGTCGCAATAAATAAGACTAGACAGAAAATAGTTGATATCGATCGTACAGGAACAGCAATTTCATCGCAAGAACTTTCGCAATCAAGCACTTGATCTAAACCGATTCGAAATAAGCGAAATGTTTCAGAAACTCTATATTCCCTTAATGAAATCAGGAGGACGTTGCTAGCTAAGCGGATTATCTCTCTCCAGATCGGGCCAACGGTCTCGCGAACATTTCAATCGCGATGTACTGAAACCGGTCTCGAGGATACATATCTATTTGAAGACTAAAGCACTCGCGGCTATAGAAAGTTGCTATCTGTTTAAATATCTCAGCAAATTAGTCGTACAGAATCGACCGATCAGTTTTTGCGTCTGAATTTCGATTCAGCGATCCTGAATCACTAAGATGCTTCATATAAAAAGTAAAAGAATTTAATGAGGGCCCACTTAACCAAGACATTAAAGTGAAATTTACAAGGGTTCGTACACGATCCCATTTATCTGCATTAGCCTTTCGGTCTTAAATTTGTGGTCTTGAGAGAAACTTTTGATGTAGAAGTAGAAGACCTCTGTTCGCGAAGTCAATAAGTATTTTTGAAGGTTCTTAATTATGCCGAGCCCCGGCTGGTTAACAGATTCGAGCCGCAAATCAAGGAACGTTAGCACCTCATTGAGCCGTGACTCGTGCCTGTGACGGATCGGCCCCTTGGATTAACGTCTAAGCAAGTCAGACGTCCTTCGTGACAGATGTGGCTTGGCGGCATTAAACGGTTTTTATTCCATTTTGATTTCAATGTCCTGAAACCAATAGCCATAAATTTTGCATAATTGCTAAGGTACAATTTGCGTTCCACCTGCTTTAAATATTTTTTGTTAATTTATAAAAAGGTGGGCAAATGCAATGGCAATAAATTTTATCTAAACATTAAGTTCCCTGTGGTCGCTTTTGGTAATTTTTCGATAAAACCTTTTTAACATGCCCGTGTAATACTAAAGATAAAAAGCACTTTCCTTTATCTTTCAGCATTTTATTCCAGACTTACGAAACGTCTCCGACTCATTAGTTGCTTTGTCTCACTCCGACCTCGCTTCGTCCCGCTTGCTCTCGTCTCCGGAGGCCATTTATCAATTCCAAATAACATGCCGGGACCTTTTCTCTTCTGTTTATTTGTTTTTTATTTACCTTATCCTTCGGTGTTCCTTTTATACGTTCCTTTTTGAGTTGAAATTGATTGTAAAGCCGGCCTAATGGCAGCCGTATTCTAATGTACGATGCATTGATAAGCTCTCCTATGGATAATTAGTTAATGTTTCCCAGACATGGTATAAACATACGATACAGAAATAAATTGGAACAATAAAGCTATAAAATTAATTGTTGATACGAGACGGTAAGACTAACACCGTAAACTCGACGGCGGCAATAGAATCACCGTTCAATAATAAACGTACGCGCGCACTGCAATTAATGAAAGCAATTTTGCGTGCAAAAGCCATTAAATTTCGCTATTAAAAGTTTCCAATTTCCTCAGCGCAGACTGGGTTATTAGCGGGCTGCCCCTTTAGTCCGTCCGAATCCTTTTTGTTTTTCTTGATTATTTATTTATAGTCCAGCTCAGAATCTCGACATGTGACTTGATTCTGGTCCTATTTTTTGCTCCGCAACAATTTGGGTACTTTCATCGAAGCGCCCAAATTCTTCGCAAACTTCCAGTAAAACCTCCTCTTAATTTATTTCAGTAATTTCCAAATTGCCGTTTAGAATCTGATTACTCTAGTTCGTTAAGGTCTGTGTTTTTATCTGGATTCTCGATCGATGTCCCACCGTCAGCGACTGAGTAACTAATCATCCGAAAATTAGACTTATAAAAACGATTCCGTGAACGAAAGAGATATTCTTAAAGATGCTCGGCCTCAAGGGGGGTCCCTCGAGGAACCGTTCTCGGTCCTCGAGAGCAAATAAAGCGGCGTCCCTCTGAAATTAATTTCGTTTTGTTTCATCGTCTGGAGCCGAAGCATTTACATTGAATGCGGTCGGAGGCTGGCTCGTATATTTATGTAGGGGCCCGTGGAGTATGACGTGCGCATTATTCATACACGATACACGGGCTATGTTTATTTTTGCCAGTTCATCGGCTCGTCGTCAACTGGTTCTGCTGCCGAAAGCTTTTTGTCCGGTATCATCGTTATGATTTCACAATTTTCGATAAACGTTCTCTTAATGGGTTTTCAGTCGAGGTTTGTTTAACCGGGTATGTGAGTGATGTTATGGGTTTTTTTATATCACCATTGTTGCTGTTGCTACCCCCATAGCCTATTTACCCTTGAAACTTAGGTGTTACATACTGAATCATCTTGTTTTGGTTGCGCCCGTTTTGACAGTTTAATTACCTATCTTCATTGTCAATAACGTCCATGTACTCTAGTTATCTTATCCACATTGCACACGACCAAAAACGCAATACCCCAAGGAAATATTTTGAGTAAAATATTATTTTAAGGCTACTTACAAATACTTGGCCGGGAAGCTGTAGACAGAACGTCTTTTTGTCTTTACGGTCATACTAGAGCTACCTATCCAGCCATCTGCAAAAGTAGAAATCTATGATCGCCTTCATCAAAATTGATGGGTAGGATTACCTATTATTTATAACCATAGGGGCTTGATCGTTGTGAAAACTAATAGGCCAACCGCTTGCGCAAATCAAGCTGTAAATCCAACTAAACCCATCAAACTTTATAGCAGTGTCAGACGCCGTGCTGACGAGTATCATGATTGCATTTGCAAACATGACTCCCTCCAGCAATCGCACTAAACCGTTTAACAATCTCGAAACCTATTGTTAACTGAAGATTTTACAGCGTGTCAATTTCACCGTAACATTTTTGGGTTATCCCCCGTTAAGTGAAATTATTTTTCGTGATACTGTGCTGTTACCGAGATCGTGGTATAAATATTAGAGAATATTATTTCTCCGAGATTGAAAAACAACCAGTATCTCGAGCCCGCGAAAGACGTATTGTCTTAGACCGGATAAATATGAGGCTCACTTCGCTCCCACAGAGCCTGCATGGACTATCATTTTATAAAACCATAGCTATACAGCATGATATTGTTATACCAGCTTTTTTATACGGTTGGCAAACGAGCAGACGAGTCGCCTGATGGGAAGGAAGCCGTCATCGTTGCCCATGGATATAAGCAAAATCACAGGAGCCACTTAAGCGTTGCCGACCCTTGAGAACCCTAAATAGACTTGACTATAGTCCTGCGTTTATTCTAGATGTATGTACCTATGTATTTCTCGTATAGATGAGAGAAGAATGAAAGCTTCGGCTTTACAATCTTTCATATTTTTCGAATTAGAACGCTTGCCAGAATTTCTCACTTGTCCGAAAATGACGGAATCCGCACACCACGAACGATAATAAACAAAAGCGGATTTATCGTTATTGGATTGAGTGACAAAACCCTGCGACCTGAGACATACTCAAATTTATCACCCTAAGTGTGTTACTATAAAATATTTTTTTTTTTCATACTATGTCGGTGGCAAACAAGCATACGGCCTGCCTGATGGTAAGCAGTCTCCGTAGCCTATGTACACCTGCAACTCCAGAGGAGTTACATGCGCGTTGCCGAGCCTAACCCCACCCCCCTCGTTGAGCTCTGGCAACCTTACTCACCGGCAGGAACACAACACTATGAGTAGGGTCAAGTGTTATTTGGCTGCGGTTTTCTGTAAGGTGGAGGTACTTCCCCAGTTGGGCTCTGCTCTAGATCTGGAATGACATCTGCTGTGCTGTGCCCTACCACACAAGGCGAGATGACATTCACATTGCCCATACCTCTCTTTTGGACGTAGTTTAAGGACATACCCGGGTCCAAATAATAAAAATAGGTAGTAAAACCAACTTTACGATTATGTCTGCTTAGTTTTAAGGATGACTAAGATAATGATATTTATCATTAAGTACTACATTAGTAATTATATGAGCCTGAGTGCCCCACTGCTGGGCAATGGTCTCTTCTATTTCCAAGTGTGCCGGTCTTAGCCGGTTTCTGACCATAACTTTTTCTTTCCAGAGGCAAAACCCGAGGTCTCCGAAGGCGTGCGGTGCTACTGCAACACGGCGCAATGCGTGAGCACGGGCTACATGTGCCGGTCTACCCGCGGGGGAGGATGCTACAGCGAGTTGCCCGCGCCGCGCCGCCACCACGCCAGCCACGGTTGCCTTCAGCATCTAGCTGACACGTAAGTTGTCTGACAAAAAACAATAAGATAATAGTTATCTGAAGAGTCCTTGCGTCCGGCCATATTTTGGAATCATGATATTCTTAACTTTCCTAACCCATCAAGACATCAGTTCTTCTCGTACGCATACGATGATGTTCTGCCATCTATTTATATGAATACCATCTATCATAATTATATTGCGTCCTTCCGTCAATTCCCTTCTTGGTGAAGGACAGCACTTCTGCAGCACAATGTTGAGTTTGGCGCGAATTTGGTCTGTCCAACGACACCTAGATATTAAATAATTTTAACTTACTATCTTTGAAGCCCACCTTAACATGGCAATTATTACACAAAACATGTATCATCTTTACACCACACCACTACATACACTAGCAACGTCTTTCACAAATGGTGATGTTAATGTTACAAACGGTTACTTAAAGCCATAAAACTGTCCAGTCATTTATTTCTTGGAGTCTTGGAGATATTTGATACCTGATCTGAGACCAGTTACTATTTCGAGAGAATGCTAATGGTAACCTATCTTATGTAGCGCCAAAGTTTGCCTTATATTTTTATCATTAACAAATGGTGTAAATAATAAAAGTAACGTGGGAGATAACTAATAATACCAATATTAAGAAATAACATAGCCATGTTTAAACTAGTCGCCGACCTTATCAAATATGTTAAATTGACTAATGTCATAAAATGTCTTAAGATGTGTACCTATATGATATAACGATGATTGTTTACTAATAATGTAATCTCCAACTTTCGTTAATGACGCCATAGAAGCAAAACAATCATTAACCAATAAACTTGAATAGCATTGTAAAACTACACGGTCGCTAGTAATTTATGAAAGACAACGCGCACCATACATCAGTCAAAGCTGTTGCAACCAAGATAGAAAGTCCAAACAAGTTCACAAATAAATAAGCTTTGGATATATTTATAGTACTGCCATAGTTTTCATAATGATGTTTGTTTTAATGCATAATATATGAACGCCTGTCATAAACCGCCTTCAGAAACCTGTCTTCTTTATTAGTATAATCGTCCTTCTGTATTACGGCTCGTTACTTCACCGTATACTTAGGCCTCATTCCAACTGTCATCGCAACTTACAATAGCTTTTCATTATCTAAACGCTAGTATACGTAATGGGTCATATGTATTTAATACGACAAGATTCCTTGTAGTTGCTCCTAAAGATTTTATCGTTACTAATTATACGTCGCCAAATTAATTAGGCTAACGCCGCTGACATGAGATATAAAATAAAACCACCGCGTTGGTAGCATTCCTAAATTTATAACGTTACATTATAACTTTCTGCGTTAATGTGTAGTCAATTCTAATTTACACAAATTTTCCCCGGCAACTGAATTTTTATAGCGTCTTCATTATGATTTATTTTACATTCTCTCGGCTTAAAAATTTCAAAGAGATCCGTTAGTACGTAATTTACACATTTTCTACTCTGCTGCGTGATTTTTTATGCCGTCTTTTTGATTTATTTCATGGCGGGTTTTCGTGACTAGTAACGTGATAATAATTAATATTAATTCGTTGTTGTACACGAGAAATGCATTGTCATCGATCATGACTGCTAGATTATGAGTGCCCTCAATCAATTTATCTTTCGGCGTCCCGAACCAGCTTTCATCGCCGGTCGTTGTCGAGAAATGAGGTGTTACTTCATTTGATCGAACACCATTGTTGCTGGCTAATCTGTTAATTATATTGTGAGGTTACAAATTTTCTTAGTGTCCATTGTTTTGTAACATTAGACTCAAATACCGATAAGGAAACTGTCAAGTACATCAGTTGAATCAATGACCCTGAAACATTACCTACCATGCTGCTTTATCTAATCTTTAAAGGTTTATTTAGACCAAAGCCTTAATTGTTTTGATCTCGTTCTCAAAAGATCTTTATAAGATTTTCAATTAAACAGTTCACGTTTTTTCCCATGTAGCAAAATAGTAATTTCGTTTTGGTTGAATTATTAATTACCCGTACCGAAGAAGGCACGGAAGTTTTTATTTGGCTTTTTATACTGAAATTACCCGCTCACTTGATTATCTTATTCGGTGAGCTGAAGTTTAAAAGACAAAGGTAGTATGTATTTGTAAAAGGCATAGAGACTGAAGGCTTTTTTCTCTAGATGTGTAAAGCGGCTGCCGTCCGCTCGGAACCTGTTCAGGTTTCTTATTCCTCTCTTAGCGACCTCTCCTCGCTTGAACTCAGGCCTACCAACATAAGTGCAGTCTCTAAATGCTTATATTCGCTACGGATCAGTTATACTGGTTCATGTGCGTCTAACGCTCCCTAAATCAGGAATACTTCACCGTCTCAACTCCGGCACATGCCCGCTTTTATTTGTTTTAAACATTTTTATACCTTTTTGGCAATCTCGGCCATTATCTTCGCTAACGATCGGCGGTCTTCGTTAACATTTCGATTTTAAAATTGAAATTCTTGCTTATAATAGCTGCATTCAACTGGCGAGCGAGCTTTATGTATGGCGATTTAGAGCGTATAAAAGCCTACGAACTAAGACAAATGGCACGTAGTAATCGCGTTCTAAGTCCAATTGTTTATTTTAACTTTTTTCCCCATCCATAACTGAAATTATAGATTATTTAGGTCAATTCGATTGTTTTTTATGAACGCTTTCTTAGTTGAAGAGAAGCATAGATTTATTTGCAGGCCATGTAATCATCAGTAACTTTTCAATCAAAACACATCTTACTCCTTATTAGCTTATTTAATTTCTATCATAATACTTAATTACCGTTTCATTTGTGATGCAGTTCCAGCACATTACCGCACAAAGGCCTCTCCAAAAGGCATCAAGATCGTCCCGCGCCCGATTATGTCATGTCCGTGCTCTGGACGACCGTAATGGTGAATTAAATGGACGTTGTCTTGTTCTTGATGCTTGTGTAATGACCGTGTTTTGTTATCGAACAATTTAAGGAATGTACAAGGAATTCGCATTAGTAGTTTAAAAAGGAGGGGGTTCTATGTTCCTCTGATTTTCTTTCAAGTAGACCAGTTTTCGAAATTGCAGTTTTTCGTATTTTAATTGGACTTAAACAGTGGAAATATTTTTTTGATTCATGTATCGTATGTCTCTCAGTTGTTTTCCTTGAAATGATTTACAGTTAATGAACTTAGAAAAAAATCGACGAAATCACGAAACACAGAAAACCTAAAGTGGATTGCATATTCGTTATGCATGATCGAGACACGAGAAGATTCTCTCACGCTTCTGATGAAAAAGAGAATCAATATTTATTATCGAGTGGCAGATTTAAACGCGGGTCAGCGGCCGCGCAGCTGCGCTATCTGGGATCCTGACCTCCGCCTTATCGATGAACGAGGACAAAGATTCATACACTATTATGAACATTTACATAGATAGCGTAGCTTGAAAGGCTAGAGCTGAAAAGGCAAAGGAAGGACTGGTCACGTACATCTAACTTCGATATAATATGCCCAAAACTCGATCTCGAAGAACTTTGAGCATCAGGAACATCTGAATGCGCTTTATCATATTTTTGCTTGGAAGATTTAATAACTGGAGTCGCCTTTAAGAGCTTACTCCTCTGACGAAAACCTCGGCTAATGGTCATATGTTTTGTATGGACTGACGTGTATCTGACATGGCTATTTGTACGTCTACATTTAACCTGCACCGCAAAAATCGGCAGACTGTTTTGTAGAGAAAATTACAGACAAGGCGTCTCCAGTTGTTAAATCCTCTAAGTATTTTTAAGCATCTTACTCACATATATGTATCTTTTGCTATTGAATGGATAAGACTGAAATTAGAGCAGCACACATGCAAGATGGACAAACAGTGTTAATTTTACTACGTAGGATCAGTTGGTCCAGCAATGATCTGCTGAATCACTTACAGTGATTGCAATACGAAAGTTCTAACACAAGTAGGTATTAGACATGCTACGTCCAATGCAAATTGCACTTAACCTCATTGTTTGTTGGATTGCGTTGCGTTAGTCATTTGACATTCTCCTAATATCAGATGTCACAACCAGGATTTAGGTATTTTCAATATGTAGATTAGACTTTATCAATACTTTCTCGGAATTTCATATCTCTATTACGATGTCTTTGTTCTCAGTTCTAATCTTGATTAAATTTAACTTCCTTTCTTATTTTAAATGTAACGCCATTTCAATATAGCTTTTAATTGGCATTAAAATGTACGCCAATCTTATCTCCCGCGCTTTTTATTTATTTACGCTAAAGATACTTTCTTATCTACACGAATCGAGTGCTCTTAATGAGGGTTATTTTTTTTTGTTTGCAAGTAAACCGATCGCTTTATCATTGTCGTTAAATACTTTTAATCTCCTGTTACTTTATTAAAAATGGTTTAAACAGCCATTTTAATAATTATTTTGCTATCAACATCTGCCTATTCACTTGTAACAGATGATAAAAGTTCATTGAAGTCGCAGCTTAATGGAATATTAATTAATGTTAAATAAAACTAACGAGAACGTAAACCACTCAATAATATAAAAACCTCTGCACGCAACGAATAAAAAAAGTCCAGTACCACGTCGCGTTTCTTCCGACGATTTTTCGCGATATTAAACTGGAACAATCCCGACGTTCTCAGTCATGTTATTAAAACAAAACCTTAATTCCTGCCTTTTTAATGTTTACTCATGCATCGTTTTATGCGTTTTTTACGTTGCATGTTCTCGGATGATTGGAGGCCGCGGGCTGCATTAGGGTTCTTTTTTTGGGGTCTCTCGAATTTATTTAATGTTCGCCTTGATCCTTTTGCGTTTCTGATAATTCGTTCGGACCAATTTGCCAATCAATAGTGACTCAATAATCAGAACATAATTCAGATCTCTTAGATGATCGTCATCGGCATACTTACCACCGAGGTTTCAGGCATAGAAATGGAAACATTGGACATTGTATTTTTGGAAAAGGACACAGAAATTTGCGAAGACTTTGGCCATATTAATTCATCCCAAAGAGTTCGGCCCTTTAAAGTACAATTTCCTTAAATACTTTTGAAATATTTACTCGTGTTTCAACTATTCAAAGTGCTGGCTATCAATTTAATGGTTATATAATTTTATTCATTAACGCCCAAGTTATCCTGCTGTCAGTAATGTTTTCAACAACAAACCCGACGTTCCGTTACATAACTAAAGCATTTTTAATGTCCCTGTCATTAAAACTAATTCAGTTCAAGTGACAACAGACAAGCTATTAAGGCTTGTAACATGTACTTGTAACATGCACAAGGCAGACAAGCCGTCACTAATTATACATGCGCTCATACAGTTCAGACAGTCATTTTAGAGGTCCTTTAGATGGTGAAAAACTTTTAAATATCAACAAGCTATAGCAAAAACTAGAATGACTACAAAATGATGAAATAAATGCGTCATCTAGATATGATTGATGAATTGATGATCTATTTACACGCACTGTTTATAATGTCATTCCTTTATTAGGTAGTGTTTGTTTGTTTAAATGGTTATACAAATAATTATGAATTCATTTTTATTATCATGATTATTCTTTATTTCTTTAATGTCAGGACCATTATCAGTAAAGTATTTGTACAACAGAGCAGCCTCACACAAAGGATTATTTATTTATTTATTATTTTTGTTATTTAGCGATGTGCCTGTTTTTAAAGCACGATTGACTTTAAAGAGCCTCTAAAGGATTTCTTTAAAGCCTACTGGCAGAATATACTTAAATTCGAATTTCCGATGGTATTTTTTGTCTTCCAAAAAAAAGGTTCCTTTGCAGAGTCACGTCTCAATGCGGTCGGCCCATTGTCTTCTTTATTTGTTCTTATCTTCCGTTTCCAAAACGTCTACCTTTAGTAGAAGGCCTTCCTAGTTAGGACCTTCTAGTTCTGGAGCTGGACTGTATCTCCAAAGATCATCTTTTATTTGATTAATTGTATTCCTTTGGAATCTCATGTTGATTAAATTTTTCGTCGGTATTTTCCCTTGTTCCGATAAGGTTCTGTATGCGGGACTTGCATTTTTGTAATAACACGGTTTTGTGATTTGTTGAAGTTATTATAGTGTAGACTTACGATGAGAGCATGTATTACATGATATATTTACAGCCTGAGGCATAAATATCCATTTTAGAGAAGATAGTTTAAATAATTCACATCCCACAAAATCCAAAAATTCCTACGCGGACATGACCGACGGGCTCGTAACGTAACCATACATCATAGTTGTTGAATGATTTTACATTAGGATACATGCATTATTATAGAGGAACTTACAACAATATTTTCAAGCAAGGCGCGTAGATTTGCTGGCTCTATTTTAGCGTATAGAAGAAGAAGAAAAGAAGAAAATACATTTATTTATGACAAAACAAACACGGATGACAAAAACATGTTGACAATACAATGTATAACATTTAGCGCAAAATGCCATAAAAGGGTATCTATAAGATACGTTTTGTATAAATCATAAATAATTAAATATCATCCCGAGCTTTCTTTAAATATCTGCAAGTTCTTGAGGATAACGACGGCCGCTTATACGCCCCAATATTCAACGAAACAGCATTCCTAGACCAAGAATTCGCCGACACGGAAGCTATCTTTGACAGTAATCTGAAAAATTCTAATGGATTACTAAAAAAATAAAAAATAAACCGCGAATAGTTCAGTTCCCACGAGAACATCGCTGATTCTTTGAATTTGAAATTAATGCTTTTCAAAGATGACCAAACTAGATCAGTCTAACATACATATTGGATATGATAGATTCCGTCTAATCTAAGTTTGCACTGACTTAGCAATGACATTGGCATTATTCATAATCGTTTGTCAAATATAACAAACCGCTGATGATAGATATCCCTTTGTCATTTTGACATTTCAGTTTGTTAGAACAAGACGAAATTTAACAGAGTTTAGTAAGAAGTTACTAAGTTTTATGAAAGGCCGCCCGTACTTGAAGTACTTTAAATACAATTTAAATTTCCCGCATATTAAACTATTATCGCTGACCTCCTAGCCTAAATGTTTCTACATTTATTTTCCGTCTTATATTTTTTTCCTATTTTTTTATTTGTCGTTTTCTTAAGAATCATACTAATGGATGGGCCCAGTATAAGTAAAATAGATGCGCATGGCCTTTATTGTTAATACTTATTGGACTAATGTCCTCGTACTTTGAACTCCATTACCGAAAACATAAACCGAGAAACAGATACATAGTCTTAACAAACATTGAAAAAAACTTACATAATTATGTAAATATTTAACAACCACTCAAAAGGCAATAACAATAAGTCCATGAAAAACTGAAACTGTTTACTTTTAGGATCCTAAAGGAAAAGAGTTGAAATTCCTTAGTATTTTCACTTGCGCCCTTTTCGACCGGGAACGCAAGATTTTGACAGGCGCCGCGCCAACGCATACAAATTGACCATTTCGTTCGCAAACCACTCACGGACTCTGTTCTCACGCTTATGTAAATAAATTAAACAATTTCGACACTTAAAATAAACAATTGTTTTATCTTTTCGTGACAGTTCACTGGTTGAAATAACGAATCATATTGTTACAAACTTAAGGTTGATATTTCAATCATAAATTTGGCGGAACCAAACGAAACGTAATAACTGCAAGTAATTATTGTAATCGGTTTTGCTTTGGGTGGTTTTTCTGACGAAGACGAGTTAAATTTGAGAAACGATAATCACGAAGCTTTGTAGGTTTGATGATTTCAACGAGTTTTCATATTGTCGACATTCCGTGGTACTATTCAATATATTTTAAATCACATACTATTCGAAATTGCTTATTGCTAAGTGTTCGGTGCATTGCACCTTCAACACGTTTATAGCCTCGTGCGGCGCGTGCATGCGCTGTCAGCAAAACACGCGTAAAGCAACAATTTACTTTAACCCATTTTTAGTGTACCTTTAGGTTCCATCGCGGCCGGGGGCATTCATTTAACATTCATAACATTAACATTCATATAATAACAATTAATAAACATTTTCGCTACTTTCTTTCTGACTTTTAACACTCAACGCGAACCCGTACCCGCACATGGTCCTTCGAGCCGGATCTCGCGCGTTTTGATACTGTGGTTGATAGTCGTGTGAGGTGAACGAACTTTTTAAAACAACGAGTGAGGGTTGCAGCGTTTGAAGGAGAGGAGTAGCAGAGTCTCAACAGCAACAGTGGTGGTATTGGCAGTAACAGAGCAGCGCTAAGAGATATTCAAGTAAGATCTTTCCTTATTTTACTTAACCTTCGTCGATCAAGATGGCTTACATTCAACGTCAAGGAGAGATACAGCGGCTTATTGAGGCGTCTTTCTCTAACTTTAAAAAAGATAGTTCGGATAGGAAGACGAAGCTTGAATATTTTAAAACGCGTTTAGATACGTTAAACGAATTATGGAACGAGTTCCAGTTTAACCATGAGCAGATAAGTATGGTAGAGAGTCGGTCTAATTCGTACTTTACTAACAGGATTTATGAGAGCGCTAAGGAAACATATTCTACTTTCCACAAGAAGCTAACAGCAGGGTATCAAGCATTGTTGGAAAAGAGCATTGAATCTAAGACCGACCTCAACCCATCAGAAGCAAACACGTCTACAACTCTCAACAAGGACCAGGCTGACACATCTGCAAAGGATGATCAACCAGCATCCGTCACCGAAGTTGGAGGTAACAAACAGCAGAGGGGGACAGAAAGTAAGATGGACGAATTGATGCGAAAACAACAAGCTAACTTAAAAGCCTTTGCGCGGACCGTGAATAACATTCAGATTGACCAATTAACAGAGAAGTGGGAGCTCGAGGACGCTCTCAAAACATTGGAGGCTCGTTGGTCAGTTATCGATACATTGCATTGGGAAATGGAAAGCGAGGACTCCCAAAGTGATACAGCGTATGAAGATACGTTCAACAAGCATGAAAAAACCTACAACATGATGAAGAAAAACATTAATAAAAAAGTATGGTCTGTAAAACATAAAGTTAAATCTACACCAGTTTTAGACATCCCTACGTTTTACGGAAATTATAATTCATGGGTGTCTTTCAAAGATTTATTCAGTGAAGCAATTCACAATAATTCGGCCTTATCGAACGCTCAAAAAATGCAATTTTTGAAGTCAAAAGTGAAGGGAGAAGCAGAGCGTCTAATTCAACATCTTCAGATAAGTTCGGATAATTATGTAGTTTGCTGGGAGATTCTTAACAATCGATACAATAACACTAAATTAATATTTAACTCTCACATGAACATACTATTTGGGCTCCCTAGCATGCAACAGCAAACATTAGCCCAAATAAAGAAACTACATGACACGGCGACGGAGTGCCTGCATGCAGTTAAAAATTTAGGGGTAAACATTAGTACGTGGGATCCATTGATAGTTTATATTTTAACTCAAAAGCTCGACTCTGAAACACATAAAGACTACATAGAGTCATTGAAAAACTCAAGGGAATTACCGGTACTGAAAGACTTCTTTGATTTCTTAGAAGGAAAGTTTACAAGTCTCGAAACATCTCGGCGAAAGCAGGAACCCCCAATCAACAGAGTGAACTCTCAACAGTCATCGACTTCTAACAACATGAAGAAACCTATTCAATCATACAATAATCGTCCGTATTACAACAGCAATAGTGGAGCCAGCAAAAGCAATGTAACTATTGCCAAAACGATGCACGTTTCAAGTATCAAATGTCCGTTGTGCAAGTTTCCACACGGAATATACAGTTGTCGACAATTTCTGCAAATGCCAATGGAAAAACGATTCCAAACGGTCAATAAACTCGCGTTATGCATAAATTGCTTATTTAGTCATAATGGAAATGCTTGCAATTCCAATAAAACATGTCAGAAATGCTCAGGTCAACATAACACATTATTACACGAGGCGTGTGTAAAAAGTGCAACTACAGCGACTCAGTCATCGACCTCAACATATGCAACGAATGCAATTACTTCGAATAAACAGATGGAATACGTAACAAACATTTCACAGACTTCATTCTGTGAAACTTTACTAGCTACCGCCATACTGAAAGTGCAGGCAGCGGATGGCACATATCACACATTTCGGGCCCTGGTAGACCCAGGAAGCCAAATTTCACTTATAACAGAACGGGCCGCTCAGATACTTAACTTAAAACGAGATAAGTGTTCTGGCGTCATCTATGGATTAGGAGAGAAAGAAAACGACTGTAAGGGCAAACTGAAAATACAATGTAAGTCGATGTACAATGATTTCACATTTAATGCGAAAGTTTTTATCATGAACAAAGTTGTGAAATGCCTACCGGGCGAAACATTCTCAAAGCCTTCGTGGTCCATGATACGGAATCTTAACTTGGCCGACCCAGACTTCAACGTTAGTCGTCCAGTAGATCTGCTTCTAGGATCAGTTATAAACGCTCAGATAATCTTAGATGGTAAAATAAGGGGTGAAAATGAGTTGCAGCCTCTCGCGCAAGAGAGCCAACTCGGATGGCTTTTAAGCGGAAACGACGAAGAAGAACTAGAAACCTACCATTGTAACATAATCATAAACAACTTAGAAGAGATACAACAGTTTTGGGAAGTGGAAGACATAACAGAAGAAGGCAATCTGTCACAGGAAGATTTGGAATGCATAAAACACTTTGAAGAAAACACAAAGAGAACAGTGGACGACAGATACGAAGTGCGCATTCCCATGAAACCAAACTTTCAAGAAAAGTTAGGCGACTCTAAAACAAAAGCGATAGCTCAATTCAAGCACATGGAAAAGAAGCTCCAGAACCAAAGCAAGCTAGCTGAAGCATACAAAGCCTTCATGAAGGAATACAGCGACTTAGGGCATATGAAACCTGCCGTAAGCAACAACAAGGTGGAGTGTTACTATCCTCATCACATTGTGGAACGCGCAGAATCACTTTCTACCAAGTATAGAGTCGTGTATAATGCTTCCAGCAAAACATCAACAGGATACTCACTAAACGACTTAATGTACAGGGGCCCAAATTTACAAAAAGATTTACAAACACTATTATTAAAATGGAGGCAATACGAGTTTGTGTTTTGCGCTGACCTAGAAAAAATGTTCCGTCAGATCCTAGTGCATGAAGACGACCAACCCCTTCAAAAAATCATTTGGAGAGACGAAGATGGGACACTACGATCATTTCAACTTACAACAGTTACATACGGAACAAAAAGTGCAAGCTTTTTGGCCATGATGACGCTAAAGAGCCTAGCACGTGACGAGCGGGAAAACTACCCAGAAGCGTCGAAAGTCTTGGAAGAATCATTCTACATGGATGACCTGGTACATGGTGCGCACTCCATAGAACAATCTATAAAAATAATTAACAACATAACAGATCTATTAAAAACAGCAGGATTTAATTTGCGAAAATGGTCTTCAAACAAACAAGAAGTATTGCAACATATACAAAACAACCAAGAAAACCAAAACCTGCTAATAAATTTTAAACAAGATGACATATCAAAAACACTCGGTTTATGTTGGAATCCAGCAGAAGACATTTTTACATTTCAATGTAAAATTGAGAAACAGAAAAACAAACCAACAAAAAGAATTCTCCTATCAGACATTTCCAAGCTATTTGACCCACTAGGCTGGCTTGCACCGCTTAGCACCAAACTCAAAATTTTATTCCAAAAAGTGTGGAAACAAAACGTTCAATGGGATCAAACTATACCAGAAGAGATATACATGGAATGGTCCAAAATACAGGAAGACATTCACCTAATTAATGAATGTAAAATACCCAGATGGCTATTATGTAAACAGAATGACATAATTCAACTGCACGGGTACTGTGACGCATCACTGGAAGCCTACGCCTGTGTAGTATATGCACGGATTAAAGATCAAACAAAACCAATTCTCGTCGCAGCGAAAACAAAAATCGTTTCACACAAGAAACAATTAACACTTCCAAAGCTCGAATTAAGTGGAGCACATCTTCTTTCGAAGCTAATGGCAAAAATAAAAACATCTTTACAACAACATACAGTGGAGACATTTGGCTGGTGTGATTCTAAAATCGTCCTTGGATGGTTGCAAGGTCAACCAAGCCGTTGGAAGCCATTTGTCGCAAATCGCGTACAACAAATAAAGCAGGTGATGCCCGAAGAACAATGGCGCTATGTAAAATCACAAGAGAATCCCGCGGATGCTGCAAGCAGAGGACAAACAGCATCTCAATTAAAAGACAACTCTCTATGGTGGTCAGGGCCGACTTGGTTAGCTGATTTCCAGCCAGAACTTGAACGTTCTCAAAAACCAACATATACTACAACAGAAGAGGAGAAAAAATCATATGCGTCGAATATAGCTCAAAACAATAACAAACATGATATCATATACAATTTATTAGAAAAATATAATTCTTTTACAAAAGTAACACGAATCGTAGCCTACATATTGAGGGCATTTACTTTAAAGCGACAACGCTTACCAAGCTATCTCACATTACAGGAGTTGAGAAAAGCTAAATTGGCTATAATAAAATGTGTACAAAACAACGAATTAGGAGAGGACATTGAACACTTACGTACGCACAATAAAGTTGAAACAAGAAGCAAACTTTTCACATTGTACCCTTTCATAGACAGCAACGATATCCTTCGAGTTGGAGGTCGCCTCGAAGAAGCGCATTTACCTTACGAGATGAAACATCCAAAAATCATTCCCAAGGAATCACGTCTTGCTACATTACTCATAGAACACGCCCACCTGATGACACTTCACGGAGGTGCCAAGCTCACTTCAAGCAAGCTGCGAGAAGAGTACTGGGTGATGGGCGGAAACAATAGAGTCAAACAACAAGTTCGAAAATGCGTCAAGTGCCAAAAAATTGATGGGAAAAAACAATATCAACTGATGGGCGATCTTCCTGCCGCCCGTGTTAACGAAGCAAAACCATTTTTTCACACCGGAGTCGATTACACAGGATTTGTTGACATAAAAACAAGCAAGGCGCGTGGAAGCAGAACGTTGAAAGGTTACGTTGCCGTTTTCATCTGCATGGTCACAAAAGCAGTACACTTAGAGCTTGTAACAGAACTAACAAGCTCAGCATTCCTGGCAGCTCTAAGGAGGATGGCCGCCAGAAAAGGAGCCCCAAAGCATCTATACTCTGATCAAGGAACCAACTTCGTAGGCGCGAACAACATTTTGAAACAACAGTGGAATGAAATTCAAAACACATTCGACGATAACTTCTTAGCAAAAATCGCCGAAATGGAAATCGAGTGGCATTTTAATGCCCCGTCCTGGCCCAGCGCTGGCGGGCTCTGGGAAAGAGCAGTCAGAAGCCTCAAACACCATTTAAAACGGGTAGTGGGTGAACAAAAACTTACTTACGAACAGTACGCAACAGTTTTGGCCCAACTGGAAGCTTGTCTAAATTCCCGCCCACTATGCCCCCTAACCGAAAACATTGATGACCTAAATACACTGACCCCAGCTCACTTCTTACAAGGTAGAGCAGGAGTCACTATAATGGAAACATACGAGGACGCACGCACGAAATGGAATTTGACACAAAAAATATTCAGTGACATTTGGAAAAGGTGGAGGTCTGAGTACTTAAGCCTACTTACAGCAAGACAGAAATGGTGCGATCCTCAGAAAAACCTAGAAATAGGAGATATAGTGGTCATACACGAAGATAATTAGCCGGCAGGAAAATGGGCGCTAGGGCGAGTAATCGACGTGCACGTGGGTCAAGACGGATATGTGAGAGTCGTAACATTAAAAACAGAAAAGGGAATACTCAAAAGACCCATAGTAAAACTATCTCTCTTGCCCCTGGAAAAGTCTAAACCAGAGAATCAACCAGCCGAACAAAATTCCCTGAAGCGATCAAAAACAAAAAAAACAGCCAAACGGGGGTACATGGCAACCATGTTGATGATGCTATTTTATTTCCTCACATTTTTGACAGCTGGAAATTGTGTCAGAATGACACCTATTAACGAGGGTCAAGGGTTGTACTTCGATAAACTAGGAACAATGCAGCTAATTAGAGACGACTGGAAGCTAATTGCGTACTACGACATGAGCCCTTTCTGGGAAGGAGTATCCGCATACAAAAAGTACAACGAACAATTGGAAACTATTTGTAAACAAGTAAGAAGCCTTTCACACTGTGACGTCATCCTTCTACAACTACGGCATTCATACAATGAGCTGCAACATTACAATAAAGTATTATCCAGACATCAGCTGAAACAGCAGACACGCAAGAGACGGGGATTTGTCAACGGTGTCGGGAACCTGGCGAATACTTTATTCGGAGTCTTAGATGACAGATTCGCTCAACAATACCATAAAGATATAAGTCTTATCAGAACAAACGAAAAACACCTCGTCACAATGTGGAAAAATCAAACATCAATCGTAGAAGCCGAATATAACATGCTACTGAGAACGAAAGATACAATACAAAAGCAACACAAATTAATACACCAACATTTACTTTCTTTAGAAAACCACACCACTGCAATAGAGAAAGAAATTACAGCCGCAGAGAGCATATCTCAATTTACAGTCGTGGCCATGGCTGCAAATAATTTATTAAACCACCTTAAAACAATTCAAGACATGTTATTAGAGACCATAACTAACATTTACAATGATAAAATGAACATACATATTATTAGCCCCGAGCAACTACAAAAAGAATTAAACATTATATCCGGTCAGCTTCTAAGCGACCTTACCCTACCAATCGACAATACCTTCGATCTATCTCTATTCGGTCTATCGACAAACAAACCTTCAAAAAATCTACCAAGTATTAAAAGTTAAAGCAAGAATGACTGACCAATATATGATATTTGAGATTCGCATTCCATTAATAACTCGTGATCGTTACGATCTTTATGACATTATTCCGGTCCCGCATAGCTCAGACAGAAATATGATATCCATTATCCCCATAGAAAAATACGTAGCAATGAACCTTCAAAAAGACACATACATGCCATTACAGGAAAAAGATCTCGAAGTTTGTATCTTACGAGACACGTTTACCTATATGTGCCCGCTAAAGGTCCCTATATACAAAATGAACACCGACCAGGATTTGTGTATAAAGGACGAAAAGGAGAATTTAAAATGCAAAACAAGCATAGCCGCGTGCCAGAACAAGTGGATTAGTTTAACCAAGCCAAATTATTACTTATATTTTTGTTGCGATCGGTGTCAGTTTCGAACAATATGCACAGATCGAGTTACGGCACAAACATTGACACGCGCTAACATTATTTATATCGAAGAGAATTGCATTGTAAAAACAGATAACTTTGCAATTCACACGCATATGAATATGCAAAGTAAAGCAGATTTAAAATACAACATACCTACACCAGAAATCGACCCAATAAACCACATATTAAACATTACAGTCGAAAAATTCGAAAACAACAGCTTGAACTTTATGGAAAGAAACGAAGATAAAAACATACAAGAAAAAATAAAAGCGCTAAAAGAAAGTCAACTACCTGACGAAAACAACTATTCTATACATGATGTACACCACTACACTGCCATATACTGCCTTTGGATCACAATGGTCATCATGGCAATTATACTAATTTGGCGGAAAAAACGGTGCCAACGGAGGCTTCTAAGAGCTCCGCCAAACCCAACAAATCCAGAGGAAGCAGCAGCATCGGATAACATTTTCGAGAGACGCCGACCGAATCAGCCGCCGCCGCCGCCGCCGCCGCCCCGAGCGAGCGCGAGCGCGAGTGCAGCCTCCACGCCGTGCAGTGCACGTCGCACCAGCACCGGTGACACAACCTTTAGGGATGATAAGTGTAGTGTGAGTGCGCGAAATCGCGCGAAAAGTGTCAGTGAAGGAGAAATAAATAGTGCGCGAGTGCTAACATGTCATACACGCGAGATGAGTGGAACGAAACATATGGACAGGGGAAGCTCCCCAATTTTAAAAAACATATCATTTAATGAATAACATTCTAGTTTTAAAACGATTGTACAATCACCTTGTATCATTATTTTAACATTCTCATCTCATCTTATCGTTTGCCCCCCGCAAGATGTTCGGTGCATTGCACCTTCAACACGTTTATAGCCTCGTGCGGCGCGTGCATGCGCTGTCAGCAAAACACGCGTAAAGCAACAATTTACTTTAACCCATTTTTAGTGTACCTTTAGGTTCCATCGCGGCCGGGGGCATTCATTTAACATTCATAACATTAACATTCATATAATAACAATTAATAAACATTTTCGCTACTTTCTTTCTGACTTTTAACACTCAACGCGAACCCGAACCCGCACATGCTCCCTAGCATGCAACAGCAAACATTAGCCCAAATAAAGAAACTACATGACACGGCGACGGAGTGCCTGCATGCAGTTAAAAATTTAGGGGTAAACATTAGTACGTGGGATCCATTGATAGTTTATATTTTAACTCAAAAGCTCGACTCTGAAACACATAAAGACTACATAGAGTCATTGAAAAACTCAAGGGAATTACCGGTACTGAAAGACTTCTTTGATTTCTTAGAAGGAAAGTTTACAAGTCTCGAAACATCTCGGCGAAAGCAGGAACCCCCAATCAACAGAGTGAACTCTCAACAGTCATCGACTTCTAACAACATGAAGAAACCTATTCAATCATACAATAATCGTCCGTATTACAACAGCAATAGTGGAGCCAGCAAAAGCAATGTAACTATTGCCAAAACGATGCACGTTTCAAGTATCAAATGTCCGTTGTGCAAGTTTCCACACGGAATATACAGTTGTCGACAATTTCTGCAAATGCCAATGGAAAAACGATTCCAAACGGTCAATAAACTCGCGTTATGCATAAATTGCTTATTTAGTCATAATGGAAATGCTTGCAATTCCAATAAAACATGTCAGAAATGCTCAGGTCAACATAACACATTATTACACGAGGCGTGTGTAAAAAGTGCAACTACAGCGACTCAGTCATCGACCTCAACATATGCAACGAATGCAATTACTTCGAATAAACAGATGGAATACGTAACAAACATTTCACAGACTTCATTCTGTGAAACTTTACTAGCTACCGCCATACTGAAAGTGCAGGCAGCGGATGGCACATATCACACATTTCGGGCCCTGGTAGACCCAGGAAGCCAAATTTCACTTATAACAGAACGGGCCGCTCAGATACTTAACTTAAAACGAGATAAGTGTTCTGGCGTCATCTATGGATTAGGAGAGAAAGAAAACGACTGTAAGGGCAAACTGAAAATACAATGTAAGTCGATGTACAATGATTTCACATTTAATGCGAAAGTTTTTATCATGAACAAAGTTGTGAAATGCCTACCGGGCGAAACATTCTCAAAGCCTTCGTGGTCCATGATACGGAATCTTAACTTGGCCGACCCAGACTTCAACGTTAGTCGTCCAGTAGATCTGCTTCTAGGATCAGTTATAAACGCTCAGATAATCTTAGATGGTAAAATAAGGGGTGAAAATGAGTTGCAGCCTCTCGCGCAAGAGAGCCAACTCGGATGGCTTTTAAGCGGAAACGACGAAGAAGAACTAGAAACCTACCATTGTAACATAATCATAAACAACTTAGAAGAGATACAACAGTTTTGGGAAGTGGAAGACATAACAGAAGAAGGCAATCTGTCACAGGAAGATTTGGAATGCATAAAACACTTTGAAGAAAACACAAAGAGAACAGTGGACGACAGATACGAAGTGCGCATTCCCATGAAACCAAACTTTCAAGAAAAGTTAGGCGACTCTAAAACAAAAGCGATAGCTCAATTCAAGCACATGGAAAAGAAGCTCCAGAACCAAAGCAAGCTAGCTGAAGCATACAAAGCCTTCATGAAGGAATACAGCGACTTAGGGCATATGAAACCTGCCGTAAGCAACAACAAGGTGGAGTGTTACTATCCTCATCACATTGTGGAACGCGCAGAATCACTTTCTACCAAGTATAGAGTCGTGTATAATGCTTCCAGCAAAACATCAACAGGATACTCACTAAACGACTTAATGTACAGGGGCCCAAATTTACAAAAAGATTTACAAACACTATTATTAAAATGGAGGCAATACGAGTTTGTGTTTTGCGCTGACCTAGAAAAAATGTTCCGTCAGATCCTAGTGCATGAAGACGACCAACCCCTTCAAAAAATCATTTGGAGAGACGAAGATGGGACACTACGATCATTTCAACTTACAACAGTTACATACGGAACAAAAAGTGCAAGCTTTTTGGCCATGATGACGCTAAAGAGCCTAGCACGTGACGAGCGGGAAAACTACCCAGAAGCGTCGAAAGTCTTGGAAGAATCATTCTACATGGATGACCTGGTACATGGTGCGCACTCCATAGAACAATCTATAAAAATAATTAACAACATAACAGATCTATTAAAAACAGCAGGATTTAATTTGCGAAAATGGTCTTCAAACAAACAAGAAGTATTGCAACATATACAAAACAACCAAGAAAACCAAAACCTGCTAATAAATTTTAAACAAGATGACATATCAAAAACACTCGGTTTATGTTGGAATCCAGCAGAAGACATTTTTACATTTCAATGTAAAATTGAGAAACAGAAAAACAAACCAACAAAAAGAATTCTCCTATCAGACATTTCCAAGCTATTTGACCCACTAGGCTGGCTTGCACCGCTTAGCACCAAACTCAAAATTTTATTCCAAAAAGTGTGGAAACAAAACGTTCAATGGGATCAAACTATACCAGAAGAGATATACATGGAATGGTCCAAAATACAGGAAGACATTCACCTAATTAATGAATGTAAAATACCCAGATGGCTATTATGTAAACAGAATGACATAATTCAACTGCACGGGTACTGTGACGCATCACTGGAAGCCTACGCCTGTGTAGTATATGCACGGATTAAAGATCAAACAAAACCAATTCTCGTCGCAGCGAAAACAAAAATCGTTTCACACAAGAAACAATTAACACTTCCAAAGCTCGAATTAAGTGGAGCACATCTTCTTTCGAAGCTAATGGCAAAAATAAAAACATCTTTACAACAACATACAGTGGAGACATTTGGCTGGTGTGATTCTAAAATCGTCCTTGGATGGTTGCAAGGTCAACCAAGCCGTTGGAAGCCATTTGTCGCAAATCGCGTACAACAAATAAAGCAGGTGATGCCCGAAGAACAATGGCGCTATGTAAAATCACAAGAGAATCCCGCGGATGCTGCAAGCAGAGGACAAACAGCATCTCAATTAAAAGACAACTCTCTATGGTGGTCAGGGCCGACTTGGTTAGCTGATTTCCAGCCAGAACTTGAACGTTCTCAAAAACCAACATATACTACAACAGAAGAGGAGAAAAAATCATATGCGTCGAATATAGCTCAAAACAATAACAAACATGATATCATATACAATTTATTAGAAAAATATAATTCTTTTACAAAAGTAACACGAATCGTAGCCTACATATTGAGGGCATTTACTTTAAAGCGACAACGCTTACCAAGCTATCTCACATTACAGGAGTTGAGAAAAGCTAAATTGGCTATAATAAAATGTGTACAAAACAACGAATTAGGAGAGGACATTGAACACTTACGTACGCACAATAAAGTTGAAACAAGAAGCAAACTTTTCACATTGTACCCTTTCATAGACAGCAACGATATCCTTCGAGTTGGAGGTCGCCTCGAAGAAGCGCATTTACCTTACGAGATGAAACATCCAAAAATCATTCCCAAGGAATCACGTCTTGCTACATTACTCATAGAACACGCCCACCTGATGACACTTCACGGAGGTGCCAAGCTCACTTCAAGCAAGCTGCGAGAAGAGTACTGGGTGATGGGCGGAAACAATAGAGTCAAACAACAAGTTCGAAAATGCGTCAAGTGCCAAAAAATTGATGGGAAAAAACAATATCAACTGATGGGCGATCTTCCTGCCGCCCGTGTTAACGAAGCAAAACCATTTTTTCACACCGGAGTCGATTACACAGGATTTGTTGACATAAAAACAAGCAAGGCGCGTGGAAGCAGAACGTTGAAAGGTTACGTTGCCGTTTTCATCTGCATGGTCACAAAAGCAGTACACTTAGAGCTTGTAACAGAACTAACAAGCTCAGCATTCCTGGCAGCTCTAAGGAGGATGGCCGCCAGAAAAGGAGCCCCAAAGCATCTATACTCTGATCAAGGAACCAACTTCGTAGGCGCGAACAACATTTTGAAACAACAGTGGAATGAAATTCAAAACACATTCGACGATAACTTCTTAGCAAAAATCGCCGAAATGGAAATCGAGTGGCATTTTAATGCCCCGTCCTGGCCCAGCGCTGGCGGGCTCTGGGAAAGAGCAGTCAGAAGCCTCAAACACCATTTAAAACGGGTAGTGGGTGAACAAAAACTTACTTACGAACAGTACGCAACAGTTTTGGCCCAACTGGAAGCTTGTCTAAATTCCCGCCCACTATGCCCCCTAACCGAAAACATTGATGACCTAAATACACTGACCCCAGCTCACTTCTTACAAGGTAGAGCAGGAGTCACTATAATGGAAACATACGAGGACGCACGCACGAAATGGAATTTGACACAAAAAATATTCAGTGACATTTGGAAAAGGTGGAGGTCTGAGTACTTAAGCCTACTTACAGCAAGACAGAAATGGTGCGATCCTCAGAAAAACCTAGAAATAGGAGATATAGTGGTCATACACGAAGATAATTTGCCGGCAGGAAAATGGGCGCTAGGGCGAGTAATCGACGTGCACGTGGGTCAAGACGGATATGTGAGAGTCGTAACATTAAAAACAGAAAAGGGAATACTCAAAAGACCCATAGTAAAACTATCTCTCTTGCCCCTGGAAAAGTCTAAACCAGAGAATCAACCAGCCGAACAAAATTCCCTGAAGCGATCAAAAACAAAAAAAACAGCCAAACGGGGGTACATGGCAACCATGTTGATGATGCTATTTTATTTCCTCACATTTTTGACAGCTGGAAATTGTGTCAGAATGACACCTATTAACGAGGGTCAAGGGTTGTACTTCGATAAACTAGGAACAATGCAGCTAATTAGAGACGACTGGAAGCTAATTGCGTACTACGACATGAGCCCTTTCTGGGAAGGAGTATCCGCATACAAAAAGTACAACGAACAATTGGAAACTATTTGTAAACAAGTAAGAAGCCTTTCACACTGTGACGTCATCCTTCTACAACTACGGCATTCATACAATGAGCTGCAACATTACAATAAAGTATTATCCAGACATCAGCTGAAACAGCAGACACGCAAGAGACGGGGATTTGTCAACGGTGTCGGGAACCTGGCGAATACTTTATTCGGAGTCTTAGATGACAGATTCGCTCAACAATATCAAAAAGATATAAGTCTTATCAGAACAAACGAAAAACACCTCGTCACAATGTGGAAAAATCAAACATCAGTCGTAGAAGCCGAATATAACATGCTCCTGAGAACGAAAGATGCGATACAAAAGCAACACAAATTAATACACCAACATTTACTTTCTTTAGAAAACCACACCACTGCAATAGAGAAAGAAATTACAGCCGCAGAGAGCATATCTCAATTTACAGTCGTGGCCATGGCTGCAAATAATTTATTAAACCACCTTAAAACAATTCAAGACATGTTATTAGAGACCATAACTAACATTTACAATGATAAAATGAACATACATATTATTAGCCCCGAGCAACTACAAAAAGAATTAAACATTATATCCGGTCAGCTTCTAAGCGACCTTACCCTACCAATCGACAATACACAAACAAACCTTCAAAAAATCTACCAAGTATTAAAAGTTAAAGCAAGAATGACTGACCAATATATGATATTTGAGATTCGCATTCCATTAATAACTCGTGATCGTTACGATCTTTATGACATTATTCCGGTCCCGCATAGCTCAGACAGAAATATGATATCCATTATCCCCATAGAAAAATACGTAGCAATGAACCTTCAAAAAGACATATACATGCCATTACAGGAAAAAGATCTCGAAGTTTGTATCATACGAGACACGTTTACCTATATGTGCCCGCTAAAGGTCCCTATATACAAAATGAACACCGACCAGGATTTGTGTATAAAGGACGAAAAGGAGAATTTAAAATGCAAAACAAGCATAGCCGCGTGCCAGAACAAGTGGATTAGTTTAACCAAGCCAAATTATTACTTATATTTTTGTTGCGATCGGTGTCAGTTTCGAACAATATGCACAGATCGAGTTACAGCACAAACATTGACACGCGCTAACATTATTTATATCGAAGAGAATTGCATTGTAAAAACAGATAACTTTGCAATTCACACGCATATGAATATGCAAAGTAAAGCAGATTTAAAATACAACATACCTACACCGGAAATCGACCCAATAAACCACATATTAAACATTACAGTCGAAAAATTCGAAAACAACAGCTTGAACTTTATGGAAAGAAACGAAGATAAAAACATACAAGAAAAAATAAAAGCGCTAAAAGAAAGTCAACTACCTGACGAAAACAACTATTCTATACATGATGTACACCACTACACTGCCATATACTGCCTTTGGATCACAATGGTCATCATGGCAATTATAATAATTTGGCGGAAAAAACGGTGCCAACGGAGGCTTCTAAGAGCTCCGCCAAACCCAACAAATCCAGAGGAACCAGCAGCATCGGATAACATTTTCGAGAGACGCCGACCGAATCAGCCGCCGCCGCCGCCGCCCCGAGCGAGCGCGAGCGCGAGTGCAGCCTCCACGCCGTGCAGTGCACGTCGCACCAGCACCGGTGACACAACCTTTAGGGATGATAAGTGTAGTGTTAGTGCGCGAAATCGCGCGAAAAGTGTCAGTGAAGGAGAAATAAATAGTGCGCGAGTGCTAACATGTCATACACGCGAGATGAGTGGAACGAAACATATGGACAGGGGAAGCTCCCCAATTTTAAGAAACATATCATTTAATGAATAACATTCTAGTTTTAAAACGATTGTACAATCACCTTGTATCATTATTTTAACATTCTCATCTCATCTTATCGTTTGCCCCCCGCAAGATGTTCGGTGCATTGCACCTTCAACACGTTTATAGCCTCGTGCGGCGCGTGCATGCGCTGTCAGCAAAACACGCGTAAAGCAACAATTTACTTTAACCCATTTTTAGTGTACCTTTAGGTTCCATCGCGGCCGGGGGCATTCATTTAACATTCATAACATTAACATTCATATAATAACAATTAATAAACATTTTCGCTACTTTCTTTCTGACTTTTAACACTCAACGCGAACCCGAACCCGCACATGGTTGAATCGAGAATGTTGATTTGTTTTAAATTGTATATTTTAAATCCATCTATGCCTTCTTTTAATTATGGCTTCCATCAAACTTTTTATGATTTTGCCAATATCAAGTGAGTTGATTAGATTTTGCAAACTGTTATCCCAAATCGACCAGAATGGTCACTTTTGTTTCATCACAACAACAAACATTGATTTATCCACCTTCTCATTTTCAGGGCCGAAGAAGCAGTGTCCCGTTGCCAGAACTCACCGTCAGCAGACATACGGCCGCCTTCAAGGGAGCATTCGCTGCTACTGTGCTGCTTTAGGGACCTGTGTAACCATGAGGACAGCCCGCTGGCTCGGGCCAGACTCAATCTGACCCATGACTCAGGTAAATATCGTCAAGAACATTGCCTCTTTATCACGAGTTCCCTAAATTTTGAGGATCGCTATGTAGGCTTCTGTCCCTTGCCAAGTGTACAACTATGGATTCGCGCAGGTACAGTAATTTAGGCATACTATCTAGCGGTAGCGTTCACGTTACACAGGTCTAACTACATTGGTCTCGTACATTGTCTAATAACAGCGTCATATAGCCAGTATCCACATCCATAACTATAAATATAGTTGCAATCGATGAGGAATCGCTAATGTAACGAAATATTTATTTTGGCTGAAGAAAGGTTGGTGTTGCTTTTTGCCCTGATATTTCTATAGTGTCAGGAAACAAAATATGTTTTACAGTTCCACTACATAAGCTATATACTATAGAGACTATAAGAGTTCAATTCATGTATTACCCGAGAACATGACCGTGATCGAGAGATCACATTACAAATCTTTATTGCGGAATTCTGGGTCCTCAGAAATCCAAAAATCTGTTGTTTATGCTCATAATCCTGTGACCAATGAGATTTTATCTCTCCCGTATAACAAATGACGTAACCCGACAATTGACTCAGACATCACTTCATCAGTTTACATAAGACACAACACAACAATATCTTTGTTCTTGGAAACTGGAACTTCTCCGATATATTGGAACCGCGAATTGTTTTCGTTCAGATTCTATAGATAACTGTATAGGTACATCCTTTGTCATAATATTTTGGTTGAATAGCTTGTGATGGGGTAAAGTAATAGCTAAATGCTTGTTCCATGCGATCATTAAAGTCTTAACTCTTATGTAATCTCATTAGGATTTTGGAAGATTTATAGTATTCAGTTAGTTGGGTAATTTGTTATTCGGATAAAACTATGAGCCAAAGACAGATTGTTATTTGTAATATTTAGTCAAAAAAGAGATTTCAACTTCGCCACTTTTATCAGCTCTCGTCATTCACAATATCAAAATCCTAAAAAAAATTAGGATTTTTTAATGATAGTCAATCATAATTTCAAGACTTGGCCTTTTTATGACTTGAAGTAGTCCGCAGTTGTTGACCACATGAATAATATCAATAAATGAATATCAAGCGGCGCGCCTCGGCACACAAGGCACCATTGAAACCCGGCTTCCTATAATTACGCCTGCGTACACGCATGCTAGCATAATTGCCCCTTGCTCTATTCACTAAACATTTTGTACTCGATTTTAGTGTCTAGTAGTAGTAATTTCAGACGAAGTGTAATTCTTATTGCGTTTTGTTCCGTTCTTGTTTCTTCTATTCCGCCTTTCTTTATTGTTTTTTTTTGTTACTTATGGCGCCTTATAGTAAAATAATCACATATCAATTGAAGCAAACCAGATAAACTTAAAATATGTAATTACTTACATTAAACATTACAGGTAAACATATAAGGAAAATGTCCTAGTTCTTGGCAAATATCGTATAGATCGATGATACCCTGCACCACCTCTATTTATTTACAAAGTCTTAAGTTTATTAAAGATTACTTGTACTGGGATAGTGACGGCAATTTGGATGTCTACCTTAGGTACAGAATGCATTTTAAGAGGGGGAATTGAAATTGTAGCTATCGGGTTACATCTCCTCTCTGTGCATCGCAGGTCAGACTATGCTGGTTAGAATGTGGCTATGCGCTCAGCGAGTGTAATTAATATTAGCGTATGCGGGGCGGTATCATGGAATTAGAGGGTGGATGTTTTAGTAATTTCATAGTCAGCTGGCCGCGTTATTGTTCAACAATGTAGTCGTACGGACACATGTCTTGAACAAAATGTAGAGAACATTGCAGCAGCATATCCAATTATACATAATAGGTTAACTGTGGATATGTTCACTCTTTATTAATATATGGCGTTCCGCTCTGGGGTAATTTGTAGTATACATTTTCCTTTTTCGTAAACGTTTATCGTACCTGTAGCGGCGCGACAGTGTCTTGTCCGCGAGATAGACTAGATACCCTTCCTTCTCTAAAACGCGGGTAGTCTATCTCGCGCGCGAGGTACTGTCGCTTCTGTGCTTTTGGCTTTATTGGTCATTTTGAGTTTGTTACAAAGTGACATGAGCCTAAACTTTTTTTTTTCAACAAAGCCTTGCTATTTATTTATATGAACCGTACGTTTTATGAAATATCGCAATCAAACTATGTAGGTAAAGATAAACATTGCTACTTAAAGTAGATCAATTAAATTTTTCAATTTAAAATGTTTGCAAATTATCTGCCGATCGTAATTATTGATTCTGAGGCAATTATAATTGATCTGTAATGACAGAACGATCAGTCCGAAGTCGTGTTTTTGTGTTCGGTGTAATTATTATAATTGCGACATCGAATCCAAAATATGGGATAATTCGATGCATCCTTGCATGTTAGGGAGCGACTGGGTTTCCGTATTATGTTACCTACACAGCAAATCCAACTTTCCAACACTTTACCCATGAAATACTTTCACATTATACCTTCAAGTATGGCAGCAGCTATGTCTTGTTTCCCTTTTCCATGTTTGACCCAGGAGAAGATTCTACCGTACAAGCCACTCATAATTTTTCATGATCTATCCGATATAATGTTGGTATTATGTGTCATTATTGTTCTCGCAACTTCTGCTATGTATACATAAGAAACACAGTAGCGGTAGTATAGGGCACTGCACATAAAACAGTAGCATGGATGGGCCTATAACAAGAATCGTTATCACCCGGCAAAATGTGAAGCAAAATATACCACATCCTTACTTGTCGATAAGGCAATACAGGCATAAATTAACAATCGAAAATCGACCTTATAGACAATCGATAAAGCACCTTTCGTTCGTAACGGTAACAATATGCTTGCAACTGTTTTCGAAGAAACCGCATCCTATAGACGAATTTAAAAGTAAGCGAATTGTCGTATCTCGTATCTTAGCAGCGTTCTACTTGGAACTGACGAGCTAACGCCGATGAAAAATGAAATCTAAAGCTTTACGTACAAAGTTGATTTTAAAATGGTTAGCAAAGAATTTTAGATCGATCGGATAAGTGTAGACAATTGCATTCTTTATGACAATTGATACGTTCATTGTTCGATACGAACGATAGGTAATTAAAGATGTTCTTTCGTGGTCCACTTTCTATCTGATCATGAGTGCTACTTACGTTAGGTTTTAAGTATGATTCAATTATTTTGAGTCGTATTGTAAAGATTGTTTTTCGAACAATTGCGCAAAGAATTAATAGCAGGAAATTGTCGATAACACAAGTGACTATAAATTTTATCGCCGATACTATGAAGTTTTAAACACCAACGTCACCTCACCTCCCCGTCAGTATCCTTACCTAACAAGTTTTCGTTTTTTTGACAGACATACGACATATCCCGCATTTCCGCGTACCATACAGTACATCCATCAACTTCACCCTGTAAATTGTGCATTTAATTAAACACTAATGAAGTCATAACACTCATTAGAAACAGTAGCGCATCATACCATATTAGATCGAGATCAATTATTATCTATCCATATTAGATCAATAATCCGGTCCACGGTATAAAACATGAAACAACGTTCCGCTAGTAACTACCCGGTTTGGACCTGGTTTTCAAACAAATATTTATAGGCAATTAGTCTTAGATAAGGAAGTTACAATAGTAATATGCTTAGGTATACAAGTTTTGCAGTAGGTATACAGTAGATCAGAAGCAATACTTAGTATTACCCTTCCAAAATTCCATTCCATGGCAGATACGTAGATAGACGATTTTTAACGAAATGTCTCATCTGATACTATAACAGTAGACTATACGTGTCGTAATTTGGTTTAGGCGTAGTTATGGTAGCTATTACACATATTTGGTAGGTAGAAAGTACACAGGAGGTCTGCTGTATGAAATTGATATTTGACAATTTTAAGAAAAGAACTTTCCGTTGTTCCTTGACGCATTGTGCGATTTCTTTCAGCTCTGCGGTGTACGTTTACGTTTTGTCAATAATAACCGGGATTTATAGGCCCGTGAAATCCAAGGAGATACAAATAATTATTATTTATTTCGAACATCAGTCCATAGCTTAGCTATTACAACATTTACAATACCTTAAATTAAACTAAAACTAATACTTAAATAACTAATTTAGCCGTTCTATCTATTGTCCATGTGCATCGCGTTCCACTTTTTGACTATTGGATAATCCAAACTGTCAACAACAGACAGATTTTATATTGCGAAAACTTTGAGATGACCCCAACATCCTAACGCCGGCAAAATAAGTATTTACCGATCACTCACGATGGTCACTCACGTCCTGGTAAACTCATTTTTAAAGGAGTCGACAGACACTATTGTTTCAAAAATTAATAGGTATTTCTGTCCACTTATAAAACGCATTAGATGTTGCATTTGCTAACTGAAGCGATAATCGCACGTGCTCATTTGCGATTGCAAAGCGCTTTGTAAATCGCTTTGATCGTCCCCTATTATTCATTATCCCTTTTGTTCGTTATCGCTGAACACCGGACTCGTGCGCAAGTGCGCAATAATCGCTCTTTATGGCGCAAGTGTTTGGTGTAGGGTAAAATACACATTGATTGGTATTCAAAATACCTAACCAATCTTTTTCAGTAGATACCTACAAGATTTTCTCTAGTAATGCTTTAAAATAATTAGAGTCTATATTTATGTTAATTAGCGAACCGACGTCACATCGTCTTTAAAAAAACTCGAGAATTTTATAGGTTATGATTTAACCTAACAAAGAGTAGACTTTAGTATTTTTCGTTTAGAAATTCTTATTGTCTCATATACATTTACCCTGTATATCTGTGTGTGTGTGTAGCAGTGTAGCATAAGTTAAGAACATAGTCCTTATTGTTGGTTATTGCATAACATTATGATATAATATAGGTATGGAAAGCTTGAATTAGACTTGTTGAAATTATCCCTGACTAATTAAGAATGTATCAATTAACCGAATCTGTCTTTCATTCCAGAAGGCAACACAATAGCCAGCGACTGCGGCGCCAGCTACAACAGCGAAGTGTGGTTCAAAGCGGCCACCATAGCAGTACCAGTGTGTGGCGCCATCATTCTGTTCCTGCTGGTGGCGGTGGCCGTGCGGTTACTCAAGGCGGATGCCTTGCTACATGCGGATAGGAAGCTCAGGTACCTATAAATCTAGTTCTGAAGACAAAACAATAGTCAGTGACTGCGGCGCCAGCTACACAAGCGAAGTGTGGTTCAGTTTGTTACGCCATCATCTTGTTCCTGCTGGGGGAATTGGCCGTGCGTTTGCTGAAGGCGGATGCCTTCTTACATGCGGGTAGGAAACTCAGGTACCTATAAATCGACGAAATTCGATCTCAGCGATGAATATTTTATTGAAGGGCACGGTACGCTAGCACGCAACCTTCCGCTTCAATTGTTTAATAAACCTTGCAGGAGCGCTAATCGTCAATTAAATAAGAACATTTAAATTCGCGTCAGCTTCATGCATTCTGTTATTTCTAGATTAACTAAGAAAGCTAGTAATGTTCAGAAATGTTTGGTTACCTTATCCGTAAACACTTACCGATCATAGTTTAGAATCATGAAGTAAGTATCTTGGAATAAAATAGTAACCTTTGCCTGCGACTTTTTCTTCGTAAAAGTAACTAAATTTAACAAGAAGTCATGTTTTATGTAGCCGGCATTCGCCCACTGCTGAATGCCCATTATAATCTCTTTATTACGCCCCTCTCCTCTCTTGAAGCAATCGAATTGTCATATTTCCGGTATATGTAAAGTAACATTGCATTATCACCTTTCAGAGGCGGCTACTCGTGCCCGCTGGCGCAGCCCTCGGAGGACGTGAAGAAGGTGTGGGTGGGCGCGGGCGCGGGCGGGGGCGCGCCGCTGCTGCTGGCGCCGGGCGGGGGCCGCCTCGTGGCCGTGGAGCGCGCCATGCTGCGGGACGGCCCCGCCGCGCCCCTCTGTGATATACAGCGGTAGGCTGCCGATGTCCGTACACCTGTCCTTAGGAACGAGACCGTACGCACTAAAGGGCTCTTCTAACTTTTTGCGCTGAGTGCCATGGCCAGGTCTCCGCTTTTGCGGGCCGTATTGTACGCAATTTTGCGGGGCGGACTGATAAGTTCGCGAGTTGTAGTTTGGAGAACCCTCCACTGAACTGGCTATCGGGGCATATTAGTGTCTCGCACCCTTATTAAGCTGTTGTTTATGTCTTAGATACTTACTGATATTTCGATTGGCTGATTTACACCCTAATCTTGTTTTGTACCAGTTTTGCACTAAAATGTCAGATCGGTTGGACAAATTTAAATAATCGAATTGTGTAATTTTCCATAAAAACTTTTCTTTAGTGTGCAATGTGCATAAATAATCGAACTGTCATATTTTCGGGATATCAAAACCGTAAAAATGTGTGAGCTTTACGACCCCGGCTGCCACTATGGTTGACTACGAGTGTATGTTGCCCAGCCAGGTTGTTTAAAAAAAAAGCAACGGTAGGAGTGGTTCCTTTTATAAATTGCAAGTGCTTACAAGGTCATAAAGGTCATAATCTGAAGTGTCGGATTTATGGAATAAGAGGAGCCCATCTCTGGGTCGCGCTGTTGTATTGGATTATGGTCTGAGTGGATGTGGAAATGTTTATCTTAAATACTTCGTTTTTCTTTAATCAGCCAATGTAAATAACTGTTTCGATGCTTAGTCCACTGCTTTTCCTAATATTTTTTTATATTAAAAGTAAAATGGAAAAATGTGCACCTCCGGCAAGACTCGAACTTGCGACTATTGGAACACCGGTACAATCGCTATCGCTACTTCCAATGCTCGCAAGTTCGAGTCTTGCCGGAGGTGTACAATTTTCCATTTTTCCTTTAATATAAATATTCGTAGTATCGCTCATAGACTCTTCTACTTGATAAAAAAAAATGTTTTACTAATATTGTCTCGCCAACATAAGAGCAATGGCGACTACAGCGTTTAAATCCCTTTCGGTACACGGAGAAGCATGTGTTCTGATTTAAAGATGAATAAAATTGCAAAGGGCATTTGGTACCTGTAAGACACATTGACTAATTTACAAGCACCTGTATATCTTAATATTCATATCAAATCATCTTCAAATCTAGGGTTGCAGGAACGATTTCCTATCCACACAAATTGATCTCAAAAAAATGTATACACTTCTCTTGTCAGTGACAGCGTGGCCCGATGACATACCAAAACAATTGTGTATATATCTTGTATCGTTTATATATGCGCTTTGTGTTCCTTTAATATAGTGTATATGTACCCTTTTTAGGTTTAATTGAACCATCCAGGCCTGTTAGTCACTGATTCTTAGATTTTTACTTATTTATTTGGATTATAATTTCTTGGTACATTTCCATAAGTTGTTTTATCTATTTTAAGGCTTGATAATGTAGTTTAGATACTGTTTTCTTTAATTTATTAATACTTTAGTAAATTTTAAAATACGAGTACCTATATTATCTTCTTCCTCGCGTTGTGGCATTTTGCCATTTTAAAATATATTATAATTTTATTTAAAAAAAATAAGTATGCCCCATTTATACGATATTTAGGTAAAGTGTAGTTTAATAGAAATGGCAAACCAATTTACTTTCATTTCTTCGTAATATCACACTTTTTGTGGACAATCATGATTTTATCTACATATTATATACTTAAATCTTTTATTTATATCAATCAATAGTCAAAGTTAATGTTAATTATTAATATTACAATGAAAACAACCATCGTAAAACTTTAAGGTTATACGTTATTCTAATAAAATCTGTCATATTTGTTTCGATTATTTGCCATTTCTAACTTCTAACTCCGCTTTACTTACTATTCTTACGTCAAAGTAAATGTTGAAATCTTATCTTTCTTATGTACTGACTGGCCAGATGGTTCTTATGTATTATCGACTGACTTTCCTTAAGATATATGTAAAGCGTGAAGTATGTATTCGGTTATCGATAATAGACAATCTACATGTTCAATGCAATTCAATTTCTGGTTTGATTTTCGGAAATATTTTAATAACTTCTAACAGAGAGTCTGGAGTTGCAGGAGTACATAGGCTACGGAGACTGCTTACCATCAGGCGGGCCGTATGCTTGTTTGCCATCGACGTAGTATAAAAAAAAGGTAAATATACCTGTATATGTCATATATTTTGCTTTAAGATCTATATACAAATGAAAATTGATCTTATTGACATCATTTAAATTCAAGGAATATTGTTCAAACCAATTTTTTAGTTTTATTTAAATATTTCCGTAAATTGATTTATATTCTTATCTAGTTTTTCCCATATATATAGTCGAAAAAATATTCTTAGACCTACATTGTATACATACTTTTGCATGCATTTCCTTTCCCATGTACATGACTGTATTGTATAATGTGTAAATATAGTATATGTTAAGTTGTTACCTGTTACCTATATTATAATCACAATGAATTATGTAAGGTGTTTCTGAGAGTTAAATCCATTTGGAGTTTGCTAGTCTTTATTTATCTGATTTTTGCATTGATATGCGATTTTATACTATAAATTAACTCCCGATGGATTTTGCTTGTGGTCGAATAAATGCAATACCTTTTAGGTTTAAAAGCACACATTATTTAAGTCCAGTGTGAATTTAAATTTATATTTTTAAGAATTATTGTGCATATTTAATTGTAAATAAAATTGATGTTTGTGATTTTTTTAAGGATTATTTTAACACATGACACAATTATAAAAATAATATAACACTCTTGCCACATTGGCGACGGTCAATACAGTGACATTTAAAAAAAAAAATTGTTCCAAACCGAAGGGTAAAAAAAATATTGGCTTGTATAGATAAAAAATGTATGACATTCAAACAGGAAACTGTTAAATAAATAAAATAACTATTAAAATCAAATTTGTTTTTTTGCGGGTTAAATTGTAATTATAGTCTGTCAAACCATTTCCGTCATTAGAAAAAAAGCGGCAAATATAAAAAATAGGAATTTAAAAAAGGAGATATTCTATTGAAAAAGTTGTTAGACTGGCTTTAGTACAGTCAAGGTATTAAATATCGACACGGACAAAGTGCCAAAAATATGTATACACGACCTTAATGCCTATAATTTAAGGCAGTGTATACATATATTTAGCACTATCCGTGTGTATATTTAATACCTTGTCTGTACATATGTGTGTATTATTCGGTTGTAATAACAGAGTGACCTATTTCGATGTTAATCCATTTTCAACCGTATTCATATCAGTTTAAGGTTACGTTTTGTCCGAATATTGTTGAGTTAGGTCCATTTAAACGTGTGATATTTCTTCGACCATACACAGAATAATACCAGATGCTTCCCAAGGTGCCTTACTGTAACTGTAGTCATACATTATGTAGGTGCAATTATAATACTCCGTAAGCCTACGATCTTATGTAAATATAATAATTATAATGAATTGTGTAAAGTTAATAAAAAAGAAATTATTTTATTACTGGATTCTGTGGTTTCATTTATATATTCCTAAGACAGAAAATGATAGCCTAAAATGCATAAAACGTCGGGGGTTATGGTTACTGGTGTTAAACCACCATAACCTTGGTATGAGAACGTGCCGACAATAGGCAGATTTAACCTGTTAATTTCATATAGAACAGTATTAATAGTTCAGCTAGTAAATTAAATTATAACACAGCTTCTAAAGTCAGACCACGCTAGGATTTCATGCCAAGTGCTACGTCAAGTATGGAGCTCAGGGTTGCCATACGTACTGTCACCGTATCTAAGTATCGCGTCCCACATTTTGCATTAACTTACTTGACTTAAAGTCCTACGTCCCCTAGGTGGGGCAGAGGGCGTCCACAGTGCGCCGTCATCTCGTTCTGTCTTGGGCTGCGTGCTGCGCCTCAGGCCATGATAGCCCGATTGCTGTCAACTCGGATGCCACTGAGCGCCGCCAGGACTGTTTGGGACGGCCTGATCCTCTATTGCCTTGCGGGGTCCATTCTAGGGCTTGCCTAGGGATGTGGTCGGGATCCCTTCTAAGAGTGTGACCGATCCAGGTCCACTTGCGGTGCACGATCTGGTAACCGATCGGAGTTTCGCGGCAGGTATCTAATAGGCGTTCATTATTTTGCATCACCGCTGCAGAATATCTGTATAATGGTCACAATCATCTCTGTTTAACCACCTTGTTTCCTCAGCTATGTGAATACGTATTTGGAAACCCCCTCCCCCTGTAACGTCGTTACGACCCCATTTTCCCGTATCGGTTCCGAATAATTATGGCAATAGGGCCTTGTGCTGCCAAGGCCAGTTCTTAGAGAATTAATAATTTCATGATGTGGCAATATTATGAAATGGTCGTTTAGCCACAGCAACCAAACCTAATCTAATCATTGTCATGAAGTGATCAATTCTAAGATGGCATATCATTTAATTATCAAAATCTATGATCTGGCCACACATTGTTACTGCCAAATTTGGGCAAAGTTAACGTGGGCAGAGCCTACTTTTCTGAAACTTTATTTTCTATATTAGGTTTTATACCGCGGTTTGGCAACTTTAATAGTTAGACCAAGCTAAGTTGGCAGCGATTTTGATAGCCCAGACTGTGCAAGTGCTATTTAAACGTAATTTCATAGAAGCTTGTCGTTTAAAATAACACTTGCGCAGTCTGGGCTATCAATACGCTGCCAACTTGCCTTGGTCTAACTCCTAAGAGATTTTGATTTTTTGAACAAAGCTATGACAGTTAATTTATGATTATTTAAATCTACGAGTATGCAAAGTTCTCTGCCATATTTTCATGTGAAGTAAACGAAAATTACTTTTTAGAAACGTAGAAAGTCTATTAATCTCTACGGTCAATACAAACAAACACGAATTTCTGAATTGTCAATGTACTTTCTTTCTTATTATAAAAACACAGTAGCGGTTATTTAATACCGCAAACAAAAAAAAAATAACGAGCTGATTTTTATTTTCGACAGATTTTAATGACATTTGGTACGTTTGAAAAGCTCATTTTGGCCAGAATAAGTACGAAATCTCACTTTGTGACAAAAAATGTACCTACGTATAGACCGCGAGCCAGGAACAGATTTCCATGACCAATCGCCTCCCGGGCACAAACTCGTATAGTGGTTAACGGTTATGTACGTAGACGTCAGCTGCCGCTCCGTTGGTGGATTGAGGAATTGCAGCCACTGAAACGCGTAAAAAAATGTCATCAAAGATGCTATTGTTAGTTAAAAAAACGTCAGCCGGTGATATCGCGATGGTAAGAACACCAGGTGGTCGCATGAAGAAGTAAAAAATAAGCGCTTTACCTTTTTATGGTAGCAATAATTAACAAATCATGAAACTTGGCATGTAGCATTTCATCAGGTGAAACGCCATGAACGGATTACGCAATTTACACATTACGCATACTTTGCGGACATAAAGTAGTAAGGCGCGTATTTTAACATATTCATTTTACAGCTGACGGTCCTTCCACCGCGATACAACCGGCTGACAGGTTTTCTTAAATTCAAAACAGCATCTAAACTATCATTTAACACAGTATCAGCTGGGAGGCGATGACTGACGAAATATGCTCCTGGCCCGCGGTCTAGTAATTTTCCGTTGGGTTATGAAAATGCTGTACGTTTTCGTAACCCTGGGGAAGATTATATAGCAGATGAAATTACGCTTTTAGGGTTGTTTCACACGAACCACAACCACAACACATGGTTGGGCACTAGGGCGTCCTCCCGGGAAATACCGGTTCTCGATTTCCCGGGAAATCCCGGGATTTATTTGGAATCCAAAGAACCGGTACTGAGCACCGAGTCCCGGTTCTCCCGGTTCCCGCCATAACATCAAATAAACATTTATATTATCAGTAAAATTAACGCACTGGCAAGTCCGGCAGCGTCGCATATATATGCAATCGATTGCGAACATCTCTAGGTGACCGTACCATAGACGCCATTAGTTTTCTTCGGACATATTATCAAGAAAAGAGATGCAAGTAAACATAACTAGTCAGATTTTGATTTTAAACTTGTAAGTGTAATTTTGCAAAAGTTTATTATTTTGTAAGATTCAAATGTTAGATAATGACCTGAAATACCTGATTATAATTTGTTAATTTTACGTTTAAGTTTCCGTAATATTGATTACTTTTTACTCAGAGTTTAATAAATGTTATATACACAAGACTTAAACTTCAATGTTTATGTTTAAAACTATAAATCACATTCTTGTGTCTAATTGTTATTGATCTCCAGTTCCATCCGTTCTTAAGCCAATGATTAGATTAGGTATTTGATAAGTTCTTTATGTTAAATTATTTATTTGTGAGGTGATTATGTTTTTGTTAAAAAAAAGAACTGTATTTGTTTTAAGTGTGTTGATTATTATATTACTGCAATGTTACAATTATCTTAAGTTAATCACATTTGAAATAGAAAAAATATTGAGATATTATAATTAGACTGATTTATATTATTTAAGATCACATTTAAAATTAAAATAATGATTAGCGTTACGTCAAGTAAATTCGACGACATCTTACATAAATAGTCAGGTTGAGATATTAAAATTTGTATAACTTTGCACAATTTTTTTTTTTAATTACAATATTATGATAATTATGATATTGTGAACATGATAATAATGTTTAAAATATTATGGTGTTTGTAAGTATTACTTACTACACATGATTCATAACATTACGGTTATGATCAATGACACTGTTAACTGATTAATCAATTAAGACTGATTAAAGTAACTATAAAGACTGATTTAAGTGTATTATTCCTAAAACTGTTTTTTATTCTATAAAAAATTCTTAATTATTCCTACGATTCCTTTTCATTATTATTAAAGTTAGTTGCAAGATTCACAGTTAAATGATGTCAAACAAAATATATAAAAATAATTCAGCTCAGCATAAAGAACCGGGAGAACCGGGAATCCCGAATGAAAAACTAGGAACCGGTCCCGGGACTGCACGCCCTATTGGGCACATATTTTGTATTGAAAATGAATAGTACAATTTACACGTACCACATTTTGCCGTAATGTTTTTTTCCATTTGAGGTACGGAACCCTAAAAAACTATAACAAAATGAATATTGTACCTAATAGCAACGTGACCAATATTAATAAATAAATTGAAATATTTTATGCAAATACATAAATATATTGATGTCATAATTAGTAACTAACGTGTTTTATGACTTCATCTTAAATCCTAAACGATTAAGATGTATATCAGTCCATCTACGTGTAATGGTTGTTGCAGCATCTGTAATAATTGACCAACTAATTAAATATTAATATTCTTGCCCCATTTATTATAAGTGTAATAACTTATATTTAGATATGCCACAAACTCCGGTTATGATTTGTATTTAATAACTACACATATAAAATAACTGGGAAGCAATTTCTGAATTTCGAGCGCTAGGTTTCGTAAAAACGGTAAAATGTTTTTTTTTTTAATTCGAGCGATTGAAATTGGGAATCAGAGATATTGACCACTCGTTTTCAATTATATAATATAATTTAAATGTAGTGGAGATATTATTAAAGGTATAACACGAAATAGAGCGATCGAAATTCAAAAAACTTTCCTGCCAATGTTATTTGTATTTGTATTCCCGTGGACAACAGAAACAGGAAACATAAAAATACTTCACAAGAACCATTATATTTCTTATCGATTATCTAAAGGAAATACTCAATAAATATGCATCTATATCACATCAACGACGCCAATCAAAATTTACACAATTTTAAACTTTATTACGTTGCATTACAACTTATCTTTTAAAATAATGTTTGAGAGACCTCAAAGTGGTGTCATAAATTTAAAAATATGAATGTTATTGCTAAATATTTATAATATGTTAGATTTTCGTAATAGATAAGGGTTGGGATATAAATGTATGATTTGCTTTTAGCGTGTTTATTTAGAAAAGTGTTATCAGTGTTAACTGAGTTCTTCATAAAGATGTGAGTTTTTTCCACTTTACTTTATTTAAAGTTAGACAATTTGTACTTTAGACCAGGATTATATTTAGTTTGTGTTTTAAGCACTATTTTGCATATCGACTCCAAATTGCCGCAACACTCGCCGGGCTGATTGCAAAGTTTATAAGTATTCAAAAATAATAGTTTAAATTAATAAGTGATTTAAATTACATAAACCTAATTTTACAAATAGGTAGGACTCTATTAATTACCTAATTAAATACTGAAATGTTTTACTCAATAATTAGTGACTTATTTGAAGTAGGTGCTGAACGCAAAGTTGAAAAAAAAATTTTAATTAGTACAGCCGATAGTATTCGTATGTATTCTTAGTATTTTTTGTACGTATCTTATCCTAGTTTGTTTTCCTGTTCGAAAAGGAAGGTAAAAATATAAACAACTACATCGGTATATTCGGAATTCATAATTATGAATGAATGATATTTACTTGGAAATTCTCTGCAATCGGTTATAATAACAACTAATACCTACTATGGAATGTAAGGCGACAAAAACATTGAGCATAGACACAAACAACGCATATAATTGTGGAACCAGTTTATATAATTTACTGTTTAGCCTCTGATTTGCTATTTTGTACACAGAGCACGAAGATACGTAATTGTCAATTGCAATAAATAAGTACAGTCAGAAACGTACATCTTGTACGTTTAGATTAATAGGTAGAGCTGTACTTACGTGTAATTTAAAATACACTTCATTGCACACAAGTAACCCCTAGGTACAAAGAAAACATGAATGAAGAAAACATGAAATCGTGTTTATTTAAATCAACATAAAACATGTAAGTACAAAATATATACAAATGCTAGACATTATCCTGAAAATATTCTCTACCAGTAAACCAATGGTATGCCTATTAGATATTTAAGCAGATTTAAGAGATTTATTGTCTTGGGGAATACCCCAATACAATAAATCTCTCAAATCGGCTAAAACAATAGCCAACAAAATAAGGCTTAAACAATAGTTTAAGCCTTATTATGGGCTTAAAATTGCATAACTATTATCAAAAGTTTAAAATATCATTACCCATAGTATTAGTAGAAAGGTATTCTACCTAATAGTCCGAATTTTGTTAATTTTTAAACTTGTATAATCTAATTATACGAGTAATAATTATGTACTCGTGGATCTAGCGCAAATCTATCGGCATCAGACGGTGTTACAATACTGTTGAATTGTGTTTTTAAGTATATTGCCTTTAATTTTTTTTTTGTTTTTCGCGGTTTAAGTCCCAAAATCCAGAAAAAATTACTTTTTCTCCCAATATTGGATCTGGCAATCCTATAGCGCATACCGTCTCCGGATTGGAAACGATTTAGAACTTGGCCTACCGCTCTCCCGTGCCTGTACGCAAGGACTCAGATTTTAATAACTTCTTTATTAAGGCCTATAAAAGGTTGTGACAGAATAATAACTAACCACAAAAGCCATGGTTTTGTAGTTACTGGACTTTTCTCGATTTATAACGGAGCATTTTTCTAAACTAAAATCAGAATAATATACGCACGTCAGTAAGTGTTATTTATAGATATGTAGTTCATAAAATCATAAGCTAATTCACTTTTTAAGTCATATTACATACTTATTTTAATAAATTTAATATTACCTACACATATTTTTAAATACATTTCTCTTAGTCTCTGCTCTGACTTATCATCGTTTTTAATATTTTGATTAATATTTAATACACCTATGTAGAAATCTTTTTTCATAAGTATTTTTTAAAGATAAAGATAGTTTATTAAATTATTATTCAACTATGCATATTACAATGCGCTTATGAACGTCAAATAAAGCTACACCGGCTCTAACCCTACACCTCTAACCCGAGAAGATTTAAATCCCCCCTCAATTGGAGGAAGGTATCCCAATACGGACCGACAAGAAACTCTTACTACTTTAAATAAGTAGGTATACATATTACGAGTATCAGTAGTTATACCTAACCTAAACAATACTTGTACCTACAACGTATTACTATTGTATGCCAATCATGACGATGATTTAAATATAATACGAATAATTATCATTTTTTCCCGAAATTTGTCTCTAAAACCAATTCTAGTTACAAAAACATGTTGTGTTACGTTATCATGTATATTATAAATTGTGTTAAACAATTTCTATGTTTAATGTTCTTCCTCTATATTCAATTATGTGTGAACAGACCCAAAAAGACAAGAAAGAAGATGTCTAGAGGAAAGAAAAATGAAAATAAAGTGCCTAAGGACGGAAAAGTGTTGAATTTTCACCATCTCGTGTTCAGAGTGGCTAATGCTAAAACGGTAAGTCCTATTTAGTTCTTATAATACCTATGCTTCTCTGCTTATTATCACAAATGCAGTTCTTGCATGAATCAATCGTTTAAATAAAAACCATGTTAAAGTAGAACAAGATAAACAATTGGGTACTTGACACATGTTGAATATTATAACAAAATTTAGTTAAATAAATAGAAAATGAGCCATCCATTATAAATTTAAAAAAATGTATTGAGATTATAAAAAATACAAGGCTCCGAAATCTCAAATAAAAAAATTATTTTCGTCTTTCAAAAGTAGAAAAGAAAATGGTACTATTCGATTCCTTACATTTTATTGAAGAATAAATTGTACTACAACTATACACATAAACGCAATATTTCAGGGTCAAAATGGCAATTTCTTTGATCTTCCATACATTTAGGACAGACTTATATGATGTGACGTCACATCACCTTATCATTTTGTTAGAGGCGTTTCATACGTCGACTGCGAGCGTCAGACTAACTCTCATTTCTGACCTTTGTGTTGCTCAAATGCCATGAGTCCTATATAGACATTTGATCCTCAGGAAAATCAAAATCGTTTGACATTATTTACAAAAAACAGTCAAGTAGCCAATTGCATGAGTTTTCCAATGTGATTACAGCATTTGCGTTAAACAGGACAGTACGATACTTCGTACAATTGTATCTATATAGCCAGCTACAATGCAAAACTTGCCATGACAAATACAATTTTCATTTCTCAAAACAAAGACTAATAATACAATGGAATAGAAGACCTTAAATAGAATGCCTTAGTCCTCTGGGGGGCTAGATGTATAAGTTCCTTTAGTTTGATATTTCAAGTTTTTCGTAAAAGTAGTTGTAACCAACTACTGCTATTTTAAACGTGTAGGCACATGTGTAATGTCGATACCTGTAAAATGTCTACCGCTTAGTTATCGACGTGTTCAGTTTAATGCAAGATACAATTATTTTCAACATAATTAATAAATAAAACTAAACAAGCAGTTATTAATGCAGGGTTTGTGGTCTCATTATTGGTGCCACGTCCATTGTATGAGTGTTTAGTTTACTATACTACACAATCTACCTACCTAAAACAAAGTTTTTCTACTCGTCGATTGTTGAATTAAGATTTCTTATACCAAACTATAATTGCGTACTGTTCATGTATGGGCTCACAACTCAACTATAATATTCTTTTTCTCAATCTTGTAATGAAATGTTGACATGACTTACTTCAAATTAGGTCCGGAAATACCACATATCAGGTGCGATGAGTGAAGGATGATATGTAAAGGAATTTCATACAGCCTTACACACCTAGGCCTGTAAGGCAACCTTCTTTTGTTTTAAAACGTCAAATTATGGCACGTCTTGGCGTTTTTTTTATCGGGCTGTATCTCCTAAACCGTGCGTCATAGCGCAAAAATAATCAAATTTTCGATCCCCTTTGAAACCCGACGCTCTCAATAATCTATCACATTATTAGGACATGAAAAAATCGTCATAATCATCATCCTATTTTTTTATTTATTATTTCGTTGCAATTTTAAGAAAAGCACTATACAAATCTCGGCGAGAAACGGGGTTGCCGGCCGCGTATCCCTATTGGATCTCGCTACGCTCGGCCGTCTATATCTACTTGGCCTGCAACCCTTCGTTTCCCGGCCTCTATAGTAATGTACTATTAGATACGCTGTAGTCAACTATTTAAAAAAATACCAATCTCGTGCTGCCGCGCTCCCGGAGAAAAGACTAAACGGGGGACGGGCAGCCGGTGGACTTCGCGCGTTTATGTCTTTTCTAATACATTTAGGTCTACTGAGATACTTACTAATTATTTAAGTATTATAGTAAAAAAAGATTAATTTAGATGACTCGTAGAAAAAGTCTTGTATACAATAGGTAGTGATATAATCAAGGCTTTTCAATCTCGTAACTTAGGCAACTCAGCTAGCTTCGTTGCCTAAACACGGTCTCGACTGAAAAGCTCTCTATTATATCACGATTTTATAAAATATTATTTAAATACTTAAAAGTTTTTAGGTGGAAATAATAAAATAAATAAATAAATAAAATAGTTTTTGGGTAACTCTATAATGGGCATATTAAACTTGACTTAAGTAAAACATACTTTCAGGCGTCCAGTTTCTTCGTGACGCGGTTCGGATTCCGACCTTTCGCCATTCGTGAAGCCAGCGACTCTGAGCCTGTGACCACCATTGTCGTGAAACTTAATAAGGTTAGTATGTAAATAAAATATTTACTACTTATTATAATTTAAGTCCTCACGAAAGGAAGAAATTAAAATATTTCCTTTTCTCCTTTCGTGAGGTATAAACAAAACACACTTTTGAATTTTCGTAGCAACTATGTAAAGATGAGTAATTGTTTTGACAGCTGAGGTTAAAAACAAAAACTCATGTTATTTTAACACTTGCGTTTGCACGCGACATAAAGAGGCCAAATACGGCTTTCTCTGAACCAAAGGTTTCCATTTAATCTTTGTGTTGTTTGTTTGTGTTCCTAAGATAAGTGAAGCCATCCAGATTTTTGATGCAGGGGGAGGGTTTTCAGCTTTGGCGTCGATTGAGGTTAATAATTGTTTAAGTTTAGGTACAATATCAAGTTTGGTATCCTGGTATCCTAAATCAGTTCAGCGGTTATTGATTCCCCATACAAACTTTCACGCCCTTTTCACACACTTAAGGGATGATTTTTGGAAGGACATGTAATAGTTTTGAAAAACTATTACATGTCCTTCTCGGGAACTCAGAAAATAATGGAACCTAATTTCTGGATTATTACCGTCCGACCGTCCCCAACTTTTGGGTGGTCCTAAAATTACAGACATTGGTTTGAGCTACAATTCTCTCTCAATTCAGATAACAATCGCCTTCGAGTCGCCGACAACTACGAATTCCCCGCTGTCTCCGGATCTTTCTCTCCATGGAGACTTCGTGAAGGACGTGGCTTTCCTGGTCGAGGACTTGGACGCGCTGGTGCGAGGGGCCAAAGAGGGCGGCGCGGAAGTACAAGGGGTAAAGGAGGAGACCGACGAAGGGGGGATGGTGAGGTATGCGGTGTTGAGGACGGTGAGTTCATTCATAGTTTTTTTTTTCAGATTATCATAGCAATAAAAACCCTAAAAAATCAACCTCGCGCCATACACGTGATAGCCTTACTGGTACTTTTATCACTGTTTTTATAAATACCTAAGTGCTTATATAGTTAAATATATACCTAATTCATATAAATTATCTCACCCCTTCTATCACACGTGTCACTCGCATTTAGGACTGCCATCCGTCCGGGTTTTCCCGGATTTGTCCTAGTTTGGAGGCCTTCCGGGGGCCGTCCGGGGGGGGGTGTCAAGAAGTGTCCGGGGAAAACCCGGACACTTTTCATGTAAGGAAGCACATTAAAACTACATGTAAAATTAAAGGTCTTGTTTTTTTAAAATATTATTTTCGGACTAGTCCGGGGAAAAAATGCGATTTACTCCAAATGTCCGGGTTTTTTTAAATCTTTGTCCGGGTTTGGCGAAATTCAAGATGGCAGCCCTACTCGCGTTGCGCATAGTACGCCTACATTTTACAATTTTCCTTCAAGGATTCTGTTTTCGCACTGTGGTACTGTGAGGATGTGTTGTTTACCTCGATAAAACGCATTAGACAAATACGACGCAGCTGTACCAATTCGTAGTAGGTATGGAAATATTCGAAAACAAATAAACACTGAGATATACAAACTGTAAACAGAGGCTACCTTGTTGTTATTTGCTTTTTCAGCTGGGTTCGTATGGGTTAGAGAGAGATAGAGATAGACATCTTTATTTGCACCAGTATGATACATAGGTACATAATGGACCCTGGAAAGGGTGTAGCAAAACATGTAGTTCACAATATCTTCCTTAGATAGTAATTATTACAAATTTTCTAAATTGCACTTCCAACCAAGTAAGCAACAATATTTTTTTCACCACACCAACTGGTAAAGGCCCTCTTGATCGTTCAAAGTTCAAAACGAATGAGAAAGTTGCATTTTAGTTAGCTAGAATTCTTAGCTGGATTTCTGTTACCTAGGTAGAATTGACTATTAAATTATGGTTTGGAATAATAAAAAATACGTTAATTTGGATTTGATTTGGTTTAATTATTTGATATTTCATAAATAGTATTTCCTCGTGTTGGTGTGGTGAAAATTTTTGTGTGTCACTCGGAGGCAAAGTTTGAAACCCTCGCAACGCTTAATATTTCAGACACAATATCAAGCTGAAACTTTGGCCCCTTGTAAAACGTTATAACAAATAATATAGATATAATAATTTACGATTACATTACATTATTTAAAACCTACTGCCAAAACCTGTACACGTGCAACCTGTGGAGCAACTACACCCAAAAAACCTTTAGTGCTCTGCGTGTCCAGTACAACAACGCTTTCAGGGGTTTATTGGGGCTGCCCTGGCGCTGCAGCGCGTCAGCAATGTTCGCTGAGTGGAGCACAGACGGTTTCCACGCAGTGCTGCGTAAGAGGGTGGCGTCCCTGTGGGACCGCGTGCGGGGCAGCACCAACACTCTCCTGAGGGTGATTGCGGAAAGGGTGGATAGCCCTCTTATAACTCACTGGATGACAATGCATGTTAGATCCAATGAGCATTATGTGTTCCACTAACATTAATGTTAACTTTATTTTTAAGATTTTTCTTGTTATTTTACTAACACAGTCTTTTAGACAAAAATATGGATACTTGGTGTCTGAATTAAATATTTTCATTTTCATTTTCATTTTCAATAAATTTAGACTCAACAATTGAGTGACTAATAATAAATTCAGCAATTGAGTAAGTAACATTTATCCACCTTTTGAATCTGTTTGTTCGGTTTTTAAGTATGTGGGGATTTTATTATATTTTTTTATGGCCCTGTAATATATTACATAAAGGTTGCTTTCACATAACACAGTTGACGTTTGGGCCTGCAACTTATGAATATACTTGTATAATATCGAACTTTTGTTTATTCTAGTATGGCGATAACACGCACACACTAATCGACCGCAGTAATTATAATGGATTTTGGTTACCCGGCTTCAACCCTCTGGAAAGCGATCCTTTAGAACAGTTACTGTAAGTATCAAAACGAAAATTTTAAAATATTGAGACACAGTATTTAAAATATATAGGGACTTTTGTGGGGGTGAAATTGGACCATTCGGTTTTGTAGGTAGTTTTATTTCTGCACAGTGGTACTATGATTTATTTTGTGTTCAAGGGGCCAAATAGATTAATGCAGTGGTTCCCAAAGTTGACTAGGCTCCGACCCAACTAACAAAAACTGCCAAATTCGGGACCCACCTCTTAACCGCCTTAAAAAGGGGGTATAAAATATTATTGGTATCGCTCAGACGCCTTAGTAGTTTCACGGCCTACTTAATATTCGCTCACGGCCCGCCAATGGGTCAGATGTCAGTTTTAAAACGGCTAACATTCCACGCGCTAGATACAATCGATGAAAATCTAACTATTTTAAAACAGTTGAAATTACCGACCGAACATTGGGACTTTGTCCTTTGTTATAATATTCTTGCGAAGTTAGATACCAAGCTACAACGCGAGTTTGAGGAAAAACACGCCGACGTGGAGATGCCTTAATACAAGCAAATTAGGGCATTTTTACACGGGAAAAGCGAAGCTTTGTTGCGCGATACGCACTTTACCGCTATTACTTCTAAAAACGCGAACACTTCTAAAGAGGCAACGGGAACCTTACAGAAACCGAAGCGACATGGGTCGCGACACATAGTTTGAGAACTGCTGGATTAGAGAAAGTGACAGCGATGTGACAGCCGAGTTGTAAATTTTTCCAATTTAACATATCGTAATAAATCATTTTCACCTCATATCATACCTATAGGGAGCATTATTCTTCCTGAGTTAGACAGTCTCAGTCAGATGCAACTGGTGTGTTCCCATTTGTCCCCCCCCCCTCCCGGAGACAGATAGGAATAGATGCATTCATATAAATCATTCCAATTTGTCCCCGTCTCATCTATGGCGTTGGTCACCTGGGGCGGAGACAAATAGGAATACCTACAATACACCATGTAACTTAGAGAGGTACCTACTTCCTTGTAACTATGTGTGTTTAATTGTGTTATTTCAGTCCGGAGACGAACTTAGAGTACATTGACCACGTGGAAGGGAACGTGGCTGACGGGACCCTGGAGGATTCCGTCACCTGGTACGAGAAGAACCTGAATATGCACAGGTACTACAAATACTATCAGGACTATTAAATACCAGTTCTTTGGTATACCACCAAAACTGTCAGCAAACTGGGGCTCCAGTTGTCAGCTAACATAATAAAATTTTGTCTTTTGTTAATTTTTAACCATTTAAAGGCGCAATCTGTAATGTAAAGCAAATCATCTTTTTGTATTGTTTTCTTACGTAGAATTTTTAGGACACTGAAATGGCAATGAGGCTTGAATTATGGATTTACTTCTAGACCGTTAAAGGGTTAAATTACTTTTATTTTATTTTTAAAACATGAAATTGCAAATGCAAAAGTACAAAGTGTGGCATGGCATATCACAGCAGATTCTGTCAGCATTACTGTATGTTGTTATGCAATACCATTACGCAGAGCACGAAACCTGCCAACTCTTCGGCCCTCGGTAGCACCAATTAGCCTCTTCCTCCTCCTTGTCCTGGACTCCTGGAACTTGGCGATCGTAGACAATAGAATTTTACAAACCAATTAAGAATTTAGAAGCAAAAAAGACAAATTGGTGTTTCTTCTTTTGACTTTCATCTTTATTTTCTTTTAGATTCTGGTGCGTCGACTACACCCATGATCTAGTTCCATACTCCTGCATCAACTCCGCATCTGTCATCAACAAACATGACAATGTTCTCGTAAGTACACGACAATACAGAAAAAACGTCCCCATAGGCAAAGCAAAACTAATATTGAGACAATAATTTGTTTTCGCACTCCGAAATAGTTTCTTCACCACAAAAATACATAGGTACAGACAATAAATTAATTATGAATTATGGAAGTTGCATTTATGATAAAGTGACAAACAAATTTATTGTAAATTTTGAGTTGTTTTCTTATATTGGCTGGTAGAATTTAGAAGTTTTCATATTACCAAACTTCTTCAGTAGCCAAGCATCTGTCATATACCTTGTTGTTGTTCTTTTTCTTACTGTCCTTAATCAGACAGTCCAATTCGTCACAGCTGAAAAATCTCCTCAGTGTAACTATACGGTACGTATTTATTATAATTTCACAGTTATCAATGAACGAAGCAGCCAAGGGTCTCAGGCCGACGAGCAAAGCCAGCGAGTTCGTGAAGGCGCACGGGACGTCGGGCGTGGAGCATGTCGCCTTGTATACCGACGACATCATAGCCACTGTAAATAAACCTAAACTACTTAATTAAAATACCCACTGACTGTAGATGTTGATGTAGATTCACAATATCAAACGTCGAAGCTATTGAATAAAAGTTGTTGAGAATTCGGCGCAGACAACTCGACAAACAAACCTGGCCATTTTTCACCACTGAAATTCTGATTCCAAATGCAGCACGAAGAGTTAAACAACAACTTCGCCCCCTTTTTTTTAAATCTGATTTTTATTGAGGCTTTGGACACTCTAGGTGAACATGTCAGCCTCATGGGTGCTTTCATAGTTCCCTACGCAAGAGAGAGATCAATAGGGCCCTTGTAAATCAAATAACTATTTTCAACGCAATATGGAACTGATCAGAAATAAATACTTACTACTTACCTACTTTTTTTTCTACACTATGATCCTTAGCCAAAATTTTAATATCATACTTTTCTTTACTTATTTTTGTTAATAATATTTCTAATTCTCCAGATTCGAAACCTGAAAGCTCGTGGCGCGGAGATCCTGGCATTCCCCCCGACTTACTACGACGTCATCCGAGAAAAGCTGGCCGGGAGTTCTCTGAAGGTCTCCGAGACCATCGACGAGCTGCAGGAGAACTGTGTGCTGATAGACTTCGACGAAAAGGTGACTGAGTTTATAATGTAGTGATAGGGTGTTTACAATCAATTGCTGAATATCCAAGAAATGATCCATATTTTGATACTACTACTAAGCTATGATCGTGGACTGCTTCTGGGTTAAAACGCAACTGATCTAAGGGCGTTAGAGCGTTCGGTGGATATCCAATTATTAAGTGAAACATAAAAGAGAGGAACTTCTTGCTATGAGAGACATTTAGAGAAAAAAATAAAAATTATTAGATCATACACCCAGATAATTTCTTATTGTTTCCTAGGGTTAAGAAAATGTAATCTTCCGGGACAATAATTTTAACCGTTATCAATGTTATAGAAAACCTGTGCCAAGTTTGGAACAAGGTCAATTCGCGTGCAAATTGTGCAGTTACTGGTGTTTCCTTAATATTAATCTTTGTTTAATTTTTAGGGTTACATGCTGCAAGCGTTTACCAAGCATGTGCAGGCGCGTCCCACGTTGTTCCTCGAGATTCTACAGAGAAGGAACCACAGGGTAAGAGATGTGTCTGCTTATACGACTACGTAATACAGTTAGGCGACAGATCTAGATTGACGCTTACGGATAGACAATAGACATTTTGGAGTAGGTCCTTGATATCATACCTTAACTCAGCAATGCAGGCTGTGGCCGCTGTGGGGTAGCGGGGTTAAATCAACCCTAAGATTTTTTTTTGCCCAGAAAATGATCATATCTTGGAATATATATACTAAAAGAAAATAATTTACGCAATCACATATTATTTCTGAATTCAATACTTTGACATAATTCCTGATGGATATTTGTTCCTGAGTCTTAGGTGTTTTCCATGTATTTAAGTATAGTTGTCTGAGTACCCACAACACAAGCCTTCTTAAGCTTACTTTGGGGCTTAGTCAATTTGTGTAATTGTCATATACTATTTTTTTTTTTCATTCCGATCATTGATACTTGACAAGCAATCATAGAGGCTGTCAAACACTCCTTAAATTACAATTTTCTGTCCAGGGTTTTGGAGCCATGAATTACAAATGGGTATTTGAAGCAATCGAACGCCTGGATGCTCAGAAGCCAGCAGAAGCGTCTGAAGACCAGAAGCCAGCAGAAGCACCTGAAGACCAGAAGACGCAAGGATAATCAAACAGAACATCGTAATGCACTTAAATATTGTAATCAATAAACTTTACATACTTTAAATGGCTGTTTTATTTCTCACACATAATTGATTACATTGACTCTTTGGCTTGGCAGGGCAAGATATTCTAGGTTTTTATGCCTATAGTCTAGTTTTTTTAGCATTAGAAAGAAATTTTTAAAATTTCTACGCGTGTTTTTATTTAAAAACACTTTTGAAACATAAATCAATGCAAATATATACCAAATATATATGAGTATCATATACGATCTTTTACATTCTTTGGCGTTCACAAGTAATATAGTAACTGATTGTTTCATTTTTTCTGAAGCTATTTTTTCAGAGCTAATTGAGAATTGTATATTGTAGGCCTACCTATTTGCTTTAAATATGAGAGTCGAAAGCTTATCTCATAATATGAATATTTTATATCATGGTAATCTTAAAATTTCCAAATATGTACAATTATATGCCTACTTTTCTCCAATCACAGGTACACGTGTCAGATATTTTTCCAGAAACTTAAGTATTGCGCCATAATTTGAAGCAGTTATGCAAATGAGAGCCAGGTTGACGCAAGCAACCCTGTGGTATTTTATATGAAGCTTGGGAAGTGGGGTGGATGCGCGCGCGACTAAAATCCAACCGATAAAACAAGTGAGGAGCGCGTGCGCTGAGTTAAATTGTCCATGGAGCTGGCATTTTGATTGTAAACTTTATCGTGGTCCAATATAGTTGATAATCGCTTGCATGTTTTTCATTGTTGAAAATTTAGCAAGAATTAAACTAGTCAGATTTGTTGCAGTATCTCTATAGAAACTTATGATTATCTTACTTTTAAAATACAAATGACCGTTGTTACCTAACTTATCATAAATAGGTGTATCAATTACTAATTATACTAGACTACTGATATTCAATATAATTAAAATCAAGATACGTTTCCTATCAATAATGTTTTTTTTAACCTTTGCTTTTGGAGATGTTTTTATTTCGTACTTTTTTCATTGCATTTTTAAATGCTAACCGTCTTCGGGTGCTTGTAGGTAGCTAAATGCACAGCTAAATGAACAGCTATCAGTAAGTCTTCGTTTAAATAAACTGTGTTATGATTTTGGTACCTGGCATTTTGGTGCCTAGAGAGATTACAAATATACTTAGGTCTACCGCTAGCCGTAGGTCAAGAGTGTGACGCCACGCCACCCCATCTCTGTGCTGTTCTCGAGAGGAATCCAGTTTTCTATATCGAATGCCATTTGCATATTGTTTACCGGCTGCTTGCACAGTGGTTTGATGCTGTGTGAACTGTGGACAAACAGGTCAGTTTACTAAATAAATTTTCGGAAATTTTCCGAAGAAACAAATGGGTTTTGTGCCTTTAAGTTACTTTAAAATCACCATAACTTATTAACCTTTTGTGTGTGCATAATTACCGAATTTTTAGTCATCTTTTACTCACCGAATTTTTAGTCATCATTTAACATTTTTTCGAAAACGTTTGTTGCGGCTCCTATCAACAAAGGGGAAGCGGGGACCGTACACCACGAAACCAGTTGGCCCATTTGCCGCGCCCCCCGCCGCCGCCTGTAGACGCCTAGCGAACCACTATATAGGCTCTGAGATACCCGCTCATTTGCGCGTTGTAGTTCATATGCAAATTAAAATATATTTTTATTTTCATGCAATTTAAGAGTAGCTTTGTGGAACTTAAATCAGAAGCATTTTAAAAGTTTCTGCGATTTTTATTTCATACTCAAGACTTAAAGCTTGAACAACTTTTTTTATGCACAACCGAAGTTCGAACCCACGATTTTAGACTACTATATCATATATTAAAGTCAAAAATGTATTGAGAGCTTCGTCTATATTTATTCCGTCGCTGGTTTGCAAATATCGATTGATTGTATATTATTAAAAAATAGAATAGAAATCATGCTTCGAATTTGACCGGTGATATTGATGGCGCTATAAGACTCCGTATAGTTCGAATTTTTAAGTTATCCGAATTTTAGGAAAGTTCTTAAGCAATGTTTCGACATCATAAGAAAATGCAACTGTATTATGCAGTAATTTTAGTTGCCAAAAAATTTACTTTTGACTATCCATTGACCACAAAACATATGGCGCAGAACAGCAGTATCTATTTGAGCTCTCAAAGAGAGCACGATGTTTCTTAGACATCTCTTTTACAATAATTAAGTAACTCTTTGTTAGAAATTGCATGTTATTATCAACGAAAAACTACTTGTAGCGGTGAATTTTCCTCATGACTGTGTTATTGAAAACGGCCCACTGTGCAATGGAGGCTCGGCGCTACGCAGCAACAGTGTTCATTTGCTTATCGTATGATTGTCTCACCACGCCTCCACATTGGCACCTTAGATTCTAAAGATATGTCTATTCGAACTGATAAATATAGTTCGTGTCATTCACGATGACGCGCAGATTTGTCAAATTTAATCTTTAATTATATAACAATAAGAGTCAAGGCACGCGTCTTCGTGACTGACACGATTAATAACGGGATGACAGATGCTACGAAAAGTCACGTGACTATTTTCATACATAATTTTGTCAACTTGGCTAAGCCCCCTGAAGCGAACCTTCCATTTAATAGTCTTAAATTTTCAAAAAAATCATGTTGCACCTGCAGTGCAAACTTTATATTGTTCGTCTGTCTGTTTTGGTCTGTTTAATATCCGTTATGGTTTTCTAAATCATCGCCGAATGTCATTTCCCAACTGTATGTTTGGAAAACAATTTAAAAACGCAATGTTTTAGGTAGCAGAATGACTTTGTAAGTCTAATACGAAACATAAAGTTTATTTTTGTAATCTAACATCGTTCCATCGTTCACAGTTCAACTAACACGCTCCTCCTCGCTTCGCTCGTCGTCGCACCGATCTTATCCCTGTCAAATGTCTAGACGATATCGTATATTTTTTTAGCCATATGAATTATTTGACGAAAGATATTTTCCAAATGTTGTATATCATAATAATAACTGCCAAGTAAAACCTAATAATGGAAGTTTGCCGAATGTTGGTTGCCAAAGTAAATGATCTGCGAAAAGTTGGTTTGCAAGTGAAATTCGGGCAATAAGGCGAAAAGGCAGAACACCATTTCTTATATTTCTATCTTAGGAACAACAAAGAACAGTAGTAAAGTAGTAGTGAGTAAATAGTATTAAAATTTCACTGTACAGTTCGTGTCATCCATTATGACCTTTAATTTCATGACAATACGAATCAGGGTAAGCGTCGTCGTGAATGACATGATCTGTAGACGACTGCAAGCAAGGAAGTAAGCTAGCTGATAATTTAATAAACAGCTACCGACTTTATTCAGACAAACAAATTGAGAAACAAAATCGTGGAAAATTCCACTTATGTGGACGCCGCTTTACTTTCGACTTGTTTTCGTATACATAATAAGAACATTTCTGGTTCCAATATAAAACGGACGGAAGATAACAGGTCCCTAGTTCTTGTGACATTGCCACACTAAACTGTTGTTTTTATAACCCGGAAAATTTCCAAACGTGATATTTTTAAGCTTAAACGGATTAATATTTGACAATGGTGAGTTTTTTTCTATTTATCATGGAAAAGTGAAGCTTTCTTGTTTTATTTATGGATTGAATATAAATTAATCGAGTAGAGCTTCAAAGGTTTAAATCGAATATTCCAGATTTAAGTTCAGATCAAGGATTTAGGTGTGTAAAATATTTTGCCTAAAAGCCTTGTATGTTAAATATGTATCATAAAAATGTGGCTTTCCATCATGGCATTTCATTGAAGTTTAACACTTAATAACACTTGCTCCTTCTGGGCTATCTAAATCGCTGCCAACTTATCTTGGTCTGACTCTAGAATGGTCCTTATTGCACATGAAACATAAAGACCCATATCTAATGGAAAGCCACATATTCTAAAATGGCAGTGAATTATCAGAGTAGCTTAATCAGAGCTTAATAAATTCCAATCATTTGTTAATTGTATGAAAACATTGAAAACAATAAACGTACTTATAACATCCCTGCTACTAAGTTTTAAAATTAGATATCCTCTATCTTTTTGGCCCCTTGACACAAAATATATAATAAAGCCCGACCAGAAATATATGATCATTGTTAAGAGGGCGCTGTTATTCTCATGTATAGGGTGACAGTTCAGTATAGTATGTAAAAATTAGTTCCAATGAAATTCCGCAATATGGCGCGTGATCATAATATATATTATTGGTCAGGCTTTAATTGCATATTGAATGTCATTAGCGGGTCTACTGCGAATTTTCATTCGCGATTATAACAAAAATTGTGTACAAAAGCCAGAGATTAAAGTGAAATAATAATTGTTTCCGAAATTACAGTTTTATGGTGTCAATATTGACAAGTATGTCACAATAACCGTTTGTTTTTCTTTGTTTTCCACTTTTTAACTACCAACGCAAATTTTATATGTTTGACACCAATGTATGTCTGTCTGTGGCATCGTAGCTCTCCAACGGATGGGCCGATTTCGATGCGTTTTTTTACGTGATATCGAGTTTGCTTGCGATGGTTCTTAGCTTTGTTTGAACCAAACCCAGCAGTTTGAAGAGTATCGGGTATTTTCCAATTTTTCATGTTTTTAATTTAATAGTTATTCGACAAGATTTGGTGAAATTAGTGGCTAGCAAAATCGTAAACGCTAGAGCCGACCGTTATACCCGACTCGAGCGAAATAGGTAGGTACTTGTCTTACTTGTCTACTTGAGGAGCTCAGACCGACGGGTCTACATATTTAAGTAATTCAGAATAAAGCGCGAGACTTTTACCCAATTCACATTTTTTAATGTAAGCTCTTTTGTTTTTTTTTACAGACCACGTATACAGATAAGGGAAAGAAACCTGAAAATGGGAAGTTCCTAGCGTTCGACCATCTCACCTTTTGGGTGTCTAATGCCAAACAGGTAGGTGTCTGCAAATCTCTATAGAAGACATTACAATTGACAAGTTGTGTACAAAACGACACTTGTGATAAGTATGGGACATACGTAATAAATAATTTATTCAATTATCACCATAACACGTCACTACCTCGAAGACAAGAATAGTGTCCCTTCTTAAATTTGTAAAAGCTCTGGTTTCCTAGGAAAACAGATCTTAACTCACCCTATCTTTACAATAAGATTGACGAATTATCAGTTAACATTGTAGTCAATATTAGTATTTGCCAATTATTGCCCTTTAATTTTTAAATTAAGATTAAATGTTTGACATTTTCTTCGTGATATATTTTCCAGGCCGCCAGTTACTACGTGACCAGGTTCGGGTTCGAGCCGCTGGCTTTCAAGGGCTTGGAGACTGGCTCCAGGAAACTGTCTTCGGTTGCTGTCAGATTAAATAAGGTAAGATAATACAAACACTTCTCTGGATAAAGTACCTACTAACAGTTACCTAGATTGATTCATGGAATATTCAACTTTTGTTTAATGCATTCAGGCGTAAAGAAAGAACATACATCTCAGATATTAATATCTAAAATTATTCTTAAATACTAAATCTAAAATATTCTAATTACAGATTTTACATACATATTTTGAAATAGAAACACTCGTAACTTTTTTTTTAGATCGTATTCGTTCTCCAAGCGCAATACGAGCCCGAAGACTCCCAACTTTCAAACGAAGTAGCTTACCACGGCGACTTCGTGAAGGACGTCGCCTTTCAAGTTGAAAATCTGGATTACATCTTGTCGTACGCTAAGAAACAAGGAGCTGTAGTTGTGAAGGATCTCTGGGAGGAACGCGATGAATATGGGGTGGTCAGGATGGCCGTGTTGAAGACGGTACGTTAACGCTGCAGCGCCGCCAGCGCCAGCAGAACATTTTCTGGTACACATTTTTTAGTTTTCGTCCTTCAAGGCATATCCAGCAGCCTCCCTACATGCTTCACGCTTCGTCAGTATCTCGTCCACGAGATGGATTTATCGAGGGCGAGATACTGCCTCAGCACTCATGTGCTACGAGTAAGTCTGATAAAGATTGTAACTTCTTAAGAGGAAAGAGGATGGCCGATCCTCCACACAAACATAGTCCCCATTTTCTCTCTGGATGTTGACATTATGGGAAATATTTTTACACAATTTTATGTATATTAACCATAGCTATGTCCCTACGTTTGACTTTTTTCGATTTATTTATTATTGTAAAAATTAGGAGCGAAAGACAGTTTTCATACAAAATTTTAAATACTTCTACATACCTCCTATAATAATTAATAATTCGAAAAAAAATCAAACGTAGAGGCATAGCTGTTGTCGAGATACAACAAATAGCGTCAAAATATTTTCAATAATGTTAATACTTGTTGATTTTCTGTGCTTTATACAGAAGGATATATAACTTCGCAACTTTCGAAAAATAATATCGACTTGCATAAATCACTAACCAATTAATCCACGTTGGTCGTGATGGTGAATTCAATGTAATTTATACCTACTGGTTCTGTTTCGTATATAGTAACTAGTTCCATTTTTACAGTACGGCGATAACACACACACTTTAGTCGATCGGACCAACTACAAAGGACCATTCTTGCCTGGATACCAACTGTTACAGCAGGATCCTATCAACAAATTCTTGTGAGTATCTCTTTATATGTTCCCTGATTCAGGGTGACGGGAAAACCTTTAGGTACTTACTTTACTTACTTATTTTTTGTTTAGTTTCCACAACAATATATTGAAAACTATCATCATAAAATATCATTACTATAATGACCTCGTAGATCTGCAGAGGTTTATTATTCGTAGTTTCGTATACAGTGGTATCCCAGATTTGGTCTACGTAGTGTCTAAAATGTGTCAAACGTAAGAGACTTTGGACGGAGTACCCTATAGACCGATCATATTATTATTTTTGAAAATGATTAAAATAACCACCTTTATCAAGTCACATAAAGCATGCATAAAGCACCACAAACAGTAATTTTACTAAGAGTGTTGTTTTTAGGCCTAAAGTGGAGATAAACTTCATTGACCACGTGGTCGGCAACCAGCCTGACAACGGTATGGAAACGGCCGCGTCGTGGTACGAGCGGTGCTTGCAGTTCCACAGGTGAATTATCTAACCTATTGTCCGAGTCCAAGAATATCCTCTTTGGGTCACTGAACCACACCTTGCTAATGATTGGCAAATGCCCATCAGCTGCAATTTTATTGTAAAATTCAGCAGTGGTGACTTTCCTACAAAAATTAGGTAAGGTTTCAATTACTGGATTTTTTCTGTGCCAACAGCTGGGTATTTTACCCTTTAGCTAAAAAATCTGTCAAATAAAATAATTTTGTTATGGATTTACGTTGTCCAAAATACTTACCGCCTCCAGCGAGATTCGAACTCGAGAGACTTTATTGAACACCGGTCTAGCTGCCTTTGATCCACTCGACCCCCTCCTCCGCCATTTCTTGATTCCTTTCATTGTTGCGGGACTCAGTTTATTACTGGTCCAGTACGGTATTTCAGAAAGAGTTCAAAAGGCCGCGAGTTTGAATCACGCGGTGAATTTTTCCATAGCTTTGATAGTTTATATATTCTCTCAGGTTTTGGTCAGTAGATGACAAGCAAGTGTGCACAGAGTACTCCGCCCTCCGCTCCGTCGTGATGGCCAACTGGGAGGAAACAGTCAAGATGCCCATCAACGAACCGGCTGCTGGGAAGAAGAAAAGTCAGATCCAGGAGTACGTGGAGTACCATGGGGGCGCTGGTGTGCAGCATATAGCTCTTAATACGGAAGATATTATTACTGCGGTGAGTAGTTAGTTGGTTATTGTCTATGGTAAGACAATAGGAAAAGGAAGGTAGGAACATTAATCGATTGGAAACGAAAGATCTCAGTACAAAATCGCTAGCTTGAGTGTGAGTTGTAGAGTGAGAGAGGAGGGACGGGTAAGGGGTAGGGTGCAGACGAGGGGGTAGCAGTAAATTTCATTTTGATATGAATGGATGAGATATGGCCTAGGGCGGACGCTGCAACTCAGTGCCTAAATCAACTGAAACAAAATATGATCTCAGGGCACTGGTCACCGAATGGTTATTATATTATAAGAGATGAAGAAAAGAGACGACGTTAACAAGATAAAGAAAGCTACTTTGTCGTCAGGCACCACCTTAAAAAATCCAAGGAGATGACGCGATTTACTGAAATGTTCACTGGTCGAAATTCTCTAGTCAACTAGAGAAATGGAAAACCTCATTAAATCTCAATCATTTCAGATAACAAACCTACGCGCCCGAGGCGTCGAATTCCTCTCCATACCCTCAAAATACTACAAGCTCATTCGCCATCAGCTAGCGCACAGTAAAGTGAAGGTAGCTGAGAGCATAGACATCCTGGAGAAGCTGAACATCCTGATAGACTACGATGATGACGGATACCTGCTGCAGATCTTCACGAAGAACACGCAGGACCGACCGACCTTGTTCTTGGAGGTTATACAGAGGAGGAATCACAATGTAAGTAGATTGCTGGACTTACAGTGCGAGCGCGAACTGCGTGCATTTTTGACATGAGGAAATGGATAGGTGTGGGCTGCGCCGTGCATCGAGGGTGAGGGTGTGGGAGAAAGATCCCCTCTTGCTGTGCCCTTATTATCCTCGCAATTCCTTTGCGAAATGTACATTGGAGTGTGAAATAAGTAAAGATCTTATTTTTTTCGAAGATACGGACGATATGAGGAAAAATAACTCCTTTTCTTTAATAATTTTCATTTGGAAGGCTAAATCAATAACTCGATTTAAAAGTATCTACTTACTTATACTGACAACATAACTGGTGTGCAATTTATACTACGTATAAAATTTCGCCAACTGCCTCTCTATCCCACGAATATAGTCAATATAGAAGAGCGATAGAGAGGCAGATAACGAAATTTCAATCACGACACAAATCCTCAGCTGAAGGGCTACCGCGAACCACGTTCGACGTGTTGCCTCCCTGTCACGCTTACGTACGAATTTACGAGTGCGACAGAGAGGCAACACGTCGAACGTGGTTCGCGGTAGGCCCTCTGGTATTCTGGTAGAGCGCACCTTGACAAAACTTGTGCCGACTTTCTACGTTGTTATGTTGAAAATATATATTTTTATTTTGTTTTCAGGGTTTTGGCGCCGGGAACTTCAAGACCCTATTCGAATCGCTCGAGCTAGAGCAAGAGAAACGAGGCAACCTGTAATTTAATTTTAGTTATATGATTACAAGGTCAACCACCATAAGTCGTCAGGCCGGATAAATAGCTTGATTAATGCAAATTTTAGCGTGTTCTACGCAATCAAATATTCATTTGACGAATTTATACAAGATTTATCAAATCTGTGTTCGAAAAGAAAAGCAACGCTATTTTTGTATAAAAAACGGTTCAGTTTTTTTTAGCCATAACTATCTAGTAATATTTAGGGGTGAGATGACTTTAAGAATAACTTTTTTATGTCGACGATATTATTACGACATCCATAAAAATCCATAAAACCGGCTCGCGGGCGTAAATAAACATATCCTTCTAAAGTCCCTTTTTACGACATAGGTATAAATTAAGTAGGTACCTAAATATTTTTTGTAAGAAATTGCCATATTAGTGTGTAAAATAAAGTGTAACTTGCAACAATTGTTTTCATCGTAAGTACCTTAATCCTTAGAGCATTTAACCAACCGGAGACGCCTTGTCTGTAGTTTTCTGTACAAAACAGTCTGCCGATTTTGGCGGGGGAGGGGCACGTCAAATGTATGGCTATTTGTACGTATCCTCCCTGGAGCTAAAATTGCTGGCGATATCAACTTGCTGCCCCCCCCCCCCCCTAATTCACAGGCTGGCTACGCCTTTGATAAAAGCCTGTACACACCGGATGCGTGTGCGGGGAGCGCATTTTAAGAGCACATTGCTTGCGTGCTCCAACATTTCAACGCACGCGCACTTGAACTTCTACGCACACACAGCCAGTGTGCTCTGGTTTTAGACTGAGCACGGTATGGAACTTGGAAGACAAAAAAAAATACGAATTAAATGTCGAATAGATTTATTATCAATATCTTATCGATCTATTATTGAGAATCTTCTAAAGTGAATTATAATACCATGTAGGTACTTTAGATTCAACGTCAATTATGGATAACATTTTATATAAAGACGATAAATAAATTCACAAATGTACACAGTAAAAAGTATACAGACACAAGAAATTATAACAAACCAAAAATATATAGAAAACATTGCAAATGTAAATATTTAACTCAAAGTATAAAATTTATCACACTAACGCTTGCGATGCTTGAAGCTAGCGTTATATATAAGTAGAATACATTATCTACTCGCTCACTCAAACTTATTTGACCACAATAACCCCCTTATTCATAAAAACAAAGATTCTTTGTTTGTATAAGATGTGTAAAGTCGTCTTCAACTGTCAATCTCGGGTGCACAATTAATTCTTAAACTTTCCACATCTTATGCCGGCTATAAACACTCGTTGAAAGCCTCTCACTGAGTCTTGGCACCGCTCCGATCCAATCGGAGACAGAGAGACCAGAAGGGAGCAGCATGTACACACTCGATCTCGGCTTGTCTCGGGGAATCTCGACGAGTGTGTAAAGCCATTATACAATGTATCTTTGATAAAAAAAATTATGCGTTTGATAGCTTGTGTTTTGTTTCTTTCTGACAAATTCAAATAACTAGAACAGTGTAATGTGTAAATTAGGATTTAAAAATACTTTTGACCGCCATAAGTAGCACATTTTATTTCATATCGTATATTATTATTAGAATGTATTAAGGTTTATTTTATAATGTAACGTTTTGGCGATCAAAGGGCAGTCTAAAAGGCGACTCGTAAAGTAGTAACTTTAAAACAAGGCCCTACGATCTCTAGACAGTTATTTGTTATGGATTTGTCTAATATATATAAATATCAACGAGAATTGATTGTAAGAGTGAGGTAAAGTCTAAGAAAAAAACGTGCTCCTTAAGTTTCACATCCAAAACAGATGGCGTTGAATTGCGCCATATGTTTGGCAGTCACTGAATTGTCAAACGTCAACTTTTGACAGTCCGAGATACCGCAAAATATAGGGAGCGTGCATGAACTGTAGGAAGGAGGCGTAAATGTGATGTTTTTTGTTCCGATGTAGCCCACAAGATGGCAGAACCTACTATGCACAAGAAAACACGTGACGTGTACATGTGCATGTTTATTGTTCCGATTCAGGCCACAAGATGGCAAAGCCTCCAACGCGCACGGTCCCTATATGGACCTCTACAGCGCCATCTCGTTAACTCTTCAAGTGGCATATGTCGTGTTTGAGTTAATGGAATTTTGATTTTATTTCAATTAATCAAATTTGAAATTTAAATGATATACTTAATCGGTCGGGAGTCGACGGCCTACCACTCTAAGAGATAACCCGTCAAATTCGGAGCACGAAATTGTCTTAGATTTTACGCATCTTACACAATTAATGTATCTGCTAATATTTTCATTTAAGTTTACACTTCAAATAATTTTCACTATACATTATATAACTCAGCACAAAGTGGGCTAAAAAATAAACTGTTTAAAACATAGACAAAATAAATAAACATTCTTAAAACGCCAAGACATACACATCATACAAATGAATGGAAGATATGGTCACTGTGAGAATATTTACTATTTCACAAGTACATTTCATTTTACAAGTAGTTTTTGACTGTCCTATAACTTTTCTACTAAGTTGGCCGCGTAAATTGCGCCGATTTCCATTGACCTAAAACGCAGTTACCAATAACATTATACAAAAAACCCCTTGGATAAATAACAAGAAAATAAATTCAGAAAAGGGGGTATCTATCGGACGAATACAATTAATAAAATGATACATTTTGTCAAAAAAAAGATATGTCGAGACGGTTCACATTAAAATTGGTTCAACGCATATCAAAATTGCTACACTCGACGTAGAATGATAACAAAATTTATATCAATACGGATTAAATGTCAAAAAACTGCACCAAAATTTTAGGTCATTTTTGTTTATAAACATCGACCCCAGTGCACTGGCTTGTTATAACTCAAATTTGTTTCTAACCAAAGAGTTATTTCTGGCAGTCCGAGTTTGACAACTGAAGAACACGCTGCATTCGCCATATGTTATGTGGTTGAATTATCGAGCGTAAACTTTAACCACCAGGCTACCGCGAATCAAATGTTCGCTATCTCTATTGCTCTTACATATTCGAGCGATAGAGCCAAATAGAAGCCAGCGACCTTAGTGTTTCGCGGAAGGCCCTCAAAATTACCGGATAATGTACGAAGCCTTGATCAGCTGTCAAAATCAAAGTACATCGTGTGCGGCGCGTCCTCGTGAACCTTGTTGCATGAAGTTTGATATTGTGCTGTTGACCAAGGCTCGAAACCGGTTTAAAAATAGCGGTAAATACCGGTTTATTTTGGTTTTACTCCGAACTTTCATAAGAACGCGCACGCTTTAAGAACTTTATTGTAACCGGTTTATTCGACGAGCGACGAGACGGTCGTACGGTCTGGTGGTGTGTCGCGTAAACAAAGACACCCACATAGAACAAGACAGTAGACATAAAATAGGACAAGGACTTTACGGAAATGTTCTCCTAAAACCGGTTTAAAAATAACGGTTTTACGAACGAAACCGAAGTTAAAAGGTGTTGCGCTAAGTACATATAACGGTTTGGAAATTTAACCGGTTTCCGAGTCTGGCCGTTGACTTTCGCAGTCAAAGGGTAACTACATGTCTTCCTACCAATGAACAAGCCTTTGTTTCTAATAAGTCTAAAGTTACGTGCCGTGTAGTTACTGTTCCTCCTTCTCGTCCAGGTCCTGAGGGTCGACCATCTCGAAGTCTCGGTCGGTTGACGATCGCTGGCTGTTCTCGCTCTCGGACTCCGATTGCTTCTCGCCCGGCGAGGGGGCCTCCTCTCTGAAAAGAAGTGAAAATAAATATTAGTGTGAAAGGTCAAAATATTATTTTTATACCTTGCGCGTCCCTATGATGGTCCATGGTTCATGATGGTCCCTAGAGTAAGACCAAATAAAATGGCAGCCATTTTGATAGCCCTGACGGTGCAAGTGTCAGAAAACACTAATCAATATGTAAACAGGACCTAAGGCAAGTGTATACGCTCGTATGGGCCTTATAAGATAAAAATAAATTATTGATTATCTCCGAAATTGAGTTCATTACTATACCGGTGTCTTTGAGAAAGTTACTTAATTTAAGCTCAAGAATGCACCCTTGAAATTACCGGGAAAAAAAACACGATGTAGATGGCAGGACCATCTCTCTCGCTATATCATAATTCGTATAGGGACCGTGCGCGTTGGAGGGCCTGCCATCTTGTGGCCTCAATCGGAAACATAAACATGTACATTGACACTTCACGCCAAAGCAAGTGCTGCCATTTACCGTTCTCGTACGTTTTCTTGTGCATAGTAGGTTCTGCCCTTTTTCGGGTTACATAGGAAGCATAAACTTCATATATACACCTCCGGAGCTGCCCTCTACAGTTTATGCACGCTCCTAATAGGAGGTGCAAGTACGTATAGCCTGTCCGATTTCTAAGATCAAGGTCGCCATATATTTACCATGGCGTACTTGATCTTAGCAAAACGGTCAGACTATACTGGTCGCCAGGTTCAGGGCGTTACCCGCGATAGTTGAGGACGCCGGTTCAAACCGGCAGAGGCGGCGCTAGGCGTGGGCGACGTGCGCCACCGCCTACGGCCTCGCGCCTCAAATAACTCGGACACAACGTACAAATGTTAGTTATTTCTTGCGCCACCAGAGGGCCTCGCTAAATGTACCTAAAGATTTGGTCTTGTCCCGCCACTGCAAACCGGCTTCCGCCACTGGAGGGCCTTTCTTTCCTTTAGTAAATGACATCTATTCCAGTTTCTACGTTATCATCTTAATTCAAATATATTTCAATTCAAATATACTTTATTCATGTAGGCCTAGCAACAAGCACTTATGAATAGTAAGACAGTATTACATATAATTATGTTGTAAATATTATTCCATATATAATACTAATGAATATAATTCCTAGATCAAATTTAATACTAAAAATTTCACAAAATATAGTCATACAAAAAAAAAAGTATAAAAAATACTAGTCTAGATTGTTTCTAGAATAAATTCTAAATGTCAAACAAATATAATAAAAACAACAAAGGAAATACATGCATTGGAATATCCATTTCATCATCATTATTCAAATATAATAAATAATTAATCATTTCGAATCACAATGAATCCCACGTTGTTTTATCATTCATGTAGTCTTGTGTGGTATAATAAGCTTTAGAAATAAGTTTACGCTTTACATGATTCTTAAAATCATTAATTGATAATAGACATCTTTTAGGTAAGCAAGTTCTAGACTTCATCGGCACTCAACATCAGGTGAGATTTTGGTCAAATGCTACCTTATCCTAAAAAAAAATTGTACATACTTGGTATCGCTGGGTTCCTCTTGCGCCGCGGGCGCCTCGGTGGCGTCCTTAGCGGGAAGCAGCGGCGCCTTTTCCTCTTCGTCGTCGGACTGCTTGTCTTTCTTGCGTTTCTTCTTTTTAGACGACTTGTCACTCTCCGAGCCCGGGCCGCGGTATTCATACTGAAAAGATACGTGTATTTACGTATGTACTAAAAATAATGTATTTTTTGTGATATAGGCAAACGAGGAGACGAATCGCCTGATGGTAAGCGATTACCGTTGCCCATGGATACACAATACCAGAGGGGTTGTAAGTGCGTTGCCGCTATTTCATAAATGCCTGTGCACTCTTGCACGTGCACGTTGTAATATCAATACCCTAGTCAAACTCGTACTAATTAAAGCCAAAATCTTGTTGTAATTACGTAGTGCACGAACATAAAATCCAGAGGAAACTAGAGCATTCGGGCTTTCTCGGCTCCGTTCGGCTCGGCATTGCTCCGAGCTATTATTACGATTGGCACAACTTGACGTCCCTTTGCGTGCACAACGACAGATAAGATAATTACATGAGTTTTGACAACCCTAAATAGCCGATAGGGATAGTTCCATACATTAGAAAGGGACAACATGATTCGGCCCTGAATCGCTGTCATACTTCGGCTTTGTAGGAAGTTCTCTTTCTGTACGGTAGTATTATTATTTATTCTGTGATAAAATCTCAAATACAAGCAAATTTTCCGCGTAATTAGTACGAGTGTGTACTAGGGTATCGATATACAGATCCTTATGAGAGACGGCACACCGCTTGCGTGACGTGTGCGTGAACTGTTCCTACACATTAGCGCATGCCTATATTCATTATTCAGTAACATCATTATAACTGCATCTGCTATCCGTGAGAACGTAATACTTCATTGGACGGCTTAAATAAACGTTGTATAAATCTTCAACTACTATATACATCAAAATATCTTATTAACGTAGCGTTTGATACATAAAGCGTTTTAGAATTAAGGAAGGATCAGTCGCGACCTTCATTCCGCGCCATATGGGAGTCGATAATAATCATAATAATCGTTTATTGCACCATGTTATTGTGATATTGAGCCCTTGTTTAGTTTTATGACAAGGCCATTCAGTTATTGGGAGTATTACTGCAATGTTCTGCCGCCAGAGAGCAGCACTAGCACATATTTTAGACCGCAGAGTAACTCATACAATTCACTTAAACAGTTTTTTGAGAAGTTTTCACTATGATATTGATGCATCAAGGTGGTTTGTTTATGTTATGCTCGGCGGCAGCATGTGCCCTCATGCTGTTCGTAAACGCTACTTGAATCATAATGCGGTATCTGAGTAGTCTGCGTCAGGAACTGGACTAACCTTATACAGCGGCCAGAAGGAGGCGAAGAACCCCACGTCCTCGGTCAGGTTGGGGAGCAGCCAGAGATGGTGCCGCGACAACGTCAGCAGCCACACCAGGCAGAACACCACGACGCGCAGGACGGCCAAGGCGATGATAAGCACCAGGAACGCGGCGGCCGCGATCGATAAGTAGTATACGCCTTTTCTGTAAACAAATAAAACAATGTTCAGCTGTCCAAAGGCTATATTTATTTTATTTTAGTTCGTTGGAATCTCTTGTTTAATATCTACTTTCACGATTTCTTACTTGCACTATTTATTTTTGTGTCCACTTAATATATTGCATATTTGGCTTGATTGATAATGATAAGCTATGCCTAAAAATGAGTGTAGATTTGAACGTAGTCAATAGACATACTCGTAAACCAAATATGGAATTAGGCATAGTATAGAACCTTGCGGTACGCCAAATTTTTTTCCTTGCTATTAGAGCATTATCAATCGAATAAACTTTTTGTCCGTTCCATGGGCAGAAAGTTGGCATCCTGACACAAACGCTCCTTATCTGATCATAGTCAATCCATGAAATTTAATCCAATAATTTCGTTACAGTACCTCAATTTCACTCGATCAAACGCCTTTGCCGTGTCAAGAATGCCCGCGTATGTCTACGAGACCGTCTAACTCTGCACCTATTTTGACACAGCAGCATGGAGGTATGTGTCATTGTAAACATACATATTTTCATAGAAATTTGATGTTTAGTTTATGATGACTTGCCACACTTTGTCTCAGCAAATGCCATGAAAAGGTAGCTTGGTCTTGGTAAAAATTAGTGAAATGCAATATTGACAAGCACTGATCAATCACTTAAGGGCGTCTTCACTTAAATGTGTAGCTAGACTTTTTTATACTATGATGGTAAGCAGTATAAGTAGGGTCCTAATTTAACGGCCGGTTAGCAATCGTCACAAAACTGACGGCCATTGTCAAACTCCATACATTTCGTCAGTCTAACCGTTACTTAAACGTGACTAGAGACTTAAACACAGGTCACGCTTTAAAGTACAAGTTAAAATTCCCATAAGTATGTTTTGCTGCAGCGTACACGTTTTGATTAGGTAGAATAGATTATATGTCACTCAAACCGGCAAAACGTCCAACTTTGTCGCTTGCTATAAGAACGCCTTGACAGATTATTCGTATAAACATACAATCAAATCTCGTCCTTCGTCACATATTTCTCCTAGGAAACAGATAGTAAAGTAGAATATCTGACCTGACAGTGGCGGGCCACAGCGGGAACATGCAGACGCCGATGGTCCCGAACACGACGAGCGCGCCGCACACCCAGTAGTACCACGGCATGGGGTCGTATATCCACACGTACGCGTCCAGGGTGTCCAGGAAAACTTGCTCCATGTGCATTTCTAGCCGGATCTTGCGTTTCTTCTTCTCTTTTTCTTTGTTGTCCTTGTCCTTGCCATCTTTTGTGTCCTGCAGAATAGCATAACTTCCGTGAGACACAGACATTTTAAATATATTAAAAACGGGTCACTAACGTATTTTAAGCGGAAAAACGTTCGACATGTTTAACTCCGTACCGAAGAGTATCGTCAGGAACTTGCGTTGGCGGACCGGTGCAGACTGCGGGTCGCAGCCCTCCGCGCCCGATAACATGTCAAGCGTATTTCCCGTTTTTAATACATTTAATATGCCTGCAGAATAGATTTATATATTTCTTGTTCAAAAAGGATTCGCACTTTAGCGCGGTATTAGAAAAATGAACTTTTTCAACTTTTGTTGTTTTCGTAACATTATCTAGGTTTAAAATAAAATAAGCTAACGCGGTTAACTCCTTATGCAGATTCTTCAACTTCAACATTTATTCAGCAAATAGGCCACAAGGGCACTTTTACACGTCAACATGGAATTTACATACAAACAAAAACTCACACACAAAAATTGAGTAGCAGGCCACTATGATTTTTAGTCACTTTATTAGCAGGCCACGTCGCCCGCCGGCGACACAAACATACGAGTGAAGCAGGCCACTATATTTATTTGTGACATTACGGGCCGGCCACGCGGTACGGCGCCACAAAAGTGCCAGTGCTGCAGGCCACTATGATGAAGTTTTAATTGACTTTACCATCAGGCCATGTGGGCGGCCGGCGGGCCAAAGTGTAAAATTTAACAGCACGGAAAGCAATGATCCCACACAAGTCAAAGTTAGTTTCATCTTGCGAGTTCTCTTGTTCCTCGGACTAACTTAAACTATCACGAACTATCATAATAAAAGCTCTAATCACAGTATGTTATCATAGTGCTACTAACGCTACGTAGCGAACGAAACGCAACTGTCACTGCCTCACTAATATGGAAGAATGATAAAGAGAGATGACTACGCTACGATACAGAGCGTTAACGATTGGCACGTTGGCTAAGCACCCACATTGTTTGTCGACAATTACATGTGATCTGAGACATTTCTTAATTTACTGCCTACTAATGTAATATAGTACTAATAGTACTATTACATACTGAGAAAAGCGTAACTTAGCGGCAAATAATTTAGAATTGTATAAGAAATACGAGTACGTGACCAGGGTGTTCACTGGAACGATAAAAAATAATAGGTAATAATTAACTATAAAAAGACAACAGGTAATAATATTACAGATATAAAAAATACACATTCTTTTTATTGTTGTTTTTACCACAGTAGATATGTGTATACGCACTCGCTTGCCGTGCTCTGAGGTAAGGCGAAAACTACAATAAATGTAAATTACCTAAAATCCAATTCAAACACCTCTATTACGAGAATGAGGTTGATTTACGCGTCCTGGTACCTACCAACTTCAGGCTCCAAAAATTATCGATCGATATTTTGGCCAGCTAGATTATAGATTGACCTGTTAAGACCAGAAAATTACACATGGTATGATTTTCGGCTTTTGGTACGCCGGTGACCCACGTAGCCTGCTGACAAAGTTATTAAAACATCGAACTGGCCTGCTAGACTCGAATCTATGTGGGGCACCGGCGGTCCACTTGATTTGCCGGTAAAGTTACTAAATATCCATAAGGGCCTGCTATGACCCAATGACTTGCCACAACAAAAGTTTCGTTTGTTATATGGCGCTGAGTGTGTTAAATTGTACAGTTGTTCTTTATTCGCGCTTTGGCAAGCTAGAGCTGTGCACGTGCTAAAGAGCTCCCGCACACCGAAATAGAAAGGATATGCTTATGTTATGTTAAACAAAGAGTGTAAAAAAGATTAATGGTATGCGAAAATTAATCAACAAAAATGAGATTCATTCGTAGGTAATGAAATAAATATGGAAGTATTGTTTGTGCTCCCTATGTATGAGTATAACCTATGTATAAAGCAGAAACGCTTTCCATATAGATTATTGTATATTGACATCTCTATTGCACTCAACTCGCATAATATATTGCTGTCCCGCCCATAATGCCGGTTGTCAATGTCACTGTGCGAGCTTGACAGCAATATAATAAGGCGAGTGCGATAAAGATGGCAACAAGCGGGTCAATGTACGAAAATTTATATGGAAAGCCTTTCTTTAGTTAAAATTTCAGTGGGTATTCGTACCTTTCCCTCACTCGCGCTGACTTGACTCTTGTCGTCCTTTTCATCGCCACTCTTGTTTTTATCTGCATCCTTTTTCTTCTTGCCTTTTAACTCCTGTTCGCTCACTGGTACCTGAAATAATAAAATGGAAATAAATATTTTTTTAATTAGTAGGCAACTAAGGCACATAGAGAAAGCCTATAAAATTTGCATAGCTACATATTGCAAAATATAACTTAAAATTAGAACACAAAGCTACGATGTCGAGGGGACAAAAAACTTCACGAAAGCTCTACATCCTTCTACCACAGTATCAGGAGGGTGTCTTAAACCCAGTAGTCTTTCTATCTCCGAACAATTTATAATTCTCGTTCGAAATTCAATATTTCAAACGCATTTGCTCGCCGGCGACGTGGCGCCCGGGCGTGTCCCTTAGGAAACCTGCTTAAATCTGTCGCGTTGTCACTTGTTTTTACCCGAAATCCGCAGATTTTTTTGTTCGAAGGTGGATTACACAGTATCAATCGATGCTGAGCGAAAATATTTCTGAAGATGTAATGGCTTCGGAGATTTTTATTCGGGATAGTAGACAGTGAGTACACCCTGACAAAATTTTATTTAGCCTTTGCCATGTTGCGGTTATTCAGTGGTATTAATTTATTTTACTGATAAGGAAACTTACTATAAAATATTACAAAGTATTCGAACTTTCTTCGCGCTGTGGAAGAGTTTGTGCAGCAGCATCTGGTGCAAGTACCCAATTTGTGACCTCGAGCCGCGTTGTGAAAATGGGGTTCTTGCCCGTCGCCCATTTAGACAACAGATTGGTTCAGCGGTTTAAGCATTAAGAGGTAATAGACAGAGAGACAGACAGTGTGATCTTACCTTCTTAGCCCTGTGGAATAGTTTGTGCAGCAGCATCTGGTGCAAGTAATCTGTGACCTCGAGCCGCGTTGTGAAGATAGGGTTCTTGCCCGTCGCCCATTTTGACGTCAGGAGCGCGTCCACGGCCTTCACTCCTGAGAAAGTGTTTGCATTATTAGTACAACTAGCGACCCGCCCCGGCTTCGCACGGGTTACACAAAACCAAATTATATACCTTCCTCAATAATCACTCTATTTATTGGTGAAAGCCGCATGAAAATCCGTTCAGTGGTTTTTTAGTTTATCGCGAACATACATACGCACAGGCAGACGCGGCCGGGGACTTTGTCTTAAGTGTAGTGAAGTCTCTTACGAGTCTTTCGACAGTTACGACGAATTGACTTTCAATCACATCTATACTTTAGCCGTAAAACTCGTGGCCACGTTTTTTTTTTAATTTTACACGGCGTATAAAATGGCTTTGGTATCGAGGTAATATAAATATGCAAAGAGCATTTATAGATTTTTTTACATTTCGTAGATTTTGGTTAAATAAAAGCTAACCTCTTCTCCTTGGTATCTTATATTTTGTTTAAATATTAAAACAGGAAAAAATATGGAAATGGCTTTCGACATTCGGGTAATGCCAAGTTTCGAAAACCGCAGGATAATTCCAAAAAGGGACTATTATTATGATGGAATTTTGGATGATTTTCAACTGATTTTCGGAACCCAGAATACACCCTACATCAATATGTCTGTATTCACAGTTTTTCAAAGAAATCGCAACCGTTTAATATATCTATCGCTACAGCGCATAATGATTACATTAAACTTCCTAACTTCTTTCAACAAACAATTTCAAAACTAGAGCAAAGCCGACCCCTCCACATACAGAACTGTAACAGAGGCGCGTGTTATTAAAACATTGGTCCGACAATCGATAAGACGTGTCTAATCGATTCGAGCTGTGCTTCTAATATCGATACTCGAATCGGGTTAATCGACACGCATTAGTTAAAACGCAATTATTAAAGGACTGTCAAAAAATATACAATGTGTAAATGTAATGAGCTGATAACCATTTTCTCTGAAGTCAAGACGAATTTCACTATGTATAGTAAATCTGAAATTGAAATTTTATACATCGATCACAGATATCATGAGGAATAAATGAATAAGAAAGCAGAAAATATAGCATTCTATTCAATCAAACATACGAATGAATCTAGCAATAATCGTCAGATCAAGAAAACATCAAGTCAATTGAAAGATACGTCCCGTGTTTAGGTTGTAACAAAAAATGGAAGAAGAAATTTACGGATGAAACGAATGGTGTTTCTATATCGGGAGTCGTAAGCATGGATGCATTTCTTATTTTCGGAATAGCTACTTTAGTTTAAAAAAGGGATTCTGTGACACACTTAACATGACACGAGGCAACAATTCTACAGAAAATTAAATGAAAATATATCACAAATAAGTGATTAAGTAGGTACGAAGACACGGAAACAAGGTTTTAGATTTCTAAACTGTAACAAGTTTTGAGTTTTATTAAACGGCGGATCGCTGTGTGTTAATCCATCTAACTATTCAGTTTACATGTTACTAATAAACTGCAATTTTAGAACACATATGTAATTCATATTATCCTGGTACGATATTCGGGTTTTGGGTCTCTAAATTTGATCAAAATCTTATTTCTAACAAAAGGAATAGACATGCGAAAAATGATAACATTCTACTAATAGAAAAGAGTTTAAAAAATCAAAACGCCATACTATGCCATAACATCTAAAGTTGAAATATTTAGGAATAGAGTTTAAATAACAATATTTCCTGAATAGCAAGTGTAGTACTTTACGAAAACTAAAGAATAAGTATTCTAGTTTTGCCTCTAGGCCCTTTAAAGCATAAATGTATTAGGTTCTTAAGATCCATGGTGTATAAACATTACATACCAGTAAGTACTCCATGCGATGGTTCAGGAACTTGGTCTTCTTGGTGGGCACGTTGGCCTTCAGCCACTTGGCCACGAAGTCCTCCTAGCGCGTCGGCTTTTCTGACTCGGGAGGTCCTGAATGAACACAGTAACATACCAGTGAAGTACTCCACGTGATGGTTCAGGAACTTGGTCTTCTTGGTGGCCACGTTGGCCTTCAGCCACTTGGCGACTGAGTACTCCTCGCGCGTCGGCTTTTCTGACTCGGGGGTCTGTATGAACACAGTAACATACCAGTGAAGTATTCCACGTGATGGTTCAGGAACTTGGTCTTCTTGGTAGGCACGTTGGCCTTCAGCCACTTGGCTACAGAGTACTCCTCGCGCGTCGGCTTTTCTGACTCGGGAGGCTCCCCATATTCCTGGAATTAGATGTTTGTTTTATAGAGAAAAAAGTGGTTTACTTCCTATGTGAATAGCCAAAAGAATAGTTATGAATGTCTAAAGTTATTAGCATTTTGATTAATAGAATACGACTGTATTTTATTCATCAGTAAGCTGTAGTGCCAGTTACTGGAGTACCTGGCCTGTCTGATGTATGGTCACTACGGTTAAGTTTGGCTGTGGGATAAGTGTCAGGCCGGGAAGGCAGGTAAGTGTGGTGTATGTGGTGGTTATTGCGAGTTCATACATTTACCACAACGCAAGTAGCACGTAGCAAATGTATGAACTCGTAATACCATGAATCTAGTATTTAGTATGGATTGGGCATGAGGGGTGGGGGGAACTGACAGAATGGGAGAAGAATTTCAGTGGGAGTAGTAGATAAAAGCGTTATTATTGTTTGCCCTTGTCACAGTTTCATTTTTTTATTTCCCACCGTAAATTTTAGTATGATTTATGGTGGGCAACAAATAACCCGACTAATTAGTCGGGTACGTAATTACGTAGGCTGTTTTTGGTATGATGTCATGAATGTTAAAACTTGTTTTTAATAGTAGCCCAGTGACACTGCATCGCGCGTGAGAAAGACTACCCGGTCTAGATACTGTAACTAAGAGAGGAACAGGTAGTCTATCTTGTCGGTGAGATACTGTCGCGGTAGTTCTGTACTACAGGTCCGAATCAGTAGATAAAGATCTAGATACCGAAGTTAGAAGCTAAATCAGATCCAATTTTACTGCTTAAGTTAGAGAAAAGGTACAGAATAAATATTTGCATAGAAGTTTATTATTTCAAGCTAAAATTTATTCAAACATAAATGTTCACTAGTGTATTTGTTATAATAAACAAATGTGTCGAGGTTACTTTATCTATTGTAACATAAATAGTAAAATTACTATCGTCGTCACACGCATGTATGACATAATGACATCTTGGCTAATGCCTCAATTAGCTATTAATCGTTTGCCTTAAGATGATAGTGAACGACCGCTTCTCCATGGACAAACCATAAAGAAAAAAGTAAATAGAGTGATCGCCGGTGCCTTGTATTAAAATGAACGATACAATGTATTCATTAGTTTCAAGGAGTAATTGACTTTAAACACGAACAAATAATAAGCCTGTATATTAATTTATGTGTAAAAATGTTATAAAGTTTTTTATGTGTAAAAATGTACACATAAAAAACTTTAATAAAATAATAAACTTTAAAACATGTTCTATATTGCATGAAACCGTCTACTTAGAGTCTGTTTCCATTGTCACGTATTTTCGAGTGACAACGCTACAGCCAATCTCAGCGCCACATTTTATAATAGACCAGTCGTAGGTTGGGCGGTTTAAATTGACTAATCATGGTCAAACGAAGTTTCGTCCAAGAAAACAGACTCAAACTTTGACGAGTTGCAATTGGTCCGTTATGAATATTGCGTATTTTAAATGTGGGGTCACTTATAAGCTGATATTTTGTTTGAAGTTAGTCTTATGTTTTTTTCATTTGCTGGATAATAGATATGTTAATTTCAATTTTTCCCCGCTTTCCTAACGAACTCCCGCATCGCATCCCGCACACGGAAAGAGAGAGCATGAGTAAGCAAACAACGAGTATGACAAAGATGAATGGAATGCGAAAATTCATCTAACATAAATAACAGATTTATTCGTAGGTGTAGAAAAAAATAATATGGAAGTACTTTTTGTGCTCCTTACGTAGGAGTATAACCTACTTATTGTTATATAATATCATTGATAAAAGACAAGAAAGTTCAGACAACAAAGGACAATCTAGGCCAACTGCAGAATCTCCTCTAAACATAATTCGAGAACTTTCTACGTAAAAAGAAATATATTCTCATTATTATTTTGAGTTAACATCCAAATCGAACACATCAAACGAACCAATATTAACACGTAACTGTCACAAACTTAGTTCTAATTTGCACGTCATTCACCAAACTTAATTGAAATTGAGTCTTAACACAATATATGTAAAGTTTAATATTCTACGTTCAAGTCGATCTAAATGTGTACCTCAAAGAAACTAAAAAAACCTACAAGTAAAAGTAAGTCATAACACTATGCACATAGAGTTCAATTTTAGTTATAGCTCGGGTGTTCCACTTACCGACTTTGATAGTTGGATAAGCATAATGAAACGGTTCAGTTGTGTATCATGATCATTGTCATGGTCAGGTATACAATACACAGTTACGATTTTGTTGCTGTTAATAGGTATATTGTGTAATTTGATGAATTTGTATGATTTGATGTACGGTCGAGGAAATTGATTCTTTAGCAGTTTATGGTTCACTTTACATTGGACAGCTCTTAGCATAAGTATGTGCAACCAAATTTACTTGAACCGCAAATTACTAAAGAATCAATTTCCTCGACCGTACATATATATTTTTTAATCAAATGTCTATAAAGAAAAGTTGCTACTAAATGTAATTGCATGACTTCTTTAGTAATCTAAATTGTATTTTTTCTTATTTAATGCATGTTAATCATGTAATGTTTTAAAAAGATGTGTCCCGCCGAGTTTCTTGCCGGTCCATATTGGGATACCCTCCTCCAATTGAGGGGGATTTAAATTTTCTCGGGTCAGAGGTGTAGGGTTAGAGCCGGCATAGCTTTATTTGACATTCATAAGCGCATTGTAATATGCCTATTTGCATAATAAACTATCTTTATCGTTATTATACGACTAAAAAGGGAGAATAATGTTTTAGAAGCAATCCGTTAGTGTCGCTTACGAACACTAATCTTTTGATTTTTCCGAGAATACTAAGAAACCCAGGTTTAGGTTTAACAATATTAAATATATAAGAATGTCGTCAGGAAATCGGTTACCTATATCATTTTAATAATATTTAATATCGGCATTTTAATCGTAAACAGATCGGTCTAGCCCCAAACTAAGCAACGCTTGTACTATGGGTACTAGGCCACGATATACATACTTATATTTAACATCCATAATTCATAAATTTAATAATGCTCTTACGGGGATTCGAATTCGAACCAGGGGCCCCCTGCTTCGTAGGCAGGATCGCTACCGACTAGACTAGCAGGCCGTTGATTTTTAGAAATATATATCATAAGAATATCGTAGGTGAATCGAATCAGCGATTTTTATCACTTGTCGCTATGCCCGTCACTTTCGCAGAGCCGACCATCTTAGCCCTACAGTAGGGCTAAGATGGTCGGCTCTTTACCATTTGTCACCATGCCTGTCACGTTCTAACAAGTATGTAAGTGCGAAAGTGACGGGCATAGTAACAGGCGATAAAAATGGAACCATGCTTCAACTGCAGGTGTGTTTTAATAATTTTACAATTGTATCCTTGCACCTGATAAAATCTAGTAACGCCGGTACCTAAGCATAATAATTTCATGACAAGATTTTACATATAATTTATGTTAATATATTAAAACAGTAATAATTAAAATCATTGAAATATGATGTATTAGCTTACTGACTCCTTTAATATTTATGCGTTCGCTATATATTTATTTAATCTTTATTGCACAAAAGAAAACCTTATAGTTCAAAAGGCGGACTTAATGCCATGAGTCGTTCTCTACCAGTCAACCTTTACTTATATTACATATAATCGTTCGAAATCTGAAGTCCTAAGAAACACTACGCACCGTGCGATAACTGCTAGATCGATTTAGATGCAGTTTTCTCGAAGTTCATGGTTTATTTTTAGGATGATTAACCGACTTCAATTTCATAGAAGGAGGAGGTTCTGTATTCGGTTGTGGCTATTTTTTAGTAACTCGAAAGTTACTTTACTAGAAAAATAAGGTAAAATCAATTTAAAAACAATCTTGACAAACTATCTAAATAGTGAAATCGTGCCAAGTGAACTCTGATTTAGACGTACCAGCATCAGCTGCCTGTCTAAAACTAAATAATAATAAATACAAAAGAAAAATATACCTTCTACTCTATCCAGGTCGATACTATAGGAACCAGAACTCTGTGCACTTTCTCACAAACTTACTCAACTTGTCACAATTAGAAATAGACAATCACACATCAAATACAAAAAACGTCTTGACTAGATATTATAACTAAGTAATGCTCCCGGGACTGATATTGTATGGCGAGGCCTGGGAATTCCCGGTTCCGCGACAGAATTTGTAAAGAAAACCTCCTCACAATTGGTATAGACTATAGTTTACTATACTCTATAGAGTACCTCCGGAGTACACCCTAGTTCTAGAATAGTCTAGAACAAGTCGCCTATCAAACAAGAACAAACTAAAAAAAACGTTTAAATGAACTCCTTAAACACACTAACTAAACTCAGAGGTATTAAACACTTCAAGCTTTTCACTCGCAACACAGGGTTAAACAACATAAAAAAATGAAATAAAGCTGGACACTCACATACCACCGTTTAACCATCGTGAGCTTTCACGACCGCTCTCAGGCGCGTTAACTGTGATACTAGTCTCGAGTAGCTGGCGAAAGTACGGAAAGTGGGACATTTAGCCGTTAAGACATATAGGCGCTTTGAATTGGCGCATAGCGGTCCTGATTTGTCTTTGTTTTATTGGATGGTTAGACAAAAAGGAGACATATTATAATTTTCTTATAGTCAGCGCCCGTACAGTTCATGCCGTTGACGCAAAATTCGCAAAAAGGTCGAAATGTAACATACTGGCAGTTTTTTATAACACAACAAATTTATTGACGCGTAGAAAAAAATACTTGTTACGTAAAATACACTGTTAAAAAAATGTATTATTTTAATATTAATGAACTAACAATCTATTATTTTGTTGAGTGAGATTAAGAAGAAAGACAGATGTTTCTGTACTGATTTTCAAACTTATCTACATCAGTTAACTAAAGAGATTGACATGATTAATCATTACGAAAATACTATATTCCGTCAACGGCATGATATGTGTACGGGCCCTGGTTATTTACGATACAAGTGCGGAAAGCAGGAAATACGCAACGAGTGTCGATAAATTAAAACACGACCGAAAGGAGTGTTTTAAATCGACACGACCGAGAGCGACAGAGAGACACCCAGAGACGACCCAGAACCCAGAAAAGACTTCTCTGGAGATTAAGGATTAGGAGATCCGACCCCAAACCTATTTGGGGTATAGGCCTGTGGAAGAAGATATTACTTTGATTCATGTCGAATGTGGGTTTCGATAAAATATACATCCGCGAACCGTGAACTCTGTGTGCAAGCACTTTAAATTGATTGCATTAATGCGAGCGTTACACATATTGGACAAGCTGATTGATTACTCTGATAAAAATCGTTACAGATGTAGTGAATAATCCTATCCCTTCGTGTTTTCCCGGAAACGTTCGTATTTATCATGCTACTTCAGTCAACCTCAGTACTTATTGTACTGAGACGTGACTGAAATAGCATGACACGTTCGTACGTTTTCGTGAAAATACGATGAGAAAGGATTATTCACTACATCTGTACCTACATTGTATGCATGCTATAGGTTAACTTTGTTTGTAAACATGACACTACGCACGTGTGTAGATAAGTTTAATGAATACATGCAATTTTGTCGGAAGCGCAATGATAAAGCGTTATCACACTGGAAGTGATTCGCACGTCGGAGCGACGAATTATTATAAATTTACAATTACGCAATCCAGCACCGGTCAATAATATATCACCTTTGTGTTTTTTCGTATTAGCATGTATAGAGTAAATATAATGAAATGCTGTGAATTACAATAAGAGACTCGGAATATCACTAAAAATAACTTCTTAAAAAAATATATATTGACTATATATTTAAAAAAAAAACTATGAAAAAACCATTACATGACACCAATTTTTCTTATCGCTCACACAAAGGAATACTACACTACCTAAAGTAGTGAGGTGGAAATCAATAACGAATATAAAAAAAGTACTACCACAAAAACATGAAGGTGATATATTATTGGCCGGTACTGTATTTAATATTTATACAGTTTGTGGATCTAATACAGAATTACGAGTAAATGGAGGATCTATAATGAAATAACAAGCTGCGTGCGAAAAATAACTTTTCCACACTGAGCGCCCAGCCGCAATTGAACTTAAATGTAGCTTTGCTCATTAGCTTCTAGCATCAGACGGCCAGTCCAGCCTAGTGGGTAGTGACCCTGCCTATGAAGCTGTTGGTCCTGGGTTTGATACCCGGTAAGGGCATTTCTTTGTGTGATGAGCACAGATATTTGTTCCTGAGTTTTGGGGGTTTTCTATGTATTTGTATATTACATATATCATTGTCCGAGTGCCAACAACACAAAGCCTTCTTGAACTTACTGTGCGACATAATATTTATTTAATTGGTAAGTTTGTAGTTTAAACTCACATAGATAGCTTAAAACCCAAATAACCATAATTTTCTAAAATTGTGATGTTAGTTATTATGGTTTTTCCCCCATTATCTATAGTGCAACATATCAAACTGGCCAAATTAACTAATTACCTATGACATAATATATATCAAACACAGCAACATATGTTATTCTGCTTGTAAGTAGAGGAGCATTACCTTGATCGAAAATTGCAGTAAATATACGAGTAAATAAGTACTAAGTCCATAAATTGTTTGAGAATTGAATAGCCGGGTCCACACAGAGCGAGCATACGCGCGAGGCAATTTCCTCGCGCACAAAACGGCCAGTGTAGTGGCGAGGCGGCGCGTGCGTTTTCGCCTCGGCCGAGGCACGTCTACCTACACTGTGTGGACCCGGCTAATAACTTTTATTTCGAAATCTGCAATCAGCTGTTAGCCATAACAGATCAAGATGATCGTATTATGTTATTGGGTGGCATAATGGCATTCCATTGAGCAGTTACCAGTTAGGTCTGGGGGCTTATTGTGTCTTGTTATGTGATCTTGTTATTTGGTGTTCGGTTTGAAAATTGTTAGTAGTTTAGAAGATTTTCCTTATATTTTTGTAGTATTTCTATATCTCTTGTTTAACAGTAGCGGGTTCAGTGTATTAATGTATTTCACTATTTTTAACCAATAATTGAATAATTAAAAAATATGTAGACTCATAAAAGTTAAGTAAATGAATATAGTAAGGTACAATGTGATATTACAGTTTAGCCACTATCCACACAAAATGTTGCAAGATACAAAAATAACAATCCAGAACCTTTCAAGAATGTTTCATAGGTGCATATAGATTGTCTCATTCACAAAGACGCATGTGTTGACTTGTATTGTCATGTTATTAAAGGTTAGATTTGACAAATCTGTGCGTCATCATGGATGACACGAACTATAAACAGTGCAGTTAACTATTGTGGAGAAAGAATGTGTGTTCTGAGTGTTGCTCACAGTTGCTCCACTAAAGTAAACTGCAGTGTGGATGGACTTTAAGATCACATTAATTATTTTACTACACATAACCAAAAGTTTATTTACTTTTGTTAATCTATCAACAATGCAATACTAAAATATGTTGTAATTATTTAACCATGACATGACACGCAATGTAGTGACACTCTGAGATAATTATTATGTTGCCCATTACTGAACCCCTTACTTCATGTTATAAGAAATAATTTGTTTAAAAATGAACTTTAATAGTTACCAATAGAGTTGAAAACTATAACTGCCATATAGGGGTGCTTATAATGCAAGAAATACTTGGAGTATGTAAATAGGGGAAAATTTAAATTTGTGTGTTTAATAATAAAAGATAAGTTTTACACCACACAGAGCAGAAGAGAAACTCATTATAGGTACATAGTTAAATACACTGTCTTAGGTTAGAATTATGCAACAATTATATTTGATTCTAAAACAGACTATGTTGGTAAAACTAACCCCCTGATTCATAAAAATTTACAGGCCTCAATAAGGTTATTTATGTTTTATCCCTTTCTTACAAATAAACAAGTTTAAATGACAGATTAAGAAAAACAACTAATAGCTAATTGAAGCTTCTAACATATTTATGAACAACATAATAAAACTACAACACAAGTTATTTGCTGCAAAGAGGTGTTCTAGATACAGGAAACAAAACACAGTGCAGTCAAACGTGAGGAAATATAAACAAACATATCTAACCTTCTTTCGCTGGAATGGAACAAAACATGGTATCATTAATTTAAACATGCATGAAATTGCTACATCCTACTTTAACATAAAAGTTAAATGGAAACTTTAAATTTCTTGTCTAAGCATACTTAAATAAACATGCTGTACTGACACGAGCAACCAAATTTATGTGATCTTTTATGATGCATGAAAGCTTCAGTAAGATAATAATAGACTCACAATTAGTTTTAAATGGGCTTTTAACTAAAGCAACACAATGAAATCACGGAGATTATAAATAACATGGTTTCTACTGGAGTGCAGTGAGTGTGATGTACATAAAATATACAATGCGTCATTGAGAATGACACGCACGTGGAAAATATGCGACGCAAAAGCCTAAATTGAACGGAGATTCTCGAGACGATGGGATAACAAGGAGAATCTTCTCGCACCGGGATATCACACGTAAGTACACAAAAACGTACGATAATCACCACAAAGCATACTCCAACTCTGTACGAACATAGTAATGTTGAAATCTTACCTCTTTACGTTTTTTGGTTTTTCTTTTGTCTGCCATGGTAAATTAAATTTGTCAACGTTGCAATGCGTGTCAATATGTGGAAATGTTGCTTATTTCAGTTTTCTTTATCGCACTGACGGCGAACGATTGTTTGACAGTTCCACGACAGATCGACGAAACCACGGCACGGCACGGCAACCAACCTTGAAGTTCAAAATCTAGTATTGTTATCTGGTATTTTTTGCAAGAAACTATGACTACTATGAGCAAAATTCCTACTTAAGAAATATTATTTTTAATAAAACCATAATATATTTTTATCTTGCAATTTTCATCTGAACTCCTTTCAAATTAAGTAACTTAAATATTATAATTAAGATGAACTATAAAAGTTTTCGAACGTAGCTAAATAATTCTGGCAACATTAGTACCATAGACTAGCCACCACTAGCCACAAAATTCCTCCCTATAAAGGATGTTGTTCACTATCATCACTATGCAACATTCTGTTGGCTCTTGACTTGACGAAAGCGAAATCAAAACACTTCACTCTTATTTCGTATACTAGACTAAGGAAAGAGATGCAATACAAAGTCGTAAGATTAAATTAAGGACAGTATAGGATTTTATAGTGATTCTACTCACGTGCATGTGAAGCCCCTGGAGTTGCACGTTGCACGCATACTTAGGGCTCAATCGCACACAGATGTCTTGCTTTGCGAAAGCGGCTTCCATGTAAAAATTAGATAGACTATCCTATTAATTCATTTGTCGATCACTCGTGTCTGTATGCACGATGCTTATGACGATTGACAAAATTCGCTCTCTATTTGCTTGGAACATGTGTTAAAGTCAAAAAAATTGTACCGTGAATAAACCCCTTATTCAGTACTTGGATTTGCAAATTATTAAAATTTTTCATGTAGGCAACATTTTTATTACAAGTTGCGTCGCCGACTCGCCGCGCGCCGCCCGCCACTTTTTCCCTGAGTAGTAGAAGCGTCAAGTCAATAACGTTTTGCAAACGCCGAAAGTTTGTTGGAGGTCTATTGATAAACCGTTTATATATGTTTAATCTCCAATAATGGCTGGTATTAAATCTCTTGCCGTTAGAGGCATACGAAGCTTCGGTCCGGACAAAAACGATGAACAACGCATCACATTTCAAACCCCTTTGACGCTTATATTGGGTCAAAATGGTTGCGGCAAAACCACGATCATTGAATGTTTACGCTATGCTATCACGGGGCAAATGCCTCCAGGTAGTAGTGATGAGTGTTTTGTGCATGACGCTAAAGTAAATAAATCAACAGAAGTCCTAGGAGAGGTCAAACTGGAGGTGAGGTTACTTTTATGTTTTATGCCGGGCCTACATATAGAGACTCCATAATAAGATGAATATGTATTGTATGTAGTTGTTGTTTAGAAATGCATTTAGTAAGTCTAATTGGGAATAGATATTAATAACTATTTTAAGTATTTGTATTATTATTAGCATTAAATCAAAAGGTACTAGCTTTGTAAACAACAATGAAATAAAATATGTATATTGTTTCTTAAAGCCCTACTATTAACATGATTCCACTATAAGTAGCTGAAGTAAATGGCAATCATTATCATCCAATAGCTATCCATGACCCTTGTTTAAAAAGATTTGAAAAAGCAATTTTTTTCTAATAAAATTTCAAGGTGGATAAACAATGGTGCTCTACCCTAACCTTCTATGACCTTGTGCACATAATCCACTATCTCTGCATCACAAGACAACTCCTTCTGGGTCTCAGGATAAATTAGTGATTATAGTTTTCATAGGGTTAAACAAAAAATTTCACAGATCTTAGCTCCAAACGATGAACAGTTGGAAGTGACCCGCGCCATGCGTGTGACAGCACTGCCAGACCGCAAGGTGAAGTTCCAGACCCTCAGCTCCCAGTTGCGGCTGACCAATGAACATGGGGAGTCTAGGGATGTCACGTTGGATATGGATTTGAGGATGCATAATGCTCTTGGTAAGGACTTGGGTAGAAAGCTGGAGAATCCCATGAACCAATAGAATAGAATACACATTTTTTCATTTGAAATCAAAATTAACTGGATCTGGATATCCTAATAGCAGAATAAAAAATATTTTATGAGTGTAGAAATATTACTCATGACACACATGAGTTACTTTTAATAGTTTTTTATTACAATTCCATAAGTGAGCTGTTGACTTCGAAATAAGCTTTATAAGCTAAAAAATAATAAATACTTACTTTGTTGAGTAAAATTCATACCATAAAAAATAAGTAACAATCATTCATTGCAAATCAATGATCCATAGGATCTTCTCTCTTCTTTAGCCCTTCTCTACCCTTTGGGTGTAGGCTTCCTTCTTTTTTTTTTTTTTTTCATCCATATTTATTTCATCCATAGGATGTTAGTAGCAATTTTGACTTAATAACTAAGTTAGTAGGTTCAAAATTAAATGGAGACCTCCGCTAATGCTCTGTCAATAATAATTAGTCCTACTGCAATGGCTGAAGGATAGTAAATACTAGAAAGTATCATTACATTTTTAATTATACTTGAAATATTGCAAACAAAAAAAATCTGCTCCTATAATCTATTCTACTTTCTGAGTTTATTTCACTTATTAGTCTATTTTCAATAAAAAAACAGTTTTAGTAGAACAGCTTTATCAATTCAAATTTTTATCATACCAGGTGTCTCCGATGCAATCTTGAACTCCGTCATATTCTGTCACCAAGAAGATTCAACTTGGCCACTGGATGATGGTCAGAAAGTCAAAGAGAGGTTTGATGAGATCTTTGACTCTGAGAAGTACAGTGAGTGCTTCGAACATCTGAAGAAGTTGAGGAAGGAATACAGCCATGATATTAAATTGCTTGGTAAGTTTAGTATTGGAGTTTAACTACAATAAAACTTATGTTGTGGAGCTATAGTTGGAACTACTTGGAACTTAAATATTCTAAATAATAACACATTTAAGGATGTGGCATCCTATGATGTTAAAGTTTAAACTTTCTTGCATTATCTCCAAATAATTGCAGTCACAATCCTCTTAAAATTATGGCAAGAAAAGTAATAGTAGGCCAGGCAATACGAAGGTATAGAGGGAAATGCTTGGAAAACAATTTTTGACTCCGTAGCATTCTTTGGACTAGTTACGAGGTGAACATATCAAAAGTCCCCGGCTGTACCCATACCCCTTGAGCTGGAGGGGCGAAAGGGTTTTGTGTAAGTAGTTGTATCGCTAATGACTCCTCTACACGTTGGCCCAGCGTAGGCCAGTCTAAGGGACACATTTATGCGTTAGAGGGGGCAAGTGTCATTGCTATCTGATTTCACTGCATAGCTGCATCCCTTAGACTAGCGTACGATGGGCCATCATGTAGAGGAGCCCTAAGACGCAATTTCGAAGATATAAGTGAAAAACCGAAATAGGGAAGTAATGAATATAATCAGGCGTTACTTTGCGGAAATCCATACTAATTAAAACAAAAAATATTACCTTGCTAATCTGCAAAGTGAATAGCCGGGTCCACACAGAGCGAGCATACGCGCGAGGCAATTTCCTCACGCACAAACCGGCCAGTGTAGAAGTCGAAATTGCCTCGCACGTACGTGCTCGCTCGCTCGCTCTGTGTGGACCCGCCTATTAATGTTCCCAGCCTCCCACCGCAAAAATAAATACGCAAATAAATAACCCACCACCCAAAAGTACAAAACTCCTTTGTACTTTAAACTCAAAAGGAGTTTTGTACTTTACCTAGACTAGGACGTTATCTTTTCGCGGATGAGCAAAGTAATATTTTTTTGTTTTAATTCGAAAAAAGGGAACATCAAACCCCCCTCTCCCTCCCCGGCTCATGGTCTACGGCTGGGGATGGGGACTTTTCATAAAGTCACTATTCAAAGTTATAAAGTCAAAAATTGTGTTCCAAGCATTTCTCTCTATAGCTTTTCTTGAACTGCCATATATTAGCCTATAGTTACTTTGATTAATTTCAAAATATGTAGTTTGTTATTTGCTGTGCAATTTATTTGTATGAAATTGATTTATCATTGACTAGTATGCCTCTTAATTTCTTTAGCACATAATTAAATATAAAAATGTATACTTACTCTAAATTTCCCCGAAATGGCTAAAATAAATAAAGAATCCTAGGCAAATTAAAGCATTTTTTCTTTTCCTAAAATATATATTGGCGAACTTTTTAACTTGAGTTTTTACTCATCAATATCTCAATATACTATATACTACCTTAGAGTTTCCATACAACCATCATACAAAAACATGCCTAAAATATTATTTTATTTATTATTGCAGAACAAGAAGTAGACCATCTATTTGAGAAGAAAGAAGAGTTAGAAAAGAAAAAACTTGATGTTGAGAACATAGAGACACAGCTCACGGAAGCCAATGCTAAAATAGAAGAGTTGACTAAGGAGTTGGAAGACGTGACAGCTAAGCTGGAGACGATTAAGACTATGGAGAAGAGCATTGTGGGGCTTGAGAATAAGAGGGATAAGATTAAAATCAAGTAAGTTACAATAAATTTATAGGCTACACTGTCAATGGTGAAAGACGGGACACCAACCGTATGGAATATATCAAAACTCCATCTACTAGTGGTTACTACTAGGGCCCTACCTACCTACCACTGCTACCACTACCAGCCTCGCGTACGGTCAACCAATTTGATTCCTAGGCCACTATAGAACCATGTCATAATGACTTCTACGACAGTGCTTATTGAGTGATGCATGTCATGTATAGAGTAGTTCAAGCGACAAGGTTCTATAGTGGCCTAGGATTCAAATTGGTTGACTGTACATTTGACCTTTTGTTCCATTCTAAGCTCTGCTTTCCCGACTCTCGTGCCGAGTTCGGAAGCTTTGGACTTTCAGACCTGGATCTTTATTGAGTTTTCGAAAAAAGACGTACAAATGATGTAATAGTTTTTGTTTGTTATGATGATATCCACTAACATCCCTCATTCAGGGCAACCTAATATTGTGACGCGACGGATGGGTAACAACAGAATCTAATACTGAGGAAGGCTCACCATGCTCTTAGCCTGTTTTTATATGGTTATTAATATTTTTATTAAACTGCAATTTGGGTAAAAAAGTTTAACCAAGGATGCCAAAACTCAATTTTGCTCTACCCTGATCAAGTGCTCGGGCCGGCGCCGACTACCGCTACTACCACTGGTAACAAATTGATGGTAACAACTGAAAATAACCCAGTGGACTCACTGCCTTGTCCAAGGCATCCTATCCGAGGAGTGGAGAACTCTACTAGATGCCTGGAATAAGCAGTACTTGAATTTATCTGCAGTATTAGGTAGTATTAAACGGAGATACCTATTTAAGGGAAATGGGTTTTACATATCTCATAGGTATCTCATAGGTCATACTGTAGAAGATAGAAAATAAATATAGATGATCAAAGTTTGCAATCAATATTTATCCAAACTAAAGTAAGTTTTTTTTTTCTTGTAGGTTGGAGAATTTCCAGGGCCAAGAGAAGGAATTGAAGAACTCCATCAAATCTTTATTTGAAGGAACTGTTGAAGAATTAAATGAAAGCATTGGTAAGATTATATGCCATTTTATACCAGTCATCTATATTTTACGCAAAACAGTGAAAATTTAGGAAAATGGAGGATTAATAGGCCTGCCTACGAAGCTAATGGTCCCGGGTTCAAATCCTGGTAAGGGCATTTATTCGTGTGATGAGCATGGATATTTGTTCCTGAGTCATGGGTGTTTTCTATGTATTTAAGTATTTATATATTATATATATCGTTGTACCCTCAACACAAGCCTTATTGAGCTTACTGTGGGACTTAGTCAATTTGTGTAATAATGTCCTATAATATTTATTTTATTTTATTATTATTATTAATAGGCGGATTAAAAATCAATACATTGTGTAATCTCAAACATGACGAGAACAGCAGGCAGCTACTGAACAACCTTGGAGCCAGGAACAAGGTTATTCTACGCTGGGTCCCGGCACGCGGGTATCGCAGGAAACGAAAAGGCCGACGAACTCGCGCGAGCAGGGGCTAAGGGGAAGAACTTCTGTCCTGAGCCTTTTTGTGGTATTCCCAAAAGCCTAACGCGGCTCACCCTAAAGACCTCCTGTCACTACAAAACCATTCAACTCTGTAGAGAAACTACAGGCTTGAATCATTCCAAGACGCTTACCAAGGCCTTCAGCAAAAAGGCGGCCTCGAACGCAGGGCCGGATTTAGGGGAGGGCAACCGGGGCTACTGCCCCGGGCCTCCACAAAAGAGAATTCGGAAAAATTACCATTTTCAATTTTGGAAAAATTTGGGGCCAGGGGGCCTCCACTCCTTTATTGCCCGAGGCCTCCAGACCTCTAAATCCGGCATTGCTCGAACGCCTTAGCGCTGTCTAGGAACCAACTGCGCAACTATGGGGAAACGTGACATGGGGCGGTGCAGACTCTGCATGGAGGCAGAGGAGACGCCTTTGCACATCCTCGCAGAGTGCCCTTGCCTAATGCGCACTCGTGACTCAATCCTGGGCAGACACATATTACGTCCGGGGGAGTTAAGGTCTCTCGAGATCAAGATCCTGCAGCTGTTTGAAGTTGCAGGTTTGGATCGAGAGTTGTAGTAGGTGGCGATCACAATAGATCAGGAATGGTCGTAGTGATATTTAGGCTGTAGAGCCTTACATAGCCCCTGACAAAGAAGGAGAAGAATCTCAAACATTACGACATTTTTTCTTACCAGAGGTGTCATACAAAGACAGTTGAGTTCTTCAAGCAACACCGGACACATCGGAAGGGAGGAGCCCAAGCGATATCTTACCGTACAAATCTTTCTGCCCTTTATCGCGGGGGAAACGTGCACACAGTCGCACTCCTCATTCACTAAATCCAATCAGTAATGACGACATAAATACATAGAAAATTGACATATGTCCAAGGAAATCTTGCCCACCTAGATCTGTTTTTGTGTACGGACGCGTCCGCTTTGCGCTATGCCCAGTTGGGCATGTGCTTCGGCAGAGGGGAAATAGTGCGAATGCCGACTCCCTTCCTAGTGTTGCTCGAAGGTTGAATTACTTTATCTTTATGTCGTCATGATTATTAATGTTAAAATTGTGTTTTCCTATTCCAAGTACTTTATTCTTGCATATCCATGTTTTTTTTTTCAGCAACCCATGATCAAACAGTAAGAGATAAACAAAAGGAGCTAATAGAGATCTACGAAAGGAAGTCAGCCTTCGACAAGGAACGCGAAAAGATAGAGAATGAGATGACCTACAACAAAGTTAAACTGAACGAGTTTAATTTCCTAGAGAACCAGAATAAAGAGAAGGTGGAGAGGAGGAACAAGTTGATTGAAGAAGCTATGGTGTTAGCAGGTATGTATAGACTCCTAAAGCCCATCAATTCTGCCGTTAAAAAATAATGCCTTTTCAATTTGAAATCATCATTCAAGGAAATATGGTTGAATTTCTTTTGTTTTGAAATCAATCGATCATATAAATGATGTTTGCTTTCCATACAAATATTTTTTCCAAACCTTCTGTTTTCTGTTGTCACAACTCTGTGTTTTGTTATTATGTTACATGGCCTACGTCATTAGGCGGGTCCACACAGAGCGAGCGAGCGAGCACGTACGGGCGAGGCAATTTCCTGACGCACAAACCGGCTAGTGTAGACGTGCCTCGGCCAGTGTAGACGTGCCTCGGCCGGTTTGTGCATAAGGAAATCTCCCCGCGCGTATGCTCGCTCTGTGCCGGTTTGTTCGTTGCAAGCTACGCAATAACATCCACTATGTGAATTGCTAGCCACGTGAGGCAAATAAAAAAAAAGTACTCTTAAAAACATCACTATCCTATCAATTGCAGAAATGGAATCAAAGGAGATAAAGTCCGAAGAAGAAGCCGATAAGGCCATCAAAGATCTACAGCAGAAAGTGAAAGAGCTGAACAAGGACTTGGCCACTACCCAATCCCAGGCTGATGATGAGGCCAACAAGTTGCAATCTCACGTCAACGCTTGTAGAGATGCTCTGGTAAATTCTAGACGTAGAACAGAAACTAGGCACAGACATGCATTGTATGGCATGAAAGCGCATATTGTAAACATAGTGTTAAATGTTAACTTACTCACACATACTTCGCAGGTCGCACTTAGTAACTGGCAAAGTAGTTGCTTTATTTTCCCCATGAGTACTTAGTTTCCTTAAAACCTTTATTTCCTTACAGTCGCGACACAACGAAAAGATATCAAACAAGGAGCTGGACATAGAAACGGCCAAGAAACACATTCTGAAGAAGGACAACGAAATAAATGATGCTAATGTGTCGCGATCCAGGCTCGAAGAGATAGAAACCAAGTTGAAGGCAGCTGAGGAGTGAGTATATCAATCATCATTTTGGCGATCCAATCTTGGATGTAGCCCCTACTATTTCTTCCACTCCTGTCGATTTTGTGGCTGACTCACCCAGTCCCGACCTCCATGTCTCCAGACGTCGTCCAGCTGCTGCCGTCCGCTCCCTCGGCCTCGGACTCCCATAGACTCGTCTTGTCCAGCGACTCTTGTCCATTCTCGCAATGTGTTCCGCTTATTTTCCACTTCACTTTCTCTGCGCTATTTTTTATTTAGAACACAAACAGTCACATATACAAATGGATTTGAAGTACAATGTAGTGTACTTAACATACTTAAGAATCATAGACCTGGAGGTTCATTATTAAGTACATAATGTTAACAAACATACTAACAGCATAAAGAAAATGAAATCATGAGCCATACTTAAATTCTATTTACCAGTCTTCAGAGCTAAATCGGTATCTAAATATCACATGAAACTCATACGTTTAATGTAATAGGGCAGAAAAAAAATACAATAATAATAATAAATAATGAATGTGTGAAATTATATGGATGGTAAGTAGAAAATAGGTTTAACATTCATGTCTGTTTATCGTATAAGTTGTATTTTTTTTATGTTCTATCTATCTAACTTTGACTTTTAGTATAACGACACATTCACTCAATTGGCGCTTTTATAATTTATCGTGGAAGTGGCAGAGACGTGGAAAACACGATAAATCAGAGGATCTAAATGTATAAGATTGTATGCAGTTGTGTAAAAAATTGTTATTGCCGTGGATGTCCACGGTAAAATTAAAGCTCCCAATAGCCATTCGCACAGTTAAGTCTATGAGCCTTATTACAATGAGATACGGTATAATCATGTACAGATAAGTTGCTGTTAGTATATTGTAGATTTTATTCATTTTAATTATTGTTAACCAGGGAACATCAGGCTGCCATAGATGAACTTAACACTGAGGAACTACAGAAAGAAATGAATGAAGACGAGAAATTGATTGAACAAAATGAAAAAGAGCTAGAAGATTTGAATCAGAAGGTAATTTCTGTTTTGAGTTTATCTCTGTTTCAATAAAGTTATATAACATGATTTCAATTACTTCAAGCGACCCACTTGTAACTACATTTAAAAACATACAGAATAATGTTTATTTTTCTTAATATATAACCAATATCAGTTTGATCCCCTATTAAATTGTTCATGTGCGAAAGGTGTGGTAGAGGAATAAAATTCGATAATATGATGCTCAACATGAAAAAAATTGCAAACAATCGTTGGCTAAAACTTTCATAGAAGTCTGCAATTTTGGTGTCTTACCTGTGAAATAATATCGCTTTTGTAGAGACGCCTTTCGGGCGCCACTGTGCGACATATAAGAAATAAGCTATTGGCGAAAACATGTATCATCATGTCTCTCTCAACAGGTAACCAAACTCCAAAAGCAAACGGCCAAAATCGCCGAACGCGACACCATAGACCGCTCCATCAAAGACAAACAAGAGCAGCTCTCCAATCTCCTATCAAAGCACAGCGCGACCATCACAGAGCTGCTTGGTACCTTGCCGGAAGAGAATTATGCTGTAGCGGTGAACAAGGTTGAGGCGGAGTGGAGAGCGGAGGTGAAGAGCAGCAAGCAGAAGCTTAAGGAGAAACAGAAGGAGGTTAGTACTGTTTATATTTGTGTTAGTTTCTCTCCAGCCGTAGTGGTAATGGTCGATACTGTCAAGTCAGTGCTGCTAGGGTACCTTGACGAGGAGAATTATGCTGTTGCGGTGAATAAGGCTGAAGCGGAGTGGAGAGCAGAGGTGAAGAGCAGCAAGGAGAAACAGAAGGAGGTTAGTGCTGTTTATATTTGTGTTAGTTTCTCTCCAGCCGTAGTGGTAATGGTCGATACTGTCAAGTCAGTGCTGCTAGGGTACCTTACCCGAGGAGAATTATGCTGTTGTGGTGAATAAGGCTGAGGTGGAGTGGAGAGCAGAGGTGAAGAGCAGCAAGGAGAAAGAGAAGGAGGTTAGTACTGTTTATATTTGTGTTCGTTTCTCCATACAAGCCTTATTGAGCTTACTGTGGGACTTAGGCAATTTGTGTAATAATGTCCTATAATATTTATTTATTATTATTATGTCTTTCTTTTACAAATTCTCGGGACCATGGGGTCTCGGACATTTGGAAGGCGTGCGTGGGGCTGAAGCCAACACGTAGAGGCCCCTTGTAATAAGACAATTTACTCTAAATGTAACGTGACACCAACCGCCGATTATCCCTGTTCACACTATAGCAGTGCACCCAAGGACAAGCCCCAGTTAGTGGAGTAGTAGCGGAGTAGTAGGACTATTGTAAAAAAAAGGGTACCAAAATAAACCGGGCTATTGGGTTGAGTTGCAAGTGGACTGGTAACCGGGACTATGGAGAATACTATGGCACCTGCCCTGATCATATGTTTTTAAAAACACGACAAAATGGCAGGTGGTGACTTGCCAACTCACAATATGGGTCCCCGAAAACGGCTGCTCGCACGGAGCGACAAGGGGACAACATTGCGTGAGCGGCTCAGGGTGTGGAGAGGTGTACGCCGCTTTCTACCCAGTGGCTGTAAGCAGCCACTGTGCCAACTCGCGTCTTATGCAAATTTCACTTCCACCCTGCGAGCATATAGCTCTGACACCCCACTCTGGACGGCCGGTAAAGGCAAGCCAGAGGTGAGAGTCCTGCGGCCCCTGCTCAGTGTTCACTCCAGCCGGCCAATGAAGGCAAGCCGGAGAGAAGGGCCTGACCGACTCTCGGGGGTATGGGACCCAAGGGACGTCACTTCCCATTCAGCTCGCCACAAGCTGTCCTGGGGGCTTATTATTATTATTATTTAATTGGCTATAAATTCGTGTACGTTGTTCAAAAGTTTCAGTCTTAGACAGATACTAAGTACTGGACTTTTTTTAATTTTATGTTGTTCTTAATTGCAGTTGACCAGCCTGGAAGCGGAACGCAAGACAGTAGGTGAGATGCTCTCAGAGAAGCGCGCTGAGATCGTCAAATCGGACGCCAAGATAAAAAAGGCTTGCGGCAACCAGACTTATGATGAGACTCTTAAGGAACTTACTAGTCTAGTCGACGATTTACAGGTATGATTCAATACTTTTCTGTCCTCCGGGCGGAAAGCGTCAACTTTGCTCCCGTTGCGCTAAACGAGGTTGCCGCTTTCCGCCTCCGTCAAGCAGAAAAATAGTATGCGCACCACGGGAGGAATGTGTTTCCTCCCTTGGGACACAAATAACTATTTTATACCACAGGACTGTTACTCTTTCTTGTAAGGACGTAGCAAGCAAGCGAGCGGGGTGTTGAAAATGTTCAACTTAATTGCTAACCTTTTCGCCGCCATTGACATATCCTCGCAAATCCTAAATAAAAGAGAAAAAAACAGTTTACTAAACAGTAGTAGGTCGAGAATAATTTATCTTACGGCGAGGAAGTCGCGAAATTAAAAAGATTTGAATATGCCCTGCTTTATATCATGATCCATGCCTTACCCAACCACACGATGCACTGGATATTTATTTTATATTTATTAAAAGAACACAAGTTTATTGTTAAGAGAATAACAGAAGGCCAATCCGAACGTACACTGACATCGGAAAGATATTTGAATCATGTTATTTAGTTATAGTGCTTCTCGCCCGCGCCGATACATGTACGGAAAGTACGAGCGAAATGCACGATAACTTAATGGCATCAGTTAGATGTCTTTCATGCAGATCATTTAGTAACGCCGAACCTGCTTAGCCACTACTAGCAATGTTAATGTTTTCAGGAAAAACAAGCCGTGCTGCAAGCATCCACGGTCGTCATCGACAAGTACAAAAGTTTGCTGAAGGACACCAACTGCTGTCCGCTGTGCAACCGAGGGTTCAGCGCTGATCACGAGGTATGTTGTACATTAGACAAACAAATATGTACAGACAAAACAAGCCATGCTGCAAGCATCCACTGTCGAGATCGACAAGTACAAGAGTTTGCTGAAGGACACCAACTGCTGTCCGCTATGCAACCGAGGGTTCAGCTCTGTGAGCGCTGATCACGAGGTATGTTGTACATTAGACAAACAAAAATGTTCAGGAAAAACAAGCCGTCCTGCAAGCATCCACAGTCGTCATCGACTAGTACAAGAGTTTGCTGAAGGACACCAACTGCTGCCCTCTGTGCAACCGAGGGTTCAGCGCTGATCACGAGGTATGTTGTACATTAGACAAACAAATATGTTCAGGAAAAACAAGCCGTCCTGCAAGCATCCACAGTCGTCATCGACTAGTACAAGAGTTTGCTGAAGGACACCAACTGCTGCCCTCTGTGCAACCGAGGGTTCAGCTCTGATCACGAGGTATGTTGTACATTAGACAAACAAATATGTTCAGGAAAAACAAGCCGTCCTGCAAGCATCCACGGTCGTCATCGACAAGTACAAGAGTTTGCTGAAGGACACCAACTGCTGTCCGCTGTGCAACTGAGGGTTCAGCTCTGTGAGCGCTGATCACGAGGTATGTTGTACATTAGACAAACAAAAATGTTCAGGAAAAACAAGCCGTCCTGCAAGCATCCACAGTCGTCATCGACTAGTACAAGAGTTTGCTGAAGGACACCAACTGCTGCCCTCTGTGCAACCGAGGGTTCAGCGCTGATCACGAGGTATGTTGTACATTAGACAAACAAATATGTTCAGGAAAAACAAGCCGTCCTGCAAGCATCCACGGTCGTCATCGACAAGTACAAGAGTTTGCTGAAGGACACCAGCTGCTGTCCGCTGTGCAACCGAGGGTTCAGCTCTGTGAGCTCTGATCACGAGGTATGTTGTACATTAGACAAACAAATATGTTCAGGAAAAACAAGCCATCCTGCAAGCATCCACGGTCGTCATCGACTACTAGTACAAGAGTTTGCTGAAGGACACCAACTGCTGTCCGCTGTGCAACCGAGGGTTCAGCGCTGATCACGAGGTATGTTATACATTAGACAAACAAATATGTACAGACCAAACAAGCCATGCTGCAAGCATCCACGGTCGAGATCGACAAGTACAAGAGTTTGCTGAAGGACACCAACTGCTGTCCGCTGTGCAACCGAGGGTTCAACTCTGACCACAAGGTATGTTGTACATAAGGGTCTGATGACCCTGGGCTTCGTATCAATAGCGGAGGATACAATCGGGATAAAAGTAAGATGAGAAAAGGGCGTATGTGGAATTTATGGATGACTATGAGGCTCGTGGTCACTTGGAAGAAGTGGAACCTCCTTCCACAAGTGAAGGCCAGGACTCGCTGAAGCTGGAATTAAAGCTGTTAAAACACACTTGTCGCGTGTCGTCGGGAACCAAAGGTTGACATACGAGGAATTCTCGACGATCTTAGCACAAGTCGAGGCTTTACTCAACTCCAGGCCACTCACTCCTCTCAGCACCGACCCCAACGACCTGTCGGCCTTGACACCGGGTCATTTCCTCACCACGGAACCCCTATCGGTCGTACCTGAGGAAGACTTCTCAGACGTTCGGGTTAGCCCTCTCCAACGCTGGAAGTTGCTTCAGAAGATGCACCAGGACTTCTGGAACAAATGGTCGAAGGAGTATATGCATACTCTCCAGCAGCGGATGAAGTGGCACGACAGACACCCTAACGTCCAAGTTGGCACACTTGTGCTCGTTGTAAACGAGCAGACGAGCCCAATGAAGTGGCCCCTGGGTCGCATTATCGACACACACCCCGGATCTGACGGGATCTGTCGTGTGGTTACTGTGCGCACTGCCACAGGGTTGTACAAACGGCCTGTGGTCAAGCTGTGTCCACTACCTGCGTAGTCGCTTTAATGCGCTACATTTGTGTTGTCCATTCTTCGTTTAGCTTTAATATTATCGCACTTGTTTCACTTTTATTGTTCTTTTCGCTTAGTCAAAATACAAATGCATTTTGGTGGGCGGAATGTCCAGCTTTGGCCTTGTATTCTATAAGATTTTCTCGTATTTACTGTGGCAACACCAGCTCACAGTTGGAATTTGAATATTGCTCTGTCATAGACACGTCAGAGTCAGTGTGTCATCAACCTACCACTAGTTAACATCGTATTTCATCGTTCTCGCTAATTTTCGCAACTTATTGAAAGCACTACTGCCAATCACGTCTCTAGCATTTAGACTCAGTGTTGTGTGGACGAAGGGCACCAGGCACATCCGAAGTGGAAAATCCGAGGTCTAAGTTGGACGACTCAAGGTAACGGTTCTGAGCTTACTTCTAGCTGGCGACAAGGACAGCCAGAATCACCACCAGCGGTCTTCAACGGCGACCAACGATTCAGCCCCACAACTCCCGGACTGAAAGGTAACTTCGCCCTACACTATTTCACATTTTAGTTTTAATTTAATATTCTAATCTTAATATCTCACAACTTTCTTGCTCAACCGGCCCCTAAATTTCATTCCCTATCGCCCCCCTTTTTCGAATTACAGTCCACTCTCTCGCTATTGAACATTTTGGTCCTTCGAGCCGGATAATTTGAAAAGTGACCTTTGGTTTTTCGTTTCTCGTTGTTTGTTGCTTATTCGAATTTGTTTGGTCATATCATTTGTTTAATTCAAAATTTAGGGTACACTTATAAAAAAGTCGAGGGTAAGCAAGAAAGTTGGTGGCCGTGTAGTAGTGCTTTTAGTAAATCATTCGTTCACTCGTGGTTAATATTGCTGGCAACATTCTCATAGTTGTCAAGGGTTAACGTCAACTGTCAATGTCACTAGTATCAGTCAGTAGTACTTCGTTTTTATTGAATTAATTTTGCAATTAAGTTTGAGTTTTTCGCCGTTTTAGTGTTTTTAATTGCACTTAAAACAATATGAGTGTACATGGTGATAGTGACACGGATCCCGCGACAGTAGACATGTTCCATGTCGCGCGAGGTTACGCTATTTTTCGGTTAGAAAATATTGAGGGTTCCGACTTGAAAGGGTATGATGAATCAGACATCAAGGATATAGAAAAGGACTTTCACAAAGCACAACTACGGATTTTACGTCCACTGAAACCTGAAAAACGTGTGGAGGAGTATGAAGTCACCAAGGAATTTGAAAGTAAGCTAAAATCCGTAAAATGTAGGTTGAGACAAATGGCTAGAAGTGAAATAAGTGATAAGCCTGAAGTGAAATCTTTAACGCTTGGGAATAATTTAGCTAAGCTTCCAAAAATATCGATTACGCCTTTTGATGGGAAACTGGAAAGTTGGGTGTCTTTTAAGGAGCTTTTTGATTCCCTTATACATAGTCGGAGCAATATTAGTAATGTGGAGAAATTGCACTACCTTCTATCAAGCGTTCAGGGTTCCGCACATGATTTAATAAAAAGTTTTCCTTTGTCAGGTGACAATTACAGCAGTGCATATGAAACACTGTCCAACTATTATGATAGGAAGAGGCAAATTGCTGTCATGTACTATGAAAAACTGCTAAATTGTGAGCCAGTCAAAACAAAAATGGATTTGGAAAGGGTTTTTAGAACTTTTAATGAGAATTTAACTATTTTGTCAAAATTTAACCTCCCCGACAAGAATTTTATGTTATATTATTTGCTTTGGGCAAAGTTAGATGTCGCTACCCGAGAAGCATTTGAGTTACAACTCGCTTCCAATACTGAAGTTCCAAAGTTTGAGGAATTAAAAAACTTTATTGAAAAGCGGAGCAGGGCTTTGGAAAACTCCAGTGTTAGTGTTAGGCCTCAAGTTCAGAATGTTAAACCGTTAACCAAAAACAAAACGGCCCTTGTCGTTTCGACTACATCAACACCAAGTTGTGTTTTTTGTTCGGGTCAACATAGTCTCGATAAATGTAACAAGTTTATAAATCTCAATAATGATGGCCGGTTTAATTTTGTTAAGGAGAAGGGTTTGTGTATTTTATGTTTCTCAAATGCACATAGGGTGAAAACTTGTCGAGCTTCTCGCTGTAGTGTGTGTAATCGCTCGCACCACAACTTATTGCATTTCACAAAGAGTGTGGAAGCACCCACGGGCACAGAGATTGCTACTGCACCGCCTAGCAATGGCATGAGCAGTAGTAGTAGTAACACGGTTTTAGCTGCGATGGCGGGAGATAATACAATCTTCTTCGCTACTGCCCAGGTGTTAATTCGGGACAGTTCTGGTGTCTTCCGCCCAGTGCGGGCGCTCTTGGATGGTGCTAGTGCATGCAATTTCATGTCAAAATCCTGTGCAGAAATGCTAGGATTTGAAACTTCTGGACAACACACTGTGTTTGGCATTGGCAATTCGCCATATCAAACATTTGGCGCACTATCATGTGAGGTCAAGCCAATGGGAAATGAACCCTCTTCACTGAGTACTAAACTCGAAGCTTTCGTTTTGTCGCCGGTATGTGCCGACCAACCTCCTCAACCTGTCGATTCGTCGGGGTGGTCGCACATCAGGAATTTATCGCTGGCTGATCCTGGTTTCGCCCGTCCGGCGCCGGTGGACCTGTTACTTAACGCACAGGTCTTCGTTTCGTCGTTGTTGCCCGGTATACGGCGCGGGGAGCCAGGACAGCCTACTCTGTTGAAAACCATCTATGGATGGGTCGTTATGGGTGAGTGTGACGGGAGTCAGCTCACAACAAGCGCTCTCGTATCGTATCGTAACAATAAAAATCATTGTTTTTTCGTGTCGAGTCCTTCGCAGATTTTGTCGCTTGATGATTCTATAAAAAAATTTTGGGAATTAGAAAACGTTAGTTCTCCGACTAAACCTTTCGTATCTGAGGAGGACCAACGCTGCGAGGACTATTTTCTTGAAAAATACTATCGCAATGAAGAAGGCAGGTTCGTAGTTCCACTACCATTTGTCGATCCCGCGAACAAACCTACCTTCCTCAATTCGCGTGAAATTGCTCTCAAGCGGTTCACGTCGTTGGAACGCAAGTTGAACTCCAACCCCGAGTTCAAAAGGGCGTATGTGGAATTTATGGATGACTATGAGGCTCGTGGTCACTTGGAAGAAGTGGAACCTCCTTCCACAAGTGAAGGCCACTTTTATTACATACCTCACCATGGAATTCTGCGCGATTCCGTCACCACTCCTCTTCGCGTGGTTTTCGACGCAAGCGCTAAGGACGCCAACGAGGTGTCCTTGAACGCTACTCTTCTCGCTGGGCCCAAGCTTCAGACTAACATCTTCGATCTGCTCACACGTTTTCGCTGGCATGCCGTCGTCTTCACAGGTGACGTGAAACAGATGTACAGGCAGATCCTGGTCTCTGATGAAGACGCTGAATTTCAGCGCATTTTGTGGCGCCCTTCTGCTGTCGGTCCTGTGCGCGACTACCGTCTTAAAACGGTAACCTACGGGGTTTCTGCTGCGCCATTCCAAGCTCTTCGTACAATGGCTCAACTTGCCAGTGATTCTGCAGCCGCATACCCAAGTGGTTCAGCTGTTCTCGCTCGTGACATCTACGTCGACGACGTCGTCACCGGAGCGGATTCTGTCGAGCAGGCGCGTTTACTTCAGGTGGACCTTACGAAAATATTGTCGTCGGGGGGTTTCCACCTCAGGAAGTGGACCTCCAATAGTAGTGAGTTCTTGGAGAGCCTTCCGTCTTCTGATCTGTACTCGGAAGACTTTAAACATTTCGAAGAAATGACTGACATTTCTCTAAAGATATTGGGCTTGCTATGGCAACCTCAATCAGATTCTTTCCGGTTTCGTGTCGCCGCTGCTCCTAACGGTCGGTGCACCAAGCGCACCATTCTGTCGGAGATAGCTAGAATCTTCGATCCATTAGGTTTCCTCTCGCCTGTAACATTTCTCGCCAAGTATCTGATGCAATTGCTTTGGGTTTCGGGCGTTTCCTGGGATGGAGATGTCCCGGAAAGCATCAGGCTGGAATGGCAGGAATTCAAAACTCAACTCTCGTCGCTGAGTGCTGTAGCTGTGCAACGCCGTTTAGTCGGGAAATTCGACGTGCTACATCTCCACGGATTTTGCGACGCGTCAGAACGTGGCTTCTGTGCCGTAATCTATTGCCGTACCGAAACTGAGGAGGGTGACGTCGACGTACAGCTCGTGTGTGCTAAGTCCAAGGTCGCGCCATTGCGTAAATTGTCGGTGCCGCGTCTCGAATTGCTCGCAGCGGTTCTGCTGTCTGACTTGATGGCTTCGGTCGTGGAGGCTTTGAAGCCTTTCCACTCGGTAGACAGAATCTTTGCATGGTCGGACTCAAGTGTGACGTTGACCTGGATTAAGTCGTGTCCGTCCAGGTGGAAAACGTTCGTGGCCAACCGTGTGAGTCATATCCAAGACGTTATTCCTCCCGATTCTTGGCATCATGTCAGAACCACTGACAATCCAGCCGACTGCGGATCGCGTGGTTTGCTTCCCCAAGATTTAGTCAACCAAACTTGCTGGTGGAACGGGCCTGATTGGCTCAGGCACCCCACTGAGAGCTGGCCTAAGTCAGTGCTGATGCCAGATAGGGACGTTCTCCATGATGAGCAAAAGATTACAGTCCTCGTAGTGTCCAATGACAATGCACTAATCGACAACTTACTGGAGAAGTTTTCGTCGTTAAGAACACTTCAACGTGTTTTAGCCTATTGTTGTCGCTTCGCGAATAACGCGAAGAACCGAAAAACGGCCGGGAAGTGGCTACGCGGTCCTTTAACATCTATCGAAATAAAGCAGGCACTCATGGTTATTGTACGTTTCGTGCAGCAGCGCAGCTTCGCTCAGGAAATCGAAATCATTTTGAACAATCATTCGAACTCTCTCCCAAAAGCGTTCAGAAAACTGTCCCCATTCATGGATGACGCGGGTCTCTTGAGGGTGGGCGGTCGCCTGTCGCGAGCTTCTCTCGACTTCGACGTGAAGCATCCTTTGCTTCTACCTCGCGACAATCGGCTGACCTTCCTTCTTATCGATGATTATCATAAGCGATTCATGCATCCAGGCATCCAAACACTTCATAACTTGCTAGCGCAACATTTCTGGATTATGTGTCCGAAACGGGCTATTTATGCAGTTGTATCGAAGTGCATGAAGTGCTTTCGGGTGCGGCCACCGGGTGCTCCTGCGCCACTCATGGGCGACTTACCATCGTATCGAATATCCAAGCTGAAGGCTTTCTCGAGCGCAGCGGTTGACTTTGGTGGGCCTTTCGACATCGCTCTCGGTCGCGGACGTGGTAACAAGACGTACAAAGGTTATATTTGCGTCTTTGTCTGTACCGCAACAAAGGCCATTCATACCGAGCTCGTCACCGAGTTGTCCTCGGATGCTTTTCTCGCCGCACTTCGGCGTTTCGTCGCTCGCCGTGGTCGGTGCAGCCGGTTAGTGTCTGACCAAGGTAAAAATTTTGTCGGTGCGAACAACATCCTGCAACGCTTAGTGAAGGATGCTGCCGCACACCATACAATCAACTTCGAGTTCAACCCGCCGGGTAGCCCACATTTTTCAGGACTCGCTGAAGCTGGAATTAAAGCTGTTAAAACACACTTGTCGCGTGTCGTCGGGAACCAAAGGTTGACATACGAGGAATTCTCGACGATCTTAGCACAAGTCGAGGCTTTACTCAACTCCAGGCCACTCACTCCTCTCAGCACCGACCCCAACGACCTGTCGGCCTTGACACCGGGTCATTTCCTCACCACGGAACCCCTATCGGTCGTACCTGAGGAAGACTTCTCAGACGTTCGGGTTAGCCCTCTCCAACGCTGGAAGTTGCTTCAGAAGATGCACCAGGACTTCTGGAACAAATGGTCGAAGGAGTATATGCATACTCTCCAGCAGCGGATGAAGTGGCACGACAGACACCCTAACGTCCAAGTTGGCACACTTGTGCTCGTTGTAAACGAGCAGACGAGCCCAATGAAGTGGCCCCTGGGTCGCATTATCGACACACACCCCGGATCTGACGGGATCTGTCGTGTGGTTACTGTGCGCACTGCCACAGGGTTGTACAAACGGCCTGTGGTCAAGCTGTGTCCACTACCTGCGTAGTCGCTTTAATGCGCTACATTTGTGTTGTCCATTCTTCGTTTAGCTTTAATATTATCGCACTTGTTTCACTTTTATTGTTCTTTTCGCTTAGTCAAAATACAAATGCATTTTGGTGGGCGGAATGTCCAGCTTTGGCCTTGTATTCTATAAGATTTTCTCGTATTTACTGTGGCAACACCAGCTCACAGTTGGAATTTGAATATTGCTCTGTCATAGACACGTCAGAGTCAGTGTGTCATCAACCTACCACTAGTTAACATCGTATTTCATCGTTCTCGCTAATTTTCGCAACTTATTGAAAGCACTACTGCCAATCACGTCTCTAGCATTTAGACTCAGTGTTGTGTGGACGAAGGGCACCAGGCACATCCGAAGTGGAAAATCCGAGGTCTAAGTTGGACGACTCAAGGTAACGGTTCTGAGCTTACTTCTAGCTGGCGACAAGGACAGCCAGAATCACCACCAGCGGTCTTCAACGGCGACCAACGATTCAGCCCCACAACTCCCGGACTGAAAGGTAACTTCGCCCTACACTATTTCACATTTTAGTTTTAATTTAATATTCTAATCTTAATATCTCACAACTTTCTTGCTCAACCGGCCCCTAAATTTCATTCCCTATCGCCCCCCTTTTTCGAATTACAGTCCACTCTCTCGCTATTGAACAATGAGAGAGAGTATTTTATAAAAGAATCTACTCCAGCACTTCAATTTCGTCAATTAAATGTCTGCCGACTATATTTCATTAGAAGCGCGGCAAGTGGGGCCGGCGCTTGTCTATAGGATCATAATATAACAACAGTCATCTAATGAAAATGCATACAATATAGTACAACTGTTGTATTTTTTTCGCCCTGCCAGTTGAAATAAAAATGTTAGAGGGGAATCGTTTTAAATTTAAGTAAAAAACTGGTTGATTGAAAATGTATTTTACATCCTAAATTAGTCAGTAAGCTAGTATACTAAGTAGTTTTAAGATCACATATATTGTATGCTCCAAACGGGCAACTGTTGGTTCGATATCTCCTGTATATGACTTCTTATGTACACAGATAACAATGAATAAATACTTTAACTGACTTCCCAGAAGGAGGAGGGACACATAAAATTATACCCACAACCGTTTACAGAACACGGATGTGGCTATATTTTTATGTTTTTGAATGCTAACTACTAGGCAAAGATCTACAAACCAAATTCACTTTTGTATAGGTACATACTTCGATTTTATTTATCGTTTTAGGCGTTTGCTGCTGTCTTAGTAAAAATATTGTGTGTTACCTATCACTTTGAATTTTGTGATTGCTAGAAAGATTCAGACTTGGTATCGATTTGATTATTTGCTTTTCAGGTGACAGACCTCATATCCTCGCTAGGAAAGCAGGTCTTAAATGTTCCCGCTGAACTGGAGAAGGTGACAGAAGAGCTCCAGCGCACTTCAGCTAAGAAGGACGAGTTGCTGGCACTGAAGACTGTCAATGGGAAGATCTCAAGCTTGAGAGACAAGGAGAGGGATATAGAGAAAAGGCTGGAGGGACTTGATGAGGTAAGTCACACCCATATAGGGTAATTATGATCCCGGTACAGACCCCAGTGGGTAATTCCACGAGACTGTAACGTCAGTTACCAATTCTTTCGTGTGTTCTTAGATTCATTAAGCAAATTAAAGTATTCAGATATCTACCTGTAGGGCTACGCCAGACATATAGTCACTTAAATTTGCTTATTAATGCAAGAACACACGAAAGAATTGATAACTGACGTTACAGTCTCGTGGAATTACCCCAGTAGGGAATGGAATGCGGTCTCGCTATCTGTATTCCGTGACAAATGTGACTCCGGTCTCTTGAAAGCAAGAGTGAGTAGGCTATTTGAAATAGCCTATTTCTGAACCAGTGAGTTCCATCTTAGGCTTAGTCTTTACTTTCCATGGTGTGACTAGGGTCAAGCGCAGTTCAGTTCACAATTAAAAAAAAAGTAGGGAAAGATGCCGTACTGATTGTGTTTTACGGGAACTTGGAATTCCCGTTTCCTGTACTATTTTCACAAGTCAGGCACGAAACCGAAATAATCTGGTATGTACCGGTATATTTTTAATCGTTTAAAACTTTGTGTCGGTCCTACCATCAGAATATCTTACTTGGGTTTCTTTTTGAGACTCTAAACGAATCCCGACATGTGTCTAAAGGAGCCCACAAAAGCAAAAGTTGATAATCGCGAATCACTGACAGACCGATATCCTCCGGCGAACTGGTAATCAGCTAATCTCTTAAAATATTCACATACTAATATCAATATCATTCTGTTTCAGAGAATCAAAACCCTTCAAAAAACGATTGAAGAGCTCACATCAGTTCTAAAAGAGCCCGAACAGAAACTGCAAAACCTCAAGCAGATATCAGGAGACATGCCGCTTTTGGACCGTTACAAGACTGAGATCGCCATATCTACTAAGAAAGTAAGTACTTTGAAAAACGGAAATTTATAGGGCTTGATCACGTGGATCGATAAGACGCATGAATCTAGTATAGGCATGAGCGGTGGGGTGGAATGACCGAACGGGGTAGTCTTATCTTTCAGTAGCAGTAGCAGAGAAAGTGCTAATATTGTTTTTCGTTGTAACAGTCTCATTTCAAAGGGTAAAACGGGACCCTATTACTAAGACTCCGCTGTCCGTCCGACCGTCCGTCTGTCACCAGGCTGTATCTCATGAACCATGATAGCTAGACAGTAGAAAGTTTCACAGATGATGTGTTTCTTTTGCCGCTATAACATCAAGTACTAAAAAGTACGGAACCCTCGGTGGGCGAGTCCGACTCGCACTTGTCCGGTTTTTTTCTTGATTGGCAATTTAATGGTATACAGGCTCGTTAAAATGAGTTGGGGAACTAATGTACGATTCCCACCGACCGGCTGGAGTCGGGCCGCGCAGGAGAGCATTTTCAATGTGCCTATACATCATGTACGGCAGAAGCGATGGAGTCCGTCCGGAGCCGTCCGCGGCCGCGGGGAGCCGACGGGCTCGCGGCCGTATGAATGTGACATGCGCTCCGACTCCGTCCGTCAATACATGTCCTCTCGAGTTGCAGGCGTCCATAGGTTACGGAGGCTTCTTACCATCAGGCGGGCCGTATGCTCGTTTGCCACCGACGTAGTATTAAAAAAAAACATCTTTCCTGGGGTTCGAACTCATTAACGAAGTGGTTATCCAATTTGCAGTTAGAAGACATCCGCTCGCAGTGCGACAACGGGCTGGACACGGACATGTCGCTGGAGGAGGCGAGCGGGCGGCAGCGCGACGTGCGCCACGAGACGGGCTCGCTGCGCGCGCGCGTGCGCTCGGCGCAGAAGCGGCTCAACGCGCACGTGCGCAAGCTGCAGGCCAAGGCGGACGCCAAGACCAAGCTCAACGAGAAGATGCTCAATATACAGAAGAAGGTACTTGTTTTACTACATAGATCAGGGATTACCAATCTTTCTCAATTCGCGGCGCGCTTGCTAGTCTACTATTTAATCTCGGCGCCCTAACGCAGCTGTAGCCCGACCGGAAATATATGATCACTGTCAAGAGGGCGTTGTTATTCTCATGTATAAGGTGACAGTTCAGTTTAGTATAAAAAATTTAGTTCCAATATAATTCCGCAATATGGCGCATGGTCATATAGGATAGATCATTTAGTTGACGACCAGGATCCGAACCGGCTGAAAGAAACTCGACGCGAATGATCCCAACCTATTGACTAAAGCTGAAGAGAAGATGCTCAATATACAGAAGAAGGTTACTTATTTTACTCCATATAGTGCCTAGGGAAAGTTCGGCCGATCGCGAGACTTGGAGAGAAAATAACTTGATGAGGACCAGGGTCTGAACCCACCAGAAGTCAACGCACATTTTAGCAAGCTGCAGTCCAAAGCCAAGTTTAGTTAACTTTTTGACTTAACTTACTTATTACAAGCTTTTATTTAACTTGCCCTCTTAGTATGTTAGTTAGTTTCTTAGTTAGTTTAGGTCAAATATTGCAATTAATAAATTGGTGACAAAGCAATATTATGGCACCATGGAGCTGATCTAGTACACGTACAGTCAGAGATAAAAGCTTGTACCAGAAATGATATTTTTGGCAAAAACTTATTTCTCTACGACTATACCAACATGTGGCCCTAGAAATAGAAGACAAAAAATGGAAATAGACTAGCTTGAAATTTGAAAAGAAACCACAAAGTAATTTTACGCAAAACTTTCCTTTCGTCAGGTCCAAGGAATTTGCACTCTCCAAGAGGCGATCAAACAACTAGAGGAAGACAAGGACCGCTACAATGCAGAGCTGAAAGAGTTGCAGGCGGCCACTGAAGGCTTCAAGAAGGACTTGCAAGACAAGGAGGATGCTAAGACTGACGCCGCCAAAAAAAACAGGTAAGCTTATAATTTTGGCATTGTATTGTAAATCGGGCGATTTTCCGCCACTCGACGACTGGCGCCTATTTTGCGTGACGGAGGGGGCCGGGGGGGGGGGGGGATAGTCTTGCCAGCCTTCTTGATTCGTTGAGTAGGAACTCGGGGAGTTCTCTCGGGGATCCAAGATGTTTATGAAGAAAATAAAATGGCACACTTGAATGAGTTACGATTTTTCCAAAGTAACCAGGCATCGATGACATTCAATTTGCACGTCACCATTATGTCACGCGTCCGTCTTACGTCGGTCACCCTGACGCGAGTTTAACATTTTTTCCCCATCACAAAAAGTGCACAGCGCCCTTAAAGAAGTTTTCATTTCAAAAATATATTCGCCGCACACGAGAGGTTAATAATTAAACCTTTTCTTTTCACAGATTAATAATCGAATCGAAACGCAACTACATCGCCAAAGTAGTAAAATCCGTGGACAGAATCAAAACGGTATTATCAGAGCTACGCCAGCACGAAGAGAAGAAGATCCCTCTGCAGATGAAAATGTTCAACGAGCTGAATGACAAGCTGTCGGAGAAGAGGAAACAGATACTCATTGACGAGAGCGTGCTGGGGAAGCGGAGGCATATCTTGAGGGATGAAATTGCTAAGCAAGAGGTATGATATTCTGCAAGCATTAAATATTTGTAGATAAATTGAAAAATACCATTCTGTATCATCGTCAATTCTGTGAACTGATTATTTGTATACCTTGTTGAAATGATTTAGGGCCACAAATGACCACTTGTTAAGACTCTTGCTGTTAACGCATTCACTGCATATATGCGTTCACCGTCATAAAAGTTTGTTCCTAGGCCACGCCCCCTGGCAGTGAACGCGTTAACACGTAGAATTAAGTTTCTTAGATATGATAAAAATTGTTGCAATGATACAAAATTTATCGATGACGCGCAGATTTGTCAAATCTAACCTTTAATAACATGGCTATACGAGTCACGGCACGCGTCTTCTTGAATGACTTCGTATAATGTGGAGAATCAAAGCAAAATGACTGTAACAATATAAATAAATTTACTTAAAAAGAGGATTGAACTCTCATGTTTGGAGTTGTGGATATCATTCTCGTGTGGGTTGGAGGTTGGAGACTTCTCATAAGCCGTTTTGTATGTATGCAGTATAGTCGTTCGATTTGTTGCTGGCCATGAACGGCTAATCCTTTGTCAATTGTATGTAAAACCGCACGTGCTACTACCTGCATAAAATAATTCAAAGCGCGGGCTAGTCCAACGCTCATAAAACCAGTGTAAGTGCGCTCTCCGATAATGCGCCTTCCTTACGCATCTCGATGACACATTTTAGACTGGTTCTGTAACGTTCGACTCGCCGGCACTCAACAATAACTATAGAGGGGCCACACAGCCTCGCATCATATTTTTCCATTTATACATTTTGAATCTTATTACGATTTCCATAGAGTCGTAATTTAATAACCGCTTAAAGCAAACGAAACTTTTTTTATGCAGGTAAGTAGCACGCGCGGTTTTACTAAGAATAGACTAAGGATAAGCTGTTCGGGGCCAGCTATAAAGCGAACAACTATATTTTTCTATGTATGATCTCTAAAGGTTTTTTAAAGTCTCATATTTCTTTTTTTTTTTTCAGCTTAACCAACGAGACTTGGCCGACAACCTCAAACTGCGCGGCGTCCAGACAGAGATAGAAAACTGCGAGAAAGAGATCTCCGAGATAGCGGAGAAGACCAACGGGTTCAACATGGACCTGCTGAAGGAAAAGAGTGCTCTTGCTGCCAAGGAGAAGCAGATTAGCAAGGAGAGAGAACAGAATAGAGGGAAATTGAGTGCGCATAAAGTAAGTAAATTACATTTTCTCCAATATGCTTAGAAATGTAGACTCTTTTTGTAGCAAAAATAGTACGAGAAGTTATTTATTACGTACAAACTCAAATTAAAAAAAATCTAACCATTATTGTCGTGTTTTAGCGGACAGGAAATAATTACTGTAGTATTGTTTTTTACTTTTTTTAAGCATGAACGGTCAAGGAATTTAATTTCCTACCCATTTCGTACCTTGTCACAGTGACAAACAACATGAAACTCGCTAGAGACCTCATACTATTGTCACTGTGACAAGGTACGAAATGGGTAGGAAATTAAATTCTTTGACTACCTACAGGGGGCTGCGTCTACACGACTTGGTCAGCATCATTTCAAATTAGTACTTCTTTAGTTCGATGTAATTTAAACCATATTCAAAAGACACAGAGTTACAATTTCGTTTCGTTCCATTTTCAAATAAACAAAAATCAACTCTATTCCCTGCAATATAGATTCAAATTTTAGTGGCAAATTTTGGATTTTTCATTTGTATGGTTGGGCCTTAGGAGGCTATCTATAGGATACATATGACCTTAAATGTCTCGTTCTTACAAGACCATCGTGTATGATCGTGCGAATGCTGCTTAATACAATCAAAGACTATAACTTTTATATATTTTTTTTAAGAATCTTATACATGCACATACAGCTTATATTTCACAATTATACTGAATGAACGAATGTTTAATGGTACTGAATGGCAGAATAAGTTGATTAAGCTGTGCCTTTAACTTTTTTAAATGAATTAAAGAGGGATTTTTTTTTTGATGTGAAGGTTGGATTTGATGTAAGATGATATCATTGATCTAAGCTTTTCTCATCTATATCTTTATCTTTTTACAGGACAGACTGAAACAGTGCAAGCAAGACTTGCAAGACATGATAGACCAAGGCATAGAGAAGACCTACAAGGAGAAGTATTACCAGCTCACGGTGACCAAGGCGATAAGCAAAGACATCAAAGATTACTATATGGCACTGGAGAAATGCTTACTAGAATTCCATAAGGAGAAGATGAAGAATATCAACCTTATTGTAAGGTAAGAGATCATATTTTATTTTGGTCACTATTCGTTGGTTACTTCTATACTCTGTATCTTAGGTATTTAAAAAAAGGTAAACTAATTCTACCCTCAAATGACTCATTAAGTCAGTTGAGGGTAGATGAAAAGATTACATGATCAAATAATGTAGGTTTAAAGTCAGGTCGTTCAGTGACAGATCCAGGCGGTTTTGTATCTGGTTGGTTAACCAATAAATATTATAACAACCCGAAAATGTACAAATAGTTTGTTTACTTTTATTTAACCTTTTGACCGCCAAAGACGTCATATGACGCACGCGGCGACGGTCAATATCAACCTTCATGCATACCGACAAGGTTCACGATTACACGCCGCGTACGATAGGCGTGGCGTTCAAAAGGTTAAATACCTAAAGATATAGAGTATAGCAGTAGGGCGACACTCCTCCTTTCGGGTTTTCCCGGCTCCATTCGGCTCAGCATTGCTCCGAGCAATTATTAGGGTTGGCACAACTTGACTTTCCTACGTGCACGACCACAGATAAGACAATGACTTGAATTTTGACAACCCTTAATGGCTGAAAGGGATATAGTGCCATACATTAGAAAGACACAGAATAGTTCGACCCTGAATCGCTGTCAAACTTCGGTTTTGTAGGAAGTGTAATTTCTGTAAGGTAGTACTATTATTTATTCTGTGCTTCTAGTGTGCGATTGACATGTTGATTTTTTATATTTAAAATTTTCGTAATAATCTTACCCCCTTATTGATAAACGTCTACTAAAGTTGACAAGCCGCTAATAATCGTTTGTCCTTTTCCATTATACCAATACGTCGGAAAGGGACACATGATTATTAGCGGCTTGTCCACTTTAGTAGACGTTTATGAATAAGGGGGTTAGTCTAACGGGGAAGTTTCCAGAAAGTAGTCGCTTAGGTTTTGGTCACGTATTCAATATCCTCTAGGGAAATTTCGCGCTTTTCCGAGCTTTAATCAAATATGGCATGCAGCGCTTAGCGCTTTTGAAAGTCACATACTCACAGGTGGCAGCACAGATGCAAATAATGTTTTTTTTTTACTTATTGTTTGCAAATTAAAGTTACATGTGTAAGTTACTACGTGGCAACTAGAGGGGGGTCGCCTCGACATATGGTACGGGCGGTCACCGAGGGTCGAGAGGGTGTTACAATATTGAATAATATATAATATGGGTCACATATGTACATACATGTTCCCTAAAATATGGAGCAGTTTCGGTATACAAAACGGTTGAATTTGTGACGGTAATCATAAAAGTATTTTTACTCAATTTCAGAGAAATGTGGAGGAAGATTTACAGAGGAAACGACATAGACTATATCGAGATAAAGACTGATGGCGGCTTAACGGATGACGCGGAGCGGTATAAATATAACTACAGGTAAGTTTGTACATTCGCTCAATTATTTCGTTTGTTTGTCTTTAACATGGAAAAGACACCGTTGCAGAGACAATGATACGATTATTAATTAAAAATTAGCTTTGATAAATAAATAAATAAATAAATAAATATTATAGGACATTATTACACAAATTGACTGAGTCCCACAGTAAGCTCAATAAGGCTTGTGTTGAGGGTACTTAGACAACGATATATATAATATATAAATATTTATAAATACTTAAATACATAGAAAACACCCATGACTCAGGAACAAATATCCATGCTCATCACACAAATACATGCCCTTACCAGGATTTGAACCCGGGACCATCGGCTTCGTAGGCAGGGTCACTACCCACTAGGCCAGACCGGTCGTCAGATTTGTTTGATGTCTCTCTAGATTATAAAAAATATTATGCAAACGTCTATGGAGCAGCGCTGGTGGCCTAGCGGTAATAGCGTGTGACTTGCAAGCCGGAGGTCCCGGGTTCAAACCCCGGTTCGTACCAATGAGTTTTTCGAGACTTACATACGTAAGTAATATCATTTGATATTTACCAGTCGTTTTTCAGTAAAGGAAAGCATCGTGAGGAAACCGGACTAATTTCAATAAGGCTTAGTTTGATGAGTTTTTCGAGACTTACATACGTAAGTAATATCATTTGATATTTACCAGTCGTTTTTCAGTAAAGGAAAGCATCGTGAGGAAACCGGACTAATTTCAATAAGGCTTAGTTTGAGTTAAAAGGTTAGATGGCAGTCGCTTTCGTAAAAAGTAGTGCCTTCGCCAATTCTAGGGATGTTGCCATGCGGATCCCGGGTTCCAATGAGCCGGGGCAAAATGCCGGGACAACGCGAGAAAGAAGTAGAAGTATGCTAACTTCTATGCGTGGAGACTCCGAGTCGTTTTATAGGCTAAACTATAAAACGACTAGGTTTGATAGGATTCCTCGAGGAGTTGGGCTGGCAAGAGTAGCCAACCCTCCATCGCCCCCCTTGTCACGCAAAATAGGCGCCAGTCGTCGAGTTGCGGAAAATCGCCCGTACTACAATACAATACAAATAGGCTAAACTACCCAAATATTGGCTTTCTAAAATATTCTATTGTCTGTTTCCGTATTTCTTAACACATTGATGGTTACGTATAAAAATAAGTACGATACGCCTGGTAAAACTGACAGGTACAATTAGATGAATGGATTCATCCAATCGGAACGGTGTGTTTCCAGAGTGGTGCAGTGCAAGAGCGGCGTGGAGATCGCCATGCGCGGGCGCTGCTCGGCGGGGCAGAAGCTGCTCGCCTGCCTCATCATCCGCCTGGCGCTGGCAGAGACCTTCAGCACTAGGTTACTCATATATTCTTCTCACCTGCTTCCTAATATTTTTTTAAAATCATTCCTAGCTTTCGAGGGTACATGAAGTCGATTTTTGCAAGCTTTTATTTAACTTGCCCTGTTAAAGCCACTTGCACCGTTCCACAAACCCGGGTTACCCGGTTAAACCTGAAGTTACCATGCTTATGGTTCCCGGTACAATTAGACACTGGGTTAACGGTTTAACCGGTTAACACCGGGTTAGATGTAGTGTAGGGACGCCCGGCCGGAAGCAGGCGGGCTGTCGATCGCGTGTTGCGTTCATTCAGCCCAATTCCCTGAAGTTGGAGCTGCAGGTTACTGTCCCGGCGGCATTCCCATACCAATCTCCTCAAATCTTCTTGTTTTCCTGCAGAACAGAAGGACATCTTTAAGTTCGACGTCCTTTAGTTCGTTTTCTACTAGTGAGTCTCTACGGAATGTATTATATCGCAGTGCCGCATACATGATACATTCTGCTAGTAGATGGAAGCTAGTTTCCTCCTTACCACAGTGTGGACAGGAGGCGTCTCTATTTATTTTCATTACCTTGAGATGTCTGTTGAGAGTATTGTGACCAGTAATGATACCTGTCAATATTCTCAGACTGCTCTTACCTAGTTTCAGAAGATACCTGGTTCTTTTGTGATCAATGCCCTTGACCATCATCTTAGACTGTCTGCAGCTGGTCTCTTCTTCCCATTCTCTCTGTGCTTCCAGTTCTTTTACCTTTTCTATGACTCCCTTCGTGACATCCGCTGACATAGGCAGAGCCGGTTCCGGACCCATGTACTCCGTCTCCGCCCCTATCCTCGCCAGCTCGTCTGCTCTCTCGTTTCCTGTTACTCCCTGGTGCCCCGGCACCCATGCTACCGTAACACTTCTTTGTTTGCCTATCGAGTTTAGCTCCTCTCTACATTCTCTCACGAGAGCGGAGGTGACTGATATTTTCTTCAGTGCCTTCAGTGCTGCCTGGCTGTCGGTATATATTACAACAGCACCCTCTTGCTTCACACTCTCTTTGATTATACGTGCACAGTGCGCTATTGCACATACCTCAGCTTGGAACACGCTAGCATATCTACCCAGTGATATTGATACTGTTTCTCCCAGTTTAGGGATCACAATGCCCGCTCCTGCTAGTTTCGTTGAGCTTCTTCTCGAGCCATCCGTGAAGCAGATTGTCGTTGGGTGTCTGACTTCCACTTTCCAGTTGTCTCTCTCTCCTATATGTACCCTGTACTTCTTGTCGAATATCTCCTGCCTTTTTATAAGGTCGTTGTTGGCCATCAACATCTCAAATCTTGATAGTGCCTCTCTTTGTATCAGCGCGTGTCTCTTGTCTACGCAGCTTCCTCTCCATTCTTTACATGCTTTCATTCTGTACCACTGTTCTGTGGCTCTTTTCTCTACCTCAATCCAGAGTGGCTTCAAACCTAACATTACCTCCATTGCGTGTGTCGGGGTCGTTCTCATGGCCCCCGTCATCATTAGGCACGCTAATCTCTGTACTTTGGTTAGGTCTCTTTGGTATTCTTTGATATGGGCCCTGTGCCACCATACCACGGCCCCATATAGCACCCTGGGTAGTATTGACCGCCTTGGAGATCCAGTAGATCATTCCCGGCTTCAACCCCCAATTCTTCCCCACTGCCCTTTTACATTGATACAGTGTTCTTATGGCTTAACACCGGGTTAGTGGGATGGTGCATGTAGCGCTTAGTAATTTAATTTGTTATTCAAACCTTAAAAGCTAAATTTGACCTAATTCCCGATTTCCGATTGAGCTGAAATATGTAAAACATACATATGTAAATCGCATGACAATGCAATACTATGATCTGATGAGGAAGATGCAATGAATGGCCGTGGAAATTATGTAATAAAACAACAAAGAAATTGAGTTTAGGGTTGTTAGAATTGTCTCGATGAGTATTAGTTGGCTGTAGAAAGATATGTTCAGGGATAAATGCTTGTACCAAAAATGAAAGGGTGTAGCAGGATAGCCTAGGAAAAATTGCCCCCAGCGATTTTGGGCCGAAACTAATCAAACGATGCCTTTTGGGGAGGTTATACTCTGCACAAAGTTTCATCCCTCTGTTGCCTCCTGGGGGTGAAAAACACCCGATTAACCCCAAAACTGTTTTAATTATTTTTTCCTAAACTATGAAAGTGACGAATTTCAAATTTTGTACAAATATTAATAAGACTAAAAGCTATGTGCTAAAAAAATATTAACCCCCTAACCATTTAAATTCTTGTAAAAAAACAAAAATAAAAAAAGAATCATCCTGTATATCAAGTTTGGCTCATGGTACACACACCATTTTTTTTTCAAAAATGAACCAGTTTATATTCTACATTATACAAAAGTTTCATGGACCTACTCCAGAAGGAACATTGCGAAATTAATATGTATTGGGTCTTTGGTGCGTACTATTCATTGAACTCCCACTAAGAGCCTTGCATTATTAATAAACAATGGCTTGCGATCGGACCGCGGCTCGTGCCCGATTTGAAAAAGGTGGGGATAAAGAAGTATGAATCAAACTCATTTGTATTTATAAAAACATTTTTAGGGTTCTGTAGTCAACTAGGAACCCTTATAGTTTCGCCATGTCCGTCTGTCTGTCTGTCTGTCTGTCCGAGGCTTTGCTCCGTGGTCGTTAGTGCTAGAAAGTTGAAATTCGGCATAGATATATAAATCAATAAAGCCGACAAAGTCGTACAATAAAATCTAAAAATTTAATTTTTTTGAGGGTACCTCCCCTACACGTAAAGAGGGGGTGAATTTTTTTTTTTGCTTGAATCCTACAGTGTGGGGTATCGTTGGAAAAGTATTTCAAAACTAATAGGGGTCTTCAACAAACATTTTTTGATACAGGTATCTCAAGTTGGGGTCATGGTACACACACCATTTTTTTTTTCAAAAATGTACCAATTTATATTCTACATTATACAAAAGTTTCATGGACCTACTCCAGAAGGAACATTGCGAAATTAAAATAAACGTACTATTTCGTAGCCACTAATCATTATACTCGTATCATGCTTAATACGCAAGTCGCAACGTCTCGGACCCGAAACCAAAATAATTTAAAAATAAAACCGGCCAAGAGCATGTCGGGCCACGCTCAGTGTAGGGTTCCGTAGTTACTCTTCCGTCACAATAAGCTAAACTGGAGCTTAAAGTATAGTAAATTGTTAACCAAGGGATGAAACGGTACCTTTCACGCGAGTTAAACAAATAGGCAAATTTGCATAAAGTAAGGCTTTTTACTATGAAGGGGAAACTTTTTGCGATAACTCAAAAACAGCTAAACTGATCATGTCTGCTATAGTTTTCATTTAATGTCTTTCTTAAGCTCTACTTCCACGATTTTTTTCATATTTTTTGGACCTATGGTTTAAAAGTTAGAGGGGGGAGGACACATTTTTTTTTCTTTCGGAGCGATTATCTCCGAATATATTCACTTTATCAAAAAATGTTTGTTGAAGACCCCTATTAGTTTTGAAATACTTTTCCAACGATACCCCACACTGTAGGATTGAAGCAAAAAAAAATCACCCCCTCTTTACGTGTAGGGGAAGTACCCTCAAAAAAAAAAAATTTTTAGATTTTATTGTACGACTTTGTCGGCTTTATTGATTTATATATCCATGCCGAATTTCAGCTTTCTAGCACTAACGACCACGGAGCAAAGCCTCGGACAGACAGACAGACAGACAGACGGACATGGCGAAACCCCTTCGGCCGCGTACGCAACCAGAGCTTCGTAACCAGATGCGATCGAAAACTATTTCTGCCTTGTACGAAACCGGTTGCGATCAAAAACTAATTCCGTCTTACTAGTTATCAGTTACGATCGAACACTTTTCTTTGTTGTACGATACCTTTCGACCGTTGATAAAGTCAGCTAAGATTATATTTATACACCTTGTTATACAGTATAAGTACTGTACACGTTATATATCTAGTCAAAAATCAGAACACAAAAATTGTACCAGTTGATAATATTCAAATACTTGTTGGCAAATATAATGTAACCTTGTTCCTTAAAAGACACTGGCTTAAGAGACGTGGAGCACTGACATTCAGGATAAGAAATTATCATGAGTATCATGACAAAATATTTGAAAAAAAAACCTATAGCTAGATGGCCCAGACATTGGTTTCGTATAAGAACGAGAAGTGTTCGATCGTAACTGGTTACGGGTAAGACGAAATTAGTTTTTGATCGCAACCGGTTTCGTACAAGGCAGAAATAGTTTTCGATCGCATCTGGTTACAAAGCTCTGGTTGCGTACGCGGCCGAAGGGGGCGAAACTATAAGGGTTCCTAGTTGACTACGGAACCCTAAAAATGTTTTTATAAATACAAATGAGTTTGATTCATACTTCTTTATCCCCACCTTTTTCAAATCGGGCACGAGCCGCGGTCCGATCGCAAGCCATTGTTTATTAATAATGCAAGGCTCTTAGTGGGAGTTCAATGAATAGTACGCACCAAAGACCCAATACATATTAATTTCACAATGTTCCTTCTGGAGTAGGTCCATGAAACTTTTGTATAATGTAGAATATAAACTGGTTCATTTTTGAAAAAAAATTGGTGTGTGTACCATGAGCCAAACTTGATATACAGGGTAATTCTTTTTTTATTTTTGTTTTTTTTACAAGAATTTAAATGGTTAGGGGGTTAATATTTATTTAGCACATAGATTTTAGTCTTATTAATATTTGTACAAAATTTGAAATTCGTCACTTTCATAGTTTAGGAAAAAATAATTAAAACAGTTTTGGGGTTAATCGGGTGTTTTTCACCCCCAGGGGGTAACAGAGGGATGAAACTTTGTGCAGAGTATAACCTCCTCAAAAGGCATCGTTTGATTACAGTTTCGGTTCAAAATCGCTGGGGGCAATTTTTCCTAGGCTATCCTGCTACACCCTTTATGTCAAAAACTTATTTCGATGGCACCTCCAAGTTGAATCTTCAAATCTTTTAAGTAGATAATGCATTAAGAATATTTTTCCTAATTTTAAAAAAAATCCATGTTGGTTTATTTTTTATACCCTATTATTTACTCTCAAACTCTTTAATTCTCAGATTCGGCGTCCTAGCACTAGACGAGCCAACTACAAACCTCGACCAAGAAAACATAAAATACCTGTGCATGGCGCTCAACGAAATAGTCCAAGAGCGAATGAGCCAGAAGAACTTCATGTTTATCATTATCACGCACGACAAGGAGTTTATCGACTCGCTAGGACATATCGACCAGGTGTCCCACTATTACGAAGTGTCGAGAAACGGCCAGGGCAAGTCTGAGGTGAAAAAAGTGTGCTTCTCTTAATTTTTAATCTCAAAATTTAAGGACTATTATGGTAAACAATTTGTCACCCTGGCAGTGGTGGTTTTTGCGGGCGGAAAATTAATTCTTAGCCTCGTAAAATGTTTTGAGTTTTCTTACAAAAGAATCAAATGGTCTGCCAAAAACTTATTATACTTTTAAATGATAAATGTTTTATGGGTTATTTTTGTTTAACTACGCCCAAGGAATTGTTCAACTAGACCAATGGAAAGGGCAATTCATTACATTGCGGTATTTGGTCGGTCGGCTGAATTGGTAACCTCAATAGTCCGCAATGTAACTAAATTCGCATGCGAGTTATCGCGCCGTGTAAATGAGCCTTACGCCTCGGTCTTAATTTCTTCCGTTTAGGGCATGCCACACTGCATCCGATTTGCACGTCGCTCCGAAGTTTGAGGAAGACAAAGCTATACGCGTCTTATACCGACATCCCGCTCGCACGTCAGAGCGACGTGCAAATCGGATGCAGCCTTAGTGTTCGGTTCCAAACTTGGTTCATGGAATACATAATGTCTGAAGCGTGAAACATTATTTAGTTTTGCAGCCCTAGATCTGTGTGTCTTTGGTTGTGTCAGGGTGTGTAAGTTTACAACATCCACGTATTTCGAATAACTTTATTTAATTCTTGGACTTCTGATTTAAAGTATATATTTTTGTTTGTAAAGGTTGCTACGGGCTGTGCCGTTTTTTTTTATATAACAGAGTTATTCAAATCGATGATAAATATTTGTTTGTTTGAATTTCCATTATTATATGAATTTGATTTATAAAATATCTAATTAAAATTTAATTGAAAACTGATTGGGTATAGAATCTATACTCAATATGGTTTACCATATTGTTTCCTAAATTGCGATATTAATTTCCTATTTTTTGACAATTTATTCCGATGATAGTTGTACGAATTATTCTGATAATATTGAGTAAGTTATTAGTGAAATCTGTTTAAATATTTGTGTAAAAGTGGCAACATTTTCATATTTATATAACTTAATGGCGAATCTGGTAACCCTTTATTTGGCCATGTGCATTAGAATGAACATATTTTTTTTACCATTTTTGTATTTTTGCTACTCTTTCTTTTAGTAAGGGCTTGGAATTATAATCTTTATTTTTTACCAAATAAAGGGTTACTGTAGTGCTAATATAAGTCATACAAATGTATGATTTCTCCAGTAGAAACAATAGTCTTCAAATAAAATGTTTGAGGGTTGTTTGTTGGCAACTAAAATTATTGAAAAGTGTACCTATATGCTTACTTCAAGCAAAGATAATTTGAAATAGAGGTGTATTGTCAAAGAAAACTTTGTAGCCACATTTAGTAGCCTCGTAATTTTACCGTTATCTTTCGACACTCGACTTTTAGAACGCCATTTGACTTTGATCCTTTTTATTTAACTGATATGTGTTAAATTTGTTAAATATCAAAAGGTGGCGCCATCTTACCGGGCCCAACCTAAAGGTTATGGCGCCATCGCTCGCAACAATGTAGCCATACCTTTGGTCTTTGATCTATTAGATGGCGCCTCTTTTTGATATTTAACAAATTTAACACATATCAGTGATATAATAAGGATCAAAGTCAAATGGCGTTCTAAAAGTTTTAATCATGTGTCGAAAGATGGCAGTAAATTTACTGTGGCTCCAAAGTTTTCTTTGACAATCCACCTCTATTTCAAATTCTCTTTGCTTATATAAAGCTCGTATTATCGTAAGGCCCACCATACAATATTCTCCTATTATTAATTTAAACCTTGTATAGTAAATTGGAATGTATAGTAAAATGGTTTGTTTGAGAAACCATTGAAACAGAGTGTACACCGTAATGCACATCGGATTTACGAGGTTAAGATAGTATCAACATGTAAACTGATATGATCAATGATTACTGATCACACATCAATCGCTTATACGTAATACGTACTCCTTATCGTTATTTGATTGACATTCTAAGGACGCGCTTTACGGGCAATACGAATGGGGCCAGTACAGCGGTGCGCACACAAATTCGAGCCAATCGTGCAGTCTAACGCCACAACGCAATTGGTTGATGAGTTCGCATCACGCGCGCGATTGGACGCAACTAGTGGCGTTACTGCACGATTGGCTCGAATCTGTGAGTGTCACCCCTGAATTGGCACCATTCTTAGTGCCCGTAAGGCCCGTCCTTAGATATCAATGCGTTATTTACTTTTAGGACGCTATTGACTCAGATGGTCAGCATGAAGAGGTGAGATAGCTAACAATAATATTATTAGCTCAGCATGAGCAAACCCAGCACAATGACATCAGACCAGAATGCAAATTATTATTGTTAGCAACTTTGTATTTGTAAACTAGAAACTTAAAAATACAAGAGTTTGGTGTATTTCGCCAGCGGGTGTGGGGCATGTGGTTATTTGACAGATGGCAACTTGGCAGCTGAATTTGAAATAGAGGTGGATTAATTGTTAAAGAAAATTTTGTAGCTACAATAAATTTACGGCCATCTTTCGATACATGATTAAAACTTCTAGAACGCCATTTCACTTAGATCCTTATTCTTGTGTTAAATTAGTTAAATATCAAAAAGTGGCGCAATCTAAAAAATCAAAGGTTAAAGGTATGACATCGTATCGCGCGACGGCGCCCCAACCTTTGCCGATATCCGGTAAGATGGTGCCCGGTAATGAATTTAACACGTATGAGTGAAAGAATAAGGATCAAAGTCAAATGGCATTATATAACTTTTGATCATGTATCGAGAGATGGTAGTAAATTTACTGTGACTACAAATTTTTCTTTGACAATCCACCTCTATTTCAAATTGTCTTCGCTAGTATGAAGATGTCGTCTCAGAAAAGATCATATTTTCACCACCACGCATGCGTTGGCGTCGCTTGTATTTCACCAACTTCGCATATAGCCAATAGCGATCGTTTATTCATTGACGTACAGCGTTCGAAGGGTTAAGAAAGTATTGTATTGTGTGCTTGCTTGTAAACATAATAGTTATTGTGTATGTGAGCACGTACTGCGGGCATTTATTTAAATTATTAAAAGGCTTCTAAAATTATCTCTTAAATTCGCGTCGGGATGCATATGTTATTCGTCGAACGGGCCTTTGTACATTTTGGGAAAATAAATTTTACGGAAATATAAAGACATTTATTTTATTGTATTAGAAAAAGTATTAGTGTTAGCCTTTTTTTAAGTATGCCCCATGTACGGATTAGATTTCAAAATATGTAGTTTAATAATTTTCATCATAATGATAGTAATGTAGGTACCTAATTCATGTCTTATTTCTAAATAGCTGTAAGGAAAGGTGCATAAGCTATCAACTAGAAATAAACAGATTTCTATTTAATTTTTGTTTTATTAACCTTCGAGGAAAAAGAGGGTGTTAGAGTTAGACCAATCTAACTCTGCAGCGAATTTGATAGCACACTGGAAGTGTTATTTTAAACGTTATTTCATAGACATTTGACCTTTATGATAACACTTCCACGCTCTGTGATATTAAATTCGCTGCGCAGTTAGCTTGGTCTTACTATATAAGTTTGACCGTTGTGTTTGTCTGTCTGTGCCACCGTAGCTATTACACGTGTGAACTGATTTCAATGCGATTTTTTTTAATGAAAGCTGGTTTTCTGGTGGTTATCAGACATGTTTTATTAAAATTGGTGCATAACTTTTATTGAGTTTTATTTTATTGAAATTCTAGTAGTGTAGTTTGTTATGTTATGGACAAGTGATTGTTTTTATGAATAAGCAAGCAGATATTCCCTAGGATAAATAAATACAAAGAAATATATTGCCCTTTGCTTCTGTAATCTTAAATAGGTAGGTAGTTTTGAAATTTGATTTGCCAGTGTGAAATCAATCTTTTCCGTGTTATTCATGCAAATTTCAGAACGTCCTATTAAACCTTGAGGTTACAGAAGAGCAATAGATTGTTCATGTGATTATTCCTAGAAAAACCTGGATATAGTCGGTCAAATAAATTTTGTCAGTAGAATAAGGCGCGATTTCAAATTTTAACTGATCTTGGTTTCACTCTATCCATTAGAACTATTTTTTTATATTTCAAATATTGTTCACGATGTGCTGATATTTCGTGAAACGGAAAACAACTCTAGCTTCGAGGGCCTACCGCGTCTTTGTCGCACTTGTAAATTCGTGACAGGGAGGCAATACGTCGAATGTCGTTCGCAGTAGGCCCTCGGGCCCGTTGCAACGTGTGGATCTAATTGGCCCTTCCGCTGGCCTTTGTACTTGGAACAGTGTCATCTATAGTTTGTCAAGCCATTTCCGTCAGTATAAAAAACTTGGACGAGTAAACCAACATAAAAAAGCGGCAAATTGAAAAAATGTGGGCGCGAAGGGTTATCGTCCTATAGAAAGTTTGAAATACGCGCCTTTTTCTACTGACAAACTTGTTTGACCATGAATCTAGTATTTAGTATGGATTGGGCATGAGTGGTGGGGGGGAGGAACTGACAGAACGGGATAGTCTTATGTATTTTTCAGTAGGAGTAGCAGAGAAACCGTTGTTAATTTTTTTATTCCCTACCGTAAATTTCAGTATGGTTTATGGTGGGCAACAAATAACCCGACCAAATTACGTAGGTTGTTTTTGGTATGTTGTCAGGAATATTAAGGCGCGGTGTATAGTAAAATGCGCTATTTTTAAATCGATATTTACAGGCTTGTACAAGGATTTCATCGATTATTTTCTAGTATGTATAACTTCAGTCTTTGAACTAGCCGTATGCTTGTCAGAAACACGATGGCTCATCTTTTTCTCGATAGATTTTTGCTTTGAAAATATGCTTAAAACTGTATTTATTTCGATATTTTAGAAGTACTATGATGAATATCAATATGAAATTTACTTCATTCAATAGCTTTTAAGTAACTCTAACATTTTGCTTGTCAGTTTATCGATGCGTTAATTTTTTCATTCATAATTATCAATTCAACATTTTGTCTACTAAACGTTACCCTGCGCGGCAATACCGTCAGTACGCCAGTACGCCCGTGACCACTGTCAGCGTCGGACCTGTGCTAGTTTAGCGGACGTTACATAAAATGGATAATCACACTATAAATACACAAATATGTTATACACACAATGTTTTCGTCACTCTTACGAAGAAAAAACAAATTTTTAAGCTAATTGATTCTTAAATACGGTGACATTTCAGACATCCATCCGTCATATTATCTTTTTTGACAAGTTTTACACACGCACCGGCATACAGCCACGATTAACCAAATGATGAAATGGTGCCTTGCACCCGAGTTAAACACTCTACTTTTCATTTTTAATACGAGGAAGGTAAAATACATGTACATTTTAAAAAACACTGCTAAGTATAAAATTCAGTAGTACTTATTTCGTGAGGGGTACCTACTTTAAATTATCAATTTAGGTAAAATAATATTTTAAATGGCTATTACAGTAATAATCAAATTGAATACCTATTTTTAAACGTAAACAAATAAAATTAATCCGCTTGTTTAATTTATATAAGTCATTATATTGGAACAGCTTCACTTTTTACACATACAGGATGCAGGAGATATACTGGATTTAAATAGTGCTTAGTGAAAGGTACCATTTCACGTTTTTGTGGAAGTGCTCAAATGGCTGTAATAGTTTATGTTATAAGTGTTGAATTGGTTTGGTATTTCTGGTTTATTAACTTTCATATGGAATACACTTAAGACTTTATTTACAACATTTATCAACTATTTTATTTTGTAAGGTCAGCAGGAGTGATATTTACCGTTCAAATTCTATTCAAAATTTTGCAAGTACTCGGTTCGGAAGTTCGTATATATTTGTACCTCTCGCCAATATTAAATAATAAGCACTAAATACGCTATTCGATTAGAACAATTAAATTATTGTCTTCTTCTTCTTGGTCCCTCAATGCTGAGGATCGTGACATCATGTCCTTCTGTTGAAGTTGTCCTTGTTGTTGTTAAATTATTGTAATGTTTATGCATTTCGCCACATGCACCTAACTAATCAAACCTAGCAACAGTGACAGTTTTCCAGTTTCCTTATTAAAAATGACTACCACCACAAAACAAAGTTATGATTGGAGGTAATTGTTAATTAATTTTCTACGTAGGGCTTAAAATTCAAAGGTTAAGTCATAAAAAGTGCCCGTGAGGAAACGGAATTTTTTTAACCACGTATTCCTGAGGTCATAAGAAGAATTTCATGTACCAGTATAAGTCAATTCCGCAAAAAAAAATTTTTTTTTTTTACTTTTTGTATGTTTTTAAACATATTAAGATCATGTTCTTGGAAAATTTATGGATTAATATAAATTGGTACATTTTTTTTCGTAAAAATTAGTCTATTCAAATGGTACCTTGTGACTTTGATATCTGTCAAGAAGGTAGTCTAGACTAGGTCCCAAAGTGGCGACTGGCGACATAGCCATCAAAAAGGCGTTATGCACTAAAACACAACGAAAAATATTTTTTTAAATTGGTATTAACTCTGAAACTAGGCGAATTAAAAAAGTTTATATGACATTTTTGCCTCTAAATACGATCCGGAATATACTGTTAAAATCTTTCCGTTTCCTCGAGGGTACCGTGTATTTACAAAATAACCTCTTTAAAAATCAAGACAGAACTCGACCTAGGCGTTCGATCCCGGATGAACGGTCCTTAGCAACCAAGCGTTAACAAGCGTGTGTATGTATGTTTTCCTTGTCTAACTTGCTAGCTACTTTTGGGCGCTAGAAGAGCGTAAATATACTTCAAAGCCTTTAATTTTGCCACTAAATATGGCAACACATCACTAACCACCCTCTGTTGGCCGACAGCTTTCTGGCTATCGCATTGACCCGTGAGTGGTGGGCCACCACTTGAAGGGATAAATAACATAGTTGACGATAAAATAATTTTGTACATCGGAAAGTTTTGTATGTTAATTAACTTTACGGAACAGGTCTTAACTGTACTTCTTTCTTAAGGAAAATAATACTCATTGAGACAATTCTAACAACCTCAAACGCAATTTGGTTGCGATATTTTGACACAGAGTTCCTATGGCCACCTCCTCTCTCATGCATCAGATCAGCTCGATGGTACCATAATATTTCATTGTCACCCTACTTACATATGTATGCAGATTTTCAACTTCATCTGAAACCTCAGTGGGTCAAATATATACTTGTAATATTTGATTACAGACAGAGTAGACAGACAACAGACTGATTCTTTATTAGACATTAATTAAAGTCAGTCAATTATACTCATTACTATATAACTTCGAAGTAGTAGTAGTAGTATAAGTGCATTTTTGCCATTATAAACTTTAAATAATAAATAATAATAGCAGTTTTCTCGACTTTTGCATTTAAAATTTATAATCGTCTTCATTGTCGTCAATTCAAAAAATAATATAGAGATAGTCGTTACAGTTAGTCATGGTTCTTTTTTTGAGAAGATAGCATAATTTATCTACTTTTTGGAGCTACATATGCTTGTGCATACCTTATGCTTATGTTTTCAGTTATCTCAATACCAGCAAAAACATGCTACCTTTTTACGTTCACTTCCACAAATTACTTAGCTTTGCTAGTATTCTTCCTTTTTTCACTACTTGCCCGAAATGGACTTCTATTGCATTTTTAAGGTCAACTAAGTTTTGAATAGGTATCTATATATGATTTAAAGCAGACAGTTGTAACTTTTGTCTGAATTAGTAAGTAATATTATTTCGACAAAACGATTTGGTATCATTTTACTAGGTTCTCAATTTGCCGCGGTATACTCTAGTATTATATATAATTATCAAATTTTTAATTTCATTAAGTTTAAATCATAATCAATATAAATTTCCGGAAAAGATCCCAGAACTAACAAACCAGAATACGGATGTAGTCAGAATAAGGACGTAGACTTGCTGCGAGCGCGGCGCGCGGGGCGCCCGCCTGCCTGCTTTACCACTTCGTCTGCTTCACCCCCTCAAAAACCTAAAATCTGTCAATAAGAGCGCCTTAAAACATGTTTTTAATTTTGTCGCATTGCGTATGTTCTGTGCTTCACGGGCGCACGCGGTATTGCACATCTATACGACGACGATACGATCCTACCATCTATGTGTTTGACTAACTTGTGGTAACTTGGTGTTAACCAGATAAAAAAAACGACATCAAATATGATTCAGTTTCCATTAGCGCAATTAAAATGGTGCCTTAAACGGCTTTATTATTTTGAGTCAATCAGATTTCATGACACTTGACAGTGACACTGACATTAGACGCCCGTTTGTCTGTCACGCATGGTCATTTGCCCGAGTCGTGATATGGGATTGGAAATCGATTAATTTACCATATTATCGTTGCGTTACCCCTTCACCGACGTGTGACGCGCTCATCGTTAGTAGTCTTACTCGCTTGTCGAACGGGGTTAGGTCCGTAACCTTTCTCGCGCGACGGTCACCTTCGCTAGCAAGGAAATGGAATAAATTTACTTTTTCCATAAAACTGCACTTTGACCTATGGTGAAGCTGTGTTTATGTTTAAATAGTGTCTATAAAGTGCTCTAAATGGCTGAAGTAAAAAGTAACGGACATAAAGTCGTAGAAGGTAAATATTCAATTAATTAAAACGCTTTTTATATTTTGTCCTTAAGAAATCGTTTTTTTTCTGTCTGTTTTAAATAATAGCTTTGTGGTTTTGTCTATTTTTGCTACACTAGTATTTGTTTAAGAATTTTCCTATCCTACTTGTTGAAGTAAAATACATGAAATATGTATGATGCAAAATCTATCTGTTAGCCCTAAAAGTATATATGGAATAGCTGTCATATCCCTATGGAAGTAATACCCCTAAACAAATCTATCTATCTCTTTAATAGTAGCACCTCACACTTTTCTGAGTTTCATTTTTTAAATTTTTTCATGTTATGGGCACTTGCACCAGAAACAGATAAGACTCTGTCTTTATGGCTAACAATATTCTTTCACATGTTACTTTTGTCTTATCTGTAATACCTTTGTAAGTATTCATAATTGAATAATTACTACATCATTGTTTTCTCGACTAGTTTGAGTCAAGAGTAAAGTCACATTCAAGGCCACTGAGCTAAACAAAAAATATATTTGTATTCATTTAAACAGGTAGTTTTGGTTCATATGTTGAACTGAAGTATATGTATGCAAAATTTTATCTAAATAGGTAAAAATATCATGTTGTAACTTCCTGAAGCAACTTATTTAAAAAAACTGGATTTCTATGTAACATGCTTAAGACACACACACTTGTCCTTGGTCCTCAAAACTTTGACTGAATTCAGAGGCTACATTTTAAATAAAATAAAAAACATGTTTGAAATTGGTTATCTACATTGACATATATCTATGGACGGGCCTTACGGGCAATAAAAATGGGGCTACACACGCAAATTCAAGCCAATCATGCAGTCTAATTATCCCATCACAACTAGTTGCGTTAGACTGCACGATTGGCTCGAATTCGCGAGTGACACCATGGAACTAGTACTATTCTTATTGCATGATCCTTAGATATATGTCAATGGTTATCTATAAATAACAAAAACTTGTTTTGAAATGTGTTGTTGTTTGAAAATACTTATTTGCAAAAAAAATATTTTGTGTATGTGCATTTATATGGTTAAGTTTAAAAAAAAAAGTTGTGATTGGAAAATTATCTCTGATAACTAACCAACGTTTTTTGGTCATTTTGTAACATTTTTAAGATCTTACTAATTTTTCTGCATAAGAATCTTACACATAGTCCCGATTGTTTAACAAAGAAATCCTTATTCATTTTTAACATTGTTTAGAAATGTAGGTAATTTCGTATTTTTAATGTGCTTATTAGTACACACTATTGTATTCATGTTAATACAGTATCACATTGTATGGTGGTGCTGCTTGCATTAAATAGTTTTTTTTTACATAATCGTTGTAACTGCTTGAGTTTATAGTTCAAGTCATGTTTGTTATTTAGGAACAGTTTTGTAGCTAAAAATTATAAACATGGATTATAAACATGTTGTTAAATGTGTAGAATTTTTCCATGGATAAATGTAAAATAATGAACTAAATACCAGGTCATCCTAGCCCCGAACCAGTGGGGTGACACTGGACCTTTCGGCCACTCTCGGTTCAGCATTGCTACAAGCAATAATTAGGGTTTAAGTTTTGCCAACTTGACATAGAAACCAAAGAAGTCGTTTTTTTTAAGTAGTATAGGTATTGCCCAGCATTGTTAAGGTAACTTTTGAATTTGGAACAATTTGGCATGGTAACTTTTGAATTACTGCATCAATAAATTGCTCTGCTATTTAGATTAAGATGATATTTGTAAAATTTGACGATTTAAAAGTGCTTGTTGCTAGGCCTATTTGAATAAAGAATATATTGACTTTGACATTAGTCGGGTTATGATTTTATTCGAAATAAATATATGGAGCAGGAACAAAACTACTTACTTATTTACTTACTCCGTTGGTTCAGCGACCCAAAATGAGACTTTTTTCGGACCTCTGCGACCTCTCGCCAATTGTTGACTCGGAAGTTCGCGCAGATTCGCCTCCACCATGACACTCCAGCGATAACTGGAGCGTCCGATACGGAAAAGTGGTTAAAACCGAAATTGACATTTTAAAGTTTTTTTGTTCCTAAAAAAAAATTTTCCCAAATTCAAAAGTCACCATACCAATGCTGGGCAAAACCTATTTTAATAAAAAAATACGAACTGAAACACAATTATTGTATGCAATGCTGGGCATCCTACCAAGCGGTCTCGACTTGGGCCAATTTTTTATTTATAAGTTTTTAATTGTGTTCCCACCCATTTGTGTTGTAATATTTCGATAAAGATTGATTTCATTATTTTAATATTGCTTAGATTTTGTATAATGTTGGGCAATGTCTAATTACTTGCTTATATTTCTTAGTCTATTTACAAAATAATCTTGTGTAAAATCTTTATTATAATAATCCCTTCTTTATCGCGGCACTGATATCAGTCTGATAGTAAGAGGGACAAACTTCAAACTCTATATTTGCACTTTAGACCGAGTGTATCTGTACAATGTTGATAAGTAGTTTATTAGGCGCTTTTATAGTTTATCGTGGTCACGGCACAATTTATCGTCACCATCGTCACCAGAGCAGGGGACAGCAAACTTTTGAGAAGGAGCCAGTAGGAGTAGTAGTTACCGTTTTTTATAGGAGTCTCAAAAAGCTGCAAATGATGGGTTTAGTCAGTTCAGTCTGTATTTTTTGGGTGATTGAAAAGTCGCAATTCCTCGTCGCTCGCAAGTCGACGAACCTTCAAAGAACCGCATGCGGCTAGCAAGTGTCGCAAGCTGTGGTGGTTGCGTGGTTTGTCCTTTTGCCCACGCCGACCTCACGGAGATCTGCCTCCACTCTATCCGCCCAACGATATTTAGGATGACCAACAGGAAGGCGTCCAGTTGGTCGATCCTAGTAAGCCCTTTTGACTGCCCGATCGTCAGCCATCCGAAATGCATTATATGAAAAGGCGATTATAATTTTCAAACATACGAACGCAATACCTAAAGCTCAACTTTTTTTATATAAAAATCTGATAGGTGTTAATGAATTGAAATACTTGGTAACGTTATCTTCTAGCTCTTGACTAATTAGCGGATTAGTTATCATATCAATGCTGGATTTCGATTCCGCAAAAGATTAATAATCGGACAGACAGACGGACATGACGAATCTATAAGGGTTCCGTTTTTTGCCATTTGGCTACGGAACCCTAAAAAGCACTTTGTAGTTTGTACCTTGTCATAATACCAGCTGTATAAAATTCGTCATGACTCATATTCATCATCATAATAACAATAAAGTACAAAGTTACAAAGTACCTAAACTACATTTAAATGGGGGGTACCTGAATGAATCCTTTGAATGCCGTCTTGAATCTTGTCGGAATGCACAGGTTGACATTGGGCTGTAGCCGCGCGGGTCAGTTGACGTCTATGGCGGTTAATGGGTAAAAGACTTTTTTCTTGTTCCAGATCTTCCACCAGGCGTGAAGGTCGAAGAAATTGAGATCCCGGTACCATGGGGGCACGTAGCTGGTCGCTGGTGGGGTCCGCGGGACAAACAACCGATAATAGCTATACACGGCTGGCAGGACAATGCAGGAACCTATGACAACCTCATACCGCTCCTACCAGTAACCACTTCAGTCCTGTGCATCGATCTTCCAGGCCATGGACTCTCTTCACACTATCCCACTGGTATGATTTACTATATTTTCTGGGACGGATTGGTCCTCTTAAGACGGATAGTGAAGCATTTCGGCTGGAAAAAGATCAGTCTCATGGGACATTCCCTTGGAGGAGCTTTAAGTTTCATGTACGCAGCGTCATACCCTGAGGAAACAGAACAGATTATCTGTATAGACATTGCTAGTCCTGCCGTCAGAGAGCCATCTTCCATGGTCAAAACTACGGGATGGAGTGTAGACAAACTTTTGGAATATGAGAATCTTAGTGAGGATAAAATACCCAGCTACAGTTATGACGAAATGATCGATGTAGTAGTAGATGCGTATAAAGGATCGATATCTAGAGAAAATAGTGAAACGCTTATGAAGCGAGGTATGTGCCCTGTTCCGGCGCATATGAAAAAGGGGGGATATCTCTTTAAAAGAGACCCCAGGCTTAAGGTTTCTGGTCTGGCCATGATGTCGATTGAAACCGCTTTGGAGTATGCTTCAAAAGTGAGGTGCAAAGTACTCAATATAAGAGCTTTGCCTGGACAGAGATGGGAAAGGGTAGACTATTACTTGGATGTCATTGAAAAGATGAAGGAACGAGCTGATGTGAGGCTCGTCGAGGTGGAAGGAACGCACCATATTCACTTGAACGATCCGAAAGCTATAATCGACATTATTGAAGATTTCTTAGAAGAATATTAGACTTAGTTTAGACTAATTACTTTGTGATATCATGTGATCAGGTTGGTTACTTTTAAGCTTTGATCGTTGCAACTAAAGTTGTAAGGCGTTCCACGTTTAAAACATCTGTCTCTTGTTGATAAATTGAATAAGAAAGAGATGGATAGGATACGTACCTATTTAACGTGACTGTTATTTAGATGACATTATACATACTGTAAGACGGCAGTTATTTTTTTTTTTGGGGATAAATTTGTTTTACGTAAATTGAGATTCATTGCCCATTAAGTATTTGACGGAGTTGAGAACAAAAAATCGACGGATTAAATAACCGTTCTTAATTTTTGTCACGGATATAGGTCCTCAAGGCAAAACTGTAGGGATATGAGGGTTATGCGATTGTCGTCCATCGTGTCATGCTCCACTGTTGCACTTACATACTTGTTAGAACATGAGAGCCATCATGATAGACGATATCGCAACCATCAAGGGTATCATAGACCCGATGTATAAAGATGTAATTGAACAAAATATCAATATTTACGACGACGACGACGACGAGAAGTTTGAATTTATTGACATTTTCAATGACACACGCTTTTATTGTTTGTTTGTTGTTTGATTGCAAATTCCTATAGACTATAGACATAGTATTTAATCATTTAAGTGAAATATGGTCACAAAATAGGGGATTTAAATATTTTTTTCGCATAATCGAATTTTCTCATTTTTAGAGTTAAAGGAGTTCCGCATGACCAAGTCTTTTATACTATATTGGTCTCACGACGGTATGTAAGTTTACATGTCATACGCGTGATCAGACGTGGTGCGTTATTAATTTACCAATAAGTATTGTACTTACATAATCGTGTAAACGGCCAGTCTCGCGTAACTCTGGTAACTTAAGAAACAATATGTTTTGGTTGTACCAGTCATGCATATATCATGAACTCAGGGTAAAGGAGTTGTGCTTGACACCATCGGCAAAAATTTATTAAGTTCACGACTTAGAGCCTGTTTCACAATGACAAAGCTAAGTCCTGAATAAGCTACTTGCCATTTATTTGACGAATAAAGTCATCGTTGGCGTTTCACAATCTTCAAATAAGCTTACCTGGTAGAAACAGTGCTAAGTTTTGCTGGAAGTTTCTAGCAGTTAATTTGCTATCCAATACTTAGATATTGTGAAACAGGCTATTAGTCATATGTTTTACTCAGTAAATAGTTAAGATTAATACAAAAAACATTTAGTAGATATTTAACGGTTTTAAAGAAGATTTAGACTGGCTATCCGTGACTCATGTAACTAAAGTTGAGGGAGTATAGGTATTGATGTAAATGCATTATTTGATGCATATTTTTATTCATGCTTGCGCACATAAGTATTCAAGTATGCAAAAGTAACTGATACAAATGTAACACAGAATATAGATATACTATACAAATTTCGCCAGATAATTTTGATATAAGTAATGGACAAATTGAGCATGTAGCACTTATAAGTTTAATTAGTAGAAAGACGATTAAAACAACATATGTAGTACCGAGGCAATAATGTTATTACTTTACGGGTATAATACTTTTATTTTAGTCCCTTGACGAAATGGCCTTTAACGACAAAAGTAAAAGGTATATTATGGCCAGCCAAATTTGTCAGTAGAGAAAGGCGCGAAATTCAAAACTTGTAAGGGAAATCGATCTTTCGCGCCTATATTTTTCACCTTTTTCTACTCAAAATACAAAAAAAATCTGCAAGTAGGCCTCAAGGGCTCTTTTACAAGTCAATACAACATTTATAGTAACATAGTAATGAGAGTCCATGTACTGACAAAGTTGGCTTGCCAGAGTATATATTTATATATACGATGCGGGCCGTATACACTCGTTGAGAACTCTCAGATCAGATCCAATCGGAGAGGCGCGAGACGAGAAGGGAGCAGTATGTACACACTCGTTCTCGGCCTGTCTCGGGGTGTCTCGACGAGTATGTACACTGTACAGCCGCCATGACACAAGATAATGAAAAAAGTGCAACCGTAATATCCGTACTGAGGGCCTACCGCGAACACAGAAGTTAGCAAATAGCGCATCTTTATCTTTTATTCCAATTAAGGCGTAATTAAGAGTGAAAAAGAAAGATGCCCGCAATTTGCGGACTTCGGTGTTTGCGGTAGGCCTCAGGAGTCTTTGATAAGGCTGTCGTGAAGTATGTATAATCGTATATACGGAATTCTGTGTATTGACCTTTCGTTCAGCTGAATTTGAAGAATTAATTGCGACTTATTAATTCTTATGAATAAATTTAAAGAAAGGTATAAAGTTTATTTTCATTTATGAAAACAGGTCCTTAACTATGTATATTTTTTTACAGTACATATGGTGCTAATTTACCGCCCTAGTGCGGTAAATTAGCACTATACGTGCGTATATTCCAAATTTAAAGGGCCATATGTACTGTAAAACGTACAATACACGTGGAAAAAGGTTATTCCCTACTTTTCGCACTTGTGTCGTAATGTAATGTACTATTGCAGTTCAGCCTTTTGTTTCCCAGAAACTATGATGACAGTCCAATTGTGCAAAGTTGTTAAATCAATCTGTCGTTTTAGCACAAAATCGGTACAAAAACGGGTCGTAAATTAGTCAATAGAACCGTCATTTTATCTGGGGTATAAAACATAGCATATATCAATAAAATATTTACATATAATTGCTTCAGTGCAGCATTGTTAAAACAGCTGTTTATTTACTTTTCACCTTGGATTGGTTGCATTCATTCATTAACATAAATATTTAATATATGAAGAATAAGTTTTTATTTGACTGGTATCAAGTTCAATCACTTACTGAAATGTTATTTGTACCTCATTTAAATTTAATTTTTTTTTCGTCTCGAGAGTTGAACTCGAGACCTAAATTTTCACTTAATTTAAAATTATAATTAAAGTCAGACCAAGATAAGTTGGCAGCGGTTTTGACAGCCCAGACAGTGCATTAAACTTCTATGAAATTATGACGTTTACTTAACACTTGCACAGGCTGGGCTATCAAAATCACTGCCAACTTAGCTTGGTCTGACTCTAGCTACTTAATTTTAGCCAGATTTTTTTTTTAAAGATTTGGATGGATAATTTATTTCATTATGTAAGTAAAGAAAAGGCGAACGAATAAAACTAACATTGCAAGCTTATAATTTTAATACAAATAAAGTATTTATTATAGAAAATAAAAAGGTTCCATCTGCCATTTGAATTCAAGTCTTATCTATAACTGCATTAAGTCGATATTCCTTAACGTTCATGTCAGTTGGGACCTTTTTATTTTGAGCACCATCATGTTAGTTAGATCACGAGTTAGAAATAAAATGCATTATATTGTTCAAGTGTTTTTCATTCCACACGACGATATACACGTGTCTTGATCGTTCATGTCATGGACATTGGATACCTGCAATAAATATAAGTATTTAATAGCTATCATTATTAAATACTACCGGTTCTTTACAGCTTTAGGTAATTTTCGTGTGTTATAAAATTCAATGGTTATTAAATGAGATAGTAAATATCAAAATTGATAGCATTTTCATTTGATAACAGATAGTGTTGCTCTCACTACTTATAGGGAGCGTGCATGAACTGTACTGTAATTTTTGGCGCGAGGCGTAAATTTGATGTTTATTGTTCTGATGTAGCCCACAAGATGGCAGAACCGACTATGAACAAGGAAACACGTGACGTGTAAATGTACATATTTATTGTTCCGATTCAGGCCACAAGATGGCAGACCCTCCAACGCGCAAGGTCCCTAGCTATACCATAGGCTTGAGTCGGTCAGGACCGAAGAACTAAAAGGAATAAAATCCCACCACAGACCGAAAGGAACTAGTTCATCTTAAGCGCTCTTAATCGGTCTCGGTCCTTTAGTTCAGTAGTCGGTATGTCAGCGGGCCTACCGCGAACCACGTTCGACGGGTTGCCTCCCTGTCACACTTACGTACGAATTTATAAGTGCGACAGAGAGGCAACACGTCGAACGTGGTTCGCCCTCAGTACCAAGTAACAAATCGGTCGGGAGCGAATGATCGGAATGAGTCAAGGTCAAGAAATTCGCTCTCTCACGCTCTCGCTCTGTTTATTTGCGAGCGAGAGCAAGATATAACCTAGTCATACTCATTCAGATCTTGAGATTTGCTCCTGAACTAAAGGAACTAAAGGACCTAAAAGAGCGAACTAAGTTCGTTTGACCGATTGACCGAGATCGATGCGCTCTTTTTAAAGACCGAGCGGGCACAACTCTACTATACCAGTTATAACCTTCTTAGATAAAACAATATTTCGCTGATTTCAGACAAAAAAATAGCGCTTTTTTTGTTTTTTATTTTCACAAGAGAAGTAATTGAACATGAACATGAACTATTAGCAGTGGGGCGACACTCCTTTCGGCTTTTCCCGGCTCCGTTCGGCTCAGCATTCCTCCGAGCAATAATTAGGGTTGGCACAACTTGACGTCCCTATACGTGCACGACCACAGATAAGATAATGACTTGAATTTTGACAACCCTAAATGGCCAAAAGGGATAGTGCCATACATTAGAAAGGGACAGCATAATTCGTCCTTGAATGGCTGTCAAACTTCTGTTTTGTAGGAAGTGTCATTTCTGTACGGTAGTAAATGAGTTAATAGAAATTATAAAGACCGCGTTATAATGTAGTTACTGGATGTAATTAAAAATACATTAGTGATTCTGCCCGCGTAGTCAACATGCCAATCGTTAACCCTCCGTAGCGTAGCGTAGCCATCTCTCTCTGTCACTCTTCCTTATTAGTGCGACAGTGACAGTTGCGTTTCGTTCGCTACCGAGCGTTAACAATTGGCACGTTGCTACGCGGGCAGGTTTGCGCTCTTCAAATAATTGCGTGGCCATGGCTTGTTTCCCATAAGCCAAACAAGTGCGAGTCGGACTCGCCCACCGAGGGTTGCGTAATACTTTCCGTTCAGTGGAGTCCCGTTTTACTCTTTGGGTACGGAACCCTAACCTTAAAAATCCTGACAATTCTTGCAAGGTCTCCAAAAATCATTCGTCAATCCTGACAAAAGACCAAAACTCCTGACATGTCAGGGGAAATTCAGACAGCAAAGCAACCCTACTAGTAGTTGAGGTGATGTGAAGCTAGCTAAAAAAACCCTGATTATAGTTCATTTTTGTCGTATTTGAATCACAATCATAAACAATAAACAAAACACCATCTAATAAACAAAACATTATTTTCAAACGTGTTTTTCAATAAAAAGACACGTCAAAATCGCTTACCTTCTTTCTAATGCTGAAAAAAAAAAACGAAGTATAAATGACTAAGCATACTTACATCAACAGTAGTTTTATGTGTATCACACGAAAGCGTTATTTTGTCGCCTATAGCGTTATGCTCCACCAATCTCGTGTTGATTTGCCTCCATAGCCGACTAGCAGATTGTAAAACGTTCATGTTTCCGAATATGTAGAAACCTGAAAGAATATAGATAAATATTAAGTAATTGACCTAGCGAGCGCGAAGCGCCTCCGTTTCAGCTTGAGCGAAAATTCATTGGAACATCATCTTTTCTTTTTGCTCTATTTATTCCAAAGACCTTTTACTATAACAAGACTGTGCACTTATGCGAAAAACAGGCCTGAAGCAAGTAATTCTTAGAAAATCTTTAAATGCAGAATTACTGACTTTTAAAAATAACGTAAAGTCTTCTTTCAGCAAAATATCCTATCTACGATATTTAAGGTACTTTCCCTTGATGTCCCATAGTCTTGGGACGCCCTGTATACATAAACGCAATATTTCAGGGTCGAAATAGCAATTTTCTTGATCTTCCATACATTTAGGACAGACTAATGTAATATGACATCACATTACAATATTATTTTGTTAAAGGCGTTTCAATTGTCGAGTGCGAGCGTCAGACTTTAACTCTCATTTCTGACCTTTGTGTTGCTCAAATGCCATGAGTCCCATATAGATATTTGATCCTCAGGAAAATCAAGATCGATTGACATTATCTGTCAAGTAGCGAATTGCATTTGTGCTCAGTGAGTGCAAATACTAACTAACCAGTAATCCAAATTTTCCATTAACCCGGGTTTCTTGTGTCTGTATTAGTGCCGGATTAGCGAGATTGTACTGTACTTATTTTGTACTTATTATCGGCATAACGTTTTTTTTCTTTTCCGCACCAATTATAAGTTTCTGTTTGTCCCAATGGTTGACTGGTAGAAAATGCCTTATCTAAGAGGAAAGAGGACGGCCGGTTCTCCATACAAACGTAGTTTCCATTTTCTTCTCTGGATATTGACATTTTTGAAAATATTTTTACATGATTTCATGTATATCAACCAAAGCGAAAAAATCAAACGTTGGGGCATAGCTGTGCTTGATATACAACAAATTGTGTCAAAATATTTTCAATAATGTTAATATCCAAAGAGGAAAATGAGGACTACGTTTGTATGAAAAGGTGATTTCGTGCGGGGCCTCCACTATTAAGTCTGCCATTTGTTCTTTTTGTATTGTGCAATAAAGGTAAAATAAAAATAAATAACGTTCCGTCATGCGTCGCTAATCGAACTGAAATTCGGTCAAGTTTGGGTCAAATTGCCGTTGCAGGGTAAGATAATTTACATACTATTTTAATACACTACCTACATTGTTAATTACAGTAATTACCTCAATGAAATCTAAACCAATAGTCAATTGGAACAGAGTTGCGTTTCTATTCACTTATATATTTTATTAAACAAAAGAAACTCGATCTTATTTCCTAAACTATGCTCGTATTTATTTACCATACATTACATTTTATATATAAGATTTCACTGTACATTTTGCTCAGAAAATTAACAAAATAGAAGTGCTATTTGATTATTTTTAAGTATAATTTGACCGTGACGTCACATGCTCGTCGTTCATATAAACTCCATAGCGGTTAAACCTTATGACACTTCGAAAAAAAGATGACTTGATTGTATTGTCAAAAAGTAGGTATTTGACTGATAAGCAGAGCCCGGTTTGTCGGGGGAAATAAGTACCAGTGCTAGTGAATTAATATCAAGTGTTTTCGATATCGATACCAAGCAATTTCCAAGTCATAATAATGAATAACAAATGTGGCTCATCCTTGACGAAAACAATATTAATTAAGAGTATTAGTTTCTTTATTATCTATTTGCAAACCTCCTTATGGCAACTGTAAATACCTGACATCTGACTCTAGTCAGTTTGACATTTCATTTTATAGTAAAAGCCAATATAGATCGTGTCATTCACGAAGACGCGTGTCTTAACTCGTGTTGTCATGTTGTTAAAGGTTAGATTTGATAAATCTGCGCGTCAACGTGAATGACACGAACTAACAATATTTAAACAATACATAAAGGTACTGCCTTACGTCATAATTTTATAGACATCGACTAAATTTCTCTTGTCCTCGCACTCTTTAAACGTCAAACCAAATTACACCCGTCATCAGAAATACTCTATAGGGACTAGGGACCGTGCGCGTTGGAGGGCCTGCCATCTTGTAGCCTGAATCGGAAACATAAACGCGTACATTGACACTTCACGCCAAAGCAAGTGCTGCCATCTACGTTTTCTTGTGCATAGTAGGTCCTGCCATCTTGTGGGCTACGTTGGGAGCATAAACATTTACCTCGCGCCAAAAATCTGACGTCTCCTGTGCCGCCCCCTACAGTTTATGCATGCTCCCTATAAGGCCTGTGACGAAACGTCCACGTTTGACATTGAACTTCAATTTTTTTAGGAAGGTTAAATGTACATAATTAAACGAAAAGGCTATAAATAGGCTAAGAATCCACGAAATCACTTTGAACTCTATTCTCATTCGGTAAGGTCGTTATTACAATACTCGCCTTCGATGCTAAACAGATTCTATTTTTAGCGGAAATGAATATTGTTTCTGTCTCTGTTATAGTGTTTCGTTTTTGGACATTCCAATTCACAGCGTACTTAAAAATAAACAATCTTGAAGGTCCAACGGATTATCGAATCCATCTATGAACATTAATTCCTTTATTTATCTTTCATACTTAGGTTGTTTATTTTACAAAATGGATATAAAAGTAAAATATAAAAACACAAAAAATAACCTAACCTAGGGTGCCGCCAGCAGCGGGGCAGGGCCCAAGCTGCCGGTGGTCAGGGCCACAGAGAAAGGAACCGCCGCACTATCCGCGCCGTGTCCAAGATTACGCCTTCTGCATCTGGCCCTAGATCCAGCCACCTAGCGAGTCTCTCTAGGTGTTGGTCGAGACTCTTCGCTATGAGACTGTTCGCTGAAGCGACTATCGGGACAATGATCGTCGAGTCAACATCCCACATGGCGGTAATCTCGCGGGTCAAGTATAGGTACTTACTGGACTTGTCCTTCTCGGCTTTCACGAGATTTTCGGCATGGAGGATTATTGTTCCATCCACTATTAGTTATCGACCAGACACTTTCAGCTATATTCTCATACACATAAGGTCGTTATTACAACACTTACCTTCCTTAGTGCAGAGCCCCACGGATCCTATTTTCAGCGGAAAGAAACTCGATCTTGTCGTCTCTGTTACCCCTTACCAGCGACAATATGACTATCCTTTTCTTTTCCTGTTAGTTCTCCGCCACTGACACTTTGGACTCTATAGTCATACAAATAATCATTTTATTTCATCTCTTACCCTCCTTAGCACGAGAAAGCGCCACACAGATTCTATTTTCAGCGGAAAGGAACCCGATCTTGTTGTCTCTGTTACTCCTCACAAGTGACAATATGACTATCCTATTCTCTTCACCTTGGTAGTTGTCCACTACTGTCACTTTGACGTCTCGGAGAGAGTCGTAGGTCTTGGTGAGCTGTAAACATTTTAGAGGCATTCATAATGTTATCTAGTAGGCGTCACTTGCACCATCCCCTAACCCGGTTAACCGGTTAAACCTGGAGTTACCATGGTTACCAGTACAATTTGACACTGGGTTAGCGGTTTAACCTGTTAAATTAAATTAACCTTTATTTTGAAGCTCAGGCTCATAGTGTTAGTTACAAATGGTACAATAACAAAAAAACTTAAGAGCCCTTAATCCTTGGAGCGTTCTCCGATTTCACGAAATAACGCTCGATAGATGGCGTTGGCGCTCGGTACGCGAGCGCCGGCAACGCGACGCGCGTTTCAATGCAGACTAGAATAATCTTGATAGTTTTCAATATAATTTCAAGCAACATTAATTTTAGTGTTATATGATATCATATGGGCACTCTTTATTTTATTTTATATGCACAGTAGTTTTTTTTATGTACACTACTACTAAGTGTACAGACTACAGAGTGTACTATAACCCTTGCTCTAAGATATTCTGTCTCTTTCACACCAATGGAAAATGAAGAAGTTAGTAAATGACTGCAGGTATAAATAAAGTATATTAGTGCGATAGAGAGACAGATAGTGTTTCGTTGTCGTATCGTAAACGATTGGCATGTTGGCCACACACTTGCTTGGTGCCTAGCCAAAATACCAATCGTTTGCGTATATTAGTGCGATAGAGAGACAGTAGTGTTTCGTTGTCGTATCGTAAACGATTGGCATGTTGGCTACGCACCCATGATACCTAGCCAAGAAGCCAATCGATTGCGCATATTAGTGCGATAGAGAGACAGATAGTGTTTCCTTGTCGTATCGTAAACGTTTGGCATGTTGGCTACGCACCCATGCTGCCCAGCCAAGATGCCAATCGTTTGTGCATATTAGTACGAGAGAGAGACAGATAGTGTTTCGTTGTCGTATCGATTGGCATGGTGGCTACGCACCCATGCTGCCTAGTCAAGATGCCAATCGTTTGCGCACATTAGTGCTATAGAGTTTCAGTGTTATTTGAAATCACGTTAGGGTTTGTATTATTATTTATGACCCGAATGAAGTCCATCCAGGTTCTTATGATGGAGTCAGGAGTTGGTCACCAGAACTCCTAATCTACTCATTATAATTCCATCGTGCTTGGGCTCAAAAGATTTGCCCTGACGAACACCATCGATCTAGATGAGGTCCAGGGTCTCATGATGGAGTCAGGAGTTGGTCACCAGGACTCTTTATCTACTTATCATAACGCCATCGTGTTTGGGCTCAATAGATTTGCCCTGACGAGCACCATCAATCTAGATAAAGTCCAGGGTCTCATGATGGAGTCAGGAGTAGGTCACTAGAACTCCTAATCTACTCATTATAATTCCATCGTGTTTGGGCTCAAAAGATTTGCCCTGACGAGTACCATCGATCTAGATGAAGTCCAGGGTCTCATGATGGAGTCAGGAGTTGGTCACCAGAACTCCTAATCTACTCATTATAATTCCATCGTGTTTGGGCTCAATAGATTTGCCCTCACGAGCACCATCAATCTAGATGATGTTCAGGGTCTCATGATGGAGTCAGGAGTTGGTCACTAGAACTCCTAATCTACTCATTATAATTCCATCGTGTTTGGGCTCAAAAGATTTGCCCTGACGAGTACCATCGATCTAGATAAAGTCCAGGGTCTCATGATGGAGTCAGGAGTTGGTCACCAGAACTCGTAATCTATTTATCATAACTCCATCGTGTTTGGGCTCAATAGATTTACCCCGACAAGCACCATCAAATTACCATTATGATGAATAGATTAGGAGTTCTGGTGACCAACTCCTGAGTCCATCATGAGACCCTCGACTTAATCTAGATCGATGGTACTCGTCAGGGCAAATCTTTTGAGCCCAAACACGATGGAGTTATGATGAATAGACTAGGAGTTCTGGTGACCAACTCCTGAGTCCATCATGAGACCCTGGACCTGATCTAGATTGATGGTGCTCGTCAGGGCAACTCTATTGAGCCCAAACACGATGGAGTTATGATGAGTAGATTAGGAGTTCTGGTGACCAACTCCTGACTCCATCATGAGACCCTGGACCTCATCTAGGTCGATGGTGCTCGTCATGGCAAATCTCATGAGCCCAAACACGTTGGAATTATAATGAGTAGATTAGGAGTTCTAGTGACCAACTCCTGACTCCATCATGAGACCCTGGACTTTATCTAGATTGATGATGCTCGTCAGGGCAAATCTATTCAGCCAAAACACGATGAGGTTATGATGAGTAGTTTAGGAGTTCTGGTGACCAACTCCTGACTCCATCATGAGACCCTGGACCTCATCTAGATCGATGGTGTTCATCAGGGCAAATCTATTGAGCCCAAACACGATGGAGTTATGATCAGTAGATTAGGAGTTCTGGTGACCAACTCCTGACTCCATCATGAGACCCTGGACCTCATCTAGGTCGATGGTGTTCGTCAGGGCAAATCTATTGAGCCCAAACACGATGGAGTTATGATGAGTAGATTAGGAGTTCTGGTGACCAACTCCTGACTCCATCATGAGACCCTGGGCCTCATCTAGATCTATGGTGCTCGTCAGGGCAAATCTTTTGAGCCAAAACACGATGGAATTATAATGAGTAGATTAGGAGTTCTAGTGACCAACTCCTGACTCCATCATGAGACCCTGGACTTTATCTAGATTGATGGTGCTCGTCAGGGCAAATCTATTGAGCCCAAACACGATGGCGTTATGATAAGTAGATAAAGAGTCCTGGTGACCAACTCCTGACTCCATCATGAGACCCTGGACCTCATCTAGATCGATGGTGTTCGTCAGGGCAAATCTTTTGAGCCCAAACACGATGGGATTATAATGAGTAGATTAGGAGTTCTGGTGACCAACTCCTGACTCCATCATGAGAACTTGGACTTCATCCGGGTTAAAAATAATAATGCAAATGCAAACCCTAACGTAATTTCAAGTAAAAATGCGTTTTTCAGAAAATCGCAGCCAAATAACACTAGACCCTACTCATAGTGTTGTGTTCCTGCCGGTGAGTAAGGTTGCCAGAGCTCAACGAGGGTGGGAGGGGGTTAGAGTCGGCAACGCGCATGTAACTCCTCTGGAGTTGCAGGCGTACATAGGCTACGGATACTGCTTACCATCAGGCGGGCCGTAAGCTTGTTTGCCACCGACGTAGTATGAAAAAAAGGACCACTGAAAATCCATCAATAAGCGAGAGTCTGTTAAGCATAGTGTAAAAAATGAACTTTTATTAAGATTTTCTAATCGCAGTATATAGCACTTCTCGGAACTCCGTAGTAGACCAGCGGTTGAACAAAAATGGGTTTCGATAATATTAAAGTTTTTTCTTTTTTGATATGTCATTGGGAGTATGTTAAATAATACTTTGGTAAAAATTTAGAAATTTTAAGGTTGAGCTTTCGGTTATATTAAATATTTTAATTTTTGCTAATAACTAAGTAAATATAGAATTAAAGTTACAGAAAACTTTAGAATATCGAATAACACTTCAATTTATGTACAATTTTCAGTTTTTAGAAATCTGGAACAGCTGCTTTCTGGTAAACGTAAAAACACGAGTTATTTTGTAAATATAGAATTAGAGTTGCTGATATTGCAAAATTACGATATTGTCGATCAACTTAGTATTCTAGTAAAAAGTTAGACATGTAGACAATGTGCTTGTCTAGATATTGATTTCAGGTTAAGCAGTATAGCTAATATTGAATTAAAGTTTGTAGAGTTAATAATAATCGATCATCAACAATGATCTCAGTTACTAAACAAAAATTTAGAAATATAAAATCACGGCGACACTCATTACTGATATGTATGCATTCCTTGCTTATATAAATACGTTACGTTTCAAACGCGCGGCAAGTTTGCGCGCGCCGCGCGCTGTGGCAGGAGGCAGCGAACAACGGTAGTGGGGAGCGGGGTGCCCTTGACTGCGTCTACGGTCCATCAAAAAAATTCCTAAAGCGTGTTTTAAATTAATAGCAATAGAAAATTGTTATTTTGTTGTTACTATAATAGGTATTGCCCGCGGTTTCGTTCACGTAGAATTCGTTATCGCGTTAAATGAATATTATTTATTTATTTAAACTTTATTGCACAAACAAAAAAAACACATTCTCATACAGATGACCACCCTTCCTTGTACCATTTTAAAAGCCAGTTGCAGCTTTTCTTTCCCGATTTTTTTCAGATGTTTGGACTTGGTATTTTCCTCGCGATAGTTATTTTTTTTAAGGGGAATGTTGTTGTTAACCGCTAATGCTAATATTGATAACCGATAGTTATATAGAGATACGTTATAAGGTATATGCACCCTCATGTTATTTATTTCTGATAAGAAATAAATGTAAGACAAAATTCACAGTGATACATTTCAAGTAGGTTGCCTTGTAAGATTGTGTACGGATAGTTTTTTTGTTTGTTATTTCATCGTATGATATATCAAATGAGAGCTTATTTGAAAGTTGCCGTATTAAAAAAGTTGGTCCAGTTAATGGTCGCCTAGATTAACCGATTTTTATATAAAATGTAGGCAACCATGGACTGGACCAACTTGTTAAAAAGGCAACCTAGTACAGTTAGTAATATAGTACCTGGGCAACCGAGCTTTGCTCGGTTATAACTATTTATTGTAATATGGTGGTGATAATCTACATAAACTTAAAAAGTAAAATGTGAACTGACAATTATTATTATTTACAATCGATTTTAACCTTACAGCACTTGTCACAGAGTAACGCCATCTATTGTCGATTTCTCTTATTACATAGGTCATTTTTTTTTTACTAAATTAAACTTGTGTAAAACAATAAAAATTAAAAAATTATATATAAACTTGAACATATATAAAAAACAAAAGTTAGTCACCGGGCGAGATTCGAACCCGTAACACTCGTTTAGCAGTCTGCGTCTTAACCCGCTGGACCAGACGGACAGTGGCCGGCAACACGAAATTAGTGACCATATTCTGCGTCGAAAGAAAAACGCATGAAAACTCGAAAACACGCGTTTTCCCAAACATAAGACTAATCTAGATAGATTGTATACCCCCAAAAACCCCTATATACCAAATTTCAGCGAAATCGTTAGAGCCGTTTCCGAGATCACAGAAATATAATTATATATATATATATATATATACAAGAATTGCTCGTTTAAAGGTATAAGATAAAATAACTTTTCTTTTGAATATCATGTGACGTTTTCGTTTACACACTAAAAGCACAGTGTAAAAAGTAAGTGGGCCGACGCCTTTGATGTTTGCGTAAATGCCGACACCGCTCAAGGTCTCCGTACCTACCTAGGGTTATCACAGACTTACACAACTGCCCAAAAGAGGATAGAAATGTTTTTAGTTTTCATGTTGTATGATGTATGTGTACTAATTTTACAAATGACGTCCATTTTGGAAATAAAGATGGCGGACGTCACTTTTTTGAAAAAGTCGTCATGGGTGTTGTTTTCTGGGTTTTTAGGGGTGTGGATTTCAAAAATGGCATCTATTTTGAAAATAAATATGGCGGACGCTACTTTTTGAAATGGGTGTCGATGTGTGTAGCCGTGATATCAACCACCTTTAATTCTAAAATGGTCTCTATTTTTGAAATCTGCACCAACAAGAACCGCCAAAATTGACGTCATTTTTGTAATTGGAACCCCGAGGAACCTTGGAGATGACACCCATATCGATTTTTAAGAAAAATTAATGTCCGCCATCTTGGATTTCAAAATAGACGTCATTTTCGTAATCGGAATCCCGAGGAACCTCGGATATGACACCCATATCGACTTTTAAGAAAAAATAATTTCCGCCATCTTGGATTCCAAAATGAAAGTCATTTTCGTAATCGGATCCCCGAGGAACCTCGGAGATGACACCCATATCGATTTTTAAGAAAAATTAATGTCCGCCATTTTGGATTTCAAAATAGACGTCATTTTCGTAATCGGAATCCCGAGGAACCTCGGAGATGACACCCATATCGATTTTTAAGAAAAAATAATGTTCGCCGTCTTGGATTGCAAAATGGACATCATTTTCGTAATCGGTACCTCGAAGAACCTCGGAGATGACACCCATACCGATTTTTAAGAAAAATGAATGTCCGCCATCTTGGGTTCCATAATGGATGTCATTTTCGTAATCGGCACCCTGAGGACTTTCAAAAATAATGAAAACATCAAATTCTACATGATACATATACAAACAGAAGCAAGAAACAATTTCTTGCTTTTTAAAGTCTTAAACTACTCATAATTTCTTAAAATAAGTTATAAAACATGCCCGCCATTTTGAATTTGAAAATTGATATCATAATTATGATATATTTTTGTTTACACTGAGACAAATAATTACCACATGCCGTATGAAATATTTTAATTGTGTGTTTTTTTTTATTTTATTTTTTATACTACGTCGGTGGCAAACAAGCATACGGCCTGCCTGATGGTAAGCAGTATCCGTAGCCTATGTACGCCTGCAACTCCAGAGGAGTTACATGCGCGTTGCCGACCCTAACACCCTCCCACCCCTCGTTGAGCTCTGGCACCCTTACTCACCGGCAGGAACACAACACTATGAGTAGGGTCTAGTGTTATTTGGCTGCGATTTTCTGTAAGGTGGAGGTACTTCCCCAGTTGGGTTCTGCTCTAGATCTGGAATGACATCCGCTGTGCTGTGCCCTACCACACAGAGCCAGATGACATTTACAATGCCCATACCTCTCTTATAATGCCTGTGCTAAAAATGTGATTGCGAACTACCTGCAATAACTATACAGTACCTGGGCGACCGAGCTTTGCTCGGTTATAACTAACTATTTATTGTAATATGGTGGTGTATAGGTGATAATCTTAACTACATTCTTTTACTAAATTAAACTTGTCTAAAACAATAAAAATTAAAAAATTATATATAAAATTGAACATATAAAAAAAACAAAAGTTAGTCACCAGGCGAGATTCGAACCCGTAAGCAGTCCGCGTCTTAACCCGCTGGACCAGACGGACAGTGGCCGGCAATACGAAATTAGCGACCATATTCTGCGTCGAAAGAAAAACGCATGAAAACTCGAAAACACGCGTTTTCCCAAACATAAGACTAATCTAGATCGATTGTTTACCCCCAAAAACCCCCATATACCAAATTTCAGCAAAATCGTTAGAGCCGTTTCCGAGATCCCGGAAATATATATATACAAGAATTGCTCGTTTAAAGGTATAAGATAATTAGGCATTAAAACACTCGTGTGATCTTTTGAAGAAACTCACTTCGTTCGTTTCCTAAGCCCACACTCGTGTATTTTAATGCCTTTTATTATGTAGCAGTAACATAAACTACTAATATATGTTGAAAGTAAGTACAGGCGGCTAACACAATGGTAACAAAAGACAAAAGTTTTGAAAATGTAATTTTCATCATCGTCACTTGGCTGTACATTTGAGGGCCTATCGCGAACCACGTTCGACGTGTTACCTCTCTGTCGCACTTGTAAATTCGTACGTAAGTATGACAGGGAGGCAACACGTCGAACGTGGTTCGCGGTAAGCCCTCTGATGCCACCTCCATTAGTCTTTTGTACGCCGGTATAGCCTTCGACTCGATCTACACTTTTTATGGAAACGTAGTTCCTCCTTCCCGTAGAAATATTTAACTTTCCCATCACCAAGAAAGATTATTTGCTCGCAGTTATTAACTGCTCAATTCCTCGTTTTTTCTCTGTTACTAAGTCAGTACAGTACACATATCAAACATTTTTCACTCATTTTGAAGTCATAATAACTTTTATTCTATAATTAAATTCATGTAATGTCCGCATTTAATTTATGTGCACGATAAACAAACAAATGAATGATTTGAAAGAAAAGACAAACAGCGCTTGCGAAGCTGAGCGGGGGGCGCGGGCGGGGCGAGGTATCTATCGCTCACTAGGTCGGCTACGATAGGCTCCCGCGCGCCGAGCCGACATGTTGACGGACCAGCGCGGCGTGGTTATGAATTTCGCGCCTTTTTAAGTTGATTTTACTATTACAATGCAAGCTACACACAGATATTTCTACCTTTCCATAAAATGGCTGCATATATTATTTTATAGTAATAGACTTATCTCTACGGACTTTAATTCAATATTAGATCTTACAGGACAAAAAACGCATATTAATTGTAAAGCACATATCCTATTCTTCTAATTTTTTGCCTTGCCTTTTAACTTAAGAATTTAGAAATGATATTGTGGATTTTTCAAACTTTAGTTCAATATTGACAAAATAATAAGCTAATTTGAGTTTGACAAAGTAGCACGTTGATTTTTTTTCTAAAAATTTGATAGCATAAAGCCTCATACATATTATAAAAGACGATGCTTAAATTTTGTACTTTAATTCAATATTCAAAATTCATCAATAAAAATACATAAATACCTTATTTATATCTAACGCTCGTTCTAAATTTTCTTCATATATTACAAATATGCTTAAAAATATGTCCCATACCAGATAAACATCACTTTTCACTCTTTAGAATTATCGAAACTTATAGGGCAAAAATCCGGTCCCACTATTGGTCTATAGCTGATTACGATCGCAACGAATGCCTGACAATCGAGCACAGGTCCGTCCTCTAAGCGCGCTCCGCGCGGACTGAGAGCGGGGCGTCGCTGCTGCGTGATTTATACGTGTTTTAAAAAAATATAAATTTACGGCAATGTAGGTCCCATAGTTATGATTTTTTTTTATAGGTTAACATAAAGTTACAGTTTGCTATAATATTATTTTTAAAGCACAATATGCGTACAATTTGCGGAAAAAAAATATAATAAAACCCTGTTTTCGCCAAAAAAATGAAGAAAACTCGGAAGGTATTTTATCAGATTTTTCAAATGAATCTTCGATTGTTAATCATTCCAGCCCCTCGTACGAGATATGTTGAATCAAATTGTAGTCATTCATGTACCAAATGATTCTTGTTTACAGCAAAATTGAGAACCGAAACGCCACATCTCACTGCAAAATTTGGAAAAGACTCCCAAAAAAACTCATTAAAAAAGAGGTTTAAAAGAGAAAATGAAAATTTGAACTGTTGGAGCCGCTAGTTTAGGAAACGATTATTTAAGTACGTTACCAGTTTTTGAATAAATACTAATAGTTACGTCGTAATCTTGAATGAAAAAGGAAGCATTTTACAAAATACGCTCGTCTGTAGGAATAAGGACTCTTAAAACTATGTTAGTACCAATACAAGCTAGATATTTACAACAGGTACACAGTTACTGGGGTTAAGTGGCGCTAAGAGTGACATTATAATTTCTCTAAATACCATCACCAAGTTAACATTTTTAAATATTTTTTATGAAACCGTTACAAGGGGTATTTTTATTTCAATAAGGCCCACTTGTAACTTTCACTAATCCGGGGTTATCGGTTAAACCTGGAGTTACCATGGTCACCGGTACAATTTGACACTAGGTTAACGGTTTAACCACTTAACCCCGGGTTAGTGGGATGGTGCAGGTGGGCCTTAAACCCTTAAATTTGCGACTTTACATTATTATTTATTAGTGTACATATATTTGGATTAGTGTACACTATATTTGAATTATTGTACAGTCAGCGTCAAATACTTTGTAGCAACCAAACCAAAGTAGCCAAATAGTTCGGTACACCATATATTTAGTATGGTGTACCGAACTATTTGGCTACTTTGACTGCTGCAAAGTATTTGACGCTGACTGTACATTATATTAAACAACTTTCTCCATGAGACCAATCCCCAGATCGCTTTGGTTGTCCCATTAAATACATCGACATTTAATGAAACGAAACGCATGAAACAAATTTCTTTCCACGACGTCTTGACGAATTCGTACTTACGTTAAAAGTTGTCAAAACATGACGACGTTAGAAAAAATTTATAGTAACGAGTGTCGCAAATTGTCGTGTCCTTCTTTTCTTCCTCATTTTCTTATAAATTGCTTTAAATAGTAAAATCCAGTTATGACGTGCGGTGCCATTTTGAACAGCTGACTGAGTGTCGCCATGTTGCCGAGCAAATTGTCTCGGGTGACGCAAACGTGCAGAGGCAAAAGTAACACGAGCACGCGGTCGCGCGAGGGCGGGCGTTTGCCCTGCGAGGAAATTTCCTCACGAGGCTGCAAGGCTGGACCCACCTAAATATGTATGTGGTTTTCCATCAAAGGTTCCGTATGCTTCATGTACAATAAGGACTTTTTTTTATCAGAATTTCTGTTGGAATTGCACTGCTAATTTACATGGCACTCTAGCTTCTAGCATTGTGTAGTAAGTAATTCTAGGTTATCAAAAAAGTAGGAGGCACGCCTTTATTTTAACTCTTTGGTTTTAATTAAATTTGAATACGGACCTCTTTAATATGCGTCGCTTGTCCAGTGTACGTTGCCAGAATGGTGATTTCCGCCGGTGTATACTTCATTTTGCGCAAGTAGTCCGCCAGGGCCACGCACCATTTCGCTTCGAACGTGTTCTTGTGGCTCCAACTATCTTCGAGACCCTGGAGTTGGTTACATTAAGTTAATATTTTATAGATAATGGGAAGACGAGTCTTATAACGTTTTGTCACGGACTACAATATGGGTTTTTTCAAAAGTGGGTACATGTGTCTAAAGGCAACACACATGTGACATCTCGGGATTAGTACCCCCCCCCCCCCCATGGGCTACCACAAATTTCCCTTGATCCCCTCACATCTTTGTACTCAAACACAATACTCATATATTACCGGAACTATAAGACTGGTGAAATTTGGTCCCAATTTCTTTGCGACTTTTTCTATAAAGGTACACTTTATATGCTAAAAAAAGTATATTGAATCCTCACAAACATAATTTTTTTTTATGATAGAGGAGGCAAACGAGCAGACGGATCACCTGATGTTAAGCGATTACCGCCGCCCATGGACACCTGCAACACCAGAGGGGTTGTTAGTGCGTTGCCGGCCTTTAAGAATAGCTATAAAACCAAATTCTCCTTCATACCCCTCACATATTTATATTCGAACATACTAGGGTGGCAATCAAGTGCCTCATTTAAGTCATATATCACCGAAACTATTAAGACTGAAGTTTGGTCGCATTCGTCTCTGCGACTTTTTCTATAAAACTTTAAATAAAAGTACTATGTTTACCTCAGAATCTTCACAAACATTATGGCTATGAAACCACGAATTCTCCTTCATTCCCCTCACATCCTTATATTCGAACACACTAGGGTGGCTATCAAGTCTCTCATATATCGAGGGTACTATAAGACTGAAGTTTGGTCGCATTCGTCTTTGATATAAAACTACACTTTAAATGTTAAAAAAGGCTACTTACCTCAGAATCCTCATAAATATTATGGCTATAAAACCACAAATTCTCGTTAATTCCCCTCACATCCTTATATTCGAACACACTAGGGTGGCTATCAAGTCTCTCATATATCACGGCTACTATAAGACTGAAGTTTGGTCGCATTCGTCTTTGCTATAAAACTACACTTTAAATGTTAAAAAAGGCTACTTACCTCAGAATCCTCATCAATATTATGGCTATAAAACCACAAATTCTCCTTCATTCCCCTCACATCCTTATATTCGAACACACTAGGGTGGCTATCAAGTCTCTCATATATCGCGGGTACTATAAGACTGGTGAATTTTGGTCGCATTCGTCTCTGTATCGTGAGGGTTCGTGCGTGTATCCCGTTACGGATCATGCGCTCGAAAAGGGATATTTCGAGGTTGTAGTCTTTTGCTAGTTTGTAGTGGGCTGCTGATGGTTTTAGCTGCTTGTGGTCCCCTGAAAATTTGAGAAAATAATTATCAAATGATGCATTGAAACTATAATAATGGACATGAAAAATTCTTGAATATGATCGGCGTCAATGATCTATAAGTGCCTGCAATAATATCTGGCGTAACGAAGCGCGCAAAAATATCGGATAACTGTGTCAGTTGTGTTGTGAGAAATTTGAATACAACTGACTATACAATTTTAATAAGGTATTACAGTTTTATCGGCGGTACTTTTTTAATTTAGAATAACAGCATCGTTATAATTGATTGATTAATTCATTCATTAATTCAATATGTTGCTTCGGTTGCCGCACTAAAGGTAGGTATACAATGAATAATGTTAGTAATGTAATTCTATGCATACTTATTTAATTTAACTTACCGATAAGTATCAAATGCTGGCAGCGTTTCGTAAGCGACGCCACTATGTGAGCTTCCAATACTTCCGCTGCCTCTTCTACTATGACTGAAAAAAAAAAGTCATATCTACTACAAATTTATTAAAAATCGTTTATGTTGTACGAGATGCCCTGATGATTGATCCCGAAAAGTGTAAAATTGTTGACTTGATACATATACTTCACGTATCAAATCAAACTAGTGTTGTTTGAGACTCGAGTCCTTTGAGTCCTCTGCATTGAAACTAGACTCAGTTTTTCAGATTCACATAGTTAAGTATATACTCGAGTTGTTTGTTAGAGACCCGAGTCGATCGTAGAAACTTTTTTGTTTGCAAAGACTCTCAATTTTTTTGTTTGTAATATTCGAAATGCATTAACAATAACGCTTAATTTATTTACCAACCTATGGGCGACGTGAGTCGCTTGAGCAGATCGTGTCTTCTAGCGGCGGCGGTAGTGGTGACCCCTACCACCCGCGCTATGGACATCACCATCGAACTAACTCTTCCTTTACTGTAGTAACCTACCTATGGGCGACATGAGTCGTTTGAGCAGATCGTGCCTTCTAGCGGCGGCGGTAGTGATGACACCTGCTACCCGTGCCGTGGACATCACCATCGAACTAACTCTTCCCTTACTGTAGTAACCTACCTATGGGCGACATGAGTCGTTTGAGCAGATCGTGCCTTCTAGCGGCGGCGGTAGTGATGACACCTGCTACCCGTGCCGTGGACATCACCATCGAACTAACTCTTCCCTTACTGTAGTAACCTATCTATGGGCGACATGAGTCGCTTGAGCAGATCGTATCTTCTAGCGGCGGCGGTAGTGATGACACCTGCTACCCGTGCCGTGGACATCACCATCGAACTAACTCTTCCCTTACTGTAGTAACCTACCTATGGGCGACATGAGTCGTTTGAGCAGATCGTGCCTTCTAGCGGCGGCGGTAGTGATGACACCTGCTACCCGTGCCGTGGACATCACCATCGAACTAACTCTTCCCTTACTGTAGTAACCTACCTATGGGCGACATGAGTCGCTTGAGCAGATCGTATCTTCTAGAGGCGGCGGTAGTGATGACACCTGCTACCCGTGCCGTGGACATCACCATCGAACTAACTCTTCCCTTACTGTAGTAACCTACCTATGGGCGACATGAGTCGCTTGAGCAGATCGTTTCTTCTAGCAGCGGCGGTAGTGATGACACTTGCTACCCGTGCCGTGGACATCACCATCGAACTAATTCTTCCTTAACTTAACCTACCTAAGGGCAATATAAGTCGTTTGTGTAGATCGTATCTTCTGTCAGCGGCGTTGGTGGTGACCCCTAATACCCGTGCAGTAGACATCACTTCACCATCGATGAGCGTTGCTACCTCTTCTAATTCTTCGCTTACAGCTTAGGTTCTTACCTATGGGCGACATAAGTCGTTTGAGCAGATCGTGTCTTCTGGCGGCGGCGGTAGTGGTGACACCTACTACCCGTGCTGTAGACATCACTTCACCATCTATGAGAGTTGCTACCTCCTCCAGTTCTTCGCTTACGGTGGAATGCTGTTCCTGCAATAAGCAGGGAAACAAGAAAGTTTTTTTTTTAATTTTCTGATTAAAATAAAATAAATGCACAGCTAAGGGCCAAATATCCTTTTTTTCTCGCTACACATATAGGTCTTGACAATTAGATTTCAAATAAAATCATAACATGTAACTGGTTAATTCCAGACCACCACAGCCTATTTATGGGCTCAGATATATGAGGTTAGGTAAATTATGAAACTGTTAGATACAACTGACAGATTTAACCATACACAATCAGGTTCTAAATTCAGTATCTAAGGTGGCCCTAAATGTATGCAGCTTTGGACGAAATACACAATTAGAATCTTATTTGGCAACAATTTGCCAATAATTATTAACTCATAGAAACGGGACTTAACCGCGTATTAAGTTTCAAATTTACCTCTGACGTTTCGAGGACGGCGTTGTCCCCGTGGTCTCGGAGAAGCCTGGCTAAAGTAGACATCAACATCTTCTAGCCGCGCGAGTTTTTCGAACTACCCGCACTTGGTCTTATTAACTTGAACGTTTTGCGCGCAAGGGATGCTACTCTGTCGACACTCAACACTAACGATATTCGATTTTTTGACTGTCGATATTAAAAATAGAATTATTGAATATCGTTAGTGTTGTGTGTCGACAAAGTAACATCCCTAGTGCGCAAAATGTTCAAGTCAATAAACAAGACCAAGTGCGGGTAGTTCGAAAAACTCGCGCGGCCAGAAGATGTTGATATCAACTTTAGCCAGTCTTCTCCGAGACCACGGGGACAACGCGGTCCTCGAAACGTCGGAGGTAAATTTAGAACTTAATACGCGATTAAGTCCCGTTTCTAATATAATGTGTAAAAATCGTAAAAGGTTAAATCAGAATTTACCATCAACGCGTTCATTTTCGCCATCAGTTCATTTTTTATGTTATCCACTGCCATGTGATATATGTTCCAGCGTAATTCTGGCTCCAAACTATGAAGATCGGTGATATTTGTTATCTGTGATCTATTTTTATTTTGTTGTAGTATATTTTTCTGAAATAAGATATTAACACTAGAGTTGGTAAGTAAAACCAAAGAGAATTTGAAATTTGTTAAATATCAAAAAGTGGCGACATCTTACCGGGCACAACCTAAAGGTTATGGTGCCATCGCTCGAAACAATGTCGACATACCTTTGGTCTTTGATCTATTAGATGGCGCCACTTTTTGATATTTAACAAATTTAACACATATCAGTGAAAGAATAAGGATCAAAGTCAAATGGCGTTCTAAAAGTTTTAATCATGTGTCGAAAGATGGCAGTAAATTTACTGTGGCTACAAAGTTTTCTTTGACAATCCACCTCTATTTCAAATTCTCTTTGGTAAGACCAAGAATATTTTTTACGACATATCAAAATAAAGCTTAGGCAACATTCAGAATTTGTTTCTTATTAAAACATAACTTGATCATTTTTAAACATTAGATGCTTTGTTCTTGAAGAAAATTTAAAGACGCTACGGCTAAAGTAAGGACGCTAAGCGCCAACAATTTCGTATATTGACCCGCTATGTCCTGGCACGCATTGAATGCCGGCACGATCAGAGAGCCAAGAATATAATTATGCGATTTTTTGGTACTTAGCGTCGTTACTTGATCACCTTGAAGACTTTAGTAGACAAAAATATCCACATTGATCATCTGAATGATAGATGAACTTTTATAAGAACCCGAACGTTTTAAGAACTTTATTGTAACCTAAAAATACCGGTTAATTCGATGAGCGACGAAAAGGCCGGCCGGCCTGGTGGTGTGCCACGTAAACATAGACACCGACATAGGAATTAACCGGTTAATTTGACAAGAACTGTTCTCATAAAAACCGGTTTAAAAATAAAGGTTTTTCGAGTAAAACCGAAATTAAAAGGTTTTGCGCCAAGTACATGACAACGGGTTGGAAATTTAACCGGTTTCCGAACTTTGATCGGGATGGCAGATTCCGAACTTTGATCGGGATGGCAGATCCCGATCATGGCAGACACATTATTTAAGTATATTGGAGTTTTCCATTAACGATTATGAACTGTTGTTCAGATAATCTTAGTGGATATTGTGGATGAATAGTATTTTATTTAAATCTTGTCATGGATTTTTAGTAATAAAGCTGATGTTGTAGAAATATTTCTCACCTTAAAGCAACTCAATCTTCTCCTAACTCTATCAATTTTACCCAAAAATTTCTCCTCCATTTTCTTTGCCTCATCAAGATCTTCAGTAACATCTTTAACATACTTCATGCTACTTCTCATGCTCTCCATGTCTTTTAAAGCCATTTGTTCAGAAAAACAAGTATCCAACTTATCAGTACTGATGTCCAAATCATCAAACTTCTCCCAATCTTCAACATCATCATCATCTTCAAAATTATCATCTAAATGACTAAACAACCAAGTGAGTACTGAATCTTCATTTGAATTTTTCAATTCGAACAATTTACCATCAATTTTTAGGTAAGGTTTTATACTTTTATAAGAAATTATCTCTTTCTCGCATTTCTCTATCTCACTTTGCACTTCTGTCATTTCATTCAAAATCTTTTCTAGTTCTTTTCTTTTATTAGAATAGAGATAGCTATATTTGCATTTGATTTTCGTCCTCATACTATTCAAAGTGTATTGCTCCATAGTTTTATTCTTACTTTGACTTCCTAATCTTACAATATTATCTGTAACTTTTAAAATGCCTTCAAGGAACTGATCTAGGGCGTGATTTGTATAACAGATAATCAACATTGGTGTACCTTCTAAGGACAAATTCTTCAATAGTGTTGAAGCGATTTTGACCCCTATAAAAGTTTTACCAGTGCCTGGAGGGCCTTGTATGACAGCGAATTCTCTAGTTAAAGCTAGCTTATAAGCTTCTAGTTGGGATTGGTCGAGGTCGAAGGGTGTCGGCCACTGGTCGGTGTCTAAGACTGGGATGTAGGCGTCTTCTTTGCAGTTGGGTATGGTGTATATCGTTTCTGGGGTTAGGTAGGCTGGCAGTTGAGTTTGTGTCTAGAAAATAAACTTTAAATAAGTATTCATTCGTTAAATATCAAAAAGTGGCGCCATCTTACCGGGCACAACCTAAAGATTATGGTGCCATCGCTCGAAACTATGTCGACATACCTTTTGTCTTTGATCTATTAGATGGCGCCACTTGTTGATATTTAACAAATTTAACACATATCAGTGAAAGAATAAGAATCAAAGTCAAATGGTGTTCTAAAAGTTTTAGTCATGTGTCGAAAGATGGCAGTAAATTTACTGTGGCTATAAAGCTTTCTTTGACAATCCACCTCTATTTCAAATTATCTTTGGTATTATAAAGGATTCTAATCATTTAGTTCATCATTTTTGCATTATTTTAGGGAACTTTTTTTCTGGACTATATACATATACAGCGCGACTGAGGTTTGCTATGTACCAAAGGTTTATAATGCCGGGTATTTATATCTAAAATAATAGAATTATGGTTGATTTTTTAATTTACCCAACATCCTGAAGTATTTGGAATTACCCAAAACACCTTGTACAAGAAATATGACAAACAAATGCAAACTAATTTACCTGCACATCAACAATGTATTTTTTCATAGGCAAGTCGTCCATAGATTCCTGCATGACTTTTAAAACTCTATGGTAGGGCTCGAAGAATACTTCACTCTCCACCATTAAAAACGGTTGCTCGAATATTGTCTTAGAAACGGGGTTGTGAAACGATACTGCAATCTGAAAAAACGTAGATACTTAGTAGGCGGAAAATTAAGCAATGCAGGCATTTATTCAATTTCGTTTTATTCCTTAACTCTTAGGGTTTAGGCACAGAATAAATAATAGTACTACCGTACAGAAATTACACTCCTACAAAACCGAAGTTTGACAGCGATTCAGGGACGAATCATGCTGTCCCTTTCTAATGTATGGCACTATCCCTTTCGGCTATTTCGGGTTGTCAAAATTCAAGTCATTATCTCGACGTAAAGTTGTGCCAACCCTAATAATTGCTCGGAGTAATGCTGAGCCGAATGGAGCCGAGAATACCCGAAACAAGGAGTGTCGCCCCACTGATTTAGGTTACTGTCAAAATCCGTCGAAATAAAAGGGGGTATCAAAGTAACCCTAATAGGGGCCGTGCGCGTTGGAGGGTCTGCCATCTTGTGGCCTGAATCGGAACCATAAACATTTACATTTACACGTCACGTGTTTTCTTGTACATCGTAGATTCTGCCATCTTGTGGGCTACATCGGAACAATAATCATCACATTTACGCCTCGCGCCAAACATCTGACTCCTGTGCTGCCTCCTACAATTCATGCACGCTCCCTATATTAGTATAAATTAGATCACGAACTAAACCTTTTTTTTTTTTGAGATAATTCGATATTTAAATATTTCTCTGTGAAATCGTTAGAGGAGTAAAAACCAATTATGACATTGTTTTTTTAATGCATATTCGGGGAGTAAGAGACTTTTAAATTTTGAAACTGATCAATGTAACCTACATATTTCATGGTAATTATATATTAATAATACTTACATATCCATCACTCAGCAAATTTAATCCTGAATCCAGTACAGTGGCGCACAATATTGTCTCAAAGTTATCACTAGTGAAGAGCAAAAGAGAGCCAAACATAAGTCGCTTGCTGCACGCATATTTCTTGCTGTCAAACAGGCCGTGGTTGATGCGATCTGTCCATGCGATGTCTACTAGGTGACCAACTTTGTTGTTGTTTATGTATGTGCGGATGATTCTCACTTTAGGATATACTCTGAAATAGGAGCATATAATAACTTGCTGAATGGTTAAATGTAACAGCTATATCTTTATAACTTCTATTTATTAACCTTAGTGAATATGTTGACATATAATCTGCCATACTACTTTGTCAGTAGAAAAAGGCGCGAAATTCAAATTTTCTATGGGATGGTTACCCTTCATACCTTCATTTTTTTAATTTGTCGCTTTTTCCTACTGACTGAAATGGCTTGACAAACATTAAAATTTTTACCTTATATTTTCATGTCTTCTTTTATTAGGATTTTCCATATATTTACCTGTAATTGAAAAATAAAAACATTACTACATATTAAGTATGTATACATATGTTTAGGGTTGTTCAACAATCGTAATCAATACATTAGTGTACTTATGTAAATTGATTCCAATAGGAAAGTTAGTGCAAAGTATGGTTAAAGTCAATGTGGGTATTGGCATAACATAACATTTATTGGGGAGATCGTCACAGGGCATTCCCATTCGTATAATACATCCTGTGCTCAGAGAGCCTCCTGCCAATCACGTTAGACGTGTTGCCTCCCTGTCACACTTACATACGAATTTACAAGGGCGGTAGAGAGGCAAAACATCGTACGTGGTTTGCGGTAGGCCCTCTGACACGGTCAGCCGGGCTTGCACACGATTGGCGCGACAGTATCTCGCGGCGAGATAGACTACCCGTCTATCTTTAATTAACAGAACCAAACAACAACAACAAACACAGCAAGTTAAATACGTAATAAGTAAAAATGTTCATTCTTACAAACTGCAATTTTTTTTTCATAGGCACAGAAAAAAGGTGGTTAGTAAAAATGTTGCATAATGTTGTTCAACTGGCCGGCTTCATAAGCGGCGATTTATTTACTGTGCGCGCCAGGCCAGAGACCCATAAGCTGAGTCACACGTTTTAGCTAAAAACGGTTTGTATGGTGGCCCGGCATATTGTGTACGCTCGACGGGTCTTGGCCATGAATGGGTTAATTTCCATGTGATAGAGTTCAATTTTCAATAATTCCAGACACCCTTATAAAGGTTAAAGTAATTGTTAATTCTCTTATTGCTATAACTGACCACAATCTTCAGGAATAAGCAGGTTATTATACACATATTCTTACTTATGCTCTCTCTCAACGGTCCAAAGCAATCTTCCCGCAGCAACTTGAATTGTACATTTAAATAATGTTCCACACTAGCATATGCACCATTTATTATGTTAGGATGTATGTTAAGTGCAGTGTTACCGAGTAAGTCCACTTTGGTTGGGAAGATGTTCAGGTTTTTGAAGTGGTTGTTATCTTTACTTATGTTGATTTGTGAACTTGTTGGTTCCGAAGACTCCTAGAAAGTAATTAATTTGGAGATTTAGATTTATATAATGGCATTTATTCATTTCTGAGGTGGATTTTATACCAATACTGCCATAAGATTTGCCACACACAAAACAAAATTACAATAGGTTTATTTGTATTAATTTCCTGTAAATATTCATTATAGAAGTAAAAGATAGGCAGAATGTTTAGACAAATTGCGATTAAACACTGAAATTTTTATTACCTTAATTAAACTATTTAATAGCTTAGTTTTTAAATCCTCTATTCCATAAAACAGCTCATCTCTAAACCTTTCTGTATGCTCTTCCTTAACTCCTATTGCACTACTTTCTAAGTCCTCCAACAAGGATCGAGCTTCACTCAAATATTCCCTATTTTTACCACTAAAATTATTAATTCCTTCACAAATAGCCAGGACATTGAAGTAAAAAGATTCCACATCATCCCACAACTGAGAATTCATTCTTTTTTCTACCACGCGTACAGCCGGTAACCCACTTAGATACTCTTTCAAGGTTTTCAAAAAGTTTGATTTTAAAAACTTAGATTTTAACACAGTTATAATCATAGACTTTTCACCAGGTTCGAGCGATTTATACACATTAGCCAGTATTCTTACAATCAGCACTATAAAATCTCCTTTTAATTCACTATCCATGAGGTACCAGAAGCTGTTTTTATGTGATATTTCTAAGGTTAGAGCCGGCGGATTGAGCATAGAGATATCTAGTAATTTCTTATAGCCTATAGGTTTTTTCTGGAACTGTGGGACTTCGGCCGTCGCTTGCGTGGCCGGTTTTTCTTCATCAGCAAATTCTGATGCATTTCGGCCAGTATTTGACCTGGTTTCTTCGATAAGGGTGCCATCAAACCAGTCGATACGAAGTGAAGGCTTGCTTGTGTCAGACATGTCTAGAAATATTTCGAGATATACCGTTAAATAGCTAACATAGAATTTGAGTATCACAACATTCTGTTATATACACAATTATATTTTGAATATAAATAAGATTATTTAACACAAAGTATTTTCATAAACGTCACTACGATGTTCAAAACGTTGTCAACAATGTCAAATGTCAAGTCAACGTCAGACTAAACTAAATAGTGTTACCAGATTTAAAAATTTACGGACGGATTTTCTGTCCGGGAATTTCGTTGGTGACTTTCTATTTTGTTCATATTGCCAGGCAAAGAGTAGTATTACCAGAGGGCCTACCGCGAACCTCGTTCGATGTGTTGCCTCTCTGTCGCACTTGTAAATTCGTATGTAAGTATGATAGGGAGGCAACACGTCGAACGTGGTTCGCGGTAGGTACTCTGGTGACAAGCAAAACTGACTAAAAAATAATTAAACAAAAATCAACTTTATTTTAGTAGATGTACAACGAAGTTTTATATATCTTCTTTTGAGAAATAACTTTATTAATATCACGCTTTCGAGCGCAACCAAAAGGCTCAAAAATGGCTCAAAAGCGTCGATTGTCATTCAGCAACAGAATTTTGGCCCTCTGCTGATAGTGATGTGCAATAATCATCTACAATGTATCGATAAAATTTCTGATGCATTAAAAATTTAAAACATTTAATTATAATAAAAACTACCTCATTTCTAAACAAATCAGTTCATATAAGCTAACTCAGGGCACGAATACCAAAGTGATGTTTATTATCAAAATTTACTATTTAAGAGCACATACGTGCAAGTGTTATTTAAACGTATGTGCTATAAAAATTGCTACAGAGTTATCTTGCCCTGACTTTATCATCTTAAAAGATATGATATCGACCCACTTTATAGGTGATTTTCATTTAAATCGAAACCAAATTTGCTGGCTTATATCAAGATTAAACACAAGGTTCTCCGATAAACCGGACAAACCAATTAAGTCAGTAGAAAAAGGATGCAAATTAAAATATACTTATAGCAATTCTATTGCCTATAAATCAAAAGTCAAATAAAGATTATGATTATGAAATAAACGCAATAATATTCGTCTCTCATCGTCTGCGTACACTTATGCTAAATTCGTTGAAACGAGCTTGGACAAAGATTAGACGCATAGTCAAGGATAACAATAAATATGCAGAACGATTTGTCACTGCCACAGGATATTAATGTGACTGTGTTATTATATCAAAATATTATTATCAAAAGTTATAATAGAGAATTAAATAAGGGTATATAATATGTACCTCACAATTGGGAATCTCAGGCTGAAATGAGGCCAGAGTGGCGTCGAGATCTCAAAGCGGGTGTAGACAAGCATGACAAGGACTGGTTAGAGAATCTTAGGCAGAAAAGACTCCGCGCTGCTAGACCTCCTCCCTTGGACTCTGGTCATGTTTGTAATTGCTGTGGCAGAAGATGCCGCTCTGGTATTGGACTCTTCAGTCATCGCAGACGTTGCAATCAACCTCCCCGCAACACCTGATTTTACCCGACGCTGCAACAATCATCCGCTATAGATGTGATGGCCAATACATATTTTGATAAGCAATATTAGGCACAAGACGTTCGAGTGCCTAATGTAAGGAGGACATAATTATATTCAAGTACCTAAGACACGTTAAGAGATAGTAAATTAGTTATCATGCGTCTCGCTCGCACCAATACATGCATGTACGGACAAGTACGAGCGAATTGCACGATAACTAAATGACATCATTCAGATATAATTCTGATGTCAATGTACGTTTAAATTGGCCTGGTAATGTTTGATCTTAATTGAATAAACTTACAATTTTGTAAATCCTTGCTGTATGCATAAACTTCGTTGCTGTCGCTTGCTTTTTGCTTTGACCTTGTTTTTAGTTTCTGTCGCGGGATATACCTATTGCTAGTATCTCAACTCAAATAACGAAATGAAAAAAGTACGACTGGAGTTTGAATAGTACGGATCAGCGCGCAAAAATTTAATTAAAAAACTGAGTTACTTTTCCTGCAACACGAAAGATAAAATTCGTGGAGAATGGACTTGTGTGTGTTTCGAAGCAACAGAAATTAAAACAAGTGTGCTAGTTACTATGTATTTATTTTACAAGAGTGCATAGTTTTCATTGACGCTAGCGCTTATAATTTCAAACGAAAGGTTCCAATATTTAAGAGCTGAATCTTGAGCGTTGTGAGGGTTTCAACGTCGCGAGGCATACAAAATTAGAAGCGAAATAATATTAAATTTAAAATAAAACAAATATAAAAACGTAAACGGATGAAACTATTTTAATAAAACATGTCTAAGAACCACACCGCTCTAAAAATCCTGCTTTTGATTAAAAAAACCGCATCCAAGTTCACCCGATCTTAACGAACGGGCATAATTAAAAAAATGGTTATTTGTTTTACAAGAGGGCAAAGTTGTTGTTTAACCGCTCTTGCTAATATTGATACCTGAGCAAGCGAAAGATACCAAAATTGAACCATGAGCGTAGCGAGTGGTTCGAATAGTGGAACCCTGAGAGTTGCGAGGGCTTCAGGGCACGAGGGTTAAACAAATTTTGCCACCGACTGAAACACAAAATTGTTCACCACAATGCAAGGACAATACTAATTGTAAAATATCAAACAACATTAAATCCAAATGAATGTTATTATTATACATAGTTATAATTCAAAATCATCATTTTAAAGTCAATTTTACTAGCCAACAGCCCACCATAAAGAAACAACTCAAAATTAGCGTCAGATTATTTTGCCACACATGTGGATAGAATGCTTTCTCGTCAGTTTTTGAACATTTAAGAGAACCTTTATCAGCTGCATGTGTAGCCAACATGCCAATCATTAACGCTCCGTAGCGTAGCGTAGTCATCTCTCTCTATCATTCTTCCATATTAGTGCGACAGTGACATATGCGTTTCGTTTGCTACGGAGCGTTAACGATTGTCATGTTGGCTACGCGGGCTGGTATGGTGAAAAATATTTTACTAGCCTATTAGCTATGTTAGCGCTATGCTATATGTATGTTTACTTTATTCCGTATCCTTTACGCCTCTTGATTGTAGATTAAATAAATAAATGTGTGCAAGTTAAACAGCCAATATGTGCATACTTCCAAAGAGTTGATTGATAATTTGAAGTGCTTTTTTTGTGCCACTTCCAAAAAACTCAGAATGTCTCCTAGAAATTCAGTAAAAAGTTTTTTGGAATTAATAATATAATAGTATTTTACACAATCTTGATATACTTAATAAAAAGCTTTTCAGTCAAGTACCGTGTTTACAGTTTAGGCAAGATTGCTGAGTTGCCTAAGTAAGGCAGGAAACTGCAAAGCTTTATTATAACACTAGCATGTAATAGTACTGAAATACTTATAACAAAACGTTTATTCATTAATTTGGCTTTCCGCCAGACGGACAGTAAATACTATTACGCACGAAAAACCGGCGGTAAAGAAAGGAAAATAAATATTAGTCTATCAATCTGGGTCCTTAGCACACATTTCCACATAGGATCCCCTCGGGGCACGACATCGTTTTCTTTTATTCAGGACGTTTCCTTGTTACTTGTTATCACAGAATATTAAGGCTTGAAATTGTCCTTCGAGCTTTCTTTGTTGCATGATATATTGGTAAAAATCCATTTGAATAACCAGTACGTACCTTAGGTTTACGCCATTAGAGTATTTTTAAATAGGTTAGGTATTTTTTTGGATGAACTAAACAGAGTCCTGTACTTTAAAACACTTAAATGAAAAATTGAAAAAAAAAAACACCGTTTCTATATTCTCCCATTGACTTTTTTGGAATACCAACATTACCAAGGTTAAATCATTACACCTCTGGAATAAACCCATAAATTACTCAACGAATTTTCATGCGGATTTCACCTAAAATGTTGTCAAAAATGTAGCCGAAAAAACCTCGCGTGATTTGTGAACAAACATCAGCACATTTTCTACAATATTTGATAGGTTAAAAACTACTTAGTCTCTAAATTTTATATTAAAAGAAAAAAATCAAAAAGTTACGCTTCTTCAATACTTTCTACTCAATACTTCAATGCTTTTTTCTTTAATATAAAATTTGGAGTATCGCTCGCAGAAGTATCTGCTTGTTAAAAAATTACTTTGTCTCTAATTGCCAAAAATGTTCAACGTTTTATATTTTTGCATATGAACCATTTTTTTGCATTTCAAATATTGCTAACGATGTGCTGATATACTGACAAACGGAAAACGATTATTAGGCCCGACAGCAGGCCAATATATACGAAATATACTATATTTTCAGGGATTCGAATATCCTTTGTTGGGAATAAAGCAGTTAATTCACTGTCAATTCATCACGTAACCGTAACGCGGGGCTGGCATGCCGTAAGGCAAAGTTAGTCCTATTTTTCTATGAATTATTTAATAAATGACTTATTATTAGAATACTCTAGAACAATCTACTAAACTAGAATAGCTATATTTAATCATCTGTGAAGGTTGATATGTGAAACATTTATATCAACCATCTATCATCTGAATTTGCTATCTGAATACATATTATTTTCAAAAGTTTACAGAGGATTATTACTTACTTTAAAAAAAAATATTTCTGAGGATAATCTGAAATTTCCTCCCTGCTTTTCACAAATGCAGTAATCATATTGGAAAACCCATGCAATTGTTTATCTTGTTCTTCTTTAGGGACCTTTATTTAAACAATTTTTTTCATGCAAGTACCTACTTCATTTGCGATAAGGGTAAAATATATTATGAGTAAAATTAGTTAGTGTAGCATACAAACTTTTTTTGGAACAGATAAATATAATTTTCTTTCATTAACAAGATAAAATGTTTAGTGTACCAACTACTTGATATGAAAGTAAAACTGGTATAACGTCGCCTTAATCATTGAAAAACCTTTAGACATTGCGAGGGCAAGGTAGGAATTTTACTATTAGATCCGGCTGCTCCGAATTCTTAAATAGACTGACTTATTTGTTGATATAACTATATAAGGGAGTAGAACCGATAGTCACTGGGTACCGAATGTGCAGACGTTGTGGAAATCATTGTAATAGGCTTTTATTTATTTATTTCACCTTTATTGCACAATACAAAAAAGTACAAATGGCCGACCAGTCAAACATTGGGCCAAACAGAAACTTACAATTGGTGCAGAAAAGAAAATCAGTACAGAGAGATTAAAGTCACAATCTATACACTACTATATCAATAAACATGCATAAATACATAGTACTATAATATATCCATACATATCCATCGTTAGACGCCTATTGGTTGTTATGATGATGATCACATTTTCATCCAGTTTATTTTTTATGTAATTCAGTCTGCACGAGAGGGCTATGGGCTATAGTTCCCACGTTGGGCCAATGCGGGTTAACATTCATCTTTGAATTTCTTCACAGATTGTATGCAGTTTTCGTCACGATGTTTTCCATCACCGAAAAGCTAGGGTATTTCGTACATAAGTTCCGATAAGCTCATTGAAAATTTCATTTCATCCAGTTTATTTGGCAAAATTACCAAAACACTTTGACTGTGTTTAAGTGGTTCTAAAATATTCAACATCGGCCGTCAAATTATTAAATGAAGCCTTTACTCTATTGTTGTATCTAAGGAGGCAAGAAATGTTTATGAAATCTACATAATGGAAAATTCTACCCTTTACTCAAGAATTACCAGGGCTCTTGAATATAAATTTTGTCTTTGTCTTACCTTCGATGATACCCTTTGGGATGTAATGACGGGTACTTGCTGTCACAGTCACTTGTAGGTATATAAAATAACAATTTTACGATCATAATATTCAAAGTTGCATACGTATTTTCGTTGCTTATATCTACCCACTTTAGTTTTAATATGTAGGTAGTAGTATAGTTTACATAGTTGTATATTTAGTTTAAAATTGGCCTTGAAAGTTGCATAATTACGCTCTCCTTTGTGTTATGTTAAGTTGAAATATGTATTTCTCAGTAAGTGATTATTTGTAATCTTTTGAGAAATAAACATCTTAAACCATAAACCATAAAGTTATTTTAATGGATCATATAACCAATTTCTAATAACGCATAAAATGACGTTAGCAGTGTGTGTTATCGATACTTTTTGTCTTCGCACTAGCATGCTTGTTTGCTGTCAAAAATCATAAACCTTCTAAAAAAATGTTATGTTATTGTGAATCAACATCAGCTTATTAATTATTCTCATATTTATCGTATAATTTTATTACCTAGCTCTATTACTACCTATTTTTTCCAGCGCCCCTTAGCTGTAATGCTGTAAAATAGTATTTCAATAAATATCAAATAAATGATATTACGTTACGTCCTACCTACCTATAGGTATTTTTTTAAAGGAATGTGTTATATTTGTAAAGCCAGTTGTTACACTACGAGTATTATTGGGGTTTTCTAATATGAAATAACACAAATGTTATTACTAATTCCATCTTCTAAGTCCTTAAGAGTCCGCAGAAAGCGCAGCCGAATTTCACCTTACCATACAAACGGAGTTTCGTTCTCTTTTTAAAACTACGTGTTGGATTGTAATGAAACTTTGCACATACAATGGTATGAGGTATATCTATGCCTGTAATTAGTTTAGATAGCTCTAGCTTATAAAACAAACAAAATAGAGCAAAAATATTTTTTTCTTACATTCGCTGTATTTTTAGGGTTCCGTAGCCAAATGGCAAAAAACGGAACCCTTATAGATTCGTCATGTCCGTCTGTCTGTCCGATTCTGTCACAGCCACTTTTTTAACTATGGTATCTGAAGCTGTATGAACTAATTACATCCCTAATCCCTATACTTCATACATATATATATGCATTATTTTATGCTTATTTTTCTATTTATCCTCTTAAGGCCCAGCCATAGAAATGAAAAATCCAAAATTTGCCACTGGAATTTGAACCTATAGTGCACGGAATACAGTAGATTTTATTTTGTTTGAAAATTGCACGAAACAAAACAAATGCAACTCTGTCCTAATTGAATATGATTTAAATTTCATCGAACTGAATAAGTCCTATAGGTAGGACCTTGGGCCTTACGAGGCTATGTATATTTGTATCAATGTGTATTCAAAACGTGCATTTCATTAATTTCAGTGATTGTACACTTTTGTTTGTGTTTGTCATTCATTCACCGTTACTTCTGTTTTACTAATTCCTCAAAGGTTAACTGGAAGAGATCCCATATAGGGATAAGTTCGCCTTTGTTGTATTTAATTTATTCTGTAACTGTGTTTTTCGTGTTTTATTTATATGTACAATAAAGTATATACACATACATACATACTTCATCCTATTGTTAATACACAGTTTCAGAGCAATCTAGCAAGTCGTAAAATGAGACCGTAACTACGTTTGTATGGAGAACCGAGCTTGCTTGGGACCCTTAAGGCGTGAAAGTTTATACAATAATTTACCTATACAAATATAGAAGTGTGGTGGGCGACTTGGGCGAGTTACATACAACCGAAGACGCAGGCAAAGCATTAATTTAGGTGCTAATGAATACTGATATAATTAATAATATTATCTTATATTTTAATAAATGTAGGATAAATTACACTTGATTGGTCCCCTTGAGACTCAGTAAATGTCTACACGGATCCTTATTAACGTACGATGTGTTAATTAATTTCACCCGTGCTGATTAATTAGCTAGCTGTAGTATAGTAATTTAATTAGAAGCTAAGACGGAATTGATTGTCATCCTGATTCATGCATTAACCCTTTGAACGTATGTATATGTCTATATGCACAGGCTGTGCAGCGAGCTGTAAAAGTGCATGGACATATTTTAACGGTACCAATCATGGGACATTTAACTTTTTTTTATTGATATTTCAGCCATTTCACCGATATCTGTAAAATATTACCGCTTTATGCGTTAAAAGTTGAATGTTCTATTCGTCTTTTATGCTTTCTATGTATGTAATGAAAGCTAGTGATTATGGTTTCAATATTATTAACAAATTAAAACTATGATTGTTTACTCCAGTCATGGGATGTATGGCGCCATATGGTTTTAGCTGGCAATTTAGACCCCAGTTGTGTCTATGGAGATTACATTCCTTACCTCTACCTTCTATAATTGTTCGAATGGGGCCTTAGGCTGACGAAGATCTTAAATTTCGAGGTCCACGGTTTATCCAATAAATTTCTCGTAAATAGGGATCTCAGGTAATATCGCACCTACGACAATGGAATACCAACAATGGAATAGACATTACTATGTACTATATATATAGTCTAGCATAGTTATATGTGTTGTATGTATAGAGGAAAGACAATAGCGTAGTTGTAGTAGGTATAAGCTTCATCGTATGTTATTACCTGCTGAGAGACAACATTGGTTACAAATAAAATATTTTTTTACATATTTTTGATTTGTGTTTTTTTTAAGTACATACTCATACTACTATACATATATGTAAATTATAAACTGAAATACATGTCGCATATACTTACTAAAATAATTGTAACTTTCGCCACTAGAGAGCTTTGTCACTTTTTTTAGCTAGTTTATGACATCTACTTATTACAATACATATTTACAATTTACAGTTATGCCTACAAATATTTGTCGTTAATCGTAGGTATTTTAACACTACTTTAAGTACTTTACCGAAATGTGCCAAACGTTGGTCAAGGGTAGTCAATGATCATAATACATCAATGACAGACGGCTTGGTGCGACTGTCCCTGATTCGACCTATTATGGTTGTCAATAAATATAAATATAGGTACACTGCGTCGCACTGTTTCAACCACATTCAGCTGCTATTGACAGCGTGTCAACATGTCTAACATGTCGTGACGCGTGACGACGGTGCGGAACACGTGACGCTTCAGCGCGTCACGCAACGGATGCGGGGCTGCATAGCCTTCCAACTGATATGGGACGAATTTCCTGGGTCGATAGATCTGTGAAGTTTGGGAAACTCACGTTGACAGCATGGTTCATCTGTAGAAAAGAGTAAAACCGTAATTACATTATTAAAACACCCGACGTGACACCGTGTTAAGTCGATAAAATCGTATTATTTTCTATGACCAGGGGCCTTATTCGACATGCACAACTGTCAAATTTCGCGTCCACATCAAATCAACACTTGATTCTATCGCATGTTGATTGTATCAAGTGTTGATTCTATCAACTGTGGATATTATCATTTGGAACAATCAAAACTCATTCATAGAAAAAATAATCAAACTAAAATCAACTTTGTTTATTACTACTATACAGTTTGTAATGGCTCTGAACTCGAAGTGGATCGGTTTGATTTGATTGTCACCTGACTGTGGATTGCTAATGTCAAATTTTGACAAGTGTTGATTTTATTGCTAGACTTTTTTGTCCATGGGCTTGGGCACCATCTTGGATTTTTTGACGTACGACAGGGAATACCCTTCCTTTCATACAATATATGGCATAGAGTAAGGCGTCTTTTTTTTAAAACATAACTTTACAATAATCAGCGACATCTTGTATCCGATAGGATAAGTAATGCGCTATGAATAATGCGGCGGCGAGTAGTGAAACTATACCTGACAATGTCAATCAATTAAAAAGTGACCACACGGTTGATGGTCGATAAAGGCGATTATTAATTGAATTTTAACGACAATAAAGCACTATTGACATGCGATCTTTTTGTTGAACCCACACCTACACGTCGAATAATGCTCGCTCCACATATTCTCCTAGAAACGCTCAAAATTCTAAAAAAAAATCAAGCAATTTACTCCGCACCCAGTTGCTTCTAAACCACGTTCACGATCCAAGTTGTAAGTATACCTTAACACATCTTTCAGGCATATGATTTAAAGTCCGTTTTTTAAAAATTACGAGATGGTTCATGAATCCTTTATGGTTTTCCAAAAATTACGCTATTACATTATTTATAAAAAAGATATAATAACTGTTAGTAACTCGGTCACTTGGTCTATCACCAACTATTTGAATGCTCTTTGTATGTATACGCAACCCCATTGTACAGTCGCCATCACCATTAAGACCTACTGTATGGTCTATATTACACGTTTGGCGGGTAGTGAAATTTGTTTAGGTATCCTCCTTGTGACTAGTTAGAACAGTTTGACGGGATGACGAATAGGAACAGATTTGCAGTTTGACCAATAGCTACAAAATTACGATGTGTCCTAATAGAACTAAATCTACTTGTGACGGGTTGAAACAAATAATACTGCTTTTGGCGGTGTGACCGGTTAGAACAAAATTTTGGTGTGATGAGTTGATGCCTAAATCGACCTAAGTACTTATTGTTTATATAAACCTACAAAAAGACGATTCCTATGTACAGGAGATTAAATACATATTATGTTATTCAACTACGAATTAAAAAATATATATTTCTGTTTACACATTTTTTTAACGTTTTTCTTTAATAAAATAAAACATTAAAGTTTTCTGTGACTATATTTCATTTTCTTGAGTGTAGATTATTAGTTTCAGTTTCCAGTTGGTACCAGGAACTAGGTACACCTCTTCAAAAACTTTGCTGGTGGTTCGACATCTGTAAGTTTATATATAAAATATCATAAAAACACTTAAGATAAAAACTTATAAATAAATTCTGGTCGGTCGGTGGTGTGTCCAGAAGGCTGCTGCCCCTCTGGATAACAATGCTGATCCGCCGATTGAAATATAGGCCAGGCCTCTGGTCACCAGAAACCTTTAAAAGGCGTTTTGACATTTCCTCATAGACCCACGCTAGGACCCCAGGGTTTCAACTTCAACCCCAAGCGCCACAAATATGTAGCTAAGGTTTTAAATTCTAGACTATGAACATGAAATATTGTTCTCTAGTTAGGGAATTAGAAAAAAATAGTAATAGGAGACGGCCGTGGTCGTGGTAGGTAGGTACATCATGCGTGGGCCAGGCAAGCCCTGAAATTATGCACCAATTTTACTATAACTTTGTTCACCTATTGACTGTTTCCAAGATAATCGTTTTTAATATGTAGTCCGTATAATCGGGCAGTATAATTTGCCTCATATTTTTAACACAAAATAATTATCGGTACATATATATGTACCTATTTTGCAATATTTTCTTGTTTGCATCATTTAGTTACTTGTTTACTCCGATTGACGTGTTTATCATTTTCGTTACTATGACAGCGCAATACTTTAAATATTGTAACGTGAAGGTTGAGTCCGGTGCCAAAATAACTCACACTAATTTAAGACCCACCTTACAGTTTACATAGCGGCATTGTCCTACGATGCTTTAAATGAATAGGTACGGTAAACATTTAAATACTACTACTAGGCGTTTATTGCGCGTACTCAGTCGAAAAAGTTTGAAACCGATTTTGACGAAGAGTGCATGCGTATTGCATATTCGAGCGATAGAGAGGCAAATAAAGACAGGATATAGTTGCCTTTTCTCAATACAAATTTGAATACTCAAGCCGTAGCCATTTTGGTGGTTATACTGCTTTGTATATGTGCGTAAAAATGTGTATGTGTGGATTTTTAGGGATGTGGACGGGTCGATTTTGATCATATTATATATCGATAAGTGCTACACAGCGAAACTTCGATATCTTCACAAGAAATAAACATCACACATGGATAATAAATATTTTATAATATAATAAGATAACTAATTTCTTGCAGAAAACATGTTTTAGTAGTTATTTATGTATCGTAATTAAAATATCCTGGTCCTTATTTTACTTTTTAGCTTCTCTATGTGCAATCGGTATGTCAGGCTTCTGTCCAGTGTAACACCGAGATACTTTGGGGAATAGTTATGTTGTAAGGCTGTCTTATGTGCCAGCTTATTGGACAGGTGGAAACAGCAAACTTCGGTCTTAGAAGGATTTGGGCACAGGCGCCAACGGGTGAAAAAGTCGGCGGCAGAGGTCATATAGATATAGCTACATGATAAAAGTCGGACGCCTGTTTTTCTGCCAATGCCTATTCATAAATCTGTTAAGACCTTTTTTCTTGATAACACCTAAAATAATAAGTTTATAATTAATCTCAATGTCTCCAGTTTGCTGTTTATTCAAACAGAAAAATCCAAATTTCTCAGTCATTATACGACCGCTGTCTTATATTATACGCCATTAAAAATTCAACATTAATAACAATTAATTAGGCATATCGTCCAATTTATAGTATGGCACAGGTATTAGTTCTTACAAAGTTGACCTTAATTTACAAATTTATAAGTTGATGTAAAAGTGAATTGGAAGAAGTTGATAAGCAGACGCAACCAGCTAGTCGCCGAAGCTCCGCTTCCCTCGGATGAGCCAATTAAGCCTGCACCTAACAGGCTCTGACTCATAAGGGGCTTTGAGCTTGCTGTTGCGTCAATTTTCATATTAACAAAAAAAGCTAGTCTAACAACACAATTAATGATTATTTTGCCGCATTCTTCACTATCTCTCCCTGTCTCACTGCCATCTGACCTTCTAACCCAGAGGGGAAAATATACCTTATTGGGGCTACTTCTTCCTCGTGATATTTTATTTAACCGAAAAGTAATTGGTAAAAGTTAAATGATATTTTGCACACAAGTTACAAGATGTTCATTGTTAAGAGCCGGGGTTAGGACCCACGACCATTGGTTTTAAAATCAAACTTTATATATAATTTGTATTTTTATAATAAATCAGTTTTCTTTTTGACATTTATTAATTGTCAAGATTTTTTTAAATCCTGGACAATTGTCACATGTACGTTTTTATGATAGACCTACATCGACGCAACTGCATGTCACTGTCATGGTTCTTGCGGTTTATTTTTATAACGCCAAGATCGGAATTTGGCAGCTAACTCCATCTTGCGTCGAGTAGAAGAATCAAAATCGTACAGAAAAAACTACTCTCTGCCTTAGGATCCCCTTTCAAATGTCATAAATCCAAACATGGCAGCCATACCCATCGACAAAAAAGTCTACCGTTGATCTAATTTCATTTGACAGTTAACTAATACGTATTCGACACGCTTATATTTGACAACTAGAATCCTGACTAGAGCTGGGACTGCGTACCAAAAGTACGTCTCTGTTACTCGTACCAAAAGTACGTCTAAAATACCACTTTTACGAGTATGACCCCCAATAGGCAGTTTACGTATTTGCCGGTCTTAGGCGTCTTACAAAATAAGGATTATATAAGCAAATATCGACTTATTATTTCGGTAGGGGTCGGAAATATTATGACGTTTTGAGTGAAGGCTATGAATCCATTGACATATTTTTATTATATATTATTACACTATTTTTAGATACAACAGACGCCCAGACGACCGTCTGTTAACAAAATTTTGTTTTGCTTAAAGTAACGGTAAGAATGGAGGTACGAGGTGATGAAAGTTTCATATTTGTTTTATTTCAGAAATCAAAGTTCGTACTTTTAAATACTCGACAAGCTAAAAGTAGTCTATTACAAAAAACCTGTTCCAAAAACTATTCCGGTACAAAGCCCCTCCTCTAGTGTGGATATTGTTCACTGACAGGTGTTGATGATAGCAATTCGACAAGTCACAATATTTCCCACATCAAATGGAAATCAACACGAAACGTCACTTTTAGCATGTCGAATAAGGGCCCTGAATCACACCATGAACATCCGACGTGACGTCACGTGGGGTGTTCATAGTGTGAATCTGGTAATAAAAAATAATACAATTTGATTGACTGAACACGCGTCGCGTCAAGTTTTATTAATGTAGTTCCGGTTTGATTGATTGTTTTAGATACACAAAAAAGGCATGACATGCGATTTTAGATAGTAACTGGCTAAGTAAAGAGCAGGGAATTCAATTGGTCGATCAAATGCTGCAATTTTTTGGGGAGGCCATAAACGCATTACAACTACTACAAGCATCAATTTACTATTAATCATTTGTCTTAATCTGTTATTTTGATTGTATTTGTCAGATAGGGATAAAACATAAATTAACTACTTACCTATTATTTATACTGGGACCCGGATACGTCCTTAAACTACGTCCAAAAGAGAGGTATGGGCATTGTGAATGTCATCTCGCTTTGTGTGGTAGGGCACAGCCAGTGGATGTCATTCCAGATCTAGAGCAGAGCCCAGTTGGGGAAGTACCTCCACCTTACAGAAAACAGCAGTCAAATAACACTAGACCCTACTCATAGTGTTGTGTTCCTGCCGGTGAGTAAGGTTGCTAGAGCTCAACGCAGGCGTACATAGGCTACGGAGACTGCTTACCATCAGGCGGGCTGTATGCTTGTATGCCACCGTGTTGTATAAAAAAAATTGTTTTACTAAGAATCTAGTAAGAAAGACTAAGCACATTATCAGTTACATTATAAATTAATATATTATGTGTGTTCCATTACCTATTACAGGCTTGTAAAGTTTTATAAATAAGGATGTAAGACCTATTCTAGCTTTGAACTTGACTAATGTAAAATGGCACATAAAATAGTAAATAAAATGTAACTAATGGTGAAACATAGTGGAAACACCAGTGGACTTGTCACAACAATATTTTTTTACATTTCTATATAAATAAAGATTTTGTAGATGGCGCTTAGAGCACAGGAAAGTATATTTTTCCATAACCATAAATAATACAAAGAAAAAAAAATTATATCTACTGCCCGTGATTTTGTCTACGTGGAACAGTGGAACTGTATAATCCCCTGTTCTAAAAATTGCCAACCATGTAGTACCAATATATCCACATACGCCGCCAAAATGTGAGCCAATCTCACTTATTTATAGTCTGTGGAGTGGTGTGTCCACACGTGCATTGTTTCACCGGACCCCAAGCAAACAGTCCACGGCTTTCAAAGCTAGCTTTTATTCCATTCACTTACCGAGAGCAGAGCTACCGAAAATCGATCTGTCTCTATCGCTCTTGAATATTCGAGGGATAGAGAGGCCTATAAAATTTTGAGATCGCTGCTACGCGGTAGGCCCTGAGCTGCTGAGGTGAATCACCTCACGATATCACATATCGGTAGTGTCCGTCCGATAGCGGATTTTTTGCCAAAAACGAAACCAATTTGGATTTGTTCTAGCTTCGGCTGAAACATAATTTTTATACCGAAACCTGCTGAAACTGAAGCAAAAATTTCGGTCGGACACTAGATTTCGTCGTTCTGGATTCCGTGCTAACTATAAAGTGGCACCCAAGAATTATAGTACCTACTCACCCCGCTCGCGAAGTACGGGGAATGCATAAGGAGTAAGTATTGTGTACACAATTCAGGCTTTCCGAAATATAGCGAATATTGGGAACACTTTGCATAATAGCTTTACGCAAAAAAGGCTATTTTTAATGGAACAAACCCAAAAAAGTAAGGTTATGATTATAGCAGTTTACAATTTACATAACGTCATAATTTTATCGACATCGACATATAGTAAGTTCCACTTGTCTCTGCACTTTTTAAACGTCAAACCAAATTGCATTTTTTTTTAATGGCATCGCGCTCAAATTGCATATGTCACACCGGGTGTGGAAGGTGGAGGTAAGAAAGAAATCTCCATGTACCAAAAAGTGTCATCAAAAAACCTTAGATAGGTGGCGCTACAATACATAGAATACTTGAAAAAAAAAATCAAATCATAGACAGTGCACTTCACTCCGTCAATAACGTCTAGGTTCTCAGCTACTCTAGCGCTACTCTGGAGAGATTTGGAACTATTATTTATAGCTGACAGCTGGACACTATTGCAACAGTTCTACGATAAGAGATTCCACTCCTTTTAATTCCACACTCCATAATGTTGGTCAGAGTATACATAATTATGTATGTGGGCTTTAGCCTGTCTAGATAGACGAAAAAAAAGTATATGTGTGTGGTGGGTACGCTCCGCCCTGGCATCGAATCTTACCCATGCGGGTGCAGAAGCACTATTCGTTTCTATAACGATTCAAGTTTAAAAAAATGATGAAAGTCAATACAGTTACCAATGCTAATATGAGAACTTCAGAAAATATAAAAGGAAAGTAGGTATCGTACCATTATATATATCGGGGCGGCCGAAGTGCTCAAAAGTATCTGAACACGCCTCTATTATCAAGGTGTCTCCAAATGTTCCAATCATTGAGGTATAGTACTAGAGTAGGCATCTCCAACAAAATGATTACGCTGCGGAATTTCCGCAGCTCATTGAGGTGCCGGCACTTCATTGCGTTCAGTATGTCTCCGACTACTGGCGAGATGCCACACATGTAACAAAATTTAAAAAACATAATAAAAATTGAAAATGCCTTTATGCGTTATGATAATTTATTCTAATAATATCTAGACACATAATAAAAGTAATATAATAACAATCCACTGCGAAAAATGTTTTGTTTTAAGCTTATTTAGATTATTTTGAAACATCACTTTAAACACTCGCGGTGGTACGCCACTTTCTTTGGCGCATAGATTACATTTCGCATATATAACACGGAGGTACTAATGACAATCTACCTTATTGTTTGTAGAATATATACACAAAAATGATATATTAATTGTAATCTTGTAATTTTTTTAAGGGTTTTTTTATTATATTTAATGAATATATTATGTTATAAGCGCCATTTGATCAAAATTGCTACGAGTAGGTACGAGAGTCAACCACAAAAGGTTTTAAGATTATTTTTATAAATTTTAATATCGGTAGTGTCACAAAAGAAACAAAAATCATAACACTTTAATGGAAATAATAAATTTTATCTAGTTGCCATAACAGTTTCGCTTCTGACTAGCTATTTATTATTCTTAAGCTTAGTGACAGACGTCAAACGCCGATAATGGCGGTCACAATTTGTTCTCGATAGCGTGTCTAGTACGTAGTACGATTATGTCAATGGCTCCAATATATGATATATCTGATGGCGACGGTACCTACCAACTTAAAAGCAGGTTTATCTGGAGAAGAAAGAACCTATTAGGCGTTTCTCATATTTAATTAAACAAAAGTTGCCTGTAAATGAAGACCGCTTTATTTAAACTACGTTTGACAGGAATTTTACGTCAGAATAAAGCTTTTGCGAAGCTTTTTGTAGACGGACTTAATGTTTGACGTCATTAAAATTAAATAAACCGTGTACTACAGCGGAGAGCTTTTCAGCTATTCAGCCTCAATCTTATTAACGGACAAAAGCTTTCTTTAAAAAGATAATAAAATACAAAACATTTTTACTCGCCGCTACTTTATCAATTTTACTCAATTTCTTTCTTTTTTAATAGAACCATAAATAAAGAGTGAAGTCAATCGGCGATGAAGCTACAAATGTAAATAAGAAAAATAAATTTCGAAAGTCGAATCACGGCTGTCGTTTCGACCACTGACCGAGCACGGGCGATTTGAAGACTTCTTAATAACCAATTTAATTGGACTATCACCCCGCCATAGTTGTTACGATATCGAGGACAAGTTATGCTAGTTTAGTTGAGGACTCCTATGGTCTTTGCTCGTGCAAGCAATGACAATCTCAATTTCAGCTTTCAACAGTGACATTGACGGATGAGCACTAAGGTTTTATTCGAAAACTCATGTGATATATTGAAATTTGGTTCTTGATTGTTCATCTCGTTTCCTCTTACGCACTATGTGTGAGATCACGAGGTTTTGATATTTCAAATATAGAGTGGCATTGTATTTTTTGGAGCTGAATGATGGTGGCCAGTTGTAAATAAACATTTCAAACATTTGACGCCACACGATTGGCTGATTGAGTTCCATTCCAATATCGTTTGTTGCTAATATGCCGATGGAATAAAATAGCCAAGATGCATTCATGCAATAGGGGTGGAAATATTTTTTTTTGATATGCCAAAAACGTTTGTCTGTCTTTTATGTTTATGGTTCCAGGTATGGCGTCATATTCATATGTTTAAGACGTTTAAGTATCCAAATGAGTGCGTCGGTTCAGTTTGTTCATTAATTATAAAGTATGTATCTTATCCACTCACATGATTCCGATTTTAACGAAAGGTGCCCTGAATTGCTCTGCCATTTCGCAGCTACGACGGCACAGTGTCGTGATATCTTCAAAAATCGATAACTTTGCTTCTGCTTAAGCATTTGGAATGATTCTTTCGGTTTTATAATGGTAAAGAAACAACAAAATTTACTTTAGCTATTTGCTGTTATAATAAAAATAATTATTAAAAATTCACGAAGTTTACCCAAAGGAATAATTTCCGAGTTATAGTAGAAAACTATTTTTAATAAAAAATCTAAATCGATAACATATCTTTTTTTTTAATTAAATTTAAAGAAGGCTTAATAAGCTTTTAATTGATACTAAATACCTTGATAGCTCACCTATAAAATTGCAGAGTAAAACTGATTCAAATTCTGATAAGGAACTTTCGAATTGCTCCACCTGGCGTGTAACTATGTGCTATATTCGTGATTTTTTTGTGGCTAATTTAGACACTGAAGTACAAAAATATAGTAAATAACCGTTTAAGACACTAATAACCTTGAAATAAAATACATAATTTATGTAATTATGACAATGATAGTGGCTTTATAACTTAAAATAACAAAAGAGTATTTACATACCTACTAAACTTTGGTGTTTTTAAAACGGCCGATCACCAACAACCGAACTAACTTATAACTACACTAACACGTATAATATATGCACCATAACATACACATCACAACAAATTAAGCACAATAAGCAAATAGTAACTATTAACATATGAAATTATACTGATTACAAACGTAAATAAACAACACGGCGGCCGGCAAACTGACCTGCGCCATGTCAAAAACAAAGATGGCTACCTATTTAGGGCGGAGCACAACAGTCGCGCGGTACAGATGTTCAACAGAAATAGGAACTTTTAACACATTCACTGCCAGACGAAAAACGGCAAGCTACCCCAGGATCCGGGCAATATATATAAGAAATATTAGTAAATAGAAATTATAAGTAAGTAGTAACAAACACCCCAAAACGCGTATGCAACGTCTAGGGTACCACATGCCTTACGATGTGCAAAAATGCTTTAAGCAACCACAGTTGCTGTGTTTGTACTTACAATTTTCCGTCACATGGTTTGTTCGCTAATCCTGGAGAATACACAGTGATTTAATGCATTTTATTGTTTATTAATGTAATTTAATAATCGAACTATTTAATGACTATAGGTTGCTCAAGATATATTTGGTAATCATAGAAATCTAGGGTATTAAAATAGGAAACACGCCAAAAATCTACAGAGTTATTGGTTTGAAGTGAGATTTTATGGTCATCAATATTAAGTAGGTCTAAAATATAGTTTTAATCTAATAGACCAATAAACACGGAGTAATTTAATATATAATACTAACAGAAATATGTAAATTTGAATACTTACGGCATTTTAAAACACGCAGCAACTTTTAACACTCGCACTTTCCCGAACAACTTGCAAAGTAACATAGATAAAAAATACTGTGGTTATGTCTATGTGGTTGAAACATTTTTTAAATATTGTCACGTTGGTATTCTGTATTTTAATAAATGTTTACACCATATCTGTGCAGCCCTTCACAGATAAGAAATAAAAAACCGCATACACTCCGTTCGCAACTCGAGTTGCAACGATCATTTTAGAGGTGCGAAACGTTGAAACCTTAGTTGCTGGAATCATGTGAGTGGTTATTAAGTTAATTAATTATCGCCCCAAGAATAAACTTAAATGGAAATTGGTTTTATTCGATGTATTTTGTTATAAATGTTTGTTTTGGTAATTAATGCAAAACAATTATTTCAGTTCAATCCCTATCTCCAGCAACGATTATCCAGACAAATCGGGCGAATATTTTCTTGTCGTTTATAATGAATCCTACTAAATTAAGCAAATAAATAAATTCGGATCTGACAACTTTTCACTAAATAAGAACCAGGAAAACTATACTCATCTTTCTTTTGGGTGCTAGTACTAGCGTAAGACAAAGACAGTTAGTATGATTATCTCTGTCTATGTTTGAAATGAGACAGCTCTGGGCGAATCAAAATGATAACTTTTTATGAGGCGGGTATAAATGACAAACCTATAAATAATTATTTTTCAGTACAAAAATAAAGAGAGTATTTTGAATAATAAAATAATAAATTTTTATAAGTCATACTTTTTAATTTCTGGGAGCAAATGAAAGATAATAAATACAGATGAAAGCAGTGATTTTGGAGACGTCGCTTTTTATGGCTGGTTGGATACGTGACAAAAATGTCATCAAATCAAATAGACATTTTTATGAAAAAAATATCTTTGATTTGAAAGGCAGTCGGCAGCTGCGTTCGTCTTTTCTTTATTAGAAAAAGTAAATATAGTTGGTAACTCGCAATGCGTCTTTCTTTTTGGGTATTATGTGTTTTGTTACGGATTTTATTACGCTGAGGAGCTTCATAACATATTTATTTAGGTTTTACCGGTGATATATTATTGTGGTATACATACATAATTTCCTTACCTAGAGACATACTTGTTTTATGTACTTATAGCTATATTTGTATATCGTTCAATAGGAGAAAACGCAGCATGACTATAGGCCTCCAATATACAAAGACCGACTATGGACCGTCTATTCTCGTCTAGTCTAGTACGTATCATATATGTGACATCCAAAACATTAGCGTGACATGATTTAAAAAACGATTTTTCCTTCAGCTTCGTAAATTAGATTCAGCAGTGCCCCTCGCATCGAGTGTCACCAACTTTGTCATTGACCGATTGGTCCAAACCCGGGCAGTTGGCAAAAACCGCGGATATCAAATAACTACCCTAATAAAAGTTAGCAAAACATTATACAAACTTATCTAATGCCGTTGGAAAAATAGCTGAGCGATAAAATCTCATACGAAATGTATCTTTACAAGAAGAGACAGCGCTTTCATCGGCAGAAAGGTCAAGTTTGTTGCCACAATAATGTTAAAGTTTGGGGTGATCGAAATGTTGGGTCGCGTAGTTTTTTTACAAGTTTTATGTAAGTTGATATTTGAAATTGAAGTTTTTTTGACAATAGCTGTAAAATAAGCCCAGATTTTTTCCCAGAGCTCTGAGAAAATTCGATTTGGATAAAAAAATTCTCAGTACAAAAGGCGGCAATTTTGAATCATAGTAGGCGCGAAGGATTATTTCTTTTCGCCACTTTGTAAGAAAAAATAGTTTGCCATATAGCCAATGATTAAATATTTTCAAAAACCTGTAGCTCATTTTTCTGTGTTTATTCAACTCAGAATCGTTACCATTTTCAATCACATCTATTAGAAAATTGGACTAAATAAAAGCTTGCATAAAAAGACAAAATCTTTGGTAAATGTTGTTTTATTATAACTCTCGCACGAAAGAATTATATTCACACAGATTATAATTGTATTGTTTTAACTGTAAAGATAATCGAAATAGCGTCGTAAAATCAGGGCAGCACGCATTGGTCGTAAATTTAGGAGTTGATCACGGACAATGATTCGAAAGCTATATAATTCAGGGTAGCGTTGTGGAAAGTGTTCTAGCATGGTACTCTCTTCAATCTCTAGGATTCCATACTAAGAACATTCAGCGATTCAGTTCTGGATGTAGATGTAAGTACTTACTTATCTACACGTCATTGGCATTTAACTGATTTAAAAAGTAGAATTGTTATGATACTTAGTTTATAGTCACCCCACACTAGCCTCTTTTGAGCGTCGTCGTTGCCTGTCAGCGCTATGGAATATGGCGTCGCTGCGCAGTTGCACCAACGTTACGTCGAACAGCAGCCATAGAGTTGACATAGACGCCGATGCTCGAAAGACGTTAGTTTAGGTTGGCTCTTACTGTGAAAACGTTCTGTGGTGAGTCACAAATCAGTTTGTTTGATTGTATTAAGAATTCTCCGGTATCACTGCACTCCGCTCCCGCATCTCTAAGTCAAAACGGAAGCAATATTACATCGATTCCGTACCAACAAGTATGGAAAAATCTTTAGGTGAACCGGACACGTCAGAACGGAAATTCGAAACACGTAGAGGGCGAAACGCGTGATTTTGGTATGCTTTTGTACTTTTCGTGGTGGTTTGATATATTTATTTTCCGGGAAGGTGGGAACATTCATGGCATGTAAAAATACTCAAGTTTGTATAATGGGCTATCACTGATTAACTAGCAAAGTAATAATTTGTTAAAATTAGTAGTTGTAGCCAACTATTACTCAGACATATTCATAATTTTCTAAAATTGAAGGTAGAAGACCAAACCTACCTAAACTGCGAAGCGTGCTAGCCACAAGGTTCACTGACACGATACAATCAAATATCATGTATTCACGATACCCAGCGGTCCCATTTCACAGTGAGGCGGATTGTGGGCTGCGGGTCACATCGCTTCCCGATTGAGATTGGAATGTGTGACGTATGTAAAAAGTAGTGCCCGACTGAAACCGATTTTTTTGCCGAAACCAAACGTTCGGTAGGCACCTATTGCTCTAGTTGCCGCCGAAACCGAACCGAAGGCCGAAACATGATTTTTATGCCGAAACCAGAACTTCGGCCGAATGATACCGAAAATATACAGGCCAATTCTAGTTTTAGTTATTAAATATGTTTTCTTCTTCTTCTTCTTTTTTAAAATTATGGCTTCAGTCCAGTGGGACTATTTCGCCAGTATCAAGGTCATAGGAGCTTTAAATACGACTAAAATTGTACGGTTAGTACAAGACAGTGTAAGGTGATTTTATCCGCTCTTGTAAAGTGATAGCTGGACTTTACAAGTAGCACGTGGACTACCGGCCGTTGACTCCAAAATGGTGGTTAAACGCGTTTCAAGATTAATTATCCATTCACTGCACACTACCACATTAGTTTACTGTATAATAAGCTATCGATATTACACTTAAAATAATATTAATGAGCAAAAAACAAAGGAATTAATCACGAGGCGTGACTATCAATATGGCGCTCGAACCGGAAGTCAAATACGTTTCCAATAAGATACTGATATTATACTGATCTGTCAGTGTCAAAAGTGACATTTCTTAAACCAAAAACGTCACTCTTGACACCCGGTAGTTTTTTTGTTGAAACCGAAACTTAAACCGAAATATTATTTTTATGCCGAAACCTGCCAAAATCGAAACTTTGGTCGGACACTAGTGAAAAAGTTTGGGGACAAATGACTTTTTCTTGTTATTTTGTCTCGTCCTCGACAACTGTGACGTGGTATTTTAAAAAATTGGGGTTTTAGATTCGCGAAATTATGGGCCGTGGACCCTACATACATCTTCTGTGGATAGAGATTGGATTGGATGATTGTGTCGTATGTAAAAAGGTTAGGACAAACAATTTTTTTTGTTCCTTTTTTTGTTACTATTTTAATAATATCGTATCTCGCAACTTATGGTCTTACCAAACATCACACATAATTGCATGCGATTCGCAACGTATTCGGTCGTTCGATTGAATTCGTTGCTCCTTCTTATCCAGTAATTATCTAAAATCGCATGACATTTACTCTAATGGGTGTAAAAGCCTTTTTACTGCTAATTAAAGTTGAAACAAAGTAACTCGGCCTGAATGCAGTTCAATACGTATAGATCGTTACCATTATTTCCTATTCCTTTGATTGCCAGTACACAAAAAAATTTTTTAGACTCGCAAAACTGGGGGCCTACCGCGAAAATTGGTTGTTATATGTGTATGCGTAGGACGGCTCAGGTCGAGAAAAAAAATACAAAGTTAAAATGAAATGTCTAGGGAGCTTAACCACGATGACAATCAACAAATCCCAAACGAAAAGATAAAGTGTATCGAGATGACAGATGCTGCGAAAACTCATATGACTATCTCCATACATTATTTAAGTTTGGATTGGCATTTTCTATCAACTAGGCTAGGTCTCAAGGAAAGAGCAATCTGAGAGGGATAAGAAAACTCGGCCAAATAATATTTCCTAAACGGTTGTGCAGAAGATTCCACCAAAATGCTAATTAAAGGGTCGGAGTGATACCAAATGACCCGAGAAGGGATAATGAGCTAATTTGGCCTGGGTCTGCAGTTCGAATAAATACGGTAAATTATTAACCCCGACGGTTAGTCGTTTGTAAAGAACCCTCTTGAGTGGGATATTACTCAAAGGACCAATGGCCGCGAGGCCGAAAGGTTCTTGGGTGGCCACCGCGAACCAAGGAATGCAGTTAAAGAGACAGCAATCAACAAGATGGAACAATGAGATCAAACGAAACTAAGAAACTTAGTGTACAGTCAGCATCATTAGTAGCGGATGAAACAACGTACAAAAAATATTTGCAACCCTGGAATAATTTTCCAAATAAAGATATATCTCTACTTTTCGCTTTCAAAGTATCACAATCAAACTATGTTCAACATATATAAACATATTTTTATTTGTTGAGCTATTAGAAAATGATAGATACTTTTGATAGATACCAATGAGATCAAACGAAACTACAAAACTTAGTGTACAGTCAGAATCATTAGTAGCGGATGAAACAACGTACAAAAAATATCTGCAACCCTGGAATACTTTTCCAAATAAAGATATATCTGTACTTTTCGCTTTCAAAGTATCACGATCAAACTATGTGCAACATATATAAACATATTTTTATTTGTTAAGCTATTAGAAAATGATAGATACTTTTGATGGCGGGCTACATGTTATGTTATAAGTATATGTAACTTTACTTTAGAGTGGCATTAACGTTCTCACTTCATTAGGTTTAAAGATCATCTTTAAGGATAATTTAATGATTTTTTTTTTATATTTTATCTCTAACACTTAGAGACTTATACATCTCTAAAGAATTTTAGTATTTGTTGGTTTTATTTTTATATCATAGTTTTTATTTTATTTGTGTAATTTGACATTTAGAGACAGTATACATCTCTAATAATGTATATATTATTTCATCGATTCCATATTTGTAATTTTTATTGTTTGTAAAAATGGACATCTGCCCCTGTGGGCTATTTGCTGAATAAATGTTTGATAGTTGATATTTGATGTGTAATCTGATACACTCTTTATGATGTTGACTGTATAGATGTCATTCACGAAGACGCGTGCTTTGACTTGTATTTTTATGTTTTTAAAGGTTAGATTTGACAAATCTGTGCGTCAGCGTGGATGACATGAATTAATTCCTTTAATTCCTTTTTAGGTTATCTACTTCCTAAAATAGGTAAGTAAAATTCTGCAATGAAACTAGTTACGCCTTTTTCAGATATTGTTCAGGATTTGATTTTCAGCTAAGTATGTATTTGTAGAGGTTTCAATTCTTTCTTAATTCAAGAGAAAGATTTTCCAATGGTTTGAAGTTTCAGATTCTGTCCCGTTTTTAGGGTTCCGTCGTTAACTAGGAACCCTTATAGTTTCGCCATGTCCGTCTGTTTGTCTGTCTGTCTGTCTGTCTGTCTGTCCGAGGCTTTGCTCCGTGGTCGTTAGTGCTAGAAAGCTGAAATTTGGCATGGATATATAAATCAATAAAGCCGACAAAGTCGTACAATAAAATTTAAAAATTTAATTTTTTTAGGGTACCTCCCCTACACGTAAAGTGGAGGTGAAATTTTTTCATTACACGCCCTCGCCGTAAATATGTCATTTTCACCCTTGTGATATAATCCCTTGTGACGATTTAATGGAGTCATTTTGTATAAGTTTATTATTAAAAAAAATGCACCTAACGTAGCTAAGTATATTTTCGCTCAAAATTGCAGACTGATAAATCATCGCAATTTTCTTTATCCTAATAAATGGACTCGCTAGAGAAACTTAGTAGTTGTAAGGCAAATGGATTTAAATCTAATCCTTTGTCGGGCTAACAAAGCCTTCTTAAGCAGTGTTTCTGAAACGTGTTCAGCAAACTGTCTGTCTCAGGATACCTTACTTAGCATTCAGGGAGGATAAAGGTAGATTAATTAGTAACAAATGAACAGTGAACACGTACCCTACATAGGGTTGCATAGTTACCTAACTTTGCTCAGACATTTGTGATAATTATATTAGGTATTTTTCTGTTTGACCCTATGGTTGACTGGTAGATAATGCCCTGTAGCATTAAGTCCGCTATTTGACCATTTTTCTTTTTTTGTGCAATAATGCTAAAACAATATCAAGTCAAGATATTACTAGTTATTATTTAAAATGGTGTAATGGTAATCTTGAGGTCAAATCAAACCTAAAAATTGAAATCACAATTTCATCTCATTATAACGTCACTCTATATTAAATATTTTTGTGGGAGAAATGCGTCAAACTGATAATTTAATATCATAACCACAGTCATATAACATAACAGAGGGCCTACCGCGAACACCGAAGTTCGCGAATTGTGGTTATTTTTCTCTTTGACTCGAATTCAGATGTAGTTAGTGACAGGGAAAGATGCCCGCTATTTAAGAACGTCGGTGTTCGCGAAAGATCCAGAACAACTACATTGCCCACAGTTCGAATACCGAATGTTCTAGTTTCTTGTGTTAGTTTTACATATTTACCAGCACAAGAAACGGCATTCGAACTTTAAAAATCAGTTATTGATTTATTATGATAAGTTGTGCCTAACATTGGTGGAAATACGATTTAAAGAGGCCACTGGTTAACAGTTCGCCGAACGATATCGGTCTGTCAGTTATTCGCGATTGTCAGTGTTTGCGAAGAACTGACAGGCCGATATCGTCCGGCGAACTGGTAATCAGTGGGCGCAGGCAAGGTTGTTATGGGGATGCGTATGATTCAACATTATAGAAATTCTTCTGAAAGGCCTTTATCCAGCAGTGTGCAATAGGGTGACCCAATAGGGTGGCACAGGTTCCTGTTACAGGAATGACCTGAAATTTATTTTCAGAGAGTTTTGGGATAAAATAAACCGTTTTAGGGGGTATGCGTTATTAATTTCTGAAAATCGTTAAATATGGGACACCCTAGTGTGCAATTTTAACTTAAAAATTAATATATATTATCATCTTTAATAAACGATGATGACATGTGTCTTTTTAAGAATGTTCAACAATTTTGAAGTCAGGAAGCTACCTTCTCTAATTTTATCGAACTTCTCATTTTGCTAAAAACTTTTTTATTAAAAAGCTCGTCGCTACAATAAAAACGGGAACATTGACAACTTCATAACTTTTTACAATTCATCGATCCTTCAAAACTCTCGTTTAACAGGCAAGTATCGTTAGCACACTTTAAACATTACTCGATCAAATAAAACTGCTTATTTCCTTCAGACCCCGTATTACTATACCGTATATAGCTGAGCATTCGCCTCTAACCAGTATATCTTGAACTCAAGATTCATTACCACACTATGTATTTAGAGACCACTTTGATACTGACTTGCCTACTTTCACTGTTGAAACGACTCCCACTCATGACATATTTTATTGAACTCTATCGCCTAGGTAATAAAGATTCTAATATCCTTAAGCGAAGAATTCTTGAATAAAATATGACGGATAAAGGCCAGCTGTAAACTTGAGAAATCATTAAAATTTCGCCCCCAACTTTATATATTCGTCCTTATTTGTATATCGTATCTGTAACTTTACGAAGTTTTGGCACGAGGTGGCTTTTTTGGTGAGTTTCGGGAAAATTATCTATTCAACAAATAAGTACATTTTGTTGTTGATATTTCGTATCGTTTTGAATTGTGTAGCTACACAATTGTCTAAACGAAATATCAAGACATCATCATCAACAACAAATTGTACTTGCTTATTTAATGTATGGTATGTGTCTCTTTTTATACCAAGCACACACTGGCTGTCAAACGAATTGAAAAAAAAAAACGGTCAAGTGCGAGTCGGACTCGCGTTCCAAGGGTTCGGCACATTACACAATTTTTAACAATGTTTTTTTTTTTAACAAAAAGTGAGTAAAACGTCTTTGAAAACCCGTAGGGTTCGGATCAAAAACCAGATGTGACGAAGAGTGTCATGGCGCTGTGGCTTATTTTTGTACCTATAATATCTACATATATGTATATGTATAATTTTGATATCGATATTTAGAGAAAAAAAGCCATCCGAGTAGGATTTGAATATAGCGGAGATGGCGCTGATTTTGCACTAGAAACGACGCACCCGGAGCTAAAATGACTGATTATGCGCGATGTTTATTTAGTGATTACTCAGAAAAAAGCGTTCAGCGTGTGATAAATCTTACTTGAAAAAATAAAATTAGTACAATTGTAGCAAGCTGTAGGTATTATTTTCTTAAGTCTGACTGAGCTGAAACACAAAAAAAAAGTTATTAAAGTATTAGTTTAGTAATAAAAGGTTTAGATTTCTAATAGGTTTTTCTGTCATTTACAGGTAAAGAACTATTTTGTGTATTTTTTTCATAATTTTAAATCGAATAGCTTGGGAGATAAAGGGCGGGAAAGGTCATTTTTGTGCTATTTTCTGAAATAACTTTTCAACGTTTTATTTTAAAATAATAAAAACACTAGAATTCAGATTCTTACAATGTGCTCTTTCATTTGATATGTAACTCGATACAATTAGCAAAACTTGTTTTTTTAATTTTATCATTCAGCCCCCAAAAATGCCTCCTATATTCAAAATCCTTTTGTTTACGTCACATGTCCGTCTTTGGGTCACAGACTTACATATGCAAGACCAAATTTAAACTTAATTGGGTCAGTAGTTTCGGAGTAAATAGGCTGTGACAGACGGACGGACAGACAGACGCACGAGTGATACTATAATGGTTTCGTCTTTTCCTTTTGAGGAACGGAACCCTAAAAATAATCAAAAGTTTAAAAAAAATAATGTTTTTGTAATTGGTTTTAAATTGAGGAAGTTATCCTTTACCAATAATGTGATGCAAAGGAAATTTAGTTCCATGCAGATAATCTGTTAAAAATGAAGACACACAACAACTGAGAGCCTACCGTAAAAAATGAAAATCGAAATTCCGCTATCTACATCTCTGTCGCACGAATATGGAAGAGTGATAATGATAAAGAGGCAGATAATATAACTTTAAAGGGCCGTCACAATAGATCACTCCTTGGTCAACGTGGCACTCAAAGGGCCCACAACACAACACCACAAAATAATAATAATAAAGAGGCATATAACGAAATGGAGAGTTTTTTCCGAAAGACTAAAAACTGGAGTTCTACAACTTCTATATACTCGGTTGAAGCGAAAAATAAATCACGGTATAAACCCATACATCAATCCTACCCTTTTTTGTTTTAATACCTTTTTATGGATTGCTTCCAACTTGACGGAATCCTAAAAATACAAATAGATTCGCTCGTAAAGCGATTTCCAAGTTGCGTGTGTATTGTACAAAATCTTATTGCACAAGAAAACAATACACACTTTCCGGGCCGTGTGTAATGTAGTAAACGTGAGAAATACAAAGAAGTAGATTCTAACCTAACCATTTGATATGGTTTCGAACTGGTTTTGATACGCTTGACGATCATACGATTAGCCTTAAATCGACCGGGATATAAGCCATGATTACCTTTAATATTGTTTTTGAGCTCGATATTTCAACGCAGTTACATGCATATTGTTCACCGGCAACTGAAGATAGCGGGTTGGCTCAAAAGCAATATAAAAGGTAATCACTGTTTATATCCCGGTCGATTTAAGTCTAGTGAAACTAACCGTGAATCATTCAATACTATTATACATCTTTTGTTCGACTTTCACTTCGTTTCGTATGCTCTTATATTAAGTGATCTTCAAGGTCTTGTCAAAATAATATCAAAACAGTTACAAGTTGTAAAATCAGAATCGGGTTAAGGGTGAAACAACACTCCTGAAACGTACGAGTGCTATTGTTACGCTTTTGACCTTTTTGAAGTATTCATTTATGAAACGGTTTGGATTTATTCCATGAAGTCTACTTTTTTCACACATATTGTTGAACAGGTGTAGAGAAAAACGCGTGCGTTGATGCTATGAAAGCAATTTGAATCGATGAGGCATATATCACTCATGTTTACTAACTCAATGTAAACTCACATACAATACCAACCATACAACACTGATTAATAGATAGTGGAACAAGGCCAAAATTATGTCGTATAATTGACAGAAGCAGCTCGATTCGGGCAACTAATGTCACTTTGACGTTAGAAATATCGTAGATAGATCTTATTGGAATCACAGCGGAATCGAAATAAACGTCAATTTTGACATGTCCTTTAGCTATCGATCTTTTAAAGATCTTTCCAAGGTCTTAATCGTGTCTTAATCATTCTTCGAATCGGGCCGTAAGAGTATTTTTCCGTTGCACGGAATATCAGCACATCTTTTACAATATTTGACATGTAAAAAATACTTAAATTCCCAAAAATGTGAACATTCAACTCGATGTTTTCATATTTTTGCACATGAACCTTTTTTTACATTTCAAATATTGTTAACGATGTGCTGATATTTCGTGAAACGGAAAACGATTATCAGGTCTGACATCGGGCCCGATATCGGGAAGTGTGAATGTAATTGGCCCTTACCTTTTGTATTGTCCGTTGGACCACGTGGTCTAAGATAACGATATTTTCTATAGTCCGAGTAGGTAATAGGACCAACAGGAAATCAAGAGTTTACGTAGTCGTACTAGTAGGACCACGTGGCCGAAGAAAATAATAGTTTCAATAGTCCGATTGGTTAATCGGAACAGTCGGAAAAAAGTTCATGTGGTTCGATCGGTAGGACAAGGGCAGTATGACCACGTCTTCAGAGGGATTTTTAGCAGTATTGAGCTTGGATGCGGCTTAAATTCCCGACTTCACAAAAAGAGCAAATACCAGGATACGAATTAATCTAGTACCGCGTCAAAGAACGACTTGCCTTTTCCCTTCATTCATTAATCGGACAAGAAAGGAAAGCTATTATTTCTACCCTTGTCACCCGGAATCTCGTTATAAGTACATACATGAAAACATGACCGTCCTCTATCCTTATTTTCGGCTAATATTTTATGTGCGAATGTTTCTATTTGTTTTTTGTTTTGACTACAAGGAACAGTACCCCTAGTGTAATTTTAGTCGATAGCGAAACGTGACGTATGTGTTTGCGTTAAGTCTCATTTTGTATGGGTTTTTGAACAGCGCGCCAAGCGGGACGTTTTGGAAAGTCAAAAATCTCATACAAAATGACACTTAACGCAAACGCGTACGTCACGTTTCGCTGTCGAAAATATTTACACTAGGAGTACTGGTTTTAAAAATCTACTGTGAAAAATCAAAGTGCTTGGTACAAACAATTACTTTTATTTTACTCCAAGTTCTTACTTCAACACTGTTCAACAATCTTAACAAACAGTAGCCTTCGTACTAAATGTTACTGGTTCAAGCGCCATAGCGAGAATACCTACATAAATATTTGTTTTGACGACCTGTCTGGCCTAGTCGGTGATGATCCTGCCTTTAACGATGGTCTCGGATTCAAATCCAGGTAAGGGCCTTTAGGGTATTTTTAATGAAGGGCATCATTGGTTTGATTCTAAGTAAGCCACGTGGGAGTAGCAGCAGCACTCATCCTGTCCGGAAAAATATTTAATTTTAAGTATAAAAATTCATACTTTACTTTGTGACCGCGTTTGAACCTTCTTTTTTTCTCACGACGATGAAATCACCGCTTACAGAGTTCTGCCTCGGCGATTTTCTCATATTTTCTCGAACGAAATCAAATTGGCCAGGCGAACAAAAGATTATTTCTATGATCAGCCAGAACGGATATTCACAAGACTACTGATAGGACAAGCGAACCAAGATAAATATGGCATTGAATAAATAAACCATTGATATACATATGACTAAATATCACATATGACTAAATAATATTTTCACCTCAGCAGCTCGAACGGTAAAGTAGGCTTACTTTCGTCACTCCAGGGAGTAACGAAAGTGCGACTTTCCTCACTCCAGGGAGTGAGACAAAGTAGCTTTTTAATTAAGTGAAGTCCATGAATACAGGAATAAAAACTTTACTTGATGTTGAATTTTTTTAACCTTTTATATGTTCTTACTACTGAGGTGAAAAGTTGTATGTGTCACACGAGAGCAAAGTTATTTTACATCTCGTGTTTTTGAGTCCCTCGCTCGCAAGAAAAACTAACTTTCCGCTCTTGTTGCACAAATAACTATTTTAGAATACTATTTTGTCAGTAATTGGTAATATACTTATTGTACGTTATTAAACAATAGTACGTAAGTAGAAAAGAGAGAAGTTATAATATAAACAATTTAAGGGAAGAGCGTATTCCCATCTTAAAGGCCGGCAACGCACTTACAACCCCTCTGGTGTTGCAGGTGTCCATGTCCATGGGCGGCGGTCATATAATCATAATATTTTTATTCAGAATAGATTCTTACAGAACACGTTTTGAAAGTCAAGAATTGTAGGGAATAATTAAAATTAATTAATTAATTGACATTTAATATTTGTACATTTAATCATAAACTTATATGCCACGATTAGCTGTAGATAAGGTATGTGTTTGTCTGTTAAATAATCGTCTACTCTATAATATCCAATCTTTTATTATATTTTATGATTGCTAACCTCCTATAAAAAAAATACGAAGCAAAAATTTAATTAAAACATTTAGAAACACAGACACAATTTAGAAATTGTCTGAAATATTGTCACTACTTCACTAGTTTTAACCACTGAATATATCGTGTCATTCATGAAAACGCGTGCCTTGACTCGTACAATAATATTATTAAAGGTTAGATTTGACAAATCTACGCGTCATCCACGATGGATGGATGGTTTGTCATCGTGGATGACGCGAAATATAATCCCGGTGTCAAGTTACACTAAACGTGAGTTGTGTGTAATGTTTTGTGAACGTAAACGCCGTAATGCAAAGGATATCGTCCTTTCCGAAACATTTGGCTGGAATCGCACGGCGATCGGGTTCTTTATCAAACGAACACGTTTGGGAAAACAAATGTTTTCAACGCTTTGATATATTATCGGATAAGAATTGTGGTCAAATGTGATTTTAGGATAGGATGACGGATGAAAATATGTAGAAACGGTGAGCAAAATGCTTTTGTATATCTGTTTGGCTGTACCCGACAGACCGCATTTTTTGTCAGGTTCGTTAATTATTTGGGTTCTTTTTGTTGATTCAGTTTTTGGATTGTTTTAAATAGCAGACAGTTATTACACGTTATTAAATTATAATAAAACCGGCCAAGAGCATGTCGGGCCACGCTCAGTGTAGGGTTCCATAGTTACTCTTCCGTCACAATAAGCTAAACTAGAGCTTAAAGTATAGTAAATTGTTAACTAACGGATGAAACGGTACCTTTCACGCGAGTTAAACAAATAGGAAAATTTGCATAATCATGCAGTACCTAATTAAAGTAAGTCTTTTTACTATGAAGGGGGAACTTTTTTCTATAACTCAAAAACAGCTAAACTGATCATGTCCGCTATAGTTTTCATTTAATGTCTTTCTTAAGCTCTACTTCCACGATTTTTTTATTTTTTTGGACTTATGGTTCAAAAGTTTGAGGGGGGGGGCACATTTTTTTTTCTTTCGGAGCGATTATCTCAGAATATATTCACTTTTGAAAGACCTTTCCAACGATACCCCACATTGTAGGGTTGAAGCAAAAAAAAAAATCACCACCACTTTACAAGTAGGGGAGGTACCCTCAAAAAATTTTTTTTTTTAGATTTTATTGTCCGAATTTTTCGGCTTTATTGATTTATATATCCATGCTGAATTTCAGCTTTCTAGCACTAACGACCACGGAGCAAGGCCTCGGACAGACAGACAGACAGACAGACGGACATGGCGAAACTATAAGGGTTCCTAGTTGACTACGGAACCCTAAAAACGGGACTTAATCGCGTATTGAGTTTTAAATTTACCTCCGACGTTTCGAGGACGGCGATGTCCCCGTAGTCTCGGAGAAGGCTGGCTAAAGTTGACATCGACATCTTCCAGCTGGCCGCTGACTATTTATCAACTTGAACGTTTCGCGCACTAGGGATGTTACTTTGTCGATACACAACACTAACGATAATCGATTTTTCAACTGTCGATATTCGTTTCCGCTTACATATACTAATGACTGGATTCCATGTGGATCAGATCCTCAATGTAGGACAAACCAGCATATAACATGTATTGTTGGGAATACCTTCATTGGGCAAGAACCTCGTATTTTTATACGTAGGTATGTACGTCGCTCTTAGTCAGAAAGGAAGAGCTTCACTCATTTTACCGACCTTATGTAGAGTATATGTACAAACACTAGAGTTAAAAGGGACGAAAGAGCTTTGTAGACGGTCTTCCCTTATTGACGATCGTTGCCACATTGACTTTTTACAAAAAAATTTAGTTTATTGGTAACCGTCCGAAACATTTTGACATTATTTTCAATTATGGCTGTAGGTTTCTCGGAAATTAAATATGAGAATATCATTTCATAGTATTAAAAGGAATTCCTAGTTGCGATTTTTCCATACAAACGCTCTCGATTGTTTCCTCCCTGGATTCTTAACCTAGAGCAATGATTTTTTCAAATAAGATCAATATCATCAGAATCTGTGCCGATATGTTTTGCTTTTGTGGATTATTTTATTTAACTTACAGCGCCTCGAAAATCGCAAGAACGGCTCAATTACATTGGCTGCAAAAAAAGCGCAGTATAAAATATGACAACAATTATCGAAAAAATCAAAACATACGAGCATAGACTATTTCTTCCACATGCAGTTTCCAAAATTTCATAATGATTGGTTGCGTTTAGTACGAGGATACAGTCGAAAACGAAACCTCGTTTTTTGAATTTTTTGCGTGGGAATTTTAGTCCGAGCTGCAGTTGTCCTTATCGCACGCACGCACTCCCGCCCACCATAGCGCAACAGGAACATGGCTTCAAAAATTCGAGATTTGAAAAGTTGCTCAGCTAGAAATTGCTCTTATTTCATCAGCAGCTTTTTTGATGACGTTAAACCACCTCAAGGTTTTTTCGCAAATATTTTGTTCAGACACTGCCGATGACCTTGAAAATGGAATTATTAAAACAATTTTTAAAGCTGCCATTGAAATATTGGTCAAGTTCGAGTTGCTACATCCTTAATCTGAAATGCCCCTGTCAAAAAATACACTTTACACTCTCCGATCGGACATCGGCTGTGCGCTCGATTTCCGCCACCCGCAGAAGGCGGTGACCCGCGTGATGTGTGGGCATTTTTCAACATCAGGTTTATGAAGCGTGCTTTTGGGAAGAAAATAAAATAATCTCGAGTTGAAATCGGGTTGGATAAAAGCTATTGCTGAGGATAAGCTAGCACTAATTGATCATAGTGCAACATTTATTCAGGAGAATATAAAATAAAGTGACAAACCATTTTTTATACAGTATTTAAGTACTTATAAGATTTTAATAAGAAGATAAAAAATTAAGTTTATGAGTAAACACAAATTCGTTCATTTATGTATATTGCAGAGTAATTGTGTGTACCATGATTTAAGACATTGCTTGCCCAAAAAACATATCGCGGACATTGAAAGTATAAATTTCGATATAAATTACGATAGAGACGCTAATAATGAAATTTCAAATATCGTCCTTCGCGGTATCATGCTGCGAAATTTGCCTCTATTGGATATATTATAGAGGTTAGCTCTTTCAATAACTTTCAATGCAGATTAAAATTAATAATTAATCGTATCTCGGCATATAAAGTCCCTATGCGAATGAAGTGGTTAAGATCGAACGAAAACGTGTAAATGCTGAATAAAAAACTACTGGTACGACTGGTACGAGTATAACTGCGGGGTTACAATTTTATTAAAATAAATGTAGATATCCAAATAAATACACCCTTTGTCCTTCTATTATGCAGATCATATCTAGACACGATAAAATAAAATCCAACCAATCGGATCTCGAAGGTAGTCCTAGGAAAACAAATTTACGGGAATCTAAATTTGAAATGTCATTCGCAACAGCGAAAGGGCTCTTAGAAAAATATCCCAAGGAATAAATGGTTCAGAAATGATTGAGCCCAGATCTAGTCCCGTCAACCCGCGGGATTTAGGGAATTTTAGGATAAGGCCGATCTTATTTTAATTCTCACAAGCTAGCGGGCTCAGGTCTCAGTGAACCAGTGGATTATAAAACTCATGACTCCACTACACAATGGCCCAGAGCTGGACTTCGAAATGGTCATACGATGGTTGAGAGCAGACACTATGGAATGGGCCACGTGTAGATGCGTACGCACCATCGCTGGTCCACTACTTTTGATGTGCGGACGAAAAACCTACACCGAGGCCATCCCATCGTTATCCCGCCGCGCCATAAGCCATCCGACATCACTATCCTCTCTACACGTTGGCCCATCTTAGTGAGCCAGTATGATGGCCCATCGTGTAGAGGAGCCATCATATTGCCGCTCCCATACAATCGAACTTACGCTCTCATTTTAAAACGACATGTTACATTATATGAAACTTGGTATGAACATTTACGTAGAATATTATACGAGTAGGTATCTATATGTCTGGTATTAGTTTTCGCTGGTAAAAAATATTATACCAACGATTGTGTTCTTGGCTAGGCCCCCTGACGTGTCATAAGTCACTCTTGCACTTACATACTTTTTAGACTGGCGGCTATCTTATCCCCTCTGGAAATTAGCTTACCTCTATTAAAATCATAGAAGAGTTATAATACTGGTCCTTTGGAGCGATCAATTTCGTCGATTCCGGTAAGCTTTTGGAATGACACTAAAGAACTTTTGCGGTGTTACATCCGAAAGGCCCGACTTAGGGATTGTATTTAGGAGTCGTTTTTCCTAGTTGAATCTCAAGTAGCAAATGTATAAACATTAATTATCATAGCCCGAACAGACTATCGCAAATAGAACGTAAGTTTTTGAAACGAAGATACAAGATTTTGGTACAAGTTTTGACCACTTTTTTTTTTCTTACCACAGGCAATTAATACTCCCTTCGGCCGTGTTCTAATTTATCGCCACTCGTTACGAATTTCTTACTTTTCGCACTTGTATCGTAATGTACTATTGCGATATCCTGTCCGAGCTTACCCAGTAATTTATCCACCAGCACTTGCTGATAATTGTCAAACCCTCATTTGACCATTGTCTTCCATTTCATAAAAAAACGCATATTCTGGGTTCTGAAAAAACTTTGGGTTTGATATATATGTGATTTCCCACAGACGGAATTGGCCGCATTGACATTAAATGCAATGTTGTTTCAGCTTTATTTAGGTCTCTTTTTTACAAAGATTTCTGTTAAAACCAAGCAAGACTTACTAATTTCTGATAATTGTGATTGTAAACACACCGTGCCTTTAAATAAGGTTTATTTTCGAGTGCCTGGTAAAAGGGTGTATATTTTTGGAAGGGTTCCTTAATGTTATAATTTAAAGGAGCAAAGTGCGGGAATTCGTGACTGTAATGCGTAAGTACAGACTACTTCACACAGACTCTGCGTTAGAAATAATTTTAGTAACACTCCCGGCCACAAACAATATGTGACACTGTCGCGTGCTGCAATGCAGTCGGCACCGGCAGTAATATCGCACTCCAATTCCGCTGCAGAAATGCAGTCAAAGTGGAAGCGTCAAAAAATAATTTTTATTTTTCGAGAAATTTATACCTAAATTAATGTATGTTCAATATAAATGTATTTGTATGAACTGTACTGTTTTATCTACAAATAAACGATTGATTTATTATATTTAATTTAATATTTGCGGTTGTAATGCAGTCGGTATCATTACTGCGACAGTACTACAGCGCGGCATTACTGCCGTAAATGTCTAAATCGATTTTGCTACCCGGAATTTGCGGCCGCAATCGACAGTAATGTTCCGGCTGCAATACTGCAGCAGTAATGCTAGTGTGAGAATACTAAGTTAAAATAGATGTCTAAGTAAATAAAAGCAAACCCAGCTGCTATGTAAACAAGCAATTGAAACAGAATTAATAGTAAATATTACCTTAAATTCTCAATACTGCTTTACAACACTTAGTTAACTGTCTAAATTTGGCATAATTTGTCATCAAGTATTTATTTACCTTGATTTAGGTTTATTTGAAACTGCTAAAACAATCACTAGATGCTATTTGGTTACTAGTATGATAAATTATATAATGAACAAATATAATAATCTAACACTGATGTGGTCAGAATCCTAACGACACGTTTAAGTACTCAGTCCAAAACAATCTATTGTCAGGATTACAAAGCTTAAATAAAGAAAAATGTTAAACTGCAGGCATAAAAATGGACGGTTTTTTTTTCAAGGGTTTACTTGGTAATTGAACAACATTATTAATTGGGTTAAGAGGACGGCCACTTCTCTATACATATGTAGTCCCCATTTTACTCGGTGTATATTGACATGCCCCTTCTTGTGCCTCGACTGGGAAGCCGAGGTGACGGAAAACCACGAGCCAGATGGTCGGAAGATATCAGGAAGACGGCAGGGGCGTCCTGGCATATTCGTAGAACCACCGCAAACAGAACAACATGGAAATCCATGAAAGAGGCATATTTTCAGCAGTGGACGCAAATATGCTGAGAAGAAGAAGAAGAAAATGACCCTATGTAACTTTTTTCGATTTTTTGATTACCTCTTCTAAAAATTTGGTGCGAAAACAGATTTCATACAAAGTTTTAAATGCTTCTATGTAAGTCTTATAAATAAATAAATAAATCAGTCTAAGTAAATCTAGTACTTATTATTAACCATATAACTATAATAAGATTGAGTCATAAATAATAAATAAATAAATATTGTAGGACATTGTTACACAAATTGACTAAGTCCCACAGTAAGCTCATAGCTGTGATTGATACAACAAATTGCATTAAAATATTGTCAATTGCATGAAAATAAGAACTACGTTTGTATGAAAACTATGAAAAGACGATAATATCACGGGGCTCCTCTTCTTTCGTCCTCCGCCATTTAAATTTTACCCCTATTACTGTTTATTGTTTACCCTCCATCTATACATATGCCGTTGGAAAATTTTCCAAATTACAAAATTTGTATGTGGAAAGATTTCGGGCAATTCCAATTTTTTGTATAGGAATTGTCATATTCCATTTCCAAAATGATACGTTTTCTGTGAAATTTTCCTAAAATTTACGAAAATTTTTCATAACTTGCACGTCTATAACTTTATCTATAGACAAGTGATCGTTGTGCGTGAGTGACGTGTCACAGATCCTGAGTAATGGGAGCTCAGGAGCTTATCAGAATATGTGGGTGAATATTTATGTGGAGTAATTGATGATATTCAAATTACATGCTTGAGATTTTGGCTTTCCAATGTGTAGTTTTAGAGGCTAGAAATAAAAGGGCTACTTTATAGGGTTCCGTAGTCAACTAGCAACCCTTATAGTTTCGCCATGTCCGTCTATCGTTCCGCGAATTTGCTCCGTGATCGTTCGTGCTAGAAAGCTGCAGTTAGGCATGGATACATAAAATCAATCATGGCGACAAAGTGGTAAAATAAATACAAAAAAGCGGTATAGGTAAGCGGTAGCCTAGGGTACATACCTTTTTTTAGTAACTCTACCCTAGTAACCCTACGGTAGGCTCCCCTACTAAGTATATAGTGGGGATGTTTTTTTTTCACTTTAACTCGATGGTGTTGGGTGTCGTTGGATAGGGTTTCCAAACCGAATAGGGATCTCCAACAACTATTTTTCAGAAATAATCGCTCCGAAAGAAAAAAAATGCGTCTCCTCTAAGTTTTGAACCATAGGTCCAAACATATTAAAAAAATCGTGAAAACTATAGCGGAGTACATGATCGGAAGAACCATTTTTGAGTTATTGAAAAGTCTTCCTTTCTTAGTAAAACGTCGTACAAAGCGACGCGCTGCGAAGACTCCCTTTTGCTTGTAATGTATGTGATTACGTTCAAGGCAGCCTATTCTGACAGAATGGTAACTATGGAACCCTACACTGAGCATGGCCCGACATGCTCATGGCCGGTTTTATTTACACAGGATCAACCTTAATCAAACTGTGCAAAATTGTAAAATTCGCCCATGGACACCCGCAACACCAATTGCGCAGGGTGTTGCCAGCGTTTAAGATAGGAATACACTATTTTCTTGGAGGTTTGAAAGTCGTATTGCCGGAAATACCGCAGGCGACAGTTCATTTCACATTGTATGGGGGTAGTAGGCGACGATACACACTTCACTTAAATATAAATATTATTTATTATTAGAAGACATCCATAACATAACCCAGGAGGAAATATTCATTATAAATACACCATCAATAAATACCTGTACCTACCAAGAATTGGATCTCGGACAGGGTCGGATAGACAGAGTCAAACCAGAAGGCCATATAACTAAAAAATAATGACTTTTTTGCCGATTTATTACCCATTCATTAATAAAAAATGACAGCGTTGGCTAAGAGTGTAAAGCGGCTTAATCCATTTTTGAAAATAGAGAATTTTGTACCTACTTATATATACTTTAAAGTTAAAAATAAATCAATTTCAAAAATGAATTTAGCAGATTTACACTCTTAGCTAACGATGGTGCGCCACATCTCAAATCGGTAATAAATCAAACCGATAATATTCCATAATAATTATAAGTAACAAATTGTTACTTAAAATTTATTATTCGTATCAATTTGTAGAAAACAAGAGCTTACTCAGACATAATACCCCTTTTCAAAGTAAAACGAGCCCTAAGTTGGTGATTGGTGGTGGGTGTATACAGAAATCTAGTGATAGACATGATAGTAATAATCCTATTACTATCATCTATCACTTAGATTTCTGATAGGTATCTGATAGGCCCTAAAGGCAATTTTACAAAGGGCGAAGTTTACTGTGAGGATTTATATTAGAGGAGGTATACTACATGTTCTCCTAAGGCCTGAATTTCGAATTGCTAACTGCACCTTGTTTGCTTATGAGGTAACAAGCAACTGTCAAAAAATAGTAGATTGTTAACCAAGGGATGAAAGGTATCCATTTCTGCCGAGGTAGTTTAGCGTTCAAACGCAGTGAGAGCGCCAATAGTCCGAGACTGAAATGGTGCCGTTCACCCGAGTTAAATACTCTACTTTTCATATAGAGGAAAGTAAAATACATGTTCATTTAAAAAGCACGGCTAAGTAGTATAAACTTCAGTAGTATTGCCAGAGGGTACTTTCATTTAACAATTTTGTGCTTGGCGAAGCATGTGGCGGATTACCTTTGCATTTGTTTATGAATAAAGTATTGGTTTCTAAAATGAATCAAATAAATTAGAACACAGTCACATATACAATATATTAACTTCTAGAGTCTGAGAGAAAAAAATACAAATTTAGGTCAAAATATCGTTATTTATGGAATAGGGAGCTAATTATCAGAACGGAAATCAAATATACAACAAATCCATTTAAAACCAAAATTTTAATTGCAACACACATTTTTATTGCTGACTCTCACTACTTCTTCATCATTCATTCATTATTACTTCTTCTCATTTGTATGTATAATAAGTAGTTATCGAGACCTTTCTAATGACCCTAAACTGTTGATGTGTTTTTTTTTATTGAGGAGTTCCGTTTGTTACCTTCCAACTGCATCAGCAGATCAGCTCCATGTAAGCTTAGTAGTAGTAGTAGTAATAGTAGTAGTAATAGCAATAGTAATAGTAATTGTAGTAGCAGTACCAGTAGTAGTAGTTAGAGGTACAGTAGGGTTAAAAATGCATGGAAAAGTTATGAATGAAATCATTCATAAATTGTCTATGCAAATTTGAACCTGATGGTGCATTGTCATCGGAATTAAGGAAGTACTCCAAATATCAAGTGAATGAAATATCTGCAAATAGTTCATATTTAATTTACGAGATGAAGGACACACACAAATATACGCAGAATAAAAGTGTGTAATAATCTGCTGAAGTTCTGTCACTGGCTGACTTCATGATTTACAGTGAATTATGATTATGACATTTTCTTTAGCGAAATTGGTAGAATTGATGATTATTGGTGAGTGTATTATTTACGCCCATAATATTATTATGTGTTTAAATAATTTTAATGACTGTCGAATTTATGTAATGTGATCAGCATATCAGCAATCAATTTCATAAAAAAAATTGCAAGATAGCTTTTTGGATAAAATCTTCCGAATAGGCAATTAGGCACCCTGGCAGAATTCTCTTGCAATACCTACCTATCCCTGCCTACCTATTGCAGCTCGAAACAGTGATTCAGGCTATATTTAACGACACAATAGCACAATGGTTCCTCTTTGAGCTACGACAATAGGTGCGATCGTTAGTACAGCGCGGCTTGAACAGAATACTTGTTATAAACTAGCTTTATGGTTTTGAAATAGTTAATGTATAGCAACAGGGGAAAAAAGGAGCAAGTAAGGCTTATAAAATGTTTTGTAAGCGTTATTATTTACGAATAATCGCGTATAACTAAGTGTTGTCCTGAATGTTGTGTCGACCGAGTGACATCCCTAGTGTGAATAACGTTCAAGTTTAGATCCAAAAGTTCAAACTCTTCTTACCTATGTGTAATTTAAACCGTTATTTTCCTGAAATTTCCCGAGTACACAAGGTGTAACAAAAATAGTAGGTATCCGTTTAAAAGCATATTCGGTATTGTGTTCTGATGAGGGAAAAGTAGAAGACATTTTTTTATTTCTTCTTCTTCTACAACCTGGCGTTTTTCCGGCCTAGCGCCAGGGTCTGCTTTCCTACTTAATCTTCTCCACTTTGCCCAGTCTTCGGCATCCTCAGGTGTGAGATTGTTCTCTTCTATGTCCGCTGTCACGACGTCCAGCCAGCGATTCTTAAGGCTACCGCCGCCGCGTGATCTAGGGTCGTGAACAGTGAGGCTGAGGCATCTATTTCCGACGTATATAGTCTACTGGTCTGCGGCTTATATGGCCATACCCTCGGAGGCAACTTTCTTGCAGCTTATCCGCTACGTCACGGATTCCGAGGCTGCCACGAATGTGTTCGTTACGTTTTTTTATTTGACGCGAAAATATGTTGGTCCTTGTGTTTTTTTTAGTGTAAAAAAACCTTTTCTTCTACTTTTTCCTAATCAGAACACGTTACTGAATATGCTCTTAAACGGGGATCCACTATTTTTGTTACATCCTGCAGAGTGACGAATGGTATCCTCCTGCCACACCTATTTCATGTTTTCTTTCACCACTCTAATGTTACCACTTATTTTCATTATTCAAAAGAAAAAGGTTTTGAGATATAAAGGCTTCTGAGCTGTTTCTGTAGGTATTTTTGTCTGTAATTCGATGAAATCGCAGCTTCGATTTATATCGTCTCACTCACACGGATACTTGTGTGGACAAGACTGAGCGAAATGAACGCGGAATGACAGTTAATGATATGATTCCTATATCATTTTAATATCGGTTATAAAAAATCTACAGCAGCTAGTCACTCCATGAGTCAGTAACGTATTGATTAACACAAATGGCATTAACGTATAATATTTTTTTGCCCTAAATGGCAAATACTGGTTTCTTTTTTTTTTCCAGCCTGAAATACACAATATTTGGCGTTAACTTTTATGATCTCTATATAGTTCACCTTTTTGTTTATAATCTAGCGTAAAAATGACATCTCACCTCTCTAGTAATAAATTGTAATTATATATTTCCTGATCCTTCTGTGCACACATGTTTAGAGTTATAGTCTAGATCTGACCTGTATGCTAATATTGTAATTTCTGCAATTGTCTTTAACTTGTTTTGATAAATAAAATACATGAAAGAAATACGTGAATGTACATTAAAAAAAAAATAGCCACAACCGAATACAGAACCTCCTCCTTCTTCTATGAAATTGAAGTCAGTTAAAAAAAAACCAGTGGGTTAGAAGAACATGTAATTTTTCAAGTGGGATCATAGCAGCTGAAAGATGTCAATTGCTGGCCTTTGCAAGGAAGACCTACTGAGGGCCTACCGCGAACCACGTTCGACGTGTTGCCTTTCTGTCGCACTTATAAATTCGTACGTAAGTATGACAGGGAGGCAGCACGTCGAACGTGGTTCGCGGTAGGCGCTCTGGTGTTATGCGATGCGCTCATGGAACGGTTAAATTCCAAATAGCGATCTGCCATGCATTTGATAAATAAATGGATAAATAATAAATATTTGGAGACAATCTTACAAAAATCGCCCTAGCCCCAATCTAAGCAAAGCTTGTACTACAGGTAGTAGGCGGCGATATACTTATTTATAAAGATAAATTAAAAATAAAAATACAAAGATAACATCCACATCTCAGGAACAAATATTCGTGATGAACGCACTTATTAATACCCTTACCGGCATTCTAACCTGGGACCTCTTGCTTCGCAGGCAGGGGTGCTACTGACTAGGTAAGGTACCGCTGTTTATGATGTAGCTGTTTAGCATGCATTTCGTGTTTGAGCCCTTGTTTGTTCTCTCATGGCCACGTGTAGGTACAATGTACGTCTTTTAGGGTATTTTAGATGCACAAGCTAAATCTAGCTTTGTTTTGTTAGAGTTGGGTTTCTTTAATTAATATCCACTTTGTAGGATAATGTGAGGTTTTATTAAAACCACGCTACTAGACTAGACAATAAAGCGTTGCAATGAGCTTTATTTTGTCTGGGTTTAATTAGAATACTTGATTTCAGTTATGTTGAAGTGCATAGCAAACAAAAGAAAATTATCTGTGTCTGAGCTGTTGCGATATTTTGTTTTTTTTTTATTCATCGTTGTTTACTGTAATGGTTGAATTAAGATTTCGTATATCTACCAAACTATAATTGCGTTACTTTTCATGTATGGGCTCCTACTCAAATATAAGATTCATTTCGATACGCTGTAGTCAACTATAAACAAAAAATTGACCAATCACGTGCCGCCGCGCTCCCATAGAAAATATTAAACGGGCGCGGGGCGGGAGTCGCGGGTTTATGTCTACATTTTTGTCTACTGAGATACTTACTCACCAATTTTCATTAATTATTTAGGTTTTAAATTAAAAAAGTATTATTTTAGATGACTCGTAGAAAAAGTATTGTATACAATAGTGATATATAGCTTTACAAGCTCGTATCTTACGCAACAAGCTTCGTTGCCTAAACACGGTACTCGACTGAAAAAGCTCTCTATTACATCACGATTGTATAAAAAACTATATTACAACTACACAGGCAAAGTGCGAGTCATACTCGCGCACTGAGGATTCCGTACTCTCTATTGCCCATTCTCCTTTAACTGTAATATATCCACCTATAGGCCTATAAAAAGGTATTCCGTTCCAGCCTATTTTGAATCTTTATTTTGACAAATCAAGATTTTGTTTTTCACAGATGTTCGCAATTCGAATGTTATTGTTAAATCATATTTGATGTTAATAATAAGCAGTAATAACATTTTCACAGACAAGTAATTTATTCCAACAAAACAGTGTATATGTATGCAGGCCTTAATGTGAATTTGTGTGAAAAACGGAAACTTTTTCTCATACAAAATTGTATAGGATTTTGAATCTTGATTCTGAAACTATTTACTTATATAAACCGAATGGGTTCCATGCTCAATTTTGATTCTGTCTAGGTAATTTCGTTCAGATATGTTTGGGCTTTAGAAAATGGAACTGCCCTAGGAAAGTGCCCCAGTTCTCCTTACTTCCTAGGATTCCCTACTACCTACCTAATAAACTCAAATAATCGTTAAAAAAATTTACGAAAAATAAACGTCAATTTGTTCGTCCCCATTAAGGTTACTGATTTAAATAATTACATCAAATTATAACATTTTCTCTTCACAAAAGGAAATCTCATTAAACGCAAAACAAAAGATAATTCAAAACAGACCGTTGGATCAAAAGGTTGTGGCACGAAATATTTTTTTATCTGCGACATTTCTACGGGGTTTTGTATTATGAAAGCAAAGACCGCTTACTCACTAGGTGGAGCATTTTTATATAACCGTAAACTTAAACTAGAAGTGGGTTTTAGTGCTATAAAATGATTTTGAAATATTTTTTTATTTACTTTTAACTACCACAGTGTAATTTTATTATTCTTTGCATTTTTTTCGAGCGGTAATGTATGTACTTATTTTATCCATCGTGATCACTTGTGACAGTTGTGGCGTCGCGTTAGGCCAGTAAGTTTTAAATCGACACGAGTAGCGTTCCTGTCCTTTATATTTTCGACATAATTACGTAATGTGCAAATTATCGCACTAGTGCAGTGAAGTAGCACCATATGTATGTACTGTAAATTATTTTCTATGGAAATATGTTAATTCGTGTCATTTCAAGTAGAAAGGAGAGGAGGGCGCCATAAGCCCTCAAGAAATTGCATATATTTGAAAATTTCGACCCATGCGACCTTGAACGGGTGGTCGAGCGGTCTAGGCATCTGCCGCGTAAACAGAGGACGCTGGTTAGATTCCAGCCGTAGGCACTGAAGACCTTGGTAATTTTTTACTTTTTATATACAGGATGATTTCTGGGTCGTGATCCAGAACCACTTTTTCTGACTCTGTAAATGATCCACATTATCATATGATAGTATTTGATTAAAATATAATTAGTGTTTTTTTTTTCTTATTTTTAAGTAAAATTAATCTTCTACTAAGTAATCATGGTCACCCTATGACTTTTGACATACGTTGTATGGAAAGCGACAAGACGTCACATTGAGTAGGGTGACCAAATTGTATGCAAAAATGTTTTTTTCTACGGTCATCTGAAATATAATCATCATTATTGTTAAGAATTGAAATGCGCACTCTGTTGTCTTTATATATTTTGTCTGTGGCAATACCATAGCTGTCAAATATGACTTCTTTCTTATCCTATGTACGCCATTGTGTGTCTCTGCATAAATAAAACAATATACTGTTATCAAAGTACTTTTATTGGCCTGACCGATAATATAACAACAGGTTATGGGCCCAGAGCATCGCGAGTGAATAGAAAGAAAGTCGGATCGGTTGTCGGAACGTGTTTATTTCCTACGTCTCGGTACTGCGTCGGATGCACGCGCGTGTTGTAGCGCGGCACGGGGACGTTTATAAGTACCAATGGATCTTGGAGGTCTTGGCGTCGCGTCTGCGAAGAAGTTCGCTGGCGACAATTACAGACAATGGAAGTTCCAGACGACACTTGCCTTGAAGGCCAGGGGCCTGGGCGATCACATAACCTCTCCCGTAATGCCGGCTGGCGCCGATTCGAACGAATGGAACAAAGATGCGGCGAAGGCGATGTACGTAATAACAGCAAGTATGGAATTGCCGCAAATAAGTCTAATCGAAACCTGTGAAACGGCGAGTGGTATTTTTGCCAAATTAGACTCGATCTACGACCAAAAAAGTGAAAATTGCAAAATGCTGTTGCATGAGAAATTCCACACGATCAAGTTTATGGAGGGCGATAGCATTGCTGAACACATTTCGAAAATTGAAAATATCGCTAAACAATTAAAAGATGCCGGCGAAACAATGTCTGAAATGGCAATTGTAACCAAGATACTGGGGTCCTTGCCGGAGCGCTATCGCATGGTGAGACAAGCTTGGCTGTCGCTCGATCCAAGTAAGCAAACTGTTATTAACCTTACGGCGCGACTTCTAGATGAAGATTCAAGTTTCAAAGCTCAAGAGGAAACAGCACTAGCTACTGAGAAGATGGCTAGAAGGTCGGTGAAATGCTTCAAGTGCAAGAAACCGGGGCACTATGCTCGTGATTGTCGCTCCAACCCTCAACAAAGTAGTGCATGTAGGCATGACTTGAAGTATGAGAAGAACGAATCTGCCTTTATTGCCCAGCTTGAGGCGAACACCATGGAAGATGAAGAAATATGGATCTTAGACAGCGGCGCCTCCGCTCATATGACGTATAGACGGAATTATTTCTCAGACTTCAAGCTAGAGTGTAGCAGTGTGCGATTAGGTGACAAAAGTGAACTATCTGTGCAAGGCTCAGGAACAATTAAAATAATGAAGCTCTTGGACGGCAAATGGTACAATTCCACTATAAATAACGTGCTTTATGTGCCTGAATTGAAGAGAAACTTGTTCTCAGAGGGTGTTATTACATCAAAAGGATTTTCAGTGACCAAAAACAAAGATTTTGCATTTGTGAAAAATAGTGATGGAAGTATTGCGGCTACTGCCATCAAGCAACATAATAACCTGTACAAATTGTTATTTAAGCCCATCTTGGCGGGTGATGAAGCAAATGTAGTAACCTTGAAACAATGGCATGAGCGTCTTGGTCATGTGAATGTAAAGACTTTGCGTGAAATGGTGCAAAATGGCCATTTACCCTCTGTTGGTGATCTAAGTGACTTCTTCTGTGAGGCTTGTGTGATCGGCAAGCAACACAGAGTGCCTTTCAAGAAAAGTGCATCAAGCACACAGAAGAATAAAGTGTACAGCGACCTCTGCGGGCCTATGCCAACACCATCTGTTGGAGGAGCTCGATATTACATCACATTCCTGGAAGCAGCATCTGGATTTATCACCGTTTACTTCTTGAAGCACAAGAATGAAGCTTTACAAGCTTTTCAGAAGTATGTTCAACTAATAGAAAACAAATTTGACACCAAAGTGAAGCTGTTACATACTGACAACGGCAAGGAGTATTGCAATGATGAATTCAGGAAATATGCAGCTGGAAAAGGTATAGAGCTAGAATACACTGCTCCATATACACCGCAGCAGAATGGCAGGAGCGAGAGAGCAAACAGAACAATAATGGAGAGTGCTCGGTCCATGCTGTATGCGAGACATCTACCTTTAATGATGTGGGCAGAAGCAGTGCAGACAGCGGTTTATTTAATAAACAGAAGATGTAACAAGGAAAAGACTCCGTTTGAACTTTGGACTGGCTCAAAGCCGACTCTTACACATGTTAGAGCATTTGGTTCGGCTGCTTACATGCATGTACCTAAAGAAAAGAGAAACAAACTAGAGCCAAAAAGCAAGAAGCTTATTCTAGTTGGCTACGAAAGTAACTCTGACAATTACAGGTTGTTTGATCCCGATACAAAGAAAATAACCATATCTCGAGATGTAATTTTCAACGAAAATGAGCTCTCCTCATTGACTAAGAACATGGGAGATACATCAGATCAGCCACTGGGCCTTGATAGCCCCTATAGCGAAGAAAGCAACCCATATGAATCGCATGAACATGATTATAAAGCATTTGAAGATTTTTACCAAGCTATGATAGACGAGGTGGCAGTAAACAAAGAAGAAGACCCAGAGAGTCAAGAAGAGAACGGAACAATGTATAATGACAATGGTGAGAGAGTGGAACAGAGATACAACCTGCGTCCCCGACTTCATAGAAGCACAGTAGCAGAAGCAAACTTAGTAGAAGTACTGCCCAATTCATACAATGAGGCTGTGAATAGCCAAGATAAAGAAAGATGGATAACGGCAATGAATGAGGAACTTAAGTCCCATGATACTTGCAAGACATGGGAGCTTGTTGAACGTCCAGCTAACAAGAAGCTGATTGGCTGTAAATGGGTTTATAAGATTAAGCAGAATGCTGATGATACGTCACGATACAAAGCTCGACTATGTGCAAAAGGCTATACCCAAGAAAAAGGTATAGACTATGATGAGACGTTTTCACAAACAGTGCGCTATGATACCATCAGAATAATGCTATCACTGGCAGCAAAAGAAAAATTGAAGATGGGACAGTTCGATATAAAAACTGCTTTCCTATATGGAACCCTAGAGGAAGAGGTTTACATGGAACCCCCACCTGGTCTAGACACAGAATTAATCTGCAAACTCAACAAGTCACTGTATGGGCTAAAGCAGTCACCTAGGTGTTGGAATTCTAAGTTTCACTCATTCATGCAGGAAAATGGTTTTGTAAACTGCCAAAATGACAGATGTCTGTATGTTTCTCAGGACGGTAGATTTCCCTTATATTTACTTTTGTTTGTAGACGATGGGCTGTTGTTGTGTAAAAACCAAGAAATTATTGATAAGTTTTTAATCAACTTGCAAAAACATTTTGAAATAACCATCATGAGTCCAAAGCAATTTGTGGGTTTAGAAATAGAAATTGAAAGTGATGGGTCTATCTTTGTACATCAGACTAAGTATATTAATAGCTTGCTCCACAAATTTGGAATGGACTCGTGTAAAACTAGTGCGTTGCCAGCTGACCCTAATGTAAGGTTGGATAATTGTGAAGGATCAGCTGACATGCCAGATGTACCATACCGTGAGGCAGTAGGCTCACTCATGTATGCTGCTATAGGTAGCAGGCCTGATATCTACTTTATAGTATGCTCACTGAGTAGATACTTAAACAATTTTAGTAATGTGCACTGGGGTGCAGTAAAAAAGGTATTTAAATATTTAAAAAGTAATAAAGAGTTGGGCATACTATATAGTACAAGTGTATCTGAGGATGACAACATAAAAGGTTTTTCTGATGCTGACTATGCAAATTGTACTGTGACACGTAAATCTGTAACTGGCTATGTGTTTATAATGAATAGTGGTGCTATCACTTGGAACACTAAATTACAAAAGTGTGTAGTTCTGTCTACGACAGAAGCTGAATATCTAGCTGCCTGTGCCGCTACGAAAGAGCTTGTTTGGATTAAAAGTCTCATGCAAGATATTGGCTTATCAGAAAATATTAAGCTAGGAATTGATAATCAGAGTACAATCAAGCTCATTCGTGGCGCTAATTTACATAAGAGATCTAAACATATCGATATTCAATATCACTATGTAAGAGAAAAGCTTCTTGAGAAGGTGATGGATGTCGAGTACTGTGAAACTAAACTGCAAGCAGCTGATATGTTTACCAAGAGCCTTCCTTTGCCTCAGTTCGAATCTTTAAGAAGGATGATTGGTATGTGTGGGAGAGTACGCATTTAGGGGGGGTGTTAAGAATTGAAATGCGCACTCTGTTGTCTTTATATATTTTGTCTGTGGCAATACCATAGCTGTCAAATATGACTTCTTTCTTATCCTATGTACGCCATTGTGTGTCTCTGCATAAATAAAACAATATACTGTTATCAAAGTACTTTTATTGGCCTGACCGATAATATAACAACAATTATTGGTGATAATAAATAATTAGCAACATCATTAGGCTCATCTTTGAATTCTGTACGATGTATAGTTCTCTTGCTCCACGACCCCGAAATCACCCTGTATATATGACATTCATTTCGGTTTCGAATATGTTACCATGTACTTATACAAATGTAGGTAGGTGAAGGTCTCAGTCATTTAATGTCTGGGATTAGATTAAAATCAGTCAAAGTTTTATAAATACATTTATTTAGTTTTATGTATAAGTGTTATATAAAAATATTTATACATTTAGGATGATTTGGAGATTATATGTGAAAAATTCTAAGTCATAACATTTTATAATGCAAAATTGAAGGGAGGCAGTCTATGTATAAAGGCTATTATGGAAGGATAACAGAGCTCGCAGAGATATTTTACCCTTTGCGAAAAACGGTCCTTTTGTACAGTGTTCTGGCGGGAAATTAGTTTACGAGTTGTATCTCCAGCTTGGATTATGGAATGCTAAATTGTCTTGTGCTCTCTTCATGCTAAAGTAATCTTTACGCATGATAAAGAAATGTACTGAAACTGAAGTATCAAATTTGTTTTCAAGTTTATAAATGTTTTTTACTCGGGGTCCGTAGAATCGATCGGATAAGCTGCGCTTCAAAACTGGTATCCCAGATGTCGGTGTGGAGGCCGCCAAACTTAAATGGAATTGGGCGGGACACATCTGTAGGATGCACCCGGACAGATGGGCTAAAATAGCGACCGAAGTGGCACCACAGATCACCCGAGGCAGAGGCAGGCCAAAAACGAGATGGCGAGACGACCTTGACTCATTTTGTGGCGATTGGTGGGAGCATGCACAAAGCCGTGACGAGTGGCGGAAGAAAGGAGAGGCCTTTGCCGAGCAAAGGGATACAATGTAGGCTATTAAAAAAAATGTGTTCTGCTAAAAAATAACTTCTGAACTACCACAAAGTATTGTTGTTCTAGAAAGCACCATTATACGACGATTTTGGACCACGCAAAACAATTTTCACAAAAAACCGTAAATCTTTAAAAAGTCTAAACCATATGACTTGACCAAAAATTACTATTTTAGCACGGTATTGGGAAGTGTACGATTTTAGCACGCATGCTGCGCAAAAAATACGTACAATCGTACTAAAAGTTATATGATATGAGTATAACTGATAGCGATACATCGGAGATTAGGTACATAAAGAAAAAAATAATTCTAATCATAAAAAAAACATGGAGCAAACTCAATTTAACTTCTGGCGTATTGCTATGTATAAAGTAGAAATTTATTCATCAATATTGTTGATGTTAGCCTTAAGTCGTGATTAAAGTTGGCTCGTTTATTTGTAATTCCGATCTGTCATAGTTTTGAGTTTGATGTGATACGCTCGCTCTTATTGATGCACGAGAAGAGAGAGAATTATGTTAGATAGCTCTTATTACAACTACACGTTGGCCGAACACTCTTTGTAGGGAGGCCTACAAACAGGCGTTTTTTTACAATGATCGACCCTTGGGGGCGATGTAGCATGGATTTCCAATGGGCGGATTGCTTTTTCGGTTTCACGAAATATCATCCGCATCTAATGTACTCGTAAAGTAAAGATCGCGATAGGGCCTTAGACGTTGACGAAGATTAGACGTTGCATTAAATGGCATGCGTTTTTAGATAATTGCTGGCTAAATAGGACCATCGAATTCAATTGATCAACCAGATACCGCAATGTATTGCAAACCACATGCGATTATCGTTTACGTTTGGAGAGGCAATTGATGCGTTCGAGATGTTTCAAAGTCGTATCATAACAAGATCGATATAATAAATTGACCTGAATACCGCTCCTGTTAACGAGCAGCCCCGCCGGAAATGGAGCTTGTTCCGAAGATCAGACTTAAGATATGCCTGATCCGTAAATAAATAATACATTTGCGTTCTGAGGAAATGCGAACTGGCTTTACGACTGTACCGTCGCCATCAGATATAATATATCGGAACGGCCATGGTGCTCAAAATATCTGAATACGTGCTCTAACGCCTTGACAATAGAGGCGTGTTCGGATATTTGTGAGCACCTTTGCCGCTCCGATATATCTGAAGGCGACTGTGCTACTTCAATTTTAAGCTTTAATAGGTATGATCTTACTACGATAGTAAATGGGAAATAACCAGCCTTGGGAGAAACGATTACTGTTTTTTTCTAAATTAGTTTTGGTCTAAAGTTGTGTCATTCTCGAGAAAGTTATCCGTTTTGTATGGGGAACGTTCTCGCTCGAGAATATCTCCCATAGTAAACAGGGAACGTTCTCGAGATCGCCAGCGCTCTAATTAGGTTATTGTTTTAACATTCTCGTGTAGTGGTAACAGTAAAGGTGACGGTGACGAAAGTTGCAGCTGCATTACTGTGACGACATTAGTACTGTGGTTTTGTAACTGTATTTTTTCTTGATTTGTGTCTTTTTTTCATGGCATTGACCCTTGATTAAATCGTGTAAAAAACACTCGATATTAAAAATTAAACTTTGTGTTAGCCCCCTTTTAACTGTGTCATCTGCTATTCTGTAAATATGCTTGTTTTAACTCCTTTCGCATTTTTCAAAGCTCAAACGTTATGATACAGTACGTACCTGTTAGTATAGTCAATGCCGGATTTAGAGGTCTGGAGGCCTCGGGCAATAAAGGAGTGGAGGCCCCAAATTTTTTCCAAATAAAATGGTAAATTTACCGAATTCTCTATTGTGGGGGGCCCCTCTTTTGTGGAGGCCCGGGGCATTAGCCCCGGTTGCCCTCCCCTAAATCCGGCCCTAAGTATAGTACTTTAAATGTTTTTCTATATCGTAAAATAGGCTGTGATAATTTTTCTCGTGGAATCTTCAAATGCAAACTATCATTAGAAAAGCAAATTATCGACCCAAAAACCATTAAACATTTGTTAGAATAAAATTATTTGTACTAACTAGCAGTGAAAACAGGCTTAATTTCAGTTGCGTCCTTGAGGCCCGTACCCATTAAAACTATCAAAACTTTCTCGGACCGACCACAAAATTTACACAAAACCTTATAACAATTCCTTCCACTTTACTGATTTTATACAACAGTACTGAACGTTTAAGTAAAGTTATTAAACTGTAAGTTACTTGAAAACTATTTCATTATAGCGCAAGTTTTAAGCAAATTTAAAAGAAATATTATACTAAAGAAACTATTTAACTTTTCATAACTAAATTCACCGTTTTAAATTTAGTTTATAATAAAAAAGTGACCAAGCCGAGAGTTATGCCGTTCTCGAGAACGTCCTCCGTAGTCCGTTTACTGCGGAAAATATTCTCAAGCGAGAACGTTCCCCATACAAAACGGTGAACTTTCTCAAGAATGGCACAAATTGATACGCGGCTAACGCTATAACCTCTAGGCTACTCGGTCGGTCGGTTAAAAAACACAAATCAAAATATTTAACACATTCACTGCCAGCGATCCCGCTGGGCGGGTTCTCTGTTCGTAGGCGCTTTTCGTTACCTACGGTTTTTCTCGTACGCGTTCTACGAAGTGCGTAGCTCGCGCTGGCACTGAACGTGTTAATAAAATAATTTGATTTGTCAGTCTCAACTCAACCTACGTCGTTAAAGTCAGTTAAAACAACCGCCATGATAGCCTGCAGGAATCTAATTGACCTCTGCGTGCAGATGCCGCTACAGGCAATTTCAATCATTAGTTATTCTGTTAGCCTATCAAGAGATTTTCGTACTTTACTCGTAGCTCAGAGTCAAGTTAATATCTATAACATAACGACTAGCGTCTGCTCACGTGGAATGATGAACTTATTCATTCATTCTTTTAAAATTATATCTTCAGTCTAGTGGGACTATTATGCCAGTAACAAGATATTAGGAGCTTTAAATACGACTAAAATTTTACGGTTAGTACAAGACAGTGTACGGTGATGTTATTAGCTCTAGATAAAAATTAAAATAAAAATCAATTACAAATATGGAATCGATGAAATAATAAATACTTTATTAGAGATGTACACTGTCTCTAAATGTCAAATTACACAAAAAAAACTATGATAAAAAAAAAACATAAAATACTAAAATTCTTTAGAGATGTATAAGTCTCTTAAGTGTCAGAGATAAAATATAAAAAAAAGATATTAAATTATCGTTAGAGATGTAGAGGGTCGCCAAGGCTTGAATTCTTATATAAATAATTAAAAGACAAAAAATTAAAACACAAGAACCGAATGAAGTGTCTCACGTTAATGCCACTCAAAAGTAAAGTTACATACTTTAACATAACCTGTACTCCGTGTAAGCTTAAACAGACCGGTCTCCACAAACAGCACTTACAGCAATACATTTTGGCACTACGCCTATTTTCTTTTCATGCTCATGTCCTAAATAGGTAAATAGTATTCTAGCAAGTGCGACATAAAAACATAACGACACCATCTGGTTCTTTATAGGCCATTACTAAGTAGTAAATTAGCCCTTACGTACTAAGATATAAGATAAGTTGTCGTAAAGCTAAAAATGAGCGGTTTTATTGTTGACGTCCGTCTCAGACTTGGCTTTCGAACGACGTTTGAGGCATTTGCGATCGTAAACTTTTTAAAGCCGTCATACGTAGGCAATATACCTACATAATTATATGTATGTAGGTATGTATGTAGACGGTGGGGACCTCGAAAAGCTCATTGTGACCGTCCTTAGGGCTTTTAAGGGTTCATTTGATCGATAAGGCTGATTATTGATGGGCCTCACAGATAACAAAAAAAAAACAAAAATCATTTTTTGTCAGGCAACAGAGGTCCATAGTTAAGGGCTAACATACACAATATAAATTTAAGATCCTTAAAATTAAACAGACTATATACTTATTAGTCGGCTATAGCGACGGGCAAGAACTATCGCAAGACCGAGAGGCATGGCGTGATCTGGTATCGGAGGCCAAGACTCACTTTGGGTCATTGCGTAGTAAGTTAGTAAAATTAAACACTATTGACAGGCGACAAATCAGCGAGGCCCCGTTGAGTCGTCTGCTCTCAAATTCGGATTTTACCCTAGAACCTCCAAAACACGACACTCTTCGGCCAGAAGTTGATGATCCTCTGCAGCGGTCGCGGCACGCGCGTCCCTAAGAGTAGGGCCATCGTGGGCCAAAATTAATGGCTTTTAATGATACATTCTTTTATTTTTATTTTTTTTGCGCGAAAATACATTAACCAAATGAAAGAGTTTTCATATGTCAGTTTGTTATCGTAATCGCCAACGAATCACTACACCTTATAAAACGAAATCCCCCGCCGCGTCTGTCTGTCTCTATGTTCACGATAAACTCAAAAACTACTGAACGTATTTCCATGTGGTTTTCATGTATCAATGGACTAATTCTTGAGGAAGGTTTAAGTGTATAATTTGTAACAGTTTTATTAAGCCGGGACGGGTCGCTAGTGAGTTTATAAGAACCAATGAAATCTGCCATCTTTCACTGTATTTTTATCGACAGCCTGTCGTTAATTTTCCTTAAGTGACCTAATTCTTTTAACTCGGCACTCGCGGCAAACATCATTAAGGAGCGTAATTAAGCCGCGGGAGGGCACCACCTGGCACATTAAACAATGTGGCTTGGACTTGTGGCAGGCACGACTACACCGTTGCAGATTTCGCAATTATATGGTTTTATTTTTTTAAGTTTCATTTTATTATATGGGTCATAATATAAAAGTAAAAAGACACTTTTGTGGAGCAATTTGGGTTTCTGCTTCGTCCAAAAGGAGAAGTCTTCCGGCTAATAGGTAGGTATACAAATGAAATTAATAATTTAATTAACTGTCTTAGGTAGTGCCATAGATTTTGATAGATTATAATCTCGTGTAATACAGATTGATCCTGAAGTTTGGACTTTACTGATGCCTATAGTCACGAGATATACACGAAGTCATGAATTTTACACTTTTTACATTTGGATGGCGACTGTAGCAGCTGTGACTATTATTATACAAAAAAAAAATACAAAATAGGTACTATATACTTATTTCATAAAATGCAATGTTTAGATCTAAGGGTGATGCCTCCTTGCCTGAATATAAAACGCTTCTTGATAAATCGCATATCTGTCGCGATTAGAACGTTAAATCAGTTATTCATTTAACAAGGAGATTACCGTCTGAGACCGCCGCTGTCAAATGAAATTGAGAAATTTCCATTAGGTAATAAAATAAAATGAATGACAGATAGAACGTTCGAATCGTGACAGTAACCTTTAGGTAGCATGTTTAGATAATGTAGGTTATCGAGACAGGTACGTCAAAAATCCGGGCGCAGATGTAGGAGGAGTGGGCTTTGTTTGCCGTGGAGAGTGCTCGTGTCGCCTGACCGACGTGCTGGGCAAATACGGGACACACTGCCTTATGAAATCGACAATTCACTGTTTGTCGAAGCCGGCTCGTGGATCTTTATCCATAGCTAGTGGTCCATAGGTACACAGGTGTAGTTAGGCAGGTAACTCATAAGAGTATACTCGTACAAGTAGATGATGTAGCTTGTCGAGACAGGTACGTTAAAAATCGGGGCGCAGATGTAGGCGAAGTGGGCTTTGTTTGTCGTGGAGAGTGCTCGTGTCGCCTGACCGACGTAGTGGGTAAATACGTGACACACTGCAACAATGAGTTTCGAAAACGTATAGAATTTTCGTAACTCAACTGAAATACATATACGCACTTAAATTTTTTGTACGAAATTGATAATTCATGTTTATGCCGACCAGGTTTGAATAGAGAAGCTTTTCAAATCACAAAATGTTATTAAAAAGTGCAGCATAGTAACTATTAATGTTGGCATCTCACACTGCTCTGTAGTATGGAAAGCTGTGTGTTCGTGCCCTGCAGATCGTTATTACGTAGCGTCAGCATAGCAAAGTGCAGTCGCTAATAGACGCCCGTATTATCGGATCACCGCCAGCTCTGCTTGTCCACTTAGTAGGTTTGCTTAGTAGCTTACATGGATGTGATGTGTAATTTGGGTCAATAGCAGAGATTCTAATTCGGTCAATAATTATATCTTCATAATATAATTGGTCGAAGTAGAGAATACGACCGAATTTCGACCGAAACTGAACCTTCGGCCGAAACATAATTTTTATATCGAAACCTTCCGAGACCGAAACTTCGGCCGGACACTACAGTTTTTTTGCCGGAAACCGAACCTACAGCCGAAACACGATTTTTATGCCGAAACCTAACGAAACCGAAACTTTGGTTGGACATTATCAATTATATTTAACTCTATATCTAAAAAATATCTTGTTATGTCAAACCTATAGAGGTAAATGTATAGACATATATTTATTCTACGACTATGAGTAGGAAAGTAGCAAGCAGCAAGATGGTATTTGCAGTGCCGAATAGGCTTTGGTAGTATAGTTTAGCTCGAGTAAGCTAATTCTGTGTTAGGCTACTCGTAAATTTTGAGTTAGCTACATATAGTTGTACATTGTGTGTACCTGCTAGCTAACGTTTACTTTGGGTCTCAAGCGAAGACAATACCTAACGCGATAAATCTAACAATACCTACGTACTCGTACCTATTCAACACCATTAGATACCATAAAATTAAACACCATAAAATTACATAATTGACAGGAAAAATGTACGTCAATCGTAATGGGTCAAATTTTTTTGTATTACCTAATGCATTTCCGGATTTTGACTTGACGGAACAGTGCCATCTAGCGTACAATTTGTACACTAAGTTAAACTACACAGTACTATATGTTGTACACAGTTACACAGTTGTAAAATGTGGTTACATGTATAATGTGAACAGCACATTTAATTTGTTTACCCTCAAACGCTAGAAGCATTTCAGTTGCAAATATGTTATACCGAGAGAAATATGCAAATTCAAGTTAACTAAGTACTTCGAGGCGTACGGGGTTATTTGCCCTAGCATGGTAAGTTTATAGGAATAGTTAGATTAAATGTATTATTAGTACATGAACCTGCAATAGTACCGCCTTGTGAATGAATTCCATTCATATAGTGGGTATGCAATTTTGTAGTTCACTTGTCTTTATCTGTTAAAGTTGGTACCTATGTAAGGGTTAGGCTGCTTTCATATTGAGGCGGATATGAGCGAAGAAGAGAGATGTGCGGGAGTTGACCAAATAGGATTGGTTGTAATACATATCTCTTCTTCGCTCCCCTGAATGGAATTAAACACTTTTTCATTTTATTTTTATTCATTTTTAATTGTTTGGTGGGTTTAAATATAATGTCCGTGTTATAATAAATTAGTAAAAAAAATAACAATGCGATTCAGTTTCCTTAAATGTATTTAGCCATGCCCCGAAGTTAACGGAGTTTAAAAAACATTGTGTAGAAATGGAACGAAGCAACCCAATTTTCTACACGTTCCCTGAAAAGGAATCCATTATTCTCTACTTTATACTCTATGAGTAATTTTTGAATTTTCTTGATGATTCGATTAGACGACTGTATTTTTTTTAAAATGATAATCTTTGATACGAACTAGAACAACATGAGGTCGATTCTAATACAACAATTTGTTTTTGTTTCGAACTGGGTTCGATACAACATTGACGATCGTCTTGGTGATTGACATTTCGCATGCACCAATTAGCGTGAGCGATCTGTCTGTTCTCAAAATAAGGTCGAAACCGTAATAAAGTGTTACATCTCAATCGGGCTAGGATCATGCTGTATGTACATATTCGTGCTAGGCGGATTGGTAAAATGGAAATAGCTGAGTTCAGATAGGTAGCTGCTACTTTTTTTGACAGTGGGAATATCGTTTGCATTCGTTTCCATAGTAAAGTCGGCAGAATTTCTCACGTATTTTAATCTTAGCTGATTCTGAATAATGCCATGTTAAAATATATTCTTATGAACCTATCTATACATATAGATCTTTATATTTACATAGGTGTTCAATTTTGTGACAAAACAACCGGCCAAGTGCGAGTCGGACTCGCGCACCGAGGGTTCCGTACAAAAGTTTAAGGTTTACGCAATTTTTCCTTTATCTGTGCTATAAGACGTTGCTTCGTACAAAATTTCAAGATTCTGAGTTCACGGGAATAATCTTGTAGGTTTTGATTCCCTTGCTGACGGATGCGGCTGTATCTTTTGATTTCGTTGGCTTAGAAGTTTGATTTTTTTACGGCTCCAAGGGACAGTGGACCTGAGTATTTGCTATAAATTCCTGCTTGATACCTCCACGCGTTCCTGAGAAAAAGGGTCTTGACAGACAGACAGACGGACGGGCGGACAAAATAGTGATCCTATAAGAGTTTCGTTTTTTCTTTTCGAGGTACGGAACCCTAATATTACGTCTTGAGGGTCAAGGGAGACCTACTCCCGTCTTTGACGCCATAGGGCCAACACACATACCCACTATACGACGGCGTATCGTAGGTATGTGTGTAGGTTCCGCCATACGACGCCGTAACGTTGCACGACGCCGCAACGTGAGACGACGTCGCATCGTGGGTATGTGTGTTGGCCCATACGCTTCGCAAAGCGTCACGTTATTCATATCTATGTTACGATGCTTACTATAAAATTTGACGCTGTACGTAGCGGTTAGAGTCAACGAGGGGCCAAGGTTTTAAAGCTATAATTTAAATTTTGAAAGGTCAATTGTTATTTTATTCAATATAGAACACATTTATTCAAATTTGTTAACATTAACGAATTGAAAGCTAGTAACAATAGTTTCATAAAAAAACAGCGTCAAAGTTAAATGATAAATAGGGAAAAGCATATTCACAAATTATTTTCTGGCTGAAAGTTAAAGTCCAAATTTCTGTAATTAGAGCTTTTTCCATAAGAGTCAGGAGTGCGAAGTTGGAGTACTGAAAATCCCCTAAGACTCACGGATAGACATCACTCTACTGAAGGCAGCAGTATTTTGTATATACTCTTTACCGTCTCCATGTTTATGTATATTGTGTCTTACGTTATCTGAATAAATCCCCGTTTTTATAAGTGGGTAATTACTTTACCCATTTATCTCTACAGTAGATTAATTGGGAACGAATGAGAACAGCAACTAGGTGCGGTGATGGGTCATCCATCTCCTTCCAGTGGTCGCGCAATCACATTGTAAAAACCATTTACGGAATGTTCGCAATGAGTAGACTTGATAAGTCTTCGTATTAATCTAGTGAAGGTCACTATCCTCTGCTAGGGTTGTCTCCTGTGTTAATTGATTTAGATATATAAGATTAAATTGCGAAAACTGCTGTTCAAAACGGTATAACTCTTCCAATAACTATTGCTATTTTATAAATACAACAGTTTTGTACTTATTTTGATTTATTTTTGTGCTATGAAGAAACGTTTGTTAACAAAAAACACATAAAAATAAAGGAACAATTTAAAAGACCAAGAATAAATAAACATCATATGACACTGTCAAACTTATAAACATAGACCTTGTCTCACAGGAAGCTCAATAAAGTTTGTGTTATGGCTACTAGACGACGATTTATCCGATAGATATAGATACATACTCTAGGTACTTACAACATACACTTACTTATACAAAATATACTACAATTAAGTAAAGATTAATTAAATTAAATCTAATAAAATAAATTAGCACCCCAGCACCTTCGGTGGTCACAAGGGGAAGAGGCCGACCGCTGAGAAACTAGGCTTTGACCATCAAAAAAGACCTACCTACTGACGCAAGGCTTGACGCCCGTATGAAAAAATACAAAAATGGCGCCAGAGTGTCAGATGTGCCGACCCCGAGTAGATAGGATGAGGCAAGGACAATGATGATGATCATGAGTACCTACGTACATCTATAACATGAGTTGTAACTAAAATTTTGGCTTTTTGTGTGTATTTTGGATTGATTAGTGAAGAATGGACCGCTTGCCAGCAGAGCAGCGTGCATATGCTTTTGAGCCGTATAGTACCAATGAAGGGCTAGGGGTAATTTCTAAATTAATTTCCGTACGCGGACAAGGTTGAACGAGTACACACAGTGAAGATCGCCGGCAAACGTTAAACACATACAAAGTAGCAAAAAAATATGATAAAGAAAGCACAGCCCTATTAACATCCCACGCGAGTGGAAACAACACAAATTGAAGTAAATTCGAGCGATTTTTTTCCTCGCGCTCTTTTTTTCTCCTTCGAGTTTGATTAAAGTGTCTCCGTGGTAAACCGATGCTTACTAGACTATACATTGGAATTAAAGTGTAGTAGCCTCCTGAGTCCCAGCCCTTATAAAGGCTTTATTCCAAATATGTAATTTGAACTTTGATTAAATAAGTCAAGGTTCCAAATTCAAAATTGAAACTAACGATTCTGGGACTTAGGAGGTAAGAAAATAGCACGATATTTGATAGAGAATTTGACCAAACTGCAACAGTAATGCCGCAACAGCTGCACTTGCTATCCGTAAATATGTTACCTTTGGCCTCGTGCCATTTTCGATACAAAAAAAATCTAGTTTTATTTTTAGTTGGGTTGAATTTTTTAAAGTTTTACACTACATTTTTGTTTCAAGATTTGGAATTATAAAAAGCAATTTCTACACAGTATCACGCGTTCTTTGGATTCTAATATAAAAAAGAGTGTTCCAAATCTCTCATGCATTTTTCTATCTTTTCATTCGGTCTATGAAAAATAGTAACGGAATGCAAATATCAATCTTATTTTTTTTTGTCCTATCAGGATCGAAAGAGCTCGCCGTGTTTGTAGGTAGAAATGAAATAAATAAGTTTTTGGCATAAATAAAATTTTTGGTACAAGTTTTTATCGCTGAGTGTACTTTTCTTACCACAGGCAACTAATACTCATCAAGTCGATCCTAAAAATCCCAAACACAATAGATTGCGTTGTTTCATTACACAGTTTCTATGGCCACCTAATGTCTCCATCATCAGATCAGCTCGATGGCACCATAATATTGCATTGTTACCCGACTTATATATGTACGCAAATTTTCAGCTCAATCGGGAAGTGGGTCAGATTTAGCTTCCAATATTTGACAGTGACAGAATAACACACATACTAACAGGGTAATAAAAGCTTGCATTAAAAGGAGTGTCTCAAAATTCTCATCCATTTTTCAATCTTTCCATTCAGTTACCGTCATATTAAGTCCTTTCCGTTTTATATCCTTAAGACGATAAGGAAAGTAGTGGAGAGGATATATTTATAAGCATTAGTTTATATTAATTGTGGAACAGGGGTAAGGCACACACTGGAATGTCATTTCATCCATAATTAATTGGGGCAGTCCAACTGGGAATAATGGGAATGTCCACAGCTCTACTGACAAATATAGGTAGGTGTGTGGTGGGTGCGATTACATTGGTTTAAACAATACTAATTTGAAATACATTCTATCTTGGTTTACGCTGAAATTAATTCATATTTTTTTATTGTTACGAATTTTCTTTCCTTTCTCCAGAAATATATTTTTGATCTTAACTGTAGGTATGTGTAATTAAAATTTACTAATATTTTTGCCCTTGCAAAGTCCTGTGTCCAGACGTAATGATTGTATGAATGTACTAATACATTATCAAACCAAAAGTTATGACAGTGACATAAAACCTCCATTCTAAAATCATTTTAAATCATCAAAAGCCTTTCATTAAAAGCTTAAACTTTTCTAAGCCATAACTGTTTACCAGTATCGCGAACTTCCAATAATTTTAGCGGCTCGACCCAAAACTTTACCATGTATTCCCATCTACCAATGCAAGCGAATCGAACGCACATCCGTAGACCGCCTTTTCCTAATGCGCATTTGTGACTCACTTATCGGCTAACGTACACTATACATATATGGATTTTATTCGATATCCTCCATGCTGGATGGTATGAGCGGCTGTTCCCGTCATGCGACTGTTAGAGCCACCACTCACTAGCGTCTTTTGAGCGTCTAAGTCAGCGCTATGGAAAATGGTGTCACTGCGCAGTTGCGCCAACGTTGCGTCGAGCAGCAGCCATAGAATTGACTGGACGCCGACGCTCGGGAGAAGCTAGTGTGGAGTGCCCTTACTGCTGCGTCGGGTCGTACCTCATCGCTGTGGGGTGGTCACGTTGCCGTCATTTTGGGCAGATAGGAAGGTTCGTGTGTTTGTCTGCTTTTAAGTAATACTGGCCGTCCAATCCGCGATCCCCGTTTGAGCGGGGCCTGGTTTAAAGACCACAGTGAAAGCGACCGTTAGCAATGCTCGCGTGGGCAGCGTGCCGTCGAGCATCTACATTTCAACACAGACTGGGGGTACCCGGAGGAGATAGTCGAAAACAAAGGCATCCTGCAGGTGCAGGACTGGACCGATCATTGTAGTAGGCGATCACAATATAACACGAATGGTCGCGGTAACAACTATTATTTAAAACCTGCATTGTATTGTACAATATGTATGCAAATAAAGAACTGAACTTTGAGCTTAAGAGAATGGTATACCTCCTAACAAATAATAAATATAATGCATGTCAGGTGAGATAGTTTAACAGTGACTTTGAGATACAATTAGCTATACCTACGTAACGAAGAAAATCCGATATTTGATAAATTAAGGTGTTAAGAGCCCCCAGAAAGGTACAGGACGATTGGACTTGTCTGCAATAGCGTTAGGAATAACTTCCCAGTAACATGACAACTTTCACTTCCACTGATCAATTCTCATAACCTCTTAAAACCCAAATCCATTATTGAAATCTCAACTTTTTGTCCAATATTCAAAGTCGCTTTTAATTCAAATAATCGCGCCTAATAAGAGGTTGCGTTACTTGTTATATTTTATGAAGTGACAACTGCTAAGTTGTCCTTTGTAAGACATAATGCCGGACTTTATCAATATATTTGTTGTTGCTCGAAATAGGTCCTTAATGGAGGAGATGACAGTTTCTTTGATGCGCTTAGGAGTTTCAAATCTTTAAAAGGTTAAAAGGTCAGATGGGTATTTCGTTTGAATTGTTCCTTTGTACTTATTTCTAGCTGATTATAGTAGAGGCAATATGTACAAATATTAAATGGTACCTATTGATTCTGTGGTTGAAACAACAGTGCTAGTTGATATATTTTGAACTAGTATTCGCTCGCGACTTGGTCCATGTTTCAAATTGAAAGGTCCTATCTTGAACAGGTAAGCCCTTTGTGTCCAATTAAATAAGTTAATTCTAGTAGCACTTTTGATGACAGTTATCATAAATATGTCATCAGACTGTAAGTAAATATACATATAATTAGAAGTCAGAGTAAGTAATTTAGATAATCCTTTGCAATTTTAACATTACATGTCATATCTTATGATTTTCGGGGCCCTTGCGGATACACTTCGACCCATTCGATCTTTTGTTTAATTACCCCCTTAGGAACGATCCGTCAACTAATCAAGAGCTTTTTCGACCATCTCCATATGCCAAATGATGGAGCTCATGAGTAGCATTCCTTTGGTTCCAGATAGCCTGTTCCAAAGTCCTTCCTTGTTTGGCGAGCGAGGGAGTGACATTCACACATTAAGTGTTTTTTTTGACAATTTAAAGTTTATTCTCAGACGCAATGTATTGCGAATTTTGTTATGTTAAAAGCATGAAAATCAACGTCAATTACACTGATTACAGCGTATATTGAAGGTAATATTTATTTTGTATGAAAAATAGGAAGTCTAAAGAATTCATAATTTACAAAAATCGCTGTACAAATGTTGGTAAGTTTGAGGAGTACAGCCTACAGTTAAATTTATTGCTCGTGTTACAGGCCGCACCCGGTATAGGGACCGTGCGCGTTGGAGGGTCTGCCATCTTGTGGTCTGAATCGGAACCATAAACAGGCACATTTACACGTCAAGTGTTTTCTTGTGCATAGTAGGTTCTGCCATCTTGTGGGCTACATCGGAACAAAAAACTTCACATTTACGCCTCGCGCCAAAAATCTGACAGCTCCTGTGCTGCCTCCTATAGTTCATGCACGCTCCCTATATTGTTATTGTAAATAAAAAAGTGTATTATCTTAATATTGGAATACATTTTCACGAGAACTTTAAAATTAAAGTCACTGATCTCTATCTACTTGACAAATAACACAATAAAGGAAGCTGACATAATCTAATCTAAGTAATTTTGTTAAACCGACACGGGTGTAACACGGGCCTAATAAACAAAACACATGTTTGTATTTGTATGCACAGGTAAGCATAAGTCAGGGTCGGAAGATAAAAGATTGCAGGAACAAAGGGTTTTGCGGGTTTATACACAATGGATAAAGGGTTTGGTAATTTAATATAATTATATATTAAAAATTTGACGTACGAGTACAGTAATGTACAACTTGCATAGACATATTAAATTTAGGTACATTGTTTTAAATTTATTTTAATGTACCTAATAGTAGTATAAAAAAAAACAAAACTAAACAGGATTAGGAGCAAATACTTGCGGAGTTGTGTATTATATTAATTGAGTTTGAGAGACAACGAGGCTTACTCTCCCCTCTGGGACGGACAGTCACATGGGTTCTCATTCATAGAAATTAAAGGCCAATTCTTGGTATACCTAGTCGTTCGTTTCTTAGCTGGCCTCGAATGGCTTATTCTTTGTCTATTGTAAGTAAAACCGCACGTACTACAAAAATAATTCTAATTGGCATCTGAGCGCGGGCTAGCCCAAACGCTAAGAAAACTAGTGTAAGTGCGCTCTCCGATAACGCGCCTTCGTTACACATCTCGATTACACATTTTAGACTGGTTCTGTAGCGTCCGACTCGCCGGCACTCATAACCGTAGAGGGACCACACACAGCCTCGCAACAGGATTAGCCGTTCGGGGCCAGCAACAAATCGAACGACTATTTGCGACTATACACGGTGTAACACGAGGAAACTGAAAGATTTTAACAGTGTATTCCTGATCACAATTAGAGACTAAAATGCCATATAAAATTTCTGGATTTCGCCTAGTTTCAGAGTTAATACCAATTAAAAAAAAACATCTTCTTATTGTAACTTAGTGTAAAACGCCTTGTTTGATGGGCGATGATGCCATTATGCCATTCCGTACCCTAAGGGTAAAAAGGAACATTACCTACTAAGATTGCGCTGTTCATCCGTCTGTCTGTTTGTCTGTCCGTCTGTCACCAGACTGTATCTCATGAACCATGATAGTTAGACAGTTGAAATTTTCACAGATGATGTATTTTTATTGCCGCCGAACAACAAATACAAAAGACAGAATAAAATTAATATTTAAGGAGGCTCCCATACAACAAACGTGATTTTTTTCCGTTTTTATAGATAATGGTACGGAACCTTTCGTGCGCGAGTCTGACTCGCACTTGGCCGGTGTTTATTTAGAATAAGAGAGTTGCCAATCTATTTATCTTTCATGATTTGCCTTAAATATAAGCATTATTATCATGGGTATGTTACTGCATAATAAGCTAATAAAACATAATAAATAAATCAGTATTTGTCCTGGACCTTTTCCATTCTCGCTAAAATTCGAGTCACGTAATTCGGACGTGCATAGCTCAGCATTAAGCCACTAGAACTGATCCCTAAACCTATTAGGGGACCTTAATCTCTTGTAAACACCAAATTACAGTTGAAGGCTCCCTTGAATTCTATATGAAAATTCCTTGTTTGTACATTTGAAAACTTATACTTTTTCCGATAACATAATCGTTTCAGAGATTTTAAACATTTTCTGTGACGTCTGTTCTGTTCTACTGTCACGTCACTGTCCCTACCTACAATGCAGGAGCTATTACAGTTTAGCCTTTAGGTTGATTTGTGTAACATTTTCCCATAATATTATTTATTTATGAAATGAAAATATTTTATTGGTTTTTGTAAATGTTGTTACAATATAGGTTGGGATCTTCTTTTATGCAACAAAGATGCTTATGACAGAAAACCCCGCTCTTTCAAAAGGCAAGGGTAGAAACCAATATGTTAGTGTATAATATAAATCTAATACTTAATACTTCTTTCATACTAAAAAAGTAGTACTAGTAGTATAATTACAATATGTTTTTATTTAAAGGGCAAAACATTCAGAAATATTTGTCTTTAAATTATGGAATTATATTTCCAGATAAAATAGTACGGATTCTACGTTTAATATGGCGGCAGTCTATACACGACGTGTTATTTACATAGACTCTCTCTACATTGCGATACCTGCACGAGTCATCTTCATTAGTAAACAGAGCCCAACAATCTGCCTTATCATGACCCCTAATGAAGACATAGCAAGACTTAGGTCAAGCCACGTCATGCACCTTCTTCATTACACTGACAGGTTAATAGCGTCTGTTCGTTTCGCGTTACGAGGATGGGTACGAAGAAAAAGTGAGCAGTTTTAATGAAACTGGAATTCACTAAGATATTGTGCACTGAAAATTTTACACTAATTAGAAGCAATTTTGATTTTAGATACGATCTCAGATCATAGAAAGTACTAGATGGCTGACGGAGGCGTGGCGCGTGTCGCCGCGACATGGCCACATCGTAGCCATACCGGCCCGCCGTAAGACAGTAGCAACTTAGCTGTCATTGAACAATGTGCGCGTCAATTTTATTGAAATGCCGAATTATAGCGCTAATTTGTGTCGAAATAGGAGTGTATCCAAAAACTATAAGGATCATGGAGTTACATAGTACATTTTTTTTCACGTATTAGTCAATAAAACCACACATTTTAACAAATAAATCCAGTGACATATGATTTTTCTGAGTCAGACCATGTTGTCATACAAACGCGTGGCAATTTGTCTATGCATTCTACATTGACGCTTTGGCATGGAAAACTATTTGTAGTGTCCTTAGCAACGGCGCAATGCATTAAACCGCTAACGATATTCACAGGGACATTATTGTTTCTTGGTACGACCGCCAACCGCTCCCTTCATTGACGCCGCGAAGTAGAGTGGTGCTCGTGCATATAATTGATCTTTGAGCGTTATCGATAAAAATGTTTGGATATAGTGTATACACACATTAAAAATAATTACTTTCATACGAAAGTAATTATTTTTCAAGTAAAATTTTACAATTATTTTATATGCACCTAAAGTTTAATTTAATACTTTTTAATTTGGATTAAAAATCGAAAAGGTAAGCCAAAAAATAAACTAATTTAATTAAGTACAATTGTACAAATGTTTTATTTCAGAAATAAAATAATAACACTTATGCTGGCCCCCACACTAGGCATAGCCTGTCCTGTGGTGGATAATAAGGTTTACAAGTAAAAAAAAACAATACTACAATTGAAAATAATAATATACAATTATTTAGAGTAAACAATTGAAAAAGAAACGGTGGTGAATGGAATTTACAGAGGTACAGTTTACAGTGAGTCAAAAAAGAAATATGTTTGTCAAATAAGAAAAAATTGCAATTTTTCAGTTTCCCTAAAAATCCCAGTATTAACGAAAAATGGATAAATGCTACAGGAAGAGGGCCCTAACTGGTTTATGAGCGAGAAAAGTGTTATTTGTTCGGATCATTTTCAAGAAAAATGTTTCCAGTTACAGTTACAGATAGAATATAAATATGTTTAAAATAATAGTATATTGTATACTTAGTCGATCCAAAAGTTCAATCAGAGAGATTTTTATTGATAATTATGATTACTGTTTCCTTATTATTCGTACATATGATATAAAAGCTTATTTAATGGTGCATTATACTTACTATATAACATGCTGGAATTGCTTTCAATTGGTGACGAAATATGCTATAATAAATTGAAACTTTTTTTTTAATGAAGCGCTCGCTTCTAACGACAATCCCAAAGTAAACAATTTAAACAAACATTACATCAAATAATTACTGAAATTTAAACCAATTTGATTAGTTAAGCATAAACAAGCTTTCGCATCATGGTACGTTTTTTTTTTTTTAATTAAAAGCTTTGTATTACATTTTATCAGTAAAAACCTTTGTGAGAGAACTTATGGCTCAACTAATATACCTTACACGTACCTTAAAATTCTTAGCTCGTAAATAATGTCAAAAATTTAAAGGAATATAAATTAAGTCTATGGCAATTATTACTTAAAACAAATATGTCAAAACTCTAAGGTCATTTTCAGAACATGTAAAATATCGATAGCTCTATCGAATTGTCCTCACTCTAGTGCCGCCGCTCTAGGCTCCTACACCGCGCGGTTTGGCCAATCACAGCGCGTGAGTTGGTTGTCTGGCCACGCCTTTAATGATGTGGTGGGGGACAGTTGGAGACAGCGAGACTCGTTGAAATTATGCTTCGTTATAAATCTCCTTACTTCTTATATCTATGGATACGATATATACGACCCTGAAGATCGCTTACGCTGATTAGTACATGCGCAATGAAGTGAATGTCGTGCGTGAGATGCGGGACAACCACCAAGACGAACATAGAGGTCATATCAAAATCAGTTTAATAAAGTCATAACAAATTGTTAAATTTGAATCGATCTCCTGATGTGGAAGAGACACGAAAACCCGTAAATAGTATATAAGTTTTAATTTCAAATCTTTTTTCTATTCAAGTACAAATACATTAAATATCGGGGTCACCACTCTGTCACGCTTTGTATGCTCTATTTTATCAAATAAATAAAAAAGAAGAGTATCATTGCATGTCTTTTTAGTAGTAGATTACATTTAACATGAGAAATATTAAAATATAAAGTGTATCTCATACAAAAAGCTCCACTCCGTCACATTTTTTGGGCACAATAAACAAGACAACGAAAAGAATTTTGACCCACTTACAAGAATTAGCGCCACTAAAGTGGACAACCCTGTTTATAGGTACTCTCAGTACGAGACTATATGTATACATTGGGAATCTATACACGTTGCAGTATCTGGCCAAGTTCAAAGAAAAAAGCTGTACGACACAATAAAGTCAATATTTACGGTACACTACGGACGAGGCTTTTTTCCTCCGTAACTTTATCCTGGCATAGGTAGTCGTTTAAAGATACATTGAACCTTACTGGTGTATTCAGGCTATGACTTGATATAAATTGTTTTAACCCAATTGATGTGGAGACCGACATGCCATATATGTATTAAATGGGATCCCTTTCTTTCCCATATTCTTATTGTTCCGAATTTCGATAGTCAGAAATTGATATCCATATAATTAAAGAACATAAAGATCAATACTCATAATTTTTGCTAAGCATAACGTTTAATAGTTCGAACATTATCATTCTATAATATTAAATACTATAATCGCAAAAGTTATAAAATTGATTAGTATAACATTCTAAGGCCTATGCATTATTATTCAGAAATATTTTAAGGCATACATTTTAACGGACTAATGGTTATTATTCATATAGTTTTAATTACTAAACAAAAAATTATGTTTTAATTAGTAAGCCAAACAAAAAATCATGTTTCCCCAGGTAGGTTCGTTAGGTACCTTGTGTCCCTCAGAGCGAAAATAGGAGTCCCGCGAAGCGGGGCTCCGTCGATTCGTTGGCGGCACGAAATGTATTAATAAGTTACATGAAATATAGGAAACGGAGGTAAAGTCAGTAAGCCAAACAAAAAATCATGTTTCCCCAGGTAGGTTCGTTAGGTACCTTGTGTCCCTCAGAGCGAAAATAATTATACCTTGCGAAAATAGACCTTACGACAATTATTATAAACAAGTTTATTACCTTCTACATTATGTAATGATATAGAATCTGAGCTTTGAATATTATGACCGACAAATATTATGACTAACAATAATGATGACATGCAAAAATCGGATCTACAATTTATGTCGTTTAATTTTATGACTATTAACAATATGACTAATAAAAATTATGGTAGAAAATGTTATGGACTGAGAAAATCGGAACTAAAAATTTATGGGAACCAATAGAGACCCGTATTAAATATTATCTGACATTCACTTGCTCGATGATTTGACATTTAACCTTTCATATGCGTGTAGTGGTCAAACATGGGTTCAAAACGCGGCAAAAACAGTTCTCGTAAAAAAGGCAAAAACATGATTAAAGAAGTTAATAAGTACTTTTCTTTACACAGGCAACTAATACTCGTCGATACAATACAATTCCAAACAAAATTAATTTGCGTTGTTTTATCACAGAGTTCCCATGGCCACCTCCTGTCTTGTACATCAGATCAGCTCCTTATCATCATAATATCGCGTTGTCATCTGATTTGTCATTTCATACGTATGCAAAATTGCAGCTAAATCGGAAATCGGTAAGTCGACTAAAAGCCTCCAAGATTTGGCCAACAGTAACTAACAACCTAATTATAACAGGGCAAGTTCAATAAAAGTTCCTAAAAATTCGGTCAAGATCCTTATTAAATAATTAAATACAACTTTACAGTCTTTATTTAACATCACTCAATAATATTATTTAACGATTCGTTTAAAATTTTAATTGCAAAAATAAAAGCCAGCCAACCATATAAAACCGTGTTACACATGACAGATTTCATAATATTTCCACATTTCGTTTATTTTTAGAGTTTCTGTGGCTCCAAAATATGGAATAATGGATCTATCCAAAGAGCATATAATCACTACGTTTTAGATCTATCCATCAACACAGATGAGAAAACAGTTGTGACCATAAATAAAAGGAGATGACGGAATGGTGTGTCCAGAAATAGTTTTAATTTTAGACGAGTATATACACGAGGTCTTGAGAGAGACAAATGAAATAGAACTACTGGTGATAAATGTAATTTATTTTTCCAAAATTAAGGAATCAGTGGGGCACGCCTTAAGGGCATATTTAGACGTCAAAAGGGGTACGGAAAGCAGCAAATGTAAATTATACCCAAAGAAATTCTTGATTTAACGACATAATAATACAACCGAATCGAGAACTCTTTTGCAATATTGAAGTCGATTAATACCTATATTAAAAGCAGGGAACGATTATTTTGCCAATGTGCTCAACATAAAGGGTTGACAACCCCTGTTTTATCTAACCAAATCTATATTTGGTATATCTAGATATTGAATGACGTGTCTACTCCAATCTCTTGCGGCGTCTCACAAGATTACGCGAATAGAAAGCGGAATAAAAAACCGTTTAGCGAGCCGCGAGGCAATCCCAATGACGGTTTGCAGGGAATTTATGTCTTTTAAAGAAGCTTTATAAATTTAAATCGTAGATAGTACTTTTCACTCTATGATTTAAATCTTAGATATTATTCACATATAGGCTATCGTCACCAGCGGACATCAATGGGAGTTCCAAAAACGTATTTCGTCAAAATAACACTACATTCTCTAATAACAGGCGCGGGATTCTGTGCAGGGTGTCTGACAAAGATGACAACTGGTGATAAAAAAACCAACCGAAACTTAAAACAATGTATGGAAAAAGTCACGTATCTATCACGTGACAGATGCTAGTCACGTGAAGCATCTGTCATCCCTATAAATTTTTTCTATTCGTTCGGCGTTTATCGATGTACGATTGTCATCTTGGCTACGCTCCCAGGTTTATTTATATTCTTCTAGTAAATCAAAACTAAGATGTTAACAGGATAGGGGAATGGTCGTTTTTCCATACAAACGTAATCGACTGTTTTCTCTGTGGTTTTTGACCCTAGAGAGAGCAATGATTTTATCAATGATTTTTATTTTTTGATTTTGGACCCGGGTACGTCCTTAAACTACGTCCAAAAGAGAGGTATGGGCATTGTGAATGTCATCTCGATTTGTGTGGTAGGGCACAGCCAGCGGATGTCATTCCAGATCTAGAGCAGAGCCGAACTGGGGAAGTACCTCCACCTTACAGAAAACAGCAGCCAAATAACACGAGACCCTACTCATAGTGTTGTGTTCCTGCCGGTGAGTAAGGTTGCCAGAGAGCTCAACGACGGGGGGCGGGTTTAGGGTCGGCAACGCGCATGTAACTCCTCTGGAGTTGCAGGCGTACATAGGCTACGGAGACTGCTTACCATCAGACGGGCCGTGTGCTTGTTTGCCACCGACGTAGTATAAAAAAAAATTATTATCAATATCCGTGTTGGAAAGTTTTGCTTTTCTTGATATTTTTAAGGTGCAAAGAAAAACCTTGGTTTCGAATCTTATATCAATTATCCCAAACAAAAAGCAAAACAGTTCGACACAGATAATGTCATTATTTGTTAGCGACGCGACTGAAAACTTAGATGACGCTAAGATTAGTTAAGTTGAAATACGATTAAGGCTGTATTCGAAATAAAGATTTTATCCGTTAGGTAGGGCAAATATATAATTAGATTGTTATTAGACATAAGAATTATGTAATCGTTCGTTATATCAGGTATTATTCGATATTTAAGTCACGCAAACCCTAAATCCCAATTCCTTATTCGAAGAGCGAGATGAACGAAGGAATAAGAAAATAAAGAAAACTTATTCATTGGTTCATAATTATAGCCAATCACATGCAAATAAAGACAAGGAAAGGTAAAAAACAGCGAGACAGAAAATCTCGATCGTGATTGGTCAGTCAATTTCCCGTACAGAATTCGATTACGCTCAATTGTACTATGAGACGCACATATTTAGGTTATTATCGCAGTAATTACTTTAATTAGACAAATGAATGTTACGTATAATCGTAGAGCGTGAATTGCTTAACACCCTAATATAGGTCATATTATCGTAATCCTAGCTATTAGATAATAGCATGCCGTAAACCGTCGAGAAACGGGCTATTGTTCCGAGCGCGGGCGAACAATAGGCTTTGTATTCATGAAGTAAGCGAGTCGGACAGGTGTTATTGTTTTGTTTCACTGACCTAGTAACCGAGTTAGCGTGTTATGCAATATTTAAGTCAATAATTAGATATTTGTGAGAATTATAGTTATGTAAACGATAACGAGATAACACGATTTAACCCGAACAAAGCCGAATCAAGTAACCGACCAATCAGAGGGCTTGATTCAGAACGAATCGAAACGCGTCTTATCTCCTTATCGTAAGGGTGTTCCTTTTCTTCGAAATTCGTATATAAGCGAGGAAGGAACGGAGTGAAATGGTAGTCAGTCGTCGAGTGATCCAGCAACCAGAAACCAAGAAGAAGCCAACCGGAAGAGAACCAGAAGCGGTTCAATCGCGTAGTAGGGATTGTAGGAGTATTTTTATACCTTTGTATCGCGTTTAATAAAAGTGAGTTTGTGCGTAACAGTAGTTTATTTAGCTATCTCCTCGCGTATCGTATTCGCTCCTCTTCACGCGGCGACGTAGAGGGCCGTGGTCACGGTTTTGGCAGTAGGAGTGGTGGCGACAGCCCGGTGCCTTCTCCATTGAGCTATCGTCGGCTGATATAGCGCCGCGGGCTGCTATATTTTCCTGGTCCTTCGAGCACCGGATTAACTGTCAGCCCATCAAGACCGTCGAGATCAGCTTCTACTCTGCGTGAAGAACCCCATCGTGCGACATCGTCAAGATGCCGATAATTCGGACCAAGAAGGCTACGTCGGTACAGAGCGACGAAGACAGGCAGCGTTTCCTAGAAGAAGGCGCGGCGGCGGCCCAACATCGTGAGGTTGCCCGCGAACACGCTGAGAGGACTGAGGACGCCGACGCGGAGCGCCCTCCCCTCCCCCCTGGCGAGTCGGCCGACGCGGCAGCGGTCACCCATCGAGCTGCTAGTGCGGAACCGTTAGGCGCAGCGGCTACATTATCGATCGACGACGTCTACCAGAGGCCACCGAGGTCTCCCTCGCAAGATACGATGTTGCTATGGCGGAGGGACCTGAACCAACGCCTGCGACGTCTTGCGAGACCTACACCGATCCCGTTACGTCATCCGAAGACAGTGGTTAAAGACGTTACCACATCGCAACGACCGAAGGATACTCCAAAGGAGGCGAGCACTCCGCACGTGCACACCCGTGCGCAGTCCGTGTGCTCACAAGCGAGTACCGTCATCGAGGCCAGACTCTCGCAAGCCGAGCTGGAGGCGAGCGAGCGGCTAGCGGAGATACAGAAGAAGGAGCTGCAGTTAGAAGCCGAGTTAGTGAAGAAGAGGTTGGAAGCCCAGAAGCTGCAAATTCGTGCAGAAGCCAGTGAATCCGACGCGGCATCCGATAGGAGCGAAATCGGACCGCAACACCAGCGCATCCTGACATGGATGGACGAATCGCAGGACAAGACGCTAACCGAGCCCGTCAAGTCCAAGAAGAGGTTAGCCAACGAGCCCCCACCGGATTACGAGACTCCAAGGCGCTCCACGCGGGAAGAGAGGCATATTCGACGTCGCTCACCGAGCCGCGAGGACCGTCGGCGATCGTTATCGCCACCGATCGAGCCACGTACGCCGCACACGGAGCGTACACAGCTCACTCAAGAAGGAACCGTAGCGGAGTCTATGTTGCAGTTATTCGAGAAGATGCAAATGGCGGCTCGACCGGCACCGAAGGATATCTTCGAACTACCTCACTTCTACGGAGATGTGAGTGAGTGGCGAAGTTTCTACAACACGTACACCGAGACGTCGAGAAGATACAAGTTTACCGACTACGAGAACGTCGCTAGACTGCGTATGGCATTACGCGGGGACGCGAAGACATGTGTGTCACACGTCCTATCGACCGCAACTCGTCCAGATATGATTATTCGAATACTGAAAAAGCAGTTTGGTCGGAGTGAAGTATTGCTAGACAGAGCAATCGAAGATTTGCGCAAGCTGCCAGCGTTGGGACCTACAGCGAACGATCTCAACAGCTTCGCAATCAAAATTATGAACATAGTGTCCACTATTATGGATATAGATCGGAGACACTACGCCGACAACCCGTTGCTGATTCGCGAAGTAACGGACCGGTTATCGCCCCATATTCGAAGCAGGTGGTGCGACTACGCACGCAATCATCGTGATACCGACGAACCCGAGATCCTGCAACTTGCTGACTTTCTGATGGAGGAAAGTGAACAAGAAATGGCGTTTTGTCATGCCCGCGCAGCCCCGAGGCGTGCGCAGGTACCGTCAGCAGCACCGAACGCGCGCGCGACCGGCACTCGTACGAATACATCCGCGCCGCGTTATCCGATTCCCGCTACCACACCCGGAGGTCGATACGCCACAGCACAGAAGGTGACGTATGCGACGCGTCAAGCCAGTACATCGAAGTCGACGTGCCTGTATTGCGGCGGCAATCATTCAACGCCGGAATGTCGCAAGCTAGCCGCACAAAGCATAGGCGCAAGATGGGAGTGGGCAAAACTCAACCGAATATGCTATAGGTGCATGGACGCGAAGCACCTCAAAATACAGTGCAAGGCGAAAGGGTGCGGTGTGGCAGGCTGTCCGCACGTGCATCATCGTCTGCTCCACGCGGAGACGACGCAGGAGCTCCGTGATAATACCGCGATGGCGATGACTCATGCTACGCAACGAGCGGCCGTAGCGCGAGTTACTACAGCATCGATCGAACCGACGGCGGCACAAGAGCCGCAATCTACGCAAGTTACGCAACGAGAGGACAACGAACCACGAGTCTACGTGTCATCGACCCCGAACTACAACGTGTTGTTGAAAGTGTTGCCTGTAACGGTAACAGGCCCGCAAGGAACAGCGCATATTTTCGCTTTTATCGACGACGGATCGACATTGTCGATGATCGATCAAGACGTTGCTGATGAGATAGGTGCAGTGGGTCAAGACGAGCCGTTATGTATTCGAGGAATAAGGAATCTCAAGCACACGTCGATAACACAGACTGTTAAGGCCACCGTGAGACCGGCGAAAGGAGGTACCGAACACGAGATTACCGTCAAGACCGTAGATGGCCTAGGAATCAGGTCACAGTCGCTCAATAAGGAGCAACTACTCAAATATAAACATCTGGCGGACTTAGGCGACGAATGCTACGTCGGAACAGGCGTACCACAGATGTTAATCGGAGGTGATTATAGTCACTTGATTACACCGACGGAAATCAGGCAGGGCGGCGAGAACGAGCCGTGCGCTATGAAAACACCACTAGGTTGGGCGTTTTTCGGTAGAATGCCACGCATCATTCGTACGAACGAGCAAACCGTGCTACACTGCCGTATGGGGGATGAAGATCTCAACGAGCAAGTGAAGAAACATTGGTCGATCGAGGCGTTAGGCGTAACGCAAAAGGAGAACGTGAGTCCGAGCGATCAACGAGCCATCGATATATTCAATAAAACCGTGAGAAAAGTTGGAAATCGCTACGAGGTTGGCCAGCTATGGGCGTCAGACGACGTGAAGTTACCACCGAGCTACGCTATGGCGCGTTCAAGATTACATAGCTTGGAAGCGAGAATGCGTCGCGACAAGGACTTCGCAGAGGACTACGAAGCCCAGATTCAGAAGTTGCTGAAAAAAGGATATGCCGAGCGTATTATGGAACCACCGCAAACCGACAAGACTTGGTTTTTGCCGCACTTTAGTGTTTTTAATTTAAATAAAGGCAAAGGAAGAGCCGTATTCGATTGTGCCGCGAAAAGTCAAGGAAATAGTCTGAACGACTATATTTTAGCGGGACCAGACCTGCTAAAAAGCCTGCTGGGTATACTACTGAGGTTTCGCGAATGGAGCTTCGCAGTAGTAGCAGATATACAGGAGATGTTTCTGCAAATCCAGATTCGAGCCGAAGACCAGCAGAGCCAGCTATTCTTGTGGCGAGGTACGAGAAGAGACATGGAGCCGCAAGTCTACAAACTAAACAGAGTTTGTTTCGGAAACGTATCGTCACCGTTTCTCGCGCATTCAGTGCGCAATCGTAACGCAACCGACAACGAGGACAAGTATCCAGAGGCGGTCTACGATATACACAATAATCATTACATGGATGATTATGTGGCGTCCTACAAGACTGAAGATGAGCTACTGAGAGTGTCATCACAGGTACGAGACTCTCACGCCGAGGGAAACTTTCACCTACGAGGCTACGCGAGCAACAGCGAGCGACTGTTAGCGAGCATCGAGCCAGAGCTTCACGCACAAGAACCGACGCATCTAGGCGAGAAGCAACAGACCGTTCTAGGAATGACTTGGGATCCTAGCACCGATACTCTAGGATACAATACGAAGATGCTGCGCGTACCGGACGCAGTAAAGAATCACGAGCGATCACCGACGAAACGAGAGTTACTCAGCGCGATAATGTCAATCTACGACCCGATGGGACTTATCGCTCAATTCGTGATAAGCGCGAAGATAATATTTCAGCGAGTTTGGTCAAAAGGAACGGATTGGGACGCACCGCTACCATACCAAGAAGCTGAAGACTTTTTTCAGTGGCTGAATGCACTGAAACATGTAGCTACGCTACGCATACCGCGACAGTACGAGACACCGAGAGCTGCTACGAAATATACTCTGCATATTTTCACCGACGCGTCAACGGAAGCATATTGCGCTGCAGCATATTGGCGCATAGAAAACTCAGAGCAAGAGGTTCGAGTAAGTTTAGCAGCGGGCAAAAGCAGAGTTTGTCCACTGAAGGTGCTATCCGTACCGAAATTGGAGCTAACAGCGGCAGTCATCGGAGTACGGTTAGCAGAAACGATCTGCAACGAGCAACGATACGACATCGACGAAGTGATTTATTGGACGGATTCAAGAGTCCTACTAGGATGGATCAAAGACGACGCACGAAATTATAAGCCATTCGTATCACATCGATTAGCCGAGATCACCGAGAAATCGAATCGTCAAGCATGGAGATATGTACCGACCGATCTTAATCCGGCAGACCGTGCTACACGAGGCAAGCCTACAAGGAGGATCGATATACAGGATGATTGGTACAGAGGGCCGCAGTTTCTCTACCTAGCCGAGGTGGAGTGGCCGAGCCGAGATATCACAGTAAACCGCACCGAAGATCTTCCTGAAAGGAAGCTGAAAGTCAAGTCAGGAATCGTTTTATCGACTACGACATCGAAAATGGAGCCATCAAGCGTATTACCCAATATACGTCGCTTCAGTAATTACGATCGATTGATTAATTCGACAGCCTACGTGCTACTTTTCATCGATAAGCTGAAATCCAAGAATAGGGGACTACAGCTACAAGTGCAACACATTAAGCGAGCAGAGCATATGTGGATACAGAATAGTCAACGGAGAAGCTTTCCAGACGAAATACGAACTCTGCACATCGGACGCGAAATCGACAGGAAATCGAAGCTATATACGCTAGCACCAGAGTTATGCGACGACGGCGTGCTACGTATGAAAACGAGATTGGGCAACGCTCCAGTACTCTACACGTCACTACATCCGATAATACTGGACGGCAGAGACTCATTTACTCGATTGCTGATTCAGAGAGCCCACAGACGATCAGCGCACATACACAACGAAGCCGTGATAAATCAGTTACGTCAAGATTATTGGATTTTGCATCTACGACCGATAGTGAAAGCTGTAGCGAGAGACTGCGCACTTTGCAAGCTACGTCGAGCTTCACCGCGAGCGCAGCCCTTCGGAGACCTACCCCCCGAGCGACTACAGGCTTATCAACGACCGTTTACCTACACCGCGCAAGACTATCTAGGCCCCATGTACGTGACAATAGGCCGGCGAAGAGAAAAACGCTGGGTCTGTTTATACACATGCCTAGTCACCAGAGCCATCCATCTGGAGAGCGTGCATAGTTTGTCGACGGACAGCGCGCTACTCGCCCTACGACGATTCGCTGCGCGACGAGGATGGCCACACACGATGTACAGCGACAACGCGACATGCTTCAAGGCGGCATCAACGGAGCTACGAGAAGCATATAAGCAGTGGCTACCACAGCTACGTGCTTACGGTCTACATCATCGGATGGAATGGAAGTTCATCCCGCCTGGTAATCCCTCTGCAGGCGGAGCTTGGGAACGCATGGTGCGTACCGTGAAGACGGCAATGGCGTACACATTCCATACAAGAGCACCGCGAACAGAAGTCTTCGAAACACTATTAGCAGAGATCGAGAATATCGTTAATAGAAGACCTCTCACACACGTTAACGTCGACCCGCAATCCGAGGAAAGTCTTACACCGGCACACTTTCTACTACTGCACAACGCAAACCTACCTATGATCGGAGTCTACGAAGAAAACGACAAGAAGCAGTGGAAGGTTGCACAGGCGCTCGCAGATCACTTCTGGCGGCGCTGGACGAAAGAGTACTTCCCACTGTTAGCACCACGTAAATCGTCCGACGAGGGAGGACGACAGATCCAGCCGGGAGACGTGGTCATCATCGCTGAACCCAATGGACCTCGCAGTGTATGGCCCAAAGGAGTCGTCGAGGTCGTCTATCCAGGCCCCGATGGACGGGTCCGCTCCGCAGAAGTCAGGACGAGGCACGGGACGCTACGCAGGCCGAGCTGCAGACTGGCGGTCATCGCGTCGCAACCCATGCAACAGGAGTCTTCGACTGCGGGGACAAAATGTTAGCGACGCGACTGAAAACTTAGATGACGCTAAGATTAGTTAAGTTGAAATACGATTAAGGCTGTATTCGAAATAAAGATTTTATCCGTTAGGTAGGGCAAATATATAATTAGATTGTTATTAGACATAAGAATTATGTAATCGTTCGTTATATCAGGTATTATTCGATATTTAAGTCACGCAAACCCTAAATCCCAATTCCTTATTCGAAGAGCGAGATGAACGAAGGAATAAGAAAATAAAGAAAACTTATTCATTGGTTCATAATTATAGCCAATCACATGCAAATAAAGACAAGGAAAGGTAAAAAACAGCGAGACAGAAAATCTCGATCGTGATTGGTCAGTCAATTTCCCGTACAGAATTCGATTACGCTCAATTGTACTATGAGACGCACATATTTAGGTTATTATCGCAGTAATTACTTTAATTAGACAAATGAATGTTACGTATAATCGTAGAGCGTGAATTGCTTAACACCCTAATATAGGTCATATTATCGTAATCCTAGCTATTAGATAATAGCATGCCGTAAACCGTCGAGAAACGGGCTATTGTTCCGAGCGCGGGCGAACAATAGGCTTTGTATTCATGAAGTAAGCGAGTCGGACAGGTGTTATTGTTTTGTTTCACTGACCTAGTAACCGAGTTAGCGTGTTATGCAATATTTAAGTCAATAATTAGATATTTGTGAGAATTATAGTTATGTAAACGATAACGAGATAACACGATTTAACCCGAACAAAGCCGAATCAAGTAACCGACCAATCAGAGGGCTTGATTCAGAACGAATCGAAACGCGTCTTATCTCCTTATCGTAAGGGTGTTCCTTTTCTTCGAAATTCGTATATAAGCGAGGAAGGAACGGAGTGAAATGGTAGTCAGTCGTCGAGTGATCCAGCAACCAGAAACCAAGAAGAAGCCAACCGGAAGAGAACCAGAAGCGGTTCAATCGCGTAGTAGGGATTGTAGGAGTATTTTTATACCTTTGTATCGCGTTTAATAAAAGTGAGTTTGTGCGTAACAGTAGTTTATTTAGCTATCTCCTCGCGTATCGTATTCGCTCCTCTTCACGCGGCGACGTAGAGGGCCGTGGTCACGGTTTTGGCAGTAGGAGTGGTGGCGACAGCCCGGTGCCTTCTCCATTGAGCTATCGTCGGCTGATATAGCGCCGCGGGCTGCTATATTATTATTTAGAAAAAAAAATCGTTAAGGTTGGTCAAGTGTTGGAGGATAAAACAGCCGAGGTCCAAACATCGATTTTTGAGAACTTTACGCAGGATTTTTCGGCTAAGCAGTAGTTGTCCTTTTCGCACTAATTTTAGGGCTACCTCCGTCAGCGCGACAGATATATTTATCTATAATTCTCCATTCCGAGAAGGGGCTCAACTCTATCCTCTTAAATTAAGGATTGACGAGCCCACTTTAATCTCGATTCGACGCAGCATTTACAAGATGAACGATTTGAAGGCGGAATAAAAAACCGTTTAGTGTCGAGGCATCCCGATGACGGCACGCTGGGGACCGGCGGATTTATGTCGTTTAAAGGGGCTGCATTTCAATCGTAGCGAGGTGATAATCTAAGTTAGGGCTACCTGACACTAACGCAGCGGCTTACGTGAGCGAATAACTCGCGAACGCGATGCGGCGCGGCGCGGCGCGACGCGGTGGCCCACGGCATTCGCGTTCGCAACTAGATCGCCCACCTAGGACACTGCCAAAGGTATCAAAGGATTGATTCACCCGCGTCGCGCCGCGCCGCTTCGCATTCGTGAGTTATTCGCTCACGTAAGCCGCTGCGTAATGCCTCACGACTCTCCCGAGCGTCGTCGTCTGGCCACTCACATGCTTTTGGTAGCTGTAGCTACCAGCTGTCACCCTTAATAAAAATATCAATCACGTGACTGGCAAGCCAACTCTATGACTGTTGCTAGAGACAACGTTGACGCAACTGCGCAGAGACGCCATTTTCCATGCTGATTAGACGCCGCCTCAGAAGAGGCTAATGTTTGGCCCTAATGGAATTATGTAGTTTGTGTCATCCACGATGATGTACAGATTTGTCAAATCTAACCTTTAATTACATGACAATACGAGTCAAGCACGCGTCGTCGTGAATAACACGATCAGGCGAACTAAAAGTCAGGTTATAGTTGTTTGTTTCACAAGTAATGTTGTTGTTTATCCCCATTTATACCTGAGTAAGCTGCTGCTTAAGTAACCTACCTGTAAGCTGCTGGCGGCACCCTAGGTTAGGTTTTTTATAATGTGTTTATATATTTTTGTATAGTTTTGTAAGTGTTTTTATATTTTACTTTTATATCCATATTGTAAAAACCTAAACTAAGACCCAAAATAAATAAAGGAATAATAGATGATAATAACAAATTGGAAAACATACAAAGCGATGGTTCCATTAACGCAAGTAAAGGACACCCACATGAACACAATCACACTATCAAGGGCACAGTGGATCCCATTCACATATTACAAAGACTGCCTCGAATAGACACCGCATTCTGAATAATATATACCTACTTATAACGATGGTTCCATTAACACAAGTAAAGTACACCCACATGAACACAATCACACTATCAAAGGCACACTGGATCCCGTTCATATCTCACATAGACTGCCTTAACTAGACTCTGCATTCCAAAGAACATAATTATAATGACACGCGGTCAACACCAATTTGGTTCTCTTATCCGCGAGCAGTACGCACACTGTTCAGTTACACTCTACATCGTAATTCTATACTATAACGACATATACTATTTGAGCGAAAGCATCGTGAGGAAACTGAACTAATTAACTTTAAATTAATAGTTCTTAAGACCTTTTCTAGGTTTGAGGGCTATAATCATAATATACGGTAGTTGATTTTGTAATAAAACTAGTACTTGCACCAAATCTTGAGATTGTGCCGCTGAGTATATCTCAAGCTTCGCTAGGCTAAAAAACTCTAAGAAGACGATTTTCACCCGAAATTATTCTAAGCTTGTCCACATGAGTCAAATGTTAATTATTATGATTTTACCTGATCAATTATGCAGTCATGATATTCATTGATTTTTAAATGGCGCAGACAAACATGAATGCAAATCAATTAATTGGAAGCATAATAATTATATACCTATTTGCCTGGTGAAAACGAGTGAAGGATGACTCACGCTAGAACGGTCCGGGTCTGGGCTGAGGCGCCTGATACTTCATTTTTAGGGTTCCGTACCCAAAGGGTCAAACGGGACCTTATTACTGAGACTTCGCTGTCCGTCCGTCCGTCCGTCCGTCTGTCACCAGGCTGTATCTCATGAACCGTGATAGCTAGACAGTTGAAATTTTCACATATGATGTATTTCTGTTGCCGCTATAACAACAAATACAAATACTATATTTTACTAAAAAACTTGCGAGAATGTTCCTGCATTTTTAACCTATACATGTTTCGTCTAGTCTCCAAGTGATCTCATGATATCTCCGTAAATTCGCGAGACCGGAAAACTCTATAAAAACGCTCAACACATCCATTTCCCCTTAGGGGGATCACCAATCTCCCAGACTATCTATCATGACATTTTGTAAAAAGATTTTCTCCCCCGCAAAATTACTCTCATGAGATCAGCGGGGGATACGGGGAAAATTGATAAGTTTTTTCAAATAACTTTGATAGTTATTGTGTTGGGCCTTTTGTGATGATCGGGAGGTAATTTTAACACATAGTGCTTAGATATTATGTCGTTAGAATTGATCATTTCATGATGTGGCTGAGAAGGTGTGTGTTGTTATCTTTTCTAAAGTATTTTTCTCACTGTACTTATATGAGAATTTCAGTTTTGCCCTATGGTTGACTGGTAGAATGCCTTTAGCCATTAAGTCCGCCATTTGTACTTATTTTTATTGTGCAATAAAGTTTAAATAAATCATTTCATGAAATTATCGCTTGGCTACATCATGAAAAGCTCAAACTTACCCTAATCATGTCATGAAGTGATCACCTCTAAAATAGCATTTCATGAAATGATCAAAATGTATGATCTGGCCAAGACAGATAGACTGGGAGCGGAAGGCAGTACAGCGGCCCAAATGGCGGCGCCTCATTCATGATCGAGTCAGCAAATTTCTTCGAATTTGGACTGCTAAAAGTGGTAATTTTGTATTACGCATATCCTGTACTTCAACTTTAATAAAGAACCCAATATTTTATTCATTATAAAAACACAATATAAATTAAAACTAAAATATTACTAAATTAAATCTAAAATAAAACTAAAATAAATCTAAAAATGGCCCCTGCGGCATAGTACCGAAAAAAACTACATTTTAATAAACTACATTTACTTTAATAAACTACATTAATGTTATTATAAATTTGAAGTAGTGTATAAATGAAAGTTGAAAGAAAGAAAGTGAAGTAGTGTAAGTAAATTGATTTCGTCTAAATCAATTTTCTCTAGAAATTACTTCAAAACAAGTGCCAATTACACAGAACATTGACTTAATTTCAACGTAATTTTGATACTTAAACAATCTACAACATTTGCTGAAACTGTCCTTATACATCATTTTGTAAAATTTACCACATTATTTTTTGATGAATTTTTAAAAACTGTCCCATCTCGTTACATATTACCTGGGACGCACGAAAGCGATTTCATTATTAAAAGGCAAGATGAGAAGATGTGCGAATAGAAACCAATACTTGTTATTTAGATATAACGTAACAAAAGGTGTACAATGTCAACGACTAAATCTATCAATTTTACATTATTGCTCTAAAATCGTTACCGGGCTCTTAAGTAAGCAAGTAATAGTTATTTGTGCAACAAGAGAGGAAAGTTGGTTTTTCTTGCGCGTGTTGATTTTGAGTCCTGAGTAAGCGAAAGATTCTATAATTGAATCACGACCGAAGCGAGTGATTCTAAGTTAGAATCTTGAGCGTCGTGAGGACAAACACGAGATGTAAAATAACTTTGCTCTTGTGTGACACATACAACTTTTCACCTCAGTAGTGAGACATATATAAGGTTAAAAAAATTCAACATCAAGTAAAGTTAACCACATTTATTTACATTCATGAATTAAAGGCATCATCATTATGACGAAAGCTTGTCTTACTCCCTGGAGTGAGGAAAGTCGCACTTTTGTCACTCCCCGGAGTGACGAAATTAGGCTTGTTCGAGCGACCACGAAAGCGACCGTATCCCTATGAGTAATTGAAAACTATACATCAAGTAATTATCTTTATGGAAATATATGAATAAATAGAAAAATATAATATGACCGCACCAGCCACCTACCCGCCACGCCAGTTGTTCATTCGTCCGAGAGCCAGAGTTCAGGATTTATTCATCTTCAGTTCAGGATCTAACCATCGATTTCTGACTCGATTAAAAACTGTCTTCTAGAAATCAGGGAAGATATAAATAAATAAATAAATATTATAGGACATTATTACACAAATTGACTAAGTTCCACAGTAAGCTCAATAAGGCTTGTGTTGAGGGTACTTAGACAACGATATATATAATATATAAATATTTATAAATACTTAAATACATAGAAAACACCCATGACTCAGGAACAAATATCCATGTTCATCACACGAATAAATGCCCTTACCAGGATTTGAACCCGGGACCATCTGCTTCATAGGCAGGGTTCACTACCCACTAGGCCAGACCGGTCGTCAAAACAAAAATTTAATAAAATTATATAAAAAATTATAAAATAATATAATTATAATTATTTTTTTATTATATAAAAGAACAAAGATTTTAGCGAATTCGGATCAGCCTACTCCTTTTCAAAGCTAATTAAAAATACCACGCTATCTTTACGAAGTTTATAACCAATATTATCATTTAATAGAATATAATATAAATAATTTATTCGTAAGCACAAACACAAAATAGAAAATCATACAAAACAGAGAAACATAAAATGAGAAAGTGCCACGAAATAGTCTCATCTCAGCATGTTGCTGGCGACTTCCAGCGCTGATCTTGTAACAATCACGGCAGGTAAGAAAAGTAACAACAAAATTAATGTAAAACATCCAAAAAGTAATAAGTTACGACGCTAAATAAAGTTATTCGTAAGCTGTTAAATATAATTACAATTTACAACACACGTTGAAGGCTGAACACATCGGTCCCGTGTCCATTTTAATCAGTACCGCAATTTAATTAGCCAAAATTCTATTTCCCACGGGAAATTTTATTCAAAAACAACCCTTTTCGTTAAAACAGTCGAAAAGGAACCGTAGTATCTAAACTGCAAACTCGAGATATGTTTTTCTAAAGTTGTTAGTATCAGAATAAAATGTGAAAGAGAAATAAGGAACTTAATATTATTAATAAGTTTTTGGCTAAAAATTCATTTTTGGTTTAAGCTTTTATCGCTAACTGTAAGTACATTTCTTACCACAGGCAACAAATACCCATCGAGATAATTCTAAAAACCTCAAACACAATTAGGTGGCGTTGGTTTATGACGGAGTTCCTATGGCCACCTTCTGTCTCCATTGATGTCCACATCAGATTACCTCGATGGACGTACATATTTGTGCAAATTTTCAGCTCAATCGGAAATCGGGAAGTGGGTCAAATTGAACATGCAAGACTTGACCCACGCATACATACTAACAGGGCAAGTTCAATAAAAGCTTATAAAAATAAGTAGAAGAATTAGTTCGGTCCAAATTGTGGCAGATTTAGTTGCGAAATGGCATTCAATGGGCTCTGTTTTATATGCGCAGGCAATTTAATAATTACCGAAATAATATGGCCGACGAATAATTTAACGTCTTCTTGCTTTTAAAATGTAACCCTTCCATAGTGCACCTCTACGGAATTCGATTCGTAGCAAATAGCCCGTCCAAGGACCTCCCCACACAAGCGTCTTTTTAGCGTCGTCGTCTAGTCAGCGCTATGAAAAATGGCGTCGCTGCGCAGTTGCGTCAACGTTGCGTCGAACAGCTGGCCGCGTAGCCAACGTTACAATCGTTAACGCTCCGTAGCGTATCGTAGTCATCTCTCTATATCACTCTTCTTTATTAGTGCGACTGTGACAGTTGCCTTTCGTTCGCCACGGAGCGTGAACGATAGGCACGTTGGCTATGCGGGTTGAGCTGCTATAGAGTTGACTAGACGCCAACGCTCGGGAGACGCTAGTGCCGCTAGTGGGGTGTGGCTCTAAAAGCGCCTGACACGATGCCTAGATGGGCCTATTTTTAAGCTTTTTTATTTTTAACAGAATGTAAAGCATTATCTTAAATTACCTATTGTCCGGTGCGCGGTGATTGGTTGCGTGTCTAGTGTAATAAGTATACCTACTTACTACTACTGTGGAAAAACAATTCCTCTATTGGATTATGATTTGGGTTCCGACAAAGCCCGTTAGTTACGATTGTGGTCAGAGTTGCGACTATACATAGGTCCGATTTATGATATTTACAAAGTTATTATAAGCATTTGGGACTTTGTGCGTAATTTATACTTTGTAGTTGTTTCCAACTGTGCTATTGAGAAATATAATGGTTGCTCGCGGCCTAGCATTTAACTGTAAACTATAGTAAAAGAAAATTGGATCCAGTTTGCTTAAATTTTGTTCCATTTTCTGGTAGCGCAGACAAACGAAAAGGAATTGTGGAGATAGACAGGTAGACATATTGCAATGTTTAACATGTTATAAGAATGAAAATATGTAGGTAAACATAACATCGAAACCATCTTCATCATCTTTCTTGGCCGACCGGCTTGAACTGACTTTACTTGGTTGTATTTTTTTATCATCGTTTTATTTGTGTAATTCAACATTTAGAGACTGTATACATCTTTTATAAATAAAAAATATTATTTCATATTTGTAATTTATTTTGTTATTTTTATTGTTTGTAAAAGTTTTGACATTTAAAAGTGCCCCTGTGGCCTATTTCCTGAATAAATGTTTGATATTTGATACTTAGTGTTTCATAATGTTATCCCCTCGTTTGGCAATATTGAAAACTGGCCGCCTCGAGACTGCGCGCTGCACGGCGCGAAAATTTTATATTTTGCTTTGTCGCCCAAGGGTTAACTTAGAAAAAAAGCTCTTTTTGTATTAGGTGTTTCGTCTAGTGTTCGCGCCCTTTTTTTTCATTCATTATCATTCATATTCATCCATCTCGCTCGCTTTTCTTTCATACTATCTACTCTATTCAACCTCATTTTTATTCTCATATCACCCGCCTTTTTGCCGACCTACTTAAACGCAAAATAAAGAAGCTAAAAATTTAAATACATGTCAATTGTTGGACAACGTCAATGAAGTGAAAAATCAATATACTTTTTTCCTGATAATATGAATAAAATAATACGATGAAATAATTATTATAAACGAGAGTGATAAACGTGAGTGTGAAGGAGTAAGGAGAGAGAAGAACGAACCAAAAATTTAATACGGCGGCCGCCGTTAACAAATCGGAATCTATACCCAGGTACGGTCGGCCTCATAATTAACATCTTTTTAATTTTATTCTCATTTTTAGTTTTCTCATAGCCATAGTCCCTCTGTATTTCTTGGACTGCGCTTTTCCTCTGGTCCTTCGGCATTCCTCGCGTTAACATTTCTGGTCTTCGAACCGGATTCTCTTTTCTTTTCCTTCTCTCCTCATACATTCATTGCTAATCGTTCTCCTCCCGCACCGCACCGCCCTTATAAATATTACCTAAATTATTCTATATTAATCGCTCCCGCAGTTTAGGTATTTATTTATATGAGTATTACTATTCGCCGCGCCGCCCTTATAAATTAATTACCTAAATATAATTTCTTAATCGCACCCGCAATTTAGGTATACGTTTATAAGAGTTAATCCTTATTCATAGGAACATAAATTGTTTTACCGCATAAATAAAATTAAACTACTTAACCGGTCTCCTGCATTATGGCGAAAGATACAAGAAATATCGAAAGCGTCGACAGCGCGTATTATGAAGACGAGCTGTCGATGCTTGAAGCAAAACGCAATATCTTCTTTGAACTCGTCCAGGGTATTTACAAAAAATCGCTAGTTGTCGATACCGATTTAGCCAGTCGCGAGAGTTTCCTTGATGCTGCTGACACTATCGACGAACTCCGATCAGAGTTCAAAGAGGTGGTTAATGAGTATAATCGTACGTTGCTAAGAGCTAGGGCGGCTGCTGTCCCTAATTATCAGCCGATTATAGCCTTCGAAGATTTGTACTGCCGCATCAGGAGAGTGGTTAAGCGGCTGCAACCAGCCGCACCGCCGGCCTCTTCGCTGCCTTCTATAGTGGAGAGAGCCAGACCTTCTTTGCCAACGATGGAACTGGTAGCGTTCGATGGAGATATACGTAACTGGCCGCTTTTCTACGCTAGTTTTAAATCCAGAGTGCACGAAAATCTGTCGCTTACTGATGAAGAGAAGCTCTTCTATCTTATTGGGAAATTGTCATCAAAAGCTCAAGCCGTCATCGCGGGTATAACTCCGAGCGCTGAAAACTATCAGCTTATCATCGATAGTCTAATTGACAGATTTCAAGACAAGCGCACTCTTGCCTCGACCTACATGGATCAAATGCTCAATTTAAAGATTAATGGTCCCGCTTCCTCGTCTAATTTTCAAACATTCATCGATAAGTTTGTCACAGCTGCGAATGCGCTTAAGTCGCTTAAGCTCGATGATTTATCCGATTTCATGCTCCTTCATATGGCATTAAAGAAGCTAGACCAGGACACTCTTCGAGCATTTGAAATGTTACACCGAGATACGAAATTGCCTACCTTCTGCAATTTGACAGATTTTGTGAAGAGTCAGTTTAGGATTTATCAAAATGTGCAACCAAGCACCGTCGTCGTCTCCGCCGCAGCAAATCCATCGCGCGAAAAAGGTGTTAAGTCGTCTCAACCGCGTAGTGCCGCACCAAAACTACAAAGTTATGTTGCTTGCGCGAGCACTACTAAATGTATTTGTGACAATATTGTTCATGAACATTTATTTAAATGTCCGTCCCTCAACAGTTTAACGCCTTCTGAACGCTTCAAACGCGCTAAAGAACTTAAGGCATGTGTTAACTGCCTAAGTATCAAACACCGCACCCGCGAGTGCAATTCCGAGGTGAAATGTCGAGTTTGTCATCAAAAGCATCATACTCTGTTGCATTTTGACAAAGACAAGGATGAAAGAGCTACGACGTCTGATGTGTCAAGTGCATCTGCGAGCGCCGTAGCTAAGTCGTCTTCACCGCCGCCGGAAAGCACATCTTGTAACACGTCTATCGTGACTCAAGCATTAGCGGCCTCTAACAATAAGATGTCAAAACAAAACTCAACATCGTGTGATACGGTTTTGCTGTCCACCGCAAAGGTTATCGTCCGCGATAATAAGGGTGGCACGCAAGTCGTCAAATGTTTACTTGACACCGCGTCACAAAGTAACTTCATTACTGAGGAGTGTTGTAAGCGCTTAGGTTTGAATTTTGATAAAAAGCCAAGCGCTGTATTTGGCATTGGAAAAACTAAAAAAATTGTTAAGGGTAACGCAGATATTAAAATATTTTCGCGATTCGACGAAAACGTCAACTTTGACGTTTCGAGTTTTGTGGTCGATCGCATCACCGACGATCTGCCATCAGTGCCGGTGGACATGTCAACCCTCACACATGTTCATGGCCTCCCTTTGGCTGACGACACGTTGGATACGCCCGTCGCAATTGATGTACTGGTGGGTGCAACTATATTTCCACATTTGTTACTGCCGCACATTGTTAAAAGCGATGTGGACTATCTGCCACCGGCTATTCAGACAGTATTGGGGTATATTTTAATGGGTTCGGTCCCTGCTTTACAGTCACCGCGTAAATATACTTCGGCATGTTGTACTTCTGTTCAAGACTCCACAGACAACCTTCTCAAAAGGTTTTGGGAACTTGAGGAAATATCCGCTCCGCCCGCTCAAAGTCAAGATGACCTTGAATGCGAGGATTATTTTCGCGCCACCACTACGCGCGACGCTAGTGGTAGATATACTGTCGCATTGCCTTTCCGAGATGACGTGTTCAAGCTCGGAGAGTCGCATTCTGCTGCTAAGAGGCGCTTTCTTTGCCTTGAAAGAAAGCTAGAGTCATCGAGTGTGTTACGTGCCGCCTATGACGATATCATTCGTGAATACGTCAGTAAGGGTTACATATCGGAGGTAACTATCTCCATGAAGGCCTCTCCAGCTGTCGCATACATAATTCCTCACCATGCTGTCATACGCGAGGACAAATCAACGACCAAAGTGCGCATGGTCCTGGATTCGAGTAGCAAGACAAGCACAGGTCTGTCGCTGAATGACGTTTTGCACTCAGGGCCCAATCTTCAAGGGGATTTGTTTTCAATCCTTCTGAACTTTCGCTTATTCAAAATAGCGCTTTCGGCCGATTGTCGCCAAATGTTTTTACAGATTGGTGTTCGCGAAGCGGAACGCAAGTTTCAACGAATCTTATATAGATTCCGCCCGGCAGATCCCATTACCACATACGAATTTAATCGCGTGTGTTTTGGTATGAAGTCGAGTCCCTATCACGCGCTCCGCGTCGTCCGTCAGCTAATTGCAGACGATGGGCATAAGTACCCAACGGCAGCGGCGATCGCGTCCTCTTGTACATACATGGTTGACGTATGCTTTAGCATTATGTCAGATGACTCGCAGCAGCAGGATGAGTCTGTTGCTATCGCCGCGGCTAAGGAGCTGATTGATTTATTCAAATGCGGTCAATTTGATCTTGTGAAATGGACCTGCAATTCAGACGCTGTGCTACGCGAAATACCTGCTTCGCATCGGGCTTCCGTAGACATTGAAATCGACCCAGGGGTCTCCCAAAAGGTCCTTGGCTTATGTTGGAATAAATCTGGTGATTACTTTCATTTCAAGGTGACAGAGCCAGACTCAACGTGCACTAAAAGGACGATCTTGTCCGCAGTGGCACGTCTATGGGATAACGTGGGCTTAGTAGCTCCAGTTGTCTTATACGCAAAACTCCTCATCCAGGAGCTTTGGTTGATCAAATGCGACTGGGATGAGACTCCCCCACCCCATATTGTGGATTTATGGGAACGATTCTGTTCGGAGTTGCCAAAGCTCAATGGAATCCAAATACCGCGCCATCTTGGAGTAGCACAGGGTTGTACTATAAACCTTTTAGGCTTCGGTGATGCATCCGAGCGTGCATATGGAGGCGTCGTATACCTTCAGGTTCTAAAGGGAGACGAAGTGGCAGTTCGGCTGGTGTGTTCCAAGTCGAAGGTCTGTCCCCTTAAAACAGTCTCCGTCGCGAGATTGGAACTGTGTGCTGCGGTCCTCCTGGCAAAGCTCATGCGGAAGGTGCAAGATAACTTCGAACCTCGTTATAACATTAACGAGGTCTACGCGTTTACAGACTCGAAAGTTGCTCTCTGCTGGATTCAGTCATCCCCCCACCGCTGGCAAACGTTTGTTGCCAACCGGGTAGTTAAGATTGTCGAAGCTATTCCGGCCAACTGCTTCCATCATGTGGCGGGCTTAGAAAATCCCGCGGATAGCTTGTCCCGTGGCCTGACGCCTTCTAAGCTCGTGGACCATCCTTTGTGGTTCACGGGACCGGCTTGGGCTTCCAAGCATCCATCGGAATGGCCTTTAAGGAAGCTCGATCGAGAGTCCATCGGTGAAGTGCCGGAGCTTAAGCCTCTTGCACACGCTGCAACTACGGATGTGTCAGAGTCACCACTTTATTCACTCGCTCAGCGAATATCGTCGTGGTCTCGATTATTGCGCATCGTTGTATACGTGTACCGCATTCTTAAACCGAAACCGCGCTTCTCAGCACTTTCCCGAAATGACCTAGAGTTCGCTGAGGGTAAAATTATTTCATCGTTGCAAAGTGAACACTTTAGCGACGACATTGATAAAATAAAGAGCAAAAGGTATTGCTCACCTGCCTTGCAAAAGCTTAAACCATTCTTAGATAAAGACGGGCTGATTCGTGTTGGAGGCAGGCTGTCAAATGCTGACATGAAATATTCGCAGAAACACCCAATTGTGCTTCCACGACGTGATCATGTAGTCAATATGATCGTCGACTATTTCCACAGAAAGCATTTGCACGCTGGTCCTGAGTCATTAATGACTATACTTAGGCTTCAGTATTGGATACTGTCGGCTCGTCGTGTCATTCGCGACCGCGTTGCCAAATGCAACACGTGTTTCAGAGCGAATCCACAATCATCTCTCCCGCTCATGGCAGACCTACCGAGCTGTCGCGTGAATCAAGTGAATAAACCGTTTACATATACGGGGTGTGATTATGCAGGTCCCTTGCAGTACACTCCTACTCGAGGCAGAGGAGTCAAGAGTCGCAAGGCTTGGTTATGCATTTTCACTTGCCTCACGACGCGCTGCCTTCATATCGAGATAGCGACGGAATTGAGTACCGCCAATTTTTTGGCTGCTTTAAAGCGCTTCTTGGCGCGGCGTGGCCCCGTACAATGCATATATTCGGACAATGGGACTAATTTTACCGGTGCCAACTCTTACATGCGTGACCTCTACAAGTTTTTAGACGGTCATCGTCCACATTTGGAGATGGAGCTCGCGGAGAACCGCATTGATTGGAAGTTCATTCCTCCCGCTTCTCCACACTTCGGAGGCGCATGGGAAAGCATGGTGAAAATAGTAAAAAATCACCTTTTCAAGATAATCGGTACGCAAATACTGTCATATGAGGAGCTTCTGACTACGCTTGCGCAGATAGAGGCCCTTGTAAATTCGCGACCACTGACAGCTCTGAGTAGTGATCCCGCTGAGCCTTCAGCTCTCACCCCGGCTCATTTCCTCAACACTGCTCCGCTGTTGTCCTTACCTGCTCCATTGGTCGAGTTAGGTAATTTGCGTGACCGACATGCACTTCTGGATAAGATAGTGCAGTCCTTCTGGCAACGTTGGCGTGCAGAATATCTGCATCAGTTGCAGTCTCGAGCTAAATGGACCACGCCATCAGTTCCTATCGTAACTGGTACAGTGGTTGTCATAAAAGTAGATAATGCGCCGCCATTTTCATGGCCTTTAGGCGTCGTAGAGGCAGTACATCCTTCGAACAGGGTTGCCAACTCCAATTTTTTTTTACCCCTAGAGCTCAACTTAAAAGCCCCTAAAACTGTACTATTGTTTTGGAAAACCCACTAAATAAAAAATAAAAGAAATTATACGTTTAATTAATTCTTTATTTGTCAACCGGTTCGACACTTTTATGATCATAAATATGAACGGTAAATAGTTTTAACATTTTATTAGTTGGAGTTAATGTCACGCAAGATCCTAATCGCTGTAGTGTGAAGCGGACCATCATCACACTTTGCAGCATTTCAATGGATAATCTATTCCGCAGCTTATTTTTTACTATATTATATATCTGTGGCCCTAGTGAAAAAGGGTACAAGTCTCTGGCAGCGCAGGTGTAAAGGGGTGTAAGTTCCACGTAACACTTATGCCCTTATACACCTAAACTACCAGAGACTTGTACCCTTTTTCACTAGGGCCACAACGGTTATAGACAACGCGCGTTATACCCTTGCATTTGAAATGGGAACTGTTATAAACGCCAACCCGCATTTTGCGATATTTTCGAAACGTTTGCAGCCAGCAGCATCGCAATCGTCGTAGGTATACTTCAGAGTAAAAATCCGCTGATGTTGAAGTGTTTGACCACATTTTATTACTCAATTGGTCCCACTCAGATTCGATATCATTTTTGTTTCCGTAAATATGAGGTCGCTGAATGTGATTTAAAACTGGTTTTATGTCAGGTTTTACTTGAGACGTAACAACTTTTGGGTCTAAATTAGCAATTACTTTCAGGATTGATAAATTATCCGGCAGCCGTTTTTGTATCTGTTCTGCAAGGCAACATAAAAAGTTCTTGCATCTTTCGCTTACATCCAATAACGTGTGCGCACCCGTCGCCATCCATCCATAAAGTTTGCCATCAAATCCAAGAATCAACAGCCACGACGCCACAGACCCAAAATAGAGCGCTAGAAGCTTATTTACACGATACTATTGGTGGGGCCCAACACCTAGATCAAACTTATAGCCATAACAGACTACCGCACGTATGGAAGTACCCTGCCTCTCCCTGCTCCACCGTACTTGCTTTTTATTATTAACATTACGGACTTTCTATTTCTATACGTCTTCCGTATGAAATGACATGTGCAAACGAGACAGCTGTATGAATGTGTATAGCGACGTTCCGTTCACACAGGTCATTTCGTAAGGAAATCGGGTAAAAATTCCGTATGTATGTGGCCGGCCTAACACTGCACGACCCGACAAAGGGGCCCGACCATAAATGATGGTCTAAACCGCCTTTACAGCGACGAAATATCATACAACCACGTTACAAATCACTGTGTAGCTTAGATCGGAACGTTCAGCCGTGTATGTCCTTCTCAATCGCACTTGCGAATTCAAGCAACACAGAGTGGGATACACTATGGTATCGAGAACGTTTCATTTCCAGTATAGTATGTAGCTTCTCACATCGTGAACACTTTTAGAAAAATCCCTAAAAAAACCACTAAAAATACTTAGCCCCTAAAAAAACCACTGGCTGCTTTTTTTCCCCCTAAATTTAGTGGTAAAACCACTAAGTTGGCAACCCTGCCTTCGAAGGACGGCTCAACCCGCGTTGTCACTGTCAGGACAAATAAAGGAAGTTTCGTCCGTCCTGTCGTGCGATTATGCCCTCTGCCTAACCAATAATTAATAGGAGTATACTTCGTTAGAATAATACTTTTTCTTTAGTTCATTATTTCGCTATATTATTGTGAATGTTCGTTTAATTTGATGAGAAGGGTTATTATTTATTATATTTAGTTTTTCTTTCCTTTAAAGGAACCCTTTAAGGTCGGGGGGAAATGTTCGCGCCCTTTTTTTTCATTCATTATCATTCATATTCATCCATCTCGCTCGCTTTTCTTTCATACTATCTACTCTATTCAACCTCATTTTTATTCTCATATCACCCGCCTTTTTGCCGACCTACTTAAACGCAAAATAAAGAAGCTAAAAATTTAAATACATGTCAATTGTTGGACAACGTCAATGAAGTGAAAAATCAATATACTTTTTTCCTGATAATATGAATAAAATAATACGATGAAATAATTATTATAAACGAGAGTGATAAACGTGAGTGTGAAGGAGTAAGGAGAGAGAAGAACGAACCAAAAATTTAATACGGCGGCCGCCGTTAACAAATCGGAATCTATACCCAGGTACGGTCGGCCTCATAATTAACATCTTTTTAATTTTATTCTCATTTTTACTTTTCTCATAGCCATAGTCCCTCTGTATTTCTTGGACTGCGCTTTTCCTCTGGTCCTTCGGCATTCCTCGCGTTAACATCTAGCATATACTAGTTTTCACTGAAATAAATTATTTAACAATTATTGTAATCTAGTTTTCACCAAGGCACTTTGTTAAACTATTAGTTTTGACTGAAGAACCCCAGTTAAAACTAGGAGTCTCTATTGTTTCCCATAAAGCGTACGAGTAACTTCCTGAAAAGTTACGCGCCATAAAACAAACCTAACCTAACCTAACCTATCTATAGGATAACCTGAGGAAATTCCTGAAAAAATAACGGTTTCAGAGTTATGACTAATATAATGATAATATGACTATCATTACATTATGACTTTCAATAATTATGCCAAACAAAAAATCCGTAAAATTAGTTATCACCGAGGCCTTACAGAAAACTAGTTTTATTCAGTGTTACTAGTAAAAACGCATTTTCACTGAGGCGTTACGGAAAACTAGTATTAACTACGGAAAACGCGTTTTCACTAAACGGGTTTTTACGGTAACATACATATTTCTATTTTTATAACCTGCCCTACAAAAGTTGCGTTTAACCTTGATTTCCTCAGAGTAGGTATATCGGTCACAATCAGAGTTATATAATAACAAACTTTCGCTCCTTATTGAACCAGTCACAGAAAATGGCGTGAAATATTGTGTTTCCAATAATGGTGTGAGAGAAAATCTTTCCCTTGTGACTTTCCATTTTAATTTGACCCATGCTCACTAAGAGTTAAAGCCACTAGAGGGTTCAAATAAACCTGGTATTAGAAATAAATGCAACTGGATACTGATTCAGAAGTCAAGTGTAACAATGCTGTGCTTTGTTTCGCTTCCGAGAACGATTTGTGTGCTTTTCAGTTCCATTGTTTTCAGAATTCATGGCTAAAATGCACTTTGTGTGAAATAGGAGGGAAATTTGGCTTGCTATAATTTAAGTCAAAACCAAATGAAATATCAATAAGCACATTAATCCATATATGATTAGTTTGAGGACTACAGCCCAAACTCTGTTAACATGATAAGACGAAGACTAGACGGCAATCCGGAATCCAGAAATCTATAGATTATCTATCTTCTTATCTATCAATAAATATTACAATATTTGATAAATATCAGTATAATTTTTTTTTTTTAAATCAATGTTAAAGGTAATATGGTTGAATTTCTTGTGTTTTGAAATCAAACGAAACAAAAGAAACGCAACTCTGTTCCAATTGAAAATGGTTTAAATTACATTAAAGTAATTAGTACGTAATACGATATGGTTTCGCCCACGGCTAGAGTAGTTCACGCTACGCCACGGGATGCTACGAAAAGTCGCGATATTTCAATACATTTATTTGATTTTCGAGTGGCGTTTTGTAGGTATATAATATCTTAATATCTATCTTGGTAAGTCCTCCTGGAGTGGGACTTTATGATGATAATCTCGGAATACATAACCTCGGAATTGTTCTATAGATCTAATATTTGCTTATACCTTGTTTAAATCGCTACGTTTAAGTAAATACGTCTAACGGCTAGTTCAACTAAAGTTAAACAAGTCCATTTTGTACTTTGTACTAAACAAACAGCTACACTCAAATGGGAGAGATTATCAAAGCGCTTTAATCTAAGCTCGATATGTTTGAAAATGTTCTCCATTTTATTTAACAAACGACTATTGCATATGTAATGATCTCGTAAAATATTATCCGTACTTAATAATAGCATTTTATCTGAATTTGAAATCTTATCTCTATATTTTTAAGTGTGCATTGGGGTAACTTAAAAATCGGGGTTATTTTGAAAATAATAAATAACTACTATACTACTTTCGGCTATAGCAACAGTAAGCGAGATGCCTTGGTAACTTTTGCAGTAGCGTAAGTGTCTCTAGAGTATGAAGTGCTTTTGGTTTCACACATTCACTGCAAGCGACCCGCTAGACGGGTAATATGTGGATTTTCATCAGAGAAGGTTCCTTATGCACATGACATGACGATGGGAAGGTTACATATGTTCGTAGGCGCGTTTCGCTACAAACGGGAAAACCGTGTTATCGGTTACGCTCGTAGCGTGTAGTTCGCGCTGGCAGTGAATGTGTTAATATATATTAATGATTTTCAAATTTACCCCGTTTTTAAGGTTACCCCAATTTATTTTCGATTGCAGTCAGAACTACATTTTCTCACGCGTTCCAAATTTGACCATAAATACGAGGTAAAAGGCTCAATTTAAAATTACAGGAATAGTGATGTCAACATCTAGTGATACTTTCGATGGACACTTCAAATTGAATCGTTTTCTCTTAGCATTATGGTCCAATTTTGTAAGTTGTAGAACATGCAGTTGCTGCTGTATCAAAAACGGAATGTCACTCTTATTCACACATTTTTACCATGTAGGTAATTTTTCGTTATATTAGTTTAGATAATTAGTAGGTAATTGTAGGTCGTGAGTTGCTCAATTATTTTAATTGATTTCTGTATTGAAGTATGCAATAAAGAATATTTGTAGCTATTATACTTAATTAGGTAGGTATATTTTACGTTAGATTAAATGCTCATATTTTTAACTTTAATTAGTTTTTGGACGTATCTATATGTAGGAGATCATATTTGGTTATGGAATCCAAAAAATAACAAAACGCTAGCGCATCCAGCAACTTAAGGCCAAACTTAGTCCACATATACATTACCTACCCAAATAATTTGAGTTTGTAATTTTGTCGAGAGAAATATATTCTCTCTACGAAATTAATTTAACTTAGTTCTCAATTATGAAAAGCTCCACTCGTCTATCTGAAGTACAGTCAGCAGTAAATCCTTCAGAACAGATTAGATCTGCGGTCTCTTCAGACGCGAGCCGAATTCCTAATGGAACCCGTTTTTGGAAGTCGGTTACTGTGACACGAGCAATTGTACTACGAGTGGCGAATGAATGAAGGAATGATGGATGTTTCGTTCGTATGGTAATTTCGAGAACATATCTCTAAAATGTATATGAAACACAATTATGGGTTTGCCTTGTAATGTCAGTCATGAGTCATCTTTATATTAAATTAATAGTACATACATTTTTACAGAGGCTAGGAAATGGCAATATGTAGATGATCAATTTTGTTACTGACAATTGACAAACTATTGATTGATTGATTTATTGGTAAAATCGTTGTTTTACAAGTCAGGATTACATTAAATATTTATGTAATAAGATTAAAATAATTTATAATATTTACAAATTATAACATTTACAACTAAATCTTAGATGTATAATTAATCAAGCATTAAAGATAACACTATTTTTTACGCGTTAGTTATGAACTCCACGAAGAAACTCGTTAACGCTGTAGCATGCCTGTGCGATTAGCAGCGCTTTAAGTTTCTTGGTAAACACAGAATCACTTTCCGCTGACTTTATGGCAGGCGGAACCAAGTTATGACGATTTTTAAGTTGGTTATTCTCATTTAAATATTGTATTTTATTTGAAATGTTATACGAAATAATAATTCATAACAATTGTAACAGCGCTGAACAGCTAACGATTAAATGAAAAAAATGAAGACTTCGTAAATATCTTCTTTACTTAATTGAAAATCGATAGTCAAACGTTCGGCAGTTATTAGCGACGTATACCTAATACCTACTCGTATTTATGTATTCATAAAATATGAGGCTTTATGACCAAATATACGAGTATTAAGTAAGTACTTATTAATTTTCTGTAGATAACAATGCTAAAACAAAGTGTATAAAGTCGGACCAAGTTAGCTGCACGGACTTTCCAGTGACAGAATGTCACCATATATATATAATTTTTCGCGTCAAAGTCACGAAGATTTGGACATAGATGCCTGCCAAGCATTTGGCTTTTTAATTTTTAAATAACGGTCGCTTTTCTCCCATTACGAGTATTGAGGATTAGCGTATTGATGAATCACTGCCTTTTTAAGCCCGGGAGTATTTGGTGTTACTAGCAATATTGAGCAAGTTTTATGCCCTATTCATTACGTTATGGGCACGCAACACATCTGGTGTGTATTAGCCTCCTGGTGCGAAGGCCGAAACTAACCATTTATCTAACAATCTCGTTAGGGTTCCACTGCCAAAATCGTGGCAGGACTCTGACCAACCTGATACTATTTTGACTTACAAATACTGTTAATTCTCGTTTCATTGGTATGGCCGGGTTATATCAAATCTATACCTACTGTGCCCTACCTTTAAAAGCTGAATAGTAACAAATATGTTAGTCCTGTGATTTTTTCAAAGATGTAAGGTGCATTGGGGTGACTTAGCGGGGTTATTTTGAACATGGCAAATATCTATAAAACCAGAAGCACTTCACACTTTAGCAACACTTTCGCTACTGCAGCACTTACCAAGGAATCTACTCACATCACAGGCCTCTCTTCATGTACGCCACTTATTCCGGTCCTGGGCTAGTCTTATCCACAAGTGTCCCGCGATTTTTCGAATGTCACCCACTCAACGAGCCAACGGATGCCAGGCGTTTCTTTCTTCCGAAAGGGGCCGCCAATCCGTCAACATGATCCACCTGCCATCACTCTGCCTGGCAACATGTCCCGCCAAATTCCATTTTAGCTTGATAATGACTTCACCCACGTCTCGCATCTTAGTACGGGGTCGGATCTCGACATTCCTCACTCGTCATCTTGCTCACTGTTGCTATACTATAAAATTATAAATTTGGGTATTTGCCATTTTCGCTTTTGAAGTTACAATACACCTTACAATGGGATATTAAAAAGAACTTTGATACCTAAAAAATATTATAAAATAAGAAGTAATCATCAAACATACGGCGAGCTGTAAAATTGCATGGACAAATTATGAATGAATAACATCACAAAAAAAATATTCACACTTCTATAGAATCTCGGTGCGTTCGTCCGGCTTGCGCTTAACTAAATTTCAAGGGAAGCTCGTAACTCTCACAACAGCAGGTCAGCTCAAGGCGGACGCGCAATGGTCTGCTAATCATGATGGGTGGCGCTCACAAATCGTTGTTAGCGCGCTCAGGCCCAAGGAAGCATGTTGTTTGTGATAAAAGGTTAGTTGTTCACGGTAGGGTTGGTAATTCGAGTATCTGCTACATTAAAATAAAAAAACTTGAATCAGTTAAAGAAATAAAATAGTATAACTGGATTATATCGCGTATATCTAATGAACTAACATCACCGCTGAAAAGGGCTCGAAAAGTCGCGATGTATTCATTAAACACGTTAGAATCCGATCAAACTGTTTTATCTACTTTTAAGACTTTAATATACTAAAATAACTATTGCGGTACCTAAAGAAAATTTTCAGTTGACGAAGCTTAACAGCAAGAAGATACAACTAACATAACGACTAAATTAAATACGAATTAAATATAAATCAGGCATCGTACACAACATTGTATCGGTCCGGTTCCACCATACCTTGGCCGAACATTACGAGTACAGCTGCATATGCAACTAGCGCCAACGGTAGCTACACGAACTAAATGTGAATTCAAACAACAGATTGTATGTAGGTATAATAGGTAGGATTGTAGGTAGTATGTCTATTATATTAATAATTTTTCCTACTCCTCTACTGTTATCTGTCATTTATGCATTCATTAACACGAATATAAGAACATACATAAAAGGTTTCAAGAAAAGTCTATATTGTCTATTCCTCATAAAAGCTCTTGTGCTTTTAATGGCTATAACGTTACTGCGATTAATGGCTACCAACCTAACAAAACCAAAACGAATACAGTTTTAATCTAAGTGCATTGCTGCCAACTTACAAAATATTCATTTGGTTGCATAGTAAAAATAATTACTTCATAAGTCAGGAACACGCATGTGACACCCGTAATATAGCAACACCCATAGACTACGAAGACCGCTGTTAGCGACGCGACTGAAAAACTTAGATGACGCTAAGATTAGTTAAGTTTAAATACGATTAAGGCTGTATTCGAAATAAAGATTTTATCCGTTAGGTAGGGCAAATATATAATTAGATTGTTATTAGACATAAGAATTATGTAAGCGTTAGTTATATCAGGTGTTATTCGATATTTAGGTCACGCAAACCCTAAATCCCAATTCCTTATTCGAAGAGCGAGATGAACGAAGGAATAAGAAAATAAAGAAAACTTATTCATTGGTTCATAATTATAGCCAATCACATGCAAATAAAGACAAGGAAAGGTAAAAAACAGTGAGACAGAAAATCTCGATCGTGATTGGTCAGTCAATTTCCCGTACAGAATTCGATTATGCTCAGTTGTACTAGGAGACGTACATATTTAGGTTATTATCGCAGTAATTACTTTAATTAGACAAATGAATGTTACGTATAATCGTAGAGCGTGAATTGCTTAACACCCTAATATAGGTCATGTTATCGTAATCCTAGCTATTAGATAATAGCATACCGTAAACCGTCGAGAAACGGGCTATTGTTCCGAGCGCGGGCGAACAATAGGCTTTGTATTCGTGAAGTAAGCAAGTCGGACAGGTGTTATTGTTTTGTTTCACTGACCTAGTAACCGAGTTAGCGTGTTATGCAATATTTAAGTCAATAATTAGATATTTGTGAGAATTATAGTTATGTAAACGATAACGAGATAACACGATTTAACCCGAACAAAGCCGAATCAAGTAACCGACCAATCAGAGGGCTTGATTCAGAACGAATCGAAACGCGTCTTATCTCCTTATCGTAAGGGTGTTCCTTTTCTACGAGATTCGTATATAAGCGAGGAAGGAACGGAGAGAAATCGTAGTCAGTCGTCGAGTGATCCAGCAACCAGAAGCCTCAAGAAGAAACCAACCGGAAGAGAACCAGAAGCGGTTCAATCGCGTAGTAGGGATTGTAGGAGTATTTTTATACCTTTGTATCGCGTGTAATAAAAGTCAGTTTTGTGCGTAACAGTAGTTTATTTAGCTATCTCCTCGCGCATCGTATTCGCTCCTCTTCACGCGGCGACGTAGAGGGCCGTGGTCACGGTTTTGGCAGTAGGAGTGGTGGCGACAGCCCGGTGCCTTCTCCATTGAGCTATCGTCGGCAGATATAGCGCCGCGGGCTGCTATATTTTCCTGGTCCTTCGAGCCGGATCAACTGTCAGCCCATCAAGACCGTCGAGATCAGCTTCTACTCTGCGTGAAGAACCCCATCGTGCGACATCGTCAAGATGCCGATAATTCGGACCAAGAAGGCTACGTCGGTACAGAGCGACGAAGACAGGCAGCGTTTCCTAGAAGAAGGCGCGGCGGCGGCCCAACATCGTGAGGTTGCCCGCGAACACGCTGAGAGGACAGAGGACGCCGACGCGGAGCGCCCTCCCCTCCCCCCTGGCGAGTCGGCCGACGCGGCAGCGGTCACCCATCGAGCTGCTAGCGCGGAACCGTTAGGCGCAGCGGCTACATTATCGATCGACGACGTCTACCAGAGGCCACCGAGGTCTCCCTCGCAAGATACGATGTTGCTATGGCGTAGGGACCTGAACAAACGCCTGCGACGTCTTGCGAGACCTACACCGATCCCGTTACGTCATCCGAAGACAGTGGTTAAAGACGTTACCACATCGCAACGACCGAAGGATACTCCAAAGGAGGCGAGCACTCCGGGTAGGCACACCCGTGCGCAGTCCGTGCGCTCACAAGCGAGTACCGTCATCGAGGCCAGACTCTCGCAAGCCGAGCTGGAGGCGAGCGAGCGGCTAGCGGAGATTCAGAAGAAGGAGCTGCAGTTAGAAGCCGAGTTAGTGAAGAAGAGGCTGGAAGCCCAGAAGCTGCAAATTCGTGCAGAAGCCAGTGAATCCGACGCGGCATCCGATAGGAGCGAAATCGGACCGCAACACCAGCGCATCCTGACATGGATGGACGAATCGCAGGACAAGACGCTAACCGAGCCCGTCAAGTCCAAGAAGAGGTTAGCCAACGAGCCCCCACCGGATTACGAGACTCCAAGGCGCTCCACGCGGGAAGAGAGGCATATTCGACGTCGCTCACCGAGCCGCGAGGACCGTCGGCGATCGTTATCGCCACCGATCGAGCCCCGTACGCCGCACACGGAGCGTACACAGCTCACTCAGGAAGGAACCGTAGCGGAGTCTATGTTGCAGTTATTCGAGAAGATGCAAATGGCGGCTCGACCGGCACCGAAGGATATCTTCGAACTACCTCACTTCTACGGAGATGTGAGTGAGTGGCGAAGTTTCTACAACACGTACACCGAGACGTCGAGAAGATACAAGTTTACCGACTACGAGAACGTCGCTAGACTGCGTATGGCGTTACGCGGGGACGCGAAGACATGTGTGTCACACGTCCTATCGACCGCAACTCGTCCAGATATGATTATTCGAATACTGAAAAAGCAGTTTGGTCGGAGTGAAGTATTGCTAGACAGAGCAATCGAAGATTTGCGCAAGCTGCCAGCGTTGGGACCTACAGCGAACGATCTCAACAGCTTCGCGATCAAAATTATGAACATAGTGTCCACTATTATGGATATAGATCGGAGACACTACGCCGACAACCCGTTGCTGATTCGCGAAGTAACGGACCGGTTATCGCCCCATATTCGAAGCAGGTGGTGCGACTACGCACGCAATCATCGTGATACCGACGAACCCGAGATCCTGCAACTTGCTGACTTTCTGATGGAGGAAAGTGAACAAGAAATGGCGTTTTGTCATGCCCGCGCAGCCCCGAGGCGTGCGCAGGTACCGTCAGCAGCACTGAACGCGCGCGCGACCGGCACTCGTACGAATACATCCGCGCCGCGTTATCCGATTCCCGCTACCACAACCGGAGGTCGATACGCCACAGCACAGAAGGTGACGTATGCGACGCGTCAAGCCAGTACATCGAAGTCGACGTGCCTGTATTGCGGCGGCAATCATTCAACGCCGGAATGTCGCAAGCTAGCCGCACAAAGCATAGGCGCAAGATGGGAGTGGGCAAAGCTCAACCGTATATGCTATAGGTGCATGGACGCGAAGCACCTCAAAATACAGTGCAAGGCGAAAGGGTGCGGTGTGGCAGGCTGTCCGCACGTGCATCATCGTCTGCTCCACGCGGAGACGACGCAGGAGCTCCGTGATAATACCGCGATGGCGATGACTCATGCTACGCAACGAGCGGCCGTAGCGCGAGTTACTACAGCATTGATCGAGCCGACGGCGGCACAAGAGCCGCAATCTACGCAAGTTACGCAACGAGAGGACAACGACCCACGAGTCTACGTGTCATCGACCCCGAACTACAACGTGTTGTTGAAAGTGTTGCCTGTAACGGTAACAGGACCGCAAGGAACAGCGCATATTTTCGCTTTTATCGACGACGGATCGACATTGTCGATGATCGATCAAGACGTTGCTGATGAGATAGGTGCAGTGGGTCAAGACGAGCCGTTATGTATTCGAGGAATAAGGAATCTCAAGCACACGTCGATAACACAGACTGTTAAGGCCACCGTGAGACCGGCGAAAGGAGGTACCGAACACGAGATTACCGTCAAGACCGTAGATGGCCTAGGAATCAGGTCACAGTCGCTCAATAAGGAGCAACTACTCAAATATAAACATCTGGCGGACTTAGGCGACGAATGCTACGTCGGAACAGGCGTACCACAGATGTTAATCGGAGGTGATTATAGTCACTTGATTACACCGACGGAAATCAGGCAGGGCGGCGAGAACGAGCCGTGCGCTATGAAAACACCACTAGGTTGGGCGTTTTTCGGTAGAATGCCACGCATCATTCGTACGAACGAGCAAACCGTGCTACACTGCCGTATGGGGAATGAAGATCTCAACGAGCAAGTGAAGAAACATTGGTCGATCGAGGCGTTAGGCGTAACGCAAAAGGAGAACGTGAGTCCGAGCGATCAACGAGCCATCGATATATTTAATAAAACCGTGAGAAAAGTTGGAAATAGCTACGAGGTTGGCCAGCTATGGGCGTCAGACGACGTGAAGCTACCACCGAGCTACGCTATGGCGCGTTCAAGATTACATAGCTTGGAAACGAGAATGCGTCGCGACAAGGACTTCGCGGAGGACTACGAAGCCCAAATTCAGAAGTTGCTGAAAAAAGGATATGCCGAGCGTATTATGGAACCACCGCAAACCGATAAGACTTGGTTTTTGCCGCACTTTAGTGTTTTCAATTTGAATAAAGGCAAAGGAAGAGCCGTATTCGATTGTGCCGCGAAAAGTCAAGGAAATAGTCTGAACGACTATATTTTAGCGGGACCAGACCTGCTAAAAAGCCTACTGGGTATACTACTGAGGTTTCGCGAATGGAGCTTCGCAGTAGTAGCAGATATACAGGAGATGTTTCTGCAAATCCAGATTCGAGCCGAAGACCAGCAGAGCCAGCTATTCTTGTGGCGAGGTACGAGAAGAGACATGGAGCCGCAAGTCTACAAACTAAACAGAGTTTGTTTCGGAAACGTATCGTCACCGTTTCTCGCGCATTCAGTGCGCAATCGTAACGCAACCGACAACGAGGACAAGTATCCAGAGGCGGTCTACGATATACACAATAATCATTATATGGATGATTATGTGGCGTCCTACAAGACTGAAGACGAGCTACTGAGAGTGTCATCGCAGGTACGAGACTCTCACGCCGAGGGAAACTTTCACCTACGAGGCTACGCGAGCAACAGCGAGCGACTGTTAGCGAGCATCGAGCCAGAGCTTCACGCACAAGAACCGACGCATCTAGGCGAGAAGCAACAGACCGTTCTAGGAATGACTTGGGATCCTAGCACCGATACTCTAGGATACAATACGAAGATGCTGCGCGTACCGGACGCAGTAAAGAATCACGAGCGACCACCGACGAAACGAGAGTTACTCAGCGCGATTATGTCAATTTACGACCCGATGGGACTTATCGCTCAATTCGTGATAAGCGCGAAGATAATATTTCAGCGAGTTTGGTCAAAAGGAACGGATTGGGACGCACCGCTACCATACCAAGAAGCTGAAGACTTTTTTCAGTGGCTGAATGCACTGAAACATGTAGCTACGCTACGCATACCGCGACAGTACGAGACACCGAGAGCTGCTACGAAATATACTCTGCATATTTTCACCGACGCGTCAACGGAAGCATATTGCGCTGCAGCATATTGGCGCATAGAAAACTCAGAGCAAGAGGTTCGAGTAAGTTTAGCAGCGGGCAAAAGCAGAGTTTGTCCACTGAAGGTGCTATCCGTACCGAAATTGGAGCTAACGGCGGCAGTCATCGGAGTACGGTTAGCAGAAACGATCTGTAACGAGCAACGATACGACATCGACGAAGTGATTTATTGGACGGATTCAAGAGTCCTACTAGGATGGATTAAAGACGACGCACGAAATTATAAGCCATTCGTATCACATCGATTAGCCGAGATCACCGAGAAATCGAATCGTCAAGCATGGAGATATGTACCGACCGATCTTAATCCGGCAGACCATGCTACACGAGGCAAGCCTACAAGGAGGATCGACATACAGGATGATTGGTACAGAGGGCCGCAGTTTCTCTACCTAGCCGAGGTGGAGTGGCCGAGCCGAGATATTACAGTAAACCGCACCGAAGATCTCCCTGAAAGGAAGCTGAAAGTCAAGTCAGGAATCGTTTTATCGACTACGACATCGAAAATGGAGCCATCAAGCGTATTACCCGATATACGTCGCTTCAGTAACTACGATCGATTGATTAATTCTACAGCATACGTGCTACTTTTCATCGATAAGCTGAAATCCAAGAATAGGAGACTACAGCTACAAGTGCAACACATTAAGCGAGCAGAGCATATGTGGATACAGAATAGTCAACGGAGAAGCTTTCCAGACGAAATACGTACTCTGCACATCGGACGCGAAATCGACAGGAAATCGAAGCTATATACGCTAGCGTGCATAGTTTGTCGACGGACAGCGCGCTACTCGCCCTACGACGATTCGCTGCGCGACGAGGATGGCCACACACGATGTACAGCGACAACGCGACATGCTTCAAGGCGGCATCAACGGAGCTACGAGAAGCATATAAGCAGTGGCTACCACAGCTACGTGCTTACGGTCTACATCATCGGATGGAATGGAAGTTCATCCCGCCTGGTAATCCCTCTGCAGGCGGAGCTTGGGAACGCATGGTGCGTACCGTGAAGACGGCAATGGCGTACACATTCCATACAAGAGCACCGCGAACAGAAGTCTTCGAAACACTATTAGCAGAAATCGAGAATATCGTTAATAGAAGACCTCTCACACACGTTAACGTCGACCCGCAATCCGAGGAAAGTCTTACACCGGCACACTTTCTACTACTGCACAACGCAAACCTACCTATGATCGGAGTCTACGAAGAAAACGACAAGAAGCAGTGGAAGGTTGCACAGGCGCTCGCAGATCACTTCTGGCGGCGCTGGACGAAAGAGTACTTCCCACTGTTAGCACCACGTAAATCGTCCGACGAGGGAGGACGACAGATCCAGCCGGGAGACGTGGTCATCATCGCAGAACCCAATGGACCTCGCAGTGTATGGCCCAAAGGAGTCGTCGAGGTCGTCTATCCAGGCCCCGATGGACGGGTCCGCTCCGCAGACGTCAGGACGAGGCACGGGACGCTACGCAGGCCGAGCTGCAGACTGGCGGTCATCGCGTCGCAACCCATGCAACAGGAGTCTTCGACTGCGGGGACAAAATGTTAGCGACGCGACTGAAAAACTTAGATGACGCTAAGATTAGTTAAGTTTAAATACGATTAAGGCTGTATTCGAAATAAAGATTTTATCCGTTAGGTAGGGCAAATATATAATTAGATTGTTATTAGACATAAGAATTATGTAAGCGTTAGTTATATCAGGTGTTATTCGATATTTAGGTCACGCAAACCCTAAATCCCAATTCCTTATTCGAAGAGCGAGATGAACGAAGGAATAAGAAAATAAAGAAAACTTATTCATTGGTTCATAATTATAGCCAATCACACGCAAATAAAGACAAGGAAAGGTAAAAAACAGTGAGACAGAAAATCTCGATCGTGATTGGTCAGTCAATTTCCCGTACAGAATTCGATTATGCTCAGTTGTACTAGGAGACGTACATATTTAGGTTATTATCGCAGTAATTACTTTAATTAGACAAATGAATGTTACGTATAATCGTAGAGCGTGAATTGCTTAACACCCTAATATAGGTCATGTTATCGTAATCCTAGCTATTAGATAATAGCATACCGTAAACCGTCGAGAAACGGGCTATTGTTCCGAGCGCGGGCGAACAATAGGCTTTGTATTCGTGAAGTAAGCAAGTCGGACAGGTGTTATTGTTTTGTTTCACTGACCTAGTAACCGAGTTAGCGTGTTATGCAATATTTAAGTCAATAATTAGATATTTGTGAGAATTATAGTTATGTAAACGATAACGAGATAACACGATTTAACCCGAACAAAGCCGAATCAAGTAACCGACCAATCAGAGGGCTTGATTCAGAACGAATCGAAACGCGTCTTATCTCCTTATCGTAAGGGTGTTCCTTTTCTACGAGATTCGTATATAAGCGAGGAAGGAACGGAGAGAAATCGTAGTCAGTCGTCGAGTGATCCAGCAACCAGAAGCCTCAAGAAGAAACCAACCGGAAGAGAACCAGAAGCGGTTCAATCGCGTAGTAGGGATTGTAGGAGTATTTTTATACCTTTGTATCGCGTGTAATAAAAGTCAGTTTTGTGCGTAACAGTAGTTTATTTAGCTATCTCCTCGCGCATCGTATTCGCTCCTCTTCACGCGGCGACGTAGAGGGCCGTGGTCACGGTTTTGGCAGTAGGAGTGGTGGCGACAGCCCGGTGCCTTCTCCATTGAGCTATCGTCGGCAGATATAGCGCCGCGGGCTGCTATAACCGCTTAGCGTTGCTTGTTAGTCTCCGTAGGCTACGGTGGCCAAAATTGAGAAAAAACTGTCCAAAAATTTAATTTAGCAAGTAGCAAGTACCAGGGCCTCATGAGTTAAAAGGTGTCGCTGACCGGCCGGCCGCGGCCCGGGGCGGGCTGGGCGCGTAACAAGGTATGCTCGCGCGTCTTGGCTATATACTTTTGGTTTGTTTACCTTAATTAAGATTTATTTTTGTTGACTCGTAGGAAAAATATTGTATGCAACGTTGTATAAGTAGGTCAAAAAATGCTCATGGCGTATTCCTTTACAATGTTCGCCTACGCCTTCGGCTCCGGCTCACATTGTAACTCACGCCACTCGCCTTTTTTTGACCCTTCTTATACAACTGTTGCATAAAATACTATAATAAGGATAAGTTTTTTAAATCAAATTTGAACATTAGCACATAATTGCTTATAACCGGAGAATATATTTTAGTGGTAAGATTGCGTCTAATTTCTACTCAAATATTATGAATCAATTAACGTTTCTGCTTCAAGACGTTTCATAATATGTAAATGAAGTACCTACTGTTTACTCAGCTCTCCTGATAAACAAGTGTTCGTTAGCCGAGATAGGGCTTAAAATGGAGCGTTTCGAACACAGACCAACCTCAACTACCAGACAGAGCACATGAGATAATCAGGGTTACCGTACAAGCGCCTCCGTACAAATTAAATATGGGAGCACTATCGTTTTTTTCAGTAGTAATTGCAAATGTAAATTAAAAATATAGACAAAAAATTTGCTATCGGAAACAACGCGAAGCGAAGCGGCGCGGCGCAGGTGAATCAATCCTATGATACCTATAGAAGTGTCCTACGTGGGTAATCTCGTTGCGAACGCGAATGCCCACGCCGTCGCGCCGCGCCGCGCCGCGCCGCTTCGCATCGCGTTCCCGAGTGGTTTGCTTTAGGTAAGCCGCTGCGTAACTGGGCTATTACAGTATAAAATGGAGTATATTGCAACTCGTTTGTGCTGCTCAAATCGTAGTATTTTACAAGTAAAATTGTACCTATGCGTGCTGACCTCGTGCTCTTTGTAAGCGGTTCATAATGCGGTGTCTGTGTATTCTGTGTTTACGAGTCTTTTGCCTTAAGGTGTGTCCATACTCAGGTAATTGCTTAATCGGTAATGGCCCTTTAGTAATTTACCGATCGGTTTGTGGCTCCTTTGAAGGCAAAGGAGCCACAAACCGCTTGGCTGTCGGCACTAGTCCGATTGGCAATGTGTTCGAATTTCACGATTCCTTGGATGTTGCCGCTGTTCTGCAAACGAAAATGAAAATGCTCTGCAGTCTACACAAGTCTAATGGCTCCTCTACACGATAGGCCATCGTACTGGCCCACTAGGATGGGCCAGCGTGTAGAGAGGGTAGTGGTGTCGGATGGCTTATGGCGCGGCGGGATGGCCACGGTGTCGGTTTATCGTCCGCACATCAAATGCAGTGGGCCAGGGATGGAGCGTACACATCTACACGTGCCTCATTTCATAGTGCGTGCTCTCAACTTCATCCATCTCACTGGACATCTCGCTGGTCCAGCGCTGGGCCATCGTGTAGAGGAGCCATTACGAAGATGTTCATCAGCTTTCAAACGCATATTTATACGCAGAACACATCATGATTTTATAATATGATCATGATGTCATATATACGATAATGTTTTAAATTTAATTACTTAGGCATCTACTTACTTACAACAATGATTTAGAATGTACAGTAATATGTGCCTACTTTGCTCCCTTCTGGGTAATTGCTTTAATATATAAAAACTATATCACAACCTCATTTAAGTGTTGCATGATAGATCTACTTTAAATATATGTATATCAACATACCTATAGTAATTTTAAAATTCAATTAACTTTCAGATCATAAATTAATTTTCAGGTCGAAAGACCCTGAGACAGACCGAGAACTACGGCCCGATTAGAAGAATGAGATACGATAAGGACAAGTTCTGGTTTAGATAAGTTCTCATTTAGATATCGTTTGAATGTCGTATAATTGACAGAAGCAGCTCGATTCGGGCAACCATGTCACTTTGACGTTAGAAATATTGTAGATAGATCTTATTGGGATCACATCGGAATCGAAATAAACGTCGATTTTCACATGTCGTTTAGTTATCGATCTTTTAAAGATCTTTCCAAGATCGTAAACGTGTCTTAATCATTCTTCGAATCGGGCCGTTAGTGTGTACCTGTGTATGTACACACTCACTCGTTCTTGGCCTGTCGGTCTGTCCCTTCTCGTCTCGGTCTCACTCGTCTCACCCTTCTCCGGTTAGGTCGGTTTATTGCCGAGATTTCGTGGAAATGCTCTCGATGAGCGTGTAGAGCCGGCATAAATCTTGTTCGCGAAGCCCCGCATCACACCTCTCCGTGTGTTCCGCTCTTTAATTAGGATTTTAATAAAGCCAGGTTAACTTCTGAATGCACCGGCAAACTGATGAACGAGCTTAATTTAATTTAAAGTTAATTTATCGCCGGAATGTTATATGAGCTCTTAAATATGAGGATCTAAGCGGAAAATCGCTTGTCTCTGCAATGTAAAGGTCACAGGGATGGGAACTTCGGTTTATTTTATTCTCCAAATGGAGGACTAAAGTTGTGTTTATGGATAGCGACTTTTTAGGATGAATGAAATAATTAACAAAGAACGAAAAATACTATTTTCGTTCCCATACAAAAAATACCGGTTTTCGATCCCTGGGTCACACTATAAGGTTGTGAACAGTCGTGAATGAGCAAAGAATTTAACATGTATGTAGATAGTTTTGGTAGGTAGATAGTTTTTGCTTCGGTCGACCTGGAATGTTTGTATTTCTTAACGTAGGTATTTAGGTAACTCTTCATTTTAATAAAAAAAAACTAATTTTCTTCTATGAGTCTCATGTCTCTGAGTAACGGTGCCGTAGGTGAAGAGAGCTGAGTTTTTGAAAACCGCTTTTGTAGCTAACAATACTGTTGCTAAAAAATTAATTAGCAATCTTGAGGATCTTCTCTAGGGATTTCAGTGATTCTAATCCTGATTTTTTCCACTGTCGTTCTATAGTAAAAAATCACGAACATAGATCTAAAACGCACTTTAAAAAATTGTAACAATTTATGCACGAAAGCTAAAAATATGAAAATTTCTACAAATGCACAATATTATTTTTGAGGGTACTCAATGATAACTTATTTTTTTTAAACTTACAACAAATAAATTCAAAAACATCTCGCGACCATTTCGCTCACGTTTACGTCACGCTTACGCTAATGCTCTTTATTATACTGTGAGAGTGAGAGAACAAAACGAACCTATGGGGCCTTATGCAGCAGCCATCATGTGAAATTCATAAGTGAGTTAGTTTCCCAGTTCTTTCCCAGTTCGCTTTCATTAAGGGGAAGTCGTGTAATCTACCACTTCATCTGTGCGGTGGCGCTGGCTAAAAACTGTTGGTGCAGTAACACAGACGCACGGTTTATATAGGTAAAAATAGTAGTTTATGTGACTGCTAGTCTGCTACACAATGAAAGGTATTAAAATACGAGTGTGAGTTTATGAAACGAGTGAAATGAGTTGCATAAAAGGATCTCACGAGTATTTTAATGCCTAATTATGTAAAGCGCTATATTGTTTGTCCTTGTCATATCCTTCCTGCCTACTTCTAAAAAGTCCCAAGTGACGCAGACGTTTTTTTGTTGCCCATCGTTTTTTATGGTGGGTAACAACAAACCCGACCAAATTACGTAAGTTGTTGTTGGTATGTTGGCCCTCACGGGCGCACGCGGTATAGCACATCTACACGATCCTATCATCTATGTGATGAAAGCACTGGTACGTTACACTGTCTGTGCCAAATGCTAGAAGCTGTGGGTGTTAAGTGGTTAGAGAACCACTTTCATTAAACTGAACCTTGTACGAATTGATCGCTCCTATTTTTAAATAGAAAACTTTGTCCCTGGAAACAAACGGATAGCATTCTCAGTCGAATTCCAGAAAATACTTATGTAACTACTATTGTTCTTTGAATAAATTTTGGCTAATTTCAATATCTAATCACCCATAATTGCGTCAAAATTCTTTTCGTTGTCTTGTTTTTTTTTTCTTAAAAAAATGTGACAGAGTGGAGCTTATTGTATGTGGTGAAATTTATTTTTTATTTTTTCTCAAGATAATTATAATCTACAGCTAAAAAGACATGCAATAGCATTTTTATTTTATTTATGTGATAAAATACAAAAATACAAGCGTGACAGAGTGGTAAGAAACAAGACAACGAAAATAATTTTGACCCAATTCCATCATATACATTTAAGAAACTTCCCGACATATGGAACTGATACGGAATAACCCAACTACACCTTTTGTACAAGTTTACGGCGCGACTCTGTTGATCCGAAAAAAATGGATAAAGTCAGTATAAGCTAACTCTGCATGACATTTGTAATGACAAAGTGTGGCAATGTCTTCATGAATGTCAAATTTCTATGAAAATATGATGTTTATAATAACACTCCCTCACTTTGTTCTATTCAAGTCGGTGCGACGTTAGCTTAGGGGCATGCTACACGGCGTTCGATTCGCACGTCGCTCTGACGTGCGAGCGGAATGTCGCTATAATAAGCACGTAGCGTTGTTTCGCTCAAACTTCGGAGCGACGACGTGCGAGTCGGACGCAGTGTACCATGTCCCTTAAACTGACAACGTACGTTCCGTCGCCCGTACAGCCAATAGGTACGTTACAAAATGTATGCTAATCTTCTTCTTCTTCTTCAACCTAGCGTTTTTCCGGCCTAGCGCCAGGGTTCGCTTTCCAACTTAATCTTCTCCACTTTACCCGATCTTCAGTAAACTCAGGTGTGAGATTGTTCTCTTCCATGTCCGCTATCATGACGTCCAGCCAGCGCTTCTTAGACCTACCGCGGCCGCATGAGCTAGGGCCTCGGACAGTAAGGTTGAGGCATCTATTTCCGACGTAGTCCACCGGTCGCCGGCATATATGGCCATACCATCGGAGGCGACTTTCCTGCAGCTTATCCGCTACGTCACGGATTCCGAGGCTTCCGAGATGACGTGAAGCTGCTGGACATGACTTCCCAGGGCAGGCCAGGTCTACCATATAGTAGGACTGGACGGATGATGCTCTTATACACAAGGTCCTTTAGCTTCACCGGTATCCTGGGATCGCAGAGGACACCGGTTACTACGTTACCACGGTTCGTGGTTGTTCGTTATTTGTAAGCAATATTTCAATAAAGCAAGCCGCTCACGTGGACTAAATTGATTTACTGCAGGGAGATTTACGAGGGAAAGCTTGCTATATACTGTCATCTACGCGATATTCATATTATACTATAAATTGTTGAATATAAAAAGGCCTCATGTGAAGGTTGGAAACCTTCATAGTCTCGTGATAGATAACTGGCAACGATTATTTGAATTCAGAACTATCGCCCTGCTGAAGGAATAAGGATCTGCAGGCGATTTCATTCTGAAAGCGGCAAGCATTAACGATATTATATTGTGTTGTTTGAAGAAAAAAAAAATATAAATATTATCAAAAATCTACCTGGAGCGTTTACATCCCCCACCTCAGAGAGAACATATCTCTTTTACACTACACATTAATTGTGGAATGAACTGTCGCCCGCGGTATTTCTGGACGGATACGACCTTGAAACCTTCAAGAAAAGAGTGTACCTACTCCCGACTTAAAAACCGGCAACGCACCTCACTGGTGTTGCAGGTGTCCATGGGCTTGCTTACCATCATCATTCTGCTTATTTGCATAAATATCATTAATAACACCTTTATTGCCAATAGGACTAGGGCTTTGTTGCAATATATATTTGGCTACCTACCTGAGATGTTTCTTTACATTTAAAGTGGACTTACAAATTGCTCGGACGAGATTATTTTAATCATATTCATCATTTAGTTACCCGTACGAGTACGTTATTCATTTACTTAATTGGGTCAAAATTCTTTTATTTAGTCTTGTTTTTTGTCCCCAAAAAATGTGACGGAGTGGTGCTTTTGTAATGTAAAATATAAACTACAGCTAGAAAGACATACAATAGCTTCGAGCAACACCAGCTTCCGACATGTCGGAAGGGAGGAGCCCAAGCGATATCTTACCGTACCTACAAATCATTCTGCCATTTTTTGCGGGGGGAAACGTGCACACAGCCGCATTTCTCACTCATTACATACATGATCCAATCTGTAATGACGACATAAATACATAGAAAAAGACACACGTCAAAGACAAATCTTGCACACCTCGATCTCTTTTTGTGTATGGACGAGTCACAACATGCACCGCCATAGGCACAGTTGTACCTATGCTTCGGCAGAGGGGAAATAGTACGAATGCCGGCTCCCTTCCCGGTGTTGCTCGAAGTACAATAACAGTCGACTAGTATTCATTTGATAGACGGAATAGATACAAGCGTGACAGAGTGGTCAGAAAGAGAAAATGTATGTAATATTGTTAATCGACAATACAAACCTAACAAATGACGTCGATGTTTTCTAATATGAAGAGAATAATTTAGAATTAAGACGTTACTTAGGTACTTTGCGCTAAAATACCAGGGGGCCTAGCCAATATGACAAACGTACATTGGCAAACGTCAAACCAAAGGAACAAAGAATATTTATGTGATAGATGACAGTAAAGTCACGTGACAATTTTTTTTAAGTTTTTTTGATTGGCGTTTTCTATCGATCCGTGATTCGCCCAATCCTAACCTACGGATGCGAAGCATGGACACTAACACTCAAGGAAGAAAACATGCTGCTAGTTGCCGAGAGGAAAATCCTCCGTAAGATACTGGGCCTCAAACGAAGACCGGATGGAAGCTGGACAGTCCTTAAGAACCGTGAGATCGAAGACCTAGTGGCTGAACCTAACATCATGGGAGAAAGTAAAGCCCACAGACTCCGTTGGTTGGGCCACCTTGAGAGAATGGACGAAGATCGGAACGTAAAAAGAGCGTACCTGGGTCGCCTAGCAGGAGGACGTCCTATCGGACGCCCTAGGTATCGCTGGAGCGACATGGTGGAGGCGGATCTGCGCGAGCTTCGTGTCGACAATTGGCGAGAACTCGCACAGGAAGGAGAAAAGTGGCGCTGTCTTGTGTCGGAGGCCAAGTCTTATTTTGGGTCGCTGAGCCAACGGAGTAAGTAAGTAAGTTTTCTATCGACGATTGTCATCTTAGCTTGTATGTTTGTTTGCCACTAATTGCCGTATGGTGGTATAAAAAACAAACTCTAAAAAAATACTAAGTTCCTTACGTTTGCGTACAATCTGTATAGTATCCATAGTGCAACCAGCCTAAAGCTTTTAAACGCAAATCTGTTTACCGCCCGTAAGTACTGATGATAGAATGCCGTACAAATGGTTCGCTTTCGCGGTACGCGGCATTATTTGAATAATATTTGTATATTCACGTAACTGAAATGCGGCCATATTTCTTGTTTAATAGAATTTCAGCCGAATTCTACATGGAAAGGGGTTTATAAGTACGATTCCGGTCTGGTGTAGTTTCACTTGTAGAATTCTATGCCGTTAGCTGCATTGCCGAGTTCTATCCTACACTATGTTATACTTTAACATAGGCATGTTTATCGACAGTGGCTGTGTTTGGTTGCATGCGTCTTTTTGAGTTGTTGAAATACCTAATAACAAACAAACTGTCATAGTTTTGCTAGCTGTGTTCCGGAGAGGCATAGGGTGCTACTGTTACTGGCTGTTCAACCTTACGTATTTATGTTTGCTATGTTTAGTTATTTTTGAAGTGAAAACTTCTTTAGCGGCGAAGTGTGACATCTTATTTTCTTCATAATTCATTATGGAAGATAGACGCAAGGAACATAAACTCCATATACCAAAAATTGTCGGACAAAAAACCATAAATAGGTGGCGCTACAATACCTAGAAAAAAATATGTATTTAGAAACCAAACAGTCATATAAACATAGGTCCAAAATGCATTCTGTAAAAAAATTAAAACTAGAAATAAACTTAAAAAATAAATTAATTATAACAAACTATAAAGTCACATTTTTCATTGATATTTGTTAGTTTGCAAATTAATGGCGCCATACATCCCATGACAGGAACAAAAAACCATAGTTACGATTTGGTTAATAATATTGAAACCAATTGCAGTAGCTTTCATTAAATACATAAAAAACATAAAGGACGAATTGGAAATCAACTTTTAAAGCATAAAGTGGTAGAAATTTTACATATGTAATTTAATATATATTTAATTATTAATTTTTAATTTAATATATAATTTGATTGCCGTATGATGATGACATATTATTATGTAATAACATTAATGTAAATTACATATTACTGCATGTTTGCGTATTATTCTTATGTCTGTTATTTATTTTCATGTGTCGCCACTAACTCATAGTTTTAACTCGGGTCATGCCATTTTAAAATGTATCACTTTATGATATGAGGTGAGGTAGGGGAAGTGCGCCATGCCGTGTAAGTGCACCTACCTTGAATATATCGAAAACTGCTTATATACTACTAATATTACTAGTATTCTACAACACTTCCACAACACAAGAGTCTTGGTTACCTCACCTTGGTTAGGTTAGCTTAGACTTTTCCATGATGGGGCCAACATTGGTCATGAAATGTCTGTCACATCATGAAATGATCTATTCTACGATCAGGCCAGGACATACATAATATATTTGATTGCACGTTACATGCTAAAGCGTGTTCATAATTATTGCAAGTGACTGTTTTATATAAAAACTTCTACAAGAAAATTTTGTAAATTGTACTCTCGTAAATAAACACTTAGAATTTTTCAAACACGGATAATTGCCAGCTCCCAAAGCGTTTTTATGGCCCATAAACGCAGCCCTCTGATTGGTCCTCACTTATCCAGCCCTAATAAGAAGCCTCCAAGCACTAATAACAAAACGCCGTAACACTGTATGAGAAAGCTCTGCACTTACTATGTTTTTCTTTTGAAGCTATACAAAGCTTAATACTGAGTGAATCTTTATTACGTCTCTGTTGCTAAGTTTTTGGATGATCTTTATGACAAAGGTTTAAGGTTCGAAATTGAATGGCTTATATATGAATTGTCATTAGAATTGTTTCGGTGCTGTTCGTTGGAAGCGTGCGAGTTTTACAGAAGTGGGTTAATCAAGGAGTCATAGTATGATAAACTAATCGTGAGGGCTATCATGAGTTAATCTTGTTTCTTTATTGAGGTTGGGTCATCTAATTATGATTGGAACTAGTTACTCAATTTCTAATTATTGTCACAAAAGCCAATATGCATATGCTAGATTTTGCGAAAAGCCGAACACGAGGTGACTTCCGATGACTCACTTTCTTCGGCTATTTATTAAAGTTTATTTTTAAATATGTGCATTCCCGTTTCCAGGGAGGTTTTGGGATTATACTACGCAACTTTTACTATGGGACCAACCCCGAAATCGCGAAAAAAATGTTTACCCTCCCATAGAAAATGGACCAGCTAAAATGTATGAAACAGCGCGGGTTTTGGGAAGCAAGCAAGCGCCGCATTAAGAGGAATTCCTAGTTGCGTTTTTTCCCTGGATTTTTAACCTGGAGCAATGTTTTTTGTCAAATAAGATCAATATCATCAATATCTGTGCCGCAATGTTTTGCTTTTTTGGATTATTTTATTTTAAATAAACTTACAGCACCTCGAAAATCGCAAAAACGGCTCAATTGAATTGGCTGCAAAAAAAGGCGCAGTATACAAATATGACAAAAAATCAAAACATAGCGGCATAGATTATTTCTTCCTCTTGCAGTTTCCAAATTTTCATAATGATTGGTTGCGTTTTGGAGAAGAAAACAGTCGACAGCAAAACCTCGATTTTTGAGTTTTTTGCATGGGAATTTTAGTCCGAGCTGCATCCTTATCGCACGCACGGACTCCCGTCCACCGCAGCGCGACAGAAACAGCTTCAAAATTCGAGATTTGAAAAGTTGCTCGGCTAGGAATTGCTCTTTACGATGCGTCACCTTAAGGAATAATGAGCTTTTTAGATTTGTTCAAGCGAAGGTACATAAAGGGTGTACTTAGGTACACGTTCTAATAAAGACTTTATAAAAGAAATCAAAAGCTAGAATATAATTTAAACACATTTATTTCCTAATGAATACTAAAATAACAATAATAAACCATAATTTATCTCCATAATATTAGTACATGAGCGTGTACTTATTTTCATTCTTTATTTTATTAACTGTACGTTCATCTCTCTCCAAATTTCGACACCTATACCAATACATTCATACATATGGATAATATGGATAGGGCTTTGCCTGGGTCCTAAGGTGACATGGGTGACTTTATTAACATGTTCACTAAACTTTCTAATCTTTCCATTCAATAAAGCGATTTATTTTATATACAATTAATTTTCTTTTGTGATTTATCGTTAACCCATTCAATGGCCACAAAGGCATTAATAAATAATGCTGAGGAGATAGGCTTCTTTAACAATAGGTGAATAATCCTTAGACATAGGTGGGTGTCATTTGTGCATAGTTGAGGTATGGTTTATCATCTGGGATGGGCGGCAGTGGCCTCCTTTAGCGTCACCGTCCTGTCGCAAAAGGAGGCTGCAGAGAGAATGCGCGAGGACGATGCGAATTCGCTCCCTCAGCGCCGTAGGAGGCCAGGTCGGCGTCTAAGGGCATACGCAGCCCGAATGATGCCGCCTTAACGGGAACCTGCGGGTGATGGGCCGGGAGTTCCATCACTCGCCTAAAGAGGTTCCGAGCTGGAAGGCCCTCAAGTGTTCCGAGGCGTCTTCAGCGGAGTAGGCAGCTGCAGCAGCCACAAAAGTCGAGCCCGTAATGGCAACGCCGACGGGGTATCGGAAGTCTACAATCGCGTTCCCGAAACCCCGTCCACAAAGCGCGCGGTGGAAGACCCCAGGGGGTTTAGTCCGTGGGAGTCGGACATACCCACTCGGCTTCTCCCGTGCCAGTGGGATCCATAACGGATTCCCCCTGGGTCACAAAAAAAAATAAAAAAAAATATATATATATATATATGGTTTATCATCTGGGAGGATCCATTTGTTGCTAGATGTAAGATTTAGGAATATTGGTAAAAATGTTCCACTTACCGGCGCATTATTAACCCTCTAAGAACAAATTAAATTACTTTACAGTATATATAGTGCTACTTTACCGCACTAGTGTGATAATGACACACATGACGTAACTGTGTTAAAAATGATGTCTATTTTATTGAAATCCGCTAAGTAGTTTAGGCGCTAGAAGAAATTCAAAATTCAAAATTCAAAATTCAAAATTCAAAATTTTATTCTGCAAGTAGGCCTCAAGGGCTCTTTTACAAGTCAATACAACATTTACAGTAACATCATATAGTGACATGAAAAATACATAACAACATTTTATAAATACAACAGCCAATACCTGGGTAAACATTACATTATAATAATCTTAAAATAAATAATTACTACAATACAATAGAGATGTATAGTCTCTATGGTTAAAAACACATTAAATCTGGAGATGTAAAAGGTCCCCAATGTCAGAGTACTAATATTAATAAAATTTGGAGGTGTAAAGTCTCTCCAAGTGTCAAAATAAAATTTATACTAAATAAATAAACCGCGTCTGGACTGTTAAACTAGCAGTCTCATAAACTAATGCTACATTCTGTACATAACTAGTATGTACCAAGTCAAGTATATTATACAATATGACAGAGACGTATAGTCTCCACGGTTAATACATTAAGTTTGGAGATGTATAAGGTCCCCACGGTCTGAGAAAAATAATAATACACAATAATAAGATTTGGAGGTGTAAAGGTTCTCCAAATGTCAAAGAATAAAAAAAATAAAAAATTGTATGAAATACATATTTCACGTCAAGAGACTGTTAAGCTAACAATCTTAAAACTAGTTCTACAGAATACATAACTACTATGTATTTAATATGTCAATGTCATCATCAAAATAACTAAAACATAACAAACATTAATACATAAGGTTGAACAGCTAGAAACAACAGCGCCATATGCCTCTCCGGGACACTGCACGCAAAACTATTACAGCTTTTGAGACTGGATACTTGGCCATGATTCCGTGTCTCCCAAGTAGTCATCTATTTTATAGTATCCCTTTTTGAGAAGTGCATTTTTGACGTATTGCTTGAATGAAGTATAGGGCAGGTTCCATGCCTCTAAGGGTACTTTGTTATAAAATGTTACACAGTTTCCCATGAACGATTTTTTAACTTTCTGTAGACGAAACTTGGAGACTACTAACTTATGTTTATTTCGCGTATTATAACTATGGATATTAGACAGTTTCTTAAAGGACTTTATATTCTTATGCGTATACATTATCACATCTAGTATGTATTGTGAAGCTACTGTGAGAATATCTATTTCCTTGAATCGTTCTCTCAGTGAGTCACGAGAAGCCATGGTATAAATGGATCTGATTGCCCTCTTCTGAAGAACGAAGATGGTTTCTATGTCAGCTGCTTTGCCCCACACCAGTATGCCATAAGACATAATACTGTGAAAGTAACTGAAGTAAACTAGGCGAGCTGTCTCCACGTCAGTAAACTGCCTGATTCTTCTTACTGCATACGCGGCAGAGCTCAACCTTTTCGCCAGGGCAGATATGTGAGGGGCCCATTGCAGTTTACTATCTAAAGTAAGGCCCAGAAAAACCGTATTCTCGACAAGGTCCAGCGTTTCGCCATTTAATGTGATGATAGTTTCAGATTTTCTTACATTCGGCAGCGAAAATTTGACACATTTCGTCTTTTTCGCATTAAGAAGTAAGTTATTTGCTGTGAACCATTCTAGTACCTTTTCCAAAGTTTCATTGACTTGGCTATAATCGCTCAGTTTCCTGTCAACTTTGAAAATTAGTGAGGTGTCATCAGCAAATAAGACTATCTCACATTTATGTTTTACAAGGTTCGGCAGATCATTTATATATACAAGGAAGAGAAAAGGACCCAAAATTGAACCCTGTGGAACTCCGAGCTTTACAGTCATTCCAGTAGACTCCGTTCCATTTACAACCACTTTCTGGGTTCTTTGGTTTAAGTAAGACTTAACAAGGCTTAGAGCTTCCGTTGACAGACCGTAGTGCTTCAGCTTGTGTAGAAGTGTGTCATGCTCCACGCAATCAAATGCTTTGGACAGATCGCAGAAGACACCTATAGCATCTAGCGAGTGTTCCCAGGCGTCGTATATGTGCTTGATTAGTACAGAGGCGGCATCAGTCGTCGAACGACCTCTTGTAAAACCAAATTGCTGATCTTGAAGTAGTTCATTCGAGTTGAAATGTCGAAGCAATTGGTTTAATACAATTTTTTCAAACACTTTACTGAGAACAGGAAGTATTGAAATAGGTCTAAAATTTCCAAGGTCATCTTTGCTGCCCGCTTTAAATAGAGGAATGACCTTACTGTACTTCATCAGATCGGGAAATACACATTCTCTAACACAAGCATTAAATATATCGGCCAAATACGGTGCCACTACGTCGATTACAGATTGCATGACTTTCACAGAGATCCCCCAAAGGTCCTCAGTATTCTTTAATTTCAAGGACTTGAACGTTTTAATGATTTCATGGGGGTCAGTATATTGGAAGTATAATTCCATGCTGCATTTCTTGACATTGTTTGTATCCAAGTAAACACCAGCCTTTGCTACAGAGGAGTTCAAGTTCCGTGTAGCATCTGTGGCTATGTTGGTGAAAAAGTGTTGAAAGGCGCCAGCAACATCCAGGTCTGCAGACAATATTCGGTCTTGAACTTTCAGTCTGTAGTGGCCATCACGGGGTTTCGTTTTTCCAGTTTCAGTGTTTATTACAGTCCAAGTAGCTTTTACTTTATTGTCAGCTGACCTGACTTTCTGACCTATAAAAGCAGACTTAGCCGCGGCGCAGACTTTCTTAAACACTTTTGAATATTTTCTTACATATTCTGCAAAATTCTCGTCATGGTTAATGCTCCTCATTTCATACAGGTCATACAATCTATTCCTACTCTTATGGATGCCCACTGTGGCCCATTCACTAAACCTTGTTTTCAGTGATCCTTGCTTTAGAGTCTTTGTTTTAAAAATATTCTTGTGGACGTCATGTATCACATTCGACAGTTCCTTGTATAGTGTATCAGGATCTTGCTCACCTGTAACCAGTGCTGGTACCTTGGATATAACACCTTCTCTAAACCTTTCCATTCGACTGGCAGTGATGGGTCTATATGTAAATGATTGCTGTTGTCTTATAACATTGACTTGGAAATAGGCTTTTTGACCACAGTGATCAGAGTTGAAACAGCTAAAGATCTCTTTTTTTATAACTTCACAATTATAGAATACATTGTCCAAACATGTCGCCGTGCTAGCTGTAATCCTTGTGGGCTCGTTGAATAGCGGAAACAAGTCAAAAGACTGATAAAGGTTTAGAAGTCTTACAGTGTGTGCATGTGTGGGATCTAATATATTAACATTAAAGTCCCCACAAACTATTATCTTCTTACTGCTAACAAAGACTCGTTTCAACGCATCTTCCATCACGGACTCAAACTGGCTAAAATCCGACGAAGGTGGTCTATAGACACATATTATAATGTGACTCTCCATTTCCACACATGATATTTCTATAGTTCGCTCGATAGAAAGTTTGACTATGTCGTTTCTTTCCTTGCATTTAAATTTTCTTTTCACTATAATCAATGAGCCCCCGTGGATGGCCGACTTTCTACTGAACGAGCTAACTATATCATAATTATAAATATTGAGTAATAACAATTCATATTCCTTGAGCCAGTGTTCCGTAATACACATAATATCTACATCTAGAGATTCTAAGAACAGACCCACCTCTAATTCCTTGCTGGAGAAGCCCTGTAGGTTTTGGTGGACTAACATGATCTCGCGGGGCTTCTCCGCTGTCCCAGCAGTCAGTTTAAATGCTGTGGGCGCCCCCCGGGAGAGGCTGCGCTCGCGCCTGCGCTCGTGGCGCTGCTGGCGCTGTTGCCACTGGCTGCAGAGTCAAAAAGCCCAGGTTCAATGTTGTAAGCAAGCAATTTGGCTGTTGTAACTTTACAGTTTCTCGGTACATACAAATATTGATCATACAATGTGACATTATAAAAGTTTCTTTTGTACATTTGGTTGATATCCATAAAATGGTAGTTACTGTTGTAACATGTCACAGTGTACAGCATGGAATTTAATTCGGACACTCTAATATTATGTTCACGAGATACTGAATTGGAATACGGAAAGGCACACAAAATAATTTTATAAATTCCACGCTGCTCAATATCTGACAGTGTTTGCATAAGGGGTCCTAGGTGGGATTTCCTTACGCCAACACTATCGCCCAAATGTACAATTAGAGTGGTGCCCCTATCAAATTTGTCCTTCGCTAAGCGGTCCACAAAACATTTGATGGAGGCACCACGCATACATATATTTGTCACCTTCTGCCGGAGACATTCACTCAACATGGATCCGAGGCCGGCACCAATACCATCAGAGTAGACGACTGTCGACGGGGGAGGAGTGTCCTGGCTCAGGTCAAGGCGCGCGGGCAGGGGCGCGGCGGGCGCCGGGGCGGGCGCTGCGGGGCCCGGGCGGCGCGGGGCGTCGGTTGACTGTGACGTCTCCTGGCTCTGGGGACTCCTGAGGTCAGGTCGTGCAGGCTGGGGCGCGGCCGGGGTCAGGGGACGCGGAGCGGGGGTCGCCAGCAGAGGCGCGGCGCTCGACTCACTCAACGCGCTCCCCGGGCTCTGGCACTGCACCTCGGGAGATGGTTGACAGGAACACTTGCTCATCAGATCTTGTATCAGTTCCTCATTTTCATGGCAGAGGTCGACCAGGTCTGAGGCAGAGTTGACATGCTGTTGGTTTTCTTTTACAATATGATTGTAATTATCACTTAAGGTTTTGAGTGACCATTTCAATCTACTTATTTCGGACTGAAGTCTAAATTTTTCAGTCTCATATAAATCAATATTGTCCTGTAATTTTCCATGACACTGATCTAATTTTTCCACAAGGTCACTTTGTTTCCTTATAAGTTTCACATTGAGTTGCACACTTTTATTTGATTTAATAAGTTTCTGAGTGCGCCTTATAAATTTATTTAATTTAATATATTTCCTCAATTTCTTGTTACTTGCAAAATAATAAGAAGGGGAAGAATCAACTTTAGTCACATCCATAACTGACATTTCTGCAAAAAGGCTCTGTGTATGTACAGTTTCATTCATCTCACATTGACTCCGCAGATCACTTATTAATAAATTTGCTTCATTCAGTTCACTTTCTAGGTCACTGATACGCCTTAAATTGGATTCATAGGTTAAAACACAGTTATCAAATGTGTCCACAATACACTGTAGGTGTTGACACTGTTTCACACTGTCCATGTAATCAGAGTGTAGTACATTCAGCTGGTTCTTTAACTCAGAGTTTCTTTGAACTATTTTTGCCACTTCCACTTCACTTTCATCTCGTTCACATATTAGGTTGTTACAGTCCTTTCTCGAGATCTCAAGCTCTTTCAATGTCGCTTAAAAATATGATTTAATATTCGGAGTCCTCTCGAGGCGGTTGGTTTAATTTTTCTGTAATAAAACAAGTGTAAACAAGTTGTGAAGGGTCAGAGGAATCTACCGATACGTCATTTAAAAAAATCCGTCCAGTATCCTAAGCTACAGGGTGTACTGAATCATCAGTACTTAAACCCATAACCCTACTTTCTGGTTAAGTCGCAGTCGAGTTATATGTTACTCGTAATATTGGGGTAGATCACGTACAAATGTATAGTTAAAAGGGGAATTCATATTCCTCCGAGTTTCCTATTAAGAGAATGTCCCCTGGAATTGTATAAGCGTTAAACTTAGATTCAGCAAGTATTTTCTATAACAAGATGTATTTTTTCCGCAAAGATATCCAGGACTTTTTTGTGTAGAATTTAATAAGCTTTAATGTTGCCTTACACTATATTTTTATAAAGAATGTAGATTTAGATTAAAACGCGAATTTCTCCTGGATGGTAAACATTTTCCAAGATGGCTGCGATTCCTCGAGGTCCCGAAATGTCAAATGGTGTGGGCATGAAAAAGTGGACTTTAATTCATATACATACTAAATTTCATGACTGTTCTAGAAATTTCGCGGTTGGTCTTAATCCGATTGTGCTACTACTCGTTTATGACAATAAAATAACATTTTATGAAAGATGATGACGTCGAAACCTGATGTTGTCAATATTTTCAATATATTTTTAACAAGCTTGTAGTGTGCATAACAAGATACACTCGTTTGAAACTTCCTTTGCCATTGTCATGTTACGTTGAAGCTACGGCTCGAAGAAGCAATCCCGCTATGTTGAAAATCGTTCTACTCATAGATATAAGAAGTAAGGAGATTTATAACGAAGCATAATTTCAACGAGTCTCGCTGTCTCCAACTGTCCCCCACCACATCATTAAAGGCGTGGCCAGACAACCAACTCACGCGCTGTGATTGGCCAAACCGCGCGGTGTAGGAGCCTAGAGCGGCGGCACTAGAGTGAGGACAATTCGATAGAGCTATCGATATTTTACATGTTCTGAAAATGACCTAAGAGTTTTGACATTTTTGTTTTAAGTAATAATTGCCATAGACTTAATTTATATTCCTTTAAATTTTTGACCTTATTTACGAGCTCAGAATTGTAAGGTACGTGTAAGGTATATTAGTTGAGCCATAAGTTCTCTCACAAAGGTTTTTACTGATAAAATGTAATACAAAGCTTTTAATATAAAAAAAAAACATGTACCATGATGCGAAAGCTTGTTTATGCTTAACTAATCAAATTGGTTTAAATTTTAGTCATTATTTGATGTAATGTTTTTTGAATTGTTTACTTTCGGATTGTCGTTAGACGCGAGCGCTTCATTAAAAAAATAGTTTCAGTTTATTATAGCATATTTCGTCACCAATTGAAAGCAATTCCAGCATGTTATATAGTAAGTATAATGCACCATTAAATAAGCTTTTATATCATATGTACGAATAATAAGGAAACAGTAATCATAATTATCAGTAAAAATCTTTCTGATAGAAATTTTGGATCGACTAAGTATACAATATACTATTATTTTAAACATATTTATATTCTATCTGTAACTGTAACTGTAAACATTTTTCTTGAAAATGATCCGAACAAATAACACTTTTCTCGCTCGTAAACCAGTTAGGGCCCTTTTCCTGTAGCATTTATCCATTTTTCGTTAATACTGGGATTTTTCGGGAAACTGAAAAAAATTGCAATCATGAACATATTTCTTTTTTGACTCACTGTAAACTGTACCTCTGTAAATTCTATTCACCACCGTTTCTTTTTCAATTGTTTACTCTAAATAATTGTATATTATTATTTTCAATTGAAGTATTGTTTTTTTTTTTTTTTACTTGTAAACCGTATAATCCACCACAGGACAGGCTATGCCTAGTGTGGGGGCCAGCATAAATGTAATACTGTTATTATTTTATTTCTGAAATAAAACATTTGTACATTTGTACAATTGTACTTAATTAAATCAGTTTATTTTTTGGATTACCTTTTAGATTTTTAATCCAAATTAATAAGTATTAAATTAAACATTAGGTGCATATAAAATAATTGTAAAATTTTACTTGAAAAATAATTACTTTCGTATGAAAGTAATTATTTTTAATGTGTGTATACACTATATCCAAACATTTTTATCGATAACGCTCAAAGATCAATTATATGCACGAGCACCACTCTACTTCGCGGCGTCAATGAAGGGAGCGGTTGGCGGTCGTACCAAGAAACAATAATGTCCCTGTGAATATCGTTAGCGGTTTAATGCATTGCGCCGTTGCTAAGGACACTACAAATAGTTTTCCATGCCAAAGCGTCAATGTAGAATGCATAGACAAATTGCCACGCGTTTGTATGACAACATGGTCTGACTCAGAAAAATCATATGTCACTGGATTTATTTGTTAAAATGTGTGGTTTTATTGACTAATACGTGAAAAAAATGTACTATGTAACTCCATGATCCTTATAGTTTCTGGATGCACTCCTATTTCGACACAAAATAACGCTATAATTCGGCATTTCAATAAAATTGACGCGCACATTGTTCAATGACAGCTAATTTGCTACTGTCTTACGGCGGGCCGGTATGGCCACGATGTGGCCATGTCGCGGCGACACGCGCCACGCCTCCGTCAGCCATCTAGTACTTTCTATGATCTGAGGTTCTACTAGTATACGTTACATTTGCCATACTAGTCCATCTCAACATATGCGATGAATGTATATGAAGATGTGGGCATTTCTGAAGGTCGAGTGCCTCAACCAACTTTACAAAAAGCCTTTACATTAATCAGGATTGTTGTACTTTTGTATTTATCTAAGAATAGATAGTGTAGAACTCTGAATTTAGCTAGCTAGCGAGGTTTTTGCCCTGCATAATACATATGCATGTGAAAACATTGTGTTCGACATATTGTGTTTATTTTGATTAAGTATTTTACTTTGTTTTATCGATATAAAAACCCCCTTGTTTTTTTTTACGGTTTGTTTTGCAAATACTGAACGAAAATCTATACCGATATTTTATTTACCAAATTGTGGGGAAACCCAAAACTAAAAAAATAGAGAGAAAATTGATGTACTTACCTATAAAAGGGAGAACGATCTGTTCAGAAACTTTCATTGTCATTGTGATTCAAAGTTTAAAAATATTGGACCGATGTTCCAATAGATCGTAAGTTCGAGTTTTGGTCGAAGCGGTTTATTCCATGTTTCCTTTAATTTAAAGCATTGTAAATAGTTTCACTTGCAGGCGTATTTGCTTGAAAAAAATAATTTAAAAATATACTTATTTAAACTTTCACTATTTTCAGACATAACTAAATTATAAAACGAGACATAATCGCGTTATAAGTTCTAAATTTACATCCGACGTTTCGAGGACGGCGTTGTCCTCGTGGTCTCGGTGAAGACTAAGAAAGTAAATTTAAAACCTAATACGCGATTAAGTCCCGTTCTATAATTTAATAAAGTTTAAAAATGTGTTATTAAGATGCATTGGGGTAACTTTGAAAGCGGGTAATTAAAAAAAGCATATATTTAAAAAAGAAGTACTTTATACTTTAGCACCACTTATTTACGCTACTGTAGCATTTACCAAGGCATCTGTAGTATTTTTCAAACAGATAGGGTACGCTGATAGATGTTATCTCATACAATTTTGCTAGATTTGGCGTTTTTAGGTTATCTTATAAATTGTATGGAGATGACATGCTGGCATTTAGCTTACTGTTGCTACAGTAAAAAGTGCTTCTTTGTTTACTTGATTTTTTTTATGTAATAGGCCGCAAACGAGCAGACGAGCCGCCTATAGCGGACATGATCAGTTTAGCTGTTTTTGAGTTATCGCAAAAAGTTTTCCCTTCATAGTAAAAAGACTTATTTTAATTAGGTACTGATTATGCAAATTTGCCTATTTGTTTAACTCAGGTGAAAAGTACCGTTTCATCCCTTGGTTAACAATTTACTATACTTTAAGCTCCAGTTTAGCTTATTGTGACGGAAGAGTAACTACGGAACCCTACACTGAGCGTGGCCCGACATGCTCTTGGCCGGTTTTTTAATTTCGCACCGGTCTTCATTTCATACATTTTTTTAACGAGGAAGTGGTCGGAAGTTACTGATAGGTTTTGTATAGTATCTTCATCATAATTTCGTATAAAACTTCTATATTTCCGACCCAACTTTCGCATCAGTATAAAGTCAGCATAACATCAAAAGTTGCAAACCGTGAATTAACTTGTAAAGGCCACTAAGATCTCAATTTCAAAGTTTTATTGACTTAAGGTTTCTATGAGGAATTTCAAATAGAGAAAAATATTACTTTTTAATATACTTCTTAGTTTTTTCAAGTTTTTTTTCCGCCTTGTGCCTATAACGTTGTATGGTATTTTAAGGTTGGATTTTTGAACAAAAACAAGGTAGAATAACGAATCACAAATATTTTATTAAACGTTCTAATGAACCCGACCGCCGACCGATCGGGCGCCCCAGGTACCGCTGTCGTGGAGGCGGACCTGCGTCGGCTGACTGCCAATTCATGGCAGGAAACCGCGCTGGATCGGGACAGGTGGCGTTCTCTCGTTTCGGAGGCCAAGATTATTTTTGGATCGCTGAGCCAAAGCAGTTAGTTAGTTAGTTCTAATAAATCTCATGCGAACAAAGAAACAAATCACACATTTCTATTACATAAGGAGATATAAAATAACAGCATGGAACGATAACAAAATAGCTCACGCAAACACGACGGCGGCCGAAGGCAAAATGTCCCGAGCAACGGTTTGCAACGGTTTTTATGCGGGGTAGGTAAACTTGGTGTTGCCAACAGTATTATTTATACCTGTTTACATGGAAAAATGTGGACAAGGTTTTTCACTAGTCCATTGTATTGCAATAGCCTTAAGGAGACACAGTGATGAAATGTATTGAACAGCATAATTGCGGCAGTAATGCGGTGGCGAACGTCACGCATTTATCAAGGAAAATAGAGTGTGGCGGGCCTTTGATTGCCACGTCGACCAAGCAGTGAACTATTGTGACGGCCCTTAATTTAAAGGTCATTATTAATGCCCGTGGAATCCAGGAAGTTCCAGATTCTTTGGGCCGTAATGTTCTGTAACTCATAGGGTTGCAATACATGCCGCCCAAGGAGGTACTTCTTTTTAGCATTAGTGGTCCACAGGAACAGAGAATGTGCATTAAAATCTTCTCTGACTCCTGACAGAACTTGAATGTCGCATCTCGTTTCTTTCCGATTTGAAACATGTGTTAGTTCAACTTAGTGTCCACTCAATATTCTAGTCACCGCGCAGCTTTTGTGTCTTTTGAGCCTTAGCTAGAAGCTCCTTAGGAGTTATTCTGTTGATAGATACAGCGGCTGCAACAACGATGCCGGAACAGAAGGTACAGTCATGGACTTTAATTGTGAAGCCATTTAGAGTTCATGTTCAGTTTTGAATGACTCACGGTTAGTTTCACTAGACTTAAATCGGCACAACTTTGACACCAACCCGCTATCTCCTGTTACCCTTGAACAACGTGCATGTAACTGCGTTGAAATAATGGTAGCTCAAAAACGATACAAAATCCCGGGCTTTGATTTCCTAGGCTATAGATATAATATATGTGTATAGATATAATATACAAATACTTTAATACATAGAAAACATCCATGACTCAGGAACAAATATCTGTTCTCATCACTCAAATAAATGCTCTTACCGGGATTCAAACCCAGGACCATCGGCTTCATAGGCAGGGTAGTGACCCACTAAATAGGCCGAACCGGATTTCAAATAATATAACTAAATATATTGCTACCATATCAGCAACTACGAGTATATATATGTAACTCAAATCCTGTACCCTTTTATTGCGTCTCAGAACCATTAAATAGGAACCAGTAATTGTCAGCCTCGTAACTTGAAGTATCGCCACATGCTCGGCACGTAAAGAAATCCTCAAAATGGCGGACAGTAAAAGTTTTATTTCTAGAAATTTCGTCGCAATTTGAAGGCACGAGATAAAACAAAACACAAGAGTACGTTATTATGCTGCTGAAATTTTCTCTGCTTGCAGTTTCAGTGGATTTATTTCATGCTCATGAATATAATACTTGTACTCGTATTCTAGGATTTTTGTTTCAAAACTTACAGAATTAGCTCGTGAATATATATTTTTAATTTATGTTTCGAAACCTCGCAGCAAAGTTTATGTAGGTAAGCGTGTTTGAAAGCTCGTAGTAATAGTTATTATACCACACCAGCTTGTAAAGGCTCTCTTTATTCCTCAAAAACTGATGAGAAAGTAAGTTCAAACAAATTTTTAGTTGTTTCCGTATGTTGACTGGTAGGATTGATCTTTAAAATGATAAATACTAGTATTTCATAGCGTTCATTTGGTTTTAATTTGTAATGTTTTACAATTAGTATTTACCTCGCGTTGGTGTGCTGAAAAAAATTGTGATTCACAAATAGGGAAGGGGAAGGAAGCCTAGGGCGTCGCCAAAGGGGGGGGGGGGGGGTAGCTGGCCCCCTTTTGACTCCCTCCCTTCTCTTTTTATCTTTAAATTTAAGCGGGGGCAGCTGCCCCCACACCTATAAGATAAAACTTGTAACATGAAGTATGCCCCTCCCCCTCATTTTGGCTATCGGCCATATCAACTACCCCCTCAGCACATCAGCTAGCGACGCCCTTGAAGGGCGTTTTATCTATTCATCAGATTTTATCGAGATCCAACGAAAAAAAAGACAACAAAAAATCCGCTTATTTATTTATTTATAAGAAACTCAAAGATAGTATATAGTTTGCTATAATTAAATACATATTTATATATTAACATTAGCATTAAGATAAAAATTGTCACTAACACATAATGATCCAAGTTGGTCGTGAATAAATAATTTATATTATATTAAAAATAGATCGGCCAATATTTAATTAGTTATTTTTTTATACAACGTCGGTGGCAAACAGGCATACGGCCCGATGCTTTTTTGGATGGATGGTTTATGGATGGTAAGCAGTCACCGTACTCTAGTGGACGCCTGCAACTCCAGAGATCCATTATTTCCTTAGCAACAGCCAGGATAACTGAAAATTCTTTCTATTATTTATTATTACATACGAGGATTGGGTACTTCATTTGTTTCTGGCCGCAACATTATCCACACGTACTCATAGCCATCAATCTAGCTTTTGTGGCGCGATGTGATAATTAATGGCATTCAAACCGCAGTTGCAAAGGACCTGTTTTGGACAGCTCCGTTGTCCACGTATACATAATTGGTATAATTGTGTTCTTTGTTAATACTAGCAAGCCGACGAACCGAGATTTAAATGATGTTTTTTATCGTTCTGCATTTTAAACGGTTCTAATATTTAACAAGCATTTGTTTTCTAAATAAGGTTTTACATACATTATAAACATAAAATTCACTACTTTTTATCGTCGATTGTACGTTTTGTTCAACGAGTCGTTCTTAAGGCGGCGGGGTTCCACCAGTGTGCGGCACTGTGCGGCGCAAGCATTTTTATACTGAATATGCTTGTGCTGCTTAGCAATTAATAATTTAGGAGCCTGCTCCCGTCACGCTCCCGAGACGTGACGGAGATATTTACCTAAAATTCTCAAATTTGAGCCCAGTTGGTATTTCCTCTTAATATTCTATGACAACTTAAGTGAAACGAAACATTGCATATAATACAAGTATACATGTGTATTATTGCGTATAAAGGTGGTATCAGGTGGACAGCCGAGTGAATGTTCTCACGAAAGAATGATGCTGAATGAATCCGCTGACTGATGGATTCATTCGTTTCGTGTAAACGTTCTGATATGAATGAATGATTTATGATGATTACACACTTTGTAAGGATTTAAAAGTTTATTTAGTCAGTCACAAGGTATAATTATTAATGGGCCAGCTTATACCTACGTTGTTTTAAATTACAATCCTTTAAATGAAATGTGATTGATAGACTGTTTACGACATTATGTGGCTACACTTAAGGCAAACATATCGATGTTCTAAATTCTCGACTATATGCAGTCTTTGAAAGGCGAGCGTGGCTTTTCACAGAAATTTTATTTGATTTATTTATTAAAGCTCTAAACATTAAATTAATCGCAGAGTTTCATATTTCTTAACTGCTAAGCCAAAGATGGCTTGTTTACAGCCAGAGTTCGGACTAATGCACTATTTATTTGTGTTATAATATTGTACACATGTTACATTAATATTATTCTAATGTTATCCTTTATAAAATATGTTCATGGTTATTAGATGATAACAAGTATTTTTTTATATCTTTATTTGATTCAGGATTGGTTAGGTATAAATCTTGTAAATGTTTCGGAAGGCTGTTTAGTATTTTTGGAAGCAAGTAATAGTTGGTTCTCATACCGTGCACATTTTTTACTGTTGGTAATATAAATCAATGTGAGTTAGGTAAGCTTCTTAACCTATTGTTACGATGGTATTCCTTTAGATTTTTTTTTATAGTACGACGGTGGCAAACAAGCATACGGCCCGCCTGATGGTAAGCAGTCTCCGTAGCCTATGTACGCCTGCAACTCCAGAGGAGTTACATGCGCGTTGCCGACCCTAGCACCCCCCCCCCCCCCCCCCACCCCCACCCCTCGTTGAGCTCTGGCAACCTTACTCACCCGCAGGAACACAACAATATGAGTAGGGTCTAGTGTTATTTGGCTGCGGTTTTCTGTAAGGTGGAGGTACTTCCCCAGTTGGGCTCTGCTCTAGAGCTGGAATGACATTCGCTGCGCTGTGCTCTACCACACAAAGCGAGATGACATTCACAATGCCCATACCTCTCTTTAGGATCGGATCGGATACATCCTTGCAATCTTCTTTAAGCATTGTTAACTTGACTAAGTTTTGTACGGGAAGCACATTACAAAATTGAATAAGGTGGGGATAGCCATCACTATTATTTATTTGTATGTTGTTGGGCACAATGGGTTTCAACAGTTACGTTTATACTGACACTTGCAAACTTAGTCATAGCAAAGTCTGTGCAGAGACTTGGTCCGTCTCTAGCTTTACGTCACAAATGTCACTTGCCTCGAATAGGCACCATTTCTACGTGAATGACAGCTATGTTTCACAACGTAATAGTTATTAGCCTATATACAGCAACTGAAACTATAACAGTTGAACAAAACATAGATGAGCGGAGAGTAGTGATGTGCCACGGGGATATTCCTTATCGACATAATACCGGAAGGATTTATTGATTTCTGTTGCGAACGCAACTTTTTATTTGTATAAAATCAATATATTCCTAATGCAGTAGCTAAACCCTGCCGTCGGGTTCATCAAGTAATTGGAGGCTTTTTCAAAATAGGAGCGCTCCACATATTTTGTATCGCGGCCAGTTAGAGGCACCTAAATTAAAACCCGTGGACCCGGGTACGTCCTTAAACTACGTCCAAAAGAGAGGTATGGGCATTGTGAATGTCATCTCGCTTTGTGTGATAGGGCACAGCACAGCGGAAGTCATTCCAGATCTAGAGCAGAGCCCAACTGGGGAAATACCTCCACCTTACAGAAAAAAGAAGCCAAATAACACTAGACCCTACTCATAGTGTTGTGTTCCTGCCGGTAAGTAAGGTTGCCAGAGCTCAATGAGGGGGGGGGGGGGGGTTAGGGTCGGTAGCGCGCATGTAACTTCTGTTCTGTGTGTAACTTCAGGCGTACCTGCAACTGCAGAGAAATTACATAGGCTACGGAGACTACTTACCATCAGGCGGGCCGTATGCTTGTTTGCCAACGACGTAGTATAAAAAAACACCTTTTTTACTGTTCAATTTTGATAAATCACTCTTTTATGATCCTCCATACAATCAACAATCACTTTCTACATTTAACCGTTTTGGCAAGAACCCCTGTAAAGAGTTAGAGTTAGATTATATCAGTTCAGTAAGAATCGAAGCTTTATTCAAGTCGTCGAGATCCTTACCTACATGCACGGCGGCTACAATTCCTAAAATTTATCAAAAGTGTGTTAAATTTGGAACATCACCGCTATCGTAACCGGAATTTCTAATAAGAGTTATTTGTAAGGTATTGCTGAGTAGAAAGTATCTAGTTTTGTGGTACATAATCGCCAATTTTAAAATTAAATTGTCCGCTTTTGTCCGAATTAATTCCTGATTTTTTTGCAGGATCCATATTAAACTTTTGTTGTGGTCGTCTGTCGGTTTTATAGAAAAAAATAGTCCTTTCAACGTTTTGATTGGAACTTCCCCAACAAAATTTACTAGAGTTGAAAAATCCCAAGAATGTTACCGGGGATGTTACGGGAAATATTGCCTATAGTACGCCACGTTATGAGCTGAGTGGCCGAACGCTCTTGCTTAACAGGCCAAGGCAGGCTGACAATAGGCAGTGAAGCAACCCTTCTCTTTGGATATTGAGATAAGTAAGCGAATTGAGTTTTGCGGTTAAATTGGAGTTTGCTCTACGGATATTTATGATAAATATTTCCAAAATTTTCATGAATTGGATATAATGGTAATATTACCGAGAATATTCCCAGGAAAGCTACCGGAAATATTATTGTACATCACTAGTTGAGAGGCCGGACGCTCTTGCATCTGTCAGGCCAAGGCCGTCGGACAATAGGCTGTGAAGCAAACCCTTTATACTACAAATTTGCTCTAAAGACATTTATAAAAAGACAAATATAAATAAGAATATTTGAACTTGAATCAGGAATAATGGTAACTACTGAGAATATTCAGGAACGTTACAAAAAATATTACCCGTTATATTACTTGCAGTACGACACCTCACTAGATGAGAGGCCGAACGCTCTTGCATCTGTCAGGCCAAGGCCAGCCGACAATAGGCAGTGAAGCAACCCTTCTCTTCGGAGCTTGAGATAAGTAAGGGAATTGAGATTTCCGAATCCATTCAACTGTTATCTATTTATAGGGGTAGTTACCCTCAGGCTGCCCAGTTTTCAGCTGCTTGATGTTTTATCTTATTAACCGCAAAAAAATATTCAAAAGATTAAGAACGATTCTTGATTAGACGGAGTCTTCAATTCATGTTTCATTAATGTTTATTTTTATTTTTGTTTGTTGTTATAGGTGTCACTAACATAGATTTATAAGTTTTGCTGTGCTATGTACTAACCATAATATGGATTGTATTATTCGAATTAAAATATTGAATTGAATTGAATTGAATTCGCTCCTTAGGGAGCTCTTGGTGGATGGTTTCAGAGAAAACACTTATCATATGTTTTGAATGAGAACTTAGTTATATATCCATAAGGATATCCTATCCAAAACAAAAAACTCAAATCTCAATACCAAAATGTACATTATTTATCAATAACAGGGACATTATGAATTTTAGATATGATTTTGATTTGAAATAGTGATCTGACGTTAGTCTCAACATATCTCAAAATAATATTATCAAATTAATATCACGACCATTCTCAAAAAAAAAATTGTCTTGAAGCCCTGTAAAATGTAGACATCGTATAAAAATACAACACGTAATAAACTACAAGTTTCACATTCAAATAAGTTGTGAGATCTAATTGAACATCAACAGAAAATATGTCTGTCAATTTCCCATTGGTATAAAAGGTTATCAAGGATAACTACTACCTACCTACTAATACTTAGGCTACAGCAATAATTACATGCAAGCTCAGATATATAATTATATACCGATCGTAATTGCTTATAACCAATGCATGATTGTAAAAATAGATAACCTCTATAAAGCATGCTTCTTGCGCTTGTATGCTGGTATTTTCACACTTGTATTTTATTTAAAATACAACGTCTATAATAAGCTCTAATAGGTTAACAAGAAACAAATTTGATAAATTCTAGGCGTATAAATACTTTAAACTGTCGTATGATATTGACATTTAGCCCACTCGCTTACAACTTAAAAATAACAAGATGTTGGTTGTATAGGCTCTTAACTACGATATGCCCTTTTGAGTACACGCGGTATGACATAAAAAGGTCACGCAGCTCTAAAAATAATCTCACATCATCGATTTCTATTTTCAACTCTGACATCTGTGAAAGTAAACAAACTAAGAAGTGCCATTATATCATGGAGTTATTTAATTTGACATTTTCATTAAACTTAAAATAACAGCATAACACAACCATAGTAAGATTGAATTACTATCTAGTATAAAAAAATAATTTGTTAAGTATATAATTTATTATAAAAACAGATAAACTTAAAAGGATATTGGTATTGACAGATTTGTTAGCTCGTGAATTTAATTTTGTTTTTTTTTTCTAACACAGTTTTTATGTTACAATACGAGTGCGTTACACTCACATTTCATTAGAAAACTTTAAGCAATGGAATTGAAAGAAATAACGAATTAGTAAGTAAATCGATAAGTTTTAGTTGGCCCCACATTGGGCGCCAACTGAAGTTTTAAGAAGGTTCAAAATAATAATTATCCTTGCTGATTTCTTCGCTATGAAAACTTTAAGTTATGGAATTGAAAGAAATTACGAATGAATAAGTAAATTAATAAGTTTTAGTTGGTCCCGCGTTGGGCGCCAACTGAAGTTTTGAGAAGATTCAAAATAATAATTATCGTTACTTTTTTCTTCGGTATGAAAACTTTGAGCAATGGGATTGGAAGAAATAACGAATTAATAAGTAAATTTGTAAGTTTTAGTTGGCCCCACGTTGGGCGGCAACTGAAGTTTTGAGAAGGTTCAAAATAACAATTTTCCTTACTTTTTTCTTTGCACCATATTTAACTGTCTAGCCCTATTGTTGACTGTTAGAGCATGTCATTAGATATTAAGATCGCCAACTGTACATAACCATATATTGGTCAACGTGGAGGTTTATGTGTATGACATATGTTACTATGGGGCAAGTTGCTTATTTCACAATGTTAAATTATAATTTACGTAGGGCTATGAATACATTTAAGCTTACGAAATACGAAGCGAATACAGAGCGGCATTCAACATTTAAAAAAATAATCTTAGTTCGAAAATATGTGAATTATAAATTCATTACATTATTTTTTTTGTCACAGTTACCATCTAATTTCATCAACACACGCCGCACATACCTAAATAAATAAGGGTTGCTAGCACACTTTTGACAAAGTCTGTACAGTACATTAGACGACCAATATGCCCAGCTGTTGTTAGTTGTTTACCAAAGTACAAATTTAGTTCCCAGACTAATGAGAGACAGCGAATTTAGGTTAGAACCGCTAGAGGCGAGGCGTTAAACAAAATGGTTTCGTGATTCTGCCTGTCGGACCCAAAAGGACGCAATTTCACAATATACAGACTAGTAGTTAAGTCCTTCTGGTTTGAAAAAGTTAGTTTCGGTTTCTGCTGTTTCGTTGCTGAGCTACAACTAAATGGGCTTTCTATTACTACAACTAAATACGCTTTCCAAAGTGTCCGGAAAGGAATGATGTATTTACTATGAACCATAAACCACTTTTGACAAGTTTTGAGTCGTCTTCTTGATTTTTGGCAAGTTTTGAGTCGTTACTTTTACACTTGCACTACAGATAAAATTATAAGACAAACGGTTATCGGTTCTTCAATTTTAATCTCCATTCCGGTCAGCCGGATTTTGTAAGTAATAAATACTATCTTTTTATGAATTTTTTAAACATTGTCTAAAAAATACTTTTTTCAATACTCGATTGTTGTGAAACAACTTACATCTAAATAAAAGCCCAGCCCCCATAGCCAACATGCCCATAGTTAACGAAACGCAACTGTCACTGTCGCACTAATAAGGAAGAGTAATAGAGAGAGATGACTACGCTACACCACGAAGCGTTAACGATTGGCATGTTGGCTACTCGGGCATTTCGGATATCAACGTTTTAACGGTGATTTTGATGATAAATAGCCTAAAATGTACAGAGATTTTAGAAAAATACTTCTTATTATTAAGAAATGAAGACATCAGTCATCCTGTCTAAATAAAATTATTAGGTACGTAATCTAACTTCATAAAATGAAATAAATATTATTTTAACTTAAAATGAATAATGTTCTCATGACATTAATATTTCAAAGATCATTATCAATTCAATAAAATGGCTGAAAGTCGTGTTTAGAGGTCTTTGTCTGTCCTGCTGTTCTAATGTGTTGTAATAGTACATTACATTATGTGACTGCTACATAATGCCTAACTATGTGAAGTTACATACACTGCTTTATCAACACACAATATCATGAGCTATCTATGATCTGTTCAGGACCCGCCATTGCGACATTATTTTAAATAGAACATTAACGTCATCGTGACTGATATTAGAATTGTTTGAATTCATTTGAATGTCATTAAGCACGAGTAAAAAATTTAAATTGACATTTCGTATATACAAAATTTGTTCTAACAAAACAGTTTATTTCTATTTTTTATACAAATTTGTTCTAACAAAACAGTGAATTATTAAATAAATAAAATAAAAACCGTTTATTACAAATCACTGATCCATACCGACTATAAGTATAAACTTAAAACTATGTTAATTAGGTACTAAGAGATAAATAATAATTAGAAAATATAACTAAAAACTAAGATGTGTGGGCGCAGGTTGCCATACTCCATTGCGCTCTCCCAATTCCCACCTCAACCCAAAACTTTATAACCGGGCAATCGAGGCGCTCGCAAATTGACGACCGGTCTGGGCTAATGGGTAGTGACCCTGCCTATGAAGCCGATGGTCCTGGGTTCGAATTCCGGTAAGGGCATTTATTTGTGTGATGAACACAGATATTTGTTCCTAAGTCATGGGTGTTTTTTGTTGATAAGTACATATCGTTGCTGAGTACCAACAACACAAGCCTTGTTGAGCTTGCCGTGGAGCTTATACAATTTGTGTGAGAATGTCCAATATTTTCTATTTATTTATTCTATGGTGGCCGTAATTTTCGGTTTTTGAACGCACCATCGAGGGTTTATGATATGTGTGTAGATAAAATAAAAGATAGTGCCTTCTTATTATTCTGGGGTCACAAACAAAGTTTGTTATTGGTCAACTCTTGTAGAATGTGCGGAGTACATTGGCCACAACTTTGCAAGAAGGGAACTCGTCAGAACTAAAGTTGTAAACTTTCTCGGCCCATGCTCATCAACGCCTTTTTTGACGAAACAAATTTACCAGCTGTTTGAAGGTTGGTACTATAGGGTTGTCAATTCACTATTTTTTATTATAGTTCATGTCACCGATGACGCACAGATTTGTAAAATCTAACCTTGAATAACATGACAATTAAAATACGATTCAAAGCACACGTCGTCGTGAATGACACTATCTATATATTCTCCAAACTTTAGTACTCTTCCGGTTGCTTCTAGTCAGTACTTGAAGAAAAAAAAAAAAAACAAAAAAAGAACTAATCTAGCCGTGGGCTAAACCAAATCTGTGAGACCTTATCTGTATAATGTGTTTCTCAAGATAGTAAAAGGTTGGCTGTGCGAGGCCGTGGCCCCAGGCCCCATTCACCCACGCGTAGCTACGCCAGCTGCATCTTAAAGGGTCAGCTTATCTAGCTGATCTCGAGAACTAGATAGGTCTCTAGTTTTTACGAAAGCCTCCCATCCTAAGTACAGTCGCCGCCAGATATATTGAAGTAGCTAAGGTTTTCACAAAAATCTGAACAAAGACATTATTTATCAAGGCGTTAAAGTGCATGTTCAGATATGTTTTAGCAACTTGCCGCTTCTACGTGGATGGCCATTGTACATTCCAAATTACCACGACTCTTATTTGTCCCTTTTTGGGTCCGTCTTGATTCCCGTAATTTTTGGCAACAAATTATTTGCGAATAAAATGATAAATGGCCTCTTAATTCATCTTTCATACCTATTGTACGAGTTTACACCTATGCTGTAAAAACCTATATTGTAAAAATACAATAAAAATTAACCTGATGAATCATACTGAGTTGGGTCCATTTCTTTATGCACCTAATGTTTTATTTCTCTGCTCTTGGTGTCTGTACCTGTTCGTACATGTTTTGTGCTTGTCACGAATAAATGCCGTTTATCATTATCTTTTGACCAAAATATACTCAAAAACGTGTGACAGCCCTGTAACCTTGCTTGTGGAAACGAACAGAACAAACAGTTCCCTGGAGTTCCAAGCGTTATTGACGCAGCGGCAAGGTGGCCGTTTCATCCAATCTGGTCACAGATCACTATACTTCACGCGTCGAATGATGATCCCTTGGTAATTTTAGTACGAGGGCGCCGAAGTATAGCACATTAATTTATTAAGAAATTAAATGTAACATTTGAGTAAATTAAAATATGGTAAAAACTTATATCTTCAACTATTTTTTTTTTATTAAGCTTATCTTAAAGTGACTTAGTCATTTTAGTATGAGGCGTCCAAGAAACTTTTAAGCACTAACCTTTCGGAGTACTACAGGCAGAGTAATAGTACAGGTGTCTAAATGCGAAAGCCGAAGGTCCGGAAGGTTAGTGCTTAAACACAGAATTTAAGTTTCTTTGGCGCCCTCATACTAAAATTATCAAGTCACTTTTGTATAGGTAAATTTAAAAAATAATTCTACGAATATGTTTTTAACACATTTTTATTACTCAAATGTTACATTTCTAAATAAATTAATGTGCTATCCTTCTAAATGTCTACAAATATTGTACGTGACAACTGCTCCATATAAAAATAAAATGTCATAGGGGTCATTGGACGCGCGAGTTATAAACTTGTGCTACTTACTCGAACAGTGGTTCTTAGTGTTCTTACCCGGTGGTCCGCTACACCTGAGCGGTTAGCATGAGTTGCGTTCTCGCGCGCGACTCCATAGTTACATCCTGCGTGACTTCAAGCAGATGAAATATAAAAAAGGCGTGCGGTCAGATTGGGGCGAGCGAGACCATTTAAATATCATTTGGTGTCACAATATAAGTTAGAATTGGCCACTTGCACACATAGGCGCTCCCATTATAATTTAGTGTGAGAGTGTGATCACTTATTTACCTACTCGTAAAAATTAGAAATATCAACAAAGAATAAGTTATTTTAACATAGTAAAACATTTGTACCTACTTCAAAAAACGGAGTTAGTTAGGCGTAGTCTATGTGACTCATAAAACAGCTTAACCAGTATGAATAACCTAACCTCCAATTTCGCATATTTTCTATGAATATAGAGCTCACGTTATAACAGAAGAACACAGCCGCGATTCCTTGCCAAACAATTTCTCGTGAACCAATGGGGTAGGCTGTAAACAGACATTTACAAGGAAACGGTTCTCATGTAACTCGCCGAATTGGAAAATAAAGTGGATTTCCACTCACTGAATATAGACATAGGGTTTATAGGCCTTGATTATATGCATATTAGACTGTATGTGTTGTAGGGTATCAGACAGTATCAAAAGTACCTAGAAGCTAATTTTAGAAAAGTAACATAGATAAATATACTATAGCCTGTACTGTATATAAAAACTAGCCAAGTTTAATTCTGTAGGTACTTGAGTGAAAAGATACATTTATTCGTAACGGTCACAAACATATACAAACACGTACAGGCAACAAAAACAAAAGAACAAAACATTAAGTGCGCATCACGAAATGGACCCAACCCAGCTTAATGCTATGAAGCCAGCGCAGCGCTGGTTTTCGATAGGGTCCATTCGGTTACATACCAAGTGAACTAGAACTTGGCACCCATGTAGATCTCAATTCTTTTGCCGGTGAAGCAACAACGATGCATATTCTTGATATTGAACATGGCTCTCATTTCGCATTTGTTTTTGATGGCATACTTTAAACGCGACCTGTACAGATGACTGTATCTGCAACCAAATATCCGCCCAGGTGGAAGTCACACTAAGCAACGCTCTCCACAAAGCAACCGACAGGGAGAAGTGGAGAGCTGCCAAAAGAAAGAATAGCAAGCGGAGTCACGATCCTCAGCAGTGAGGGACCGACTTGGAAGAAGAAGATATATTAACTTCAAGAATGCTTCTTCGTTGGCACATGACACGTTTTGCTTCCAATTTTGAAATTTCTGTTTAACGAAAGTATCGTTTTTTTTTTATACTACGTCGGTGGCAAACAAGCATACGGCCTGCCTGATGGTAAGCAGTATCCGTAGCCTATGTACGCCTGCAACTCCAGAGGAGTTACATGCGCGTTGCCGACCCTAACCCCCTCCCACCCTCGTATTTTCTCGACTGGTGCTTAATATGTTGGTAATATTACTTATAATATTATTTTATTCACTGAGGTTCTAAGCTTAGAGGGGCGGGTCAAAATTGAAAACACTTTAGCAAACAATTTATAATAATCCGCTTTGATATAATGAAATTTAATGTGTGTGTAGGAGGGACAGTCGAATACCTACGTTTAGCTAATATGCCACACCGACCTAAGTTTAGTTCTTTTGATCAGATAAAATATTTGCCTTGGTAACCAATACCAAGTTACCAACGCTTTTGTATATCAAAATTGTTTAAATATTTTTCAGAATTTTTATCTTAAGATATAACTAGGTAGATCAACATTTTCGTGTTGTTTTACTATATATTTCATCACCTAGGAGATAAAAGTACCACAGTTTGTTAGAAAAAATGTAAAAGGTTCTACTAACATTCTTAGCAGATGATCCAATTATATGAAAATGCTGGTTTATGAATTTAAAAGAGTGACCTAGGAGAACGCAATCTTAACGAATAACCTTAAGTAACCAATGGCAAGAAAAACTCACGCAACTTAAGGGCAAGGAATAAAATTGTTATTCAGTGAAGTTTGGAATATTACTTAATTTACGTAACATGTATTCATTTACTGAAATAAAAGTTATACACTAAAGCGAAACTGACCAAGTCTACCGATGGCAGAGGTTGGAATTGAACTGGGGCGTCTTCAGATTGCGCGACTAACATTCTAACCACTAGAGCACCCGGTTGCGGTGGTACCGTTCTCAAATTCTCGTAAAAATATTTCGTAAAATAATTTGATTTGTTCCCTAGTTGTATGTATTTATTCTTCATATTGACATGGCAAAGTTTTGAAAACAGTTTTATTACAGTCAATAATTGGACGACGGTTTATGAATATTCGAGCACCGAATTACCCGATTGTATGCGACCTAAAGATAGATATCGATTTAGATTATTTACATCGACTTGACCTACCTACCAGTATACACATGACCCCTGATAACGCATACTTGTTAAGAGTCTCGAGGTCAAGTTACGCTGGACTTACGACGGGAAATCTATTGAAAAACAGAGGGCCTACCGCGAACCACTCCGTTCTTTCGTTCACCTATTGGCCTCTCTATCGTACCAATGTGCAAGAACAAGAACGATAAGAAGGCAGATAACGAAATTTCGATTTACGACTTTCGCGGTAGGCTCAGGCAGCCTTAGACACCACACACATTAAGAGTAGTAAGGTTTTTCACCATGATAAGACGATTTTATTCGGACTTATGGCGCCTCTACATGATGGCCCAGCGTAGGCCAGTCCTAGGGACGCATTTATGCGTTAGAGGGAGCAAGTGATATTGCTATCTCATTTCACCGCATAGCTGCGTCCCTTAGACTGGCCTACGCTGGGCCATCGTGTAGAGGAGCCCTTACAAGGGGCATGTAATATTTACTTATTCATAAACGCGTTACGGGCCTGAATTAGCTTCGAATCGTTTGTCTTTATCTGTCATTTTGACTTATGTATTTATAAGAAAGGGATAAAACATAATATAACTAAATCAGGCCCGTAAAGTTTTATGAATAAGGGGGTTAGTCGTTAGTGTTTATGGAAAGGGCGTATGTCACAGTAGTTTCTTGTGAAAATGCATTTTAGCAAAAGTGAATGTATTCATTTTTAGGGTTCCGTAGCCAAATGGCAAAAAACGGAACCCTTATATATTCGTCATGTCCGTCTGTCTGTCCGATTATTAAATTGATGAAGCGATCGTTATTTCGTTAAATATAAACGCTTTACGAGTAACTTGCATGTATATGTAGTTTACTTATTTGTGGTATACGTAGAATGTAACGGCACCATTAATTACTGACATTATAAAATAGATCGTGTTATTAACGACGACGCGTGCCTAAGCCTCGTATTATCAAGTAATTAAAGGTTAGATTTGATAAATCCGCGCGTCATCGTGGATGACACGAACGCAATGAAACCATGAAGCGGAGGCCGGTTCTCTATGTTACGAACGACGTGCATGACAGAACAAAGAGGAGCTATTTACGAAAAATAAGTATGCTACATATATTTTGTATGAAACAACTATGATTATTTCTGAGAGTATACTGGACAAAAGTCTAGACACTAGTCTCAGAGAGACAAGTCTTCAGATTTTTTTTTTAGATTCATGAATCTAGGTCATACAAAAATTTTGTGAGATTTGAATTTTGCGGGGTACCTATGCTTGTTGCGGGGTAGTTTGATGTGATGACTTCAATTTGATCTTAGGTTTATACAAAAAAACCGGACAAGTGCGAGTAGGACTCGCCCACCGAGGGTTCCGAACTTTCTAGTACATATTTGTTGTTATAGCGGTAACAGAAATATCACGATTCGTAACATATAGCCTGGTGACAGACAGACAGACAGACGGACGGACGGACAGTGGAGTCTTAGTAATAGGGTCCCGTTTTACCTTTTGGGTACGGAACCCTAATAAAAATGAAATTACTTACTGCTGTGGCGCAGCGACCCGAAGTGGATCTTGGGTCCTCCTGACACCAAAGACCGCCATGCTTCTTTGTCCAAAACCGTTTCTGTCCAGTCAACGGCGCCGAGTTCGCTAAGGTCTTTTTGCACTTCTTCTCTCCAGCGGTACAGTCACGTCTGAAAATATCGGTACAAAAAATGTGCCAAAAATATGTATTCACTACCTTAATAAAATATGGGCAATAAAGTCGTGTATACATATTTTTGGCACCTTTTTCGTATCGATATTTTCAGACGTGACCGTACCCAGGGTGTCATTGGTGAAACGAAAAAGGAAATTACCATTTTTTCTGTAAGTAACTTTATTTCTTTTTCTTTTGATAATTTATCAAACATAAAATGAATCTGCAATAGTGGAACTTGAACTTAATATTTGTTAAAGTTGGATAAATACTGCAGATATCATTATATTCAACCTAGAACTTACATTTTGTTAAAATACATATTTATTTGAAAGTTACTACAATAGATAAGTTATATTATGATAATATGTACAAGTTTCGATTGGTCTAAACATTTTTCTACAAGTATTAAATTAGATATTTTATAAAATATTGTTTATTTAATAAAGCTTTTAAAACTTTTTATTTAATCTAAAATATTTTTTTTAATTCCGTAATACATAATAAGCAAGGACGTTTAGGATAGGGCAGAAATAAGTATTTGGATATTTAAGTTATTCATTATTAACTACAAGTCTGATTTCTTTTTTTTTATTTGTATTTAGAAATGTTAGGGCCACTTGCACCATCCCACTAACCCGGGCTTAACCGGTTAAACCGTTAATCCAGTGTCAAATTTTACTGGTAACCATGGTAACTCCAGGTTTAACCGGTTAACCCCGAGTTAGTGACTGGTGCAAGTGGCCCTTAGGAGGTTATATCGCGTGACTTGTCATGAGTCACTATTGCACTTACGTACGTGACAGACACGGCGACAGATGATAATACCATCTCCACCCCTCTGACAAAATGAAGGAATTATCAGGATGCGTAGCCAACATGTCAATTGTTTACGCTCCGTAGCGAATGAAACGCAACTGTCACTGTCTCACTCATCAATCCTGGGTTAGCCACTTATTCGGAGTTAACTTAACCGTTAACACAGGCTTAACTTGTACTGCTAACTCTGGGTTTAACCGGTTAACCTCGAGTTAGTGGCTAACCCTATATGGCACAAGTGGCCCTAAGTAAGGTAAATTATCCCAATGCTAGACTGTGTCTAGGTAGTTGACATCTTTATACACACTTACATATTATACGGCAAAAATGACCATAACGTCATCTTTTTGTTTTTTCATATGCAGAATTTTTAGAACTTTAAAGAAACAACGCGGCTTAAATTGTATATTTTTTAAATCTGGTTTGGTTTAACCAGTTCAACCTGGAGTTACCATGGACACCATCAGTGTCATATTGTACTGGTAACCATGGTAACTGCAGGCTTAATCGGTTAACCCTGGGTTGGTGGAATGGTGCAAGTGGGCTTTAGAGGGTTAAACTGTATTCATTGGGATAGAATTGACAAACAGAGTGTCTTTTATTTGCATTTGAGTATCAATTATTAAGATGTTTTACCTTACCGCCAAAAATATTCAGTTACATTAAAAAAAGGTATACATTTCTTTTCTTATAGTAGCACCACACGACTAATGATTTGCGTCCAACGCACTAAGAGATCTTACACACGAGCACAGATATGAAGAGAAAGAGATAAGACACTACTCTACTGGAAACGTTGAAAGAGGATAGCTTATATAGTTTTAAGTTTAATTGGTACTTTGATCATACAGATAATATATAATTATGTTACTTAGAGGGTTATATTAGAATAACCAAAATAAGTATACGTATTGCACATAACGTTACGTTACGAATAATTAAATTTAAATTTACAAAATATTTCAAACATAATTACAAAGAAATATTCACGTAATTAAATTATCATTATTTGATTTATTATTCTTTACATAAATAAAACAATATGGATCTATTCTGTATTTTAATTTCATCAATTTTGAGTTCATATTTATATAACCAATGTCTGATTTTGACACTTTGGAATTAAGTACATATATTATAAAATCACATTGAGCAATTTTTTATACAATATGAGGCTACACCCTATTATTGAGTCATATATGTACGCCAGCGGCTCACGGCAATGCGAGCGGCAAATCAAGGTCGTTCATATCATACATATGGCCAAACGCAACGTATTGAATGGCCTTGAGTTGCCGCTCGCCGCGCCGCGCACCGCTTGTGTCCAGTCCGCGGCTTTGGGGTTTATTAACTAAGTGTAGAAATATCAATAAATATATATAAATAACTATGATCTGAAAAAACACTATTCTGTTCGACGTTATTAAGTTTTACTTCGTATATTATCAGAATTTCTACTCATATTTCCATAATGGACCTGCTCATAACACAAATTTTAAACGAGTCGATCTTTGATCTGGATTTACTTTCATCAACATTTTGAATTATATCAGATGAAACGTCTCATCGAATAGCGAACGAATGCACGCTGGCAGAAAACAGACTTAAATTATTTTAAAGGTAGTGCACTATCACGCAATCGTAAGTTTATACAACAGTATATTTAAATGCAAGACCATCTTCAGCGGCATTTACATGAAATTTAAAACCATTGGTTTTCAGGGTTCGACTAGAACAAGTAAATTAATGAAAGGAATATACAAACAAAACTAAAAAGTTACTTAGTATATTTCTGGACCTAAAATATTTCCATCAAATATCATGGACATGGAGTTTGCGCGACTTCTACTTTGAAGCACGACTTCAAATATGGAGTCGCATGTGAAAACGCAAGTAGGTAATGTTAGTTTGGGACGAGCAATGTAGTGTCACGATAAAGAAGCTCAGAAAATAGCAGATGACATGGAGAAATATCCTTCAGGATCACTGTCTGTGGAATGAGTTCTTTCTCGGAGTAGTCTCGAGTTATGGTCGAGTTATTCTCCAAAAATAATTCAACATAAGAAAACAATTTCTTCCCAAGAGGAAGTTTAAACTCTTGTTTGCTACCGACGTGGTAGGATAAAAACATGAGCCAGTCGAAGTGAAATATATATAATTTATAAATTTTCTTGGTAGACGACGGCTCTACAATCCGAGAGGTGGAAAAATGAAGGCATTTTGCAACATAATTATACCTTTTTTGATTGATTTCAGGAAATATATAAAATTCGTAACGACTAGTTGAATTCTATTTTATGTTTGAGGTTATTTAAAAAGAGTAGCTTCCATGGCAGTGACACCAATTATAGGCACACTGCGAAACCAGTCAAAAGAAACAAACTTCACTTCATGAACTAGTCAAACTGATATAGATTCCCTCTTAAATCAGTCCGGCCAGCTTAATACCTCTCAGACTGTAGAACAGGCGGATCTCACACATTAGTTATAGTCAACCTTCTTGGACTTCTCGGCTTATTCAGATTACCCCCAGACCCTCGAATATGTACTTGGACGGACCCCGGCATGTCTACTGAGGAATGTAGGCTCGCTGCCCTAGATGCCCGTGGGGAAGGTACGCAGATCCGGAGGTCTACGGCGCTGTGCAGACTGGCGGCACGTGAGGAGCGGGGGGTGGCGTGCGGGGGGTCAGAGGGCGGAACGAGGACGGGGAGGTCGGCGACGGAGCGCGAGCGCCGCGGAGGGCTTTCGGGGATTAGCGCCATGCCACCCATGCTGCCGACGAAGACGGAGTTCTGGAAAAGATGTTATCTAATGATCACCTTAGACAAAGATGAAAAATTTGAGTAGTAAAAATACTTATACACCGTGGGCTGGTAAAATCCGGCAGATTTTAACCACGCATTCCAGAGGTCATAGGGAGCAAAAAATTTTATATGAGTTTTGGTCAATACGGCAAAAAAAAATCTGTCCAAAACATTTTTTCTTGCGTTTTCTGCTCACGCCACGTTATTTTTTTTCATCTTGACAAAAAAAAACAACATTACAAGGAATAAGTCTTAAAGTTTTTTTTTGCGAGTTTGCTTTCAGACTTTAATGTCTGTCAGTAGGTATGTCTAAACCAAGTCACATAGGGGCAGCGTCGCAGCAAAAAAGGCGTTTTTCATTAAGTTATTTGAGCAACAAATTTTCTCAAGAATTGACATTATCTCTAAAACAAGACCGATTTTAGACAACTTTGCAAATATGACATTTTCGTTTCTAAATGCAGTCAAGAATAGTTTAAATTCTGTCGAGAATTAGCAGCCCACGGTGTATAATTGTAGTCGGGGCATGTTTATGTTAAACAAACGTAACCGTAAATATGCGTGTGTCCTAAGGGTCCACGGCTCTCGAAAAGTGCAATATTTGCTCTTTTGAATGAGTCTCTGGACGCTCCCCACTAAGGTTGTAACTTGTAAGCTACACAAGTCATCCTACCAACTGCGCCACCCAGTTAGGCCCACCTGCACCATTCCACTAGCCCGGGGTTAACCGGTTAAACCTAAAGTTACTAAAATTACCAGTACAATTTGACATTAGGTTAAAGGTTTAACCACTTAACCCTGGGTTAATGGGATGGTGCAAGTGGGCCTTAACATGCTAACCAAACCTGCAGTAAGTGACTGTTTTAGAATTATTCGAATCATTTTGAAACCTCTCCGTTTTTACTAATTTACGAGCGCCATTTCAATTTTTATTAAAGTACATTAAAGCTGATGAAAGTTGTTCTCCGATAAAAAGCTTTTAAAGTTACATTTATTAATTGTGTCTGAACTTTCTGGGATCAGTCTTCCAAATCTTTTCCTTAAAAATGTTCGTCCCATTTTTCTTCGAGACCTTTGTGAAATAAGTTGTAGATTACTTCTCGATTGATTTGTTTCTTGCTTTTATGTGAATGTTTTGTGTGTTACTAAAGTATACACAAGTTTTTTCATTACTTTTGCTGTTACGAAGTACTCACGTAGTACCTTAATGCATATGAACAAAAAACATACCTGCAACGTAAAATACTCCAAACGTTTTAAAATAAATTATGTATTTCGACTGTTACTCCTATATTTAATTCACTTATACTTTTGATCGACTTATTTTATAAGTTTCATATGTTATTTTTTGGCTAGTGAGTGCAAGTTACTTTAATTTGCATACATCTCAAAGTTATATTTATTAAAGGATTCATATATTTTTTTTTAATTAGTATTACCAACATAATGGCGGTGTAAAGTATTTAATAAGTTTAATAAGGCTTAAGTATGCACAAATATAAATTACTGTGCCGTTAAAGGGTTTGTGTTACTTTTATTAATATAAAGATTTAATTACGAGTTATATTCCACAGCGTTAATGCAAGTTAAAAAAATCTATTGGTATTACGATATATTATCGCGTAATATTTACCTGTCTAAGACGATGAGGAAGGTATCCACATGGCTGGTAGGCTGGGAAGCCCACACCGCAGTCGTAGGACACGCAACCACGCGATAGAGATGCGCGGTGCTGCAAAAATGGCTTCATTTTAGACTCACCAATCCTCCGTAGAAAAGAATCTTCCATAAAATCGAAGTTACGGGCGTCATTTTAAAACGACAAGCTGTAATAACATGAAACTTGGCATGAACATTTAAGTTGTACATATACAGGTTGGGCAAATAAGAGTGTTACACTTTGTTATTAAATTTTTATTGTGTGCATTGTGTTTAAGTGCAAATTTATTAAATATTTTCTCATAACTATATTATTCAGGGTTGGCAATTGTATACGGAAGATAATTTTTGCCAAATGTCGACCTCTAGCAGCAAGCATTTTTTTCTCATATGTTTGTGTTGTTTAAAATACGTTGTTTGCTCGATTAATTTCCAGAAAAAGTGACGGTGATTGGCACCCAAATTCCCCAAATATTGCTGCTCCTGTGTTATTTCTTTACGCGTTTATGCTAACAAGCTGATGAAATTTAAACAATTAAAACCTAAAATTAATAACGCCGAAAATGTGCATTATATATGCTGAAAATTGCAATGGTAAGGGTTTTTGCCTGCTGTTAGAGGTGGAAATATGTCACACATTATGTTCCGTATGTATTTGCCAACCCTGAATAATATATTATTAAAACCATGCTTAAAAATCTTTTTTAACTTAATATAGTTAAAATATATAAAACAAAATATGTATACTTCTTATTTGCCCACTCTGAATCTATATCTGATTCTAGTTTTTGTTGCTAGGAAACGTGTAGAGTTGTATGTATGTATTAAAACGTTTACTCGCACTATTTTCTTTTTATTACAATTCCTAGTAACTAAAACTACCATACCACAACAAAGTATAGATATATATCATTTAAATGTCCATGCCAAGTTTCATGTCATTCCAGCTTATCGTAATGAGAGCGTAACTTCGATTTTATGGAGGCGGCTAAGGTTTCTGTGACTCTTAAGGGCTAATCACATTATATAATAAAAAACCGGCCAAGACCATGTCGGGCCACGCTCAGTGTAGGGTTCCGTAGTTACTCTTCCGTCACAATAAGCTAAACTGGAGCTTAAAGTATAGTAAATTGTTAACCAAGGGATGACTTTCACCCAAGTTAAACAAAATAGGCAAATTTGCATAATCAGTACCTAATTAAAGTAAGTAAGTCTTTTTACTATGAAGGGGAAACTTTTTGCGATAACTCAAAAACAGCTAAACTGATCATGTCCGCTATAGTTTTCATTTAATGTATTTCTTAAGCTCTACTTCCACGATTTTCTTCCTATTTTTTGGACCTATGGTTCAAAAGTTAGAGGGGGAGGGACACATTTATTTTTTCTTTCGGATCGATTATCTCCGAATATATTCACTTTATCACAAAATGTTTGTTGAAGATCCCTATTAGTTTTAAAAGACCTTTCCAACGATACTCCACAGTGTAGGGTTAAAGCAAAAAAAAATTTCACCCCCAATTTACGTGTAGGGGAGGTACCCTAAAAAAAAAAAAATTTTTAGATTTTATTGTACGACTTTGTCGGCTTTATTGATTTATATATCCATGCCAAATTTCAGCTTTCTAGCACTGACGACCACGGAGCAAAGCCACGGACAGACAGACAGACAGACAGACAGACGTTCCTAATTGACTACGGAACCCTAAAAATGGTTATAGCAAAGCTCCGGGTCCTTTCATATCAATTCATATGAAAAAATGTCGTGTCTTATCAAATGACCTATCATTTTGCCTCGTCTATTTTCAATTGTCCTCAGTACATTCTTCTTCTCTCCAACAATTCGGAATACTTTCTCGTTCTTCTTTCTCTCCGTCCAACTTATTCTCGCCGTTCTTCTCCGCATATCAAAAGCCTCCAATCACTTCCCATCTTTCTGGCTCATTTCCCAGCAGTGTTATTGGATTGTCTTTGTGATAAGGTTTACGAATGGTAAGTTAACAGTATAATGATACTTACATGTGGGGGCACGGACACTGAGCTTTCCGCCAGCGCGCAGCTCTGCCGATGCTGTTGTTGGAACTTGGGCTGATACGGCTCCAGCATCCTGTGGAATGTCATTCCGTATCATTGAACTTGAAGTTATGGTTTCATTTTTGCATGTAAACAATAGTAGAATGTCCAAGTACGCTGATGTACCTTCGGCGCACGACCGAGGATGCTACGGACTATGATACGGACGTTCAGACAGTGTAAGCTAAGTATATCAACAAATATTTAAAACCGTTTCTAAAATAAGTATACGGACGTATTTATGGCGAAAGTGGCAACGTAATCTATCTGGATTACGCGTATTATCTGCGTTGAGGCAAATCTTGCCTCTCTGGATATTAACTTTGTAGCAAATGCGTTTTACACAATATAAATTAACCACAGCTATGCCCTTAAGTTTGGTATAAGTATAGGTATAGTAATAATTATTATGTCTTTCCCATCACGAAACAATGGTGTTCCGGACCTTTGAAAGGCGTGCGTGGAGCCGAAACCAACACGTAGAGGCCTTTTTGACACTGTAATGAAATATGCGCTTGTCCTACCCTTGCCTGTGTCATGGGACGCACGCAGAGGCAGCACCTGCCAAGGTGTAAGGACTATTTGAGAGTTGATGGAATCTAAAATGAAATTATAAGTGCCTAATTAATAATTTGTATGGGAAATGTTTCCCTAGTAATTCTTATAGTAATCATAACGTGACAAAAAGTCAAAAGAAGGGTCATAGGTCAATTTTATATATGAAATTGTGTAAAATTATTTTCTATAATGTTAATATCCAGATAAAATAATCTAAACTACGCTACATTTGTACGGAGAGGCGGTTGTTTACTATCCTCTTAATTAAGAAAATATTGTTTTTGCCAGTTTCATTCAACAAGAATCGTAAAAAGAACGCTCCGTTCATAAATAGGCATTTCTTGGCAGATTTTGTAGTCTACGAATCTGAAGACTGTAATCAGTGCACTCCAAGATACACACTCGGTGGATTATGTGGTTTATATTTTTAAATAGTGTACAAAGTTATGAGGCTTATTACATTTCTTTATCACAGCGTAAATAACTAAAATATGAACTAGGATATCTTTCATATCGGAATACTTACATTTTAAAGCGACATTTGCCTGCTATAATTCATATTTCAAATCTCTTAAATTCACCGAGGCTATATAAATAGTGTACAAAAATTCTCTACGAAACACATAATGATAAGATTTGACAAAAGTAACTAAAATTGTTATCGTCAATGTAATTGACGTCTCTGTTTTGCCATATCATTATTATATGCATTTTTCCCGGTAGTTGTAGTACTGCAACCACAGACCACGGATCAAGACACCGCATCCACCGAGTGTGCTCAAATCTACAGGTGCTCATAAAAAGGAGGAAGTCCACGTACAGTTTATAGACGCACCTTATCTTGCCCCAACGGTTGAAGAAGAGCGCTATGGCCGCCACCCACAGCAAGAGGACGAAGGCTACTATGAGGGCTTCCTCTGCTCGGACGACTACACCGCTGCCATCTGTTGAGAGAAAATAACATTTCACTTTCAGTTTATGCAAAGAATAAGACATTTGCCCGAGGTGTAACTCAGGGAAGTTTAATAGTGAGGCAAGAACTAAATATACGGTTATTTCATTAATCAATAGAAAGGATTCTAGTGCTGGCTAATGACCTTTACTAAGGGGTAAGGGTAAGGGTGCTACACGTGGGTTGCGTCATTACCAACCTAAAATGGAGTTGGGCGGGACATGTTGCTAGGCAGAGTGATGGCAAGTGGACTAAAATGTTAACGGAATGGTGGCCGCTTTCGGATGAAAGAAGCCCCTGGCGTTCGTTGGCTCGTTGGGTAGACGACATTCGGAAGATTGCGGGTCACTTCTGGATGAGATTAGCTCAGGACCGGGACAAGTGGCGTACTGGAAGAGAGGCTTATCTCAGCAGTGGGCGATAAAGGCCTGATATGATGATGATGAAGAGTTAATGTCCAGTCTGACCGTATTTTACTCAAATTGTCATTGTAAACGCATTGAAGTTGAGTCAATAATCGGGCAGAATATCCCTCTTTCCATAAGACAGCATTTTTAGATTACAAATTGGACAGACTTACTGGTAGTGTCACTGGAGTTGGACATGGAGGAGATGTTGCTTGTGAGGGTGGTCTGTGGGGGGTGCAGTCGCAGAACCACCTCTGCCGGAGGCCCACCGGTCGCGCCACTCCACTCTGCAAACAACAGAAAACTTGAAAATCAAAAGATTATGATTTTGAAAATCATCAACATAATCGCAGTAAGGAGATGCCCTCCTTAACCGTCTATAAAGTATAAAACATTCGCACAAAATAATAAATATTTTAAATTTCATAAGGAACTTCTGTTTCCGCCAATAGAGTCTGTAAGTGACAAACAACTTTTATTACAAAAATGACGGAATCACTAAAAAACTTATAGTTATTTTCTTCTTTCGTGCGTCTATATTGTTTGTATCTGTTAATTTTTTGGCCTTAATTAAGATTAATTTTGCGTTTTTGCATTAAAAACAGTTGGTTTCCGTTTTTATAGTAGTTTTGTGTTCACCAGTTAGTTTTGTCAATCTGTACCCCTAGTGTAAATTTGATCGACATCATAACGTGACGAACGCGTTTGCGTTAAGTCTCATTTTGTATAGGATTTTGAGTTTCCAAAACGTCCCGCTTGGCGCGCTCTTTCTAAATCCAATACAAAATGAGACTAAACGCAAACGCGTACGTCACGTTTCGAAATCCAATTTATTTACACTAGGGGTACTGAAACCAATAAGTTATTCAGTATTTCCAATATTTTAACAATGATTTTAAATAATTAGGTAGGCAATACTAAAAATAAATTCGAGCCTCAAAATATTTCATGGCAAATTTTAACTGATTGTGTTTATTGTCTGATTCTGAGCATACAGAACAGAACAGTTAGATTTCAATCCGACTAAAGGATTATTACACAGTGGGTACCATATGCAGTACATTGCCTTGACCAAGTAATGAAAGCGCCGGCACCATTAGCATAGTTCAGTAGGTATGCAATATAAGATAATGCAGTCAACTCAAAGTTTTGGTTTCATTGCATCTAAATTTCATAATGTCATTATCAAATGGTTTATTTCTTAAAATGGTCATTAGTAGGCATAATGAGATTCAGGCATTTTGACAGTATTCCGTTTTGAGATCTAGGAATTTTGGTAAATAGGTAAAACGAAATTAAGATGCAATGAAGCTAAAGCATCTTAAAGGTAAAAGTGCGTCATGGAGGACCTTAGCGCTATTGAAAACAATATAACAACAGTTATAAAGAGCAGTCAGTGTATTTAATTTATTAGCAAGTGTAACGTTGATTTTTAATTGTTTGGTTACACAAGCAGCATACAAAAACGACAAAATACCTAAAAAACAAAGAAAAAAGCCAATACTAATTTTCGGTCCTGGTGGTCTAGCGATAACAGCGTGCGACGACAGCGGAGGTCGCGAGCTCAAACCCCGGCTCATATCACTTGACATTTACCAGTCGCTTTTCGGTGAAGGAAAACATCGCGAGGAAATCGGACTAATCCTAATAAGGCCTAGTTTACCCTTTGGGTTAGAGGTCAGCTGGCAGTCACTTTCGTAAAACCTAGTGACTACGCCAATTCTTGGGATTAGTTGCCAAGTAGACCCCAGGCTTCCATGAGCTGTGGCAAAATGCCGGGAAAACGCGAGGAAGATGATGAATAATTTCCCGCTTACTACTTATAATAAATAAATAAATAAAAAATAAAAATGTTATTTATTCAGGTATTAACCCATTAAATTACAATAACGCAACAATACAACAAAATAAAATATACAATTAAAATTAAGGCTAATTATATAGGTGCAGCGGGGAAACCTTGCTCATACAGTAGCAGGTTGTATACACTACTTTAACAATACTGTTCGCCGATTCGCTCACTCTCCCGACAAACGACCAGTGCCTTTTACGCATTATAGCGTAAAAGTCATCTACTCTGTTCTCGGCGAACATACTAGACGCACTACACCGCCACGGTAGCCGTAACATTGCACGAAACGCGTTGTTGTACTGTACTCGAAGTCTATTGAACGATCGTTTCGTGAAATGGTACCACAGCTGGCTAGTGTAGAACGCCTGACAGTACGCCTTGAACAAAGTTATTTTGGCTTGGTCGGAACAGTGAGCAAACCGACGTGCCAGCATGTTGCTTCTCATCGCTATGGCCCGCCGCTGTCTTTCGAGAATAATAGTTACAGTTACTTATATAACTGCTTATAATAGTAACACTGTGGGTTTATGTGAAACTAAAATGTAAATGCTAGCCGTTAGCAATGATGTATGTTACGTGCAGGCCTGTATTCAGGCAAACATTAGAGCACATGATGGAAAGCCTTCATACAGCTGAGCACAGCTGCTTGCTGTGCGGTGAGTTATGTTATGCATTATGTAGATATGATTGACTTATGAAGACGGTGGAACAGGTGTTTTTTTTTATAGCTCACTGCTGTCAGATGTTTTTAAATCGTTGTATAACTCCAATAAAAGAAGGATTATGTTCTTGTGTGTTTATTTGCTCCTTTGCGTTTTCGACAAGTATTTAATTATCCTAATAGCCAGTGTTAAGTAAGTATTGATTCCTATAATTCTGAAACCTATCTAGCAAACAATCAAGTTTTAAATTTAAACAAATTCATTAAAAAAGAACTCGTCATTCGGATTATGGAATTAGATCTACTCACAAAAGAAGGTAAAATCATTAAGCTTATAGAGTTAGACCAAGCTAAATTTGCAGCGATTTTGATAGCCTAGACTGTGCAAGTGTTATTTTAAACGTCAAACTTCTATGAAATGATGACGTGTAAATAACACTTGCACAGTCTGGGCTATAATCATAATCGTTTATTTATTTACGGTCAATAATGGTCCACAAAACACAATACACATCACTGCCAACCCAGCTTGATCTAACCTAAGTAGGATTACGAAGCAACTCAAGTGCCTGAGCAAATATGCTAGTGGCATATCAAAATCTGTACTATAAAGCGTGGCTGAAATAACGAAAAAAAACTAGATTGTTCCTTTACCAGACGTCAGAACGTCTGGTATTGGCAGTCCTTCAAAGGGCTTAAAGCTGCCAAAACACAGTTTAAAACTTTGACTGCAACCATTTTTTTAACTTTTTGTTCGACTTTTAATCCGACAAGTAAAATTTTGTGGCATAAACTATCGGGTTAGCACGCTAAAGTGGACGTAAGTTGCCCATATTAGGGAAGTACTGGTCGATAAGCATAACGGTGCACACAGCTGCAACAGTGCTTACTCACTTTATGAATAAAATTCATTCATAAAGTTGGTATGCACTTTAGCAGATCGCTGTACCTAAACGTATTCTCGAGCAAAAACTTCTTCATTGGCGATACCTACATATAGAGTGGTCGTGATTTTTAAGCCAAAATGGCATATCTTACAAGACAGTGGCGCTCAACTCAACTTCTCAAGGGGCCTAGCCAAGATGACACCTGTACGGGATGACAGATGCTACGAAAAGTCGTGACTGAAAACTGCCGGTAGATAACTTAATGAAACCAGGAACCCCAATATATAAAGTTATTTTATTTAACAATATATTAATTACAATTATGCTTTTTAAATCACGTGATACAATAGTAATTCCAGTATAGACGATGTTCTCGTGTCGAGTGCCAACCCCGCAAGAAGTCGCGCACCGCCGAGCAGGCCGGTTTTATTCGACGAAGTGGCGCCCTCTGTCGGCCGGAACCACCGCTTACGCGCCATAGCGCCACCGGAAGCTGCAGTCAGTGACGTTTCTTCATTGTTGCCAACACGGCCATGCTGCACGGTGTCAGCGCCTGACACCACACATGCCAAGAATATGATTCTGAAACATATTATGGCATGTTAAAAACGACATTAGTTATCTGAAATAAAGAGTGATGTATGGTTGTTACCTGTGTAATATTTTGTTTTGCGTATGAGCCAACTAGCGGTATATCGAACACCGAACCCTCGCACCCAAAGAGCAAATGCTTCACTTGAGAGACCGAGTTGATCCAGTAGCACGACCATAGCTGCTTAATCTCGAATATACATGTTTAGAGTGTCATACACACCTAAAGAGCGGACCGCTTCACTTAAGTGTTATCATGGACACTCCAAACTTAAATATAGCATAACTGTCTCATACGCAAAGCAAACATTCTCAAAATAATACCTATTAATGTAGAAAATAAAATAATTACATAGTTAACTTGAATTTTATATTCAATAATTATTTAGTAACAACAAATAATAAATGACATTAATATTGAATTTTTATTTTTATTTTTATTTTTATTGGACTTGTTAATTTAAATGTTTATGTAAGCGGATATAATTAATATCTATTATTTGCCAACACGAAATACTCACAAATCTCCAAATACTTATTCAGAAGCCCAATCATCGATTTTAATCCATGGCTTCATATTTTCGGCTGCTGCCGTGCCCTTATAGTTTTTATTAATTCGCTCAGACCCTCGCAGATCCGTCACCTCGTATCGATCATTGCCTAGTATGCTTTTTATTTGAAATGGCCCTTTAAAAATTGGCATCAATTTTGTACTTTGCCCGTCGTTATTCTTACTCTGAATCTTGATAAGTACAAGGTCACCAATTGAATATCTTCTTGCTTTTATTCGCGAATTGTCAAACCTCTTTTTCTGACTAATTGCACTGGCTTTTAGGTGTTCATCCACATTCTTACGCAAACTGGTCACATCCGTTAAGTCCGTGTTATCAAGCTCTGATCCTATAATACTATCTGCATTGGTTCTCAAGCGATACCCAAAGAACACTTCGCTTGGAACAGCTTTCGTAGTTTTATGAACTGTACTATTTAAGCCCTGTTGTAACGCCGTAACGTACTGATCCCAACAATCCTCGTCGTTATTGGCACCTAAGGTTCTCATGGCATCCAGAATAGTTTTATTGAATCTTTCAACCTGACCATTGGAACGAGGCATACCGGTTGCGACTGTATGCAGACGAATATTTTTTGACGTACAATATTGCGTAAAATCTTTAGAAGTGAAAGCCGTTCCAGCGTCACTTATAATTCGCCTAGGATTTCCAAAATGCTTATAAATTTGATCTAACTCCGTTATTACTTCAGCTGAATTCGTTGTTTTTACTGCAGATATAAAAACGAATTTGGTAAAAGAATCTACCATGACTAATAAATACTTGTTACCGCGTTTTGATTTTACAAAGGGGCCTAAATGGTCTACGTGGAGCGTATGGAATGGTTGAGCATATTTTGGTAAAGGATACAACTCTCCTTCTTTGGGACCGCCTTTTATTTTAAAATAAATGCAATTGATACAGTTTTTAATGTATTTTTTTACTGTATGTCGTACTCTTGGAAACCAGTATAAATATTCGATACGCTCCACCGTTTTATCCACCGAAAAATGGCCCAAATCGTCGTGGTTACTTTTTATAATCTGCCAGATACATTTTTTTGGTACCACCCAACGACGACCTCGGGTTGTTCTTCGGTAAACTTTATTACCTAGCAATTCATATTTACTAAAAATGTCCCTATTTTCCTCGGCTTCTCCTGATTCTAATATCGCTTTGATTCTAACTAACTCCGGATCCTGTAATTGCACAGACATTAACCAATCGGCCTCCGTAGTAGATAGCACTACTTCCGATTCGTCTCTCTCGCCGGATGGTACCGGATTTCGACTTAGCGCGTCAACATGCTGCATACGCGAGCCCTCCCTATGGTGTATTTCAAAAGCAAATTCTTGAGTTAACAATACCCATCGCGCGATACGAGGAATTATATCTTTTTTTGTTAGCGCATATCGAACAGCATTGCAGTCCGTTATAATTTTGAATGGAGAGTCCAGTAAGTAAAGCCTAAACTTCTGTAATGACGAAATAATTGCAAGCAGTTCAAGTTCAAAAGAATGATAACGTTTTTCATCCTCGGAAGTTTGCCTACTATAATAGTGGATGGGTTTTTCGCCTTCATCGGTCACTTGCATAAGAATGCCAGCTACGCCCTCTCGACTAGCATCCGTATACAAAATTTTCTCTTTTGACGGATCAAAAATGGACAAAACATTGCCAGAGATTAATTTCTCTTTTAAAGTGAGAAATGCTTGATCATGAATGTTTTCCCAATCCCAAACAGCATCTTTTTTCAGCAACTTCGTCAATGGTGACGATATCATTGCAAAATTCTTAATAAATTTTCGGAAATAACTTGTTAATCCCAAAAATGAACGAAGTTGGTGAATATTTTTGGGTGTTGGAAAGCATTTCACCGCTTCTAATTTGACATCACTAGGCATAACTACGTTTGGCTTAATTTTGTAACCCAGAAACTCAATTTGTGTTTTAAAAAAATGGCATTTTTTTAAATTAAGCGTTAATCCGTTTTTACGAAAAATCTCTAGAACTTCCTCAAGTAATTTAAGATTCTCTTCGACAGTTTTGGTAACTAAATATACATCGTCCAGGTAAACAATCACATTTCCAAATCTTAAATTTCCTAACACCTTATTCATCATTTCTTGAAAACAAGCCGGCCCATTGACCAAACCGAACGGGAGCCTTAAAAATTCGAAGTGGCCGTCTTCTGTAATAATAGCGCTTTTAGGTATAGATTCTGAACTCATTAGTATTTGGTAGTATCCACTTTTTAAATCGAGACTGGTAAAACACTCATTTCCTTGTAACCTATCTACTAAATCTTCAATCCGAGGCATAGGATACTTGTTTTTTACTGTAACCTTATTTAGAGCACGATAATCTATGCAAAGTCGCTTTTCTCCATTTTTCTTATTAACTAACAGTGCGGGACTTGCATATGGAGAATTACTATGTCGCACTATATCGTTAGCTAATAATTCATCGACCATATCGCGAATAATCTGCCTATCTGATGGGGACGATCTAAAAGGCCTACATTGAATTGGACGCGGATCTGTTACATTGATTACCATTTCGTGATTATTGGCTTTGCCTAATTCCTTCACATTCCTAGCGATACAATCACTATATTTTCGGAACAATGTCATTAATTCAGCATGGTTCGAATCGGCATCAAGTTCAGTCTCACCAATACTATTGCAAAATTCATTCAACGTTTTAACATAATCAAATTTTAAAACTTCACCTATCCGAGAATACATCAAGTCGGGCCGTTCCGTCACATTCCGTCCAATCAAAATGTCACAACCTACCAGATCATCCATTATGTAAAACTCTACATTGTTTACTTCGACTGAGTCAAGTTTTAAATTTGCCTTCAAAATGGTGGTAACAATTTTTGACGAATGTTTTTTATATCCATTTAAAGTCACTGGCGAGGGCAACTCGGCCGTCTGTAAACAATGTTTCGTTGCTAATGATTGTGAAATAATCGAACAGCTACTTCCCGGATCTATGAATGCATCGTGAACCAAAACATTGTTAAGAACTACCTTCTTGACAAACTTGTTTCGAGAATTTGAAGATGACACAAACTTCACCTCTGGTTTTTCCGACTTCTGTTCCGTTTTAACATTTTTCTTTCGATTACATGTCGATTCAATGTGTCCTCTTATCCCACAAAATTCACACTTTATGTTTTACAATGCATTCGCTTATGATTTCCGCCGCACAAGAAACATTTAATTGTTTTACGCGCCTGTGAATTAATGTCATTTGAACCGGAACCGGCAGAACCTGACGAAACAGCTCGCCCTGTCGTTACAGCTAAGCCTGCATTACTAGTCGTGTTAACGGCGGGTAACTGAACGTGATTTGCCTTTGGAAGAGAAACGCTTGTTTGTTTCTTTGCTTTGTATATCCGACTATGTAAATAACTTGCGAAGTGATCACACGAACTAAACGTATTAGATTCTATATTTCCATCGCCTATATTTCCGAGCACTATTGAAATGACGTCTTGGTCCGAAAAGTTTAAACGTAACCGGTCGATCTTACATTTCTGATCGAAATAGAATTCATACAGAGATTGATTTTCGGCTGGTTTTCGTTCTATTATTTCCTTCAAAAGTTCAAACATGTTCCTTTGAATCTGAAAGCTAACAGATAACCTAGTATGCCAATCAGACCATTTCCATGACGGCCATTGGTGATCAGTGCGTAACAACGAGTCATACCATAATTTAGCTGAGCCTTTAAGTTTATTCAGAGCTTGATAGCGAGTTATCTCGTCAGACCAAGAGAATGTGCTTGCGTAAGATTGAATCACTCTAAGCCATGCATTAATGTCATCTTTCAGAGGGTCAAATTCGGGTATAATGTTGTACAAAGTAATCGAATTGTTGTGACTTACAGTTTCGGGTCCATTTATGCGTAAAGTCTTACTTGACCGGTCTCGTTTCCTGCTCTTCTTGCGTTTCGGATGCAGAGGTGACGGGGTTCGGGCACTCTCACTGTCAGAACTTATGACGGTACTAGAACTACTGACTGATCGAGCGCGTTTATGTTTACGACTTTTCTTCTTATGCTTCCCCATGACGCGTGGATAAACACTTCTGATGAAAACTGCCGGTAGATAACTTAATGAAACCAGGAACCCCAATATATAAAGTTATTTTATTTAACAATATATTAATTACAATTATGCTTTTTAAATCACGTGATACAATAGTAATTCCAGTATAGACGATGTTCTCGTGTCGAGTGCCAACCCCGCAAGAAGTCGCGCACCGCCGAGCAGGCCGGTTTTATTCGACGAAGTGGCGCCCTCTGTCGGCCGGAACCACCGCTTACGCGCCATAGCGCCACCGGAAGCTGCAGTCAGTGACGTTTCTTCATTGTTGCCAACATGACTATTTCCATACATTATTAAAGTTCTGATTTTCGTTTTCTACTAACGATTGTCATGTTGGCTAGGCCTACTGGTGCATTGGTGTAAAGATACATCAAAGGCCTTCTTTATTTGACCCATCCACCTCATTGGTGTGGCGATTTGTACTGTGATTTGGTCCGTTCGACTTTGCACTATTACTGACTCCCGCTAGACCGGGCCGGGGCCGGGCCGGAACTTTCAGCGCTTCATTTTCTATGGGTAGCACGTGATCACCGATCAGCCGTCATACAAAATGACGTGTAGGAAGCTCCAGCCCGGCCCTGGTCTAGCGTGAGTCATCCTTTAGGCGCTGCAATTAATTTGTTTGCAAATACATTAGAATAAAAACCGGACCAGTGCGAATCGGACTTGCCCACCGAGTAACTTTTTAGTATTTGTTGTTATAGCGGCAACAGAAATACACCATCTGTGAAAGTTTCAACCGTCTAGCCGTCACGGTTCATGAGATACAGTTGTGACAGACGGACAGACAGACAGACGGATGGACAGCGGAGTCTTAGTAATAGGCTCCCGTTTTACCCTTTGGGTACGGAACCCTAAAAACGAATTTATCGTTACAAAAACGCAGTGTGTGATGGTTTTAATTCGTGCTAATCTAGAAAATTACAACATCGTGTATGTGAGCAGCTACCTAAAGTACCGCTCTCACCGGCGGAGATGCGCGACGGCTGCGCCAGTGCGGAGTCTGTGACGTCCGCGTCTGTGGCGGACGAGATGGGTTCTGTCAACAAAAAATGCAGGTTATTAGCTTATATTAAAGGCCAGAGCACACGGGCTGCGTGCGCGCTAATACCTGTAATTGACATTCGTGAAAATAAGCAAGCCTTTAATTTACATACGTACCAAATTTCAGGACTGTCCCAGAGATTTCGAGGTTTGTTCTATCTGCTACGAGCTCCGATTGTGCTACGATCCATCTAGGTTTTATTGTTGGTAAGATTCGCTTTGAATATTTTCAAATACCCAATCCCCATTGTGCTAACGTAGCTTGTGCTAACTTCTCACGAGGGCGCCTGATCCTCGTGGTCCCTAAAGCCCAAATTTTAAGGAACATTAACATTAACAGATTGTATGTGTCAAATTTGATTACTGCCACTATTGTTTGAACCCCATTTAAGACTTAAAATCTATTTTTGCAATCACAATATTTAGCCCTAAACATTTTTTCTCTTAGTAAATTTGTATTGCATAGCACTTGTGTACTAATTATGGATCTACTGATGTCTCTTTTATTCAAATCCGCTCAATAATTTAGGCGTTAGAAGAAAAATACGATTTAATATTCGGTGTCCTCTCAAGGCGGCTGTACTATTTTTCTTTAATAACACAAGTGTAAACAGGTTGTGAAAGGCAAGAGGAATCTACCAATATGTCATTTAAAAAAAACCGGGCATTATCCTAAGCTACAGAGTGTTCTGAATCATCAGTACTTAAGCCCATAACCCTACTTTCTGGTGAAGGTGCAGTCGAATAAAATGTTGATATCGGGGTAGATCATGATCAAATGTATATACATAAGTGGAATTCATATCCCTCCGAGTTTCCTATTAAGAGAATGTCCCCTGGAAGTGTATAAGCGCTAAACCTAGATTCAGCAAGTATTTTCTATAAAAAGATGTATTTTCCGCAAAAATATCTAGGACTTTATTTGTGTAGAATTTAATAAGCTTTAATGTTGTCTTACACCATTTTTCCTTGATAACGTAAATTTAGAGTAAAATGCGAATTTCGCCAGGATGGTACACATTCGCCAAGATGGCTGCGATTCGTCGAAGTCCCCAAATGTCAAATGGTGTGGACATGAAAAAGGGGCCTTTAATTTACATACCTGCCAAATTTCAGGACTGTTCCAGAAATTTCGAGGTTTGTTCTATTCCGATCGGAGTTTCGCCATTATTTTTAAAATGTACCTATCCTATGTTTCATACGTCTCTATATTGTAAATTTCATCGTAATCTTTACAGCCATTTTTGGGAAATTACCAAAAACATGAAAATGTATCTGAATAATTTTGACAGATTATTTGCCGCTACTGTATATTTTACGATATAAACACCCACCGTTTTATCTAAATGCAGCTTTTCGTATTTTCTAGTCCGCTAACTTTGCGTGTTGTACAGTCAGCATCAATATTAGCGCATGAAACGCGCCAAAAGTATCTGATATTCCGAATAACTTTTCCAAATATAGATAAATCTCTCAAATTTACGTTCAAAAGTATATCCTATACACTATACAGTGTTAATTGTTCTACATATATAACCATCACATTTTGTTAAGCTGTTACAGAATGGTACATACTTTTAAAACCTTGTTTGATCCGGTACTTTTGCTGCCGACTGTACATTCAAGCCGGCCGCTTATTAAGCTCGAAAGTGGTCATGTATTTTCATTAGTAGTCTGCCTCTTTCGCACTCACGAAATGTTCATATCCCTTCCTTCCCACCCTCCCTTCACACTTAAATTAACTTTAAGCGTAAGCATAATTCTAGACTTGTGTTCTTGAGATACGAGTATACCTGATATTGCAGTTTCTTACCTTGTTCCGAGACAGTGTTTGTAACTAACTGAAAGTCAAATTTCACCTCCGAGCTCAGAGGCTAATATTAATTAGATTAAGCTTGAGTACATAGATTACTCCTACGAGATAGAGCATGTGATGCAAGCTGCGCTTACCATTTATTGTCGCGCTTATGCTAATCGGCTGTGAGGATGAAAGTGACGCCCGTCAGGGGTCTACGGAAAGCATTAGTTAGGTATTTGACAGTGAGTATTTCTCGTATCACTAATGATAGCATGGGGTTTTATAACTAAAAAGAAGAGAGTCATATAAAAAAGGAAAATACGGCTGTTTTATCGCTTTTACGCCCCCTATTAGCAGCCTATGTAGACTAATTACGACTATTAAACCTGCGGATGCTACTCACGTCATTTACTTGATATACCTGCTTAAACTTTATTGGCTATAAAAACTGTATCTACAAATAGAAAAAGTTATGAGAAGTGGGGAAGGATTATATTCAATGATATTTATCTACAGACAATGTATCATAAACCCTCTATGAGTCGTTTAGAAAATAGAAATGACGCCCAGCATAAATATAAAAAAACTATAGACGCTAGAATTATATTAAAAAAAAAAATGGCTTATATTCCATTCAAACCAACTTATCGTACACAGTTTAGACCTCTGATGAGCAGTGGTTATCATTCTGATGAGCAGTGGTAACCAGATTTACAGTGGTTAGAGACTAAATATTACTAAAAGATTTTTCAACGTATTTTCTTTATCAGTTTTGGCATTTTTTTTAATATGTTTGGATTGCATTCTAGTAGTGCTATTTATCATATATTTGGACTTATCAACGTTTTTAAGTCCATGTTTTGTACATTAAATGTGCAAAGAAGTGTAAAATAGAAGAGTGAGGTAAGTTGAAACATCCTATTGCAACTCACCTTGTCTATTTTTTGTTTGAGTTTGTAAGAGTCTGTTCATACTAGACTGTTGAAATCATATTTTTCAATTTTATTTTAGCACTTTCATTATCATACCAATTTGAAGTTTATTGAAGAATATGTGTATTTCGTAATGCTTCAGGCACTAATGTGGGTTGGCCCAGATACCGCTGGAGCGACAGTGTACTAGGCAGATCTGTGCCAACTTAAAGCCGATAACTGGCAGGAAGTGGCACAGGTTCGGGACAGCATATTTTTAGGTTGCGCTGCCGCAATCTATATTTTAAAAATTATAATCAGCTAAATGATGAAATATTGTAAATTGAGCAGCGGTTACCGGTGAAAATGTTTCAATGACATTAGTTTGCTATTTATTGTTTAAATTAGTTAATTATAGATGTTTGTCAACTTACCTCAGTACCTGTTTCGAGTTGTCTCGGTATTAGGAGAGTTGCACAAAACAAATGTCTTTAAAGAGTTCTCAGTACATTATGGTGTTTCTGTTCTAAATGGTAAATGGTTATGAAATTTGCTATCAGATGATACAGATTTCTTAAATCTGGCTTCTAATACAACAGAGTTGTTACTGAAAAAGTATAATTTGTTTCAATCTCCTTGGTCTCCCCTAATTGATGATGGCTTCCCTTTTGCACACTCCAATCATCATTAAGCTTAAGCCACCTAAGTGCCATTGTAGGTTTGTGTTTTATGCTCTATCTTATATGCGGTAATCTACGCCAGAGTGTTAAACCATAGCAGGTTTGGAAACGGGTTGATTTTGTAACAATATAACCTCGTTAGTTATGCTCGGAAAGGTTTGGATTTTATATTAATTAGTAGCTGGATTTTGTGCTCTCGTTTTGGTAATCTAATATTTATTTATGAATTTCATATAATGTTGAAAATCCATACTAGTTCGCAGCACGCCTTTAGCAAATTAAGTTTTATTTATTTCTAATAAAATTACCCGGCCAGTGAAAATCACAGCGTATTATATCTCGGTATCGTATTCTGATCAGAAAGAAGAAGATTTTTTATACTTACCCCCTTATACATAAAACTTTACGGGCTTGATTTAGTTAAATTATGTTTTATCCCTTTCTTACAAATACATAAGTCAAAATGACAGATAAAGACAAACAATTCATAGTTAATTCATACCAGTAACGCGTTTAAAAATAACGTCATTAGGTAATAGTATTTTGCAGTGGCATAATTCCATATTATATATTTTATGTGCGAATATCAATTTTCAATCGATAATTACTTATTCCTCTTCTCCCGTATATTGTATATTTTGTTATTACGCTTTGCAGCAAATCTCGGTCTCCCAGATATTGGATTCATTAAATGCGAATATATAAATTACATGATGTGACTATCGACCATATAGAGCAAGATCCCAGAGCCGCCAGACCTTACTTATTTTCTCATGAATAAAATGTATGGGATAATGTAGTGTTAGTATGTACTTTTAATGTCTGCATACTTGCTATATTGGCCCGATGGCCATTTGTCCGGTACAAGGTGCTAAAGATTTTTATACATTATACACAGGGAACTAGTACAAAACAATTTGTAAGTAGCCAGACCAATAGGAGGTATAGAGAGTGTAAAACTGCTACTTGTATTTCTAATTACTGATTTTCCTTAACCTATATGTTAGGTTAGGTTAGAGAATGCGTTGCCTTTCGGCATTCAGTCCGCCATTTGTACGATAAGTTTTCTTTACGATAAGTTATTTAATCAATCAGGGTTAAAGAGAAATTATTTTTTGTCAGCTTCCTACTAGAAATCTACTTTACCTTTTACTAACAAATGCGCCTGGTTAGATAAAACATATATAATAAAAATACAAGTGCCTGATTATATAATTGTTGTACCTTATACTTTTTTCGTAGGCTGGGCTAAAGATTGTGAACTTTTACTTAGTACAAGTTTTAAACGACGCCGTTTAAGAAATTAAATCACTTAAGAGAGAGTTGCCAGATGTCTGTTGCGACGAAAATTAAAATAACGTTCATTTTTATAATAACTTCAAAGTAAAGTTGACTAGGTATGAAAATCTATTTTACGCGCTCTTAGTCCATAATTCAATTTACTAATGATGATCGGTGACATCATTTAACTTCTGCTAACTAGCGAAAAGTTATAATTAAAATAAAATATGTGTGAGTGTGTGTGTCAGCTTCGACGCACGACTGGAGTTTACTCCTTTCGAAAGATTATAAAATCAAAGAGGAATTTGAAATAGAGGTGAATTGTCTAAATAAACATTGTATATTATTTCTCGGTACTATTTCATTTATTTATTTAATTTAGAAACAATTATCACTTTTAAAATCTGATCATATTTAGTATTTTATTACCACTTCATCCACACTTTTACATCACACTCACCACGTGATCTGGGTTCCGACAGAATACCAGTGCTTTGCTCGAAAGAGTGAAGCGTATAGCTGAGTCGGCACCCTTTTGTTGTTGCTGCAATGCACACTTTGTAACTATTACTATTCCACTATTCCTGTTTGTTTATAATATTTATAAGATTCTGTATTTTGTTTTAATTGATTGTGTACTTTGTTAATTATGTATTTCTCTGTTTGCCTATGTGTTTTTAAATTGTGTGTATTTGCAGCAAACAAATAAACGCTTTATATATCTATCTATCTATCCACAGTAAATTTACTGCCATCTTTCGACACAAGATTAAAACGTTCAGATCGCCATTTGACTTTGATCCTCATTTTTTCACTGATACGTGTTACATTTATTAAATATCAAAAAGTAGTGCCATCTACTAGAGCATAGGCCAAAGGTTAGGCGGCATCTTTTCGAGCGATGGCGTCATAGAAAAGCGACTGGTAAATATCAAATGATATTTCGTACATAAGTTCCGAAAAACTCGAACCGGGGTTTGAATCCGCGACCTCCAAATTGAAAGTCGCATGCTCTTACTGCTAGGCCACTATCAGATTCCTTTACCTCACATATGGATGAAATGCAACTTTCTTATCCATTTATGAAATACAAAGACAGCCTGAGCCTTTCTGAGCTGGTGTGGTGAACATTTAGTTGAAATTTTCCTAATTCTTAACTATAGCCTCCTTTATTAAACTAAATAAACGTAGCAAATGCAAGCTCGTTATTTGCAAAGAGGCCCAAAAAGCCCCCAATACCGTGGAAAGCCCGAGGCAAAAACCGGTTTGGCACGAGCTATGGCATCGTTAAGATTAACCTTCTGCGAAAAGGGTACAGCGCTTAGCAACTTGTACTGAAATGGTGGCTCGGGCCAAAGGATGGTTGCGCCAATATTCTATTTAGACAAATACTAAGTATACACTTAAGCATTTAGGTGTTCGCTGGTACGTCGTTATTTGTTAAGTAGTGTTTTATTCTAATTTACAAATAATAGAAATATGGATGTGTTATGATTAAACTGCAGGGTGGGCAAAAAAGAAGTATACATTTTCTATTTCAATTTTAACTATATTAAGTTCAAAGAGCTGACGGCTTCCTCGCACAACGTATCAGTATTGCGATACAACGAGAAAATGCCGCCAGCTTCCTTGGTACAATGGCTCAAGGGCCTTTTTTAGATATAAGCTATTTATAGTAATCATCTGTATATATCCATTATGTATATTGTTATTGTAAATAAAGACTTTATAAAAAAAAAAAGTTCAAAGATTATTGAGTATTGTTTTTTAAATATATTATTGGGGTTGGCAAATATATGCGGAACATAATGTCTGCTGTTAGTGGTGGATATTATGTCCCACTGACTGTATGTAATTTCAGTTCAGTACAGCAGGGAAGCGCAAAGTGAATGAAAAGATAACAAACAGGAGGAAAAGTGAAAGGGTTACTTTTGCTTTTATAATATTAGAATGAAAGTACAGATTTAGGAACAATGACAGACAATTTGTTCGTTTTACATTCGAAAAAAGATACCTGTAAACAAAGAGAATTTGAAATAGAGGTATATCGTCAAAGAAAACTATAAATATGCCGCGTAAATGTACTGCCATTTTTCGACACATGATTTAAACTTTTAGAACGCCATTTGACTTTGATCCTTGTTCTTTCACTAGTATGTGTTAAATTTGTTAAATATAAAAAAGAAGTGGCGGCATCTTACCGGGCATCGGCTAAAGCTTATGGCGCCATCGCTCGAAACGATACCGCCATACATTTGGCCTTTGATCTATTAGATGGCGCCACTTTTTGATATTTAACACATACCAGTGAAAGAATAAGGATCAATGTGAAATGGCGTTCTAAAAGTTTTAATCATGTGTTGAAAGCTAGCAGTAAATTTACTGTACCTACAAAATTCTCTTTGAAAATCCACCCCTATTTCTAATTCTCGTTGCTGTAAATTAACAATTCAAGTGCCGATCAATCGCAGAAACTACCGCGCTAGATGAATGTTTTACTGAAATCAGTTAAACAAACCGCTTTGAAGTAGATCAGCTGCATTGTAGTTAGTAGTAGAAGTAGACCAGCTGCATTATAGTTTTTAGGCCAATGCAATTGGTAAAATCAATAAATGCATAGCGTAGACATACAAAGAAAATATCTAAGTATTGCGGACGAGTACGTATAGGTACTAAAATAGTTATTTGTTTTACAAGGGGGCAAAGTTGTTGTTTAAACCCTAGGGCCAATACTGATATTCGAGTAAGCGAAAGATTTCAAAATTGAACCACCAGCGTAGCGAGTGGTTTGAAAATGGAATCTTGAAGGTTGCAAGGATTTCAAGGCACGGGGGTTAAACAAACTTTGCCACCGAGTGGAACACAAAAATTTTCACCACACCAACTTACGGAAATACATACTAACTGTAAAATATCAAACAAAATTAAACCAAATCAATTCAAAATTAATGGTATTAAATACTTATCATTCAAAATCATCATTTAAAAGTCAAGTCTACTAGCCAACACAAGGAAACAGCTCAAAATTTGCTATTATTACTTTGCTACACATGTGCATAAAATGCAACTTTCTCATCAGTTTTTGAAGTACCAAGAGAGCCTTTACCAGTGGGTGTGGTGAAAAATCCATTATGTCACTCGTTATTCGGAAATAAGTACCTATGGGTAAGTATGATCAGTTATTTATATATTATATTGCTGTTTGTAAATACATAATCATAATTATTAATATTAATAAGTACCTTAGGTAGTCATGCAGTATTAATAAGTACCTTAGGTATGTCAATGTTAAAGTAAATAACCGGCCAAGAGCATGTCGGGCCACGCTCAGTGTAGGGTTCCGTAGTTACTCTTCCGTCACAATAAGCTAAACTGGAGCTTAAAGTATAGTAAATTGTTAACCAAGGGATGAAACGGTACCTTTCACCCGAGTTAAACAAATAGGCAAATTTGCATAATCAGTACCTAATTAAAGTAAGTCTTTTTACTATGAAGGGAAAACTTTTTGCGATAACTCAAAAACAGCTAAACTGATCATGTCCGCTATAGTTTTCATTTAATGTCTTTCTTAAGCTCTACTTCCACGATTTTTTTCATATTTTTTGGACCTATGGTTCAAAAGTTAGAGGGGGGGGGACACATTTTTTTTTTCTTCCGGAGCGATTATCTCCGAATATATTCACTTTATCAAAAAATGTTTCTTGAAAACCCCTATTAGTTTTGAAAGACCTTTCCAACGATACCCCACACTCTAGGGTTGAAGCGAAAAAAAAAATTCACCCCCACTTTACGTGTAGGGGAGGTACCCTAAAAAAAATTAAATTTTTAGATTTTATTGTACGACTTTGTCGGCTTTATTGATTTATATATCCATGCCAAATTTCAGCTTTCTAGCACTAACGACCACGGAGCAAAGCCTCGGACAGACAGACAGACAGACAGACAGACAGACAGACAGACAGACAGACAGACGGACATGGCGAAACTATAAGGGTTCCGTTTTATGCCATTTGGCTACGGAACCCTAAAAACACTAAGAAACAATTTACACTTAAAAATGTTAAATGCAATTACAAATGTCGATTAAATTAAATATTAGAAGAAGAGTAGAAAAAAGGAATCGACAGCTTCAGAAAAAATATAATCTATAAAGATCGATAATAAGTACTTTTACTATATTTTTCGTGTACCTACAGATTACCTTAGGACGATAAATTTGCTACCTATTCGTATACATGTTTGTTCTTTGATCGTAAAACAATGTTTAAATAAATAAATAAAGGGTCATATGATGTCACCAGTTAATAAAACTTTTGGTATCATGGGAAAACCGAGCTGACGTTATTTTGTTTAAAGGTTTTTCCATTCATGAAATTGAATTAGATTTCCCTTGGGTACTAAGTTGACCGAATTGTTAAAGTGTTGTTTCACGGCAATACTATAATAACGTTCACAAAGTGAAACATCACGTGGCGCCGGAGCGTATTTAACGAATTGTTAACATGTTTTACGGCAATACTATAAAAACGTTAACAAAGTGAAACATCACGTGGAGCCAGAGTGTATGTTACTAAGAATTATACTCCTTCTGTACAGTAATTTTAGGTACCTATACCTACTTAATTTATACTTAAATGGTTGCAATTCGCATCTGCGAAGTCCAATTGAACGTGAGGGGCTAGTTATATAAATACCATTAAAAACGTTGTTTTGATGAGTTTATTGTGTGTGGACCGGGGTTTTTTTTACAGTGATTGTTTTGAAAAAACTTGTTTTTATTGCAGTTTGAAGCCCTACTGTGTATTTGTGCATTTCTTGCTTGACACATGGCCAAACTAATTGATAGTGGTCCACTGGGACATGACAAATTTGTCCATCCATGGCCTAATTATAATAATTAGGCCATCGGCAAATTTGTCTTTGGACATTGTAATGTAAAGAGCTAGAGAAAAAACTACTGCCGGCATTATACCGGGTGTGGCTTGTAACAGGATCAATAAATTTAACTGTAGGCTGTACTCCTCGAAATAACCAACAATTAAAATACATTTTTTTCTGATAGAAGTTTTAGAAGACGGGTTAAGATCGAAAATGATCGAGTAGATGACGGTAATATCATCAGTGCCAATTTGCCCGTAGCACACGACTTTGCATTTTAAGTGGGGATTGACTAAAAGGCAACGGGACACAACTACCTACTTTCGGTGCAATAAAATCATGTTCTCTCACTCTCATTGAGCATAAGGGTGAACGAAATGGAGTGGGTTTTCCAATTTAAACCATGTTTTTAAATTTTATTGTACGTTTAGATAAATAAATATTGCCAATTTTCAGAACTTTCTTTTTTTAACTTTTGTACATAATTTATTAAAAAACTTTCAGGGCATTTTAAGCGTATGTTCGTCATTTTTTTTCTATAGAGCGAAAGTCAAAAACTCAGGATTCGAATTGATACAGGCCATCATCAAAGACCTCAATATTCCTAATTAAATTTAAGGCAGCCGTATTGTGGTCCAAAAAAGCGCTACAACTTTTTTTAATCCGTTTTCTGAACCTGTGACAACTGGAACAATGTCGCTAGCAGTAAAAATATTACACGCAATTCGGAATTATTGAGGCATTTTTCAACTTACCCCTGTTTTTAACTTTCAACGCATCTTACTATATTTGTGCATTTTTTTAATGATTTATTTTAGGTTTATTTAATTAGGATATTTTGTGGGCGTAACAAAGTTTAAACATTAAAGTAAAGACAAAAACTCAAACAATTTGCTTTTTATCTCGGACGGTGAGATGGATGAACTGTTCAGAAAATGGCACGTTCCTAATTTAAAAAAACCTTTTTGCGACCAGAATCGCGAAGTAATAGATATAGATTGATTTCTGTCACAGTGTTTATATGGTCATAGATTAAATAATGGAACAGATATCGCGCCAGCTATTTTGTTTCCTGAGTATTGTCGATGTACCTGGGCAAACATCGCAAATATTTACGTACTTCGTTCATAAGTTGCTCATTCGTATGCGAGCTATAAGGTATATATAGGCAAATACTTAATTGATTGCAATTATGTAGATGTGTTACGTTACGTGTGACGTCTAGGACGTAATTGGAATTTAACAGTCTAAGCACCTAGATGGTGCTGTACGGCTCCGGACAGTACTCCGGCAGTACAACGCCATCTGTTTTGGATGTCAAACTAAGGGGCGCATTTTTTTCCTAGACTTTACTTCTCTATTGCAATCAATTCTCTTTGCTATTAGTGAATTTGCATGTAAAATTAATAAAAGTATAAGCTTGTATTTTATTATGCCATTCGGCACTGGGCTTGCAAAAAATATTAAAAACAAAATCAGAAAATAAAGCTTAATCAATAATTTCCACGAAAATTGTTTTGAATATCAGTTGAGCCATTAATGTTTTTTTTAATAATCTTTGTTTTCTTATTAAGTGTTTGTTTTCTTATTTTTGTATTGTATGAAGGTACGGAACCCTCGATTACGCGTCGCCCATTATGATTTTTCTGATATTCTTTTCACATCACACAATAACATCTGTGGTGCGGGTAGACATTAATTATAGCCCTGCCAACAGTCACTGTCAGTCTGGGTTCGAGGTTTAGGCGGAAACGTACGATTTTTATAGATTATATTTTTTCTGAAGCTGTCGATTCCTATTTTTCTACTATTCTTGTAATATTTAATTTAATCGACATTTGCAATTTCATTTAACATTTTTAAAATGTAAATTGATATGTTAAAGAACTCAAACATGTATTCAGTAAATGCCACAAGGGCACATTTACTGAATACATGTTTGAGTTCTTTTAGTTTTTGAGTTTTGAGCCAACCTATATATTTACATGTCAAATTTTTCCCTGTCGTTTTTGTTTTATTAGCAAAAGCGGAAACCATCTAAAATGAAAAAGGTTTATCATGACCATATTTTTTTTAGAGAACCTATAACAAATACTGGAGTGTAATTTAGGAACATCATATAATCTCTTACATCACAAAATATATAGAGGGGGTTTTAATTTATCGGTACTGCGATATTTCCCAATTTGTAACGTATACGCGCATTAGGCCGTAGACTGGACATAAGCGGCGCGCAGCGCAGTTATAGCGGCAAATCAAGGCCATTAATACATTGCGCTCGACCAAATGTATCGACGGTCTTGATTTGACGCGCGCCGCTTGCGTCCAGTCCGCGGCCTGATACATTGTGAAAGGAGTAATCAACTTTCGGCCCGATTCGAAGAATGATTAAGACACGTTTAAGATTTTAGAAAGATCTTTAAAAGATCGATAATTAAACGACATCTCAAAATTGACGTTTATTTCGATTCCTCTGTGATCCCAATAAGATCTATCTACGATAATTCTAACGTCAAAGTGACATTGGTTGCCCGAATCGAGCTGCGTCTGTCAATTATACGATATACAAATGATATCTTAATGAGAACTTATCTAAACCAGAACATATCGTTATCGTATCTTATTCTTCGAATCGGGCCGTTAATATTAGTACATTTACTTTACACTCGTAAGAGATGTAATTCCAAATCAATGACTTTGCAAAAATATCGTAGGTATTTTACATAAAGAATCTGGTTTGAAATAATATAATTTTTGAATTACATTCTTAAAAAGTAAGTAAATCTTAGTCCCAAATGAAAATATTAAAATTCTTTGTAACTTCTGCATTCCCTGAAAAGTGAAATTTAAAGCCGAAAACTTTCAGCATTCCTAAGCACGTGCGCTGAAAAATGTGCTAAGTTTTGGCAGCTTAACAATGAAAGCTGCTGCTGAAGAGTTTGTGCTTGAAATAAAATATTGAAGTGATGCGGGTACAGTCGAGTATACAAAGCCTATGTTCTAAAGCTTACTAGAGATGCCACGATTATTCGGAAACTATTCAGTATTCGGCCTATTCGGCCACTATTCCGAATATACGGTATGCGGCCGAATGGAGGCTACTATTTGGCCGAATACCGAATATCTGTTTTACCTACCTAAAATAAAAATAACCGAAAACCACTATATTTAACATTTAATATGTATTCTTGGACAGTTGTTAAATACGAATATCCTTTGTTTTAAGCATTTGTTGATTGCCAATAATTTTATTTTTGTCATGGGTCTGACTTGATTGACTCATATTATTTGTTTCTGAGCAACAGAATTGAATTCGTAAGAGTTGTGCTTTATTGGCCAACAGTTTTCATAATTAATACGACTGAAAATGTTCGCATGTTATCGCGGCCGAGACAGAGGCCGAATATTCGGTATTCGACCGAAACCACTATCATATTTCCACGCCTCTTTTGACATTGTCAATAAGGTCGCGCAAACATATATTTGCAACGTTGGCCTGTAACGATGTTTGTGAGCTTGACCGTACAATTATGAAGGATTTCTTCGATCTTTTTGAGTAACATATTTTTTTGGTTTTTCTTTAAACCAATAAATAAGAGCTTGTGCACAAATCACGCGAGGCTTTTTCGGCAAATTTTTTGACCAAATATCACAAAGTAGGGGGGGGGGGGGGCTTTGTGATATTTGGTGAGGTTCCTGGCTAACCTCGCGTTGTGCACAAGCCCTAATTAGGTACATACACCTACTGATTTACCAATGTACCATTTCAATTTGGGCAGTTGTTATGGCCTGTATTATCAGTTGGGCGTGTATTTGAAGTACAGTCACGGACTTTAAATGTTGAGCCATTTAGGGATTACTTTACATTGAATATTTCATACCATTAGTATTGCCAACCATTAGTTTGAACCCGAAATGGATCATTAATTGTAGTCTGCGACTGTACTTATTCAATCCAATAGGTACGCTTATAGGTTATCTTTCTCATAATTATTTTTATGTAGGTAGACATTACTTTGCAAAGTTTACATTATTCCTAATTTGTCAATAACTTCTTTCTTCCTCGCGTTGTCCCGCGTTTTGCCACGGCTTAACCTGCCTAGCGTCTGGTGGCGGGCCTGGGCTCTGCTTGACAACTAATCCCCAGAATTGGCGTAGGCATTAGTTTTTACGAAAGCGACTGCCATCTGACCTTTCAACCCAGAGGGTAAACTAAGCCTTATTGGGATTAGTCCGGTTTCCTTACGATGTTTTCCTTCACCGAAAAGCGACTGGTAAATATCGAATGATATTTCGTACATAAGTTCCGAAAAACTCATTGATACGAGCCGGGGTTTGAACCCACGACCTTCGGATTGAAAGTCGTACACTCTTACTGCTAGGCCACCAGCGCGGCCAGCAACTAATTTGTCAATAACTGCTTAAGTAAAAACATATTTAATATCAAAGGAGAGGGCTTGACAACCAAGGTGTACGGGGCTGTACACGTATAGATTGTGTCATTCACGAAGACGTGTGCCTTGACTTGTATTGTCATATTATTAACGGTTAGATTTGACTAATCTGCGCGTCATCGTGGATGACCGAACTACACAGTGCCATCGACTTCAGTAGAAAAAATGTGGCATAGAATAAGTCGTCTCACACACACACACATGCACACACACACACACACACACACATACACGTACTCTTACTACTCTTCCTCAAATAAGTACTCATACTCACTCCTTTAGTACCTCCATATTCCATGCCTTAGTTATCTGTAATTGATTTGCACTTATTTTTAATTTTAATTTTATTTTTTATTGTTAATAATAGAAGACAAAAAAATGTCGTATACTTTGTAGTAAACTGTAGTGTAGCATGCAATTTGTTATTTTTTGCCATCCTGCGAGACAGGCATAGCCTAGTGCAGGTGTCACGGGCAATTTCTATAGGTATAACTTGAAACATTAACATTTAGCGGTGTTTAACTAGAATAAGTTTACTTAACCTTGTTTTAATTATAAGTTTCACTGTATTAATAAACTATTTTGATAAGTAATACAGGCACATTGTTTTGCTAAATTTCCACCGTAGTGTTCCTTTGTCTATGAAGAAATATTAATGTATACACCTTATAAAACAAAGTCCCCCGCCGCGTCTTTCCGTATTTGCGATAATCTCAAAAACGAATATTGGACGGATTTCATGCGGTTTTCACATATTACGAGTAATAGAGTGATTCTAGAAAAAGGAAATCTTTAGGTATGTAATAGGGCTGGTCGCTAGTATTTGATTTATACTCGCGAGTTCTCCATTCTTGTGCATGGTCTGAAACTTGCAATGCAGCATTCATGCTGCTTGTTCAAGTTACCTTCAACTTAACCCAACTTCGTTACGGACCCACATAGCGTTCAATGTTGTCCAACTGTAAATGCCAAGTTAATTTGAACCCTGATGGCATATGCGCTAAGGGTGGTTTCGTTTCGGAAATCCATATCGAAGTTGTCCCGTGCGTGATTATTCTGAATGGTTTAAATTATTCTTTTGTGTATATCTAGACCGTAAAATACATCGGTCTATATGTAACGTCGAACCAATTTGGATTTCCTATCGAGCGAAAGGGGCGGTTGCCCAACAGTAGCACACTACAGAATCATGGAAAATTTCATTTGGAGCGATCTGATAATTATTTTGCACGTACTGGGAGAGGTATTAATATTTTACAAGTTATTCGTTTTGCTATTGTTATGAAACGACCTTGATAAGACTCGCAAAGATTAGGCTACGGTCTACCTTGAACCCCACCCGCATCGGAAAGCGTGTTGTGACATAAAGACAGGCCGCTGATACGCAGCCCGCTGCGTGCGCCTGGTCTGCTTGACCACACGCCGTCCGCGACGATGACTGCTGCGTATCATACAAACAGTATTCGATTGCACTAGACTCACAAGTACCTACCTCATCTTTGGTATATAACAAACTAAACTAACTAACTATTTTGGCTCACTGACCCAAAAAGAATCTTGGCCTCCGAAACGAGAGCGTGCCACCTGTCCCGATCCTGCGCAACTTCCAGTTCTAGCTTGCGTCTTCTTCAGCTTCGCGTCAGTAACTGGCAAGTTACTGACGCGAAGCTGAAGCAGATCCGCCGCCACACTGTCTTCCCAGCGATACCTGGGCCGACCCACCGGACGGCTACCAGTCGGTCGTCCCAAGAACGCCCTCTTGACAGCCCGATCCTCTCCTATTCTGAGCAGGTGACCGAACCAGTGAACAGACTTTCGTTTCGCCGATGATATAGCTCCATTATTTTAAATAGACGCCGCGGCGTCCACCCGCCGCCTGCTATATTTGAATGCCGGTCGCTATCCGCGGCGGGTGGTAACTTCGTCCGACTCAAGTGGACGTCGCGTGTGGCGGGTAAGCCAGATCACACACTACACTACGTTGTTGGTAGCAGACGGCTAGCTGTCGGCTGCCGTCGCTGGCAGCTTCGAACGGCGTCTGGTCAAGCTGACTGCAGGTGCAGCCTTACCAATAAGCGCGGGCAATGCGCTATCGCATGGGCAGAAATCCGTAACTGATATTAAAATGTAATACCTTTGCGGCATTCATCTACGTAAATGTTTTATTTTTGGGTAAGCTCCTTAAAAGCAATATAACGTAACGTTTTTGAGTAAGTGCTCACATTAGAAATATTTTAACTTTGTCGTTTTCTAATAAAAGCCCTGGAAATAATGACTTTGATGTTGGGAACTCCAAATTTTCAAAAAGCTTGTCCAGTTAGCGTCAAATACTTTGTAGCAACCAAAGTAGCCAAATAGTTCGATACACCATATATTTAGTATGGTGTACCGAATTATTTGGCCACATTGACTGCTACTAAGTATTTGACGCTGACTGTCGCATGAAAAAATCTTATGACAAAGGACAAAGTGAAGTCTCTCATCTACTCAAAGGTTAACTGGAAGAGATCCCTTAAAGTCATAAGTCCGCCTTTGTACATAACTTTTCCTAATTTTAAGTTACTTTTATTATGTGTTTTTGTACAATAAAGACAACTACTATAGTGAAATATGGGAATAGTGTTGTGTTCCTGCCGGTGAGTAAGGTTGCCAGAGCTCAACGAGGGGGGGTTAAGGGTCGGCAACGCGCATGTAACTCCTCTGGACTTGCAGGCGTATACAGGCTACGGACGCTGCTTACCATCAGGCGGGCCGTATGCTTGTTTGCCACCGACGTAGTATAAAAAAAAAATAGTATTTACTAACCGATTTGTCTCCGTCTTCTAGCTTTGTGCTGTCCATGTCGCCTCGTCCGTAAAGCTGATTTTCTTCGTTCCCAATGATTATCATCTGCAATGAAATAATAATCCATTACTACAAAGGCCTGGGCATCGGGAATTGCTGGCTTCCTATCCCGATCGAACTTTTCTCAAAAATGCGTGGACATAAAACCTAAACGTTCAATGTACGGCGCGGCGACGCGTGTTTTACGCTCAAGGTAGGAAATGCTTGTACTAAGGTGTATTATTTGTAATTACGTCTTGTTTAGACGTGCGCAACAAGATATTTTGCGGGATCACGAATGTAATGTAATACTCTTACGCATATTTGAGAAAATAATGCTTAACGTTTTTTTAGCCTAGTTTGTAGAGGTATACTCGTAGGTATAGGCCAAAGAGTTGACGGATGACAACACGATGACAGTAATTAATTAATGTCATTTTTTTTGTACCGATAAGTTGAACAGGCAAATTAACATTTTACAAAAGGTACCTCGTTTAATACGAGCAAATTCACTCATTCATTCATTCACTGCCTTTTTTGCAATTATTATTTTATGTAATAATTCATCTTAATTCTTCTTACTTACTACTTACGTAAGTGATGACACAAAATGAGTCTTGGTCTCCAACAGTCCGCCATTTTGTTCAATCATTAGCGAATTCACGCCAGCTTTCATTATTCAGCTTGCATTCTTTATTCTTCTGCTGATACCTTATTTATTTAACATTCATTAGCATGTTTAGATTCAAAGTTACATGTGGTATAGTTTTATAAAGGAAGGACCTATTAAAAACAAGAATCTTGTTTCCTTTCTTTGAAAAGCTCCTAAGTAAGTAATACTCTTGCAAATTTACTCAGACATAAATGAATTTATATACTCCGATATAATAAAAATGCCTTGAAGTTAATTTTGCTTTGAAAAACCACGAAATTAGGAGAATCGGCAATTCAATTTGGTAGCTTAAAGTTAGTGATTAAATTACATATTGGCCATGAATCTTTTATGGTAGCGGTAACTTCTTCAATATCTGCGCCTCGGTATCCAGCTTTAGTTTAATGACTGGAATCAATGCTAATAATATTATATTCCAATATATAAAAAGTCTTTTTTGTAAGTACACAGATTATAAGCTCTCTATGATGTATTCAGGAATCCTATTGTTAGGACCGGCATTGTGGCATCGTTGCTCTCTCGCGGATATCAGGTGGCGCCTCCGAAATATATTGATCGCTTTTTTAACACGAAAGTAGTTCTTTTTTTTTATAGCATATTAAGAACAATCCCAACTAATTTAAAGGAAATGAACGTCAAATGTCAGTTACATGAAAATTGTTTCAATCTTGCCAAACTACCCCATATGGATGGTATGTAAATCCCGTATAATAGGTTTCTACCCTTGTTGAAAATGTAAATAAGGGTGTGATTTTAACTCTTAATTAACTGTATTACTTTCAAGTCTTTCAACCCGCTTCTTAAATAAACAGTGACCTACTTTAACACAGTGAGAAATGAAAATTCATTTACTCGTTGGGTCCAATTGCTCAGTTGAGAGTTGCCACAAGTAAGTTCGAATACCAACGCACGCCACACGAGAAATATGTCAAGGCTAATCTTACATTGTTGGTTATATTGAAGTTTCCTCTGGCACCCACATAACTAGAACGACATTTGAACTTTTTGATTGACCTCATTGAGGAAGGCGGCCAAAGAAAGCTATTTATTAGGCTTAGGACTTTTGGTGGTGGTTCTAGAATCCATGGAGTCGCAAAATTTAATTTTTTCAAAGTCTAAGTAAATATTACATGTATATTTATATGTAAAAATTACGTAAATGCTAGTAAATAGAATAAACTATTGGAGTATGGGTTAGGAAGGTCGTTTTTCGAACATAACATTTTTTCTATTTTTTTTAAAAACTTAAACAATGTATGGAAATAATCACTTGTCGCATTCTGTCATTCCGATACACTTTTAGTTTTCTTTTGGCGTTTGTCGATGTACGATTGTCATCTTGGCTAGGCCCTCTGGGTGCGTAGCCAACGAACCAAACGTTTACGCTCCGTGTAACGAAACGCAACTGTCACTGTCACACTAATATGGTAGAGTGAGATGACTACGCTACGGAGCGTTAACGATTGGTATCTTGTCCACGCACCCTCGTCTCTGTAGCTTTATTTAGATATTATCTCTGTGGTGGCACCGTCATGTTTCTAGGGAAAGTTTGACATGTCAAGTCAAATTTCTGTTTTTCTCTGTTAATTTATAAAGTTAAGATTATTGTTGCTGTTTCAAAGCTAAATGAAAACCCAAAGTAATTTGTTCATTTATGTTGCTCGTGGGACCAAAGAATAGAATGTTTCCAAATTCTGTACAAAACTTCCCTGAATTACCGCGTAATTTTCTTACATGAACTACAGAACTAAGAAACAAAGATACTTATATAAAGCCAAGTTAGCAAGCTCACTTCACCATCTACTTCAAGTGAGCTACTTTCAGTAGCATGCATATGACGTATAAAAATGATATCGGATTAGTTCGAGCTAACGTAAGCCTCTCTGTTTCAAGAGGGACCATATTCGGAATACGACGTACCAAATTATATTGAAATAAAAAATTTACAGACTACGCGCTTCTTGCAACTACCGGAGGACATTGAATTAGCAAAATTAGCGAATTTATGTTTACATACAAAACTTGTTTTTGCTCTATTTCTTTTGTTTGCTGGAGCTATATAACTAATTACAGGCATAGATATACCTCATCTCATTGTATTTGCAAAGGCTGTAGCCGTGTTTCTATGCAAAATTAGCCAAAGTTTCAGACAATATTTTTTGTGGCGATGAGTTTTAATATGTAGTAGTCTACCAAAAAATCAAATAAATCGCAAAAACCAAATTCAAGAAAATAATTAAAAAGTGAAAAAAAAAAACAAACCGCCATATTACGAAAACTGGCAAGTACATGGTTCTTCTTTTGCGAACAAAGCTTTGCCTACAAGGAGTATCTGAAAATGAACTAACTAGAACATTTGATAGAAACACGGCTACAGCCTTTTCAATTCAACACTTAGTAAAACGAGAACGAAACTCCGTTTGTATGGTAAGGTAACATTCGGCCGAGCATGCTGCGGAATCAAGAATCTCATGGAACCGCCGCGCTGCCAAAGAACCGTTAAGTTACGCTCACATTTAAAACGGCATGGTTAAATGATTATTTTCGTAGTACAATTTCTAGCAACGAAAACTAACAGCAGACATATATGTATGTTACTTGAATGTTCATGTTAAATTCCATATTATTTATGAATGTCATTTTAAAATGATAGCGTAAATTCTTTTGTATAGCGGCGGCCGGGTTCGTGTGACTCGTAACATACAACAACAACATGGTACAAGCTTTTATCGCTGACTGTACTTTTCTTTTCACAGGCAACTAATACTCATCGACACAATTCTAAAAACCCCAAACACAATTAGGTTGCGTTGTTTTATCAAAGAGTTCCTATGGCCACCTCCTGTCTCCATTATCAGATCAGCTCGATGGTACGATAATATTGCATTATCACTTGACTTAGATATGTATGCAAATTTTCAACTTCATCGGAAACCAGGAAGTGGGTCAAATTTAACTTGCAAGATTTGACCCGCACAAACATACAACAACATTTATTGCAAGTTAAATAAAAGGTTGTAAAAACAGTAAGTACGAGTATGTAAATTGTTTTCTAAGAATTTTTTGAGTCTCGTAAACTCTTATGCCAGCTGTACACACTCGTCGAGAGCCTCTCGCAGAGTCTCGGCAACGCTCCGATCCAATCGGAGAAGCGCGAGATGAGACGAGAAAGAGTGTCACGAGTAGGGTGCGGCAGGTACATACTCATTCTCGGCTGTCTCTGGACTCTCTGGGTGTCTCGACGAGTGTGTACACCCCGCATTACACATGAAACCTCCATAATTCGCTTTTCGTAGAAAACGGTAGAAAATTCTATAGAATCTTGAAAACTTATACTAAATTAGTATTGTATACCTATATCAGTTAGAACATTAGTTTCTGAATGCTTTCCAAGTCCTCGAAGAAACTTGAGCTGTGATACTTAGAATGCTTGTCAACTTTGCGGTGACGAAGAGTGAGTTTAATTTATCGTGTTTTGAGTTAGTATAGTTATTAGTATTAAATAAGTTAGATCAGTTACATATTATATTAGAATATAATAGAAATAGTTGGAAACTTGCGCTGTGATAATGCTTATCAACTTGTGTGAAGTTGTGTGACAGAGTGCGTGAGATCCATTTATCTTGTTTTGAATTAAGGAGTTTCATCCGAGTAGAAAGAATACCTATGTATAAGTTTTACTGCAAGAATTGAATATAGAAATCAGGACTCGGAACCAGTTTTTTTGAAAAACCCAAAATAGTCCAATATTTTTATTTATTTTATGTTCTTCACGTAGGACTGAATCATGTATTTAGGTTCAACAACAACTTTGTATTATTAGATTGTCCCATTCAAATGAAATAATAAACCAAAGAACGTATTAATACCGGTATTTTTTGTATGCAGAAAAAATCGCTTCCAAGCCTGGTAATAGAAATGTCAAATAAGATACCAATTTGATTTCAATATTATTTCATTGTGTAAAAGATATAATAAAAAGTATTTGCATTGAAAACCGGAAATGTACAAAAAAAATATTAACACGTTTTCTTGATAATGTTTTCGGGTATTTTCTAATTTAAATCGTTAGGTTATGTACCTATATCAGTCCAAACAGGAAACATGTGGGCTAATTTTGTGTATGGAAAATACGGTTTCTGGTACGCAATAAAGAAAATCAATACGATTCGTGGGTATGGTATTGAACAATAGGATGTACCCAAAGGGTAAAAAACATACTTGCTCGAAAAAGATTCTTATTTCATGCAGTGCAGTGCATGCTTAGTTCACCCGGGAGTTATGGATTGTGAACAAAAGCTAAACCTTCTTAGGGAGTTATAGGTTTATTTTTCATTCATTCACTAATTCATAAGAACCATGTTGGTTTACTTTTAAAATACTGATGTTTCTAATTTAAGGCGCTCTTATAGACGGATTTTAGGTTTTTGAGGGAGTGAAGCAGACGAAGTGGTAAAGCAGGCAGGCGGGCGCCACGCGCGCCGTAGCACGCCTACGTCCTTATTCTGACGCCATCCGTGTTCTGGTCTGTTAGTTCTGGGATCTTTTCCGGAAATTTATATTGATTATGAATTACACTTAATGAAATTAAAAATTTCATAATTATATATAATACTAGAGTATACCGCGGCAAATTGAGAACCTAGTAAAATGATACCAAATCGTTTTGTGACGAAATAATATTACTTACTAATTCAGAAAAAAGTTACAACTGTCTGCTTTAAATCAGATATAGATACCTATTCAAAAATTAGTTGACCTTAAAAATGCAATAGAAGTCAATTTCGGGCAAGTAGTGAAAAAAGGAAGAATACTAGCAAAGCTAAGTAATTTGTGGAAGTGAACGTAAAAAAGGTAGCATTTTTTTGCAGGTATTGAGATAACTCAAAACATAAGCATAAGGTATGCACAAGCATATTATGTAGCTCCAAAAAGTTGATAAAATTTGCTATCTTCTCAAAACCATGACTCTAACTGTAACGACTATTTCTTTATTATTTTTTGAATTGACGACAATGACGACGATTATAAATTTTCAATGCAAAAGTCGAGAAAACTACTGTTATTATTTATTATTTAGAGTTTATAATGGCAAAAATACACTTCTACTTCGAAGTTATATAGTAATGAGTATAATTGACTGACTTTAATTAATGTCTAATACAGAAGCAGTCTGTTATCTGTCTACACTGTCTCTAATCAAATATTACAAGTATATTTGATCCACTGAGGTTTCAGATGAAGTTGAAAATCTGCATACATATGTAAGTAGGGTGACAATGAAATATTATGATCTGATGCATGAGAGAGGAGGTGGCCATAGGAACTCTGTATCAAAATATCGCAACCTAATTGCATTTGAGGTTGTTAGAATTGTCTCGATGAGTATTATTTTCCTTTGGAAAGAAGTACAATTAAGACCTGTTCCGTAAAGTTAATTAATATACAAAACTTTCCGATGAACAAAATTATTTTATCTTTAACTATGTTATTCATCCCTTCAAGTGGTGGCCCACCACTCACGGGTCGATGCGATAGCCAGTAAGCTGTCGGCCAACAGAGGGTGGTTACTGAGGTGTTGCCATATTTAGTGGCAAAATTGAAGGCTTTGAAGTATATTTACGCTCTTCTAGCACCCAAAAGTAGCTAGCAAGTTAGACAAGGAAAACATACATACACACGCTTGTTAACGCTTGGTTGCTAAGGACCGTTCATCCGGGAGCGAACGCCTAGGTCGACTTCTGTCTTGATTTTTAAAGAGGTTATTTTGTAAATACACGGTGCCCGCGAAGGAACGGAAAGATTTTAACAGTATAGTCCGGATCGTATTTAGAGGCAAAAATGTCATATAAACTTTTTTATTCGCCTAGTTTCAGAGTTAATACCAATTAAAAAAGATATTTTTTATTGTGTTTCAGTGCATAACGCCTTTTTGATGGCTATGTCGTGTCCAATAGTTAACTTACCCCCCTCGTTCCACAATGTATTAATACAACTAGATAATAATTATAAGATAGATAATTCAAACAAGAAAATGAGTCACTTAAAACTTACAGTAAAATAGCCGCTTTGTTCTGAAGGGTACAAAATGTTTTTCCGAGCAAAAAGGGCAAAAATGAGAACGTTTTACTAATAAATGGCATTCTAAATTGAGCGGGGCTTTACTAAGACTAGGATATATTGCAATGGCAGACGTGTTTTGGTCGTACTAATGAAATTATAGCGGAAACTGCCGGTCTGAGATTATTTGAGCAAATAGTAATGTACCGACTCATTTATTTAGTTTGTTACTGATAAGTTATGTTAGTTATAGTTTTATTTATATTGCGATACAACGAGGAAATGCCGCCAGCATCCTTGGTACAATGCCTCAAGGGCCTATTTTAGATAAACTTAAGCTAGTTATAGTAATCATCTGTATATATCCGTTAAAGTTATGTTTTAAGTAAATATAACTATGAATTAACTTAAATTAAATTATATTAACTTATATTAAATTAACTCATCAATTACTTTTTTCATTAAAAATAACTGACATAAGTAGAATTAAACGATAACTATACAACTTAGCGAATTTAGTAGGTACATATGAAGTCGATACCTTCCTAAACAAGCGGTAAGATCGTGCGAATTTCAATGAGTTTTCGGGACTTATGTGCCTACGAAATATCATTACCAGTCGCTTTTCGGTGAAGGAAAACATCGTGAGGAAACCAGACTAATCCCAATAAGGTCTAGTTACCCTCTGGGTTGGAAGGTTAGATAGCAGTCGCTTTCGTAAAAACTAGAGCCTACGTCAATTCTTGGGATTGGCTGCCAAGCGGACTCCAGGTTTTAATGAGCCGTGACAAAAAGCCGGAACAACGCGAGGAAGATGATGATGAAGTCGATACCTAATCAAATATACCTTCTACACCCGAGAGCAATGAGATGGGTCACTTTTTATATAAATATCTTCTATAATGATTAATTACTCATTTTCATTGCTTTCTTAGTATACATGGTGAGCAAAACAGGAAAATAAACAGAAATCAGTGCAAATTATCGTCGTTTTTACGCGCGGCCGCGGAGCCAAACGGGTTTTTATTTGTATATACAGTAGACAGAATTTGAAATTAAGTCAGAATTTTGTGCTTCGCGCATAATATTATTTGTGAAAGTAGATACGTATTTTGTTGAACAAAAATTCAATATAAGAAAAAACATTAACAAGTGATTAAGCAAAAAGCTCTCTGCAGTGCCGCTAAATTAATTGTGGATAGCAATCACGTTCACGTTAAAAAAAACTGCCAACTGTGTAATCAACTTGAGTAATTTTAAATAATCCATCACTTAAATATTACCTGCTAGAAGCGCTGGCGACTTCCAATCCGGAAGGCGCAGGTTCAAACCCCGGCTTGTGCCGATGACTTTTTCGGAACTTATGTACGAAATATCATTTGATATTTACCAGTCGCTTTTCGGTGAAAGCAAACATCGTGAGGAAACTGGACTAATCACAATAATTCCTAGTTTACCCTCTGGGTTGGAAGGTCAGATAGCAGTCGCTTTGGTAAAAACTAGTGCCTACGATAATTCTTGGGATTAGTTGCCTAGCAGACCCCAGGCTCCCTTGAGCCGTAGCAAAATGCCAGGACAACGTGAAGAAGACAACGATGACTAAAATATTACCTTTTGAAGACACCGAAAAATAGTAGGATTAATCACAGGATATAAAACAGACATCTCTTTAATATGGGTAAAACAGCTCCATGTCCAGAGCGTGCATGGGAACAGAGGAAATAACAAAGCACAGTACTGCAAGCAGGTAGAAGTATACAGAAGGTCTCCCTGCACACTTAAGGAGGCAGTTAGCAACCTGAAAACCTTGCTAGGTTTCGTGGAGGAGCTGGGATGGTTCAAGCAGGTAGCGCTGCCTCGTTTAAACGCATCATAATTGAATGATATTCGATATGCGGAAAATGACCAGTAAAACTAACACACTCCAACTCAGAGGTAAGTGATATTAATATATGGTTGGAGGCCTCGCTGAGCGACGATATGGGCTGCTCAGCAGCTACCTGGCGCGTAAATATTAGTTTTGTACTCGAACGGGAATCTCCATAACTGTTTAGTCTTTACAAGTATGGAGTTTACCTAAGATATAAGTATTCTCATAGGTATGTTTTGTCTTTGTACCTTTTTCCAATGAGTCTGTCGTTCCGTATTTATATATGTCGGTGGCCGATCGTAAGATCAGGCATATTGTGAACCGTGAAAATCTTTGTCTCGTTCCCTGAGTCACATACATCTGTTCTGGACAGTTTGGCCATCGGGCATGAGAAGCAACCTTACGAAGCTATACTGCTATTGGTTTAATGTGACCGTCAAAGCATTACAAAGGAACATTACGATCGGCCGCCAACATACATAATATAAGAAACAGCTTCCCACGTCTAAAACGTAGCGTGTAACATTAAAAATCACACGAAACCGCCGAAAAATCACATACAATCGGTGCGCATACAATCGATGATTCACTCCTATTTAAATTGCATGCTGAAATAATATTAATATTGGCACGAACATTTAAATCTAATCCTAGTAAGGACATTTATTCCTGTGATGAGCATGGATATTTGTTCCTGAGTCTGTGTGGGTGGGTGTTTTCTATGTATTTAAGTATTTATAAATATTTATATATTATATATATATATATATATATATATATATATATATATATATATATATATATATATATATATATATATATATATAGTTGTTTAAGTACCCTCAACACAAGCCTTATTGAGCTTACTGTGGGACTTAGTCAATTTGTGTAATAATGTCCTATAATATGTATATTATATTATATTTTTTAAGCAACAGAGGGTCACGTCCGCCGCATGCATCCGGATAGGAGGGCTAGTACGAGTATAGCCGCCAAGTGGATGCCGCAAGTTTTTTCATTAAGGTTATTTTTCATTGTGACATTTTTTATCTTTTTCAGTTTATTAAACCTTCCCAGCAACCTACTGTTCCTTTTAATATAGCTGATCATTAATCAAGTTAAGTAAGTATAATGGATTGTAATTATAATGGATTATTACTTTTCAGACTCAAATTAAAATAAGTTTCGATACTTTAATCATAACTTTAGCAGTAAAAATTCAACAGTTGTGTTTTCTTCTAGTTATTATTAATGAACTGGATTGAATCTTGTACTTAAGTTTCTGCACAATTAATAATGAAAGTAAAGCAATATTAATAACAATAATTTTAAACAAGCAAACTCCACGTTATCCCAATCAGAGAAATAACTAAGCAAGAAAACTGAGCTATGCTTACTTATTTCTATATGTACCAATAACAACATAAGTTTTTGGCAAAAAATACATTTTTGGTACAAGCTTTTATCGCTGATTGTACTTTTCTTTCCACAGGCAACTAATACTCATCGAGACAGTTTTGAAAACCCCAAAAACCATTAGGTTGCGTTGTTTTACACAGAGTTCCTATGGCCACCTCCTGTCTCCATCATCAGATCAGCTCGATGGTACCATAATATTGCATTGTCACCCGACTTACAAATTATCAGCTTACAAACAGGGCAAATTAAATAAAAGCTTGTAAAAATGTTGTCGAATGTATGTAACATACATTTGCGTAATAACTACTAATGTTTACTAATGTTTTTATTACGTAAATGTGTGTTTAATATGCTACCCACAGAACTCAAAGCTGTTTCGAACCCATTCACATTTAAAAATAAATTGAGGTCATTTTTGCTAGCAAAATGTTTTTATTCAGTTGCAGAGTTTTTCCAATACAATAATGAATCTATTTATTTCTGACATGTGCGTTGTAAATTATTAAATGAATTAAGTTATATTTGTTTTTTAGTTAAGTATTTGTTTTTGTATGGATTGAGATGTTATCAAATATTTATTTAATTGTAATTACTACAAATTATGAATTTTTAACTTTTTATTTTATGTTGACATTATTTTATTTCATTTGTACATTTCACTTATGAATTAATTGTTTAATTTAATCATAGAAAATTTATTTATTTGCTGACATGTCCACTCACTACTTAGTTTAATTAAATTATAAGTATGTTAGTTCGTAAGGTTTCTAACACAATATATTATTGTTAAAGAAATAAATAAATGAATGAATGAATAATTCTAAATAAATTAATGTGCTTAATTCCCAAAAAATGTCTACAAATATGTATGTTCAAATGAACTGTCACAGGAATCATAACTTGACGCATGAGGTATAAATGACATGGAATTCTACAAAATAGAATGAAATTTACATAGTTTACACATTGTTTAAAAAAAGAATGTTTTGCTTGGTATCACCTCACTTTTAATCATTAAATCCACGCTCTTTTCCACAATAGGTACCATACAAACATAAAAATAGAAAGAATGTAAAGATTACAAAATATTCTTTATTAAATAAATAAATAAATATTATAGGACATTATAACACAGATTGACTAAGTCCCACAGTAATTGTTGTGTCAATAATAATACATTTTACATGATATGGGTCCTCTACATGATGGCCCAGCGCTGGACCAGCGAGATGACCATGTGATGGTTGAGAGCTCGCACTATGGAATGGGCCACATGTGGATACGTACGCACTACCTTTGATGTGCGGACGAAATACCGACACCGTGGCCATCCCATCGCCATCCCGCCGCGCACTAAGCCATCCGATACCACTGGCCTATCTACACGCTGGCCCATCTTAGTGGGTCAGTATGATGGCTCATCGTGTAGAGGAGCCATAAAACTACAAAGAAATTTTAAAGGAAAATAGAACTAGGTAACAACGGGCGGTCTTATCGTTAAAAAGCGATCTCTCTCAGACAACCTTTTGGTAGCGGGAAATGTAGAACTCATACAAAAGTCAACAGGTAGTGCAATGAGCTAAATATTAGAACTGATTTGGTTACTGGTTTCCTCGACCGAAAAAATCTGTCTTATCTCATTTTTCGTCTGGAAATAATCTCCGCTGACTTATTAGGCTTCAAAACTCTGTGACATTCATTATGCCTCAGTATCCCTAATTATCTCATAAAAATGTTAATGTAATTCTTGAATATTATTTTGAAAGGTACACAATATGTTTCTTTATAAAATAAATGACGGACAACCTACATAATGTTTTTGCTTAATTAATTCGTGGCATTCATGAATTCATTAATCAAAAACTCATACGACATTTTAGGCTGAATCTTAAATATTTATTTTTTCTACAGAAAAAGTTGTTAAAATGAAATACTAAGGGGCTCCAGTGTCAAGGGCAGGGATCGTCCCAGCGCAGCGCCTTCTGCATTCGCGGCAAATATGTTTCCTGCAGCATGTTATTATTGCATTTCATATAGTGCGATATATGTACAGTAAGCCAGTTTGGCTATGTACACATTATGCACGAATTCATACATAAAGTAATTTTGTGGCTGGAAGGAATACAGTCGACGTCAAAGATATGTTTACATTTTTGCGCCTTCTACTTTGTAATAAAGCTAAAAATGTAAACATATTTTTTACGTCAATTTTAGATGTAATGAACTACTCGTATGTCTTTAATTCTATTTTATTGCTTGGTCGAAAAAACATAAACAGGCCAGAAATTGTACAGATGCGCCTTACCCGAGCTATGCGAGAATATTAGAGTGGGTGATGGTCAATTTAATAAATATAAACAACATAGACAGGACGCCACGTTTGCTTTTCGTTGGACTTTCCGCCAGTAATCGGTCTGTCCACAAAAGCTGACATTCCCGCGTCCACATTCGTAAGTGACACACTAGGTTTGCCGCTTTTGTCCCGACGGATTGTCCACTGGAATCCGCAATAAACCTACACCCTGCACACACTTGCAGGACGTGTGTTTTTATTTATACCACGACGGTGGCAAACAAGCATACTGTGTGAATACTGTCAAAGATTACATTTCATAGATACACGTTTTGAAAATGCATGTTTCATTACAAGATGGCAGACATGTACATTTGCATAAATGATGTCATGGATATCGTTTTCTTGTTTCTCGGGAGAATGGAATGCGAAAATTATGTCATTCATTGACTTGCGTTTTTACTATTACACTCCATATAGTACGATATATGCACAGAAGCTACAAAATTCATCCATAAAGTAGATAATTTATGGCCAATAATGGGCTTGTCCACAAAAGCTCACATTCCTGCATCTACATTCGTAAGTGACTCACAATGTTTGCTGGTTTTGTCCCGACGGACTCTCCGCTGGAATCCGAACACTTTACACACACTTACAGGACGGGCGTGAGTTCTGTCATAGATTATGTTTCATAGACAAATAATAAGTATCTGTAAAATTTTAACATAATAAATCCGAACATAATCAATTTATTAATCCTCCTTAACTAATTAATTATTTCATATGTTGCTACATACACATGTATATACATATATTTTGATTTATTTATTTAGAGCACAAACAGTCACATATACAAATGGATTTGAAGAGCAATGTAGTGTACTTAACATACTTAAGAAGCTTAGACCTGGAGGTTCATGATTAAGTACATAATCTTAACATACATACTAACAGCAGAAAGAAAATGAAGTCATGAGCCATACTTAAATTCTATTTACTTGTCTTCAAAGCGAAATCAGTATCTAATTATCACATATACTCTTACGTTTAAAGTAATAGGGCAAAAAAAAGTGAATGTGTGGAATTATATGGATGGTAAGTAGAAGATTGGTAAATAGGTTTAACATTCATGTCTTTCATTATCATCGGATAACTTGTAATCATTTTTTAGGGTATCGTACCTCGAAACGCGTGGAGGTATTAAGCTGGAATTTATATAAAATACTCAAGTCTACTGTCCTTTGAAGCTGTGAAAAAAACCAACTTCTAAGCCAATGCAATCAAAAGATACAGCCGTATATGCCGCAAATTTCCGCAAATTTTCGACACTCGCAAGGAAATCAAAACCTACAGAGTACTTCCCGTAAACTCAGAATCTTAAAATTTGGTACGAAGCAACGTCTTATAGCCCAGATAAAGGAAAAATTGCGAAAACCGTAAATTTTTAGTTACATCATATAATAAAAATATTTTTAATAATTGATATGACTCGATTGTCGTGATGGGTGAACTTTTACTTATACACTACTTTAACTTTTACGTGTACCTACAGGTTTGTACGGAATCCTCGGTGCGCGAGTCCGACTCGCACTTGGCCAGTTGTTTTATTTTTATAATGTATTCATGTTATACTTTAAATGTAAAATTATGGATCTGGTTTGAAATAAAGAATATATTGTATTATATAATATATATAATATGTTTAAGCAAGGATTTCACCCATAAAGGTTTTTGAGCAAAATAAGACATCTATTTAAAAAAATATAGGTGTAGAAATTGCTAAAGTTTAAATGAAATAATTACATTACATAACGTACATAACGTATGTATTTTTTTATAACATTGTTTTAAGAATATATGCTCCATCTACAGGGTAAATAATCTGTACTTTCCGCGTGAGATAAGTCCTTTTATCCACAGTAAAATAGATAGCAGTAAATGAGAGGCAGTTAAACGGGCATCCTCACAAATTTGCCCACTTGATGAAAAAGTTAATATCCGCGTTTACTGTTCCGTATTTATTATGGCCCTCGTTAAAGCGAGTGGGATGTTTATTGTTTGGATAGATTTTTAGTGTTTTGTCGTGAAGAGACAGTGTATTTTTATTTATTTTTAAAGTATCGTGTAAGCGAGACGGCGCTATATAGCGATGTCCGCACACTGGAGTGACATTCAATCAGAAATTATATAACTACATTGATACAGTATAGAGATATTACAAAACATTATGTTTCATGTAGGTATCTAGATACTACATATGTATCAATATGAAAATTGCCCTACCATTTGGATCCTGTAGCCCTGGTAACCCAGGGCTCGAACTTTTAGTGCCAATGACGTCATACGACACATAGATGATTAACCTATGTACACCGTTTGTGACACTTTAATTAAACAATACCTATCGCCACTTGAAATTAGTATAGTACAAAATATGGAAGGTAGAGGCAAGGAACAGAATCTCCTTAGGCAGAACTGTTGCAAAAGTGTCCAGCTGTCAGCTATAAATAGTAGTTCCAAATCTCTCCAGAGTCGCGCTAGAGTAGCTAAGAACCTAGGCGTTATTGACGGAGTGAAGTGCGCTGTCTATGATTAGATTTTTTCCTTAAGTATTCTAGGTATTATAGCGCCACCTATTTATGGTTTATTATCGGACACTTTTTGGTATATGGAGATTCTGTTCCTTGCCTCTACCTTCCAAAGTACAAAACGTCTTTGACTGACATTGAAATTCAAATTACAATAAATTGACATATCATCCTGTGTGCAAAACGACGTCATTTTCAAGTCATCATCGTCGTAGTCTATCTCTTTAGCACTCATGAAATGTTCATATACTTGTGATGTCTTCCCTTTTGCACACTTCAATTAACAACATTTCATATTTATGACACCTGAAATTTTACATATGATTTCGAAGAATTTTTCTTCCTGAACACTGCAATATATTTATATAAATTTAATAACGTTTATTACAAGAAATACAAAAGATTAAAAATAAAGTTGTAATTTTACCAATTCTACGGCACAATAGATGAAACGCCATTGCCATTCGCCACAAGAAAAAAATAGCTGTCATAATATTGGATTTGACACTGTCAATTAATTGCGACGTATTGATTTAAATTCAAAACAAAGAGAAATTTATTGACATAATTAAGTCCAAAAATCGTTATTAAAATGGAGAAAGTCGCGTATGAAAAGGTACGATGAGGTATTCCTCCAAAATATACCAAATATGGTCTCGTCCGTTACCTACTGCAAAAATAATTCGTCGAAGATATCGGACTAATATTTAATTACATTACTTACATTCGTTAGTGTTTATCATCGGTCCGTTGTATCCGTATGAAAGCCAGGTGTCGTATTCACGTATCCTTTATTATATGAAAAATCGTCGTAGAAACCTGATATTTTATCAAAATTCTTTTAAAACAACAACGGACCAGTTTAAAACATTGACAATGACAACGTTTTGTCAATGAGTTTTTTTTTTCAATCGAGACAAGACTAGCTTCTAGCGTAGAACTGGAGTTACGCCATTTAAGAATAAGTACACATTAAATAATTAATAATAAATTAAATACAAGTCCTATTGAAACAAAATAACTATCAGCGTATTCCTCGTTGCAATTAAAATGTAGAGAAGCAATAAAATTACAGGGTCGGAAATATGAAATGTTGTCAATTATCTTTAAGCGTAAGCGTCATTGTAGATAATTATGTGGTGTAAATAACATCTGCTCAAATGAATGTTAGGGCTACCACACACCAGCGTCTTCTGAGCGACGGCGTCTAGTCAGCGCTATGGAAAATGGCGTCGCTGCGCAGTTGTGCCAACGTTGCGTCGAGCAGCAGCCGTAGAGTTGACTAGACGCTGACGCTCTGGAAACGCTAGTGTGGGGTGATCCTTATATGTAGTGACTAGATATGGTCTGGTTAACTAGCGGTCGTTACCCACACGACCTAATATCACTAACGCCAATGATAAGTAGATAATAGACTGTCAGTTATTAATTTTTTTATAAAGTCGCGTTTTTATATGCATAATCAATACTGTCATTTAGTGAACCTTTGCACGTCTAAACTACTCTGATTTACATATGTGCAAAATGTGGAAAGATTCCAGAAAGTTGGAAATGTTCGAAGGAATTTCAGGCTTATTTCACATGATTATTCAGAAGAATTTTCAGAGCCTGTGTATGAGTGTGTGTTTAACCTGAAAACCAAATGTGGACCACATTAAATTGATGATAAACGCTATATTTATTTATTACTTATACAGGGTGTTTATTTCCGTCCAAATTAGACATAGACATAGACATAGACATAGAATTTTTTTATTTAACACCACATTGAAACATGTTTACAGGCAATACTACAAAACATTACAAGCCTTAAAATGAAACTTAATTAGGCACAAATTTATGTTTACATGTAGATATAAAAACTTTTAAAATTATGATGCTAAAAAGGAGCGAACCTCAGCATGTGTTGCAGCAGGCTTACCTACTACAACGCTGGTTTTCAGGCCGACCCTTCGTACAATACGAATTTACTTGCTGCTTGTCGGAAACTGTATGGCTAAGACTGTTTAAGTTTGTGTAGAAAATAATATAGGTATGCAAATATATGTTTATGTTTATGGATATATTTATAAGATTATACTGTATGATACTATGACATATGTGATAGAAGGTTTAATGTTTAGGCTAAATAAATACGTTGGGTAATAAAGTATATATTGAGGAAATAAATAACATGAATGTAATAATTTTACTATAAGTAAGTACCGAGATTAACAAAGTTGAACGGCGCATAAGAACGATTTCGACCACTACAGATACGACGGTTTCACTCTAGTACCAGGAGGTAGCATGCTTTGAAATTCTAGAAGTTGAAATTAATTTGCAGAGAGATAACCAGTCTTTATAATTTACATGTATCTGTCACCTTATTGTCCAGCCTGTATGTAGTGTATTAAGTCCATTAAAACCGTCCTTGGTTGTAATTAACAGTGGCGATGGGATCGATTGGCTGATAGTAGGTTACGTGGCCATCCATTAATGGTCAAATAGTCAAGGCGTGTTAGGGTAAGTAAATTAAATATCTATCTACTATCTATTTTTAGAGTCCGTGGAAGCTAACTCTTCATCGACTTGAACAAAGTGTGGCTGTGTCATGATGAACGTCATATCAACATAGTTTTTATACTACGTCGGTGGCAAATAAGCATACGGCCCGAATGATGGTAAGCTGTCTCTATAGCCTATGGACGCCTAAATACAGGTATTTAGTGTATTAAGTCCAACCGTCCTTGGTTGCAATTAAAAGTGGTGATGGCATCGATTGGCTGATAGTAGGTTACGTGGCCATCCATTAATGGTGAAATAGTCAAGGCGTGTTAAGGTAAATATCTAAATTAAATATCTATCTGGGAGTTTCAGAAAATAGTGTACCGTATTAGCGTGAGTTGTTAAGAAATGTTAATCAGTGTCAGTTTTGTAACGATAATTATGCATTAAGTTTGAATAAAAATTTGGTTTTGGTGTTCATTTCTCGTTCTTTCTCGTTCTCATAAACTATAAGCGATATTCCAATGTAAAAAAAGGCAAAAGGTTTATTCCCATAAGGATTTCATGCTTAATTGTCGTCACAAAACTGACAACGATTAACTTTTCTTAACAACTTACGCTAATTGGCTACACTATTTTCTGAAAACCCCCATCTAATATAGAGTCCGTTTAAGCTAACTTTTCATCGAATTGAACAAAGTGTGCCTGTGGCATAAACGTCATATTTTCATAGAAATTTGACATTAATAATGACATGGCCATACTTTGCCATTGCAAATGGCTTGCAGTGTTAGCTTGGTCTGTCTCTACGGTTTTACTTACGGTTAAGTACTATACCTGTCATTACCTTTTTTGAAAGTACATTACTCTTATTTTGCAAATTATCTAGCACTATCTTAATTTTTTAACATTATCTATTATTATAGATAATGTTAAAAAAATCGACACATAAATATATCTCTAGTTTATACCGCCCATCATCCAAAACATGTCCACATTCATCACCATCCTCATTCCATCATAATTTTTTTTTCTTAGTATATGACATTGCGTCATCACTCATCAGTCTATAATTTATCAGTCAGTAATCAGTTTCAGTTTATAATTTATATAGTAGTGTTTCTACTTGAAATAAAAAACAAATTATTATTTTTTTAAATAATTTAATTTGTTCTAATACTTCTAATAGTACCATCATCAATATTCGTTATGACGATTGACGGTTGTATTATGATACAGCATCATCCTAGTGGCGCATAATTGATGAGCTACAAAAACTCCCACAGACCCTGGACCCAAAATTTCATGCATGCTTAGAAACCTTATCATTATCGACCATAGGTCAAAAATAACTTACTTACTGCTGTGGCGTAACGGCCCGAAGTGGATCTTGGCCTCCGACACTAAAGACCGCCATGCTTCTCTGTCCAAAGCCGTTTCTGTCCAAAGCCAAGTTCGCTAAAGTCTTTTTGCAATTCATCTCTCCGGCGGTACCTAGGGCGTCCAGACGGTCTTCGGCCATTTGGAACTCCAGAGTACGCCCTCCAGACTGCACGATCCTCACCTATCCGGACTACGTGTCCGAACCATCGGAGTCTGGCAGCTTTCGTTAATAATAACTTGGTTCTTATTAATTTGATCATCGACCTATATCCCCAGGTCAGGTCAGGTGCTAGCTACTCGTATTCGTGCCGTTACGACAATGGTGACATTCAGACACCGATAGATAACCCGTCAATTTATTAATTAGAATACGTATAAAAAAACTAGACCTTGATGAAAAGACGCAGTAAGGGTTAAAGAGGTATTCCCCGTTGGATATATGGATATTACGTATCATTTTATGATTAATGTGTACCGTATCTGTAGTAAAGTTCCATAAGTCTCTTAAAATAGGTACTGAAGTAGAACTGTGTCAGTTCGTAATATTGAAAAATTAAAAAACAAATACTTACTAAATGAAATTATTTTCAAAATTGATTTCTTGGGGTTACAATATATGAGGATCCCGTTCCATTTGTGGTTTAACCACTCACTTGCTTTTCGTAACTGTGGTTACCAGCTGTCACCCTTATTTTATTATAATAATTAATAATAGAAGTCACTGAAAAATATGAAGCAAGTGAGTGGATATTGTATAAAAACAAAATCAGCCATATCGTATCTGACGGAGACGGTGCCCAAAATTGGCATGATTACCAAAAAATGTTCATTAAAATAAAATGTAATGATGTGGTATATTTTTAGAATTGCCTCAAAAAGCCCTTTTATACGATACCACACACGATAGGGGATCCCCTCCTAAGGGATTTTTTTTATTAACTTCCTTCGGATCAACAATTTTCTTTTAACCTCTAGTATGCGTGTGCCAAATGGCTAAACATGGGCTAAACTGTACTTCGATTTGCAGTTTTTCTTTGAAATTAGACTCGGCTTCCACTAGAAGCTCGAAAACTTCCTCACGCAATGGAGTACCACGTCAAATATTCCCTTGTTTCTGCCTTAATATACAGGCTCAATTATTGCCATATCTCAGCTTCGCTCAGCTTCTAGCTAAGCTCACTCTCAAATTAATTACATACATCACTTAAGAATATAAAGGTTCTAACCGACAAAAGTAGGTTATTGTGCCTTGGATCCTACACGACTTGAAATAGAGTCGTTATTCCTACAAGAAGCTAGCTCATGTAGATTGGCAGCTATCAATAGAGCCGTACTGTGCTTAGAGTTTGAATTCCCAAGTAAATTGGCTTTACATGGTAGCGGTAGTTTGACATGTCACAAAAGGAATAGCAATTTTGTCTATATACCTACGCATCAAATCTTAAACAAGATCTTAGCTGAGAAGATCTGGCCTCTATTCTGTACGATACATTATATTTACCTACTTAAAATGCTAACCTAACCCAACCATGAAAATTTGCCCCAAAATGGATATTTCTGCGTCAAATAGTATATAATGAATATGGAGAACGAGTTTTGTGCCAAATCGCAATCTGCAGTGCTTTTCACATTAGTCGAAACATGCCCGCTATTTGCAGTCTGCCATTCCAATCGTGTCCCGAACACGAGCGAGTCGAAAAGTGTTAGCCATCATTCGACCATCGAGTGTTTAGATTTCTCATGGTTAGCCTAATAAGTACCAATGTTCTTTTAAAAGGACATAGTGAAATCGAATTTTAATCTCTAATTGATATAACTGCAAAAACGCGGTTTCTTGTTTCTCCGTTCTGAAAAAAAATCATGTTGATAGTAAGATAGTAAAACTGAGTTCTTCTAATTTATATTCACAAATCAGTAAATAAATATTATAGAATAATTTTACAAAGACTGATTAGTCCCACAGTAACAGTATTCATAAGACTTGTGTTCTTACCAACTTTTAACTGAAGGCAGACGGCATTTCAAAACCAGCTGTATGAAGTAGGAAATATTGGAAAAATCCTGGACGCATACTGAGCATCGTTAAGAAGAAAAGAAAAAGAGAGAGAGAGACTACTGGTTCGTCTACGCATAAATGTAGATCTTGAAAAGCGAACTGAGCTCTAAAGCTACAGCTGCGGATAGTGTGGAGCTACAGGATGCAGATAGCAAGAGAAGAATAAGAGAAGGGTCTTAAGATGTTACATTGGTAGCTGAGAAGCGGACTCGCTCGCATCAAACCAATAGAAGCGCGGCGAGCTTTCTAAACGACTGTAGGCAAATGCATGTTCTGAGATCAGAGAGAGAGAGAGAGAGATAGAGGTTGGTCTCTGCCAAGTGAAGAAGAGAGAAAGCGAGTGAGACAAGGTCTCAAGGTCACGGATACACTGGCTCATAAAAAATTAATTCGCCCACACTAAACCAATAGGAGCGCGACGTGCTTTCAAAACGACTGTACTTATCTAGGCTAATACATGTTCTGAGAGGAGAGAGAGAGAGGGAGAAGGAGTAACAGACTGAGACAGACAGAGGCCGAGAGAGAAAGAGACAACGTGAGGTCACGGTTACATTGGCGGTTGAAAAATGGACTCGCCCGCACTAAACCAATAGCGCGGCGTGCTTTCAAAACGACTGTAGGCAAATGCATGTTTCCTAATTGACATGCGAGCGCCGAAATGGAATATTTGTTTACGGTCTTTGTGGGTGCCATTTTTATGGTGTATTCCAGAAAAATTTCGGGTACGTGACGCTATTTTTCTAACACGTCTGATAAAGCTAAGAAGCCAATATTGGGCATGATAACATTCTTCTTCTTCTTCTTCTTCTTCCTGCCCTTAATCCCAACTTCATTTGGGGTCGAGCCTTCTTGTGCGTTTGCGCCAGGCCGGTCTGTTCTGGGTTGTCAACAATGGGATATTCTGAGTTTTTAGGTCCCTTTCGACAGTGTACCACCAAATGGCGGGCCGTCTGCCTCTGCCTCTTGATTGCTGCGTGCTAATGTTCAGCACTGTTTTTACGGAGTAGTTGGCATGATAACAATCAACTGTATAAATTAGGTACTGTAAAAGTGATGCGTCTAACTGTGGCGGAATGGAAAAATTCGTTGCAGACTTCTTATTTTATATATATTTCTTATAACCTTCAGCTTGATTACAAAATCGACTACCCTTAATGACTGCTACCCCCGGAATGCTCGCCTGCAGATATTTTTTTCATCTAGCTGGGCGATAGTTCTGAATTCAAATGCATAATTGTTGCCAATTATCTTCAAAAACACTGAAAGTTTTTAACCATCACAGTACACATTTTCGCAGGTGCTCCCTTGCGTGTAATGTCGTCGACAAAGTAGACCTTAAACGAAATAAATGTCATATACAAAGGAAAAAAATACCAAAGCCTCCAGCGCTCAGGGCTGGAATCAAACCAGCGTCTTCCGTTTACGCAAGCTCGATGGCATAGGTCGAAATTTCCGAAGGCTTGTGGCGGCCCCTGGCCATCCCTGAGGTAGAACAGTATGGTTCGATCTCCTAAGAGAATCAAACTCAAGAGATTCCGGGCACGTGAAGAGAGATGGCGCTGGCATTAATACTCTAAGAACAAATTAAATTACGTTCTTAAAATTAAAAAAACTACAAAACACGTTATGGCTGCGATGCATTACGCGACCCCACAGTCTCAGGGCATTGTGTAGGGTCCAGATATCGAAGTTTTTGTGGCAAAATAAAGTGATTGACAAAATCAAATATCGACATGTCTATTTTCTATTTATATATGCAAGTACTAAATATATGTGTAATCAAGAAATTATGGAATTGATTTACATTCTTGAAACTTGGTAATTTACAGCAAGTAGAAATTACATCTTTTAATTATTAATCTATGACTGACTTATCGATAACATATTTGTCGATGTTTCATTTTCTCAAGCACTCGTTAAGTCGTTATTGCCACAAAAACTTCTATGTCTGGTAGGGTCACAGAGTTTAATTGTTAATCCGTCTAATATTCAAGCTAATTTGGTTTTTAGTCGAGGCATTGCAACATTTTTGCTTTTTTTTTCTTTTTTTAATACCACGTCGGTGGAAAACAAGCATTATGATAAACGGTCTCTGTAGAATACTACACATTCTCAGTAGCGGGTACGTAGGCATAGGATAGGGACGCCTGCAACTCCAGAGGTGTTACGTGCGCGTTGCCGATCTTAACACTCCGCACCCTCGTTGAGCTCAAAAAGACTGTCACTTAATTAGTTTTTTTATTTTTATTACCGCGTTTTTTGTGATATAACTCACTGGCCAGGGATTAGGTACTCAATCTATGCGCAAATACAGTGATGCAACGTTTTATTTCGAAGCTGTGTCGTTAAAATAGCCCTGGGCCCTGACTGGTCTAGTTAAAGACCAGTCGGTGGGAACTAATTTGAGAGACCTCGTACCGCTAATCAAAGGCCCGGCTGAGTGCACCGGGCTTAAGGTACCGTTTGGATGCAGACTACAATAGCAATACCGACCCAGTAAGAGTGAGGCCACACTGGTGCGTTGCGTTGCGTTGCGTCGCAAGCGTCGTCGCAGCGTCAACGCTGCGTCGCTTTACATATATAAATAAATATTAAAGGACACAGATTGGCTAAGTCCCACAGTAAGCTCATAAGGCTTGTGTTGTGGGAAATTATACAACGATTTATACCTATAATATTTATAAATACTTAAATACATAGAAAACACCCATGACTCAGGAACAGATATCCGTGTTCATCACACAAATAAATGCCCTTACGAGGATTTGAACCCGGGACCATCGGCTTCATAGGCAGGGTCATCCACTAGTCAAATAAAAATGTTTTTTATGACATGCCACATTGATGCGTTGCGACGACGTGACGCAAACGCAACGCAACGCACCAGTGTGGTCTCACTCTAATGCGGCCCACTGCATGACTGCAGGAATTTTTAGTTACAGGGCACTGCCACACTAAAAAAACATTTTTTATTATTTTAACTTCTGAACTAATCTCTAAAGTAGTTGCTTACAGAATACGTTCCAAATAATAAATAGCTTATATTTATCCAATAAAATTGGTCTGACATATGGACTGACAGGCGGCAGACATGACCTATTTTTACACGACTGTCCAAAAACGGGTAGTGTTGTCATTTTGGCTACGGAACCCTAACAAAAGGACTACTTATAAAAATTTGTATGATGTCACGGAACACTCAAACGCGAGAACGACTCCCACTTGACTATTTAGCACTTACAGTAGTACTTAGTAGGCACTTATTTAACACGTACTCTCAATTATCGTTTTTCAACCGTGCAGGCCAAAAAGAACTGCCGTACCAAAAATACGTAGCTTTAAATTTAGTACTGCAGAGAATTTTATAAAACTTTCAATTGAATTTCAGCTTTAAACTCTTTGACGTAAAGTTCATTTCAACTGTCAGTCTAGTTGGCACGGAATATTTAAAGTTTATCAGCGTCACAGATCGCTGTTTACTACTCGATGGATGATTTATACCTACATGCTCCTTCCGACAAAAAAATAAAAAGATTAAAATTTCGATACAATTCGAACAAATTAATTAATTGTTTTCACGCCATTATGTAACGTCAAGGTCAAAACATTATTTATTAATCACACACAGATCATAAACGTTGGACGTACCTAACTACTGATATTGCCATCAGAAAGTTACACATGGAATAATATTGGAAGCTTCTCATATTCCTCTATGGGAATCGAAATGTGAATTCCTGTGAATTTTTCCGGTAATTTGCGATAACTCTTCAAAATTTTTGGTAAGTTTGCGCAAGAAACACATTTATAGACATAACTGATTTAACCATCGCGTACTTTGTAGATAAGATTTGTACAGTGAACTGCAAAATTGCATGGACCCATTATGATCGCAAAAATTCATAAAGTGCGCATGCAATTGTGTAGCTACATATTATTTGTACAAACCATACTCTGGCAAGCCAACTTTGTAGAAATAGGCGGCATGAAAAATGTAGGCGAGGGATTGATCTCCCATACAAATTTTGAATTTCGTAATAATTGACACAAAAGAGCCAGATTACTAGAAAATTCGGATTACTGAAAGTTAGAGCAAATCTACTTATTATATTGATGTACTTTTTAGTATTTTGAAGCAATACACTATACTAATATACTTATTTCAAAGAAAATGGTACTGTTATCTGGATTTTAGGCATTTATAAAGATAATCAAGAGTGATATTGTAAGCGCACATAGTAATTTTGGATATAGAATAATAACTTGCACCTCTTTTAGTACCGGCTGGGTGTACCGGATCATCGAAATGCCGGATTATCGAGACTGCACTATACTTACTGACAAAGTTGACTTGACAGAGTATACATTCTCTCTAATGCGATATCTAATGGGAGGTAAACTGTGGTCAGCACAAACTCGTGACTACATATTCGGCATTTTCTAATTTCATTCCATTGCGGCATCCGAAATGGCTGCGATAGCCGTGATGCGTTCAATTGGAATTTATGTAGTCCGAATTCCACTAGCAACTATTTCACGCAAAAGGTATGTGTTTTATATGGAGATAATTACTTATTTATATACAAACGGGTCACTCAGATAATAAACCTGACATGATGATGTCCACGTCAAGCTCTATGGCAACCCCACATTGCGTTTTAGTACTTTTAATACCTTAAGGATTTAACTACTAGGTAATTATGTAAAGTTTGTCGAAGTGTACCAGTCGTGTACTAAATTCTCAGGTTATAAAAATGACAATACACAATATTGGGGTTGACAGAGAGCATGCCGTGAATTTCCGGTGTACCTACTTATTGAGATTTCAATAGGTACATGAGTTTGAAACGAAATTTAGGGTCACATAGAGGCAACACCAAATTTACAAAACTATGACACGCCCGAAAACTATGTCAGTATCGGGTTTTCGGTCGGAAATTAGGCTCCAGTATTATTAAATATCGGTATGAACAAAATTAAATATATTTTGTGATTTCTTCCTTTCTGCCTAGTTATTTTATTCATTTAAGGAAAAAATAATGTAGATGAATACCAGAATTTAATATTGAAAAGGTCACACTGAAAAATTGTTCATTTAAAAGTCTGATCACGAAACTATTTTATCACATAAGTACATACCTACTCGTATACATCTAGACAGATAATTGTCTCCCCTTAATTGGACACGTAAGAAGTTCAAAATTATAACGTGCAAGTTGTACTGAGAAGCTAACGCTAGTGCCCTGTGAATTTATATAAGCTTAAGGCTGCGGACCGGAAACACGCGGCGCGCGGCGCGGCGAGCAAGCCGCCGCGCTGTCGTCCAAAACATGTACATTCAAGTCATTTTGATCGTGCCGCGTGAGTCACCGCACCCGCCCGCCCGGTTCTGAGCGGCACGATAAAATGAACCCGTTTTGCGGTGGCAGTATGGTTGCATTTTTATCACTTGTCACTATGCCTGTCATTTTCGCACTTACATTTACGTGACAGGCATGGTGACAGGTGATAAAGATGCGAACGTTTTTGGCCCGCTGGACGACCGCGGCGGCCGCTTGCCGCGCCGCCCGCCGCCACGCTCGCCGCGTAGTGCGCCGCGTGCGTCAAGTCCGCAGCCTAACGCCTACATTGAACAGTACCCCTAGTGTAAATATTTTCGACAGCGAAACGTTACGTACGCGTTTGCGTTAAGTGTCATTTTGTATGAGATTTTTGACTTTCCAAAACGTCCCGCTTGGCGCGCTGTTCAAAAACCCATACAAAATGAGACTTAACGCAAACGCGTACGTCACGTTTCGCTATCGACTAAATTTACACTAGGGGCACTGATCATCAAAAGTAGCAGATGAAACAACGCGCCGATAGTACCTGCCAGCCTGCCTTTTTCAAATCCACCTGAAGACAGTCAACACGATATACTTAGTTTTTTTCTGTTTTTTGTTGCCATAAATTCTGTTTTTGTTTCTGTTGCCATCAGGAATTCATGTGTATTGGATTGCCAAAATTGCAACTGTACGTATTTTACCAAACCTACTCGTTGGGTGACAGTCAAAAATTTGTGTGTAACTGAAAAGTACACTAAGTTTGAAGGGTAATAGCTGAAGGTATAGATTAGTCGGAGAACTAAATGCTGGTGATAAAATAACGTTCTTATAAAGTAGATTCATACAAATAAACAATTGTACCCATTTTATTAATGAGCTACTGATTTGTACTCTTTTGTAAAGTATCATTTTTCACGATCCAGCCGCGTATTTGCGTCTAACGACAATCCCAAAGTAAACAAGTAGTAAATAAAGACGCGATGATGCGAATTTTAAAGTAATTATATTACGTTTTGATCAGTATAAAACAAGCCTTCAAATCATGGCAAACTTTTTTTATTAAAACGTTTGTATTACATTTTATCAGTAAAAACCTTTGTGACAGGATTTTTGACCTAACTAAGTTTTATGTCGTTTGCGCTGAAAGGTAGATACGAAAACAGTATCCTACCTTTTGCATCATTTGGATAAAATATGAAAAAAAATTGGCATCTTACATACCTTGATGCTTCATATAGCGATAAAATCACGATTTCCAAGGTTTCTCGTAGCGCTGCGCGATATAAATATCTCGGCTCGACATCGAATATTTAGGTACTACAACCTTCGGAAGTCTATTTTTACAAGACTAGTTTTACTTGTAACCGATTTTTCATCACACATTCTCATAAAAGGTGTTATTACCCGTAAGAGATGCGGTCCGTAAATCCTAAATTTCGACTTAGGACGATAATGCACTTATAAAGCCCGACCAGAAATATATGATCATTGTCAAGAGGGCGCTTTTTTCTCATGCATAGGGTGACAGTTCAGTTTAGTATGAAAAATTTAGTTCCAATGAATTCCGCAATATGGCGCATGATCATATATTACTGGTCAGGCTTTATAGAACATATGGTGCTAATACTTTACCGCACTAGTTAGTATAATTAGCACATTACGTAACTATGTCGAAAATTTAAAGGGCCATATCTACTGTAATGTAAAACGTTGTACGATACATGTGCGAATAGGTAATTCGCAACTTGTGTCGATTCAAAACACTCCCTTCGGATGTGTTTTATTTTTCGTCCCGTTTCAAATTCCTTATTTTTCGCACATTTCGTCACACTTGCTAGGCGATACGTTGCGTAAGTTAGGCAGAAGTTATTTTCCTTTTTTCCACACAAGTATGTTGAAAAAAACTTTATGTGCCACGGGCGGTACAGGAATTAAGGACTCGTATTAATTAAGCCCTCACCTTCGGCTTCGAGGTAAAATACACACTCGTTCCTAAATTCTTGTTTGCCGTCCTTAATACACAATATACTATTACATGAGGAAAGAATGAAAAGCGAACGACGTGTTCGAAATATAAATCGTGTCATCCACTATGACGCGCAGATTTGTCAAATTTAACCTTTAATAACATCACAATACGTGTCACGGCACGTCGTCGAGAATGACACAAATATATACACGCACTACGAGTATCTTTACCTACGAGTAAAATTGCTACATAATTTTGGTTCTTAAGAGGAGGCGTAAACCATGGAAATTAGAAGGGGACAAAAGATATGGCGCACCGCACGAAACTTGCGACGCAAGATATGGCAAGCGCGGGGGTTTGAATGTTTTACCTCAATAACTCTGAAAGTATACTTCTGTTTAAAATTTTGCTCGTCACGTATTTCCGGTATTATAGGTATTTTATACTAAAATTATACTGCTTTTGTATAAGGCTATACAAAACTAAACATGTTTTCGTGATTCTTATGTATCAAGCCAAATTGTACCCCGGCCGGCAAAACGTCCCACATTTTCGCTTACCATAAAGACGCCAAGACAGGTTATTTTATTTTATTTTAGTATATGGAAGACCAACAGCGCTATATATGTATATCTAGCACTTACAATAGAATTACAGAGCCAATTACAGGTTCGCACTTATAGAAATACACTTATTTTCACTTATTTTTATTCGTACAAAGATATAAGCAAATCTCGTCCTTATGGCAAGCGACAAAGTGAGACATTTTGTCGGCCGCGGTCACAGTTTTACCTAGTAAGGTTTTGGATTGGTTGCCCATGCAAATACCGGGTGTGGCCTGTAACACGAGCAAAAAATTAAACCGTAGGCTGTACTCCTCAAACTGACCAACATTTATACAGCTACTTTTAAAAATAACTTGTATTTTGATTTTTAGCATACTTTTAAGTTTATTCAAAGACGTAATGTATTGCGAATCTTGTTTAGTTTAAAGCGTGACAAGCTTGGAGGATTTAAAAACTGGAGACGCCTTGACACAGACTTGAATTTTCTGTACAAAACAGTCTGTCGATTTTTGCGGGGGAGGGGCACGTCAAATGTATGCCTATTTCTACGTAACGTACAAATAGCCATGTCAGATAAACGTCAGTCCATACAATACATATGGCCATTGGCCAAGCTTTTCGACAGAGGGGTAAACTCTTAAAGGCGTCTTCAGTTGTTAAATTCTCCAAGGTGACAAGCAACCTCAATTACACTGATTATTTATTTATTTATCGTATGGCAATTACTACTACACTCTACATTTCATTTATTTATATTTATATATTTATATTTATATATTGTTCGGAGAACCAACAGCTATAAATTGTACAATAGTTATATATATAGATAACAAAGAGCCAATTATAGGTTCCCACCGGTAGCAACAGGTTAACAGATAAATGGTGGTTAGCACTAGATTTTTTTTTACAACGTGTTACCACTAATATTTTTAAATATTAATACTTATTATATTATATACTGAACAAAGAAATCAAAACTTATTACTTAGTAAACTTACGTTAATCGATACAATAATATGCCAACACATACGACTCGCTCACTCAAGTAATTTGTCTGTTAGAATAATAACTATTAGTTTATGATCTATATCTACATTTCTCCAAGTAGGTAATGGCTGCACTCGTTATGTTTTTAAAATCTTCCACTGCGTCATCGTATTTTGTCAGTGGGCACTCCAAAACGATATGCCGAACAGTTTGCTTTGGGAATCCGCACTCGCAGCTTTCTTGGTCATTCCATCCCCATTTTTTCCACACTGATGACAGCGTACATTGAAGATGATATTTAATTTGTATGAAAAATAGGAAGTCTAAAATCTTCATCATTTTTTAAAGTCGCTGAACAAATGTTGGTCAGTTTGAGAAGTACAGTCTACAGTTAAATTTTTTGCTTATGTTACAGGTGACACCCGGTATAATCTTGATTCCGTGTGAATTGTTCGCGGCATTGGCCTATTAATTCAAGAAAATTAATAAAATCAGGAGAAATAATTCCTGTAGTTTTAAAATTGATATAGTAATACCTTAAGGTAGCTTAACAAAGAGATAAAATAGGCGATTTAAGAAAACTTCGTTTTTTCGTAACTGTTCATCATGATTGAAATTTTTAGTTTATAAATATCAAGCTTAGTTACCTGCTGACCAAATATAAAAAAAAAAACTGGCCAAAAGCATGTCAGGCCATGCTCAGTGGAGAGCAGGGATCGGAACCGGTTTTTTAGAAAAACTTTGAAATAAACATATATTTCGGTTTATTTTATACTCCAAATATAGGACTCGGTTGTGTTTTTAGATAACGACTTCGTATTATGAGATTGCCCAATTAGAAATGAAATAATTAACAAAGAACGAAAAAATACCGTTTTCGTTCCCATACAAAAAATACCGGTTTCCGATCCCTGGTGGAGAGTTCCGAAGTTACCCGTCCGTCAAGGTAGATTTTTTGCCAAAACTCAAAAACAGCTTAGCCGATCAGGTTCGCCCTAGTTTTCCTTGAAAGTCTTTACTAAGCTTTACTTTCACGATTTTTTTTTCATATTTTGGACCCATAGTTCAGAAGTTAGAGGTAATATTAGAGGGGGGAAACACATTTTTTTTCTTACAGAGCGATTATTTCTGAAAATATTACGTTTATCAAATCATGTTTTTTGCAGATCCAGTTTAGTTTCAAAAGACCTATCTAACGTCACCCCACACTAAAGGGTTGAACCGAAAAAAAAAACATCCCCACTTTCCGTGTAGGCGAGCGACCCTTAATTTTTTTTCCTTCTCCTTTTTATTTTACGACTTTGTCGGGATAACTGATTTATATATTCGTGCCTAATTTCAGGTCTCTAGCATTAACGATCACGGAGCTAAGCCGCTGACAGACAGACGGATATGGCGAAACTATAAGGGTTGCTAACTACGAAACCCTAAAACTCCATGTGGATCCATTGAAAATGGAAAAGATTTGCTTTGATTCCCTTTTATTTTATATAAAAAAATAAGTTGGCCATGTCAAATTAAGCCGAATATGGGCAATCAGGGGAAATAATTCGTGTAGTTTTTTAAATTGGTACGATTATATCTTGTGGTGTCCAGATAAACATACTAAGAGTCTGAGAGGACTCTCTATACTTACTTTCTTACTTATGAAGTAAGAAAACTGATGTATGAAGTGTCATTTCTTACCAAAACGCTTATTATTTTCGTAGTCGACATCTAGCGTCAAGTAGAGGATTTATCAGTACTGCTACTTGACAATAGATGTCGCGACGAACGAAAAGTCTGATGCTCAACAATTATCAGCTATATTCTGTATCTTCTATATTATAAAAGTAAACAAAATCTACCCTCAAATATTACATGATCAAATAATGTAGGCTAAAGTCAGGTCGTTCATTGACAGATCCAGGCGGTTTTGTATTTAGTTGGTTAACCAATAAATGTTATAACTACTCGAAAACGTACAAATTCTTTGTTTACTTTTATTTAAATACTTAAAGATACATAGTATATACATACATTATAACCGGATTAACCGGAACTCTATTTTCAACTCCTTCTGCTTGTAATATCAGTTGTAAATTATTGAGCAATACACTTTTCGTCAGGCGCGACACTTGTGACATCTAGTGTCAAGTAGCGGATTTATCCGTACCGCTGATGTCGACTACGAAAATAATAAGCGTTTTGGTAAGAAAAACTGATGTATGGAGTGAGCATTCTATGCTTAGTTATTTATCTATGCTTCAATCAATCTTTGTATATTTTAACGTAATCGTGGACTCGTGTGATGCAAATACTTAAATCGAATGGGTATCATACTTATAAGTTTCTGAATAAGCTCTCGATTGGTATTCATAGTGCAAATTGAAATAGATCGGTGAAAACCGATACTTCAATGTTTATTGTATTGTTATCACGCTACTGCAATGCTTACCGAGGTATCTCACTTACTGTTGTTACAGCAGCGGTGGTATCGGTCGCATTTTTATCAATTAACATGACATGCGTCACTTTCGCACTTACATATTTGTTAGAACGTGACAGGTATGATGACAGATGATAAAAAACCGGTCATCTTAGCCCGGCTAAAATTGCTTCTAGTTTAGTAAATATTTGTTATTTCCCTAAATTATGTCGTGTCCTAAGTTATCCCACTATACCTAGCTCAAGCAACATAAAACAATAGATGCTTCGCGTGAACAACTCCAACGGGCCATAAAACAGTTGAATACCTTTCGAAAACTTGTGGAAAGTTTCAGAAAGCGATTATTACGGTGATTTGCGACCACCTGTGCTAATGTAGGATGCGGTAATCTATTCTACAGAAGAAGATTTACTTGTTTTAGTGTTTGGGTTCTAGAGCGTGCAGAATGTCTATTTTTGGGGTAAAGGTACCGTTTGGATTTAGACTACACCAGCGTTACTGTTTATTTTTAAGGAGTGGGAATGCATTTTCGCACGGTGTGTGGGACTTGCCGCTCCTTTCCCATCTCCTGGCATGAGGGGGGGGAGGCGGAATTTGGCCCTACCCGCTATACCGACTAGACTTCGGCGTTTCACTCTCTTTGCCGTTTGTGAGGGCACACTGGGATCGATGACATTCCATCATGGCGCCCTCCGGCAGCTCCGGCTTATCTCTCCCACCCTCTTACTGGAGGGGGGGATAAGAAACGCTTGATTCCCGTCCGCCCGATGACATTTATGGAGCCGTGCAGTCCGGACCAGCGTTACTATTGCAGTGATGCAGCGTAACCAGAATATCGACTACATTGCTGCCGCAAATCCGCAATTGCGGCTGTCCACTCAGGGGGCCTAGCCACAGAATAAGTAATAGTACTACCGTACAGAAAAGAAACTAAAAACTGAAATTTGACAGCGATTCAGTGAAGATTCATGCTGTCCCTTTCTTATGTATGGTACTATCCCTTTCGGTTATCTAGGGTTGTCAAAATTCACGTCATTATCTTATCTGTGGTCGTACACGTAGACACGTCAAGTTGTGCCAACCCTAATAATTGCTCGGAGCAATGCTGAGCCGAACGGAGCCGGGAATGCCCGAAAAGAACACTTTCGCCCCCCCTGCTGGCCTAGTTGAGATGACAATCGTGGATAGAAAACGAAACGCTATTGTCTCTATCACTCCTCTAAATAGGGGCGATAGAGACTGACAGTGTAAAACCTCGAACCTACTCGTACTCATGGCAACGTTGTCATGTTATTCTTGCGACCGAATCAATCGTCCCTCGCTTATGGTATCGATCGGTTGAATAAAACATCCAAGTAATGCCTTGGAACCAATGCGAGCATTACAAATAATAGAACACAATCGTAACTATGGACGTTGGCAATATTATAGGTATTTTGTATTATAACACACATTTATTAATACAAATAACAATATTGGCTATTAGGTCAAGCAACAAAAAAGTACCTACATATCATAGAGAATTTGAAATAGACGTGGATTGTCAAAGAAACTTTCGAAAACCGGCTCGGAACGATGCCGCCATACCTTTGGCCTTTGATCTATTCGATTGCGCCACCTTTGATCTTTAATACATATAAGTGAAAAAATATCAAAGTCAAATGGTGTTCCTTAAGTTTTAATCATGTGTCGAAAGATGGCAGTAAATTTATTGTGGCTACAAAGTTTTCTTTGACAATCCATCTCTATTTCAAATTCTCTTTGGTACCTATACAGAGAAATACTCGGAACACAAGTTTTGACAGTAACTTTGTCTGGACTAGTTAGGAGGTGAACATATAAAAAATCCCGGGCCCTTGAGGTGGGAGGGAGGGGTGTAGCTTGTAAAAATTTAATCAACTTTAATTTTGTATATGTGCAGTGGCTATTTCTTTCCGAGATATAATCGAAAAATCGAAAAATTGGAAATTCATTCATTTTTAAACTTTGGCTACAGTTTGTTGCTCTCAGGCAACGTTACCAGTCACGGTGAGTTTGCTATTAAATATACCAATTCCATTACTTAGAAACCGACAGAAAATGCACAACCTAAAAGTTGAAGGATCTTCTAACTTGAGCATTAATGAAATGAATTTTATCGGCCAATACGAGCACCTACAAATAATAAAACACAATCGTTATGATGGACGTTGGTATATATATTATAAGAGTTCAGGTTATTACTCTCTGGCACCATTAACGGTCATGGTCTATTTGGTAAACCAAATATGTAAATAAAACAGCAGCCTAGACAAATGACAACCGTTTATAGAAAACGAAATCGAAACCTGTCACTAATTTATAGAAATTAGATTATTCCGTTTATCGACAGTGACGTGGCTAGGCGTGGGCAAAGTGGGCCTTCGCCCACAGCCTCGCGTCCCGAGGCCCCTTCGGGCACATTGAAAGAAAAGGGCCTCGCAGATGCGAAGACACGCTACGCCATTATTCCGATATTTTTTTTACTTTTCGATTGGCGTTTGTCGACCAAAGATTTTTTATCTTGGCTAAGAAAATAACGCACAGAATAAAAGGAGGATGACTGGTATTATAAGCACAATCCTCCATATACCTACTCGTATTATGTTTTACATCACTAAAAAGGATTAATTTCACCCCAATCGTGTATTTATAAGATAATGGGCAATAAAATTTTCCGACGCCATCCTGTATATTATTCGCAAGCATCTTATCTCGGTTCCTCAATCAATTTAATTTAATGCTGCTTTTAATATCCCAGATTAGATTAAATTCCTTGGAAAATACGGAGAAGATAATATTTCGATATGAGTATCATAAAGCTCAGAATTCTTTCGAAACGACCTATTTTATTGATGTTTCATATCAGAACTGAAATCAACGTATACATTTAAGAACTTATATTTTTTTGTATATCAGATAGCTCAAAAATACTTTATCATTTTTTTAAACTGGCGAATAGGTATTATTGAATCATAATATATAATAAATATATATTTATTATAATAAATATTTGGGAACAATATAAGAATTTTTCAATTACATTTTTTGCAAAAATAAAAATAAAAACATTTTTTATTTTCAACACTTATTATTCCGTCTGTATGTTGCCTTGGTATTATTGTTTGAAAGTTGAAATTTTAAACATTTAGAACAGTTGACGTATTTTGACGACTGTCGATTAAAAGGTTAATGCTGTCAGAAATGTCAAGGCTAAAAGCCAGTATACTATAGCAATGTAAACGTAATAATAATACCATCCCTTACATGTAGAAACATAAGTATGTTCAAGTACACTCTCTACCCTCAGCCCTCACAACGGTGTTCCCCTTTAGCCATCCTAGATGTCGCTTTTTGTGGTGGCGCATCTTGTGGGGGCGATTAACCGTCTGTCGGAAGTTAAATTGTATAAGTTTATAAGACAGGGTGTCCATTTATTTTTCGCGTAGCCCACTATTAAGTCCATCTCTTACACCCAAAAGCCTGTCAGACCAAGATAAGTAGAAGCTCAGCCTGAACTTGTATGAAATTATGACGTTTACTTAACACTTGCACAGACTGAGTCTTCAAAATAGCTGCCAACTTAGCTTGGTCTGACTCTAATTCATTTTAGACTCCATCAACTCTCAACAATAGTTCTTATACCCTGGCGGGTGCCACCTCTGCGTGTGTCCCATGGCCCATGACACGGGCAAGGGCAGTATCCGCTGAGGGTACTAAGGGGAGCTAAGGGGTACACCCTTAAATTTCATTAAAGTGTCAAAAAGGCATCTACATGTTGGCAGCTCGCCTTCCAAATGTCCGGAACACCATTGTTCCGTATTGGGAAAAGACATACCATCCCTAATATTTGATTTTCGAGCCAAGGCGAGTTCATTTGACATTTTGATGACCCATAGTCAAAACGCCGATAATAACAGTCGCAATCGATACGATACGTATCGTAGCCCATTAGAGTAATGAAAATGACGCATTGTAATTGTCTTCATTGATGCCAATTTAATAATTTTGTTGAAATAGCTTAAGTGTGGGCTATTATGCTTACTCAGGGCGTCCGCTACCTGGCGCGGTTGCACGGAGCGGATGAGCGAACTAATGAATGAAAAATAGTATGAGCAACGCAAACTGGTGCGGACGCCTGCGGCGGATTTTACCTACAATAGCACCCGCGTGCGTGCTCCGCTAAAAAATGCCCTCATACCCCAAACCTTCATACCTCGCCATATACTTTAGGCACGTATTTAACCGGTCAACTAAGTAATCAAAGCCGAATTATATTATTATATGGCCAATGAAAGTTCCCGTGTAATATTTTAGTTGTCCGGTTAATAATATGCCCGTAATTTTAAAGGTGAATAGATTAGATATAAGCTCGCAGTATTATACCCCGTTCTTCATCATCTTCCTGGCGTTGGACTGATTTTTTGGCACTGCTCATGGGAACCTAGGGTCCGCTTGGTAACTAATCACAAGAATTGGCGTAGATACTAGTTTTTACAAAAGCGACTCTCCGATCTGACCGTAACCTAGAGGGGAAATTAGGCTTGGTTGGGTTTAGACAGTCCGGTTTCCTCGGAAAAGAGACGGGTAAATATCAAATGGTTTATCGTACATAAGTTCCGAAATACTAATTGGTAGGTAGGTACGGTCGCGGAAATTGATTCTTTAGCAACTTGCGGTTCAAGTAAATTTGGCTGTACATACTTATGGTAAGAACTGTCCATTGTAACGTGACACGTTAACTGCTAAAGAATCAATTTCCTCGACTGTACCTAGGTGCGAGGCTAAGAGGTACCCTACGAGCCAGGATTTCAACTCGCGACCTCAGGATTAAAATTCGCATGCCCTTACCGGTAGGATACAAAATGAGACTTAACGCAAACGCGTACGTCACGTCAGACTATCGAATAAATTTACACTAGGGGTTCTGTTTATAACACCTACTGATCTGTTTCTGAAAACCTGTACAAAGCGTAATAGCAGCAGTCACATATTATTACAGTAAATATCAATTCCTTTTGTTGCCGTCAAATGTCATCACAACTATGAAATATTGATAGCGATATCGCCGAGCACACGATTTTAAACCTCCATAGAAATGTATACCTTAATTCGCGGTTTTAAGATCCAATTTACGTTGAATAACAAGCTAACGTTTTCTGATGTATAGTTTGAAATTTAGATTTCGACAGTTACAAGGAAATATACCGTAATTATTAGATCAGAAATATGAAAAAGATATGGATATAAAACTTGTTTTGAATCTTAATATAGCCATCATATCAGAATAAAGTCCTAAAATCATTTATGAGACATTTAGTGTTAGTGGCTAGTTTATTTTGAATGTTACCATTTGTACCTAAAACTACCATACAACGCGTACAATAAATAAATGTGACCAGGGCCGGCAAAACGTCCCACTTTGTCGCTTGCCATAAGGACGAGATTTGCTTGCATCTTTATACGGATAACCTGACAAGGCGTCCTTATGGCAAGCGACCAAGAGGGAAGTTTTCCGGCCGTGGCCACAAATATTATGAGTATGGAACAATCTTACCCAATTCTAATAGCATACTTGACGTAACATTAACTGTCAAAATAAGTGAGGAAGTGTCACCATAAACTACATTATACAGAATGTTTATTTAGACACCTGCAATAAATTACAGGTGAATATATAGGTCATACTGACCAACTTTTACTACGGGACCAACCCTGAAATCGCGAAATAAACACCCTTTATAGTATGATGTTACGACACTTTCACATTTTAGCACGGCAAAATAAACAGCCTGTATAATATGATGTTACGACACTTTCACATTTTGGCACGGCAAAATAAACATGCTGCATAGTATGATGTTACGATACTTTCACATTTTGGCACGGCAAAACCGCCTAACCTGTATAGTATGATGTTACTACACTTTCACTATTGGCGTTCACCCTTGGTTAATAATCTACTATAGAATGTAGGTATTATATTCTCTTGCTTAGAACTAGTTACATCTGTGACCAAAAACACTTCAGTTTCGATGACAGATTTGACGTGATGCGGTCTGCAGTGGCAGTAATACAGTCTGAATGCATTGCTACGCCAAATACGCTAAAATCACCATGCTACGTGCAGTCGGGATTGTCATTCATTTCACTATGGAAATTGACAATAACAACGACGCTTTCAGGCAGCTGCAGTAGTGTCGGAGCAGTAGTGCAGCTGCGGTCGGAAATGGACTGTCACCTTATCCTGCCATTGATAATCGTTTGTCATTGTCATTCTGACATCGGTGTTTGTTAGAAAGAGAAAGAGTTAACAAAGGCTTGCTAAGTTTTATGAATAAGGGTGTTAATGCATTAAAAGGAATTTTATGTGCTTTCGAGGATATCATAAGATTTTAACAAAATAAAATTAATAATCTAGGTAAATATTTGGTATCGTAAATCTTTGCGTTTCTGTATCAAAGTGAAAAGAGAATATTTTGAAGATAATACGTTTTTTCCAGTTAAATGATTGTAGTTTAAATTTTTAACATTTTGCAAAACACATGCAAGTCAGAAATAATTAAAAAAAATTGTTATGGTATTATTGGGCGTATCAAATTTTTTTTTTAAGTTTAATGTGCGGGGAAGTTAGTTTAGTTTATTTATCTCTCAATACAATGTTCATAGTTCATATAAAAGGATACATAAGCAATTACTTATCGTATAGTGATCATCGAATACAATGTAAAATCTAATAATTCAATTTAAAATGTAATATTATTACAATACAATTTAATGTTATAGATGTAGTTATATACAATGGTATATAAATTTATCATAAAATATTTGCCATGTCAAAGTATAATTAAATATATAAATCATAGAATGTCACAAATAATTAATAGTAATACGAGTAATAGCAATAAAAAACCATTGTACCATGGTAATACAGAGTATCTATCGATGAATAGGTTTGATATTCATACAATGTCAAGTAGAAAATAAAATAAAGAATGTTAACTGAAAACAAAAACCTTAAAAATAAATAACAATAACATAACAATATACATTAGAATTTACAATCTACATGTAGTTGGTCAGAGTCAGTCTATTTTGAAAGATATTCCTTAACTGAGTAGAGGGATTTTTTTAGTAAAAAGATTCTTAGTGTGCGCATGAATGTTGCATCACATGTCTAATTTTTATATGATTAGGCAGATGCTCGTAGAAAGTCGGACCCACTACTCGCGGGTATTTGCATGCACTTCTGTGAGACGCGGAACAGTCCGAAGTTTTCCCGTGCTCCGGAGGCTTTTTCCCATAACCTCCACTCGCTTAAATTGAGACAGGTGTTTACGCGTGAACATAATGTCCTCAAAAATGTACTCCGAATAGTGGGTCATAATCTAATGCTCAGCAAATAACGCTTTACAGGACTGAGACCTCATTATCTAAGAGGACGTAACTATATATATATATATATATAGCTAAGTACGCGTATAAGACCTTAATTGAAGGAAACCATGTCAAATGTATGTCATTACTAAAAAAATACTACCTAAGCCCAGAGTAATGTATATTAGATATAAGTACAGAGATAATGTTTAAAGATAAATTAAGTTTACTGATCACCTGTAAGAGCTGTCGTTGTAAATTGATTCTACTGTCTCGTACATAAGGCCGATATTTAAACGATAGATACAATAACAGCTTCGACAGGAAAATATAACTAAGTATGTAATAATGGTATTAAGCATACGCGGATCGGTCCGCGCGATCTCGCCAACTATTACATAAACCCTAGAGGTTTTCAATAGTGGCTTTTTGTGTTAAATCTTGTTTCAAAATTAATAGTTAATAATAAAAAAAAAAAAAAAAAAAAAAATTGCGTTCTACTCGTTGAAAAGAGAAAATAATAATTTCAAAATGCAATGTTTTGGAAATATACTTGTTTTAAAAGGTTTTAAGATAGCTTAAATTAAATATATGAAATATATTTCATTAATTGTGTTAATTAATGGCAAACCTGCATTGTAAGGATAAAATTGAGCTACATTTTCACATAATATTATAGTCAATGTTATTTTCGAAATTGGATTAAATACATTGTACACATCACACGATACAATCACATAATTAACTATATTAACAAAATTACGAGTATTTAAAACTTATTAAGTTAGAAGAAGATAGGTAAAAAATATTTAAAAACTTACTTTTTGTGTTTACTGTTTTTGTTTCATACTGCAATAAATGTAATAACTCTACAGTCATTTTCAATTCAATAACAAATTACATAAATCTAAATCATCACTTCTCCAAAATATACACAAGCACTTTTAACTTTTTATAGACTTTATTTACTCAAACTTAAAACCGACTTCTACTATTCCAAGTTTTTGCTATTATTATTTTTTATTATTACTATTTCCAACACTACGAATACTTTTCGCACTTTCGTAGCATCCGTAGCGCAGAGCGCCGTGCGGCTACATCGGGCTACGCCGTAGCACTGGCCCGTAGCAACGCGTAGCGTGTCGTGGCTTGGACTTTTCTTTTTTTATTTAAGGCTAGTGTTTGTTTTCGTGCAGGCTTGACAGGAATGATCGAATACAAATTGCACTTATGTTTTATTATATTTTTAGTTATGAGGGTGATTTTTAGTTTGGTAAGTGTATTTTAACCTAGCTTGGCGGTTTTTTGGCTCTTGGGACGATTTCAGGGACATACCGGCCAATACTATGTAGTTTTACAGGCCGATTCGAGTTTTAGTTATTAATTCTCTTTTCAACATATCTGTCAGTGTCAAAAGTCAGGTAGGTATATTTATGGAAGGTAGAGGCAAGGAACAGAATCTCCATATACCAAAAAGTGTCCGACAAAAAAACATAAATAGGTGGCGCTATTATACCTAGAATACTTGAGAAAAAAATCTAATCATAGACAGCGCACTTCACTCCGTCAATGACGCCTAGGTTCTTAGCTACTCTAGCGCTACTCTGGAGAGATTTGGAACTATTATTTATAGCTGACAGCTTTACACTTTTGCAACAGTTCTGCCTAAGGAGATTCCGTTCCTTGCCTCTACCTTCCATAGGTAAGTATATTATTGGAATTGGCCTGTTAGTTCTCATTCCAATATGATATTGATATGACACTGACAGATCAGTATCATATCGGATTGAGATCTAATAACTAAAACTAGAATTTTCCGAATAGAATTAAGATATAGTTTCAATTGAATGTTATTGCCGCATTGATATTCTTTTACTAAAATCGAAATAAAATTTATGTAACACAATAGCTTGAGATACTTGTAACTTCATTCTAATTTTCATAAATAATTTTTGGAACTCAATTTGTTCAAAACTCACTGTGATTGTGTCGATAAACATATAATCATTTGAGACAGCAAAAATAAACCGATTTTAAATTTAGTTGAGAATTAGAATGTCGAGTAATGGGTAAAGTTTATTTATTGTAAAACACTCTCCTTCGGTCGTTTAATAATAATTATTGAGTTTAATTTCGAATCACAAATTTTTTACACTTGTATCATGCATAACTATTACTTAAATATGCCCAATGATTGACTGTATTATTGTTTTAAATCTTTATGTCAGTTCAAGGTCATCTTAACTCTACCACCAAAATAATAACAAACTATAATAATACACAAAATAATAATTAACTACGTCGCTGATACCACACAAAAGGTATTTCGATTTTTTTTTTTTTGGTTTGGTGTTGTATTAGACTGGTAGTTACTGCATTGAGAATCCCCATATTATAAAATAAATATTTTTTTATTGTGCAATAAAAATAAATAAACAAAGGTTACCTACCACAAGAACCAAGTTTTTAAAACACTTCGCCTTAAACTCGAGTCCAAACGCGTTGACATCCCACCTCGCCCGTAACATAAAACGTCTTATCTTACTACTCAAAACCTGTCGCTTACGCCCTCTCGTTGCACAATATTGCATTGTTCGTCGCGTTATTTGCATCTCTATTTTGGTTTGTTCTTTGTCCAGATTTATTCGTTTTCTTTTTAGCCATTGTCTTGGCTTGATGTGAAAAATGCCCGGTTTTTGGGTTAAGAAATTTTAAACTTTTTGTTTACGAGTGCATGCACGAAAATTTTATTTCACTTCTCTTATGTAAAGTTTTTTATGAATTTATTATTTTATTTTATGCAGTTTGCACTATACGTTCCTTAATACAAATAATCTGGTGTGTATTTTCATTATAACTAAATAAGCATTTCTACACAAATTTACTAAGTCCCACGGTAAGCTCAAGAAGGCTTGTATTGTGGGTACTCAGATAACGATGTATATAATATACAAATACTTAAATACATAGAAAACATCCATGACTCTGGAACAAATATCTGTGCATATCACACAAATACATGCACATACCTGGATTCGAACCCGGGACCATCGACTTCATAGGCAGGGTCACTAGGCCAGACCGGTCTTTAATTCCATAAAATGATTAAGTATGACATGAGCATGGGGTTCTGTACAGTAAATTGAGTTTTATGGGTGTTAGTTACTAACTATGGAAATTCAATCAAACACTGAATAATATTACAAATAAATGGATTAATATCATAATTTAACTGAATTATGAATTCATGAATACATTCCATAATAGCATAAAAAACTCAAATTTAATAAAAAACTACACGTGAACACGCCAACAAATTATATAATTACGACAAAATTTCTTCAAGTCTTCTTCTTCTTAAAATTGATTTTTCAAATCATAAAAATGAAAAATCTGAAGTGCAAAAAATTTAGGATGATTCCTTTGATTCTGGAAATGAATATGACTCTATCAAATTAAATAGTCATTCTCTCTAACACGTTTAATTCCTTTAAATTTAAAGGCATCGTATGGAATTCATTTAATATTATGACTAACACTTAGGGCCACATGCATCAATCACTAACCCGAAGTTAACCGGTTAAACCTGGAGTTGCCATGGTTACCAGTACAATTTGACACTGGGTTAACGGTTTAACCGGTTAACCCCGGGTTAGTGGGATGGTGCAAGTGGCGCTTAGTCGATTAGCGCTATTAGCTCCGTACGACATACAGACAGTGTTGCCATGGTCACAAATGACAGTGACATGTGCGATAATATGCCTAACATATAATTTTGACGTATAATTTGCGTGTTTAAGGGTTTTTGGGGCGACAAATCGATCTAGCTAGGTCTTATCTCTGGGAAGACGATAATTTTTGAGTTTTTATACGTTTTCCGAGCAAAGCTCGGTCTCCCAGATATTTTTATAATAATGCAAGAACTCTAATGTGACTTTTAATTCAAGGAAACGTAACTCGACTCAAGAACCCTAGTAACACTGCATACGGACGTATCATCTATGACATCTACATCCACCCCATCTTTCTCAAACATAACTTATACATTATACAACTCACGTTTAAAATAAATTACAAAACTGTTTTACCACTCCAACTACTTGGCTGCAATTTAAAAAAGTTCGCTCCCATCTCAGTATTTCCGCGGAGACCAACCCACTCACTGCCGAGATAGTAAAACAACGAGTGATTGCTCAATACGGGTAAACTTCAAGTCGCACTAAAAGTATGAAATCAAGGACCACACCAAGAACAGAAGCAATTCACTTACATTTTGATAATGAATAGAATCAGGCGTAACTTTGCGGAAATCCATACTAATAAAAAATAAAAAACCACTCCCCCTTCCCTTCCTCTCCTTCTTCTTTTTTTTCTTTCCTTCTCCCTTTTTTCGCGGATTAGCAAAGTCATATTTATTTGTTTTAATTACATTTTGATGTTAAAATGGTGTCATTTTGTTATGAATGATGCCCGTTTTAGCGAATTTCTGTACGTTTCATTAGCGCCAAAACATATACGAACAAGTACGGGTGAAATTGACGCACGAATTATATTTAAGTAACATAATTTTGATTTAACGATTTGTTTGGAGAAGTAAAGTAAGTGATATAAATAGTATTTTATACAATCGTGATATAATACATATATACATTATATGTAATTAATGTTCCCATCCTCCCACCGCAAAAATAAATACGCAAATTAATATAACAACCCACCACCAAAAGTACAAAACTCGACACGTGTTCTGCCTCTCTACGAGGCATCCTCAGAAGATGCTGGATGATGTTGACGGTTTAACACCCGACAACTGAATGAGCTGTCTAGAATGGTCGGCCATATTTATACCTTAACCAGTCCCCCCTACTGTGCAAGTGTGAGTGAGATGGAAAAATTCTTAATAACGGAATAACCTAAATAAGTAATGAAATTTACGTATCTAAGTAGATAAAAATGCAGTTCAAAAGACATAGACGGCGAGCCCCCGGCCGCCCGTCCCCCGTTCTATGAGACCGCGGCGGCACGCGCGTACGCACTACAGCGTATCGAAAGAAATTTTATAGTTGAGTTGGGCGCCCATACATGAAAAGTACAAAATTATGGTATACGAAATCTTAATTCAACCGTTGCAGTCGACGAGTAGAAAAAACATTTTGATTTGCACTTTCTATTTGTTTTTCAACCTTAACTACATTAACATTTTGAGTATAATAACAATAATTTATCACGAATTTTTTTTCCCCCGTATCCAATCAATATTCAATATTGAGTTATAAATACCTTTTACAAGGATGTAACTCCTCGCGCTTTTATATTTAAAATGAAATTACGCGTGTTTAAAATAAGGTTCAATTTCCAATTACACAAAAGCGCAAGATACGGGTTACTGAAAATTATTCTACGATACGTGTCAGATCTCGACTCCAATACCATTGTTCTAACTTTCAATACAAAATGACGTAATTACATAGGAATAACTTGGCTGTTACGCCCTTTTGTAACAATATTGGTGTTCAAGAACAATAGCGAGCCCACATACGGACAGATACCAAATCTAACTATGGCAAACTCGTAACTTTAAAATATGTGACGTTTCAAATTCGACTGTAATGAGAGTGATATAGTGTTGAATTTTCAAGAGCTATTCACACATTGATATGACAAGTTTATTTTATCTACAGGACATTTGTCTTGTCTCCGAAGCATGTTGTGTATATATATGTGAACTAAACGCCGCACGCTATTTTTACCCGAATATGGTAAAGAGGAAGGGTTATATTTTTAGCAGGCCATGTATGTATAGGTAAAAAACTTAAGTAAGTCACCTGTTGTATGTAGTTGTGACGTGTTCGAATAGACAATACATGTTTAAAAGACACACACAAACAAAACAAATGTCTATTCGAACACGTCACAACTACATACAACAGGTGACTTACTTAAGTTTTTTACCTATATGTATGTTTGTATTATTAATGTATATATGTGCCAGTGCCACTATGAGAAGATTCTTGTGAATGAGGCTATACAGTCGTATTTTTATTCTTTTTTGTTTAAAGATACATATTCTACAGAATTTAGTATTTAATTTAATGTGTGTAAGCGGAAATACCGGATATGTTGTTATAGCTAGGTTAGGTTAGTAATTAGATATCTAGTTGGATTGGATTAGTAATTTACCTCCTTATTTATAAAACTTTACGCGCCTGATTTAGTTAAATTATGTTTTATCCCTTTCTTACAAATACATAAATGAAATGAAATGAAAACCTTTATTTCAGGCAACCAGAGGCCCAGATAATTACCTTAAAACTACGATACATATTATTACAACATATTTTAAAACGAAACACTATAAATCGCATTATGGTTAGTATGGCCGGTCGTGGCCTTGGTAACGACTTGGAACAGTATCTATAGCTATTATGTTATATCTATGGAGCAGATGCAACCCCTGTTTTGTTAGCCAGTCAGCTTGATCTAATTTACTCCGATAAGATTTCCGTCATATTGAGAGAAAGCTTGTGCCCGCGGCAGGTCTCGGTGGGTATAATATTTTCATACGGAGTCTATTCATGATTTGCTGATTGAGTTGAGATATATCTACAAAGAATGCGTACACACAAAAAGAAAAAGGTTTTTCCACTTCTAAATATTCTCCATTCTCCATGATTTTCCTTTTTTACATATTTGCAATAGATTCACACTTATAGACACATCAAAAACGTTTGTGGTTCAAACTTGGTCGAATTAAACTCTATCGCACGATGTGTTTTACTAAATACCCTATTACGTTAGAAAGCTATTCTTTCCTCTTAAGATGCCATTGTCGATATGTTTCGATTTTACTCAACTTTTTGATGTTACATTACAAAAACGGACTAAGTATAGTAAACACCCCTATAATGGAACAGGTACCAGTAATGGAATGGTATAGACAAATCCTGTAAAATAAGTATTTACCATCAGTTTTTAATCGCTTGCAACATTTTACCATAAACAAGAGCCAAAGAGCTGCTTTTAGTTTAATTTTTCATTGATATTTGTTATTTTTGAAAATGAATGGCGCCATACATTCCATGACTGGAGCAAATAAACACAGTTTTAATTGGTTAATAATATTGAAACCAATTGCAGTAAATATATACAAAACATAAAGGACAAATTGGACATTCAACTTTTAAAGCGTAAAGCGGTAGAAATTTTACAGGTGTCGGTGAAATATCAACAACACTTCAAATTTTCTCTTAAATGTTCCATTTCATGATTGGTGCCGTTAACATAGATTTTTATTAAGTTTTAGGCATTTTATTGCAGTTCACTTCAATTCTGGATACATAAATGAGCCACTTTGCTATTTTTGACGCTTGGAGAGCCTTTATATCTCCAAATCTCATTAGTGTTCTCTCTAATTTTAGAGACTTTTTACATCTCTAAATTTAATGTATATCTCTGTTAAATAATTATTTTAAGATAATTATACTGTAATTTTAAGTGTTGACCCAGGCTGTTGTTGCTAAGTATCTTCATGATCTCACTGTAAATGTTGTATTGACTTATGAAAGAGCCCTTGTTTTTTATTTAGATTTTCTTATCATTATTTTTAATATATTTGAACCTCAACCCAAATGGTCCAAAAGTTTAGGTACATCTTGTTCTATTACCGTATTTATTTTTGCGACAACCTGCCCGAGCTCTAGTTTACAAACATTGTAATGAAACTGAAACCTTAATGGCGCAGAGTTTGCTCCCAGTTGTGTTTGATGTTACCGACACCAGTTCTAAACTGGAGTGATTTATGAGATCCCTCCAAATCGAGGAAATTTCCAGGAAAATCTACAGTTTCATGCATTTGAAGTTATTACTTATTTTTAAAGCGTATGACGGCAATTAGCAGAAATACTATCAGTAATGTCCAATGTAATGAATAGAATCAGGCGTTACATTGCAGAATTAAATTATTGTTTTGCTAATCCGCGAAAAGATAACGTGCTGGTCAATCAGTCCAAACCCGTTTTACTAACTTGCGTATTTTTCACACGCAATTAATGTTTGCATATTTATTTCTGTCCCACCGCAATGTATTATTATAGTATCTCTTCTTCTTCAGTCGGTCCCTCAATGCTGAGGATCGTGACATCATGTCTTTCTATTGAAGGCCAGATTCCTCCATAGGCTTCTATTCCTCGCCAAGCGCATGGCCTCGTGCAGTTTTAATTGCATAGTGAGTGATTTGAGCACACCATCTAGTACGGGGAGGGCCCTGAGGTCTGGTGCCTTCAACTTTATATAGTAGATAATATATACAATATTATTGTAGTTATAACTCTTTAGTGTATAAGGTCGTCTTTCTTTTTCTTTTTTTTAAACTAATGTGGTGCGGTTTGTAGATGGTTTTGCAATAAACGTTTTTTTGTTCTATTCTATTCTTTCAAATAAATATAACAAACCACCATCAAAAGAACAATACTCAACACGTATTTCGCCTCTACGAGGCATCCTCAGGAGATGCTACTATGAAGTCTGTTCTTCGAAATAAATATATTTTATTTCTTTAGTGTGCCAGAAGTTTGTAACCAAAAGACCAAAGTAACCAAAAGATAAAAGTTGCAGTGAGTTTCGCCGTTAGTTTTTTGAAAAATTGTAACGATTTTTTGTATCATAATACGGTCGGCAAAAATATGAATACTCATCTTGAGGTATTTCACAAGAAACTTCATTAATTTGAAACCTAATTTAACAACTTTCGCTTGATACAAAAAAAATTACAAACATAGGTGCGTTTTAGCACCATTAAAAATTTGTGTGTGAAATGCTTCTTAAAATGCGCTATTTTTTGTTTGATCGACCGCATCTATTACTTTTTTTTTGTTATAAAATTGGTAATAAATAAAAATGTAATAATAAGTGTAAATTTATTCGATAGCAATACGTGACGTATACGCGTTTGCGTTAAGTATTATTTTGTATGGGATTTTGAGTTTCCAAAACGTTCCGCTTGACGCGCTGTTTCTAAATCCCATACTAAATGAGACTTAACGCCAACGCGTTCGTCACGTCACGAGATCGAATAAATTTACACTAGGGGCTCTGAACTCACAGCGCCTTAAGGGGTACCTAAGGTTTCTTGGTGGATATTATTATAATCTTTAAAATATACGCCTCCGAGGGCTCCGTGGCCGTAAAAAAGAAAACAATTTACAAGCACAAGTACCCACACTAAAATCTGAATTCGTAATGTAATCCTACAAGGTTGTATTTCTCGTTACACCCACAGTAAAGAGGGTAATCAGAGTCAACACATTTTACAATTCCTCCTTTATACTCGAAATATTGCATAAGCCTTAGAAAATTGCCAGATTTTCAATCATTACTTTAACAACCTCGTATATTAATTACTAGTCAATTTCTAAATATCACCTTCGTTTATACGCCGTAAGGTTCGTTATGAAATAATACTAGAAGTTAAGATAAGATGTTGATTTAAATATTTTTTGTAGGTAAGCAGTTTTTACGATTATGCATTCATAACATAACATAATAAAAAAATTGTTTAAGAATGTACGAGTCGTCCATAAACTTCTTGGAGTTCTTATAATTAATAATCAAACGAACTTACCTGTGAAGTTTGATTACAATTATGCGAGTATCCAAATCCAAGACAACAAATATAATTTACTGGCAGCAGTACACGTTATCGTGCAGTCCAAGTCACACATTTTAGAGATTATAGTATTTAAAAAACAAGTTCGCGCTGTCCCTCTCACTCGCTACGCTGCGTTCCTGCTTCGACATCGCTCCTCCAGTACTCATTATTTCAGAGTTATTTTTGTGTTATTAACAGAGACTATTTTATTTTCATTTTTGGGGATGGGGGGCGGGTCTTTGTTGTCTTGGATTTGGATACTCGCATAATTGTAATCAAACTTCACAGGTAAGTTCGTTTGATTATTAATTATACTTCGTATCCAAATCCAAGACAACAAATATAATTTACTAGCAGATGTTCAGAGCTTTGTATTTAAATTCAAATCCTGAATGCGAAAATAAAATAAAATATCGATATCAAATCAGTATGTTACGAACATACTGATATTATTGATTTTGACTAAAGAGAACAACGTACCACCTAGAAGTTATTAATTTATATCCAATTTAAATAATTATTTATGTATCCACATAGTATAAATTTAATGTAAAATGTATGTATAGCATAATAAAATTAAGGAGTGAAATTGCTCTTGGTATTTCATTTCGTTAATATTAAAAAAGTATAAAACTTTCTTTGATTTCACTGTAGTATATTGATAAAGTTGTATATATCTTAATATTCACAAGGTACAACTATTTTTATGTCATTTACAAGCCAGGACGCCATTAAGTGTAAATGTGTTTTCAAGCTTTAGTTGGTTCCAAATAAGTTTTAGATGGGCATTTTCTGTCTGTAACCATATAAACAAACCATTTTGTATAATTTAGAATTTACCAACCATTCTCTGGATGTAATTACAACGGAGACAAACAAGCATACGGCCTGCCTGATGGTAAACAATCACCGTAGCCTATGAATGCCCGCTACTGCAGAGGTATATTACATGCGCGTTACTGACCCTAAAATATAATCTAATTTTATGTTACGACACTTTAAAGTTAATTTTGAATACAGCAATCAATACTTTCCTCGGTAAATAGCCTTTGAGTGAGGTAGATAAAGGAGAATTTTCTTCATTGTAAAGCTACCATAAATATCAAGGCTATATGTAAGTACTTTAAAACTAAGTCTGGACAATTACTAGTAGAGTATCCTGTAGGTATTAAGTATTTGAAACTTATCACTTTGAAAATATAGATGGACTAATTTTAGTTATTACCACAGATCAAGAAATAGTAATATGATATTATTTATAACTAAATAGCTAATCTCATCTGCTTATGCGTATCTGAACGATGATGGCTACTACGCTAACAAGTGGCAAGGAACTTAGGTAGATTATGTGTTGAGTTATGATATATTTGTGAACAAAATATCTGGCATGACTTGTAACTTGTACTTCATTTTAAGGAGTATCATTTTATAACGTTACCTACAATAAAACTGTACAGATCGCATTGCGACGAAAAATGATAACTATTTAAGCTTTCTTTTACAGCAAGACAATATGACTACCCGAGCATTTAAATTTCAGACAATAATAATGTTATTGTTAAAGGATTTCAATCCTTTATTGCGATTATTAATCTAGCTACTTAGCGCAAGCGACTGCAACACGTGGCAGCATAACTCTGGTTGCATGGTTGCACAATTTACAGCACTTATTTCGCGTCGCGGGATAGTGCATCAACGGCGGTTCACCTCTTGTTTGATGCGGCGATGTTCCCCTGAAGTTTGGAGCTGAGAATCCGTAAGTAAATTGTACCGGATTTATTACATTAGGCTCGTTGATATGGTATATTCTTGACAGCATATCAAAGCTGACATTTGAAGTTATTAGGAGTATATAACAGCGTGATATGAGTACGAATCATAAATTTGGGTTAAAGGGTTTACAGATATATTTTTTCCTATATGTTGTTTACATACAGCATTTCTTTGTCTGTAAGGGCAATGACATTGCGTACATTTTGTTTAAGGTATTTTAGGCCGCATTAACACCTATTAAATTACCTCAGCGTAACAAGAACCTCCTTTATATTTCATTATTTTTACAAGTCCTGTAAACTTTAGCTCAACCTTAAATATTTATGCTCTTTAGTCCCTTATATTTACATGCGTAAAGCTACTTCCAATACTATTAAAGTCTTCAATCATTACATTGGCATCAACACTGTTATAGTAGAGCAACGTTATATATCTTTGACGATATCATTTTGAGATATGTATAATGACCGACTGTAGACCGAAGAGCGAAGTGACCGAAGAGCGTAGCGACCGAAGTGCGAAGCGACCGAAGAGCGAAGCGACCAAAAGGAGCAAAGCAACCGAAGAACCAAATGACCGAAGCATTATAACCTCGACACTTAAAATGAAGCACATATAGCCTCGACGCTGCGGAAATGGAGGCCTCGATACGATTATTGTGGAATTGTATAGTACATATAACTTAAAGTGCGGCATATATCTTCGTCACTGCGACAGCTGCGACAGGGGACCCCTTGACACAATTATTGTGGAGTAATGATAGCATCCTCACTATGACGTGGGGCAAACTTAGCCTCAACACTACGACAGCAGAGCCCTCGACATAATGATTGTGGAGTAATGATAGCCTCCTCACTATTAAAGTGGGGTACATATAGCCTCGACGCTGTCAAAGCGGAGCCCTCGACACAATATTGTGGAGTAATGATAGCCTCTTCACTATTAAAGTGGGGCAAATATGGCTTCAACGCTGTGAAAGCGGAGCCCTCGACACAATGACTGTGGAGTAATGACAGCCTCTTCACTATTAAAGTGGGGCACATATAGCTTCGACGCTGTGAAAGCGGAGCACTCGACACAATGGTTGTGGAGTAATGATAGCCTCATCACTATTAAAGTGGGGCAAATATAGCTTCAACGCTGTTAAAGCGGAGCCCTCGACACAATGGTTGTGGAGTAATGATAGCCTCATCACTATTAAAGTGGGGCAGCTTCAACGCTGTTAAAGCGGAGCCCTCGACACAATGATTGTGGAGAAATGATAGCCTCTTCACTATTAAAGTGGGGCAAACATAGCTTCGACGCTGTTAAAGCGGAGCCCTCGACACAATGGTTGTGGAGTAATGATAGCCTCATCACTATTAAAGTGGGGCAAATATAGCTTCGACGCTGTTAAAGCGGAGCCCTCGACACAATGATTGTGGAGTAATGATAGCCTCATCACTATTAAAGTGGGGCAAATATAGCTTCAACGCTGTTAAAGCGGAGCCCTCGACACAATGATTATGGAGTAATGATAGCCTCATCACTATTAAAGTGGGGCAAATATAGCTTCGACGCTGTGAAAGCGGAGCCCTCGACACAATGGTTGTGGAGTAATGATAGCCTCTTCACTATTAAAGTGGGGCAAATATAACCTCGACGCTGATCATTGTGTCGAGGGCTCCGCTTTCAGCCCTCGACACAATGATTGTGGAGTAATGATAGCCTCTTCACTATTAAAGTGGGGCATATAGTACCATGTCGACATCTCATTTATAAGAAAATATTTATTTAATATGTGTTTTAATTTTGAACTATTAATTAATGTGCATTATAAAATTACATTAAAACTTTAATCAACACAGTTAATACCGATTTTCTGTTTGATGAATATCTTGTTGCACAGTAAACCTAAGCTTCTAAGTACTCACGGAAAGGAGAATTATTATTAGACGGGGTCCACAATATTACACAAATCAAGTATATCTTTCCATAATATATTTCATTTTAAAATTATATTATATTATGTTAATCAAAGCTGTCTAATAATAACAAAGCGGGTAACTAACTGATGATCAAATTTAGGAGGCGACCACATCGATTGGACCCAAGACTCGACGATACCGCGATGTCCGATTAAAGCCTACTACCTAATCCGTCATGATCCATACGATAGATTCACTATGGCCCTCATATGGGGCATGGGGCGCACGGTATCGGAGCACGCATAGCACGTCCCGTTTGTATACGTCGATTAATGGCATTAAACACTTTAAACTGTCAGTCAGACTAAATAGTCTTCCAATGTCTTATAGATTATGTATTGATTGACATTACTCCTGTATATTTATACCTATAGGTATCCTCATAAGACACTCATTAAACTTGTTGGTACTGTGTATGTACATTTGCATAAAGACGCGTTTTGTTATCATTCATAGGCACTTATTACCAATCGGCAAGGATTACCATTGTTATCTGTTTTATTGTATGGTAGGGTAGATCGGACATGGTAAAAGCCGCTTTCGTGAAACGATTACCTAGTATATATTAACTTTATTCAGATATGGTTTGTATATTTAAATCTGTACGCGAAAGCATTTCGTAAAAAAAAAAAAATTGTGAGTGAACATTGCATTTTATGCAATCATAAAATGAAATCTAAATAATATTATATTAGTAAATAATACTATAATAGTACGTATTACAATTATTTAAAGTTCAAATTGTAATCTATTTGTAGCCCCATACTTATTTTTTCCCTAATTTATTTATTCAAAAAAGAAGGTAGTTGTAGTAAGTGATTTCGTATGAACGTAAAAATTACTTACTTGATTTCTTAGGTAATAAGTTTATTACGCTAAACGAATATACCTACAATTTTAAATTGAAAGTTTAACTGCCATGTAAGTATGGCAAACGAGACTAGACTTGCCGAGCTGAATAAACATCAATTTTTCGTTCGAGGGTACGGCGGTCGGCAGTTCAAATAATGTTTTGATTCTATACTTCTTATTCAGCGCACAATAAACATTAATCGAAACACAATTAGGTACACATATTTAGAGGAACACTATTTTGGCGAAAATACGTGTGACTCGGACTAACACAAAAACATGTAATGAGTACTGGAGGAGCGATGTCGAAGCAGGAACGCAGCGTAGCGAGTGAGAGGGACAGCGCGAACTTGTTTTTTAAATACTATAATCTCTAAAATGTGTGACTTGGACTGCACGATAACGTGTACTGCTGCCAGTAAATTATATTTGTTGTCTTGGATTTGGATACGAAGTATAATATTATAATGCTTTCATCATATCAGTATATAGTACATTACTACAGAGGTCGACAAACGCAGGGTTGCGGGCTAAGTACATATAGGAAAGGGATACGCAGCCGGCTTCTTGCCGAGATTTGTATAGTGCTTTTCTCAAACTTGCAATGAAATGTTACTGCTGGATAAATTTCACTTAAGGACCACAACCAATCGTACTGTACACATCGAAGGTTCTTATTCTTCTATTGAAAAAAGGCTACCATAAAATTTATGACGATTTCTCCAATATTAAAAGTGTGCTCCTAGAGCATGACGTTGTTCGATGGTTATTTAATTTTTATTTGTTGGTCGGTAATTGGGTGTGTTACCTTAATTTTGTTAAAGGTACCTAAAATAATTTATTTAGGACGCCGGGCTTAAATCAACTATAGATTCGATAAAAAGGTATTGCAATTGACTTTTAAAACGATACATTAAAATAAATTATTAAAATCACAATTATTACAATACTAAAAACTAATTTACAAAAAAAGTATAAAACAAATAAAAAAAAACCACAAGCACTAATCCAAAATAAAGCCGTCAGTCAAAAATCCCACCCCGCGTCATCCCAGGTGCAAAGGTGCCCAAAACGCTCGCCGCATTACCGCGTTGAATCGCGATGGATAACCTCTGCATCAAGAATGACCCGGAGCGGGGATCAAGGCCTCGATTTCGTAAACGGTTCCCAACCTCCTTGATGAACTCCGGTTCGATAGTTGCTTTTAGTACATTTATAGCTGGACTTTACAAATAGCTACCATGGATTGCCAGGTGACTAAAGAATGGTTCAACGTTCAATACATACCTCATTAGCTGCACACTACTAAGTTACTTCACTGCATACACTTTAAACAAAATTAATCAGCAAAAAACCAAAAATATTCTCGAGACGACTTCGCCATTTTTTTATGGCTAGAGGTAACCTCTTGCGAGTTTTGGCAGGAGGCATTTTGCCAATGACGACGTTTCAAGACGTACCACGCACGATAAGAATGTTTGGTGTTAAAAAAAAATGATTTGGTAAAAGGACTTTTGGTAGGAACCTAAAACAAAAAAACATTTATTGTTATGGACATCACATAGACAACAAAGGAAAAATGTACCATTTATTAGAAAAAGAGCAGGTAAGGCAACAGTTTCATGATCAACCGGAAATTCCAATGAGGGTCCTAATTTCAAAAATGTTACACCTGTCAACTGTCAAATAACTAATGTGCTGGGTTGGCACTTGGCACTGGCGTGTTACACGCAGAGCCAATACATTTTGAATTCATGAACTTAGACACATTAGATATAAGGAAATGGCGAAACTACGAAAGTTCATTATGGACTCCAGAACTCTAGAAAGCAGTTACATATTTGCAAACCCTACATTATGCTAAATTTAATAGATTCAACATTCAAGTTTTACATTTATGACCACTATCGTCAAGTTTCATTTTACTGCTGAAGACGCTATGCTATGGAAAATAAAAATGAATATGACAAATGTATTTTTATGACAATATTTTCAACTGACATAAAATCTGATTTTGATTTGATATAGCTCTAAGTGTACCTCGGTCGTACAGTAAGCATCAATATTAGCGGTTGAAACGCAACAAAAGTATATACCATACTGGAATACTTTTTAGAATATAATAGAATAGAATATAATAATTTTAATTGCAATTAGAAATATACCGGCCGGGGATATATTATGAAACCAGCCCTGATAGCAATGGATCAACTACGCGTCAAAAGTACATTCTATAATTCCAAAATAAAAAGAGATAATATCAGGTGTTTCCTATAACAGGAGCAATAAATTAAACTGTAGGCTGTACTCCTCAAAGTGACCAACATTTGTTCAGCGAATTTTAAAAATAACCCGTGTTTTGATTTTAGTACACTTCAAAGTTTATCAATATATTGCGCATTTTGTTATGTTTAAAGCGTGACAAGTACCGAACGTAAATCATAATGATGTTAGCGTTTTGATTGAAGACATTTTACAAGCTTTTATTTACTTTCACCTGACCGTTGTCTGTTTGTAATCAAATCTTGCAAGTTCCGATGAAGCTGAAAATTTGCATACATAATTATGTAAGTCGGGTGACAATGCAATATTATGGTACCATCGAGATGATCTGATGATGGAGACAGGTGGTCATAGGGACTCTGTGATAAAACACCGTAACGTAATTGTGTTTGGGGTTTTTAGAATTGTCTCGATGAGTATGAGTTACTTGTGGAAAGAAAAGTACAGTCAGCGATAAAAGCTTGTACCAAAAATGAAATTTTTGCCAAAAACTTATTTTGTATGAAAAAGAGGAAGACTAAAGAATTTATAATTTTTAAAAGTTGATTAACTAAAGTTTTATCGTTTGAGGAGTACAATATATGTTTTAATTATTGGCTCGTGTTACAGGCCACACCAAATATTATCTCTTTTTTTTTCCACTACGTTTAAGGACTGTTTTACAATGTCCAAATACTCGTAAAGTCCTGAATAAGCTAGTTGCCACTTATCTAACGAGTAAAGTTATCTTTGGTGTTTCACTATCTTCAAATACGCTTAACTGATAGATAAACCTATGCTACTTGAGTTAGTTTGAAGATTGTGAAACGCCAACGATGACTTTATTTGTCAGATAAGTAGCAAGTAGCTTATTCATGACTTAACTTGGACATTGTAAAACAGGCCCCTAATGCTGACAAAATACCTAGAGGTAAGTTTTACAGTGCTTAGGTATTCTTTAATTAACTGCATTTTACTTCATAATCGTGTCAAACTCACAAAATATATCAATATAAGCCACATGATTCCACCATTTTTCGCAATATCACATCACGCAAATCGCGAGCAGAACCAATAAACACGCGCCATCTATTTTATCATGACAAATCGGAAGTTAACTATAAAATTATACCAACAAATAGGCACCAAGATAACTTTGCAGTTGGCTGCGCCATTTTTTTGGTTGCGTTATAGAGTTTGTTGTTTTTCGGCAAGCGCAAAAACAAATTGGCAGTCGCAGATCATGACTTACGACTAGATGGAGTATGTGAAATGATTTTCTACTCATATGAACATAATAGAAATATGCACTTCACCGCCCACAGCTGAGTTCAGTTACATTTTTTTAAACAAATTGATTATTATTCGTAGGAGTACAAGTAGTGCTGTGCCTGTATTACTGTATATTGCCTGTATTTTACGTATATTGAAATAAAATAATACAATTTAATAATATTTGTATTACTTCAAAACGGGAATGCAAACGTACAATTATCATAAATTATTATTTGTTTGTCCTTTTCATATCTCGGGACCATGGAGTCCCGGACCGGATTGGGAGGCGTGCGTGGATCCAAAGCCAACAGCGCAGAGTCCCTTTAAGACAATTTAATCTAAAAGTAAGGGATACACGTGGCGGATACCATCCCAGACTACACAATATGAAACATCTGGAGATGGTCCTCATCCTAAAGACTTATTATTGATTCATAAACAGTGATGAAAATAGCTTGGTGGCGTATTCTGTTTATAATAAAAATCCATTTAATCCTAGAACAAATTTTTTATCAACCAGAAACATCACTTTTGACACGGACAGATCATATTCATAACAAATTCAGATCAAATTTATAGCCTATTATTACAATCAGAATACGCCCCTTGAGCGTTAAATATGTAATTTTAATTATGTCATACTGAAAGTTCCTAAAATCTTTAAAATAAAATCCTGAAAAAATCCCTGACATCATACTTTCAAACAGCATTCGTTAAATGCCGCTCACCGAACACCGAACAATTTTTTTCTAAAAATAGACAATAAGTAAGTTATATTTTCAACAAATAAAGTTTCCAGAAACTTATTCACATAAACAAGGCTTATTCCAGAAACTTTCAGTTTTACCCACGTAATGCAGTATCTAGTGGAAGGCAAAATGGCAATGCTAGGGGTGAGACCACATGTGTTGTGGCTGTTTGTCAATTTTATAGGGCTGTCAAATAAAAAGCCGCGCGTACCTTGCTTATGGATAAAACGTGAGACGTATATTTATGTGCAAACGCAAGTGAGATGTTTGACATTTGATAAACGTATTACGACTCGTTTTTATAGGGATATTGACACCAATAAAAATACTGATTTATTTTGTGCTAACCAATGAGTTAAATCTGTATCTTTACTGGCGTCAATGCCACTATAAAAAGTGCTCTGGGTAGAAGTCTTCAATCGTATACTATCATAAGTGTTACTTAAAACCGCAGCCCAATAACACTAGACCCTACTCATAGTGTTGTGTTCCTGTCGGTGAGTAAGGTAGCCAGAGCTCAACGAAGGTGCGGAGTGGGGGTCAAAAAGTAGCCGAAAAAACCTCGCCTGATTTGTGCAAAAGCCCTTACGTAAGTACTATGCATGTCATGAGTGCTCATGACACTTCAATAGCTTATTCGATTTACGGCTAAATAATGGTTTTAAAACGAATTTTCTTGGAAATTCAATAAATACTTCTATTACTTCAATTTGCCATCGAGTTTATATGAAGAGATTTTTAACTTAATTCTTTGAAATTCGTTGAAATATAACAAGGGAATGTTTGGTAACGGAGAATTTTAAACAAGTTAATATATTGTTTCGGTACATGGACAGAGTAAATAATATAAAGAGATGCGATTAAAAATTATGTTTTACCTAAAATTAAAAAGTGTTGTAGACTTAAATTGTGTTTTTTTTATAAAACGTTAAGGAATAATAAAGCTCTTAAACAATCTATATGAGTTCATATAGATTGTTTAACAGCTTCATTATTTTTCTAGGTTTAACTTTAGTTTTACTGAGTAGGTATTTAGAAGTACATAGGTTGAAGTTGAAACGTACATAATAAATACATCAACCTGTAAGTCCAATCCCGTATGGCATAAATCGTTTGACTTCAAAAGTCCCTCTTAATAATTCAATTTTAAAAATTCCTGCCTTACCCACTTTTACTTCAGCGCCGATGGCAATCTCGTTAGCGCTGCATGGATTCATAAAATTTACATATAGACAAAACGCTAGGGTTTATGCTTCAATCTCTACAACACCCTCCGTGGCAAAGTGACGTAAGTTGATTTTTTTTATATTTAAGTTTGCCGTTTTGATTAAAGGACGGTACAGTGCATTAGATGGTCGCATTTATTTTACTTAACTGAATGGCAGATAAGCCCTGGATTGTCTTTGTACTCCAATGAACGTAGGCGGTAAGCTACATAGTGAGTAGTTCAGCTTTTAGGTCCGTGAACACGAAGGTCACAATCCAAAGTAAGTTTCAAGTTGATTTTATCGTATCATAGGGACTCTAGTCTTACGAGTAAAAATTTTCAGAATACAACAAAGCAATTTTACTCCCTACAAGAATATTTGTCGTGTAAAGATTTGTAGTAGCATGTTTTTAATACCAATACCAATGAGTTTTTCGGAACTTATGTACGAAATGTCATTTGATATTTACCACTAGCTTTTCGGTGAAGGAAAACATCGTGAGGAAACCTGCATACATCTGCGAAGAAATTCAAAGGTGTATGTGAAGTCCCCAATCCGCATTGCGCTAGCGTGGGGACTATAGCCCGAGCCCTCTCGCGCATGAGAGGAGGCCTGTGCCCAGCAGTGGGACGTATATAGGCTGAATTATTATTATTGTTTTTAATAATTTCATTACGAGATCTAGCTAAATTAGTTTAGTTCGTAGCTTTAGATACATAAAGGTACTGGTACAATAAGATATATATTGCGTGCTGGATCTCAGCAGATTGTGATGAACTTTTGTAAATACTCACCTTTTGTACTCACTTTCATACAATAAAAAAAATGAATTATGAATTGAAAAAAGTGGTGATAGACCGGACCAGACATTTGTATTTAGCTTTTACAGTGCCGTGAAACCACCCAATTGTAGTCAGTACTCTAGTACTACATAGTCAAACAATCAATCTCAGAAACAACACAACTATACAACTATTATCTACACAACTATTTATGGTCCACGAGCTAATAAGTAATAAAGTATCAATACTAACGTTCAGTTTTATTTTATGTGAGTTTTTTCGTCCATTTATATAAATATATTAACCTTAGTTCTACGATGTTTAAATAATAGTCACGCCTGAACGAAGATATTCGAATTCATTTTAGACAATAATGTGAGTCTTTGGGACTGCATATATTTGGATGGCTTTCGATACTGTAAATTTTTAAAAATGTCAGAAATTAGAGGAGCTTCGTGAAATAGCAAATATAGACACCTAATATCTAAGACAACCAAAATAAGCCTTCTTTGATTTCAGTGAAGCACAGAATACCGAGAATTACTACGGTTGCTTTGATCTATTGTATGAAATCATATTTCATTAACATTATATCTTTAATAATTTCTACGATTTTGTGCCTAATTCATTCATTTCTAAGACACAAGCTTTCAGCAATTAGCTATGTATGTACGCGTGACGTTGAATAAATATAAAAATAGCAAAGATACTGCTTTCATCCGGAGCAAAATTCAGATTTAAAAACTCGTTACAGTTTTGATCTTATTTTAAGATGACCTTGAAGTTCACTCACGCTTGTTGGGTCATGCGAAATTAAATGAAACGTGCGTGAGATGCGCGTCTAATTCAAGATGATCGTCAAGGTCGTGTCAAAACCGGTTTAAAACCGTAATACAATGTTAAGTCTGAGTTTGGCTCTAGGTACCTTATCATAAATAATTGTTACACGCAATCGAAGAATACATTTTCTTCCTCCTTGTCCTTGCCATTACCCCGCTATACGGCGTCGGCTTTCTTAACCATGCCACCGCCATTAATATTTTGCGGTCATATGACCAATAATAATGAATATTTTGTTGCATCAATGACGTATAGCGCACATTCCCTATACGAACATACCATTCTCGAGCTTGGGTAATTCAAATTGGCATTTTTTAGCCTCTTATACTCCCTATGTATATGTCATTGATGCATTCAAGTCCCTTTGGACATGCCATTGCTTTGCCATGCTTTGGCCATGTGCCTAGCGGTCTACCGCTTCCCCTTTTGCATGACACGACATGACATAATCGCCTGGTCTACGCATCTCATGGCCATACAGCACGAGTGCGAGCACTGCGAGGTCTGCGAGTTTATCAGCAATCGGGGCCACCTTTAGACTTCCTCGAATATATTCATTGCGAACTTTGTCTTTCAACGAGACACCACTCGACCGTCGCAGCATTCGCATTTCAGCGGTATGGAGCTTCTGTGTGTGTATGTATTTAGCAGCCCATGTTTCAGTGCCATATAGTATTGCTGGTCTTATTGCAGCCTTATACACTTTGCCCTTGGTTCTTACTAGCATCTTTGTATCACACATAACTCCAGTAAGTTGGCGCCTTTTGTTCCACCCTGCTGTGACTCTGTGCGTAACATCCGCGTCTATCGCACCGTCGTTTGATATCAACGATTCACTTCACTTCTTTAAAAAAAAATGGCTTCAGTCCAGTGGGACTATATCGCCAGTATCAAGGTATTAGGAGCTTTGTACGGTTAATACAAGTGTACAGTGATTTTATTATCTTCTTCTTTTTCTTCTATTATAATTCGCCAGTATCAAGGTATGAGCTTCAGATAGGACTAAAGTTGTACGGTTAGTAAAAGAACTGTCTTGGTACGGTGTCCGGTACGGTGATTTCATCAGCGCTTGTAAAGCGATAGCTGGACTTTACAAGTAGCACGAGGACTACCGGCCGTTGACTCCAAAATGATGGTTAAACGTGTTTCAATTCTTCATTCACTGCACACTGCCACATTAGTTTACTGTATGATAAGCTATCGATATTACACTTAAAATAATATTAACGAGCAAAAAACAAAGTAATGAATCACGAAGCGTGACTATCAAGATGGAGCTCAAACCGGAAGTCATATCACCGATTCAAAAATTTTGAATTTGTTTACTTGTGGCAGCTTGACATTTGTGATAGCAGTATCGGCCGCATGTACGTGTTAAAGTGGCAAACCATGTATTGTGATACTTATTTTTGATACATTATTTGCCAGAGCTTTCCTTCATTGTTTCCAAATTTTGTTGAATGCTGTGCTTACTATCAAATATCAACACAACAACATCAGCGTATAATAAGTTTCAGGGTAGGGTCTTTTGTATCGAAGAATATAATATCAACGAAAAAAAAAACTATTTCGAAGCTCGTTTGTCGCTATCGGCTCTCATAGCAAAAATACTTTCACCCGGGCGAGCATAAGCGCGGGCCGCAGGGCAGTCATGACAGATATAATTTCTTTCGGGCCGCGATAAAAAGCGGACCCTCGTCATTAGTGGCTGTCAAGGTTGGGAAACGAAACTATGGAGCTGGAATTGTGTTAACTAGAAACTTGTGTTATTGTTGAGCACTGCATGTTGCATTTATTTGTATCTCCTTGGATTTCACGAGACTATAAATCCCGGTCTTTTAGGTTTAGGTTAGGTTAGGTGGGGATATAAATCCAACACCACCACACCAAAATAAATCTAGCCCCTTGGAGAACTTTAATGTCATGTATATATATATATATATATTGTCATGTATAATTATATATATAATTATATGTAATGCCGTTCGGCTGCTGGGAGCCGTTCATAGGCGCAACAATAGACACCCATGAACCGGTCGCAACAGGCATTGGGACTATTGTAGAAAAAGTGAACAGTATATGGACAACAGTAATAATAATAATTTTTGTTTAATGTTTATTGGCTACGGCACGACACGACACGCAACACTAACAATATCCGCACACTGGTCTGAAGATAGATCCCTTTGTTTCAACATTTGAATCACTCGTCCCCAAGTTGACGATAATTCATACCCGTCTTCCCGGTTGAAATTCCCTGGCATTCAACGTCGGATAAAAGGTAAAGTAATGAAATTTAATCGCGTTAGATCGGTTAATGACATTAAATATCTACATTTTCACAAATTAGGACGAATTTAGAATTCGTTTTCCCTTCTTTATTCCTTTCATAGCTCTGTTCTGATGGCTGCAGGCGACAGCTAAAGGACCCCGCACACCCGCTTTTACGTCAAATTTTACGATACAAAGCAGGGATTGTATCAGTTCGCGATGTCCTCGTTATGTGTGAAAGCTTCGTAAACTTTATTGCCACTTTCTTTAACTGTGTCACAGCAAACTGTGTCAATCGGGGCGTTTCAGAAACATTTCTTGGGAAATGTACCCGCACTTCAATTCGTACTAATTTTAGTTTACATTCAAATTAAGAGGGGGTGAAAAGCCAGGAAGTTAGAAAGAAACAAAAGATTAGGCGCGCCGGGCAATACTTGCGACGGAAAATTACGACATTCACTCGGATTTTAACGTTTTACGGTCGAGACAAATTTCACGACATCTCACCAAAGAGGGAGGGGGGTCAAAGTATCCTCAAAAATGTATCACGTAATTAATGGACGCCCCCTAGTCAAATCCCTTGGCTATATCATTAGCTATTTTATACTTAAATTATACTGGGTAGTGGTATACAATTGCAAATAAATGAAAATTGTTTAATGTTTTCGTGGCTTTTTTATCGAGCCAATTTTAACTTTTTAAGGTTTTGCTGAGAGTTATCGCAAATATAGTCTAGTTTTTGGGTGATTTATATTAATGGCTTTTGCCATTGTTTAAACCGTGTAACAATTAAAATAAAAACTGCAATTTTGCGTTAAGAGCTCACTACCGTTACTGCTTTTTTGTTTTTTTTTTCTATGATATAAGAACGAATCGCTTGATATACTGCTGTTTTTGTGCGATGGCTGCAGGAAATTACCCATTACCAATGGATAAAAAAAGGTTTTGTCAATAATGTAGCAAGTTGTAGGTCACTACCCACGAGTGCAAATAACGTACCAAATCAAGCTCAAAATTGCAAAATAATGTTTTCACGTCAGCAGCTAGAGCAAGGCTAATTTGCTGCTTAATAATAGTGAGCAAAATCGCATTTTTCTCACCGAGTGAGACAAAATAAAATTCAAGTGACCTTTAGATTCGAATGTCATTTCAACGTGCGGGGCCTAATACAAGTTCGAAATATTTGGATTCTATTATCTTTATCCCTTTCACGTCATTAGCAAAAAGAAAGAGACAAAAAAGTGCATACGTAATTCAACGGTAGGTATATTGACGGTTTATAATAGACCCCCGAAATAAGTCAGACCGCATCGTTCCAAAACACCCTACGAGTCTTCATTCGTAATAATTAATTAATGAAAGTTTTTTGGAGAAATCGCGAAACGTCTGGTTGACGTAACTGGTGACCGAAGAGCTGGCGGCTTCCTCGCACAACGTATCAGTATTGCGATACAACGAGGAAATGCCGCCAGCATCCTTGGTACAATGCCTCAAGGGCCTATTTTAGATATAAGCTAGTTATAGTATTCATCTGTATATATCCATTATGTATATTGTTATTGTCAATTAATGAAATAAAAGTTTAAAATTTAATAAAAACACCATATTTTACGTATTTTATTATACAATCAAAACAATGAACTTATACAAATTTACGCAATTGTTACGCAGTAAATAATTCTACTTAACTACTTTTAACGATCTCTACTATAGTTGACAAATAGTAGTATCCGCAATTCGGACCGGATCTTACAGTGTCTTTTTTTTACAAAAAAAAGTTGTCGATTGAACTGTCAATTGATGTTCGTTAATTCATTATTTTCGTATTATTTTATTGAAATTTCTTTCGTTTTGTTGTATTACGGTAATTAAAGTTAATTGTTAGAATACCTTCAGAAAACATGAGTGAAATAGTGATCCGTCCGTCTGGATTACATTTTTTCAGGTTGTATTTTTTGATGGCTGACTGACGTGAAAATTTTTGTGTACTACACGAGATCAAAGTTATTTACATCTCGTGCGATTTTGTGCAAAACAAGCACTCGAAGAAATATCAAACTTTGCTCTCTTGTTGTACAAATAACTATTGCCCACGCACTCGTATGAACAAAGCCCTGAAATTCAAATATAATACAACACAAACATTGTCAAATGCGCAAAATGTGAGCGTAAAAATCGCAAAATTTAAGGGTCGCATTTACGAGGGTATTTTATTGTCCGCGCAAGTCTGAAAAATATCTTAATGGGAATCTGGTTGCGTGTGTAGAATTAAAATGAAACACTCACTTTGAAAAGAGAGTAAGTTACTTCTGTGTACTATATAGATGCATCCTTGTCAAACTGAGGATGAAATGCAGTCAAGTTTGAAATAAGGTTTTAAAATTATGTAGCACTGAAAATTAGCACGGTAAAGTTTTTGTTGCATGTGCAATGGCGCCGGAAGTAATGAAATATACCTAAAACAAGTTCAAAGATTACTTTAACATTTGAATTTAAGGCGCTAAGTTTAATAACTACCTCTACCACTTTAGATCTTGAATTAGGCAGCTAAACTGAGGAAAAAACTTTCGCTCGCGGTATTTCAGGACTGATACGACCTTCAATAAAAGAGCGTACTCCCATCTAATAAGTCGGCAACGCACTTGCAACCCTGTAGCATGTGTCCATGGGCACCTGTAATTGCTTATCATCATGCGAGTCATCTGCATGTTTTCGTCCTAAATCATGAAAAAGTTGCTTAATATAACACATTTGCCAGAATAAGCTTTTGTATGTATACCTACATATAGTCATAAGTATTTTTTGAAAAAAAAAAGAGAACAATGACAAAGAAGAAGAATATAGGAGATGTATAACAGTGGGTAGGGAGTTAGGTAGGTATACTGAAGTACATACAAGCCAGTGCAGCCTATGGCCTGTTTACACATTGATTAGTGTTACATGCGAGTTCATACATTTTCTATTAGAGCAAATGGCAAATGTAGATATGCTCTCGCACTAAAAAACCTTCCTTTACGTTTTGTGCAAGTATGCTCGATCGATAGAGTTGGTGCGCCACTATTAAGGGGCCCACTGATTACCAGTTCGCCGGACGAATTCGGCCTATCAGTTATTCGCAAAAGCTGACAATCGCGAATAACCCACTGGCGGATATCGTCCGGCGAACTGGTTATCAGAGGGCCCCTTTAGTGCGGTAATTAGCACTTTACGTGCCTATGTCGAAAATTTAAAGGGCCGTATATTATGAGGTACTGTCAAAGTTTTACAGTAGGTATAACTGTAATCCGCAACTCGTGTCGATTTAAAACACTCCCTTCAGTCTCGTATAGTAATGTACTATGTATGGTAAAATCGTAATATACTTACAATAACGCTGCGCTATTCGTAGGATTAGGATTTCTGTAATAGCAAATAGTATTTTTATTGTCATTTTTACTGTCGCTTAAAATTAGACCTTAAAAAAAAACGATAAAAACTTTATGAAGCATTCTCGTAATATCAAATGGTTCGAGTAATTAGCCTTGTGGACTAGAAAGTGGATTAAGCTCCGATTTATAACAAGGAATAAAACTTTTATAGACTTTTATACGACAGCGGTTTACCATGACTTTATAACCATGGGTTACCCTTGATTTGGCAATGTTCGTCCTGAGGCACAAAACCTTTCTCATCTTTTTGTATTCTTTGTCTAATCAGAACCATTAAGTATATTAAGGGTTAATTCATGCATTTTTTTTTAAATTATGGCTTCAATCCAGTGGGAATAAAATAAATAAATAAATAGACTATTTCGCATGTATCAAGGTATTAGGAGCTACTTCTATTAAACAATGAGCAAAAAATAAAGGAATTAATCACGAGGCCAACCATCAAGATGACGCTTGAACCATAATTATTAAGGAGGCTTGAACTACGTTGACCTTTTTTGTGTCAAATCAAGCCAAGATGTCGTCTCATAATTGGGTCCCATTGTTTTTTTGGCCATGAGGAATATAATTTCATGATTGTTCGGTATTCAAATCTACTTTCATGCGATTTTGCATTCACCAATTGACATGCGCTTTAATTTACTATGATTTGAACATGACATAATATTACTTCTTCTTTAGATTGCACTGAAAAAGCCACTTATTATTACACAAATTGACTAAATCCCACAGTACCTAAACTCAATAAGGCTTGAGTTGCTGGTACTTAGACAACGATATATATAATGTTTATAAATACTTAAATACATAGAAAACACCCATGGCCCAGGAATATATATTCATGCTCATCACACAAATAAATGCCCTTACCAGGATTTAAGAGCCCTTAATCCTTGGCCGATTTCACGAAATAACGCTCGATAGATGGCGTTGGCGCTCGGTACGCGAGCGCCGGCAACGCGACGCGCGTTTCAATGCAGACTAGAATAATCTTGATAGTTTTCAATATAATTTCAAGCAACATTAATTTTAGTGTCATATGATATCATATGGGCACTCTTTATTTTATTGTATATGCACAGTAGTATTTTTTTTTTAATGTACACTACTACTAAGTGTACAGACTACAGAGTGTACTATAACCCTTGCTCTTTATTCTGTCTCTTTCACACCAATGGAAAATGAAGAAGTTACTAAATGACTGCAGGTATAAATAAAGTATATTAGTGCGATAGAGAGACAGATAGTGTTTCGTTGTCGTATCGTAAACGATTGGCATGTTGGCCACACACTTGCTTAGTGCCTAGCCAAAATACCAATCGTTTGCGTATATTAGTGCGATAGAGAGAGAGTAGTGTTTCGTTGTCGTATCGTAAACGATTGGCATGTTGGCTACGCACCCATGATACCTAGCCAAGAAGCCAATCGATTGCGCATATTAGTGCGATAGAGAGACAGATAGTGTTTCCTTGTCGTATCGTAAACGTTTGGCATGTTGGCTACGCACCCATGCTGCCCAGCCAAGATGCCCATCGTTTGTGCATATTAGTACGAGAGAGAGACAGATAGTGTTTCGTTGTCGTATCGATTGGCATGGTGGCTACGCACCCATGCTGCGTAGTCAAGATGCCAATCGTTTGCGCACATTAGTGCTATAGAGTTTCAGTGTTATTTGAAATCACGTTAGGGTTTGTATTATTATTTTTGACCCGAATGAAGTCCATCCAGGTTCTTATGATGGAGTCAGGAGTTGGTCACCAGAACTCCTAATCTACTCATTATAATTCCATCGTGCTTGGGCTCAAAAGATTTGCCCTGACGAACACCATCGATCTAGATGAGGTCCAGGGTCTCATGACGGAGTCAGGAGTTGGTCACCAGAACTCCCCAGAACTCCTAATCTACTCATCATAACTCCATCGAGTTTGGGCTCAATAGATTTACCCTGATGAGCACCATCAATCTAGATGAAGTCCAGGGTCTCATGATGGAGTCAGGAGTAGGTCACTAGAACTCCTAATCACTCATTATAATTCCATCGTATTCGAGCTCAATAAATTTGCCCTGACGAGTACCATCGATCTAAATGAAGTCCAGGGTCTCATGATGGAGTCAGGAGTTGGTCACCAGAACTCCTAATCTACTCATTATAATTCCATCGTGTTTGGGCTCAAAAGATTTGCCCTGACGAGTACCATCGATCTAGATGAAGTCCAGGGTCTCATGATGGAGTCAGGAGTTGGTCACCATAATTCCTAATCTACTCATCATAACTCCATCGTGTTTGGGCTCAATAGATTTGCCCTCACGAGCACCATCAATCTAGATGATGTTCAGGGTCTCATGATGGAGTCAGGAGTTGGTCACTAGAACTCCTAATCTACTCATTATAATTCCATCGTGTTTGGGCTCAAAAGATTTGCCCTGACGAGTATCATCGATCTAGATGAAGTCCAGGGTCTCATGATGGAGTCAGGAGTTGGTCACCAGAACTCCTAATCTACTCATTATAATTCCATCGTGTTTGGGCTCAAAAGATTTGCCCTGACGAGTACCATCGATCTAGATGAAGTCCAGGGTCTTATGATGGAGTCAGGAGTTGGTCACCATAATTCTTAATCTACTCATCATAACTCCATCGTGTTTGGGCTCAATAGATTTGCCCTCACGAGCACCATCAATCTAGATGATGTTCAGGGTCTCATGATAGAGTCAGGAGTTGGTCACTAGAACTCCTAATCTACTCATTATAATTCCATCGTGTTTGGGCTCAAAAGATTTGCCCTGACGAGTACCATCGATCTAGATGAAGTCCAGGGTCGCATGATGGAGTCAGGAGTTGGTCACCATAATTCCTAATCTACTCATCATAACTCCATCGTGTTTGGGCTCAATAGATTTGCCCTCACGAGCACCATCAATCTAGATGATGTTCAGGGTCTCATGATGGAGTCAGGAGTTGGTCACTAGAACTCCTAATCTACTCATTATAATTCCATCGTGTTTGGGCTCAAAAGATTTGCCCTGACGAGTACCATCGATCTAGATGAAGTCCAGGGTCTCATGATGGAGTCAGGAGTTGGTCACCAGAACTCGTATTCTATTTATCATAACTCCATCGTGTTTGGGCTCAATAGATTTACTCCGACAAGCACCATCAAATTACCATTATGATGAATAGATTAGGAGTTCTGGTGACCAACTACTGAGTCCATCATGAGACCCTCGACTTAATCTAGATCGATGGTGCTCGTCAGGGCAAATCTTTTGAGCCCAAACACGTTGGAATTATAATGAGTAGATTAGGAGTTCTAGTGACCAACTCCTGACTCCATCATGAGACCCTGGACTTTATCTAGATTGATGATGCTCGTCAGGGCAAATCTATTGAGCCCAAACACGATGAGGTTATGATGAGTAGTTTAGGAGTTCTGGTGACCAACTTCTGACTCCATCATGAGACCCTGGACCTCATCTAGATCGATGGTGTTCATCAGGGCAAATTTATTGAGCCCAAACACGATGGAGTTATGATGAGTAGATTAGGAGTTCTGGTGACCAACTCCTGACTCCATCATGAGACCCTGGACCTCATCTAGATCGATGGTGCTCATCAGGGCAAATCTTTTGAGCCCAAACACGTTGGAATTATAATGAGTAGAGTAGAGTTCTGGTGACCAACTCCTGACTCCATCATGAGACCCTGGGCCTCATCTAGATCGATGGTGTTCATCAGGGCAAATCTATTGAGCCCAAACACGATGGAGTTATGATGAGTAGATTAGGAGTTCTGGTAACCAACTCCTGACTCCATCATGAGACCCTGGACCTCATCTAGATTGATGGTGCTCGTCAGGGCAACTCTATTGAACCCAAACACGATGGAGTTATGATGAGTAGATTAGGAGTTCTGGTGACCAGCTCCTGTCTCCATCATGAGACCCTGGACTTCATCTAGATTGAAGGTGCTCGTCAGAGCAACTCTATTGAGCCCAAACACGATGGAGTTATGATGAGTAGAGTAGGAGTTCTGGTGACCAACTCCTGACTCCATCATGAGACCCTGGACCTCATCTAGATCGATGGTGCTCATCAGGGCAAATCTTTTGAGCCCAAACACGTTGGAATTATAATGAGTAGATTAGGAGTTCTAGTGACCAACTCCTGACTCCATCATGAGACCCTGGACTTTATCTAGATTGATGATGCTCGTCAGGGCAAATCTATTGAGCCCGAACACGATGAGGTTATGATGAGTAGTTTAGGAGTTCTGGTGACCAACTCCTGACTCCATCATGAGACCCTGGGCCTCATCTAGATCGATGGTGTTCATCAGGGCAAATCTATTGAGCCCAAACACGATGGAGTTATGATGAGTAGATTAGGAGTTCTGTGTTAGGTAGGTAGGCGCGTCAATGAAACAAGACGATCCGGTATAGACTGACGTTTAATGCACAGATAGTAAACCCATATACATAACACTTTTCCCCCCTTAAATGTTTTACTAAATTTAATGATTTATATTTAGTAACTACAACAAAAGTAAGTAGGTGGGTAGGTACTATACTGACTAAACATATAGTTTAGTGTCACTCAAGGTACATACTAATAGGTATACATATACAGGTTACAGTCTTAAATGGCAGCATTTAGGAAAGACATTAATAATACAAATGCTTTCTAAGTAATACTTAAAAACATGAGAAAAAGAAAACTTATGTTCTAATTAAAACGTAAGCAACATGTAGGGATAGACAATAAAACTATTAGCGTAAGGCGAGTACATTAACATGCATGCAAATATCTGCCTTATTCCTAGTACATTAAGGTTCAAACATCAAAATCATATTTTACATAAGAAAATATCAGTTATTCCTAAGATAACACCACAAACTAGAATTATTCAAAACTGAACCTTAAGTCTCTTATTTAAAGTCGAGAGAATATATTTTTGTATCACATGCATTTTCGTGTTGATGTTCTTATCTAAGTAGGTATTTACAATGAAGATTGCATTTCATCTTTTGTATGCCACTCAAGTACTTAAGGTTTTTACTATAAATATATTTAATGAAGGTTAATTCTCTAAACTTTAGGAACAAATTTAGTATTTACTGACGAGGTAATAGTTAGGTACACTATTGGGAACATTATTATGACATATGTAAGTATAATAATAGGGCAATGACTACAACTAAGCATTAATAGGGCAATGACTGCAACATTTCTAGGCATTTTAAAGCCGCTTTGCGCTTTATACGAGGACTACGATCGGGTGCGGACCCAGACGGTACCTGTGCGGGCGAGCCAGGGGGCGCACCTGGTGATACTGACTCAGCTGAATGTGCCGTTACACTGTCATAAAACTCCTCTGTATCTGTATCTCCCGCGGACCTGTGGGACGTTGTCTTAGGAGTTACAGATGACTCATCAGGTACCTGACTGAGCGAATGGCGTGATTTCCTTAGACCCTTTGTTTTACTGCTTGTCAAAATTTGGTCAACATGACGCTTATGCATACGCCCATCACTCGTTTTTACTTCATATGACACAGGACTTGATCTTTTTGTCACGACCCCTTCCTGCCACTTACGCCCCGCCTTGGAATAATCTCTAACTAATACCTTATCTCCGGGGTCAGCGACCCGCAGTGCGCCCTCGCGGCGCTGCTCGTGCGTTAACTGCGCGGCGCGCACGGCCTCCTCGGTGTCCGGACGCAGCAGATCGAGCCGCCCACGCAGCCGCCGGCCCATCATCAGGACCGCGGGCTCTCGCCCGGTTGTAGTTTGCTCTGAATTCCTATAGGTGAAGAGAAATCTACTAAGTGCGACGTGTGGGTCTTCACTTTCAAATTGCGCCTTTTTTAGTACGCGTTTTATGGAACGTACTGCATTTTCTGCGGCCCCGTTGCTAGCCGGATGATATGGAGCTATCAACGTATGCTTTATGCCGTTACGCAGCAAATATGTAGCAAATTCCGAAGAGGAAAAAGGAGGCCCATTATCGCTGACAATTCTTTTTGGCAAACCAAATCTAGCAAATATTTCCCTTAGATGCCCTATTACCACCGACGCTGAAGTGGTTTTTACTTTCTCAACTTCAATCCATTTCGAGTGCGCATCTATAACTACTAAATAATAGTCACTACAAAATGGTCCTAAAAAATCTATATGAAGACGAGACCATACCTGGGTCGGCCACGACCACGAGTGCAGCGGCGCCACCGGCGCCACGGACCTCTGCGAGCGGCACGCCAAGCATTCGTGCGCCACGCGCTCGATGTCGGCATCCAGGTTCTCCCACCACACGTAATTACGGGCGATTTGCTTCATTTTCACGATACCCGGGTGTCCGTCGTGTATTTCTCTTAAAATCTTTTCCCGTAAAGATTTAGGAATCACAATCCTGTATCCCCACACGAGACACCCCTGGTCGACGTGCAAGCTGTCTTTCCGACTAAAGTATTGTTCTTCAATTTCATTTAGAGCGGTATATGGCCAACCAAACATTACATACCCATATATTTTACACAACAAAGGATCTTTCGACGTCTCAGTTTTCACATCTTTGAAACTAAGTGGAAAGTTGTCTTCTATGAAATGCAGGTAACTAAGCTCTTCACTACCCTTCGTTCTGGATCGAGCATCAGTCGATCCTAGAGGAAGGCGAGACAGAGCATCAGCGAAACAATTTTGAGTGGACCTTACAAACTGTATCTCAAAATCATAGGCAGCTAATTTGACGGCATAACGTTGTAAACGGCTAGCGGCCGTCACCGGTATACCCTTATGTTTACCAAATATATAACTTAACGGGTGATGGTCGCTACGCAATATGAAACGCTTACCGTATAAATAGTGGTGGTGTCTAGTCACTCCGAACACAATAGCAAGCGCCTCTTTATCCAGCTGAGAGTAGTTAAGCTCGGCGGCGCTGAGCGTGCGCGACGCGCAGCACACCGGGCGCTCGCAGCCGTCCGCTCCGCATTGTGTCAAGGCCGCCCCCAGGCCATACGAACTACTGTCAACTGACAAAATCAGTGGACGCGACGGATCGTAGTGTGCCAGTACAGGAGCGCTACTTAAGACTTTTTTAATTTTTATAAATGCCCTTTCGCAGTCGTTACCCCATTCCCACTTTACATTTTTCTGTAATAGACTATATAGTGGTCTCAATATATCACTCATATTTACACAAAACTTAGCATAGAAATTTATGAGTCCAATAAAACTCCTCAATTGAGTTACATTAGTTGGAGTGGGAGCTGCTACAATGGCCTCAATTTTTTTTTCGTCAGTATGCAGACCAAATTTGTCAATTTTATAGCCCAGATATGTAACGCTGTCTTTGAAAAACGCGCATTTACTAAAATTTATACGCAAACCGTTATCTTTGAGCCTTTGTAGCACCGCCCTTAAATTTGCCAGATGAGTGGGCCTGTCTTTGCCTGTAACACAAATATCGTCTGCAAAAACAGCCGTTGATGGCAAACCACTCAGCGTTTCTTCCATTATTTTCTGAAAATTTTCTGGAATGCATTTTATGCCAAATGGTACCCGCTTATAAATAAAAGTGCCTATATGAGTGGTTATCGCTGTCATCGGCTGCGACTGCTCATCCAATAAACATTGTTGAAACGCATTAGATAAATCTAATTTTGTGAACTGCTCGCCGCCTCCCAGTGCAGCGAACAAGTCCTCGATCCGCGGCAGCGGATAGTGGTAATCTTTCAATAATGGATTTATAGTGATTTTATAATCACCGCATAGTCTAATGCCTCCATTCGATTTAACAACTGGCACGATCGGCGTGCCATAGTCAGATCGCTCAACCTTATAGATTACCCCCTCCCGCTGCAACCGATCGAGCTCGCGCTCCACGGGCTCGCGCAGCGCAATCGGCAGCGCGCGCGCCTTCACGAACACAGGCGTTTTATCTTTTAAGTGCAAACGTAATTCTGACTTAAATGTCCCTAACCCATCTGCAAAAACCTCTGGGAACTCATCTTTCAAGGATCTCGCCATTGAGTCGTCATCTGCAATATTATGACAATCGAATAACATTTTTAACTTCCTGATCCATGTTCGACCCATCAATGGCGGTCCCCCGTTTTTAATCACATACAATTTAAGAGCCCTTAATCCTTGGAGCGTTCTCCGATTTCACGAAATAACGCTCGATAGATGGCGTTGGCGCTCGGTACGCGAGCGCCGGCAACGCGACGCGCGTTTCAATGCAGACTAGAATAATCTTGATAGTTTTCAATATAATTTCAAGCAACATTAATTTTAGTGTCATATGATATCATATGGGCACTCTTTATTTTATTGTATATGCACAGTAGTTTTTTTTTTTATGTACACTACTACTAAGTGTACAGACTACAGAGTGTACTATAACCCTTGCTCTTTATTCTGTCTCTTTCACACCAATGGAAAATGAAGAAGTTACTAAATGACTGCAGGTATAAATAAAGTATATTAGTGCGATAGAGAGACAGATAGTGTTTCGTTGTCGTATCGTAAACGATTGGCATGTTGGCCACACACTTGCTTAGTGCCTAGCCAAAATACCAATCGTTTGCGTATATTAGTGCGATAGAGAGAGAGTAGTGTTTCGTTGTCGTATCGTAAACGATTGGCATGTTGGCTACGCACCCATGATACCTAGCCAAGAAGCCAATCGATCGCGCATATTAGTGCGATAGAGAGACAGATAGTGTTTCCTTGTCGTATCGTAAACGTTTGGCATGTTGGCTACGCACCCATGCTGCCCAGCCAAGATGCCAATCGTTTGTGCATATTAGTACGAGAGAGAGACAGATAGTGTTTCGTTGTCGTATCGATTGGCATGGTGGCTACGCACCCATGCTGCGTAGTCAAGATGCCAGTCGTTTGCGCACATTAGTGCTATAGAGTTTCAGTGTTATTTGAAATCACGTTAGGGTTTGTATTATTATTTTTGACCCGAATGAAGTCCATCCAGGTTCTTATGATGGAGTCAGGAGTTGGTCACCAGAACTCCTAATCTACTCATTATAATTCCATCGTGCTTGGGCTCAAAAGATTTGCCCTGACGAACACCATCGATCTAGATGAGGTCCAGGGTCTCATGACGGAGTCAGGAGTTGGTCACCAGAACTCCCCAGAACTCCTAATCTACTCATCATAACTCCATCGAGTTTGGGCTCAATAGATTTACCCTGATGAGCACCATCAATCTAGATGAAGTCCAGGGTCTCATGATGGAGTCAGGAGTAGGTCACTAGAACTCCTAATCTACTCATTATAATTCCATCGTATTCGAGCTCAATAGATTTGCCCTGATGAGTACCATCGATCTAAATGAAGTCCAGGGTCTCATGATGGAGTCAGGAGTTGGTCACCAGAACTCCTAATCTACTCATTATAATTCCATCGTGTTTGGGCTCAAAAGATTTGCCCTGACGAGTACCATCGATCTAGATGAAGTGCAGGGTCTCATGATGGAGTCAGGAGTTGGTCACCATAATTCCTAATCTACTCATCATAACTCCATCGTGTTTGGGCTCAATAGATTTGCCCTCACGAGCACCATCAATCTAGATGATGTTCAGGGTCTCATGATGGAGTCAGGAGTTGGTCACTAGAACTCCTAATCTACTCATTATAATTCCATCGTGTTTGGGCTCAAAAGATTTGCCCTGACGAGTACCATCGATCTAGATGAAGTCCAGGGTCTCATGATGGAGTCAGGAGTTGGTCACCAGAACTCGTAATCTATTTATCATAACTCCATCGTGTTTGGGCTCAATAGATTTACTCCGACGAGCACCATCAAATTACCATTATGATGAATAGATTAGGAGTTCTGGTGACCAACTACTGAGTCCATCATGAGACCCTCGACTTAATCTAGATCGATGGTACTCGTCAGGGCAAATCTTTTGAGCCCAAACACGATGGAGTTATGATGAATAGACTAGGAGTTCTGGTGATCAACTCCTGAGTCCATCATGAGACCCTGGACCTGATCTAGATTGATGGTGCTCGTCAGGGCAACTCTATTGAGCCCATACACGATGGAGTTATGATGAGTAGATTAGGAGTTCTGGTGACCAACTCCTGACTCCATCATGAGACCCTGGACCTCATCTAGGTCGATGGTGCTCGTCAGGGCAAATCTTTTGAGCCCAAACACGTTGGAATTATAATGAGTAGATTAGGAGTTCTAGTGACCAACTCCTGACTCCATCATGAGACCCTGGACTTTATCTAGATTGATGATGCTCGTCAGGGCAAATCTATTAAGCCCAAACACGATGAGGTTATGATGAGTAGTTTAGGAGTTCTGATGACCAACTCCTGACTCCATCATGAGACCCTGGACCTCATCTAGATCGATGTTGTTCATCAGGGCAAATCTATTGAGCCCAAACACGATGGAGTTATGATGAGTAGATTAGGAGTTCTGGTGACCAACTCCTGACTCCATCATGAGACCCTGGACCTCATCTATATCGATGGTGCTCATCAGGGCAAATCTTTTGAGCCCAAACAAGTTGGAATTATAATGAGTAGATTAGGAGTTCTAGTGACCAACTCCTGACTCCATCATGAGACCCTGGACTTTATCTAGATTGATGATGCTCGTCAGGGCAAATCTATTGAGCCCGAACACGATGAGGTTATGATGAGTAGATTAGGAGTTCTGGTGACCAACTCCTGACTCCATCATGAGACCCTGGGCCTCATCTAGATCGATGGTGTTCATCAGGGCAAATCTATTGAGCCCAAACACGATGGAGTTATGATGAGTAGATTATGAGTTCTGGTAACCAGCTCCTGACTCCATCATGAGACCCTGGACCTCATCTAGATTGATGGTGCTCGTCAGGGCAACTCTATTGAACCCAAACACGATGGAGTTATGATGAGTAGATTAGGAGTTCTGGTGACCAGCTCCTGACTCCATCATGAGACCCTGGACCTCATCTAGATTGAAGGTGCTCGTCAGGGCAACTCTATTGAGCCCAAACACGATGGAGTTATGATGAGTAGAGTAGGAGTTCTGGTGACCAACTCCTGACTCCATCATGAGACCCTGGACCTCATCTAGATCGATGGTGCTCATCAGGGCAAATCTTTTGAGCCCAAACACGTTGGAATTATAATGAGTAGATTAGGAGTTCTAGTGACCAACTCCTGACTCCATCATGAGACCCTGGACTTTATCTAGATTGATGATGCTCGTCAGGGCAAATCTATTGAGCCCGAACACGATGAGGTTATGATGAGTAGTTTAGGAGTTCTGGTGACCAACTCCTGACTCCATCATGAGACCCTGGGCCTCATCTAGATCGATGGTGTTCATCAGGGCAAATCTATTGAGCCCAAACACGATGGAGTTATGATGAGTAGATTAGGAGTTCTGGTGACCAGCTCCTGACTCCATCATGAAACCCTGGACCTCATCTAGATTGATGGTGTTCGTCAGGGCAACTCTATTGAACCCAAACACGATGGAGTTATGATGAGTAGATTAGGAGTTCTGGTGACCAGCTCCTGACTCCATCATGAGACCCTGGACCTCATCTAGATTAAAGGTGCTCATCAGGGCAACTCTGTTGAGCCCAAACACGATGGAATTATAATGAGTAGATTAGGAGTTCTAGTGACCAACTCCTGACTCCATCATGAGACCCTGGACCTCATCTAGATCGATGGTGTTCGTCAGGGCAAATCTTTTGAGCCCAAACACGATGGGATTATAATTAGTAGATTAGGAGTTCTGGTGACCAACTCCTGACTCCATCATGAGAACTTGGACTTCATCCGGGTCAAAAATAATAATGCAAACCCTAACGTAATTTCAAGTGAAAATGCGTTTTTCAGAAAATCGCAGCCAAATAACACTAGACCTTACTCATAGTGTTGTGTTCCTGTCGGTGAGTAAGGTTGCCAGAGCTCAACGAGGGGCGGGAGGGGGTTAGGGTCGGCAACGCGCATGTATCTCCTCTGGAGTTGCAGGCGTACATATGCGGGCCGTATGCTTGTTTGCCACCGACTTAGTATTAAAAAAAAAGTAACACTGAAAATCCATCAATAAGCGAGTCTAAAAAATGAACTTTTATTAAGATTTTCTAATCGCAGTATATAGCACTTCTCGGAATTCCGTAGCTGATTACGATCGCAACGAATGCCTGACAATCGAGCACAGGTCCGTCCTCTAAGCGCGCTCCGCGCGGACTGAGAGCGGGGCGTCGCTGCTGCGTGATTTATACGTGTTTTAAAAAAATATAAATTTACGGCAATGTAGGTCCCATAGTTACGATTTTTTTTTTATAGGTTAACATAAAGTTACAGTTTGCTATAATATTATTTTTAAAGCAAAATATGCGTACAATTTGCGGAAATAAAATATAATAAAACCCTGTTTTCGCCAAAAAAATGAAGAAAACTCGGAAGGTATTTTATCAGTTTTTTCAAATGAATCTTCGATTGTTAATCAAACCAGCCCCTCGTACGAGATATGTTGAATCAAATTGTAGTCATTCATGTACCAAATGATTCTTGTTTATAGCAAAATTGAGAACCGAAACGCCACATCTCACTGCAAAATTTGGAAAAGACTCCCAAAAAACCTCATTAAAAAAGAGGTTTAAAAGAGAAAATGAAAATTTGAACTGTTGGAGCCCCTAGTTTAGGAAACGATTATTTAAGTACGTTATCAGTTTTTGAATAAATACTAATAGTTACGTCGTAATCTTGAATGAAAAAGGAAGCATTTTACAAAATACGCTCGTCTGTAGGAATAAGGACTCTTAAGTGTTTCCATATTATCGCCACAAACGACATCGACAATCATATAGCCTATTGGTCGAATGGGGTGACCAACATATGAACGAAACGTTGACTGTTTATTTTGAATCGGTATATTCGAAAAGTGTTTTTTATAAAAATGTTCGGAAATGGCCGAAATTCTACTTCCCGTGTCTACTTCAAAGTTACATGTCAAGTTTGCCACTTTTAAAGACACGTAAAACGGGTCGTCACCCTCATTGCTAGCTACTAAATTATAGAAAGGACAATCGTCGCTGGCGTCGCTATCGCTGTCTACGGGGTCGTTAAAATGTAACTGACCTCTTTTTTTTCCGCTCCAACTACCGACTGCACTTTTAACTTTGCACATTACCTTTAAGTGACCCTTTTGTCCACAACTGTCACACGAATAATGCTTGAATCGACACCTGCCATCGATGTGCCCCGCCTTGCCGCAGCGGCCGCAGACGCGTTGCTTGGTTTTGGCGCGCGCGGCGGCAGCGCCGGCGCCCTGGCCCGAGCTGAATCGATGCAAGCCGTCGTCCCCTTGTGCAGGTTGTGTAGCCGGGAGCGCTGCGCCCTCGGCGCTCGGCGCGCACGCGGTCGCCGCGTGCCGCTCCGCCGCCTCCAGCGCCAGCGCCAACTCCACGGCGCGTTTGTAGTCTATATTCTGTTCGGCAAATATCCTAGACCTCATATCTTCATTAAACAGCCCCGACACGAACTGATCACGAAGGCAAACCTCAAGGCAGCCGCTAAAATTGCACGTTTTTGCTAAATGTTTTAATGCTTGAAGGTAGTCTCGAACACTTTCACCTTGCCGCTGTGTTCTCTGTCGAAACAAATGCCTTTCCGCTATCTCGGACCTTTGAGGCTCGAGGTGTTCTTTTACTAATCTTACAAGCTCTTCAAATGTTCTAGTTTCGGGGTTAACCGGTGCACACAGGTCGCACATTAACTCGTAACATTCTGGTCCGACAACCGTCACTAACGTGGCTACTTTCAAGGTACAAGAAATTGAATTAACTTGTATATACTGTTCAACACGTCTCACATATGCGTCCCAATTACCGCTAGTGATATTAAAACACTCAATATGTCCAAAAGGCATATTTAAAGAGAAAAATCACGCACGCGTCGATCAATATTTAATATGCTCGTTCGCCAGTGTTAGGTAGGTAGGCGCGTCAATGAAACAAGACGATCCGGTATAGACTGACGTTTAATGCACAGATAGTAAACCCATATACATAACATTCTGGTGACCAGCTCCTGACTCCATCATGAGACCCTGGACCTCATCTAGATTGATGGTGCTCGTCAGGGCAACTCTATTGAACCCAAACACGATGGAGTTATGATGAGTAGATTAGGAGTTCTGGTGACCAGCTCCTGACTCCATCATGAGACCCTGGACCTCATCTAGATTGAAGGTGCTCATCAGGGCAACTCTGTTGAGCCCAAAAACGATGGAATTATAATGAGTAGATTAGGAGTTCTAGTGACCAACTCCTGACTCCATCATGAGACCCTGGACCTCATCTAGATCGATGGTGTTCGTCAGGGCAAATCTTTTGAGCCCAAACATGATGGGATTATAATTAGTAGATAAGGAGTTCTGGTGACCAACTCCTGACTCCATCATGAGAACTTGGACTTCATCCGGGTCAAAAATAATAATGCAAACCCTAACGTAATTTCAAGTGAAAATGCGTTTTTCAGAAAATCGCAGCCAAATAACACTAGACCTTACTCATAGTGTTGTGTTCCTGCCGGTGAGTAAGGTTGCCAGAGCTCAACGAGGGGCGGGAGGGGGTTAGGGTCGGCAACGCGCATGTAACTCCTCTGGAGTTGCAGGCGTACATATGCGGGCCGTATGCTTGTTTGCCACCGACTTAGTATTAAAAAAAAAGTAACACTGAAAATCCATCAATAAGCGAGTCTGTTAGGCATACTGTACAAAATGAACTTTTATTAAGATTTTCTAATCGCAGTATATAGCACTTCTCGGAACTCCGTAGCTGATTACGATCGCAACGAATGCCTGACAATCGAGCACAGGTCCGTCCTCTAAGCGCGCTCCGCGCGGACTGAGAGCGGGGCGTCGCTGCTGCGTGATTTATACGTGTTTTAAAAAAATATAAATTTACGGCAATGTAGGTCCCATAGTTACGATTTTTTTTTTTATAGGTTAACATAAAGTTACAGTTTGCTATAATATTATTTTTAAAGCAAAATATGCGTACAATTTGCGGTAATAAAATATAATAAAACCCTGTTTTCGCCAAAAAAATGAAGAAAACTCGGAAGGTATTTTATCAGTTTTTTCAAATGAATCTTCGATTGTTAATCATTCCAGCCCCTCGTACGAGATATGTTGAATCAAATTGTAGTCATGCATGTACCAAATGATTCTTGTTTATAGCAAAATTGAGAACCGAAACGCCACATCTCACTGCAAAATTTGGAAAAGACTCCCAAAAAACCTCATTAAAAAAGAGGTTTAAAAGAGAAAATGAAAATTTGAACTGTTGGAGCCCCTAGTTTAGGAAACGATTATTTAAGTACGTTATCAGTTTTTGAATAAATACTAATAGTTACGTCGTAATCTTGAATGAAAAAGGAAGCATTTTACAAAATACGCTCGTCTGTAGGAATAAGGACTCTTAACCCGGAACCATCGGCTACATAGACAATAATTTAGTGTATGTATGTTTTGACTGACAAGGAAGGGTACCCAACTGTCCGACTCCGATTTGATTCATTTTGATATATGTTATAGAGTAGTCTAAAATAACGGACACGTATGTTTTGTAGCTGCCCAAACTCAACCTGTTAGGAGAAAATGGCCTTCGAAGTACTAAAAAGTTACTAAATCTTCTAACTCCTATAGAAAGTGATGCTCAAGCAACTTGCTAGTTAATGGCTGGTTTGAGTATATGTTTGAAAGCAGCAAAAAATAATGAGCACGTGTTTTGTTATATCGGCTAAAACTCATTTTTTCCTAAAAAAATCAACATTCGAAGTTTTATAATATCTTATCGCTAAAGTTACACATAAAGACAGGTATTTTTTTAGGAAAACTTATTACTAACAACTGGAAGAGCGGGGTCTCCCGACACAAGTATTGTTATACTTAATGGGAGATTCCAGCCCTTTATGTTATGTGTATTATAAGTTAAGCCAAATAAACTATTTTGTATTTTGTATTTTTTTGTATTACAAATTGGATCAGACATACCATTACGCCCCAATAAGTTTACGAATTATAGGTATGGGCGCGAGAGTTGAAGTCACGCATAAACAAAAAAATTAGGTATGTAATGTACTTAATCATTCACCTCAACTCTCCAGCGGTGGCAGCATGGTTCCATTTTTATCACCTGTCACTATACCCGTCACTTTCGCGTTTACATACTTGTTAGAACGTGACAGGCATGATGACAAATGATAAAGTCGGCTGACCATCTTAGCCCTACTGCGATACCTATAATTTATAGCTTGTGGTAATATTTTTATATCTTTTTAATTTGGTAACTAAGTACATAACTATATATACCTAATATGTAGTATAGGTACTAAAATATTTTAGTTTACAAAGCATCGAGTGGTAAACCGCCCGATATATTTCTATTCCTTCTCACGCGTCATAAACCGCGTAGCGTCGTCTGGTCCCGTAAGTGCTTCGTCTGACTATCACACCGTACAAAAATTCATTAGGTATCAAATAAATTATTTTTCACCAAATTTTTTTTTTATAAGTTCTCTTTATTCGTTTAAAACTGATGAGAAAGTTGCATTTTAAGTACTTTAACACGAGTGGTAAAGTACGTAATTAGATGTAGTACGTAATTTTTGAGTTGTTTCCTCATGCTGAATGGTGTACTTTATTTTTAAGTGATGATTTCGAATGATAAATATTTAAATGCATTCATTTGGATTTGGTTTGTGTTGTTATACAGTTAGTATTCTCCTCGCCTTGGTGTGATGAAGATGGCGCCTGCTTATGCTCGTGCCTTGAAACCCTCGCAACGTTCAAGTGGGATCTTGGACTCGAACTCGCTACCCTCGTGGTTCAATTTAGACATATATGATACGGTAGATACCGTAAAACTATCCAACTAAAGTCCCAAAGCTCCGACTATACATAGAATACAAGAATATAATTTGAATGTCGCAGTTCTGAGGCAAAATATTTCCATAAAAGAAAGAAAAAACTCTGGTTAAACCAAAATGAAGATTGGTATTGATACTTAGTTAGGTGTTGAACTTGTGGACCATAGTTGTGTTAACGCTCCATCCATGTGTGCGTGCGCACACATATACACACTCCATCAACGCGAAACCGAGGCCAGCGACATTCTTCGATCTGTTACGACGCCGAAACCAAATCATGTAAATTAATCGCTCCATACAGTAGAGTTCATAAATATGTATACATATCTTCACCTTAATCCATTGCAATAAAGAGAAAAATACATATTTATGAACTCGACTGTACAATAAAACATTGTTAAAAATCCAAATCGTGTCGACTACATCATTTCTCAAGAACCTGCGCCAACAGTTGTATGTACAGTATATAGTACTAAACTATTGTTGGGTGTGGGTACGTTATAAATATGTCGGTGTGACAAACAGTCAGATAGCGTGCAAAATATATATTAATTCCAGCCGAGTTAGCTGCATCTGCAGTACTAACAGGCCGTACATTTATATTGCTTAACTAGCCCAAAATACAAATTCACCGACAAACCAGTCTCATTGTGACTTCTAGATCTATATGAACTGTGCGTAAACGGAGATCGCACTTATAATGGTTATACAGTGAGAGAAGCGATTGAATAACGCTTCATGCTGCGTGACGATGGCACACGCCACTGTAATACGCTAGTTATGCCACTGCACGCAAGTAAGTGTAAGTATTTACAATGTAGTACATCTACTATGTTGTATTTAAGAGCAATTCCTAACTGAGCAACTTTTCAAATCTCGAATTTTTGATGCGTGCGTGCGATAATGACAACTGCAACTCGGACTAAAATTCCCACGCAAAAAACTCAAAAATCGAGGTTCCGCTCTCGACTGTTTCCTTCTCCAAAACGCAGCAAATCATTATAAAATTTTGGAAACTGCAATAGTAAGAAATAATCTATGCCGCTACGTTTTGATATTGCACAGATATTGATGATATTGATCTTATTTGAAAAGAATCATTGCTCTAGGTTAAAAATCCAGGTAGGAAACAGTCGAAAGCGTTTGTATGGAAAAATCGCAACTAGGAATTCCTCTTAATGGTACAATGGTAGTTAACTTAATGCGCCTTGAGAAAAAAGCAATCAGTTCAATCGTTTGAAATGCCACTTATATTATTTACAACCATAGTGCATCTATAACAATTTTAGCCTCAAGACACTTGAAATCAACTTCATTAGAAGCGCTGCGGTTGGTACTTGTCTTTAGGATCCTAACAGCACAGTTATAGATCGTGTCATTCACGAAGACGCGTGCCTTGACTCGTAATGTCATGTAATTAAAGGTTAGATTTGACAAATCAGCGCGTCATCGTGGATGACACGAACTTTTTTTTTTTTTAGGCAACTAGTGGCCCATATATACATATACCTTAACACTAGTATACACATTATAAGATAGATTTTAAAACTTAATACTACAAATCACATTATTTTACTACAGTATAAATTATTTGTCATACGACACACACCCTTTGAGACTGTATATCCATTGTTAGGGTTCCGTAGCCAAATGGCATAAAACGGAACCCTTATAGTTTCGCCATGTCCGTCTGTCTGTCTGTCTGTCCGAGGCTTTGCTCCGTGGTCGTTAGTGCTAGAAAGCTGAAATTTGGCATGGATATATAAATCAATAAAGCCGACAAAGTCGTACAATAAAATCTAAAAATTTAATTTTTTTCAGGGTACCTCCCCTACACGTAAAGTGGAGGTGAATTTTTTTTTTCGCTTCAACCCTAGAGTGTGGGGTATCGTTGGAAAGGTCTTTCAAAACTAATAGGGGTTTTCAAGAAACATTTTTTGGTAAAGTGAATATATTCGGAGATAATCGCTCCGAAAGAAAAAAAATGTGTCCCCCCCCTCTAACTTTTGAACCATAGGTCCAAAAAATATGAAAAAAATCGTGAAAGTAGAGCTTAAGAAAGACATTAAATGAAAACTATAGCGGACATGATCAGTTCAGCTGTTTTTGAGTTATCGCAAAAAGTTTTCCCTTCATAGTAAAAAGACTTATTTTAATTAGGTACTGATTATGCAAATTTGCCTATTTGTTTAACTCAGGTGAAAGGTACCGTTTCATCCCTTGGTTAACAATTTACTATACTTTAAGCTCCAGTTTAGCTTATTGTGACGGAAGAGTAACTACGGAACCCTACACTGAGCGTGGCCCGACATGCTCTTGGCCGGTTTTTTTTGTATATGACAGCTACACATCCTTTCAGCAATGACTTTTAAAATGTTATTGAGACTATCCCTCAATCAATATCTTTGCCGATAAGTGATAGTATAAAGAGAATTTGATAGTATATTATGTATTCATTACTATCTGTGGTCTGACTACTTCTGAAAGGGCTTCGCTAAATATTTACACGGGATGGTCCACTTGAAATTATTTAACATAGCCAAATCGTCCCCGAATAATCCACTCAAATAACAACTTTACTGTCTAAGCTGGAAGATTCAAGTTGTAATAACAGTACTTATAAGTTACCGAACTCTTGAATAATTTAGTGACGTTTTGAGGGAATCGATACTTATAATGGCCGTGGCCAATACAAGGACTTTGACATTTCATTCAGCAGTAATTTGAAACCCTGCATTTGTCAACGATTTCTCTCTCAGGATCCGACCGACCCCCATCGGCCCGATTCGAAGAATGATTAGGACACGTTTAAGATCTTGGAAAGATCTTTAAAAGATCAATAACTAAGCGACGTCAAAATTGACGTTTATTTCGATTCCGCTGTGATCCCAATAAGATCTATCTACGATATTTCTAACGTCAAAGTTGGTTGGTTGGCAACATTGGTTGCCCGAATCGAGGTTCTTCTGTCAATTATACGACATACAAACGATATCTAAATGAGAACTCATCTAAACCAGGACTAATTGTTATCATATGTCATTCTTCGGGCACATATCTTCATATGTCTGTCAATCGGGCCGCATGTCTGAAGATCAGTAGTCTTACTAAGTTACCACGACTTCCTTAGCAGTGTCTTACTGGCATATTCGCTGTTAGCCGTACAGGAGGCCAATTCAGATTTAACAATTTGTTACGGTTTTTATCTTATTTTTGATATGACCTTGATAATCACTCACGCTGGTTGGTGCATGTGAAACGAAGTGAAAGTCATGAGTGAGATGCACGCACGCTAATGACCAAGACACCAATTGCCATTTACCAAAGTTGTAGAGGTTTTAGGAATTTAGTAAGCTAGATTTATTAGGTTTATTAGAGCGTTTTTTTTGCCATTTTTTATGTGACCTTTTTTGCCACTTGTGTTATTTCTAGTCAGGATCCCGAGCCCTTTTCATCCCTAAAGGAGAAAAAAAGCGTTCCTTTTTGTTACCGCCTTAAAAAGTATTTCGGGAAATGGTAACACAATAGAAAAATAAATCTTGGATATTTTTTATTTATTTTATTTCATTAGATCGAACGAGCTAGTGATTTTGTGTAGAACTAAAACAAATTTATAAATAAATACAAAATGAATGAAAGTGGTATTTTTTAAAGAAGTGCTCATCAATACTCGTTTTAATTAATTAACCACGATCGTAGCCCTTTGCAAAGCAAACCTTTGCTTACAAGTTAGCAAAATGTTAAGTAAAATAAACTGCCTTAAGAGGGAAGAGTAGCTTTGCGATCCTACCGAAATATCGGTATTTTTTCTATGAAATACTGATATTTCGCTAGGGTGAAAATGTATATGAATGTAAATGAATATATATAACATGAAATACCGATATTTTCATTGCGGCAGAAAACGTTTTCCACTAACTAAATCTGAATAAACCACTTTGATTTTGATGTCGATCGCTTCAGCATAATATATTTTAGATATCGCAACTTTTTGGTTTCGCAGATTTTGTAAATCAAGAAAAACCTATAAACCTAGTTTTTCATTGTGTAAACAACATCCTAAAAAATCATGGAGAATGGAAAATATTTAGAAGTGGAAAAAAAGTTTTCTATTTTATGGACGATCACGTGGTATTCTTCCCTCTTAACAGTAACAAGTTGACTGTAGACAGATATTATGAAAGTTAACTAAGTTTTGGTAACTGCGGTGTAGTTTCAATATTAGTTAGTTATTACTATACATGAAATAGCATACATTTTAGCATGCATATTTTTTAAGGCGCTAGTGCACTTCAAATATTCGCAAAAACGGCCTAAGCTCTCGGCAGCAAAGAGGTAAATATTTGAGTGCTCGTCACTATCATTTTAAATCTAAAATTACTGTCAAATGGATGACAGTAAAGTGTCCGATGTTGGACATTACCACGTCGAAGACTAGAAAGTTTACCTTACCTATTTTGCATAAAGGGACTATAGACAATTGGGTCACATTTTAGATAAATGGCACTTCTGTGAATATTTTGGTAAAAATTAACGACTCGGGTACAAATACATCATGTTTCGTATTTGAACCTCAAGTGCTGAATTTAGGATCACGGTAGTGCCTCCGCGGAGACGAGCCAAGCAAAATTTATGGTGGTATAAATGTTTCCCGCCTGCAAAGGTGCTGCGTAAAAATTAGCTTTGGATTCTCTTAACTTTGTGATGTCTCCAAGAAAGCCGCAAACGAGCTAGTCATACTATAAAATGTGTATGGTTCAACTAAACCAGAAGCCTAAATTATGTTAGAATGATTTCACGAGTTGTTTTCTGAGGCAAAACCAACATTAGCTTAGGTCTTGTTTATTGTTACAACCTTACGGCTCAAATGGAATTCATGTACCTGGAGTGTGGTTCCAATTGGAGAGCTGAGTCGATCAGTCGTACTGACTTGTGCACTCTCCTTACAAATAGTAGTACCTTGAGGTACGGTACCGTAAACAGTAACAGAGGGTTCACGGGTTATTTTGTAATGACAAATTTTCAATATGGTACATTCTAATTAACGTTCGGCCAACACTGTTATGTACCTATCAAACCCTGTTATCAAGTAGAAAATAATGTTGCTAAAAATACATACCCTAAGTTTGCCTTTAGTCCATAACTTCGCCTTAACTAGCGTGAAAGCATAATTCCACTATATTTGAATCGTGGAACACATGACAGTATTCAACATTTAGGATTTGTAATAAGTTTTATCGATAATTGAGTTAATCGATATAGGAACTCCTTACCTGTTTAAACTTTGCTCCCTAAAATTTGATGTTTGCTTATCATTGAGACTAAGATCTCAGTATGACACCACTCGCAGTGCAACCCGCTCGTAATACAATCGATATATGCAGCGATTGATATGAAAATGAGATCAATTTATTAAGTTCTAATAAGTACTTATTACATCTACACGGTTGCCGGGCACTTTTTGTAGGGAAGCCGACCGGCTTTCATAAAAAAAGTTCCCGGCGACCGTGTAGATGTAACAAGTACTTTACTAGGATGGTAGCACCCGTTGACCGGGCTCCACGTTAAAAATGCCCAGCGGCCGTGTAGATGTAATAAGCGCTATAGACTTGAAGAAGATCTAAGTATGAGTCGGCCGTTGTCGCCCTAATGAGAACGTGGCAGTTACGGCCTAATACGGTAAAAATAACGGTGTAATTTCACAGTAACAAAGTTTTATGTATATGTGTGGGCGGTGAATTAGTCTTGATGAGATTATTTTGGGGCTGAATGGCCCGAGGATACATATATTACATAGGTTTATTTAGATATATTAAGGTCCGAATATTATTAGGAGAGATAATAGAGATATAATATGGATCATACACAAATAATTGGTGGCAGTCTGGGCCTGGAAGTTAATAAATCAACAGCTGTGTTGTTGTAAGAGATCCACCTAAATGATTTGATCAAAATAATATCGTATTCTTAATAACGAGTTTTAAATAACAGCTCGTAACTAATATTACGATCTTAGAGGGCTGGCCTGTACTTCGCCCAGCGGATAAGCATTGCTATCCAGAGGGGCAATGCAGCCAGCCTTCTGGGCACCCTGCCAAGCGGTCTCGATCTGGGACAATTTTTTTATTTATAAGTTTTTAACCCTCTGCAACTGTGGTGACTTTTTTAGAGAGATTCTACTGATGTGGAGTCTATCAGACGTCATTTTCGATAATTCATTAAAAATAAACTAATGACAAAATGGTAGCTATTGTTTTATAAAACATTAATTTCATTAACTAATTCATAAATTAAATTGTAAAATGTGTTTTAAAATAAAACACATAAGAAATATATCATAAACTTTATTGAGACCACACTTTCTTGTAATTTGTACTTAGGCTCACAAAAAAATATTTTTTTTTTTAACTATCAATAACTTCTAGTAAATTAAATAATTTTCCGTCTTTTTAACATTGTATTTATACCTAGAACAAAAATTGAGAAAATCTAAAGACAGAATAAGAGACAAATCAATGTTGAAGTCTGCACTTATTTCATAGATTCATTTTACAATCAACGTATATGTGGTCCAAACATTGAAAACATATTGCTTTGTTGCACACACAACAGGCGAATCATGTCTGCATCTTAAGTCTGGCAGGGCATATGGTGCGTCCAGATGGATCTGGTGCTGGTCGAGGGGGAGGATTAGGCAAATAATTTCCGAAAACTCTTTTGTTAAGCGCAGTTCTCTCGGTAGTTTGTTGTTTTAAGCTCGGGAGCACTGATAATCTTGCTAACGACAACAAAAATTCACCTCTCCGTAATTTAGAGCACCTAAGCATCCCTTTTACAGCACATAAGCGTTAGTACCAGCCAGATCTAAAACCTTATAAAATATGGTCATGGGCCAGCGACTTGTCTTTCGGCTGCTCGTATAAGTATATCGATAATCTATTTTTTATCGATTTCGTCCACACCACCCTTATGTGATTGTAGTCCATGGTCATAGTGGGTGTTTGGGTTACCTAGTCAGTACTTTGTGCGTGATAGTAAGAAGAAATCAAAATCACAGCCTTATGTTTTTCGGCACATATGACCGTAAGCTGAAGTCTTTAGTAAACTCATACAAAGAGCTCCCCGGTTCTCTGTTCTTATTTGGCTGAAACTCGGGTGGAATTTGTTGATCACTAGCGATAACTGGCGACTCATTGTGGTTTCGTTTGAATGGTCTTCCTCGATCAGCCATCTTGAAATATAATCATTTATGTGGTTAGGTATCTCAGACACTATAGAAACATTAATATTTTTCTGAGGTGACGTCTGACAGACACTACAGGGTGACTTCGAATTGGTAATACAAAACACTTGATTGTGGCTCAGTTAATACCAAACATTATAATACATTCACTCCGTTGTTAAAATCCCCTTAGGTCGCGTGGTCCGATCGACTAGTCCGATCAATCGGAATACGAAGTTTTTTTTTTCCTGTTGGCTCGATTGATCGGACTATAAAGACTTAGAAAATCCTGTCAGTCCTACTATCGGTGTAATGGGATTTTAAAAGTTCGTCTAGTTCGATCGATCGAACCACGAGACCTTGAAAAATCCTCTTAATCCGATCACACAATTTTTATTTTTCCTGTTTGTCCGACCGGTACTTTCATGGTTACTTTTGTAATCTACCAACATCTCAAAAGTGTTTTCTCACTTTAATTAGCCATACACGAACGGTTTTGCCCGTCGGATCGGGCACATCCGTGGCTATATCTCACCACACACCGACGGATTTGCCTGCGGACGGGTGCCCGGCGGGCAGATCCGTATCTATATTTCTCGACACACACGCACGGATGTGCCCGCTGGCGGTACATCTGGCTGGCTGATCCGACGGGCAAAACCGTCCGTGTATGGCTAGCTTTTCGACGCGGAATTATCTACGGTTATTATTAGTCTACGGTTACGTCCGATCAGTCGATGCAACAGGAAAAAAAACGTCCTCGTGGTTCGATCGATCGAACTAGACGAACTTTTAAAATCCCATTACACCGATAGTAGGACTGACAGGATTTTCTAAGTCTTTATAGTCCGATCAATCGAGCCAACAGGAAAAAAAAAACATCGTATTCCGATTGATCGGACTAGTCGATCGGACCACGCGACCTAAGGGTTAAAATCAGCTGCATTTAATTCTCGCTAGTTTTCTAACAAAACTAATAATTAAAGTCCCAAAGTGTGGTTACTCTACATTAAATATCTAACTGTCATACCTACTTGTCACTCGATGTTATCGTCAATGTACGTTATCATTGATATCACTACAAGTGACACTCGTGTAACTAAATTGTTTTGATGAGGTTTAAACCTTTTCAACGCTTTCTCCCTCGCATCAAAATGTGGCATACACGCCAATATGTCAACTATTGAGAAACGAATTTAAACCTTATCTGTCAACAGTAAAATTGCTTTCTCAGCGTCTGCCATGACCTCTTTAGTGGTCGTTGGCGTGGTAGGCACGACAGCACACGACCACTTTAGTGGCTCTTGGCGTTCAAAAGGTTAAGTACCCTGATAAATTTATGGTAATAATAAGCCGAATTATTTTTTTAAATCATTTATTATTGTACCTAATCTACCGATCAATACAAACTCGAAATTTTCTCTTCTTTACCGCAATAATTATTAATAACAATGAAACACTTTAAAACGCATAAATCACGTTTATTAACACCATGACCCTTTAAAAGTTTAAGTGTGAACCTACCTAAGCGTATTTTAAGATGTGTTCAAAATGACCACCGCCTTCCCTGACACATAAGTCGGCCCGCCGTCTATGGTTGATTTTGAGTCTGTCTAAAATAAATTCATTGGCTTTTACAGAATTAAATGCCTCAATTATCTTTTGGCGAAGTTCATCGATAGTATTTGATTCCCGTGCGTACACTTTCCTTTTAATTTCGCCCCACAAAAAGAAGTCGAGTGGCGTCAGATCGGCGGCGGCCATGCGACTGGGCCGTTGCGTCCAATCCATCTGCCAGGGAATATTCTATCCAAATAATTTCGCACACTTAGAGCAAAATGTGCTGGTGCACCGTCTTGCTGGAAATAGAGATTCTCTAAATTTTGTTCCGGCACCTCTTGTAGCAAAATCGGTAACACGTTTCTCAGGAAATCTTCATATTTCGGTCCATTTAAGTTGCCGTTAATAAAATACGGTCCAATCACACAATTATTCAGAATGCCTGCCCAAACGTTTACAGAAAAACGAGTTTGGTAAGAGTCTCGCTGAGTTACGTGAGGATTTGCATCACGATCAGCCCACCAGTGTTCATTGTGCACGTTAAAGAGGCCGACTCTTGTAAAAGTTGCCTCGTCAGTCCATAGGATATTTAAGTGTAAGTTTTGCTGCAGCCAACGCCCAAAAATAACTCTTCTAGGGTAATCAGCCAATACAATATCCTGTACCCTTTGAAATTTAAAGGGATGTTTTGCTTCAGCTTTCATTAGCCGCCAAATAAACAATTGGCTCGTGCCGAATCTCGCAGCAGCATCCCTTGTGCTGGCTTCTGGGTTGCGGTTAAAAAACTCGAGCACTCTTCTCCGAAAAGCTTGTGAATACCGCGGCCGCCGGCCTTGTGCTTGAGCATGTACTGGAACCGTAAACTGACCATGATCTCGTAAATTTTGGATGGTACTGTTTATTAATACACGTATAGGTGTTGGGCAATCAGGGTATCGTTCGTGAAATAATGCCTGAGTTCGCACAGTACTCCGTGAAGTAAAATAAAATTCAAGAATATCCATTTTTTGAACATTAGTATACGGATAACGTCGAGGCATTTTAATTTAATTGTGAAATTAAAATCTCACGGAAAATATTATTTTCTTTGACAAGTGACAATTACTAATCAAAACACGTTTTCTTCATAAATACCGTGACAGGTGATTGATAACCAAAGAGGAAAGTGTTCATTTTAAATTCTCTAAACTTCTTTGTTAATTATTATGGTAGGATAACCATGTGAAGTCTAAACAAAAGGGATAAATTAAAAATTAAGAAAAAAATACTTTTGCTTAATTTAATAGCATGAGACTTAATTAAGGGGATTAGTTAAGGGAAAATGTGTGTAAAACATTAATTTTGTATTACCAATTTGAAGTCGCCCTGTATACTAACATTAATATTTTTATGTGGTGACGTCTGATAGACACTATGAACAAGTACATCATTTTATGAAGTGAGGTATGTCAGACCCAGGACTTATTGCTGTACTCACGTCTGTGGGACACCCGTAGCTCGTATCTCCCGGTGTGTGCACCGTGACGCCGCTCAGGCGTCACTGTCCGATGCCGCGAGTCATTTAAGGAAGGTAATGAGCGAGACAGAATTATATCGCGCCGTAGGCGAACATAGCAACAAGAAGTTTATTTGGTGGTGTCTGATATACCGCACATCAGTCGCAGAGGGTTTTAAGTTTTTAATTGTTTTTCCACCCATTTGTGTTTATTATAATTAAACATATAGTAAAATAGAGTGTAAGTACTTACCTCGGACTGACAACAAAAGCTGTCAATAAGCAAAGCCCTTCCCCCTCGTTATTAAAATGGCGTACCTAATTAGGTCACCTGTTATTTAATACAAGATCAAACGAAGAAAGCATTTAAGATATACTGACCCATTTTCTAGTCGGGTTCACAAAAGCTGTATATACCAAACTGTGATAAGCGCTATGTTTGAAACCCAAATACATTAAACAAACATGACTTTAGGTCTGCGTTTTAAGACGACAAAGCCTCAGAACGCCTTAATTCTAAAAAAAACAAGCCCGGGTAGTGGGCTAACCGGTGATATATTTATTGTACGATGGTAGTCTGTGTCTTCCATTTCTTTTATAATCATCATAGTGCTCACTTTATGCATGGATAAATCAATGTAATATGTTAGATATTCTCAAAAAACTGTACCATTTAGATACTTTTTTTCAAAAAACTAAAAACTTTTGGGTTATTTGGGTTAAAAATCACGAGGATAAATATATATTAGTAGCTTTTTATTTACAATAACAATATACACAATTGATATATACCTTAAATCTAAAATAGGCCCTTGAGGCATTGTACCAAGGATGCTAGCGGCATTTCCTCGTTGTATTGCAATACTTATACGTTGTGCGAGGAAGCCGCCAGCTCTTTGGTTACCAGTTAAGTCAACCAGACGCTTCGCGATTTCTGCAAAAAACTTGTACGCACTGTGACCGCATGGACCTAGAATTTCAATTTATACCAACACAATAGGTATTTAATCATATTTTTTTCTTATTTGTTAATTTGTTTTAGCTTACCTCCCGTAAATTCAACTTATAACTAACCCACATAAATTAACATATAAAATATTTGGAATGAGTACTTTAAGCATACCCACTTATTTCTTCATACTAATAATAAACCTTAGAATAATAAATTGGTACACAATTTCCAAACAAATATTTGGAATGATTACTTTAAGCATACCAACTTTTTTCTTCATACTTATAATAAACCTCAGAATAATAAATTCGTACACAATTTCCCAACATTATCAGCTAATTCCCAGCACGTGGCCGGTGGGGATATAAATCATCTTTATCTGGAGTTTGAGCTCTGCTTAGAGATTTCACGTGTCAGATGCAGCGACGGCACTTTTAGAGATATGCCCCAATGGGGCCACGAAACTCGGAACTTTAAAAATGTCCTTAATATTTATACACTCCGAATCTCAAGCCAATTCGAATGTACACTGACATCAAAATGATATCTAAATTATGCAATTTAGTTATCGCGCGCTCGTACTTGTCCGTACATGTATTGGCGCGAGTGAGACGCACGATAACTAAATGTCATATTTAGATATCATTTTGATGTCAGCGTTCGTTGGAATTGATCTGTAGGTAGGGGGTAATCAAACCGATGATTCCGTTTTAATTAATTTTGGGCCTCTTTTAGATATAAGCTAGTTATAGTATTCATCTGTATATATCCATTATGTATATTGTTATTGTCAATAAATAGATTAATATTTAAAAAAAATAATTTTGGTAAATCAATATAAAATTCAAGATTTTTATAACCCACTCGGTAGGCAAACAAGCATACTGCTGCAACCCCAGAGGTGTCACATGCGCGTTAGTGTCACTTTACAGACCTGTATATTTATTTTTTAAGAATCCCTCGAGAAAACCTCGTCAAGGAGTTCATTCTACAGAAGCTGGAGCATTCGCAGAAGAAATTCCTTTAAAGTAGTGCGCGATCATTTAGGTACCTAAGTAATAAAGCCAAGGCGATCAATTCCAATTTTATATATTTTTAAACTGGTTTTGATATGACCTTGACGATCGTCTTAGTGATTGGCACACATCTCACGCACAATTTTGACTTCATTTTGACGCAACAATCGTGCGTCTGCGATCTTCAAGGTCGTACAAAATGAAATCAAAACCATACAAAAGTGTTAATCCGATTATGAGCCTAGTGGGTAGTGACCCTGTCTATGAAACAAAATGGTCCCGGGTTTAAATCCTGATAAGGGCATTCACTTGTGCGATGAGCACGGATATTTCTTCCTAAGTCATGGCTGTATTCTATATTTATTTAAGTATTTATATTTTATATATATCGTTGTTTAAGCACCTACAACACAAGCCTTAATTAAGCTTACTGTGGGACTTAGTCAATTTGTGTAATAATGTCCTTTAATATTTACTATCCGAATCGGACCCAAGATTAATCTCGTCTAACCACGTTTCATGATCGTTGCTGAACCCCAGTCCCCGCCCCAAAAAATAAAATAATGCCATCCTTACCACGCTGATTTCGTGGCCACCTTCTCACTTTCACGCCCCCCGGATTTGATAAATGTGCCTGCAACTGCGACGCACGCACCGTCTAATGTCTTCTAAAAGACCCGCAGAACCCGATTCTGATTTTTTTAAATACGGTTTTGATCTCATTTTAGTTTTATTGTTGTGTTTTCACTTCTTCTGAAGTACCTAAGTTCACAAAACAACCTGTTCCAATTTCTCCGGAGGAATCACTGAATCCTGAGTCACAGGCTTTGTCCTAGTTTAGGAAACAGAGGCTCAATCCTAATGGAACTGTTACAAACCTAAAATAAGTTTTATTTTGTAATTTAATGTAAGGCTCACATTCTGTATTAGGTTTCAAGTAAATAGAGAGATTTATTATTACTATTATTATTATTTTGACATGACCTTGAATCACTTTCGCTGATTGGTGCATGCGAAATGATATGCGTGAAGAAAATAGTTATTACAAAATGTTGGCACCTGGGCGGATGTCGGAGGATTTTGAGGGAGTCGGAGACAAATACTATACTGTGCTTCTTATGGAATGAATTGAAATAATAAGTTTTTGGCAAAAAAAAAACATTTTTGGTACAAGCTTTTATCGCTGACTGTACTTATCTTTCCACAGGCAACTAATACTCATCGAGCCAATTCTAAAAACCCCAAACACGATTAGGTTGCGTTGTTTTATCACAGAGTTCCTCTTGTCTCCATCATCAGATCAGCCCCATGGTGGACACCTTTTAATGTCGTACACCACCCACCCATTTAATGTCGTAATAGCATTTTATACAATCGTGCTAGGTGATATAATAAACAGCTTTTCAGTCGAGTACCGTGTTTAGGCAACGAAACTTGCTGAGTTGCCTAAGCAAAGTAAAAGATTGAAAAGCTTGATTATATAACTATTGTCCACAATACTTTTTCTACGAGTCATCTAAAATAATTCTTTTTTTTACTATAAACCTAAATAATTAATGAAAATTGGTAAGAATCACAACAATAAACCCGCGACTCCCGCCCCGCGCCCGTTTAGTCTTTTCTATGGAAGCGCGGCGGCACATGATTGGTCATTTTTAGGGTCCCGTAGCCAAATGGCAAAAAACGGAACCCTTATGCATTCGTCATGACTGTGTGTCTGTCCGTCCGTATGTCACAGCCACTTTTTTCCGAAACTATAAGAACTAAACTGTTGAAACTTGGTAAGTAAATGTATTCTGTGAACCGCATTAAGATTTTCACACAAAAATAGAAAAAAAAACAGTTAATTTTGGGAGTTCCCCATACTTAGAACTGAAACTCAAAAAATTTATATATAGGTCGGACCGATAGGTCTTCAAAAGTGATATTGAGGTTTCTAATATAATTTTTTTCTCTGAATAGTTTGCGCGAGAGACACTTCCAAAGTGGTAAAATGTGTTCCCCAAACCCCCCCCCCCCCCCTCCCTCCCTGTAACTTATAAAATAAGAGAATGATAAAACTAAAAAAAATATATGATGCAAATTACTATGCAAACTTCTACCGAAAATTTGTTTGATATAGTTATAGACTACAGCGTATCAAAAGGAATCTTGTAATAGTTGAGTGGGCCCATACATGAAAACTACGCAATTTCGTAATTTGGTACATGAAATCTTAATTTTACAATTACAGTTGACAAGTAGAAGAAAACGTTTATAAAACGGCAAATCATAATCTGAAAATTATAAGTCTTAACATAGTACTTCTTAAGACAATATTGTAGACAATTTTATCGAGAATATACTTCTCCTAGACATTTTTATTGTAGCTTTCAAAAATTTTCCGAAAAATTATAAAAACTAAGAATGAGGATATAAATGTGGGTGGCGGGGGGAAAAAGGTAACTATCTTTTTGGCGTGTTTCTACTTCAATATATTCTTATAAACGTAAAAGCTATATAAATGCCAAGTTTCATGCTTTCTGCCGGATGGGACCATACAGATACTAAATTGACTATGTAAACCGCACACAAACTGGGGGCCTACCGCAAAAACCGAAATTCTCAAACTGCAGGGATCTTTCTCTTTTACTCTCACTAAGTCCTAATTAGAGTGACAAAGAAAAATCCCCGCAATTGACGAACTTCGATTTTCGCGGTTATAGCCCTGGTCCCTTACGCTTTTGTCCAACGAAACTCGTGTTACCTAACTAATAAAATGTCGGGACAAGTGTCACCTCATTAGTAGTCAGAAGGTTTACTCAGGACGACGGACCAATTATCTCCTTTTCGCCATAGAGTGGCGATTGAGAAGGGACACTAGGGACAGCTAAGTTTGAGCTCAGTTTTAATGGCGCTTTGACCAGAATGGCGCAATAAGATAAAGTGTAACTACTTTTTCATCACGCTTGCTGGAAAAAGATCTTATTTCATGCAGCTGTACTGAAGGACAAAGGCCTATTTTGTTCCCCCGCGAGTTATGGATTGCAAAAAAAAGTTATATATTTTGTTTGTTTAAAATTATTTAATTTGATTAATTTAACAGCCGTTTAAAATATTTTGACATAATTTTCAATCGTGGCTGAATGCCGAATAGGTCTGTGCCTTCGATGCCTAACCTGTCAAGAAATTACAAAATGGCGGACGAATGTTTGATATGTCACCGTATTTAAGAATTATTTTGTTTAAAATTTAGTTTTTTCTTCGCAAGTGTGATGTAAAACATTGTGTGTAACTCCAGGGGTAAGAATATTGCAAACTCGGGTCTTTAATTCCGTCCAGCCTGCGGCTGTCGGGAATTACCACCCTCGTATCCAAAATTTCAGTTACCCCTCCTCGTTGCACAATGCACTATTGAAGAAGCTCGATTTGAACGCGCAGTCTCGACCTAAACCGTCCTAGGCACACGCATATAACGACCAGGGGCAGCTTTTTGTGCACAGTGCGATCGGACATTTAAAACTACCTTCGCTTTTGCGAGCCATATACGAGGTCATCCGAAACAATTGCAGAGGTCGCCGTTGTCGGATACGACATAAAGGACTATAAACTTAATGCTGCTTGTACTGCGTACCTACTATTTTCCTGCACTAACTTAAAAGGCTTTCAATACCGAAACCACGGCGCATTAGCGCATACTGTCTATTTGTATCGGAGTAAATGAGACAGCACTGTCACTGTTCCTGGGCCTTAAAAGGGAATAATAAGAAAACTATTGAAATAAAAAAAGTTAGTATCGTGAAACACTCGGTTGGAACCAAGTTTCGAATTATTGATAAACGTAGTATATTATATTATTGATTACCAAATACAAAAAAAAACTTAATCGACAAAATAATAATTACCGAAGCTGCTCACAAAATTTCACACATCAGTTCACAAACGTGGCTTACAGGCAGGGAGAACAACTAAACATAACAAAACATTTTTGTACAAGCTGGAACTGATACGCTTAGCTCGATTTGATTTTGGCTCGCTTAATCAATCAAAAATATGAAATTCAAGTGCAAAAAAAACATAAAGTAATATCTGCAAACACATCTGGGGATCGAACCCGGATTGTCGCTCACGTCGCTGTTACGACCTATTTCTAAGAGACTGTTTGCCACTTGCACGTAAGTCGGTGAAATTAACCTACTTACTCTCGTGAAAGAACTTAAACAAAAGAGAGCCGTGAGCCTGTCTGTATTTTACCTTAGTTTATTCTTTGCTCCTACCGCATTTCGTATGCTCCGGGCCAACTCTGATAATAACTCCGAGTTTTATAAGAAAATGCCGCGTTTTTGTCGCAGGCGTTAATAACAGATTGTCAAGCTTTTTTAACAGTGCGTGGCAAAACTCAAAACTTAAACATTTAATCAGCGAATAGGGGCACTTTTGCATGTAAAATTTTTACAAAAAAAAAATAGCCCAAAATTATAAATTAATACAATTACAAATATAAAATCAATGAAATATTACATATTTTATTAGTCTCTAAATGTTGAATTACACAAGAAAACCTATAATAAAAAAAGCGGCCAAGTGCGAGTCGGACTCGCCCATGAAGGGTTCCTTTATGACGTATTAAAAAAAACTACTTAAACTACTAGATCTCGTTCAACATTTTACCACTTTGGACACACATTTTACCACTTTGGTAGTGTCTCTCGCGCAAACTATTCACTTATATAAAAATTATATTAGGAACCTAAATATCATTTTTAAAGACCTATCCATAGATACCCCACACGTATGGGTTTGACGAAAAAAAAAATTTTTTAAATTTTATGACGTATAAAAAAAAACTACTCACTAGATCTCGTTCAAACCAATTTTCGTTAGAAGTTTTCATCGTAATGTATATCATATATTTTTTTTAGATTTTTCATTCTGTTATTTTAGAAGTTACAGGGGGGGGGACACACTTTTTTTTACTTTGGGAGGTTCTCTCGCGCAAACTATTCAGTTTAGAAAAAAATGATATTAGAAACCTTAATATCATTTTTGAAGACCTATCCATAGATACCCCACATGTATGGGTATGTTGAAAAAAAAATTTTTTTTTTAATTTCATGACGTATTAAAAAAAAACTACTTACTAGATCTCGTTCAAACCAATTTTCGGTGGAAGTTTACATGGCAATGTATATCATATATTTTTTTTAGATTTTTCATTCTGTTATTTTAGAAGTTACAGGGGGGGGGACACACTTTTTTTTACTTTGGGAGGTTCTCTCGCGCAAACTATTCAGTTTAGAAAAAAATGATATTAGAAACCTTAATATCATTTTTGAAGACCTATCCATAGATACCCCACATGTATGGGTATGTTGAAAAAAAAAATTTTTTTTTAATTTCATGACGTATTAAAAAAAAACTACTTACTAGATCTCGTTCAAACCAATTTTCGGTGGAAGTTTACATGGCAATGTATATCATATATTTTTTTTAGATTTTTCATTCTGTTATTTTAGAAGTTACGGGGGGGGGGACACACATTTTACCACTTTGGAAGTGTCTCTCGCGCAAACTATTCATTTTAGAAACAAGTGCGAGTCGGACTCGCGCATGAAGGGTTCCGTACCATTTAAGACGTATTAAAAAAAAATCTACTTGCTAGATCTTGTTCAACATTTTACCACTTTGGACACACATTTTACCACTTTGGAACTGTCTCTCGCGCAAACTATTCAGTTTAGAAAAAAATGATGTTAGGAACCTAAATATCATTTTTGAAGACCTATCCATAGATACCCCACACGTATGGGTTTGATGAAAAAAAATTTTTTTTAATTTATTGACGTATTAAAAAAAAAACTATTCACTAGATCTCGTTCAAACCAATTTTCGGTGGAAGTTTGCATGGTAATGTATATCATATATTTTTTTTAGATTTTTCATTCTGTTATTTTAGAAGTTACAGGGGGGGGGACACACATTTTTTCACTTTGGAAGTGTCTCTCGCGCAAACTATTCAGTTTAGAAAAAAATTATATAAGAAACCTAAATATCATTTTTGAAGACCTATCCATAGATACCCCACACGTATGGGTTTGATGAAAAAAATTTTTTTTTAAATTTTTTATGACGTATTAAAAAAAAACTACTTACTAGATCTCGTTCGAACCAATTTTCGGTGGAAGTTTGCATGGCAATGTATATCATATTTTTTTTTGATTTTTCATTCTGTTATTTTAGAAGTTACAGGGGGGGGGGGACACACATTTTTTCACTTTGGAAGTGTCTCTCGCGCAAACTATTCAGTTTAGAAAAAAATGATATTAGAAACCTAAATATCATTTTTGAAGACCTATCCATAGATACCCCACACGTATGGGTTTGATGAAAAAAATTTTTTTTTTAAATTTTTATGACGTATTAAAAAAAAACTACTTACTAGATCTCGTTCGAACCAATTTTCGGTGGAAGTTTGCATGGCAATGTATATCATATATTTTTTTTAGATTTTTCATTCTGTTATTTTAGAAGTTACGGGGGGGGGGGGGACACACTTTTTACCACTTTGGAAGTGTCTCTCGCGCAAACTTTTCAGTTTAGAAAAAAATGATATTAGAAACCTCAATATCATTTTTAAAGACCTATCCATAGATACCCCACACGTATGAGTTTGATGAAAAAATATTTTTTGAGTTTCAGTTCTAAGTATGGGGAACCCCCAAAATTTATTGTTTTTTTTCTATTTTTGTGTGAACATCATAATGCGGTTCATAGAATACATCTACTTACCAAGTTTGAACAGTATAGCTTTTATAGTTTCGGAAAAAAGTGGCTGTGACAGAATCGGACAGACAGACGGACATGACGAATCTATAAGGGTTCCGTTTTTTGCCATTTGGCTACGGAACCCTAAAAAATGATATTAGAAACCTCAATATCATTTTTGAAGACCTATCCATAGATACCCCACACGTATGGGTTTGATGAAAAAAGATTTTTTGAGTTTCAGTTCTAAGTATGGGGAACCCCCAAAATTTATTGTTTTTTTTCTATTTTTGTGTGAAAATCTTAATGCGGTTCATAGAATACATCCACTTACTAAGTTTGAACAGTACAGCTCTTATAGTTTCGGAAAAAAGTGGCTGTGACAGAATCGGACAGACAGACGGACATGACGAATCTATAAGGGTTCCGTTTTTTGCCATTTGGCTACGGAACCCTAAAAACACTAACAACAGACAAATATTAAAACATCTAACATTTTTTAGAGATGTCAAAGTCTTGGCGGAGGTCAAAAGTAAGTCTATTTTTTTTAATTATCGCTGATTATATTTACCAAGGTGTCACAAAGTGTTGTTAAACAATCTTTGATTTAAATCTACTTAAAATGACGGTAACCACTTTTAGATATGTTCAATTCGACTAGTTTTGACTTTGGCACTGATTTTGATTTATTAATTAATTAAACTTATAAAAGAAAGTTACCTACCGAGCGAGCAGAGCCAGAAACAAAGCTAGTGTAAAATATTAGCAGTATTCGAAATTAAACTGTCTTGAATAATTATTTTTAATAATTATAGAAGGCAAACGAGCAGACGGATCGCCTGTAAGCGATTACTGCCGCCCACGGACACCTGCAACACCAGAGGGGTTGTGAGTGTGTTGCCGGCCTTTAAGATGGGAGTACGCTCTTTTCTTAAATGTTTGAAGGTCGTATCGGTCCGGAAATACCGCAGGCGACAGATGAGTCCACAGTTTAGCTGTGGAACACATACACACACTAACATACAACGTGTCTCTACTCTCTGGGCATTGACTGAAATTCCGAGTATCGTTCTTCCTCAGGAATGCTCTAATATGGTAAGTTAACTAGTTAGATAAACATAAAAAAATACATAAATATATTTTAAAAGTTAAATTAATTCTAATAAATCATAAATAAAACGGAGCATACTGACTAGTCGTTTACAATGACGATCAGATTAAAGTGACACTACAGGCTGTCCCGAAGTATTAAATCGTAAATCATTAATTTATCCGTTAATACTTTATACATAGGTTAGAAATACTCTAATCGACACGTCCTATTCATCTATGTCCAGAGGGTGGTATAAGTAGCTAATTTTAAATTCTCGCGTATTACTGCGCATGTACTGTTAGTGCTTAAATATCGCGCGACATGAGTTAAACCGTAAAAATAGCAAAATATTAGTCCTGAAAAACATGTCGAGATATGATCCAGATTACCAAAATGGCCGCTCCATTGAGCATAAAGGATGACTCACGCTACACAGTGCCAGGACCGGGCCGGGGCGGACCGGAGCGAGCCGTCACACGGACTTTCAGGACCGCCACCGTCGCCGGACCGTTCCGGGGCCGGGGCGACCGGGCCATCATCTCTATATTATAGTATCTCTATGCGTTGACACTATCGTTGAGTCTCCGAGCGCGAGACAGGCCGGGCCGGGCTGTCCGAGCTCACCGAGCCGTCCAAATAACGGACTGTTCATGACAAATGTCACAAATGTTATAATGAAACCACCATGTCGTGTGCAGAATAGCAAAAGCAATATATTGAAGTATTCCATATTCAAAAAAGACATCAGTCACACAGCTACAATAGAATCCAAAGAGTCTATTAACTTAATAGTTTATATATCAATATAGGTGGCGCTGCTATCTATTATTAGGATATCAAAACACAACACCCCTACTATAACTAATAATAGTAAAACAAATTAAATTTTAACCATACCTAAGGCATTTATAAAAGTATAATGCTTCTTTGCACATAAACTCTTAGTGAGCAAATCAGCGGGCATGTCAGCTGTGGACAAATAATGCAACTTAACTATTTTGTCAGAAACACACTCTCTAGTGAAGTGATATCTCACATCAATGTGTTTCGACCTTTTATGAAATACAGGATTTGACGACAACTTTAATGCACTCTGATTGTCATTATACAGGTTCAAAGTATACATCTTATTAGTAATGTCAAACTGCAAGTTCCTTAAATACACTGCTTCTTTACAGGCTTCAGAAATACTCATATACTCTGCCTGACATGTTGACAAAGCTACTGTTTTTTGCTTTTTACACTCCCATGAAATGACACCATTTGACATTAAAAAGCAAAACCCAGTATATGACCGCCTGTCCCGAGTGTCACTAGCCCAATCGGCATCAACAAAACCTATTATCTCAGAATTTCCACTCTTAGAATACTTAATACCAAGATTCTTAGTTTTCTTTAAGTATTTTAAGATTCGTTTAGCATAGCACCAATGCTCTTCAGTGTGACAGTTGTTAAATTGACTTAAATAACTTACAGAATAAGTTATATCAGGTCTAGTCAAAACCGATAAGTACATTAAGCTGCCTATGAGCTGTTGATATGGTACTTGATTGTTTACATTTTGACCTGGATCCACATGCAACTTATTCTCCATTGGAGTATCAAAAGATTTACAATCTGTCATTTGAAATTTATTCAACAAACTGTCAATATATTTTTCCTGACTTAAAGTGACAGATCCCTCTAATTTATTAAATAGAACATTCATTCCTAGACATTGCTTTACCTGTCCTAAGTCTTTAATTTGAAAGTGACTTGACAACATGTCTTTGACTTGTTTACACTCTTTGTCATCATTTGAAAAAATAAAGAAGTCATTGACATATACTGTGACAATGGTTTTGCGGTCACCATCGAGCTTTGTATACAGACAAGGCTCTATTTTGGACTTGGCATAACCATTTTTAACTAAACAAGTGTCTACTTTCTTATTCCAGGCCCTAGAAGCCTGCTTTAGACCATAAATAGCTTTTTTAAGTTTTAAGACCTTTTTAGAACTCTCAGGGGAATCAAAGCAATCAGGTATCTGCATATATATAGTTTCCTCCAGCTCACCATTTAAAAAAGCTGTTTTCACATCTAAATGGGTAACGTCTAGTCCTAACTGTACTGCTAAAGAGAACAATAGCCGTAAAGTTGTATGCCTGACAACAGGTGAGTAAGTCTTGGTGTAGTCAACACCAACTTTTTGTGTGAAACCTTTTGCAACAAGTCTAGCACGAAACCTAACTGAATTGTCACTGTCATACTTTTTACGTAATACCCACTTGCATTTTACAATGGTGCTGTCCTGGGGTGCATCGGCGAGTTCCCATGCCTTGTTGTCATCGAAGGATTGCAATTCATCATGCACCGCTTCCAACCATTGAGCTTTCTCTGGACCTTCCAGCGCTTCTTCAAGTGAAAGCTCACAGGTATCTTCACCACTCTCTGTACCTATACAAGTATTTGAAAAACCATACCTGTCTGGTGGGTGCCTTTGCCTCTGGGAACACCTTCTGACCTCAGTGACCTCTAGAACACTATCCATACTGCTGGCTGAAGAGTCTGAAGATTCCTCTTCTTCTGGTTGATATGTGTCATCACCATCAAAATACTCTTTGCTACCTGAAATGTTGGAAACCTCCCCTACTGAATCTGATGACATTCTATCAGTAACCTTCTCCGAGATGGGCTTTCCTTCAATTTCAACTGTAGTAGTCGCTGGAACAGGGTTCTCCATCACCACCACATCTCGGCTGGTTGTGATATCATTCGTTCTAGGAAGATAAATTCTATAGCCTTTTATATTATCTGGATATCCCACAAATATCCCTTTTTCGGCCTTCTTCTGCCACTTAAGCCGCTTCTCCTTAGGTATGTGCATCATAACAACACTCCCAAAAATCCTGAGATGGCTTACATCTGGCTTTCTGCCTGTCCAGATCTCAAAAGGTGTTTTACCATTCAGAGCTGACGCTACTGTCCTGTTAAGCAAGTATGCTGCAGTATTAGTTGCTTCTGCCCAAAACTTGTCTTCCAGTTTTGCATCAAATAAGAGACATCTGGCTTTTTCAACTAAGCTGCGATTAAAGCGTTCTGCTAATGAGTTCTGCTCTGGTGTGTATGCATTTGTCTTCTGATGTATGATCCCTTCTTTGTTCAAAAAACGATCAAATTCTTTGTTACAGAATTCCTTACCTTGATCACTACGAAGGATTTTAATCTTCTTATTAAGCTGATTTTCTGTCAAAGCTTTGTATTTTTTAAAACAATCAAAGGCTTCACTTTTATTCTTCACAAAGTAAACATACACCATGCGACTGTAGTCATCCACAAAGACTATGAAGTATCTGGAACCTCCCAGGGATACATTCTGAAATGGGCCACAGACATCCGTGTGTACTATCTGGAGAAGCTCTGTAGATCTGTTGCTACTCTGCGGAAAAGGTAAACGTGTCAATTTTCCCTCACAACACACTATACATGACGACTTAGAAATATCTGCCTTACTGTCAAGTGTGAGCCCTTCCACGGCGTCCTGCATCTTGTTCAAATAGTTACTGTTACAATGTCCAAAACGACGATGCCACGTCTCTCCTGACCCCATTGCAGCAGCTCCCAACACTTGAGTGACGTTTAACTTGTATACTCCATTTATTAAGTAATATAATATTGTATTCTCCAATTTTATTGTAAACATTGCAACCAATTTTAGTAAACTCAACTTCGTTGCCGTTTTTAATCAACTCGCTGACAGATAACAGATTTGTCGTCAAACTTGGAACACACAAAACATTTTCAACAACGATTTCATATTCGCATTTATCTGTCAAAGTCGTAATCATTACGTTGCCGCAGCACTTCACGGGTAATTTTTCTTTGTTCGCAACTACAATTTCTGTCGTCAAAAGCTCGCTAGACATGTTTCTGATCCAATTTTCGTTCGCAGTAAGATGGAAACTACTGCCCGAGTCTATATACCACTCGTCCTTCCCGAAATCGCAACTCATGAAAACGGCACTGAACGCGTTTGTTTGTTTGCGTTCTCGCAACTTTGTATCTGTCGAACTTTTATCAGTTTTTCTTTCCGTGCACTGATTACGAAAATGACCCGGCATTTTGCATTTATAACAAAAAATCGTCTTTTGTTTTGAGTTTGACTTTGACGTTGACGTATGAGCATTGTTGTCTCTGGTCCTGCTAGTGTTGTGACCAAACTTATTTTTACGAAACATCGCAAATGCTCCACTCACGTCACTACTGTCTTCTTCCAAATCCATCAGTTTGGTTTTGATCGCATCAGCTGATATAGAAATACCTGAATGCTCAATCGCCATTATCATCGGCGAATATTTGTCGGATAATCCTGCTAAAAGTAGCGATCCGACCCATTCATCATTAATCTTAAAGCCCGTTCCACTTAATTTTTGACTGGTTTCTATGACTTGCGTGACATAGGACGTCATCGACGAACAATTTTCTAAACGAATGGAAATTAGATTTCTCAGCAAACTGATTCTTCTTGTGAATCCTGAGTCATCGAACAACTGCTTTAGTTTTCCCCAAAGCTCCTTCGTATTTTGTACGTCTTTGATATGCACGTAAAGCGATGGGTCAATCGTTAAGATTAATTTAGCTTTGGTTTTCGCGTCAACTGCGGCTTCTTCTGACTTCGTGCTTTTGATGCACTCTGAAGTCCCTTCCAGAACAAGAAAATTCTCCGCGGCAAAAGCCCATTCTGCATAATTCTCACGACCTTTAAGTTTTGGCACACTCACAACATAATTTGTGTTTGACGTCGACATTTTCACTAATTTATTAGCGCAGCATATTCTCAAACTGCAAAAAACTTATCCAGCACTAAAATGCAAGTTTATTGCGAGAATAAATAAGATTTTACTGGGGACATAACCTATAATGAAACCACCATGTCGTGTGCAGAATAGCAAAAGCAATATATTGAAGTATTCCATATTCAAAAAAGACATCAGTCACACAGCTACAATAGAATCCAAAGAGTCTATTAACTTAATAGTTTATATATCAATATAGGTGGCGCTGCTATCTATTATTAGGATATCAAAACACAACAAATGTCAATCATATTGAAAAAATTGGTTCGATGGGAAGCAAGTCGATATAGAAATAAATAATAAAATCAAAATATTGGCCCTGGCTGCCATAATAGCTGATGAAGAGAATACTGCATACTCTGGGCAATTGTGCATTTGGACATTTCGCGGACACTTTCGGAAAAAGGAGAATTACACAACATTATGTGAAGAGCTTTATTTCCACATGACCCGAGACTCTTTCGAAGCCACCGTGTTCTCTGCTTAAGGTAATGGAAATACAATGCGTGTATATTGTCTCAAATAATCATGTGCCGAAGCATATTAAACTATTAAAAGGAAAAGGGATGACCGGTTCTCCATACAAACATAGTCCCCATTTTCCTCTCTGGATATTGATATTCCCTTCGTTCTACATCCAATTTTGTAATAGTACATTACGATACAAGTGCGAAAAATAGGAAATTCGAAACAAGTGGCGATAAATTAAAACACGACCGAAGGGAGTGTTTTAAATCGACACGAGTTGCGAATTACTTATTCGCACATGTATCGTACAACGTTTTACAGTACATGGCTCTTTAAATGTTCGACACAGTAACGTAATATGCTAATTTTCGCACTAGTGCGGTAAAGTAGCAACATATGTACTGTAAAAATATTATCCGTAATGGGGACTACGTTTGTATGGAAAAGCGGTCTCGTTTTGAGGTAGGTAACTAGGCAGATTACTTAGAGACAAGAAGAAGAAGATAACAATATACAATATTTTCAATATGTCAATTCCAGATTTTCTGTGTTTCTTAAATGTATAGTAACATGGCAGCAGTTTTCATCTTTAGGGTTCCGTACCCAAACGGAACCCAAACGGGATTACTAAGACTCCGCTGTCCGTCCGTCCGTCTGTCACCAGGCTGTATCTCATGAACCGTGATAGACAGTTGAAATTTTCAAAGATGACGTATTTCTGTTGCCACTATAACAACATAGTATTGTGTTCCTGCCGGTGAGTAAGGTTGCCAGAGCTCAACGAGGGGAAGGAGGGTTGTTAGGCTCGGCAACGCGCATATAATTCCTCTGGAGTTGCAGGCGTACATAGGCTATGGAGACTGCTTACCATCAGGTGGGCCGTATGCTTGTTTGCCACCAACGTAGTATATAAAAAACCAAATACTAAAAAAAGTACGGAATCACGTTGAGCGAGTCCGACTCGCCCTTGTCCGGTTTTTGTATTTATTCGTAAGCTTGCATTAATTGCCATGGCACTTTAGGCTTAGCTTGTAAGTACAGTCGAGGAAATTGATTCTTTAGCAGTTAACGTGTCACGTTACAATGGACAGCTCTTACCATAAGTATGTACAGCCAAATTTACTTGAACCGCAAGTTGCTAAAGAATCAATTTCCGCGACCGTACTAATAGGATATTCTTTGCTAATAGGTCTAATAAATAATATGTTGCGGACTCTTTTCTTAAACCTTTTTACTTGTATACTTTTTACGACATTTGACGCTGTCATGTTATTCAAATAGTAAAATAAATCTGACAAGAGAGAAAATTGTGATCTTATTTACAGAAAGATACTTAATGTATGAAAAAATAAGCAAAAATAAGAATGAATGTTTTGTGAGTGTGAAACAATTTTATTTTCTTTGACAAATAGAGCACTGCACTGCATTAACGATTATTATTATTTTAATTTGTATGTCTTTCCCATCACGGAACAATGGTATTCCGGACCTTTGAGAAGCGTGCGCCGAGCCCTAACCTAACGTAGAGGCCCTTTTGACACGTTCATGAAATGTAAGATGTACACCGAGCTGATGCTGCCCTTGCCCATGTCATAAGACGCACGCAGAGGCAGGCCCGACAGGGTGTAAGGACTATTGAGAGTTGTTGGAATCTAAAATAAACTAGGTTATTGTGTGAAAGCGATGGGCTAAACACTGAGCTATGGGATAAAAAACCAGACGCCTGCCTAATAAAACGGTATACAATTTTCATTGATGTAAGTAAAAGGGGTAGATATGTGACGTTAATAGTTGACAAAACTAAAATCTGGTCCAGCACCCACTCATTTGCAAATACTACACACCATTATAATGTACATGTGCACAACGAGCAACAGGGATAACCAAATATAGTTAACAGTGCTGCGCAAGCGAGACCCCTATATTTTGCGTATTCCTCGAGGTGCAACAGAGAAAAACTAATAACATTATACAAATGTGTAGGCGAGACGTACATACTTCTTACATTGTCGTCTTAAAGTGATATTAAGTCATTTCGATTTTTAAAAAATACAATGATTTGATATTACCTAATCTTAGACCGTCTCTCACTTCAAGCAAATATCTGAGCGAGCGAGTTACACTGAGATTAATATCAAATGATTGATTATCATATTTTTAAAGCATGAAATTGACCCTCGTTTTTTACTTCTGAAACCCTGGTCGACTATTCACTATGTTCAACTAACGTGTCGCCTCGAGAAAACCAGTATAACGATATGATCTCAGTTGATAGGGATCTCGAGGTTTCACTTCTGATGGTTTTTCGTAAAAGACAAGTACGCTTGACAAGAGATAATGTAATCACTGGTAATTCGTAGTTACTCCTGGTATCTATATATTCCAATCGTTCACCGAGCGCACGACTCAAGATAACCAATATAAAAGTGTGAACCTTGTTTATTCATAGTTACGATACGTATACGGATTCACTTATATTGGACAAGTTGTAAGTCATGGGAATAAGCGCCTTCAACGGCGGTCTTTATTAGGTAGCGTCAGGAAACAAATATTTATAAAATATATACGAAATTAAAATAAATAGGCACTTTATTTATTTTATGGAAAACAATTTTTTTTTTTCGCTAACACAAATAAAATATCTAAAACTGTATGTATTTTATATGTAAAACCGATAGTTTATCTATACAATTAAAAAAAAAATGCGGATAGGGCGGTATAAAAAGGAAAATTATGTTTTTTTTTTTTAATTATAAATTTTCACAATTCAATCGCTAGGCATTTCCACAGCTGCAGCTCGTTTTAAAATAGAAATAAGTGAAAGTTTTTTCTCTAAACATTATAGTTTTCATTTTTTTAACGTTAATACTGATTTTGAAGTTATATTTTTTTTAATCATTCCCTATCGAAGGCGAAATTAGCAATGTCCCACTTTTCTCGATTTGAGACGGCAGCGTGCCCTTACATTAGAATGTTCAATTTAAAGTATTCGTTCTGATTTTCATCGTTTTCATTTTCATCACCTTAGTTGCTCTACAAAGAGGACAAATTAAAACAAATACTCAAACGGTAAATACGTAGTTAGGGAGTTTCGTTCTGTTTATAATCAGCAGTTCCACTACACTAATTGCCAGTTTTTGGATGAAAATGCTTAATTTGTAAACAAAAACCACAAAAATATATATGTGTACCTATAAGACTTTAAGTGTTCCCTCAATTCTTCATGGATTCCATCATTAGAACTTTGAACCCGGGACGGGACCATCGGCTTTATAGGCAGGGTCACTGCCCACTAGGCCAGACCAGTCATCATACATTTTACTTGACAAATAGAGATGATTATTATTTATTTCTTTTGTTTATGATAAAAGGTTAAATTTGATTGATCTAATATCTGTTCTAAATATTTTTACACAGTTTTCAACATACATAAATACATCTTAAAACTACACTATAACTCGCATATTAAAATTGTAAATCGAGCTCTCGTTAAAAATGTTGTCCATAGTTTTCCTATTGTTGTACAAGTACTATTTAGTAATTTTTGATGGACTATTCCCGATACTTAGATTTCAAGTTAATGCAAGATATTGTTTTAACAATACTATCAGAAAAACTGAATTTTTGGTTAACAACCGGTTATTCGTATATTAAAATAAAAACCGGTTACATTCTATAGTTTCAAGGAATAGGAGCACATGATTTAAAAAGTTGCATTATTTATAAAAAAAATTGCTGACTCTACAATGCATGAAGTGGGCAGGCCTACTTGACACTCGGATAAACGTGTTACTCACATGGGTAATGCATTATTTAGCTGTCGCGCTCACTCAATAACAAGGAAATTTTTAATTTTATTTAGAAAAAATTATGTTTTCAAATGTTATAACAGTACTTACGAATGAAAAGTGATACCGTGAGCTTTGTTTTTGTGCTTGGAGCTATTGAAGCACTGGAAAAAGGCGCAACACGGCATTCTTTGGCAATATTTTATCGAATTTGATGACAATGTTGACACTTCAGCGTCACCCGTACGACTAATTCAATATAGGTCCCGGAACCTATATTTTGTGGCTCACGATCGAGCGCCTGGTACCTCATCTACCCCTATTACGTACATCAATGACAATTTTATTTCCGGCAGACGACACAAAAAGCGACATCTGGGATGGCTCAAGAGTAACACTGGTGTGAGCGGCTCAGGGGTATCGATAGGCGTGTACCGCTTTCAACCCAGTGGCTGTAACAGCCACTGTGCCAACTCGCGTCTTGCACTTCCACCCTTGGAACTTATAGCTCTAACGACTCCACCCTGGCCGGCCGGCCAAGGCAACCCAGAAGCAGATAATCCTGTCCCACCCACCCTCCTTCGAATGACAGAACTCCCTAGGAACACTCGGGTACGTGAGATCGTTACTCCCCAACTGCATGCCACAAGCTGCCCGAAGTTGACTGATTGCACTGGTAAAATCAGCGGGCCATAGATTATTAGTTTGCAGTTCCTAAAAGCCATTGCTGAAAGGATGTGTAGCTGTCATATACAAAAACAATGGGTAGACAGTCTCAAAGGGTATGTCTTATGATAAATAGTTTCATGCCGCAGTAAAATAATGTGATTTGTAGTATTTAGTTTTTAAATATATTTTTATAATGTGTATGCTAATCTTAAGGTATTTATCTATGGGCCGCTAGTTGCCTGAAATAAATTATGATAGATAGACGGATAGATGGGGTGTTCTAAGAGAAAGTCGCTTTGAAAATGCTTTTGTCTTGTATGGCAGCTTCCTCAATCAACTGCGTAAAGCTCGAGAAAATACTGCCAAAAGGCTAGGCTAGATAATAAGTTTTTATAAAAGAAACATGTCTTTATGGGACCCATAAAATTGAAGCAATACAAAAGTTAGAAATGAGAGTCAAATCTGACAATCGTTATCTACGCACGAAACGCCCCTTATTAAATGATACTTGATCGTGACGTCATGATTAAGTTTAATGCGTTTTATTTGCATTGCATTTACAAAAAGAGGAGCTTTCGAGTTTCAAGGATTATGTTTTTAAAATACGTGTATATTACGTAGGTTTGTTTGTATTGATTTTTTGATTCTAGAAATAATAGTTGTATAACCTTAATATGTATGTAATGTAGGTAAGTACTAAGTACATAAAAAGTACCGAAATAGGTCAGAAGAGCAGTAAATTCAATATTACTATACAGTATATCCAAAAAGAGCGCTATGATAAGTAAAAGTTCCTTTTTAGGGTTCAGTACCCAAAGGGTAAAACGGGAGCCTATTACTAAGACTCCGCTGTCAGTACGTCTATCCGTCTGTCACCAGGCTGTATCTCGTAAACCGTGATAGTTTGTTGATATTTTCACAGATGATGTATTACTGTTGCCGCAATAACAACAAATACTAAAAACTACGGTACCCTAGATGGGCGAGTCCGGCTCGCATTTGTCTGGTATTATTTAAATATAGGAGGCAAATGAGGAAAGCCCATGAACAGAGGTCGTACCTATCATAGGATAAGTAGATATATATGTACAAAGAAACAGCGGTATGTTAAGTAGATTTTTTTATATAGTAGGCAAACGAGCAGAGCCCATGAACAGAGGTCATACTCTTATCATAGAATTGGTAGATATGTACAAAGAAACAGCGCTATGTTAAGTAGAATCGATTTTTTTTAAGTAGGAGCTAAACGAGCAGAACTCATGAACAGAGTTCGTATCATAAGATTTGTAGATATGTACATAGAAATGGCGCTATGTTAAGTAGAAGTATTTTTTTAAATATAGGAGGCAAATGAGCAGAGCCCATGAACAGAGGTTGTATCATAGGATAAGTAGATATGTACAAAGAAATGGCACTATGTTAAGTAGATATTTTTTTTAATATATGAGGCAAACGAGCAGTGCCCACGAACAGAGCTCGTATCAGAAGATTTATAGAGATGTACAAAGGAATGGCGTTATGTTAAGTAGAAGTATTTTTTTTTAAATATAGGAGGCAAACGAGCAGAACCCATGAACAGAGCTCATATCATAAGATTTGTAGAGATGTACAAAGGAATGGCGTTATGTTAAGTAGAAGTATTTTTTTAAATACAGGAGGCAAACGAGCAGAGCCCATGAACAGAGGTCGTATCTTAAGATTTGTAGATATGTACATAGAAATGGCGCTATGTTAAGTAGAAGTATTTTTTTAAATATAGGAGGCAAATGAGCAGAGCCCATGAACAGAGGTTGTATCATAGGATAAGTAGATATGTACAAAGAAATGGCACTATGTTAAGTAGATTTTTTTTTTTTTAATATAGGAGGCAAACGAGCAGAGCCCACGAACAGAGCTCGTATCAGAAGATTTATAGAGATGTACAAAGGAATGGCGTTATGTTAAGAAGAAGTATTTTTTTTAATATAGGAGGCAAACGAGCAGAACCCATGAACAGAGCTCATATCATAAGATTTGTAGAGATGTACAAAGGAATGGCGTTATGTTAAGTAGAAGTATTTTTTTAAATACAGGAGGCAAACGAGCAGAGCCCATGAACAGAGGTCGTATCATAAGATTTGTAGATATGTACATAGAAATGGCGCTATGTTAAGTAGAAGTATTTTTTTTAAATATAGGAGGCAAATGAGCAGAGCCCATGAACAGAGGTTGTATCATAGGATAAGTAGATATGTACAAAGAAATGGCACTATGTTAAGTAGAATTTTTTTTTTAATATAGGAGGCAAACGAACAGAGCCCACGAACAGAGCTCGTATCAGAAGATTTATAGAGATGAACAAAAGAATGGCTTTATGTTAAGTAGAAGTATTTTTTTTAATATAGGAGGCAAACGAGCAGAACCCATGAACATAGCTCATATCATAAGATTTGTAGAGATGTACAAAGGAATGGCGTTATGTTAAGTAGAAGTATTTTTTTAAATACAGGAGGCAAACGAGCAGAGCCCATGAACAGAGGTCGTATCATAAGATTTGTAGATATGTACATAGAAATGGCGCTATGTTAAGTAGAAGTATTTTTTTAAATATAGGAGGCAAATGAGCAGAGCCCATGAACAGAGGTTGTATCATAGGATAAGTAGATATGTACAAAGAAATGGCACTATGTTAAGTAGATTTTTTTTTTTTTAATATAGGAGGCAAACGAGCAGAGCCCACGAACAGAGCTCGTATCAGAAGATTTATAGAGATGTACAAAGGAATGGCGTTATGTTAAGAAGAAGTATTTTTTTTAATATAGGAGGCAAACGAGCAGAACCCATGAACAGAGCTCATATCATAAGATTTGTAGAGATGTACAAAGGAATGGCGTTATGTTAAGTAGAAGTATTTTTTTAAATACAGGAGGCAAACGAGCAGAGCCCATGAACAGAGGTCGTATCATAAGATTTGTAGATATGTACATAGAAATGGCGCTATGTTAAGTAGAAGTATTTTTTTTAAATATAGGAGGCAAATGAGCAGAGCCCATGAACAGAGGTTGTATCATAGGATAAGTAGATATGTACAAAGAAATGGCACTATGTTAAGTAGAATTTTTTTTTTAATATAGGAGGCAAACGAACAGAGCCCACGAACAGAGCTCGTATCAGAAGATTTATAGAGATGAACAAAAGAATGGCTTTATGTTAAGTAGAAGTATTTTCTTTAATATAGGAGGCAAACGAGCAGAACCCATGAACATAGCTCATATCATAAGATTTGTAGAGATGTACAAAGGAATGGCGTTATGTTAAGTAGAAGTATTTTTTTAAATACAGGAGGCAAACGAGCAGAGCCCATGAACAGAGGTCGTATCATAAGATTTGTAGATATGTACATAGAAATGGCGCTATGTTAAGTAGAAGTATTTTTTAAATATAGGAGGCAAATGAGCAGAGCCCATGAACAGAGGTTGTATCATAGGATAAGTAGATATGTACAAAGAAATGGCACTATGTTAAGTAGAATTTTTTTTTAAATATAGGGGGCAAACGAGCAGAGCCCACGAACAGAGCTCGTATCAGAAGATTTAAAGAGATGTACAAAGGAATGGCGCTATGTTAAGTAGAAGTATTTTTTTAAATATAGGAGGCATAAGATCAGAGCCCAGGAACAGAGCTCGTATCAGAAGATTTATAAAGATGTACAAAGGAATGGCGTTATGTTAAGTAGAAGTATTTTTTTTAAATATAGGAGGCAAACGAGCAGAACCCATGAACAGAGCTCATATCATAAGATTTGTAGAGATGTACAAAGGAATGTATGACCTCGTAATTTATTCACCTCGTAAATTATTTGCAGGTGACTAAATAAACACCCTGTATATATTTGTTGTTGTATCAACAAATCAAGCATTTACATTAAAAAAGTGAGTGACATTTAATTAAGTGGAACTGCTGATGAAGACCAGACGGAACACCTCAACTACGCGTATTTCACGTTTGGCGATATCTTCTTCGTTGAGATTGTTCTGCAAGTTATTTTTTAAGCTTCATTTTAGTCAAGATCTATTTCTGATAATGGATCCCAGGAATAATGGATGAAACTCTTCAAATATTTTACATATAGTATATTTTTATATTTGCATTTAAACAGTGCTATTTGGTGAAACGTGTTCATGAAGATTAGAATATAACTTCTCCTTGACAAGTATTTTACGAGTTAGGGCTTAGGTATATTATATGGGCTTACCTATGGGCTATTGTTTTTCATTCAATAATTTACATATGTGAAAGAGAAAGTATAACAATATGCTTGTTAGACTAAAATAGCTTTAGTTTTGTTAATTTCAAAAACTTAGTATGTGATAATTATAACATAGGTATAGAATCTTCAAAAATAAAACAGTAGATACAAAGCAGGTGTTATTGGCCCGTCTTTATATATAGAAAATCGATGGCATGATTCCTAGGAACAGATCTTCGTATGTGTTATAGTTTCAAACTTTCCCATACTGAACGATCTAAATAGGCCACCATGTATACCCTACGGAACATTTTATTTCGTTGGATGAATTTAGGGTGTAGGGGAGAAACTACCCAATTATGAGCTACTTACTGAAAACTATCATTAATAGACAATTGTAAGGATATTTAACATTGCCAAAATAAGGTTAAAGGTGCCCTCTAGTAGTACTTAGTCGATATTGTGATACAATGAATGGTATTATAAACATTTTTCTTTTTTCATATACTATGGACATTCCTCGATGGCACCAAGCTGCAACTGGAAAGCGATGATCACACGGCAAATAAAATCGTGAAGACTGTAGCAGCCACGTCTAAGGAGGATGAATGTATCCACATTCAATATTTTTTATTTATTTTTTGTTTGATATGTAAAAATGCACGTTAATAAGGTGGCAAACTATTATTAACAGAGACCGGAATTATTGTGGCATTCTTGAACTGTCATAGAGAGTTCTCATTTATCGACTTCGGGTACACATATATCGATACAACGTAGAACACAAAATATTAAAAAGTTATAAAGTTAATGGATATTTGACTGTAAAAGAAGTAACTGCTTTTTTGCATTTCTTTTTACTTATTAAAAAATAGCTCTATAGTTAGGGAGTACAAGTCCAGTAAGGGTTGCTAGATAGCATCTCTCCAGCAACTCTTACTGAGTTTCAACATAATTACTTATATTTTCAAGAAATGAGAGGGGTAAAAAATTATAACTAACCATATTATTCTCAAAATGTTGGATTGTTTTAAGCATGACATCAGTGGAATACATTTTGAGCGCTGGGATTCGGTGGTTAACAGTCATAGTCGGTCTTTCGCATGTATTGCCGTTATTCTTTAAAAACGGATGGGAAAGTTACTTACATTTTATTCACAAGAAATGCAAAGTAATTTAATCATTCAAATTTTGAAATATTTTATCACCTAGGAATGTAAAATTAACGACGACGACGACTTGTGATGATTTTGAAGTTTAAATAATTTTTGGCGTTGGTGTGGTAATTATACATTAATTCATAACGAGTTCAATTATTCACAACCAGTGGCAGTAAATTAAAACACGATTGAAAGGAGTGTTTTAAATCGAAATGAGTTGCCAATTATCTATTCGCACATATACAACGTTTTACAGTACATATGGCACTTTAAATTTTCGACATAGGCGCGTAAAGTGCGAATTAACGCCCTAGTGCGGTAAAGTAGTACCATATGTACTATAAAAAATGTTGTGTTTCAGTCGTTAGAAAAAATTGTTTAACCCTCGTGTCTTCAAACCCCCGAAACGCTCAAGATTTCCACTTCTCTAAAATACATAACTGTTTTAGCCAAAAATATTAACTGTTGAACTATATTGAAGGCCCGGTTCACATTGAGTGGCTGCACCACTGTGCACATACAAAGTTTATTCTAACTGTAACTTTTTTGACCACATTATTTTCAATATTTCTCGATTTTTAGCGAGGTAAAATTTTTTTGATGTCATGTACCAAATAATACAAAAAAGGTACTAAAACTGAGAGTAAGCGTCAGGATGTCAGGACCATGATAGCTATTTATATCGTTATAAATAGCTATCATGGTTCTGACATCCTGACACTTACGATACTACAATACAGTAAGGGCTATAACCGCGAACCACTTCATTAGTTCATCTATTCGCCTCTCTATCACTGCGCGATCTTTCTTTGTGCGAAAGAGAGGCACATAGGCTTCCCCTTCCCCCTGACGAAATTATGCGTTCCACGTCTTAATCATTAATTTAAGAACAATAAAACATACGAAGAGTATTATTGTATTATTTCAGTAGTTACAGTAATAATAGGCATAAAATAGGGAATATTACGCAAAACTCTGCGTAGAGGGCGTTACTAACGCACACGGGGCCTACCGCGAAATGGAAAATCTAATTTGTGGTTTCTGCCTCCATCATTCTTGCATATTCGATAGACAGAGAGGCAGATAGGTAACGAAATTTCGTTTCGCGTTAGACCATCTGTAACCAAAACGCCTTGATGCATCAATGCCATAGTGAAAACTTGTCAAAAAACTGTTTAAGGCATAGTATGCATAAGTTACTCTCAGGTTTATAATACATGCTAGTGCTGCTCTCTACAGCCTGAAAAAATGTATGGCCTATCTATTTCAGGAGAATGCATCGTACGCGAGCAGTTAGCAATAATATCGCCAACGACAGATTGCAAATGAAATATAGGCACCTTTATGAGTAATTCAATAACTGCACTGAAATATGATGTTCGTACTCTCTGCAGGCAGATTTACAGAAGATCAGTTGGACTCTAAATTAAGTAAAAGAAATAGTTTCCCGTAATCTACAAATTTATTAACGAGATATTTCATTATATATAACTTCGTACGAAATGAAAAGTAATACGTGGGAATATGAGAAAAAATTAGTATATTTATATTAATTTATAACCTACATGCTCATTAATGAATAATTTTTACAAGCAGTAACATTACTAGATATCTCATTTAATATAATCCGACTAAATTACATTTCCGCAACACCTCCGTATTTCACAAAATAAATCAAGACATTATGCAACTTATATAATTTTGACGTATATATCCGAGTCGCCCGTGTTGCGACCGACGCGACTTTCATGTAGTAACACCTAACATGGAAAAGTAAATAATAAAGACTGAATCTTCACGGATACCGCGTTGTTCGGGAAATATATATAGGTCAAATAAATACTTAACTAAGTCGCTTGTAATAAACCTTGCGTAGATAGATAGATAGGTAGATGTTTAAATAGAATACTCTTTATTGGAACACCTCAGTAAAAAGATACAAAAGAAAATAAAAAACAAACAATTGATTAAATGTAGAGGCAGACAACAGGCGGCTACGTAACGACTTATATATACTTATAGTACGTTATTCTTTTGTTATATAATTTATTTCATTGTCAATAATATGATAATCCGACAATATGTACGAAACGGCAGTATTTAGTTCTTAAAGCTCTGCTTCTTCAGAACATTTTTTTATTCCACTTCATTTACTATTAAAATTGGTAACAAATTCTTAGGCAACTTGTCTGGCGCTATCAACTATCTCAAGTAAAATGTGGAGCCAGCGTGACTAAAATAAATATAAGTACTATTTTTTTATTGCTTTCCACAAAACCGGCAATATGTAGAATTGTGTAGCTTTATTTACAGAAATTTGGTTTCATATAGAGATTGGCAGTCATTGTTAATTAACTTCTCTCTGCGCCGAGTAAAATATAACCCGACCAAGTAATGTATTGGCTATACCATCCATATTTAACAAACAAATTTATGACGTTTTGTAACCTTCTTATTTTGGCAAATATATACCGACACATCCGAGCATGCACATTGCGAAGGGTGGTATTCTGGTTTTTCATCTTGGTCCAATGTGTATTTGCGTCTGACATTTTGCTTAATGAGAGAGTGAGACGCAATGCACATTGGACAAAGATCTTAGACTAGTGGAATATCACCCGAAAGGAAGAATTGAGTCACCGGGTGGCCCGGAGGCTCCGGGAAGTCCGATTTTTGCTCATAGCATGACCGGCTAGTCTCCGGTCCGAGCCCGCACCGGGCCACTACAGAGCTCCGGTGATGACGTAATGCTTTCCATAGAAAACGAAGCGCCGGAAGCTCCGGCCCGGCCCTGCCCCTGTGTAGCGTGAGTCAACCTTTATGGGGCAATTGGTCTTTATGGAGATTAAGATGAGCCACAGACAAGCCGCTAATTGAGGAAAACTTTTTCCTGCGTTTAGACATATGACATATGCCCCTTGGAATTTTTAGCTGAATAAATGTTTGAGTTTTGAATTTTACTCAGCTGCTGCAGAAGAGCTTAATTTTTTTTTCTTTGTTATTCATGTAAACTTACAATTTAAAGGGGTAGATAAATATGACCATGTATGTTTGTATACCCTTAATTAATATAATTGTATTCTGAGTAGAATTTATTACTTCTCCATTCTCTTATAAGTATTATTGTATTCCGGCTCTTAAATACTGTGTTTAATTATTTATTTCGTACACTCATTGAATCCGCAAAATTAAACACGTTTTACTCTTATTTTAGTAATAACAAGAAATACTTCGTTCAATGTCACTGCAATAATAGAAAATTCTCAAATCAAGCAATCCTCAAGACGGCATTAAATATTTAACTATGGCCATCTGCTCCTTGCAGCAAAATTAAAAAGTTAAGGACGGCCATCTGTGTCTATGCTCTATTATGAAGGCGTTGCGTTGGATTTATCAGTTATTACTTACTTGTAAAATAAACTTTATGTTTTATAAAATAAGGTGAATTTTCTTTCGAATACAAATCGAATATGATTATATTAAAGAAACATTTTTTATTTCAATTTTAACTGCTTTATCTGTCTGCGTCCCTCGGGTCAGTTTCAATAAAAAAATATATCTTATGTGAATATACAGGGTGAGTTATCCAAATAGGCAAGTATGAAAATAAGCTGAAATCGTAAAGGATAACAAATTGTTTAAAAACAATGCAGTTACAACATTTAGTGATAAAAAGAGTAAATATGACCGCGGCCGGTAAAACGTCCCACTTTGTCGCTTTGCTATAAGGACGAGATTTTTGTGTATCTTTATACGAATAACCTGACAAGGCGTCCTTATGGTAAGCGACAAAATGGCGACGTTTTACTGGCCGCGGTCATAAATAGATTTATTTGATAAAATATTTCGGCACATTTTCCTACTGAATGACAAACGTCCATTTGTTGTATGACAGATACCTACCGACTTAACTCATAATCTACTGCTCAATTTCTGAACTATATTTTATTGTCGTAAAAAACTTTTCCTTTATAGATTATATAGGAATCCGCTCCTATATTTTTAATTTAATGTGTTTTTTTCATACCAAGTGCACCCTAAAGCAAGTTTAATTATGTGTAGGTATAATTTCGAATTTCCCTTTTCTGACCCGTTACAATTCAATCTGTATATAATCTTGATTTATGAACGGTGTGATAAATGACAAATTTCTTAAACGATTTGGAAAAAAGCTGTTAAATCGACAGGTTCGAGCAGAATCTAGAAATGTAACGATTTCATTTCGACCTCAATTTTTAAACACTTGACAGTGATGGATGGAACTTCTATCTAAATTGTGTTTTGATCGCAATTACTAGTTTGAATTTTGACTTCGATTTTTTTATGGTAAATTGTGCACTGGTTTTTTAGGGTTCCGTACCTCAAAAGGAAAAAACGGAACCCTTATAGGATAGCTTTGCTGTCTGTCCGTGCGTCTGTCTGTCAAGACTCTTTATTGGCAATACCGTCTCATACTACAAGTGTAGGTAAAAATGTAAACGATACAATTGTAATTAAATCATTAAAAAATATAGTCTTTATTTAAAGTACGTAATCAATCATCGAGGTTAAGCAACGGCATGCGCGGTCATAATTGCATGATTGACCAAAGCTTTTAGTCGTTTTTTTTTTACTTTTATAAAATTGTATAGGAGAAATATCTAAAAGCCGTATATTTTTATGTACCTACGGAACCCTTGGTGGGCGAGTCCGACTAGCACTTGTCCGGTTTTTTACAAAGAAAGTGAACTCCTACTTTGGAAAAACAATATCATGTGATCAATGTCAATATTTGTTAGTAAACAACAGTTTTCACATAGGTACTGCACCCTCGGTGGCGAATACACCAATATTTTAACAATAGGGAATATTACGCAATACTGCGTAGGGGGCGCTATTAGCACAAACAAACCGCCTTGATGCATCTATGTCATTATTATTCGTGACAAATAATCTGTGAAAACTTGTTAAAAACTGTTTATGACATAAGTATATACATTATGGGGGGTAGAGGTAAGGAGAAGGAGAACAATCTCCTATTGAAGAACTGTTGCTAAAGTGTCCAGCTGGCAGCTGTAAATAATAGTTCGAAATTGTAGCACAAGGACATGACGTGACCTTGAACGTTATTGACGGAGTGAAGTGCGCTGTCAGTGATTTAATTTTTTTATCTGAATCTAAAATTTGTTTGCGATGTATTGTGGCGCCACCTATTTAAGGTTTTTTGATGGGCAATTTTCATACACAGATTGTTCTCCTTGCCTCTACCCTTCATAATATACATGACGGCGGGATGGCCGATGGCGGTGGGCTCAGTACCTCTATGTATTAACTTCACAGTTTAACTAATACTAGTTAAACCACCACTATATATATATATATATATATATACATATATAGTAGTAGTACTAGCAGTTCATGAAATACGCTTTCGGATACATTAACCATATAGTGCCTACTATATTTTAGTGATAAACTTTAATAGTTATTGAATCGCCGAAGCGAAACCTATTCTTATAATGTTTTATATGTGATTGTTAGAGTCATTTAGTACCCTCAACACTGAGCTTATTGTGGGATTAGGTAGATTTGTGGAAGATAAATAGTAAAAAATATACTTCCTAAAACTCAAAAGACATAGTGGCGCCTATTTAATGGTTTACAGCAGAGTACAGTGCTAATGTATTCCAGGCGGCGACCGTACGTGATAAACTACATCTTGATCAGTTTTAACTGGAGGAAAGATCCATTTGAAATGCAATCGTAATGCAATATTAATAAGACCTACAATATATATTTACCTTTTTACAATGTAACGACGCTGTTAAAAGCGCGTTTTGGCCATGCAAGGAGACTGCGTGTGCCAAGAATGTGTTAAAAAAGTTATAAGTAGTTTTTCTGCGCACTGTCAAGTGAGTGTAGGAAAAGGAACTATAAGGTTCCTGATCAGGCATTCTAGAATAATTTCTTCCAGAGTGACTTCTAGTGAGTTCACCCAATTCTAGGTTTCATGCTTCCAGCAATATCTAGTACTTATTATAATCACATTGGTGTTCCTTTATTTTTATTTTTTTATGTTCACCAGTGTATAAGTTGACGAAATATAATTAGCATCGATTGGTCATAAAACTTTATCTTTACGAATAAAAAGAGTTTGTAGTATAATTAGGTACGTTACGTTAGTAATGTAAATGACTTTTTTTATGATATGATATGATATGATTTATTTATCTCACAATATACAATTTCACTTAAAACTACGCGTGGTAAATTCTTAGGAATTTATATTGTGATTGTCAGTTTGTCTTACTTTATATACATAGGAAAAACATGTGACAATTAATAATTCATTTAAAATTACTAAAGTTTTTAAATTTCAATTGTATAAATAAATTCACCAAGAACGGGTCGTCATTAAGGTAGAAAATAAATAGTAACAGTTACAGAAATAATGTCAGCATAAGAAATAATGTCACCATTAGGGTCGTTATTAAGCTAACAAAGAATTAAATTATAGTAAATCTTAAAATACAGATGTCGACAATATGCTTACTATTTAAATAAATCTAATTGGTAATATCATAAAACTCTTTTATAGAATACAATGGGTTATCCAATAAAAAGTTTCTCAAACGGCTCTTAAATTTTTCATTAGAGGGCTCGTCTTTTAAGTCTTGGGGTAGTCGCTCGTAGTAAGTTGGACCGATGACACGCGGGTTTTTCCCTGCAAGTGCCATGCGACGCGGGACGGTTCTAAGTCGTCCTGTTGAGCGAATCACCTTGCCAGAGACGTTTACTTTCGAAAACGATGGCAAGTTGTTCCTCACAAACATTAAAACTTCGTACATATATAGTGAGTAGTGTGTCATTATTCGTTATATGTTATTCTTTCAGGATAATACTGAGTACACTGACGCTTGGTTCTTTGGATTAGATATTTAATTTAATTTAACAGACGATTAATTGAAAAGATAAAAAAAATATAAACATAACCGGGAAAACATAAAAATAAAAATGTGGAAAAAATTAGTAAAAGCATAATTATTTAGCTCAAGTATACTTTAAGCAAATCATAATCTTAAGACTGTCGGTGATTAGCTTGAGCTCTGAATTAATATTATTTGTACTAATTAGTGGTAAGCACCGTGGGCCACACATATTTTAAACAATATAGTAAGTAATTAGTATTGTAAATATTACTTGTAGTGGCTGTTTGTTTACCTAAATAAAGAGAAAAAAAACATACTTACCTATAGCTTTTTCCTTGTTCTGTGCCGTTTCAGACACAACATTATTTCTGGCCTGACTTTACTAGAAAAAAAAAAACCAGCCAAGAGCATGTCAGCCACGCTCAGTATATATCCGTAGTGAACCTTCTATCACAAAAGGCTGGCTGAACGGGGAGTATCATTGTAACAACAAAATGTAATTTTTCTTCTTCATTATTAAAAAAGTAAGGCTCGCGTTAGTTCCGAACTCCTACAGCCATCTAGCTAAGGATTAGCGTACTAGCTAACGCGCGATCGAACACTATGAGTCAGAATTGCCAGCTTCAAATCCGGAAGAAACATTGCGTTTCCCCGCTTTCCTGTGTTTTATTCGTAGAACATATTTAATCATAGTGTGTTTTTCTTTAACATTATGTAATTCCTGCGCAGATGGTTAGTTTTTTTTTTTAAGTAAAACAGAAGGAACTATAAACGATCGTTTTGTCTGTGGAGTCATGTAGTGTTTGCACGAGCCTAATTCGGACTTGGCAACCCCGTCGGCCTATCTGTCACTCAAGATGTCGGAAAGGAAGGGAGATCTTCTTTTTGTTCGATTCGAGCCGGGATCGGCTATACCCTTTGAGATCGGGCTCCATCGCCCATTTGACCCCGGCATAACATGCTAACCTTAAATTTGTTGCTGCGTTGAAGAGCGATACATCGCGTGCCCCGGGTGTTGACATAAGCTGCATAATTTCCATGCAAGCCTTTTATCCACAAACGGGGTTCATGGCGGGGCGCTAACTACCTGGCTAACTCGCGCGGTCTCCGACCACCTGCCTCATGCACCGGTAACCCCAGATAATACCAGCGGTAGTGAGCTGTCGCTGACCGTTTTGTAACCATCCGTCCAGGCCTACACAGAACGTGGCGGCTGGGGTACAATTCCCGACGTTGGAGGTTAGACCCATCCTTTATTAACAATTTGACATTTGGACCAGATCGACTGGCCCTGGCGCCCATATACATGTCCTGTATTTTCTAAATTTAGTTCCCCGGATCGCTGTTTCTACCAAAATCTAAATAAAAGAGTTCGTTAACCCCGATTTGTTCCCTGAAGCTTTAGTTTAAAAAAGAATTAATAGTACTGTAGAGTCTGTGCAATCTATGCTAGCCGGTTATTATTAAGAAACTTGTCTTACTATTAAGAAACCTTTAGATATATATATATATATATAAATATAGGATTACCTCAACTGTGACTTCTTGCAGTATTGTTGCCGGGTTCTTCCAACCTCAGTGATTTCAATAAAAGCTTAGTTACTGACTATTGTAGTTTACATTTTATATTATTCCTTTAGGTTTTTTTTTACCCCAAAATATTACTTGTAACATCATGTACATTACAAGCAAAAGTAAGTACCTACCTTATTACTTATTTTGCAATAACTCAAAAACGGCTCAATAGGTCATCTTGTAAAAACTTTAAGAAAATCGAAGAGTTCAAAAAAATCGATTATCGATTTTTTTCATAGGGGTTTTTTTCTTTCGGAGAGATTATTTCCGAAAATATTAACTTTATAATAAAATGTTAACAAATACCCATATTCCTTTTGAAAGACCTATCAAAAGACACCCACCATAGAGTTGAAGCGAAAAAGAGGTCTAGGGTAGGTACCCCAAAAAAAGCATTTTTCTAGTTTTTAAGTATTTTACCACTTTGTATATTCATGCCAAATTGTAGCTTTCTAGCACTAACGTTCACGGAGTAAAGCCGCGGACGGACAGACAGACGGGCATGTCGAAACTATAAGGGTTCCTAGTTGACTACGGAACCCTAAAAAGAAAAAAACTAATGGACTAATTTCAAAATACCATCAGATCAAAGAATTGATTATTTGACCTCGATTTGACTAAATTCGAATAGCAAAAAAAATGGGTACCTATGTATCGCGAGTTCCAATGAGAAACCGAATCTTGTCTTATTACTAACCTACATAACGGAATTGGATTCCCCTAAGACAATTCTCTCCTCAATCTCATTCGTCGACTACGAAGGTCGGTATCAAGACAATCAAACACAAAACAGCGTCAAGTTGATACTCGACAGGGTCACGGGATTAGATGTCTTGACAGATATAGTAAACAGACGAAAGATAATCACTTTTGTTGCGCATAACATAACAGAAGGCCTACCGCGAACTACGTTCGACGTGTTGCCTCCCTGTCACACTTACGTACAAATTCACAAGTGCGATAGAGAGGCAACACGTCGAACGTGGTTCGCGGTAGGCCTTCAGGTGTAACAGCCCATTATTAAACCACCAATTGCTAACCTGCTCCTTATTTTGATGTCGGTTAAAATCTTGACCCCCTGTAACCAGAAACTGGAATAATAACAATAACAACTTAAAACCATTGCATTATGTGTAGAGTTATAGGTGACACAGCTCAGGTAAGAAAGCACATCAAATATTTTATGTAGGTATTTCATAGCAATCAGTCAGATTTATATGTATAATATAGTATATTCTCATTTCTTTTATTAATTTTATTTTCTTTTGCTTTTGAATTTGATATATTTGCTGGAAGAGCTACGTATTTGTAAGATTTAAGTACATGTATGTTTTCAAATAAAAATATAAAGTACCAACTCTATGTAATTTCATGAATTCTATAGTAATTTAAATTGTATTTTTGTTAATTATAAGATGTAATGTTAAAAAAAAATTGTCCCTCCGTGTTTCTTACCAGTCCCCTATTGGGATACCCTCCTCCAATTGAGGGGAATTTAAATTGCCTCGGACCAGAGGTGTAGGGTTTCATAAGCGCATTGTACTCGTAATATGCCTACTTGAATAATAAACTATCTGTATCAGTAACAGGAATGAAAGCTACTGTTACTGGTATTCGTGGTATTGAAATAATATCAGCGTCGATAAGCACTTGGCAACTAGGACTATCTAGCGTTTGTTATTTCCTCTCCGACGCTTTTAAGAAATAGAAATAGTAAATACAAATAGGTAGGATATTAAACTAATATAACATTTATTTGCATATCTCTATTTTTTTTATACTACGTCGGTGGCAAACAAACATACGGCCCGCCTGGTAGTAAGCAGTCTCCATGCCTGTAGACGCCTGCACCTCTAGAGGAGTTACATGCGCGTTGCCGACCCTAATACTCGTTGAGTTCTGGCAACCTTACTCACCGGCAGGAACACTACACTATGACACTACAACACTATAGTCACTCGCAGACTTCGTTAGCACGACGACGCAGCGCCTGCTGTGGCTGGAGCTCCCATACATTCAGATAGACAAGTGCATCCGCGACTCGGAAGATGATTTTCACAAGTACATCACTGTATGCTGCGCGGTGGAAGATTTAAATTTATCTAAATTCAATGATGTCATGGCATCCACTTGTTTGAAAGATTAAAATAGTTAATTATTTACAAATGTATGAACGATTCAAGAATTGTGTATAGTAGGTAAACGCCCCTGTGATGGGACTGGCACCAGTAATGGGATGGTAAAGACAAATCCTGTAAAACAAGTATTTACCATCAGTGTTTAAACTCTGGCAACATTTTACCAGCCAAAAAAACTGCTTAAGTTTAATTTTTCATTGATATTTGTTAGTTTGAAAATTAATAAAAAAAAAATTGTTTATTTCGGACCATAATCCATAGACATTGGTTAGTAATTTAGCTTCTTAAAAAAATCTATGTTAGTCTTATGAACTATATATACAGGAAATTTAACCTAGTAGTTAATGACGCCATAGATCCCATGACTGGAACAAAAAAACATAGTTTTAATTTTTTAATAATATTGAAACCAATTCAATTCATTTCCAAGCTTTCATTAAATTAAACTTTTAATGCATAAAGTGGTAGAAATTTAACAGGTGTCGGTGAAATATCAAAAATATAAAATATAAAATTTTCTCTTCAAGGTCCCATGATGGGCGTCGTTTAGTTATTGGCTGCCTAGTTCAGTGGTTGGCGGGTCATAAGCTAATAAAATGTTCGCGTTACAATACGGCCTCTATCTTTTGCATGTCTGTTAAAGAAATGGAGGTTTATGTCTGATATAAACGCGACCGTGCGAGCTAGACTGGAAAGTGGCTATTTATTTTATATGTAGTCGCCATCAGATATATCTGAGCGGTCAAGGAGCTCCAAAATACCTGAGCATGGACTGTAGCATATTGATAATTGACTTTGTTTAGATATTTTACCTTGGGCGTTCCAATAATGGTATTCAGGTAGTGTAGCTGGTCCTATACAATCCCAGTTACGCTCTCATTTGTCATCATTAAAATGACGTGTTTAAATTACATGAAACTTAGTATCAACATTAATGAAACATATATCTATGTCTAGTATTTGTTTTTATTCATTTGCTAAAATAGGTATAGAAACAAGATAGGAAGAGTAGAGGTGTTATATGTAAAGCTTCCACGATACGTGGTCTAATTTTTTTGACCTCGTATTACAATTTCCAGCAGCGAAAACTAGTGCAAACAGTAACACTCTGAACTGGCCATCGGTGGACCTTATGCCTTTTGTAATAAGGTCCACCGATGGACAGTTATCAGTGTGGGCGATGGTACCTATATCCCAGACTGGATATACCATCGCACACACTGATAACAGTGATAACTGTCCATCGGTGCTATAGGTTATATCATAGCTATAGGTTACTTGGATGTTCATGTAAAATTTTGTGTACTACACGAGATCAAAGTTATTTACATCTCGTGCGCTTTTGAGTCCCTTAATACGCTCAAGATTCTAAATTAGATTCACTCGCTACGCTCGTGAATCTATTATAGAATCTTTCGCTTGCACGGGACTCAAAACAAGCACTCGAAGAAATATCAAACTTTGCTCTCTTGTTGTACAAATAACTATTTTTGAATGTGGTTTTGAAATGAGAGCGTAACTTCGTATCTTTTACCCGTTGGCTACGGAACCCTAAAAAGGGAAAATATTCTAAGTAGTTATCATAAAAGCACGAGTCATTTCATCACTCAGTACTTGAGTCATGCATTTTAAAAGAGCAATATATTTTTTATCTCTAACGTAAAATGTTCTATCTGAGGTTTACTGGTATCAAGGGAGAAGTTTTACGATTAACGTAAACATTTGCGTGCAAAGATTACCAAGTTTGACCGTAAATAAAAACGAGGACAAACACTGAAAAACGCACTCCAAAAGTTAAACTTGGCAGAGATAATTTTAGATGCGTCTAACTTTAGGCAGTTATTAATGTTGAACGAGGATCTTGTTTATATTAGGATACATAACATTCGATTCTAACTATTTACAATTTAATGTAAAAATCTTTTAATAACGCCGTAACGTAATACAGTGTGTCAATCCAATACGGCTGATAAATTAAACCGGATATGGAATTTATCCGTGTAATCATTAATTAATTATATTAATATTATAGGTCATTATTACACAAATTGACTAAAGTCCCACAGTAAGCTCAATAAGCTTTGTGTTGTGGGTACTTAGACGACGATATATATGTTACTGTAAAAGCCCGAAGTACGGTAAAATCTAGGATATACCGGTAAGACCTAGGTTTTACCGATGCCGATCGGTAAAACCCCGAAATGTGAAATAATTATTGTTCACTTCGGGCTTTTACCGACATGGATTTGGTAAATCCTAGGTCTTACCACGGCGACCGGTAAAGGTTGAATCATGCACTGGTTTTTGACAGTATTAGATGAAAATCTTGTATCAGTGTAAGGGGCGTTACATGTAGCGCCATTTAGAGTGATGCTTCGTATTGTTTCGGCTATTTTACTAGTCATATAGGTCTAGGTTTTTCGGTTTTGCTGAAGGTGAGAGTGAACTCTACTCACTGCAAATTCGAACGCCGTGAGTAGGGATGTAGAAGTCCTGAGAGCAGAGTAATGTACAGTGTGTCACATACCCTTTGTAAGGAATGTGCCCAGTTGGTGGGAATTTTCGGGCTGTAGCTAGCCGCTGTAATGGGTAACAGAAACGCGTTCCGTATGTGCTTCGTTTTCCAGATGACTAGGGTGCACTGCATAATGCAGAGATTATTATATCGCGAACGATTGGCATCTGACTAGGTACCAAGGTTTAGGTATAGTTTACAGTAAAAACAAATTAGGTATCTATTAATAGTTCTCGCTTGTTGAAGCGATCAAATAACACCCGCTTTCAATTAAATCAATCAACCTTGAGGATCCTGTTGCGGCTGTCGAAGCACTGCAGCGCGTCCGGCATGTTCGCTGAGGCGCGAGTAGATGACTTTTTTGCCATTAGGCAGAAAAGAATCGCCTCCATGCTGAGACGGGTGCGCGGCAGCAGCAATAGTCTACTCAAGGTATTGGCCGAGCGCCTCGAGTGCCCCGTTATAAAGTTTTGGGTGGAGGTGGCAATTGGGGCAGCGAAATAGAGTATGGCAACCTGCGCTCCTACTCTCCACACATCTTAGTTTTTAGTTATAAGTTCTCATTTTTATTTTTCTCTAAGTACCTAAATAGCATAGTTTTAAGTTTATACTAATAGTCGTTATGGATCAGTGATCTGAAATAAACGGTGTCTTTTGTTTTTTTTTTTTTATACCCAGGGTACGACGCGAAACTTAAATACGTCTTTTTCTACACATTAAAGGTTGTGCTAAACTATTTCTTTTATACCTAACATTTTATTCTGTAAGAAAAGGAGACCCTTGACCTGTCCGATGCGTCGCGTGTGATGTCACGGTGCGAAGCTCATGAACACGACCGCACAGGACCGTATCCTAAAGGCAGCAGTGCATCAGCGCCAGAGTACTCTGAACGTACCGCACGAAAGAAAAGTACGGTAAGCGATAAAAACTTGTACAAACAATGTTTTTTGTTTCCAAAAAAATACTAAATCGTACTTTTCTTCCGATTTACATAAACCAAAATTCAAGTGTCAAGTTTAGGTCCCAAGATTAAGTTTTATAAAAGCTTGTAAAAACTCAAGTATGCGAAAAACACATGTACAAAGAAACAACTTGATATAAATAATAAATAGTTTGTATTCAAAATACTACGGACGCCTTATAAAGAAATGTGTCGGAGAATTTTCCGGAGAATATTCTTAGGAGTAATGAGAAATTTGCTCTATTAAGTTTAAAATATTGTTTCGAGACCAGGTCGCTTTACTAATATCAATAAAACACACATAGGCATTTAATTTGAGCAAAAAAAGGAACATTATCCTAATAAATAAGTACCGAGGGACCGCGCTAGAGCTCAGGCAGTACTGAGCGAGGCCATCGCCTCTTGGAACTCCAGCTCGAGTAATAATTAATGCCCTTTACATTTTCGGGGGTCGGTGTGGGTGGTGCAACTAACACCTCTTGAACAGATGGACACATGATTCTACGGGGCATAATTGGATCGCCATTTAGAGGCGACGGGGTTACGTCAGGGTCACGCGGGGTAGTTATTCTGGAAAGCAACAGCATGAATGATAAGCGTGTTCTCCCTGTCCTCTTTTTTTTGACGCAGGGGTAAATGCATTTACGCATCTCACCTCGGGCTGGGGAAGCCCATTGGGGGGTGCACGGTGGGCTGCGCGCCAAGGGAAGGCGGCCATAACTAATATTTTATGATTTTTCCTGATTTCTTCTACTTTTTCTTTAAGGTAGTATATTTAAAAAAAACGTGTTGCATGCAAAATATATTCATAAATTCTAACAAAAAAGTCATTCTCTTACCACCCGGGTGGTATGTGGGACTCGCTCCTCCCGTAACTCCCTCTGTTAGCCAGAGGAAGGGGAAGAGAATACCCACTAACATCCCCTGCGGTGTCATCCTCTTTGCCGTTAGGGGAGCGTCAGGGGATCGCTTGCGGCATTCTATCCGCGACGCCCCTCGGCAGCCCGACTGACCTGTGTTGGACACCCGCGCCAATGAGGAAGAGCACCAGGACGCTTGGCTCTCCTCCCACACGTGCAGAGCCATTCCGTCTGGGCCCCCCAATCCACTGGCTCTACGAAGGGGAGGAACTAGCTGTTGGCTAGGGCACATTGCCTATCTAGGGAGGAGACCCTCCCTCTCCGCCTACGCCGGAGCGGTAGCGCATCTGCACTATCTTCGCGCAACCGCTCCGCTGCTTCCTTTAGGGAAATCACGGTTTCGCAAAAGACCTCAACTTCCTTCCATGCCCTCTTGCTGCGCAACATGGGCGACACGACGTCGTGCAGCGAGAGGTCCCCACTCGTGATTTCCGCTGCCACCACCATGTTTTGGCGTACCACAGCCCATCGCCTGCACGATTCAAGTGTGTGCTGGGCCGTGTCATGGCAGATTGTTGAAGCAACCGTGTCCGGTTGTTACCTGCGTCAATCTGTAGCTGGGCACCCCGTGTTCTCTATGGAGCCACTGGTTGAATGACTGGAGGAGAGCCCCTATACTGCGGACTCTATAGGAGGAATCCTCCTGGTCGCTCTTTCAGCGGTCCCACAGTCTCTTGACAGCCTGTCGTTGCTCTCTCTTCGCCTCCTCTGGGTCGAGGCGTTCTCCACGCGCTCTGGCCTCTGCTTTCATACGGTAATTTCCAGCTATCATTTTAGCTTCCAGCTACCAGGGTGGAGTACCTGCCAGGGCTCATGCTACCGCGAAATAAACCGTATGGTATGCCTTTATTATGCGCAAGGCCACCACCCTCAGCGGACGCCTTAGGAGAGGCTTGGCTTTAGCCAAGAGCCTGTCTGCCCAAATTCGTGCCCCGTATAAGGCCATGCTCCGAACAACGCCCACGTACAGGCACCGACAAGGGGCTATCGGCCCACCCACGTTTGGTAATAGCCGGCTAAGGGCTGAATTCGGGGCGCTAACCTGAGGAAATACTGTTCAAAATTCCACCTCCGGTCAAGAACAAGACCCAGGTACTTCATGTGTGAATTGACCGGAACCCTCTCACCTGCAACAGCTATAGTTAAGTCCTCAGGTAGCGCCCTTCCAGGTCCCTCGAAGACAATTGCTTCAGTCTTCGAGAGGGACACATTCAATCCTAGGCGTTCGATGCGACCCACTGACATCTCTGTCGCTACCGCCGCTCTGAAAAAGTTATCGTCCATGTGCCTTCCCCGCACAGCCACCATGGTGTCGTCAGCATAGCAGATGGTGATCATGCAGGGAAGCTGGGCCCCCCTTATGGCCCAGTCATACGATATATTCCATATCAGGGGAGTGTTCTCCCTGTCCCACCTTCCGTACTCCAGAGAGAGCCGCCGCGGCTTGTTGTTGAAAAATTGTAACTAAACCTACAGCAAAACCAGAACATTAACAGTCAGCACTATGACTATTTTTATGAAATAAGAGTGTTAAATATATTATCAGTGGGAGCGGGACAGCAATAAACAGTGTAACGATGCACGTTATTCTAATCAAAGTAAGATTAGGTTATACTCTGCGCGACTGTACAATCGCGAGAGTAGTTTCAGCGTAGCAACAACGTTAGCAGTTTTGATCGCGCGGTACGTTCAAAGTACTCTGGCGCTGATGCCTTTAGGGTCCGGTCCTGTGCGGTCGCGTTCATGAGCTTCGCGCCGTGACATCACACGCGACGCGTCGGATAGGTCAAGTGTCTCCTTTTCTTAGAGAATAAAATGTTAGGTATAAAAGAAATAGTTTAGCACAACCTTTAATATGTAGAAAAGGACGTATTTAAGTTTTGTCTCGTACCCTGAGTATAAATAAAAAAAAACCGTTTATTTCAGATCACTGATCCATAACGACTATTAGTATAAACTTAAAACTATGCTAATTAGGTAGGTACTAAGAGAAAAACAAAAATAAGAACTTATAACTAAACACTAAGATGTGTGGAGAGTAGGGGGCGCAGGTTGCCATACTCTATTTCGCTCTCCCAATTGCCACCTCCACCCAAAACTTTATAACGGGGCACTCGAGGCGCTCGGCCAACACCTTGAGTAGACTGTTGCTGCTGCCGCGCACCCGTCTCAGCATGGAGGCGATTCTTTTCCGCCTAATGGCAAAAAAGTCATCTACTCGCTCCTCAGCGAACATGACGGACGCGCTGCAGTGCTTCGGCAGCCGCAACAGCATCCTCAATATGTTATTATATTTAACGCGCAATGCGTTCTAGGCTGGTTGTGTAAACTTCACCCACAGGCTGCATGTGTAGAAAGTCTGACAGTAAGCTCTAAAGAGCGTCAATTTAACTGATGTATTACACCGTGGGAACCTGCGGGCAAGCATATTGCCTCTCACTGCTGTCGCTCTTTTTTCCCTTTCCAGATCCAGATCGTCATTCAATTCAGTTGTAAGCTATGCCCCAGATACTTAAAGCGATCTACAACTTTGAGGGGTACAACATGATCCTCGGCTCCGTAGACGGGTTATACTTACGAGCTTTGAATATAACAAACTGACTTTGGGCCGTGTTGTATTTTAGACCATGCTGCCCGGCGTATTCCTCACAAATATTGATGAGCTGTCGTACCGCGTCAGCCGAAGGCCTCAGCAACGCCATGTCGTCAGCGTAACTTATATTGTTAAAACACACATCATCTGTATGGCAACCGACATGTGCCCTGCTGAGTGCCTCGATCAACTCGTTTACGTAGACGTTGAAAAGGAGAAAGGATGTTAGCCCTCCCTGTCTCGCTCCACTTTGTAGTTTGTACTCGTCAGACTCCTTTCCCGCCCATCTCACTCGGTTGACCTGGCTGTTGTACCAATGTTTAAGCAACGCGATATATTCAATGGAATCTCCCGTTTTTGTAAGCTTGTACTATAGCTTGTCTTACACAACCAGGTCAAACGTCTTTGACAAGTCCAGAAAGTACGCATAGATCGGCGTGTTCCTGTCCTTGTAGTACCTGACAGCTTGCTTAAGACACAAAATCGCATTTTCGGTCGACAGCAGTCTTACAGAATAGAGCTGTAAGATTCCGGTTCAAATAACCCTTTACCGGCGCGGTTCCTTTGTTCCGACCGGCCGTACTAATAGTTCCTAGGGACGCGGAGGCCTCCTTTCGCATTCACATCAGCTGTCCACGGCGCTTAAAGACGTTCCTGGCTAACCAGGAGCGGCCCTCGGTACGACCAACAAGCATGACAGGGGAGTACCAACATACCACGGAACCAGACAGGCTTATTTCTCTCCCTTACGAACCACTGCCATAACCCACGTTTGGCAAAAGGTTTTTTACTTAAAACAAAATTATTTAATTGAAAGCATCTGGGTGTCATTTGATCACCCATCCATAGTCGCTTCAACAGGCGGGAACTATTAATAGATACCTAATTTGTTTTTACTGTAAACTATACCTAAACCTTGGTACCTAGTCAAGATGCCAATCGTTCGCGATATGCACCCTAGTCATCTGGAAAACGAACCACATACGGAACGCGTTTCTGTTACCCATTACAGCGGCTAGCTACAGCCCGAAAATTCCCACCAACTGGGCATATTGCTTACAATGGGTATGTGACACACTGTACATTACTTACGAAGCATCACTCTAACTGGCGCTACATGTAACGCGCCTTACACTGATACAAGATTTTCATCTAATAATGTCAAGAACCAGTGGATGATTCAACCTTTACCGGTCGACGTGGTAAGACCTAGGATTTACCAAATCCATGTCGGTAAAAGCCCGAAGTGAACAATAATTATTTCACATTTCGGGCTTTTACCGATCGGCATCGGTAAAACCTAGGTCTTACTGGTATATCCTAGGTTTTACCGTACTTCGGGCTTTTACAGTAACATATATAATATATAAATACTTAAATATATAGGAAACACTCATGACTCAGGAGCAAATATCCGTGCTCATCACACGAATAAATGCCCTTATATACTTTAAAAAACTTCTTATTAATGTCCTGGACATTAATAAGAAGTTTTTTAAAGTAATAAGATTTTTTTTAAAGTAATAAGATTTTTTTAAAGTAATAAGATTTTTTTTAGTAATAAGATTTTTTTTAAAGTAATAAGATTTTTTTTAAAGTTACACTTAATGTTAATTAATTATGACCCCGTAATTATTTTTTAATAATATATCGTGCAGCAATGTACTGCAAACAATTAACGTAACTTCTGTGTTTGCTTTACATTGCGGGCCGAATGGTTTCGTATATTTCATTGTTTCACTAAGCAAAATGTATCTCATTCAATATAGTTACTTCTTAGGTCTATGTTAACTACCGTTTAAATATTCGCCCGTATTGAACGTGCACACTGTATGCTCTTAAGTAATATCAAAGAAAAAACCCGAACTTTTCAACCAAACCAGAAAACATATAAACCAATCTATTTTAGCAACATCACAAATTTAAAGTAAAAATAAGTTTTATCGCAAATTTAATCTAGTCTAACAGTTTATTACTTGACACAGCAAGGCAGTAAACAAGATTCGTGTTAATGTCTAAAGTAATTAACTTAAAGTTGTCAAGTTTTATCTACAGTTTACACTGGTTTTGCTCGACAAGTCAACATATTCGTGTAAGATTAATATCTGGGAGACCGATTTTTGCTCGGAAAACATATAAATATACAAAAATGCGCGTTTCCCAGAGATAAGACCTAGATCGATGTTTTGCCCCCGAAAACCCAACTAATTTCATCAAAACCGTTAGAGCCGTTTCCAAGATCCTCAAAAAATATAAATATATATACAAGAATTGCTCGTTTAAATGTAAAATAATATAATAATTGCGTACATATAACACAAGTCCATAGGCGTACGAACGTACACTGACGAATGATATAGTCTCGCTCGCTATTTCGGGGTTGGTACCATCCCATCCCATAGTATAAGTTGCTCAGAATGAACTATATATTCACCCCGTAATAATAAATTATTGTAAGTGACAAAAGAAACTATATAAATGATTGTTGAGTGATTTAATGTTAATTTTACGAAGCTACTGGACTAAATTTCCGGTTTTTATCAATTGTAAATAAATATTTTCATGACTAATAAATTACCATCAATTAAGGGCACCAGATCAAGATCACTGGATGCAATTGATTGCATGATGATGCATACGTCTTAGGTTTCATGACTGTTAATGTCTCTAATATATTGTTTGTTCGTAAGTTATGAATGTAAATATTTATTTGTTTACAATGTTATTTCAAAAGGGGAAATACTGGAGAAGACACGAGTAAAACTATTAGGTATACGAATGTGGTAAACCAAACTATATAATTGAATAATAATGATTTATTTAATTGTTTCATAATAAGCATGAGATTTTACTGTAATTTTATATGAACATGTGTGTCAGCTCTAAGTAGATGATAAGCATAGAACTCATTATCATATAAATCAAATCTACTAATTATACTTTATCATATAAATAACCCGTAATAAGTTACATAGTGATAAAACATGTTATTAAACTAATCATGTTTTATCATACTTATTTCTCATCTCCTGGATTTTTGTACGGATACAGCTCATCTCACCAGCTGTGTAAGATGTTTCTCGCATTCTCATCCAATCCAGGGGCCCATTTCTGATTTGTTAGACCTGTACCCCAAAAGCATAAAATTGTTGTAGTAATTCACCGAATCGCATTTCACCTTGAATGAAAAAGATATCACTGGATTTTTTTACTTGACGCACTTTTTCCCGTAGCCTTTGACATTAGTATAATTAATTTGTAGTATTTAATTTTTCGTGTAGTATGTTACCGAAGAGGCATTTCGCCGCGATCGACGTTTGTTTGGGACTCTATTTAACTTGATACGTTAATTTTATGCTTGCACTAAAATTAAGTGTTTTTTTTAAACACGTTTTGTATTTGTAGGATTAAGCCTCAAGTGCTATCAAACTCATTAAAATTTTATCTATGTGACGTTGACGTTGCGTTGAATCACGTCGCCAATACAATATCGAGGTGAAATGCGACTAAAGTAATAAACGATTGAGTCACAACGCGATGTTTAAATGTACGGTCGAGGTGAAATGCGACTAAAACTTATAGCCACTAGAAAAAAAAAACTATTGAGACACAATGCGAAAATTAAATATGAGATCGAGGTGAAATGCGATTCGGTGAATTACTACAACAATTTTATGCTTTTGGGGTACAAGTCTAACAAATCCTAATAATATTAGACTAATACTGTTCGAGAAATAGGCCCCTGGTCTTACATCAATGCCCTACGGTCGGTATTGAGCGCCCGGGCTTTTACGCCTGTCGGAGAGCATACACTCGGTGCATTTTTGCTGAAGACTACATTTAGTAGCCATCGTGCTATCGTCCTGCAGTCATTAGAAGCCCGTAGATATCGAACTATCACATCATTATAGACAAACAGAAAAAAGTTTACAACATTTGGGGGGTGAGTGGTCCAACCCGATAAGTCCAGAAAAAATTCATTAAATTTTGAACTCCACACATGTTACGTCACACAGTTCCAATTTCAAAAACCCATTTTTATACTACGTCGGTGGCAAACGAGCATACGGCCCGCCTGATGGTAAGCAGTCTCCGTAGACTATGTACGCCTGCAACTCCAGAGCTCGACTTATCTTATCGGGTTTGGCCGCTCACTCGCATTATAACATTTGAAAACAAATAGTAATTTACATTAAAACTAAATGGCAGGCAAATTAACGGTTTAATATATCTGCAGTTAGATATTGTACCTATCGAGATAAACAAGATGGATCACCGAAATTTAGGACAGTTTGAAGTTTTACAAATGACGGCATGCCACATCTGCTCCTACGTTATACTTAAATAGCATCATCACTTAAAATACTAAATCAACAAAATAAATAGCCAGTTCCAAAACTTTTTGAAAGTGAATTAATTGGAAATATCTATTTATAAAATACTGATAGCGATTAACGATCATTATTTAATATTTTTAAAAATAATATAATAATAATATTAATACTATCGTCGACATCACCATCCCCCATGATGAGAATCATTGTCCCGATAGTAATTTCAGCGAACGGTCTCATAGCGAAGAGTCTCGACCAACACCTTGAGAGACTCTCGCTAGATGGTTGGATCAAGGGTCAGATGCAGAAAGCGGTGATCTTGGACACGACGCGGATAGTCCGCCGGTTCCTCTCTCTGCGGCCCTGACCACCGGCAGCTTGGGCCCTGCCCCGCTGCTGGTGGCACCCTAGGTTAGGTTTTTTATAATGTGTTTATATGTATTTTGTATTGTTTTGTAAGTGTTTTTATATTTTACTTTTATATTCATATTATAAATAACCTAATCTAAGATTTTAAATGAATATAGGGAATATTACTATATTCTCGCAGGTACTTAACGTACCATACTCGTAAGTTCTGCGTATTTAAAATACAAAAACTAATTAAAAACTAAACCTAAATAAATCAGAACTTAAATATAAACTAAATATGTATAAAAAAACTACCTACCTATTGGCTACCGGGCCGTCCCCGATGCAAAGGTGCCCATCACGCTTGCTGCATTGCCGCGTTGGATTGCGATGGATAGCCTTTGCATCAGGAAAAACCCAGAGCGGGGGTCAAGGCCCCTTTCTAGCAGGATTAGAATTATTATTTTTTTTCTATTAGTTTTATGTTTAGATATACTTTAGTATATATGTATCTTATTCGAATAATAAAGAATTAACAGAAATACAAAATATGTATTAGTTTCCTCTCAGAAAAATGTTACTTTGCAAATCTCTATAAATTGTACACAGCAAGATTGCCAAAAAGTTTTGCAATCATTAAATTTTTCGTGTTATGGCTCCATCAAAGTGATGATGATTCCGCCAATGTCGAAGTTGGATAAAAAGATACGGGTGCTTTGCATCCACGATCCAATCAACACGGTAAACATAAACATTCGCCCAAAAGTCATGTTTAAACTTTATTTAAAAAATGCTGAGTTTACACTCTGGGGCAATCAGTTCTACCGCAGCTTAATTGTTAAAGGCCAGTTCAGACGGGTGGATCAAAACGACCGATTTGATCAGAAAAGAAATTGGCGTCAATCTTATCTAGCGTCTACACGTATACGTACATAATTTATTCACCAATTTTAGATTTATAATTATTTTAAAGCGCTCTAAATTAAAAATTATACCCGCATTCCGATACGCGCATTCTAGCGTCACAAATTGGTATTCTTGTGTTTGCACCTCCATTTTATGGGAGTCTTACAATCTAATATAGTGGAACTAGTGAGCCATAATGACGTTTGGGACGCAAACGTACCTACTGATTTGATTAAACAATTTAATCAGATTGGCGAAAACTAGTCTCGTCTCGTCTGGACTGGCCTTAAATAGTTCGTTAGCAGTGAGTTTGTTTTGAATAAAAATTCTGTACAATAATTGCGTTTATAAACTTTGAAAAGCTCAATGGATTATTTTACCAATTAAATCAAATATATGTGCAGGGTATATTATAGGAGAATACCCATACGATGGACGTGGTACCAGCAATTTTACAAATCCTGTAAAATAAGTATTTATCATTAGTTTTTAAACCCTGGCAACATTTGACCATAAACAAGAACCATAGATCTGCTAAAATTGATTATACACAGATTTATGTACGTATTAAAATTAATGGCGCCTAACTGCCTTATTATTAACAATTTAAAACCATGTTTCAATTAAACTGTGTTAATAAGATTGAAACCAATTGCAGTATCTTACATTAAATACCTACATCGAAAATCAATTTTTAATGCATAAAGCGGTAGAAATTTTACAGTTGTCGGTGAAATATCAAAAACACTCCAAATTTTTCCAAAATGTCCCATGATTGGTGCCGTTAACATAGTATTTTTAGAAGTAAACTAGCTTCTTGGAGTTCTTTGTATATCCATTTATCCATATACTCTACCATAACAAATTCCACCCCCTCAAAGGATGGTTCCAGAATGAAAACTATCCTATATGTCCTTCTCCGGGACTCAAAATCTGTGCATACGAAATTTTGCGGTTCAAACGTGAAAACTGAAAAGGTGACAGACTAGCCGACAGAGTAACTTTCGCATTTTATTTACAATAACAATATAATATAATAGATATATACAGAGGATTACTATAACTAGCTTAAATCTAAAATAGGCCTTTAAGGCATTGTACCAAGGATGCTGTCGGCATTTCCTCGTTGTATCGCAATGCTGATACGTTGTGCGAGGAAACCGCCAGCTCTTCGGTCGGTTAAGGATGACAATTATGATCAAATTAATTTGATTTACATTGATTTCGATTTGAATTTAATTCATGTTGTGTGTGATTTTATTTCATTATCTGAGCCCCTAGTGTAAATTTATTCAATTTCAAAACGTGACGTACGCGTTTGCGTTAAGTCTCATTTAGTATGGGATTTTGACACGGCGCGCCAAGCGGAACGTTTTGGAAACTCAAAATCCCATACAAAATCAGACTTAACGCAAACGCGTACGTCATGTTACGCCATCGAATAGAATTACACTAAAGGCCAATTAAAACGTAGATCTCTTCAAATAATAAAAAATAAATCAAACGAAGGGGCGTGTTAATATCCAGGGAGGAAAATGAGGATTACGTTTGTATGGAGAAGAGATCACGTGACATCGTCCCCTTTTGTCTTAACTGACCCTTCGATGAACCTTATGTCTTCACAATAAGATTGTGAATTGTGAAAAATGAAGAAGTGTGGGCGATGATATAATACACGTTGTCCTTGATATCTGGACTTTGTACTATTAATCATAACATAACTTCATAATTGTAATGAATGTTCTAACAGCAAAACTTTTTTTGCCCGTCACTGGACCTTATGTCTTGGCATTAAGGTTAATGAATGGTTAATACACTGTTTCTATGACGATACCGTGAAATACCCAACTATTATAATCCAACAGCCCCCAACTCTATGGTCCAAAATGAACGCTAATATCTGCATTCAGATGTGACTTTAATTTGAATGTTAGTTCTATGTTCTTGAAACCTTGGGGCCATGGGGCCAAGTGCGCGTCAACTTTATAAAGATTTGTCGGCGCGCCTAATAGAGGCCTCGGGCGGCCAGAGGGCTGGCCACTATTTCGCACAGCGTATAAGTATCGCTATACAGCGAGGAAATACGGCCAGCCTTCTAGGCACCTTGCCCATTGACGGCGATTTGGGCCAAATTTTTCATCTTTAGTTTAAGTAATTAGTAAGTGTTATTATGTTTGTTTATTTCTGTTTTTGGATATAAAAAAAATATACATAGTTCTATGGCAAAATGTGTATAAATGGAAGAAAAACCATGACAAAAGACAACGATACGATTACGTGATGAGATTACGTGTTGGGGGCCGATATTTGAATTTGAAACGCTCGATTTCGTCACTCAAAAATCTGTGGAAAACAGTGAATTTATATTTTTTTTATATGAGTAATGGAAATTGAAAATATCTTGGTATGGAATGACCACTCGTTTTTAATTCTATTAGTAGAATTTAAATTCCTAGCAGTGGAGAAATATTAAAGAGAGCCACACGATATCGAGCGCTCGAAATTCAAAAAAGTGGCGGTGACATAATCGGACAGACAGACGGACATGACGAATCTATAAGGGTTCCGGTTTTTTGCCATTTGGCTACGGAACCCTAAAATCAGCCCGTTGAACTTCTGGACCATAGTTGCAGTAGAATATAATTGGGTGGTTTAGTTTTACGGTACTCACGACAACACATAGTTAACCGTTGCTGGGGACCTTCCGCGAACACCGAAGTTTACAAATTGTGGGCATCTCTCTCTTTTACTTCAATTAAGGCGTAATTAGAGTGACAGAGAAAACTGCCAGTAGGCCCATTTGAACCTTATTTCTTTGCCATAAGATTTAACAAATGTCAGTCGACAGAGTGGTCGATGTAGATACACGTTGTCCTTGATATCTGCACTTTGTACCAATAATGAATCATAACCACGTACCTAACATATAACCAATTCATTATAATGCATAACTTGATCTTTGTGACGTTGTTGGTAGAAACATCCTCTATCTTGTGAATATCCTTAAGTAGAGCGTTCTTATCTACAAACAAAAAAATATTTTTTTAATGTTTGTAAGTAGTAACTTCCAAATTAGATTTTATCTTTTGTAATACTCTTCTAAACCTACGAGTTTCACTTCCTTAACTTGCCTTTATTTATGATTGTATAATATGTATATATACATTATATTTATTTTATTAGTATGTATGTATGTATTATATTGTTTGCGTCTTCAGTTTGTTGAATTATATGTACATATATTCAATATTGTAAGTTCTTAGTTTCCTGCTACCCAAAGGTTGACTGGAAGAGATAGCTTCTTAGCGATAAGACCGCCTGTTGTTACCTAGCTTTTAACTGTATTTAATTTTCTGTGTAGTTTTACTTACTTTTTCGCCTTTGGTTAATACGAAATAATTTGATTCATTTTCGATCGATACTCATAACTTGGAGTATTTACACTAAATCCATATTGGCGAGAGGTCGCACAGGACCGAGAAAAGTGGCGCTGTCTTGTGTCGGAGGCCAAGTCTCATTTTGGGTCGCTGAGCCAACGGAGTAAGTAAGTAAGTATTTACACTAAATAAATATCACGTTATTAAATCGCGGATTAATAAAGCAATTTTACTGTTTTTATTAATGTGTATTTCTGCAAAGTAATGTATATTTAAATAAGTTAATGTTCGGCATTTAAAGTGTAAAAAATACAAGGTAACAACAAGGACTGTATTGCAATTTAAAACTCCCGGTTTACCGGAAGTAAAATAGGTACATGAATCGCTTAACATTGAATGAATATTTCGTCATGTATTCACTAATCTTTGAATATCGTTTCGGAGTAAATATTCATCAATTTTTTTTTAAATCAACATCGATATCGATAATATTTCTTCTCTCTTCGAAATAGTTATCCCTATTTAACCGAAGATCTTGAAGAAACGCTCCTCAATATCGCTCAGAGCGTGATGCAGGTGGCGGACCACTATGTATACATTTATGAATAACAAAACAATGAAGAATATTGTAGGTACACTTAGCTTAATGAAGAATATTGTCAGTACAGTTAGCTGCAGATATTTAGACTGTCCGAAAAAGCTCATAAACTCAGGAAGCCTATTCGAACGAATACTTTGACATCTAAATGATACATCATTGACATCATTGTCCATGTATTTAGTAAATAAAATAAATAATAATATATATTTTTAATGTAATAAGTAGCAAACGAACAGACGAGCCGCCTGATGGGAAGCAGTCATCGCCGCCCATGGACATAAGCAACATCGGAGGAGCCATTTATGCGTTGCCAACCTTTGAGAACCCTAAATACCTACTTCAATGCTTCTTGAAGAACCCCATGTCATAGCGCAAGGGAAAGACCTCAGAAGGTAGCTCATTCCACAACTTGTGAACATTCCGGGGAAAAACGAGCGTGGTGGCAGTTTAGTTTACTATGAAAAATTTAGTTCCAATGAAATTCCGCAATATGGCACGCGATCATATATTACTGTGGTCAGAGGGCCTACCGCGAACCACGTTCGACGTGTTGCCTCTCTGTCGCACTCGTAAATTCGTACGTAAGCGTGACAGGGAGGCAACACGTCGAACGTGGTTCACGGTAGGCCCTCAGGTTTTACAAGTATTAGAGCGAGCGAGACGCGCGGGGGAATGAGAACGAAACTACTGCCTTTGTAAGATACCCACAAAAGCTGCTGTCACTAAATTTACCAAAATATATACAGTGTAAACTCTGTATAGCGACACTCATGGGCGTAGATAGGTACAGGCAGGGAGGGCCTCTGCGGCGTCTGCTCCCCTCCTGGCCTCCGGCGATAACAACTTAACACCCCCAACTTCACTGTTAAGGACTACTTAAATTTCAAATTGTAATTTTTAATTTTTCATTATCATATTATGACATAACTTTGACATACCTACCAATCTATTTTAGTTTAGCTTAGTATTTCTATTTTAATCTCATTTGTTTTTATTTTTATTAGGATTATTAAAATTTTATGCATGTACCTGATGTACTCTACTAGTAAATATAAATTACAAACATTTTGCATGTTGGCTTTATGTCGACTGAATACTGATACTAAAACTGTTTTAAGACCTTATTGTAACGTATTCTGGCAAATAAACATTTCTAATTCTGGCTGGCTACGCCTTTGGCGATACTCAGGGGGCCGGACGTTTTTTGACGCTTTAGACAGTTTTCGTTATATAGAAATTAAATACTAAAGTAAATCAAATATAACCAACATATGTCAACGTTATAATAACGTCCCTCCCTATAGGGAGTGAATCGTTAAATCGTGTGACGTTATATGTAGTATGGTATTTACACTGTAATTGCTTCAGTCATCTATAACAATTTGATTCTAATTTACAGATCTTTTTATCTGGCTTCATTTTTATTGCTTTTACCCCATGGACGACGTACGTTATATCTACTAAGTGTACCCATGAGAACAAATTGCACGCCGATTAAATGAGTGAAGTCCTCGACATAACTTACGTAGTTATATCCCCTCCAATTGATAGTGTACCATTTGCAACGGCAGCTTGGGTGAACCGCTTCAGTGCTCTACTTCGACCTGCCTAACTTGAACCCTAGATCGATAGAACTGGAAAGACTAAAAATTCATGTATATCGGAAAAAATCCAATTGTTTTCCAGATTTTGTTTTCTTAAAAGATTTCTTAGTATTTATTTAATGTCGTAAAAAAATCGAATCTCTAATCTTTATTACCTATTGAAAGATCCGTCATCAGTGTAGAAATATTTGGGTGAAAAAAAATTACTTAATTAAGCTTAGTTAAGAAGATGTGATTAGTCTTAAGTTAATCGTTTCATTTGTGTTACGGAAATTAACCATGTGAACTGTATTGTTTGTATTTTTTGTGCTTAATTCATACACATATAAGCACACGAAAAAACCCTTTCATGTATATACCTGCACTTAATGGATTGTCACACAATGGAGTCAATTAACTTCTAATTACAGGTCCTTAATTGTGTAAAATTTTCTTGCAATTCACTCATTTGAAGATTTTATTATTTCATCTAAACAAAACCATAGAAAATCATCGCTATTGACTGATCTTCAATATCGAAATCAATATATTTACTTAAGCAATGAAAATTTACTTATCTGGGAATTCTAAGGTTTATTTTAAAAAGTTTTATCCAGAAAGCACTCAGGTTTCCACCAGAAGCCATAAAGTCGTTCAAGAGTTTCAAGCTTAAGAGCTAAATCTCGACCTCTGCCTTAATATTGTCTAGAATCTAAATAATTAAGTCAAATCTTAACTTACGATGAAGACTCCAGAAACTAGGTACAATTACTGAACTGAATGCTGCCTACCACGAACATCGAAATTTCGTTATCTGCCTCTCTATCGTTGGAATATGCAAGAGCGATAGAGAGACAAATAACGAAATCTCGATTTGCGTGGTAGGCCCTTAAAATTATCTGGGAAGACGAGCCAAGCGAAGCGCAAGGGCACTACCTACCTTTTCTCGAAGCGCTACGTCGTTTTTTTTTTAACCCTCATAACCTGGGTTTGGATTATTACTTATTTATTTTCCCGAATTTTAATCGCGATTGCAACATACTCGAACGGTAGTCCTTGCCTCAATTCATCGCCGCCGAATTGTCAACAGATGCGGTCAAAGGTCGGCCACTAGGGACGGGACTAGGTTTGTTTACGCTCGGATCGATTACTATAAAAATCAACTACAAATTACCTACTACAAACCGCACGCCGCGCGCCGATCACGGCGCCGCGGCCGAAGCCCGCTCGCGAGAGCGGTTCCGCCGCGTCCTCATTTATATTTTTTTGACAAGTTTTTACTTTAAAGATGTTTTTCAAGTTATACTTTTTATATTTAAGGTTAAGTGGGCTTTATTATCATATTTTTTATTTTGTGAATTTCTCAATTATTCCGATCGACGAATTTCCGCATTTTATAATTTTGTGTTTTTTCAATTTACTCCGTTTTTAGGGTTCCGTAGCCAAATGGCAAAAAACGGAACCCTTATAGATTCGTCATGTCCGTCTGTCTGTCCGATTCTGTCACAGCCACTTTTTTCCGAAACTATAAGAGCTATATTGTTCAAACTTAGTAAGTGGATGTATTCTATGAACCGCATTAAGATGTTCACACAAAAATAGAAAAAAAAACAATAAATTTTGGGGGTTCCCCATACTTAGAACTGAAACTCAAAAAATCTTTTTTCATCAAACCCATACGTATGGATAGGTCTTTAAAAATGATATTGAGGTTTCTAATATCATTTTTTTCTAAACTGAATAGTTTGCGCGAGAGACACTTCCAAAGTGGTAAAAAGTGTGTCCCCCCCCCCCCGTAACTTCTAAAATAACAGAATGAAAAATCTAAAAAAAATATATGATATACATTGCCATGCAAACTTCCACCGAAAATTGGTTCGAACGAGATCTAGTAAGTAGTTTTTTTTTAATACGTCATAAAAATTAAAAAAAAAATTTTTTTCATCAAACCCATACGTGTGGGGTATCTAGGGATAGGTCTTCAAAAATGATATTTAGGTTTCTAATATCATTTTTTTCTAAACTGAATAGTTTGCGCGAGAGACACTTCCAAAGTGAAAAAATGTGTGTCCCCCCCCCCCCCTGTAACTTCTAAAACAACAGAATGAAAAATCTAAAAAAAATATATGATATACATTACCATGCAAACTTCCAACGAAAATTGGTTTGAACCAGATCTAGTAAGTAGTTTTTTTTAATACGTCTTAAATGGTACGGAACCCTTCATGGGCGAGTCCGACTCGCACTTGGCCGCTTTTTTTCTATGGACGGGTAAACAGTTTATCCCAAAAATGAATTGCTCATCCTCGAATTATACGATGCCAAACTTGATCTGATAGCTATATGGAGGCAGATATGGAGCCCAGAATGCACTACGGAAGATGTACCTTTGCCCCCCCCCCCCCCTCCCCCTCCCACCAGTCGGGGGGTACCGCGTGTCAACCGGGCTAAATCAGCTCAGAAAGACCTAAGGAACAACTGTGCCAAGTGGCGTCTTTTAAGAAACAATTGCAGGGTCACTGCCACTATTTCCTCTACTATTTGGTCTGTGATGCCTTGTGATGGCGTCATATTATTAGAGACTGAAAACGTAGGTACACGTAAATGTAGGTAAGTACCTAAAAAAAAGATTTATTTACTCGTTATCACATTAAGTATACTACTTTGTTATAACTTATTGTTAGTAGGTACATGAGATATCCATAACAAAATGAGACATGGTTCATTTTGCCAGCAAAACAATGCGCAATTAGCTCTTCAAATTGTTAACTATCCACGTAGCACGCTATAATTGACGTAGATGTACTACAATAATATAATAAATAATAAGCACCGTAGGTACATCCTCTGGTTAGTAATTTTAATCTTTTGTGAGGAAATTGCATATTTTGATTATAATTGACTGACTGCAGAATTAATTATGAATTTTCTTCTACTAAAATATTCTGTTAACTTCAGAGGACTAATAAAATTATAAAATAAATTTTAATGAAGTAATTTGTGACATAGGAAAATCGATCATTCTCGATCCTCATGTATGACCAACACATGTCAATAATGTGAATCATGTCTAATAAATAACACAATTTTATCGACATTTGTCTGCGGGACATCCCTACAGCGGCGTGCCGGTTACCGGCAGTCGTATGTATAAGCATTATCGAATCGACAGTGCTCGCGCCTAGTGCTTTGCGGTGAATCAAATAAAGTTTTTGAAAACAGAATACAGTGAATATTTGAACATGAATGGTGAAGTGTTGTAGTAATATTAATTGCAGTAGTTAATCAGTGAGGATTTTTTCAAGATGGCAAAATCTACTGTTTTGTTTCGGCAATGCATGTAAGTTATATGAGTTTATTTACAAAAAGTTATTTTATTTATTTAACTAGGTTTTATTAAATTTGTTCGTTAGTAATCGAGACCTTTAGTATCTCTCGTTTTTTGCGTAAGATGTATCAGTTGATGCAATCAATATATTTATGATTGCGTATTTTGTTCTTTATGTTTTTGTCATTAATTTTAATATTATTACAAATTTATAAACTACTTATAATTATTTAACGCAGTGTATGTGTAGTGTAATGAAGGAAGTCCAAAAAAAAACATTAATTGTGCTGCTTAAGCTAATAAAAAAACTGTATTTTATTTTAAGTAAATTAAACATATTAATTATCAACTATTTGTACTTAAAAACCAGCTCGAATCATAAATAAAAACAAAATCACATCAACGAGCAGTGTCAACCAGTAATTCGCAGAATTACTGAGCTTTAGCAACTTTTCAACACTTCCTCTTTACACGCAGTCCATTGAACTCCCTACAAGACCTCCTTCACTCTCACTGAACAAAAGCAGCAATGTACGCAAAAGCTTATTATGTCCAAACCGATTCGTTCCTTTGGCCTTGAACTTGATACCTCTAAGAACTGCGTATAAAGTTTCGCATTTATTGACCGGACCGCATTCTTATTCTTACCACGCAGTTGCCATACTACGCTTGAAGAACCTCAAAGTTATTCTAAATTAGACCTTAAGAGCATGATATAAAGTTTATATTGAAATATTATGGTATGCGTTTTTATGTGTAGATGTGCAACGCAGACTGGTTTTAATAAAAACAAAAGACGATCGCCCACGCATACTTGGAATGAAAGAAGTTAGCACCATTTAAGACAAACAATCGATAAGGGAATGTAATAACGGTAAAGCTTAATTTGCGGACTTTGACAATCTATATTTAGAATCAATTAGTTATTTGCAATAGTTAGTAGGTATCTAAATAAATGGACACTACCAAAATAAATCTATTTCCATCAATATATGTATCGTAATTATTTGCGTGTGGATTCAAATTATCATCTTTATTGCTTGCTGTGATTCAATAATTTAGGAAGCTTAAAATAAATGAAAAGCGGAATATTCACTGTCTCGGGTGAGACTTGAACTCGCGACTCCGGATCACAAGCCCATCGCTCTGCCAACTGTGCTCCTTAGACTTCACTCGATGACAGCGAATATTTCCACCATGTCACTCATAAGTATGTGTGTTAGGGAGGGCTTAGCTCATAAATGAAGCTTTGAGGTATCGTTTGCAAACATTTCTGCTAAAACAAAAGTGTGTTCATCTTGGCATAATACCCGTTTATATTATATAAAAACACGTGCCTCGAGTGGTCTTGTTACCTAATTTGTTAATTTGTTTTATAGGTACCTAATTAATGAAAAATGGCATCTCGTAATACTTAGTCTATGTGCTTATTAAAAATAGATTGTTAACCAAGTGCAATAGTCCAAGACTGAAATGGTGCCTTAGACCTGAGTTAAACACTACTTATACTTTTCATTTCGAATCCGAGGAAAGTTCGTGTGAGACTTAGCAACATACTCGTAAGTTAATAAGTTATGATAGTTCCTAATAAAATGTCATTATGTTTGTAAACATATAGGTATGTTATATGATAACAAAATACGAAAACAGGTTTGTTATAAATATTTACCTTATTTTTAAAGCAGTCTGGTAACCTACTACTAAGTACTCATCATTCCCGATAACGTTGTATGCTAATTTTAGCTCACAAACAAAACAATTGAACTGCATTGAGATAATTTCGGTAATGGGATAATTTTGAAGATCGTAATTTTCTGCATTTATGTAGGGCTAATATGCAGGCCTAGCGAATGATTGGCGCGAGATAGACTACCCGTATTTTTCTAACTATGTCTATTAACGAGGGACGGGTAGTCTTTCTCGCCGCGAGATACTCTCGCGCCAATCATGTGCTAGCCCGGATGGTCGGTGTTTTATCATCTGTCATCATGCCTGTCTCGTTCTAACAAGTATGTAAGTACGAAAGTGACGCATGACATGACAAGTGATATACATGCGACTATGATACCGCCGCAGGCTCTTCGTAAATAGTCATGTAGATACTGATAAAACTAACATATATTTTTTTACAGTATCCCTCGTCAATCTCGCTCCGTCAGTACGACCTCACCCCATCGCACATCAACGTCGCCGCAACGTCGCTCTGTCGCCGCGCCGTCGCCTGCGACATCGCTCAAACCCTTCAACGAGATCCCTGGGCCGCTAGCGCTGCCTATGTTGAGGCATTCTGCACACGTTTTACCCAGGATAGGTAGGTGTTTAGTGAACAAGTCACTTTATCCTTGTCTCGCTAGCGACATCGAGACCAACGAGATCCCTGGGCCGCTAGCGCTGACAATATTGAGGCATTTTGCACACGTTTTACCCAGGAGAGGTAAATATTACTCGCTCGTTTTCGTTACCACTCACTGTATGTTGCCACTGTTGCCAGCGCCATCGCTTTAACCCTTCGGCGAGATCCGAGATCTCTGGACCGATCCGAGATCGCTGCCTATGTTGTGGCATTTGCACACGTTTTACCGAGGATAAGTAAGTTATTATCGCTTGTTTACTATGTCGCTGGTTGACATCGCTCAAACCCTGCAGCGAGATCTCTGGGCCGCTGGCGCTGTCTATGTTGAGGCATTCTACACACGTTTTACCGAGGATCGGTAAATAGTATTCGCTCATTTATGCCACTGTATGTCGCTAGCGCCATCGCTTTAACCCTTCGTTGAGATCCGAGATGCCTGGACGCTGCCTATGTTGTGTTGAGGCATTTTGACACGTTTTACCCAGGATAGGTAAGTTATACTCGCTCTTAACTATGTCGCTGTTTGTCGCCAGCGACAACGCTCAAACCCTGCAGCGAGGTCAGCGAGATCCCTGAGCCACTGGTGCTGCCTATGTTGACGCATTCTGCACACGTTTAACCTAAAATACGTTTTACCCAAGTAAGAAGTACTAAGTATTTTAATAGAAACTCGCTCGTTTACCATGTCGCTGTCGTCATCGCTGGCGCTATCTATGTTGAGGCGTTTCGCACACGTTTTACTCAGGATAGGTAAGTATTTCATCATCATCCTCCTAGCGTTTGTCCCGTACTGTGACGGGGTCCGCTTTCCTACTTTTCTCCTTCCACTTCGCTCTATCCTAGACGTCGTTTTGCGATAACTCACAGGCGTTTAAATATTTTCGGCGATGACATTGCGCCAACGCTGCCTTGGTTTGCCCCTCCTGTTTAGGCCTGGTAAGGAAAAACTAAGGGCTTTGTTCAAAATTCTTCCACGCTTCAATTGGAATGCCATCTGGTCCTACGGCTTTATTGTTGGCCATCTTGTTTAAAGATTTCTTGACTTCCGATGGTGATATAGGTGCTATCATTCCTTTATTAAGTTGCGGTGTCGGAAGACTCAAGATGGGACTTTTAGTATTCAGAAGTACGTTGTAGTACTCATACCAGCGCTGTAAAATATCGCTATACAGTAGATCTGTCCATTCGAGCCCTTTAGCAGTTTCGTTTTTGTGATGTCTTTAGTTGCCTGATTTCGTCTCTTTGCAAGTTTATATGTTTTTCGGGCCTTCTTTACTCTCCAAGCTGTCGTAAATACCTTTCAGGGCTTTAGACCTTTCTTGAGCGACTACTTTCCTGGCTGCTTTCTTGAGATTTTTATATTCTTCCCTATCTTCATCCGTTTAAGTGACTTGCCATTTTTAAAAGCAATTTTCTTCTCTTCTAGAACAGTTTGCACTGGCTGAGTCCACCAAGGGTCTCAAGTGTTTAATAGTAGGTAATTTTGAACCCGCGTGTTCATTTTATCGCTGTCTTGCTACTTGCTAGCGACATTGCTCAAACCGTTCAGCGAGATCCCGGGGCCTCTGGCGCTTTCTACTTAAATACGAGTATATTGAGGTTTTCTGCACACATTTTACCCAGGAAACCAGAAAAGGTAATAAAGTGCAAAACAAACTTGCGGGTGTTCAAGCACGTAAATTTTAAATCTTAATAAACAAGAAGTCTTCTTGTCTGAGTTTCTCATTATATAACACCCGCCACTCTATTCAACATATGTTAATGCGGTTAGGGTTAGTTTACATTAAGTTATTAGAGACGTTACTACTGGTGACTTCTACTGAGTCCGCTCACGCTGCTGTTTACTGTTTGTATAATAGAACACTAATATTTTGCACCTATTAACATGTTTTTGACCTACATATACGAGTAGGCATGCTTTTTTAACGTTTAGTTTCGCAAGGTAGCCGGTCATACTTTACCGTTAAACCAACCCCAAAATCATGAAATAATGTTTCACAGTTTAATTTGCATGTCGAAACCATTTGAATAAGTCCTTCGCAATTCCTGTCACTACACTTTTCTTATCACATTTCACACCACACATACTTCTCAGAGCTCTCAACTCCACATTGCATTCGACTATAGGTATCTCTCACGTCGAATGATGACAGTTCATTTTTATATGGAGTAGCTAACACGTGAAATGTTTGTTTTGAAGTTTAGCACACAAATTTATTTCGAAAGGTAACTTTTATTTAATAAAAATACGATAATAAATAATAAATATTATACGACATTATTACACAAATTGACTAAGTCCCACAGTAAGCTCAATAAGGCTTGTGTTGAGGGTACTTAGACAACGATATATGTAATATATAAATATTTATAAATACTTAAATACATAGAAAACACCCATGACTCAGGAACAAATATCCATGCTCATCACACGAATAAATGCCCTTACCAGGATTTGAACCCGGGACCATCAGCTTCGTAGGCAGGGTCACTACCCACTAGGCCAAACCGGTCGTCAAACGATAAGAACATATTTCTGCAATTATTTTTTAACTTAAGCCCAACCAAAAGAGACTTGAAGGTTCTGTCATAGCAACCATCATTCCGCGAGAGAGGATTGTTGACTTTTTTAAAGTGTAAACGAAGCTTTAGTCTAGATTGTTCACTAAGAATCCAGTTTGTCTATATTTAGAAATTAACTGGATTCACGGGACAGATGGCGTAAATCCGAGCCAAAAACTGGTCTGGCGGCTTTCTATAACGCATTAGGGCTTAGAGATGAATTCCAAAATTACTTTTCTGGGGGCCTAATAGCCATGGTAACAATCATTTGCAGAAAACGAAACGAAACGCTAAGAAACGTAAATATTTAATGTATTGAAATAATGTCTTAAAGTTCAAACTGAGACGGTTCCTCGTTCCGTTGCATTTTGGACGAAATGATACAGACCGAAGCTTAGCAGACTGCCTATTTAGCAGAGCTGTGGGTAGTATAGCTATCAAAGTGAAATATAGAAGTGAGGTAAATAAAACCCAGTTTTAACCACAACCCGTAATTCGCAGGTAACTTCCACCACACAGTCGGCTTAGGCCTGCTAGAAGGCCTGCAATCCCGCTACGGAGACCTCGTGCGTCTAGCGAAAGCCTCTCGCACCCGCCCAGTGCTGTACATCTTCCACCCCGAGCTGATGAGAGAGGTACATTACAATAAAGGATGACTCTCGTTAGGACGGTCCGGGTCCGAGCCGAGGCATCCGATACTTCGTTTTCTATAGAAACCATCACGTGATCACCGGTCACATGTCATAGAAAATGAAGGGTCGGTTGTCTCGGCCCGGGCCCGGGCTATTCTAGCGTGAGTCGTCCTTAATGCAGTCATGCTTCGGTGTTTCCTTCTTGCATAAGACCCAGTACATTACATCTTCCACCCTCATGAGAGAAGGAAATTTTACACGATAAGCGCCTAAAACACATTTTAGACTACACTATTTCACGGTTTCACAGATAGGGTGGTGTGGGGTAATGTGTGGTGTAGGGGTTAGGGCACTTATTTATGGAGGCAGGGTTTAACACAGCTCAAAAGGTGAATTGGTTTACTCAAGGGTCTCCATTAACGCTAGAGAGGATGGCTGTAGATCTAAGTTCCAACACCATAATATTGACCGTAGGTACACAAAATAGTACAGTAAGTCCGGTTAATTTTTCACACTAATCTAGTCAGATATAAACCACTAGTTTAGATATATATGTATAGGTATGAAATAATGACTCGAGACGAGATTTGTATAAATATTAAATAATACGAAAAATCTTTTTTAACTGGATTTATTCATTTAAAAAAATAACATAATATATAAAGACTAAAAATAAGAAGTCACTAAAGTGTACCTTTATATTGAAAATATTAGGTAAATTCAACAACAAACCTGTTAGTTAATAATCAGTAATCTAAACTAACCTAATTCCTAAACTATTAACCTCATATAATTCAAATGAACATAATAACTTGTCACGCAATCTAATTATCTTTCATGTAACATCGGACAGATTGTTCGTAATTGTAAATAAGTTCGGCATTCATTAACATGTCATGCCTATCAGGCTATCATGTGTTTATTTTCTATTACAGGTCCACAGCAGCTAACTAATAATAAAAACTCGAATCATAAAAAGTGGTCCTTTTTGCTCATTTGTAAAACAAATCCCTTTAATACCAAACGAACAAGAATAACTATAGAAATTTGACGAGAGCTCAAAAATAAATTTTGGCAAAAAAGAATATTTTTAGTACAAGCTTTTATCGCTGACGCTGACTGTACTTTTCTTACCACAGGCAACTAATACCCATCGAGATAATTCTGAAACCCCAAACACAATTGCGTTGTTTCATCAATCATCACAGAGTTCCCATAGCCACCTCCTGTCTCCAGCATCAGATCAACTCTATGGTCGATTGTCACCCGACATACATATATGTATGCTAATTTTCAGTCACGTAAACCTTTTTTCTAAGTTTAAAATGTATTGAAAACTTTGTCTATCTATATTCCGTCGCTGTCTGAAACAAATTAAAACAAAAGAGACACGTTGGCTGTTAAGAATGGAATTAAAAAGTAAACACAATTAGAAAGTATACTCTGCAACTAACCAGTCTCATTTAAAATTCTAGAATTTCGGCTTTCGAGTCAGACGACTCGGACGTAACGGCAGCTTTCGCACAATCACTTTTTAAATATGGAATTCATAAGTTGCAATTAAATCTAAGTAGGTGCCAGACAGGTTTCATTAGAAAATTGTATGATGAATGCGAATACAAGCAGGTAACTTATACCTTCTGCATTGAATAGCTGTCACGTCAAATGATTGTAAGCATTTTTTTGAAGTTTATTACATTAATCTATTTAGAAGTGTATCATTTAAATTATGAAATTAGGCACATTCATAATGAGGCGAGCTCATATTCGACACGGTTTCCCATCACTAAAACCGGCGGCCCTTCGCCAATCCCTAGTTTCCGGGAATCGCCTACGAGCGCCGCGCGCGCGCCGCCTCGGCAGCCAGTGCGAGCCAGACACTTCTAGCGAGCGGTCACGCTTCTCGTCCCTACGCTCGCCGCTCTCGCGAGTGCGATATACGTACCGAACCGACGCGAGTGATATTGTTATTATTGTACCGAGATCGTTCTTTGTGATTAGTTATCCAATAAATAATTGCAATCTTGCTCGTGGGTTTCTATTATAATAACCACTCAAAGGAACCCACAATAATAATTAGGGACCATCATTTGACGCGAACGATATAGAAGAGATGGAGAAAGTAGATGATTGCAAAAACGCCCATAGTAGCATGGTAGTTATTACGAACGCTATCAATACCAGCAGATGGAGCGTATGCTTGTTTGCCACAACGTGACACACGACTTTTCATGACTAGACATAGAAGATGTGGCAGAATAAAGTAATTGACAAAATGAAATATCGACATGTCCGTTATCGATGTTACCTTAAAGTTATAGATATTTTTAACATTGTATGAGAAGATACGAGTAGCAACTGCGAAATACACAACACGTTCGATATCTCCTTTGATATATTTTATTTTCCGTATTTTGCTATTCTTTTGGCATTGTATTAGTACAGTTTACGTTTTTATTTTTAGGTGCTAAATATTTATTTATTTAATTAGTTATTTAAACTTTATTGCACAATAAAAATAAGTACAAATGGCGGACTTAATGCCTTAAGTGCATTCTCTACGTACGTAATATATGTAGTTAGTAAAGAAATTATGTACCGATTTGTAATTGATTTTCATTCTTGATATTTCTCGGTAATTTACAGCAAGTAGAAGTTACACCTTTTAATTATTAATCTATTACTGACTTATCGATAACAGATTTATCGATGGTTCATTTTGTGAAACACTCGTTCGTGCCACAAAAACTTCTATATCTGTCCATGACACAACCCTTTTATTATAAATGCGAAAGTAACTCTATCTTGCTGCCTATCTATCGGTCTATTACCTCTCTACACTTAAAATGCTGAACCGATTAAAACGAAATTTGGTATAGAGATATTTGCGACCCTATAGACCGCGAGCCAGGAGCATATATCGTCAGTCATCGCCTCCCGGCTGATACTTTGTCAGAAGATAGTTAAGATGAATAAAAAAAAATGTCAGCCGGTTATATGGCGGTGGAATACCGTCAGTTAATGACATCAACATGTAAAAAAAAACAGTCATCGCCTCCCGATTGTTATTGTGTCAGATGATAGTTTAGATGCTGTTTTAAATTATAAAAACCGTTAGCCGGTTGTATCGCGGTGGAAAGGCCGTCAGCTGGTAACATGAATATGCAAAAAACACGCGCCTTACCACTTGTCCACAAAGTATGCGTAAATTGCGTGATCCGTTTATTTGAAACGCCTGATGGAATGCTACATGCAAAGTTTCATGATTTTATTATTAGTATCATAAAAAGGTAAAGCGCTTATTTTAACATGTTCATGCGACCAGCTGACGTTCTTACCACCGCACGAACTATCATTTGACTAAGTATCAAACGGGAGACGATGACTAAATTTTTTTTCGGTGGCTGCCGTTCCTCAACCTACCAACGTAGCAGCAGCTGACATCCACGAGGGTTCATCATACAGAGCCGTTAACCACTATAAGAGTTTTCGCCCGGGAGGCGACTGGTCATGGAAATATGCTCCTGGCTCGCGGTCTATATGTCCTTCATAGGTATTTTTTTATCAATTATAATCATCATTCCACGCAAATGTCACGGCCGTAGAAGCTAATGATTCAATAAAAGCTAAATGCAAGTGAAAACAGTCCATTTAAAGTCAAAGACTAAAGAATTCGAGTCATTTGTTCCGAAAATATCCTACATTCAAGTACAGATATTATCAAAAGAAACCTTAGTCCTTAAGTTATTGACCTCCTTCAGTTCAATGGAACCTTGATTATATTATATCAATTCACAAACCAATGTTAATTCAATAATAAGCTCCTAATTATGTCTTGATCCCTATATTCTTAACAACTTTTCAAAAACTGAGGCCATGCTTATACTGGTCAGCGAACGGCAAAGTGGTGAGTTACGCGTTAGAAACTACGAGGGTAAGTTCAAAAGTTTACGGAATTCAACAATTCAAAAATGTATTAGTAAGTAGACCTCAAGAGCTCTTTCACGAGTCAATACAACATTTACAGTGACATGAAAAATACAAACAAACATTTACAAATACAACAGTAAATACCTGGGTAAACAATTACATTATAAAAATCTTAAAATAAATAATTACTACAATATACATAACAGAGACGGAGATTTAAAAGTCCCCGATGTCAGATAAAATACTAATATTATTAAGAATTGGAGCTGTAAAGGCTCAAAAATAAATACCTAGCATTACCATATAGAGGTGAGGATGAACATAATATCTACTACAGTACCATTTGGGAACTCATTAATAATACTTATATAATTATACGTATACCAATTATCAGCCTAATGAGCTCAAGTCAATCCGGAAGAACTTTGCAAGAAATTTTGGCTCACTTGTACAGCAAAGATAAATTTATTATTTTTTAGGTTCAGAAACATTAGTATCCCAATGTTACAAGTGTATTTACCTACCTAAAGAGACCTTATATTGAAAAGGAAAAACAGTAAGGTCTTTATATTTTGATTGATAAATCTGCCATTCCACGAACTTTTAGACCTTCCCTCAGTCCCCTTGTAAAGTTAAATCTTATCAATTGACGTATAATGTCAAAGGTTATGTTTGTATACAATTTTACATACACAATAGGAATGATAATTCTCAGCGCTTACTCGTTGCGTGATCGTATGATAATATTATCTACAATACTGACATAAAAAGTATTTTAAGAACCCAGCTAGATAAAAATTATGTGCAAATTGATGAGATGAGGTCAGCTTGGGCGGCTCCTTGACTGGGCGCCATGTCACACCGATAACTTATCGGTGAGACCTAGTAGAAATAGTTCCATGATTCTCATGAGTGTCCTGAGAAAGGTGGTATAGCCGATCGTTTTTTTTTTGGGTTCCGTACCCAAAGGGTAAAAACCGGACCCTATTACTAACACTCCCCTGTCCATCTGTCTGGCTGTATAGATATACAGCCAGACAGACAGATTTCTGTCATGTTGACAATGTCAAATATTGTATAAGTAATTCCGCGGAAGAGAGTTGACTATAGAATTTTATTTTATTATATCTTTTATCGACCGATCACAACTAATATCACCAGTAATAATGGCTGTAAATAGTGTATGGGTAATATTTAAAGCTTGGGGCGGGGTATATTTATAGAGAAGGGATAACTTCCAGTGATATGTGTCAGATAAGTCACATAGATCTATTTCGAAGTCAAAACTGACGCCGATCCTTAAACCTGACGAAACCGACGACCCGATCGTCCCTATTGATGAAAAACCTATTTTATTTTAATTTTAATGGCTTCCCAATCTTTTATTCTATAGAAACGACGACCGGCGACCTAGAGAACATTAAGTCTTATTTTCGTAAATAATAATGTGCACAAATCGTGATAGTTTTAATTTGTTTTATTTTCTTACGATGATTTAATTTCATTAAAGAAATTAATATCATTTAACAGAGGGCCCGTGGGATGCTAGAGATAATATGAAACCGCTACGCTTCGGTGTGAATCAGACTGCACGGCGCACGCGCACGCCACGTGCTACCTTAATTTATGTGTTATTGTTCACGATTGTTTTGATTCTCTGCGGTATTACCTAATGACTTGTACTTAGGTGATTAAAGCTGTGACTGTGAGCTGTGTGGTGACGACTAATAGAATCGTGAGCCACTTTGAACCTGAAAATCATTATGGTTTTCTTATTATTATAAGTCCTAGGCAAAAAAGCGTTGGTGGCCTAAAAAAACGCTAGTAGCCTAGCGCTAAGAGCGTGCAACTTACAATCCGGAGGTCGGGTTCAAACCCCGGCTCGTACCAATGAGTTTTTCGGAACGTATGTATGAAATGTCATTTGATATTTATCAGTCGCTTTTCAAAACGCACTAATTACCACCACAAGTTCATAGCTATAATGAACCGTATAACTACAGAAAGAAGGTTAATTTTTGTTTAATTAGGTTTAAGTAATTAGTACCAGTATTATTCTTGATTTATGTCAATGACTTACCTGCGAATATACCAGAATGGGCACAGATCAGCCTTTTTGCAGATGACACACATATAGGAGTCAGACACAAAGATCAACCATCGATGGAAAGACACCTAAGATGCATCACAGACATATTGCACAAATGGTTTGAATGTAACGGCATTGTTTTAAATAAAAATAAAAGTACATTTGTGAACTACAAGACACTTTCAAGTACAAGAAATACTAATATAACAACTACTTTTGAGTACACTCACAATACATGTTTCTTAGGCTATGAAATTGACAGTCAACTAGCACATTGCATGCATATTGATAAAGTTTGTAATAGATTAGCATCAGCCAATTACGCATTGCTGAAACTAAAACCTCTAGTTAACAAAAAAACTTTAAAAACTGTATATTATGCCTATGTTCAAAGTGTACTAACTTATGCGATTACTATTTGGGGAAATGCAGTAGATGTAAACCGGGTATTAATTTTACAAAAACGCTCGATTAGAATAATATGCGGGGTAAATTGGCGCACATCTGCGAGGACCTACTTTGTGAAGCTTGAGATAATGACGGTCATATCATTGTTTATATACAACTCTGTGTTGGAAATTCACAAGAATGCAAGCACTTTACTTAAGCGTTCGGATTGTCACAATTATAATACAAGGAACAGTAGTAAACTAATACTTCCATCACTTAGATTAAAAAAGTGTCAAAAACAGGGAATTTTCATTAAAATAAAGCTATTTAATAAACTGCCCACAAATGTCACAGATTTACCTTATAATGTATTCAAAAACACGGTCAAGACTTTTTTTCAAAACCATGCCTTCTATTCGATTACTGAATATTTATCATTACAAAATATTTTAATTGAAGCAAATTGTAAATAGATTTTTAATATTATTAATCGTATTTACTTCGTATAGTAAATTCATAGTGTAGAATATTGTGAAATACTGACTTACCATGTAATGATCATGTTACATTATGGTTAATAAATAAACTAAAACTAAAACTAAAAACTAGTGAGTTTTGCTTGTCACCTGACGATTTATTTCTAGTTGATTTTCTGAAAATTTTATATCTAAAAGAGCTTTTATTAGAACATTGGGATTGGCTTAGATAATGGATTGTAAGTCGGAAATAAGGGATTGCCGGTCATGTAGTTATAACCGAGCGTAGAGAGGCCGCACATGGTTACAAGGCTGGCAATCCCTTTCTCGGGATATTTAGAGTTCATCTCAAACAAATGCAACTAAATTAAAATAAAACTTGGTATTAATGTATGACTGTTTTTTTTTTTCAGGTATACGAGAGCTGCTCCACGGAGCCGCCTCAGTGGGCGCGATCTCCACTCCAATCACACCGAACTTCTACAGGCTGTCCGTTCCACGGGTGAGTTATCATAAATAAATTAATACTATTTTTATGGGGTAATCTTACCCTATATAGATCGAATTTGGTAAACTGAATGACGGTGGATGTGTGGATGACGACCGTGTTTTATTTCCATTAATTTCAAGGGTCCATACTGACCTTATATTAAGTAAATTTCTCAAAGTATTCTAATTATCTCCATTTCGGAAATAATCAATAAAAAAAAACTTTTAAGGCCCTTAGGTCCTGTTTAGTGTTTACATATTGATTAGGGTTTACGAGTTATACCTAGTACTTACTATCTCGGACAATCGATAAAAAAATAAATATTATTGGACAGTATTACACAAGTTGACTAAGGTCTGATTTTTCAAACATCAGATAAAGATAACATGCTCCCTTTCTTTCACAAGCAAGAAGAAAAAGAGAGCGTTATCTTTATGTGACAGATAATTTTATCCGATAATTGAAAAATCCCACAGTAAGCTCAATAAGGCTTGTGTTCGATGTTCGAAATGAAATTGATATGTTACAGTTTTCAATTGTTTGGTTGTATACTGCCCCCAACCTCTCTTTTGGACGTAGCTTAATTACGTACCCGGGACCGTCATTTAAATGGTCTTTTTTTTGCAGTGACGAAACTAAAGCGATCTGGGCATCCATAGGAGCACTCCTAGAAGACCCAACTCTTCTGAAAAACTTGGAAAAATCTTTCAATGATATCGCAGTAGACGCTACGAGGAGGTAAATAGACGTATTTATATCGCATACATTGTTCCTAAATCTCTATATTAAGTCATTTTCATAACCGCTAACGAATCTATAAATTTATAAACTCTTTAAAATCGTCCCTAACCCTAAGGTTGTCTGGAAGAGATCGCTCTTTAGCGATAAGACCACCTGTTGTCTACCATAGTTTAAGTTATGTGCTTAATGTCCTTCTCAAGTTCCTTTTCATATTGGAACAATAAAGAATATTTGTATTGTATTATACGTCGCGAAGAGTATTTAATTTAATGATATATATATATATATATATATATATATATATATATATATATGTATATATATCGCACATGCAAAATTATATTGCTGTGATTGAAATTGTTTGTGCTTAGCTCCTTATGTACTTAACACAACAGTACAGTGTGAGGTCGCTTCACACTGTACCGTAATACCGTTGCACGCCAGTGTTAGTAACGCAATGTAATGGCGTTACTTAGTACTTACAGTATCCGAATTGACGTTATTATAAAATTAAAACTGTCCTCACCTTACTCAGCTCTAGCGGACTCTTTTTAGATTCGGAGAGCTAAGGAAAGCTGAGAACGCGCTGAACGAGGAATTAGAAACTGAAGTGTATCGCTGGGCACTGGAGACTCTAGGCATGGCGGCGTTGGGCACTAGACTTGGGTGCCTCGCCGGTGCTACCCATGTACCCACTTCAGAAAACAGGTAACAACAACACAACATTTACACTAAGAATTGGAAACTGAAGTGTATCGCTGGGCACTGGAGACTCTAGGCATGGCGGCGTTGGACACTAGACTTGGGTGCCTCGCCGGTGCTGCCCATGTACCCACTTCAGAAAACAGGTAACGACAACACACTTTTACTCTAAGAACTAAAAATGCAGCTGTATCTCTGGACCCTGGAGGCATGGCGGCATTAGCCATTAGGTTGGTTGCCTCGTCGGTCTGCCCATGTATCACTTTAGAGAATAAAGAGACGAGGTAATTATTATCGAACTATCACACAACAAGCTGATAGTTAAGAGTACCTAATTTCCTACAAGGTATATTGTTGAAGTAATGATACTAATAATTAGTAATATAAACTAACTAAATTAAACCAAATAAAATAAGAAAACATAAACATAAGAATATAAAAACCCCCCTCCTATGAAAAGTCCCCCAGGTCTGTCCCCTGCGGAAGGGTGCCCATAAGGCTGGCTACGTTCCCTCGTTGAATGGCGATGCCTATTCTTTGGCCTAGGAATGAGCCAGCCCTAGGGTCACCCGTGGTCTCAAACAGTTAAAAAAAAACAGAGTACCTTTAAAAAAATGAAAACGGGTTACTTTGTAGTGTTTAAAGTGAAGTATAAGTGGAAATATTAAGCGAGATTCGCTCAGTTTTCCACTTTTCAACCCACCGCTCTACGGTCCGAGGAAAATGGGAGACCCCTTCAAACTTGGATGTCCGTCATCAACATGACCTAAGGAAAGCCCAAATCAATGACACGACAACCCAGAACCGAAGATTATGGCGAAGGAATTTTTCCACTTTTCAACCCGCCGCCATACCAGAGCTTCATCTGTCTCCAGAATACGTTTGCACCCTATATAAAATGCCTAACCCACGTACTTACTACATGGCTACATCCTTATAAACATTCTAGAAACCCAGAAAAAACCTCAATGGACGACGAGATCCCGGACCTCTGCTCGCTGTCCAAACGCTGCCCCAGCGGTCTCACTCCAGCAGAAGCGCTGGTCCGGTGTACGAGGGCGATATCTGATGCGGGTTACTTGGTGCGGAGCGAAAACACCCTCAAGACGGAGTCGAAGACGTTTAACAATGCACTGAAGGCGCTGGATAAGCATTACAGGTAAAAAATAAAAATAAGATCATAGTTAAGATTTAGGCAAGACTTACCTATAAAATGTAGACAGAAATGGTCAGAATTGTCTTCAAATATACGGTAATCGTACTAGTGTTGGATGGACATGTTAATGCCCAATAAATAGATTGACAAAGATGACATGTCCCAGGGTGCGTAAATAAGATGCCAATCGTTCACGCTCCGTAGCATAGCGTAGTTATCTCTCTCTGTCACTTTTCCATATTAGTGCGACAGAGATAGTTGCGTTTCGATCGCAACAGAGCGGTAACATTTGGCATCACAGTGTCGGCCACTCAGACGTCTTCCTTATACGCGTATCAATTTTAGATGATGACATTTCAATTTTCCAGCATGTAGGTACACTACATCAAATATCAACTGTAATTGTTGAGTTTGAGTTAAAGTCAAACCAAGATTAGTTGGCAGCGATTTTGATAGCCCAGACAGTACACGGGTTATTTTAAATGTCAAACTTCTATGAAATGATGACGTTTCCTTGACACTTACATCTTCTAGGCTATCAAAATCGCTGCCAACTTATCGTGGTCTGACTCTAGCTACATCACCTGTCAAAGGTTTAGGTTTACTGTATAATTTTGGTTTCGATTTGCTATTCCTAAGGCTAGGTAATGACAATAAGATATTTTACTTCCAGCCTGACAGAGCACTTCGTCCAGCAAGCCATGTCCGAGCTAAACAGCACAAATCCGAAGCCAGAACAAGTCCTCCTAAATAAACTGGCCCCACTGAAGCAGAGGATACTTCCACTTGTTGCTGATGTTTTATTGGCTGGAGTCAATCCTGTAAGTCTTTTTTCAAACGTTCATAAGCGCATTGTAATACCCTACTTGATAGTTGAAAAGTCTTTTTTTCATCTTTATGGAAACTCTTTTCTAAACTAAAGATAATGAATTCCAATCATGTCTTTGTCGTAATCGTAACTTTGATTTTGAAACTAGTTTTTTTATTGTGTTGGTCATTTTTTAATCATTTATTTCGGATAACAAGACCCATACATTACTTATTACACAATATAATAATAAAAACAGAAACATTTAAAAATTAATAATAAAAAAAAGTCATTAAGTAATTAATTTAAAGCATTGTCAAATCATAACATCACTAATAAGAATAAATTAAAAATGAAATAAAATTTAAATGTCAGGTTTTAAAATAATAATTAAGTTAAAAATATTAATTTAATATTACAACGTGATGATAATAATGTCGTGATTTAAAATGCAATAATTTAATTTAATTTATCCATATAATACAATAAATTAAATTAACCTAAATCTAAGTCTTATAACTAAAATAGCCCAACAACACCTCTATTGTTCAATTTGTTCATGTGCATAGCGTTCCACTTTGCAACTATTGGACAATCTAAACTGTCAATAACAGTGTTCAGAAGGCTGTTGGGGCTGACTCGAACACGGCGCATCAGGGAGGCCATTGCATGAAAGAAAAAAAGTATCAAAACCTCTTCTCAGTTACCATAAAATGTTCACCAATACAGTACGTATAAAGCTTAGTTAGATGGTACACTAACTTGCTTGCAAACGTTACAATGCCGACTACTACTAATAACAATAGGGTTGTTTCCAATTTTTTTAAACGCTTGTATTACGTTCTATAGTAACTAAAAGTTGCCCTAAAATTCAACTTTTATACTAAAGACGGCTTCAAACATGTTAAATTAACAAAATATATTTTGACAGATGCTTTCGCGCCCAAAACGCTCTTTGAAAATTGTGTGACGTCACAGCTTACGGTTTGACACAACTACATACACAGGTAGAAGATACGAACTGTCAACTGACATTTGTCATTTGTTGTTTATCGCCTAACTGTCAACAGTGTCAATCCGAGAGTTGTGACGTCATCAGATTCTTCAATTTCGAGTTTGGTCACGTGACGTGTGCCAAAAGATATTTTAAATTCAATATTTACAAAAAAATGTTCATCACAGGTCCCCTAAAAGTAGTTTAACATGTTCTTATAATCCAAAAGAATTTATTGGGATACAATTCTGCCCTAAGTAGATGGAAACAACCCTATTCAATCGACCGATCAAAAACCACCATGTATCGAAACACGTATACCCTGTTCTTGTAACGTCTAAATGATTCTTTGGCAATCAAAAATTCAATAATTAAGAGTTTATCCCTTGCCATCATTCTCTTTTATTTTTCCAATAGTTAGCCCAATCGGCCCTTGCTATGCTCTACCACCTGTCTCTCAACCCCGCGCGACAGCAACGCGCCCACGATGAGATCTGCTGGTCCGCAGCGTCTCATGAAGCTGGTGCTGGGGTCCAGGAGTTACCTTACCTAGCAGCGTGTGCCAGGGAGGCCTTGAGGCTACATCCAGCTACGGGAGGCGTGGTGCGGAGGAGTACGGAGGCTATCAGTGTTGGTGGATACGAAGTGCCTGCTGGGGTAAGTTTAATTCTCGCTAAAGAAACTTCTGTGGTGCCTTAAGGCGTAGTGTATCTAGATGAGTAAGGAAAATATCAGTGTTGAGCTCTACTTATGTCTCAATTTAGAAGTTTTTGTAAGGTGCGCCATTTTTTGATGTTAAAAAAAGTCACCAGCATCCTAGAGCTAGTATCCGAATATGTACGGAAGGAGCGTGTAATGTGGGTGAGGAATAAAGACTGATTAGGAGGCATAAAAGCTTCTGTGCCCGGTGTGCAGTGTCTCAAGAAGCCGGTGCTGCCGATCCAGGAGTTACCCTACCTAGCGGTAGGGAACCCTTGAGGCTACATTCAACTCTAGCGATAGGGAACTCTTGAGGCTACAGGGGGTGTTGATGTTGTGCAGAGGAGTTCGGAGGCGATTAGTGTTAGTGGCTTTGAAGTTCCTGTCGGGGTAGAAACTAATTCTTTAGAAATAGGTGTTTTTTTTTTTTTTGCTAGGGAAGGTCATCTATCTGACATTTAAAAAAACTTGCATTACCTTGCGGAGCTCGGAGTCTATCTATTGATAGCCTTGAAGCTTTGAAGAATTTGGTAGCTTTGAAGTTCATACTAAGTACCTACTATAATTTAAATAAAAATCATGCTTCGTGTTCTACACGAACTGTTACATCGTTCAGGGATATAGTTACCCCGGAACGTAATAAAGATATTTAATTTTTTTTTAAGGTATTTAATTGAGTAAATAAAGGTGCTTAACTATTTACATTGTTTTATGGTACAAACCCAACAAGCAAGTAAGTATCATCTGACCCCCGTACCAGTGTCAACTGTATCACGGTGGTTCAGAATTGAATATATAATAATAACTTTTAAATATTACAAAACGTGATAACTGATAAAATAATTAATTTAATTATGTATTCCAGTTCAAAGGTTTGAAAACTCAACTGTTATTTCATCCTCAATTAGTGTGTAACTAACATTATTAGGGTTTAAGGTGTTATTAATTCGGATCACAATGCTCTTCCCGAAATTATAACTGTTATTTCAAATTTAAATAGCATTTAACAAGAAATAAAGGGCCCCATATAATTTAACAAGTCGCCGTATTTCTGCACAATTTGCGGTGATACAATTAAGTTTCAAGTACGTGAGATTCAGTTTAAGCATCCCTGAGGCAGTCTTAGCCATAAAGCGTTCGCAGTTTACTTACCTAATGCATATTACTTAGAGACAAAGACACAAACTACGAGCATTTATTTGTTCGACCTTATTCCTTTGAGACAAAGTTCAAAAATGTACAGAACAGTATCACGGATTTCGCTTGAAACTTTATTGTCTTGGGTTTCCGGATAAAGGAGTGAGGTGCATAGAAATTATGTATACTGTATGTAACATGAACGCAAGCGTAGGTAAATTGGACTCACGCACTGAAGATTGGCTTGTTGTTGAATAGGGAATATTACGCAAAACTCTGCGTAGATGGCGCCACTAGCACAAACAGAGGGCCTGCCGCGAAACACAAAAATCTAAATTTCGTTATCTGCCTAGAGAGACCCTTGCATTTTTGAGCGATAGATTGGCAGATAACGAAATTTCGGTTTTCGGGTTTCGAGGCAGGCCCTCTGTAAACAAATCGCCTTGACGCATCAATGTCATATTTATTCGTAGTAAATTATCTAACTAAAACAAAAAAGATTACTTTGCTAATCCGCAAAAATATAACGCGCTAGTCAATCAGTGCTAACCCGTTATACTAACTTGCGTATTTTACATGCATTGAATGTTCCCATCCCACCGCGAAAATAAATATAACAACCCGCTACCAAAAGTACAAAATTCGACACGTGTTTCGCTTCACTTCTCTACGAGGCATCCTCAGGAGATTCTGGAGATGTTGACGGTCCGACGTCCGACAACTGAACTAACTCCCGACTGACTTCCCGTTTTCAAGTACGTGAGATTCAGTTTAAGCATCCCTGAGGCAGTCTTAGCCATAAAGCGTTCGCAGTTTACTTACCTAATGCATATTACTTAGAGACAAAGACACAAACTACGAGCATTTATTTGTTCGACCTTATTCCTTTGAGACAAAGTTCAAAAATGTACAGAACAGTATCACGGATTTCGCTTGAAACTTTATTGTCTTGGGTTTCCGGATAAAGGAGTGAGGTGCATAGAAATTATGTATACTGTATGTAACATGAACGCAAGCGTAGGTAAATTGGACTCACGCACTGAAGATTGGCTTGTTGTTGAATAGGGAATATTACGCAAAACTCTGCGTAGATGGCGCCACTAGCACAAACAGAGGGCCTGCCGCGAAACACAAAAATCTAAATTTCGTTATCTGCCTAGAGAGACCCTTGCATTTTTGAGCGATAGATTGGCAGATAACGAAATTTCGGTTTTCGGGTTTCGAGGCAGGCCCTCTGTAAACAAATCGCCTTGACGCATCAATGTCATATTTATTCGTAGTAAATTATCTAACTAAAACAAAAAATATTACTTTGCTAATCCGCAAAAATATAACGCGCTAGTCAATCAGTGCTAACCCGTTATACTAACTTGCGTATTTTACATGCATTGAATGTTCCCATCCCACCGCGAAAATAAATATAACAACCCGCTACCAAAAGTACAAAATTCGACACGTGTTTCGCTTCACTTCTCTACGAGGCATCCTCAGGAGATTCTGGAGATGTTGACGGTCCGACGTCCGACAACTGAACTAACTCCCGACTGACTTCCCGTTTTCAAGTACGTGAGATTCAGTTTAAGCATCCCTGAGGCAGTCTTAGCCATAAAGCGTTCGCAGTTTACTTACCTAATGCATATTACTTAGAGACAAAGACACAAACTACGAGCATTTATTTGTTCGACCTTATTCCTTTGAGACAAAGTTCAAAAATGTACAGAACAGTATCACGGATTTCGCTTGAAACTTTATTGTCTTGGGTTTCCGGATAAAGGAGTGAGGTGCATAGAAATTATGTATACTGTATGTAACATGAACGCAAGCGTAGGTAAATTGGACTCACGCACTGAAGATTGGCTTGTTGTTGAATAGGGAATATTACGCAAAACTCTGCGTAGATGGCGCCACTAGCACAAACAGAGGGCCTGCCGCGAAACACAAAAATCTAAATTTCGTTATCTGCCTAGAGAGACCCTTGCATTTTTGAGCGATAGATTGGCAGATAACGAAATTTCGGTTTTCGGGTTTCGAGGCAGGCCCTCTGTAAACAAATCGCCTTGACGCATCAATGTCATATTTATTCGTAGTAAATTATCTAACTAAAACAAAAAATATTACTTTGCTAATCCGCAAAAATATAACGCGCTAGTCAATCAGTGCTAACCCGTTATACTAACTTGCGTATTTTACATGCATTGAATGTTCCCATCCCACCGCGAAAATAAATATAACAACCCGCTACCAAAAGTACAAAATTCGACACGTGTTTCGCTTCACTTCTCTACGAGGCATCCTCAGGAGATTCTGGAGATGTTGACGGTCCGACGTCCGACAACTGAACTAACTCCCGACTGACTTCCCCCCGACTCCCTCTTTTTCTCGACTGACTGACTGACTTTTGTTTCAGTTGTCGGACGTCGGACCGTCAACATCTCCAGCATCTCCTGATGATGCCTCGTAGAGAAGTGAGGCGAAACACGTGTCGAGTTTTGTACTTTTGGTAGCGGGTTGTTATATTTATTTGCGTATTTATTTTTGAGGTGGGAGGGTGGGAACATTCAATGCATGTAAAATACGCAAGTAAGTATAACGGGTTAGCACTGATTGACTAGCGCGTTATATTTTCGTGGATTAGCAAAGTAATATTTTTTGTTTTAGTTAGATAATTTACTACATATAATATTTATATCTACACTATACTCCAGTAAACCATTTCCCCGCGAAACGCTTATCAATAAAACCATTGACATAAATTTTTTTTTCAGGTCGACATAGTCTTAGCTCACGGAGTCACCAGCAAATCTGAGAACCAGTGGGGCAGAGCCAAGGCCTTCATTCCCGAGCGCTGGTGCAGCGAGGGCTGGGAGCCTCTGAGGGCCTCCCGGGCTCATCCCTTGGCCTCTCTCCCTTTCGGTACCAGGTGCCCAGCCTCCGGCTTCGCTGGGCATGTACTGGCAAGTTTAGCTACCAGGGTTCTGGAGAGGTATAGGCTGGAATGGCACGGGCCGGCGGCGAATATGGTGACTACGGGAGTGAATAAAGTGCAGGCGCCGTATTATTTTGTATTGCAGGATGCACATTAGTTTAACACCCCTGCACCACTTATCCTTTAAACCGAGCAGTCAAACTCGGGCAGTCAAGTTACACATTTTAAATTTTGACATTGGAACTACTATTTTATTTAGGTAATCGACAACGTTGTCTGTAATTTTCTGTACGAATCAGCCTGCCGATTTTTGCGGGGAGGGGCACGTCAAATGTATGGCTATTTGTATGTAAAGTAAAAATAGCGATGTCAGATAAACGTCAGTCCAAACAATACATATGACCATTGGCCGAGTTTTTCGACAGAGGTGTAAGCTCTTAAAGGCGACTCCGGTTTTTAAATCCTCCAAGCGACAACGTGACGAATTACTTTGTCCTAAGCATCTAAGCAAGATTTTCTTTATTTAACTTATAGTTTGATAGAATCAACTTTAAGTAAAACAAAGAGAAAGTGTGTAGGTATTAAGTGTAAAAAAAGTTCAATTTGGGTACGAGAAAACAGTTGCATAGAATTTTCGAACTATTCCTAGGTAGCAAAAATTATTTTCATCTTATTACCCCACTTTAACTTATACCGATTTTATTAATACTGAGAAATGCACTAGAAAACGAATTTAACATTTTGCGTGCATAAGTAAACCGCCTTTATATTCTATGTTCCTTAATTTTAACATTGTATTCTTACAATCTAAGACTTTATATTAATTTAAAAATAAATGGTAATTTATGTCAACTTGTTTAATTTTTAACTACTTACCTACTAACATACTTTAATTTCTAAAACAAAGGAAGTCAAAAACCTTTAAAGTTGTTTAAAACATTAATCTCTGAAGATTCAAATTTGTTTGGTCTGTTATTTAGTTCTAAAAGTTTGACTAATTGTAAGTGAGGTCGCACACGGCGAGTGCGGCGACTTTTTGCAGCGATGCAGCCGCAAAAAGGCAGCGATACAGTCGCAGCACCCTGGTCATATAAGTACCTTCGTGCACGTTAACACGCGATTCAGCATGGAATCAGCCGCGATACAGTATATCGATATAGTCGGGAGTCGGGGCGTAAAATTCATTCAGACATCGGTTTTTTTTTAGCTATGTAATGGAGTCTGGGTAAGGGATTTACAATTTTCGGGCAGTTTAAAATTCTTTCTTATACTACAAATACGAAAGTACATAGTTATGTCTATTTGTTAACTCTGCACTACTGAACCAATTTAGATGAAATTTCCCATGGGAACCGTTTAAATTCCAGGGAAAGGCACCTAAATAATGTTTTTTTTTATCACGGAAATCACCATTCAATGCACATGAAATTGCAGGTAAAAGCTAGGAGTATGCAAAAACACGACCAAGTAAAGACCTCGCTTTTTTTAAACTGGGAAACGGCTTAATCTGCCTGGATACCCCAATTTAGAAGTTTTCACGTTTCGTCGAATAGCAAAATTTTTTTTGCACATTCTACAGACAAATAATTTCTTAGTCGACTTTCGTTTGCTTTAGTGGTATTTGTGTTCAAATAGGTACTTGCTATGTATCATCATCATCATCATGATATGATATATATATAATAATGTCAATATATTTAAATGCCCAAATAATGGAAAAACCTACACTTCAAGCGAGTGACATGCGAGTCCTGAACTCGCGACTCTGAGACTTTACCAGCCCACCGCTTTAACGAATACTGAAATCTATATATCCATCTGCGGCGAATGTTTCCATCATATCCTCAGTTACAAGCGTTGGCCTTTGAGGAGTTCGCAGTAGCTCTGTATTAATTTACTTCTCTCTAGCCCCAAAAACCACTTAGATTGAAACGTATGGCACTTATTTACTCATATCAAAAAAATTTAATAGGGTGGTAGCCAACATCTTCAATGTCTGCAATTCGCATTATAAATGTTCTATCAAAGAAGCCGTGTCCCAACCTGCCTATTCTTATAAGACCACCTGATTACCGCCATTATGTTGACACGGACAAAGTATTGGCCATTTGAAATCGAAAGGTTCTAGTGCATTACTAGTACTCAAGTACTTAATCTGAGACCAAGAAAAATGGGGCAATACGTCTACTTGAAAAGTGAGTCGTTAGGGAAAATAAAAGTTTCTTTCGAGGTTGATGTGAGATGTTATATTGCTCATTCTAACTTTGTAAGTACCGCTTCGATCTTTTGGCTAAAGGTGCCCACTGATTACCAGTTCGCCGGACGATATCGGCCTGTCAGTTATTCGCAAAAGCTGACAATCGCGAATAACTGACAGGCTGATGTCGTCCGGCGAACTGGTAATCAGTGGGCCCCATAACTTCTAACGCATTAAAGATACACATAGGAGCACTAAAATTAAATGCGTGCTTACGGTTCTTTGTGGCAAATTACTGGGATAATGAGTGTGCCCGCCCCACGTGACCATCGTCATACAAGAAGTGGGCACAGATGGAAATGATACAAATGTAGACATAATATTCCCATTAATGGTGGTGAAAAATTTAAAAACGGTCTAGTGATCATCTGTGTCTTTTGATAATAACTGTAAGGGTGTGTAAGGTGCATTTAAGGTTAAACATCCTATCTTAGTATTTAAAAAATCCTAATCCAATAGTTGACAGCCCAATTGTCACCTCTACTCGTATTGTTTGGAATTGTATTGGTACAATGTCCAACTCCAACACCTTTAGGTACCTACGTTGCGTTACGGTACTTTAATTAAAGTCGCTTTAAAAAAGAAGACATTTTTATTTAACTTTCATAATAAGTAAAATCTTCTCTTAACTTCCTGCCGGTTAATCTTGGCTCATTTCGGAAAGATTTGTAAAACGTATAAAGTAGGTAATTTAAGGCGTCTTTTACAAACATTTTATTTACGAAACAGACATTTGAAATGAAGTCATCAACTCACAGCAAATCATCTTATACAATCCCTGAAGATAAATAAGATTTCGCATCGGACATTTGACTTTTTACTTTTCTTGAGAGAAAATCCGCCAAGTTATGAGTGGTGTTAGCGAAATTACGTATTTTGTTTTAGCCTGTTTCGTTCCGTAATCGCTGCTCGAGACAGGATTCAAGCACCGGCTGAATACAGGATTTTATGAATTTTAATAAGTGGTTCCACGGAGCATACATGATACAGAATGTTTATTTTAGTCACCTGCAATAATTTACAGGGTGAATATATAGGTCATACTGAGCAACTTTTACTATGGGACCAACCCCGAAATCGCAAAAAATTAATGACTCCCATACAAAATCTCAACATCAGACCAACCAAAATGTGTGAACAGCCATTTTTTTACGGTTTTGTGGTTGGTTTGGTCCCATAGTAAAAGTAGCTCAGTAGGTATGAACTATATCTTCGCCCCTTAAAATCCTTAAATGATTGCAGGTGATTAAATAATCACTCTGTATAACGATGATTTTCTTTGACGTGGTAGTAGTAGATATTAGGTGCTGTAGCGACCTCAACGAACGAAAGCTGATGTCACTGTCGCACCTAATATGAAAGAGTGATAGAAAGAGATGACGCTACGCTGGCTAAGCACTCATGATACCTGAATTTATGTACATATATCTGTATGACCTACCTCTAGATGCTTATATTAGTACGAACGTGATGCACTGCACTGCTGCGACTGAAAATTCGATATTCTTACTTAGAATACATTATTTGATTTACGCGGTTATGGCACTGAGGCGAATCCACATACCGCTCCGACGAGTGAGCGAGATAGCGCTATGAATATACGTATTATATAGCCCCGCTCGCACACCGGAGCGACGTTCGGTTCCACATCCAATGTGACGTCTTAAGCATGATTTCAGCAAATTCATCCGCCTTTTATGAATGAGTGAAATATCTATGACATTGATTTATATCACCCATGCTCGTCACAATACGTACCTATCCCACAGATGTCCTGGCATTAGTGGCTAATGGCGTCTCTATACGGAAAGGGTCCATAATGGACATCATCTGCGATGTCATCAATCTGCTCCTAGATACACAGAATAAATAATAGTACCACCGTACAGAAATGACACTTCCTACAAAACCGATGTTTGACAGCGACTCAGGGACGAATCATGCTGTCCCTTTCTAATTTATGACACTTTGCCGATCCGTTACATGCGCGTTGCCGACCCTATCCCCCCCGCCCCCCTCGTTGAGCTCTGGCAACCTTACTCGCCGGCAGGAACACAACACTCAAAATTCAAGTAATTATCTTATCTGTGGTCGTGCACGCATAGGGAGGTCAAGTTGTGCCAACCCTAATAATTGCTCGGAGCAATGCTGAGCCGAACGGAGCCGAGAATGCCCGAAAGGAGGAGTGTCGTGTCGCCCCACTGGCTAGGGTGTTCCCATGTTTTCGGAATTCAGAATAAAGCTGTGTTCGACTGTAGTCGGACTGTAGTGGGATTTCAAAATGGCTAATGGCATTATCTTATCTGTGGTCGTGCACGTATCTTAGAGACGTCAAGTTGTGCCAACCCTAATAATTGCTCGGAGCAATGCTGAGCCGAATGGAGCCGGGAAAATTCGAAAGGAGGAGTGTCGCCCCACTGATACAATATAGGTATTTACCCACTGAGCTATTTTGCCTAAATGTTTTTTTTTTTTCAAACCGCTGTAATTGTGTTCTGAATACTGTAAAACATTATTACTTTTTTGCCTAAAAACGTTATTACTTTTTTGTATGACAATATTAAACGTAGGCCCGCAATTGCCGTAAATGGTTAAAATTAATCAACGCACGCTCGTTGTGAGCGTAAAATGTTGTACTCGTATAATCTCGTTGTATCCCATCGCTGTTGTAATGACGTAAAACTTCGCGGAATGAAAAAAAAACGACTTTTTACTTGTGCCTGTGAAGGTTGTCACTGCGTGAGAATTAGTATTTTATTTTTATCCTTAAAAGTTCGATGATATGTACTTAATAAATGAAAACTTTTTCATAAATTAAATGCAAAAAATATAACTATTGTTAAAACATATACTAATGCTTTAATATAAATAAATAAATAAATAAATCACATCCTTACTTTTACTATTCTGCAGTAATTGCAAGTTTCTGTCAGACCCACTAATTTACATGGGCCTTAATCCTCCTTTTGCGCTCTCTTGTATTGTGCAATAAAGCCTAAAAAAATATAAAATATACAGGGCGTCCCAAGACTATGGGACATCCAGGGAAAGTCCCTTAAATATCGTAGATAGGATATTTTGCTGAAAGAAGACTTTATTTTATTTTATATTTTAAGACTATATTTAGAATTTCTAAAAAAAATTTGAAAATTGCTTACTTTTTCTGGGAATTAAACCGAATCTTGAAATTTTAATCAAAAATTTTACTCTATTCATTTCTTTTGCGATATCATATTTCTGAGTGACTTATTTTTTATGCATTCTTTCGATTGGCATCATAAAATGGTTTTTTTTTTTCACATTTGAGTCGGTTCGATTTCCAGACAAAGTAACTTATTTTTTTTAAATCTTTGAATGCAGTATTACTTAGTTTTGAAAATACAATAAAGTCTCCTTTTAGCAAAATATCCTATGTCTTGTATTTAAGGTACTTTCCCTTGATGTCCCATAGTCTTGGGACGTCCTGTATATGTGGGGACAATCTTCGTCAATCGACCTAGCCCCAAACTAAGCAAAACTTGTACTATGGGTACTAGGCGATATACATACGTATACAGATAAATACATACTTGAACAAGACTCAGTAACAAATATCTGTGTTCATCACACAAATAAATGCCCCTACTGGGATTCGAACCCGGGACCATAGGCTTCACAGGCAGGGTCATTACCCACTAGGCCAGACCGGTCGTCAAAATAGATAAAGCTTGAAGCTATAGGAATGCTAAACCAAATAAAATAGCCGATATATTACTCTCGAAATGCATTCGAGGGGATTTATACGCAATAAAGGATATCGAAATGTCTTTTTAAGATTCAATTTACTTTCCATGGATGATTTAAACATGCAATAGATTATAACTGCAGTGAGTTATAACACATGTTTAGAATGGTAAATTTAAGGGGCTCCCCGCGGTTTTCATCGATTTTTGACTAGTTTTGAGTCGTTACTCCTACATTTGCACTATAGATAGAATTAAAAGACAAACGGCTATCGGTTCTTCAATCTTTAATCTCCATTCTGGTCTGCCGAAATTTTGAAACAAATGAAAACTTATTTTTTTATATTGCTTTTAAACATTGTTGTCTAAAAACTCTCTTTTCGTTACTCAATTGCTGTGAAGGATTTTACATATACGAAATCTACACATACTACAACATCACATACACGTCTCTAAAAATTAGTCAGAGATTTTAATTTTAAACTAATTAACACAAAAGTTATGGCCAGAAAACCAGTTTTTTTGCCTAAAATTGTTCAATATTGATGCCAAATATCTCGAAGACAGTGAACTTTGAAGTAAATATGGAATACTATATTGCTTACAGCCGTTGCTGTTAATATGATAATAAGCTACAAAAAACATTAGAAAACTAAGGGATTCAGATTGAAGGTCATTGGCGTTAAGTATGTGGTAGTCTAAGCTCTACTCAAGGCTAGGACCTAGCGAGAAAAGCATGTTGGTATTTAAAGGTTTCAAATAAATATATAACGTATTTTTGATATTTTATCGATGCCTGTAAAATTTGTACCGCTTAAATTTGCGCGTAAAAATTTAAATGTCTTATTCACCTTTTGTGTTCGACGTGTTTAGTGAAAGATTGTATTTCATTTTAACATAATTAACAAATTAAAACCATGAAAGCCATTTTTATAAATAAAAAGGAGGAAAATAAAGTAGCATATAGCTCCCGACGAATAAGGTTCCCCCTTTTAAAAGTCGTTTAAAAAAAATTACAACCCTACGATTGTCAATTCGCGATGATGACCACCGCGGCACTTAACGCCCGACCAGATGCTGATTGAAAGCATTACATTTTATGAACAACCCGATTTGTACTGATTACACACTGATTATAATATTATCTTGTCCCGAGATGAACACGGGTCATTTACTTGAATACTTCAATCCGAAAGTACTTAAGACAATTGTGTTGAAGGATAATCCGGAATTTTCGTAGCGTTTTTGTTGAGTTGGTGAATAGATAGGTACTTTTACTAAGGCTTTTACTTAGCCTTTCCGGGAACGTCTGACCGGGATTAATAAAAGCATCCGGGAAAACCCGAAAACTTTTTGAGTCAGAGCAGAGATATCTCTAATGTTTTATAATTTAGGATTTTTTTAAGGGTGAAAAAACGCGATTTCACAGAAACGCCCAAGGGACCGAGATTTTTTTATTTTTTCGGCCCGCGTCGGCAGCCCTCGCATGAGGCATTTGAAGAAGTATCTACACAAGAAAATGGCTCAAAATTATCTTGGAAAAAGTCATACCAACCCTGACCTGACCTGACCTGACCAGAGCTGCTAACAAATTTTTCAGTGATTTATAAAACTTCAAATGCCTCACAGAAGGTTTAAGTAGATTCGGACTCCTCCTGACGCATACATTCGATGGTAATACCTTATTTGACTATAAAAGGAGCTTTTTTTCTATAAAAGGCTTGCATCAGATACGAGTTTTAGAAAGTAAAGTCGAAATGCTCCTTAGGGCTGGTCGATACGATATCGCGGACGGTGTCGAGACAAATTGGTCCGAGGGCCCGAGGCCGAATAAAAAGACGGTTGATGATCGCATTGATTACTTCCCTGGCGTGGGAGGCTATAGATAGGCGGTACTCAGTGCCAGACATAGGTAATACAATATATAGGAAACATTCAACGTATTTAAAAAAGTAACAAACTGTAAATAAACATGCAAAGATGGAGACATCGGTGGATGGTGATTCAGATTCTCCACTAGTCATAATAACGACGTCTAGCATGCTGTTTAGTAACTAAGGGCTCATTTACACGGTGCGAGAACTCGCATGCGAGTTTCATTACATTGCGGTATTTGATCGGTCGCCGAATTAGTTGTAACCTCAATAGTCCGCAATGTAACTAAAATCGCATGCGAGTAAGTAAACAAAACCTGTACGAGTCTTTAATGCCACTAATTCAAACAATATCTAGATAGCGCGATGCAGTACTATTACTGAACAGACCAATTCCATCTAGTGTGCAATTTGGTAACTAAAACCCTTCAGCGTGGGAACCAAAGAGCATATAATCACTACGTTTTAGTGGGAACCATGTCATGTAGGGGATACGACATAAGCGAAATAAAGAACAAGTGTTTAAATTATGTTATGTATATTTTCACTTTAATATAAAAATTATAGGTATTCACTGTAATATTTACAAGTAAGTAAATGGCAAATAAAATAAATTTGCAATACATTCAGAGCTCATATGACATATGGTGTTTGTGGCTAAAACTATAAAGAGTAATAATTAAATAACTGTGTCTTAATTGATTTAAACCTTTCTACAATCGGCTTAAGGCTTAGAACGCACTCCGATTAATTTCTTGCGGTTTCAGTCTCATTTCTTGCGGTTTCAGTCTTGCACGTGCGTGCGCTTATGAAACATGCCGTGCGTTACACATTTTGCGGTTCTGGAACCGCAAGAAAATAATCGCAGTGCGTTCGAAGCCTAATTTTATCAATAGATTTGATATACCTAACAGCCCTAACCCTGTTGTGTCATATATTCCTCTATATCGACGTGATACTAATATGATTTCATGAAATTCACACTTAGGCTTTGTATACTACTCCCTCTCTACTTGTTTGACTAATAATGCCTACACAATGTAGGATAATTTTACAGTAGTTTAAACCACAAACGCCACTTATTAAGTCATTCGATTAAGCCGTTTACTGATATAATTTATAGAAACTTAATACTGTCTACACCGCTAAATAGAATCAATCTATTTTGACAATTCGTATGGAAGCACTCAAATAGGGAACTGATTCAGAGGCTCGAAAATCTTCGGCATTAGTTGAGGCGCATTTGAACATCGTATGTGTCTATGAAAATTGTACATGAAATGATATCCAATAGCTATTAAATAACTTAATTCTGTACTACCAATGTATCTTACAATCAAAATTGTATTTTTGATATTTGTTGAAACTACTGGCAAACTGGGTAACAATCGTAAAAGAATAGACCAAAATTTGGTCAAATAAATTCTAGTGTAAGCGAATAGAATATGAAAACGATTTAGGACATTTTAGAGTCTGTTTCACAAAAGTAAAGTAGGTATCGGATAGATAATTAACAAATAAATTAACTGCCAGATAAAACTTAGCTCTTTATCTACCAGTTAAGGTTATTAGAAAATTGTGAAACGCCAACGATTACTTTATTCGTCAGATAAGTGGCAAGTAGCTTATTCAGGACTTAACTTGGACATTGTGAAACAGCCCCTTAAGCTATACGATTTATGAATACAACTATAAGCTGCGTTATACTCTATTGAACACTACTTACAGTGGGGCTATACATATTCACACGTTTGGCAGTTATTTTGTAAAGTATTGCTTCTCGAAATGTTCAGTTGTTGCAGACAGTAATAGACATTCCCTATCACAGACTAGATACACAATAATCCAAAACCTTCGGTTCAATTTAAAACCCACTTACAAGTTTCAACGTACGCAGATCCATTAGTTTTATTTTAAAACGTTCACTTGTAAATGGGTTTATCTGATTTTGCATATAAAAGTTTAAATAAAAACTGAGACCTAACATATAATTCCAATTGCACTTAAAACTGAAACCTGCCATTACTCGATAACACAATTAAAAATAATGTACTTAACAAACTTATACGAAACGAAAAACTTAAATGCTTACGTACAGAGATTTTACAATATACACGATCAGTGCTTACAAAACTTTGATATGTACAGTACTATCAGTAAGCTACGCTATAGTATACACTATAATTACAGTTACTAAGTGATATCCTGTCTTTTTACAAACGCTCGAAAGCGTTAATGTTCTAAATTTTAGAACACTCCTATCTTAAAAGCAGCCCTCGACAACCAAAATCCATTAGACACATATTAGGCGTTATATTTAAAATGTATTGTTTAATAGATTTTGTTGCAAATCTTTTACATTTCACGTATATTCAGTGACTCGTTCTGAATTCTATAAGTTTAAATTATTCCCATATAAACGAATTGCATTGAAGAAAGTTGCTACTTAAAATCAGGGGCGCATATGCGCAAAAATTAAATATTATTGTACATTCGTCAATATAATAAATAAAGATATAGGTATTAGTAGTTTATATTCGGTCCTATCCGTGTTACTGTGTTCAGTTTACAACAAAGTTAAAGCTTGTTGTGATGATTTGTCGTCACGTATTAATCAAGTGTCCTAACGATCGCTATAATGTAAACATGATGTTCCCGCGTCCATTCAGTTAACTCATACCTTATTGCTATAGACATAAGGTATATCAATATTCATTTACTGTTTAGTAAAGTATCATACTATATTTAAGGGCATTTTCTGAAAAAAGTGTATAAAATAGTTTTGAAATAAAAACACCATCTTTTGGGTTATTTCTACTCAAAATCATGAGGACAAAAAATAAAAATAAAATGTCCAAAAAAAATGGTCAATTTTGTGACACATTTTCACATACATCTAGTATGTGAAAGTGTGTCACAAGTATAAAAACCTGAGGACACTTTCTATCTTTGTTTCAATCAATGGTCCTAGTCGAAATAACTTGTTTTTCGAATAAAAGTAAATGGTACACTTAGTTATGAAAACACCATAAATAATCCATCCAAAACGCAAGCCTGAATATAAGACTCATTCAATTTAATTCTGTGGATGATCAAGACTGATTATATATACCCTTTAGATTAAGATCTCATGTAGAGAATACACAATTTTATTCAGGACGGAGATCCAATCAAATTACTTTCCAATGGTTTATTCCAAAAGTCCACATGACTCGGGCATTCGGCCAATGAGGTACATGTTATATCTATGGAACTCTAACATTGGTCAAACGACCAAGTCACGTGGGTTTTGTTTACGTTATCTTAAGATCAGAATGGAATACACACAATATGTCGAGTAGATCAATTATCATCGTACTTTAAAATCTGCACTTGCTGACCTTATTATCTCAAACGGCAGCAATAGCGAAGCAGATCACTCACGCATATGACCTCTGGTCACGTTCTTTCACTGTCGGATACACTCAACCCAGCACGATCCACGCAAGGATGACGTATGGAGCTATCATTGTCTGGTGTAGACGTACGTTTTGTCAGTGTCCAGTGGCGGCGGCGGCGCTCAGTCCAGCTGCTGCACCTGCACGACGGGCACGACGGGCGCGGCCTGCGGGAGGGAGATCTCGTACTTGATGAGGTTGGAGCCGCGCGCCGTCGACAGGACCAGCCCGCTCACTTCTTTCACGTCACCGCTGGAACAACAGGCATTTGGTTAATATTAAGACTTAGGAATACCACAGTCTAAGAAATAATACAGTCGGTCGACGAAGGCGTCTAGACAGGGCAACCGTGCGGGGTGCGAGGGGCGGCGGGCGGGAAGGGCGGTCCCTGAGTTTCATACACGCCATTTTGGAATCCAAGATGGCGGACATTAATTTTTCTTAAAAATCGATATGGGTGTCATCTCCGAGGTTCTTCGGGGTTCCAATTACGAAAATGACGTCCATTTTGAAATCCAAGATGGCGGACATTTATTTTTTCTTAAAAATCGATATGGGTGTCATATCCGAGGTTCCTCTGGGGTTCCGATTACGAAAAAGACGTCCATTTTGAAATCCAAGATGGCGGACAAAAGTTTTTCTTAAAAATCGATATGGGTGTCATCTCCAAGGTTCCTCGGGGTTTCGATTACGAAAATGACGTCCTTTTTGGAATCCAACATGGCGGACATTAATTTTTCTTAAAAATCGATATGGGTGTCATCTCCGAGGTTCTTCGGGGTTCCAATTATGAAAATGACGTCCATTTTGAAATCCAAGATGGCGGACATTATTTTTTCTTAAAAATCGATATGGGTGTCATCTTGGAGGTTCCTCGGGGTTCCGATTAAGAAAATGACGGCAGCTGCGTGCCGATAGTCTTGCCGTCGCGGCCGATGACGTGCAGCTGCGAGCCCACGAGGGCCACGGTCTGGTGTCTCACCTGGTGGCGTTGTGCCGCTGGTGCTTGAGCGGCAGCTGCGTGCCGATAGTCTTGCCGTCGCGGCCGATGACGTGCAGCTGCGAGCCCACGAGGGCCACGGTCTGGTGTCTCACCTGGTGGCGTTGTGCCGCTGGTGCTTGAGCGGCAGCTGCGTGCCGATAGTCTTGCCGTCGCGGCCGATGACGTGCAGCTGCGAGCCCACGAGGGCCACGGTCTGGTGTCTCACCTGGTGGCGTTGTGCCGCTGGTGCTTGAGCGGCAGCTGCGTGCCGATAGTCTTGCCGTCGCGGCCGATGACGTGCAGCTGCGAGCCCACGAGGGCCACGGTCTGGTGTCTCACCTGGTGGCGTTGTGCCGCTGGTGCTTGAGCGGCAGCTGCGTGCCGATAGTCTTGCCGTCGCGGCCGATGACGTGCAGCTGCGAGCCCACGAGGGCCACGGTCTGGTGTCTCACCTGGTGGCGTTGTGCCGCTGGTGCTTGAGCGGCAGCTGCGTGCCGATAGTCTTGCCGTCGCGGCCGATGACGTGCAGCTGCGAGCCCACGAGGCGCCGCCCCACGCCACCCACCACGATCTGGTTGCCGATCACCTGCCCCGACCGGTTCGTCACCTGAAACGACAAACGAGTCAATTACACTGTCATTTTATCGACTCGACGCCGTCTATTTACCACGGTAGAACGCAGGGAGAGGAAGACTATACCGTATTCTCGAGTATTAAAGACACATTTAAACTAGTTTTCAAATTTAGGACAAAGATGATATGCACGATGAAGCATGAATCTAAAACTTTAAAGATGAACTCACGACTTGTATGTGCGTCGGCTGCTGGTGCTCCTGAGAGTCTATCTCGATCTGCATCTGCTGCTGGACTTGTTGCTGGACCTGTTGCTGGACTTGCTGGGCGACTTGCTGGGCGGCTTGCTGTGCGGCCTGTTGCGCTGCTTGCGCCTGAAACAAACAAACAATGTGTAAGTAGATTAACTTTTAACCATAATGCTGAAAGTTGAACTTACAACTTACATGTCTAATTATATTTTACTTTCGTATATACAAGTTAAGAGGCTCCTCAAACCTTCAAGTAATGATTCGAGCACAATCGGTAAAGGAAGTTAAGAATTCTAAATGGCGGCTAAGTTTTCGGTACATTTTCGAACACCTAGACTCAAAGCGATTGGCCTCCCAGAAAATGTAAATGTCATAATAGGGTAAACCTCCCTATTGTCGCCACAAACAGTTAACACTGTTAACCCTTTCATCGCCGTGCCAATAGTGTGCACGATATTATGAACCTTGTCGGAATGCATGAAGGCTGATATTGGGGCTCTAGTCGCGTGCGTCAGTTAACGTCTTTTGGTTGTCAAAGCGTTATTACAAGGCAGCACATCATTGGTGTAAGAAAATAATTACCTGTTGTTGCGCCTGCTGTTGTGCCTGTTGTTGCGCTTGCTGTTGTGCCTGTTGTTGCGCCTGTTGTTGTGGTGATTGGAAGTTCTTCGAATGTCCCGTTATCATGATTATCGCCCCGTTGTCGTTGTTACTCGTATCTCTCTGCTAAATAAATATTTATATTGAATGTTGTATTCACAAACCTCAATTATTCGTCAAAGGTTTTTTTGTCGTCGGACCAACGTATAAATCGTGAAAAAAGGCTACCCCTGTCGACAAATATGCTATAGACTAGTTTTTCTACGGAACGGCAGATTATTTGTTGGTTGGTGGAATCCCATTTTTTATTTTTTATTTATCTTGCAGGCCTAGGCCGGCAAAGTCCTCTTTTTTTTCTTATTTGTGTTTTATTATTATTATTATTTCAGGGTTTCCTAAATGAGAACGAAAATTTGATTATTTTTGCGCTACGACGCACGGTTTAGGAGATACAGCCCTCCTAATAGCCCTCCCAAAGTAATAATAAAAAAACACAAAAAAAGAAAAAAAAAAGGAAAAAAAGCGTAATGGCGTGCGTCGTAGCGCCAAATTAATCAAATTTTTGTTTCCCCATCAATACCCCACGCACTGAATAAACTATCACATTAGGACATGAAACAATCATCATCATCCTATTTTTATTATTATTTCATTGCATGTTTGAGAAAAGACTGTACATACCTCGGCGCGATCAAGAGCAATCGATTGGTGGAAATTCGTCAAAGGACAAGAACACTCGAAAGCTCTAATCAAAGGGTTCAACAACAAATTTGCTAAGGAGCTCTTAGAGCTCAAAAGACACAAAACCTGCGCGGTGACCAGAATATTGACTGGACACTGTAAGTTGAACAAACACATGTTTCAAATTGGGAAGAAACAAGACACGACATGCAGGTTCTGCCAGGAATCAGAGGAGACTGCAATGCACATTCTCTGTTCCTGTGGACCACTAATGTCTAAAAGAAGTATCCACTTAGGGCGGCACGTATTGCAACCCTATGAGGTACAGAACATTACGGCCCAAAGAATCTGGAATTTCCTGGATTCAACGGGCATCAGTAATGAACTTTAAAGGGCTGTCACAATAGATCACTACCTGGTCGACGTGGCCCTCAAAGGCCCAAAAACCCCAATAATAATAATAAATACCCCGGCGGGAAATATGGGGTTGCCGGCCGAAGACATATCGGCCGAGCGCGAAGCGAGCTTTCGTCCCGGCCTGTGTAGTAATGTACAATTATGCAACATCTACTTACACTTCTAGGCGGCAAGTCCATGTGCTGTCTCTGATGTAGCATGAGGTGGTTTTTCTGGAAGAACGCTTTGCCGCACTGGTCGCATACGTGCGTTCTTAGCGTACAGCTCCCGTCTGGGTGTCTAAAAGGAAAGCAACTTTATTAGTAAGGAAACACTGCTTAAAATTGCAGTGATCTATGCGACCTTTCTGGCGTGGTTTTGGATATTCTTTGCAGCAGTAATTCGAATGACCGCAGTGTGATTGAAAGCCCCACAACAAACAATGAAGGTGAGGAACTTCAACTTGGGACCTAAGATAGACATTTGTTGCTTTAAGTATGTAATTTTTACCTTCTGTGATGCGCTAATAGGCCATGTTTCGCCGCAAACCCTTTCCCACAATCTACACAAAAGTGGATCTTCGGCCGCGGCGTTGCTATGTGATGATTTTGCTGAAATAATATTGCGTTGTTGAAACTTGTTATATTATCGTCAAACAAACATCAGCGTAATTTTGTTACCATTAAGGATATTTTACTAACGCTACGATATTCATACTTACAGTGGCAATAACTTGCGTGTGTACTACGTTGTTCGGATTTGAGGATATTATTTGTATAGGTTGATCTGAAAGCAAAAAAAGTATTAATTATTAACAAATATTTAATTTATCTTTAGATTTACATTCTACCATTAGCCAATATGTGTGGCTCGCTAATTAGTTGGGCAGAAGATTATTAGATTTTTTTAAACACAAGTTTATACCACATTCTTGCCCTAATATATTCTTGATTGCTCTTAGTAAAATGTTTATAAAAATTTAACAAAAATCGACGACAACCACACACTTCAAAATCAAAGCGAAGTGTACAAAATTCTCCACTATTTCCTTAAGCGAGCGGTTGTAGCACACCCATTTGAAATCAGATGATCTAATAACCGTATAATGTTTTACACGGTAAACGCATCGGTAAGTAATTCTCCCAACATTCCATGATCGCATGCGTCCATCGCATAAGCACAAAACAACGTTGCGCTTTAATGTTAGTGTTAGCATAGAGAAATATAAGTAAAAAAAGAGTGATAACTGCATACATCAGTTTTCTTAACAAAACGCGAGTTATTTCGTAGTCGCCATCTAGCATCACGTGGCGGAATTTATCAGCACTGCTAGTTGACAATAAATGTCGCGTCGAACGAAAACACGAATGCTAAACAATTTTTTAGCTAATATTATAATCAGATTAACCGGAACTCTATTTCCAACTCCTTCTGCATGTAATATTAGTTGCAAATCATCACTGTAACTATTGTATGTTAGTATAGGTTACAAGTAGTTATAACTGTTTAGTGTATTAGATCTTCTTTCTTTCTCTTTTTTTTTAACTAATGTGGTGCTGTTTGTAGATGGTTTTGCAATAAACATTTTTCTATTCTATTCTTCTAAATTGTTTTGGCAATACATTTTTCGCCATTCGCGACACTTGTCACATCTGGTGTCAAGTAGCAGTACTGATAAATCAACTACTAGACGTTAGATGTCGACTACGAAATAACTCGCGTTTTGGTAAGAAATAGAGTTACCAGTCTTTCTTTATTTATATTTGTCTATGGTGTTAGTATAGATCTGATGGAGGGTGGGACTCACTGTGCTGCGTGTGCTGCTGCACGAGGCCGGGCTGCAGCGCGGCCGTGAGCGCGCACAGGTCCGTCACGCACGTGCGGTCGCCCGCGTGCAGCCGCACGTGCAGTGACAGTGCCTCCTGCAAACAAACATTTACTCAACAGACAGGCCATAGGGGAACTTTTACATGTCAAATTTCAATAAAATAACAAAATACAATTACAAATATGGAATCAATGAAATATTACATACTTTATTAGAGATGTATACAGTATCTAAATGTCGCATTAGACAAAAAACTATGATAAAAAAATACAAACAACAAATACCAATAGTCTTTAGAGATGTAAAAGTCTAAATGTCAGAAATAATAGTATTTTATGCAAGTTGTATAAGAAGGGTCAAAAAAGGCGAGTGGCGTGAGTTACAATGTGAGCCGGAGCCGAAGGAATACGCCACGAGCATTTTTTGACCTACTTATACAACGTTGCATACGATATTTTTCCTACGAGTCAACAAAAATAAATCTTAATTTAGGTAAACAAAGCAAAAGTATATAGCCAGGACGCGCGAGCATACCTTGTTACGCGCCCGGCCCGCCCCGGGCCGCGGCCGGCCGTTCGGCGACTCCTCGTAACTCATGAGGCCCTGGTACTTGCTACTTGCTAAATTAAATTTTTGGACAGTTTTTTCTCAATTTTGGCCACCGTAGCCTACGGAGACTAACAAGCCACGCTAAGCGGTCTTCGTAGTCTATGGGTGTTGCTATATTACTGGTGTCACATGCGTGTTCCTGACTTATGAAGTAATTATTTTTACTATGCAACCAAATGAATATTTTGTAAGTTGGCAGCAATGCACTTAGTTTAAAACTGTATTCGTTTTGGTTTTGTTAGGTTGGTAGCCATTAATCGCAGTAACGTTATAGCGATTAAAAGCACAAGAGCTTTTATGAGGAATAGACAATATAGACTTTTCTTGAAACCTTTTATGTATGTTCTTATATTCGTGTTAATGAATGCATAAATGACACATAACAGTAGAGTAGGAAAAATATAATTTAAAACAACGATCATTAAAATATCCATATCTTTACATCTCTAAAGATGTAAAGGGTCTCCAAGACTTAAATTCTTATATAAATAATTAAAAGACATGAAACTAAATCAGACAAACAGAAAAAAACTGAATGAAGTGTCTCACGTTAATGCCACTCAAAAGTTACATACTTATAACATAACATGTAGCCCGTGTAAGCTTAAACAGACCGGTCTCCACAAACAGCACCCGTTCACGAGTATGACGCGTATCTCAGCCATCGACATACAGGTGGAAAACACTATATTACTTATGAAACTGACTTAAAAAAAAAAATCAACAGAAATGCCAACGTATTTGTCTACACCCTTTTCGCTGTGTTAAAAATAGATATTTCAATTTCGTACGTACCTTAGTGTTAAAGCAAGATCCACACTCTGGACAAGGGTACCCAGGTGTCACTTTTTCTGTCACAATCTGACCGTCGGCGCCGATGAGCTGCAAAACGACAACTAATAAACTACCTAGCTATTAAGATGAAATTCATTTCTGGCGCACACATATGTATTTAGCAATTTTCATTAAAATAAAAATATTATTCATATAAAAAATTTAAAGTTTGTCAATAACTGACACAAATATTTTTTTTTATAATAAATTTATTTTTCAATTCAATTCAATTCAATTCAAATATACTTTATTCATGTAGGCCCAGCAACAAGCACTTATGAATAGTAAGACAGTATTACATATAATTATCTTAATCTAATTATCAGAGCAATTTATTGATGTTGTAAATATTATTCCATATATAATACTAATGAATATAATTCATATATCAAATTTAATACTAAAACTTTCACAAAATATAGTCATACAAAAAAAAATGTATAAAAAATACTAGTCTAGATTGTTTCTAGAATAAATTCTAAATGTCAAACAAATATAATAAAAACAACAAAGGAAATACATGCATATTATTCAAATATAATAAATAATTAATCATTTCGAATCACAATTAATCCCACGTTGTTTTATCATTCATGTAGTCTTGTGTGGTATAATAAGCTTTAGAAATAAGTTTACGCTTTACATGATTCCTAAATTTATTAATTGGTAACTCAGTAATATGGTTTGGAAGTTTATTATAAAATCTCACACAATTACCCATGAATGATTTTTTAATTTTATGGAGCCGAGTGAAGGGCACGGCGAACTTATGTTTATTTCTAGTATTAATATTATGAATGTCACAATTTTTCTTAAAATCGGCAATATTTTTATGCACATACAGAATATTCTCATAAATGTATTGACAGTGCACTGTCATGATGTCAATTTCCTTAAATTTATCTCTCAGTGAGTCTCTATGGTTCATTTTATATATTTTGAATGCAAGCTTTCATTGCTGCGTGTACAATTACTTAACGAGACAATTCTAACAAACCCGAACACAAAGAGGTTGCGTTATATGCAGTTTCAGTTCAATAAAATGATGAGAAGTCTAATTAGCTTGCATGATTTGTTTACAAACATATAGACCACAGGACAAATAACACAAAATAAAAGCTTATAAGAAATAATTCATATTTATCGTATAATAATCATATATGCGACCAAACCGGCCAAACGACCCACTTTATCACTTGCCATAAGGACGAGATTTGATTGTATCTTTATACGAATAACCTTTCAAGGCGTCCTTGGGACGTTTTGCCGGCCGCGGTCACATATGTACTACTTTCTGATACAGTATAGTCATTTGAGTCACTTTTTGCGGTTACTGACGTTAAACAATCGTTTCGAATCTCCGTTGTTGCACCTAAATCATTAATACAGATCGTGTCATTCACGAAGACGTGTGTCTTGACTCGTATTGTCATGTTAATAAAGGTTAGATTTGACAAATCTGCGCGTCATCGTGGCGTGGATGGCACCAACGATAGAAATTACCAATTTACTTACATGAACTATTTGCGGCTTGAAATCATCCTGTTTTATAACCGTCGTCTGTTGTTGTTGTTGTTGCTGCTGCTGCTGCTGCTGTTGTTGCTGTTGTTGCTGCTGCTGCGCCTGCTGTTGGGCTTGCTGTTGCGCCTGTTGCTGCTGCTGCTGTTGTTGTTGTTGGGCTTGTTGTTGAGCCTGCTGTTGTTGTTGCTGCTGCTGTTGTTGGGTGTTCTGTTGTTGGACCTGGATAAGACGGCAAAAATACATATAGTAAACTGTTCTTTGTGTGAAAATATTTTGACTGCCGCTTTATTGCGTCGTCTCGGTAAACAAAACCACGAAAGTTTGCATGTTCATTTGGTTTAATCAATTGGTTTCTATTGATTCTATAGTCGTCTTTTTTCACAAATGAACTAGTCTGATTTTTATAAGAATATCAGTCTCGCGTGATAATGATACATATGTTGTTTACCTGTTGTTGCTGTGTTTGTTGCGTGACGCTGCCGCTCATACAGTGCCGCGACATCTTGCAGTGTTGCTGCATCTCTGTCTTACACTTGAACGCCTCGCCACATTCCAGGCATGCCACCACTCCTTCACCCGTATGGATTCTGGAATTTAAAAATGGGTAAAAATCTCCGTGTTTCATGTGCAAATATATTTGGTATTGAACTAGAACCTTCTGCATTCACGACGGCAGATACCACGAAAATTGCGCGGATGACGACCTAGTAGTTAATAATAATAATAATAAATTCATTTATTTCGACCAACTTAGGATCATATTACATTTAACTTATTATATTTAAACGTAAGATTAAAATTTAACTTAAACTAAATTAAATAAGACTTTGGCAGCAAAATCAGAAAAGGCTGGTTAGATCTTTAATCCTCCCCGCAGACAAAGGCAAGCGTGATAGTCTTCGTTGGATTTGACCATGGTTAACGAGTTGGAAATTGCGCGCGAAGGCCACGTTTTCGTAAGGAGTTAAGAAGACCGAGTCAAACTACTCTTAAAAAGCTGCTAAGATGATTCCAGTGAAAGTATTCTACTTACTTTATATGTGTAACTTGTTACACATCCGTCCGTATCTGCAGGAACTCTTTGCCACAAACAGGAAAAGCGTGGGGAACTCTTCGTTAACCGGTCCATGGTTGATAAGTAAGGAACTTTCGTAAGAAGGCCCTGCTTTTGTCAAGATGGCCGTGTCGGGCGACTATTTACCGCGATGTTGTTTATACCAACTTATTATGTTCAAGATGTGTCAATTTTTCTAGAAATTCTTTCCCACAGATAGGGCAAGCGTGCCGAACTCTTCATGTACTCTCACGTGGTTGAGCGTGGCTGGGACTTGCGTGCGAAGGCCCTGCTTTTGTCAGGATGGCCGAGTCGAAGAACACTAACACTTGCTATGTAAGTACGTACGTTGGGTGGTCTAAATATTATTTATACTAACTTCATATGTGCAACAAGAGTCCGTTTCTGTAGAAATTCTTTCCCACAGACAGGGCAAGCGTGCGGAACTCTTCCATGGACTCTCCCGTGGTTGACAAGTTGGAACTTGCGTGCGAAGGCGACGCCGCAGTCGGGGCACACGAAGGGGGACAGCGAGCCGTGGAAGCGGCTATGCATCACTAGGTGCTCCTGTGGACGAACACGGATGTTTTATATATGCCTACAAATGCGTATATTTGTTCTGATAATTGAAAAAAAAAGCGTTTTTCTTTCACTCTGTTTCACTTATTTTCATTTGTAGTCGACCCTGCTGTCGTCTCGTCAGCGCGAGCGATCAGCGACCTTTAGTCGATATATTATTATTATTAGGTATTCAAAAAGGTAAACAAAATAGCGCAGTCTGAGCGTGACGAGGTGGCGCTTCAGGAGCCCCGGCTGTGTGTGTTCAGACACTCACCTTCTGCGCGAAGCTCTCGCCGCAGTCGCTGCAGACGTAGGGCCGCTCGCCGGCGTGGTACTTGCTGTGCGTGACGAGGTGGCGCTTCAGGAGCCCCGGCTGTGTGTGTTCAGACACTCACCTTCTGCGCGAAGCTCTCGCCGCAGTCGCTGCAGACGTAGGGCCGCTCGCCGGCGTGGTACTTGCTGTGCGTGACGAGGTGGCGCTTCAGGAGCCCCGGCTGTGTGTGTTCAGACACTCACCTTCTGCGCGAAGCTCTCGCCGCAGTCGCTGCAGACGTAGGGCCGCTCGCCGGCGTGGTACTTGCTGTGCGTGACGAGGTGGCGCTTCAGGAGCCCCGGCTGTGTGTGTTCAGACACTCACCTTCTGCGCGAAGCTCTCGCCGCAGTCGCTGCAGACGTAGGGCCGCTCGCCGGCGTGGTACTTGCTGTGCGTGACGAGGTGGCGCTTCAGGAGCCCCGGCTGTGTGTGTTCAGACACTCACCTTCTGCGCGAAGCTCTCGCCGCAGTCGCTGCAGACGTAGGGCCGCTCGCCGGCGTGGTACTTGCTGTGCGTGACGAGGTGGCGCTTCAGGAGCCCCGGCTGTGTGTGTTCAGACACTCACCTTCTGCGCGAAGCTCTCGCCGCAGTCGCTGCAGACGTAGGGCCGCTCGCCGGCGTGGTACTTGCTGTGCGTGACGAGGTGGCGCTTCAGGAGCCCCGGCTGTGTGTGTTCAGACACTCACCTTCTGCGCGAAGCTCTCGCCGCAGTCGCTGCAGACGTAGGGCCGCTCGCCGGCGTGGTACTTGCTGTGCGTGACGAGGTGGCGCTTCAGGAGCCCCGGCTGTGTGTGTTCAGACACTCACCTTCTGCGCGAAGCTCTCGCCGCAGTCGCTGCAGACGTAGGGCCGCTCGCCGGCGTGGTACTTGCTGTGCGTGACGAGGTGGCGCTTCAGGAGCCCCGGCTGTGTGTGTTCAGACACTCACCTTCTGCGCGAAGCTCTCGCCGCAGTCGCTGCAGACGTAGGGCCGCTCGCCGGCGTGGTACTTGCTGTGCGTGACGAGGTGGCGCTTCAGGAGCCCCGGCTGTGTGTGTTCAGACACTCACCTTCTGCGCGAAGCTCTCGCCGCAGTCGCTGCAGACGTAGGGCCGCTCGCCGGCGTGGTACTTGCTGTGCGTGACGAGGTGGCGCTTCAGGAGCCCCGGCTGTGTGTGTTCAGACACTCACCTTCTGCGCGAAGCTCTCGCCGCAGTCGCTGCAGACGTAGGGCCGCTCGCCGGCGTGGTACTTGCTGTGCGTGACGAGGTGGCGCTTCAGGGGAAACCCGCGCCCACACTCGCCGCACACGAACGGTCGGTCTCGGCTGTGAACCTGTACGACAAAACCTAGTTACTCTACTACCAAAAATAGCATCGGGTCGGTCTGATGGAAATAAAAATATAACTTTACTCTTTCTTTCATGTACACATCTATTTTAGTTTATTCAGTACTTCAGTAGGTCATTCACAGAAACCCGCGTCAACATGTTGTCGCCGTCAGTAAAGTCAGCAGCAGAAGCTGCTAAAACAAGCGAGTACAAAATGAACTAAATCAACATTATTGTTAAGAGAAAAAAAGCATCTGTAGGACCGTTTTACATCTTTACCCACTTCGCTAATTTCGCTATGTCTGCTGCTAATCCGATAGTGAACGGTCTGACATTCATTAGGCGGGTCCAAACAGAGCGAGCATACGCGCAAGGCAATTCCCTCACGCATAAAACGGCCAGTGTAGACGTGCCTCGGCCGAGGCGGCGCGCTCAGGCGAGGATGTACGAGTATGCTCGCTCTGTGTGGACCCGCCTATTCAATCTTAATCCAACAAGAGTAATACGCATTATTTTCGACAAATCTAAAATTCTCAAAATCCATATTAAACATTTTTTTTTTTTTTTATAAAAAAAATAGCTCACAAAAAAACTGTTTTTGTCCAGAGGGTCAATGGATAAAAATGAAATGGAAAACAAAACTGCTACCAATGTGAATTGAATTATACTGAGAATGAATAGGCCCTGGTTAAACCAGCATTATTAGTGTAATATTATACTAAAATTCCAATACAAATACACATACCCTTGAATGCGTAACCAAATGATGCTTCAGCGTAAAGGCCATCTTACACTCATGGCACCTAAACGGCCTATCCGCCGAATGCAGCAACAGATGCGTATTCAGACAATGCTTCCTCGCAAACGCTTTCCCGCAATGCGCGCACACATGCGGCCGCTCACCTAGAGTTAGATAGATTAGTTAATTTTACCCGCATGTGCGTTAAGAGATGGTGTTTGAGCGTGAAGGTTTTCTTGCATTCGCGGCACTTGTAGGGGCGGTCGGTGGTGTGGAGGAGGAGGTGGGTGTTGAGACAGTGTTTGTGGGCGAAGGTTTTGCCGCAGTGTGTGCATGCGTGCGGTCGCTCGCCTGAAACAACCCCATTTGTTCTATAGAACTGTGCGCAGTAGCTTTCATTGGGAGACTTTGCAAACATTGATCTCAAATTATTAACGGACTCGTTATCGGGTCAAAAGAAAATATTTATTTAATTTAGAAGGTGAAGGTCGTGTTTTGGCAGGCAAATTTAGACCCCTAAGAGTTAGAGATTTGAGCCGAAAAATCTATACAATGGGTTAGTTTTCTAACGAGTCAAATCAGGTACTCTTTAGGAAATCTTACTAAGGCCATTGTGGGGAGAATTTTTTACATGCTTGTCGCTTCTAACTATATACACATCCTCCCCATTTACAGACCGTCGGTAAAGCAATAGAAGTAAAGCTTTTTCTGACTGTTGAGTGTCGTAGGTATACAAAATACGAGAGTTCTTGCCCTGTGGTCTTCGCAACCAAAACGACCGTCCTTCCCCACATTGAACGAAATTGTTTTTTTTTTCCAATTTGTGACATCTCAATAGAGGATTCATTTGAGTTTTTATGATCTGTTGATTTCAAAGTCTTTGAAGGCGCAATAGGTGTAGCCGCCTTTATTCAGTGTATTTTCGTAAATTTGATTTCATTATTGTTGTGAAACAATGTATTTTTCCATAGGAAATTTGCCTAGCCTATTTAGTCTAGACTACTAACCTAATATCTCATTTAAATAGATTTGCATAATTCACGACTCGTGAAGTCGTGGGTATTATAAGAAGTCATATTCAATGTCAAATACTACTATTATAATAAAGACAAGTCTATACTTGTCTCCTTTCTTTACGTCTCAAATAGATTTACTGAAGTGATGAAAGTCAGGTTGTTCGGTAAGGTTCATTTGTTCCTTCAGTATATTTTAGGTTTAATTAGATCATTGAAACAATTTCTATTTTGTAGACTTAATAAGAGATCAATATGAGCAAGTCCCAATGAACAGCTGTGCAACATGTATCTAAGAGGGTTTATTCTTGATGAGCTGACAAATTAGTCTAGGGGCATGGTTAACGTATGCTGCCAGTTTCGCCATATAATAAAGCCCCATTTTGACGGATCAAGAATTTACATCCGATTTTCGTTACATTGCGGTATTTGGCCGATCGACTAATTCATTGTATAGCAATGTATCGAATATTGCATGCAAGTTCTTGATCCGTCTAAATGGGGATTGATACAGTATGTTTATCAAATAAAAATCTGTCAATGTCAGCTCAACAGGAATACACCTCCTGCTAAGAAAGGCAGGAGAGTTTTAATTCATATAAAGAGTGTCAGTTCTATAGAACTAATGGAATTGAACCAAGTCGCTAGCACACTTCACATCATTAAAAAGGCAACAAGAACATTTATATAAAACACTGTTTTCACAGATTTTACATGGAATTCTACATTAATCACAGACTTTTTTAATTTTATTAACTAATAAAGAAGAAAATGGCTGAAAACATTATTTAACTCGGGAACACCACACAAATAAAAGAACTGCCTCTAACGGGATTCGAACCCAGGACCACCATCTTCGTTGGCAGGGCCACTACCAACGTCAATCACTCTAATATACCCACTAACGCGGCTGTCAAAACCATTGTAACTTACCGTAAGTTGTAGGCACATTTTACGGTAATTTACAATGGTTTTGACCCAGTACCCCAGTAGGGAGCAAAGTAGGCACTGGGTACTGGGTAAATCTGCTCCAAAAGTTTTTGTTTACCTATGAAAAGTATATCACAACCTCATTGTGTTAGGCCGCAGTCCGCGGCCTTACAACATGATGCTAGTTGATGGATTTAGCAACATACCAACATTATTTTAAATTTCGAATATTGGAGCAAAGTAGGCTGAATGAATGTCAATATAAATGTTCACTTACCAGTATGCACTCTCGCATGCGTAGTAAGATGGTGCTTCAACAAAAAGGACTTTCCACACTCGTCACAGGCGTACGGGCGCTCCTTTATGGCGGCCGGCGGCGCCGCCGACATGGTCGTCGTGGACATCAGCTCCGTCTGCGAATATACCGCCTGACAATATCTTAGTACTTGAGTTATTTATTAAGTGTAAAAACCAATGCGCACTGCTTGAGTATCCAGCCCAGCACGGCTGTCTAATGCGGTGTGCAGCGGCCTTAAAACGGATTTTTGATGTGTGGTGTCAGTTAATAGCTTGAGTTCAGTATGAACTGGACATTCTTTTAGGAAGAGTTCAATTCAAAAATGCTTAAATAAAATTTAAATACTAAAATAAGTCATTTTTAGAACGCAGATTAGATTTACTTCTTTTTAAAAACGGCGGGTAGGAGATTTGCAGTCTATTGCAAATGGAACCTTTAAAATGTTCTTCATAGGCGTCAATGTACATCAATGGGTGAGTTAAGTATGAATAAACCAGAAAATTTTACTTATTTGATAAAATAAAACATTGCACTTACATTTTGCAGTTGCGTGTGCTGTATTACTGTAGCGGAGGTTTCCCCATCTTCGAAGCTGACCAACTCGTAGCTCTGGGCAATAAAAAAACAAACTGTTAAACAAACTTTACAGAAAATTGTAACCTATTTATTAATAATTTAGGTCTTATTTCAACTACAAATTTGAATGTTAGGACTTATATGTCAGCAGTAGTAATGCATAGGGCATGCAGTGTAATCGATTTGACGGTTGCCATATGATTCCATTCATTGCAACCAGTATGTGAGTGTCTGCACTGGGCTTCAAAGCCGTGCTGCATATTATATCTACTTATCATATTATATTTACAAAAAGCACCCATTTCTTATAAGAATACTCACTTTAGGCGAATTATTAGCCGTCCCAGGCTCCTGCTTCGTATGCATCAACTGATGATGTTGATGACCTGTGGTCGTCTGTATCGTTTCCACCTGTGTTTGCTGTGTCGTTGCCTCCGCTAGACTCTTCAGCCCACCATTAAGTATAGTATGATTGATCTGTGAAGCATCTATGACAGCTGGTGTGGCGATGCCCTGGGCTTGCAGGGCCCGCTTCATGAGGATCTCGTTGCATTCTTCGGCGGTCAGCTGAATTGGCCCGATAGGGGTCATGAAGGGCTTTGCTGCGAGGTTTGTGGCTGTAAATATAGGGGCTACGAGTTAAATCATTACTGCCCTTTGGAAGGGTGGTTGGTTTTGAAAAATAAGATGAAAGTTTCGCAGGTGCGAATTCAAACGTCGCTCTGGTGTATGAGCATGAAAACGCTATTCACGTATACAGCTATATCCCGCTCGCACACTGTAATGACGTCCGGATTCGCATCCAATATGAAAACCGCCTTAAAGTAATGATAGATTTCAGTTCAAAATTTTTGTACATATTTAGCCTGATGGTTGACTAGTAATAATAGTAGACTGTGCAATAATGATAAAAAACAAATATAAACATTGCTCGACCCTAAGGATACCTGGTAGAAAACACCTTATTGCATTAAGGTTGCATACCTATATATTTTAAATAAAAACAGTAATTCTGTAGCAGTGACATGGTATAGCGGCTGTCTCCATACAAAATAATACGGCAAAATAAGGATGGAGTAGTATTTCGTATGGAGACGGCCGCTATATGACAGCACTTACCATAGGAAACAAGAGCAGACTTTACTGTGTGTATGTGTAGGTAAGTAAGTAAAGCGTGTGAGTGTGGTATGTGAATGTGTGTCAGATATTTACGTAGTTATGTACTGCACGAACACTTGCAAACATACTGAAAGCATTCAGCTACAGTAATCAAGAGAAGATGTAGAAAACTTATGTTTGCGATACATGTATTTAATGGTCATTACTCTCATTACCAAATTAGTACCTAGTCTAGCCATAAATTCCGTAACAAAGCCAATTGTCTCTAGAGACTAGGATTTTAAAGTTATTTTATAAAGTTTTATATAGTTAATAAAGGGACACAACTGTACCTGTAGCTGTTACGTAAAACGTTTGTAGAATTTTTTTGGAAGTTTAGCACATTAATTTACTTAGAAATGTAACATATAAGTAATAAAAATATAGTAAAAGCATAGTTGACAGATATATTTTTGAATGCCGCCTTATAGTTTACACAACACATAGACATGCATGAGAGCTAAAATGTTTGAGCCGTACACGCATGCCAGCGGTGTGCCTTCTCTTATAAGGATCTGTATATGTATTACAATGTGCATGTGTATGTCTACTACACATCCGGTGTGCACAGGCCTTTAGACTGAAACTTACTCTGTATAGTTGCCGTCTGATTCTGTGAAACTCTGTTAATTGTGTGTGGAGTCTCATTCAGGACAAACATAGCTCTCCGTGCCGTTACTGGAGTCCCAGCAGTGACAACCCTGGTTACTTGTGTGCCGGTATTGCTGACAGCTACGGAGACTGTTCCAACCTTCTCTTGGACTTGTGGCGTTTTGTGAGACATCACGGTTAGGGTTGTTTCTGGGGACACCTTTGGAGACAAAGGATTCCATTTATATCAGCTGTTTATTTACTTACTTTTTACATGATTCAATTATACTAAATAATATATTCCAATAACTCTAAAAATAAAATAAAACTTTGTGGTAATAATTAGGGAAAGCACAATACAATAAAATCAAATCAAATTCAATTCATGTAAAATGTTGGATAAGTAAAAAGAATACAGTGTGAACTCTATATACCGACACTCAGGGGACCGAACGTTTTTTGAACGTGTTTTGGGCTTGTGCACAAATCACACGAGGTTTTTTCGGCTACTTTTTTTAACCCCCCTCCCCCTTGGTGATATTTGGTGAGGTTCTTGGCTTTGACTGAATGACTTTCAAATTAATGATTCAAATGCTGAGTTTCTTGCCGGGTCCCACATTGGGATACCCTCCTACAATTTAGGAGGGGTTTAAATCCCAGATCAGAGATGTAGGGTTAGAGCCAGCTATGTTTGACATTCATAAGCGCATTGTAGTATCATAAAAAGAAAGGAACTAAGTAGTTACTTTCCTCCATTGATTTTATTTATTCAGATACTGCTTTTATGACTTGTCCTTTTCTAGTTTGTCTTTGTGAGCCACAATACAAAGGACTTTTATACTGTATTTCTGAAATAAATAAAGGCTACACTAGTTCCACTAAATGGCAAAAAAAAATGTAAATCACAATTCGGTATTAATTGCTGTTGATAAATATAAAATGTGATTGAATTCCTAATTCTAATATGATATTGTTTATGATTAAATGCTTTAATGACTAATTCGTTTTACAAAATTAAATAACATTATTAGACTTACCATATTCCCCAGGGTGTAACTGAGGCTGCTAGGGGTCTCAACCTCGCCCTTCGTTAGATCTCCAGAGCTCGTGAAGCCCCATTGATATCCGAAGCCCGACACATTGCTTGGCGTAGGCATACACATTTTTAACAACTATTTATCACAACATAAAAATAAAAACAAACAGACCAACACAAATCCACTATTTGATAGTAAACACGAGTCCTCATGACAGTTTTAACATCGCGAACATGTATGTACGCTCGCTTTCACAACTACTAGCGCACCGTACCCATCAATCACACTAGCGTAACGCCGACTAACACACGCACTAATAGTCCTCCTATAGCCTTAATTATACCGCCCCGTCTTTGGAAACCATTCTTAATCGAAGAATCCACTTGATTTGCCCTAATCAACTCAATATTAAAGGCGGCGCACGACGACGACGCTACCTAGCTACATACGACACGCACTTCATTTCCAACAAAAAGCACGTCTTTGAACACGCTAAACGAGTTATTGAGGTTCATTGTGCTGCAAGATCACCAAAAAAACATTACAGTTCGTAAAATTCACACTATATCTTCCTATTTCATGAAAACAATTACTTCATTGCACACACAAAAAACCGGACGCCATTTTATTGTTTATGGCCGATTTGATTTTTAAATACCAGCCATTCGTCCGTGACGATGGTGTTTTATGGGGCCAAAAAGATAGATTAGATACTGTGATTTATGATAATTTCATCTCCAATACCCGAAAATACATTAGTTTAAGCAAAGAAAAGTAGGTAGCAGATTTTTTCCTGGATCTTCCTGACTTCTTCAGGCTATTTTTTCCTGAAACAAATATAAAACGAAACACAAAGACAAGTCTTTACGCCCACTTGTATACTCGGTTTTACAGTGTATGATTAAACGTGCGCGTGTGTGCGCAGAACAATGACGTTTGTTTTTTTTTCTGTTGTTTGCGTGTGTGTAACTGTCGCAGAATTTGCAATATCTGCAACTCGTTTTATTGAAGAAAATGTGCATTTAATATCATTATTAGTGTTAATTTCCCCGTGTTGCTTAATTGGTGATATTATTTAGGTGTATTAGAACATACAAAGCCAATATGAATGCCATGTCCATGGATAGGGACGAGCCTTCTTCGCTCCTGAGTTTTTCGTCAAACCACCCATTAGAACAGTTTGTGCTTTTAGCGAAGGGTGCCAAGGGTTCGGGGGCCGCAGAACTGATTAAACAAGTGCTCGAAGCCCCAGGAGTGCACGTATTTGGGGAGCTGTTGGAAGTACCGAACATCTTAGAGGTTAGAGGTTACAATACTTTCATAACATACTGAGGGTTATTCACTTATTGATAAGATAGTAAAAAGGAGTTTTAGAGTGCTTTAAAATATTATCCACAGTATACAATGAATTACTTTATTTAGTGTCACATTACAAGTTAAGAGCATAATTAAATGGCCAGCCAAAGAGCTCAGCAGATATAATTAAAAACACACTTGTCTCTGTCAAGAAGGTGATGAGGTGAGAAAGAAAAAGTGTACTGCTGTTAGTAAGGCCAACTTTTATGACTCAACCACTTAACATAAATATTATTACAAACATTGTTTCTTAGTTTATTTTTTATTTCACAGTGTAATTTAACTTCTTTTTGTTCCAGCTTGAAAATGGTCCATATGCAACACATTTCAACACACTCAACCTCTTCGCCTATGGCACTTACAAAGACTACCTAGACAATAAATCGGACTACCTGGAACTGACACCAGTGCAGTGCAAGAAGCTCCAACATCTGACTATCGCCACCCTTGCTACACAAGAGAAGCTGATTCCATACAGTGTGTTGTTGAAGGAACTGGATATTAAGAATGTTAGGGATTTGGAGGATCTTATTATTGAAGCTATTTATGCTGGTGAGATAAATATAAATAAGTAATATTCTTCTCATATTAACTTGAAGTTACTGCCAACAAATTCAAAGTGACACAGGGTCCATCTACCCAGCCCAGTCCTTTTCAGTCCTGTCACCCCTAAGACTAACTAGGGATCCTGATTCTACCCCTCCCCCCAATAATCATCAATAGCCTTTCTTATAGGTCTAATCTTTGTTATCTTTAATTAAGCTTATTACCCCTGTGAAATACGAGTTTTACCCCCACGGGGGTAATTACCTGGGGGTACGTGCTAACATAACCTGGGGATCAGGAAGCGCTGACTAACACTATGTATTTTTTTCATTACATTGTAGGTAAAATTGTATGATTTCTTTGGCATAAAGACTGGGTTAATGTTTGGAAAATTTATAAATGGTTTTTTATTGTACTTATTTCAGGGTTATCTTTCTAGTTTGAGTTAGCCTGATGACCATACATCAACATTTTTTTTTAATATTTCATACTACGTTGGTGGCAAACAAGCGTACGGCCCGCCTGATGGTAAGCAGTCTCCGTAGCCTATGGCCGCCTGCTACTCCAGAGGAGTTACATGCGCGTTGCTGACCCTAACACTCCGCACCTTCTTTGAGCTCTGGCAACCTTACTCAGCGGCAGGAACATAAACACTATGAGTAGGGCCTAGTGTTATTTGGCTGCGGTTTTAGGTGTGGGAATGGATTCGTGTTTTTATAATTTTATTTATTGTAATTATTACCAAACTATGAATTAAAAAAAATAGGTACATGAGTATGTATAAGCGCTGGTGGCCTAGCGGTAAGAGCGTGCGATTTGCAATCCGGAGGTCGCGGGTTCAAACCCCGGCTCGTACCAATGAGTTTTTCGGAACTTAAGTACGAAATATCATTTGATATTTACCAGTCGCTTTTCGGTGAAGGAAAACATCGTGAGGAAACCGGACTAATCCTAACAAGGCCTAGTTTACCCTCTGGGTTGGAAGGTCAGATGGCAGTCGCTTTCGTAAAAATTAGTGCCTACGCCAAATCTTGGGATTAGTTGTCAAGCGGACCCCAGGCTCCCATGAGCCGTGGCAAAATGCCGGGACAACGCGAGGAAGAAGAAGGTACATGAGTATGTATGTAAGTATGAGTCATAGTTTGGTGATTGATTTGGTTCCATATTGATCGCTGATGTTTGCTTACTATGAAGTAAGCTCCAAATGTGCTTAGAAATGTTAAAATAGTTTCTGATTTTACAGTTTTTACCTGTTTTGGCTAGTGTAAAACATTCCCATACCGGAAACCGTGATGTAAGCTGTTGAATGGGATTGAAAATGTCCATTAGAGTTCCAATTTCTATGCTAAAACACTTCTGAAACTGGGAAATCCTAATTTTTGCCATTAAAACCTATTACCAGGACCTTTCCCTAGTGTCAATGTTGAAACTATAAACCACCATGCAAAAATTTTCACACTGAAATGTTTCTTTTCTTATTGAATCCTGTTTTCTATTAACACATAGGGTTTTCGTACCTATAATAGAAACTTATTTGTTTATTAACCTTTTGAACGCCAAGAGCCACTAAAGTGGTCGTGTGCTGTCGTGCCTACCACGCCAACGACCACTAAAGAGGTCATGGCAGACGCTGTCAAACCAATTTTACTGTTGACAGATAAAGTTTAAATTCGTTTCTCAATAGTTGACATATTGGCGTGTATGCCGCATTTTGATGCGAGGGAGAAAGCGTTGAAAAGGTTAATACAGATGTAGTGAATAATCCTTTCCCATCGTATTTTCTCGGGATCGTTCGTTATTGTTATGCTACTTCAGTCAACCTCAGCACATTTTGTACTGAGACTGACTGAAAGAGCATAACACGTTCGTACGTTTCCGTAAAGAAACGATGGGAAAGGATTATTCACTACGTCTGTAGATAGGTTGTGATATACCTAATCATGAAGAGACAACAACAAATACTATAAAGTACGGAACCCTCGGTAGGCGAGTCCGTCTCGCACTTGTTCGGTTTTTTATAAATTTACAATCAGCCACAACACACTGTTATTTTGATGATGTTTCAAAAAGACCCCTGGTCCCTGGTTTTAATTATTATTAGAAGTTAAGTTAAAAGGCTTGAGTGCATCTACTGTGTGCACAAAAAGTTAAATTGTATTTCTAAACTAACTAAAATTCAATTCTCTCACAGACATCATCCACGGCAAATTAGACCAAGAATGCAAGCGCGTCGAAGTAGATGTGGCACTAGGCCGCGATGCCCGTTTGGAGGACGCCTCCGCCATTGCTGATGTCTTAGCTGACTGGTGCAACTCTTGTGAGGCAGTGCTCAGCTCTGTGGACCGCCATATTCAGCGAGCCAACCATCACAAGCAGCGCGCCATCAGACACCAGCAAACTATTGAACAAGAGGTAAGACCCCCGACTGAAAGCGGCCTCGGCATAGTTTTGCTAGACTGGTGTAATTCCAGTACTCCCATCCCAAAGGCCGGCAACGCATTTACAACCCCTTTGTTTACAAGCCATGTCCCAGCAGAAGACAAGAGGTAATGATCTCGAGGGAGGTTATGTTAAATAAATGCAAACATCTGCAAATGGCCTCAATATACTGCTCAACTCTCTTGGATTCTCTTGGAACTCTCCCTCTACTACTGGAGCTGGATTCTCGCCACTGAGGCATTTATAATGTACGTATAGTTCCTCTCTAGTACAACTGCGAATTTATTTCACAATTTTTACTTCCTTATCCTATAAACAGTTGGGGGAGAATAAATAACAATGTTAGGCGAACATAAAAATGGCAATATTTGTTTAAATAACTCTTTTATCTTGGGCTTGGGCCACACCTTTTAATCATATTATATTTTTCCAGATATTGTTCCTCAAGAAGACCCTGAAACCGCAGGCCGATACGGAAGACTCGGCGTCAGGCGGAGGCTGCGACAACCACTCGGCGCCCAAGAAGAGCTCCGGCAAGGGCAAGATCCCCCGCAACGCCACCAAGTTCTGGCAAAAGAACACTTAGATGCCTCCACGATATCGCTGCAGCATTGTGTGTAGCAGGCTTGGTGCAGTCATCAGATACATCAGAGCGGCCAAGATGCTCAAAAATATCTGAACATGCACTTCAACGTCTTGATGGATAGGCGTTTTCACTCTGTGTTGTGTACCAATAATGTCTGGTTAGCAATTGTCACAAAAGTATCGAATGCCAATCACTACCCTACACATGTTGCCAAGAAAGTGACAGTTAGACGTAACTTAAATATAACTTAAGTGACGCTTTAAAATTAAAAAACAAAGGCTTTGTTCAGATATTTGTGAACACCTTGGCTGCTCCGATATATCTAATAGCGACTGTACAATTTAAACAGTAACTCTCATTGTATTGAAATTACAGCTGTCATATGCAATGCACAGTGCTGCAGTAAGACTTTATGCTCTTGTGATATATCTGAATTAATAAAGTTTTAGGTATTTGCTCTCATAATATATTTATTATTATTCCACAACGAATCCTTAACCAGACAAGCAGTGACCATCCTCTTGATATTTTCATAGCTCAAAGCTTGCTCATCTTAGCTTCTTCCCGATTCCACGAAGTTACTTGTGGAATCTTGAGATTAGTCTCAAGATTTGTCTTAAGCATCCTTTTATGAAAGCTACTGTAACTCAACGTCAACTTCCAACCAGAAAGTAATTAAGAGCTAGAATTTAACCACAATCCTGAAAAGATTTTAACTGAGAAGCTGGTGGTAAATAGCAAAGTGTATTATGGAATCGACGGCTAGAACCGCTAACCCGCCCCTGGGGCCCATTTCTCGAATGCTATTTATTTTATAGCCATAAAGGTACGTTATTTATTTCATATTTTGCGATGCTGATTGCGATCAACGCTTCTAGCTCCACCTATAGCCAATTCAATACACACAGCAAATGTGACTACATCCTACCCACCTACGACGAAAACAACTCTAAGGAGAAGTATCTACTCATGGAGATATAATCTTATAAGTCCGTGTATCTACTACATATAGGTACCTCAATTGTATTAGATTTTGTGTGTTACAAACACAAAGATATTTTGTCTCGCTCCAAATAAAAAATATACGAGTGCAATAGAGACAACATACCAACTTAAGCTTATTGGGTGACCTGTAGAACGTTAATGTCATAATATTTTAGCTCTTTCTCTTTCTAGTAATTACACAATCCAGTTGCCATGTTCTTGGTAATATTTTTATACTATCATAGGAAAATCCTAGGATTCTATAGGCTAGTTGGTCGATACACAAACGTTCACTTCTTTTTTGCTACGTCGAGTGCTAGCTTTTGGCATTTATTTCCCCCACTACGCCGGTCACGCATAGCTAATTACTAAGTACGAAAATTAGAAAAGCAAAGTACTTCATCGCTGTTGTTTTCATGAAATACCTTGATTCGGTAGACCTCAACAGCATCAACATCAATACACCATCTCAGTTCATGCGCCTGAAATATTATTAATAGCAATTGTATTTTTTGTCGTTTTGTGCTAACACTGTGCTTAAGGTGCATTTAGATTTGTTTGTTTACATTTTGTAGGTACGTGTACCGAACCTACATCTGAATATTCTTGGGTAAATTAATTTTATTACATAACCAATTAGATATTTTATCAAAATAATCTGGCTACTCAGCAATTGTCAGCCGAGAGAGTGGGACAACCTAGTTCGCGGCCTACCGTTTACCGACGGAGAGGGCAGAGGAGGGCAGACGCACGAATCGGTTCGTGTCACACTACACGAACGCCTCCGACGGCAAAGTCGCAGCGCAAGCAATTGCGCAGGCAGTGCAACGATTGTCGCGTTCGCAGGCCACTAAAAAGTGATGTAAATAACATTTTAAACCCAAAACATAGTAAACAAAGACTTCAAGTACTTAAATAACAAAAAAACAAATCGATAGACGCGTTGTGATCACTCAAAACGCCGTAGCAACGGGCTGGTGGTAACTACGACACAATTGACGTTCTTGTTTCCAATAATTATGTCGTGATTTCTTTATTAAATCGTACGTTGGACATTTAGGCTAAGACTGTTGTTTATCAGAGTGCAGCGTTCAGTTCCCCCTCGTGTATTGGATGATCAGAAAGGCAAGTACTTTTATGCCCTTTGTTAGGACATGCTTAACCTTTCGGCCGTTTTCATGGTCGTCGCTGTTTTTCTGTTTATTCGATAACAAAGCTACATACCAACACACAAAAACATACATCGACAACATGATTAGTTTCACCTTTAGGTTTTAAATACAAGTTGCAACATAGGCAAAAGCAGAGCAAAGCGAGACAAACTTCTCATTTTATTATAAATTACAAAGTAACTTACACATCGACCTACCAATACAAATAACCCTTTCCCTAGGGTTCAAGACCTTTCAAAAGCTTTCAATCGATACAGTAGTTGCGTGTTTTGCTAGTTAAAAATAATATTGATGTTACTATGCATGTGTATGTACGTGTATTGTGATTCTTTGTTGCGCGAGCCAGTCAGCTGTTCGGAGGCAGGGAGGGGAGACTCGTCTGACGTTGTATTGTCTCGCCTTCATAACAACCTACCTATGAGTAGTAGATAAGTACAGCAAAGGTGTAAAGGTAATTGAGATATCCTCTTTGTTAATATGCGAATAAAATGCTAATAAATAGGTATCTGCCCTCATCTATTTCTTGTTGCTTTAGCCACCTTTAGGCCTTTGTTTTCAATCGATATCTACCTAGTGAACAGTTAAAATTGGATAAAAAATAAAAATATGGTACTTACCTAGTTCGGTTATAAGTATAAAAACTTAATATACCTGACTTAATATGGAAAAAGAAATCGAATTCGGTTAACACATATGCAGGCACCCGTTACTGTATCTAAGGGGTTTGAAAAAATATACGTTAGGAAACTACCTACAGTTATGATCAAATGAGGAGTCGGATAGGTATCCCTTTCGAATGTCAGTTGAAAGACGACACCTTCCTCAAAAGGACTTGTCTTCATATCTATTGTGTCGATAGACGCGCTACGGTTGACTAATAATTGGGGAAAAAAGTGAAGGTACCTAGCAGTGTTGGCCGAAAGGTTAATGCAATTTGCACTGTATTCTTATTAGAATGGCATTTGTTTTCTAGTATTAAAACAAGCCTTAATTATCTATCTAAAATGAAAATGGTTAATGTCTTAATAGTTACTATTATGTTTGGGAGAGGACACTGACTTCTGTAACACAGGTTTTTACCTAGCTCAGAAGTCAGGGACTTCAACACTAAAATGTACTTACCTTAATGCCAATAAAAATTTATTTATATTTATTTATTTATTAATTAACCATTAAAAATTGAACCGTAAACTGTAACCGTCCGTTTACATGCGTATCTGTTGGTTTACGGTTCAATTTGTAATGGTTAATAGTCAATTGCAATTAACGTTCGGCCAACACTGGTAGCTAGGTAGGTTACCTATTAGAGTTCTTGTTTGGCCATCCACGTACCGATTCAAACAGTTTATTCTATACGAACTAGTTAGTGTATCGATCGCTACAATCCTTTTTCTACTCGTCTACTGTAATGGATGAATTAAGATTTCGTATTGGAACCGTGCTAATTGCACGGTGGGGGTAAGTAAAGTGATCCCAGCGAATAAGGTGGTAAAAATTAGAACTAACTGCGTCTTAACATTTCGTACAAGTTATATGGCTCGAAATGAAACTTCAATTTACGAGTACTCCTGAAATAGTCATTTAAATTGTATGGTGTAAGGGAACATTGTAATCTGTATGAAATGCTTAATATAACTAACGCATTTAATTTGATAATTATTAATACTGTATCCGTGTAAGTAGCTTTGCAAATGTCACATACTATGTGATATTTTTCTAGAAGTTAAGAATGGGTATAGTAAGTTATCCTTAAAAGATAGACATTCAACATCGCAGACTTTTTTGTAGATCTATAAATGAGAAACGATCACACCATACATTGTGTTGTTATAGCTCAAACGGATTAGGCAGCGTTTTCGATTAAATCTCCTAGCTAGCGTGATTTTTTCCGACGACATCGTTATATTTCAATCAATTTACACAAAACCTTAACAAGTTATATACCTTAGCCTTCCTCAAGAATCACTCTATTGATAGATGAAAGTCGTATGAAAATCTGTTCAGTAGTTTATAGTTTTCGAGTACTTTTATAAGATGTAGTGCATTGACATTTTCCCCTAGATTTGTGGACGCTGTACTAGGTTGCGTGACAGTCGTGCACATAGCGAATACCAAACTATAATTGCGTACTTTTCATGTATATCAACTCAACTGTAATATTAATATTCATTTCGATACGCTGTAGTCAACTATAAAAAACTACCAATCACGCGCCGCCGCGCTCCCATAGAAAATACTAAACGGTTGGGTCGCGCGTGTATGTCTTTTGTACTACATTTTTGTCTACTGAGATACTTACCAATTTTCATTAATTATTTAGGTATCATAGTGAAAAAAGTATTATTTTAGATGACTTCTAGAAAAATTGTATACAAGAGTGATATAATAAATACGGTATTCAACTGAAAAGCTCTCTATTATATGACGATTGTATAAAATAATAGTATTTTGAAAAAAAAAACAACGATATTTTAACAGACATAATATTAAGGTTTAGAATGCACAATGCTAACTTTATTGCGATTGAATAGATTTTTAAAAGCTTTTTTCGTCAGACTTGGTTTTATATTATGATATCATATATAGATAAATACATACTGATATACATAGAAAACGCCCATGCCCCAGGAACAAATAACTGTGTTAATCACACAAAAAATGCGCTTACCGGGATTCGAACCCGGGACTACGGCTTCATAAGCAGGGTCACTCACTACCCACTAGGCCAGACCAGTCGTCATATGTCTATGTGTATGTAAAGCATAAATCCCTTATTAGGCATTTTGCTTAATAGCCACATAAAGCCACACTTGGAACCGGGTACGTCCTTAAACTACGTCCAAAAGAGAGGTATGGGCATTGTGAATGTCATCTCGCTTTGTGTGGTAGGGCACAGCACAGCGGATGTCATTCCAGATCTAGAGCAGAACCCAACTGGGACCTTACATAAAACAGCAGCCAAATAACATTAGACCCTACTCAGTGTTGTGTTCCTGCCGGTGAATAAGGTTGCCAGAGCTCAACGAGAGGAGGGCCGGGTTTAGGGTCGGCAACGCGCATGTAACTCCTCTGGAGTTGCAAGCGAACATTAGCTACGGAGCCTGCTTACCATCAGGCGGGCCGTATGCTTGTTTGCCACCGACGTAGTATAAAAAAAAAAAGCCTGGGTCTAAAAGTCATTGGCAAACTATAACTCGCAGGGAACAGTTAACCCTTTGTTTTCCTAAGGCTTCTCAACCTATATATGCCGTTATTGTCACCACAGCTGCGGCCAACAATATCGGATTAACGGCCGACTGACACGTAACCTAGTGTAACCTAGTTACAAAGAGCATATAATCACTACGTTTTAAGAGACGGGACTTCCATACTAGCGAGTGGAATCCCTTTGTTTCGCAAATCATTACCAAAATGTACGACAAAGAACTGTCAAAGAACCATAGTACCAACATAAGCAATTTAAATAGTGTAGTACGCTACACGCTTGCGTTTCTTATCGATATCGATAAAATGGGGAGGGTTGAAATATAGACTCTTGTCTACAAATTTTGTACTCGAAATCAAGTTAGGATCGAGTCCACATTTAAGTTGTATGTTATATAGTGGATAGTTCTATGAGTGGACTAATACGTGGTCGAGCTTAATGTGGACTCGATTTTTTTTAGAACACCTTGTTGTTCTTCACCACTAGGAAGGATCAAAGTAGCACTTGTTTTCCCTACTAGGAGGGATCACTTTTTTCCTCTTTGCATACTTCTTAGGTTAAATTATTTAATTCAATTACCATTAATTAAATTTATTTATTTAGTTGTACCATAATAATTTCCTCATAGGTGATGTGAAAAGCAGTATGCAAATTTATCACGTGGTAGCAAAAATATTTCCACCTTAAGGTGGTATTCCACCTATCCAATGTCTTGGTCCAATGTCATTGCGTCTCACTCTGTCATTAATCAAAATGTGAGACGCAATACACATTGGACAAAGAAATTGCATAGGAGGAATACCACCCATAGGCGTTAACACTTGAATCCCTCACTACGCTAGGCTTCTATTTTAGAATACCTCGTTACACTCAGAATGTAATTATAAAATCCTTTACAATTTTTTTTCTTAATTTTTTTTTTATTAAAAGCACTACTTTCAAAATGATCTGCAGATACATGTTTCAATAAATGTAACTTTTCTATGGGAAGATGTATCAGGTCTTCGTTCCCAACAAATTTAACCCACTGCCTGCATCTGAAAACATACAGCCTTGGTTATGTACAGTTTATATTCCAAGTGTTTGCTAATGAGATGATCAACTGATTATTTAGCGCTAATATGCATCTATAAATCATGTTTGTTTGGCATCCAATTATCAACCGCCCTTTATCAATGCTCTAACTTTTTATGTATTTATGTCTGTTAATCATGAGAACCGGTCATGGTCCTACTGGGCAGTAACCCTGCCTATGAAGCCGATGGTCCCAGGTTCAAATCCTGGTACGGGCATTTATTTATGTGATGACCATGCATATTTGTTCCTGAGTCATGTGTGTTTTCTATGTATTTATATGTATATATCGTTGTCTAAGTACCCACAACACATGTCTTATTGAGCTTCCTATGAGATTAAGTCAATTTGTGTAATAATGTCGTATTAATATTTTTTATTGATCACAAAAAGAGAGATTAATTTACTTACATTTCAGATTAATATATTAAATAATTACTAGATTAAAAAAAATATGTTAAATAATGACCATTAATGCATAGATGATAGATAATTTTCCACTGAAAATCTTCGACGAATTAATTTTGTGTCATATTGCATGCAAGTTCTCAGGAAATTTCACATATTTTATTTAATTACTTACACTGATATACAAATAAACATACAATTATCGATAGTTTTAGTACATCCCTAGTTCACAACTAAAAATAAAATAAAATATCAAATTTTCGATGTGTTTAAAGCCTGCTGCACCAAAATAAGGTCAAAAGTATCTAAAGCAATACGTACCGGTCTTTATCCAAGGGAAACTTCGCCATAAAATCCCTTTTTTCGTGATTTTCTCGAGTGGCTCGCTTGCCACATATTTCACCCTTAGTAAACCGTTTTCTCGGTGGCATTGTAACAAACTCGTTCTTTACTCTGATCACGGTTCACTATTTTCGATATTTTCACTAAATAATAAAGAAATTGCACGAAATACCCGAACAAAACATTGAAGCCTTCATAACAAACAAAACAATTAGGCTGACAGTTGACTTGATGTAAACTTGACAGAATAAATAGCACTGACGTTTTATTTTTCTTCGTTGGCAAAGATTTGCGAAACAAGTTCCATACAAAACTTATTTTGTTCCTAGTTGCGTCAGCCTGCCTAGTTAGTGCATAATATCTGTGGAAGTGGGGTACGCATAGCTGCAACCAAAGAGAATTTGAAATAGAACTTTGTAGCCACAGTAAATTTACTGCCATCTTTCGACATATTATTAAAACTTTTAGACCGCCATTTGACTTTCACTAATATGTGTTCAATTTATATCAAAAAGTGGCCAAGTGCGAGTCGGACTCGCCCACCGAGGGTTTCGTACTTTTTAGTATTTGTTGTCATAGCGGCAACAAAAATAAATCATCTGTGAAAATTTCATCTGTCTAACTATCACCGTTCATGAGATACAGCCTGGTAACAGACGGGCAGACAGACAGACGGTCAGACGGACAGCGGTCTTAGTAATAGCGTCCAGTTTTACCCTTTGGATACGGAACCCTAAAAAGAAGCGACGGTCGTCCATCAAGTCGATCAGTTGACAACATTCAGAAGATTGCAAGAGGCCTAACCAAGATGACAATCGTATATCGACAAACGCCACACAAAAAAATGTATCGGGACTATCAATAGGCTATAAAGGGGCCCCCTGATTAACACGGACGGTATAGGCCTGTCAGTTAGAACAAATATTTGACAGTTCCGAAAAACTGACAAACCGGTACCATCCGGAAGACTGTTAATCAGTGGGCCCCGTAAGCCTATAATACCACAGTGGTTAGGGTCAACGCCTTCTTGAAATGCAATAACTATTCACGCACTGGTTCGATGCACTCGTCCCCATAACAAAACCGTCGAACAATACGCAACTTAATACTACACGCTCGTGGTCATGGTCACAACCACAGACTAAAGTTAGACCGTAGACAAATAGTCATTGTCGACCACAGATCGCGTAGACGAACATAGATATAGGAGAATCAAAATAGGCTCGTGCCGCGCAATGTACAGTCAGCAATACTATTCACTTAGCATAGAGACTTCTTTGCATTGGGTGGTTGGGGGGGGGGGGGGGGGTGTACTTTTCTCTGCAGCTGACTACATTAGGATGTGCACTCCCTTTCGATGGAATGTTAACCTTAATTAAAAACAAGTTGATAGTCCGGGAGCCCAAGAGAATTTTGTAGTTACTCGAGCGCGTCAGATTAAATTAAGGTAAGAGAGAGGTTTTTTCTTGCTTCCCCGTGGAGTCTACCTTAATCACTTTTAGCCGTCTATGTTGAGCCGTTGGTTGGTGGGGGGTTCAACAAATCGCTAAGCAGATTGTGGACTGATACGTCCCCGCTAACTTGCGGCATCCACTTGTGGCTATGGTAGCCCACCTATCGGGATGCATGCGGCAGACTTGACCCGCCCAGTCCCACTTCAGCCTGGCGGTCTTCGCCCCTACATCAGCTATGCATGGTCATTTTAGTCCAAATTAATGCTTTAATTGTGCAATTACTGTTGGCACTTGGCACTCTGTTGGTTACAATGTGAGAATCGGGCGTCGAACTTGTGATCGTCAGATTAAGAAAATGCGTACAAATAATTGTCTGATTAAGTTAAAAGAAAATTATAGCATAATTCTCAGGAGGATAGTCGTGTTTGCGAGAAAGGTCACGTAATGGACTTTGAACACGAAAGCGTGTGTTTCTAGTGTTTTTTAAACTAATGATTTATTTTCTTCCTATCATCTAATCTTTCGATTCCAATAGTTCTCCACGACGCTCGAGTAACTACACAATCCATCGCCTCATCGCATCGCCGGCTCCCCAGCTAAGATAATTGCCGGCTAAATAGGAGCAGCGAATTCAATCGATCGACCAAATGTCGCAGTGTATCACAAATCGCATGCGATAATCGGTGACGTTCGAGAGACCATTATTTATTTTGCGGCCAGGCATAAAAAGAAGTACACATGGTCAAATGGAATAACATTATTCTATTGTCTGATTTGATTTTCATCGATAGCCACATCCGTGATCGTATCGTTATATTGATTTATCTCAAAATAGCAGTTGGCAATAATGTCTGCCATACCTTGGGTTAAGATAACCACTTAATAGAAGTATATAATTCCAAACCGCTAGAGTCTGTGTATGCAAATTTACCACCGATTTTTTTTTATACTACGTCGGTGGCAAACAAGCATACGCCCCACCTGATAGTAAGCAGTCTCCGTAGCCTATGTACGCCTGCAACTCCAAACTTTCAATAGAATAAAGTGAATTTGTTTGAAAATATGACGTTTATAATGTCATTTTCTCACTTTGTTCTATTCAAGACGAACTCTATTTAGACAGACTCACAGGCTCATAAAAAATACACGCTCAAAGTTACCTAATCTACAATTAAACGGCAAAAAACACGGCAATGGCCTGTGTTACCTGTAAGATTAGATACAGTGCGGCAATACTAAATAATTAAATTACACGTAAGCATGACCCACGCATTTTATCTCATGCCGTTGACCTTGGGGTCAGCGTACCTGACTCAAAGCTAGTCCGTTCAAGAGGAGATACGCATCAGGGTTAAAAAAGTTTGCATGAGAAACTGCGTTGGTGTTGCTTTTTTCTATTTCTAAAGTAAGATCGTAGTAACTTCATGTACTGGAGCCTCGACAGAGGGAATCATGTTGTCTATTAATTTTCTCACGCTAGTAAATGCGATGACTTTTTTTATTGTACCGCTACTGATAAAATTGATTTACCAGATTGCATCAATCATCATCATCTGCTAGCCGTTTTCGACCACAACGACTGCGTTCTACCGCTGAGAGCGTCGCTGGTGCGCTCTCAGGTGACTGATAAAGACAATTTTTGCAGCAAATGTGCGACCACACTCGATGCAAGTCAGCACCCCTCCGACATAATTGTAAAGTATAGCCACAGGTAGTCTGGCCTTCAGCTCGTCGCGCTTAGCGCCGAGTTCTGTGCGCCGCTTAGCTTTAAACTGATGCACCACCTGCGTCTGCACAATATGCCTCCAACGTGGACGGTCACTGGCAACCAGACTGTAGTAAATATTAAAATATAGCGGATTACATTGATACGTTGCGTAACTGCCAACGCTACGTATCTCACGTAACTTACATTTTATTAAAAGGTATAGGTACAATATTCTTAATAAGTATAATTCAAGACAATAAAGTTAATTGAATAAAAGTCGTCCTCCAACAAAACTCTATCAAACTCAGTTGAAAACATTGAAACTTCATTATAATACTTGGTAAAGAATTGTTTGCATGACTGACTCCAAACTCCAAACTTCAGTAAAGGACATCTGTAGAGAAAAAGCGACGCAAAAAACTTCTCTAAAAACTACGGATCAGTTACAGACTTCTGAAATTAAAATCGTACCTGACTGGTTTATCTTCCTTGCAGCGTTCCTGTGTGTTTGTGGTTATATTTTCTTTGACGTTTCTCCTTACGGCGCCCAGACCGTCTAGCATGACTTGCGTTCTTGCATGGTTCCCGCGCGCGAGTCCATACTTGAAGTCGTGCAAGATGTATGGAGTCGCGCGCGAGATCGCAAGCAGGTCAGACATTTAATGCAGTCTTTGGTACCTATCTTGAAGTCCGACGTGGACATGCCTTCGTCAGGATTTCCCCTGACATATCAGGATTTATGGCCCTTTGTCAAGATTGCGTTGGGAGTCAGCGAGTGTCAGGGGGGTCTTTTGGAAACCTCAACTAACCACTAAACTAACTATGAACTGCACACATGCTATGAATGCAAATGACTTAAATGACTTAAAGCTGTTGTTACAACATATAGTGGCGTGTTAAGTAGCTTAGCGCAGGTAGAGAGTAGAGCAACGACGGTCCACTGCTTTGGGCTTGTGCACAAATCACGCGAGGTTCGATAGGGGGAGGACAGTTCACGAAAAAATCGCGACAGATCACGTTGCGGGAGAGGGGTATAAGGAGACCTCACTATACTAGAAATATACATATTTCTACAGTGAACAAAACTAAGAAAAAATATATCTACCACATGAGTAGATATTTTTTTTTCGCTTTCGTTAAAAATAAATCTTCACTTCGCGCTTAAAAATAGCGAATAGACATTTTACGAAAATATCATCACATTTATGACGAAAATAGAAAAATAAACGAGATTAACAATATACAATACTATGTATTTATCTTAAAAGTAGGTGAAAAAGTTCCAAAAAATACACGGGATAGAGGGGTAGAACCTCACCAAATATCACCAAGAGGGGGTCGTCAAAAAGTACTCGAAAAAACCTCGCGTGATTTGTGCACAAGCCCTTTTGAGGTTTTTTTTTATACCACGTCGTTGGCAAACAAGCATACGGCCCGCCTGATAGTAAGCAGTCACCGTAGCCTTTTAAGGTTATAAAATACAAGGTACAAATGATGAATGAGCTATAACGAATTCAAGGAAGGCTAAGTGGTGGAGCACAAGTGGAACAAAGGAAAAAGTTTAGGAACTCTCAGCAAAAACTAAGTTATGAATAAATTAATAGTTTAAAAAACACTAGAAAAACGAGCTTTTTGTCGCAAGTTAAGCAAAGATTACTATCAAGAATAATTCCCTTCGTCAAAATCATTAAATTAGCACCGCTTAATTTAATGACTTGGGCAATATGCATTTCGCGGCCAAGCTGTTCTTTTTGCTCAGGATGTATTTGAGATAACTGGAAAACTTCCAAGTCAATATATATAATAGGTTTGTCGTCCATTGTGTCCATTACGTGACCTTTCTCACAAGTGCAAACACAACTATGATACGATATTCCATCATGGAATGCCAGTGCCTATCTTCCGGCTTCATCATCAGACCTTGAAAACTAACCGTGGTCAAAGTTCATTACAAGACTTTTCTAACAAATCCAAACACAGCTATGATACGATGTTCCATCATGAAGTTCCAGATTATATCTTCCGGCTCCATCATCAGATCAGTTCGACAGTACCATATTATTGTATTGTCATCAGAACTACATACAGCTGCCAATTTTCATGACGCTACGATCCTTGGAAGATGGTTAAATTAGTTACCTTAGATTCCATTACATAGTTACATACAGGTCGACCTAATATAAAAGCGTGTTAATAAAAAAACTATTATTCAGGATTATTAATAAACTCGCGTTGATTATTTTTGTTTATTGTTTTTTTTTTGTTTGTCTGAAATAAATGCATTTTTTTTTGTATTATAGGTACAGTCGAGTTCATAAATATGTATTTGTAAATTTTTTCACCTTATTGCTATAGATTAAGGTGAAGAAATGTTTACATATTTATGAACTCGATTGTACCTATGTATTAATAAGTCTGGCAAACTCAATGTGTCAGTAAATAAGAACAAAAAACTATGCTCATCTCTTTCTTTTGGGTGTTAGTACTAACGTAAGACAAAGACGTAACGTACGCACATAGACGTAGACGTGGCGTAAGGTAATTCTCTCTGTGTATGTTTGAAATGAAATGAGACAGCAGGGACCAGGGGGTCAAACTACAAGTTTGCAATTTTGAACAAGAATCAGTATTCTCTCTCAAAAGCTATCTGACAGATCTCTAGAAAAAAGTTATTGTAACCATAAACTAGAACCAGAGGATTTATAGGCTAGGTGCATACAACATGACAATTATGTCATTTTAACTATTATGGTACGATTCTTCCAGTTAGCAATTCCCAAACGTTTCCCTGTAAGCCTAACCTAAACTATTGTAACTCCTAACTTACTATTCATATCCACATGCCCAAAAACAAAGCCGTTTATTCAGTTTTGCACGGTTATTTTTTGGCAAGCCTGAATGCGCAGTGGCGTCGCCGCGGCCTAATAACTGGGTCAAACCAGTTGCAGGTCGGCGCTGCTCGGCAGCTCCCGGGGGCTGTTCGGGATGCATTTGCATGGCCGTGTTTTCCTGGAAAAAGTTGCCGTCTGTAAATTCTTCATGCAAAGCGTTTGGTTGCCGATGCCGACTGTAATTTTCTTTCCATGGCACGGTTTTAAGGTGCCGTAAGTTCAGGTCCTTCTCCGAACTGCTTGCTGAGCACTGAGCGGGCTGAATCCTTATTTTGAACAAAAAAAAGTAATCGATGAGTTCGATCAAGAATAACATAACACATTTTAAAGCAAGCTTTGTGCACATAAATTAGTTACATAGGTACCTACACATTTTTAAACCTATGTTAGTGAGTTTTTTCTCAGGTTGTTGTTTAATAAATAAAGGGTAGGTAGCACTGCAGATGCTTACACAGTTTCTACACCAACCTATTAATTCCATATAAAATTAAATCCTATTACGTACCTACATAACCCCATTGAAAACTACTGTAGGTAGGTACAATAGTTTTGAAGGGTTCCGACACAAAATAATAGACTGACAGATAAGAGTACGAAAAACTAAAAATGTGTTCTGATATACGTTGTGCGAGGAAGCCGCCAGCTCTTCGGTCACCAGTTACGTCAACCAGACGTTTCGCGATTTCTCTAAAAAACTTGTGCGCGCTGGGACCCCATGGACCTAGAGTTTCAACTCCAAATGGTACAAATATAGTATTGCGATACAACGAGGAAATGCCGCCAGCATCCTTGGTACAGTGCCTCAAGGGCCGCTTTTAGATATAAGCTAGTTATAGTAATCATCGTAATCATCTGTATATATCCATTATGTATATTCTTAAAATGTGTTCTGACAGCGATTATAAAGACTGAAACTTATTTTTACAGTACATATGGGGCTACTTTATAGCACTAGTGCGAGAAGTAGCATATTATGTTACTGTGTCGAACATTTAAAGGGCCATATGTACTGTAAAACGTTGTACGATACATGTGCGAATAGGTAATTCGCAACTCGTGTCGATTTAAAACACTCCCTTCGGTCGTGTTTTAATTTATCGCCACTCGTTTCGAATTTCCTATTTTTCGCACTTGTATCGTAATGTACTATTTTAATTATATTTAATGTCCATACAATGTCTGTTTTAATTTTATTTTATTGTCAATGCTAATGTGAGATACTTTTTGCACACACTCATAAAGAAGTAATGATACCTATTTATACTTTATATAATATAGTTATACCTGACTACTTCAAAAAACACGAATCAATATATTTAATAATAATATTTATTTTGTTCCCGAAGTTGTAAGAAGTAATTTTTCTTTTAAAAATTACTTCGACCTTGGTCAGTGTCAGATATTTCAATGGCAATCTGTGTTGTGTTCTGTCTAGACGACGGAGCTTTCTTCGCACATTTGGTCGCTTGTCATGTATTCTCACTCTAAGACCAAGCTAACGAGAAAAGTTTTCGAGTGAACCAATGTAACATGACCTCAAAATTCGTTGAGTAGCCTATTTGGCACATAATGAATAAAAATATTATTTTTCGTCAAGACGAAATGTAAGGATCATTATTTAAAAAAGCTATATTTTGATTATTCTTACTTTTAATTTATGACAAGCTTATAAAGAGTATCAATTGACTCTTACTTGTCACTGGTTCCCGCCATTTTGAATTGTTATCAAAAGGCGGGTAAGCAAGCAGTGACAAGCGGTCAGTTTGAGTATGGCCAAGTTATAGTAAAGACGTCTTGGAAAATTTATTGTAAATTGGTCATGTTTGTAACAAACGAATGGAGTCAAAATATTGGTACAAATATTCGTTTTCATCACCAGTCAATCGAATGACCTCTCCTATACCTAGTCAGCTTTTGAAATAACTCCCCTGAGACACTGTGTCACTGGAATTTTGGGTTCACTGAATTTGTTAGCGGCATTAAGTACAAGTATTAATCGAGACCATCGGTTTGGAAATCAGCCTTTTAGTTGAGCGCGCAATTACCTAAGATCGTAAAAAATGTGATCCTAATAAATTTGTACTTTTCTCCTTGTACGGTCACGTCTGAAAATATTAGATACGGACGACAAAGTGCCAAAAATATGTATATACCTTAATATTATTAACTTATTAGCAATGAGGTCGTGAATCCATATTTTTGGGACTTCGTTTGTATCGATATTTTCAGACGTGACTATAAATGGCAGATTATGTTATATATAATCCCGGTCCAAACGTATAGTGAGCAAAACTATTAGCTTAGCACTTCTGCAGACATACCTGCACCATACCACATGGTAAGCTAATAGTTTTGCTCTTTGTAAACTTTTGAAGGTCATTTTCTAGAGTGCACAAAAATTGCGCAACTTAGACGAAAGAGGACGAAGTCACATGATCGCATCTCCATACAAATGTAACCCCTATTTTCTTCTCTAGATAGTAACATTATAGAAAATATTTTTACGTAATTTGATATGGGTATATTAACCACAGCCATTCCTTGTTTGAATTTATAATTATTATTAGAGTTAGGAGCTTATGGAATTTGTTTTTCGATCAATCATTATTTTCCATAATGTCAGTCCGGGAGGAAAATGAAGCGGCCATCCAAAATCGTCTTACGGCCTGATTGGAAGTTTAAGATACGTCAAATATTAGGTCTACATACGATATGGATCAGATACGTTAGTGTCATAAGTCATAAGTGACCTTTCTTCAAACAAAAACGTCACTTTTGACACTGACATATCCGAATATTTGACGTCCAGGCGGAAAGCGAATACTTATAACCTATAATGTTCTAAATGTTTATATTTTAAATTGTATTGTTTGCATGTTTGCTTGACGCTTGCTTTATATGGCGTGCCTTTCATAGGGTAGAACATAAGAACTTTTTATTCTAAGAACACCGATTGTATCAACACACTATGTTCTTGCAATAAATATATTTTACAGTACATATGGTGCTACTTTACCGCACTAGTGCGAAAATTAGCATATTACGTTACTGTGTCGAACATTTAAAGGGCCATATGTACTGTAAAACGTTGTACGATACATGTGCGAATAGGTAATTCTGCCCGACCACTGTCATTTTAGTACAAAACTAGATAGATTGGGCATTTTTTTTTTGTGTATAGGAAAAAATGCAAAAACAGCAAAAGTTCCCCATAAAAACCGTGCAATATTCGTTAGATTCTACGCTGTGACATGACATAAAATAATAAAAAATATTCAAATGCTCAGGATTTATTTTTAGTCCTCCGGTGTCTTGCGATATGGCGGGCATACAAATGAACATTATGATATGGCCTTGGACGTTAACCGTCTGTAACTCGATATATCTGAATCTTGGAATTAGTATGTGACTGTCTGGAAGTTATGGTCTTTTTATAGTGTCTTTTGAGGTTTCGTGTCGTGTATTTGACTAACCGATGCCGAAGGGTAGATAGGCCTTCTTCGTGGCAAAAATCTAACTACCTGTGAGGTTACAGATTTTCTCAAGCTCACGTGACTTATGTAATGTGGAATTTCTGACAGTTATAATCCGATCCTAAGCTACTGACATATCCAATTACAGGCCTATATCTCTCGCCACTGTTGTGGCTAAGGTATTGGACGGTTTGCTTGATGACATTTTAGGACAAAATATTAAACTAAATGATGCTCAATTCGGATTTAGGCCGGGTTTATCGACTGAAAGCGCAATCCTCTGTCTTAAGCAGACCGTCCATTACTATACGTCACGTGAGACGCCGATATTTGCCTGTTTTTTGGATTTGTCAAAGGCGTTTGACATGGTGTCTTACGACCTATTATGGAGGAAATTACTCAAGGATACGACGGTCCCCCGTAACGTAATCTCACTGCTTCGGCACTGGTATGGTAACAGTGTTAAATGGGCAGGCGCCTTATCTGAGGAGTACATAATGCAGTGCGGGGTCAGACAGGGTGGATTGAGCTCTCCTACACTGTTCAATCTATATATGAATGGTCTCATCGAGGAGCTCAACAGCGCTTGTGTCGGATGTCACATAGAGGACATGTGTGTCAACAACTTGAGCTATGCTGATGATATGGTGCTGCTGAGCCCCTCGATGGGGGGTCTAATAAAAATGTCAGGCATTTGTGAAACGTATGCTGAGGCCCATGGGCTCAGGTACAATGCGTCTAAAAGCGAGCTCTTGCAATTTAAATCAGGTAACAAAAGTTACCAAATGCAGGAGGTTAAGCTTTGTGGAACTCCGTTAAAAAGAGTGGACAAATTTAAGTACCTGGGCCATTGGGTCACGGACACACTGTCTGACATCGAGGACATGAGCGGGAGCGCCGGGCGCTGTGTGTCCGCTGTAACATGTTGTCCCGCAGGTTTGCACGTGTTAGTAAAGAAGTAAAGTTAATATTGTTCAAAGCTTTTTGTCAAACTTTCTACACGTGCGGTTTGTGGGCCAACTTTACGCAGCGGGCGTATAGCGCTCTGTGTGTCCAATATAATAATGCATTTAGGATGCTGTTCAGGTTGCCGCGGTATTGTAGTGAGAAAATTAGCATATTACGTTACTGTGTCGAACATTTAAAGGGCCATATGTACTGTAAAACGTTGTACGATACATGTGCGAATAGGTAATTCTGCCCGACCACTGTCATTTTAGTACAAAACTAGATAGATTGGGCATTTTTTTTTTGTGTATAGGAAAAAATGCAAAAACAGCAAAAGTTCCCCATAAAAACCGTGCAATATTCGTTAGATTCTACGCTGTGACATGACATAAAATAATAAAAAATATTCAAATGCTCAGGATTTATTTTTAGTCCTCCGGTGTCTTGCGATATGGCGGGCATACAAATGAACATTATGATATGGCCTTGGACGTTAACCGTCTGTAACTCGATATATCTGAATCTTGGAATTAGTATGTGACTGTCTGGAAGTTATGGTCTTTTTATAGTGTCTTTTGAGGTTTCGTGTCGTGTATTTGACTAACCGATGCCGAAGGGTAGATAGGCCTTCTTCGTGGCAAAAATCTAACTACCTGTGAGGTTACAGATTTTCTCAAGCTCACGTGACTTATGTAATGTGGAATTTCTGACAGTTATAATCCGATCCTAAGCTACTGACATATCCAATTACAGGCCTATATCTCTCGCCACTGTTGTGGCTAAGGTATTGGACGGTTTGCTTGATGACATTTTAGGACAAAATATTAAACTAAATGATGCTCAATTCGGATTTAGGCCGGGTTTATCGACTGAAAGCGCAATCCTCTGTCTTAAGCAGACCGTCCATTACTATACGTCACGTGAGACGCCGATATTTGCCTGTTTTTTGGATTTGTCAAAGGCGTTTGACATGGTGTCTTACGACCTATTATGGAGGAAATTACTCAAGGATACGACGGTCCCCCGTAACGTAATCTCACTGCTTCGGCACTGGTATGGTAACAGTGTTAAATGGGCAGGCGCCTTATCTGAGGAGTACATAATGCAGTGCGGGGTCAGACAGGGTGGATTGAGCTCTCCTACACTGTTCAATCTATATATGAATGGTCTCATCGAGGAGCTCAACAGCGCTTGTGTCGGATGTCACATAGAGGACATGTGTGTCAACAACTTGAGCTATGCTGATGATATGGTGCTGCTGAGCCCCTCGATGGGGGGTCTAATAAAAATGTCAGGCATTTGTGAAACGTATGCTGAGGCCCATGGGCTCAGGTACAATGCGTCTAAAAGCGAGCTCTTGCAATTTAAATCAGGTAACAAAAGTTACCAAATGCAGGAGGTTAAGCTTTGTGGAACTCCGTTAAAAAGAGTGGACAAATTTAAGTACCTGGGCCATTGGGTCACGGACACACTGTCTGACATCGAGGACATGAGCGGGAGCGCCGGGCGCTGTGTGTCCGCTGTAACATGTTGTCCCGCAGGTTTGCACGTGTTAGTAAAGAAGTAAAGTTAATATTGTTCAAAGCTTTTTGTCAAACTTTCTACACGTGCGGTTTGTGGGCCAACTTTACGCAGCGGGCGTATAGCGCTCTGTGTGTCCAATATAATAATGCATTTAGGATGCTGTTCAGGTTGCCGCGGTATTGTAGTGAGAAAATTAGCATATTACGTTACTGTGTCGAACATTTAAAGGGCCATATGTACTGTAAAACGTTGTACGATACATGTGCGAATAGGTAATTCTGCCCGACCACTGTCATTTTAGTACAAAACTAGATAGATTGGGCATTTTTTTTTTGTGTATAGGAAAAAATGCAAAAACAGCAAAAGTTCCCCATAAAAACCGTGCAATATTCGTTAGATTCTACGCTGTGACATGACATAAAATAATAAAAAATATTCAAATGCTCAGGATTTATTTTTAGTCCTCCGGTGTCTTGCGATATGGCGGGCATACAAATGAACATTATGATATGGCCTTGGACGTTAACCGTCTGTAACTCGATATATCTGAATCTTGGAATTAGTATGTGACTGTCTGGAAGTTATGGTCTTTTTATAGTGTCTTTTGAGGTTTCGTGTCGTGTATTTGACTAACCGATGCCGAAGGGTAGATAGGCCTTCTTCGTGGCAAAAATCTAACTACCTGTGAGGTTACAGATTTTCTCAAGCTCACGTGACTTATGTAATGTGGAATTTCTGACAGTTATAATCCGATCCTAAGCTACTGACATATCCAATTACAGGCCTATATCTCTCGCCACTGTTGTGGCTAAGGTATTGGACGGTTTGCTTGATGACATTTTAGGACAAAATATTAAACTAAATGATGCTCAATTCGGATTTAGGCCGGGTTTATCGACTGAAAGCGCAATCCTCTGTCTTAAGCACTTTAAGCAGACCGTCCATTACTATACGTCACGTGAGACGCCGATATTTGCCTGTTTTTTGGATTTGTCAAAGGCGTTTGACATGGTGTCTTACGACCTATTATGGAGGAAATTACTCAAGGATACGACGGTCCCCCGTAACGTAATCTCACTGCTTCGGCACTGGTATGGTAACAGTGTTAAATGGGCAGGCGCCTTATCTGAGGAGTACATAATGCAGTGCGGGGTCAGACAGGGTGGATTGAGCTCTCCTACACTGTTCAATCTATATATGAATGGTCTCATCGAGGAGCTCAACAGCGCTTGTGTCGGATGTCACATAGAGGACATGTGTGTCAACAACTTGAGCTATGCTGATGATATGGTGCTGCTGAGCCCCTCGATGGGGGGTCTAATAAAAATGTCAGGCATTTGTGAAACGTATGCTGAGGCCCATGGGCTCAGGTACAATGCGTCTAAAAGCGAGCTCTTGCAATTTAAATCAGGTAACAAAAGTTACCAAATGCAGGAGGTTAAGCTTTGTGGAACTCCGTTAAAAAGAGTGGACAAATTTAAGTACCTGGGCCATTGGGTCACGGACACACTGTCTGACATCGAGGACATGAGCGGGAGCGCCGGGCGCTGTGTGTCCGCTGTAACATGTTGTCCCGCAGGTTTGCACGTGTTAGTAAAGAAGTAAAGTTAATATTGTTCAAAGCTTTTTGTCAAACTTTCTACACGTGCGGTTTGTGGGCCAACTTTACGCAGCGGGCGTATAGCGCTCTGTGTGTCCAATATAATAATGCATTTAGGATGCTGTTCAGGTTGCCGCGGTATTGTAGTGCCTCAGCGATGTTTGCTGAGGCACGAACAGACTGTTTTTTCGCCATCATGAGGAAGCGATGCGCGTCACTCCTCACTCGCAGCCGAAGCAGCACGAACAGCATCCTAAGGACGCTGGCGCAGCGTTGGGACTCGCCCCTAGTCAAGCGGTACGTGCAGCTACACTCACCTGTTGCTGTGCTGCCGCGAAACTTATAAATATTATGTAATGTTTTGTTTGTTTTGTCCAATTGTTTGTTTTGTCTAATTAACTGTAATACTAACTCTAGATACATAAGTCATTGTTACCTAACCCTATGGACGTCAAGTTCGAAATAAATATTTCAATTCAATTCAATTAAGCACCGGTTTATCCCGATTGCATCCTCATTTACTGCTTCGGAACAATCGGAACCCAGGGACCTTCCGAGTTTTTCTTCTCCACCTCGCATGGTCTTTAGTATCCTCTTTTATCAGATCAACAGCCAGCACCTCACCAGGATTTCCCCATTTACCAGGTCCAGGCTGAGATGGCATATTGTTATCCAAGTAACTTTCGTACATTAAAATCTTCCAGATTCCGCAACTCTTGCACAGCTTATCCGCTATGTCGTCAATATAAAAGATGCCGCGAATGCGAGTTTTTCTTAAGTGATCGTTTCGCAAAGGGTAAAATTCTGCACATAAGATAACAATGGTCTTAATCAGTAGATAACTTTTCCGAAATATACGACAGGCGATAAAGAGAAAAATGAGAGAGAAATGTTCCCTCGATTTCTTCAGGGTGCCATAATCAGACTCAGAGCTTATCAAAATAACACAAATTGGGAAATATCCCTTTTAAACAAAATAAAAACTTAGATAAATCGAGAAACGTTATCTACAAAGGAAACCCGAAAATTTGAGATTTATTTTTTATACTACGTTGATGGCACAGCCCGTCTGATGGTAAGCAGTCTCGTATGGACGCCTGCAACTCCAGAGGTGTTCCATACGCGTTGCCGACCCTGACACTCCGCACCCTCTTTCCTTCCTTAAGTTGGTTACAATCAGCTTCGCGCAACTAATGAATACTTCAACCTTTCCAACATGTAGTAAGTATTCTCGTGGCAGCCCTGGAGGAATGTTATTACGAATTTTCTACGCGACGGCACCGCAATCGATTTCGCGTCACGGCAACAAGTAGGGCCTGTACACATTAGCGATTTTGATCGGGAAATTTTTAACGTTTTCTGCGTAGGTGTTTCAATCGCCAGTGTCGCTTCCTGCAAAGAGGAAATAGTAGAAACGAGTCCAATAGTTTTGAATAGTGTTGATCTTGCAGTAGGGACAAAGAGATGAGTTATAAACTTGATGAGTTGTAAATAATTAGTTGACTTTGAGATTCAAGTTTAATCCTAATGAAGTGCGGGTGACTAGGTAAAACTACTGTAGGTACTAGGTACTCCTTTTCCTTATAGTATACTATTCTAAGAACTTTCTTGCGCCAGAGAATAAAGGGTGCCTTAATTAGAGTGCACTTTTTCGATTCAAAATAAAAACACGTATTTTTGAATAAGTTGTGATATTTATATTGCATTATAAAGATTATGTATGGAATAAAATATCCGGCTCTGATGACAGGCGATACTTTCTTCTCTCTCTTTTCATGATATTTTCGATGACTTCTTGACAAAGATGTGGCTATCTCACTGATAGCTCAGGCAATCAGGCAGAGCTCAGGAATTGTTTGTAATTTATTCGCATAAACCCGAGATTTCACAAATTATACCCAAAGAAATTGCACGGCCTTCAATCGCATGATCTTGGTGGCCGGTCTACATCTGAATTTTGTGAGAAGATCCGGTCTAAAAATTGTTAGTTAAATCGATTTCACAACGATAACACTTTATTCTTTTGTCATATCATCATACACGAAAAAAAAATTGCACTCAAATTTAAATTGTGCACTGTTACTCGTATTGAGACACCCTATATCTGCCGTAAGTCACTGTCTCATCGCTGGTTTGCCAGCAGTTGTCTAAGAACAATAGGTACACTCATTTACGCCAAGTATTAAATCGTAGAATAATAGTAAATACATTATTGTCCATGCGAGGAATGGAGGCATTTTCTGGCTGAGTATTCAGGGTTATTTCCAAGGAGCGGGCGGACTGTAGTTACGCTATCAAATTACAAAAATTTGTGGAGACCGGTCTGTTTAAGCTTACACGGGCTACATGTTATGTTATAACTATGTAACTTTTGAGTGGCATTAACGTAAAACACTTCATTCGCTTCTTGTCTGTTTGTCTGATTTAATTTCATGTCTTTTAATTATTTATATAAGGATTCAAGTCTTGGAGACCCTTTACATCTCTAAGTATATTTTAATGATCGTTTTTTAAACTTTATTTTATCTCTGACACTTACAGAATTTTACATCTCTAAAGATTTTTAGTATTTGTTGTTTGTATTTTTTTATCATAGTTTTGTTGTGTAGTTCGACATTTAGAGACTGTATATATCTCTAATAAAGCATCTTATATTTCGTTGATTCCATATTTGTATTGGCGGGAGATCGTAATGAAAGCTGGGTCCGCCTCTAGTAGAAACATGGACGGCTCAACGTGTGTGCAACAGCGAAACGACTGAGAAAAGATATTTGTAATTGTATTTGTTATTTTTATTACTTAATTGTAAAAAATATATATGAAAAAGTGCCCCTGTGGCCTATTTGCTGAATAAATGTTTGTTTGTTTGTTTGTTCAAATGTGTTAAAGATTAGAATTACGAACGTGAATTTAAAAATGTTCCTAGATACGTTACTGGTCTCATAACAAGATTCCTCCATAGTACCTAACTAAAATGAGCCGGCTGTTTGGTTTAGTATCGACATATGAACGCAGCTTTATTTGAACGCGTAATTGGATGGGTTCCCTGAACAAGTCGAGACAATTTATACATGTGGGTGTAAATATATAATCTACGGAATTAATCGGGGGATAAAAGTATTGAGAGACAACCCTAAAACTTTTCGATATAGTATCAATTAGCAACTGCAAAAAACAAAGAAATAAAGTGGTGTTATGTGTCATATGAGGTTTTCAGAAAAAATGTACCCGTTTTGCCTTAATTATCCTTAATTTTCCGTACAAAATTTATTAGTCAGTTTTGTAACGGTTCATACACTGTTTACAAATATGACAATTAAAAGTGGGACACTTTTTTATTGATTAAAATAAAAATAAATAGTGCTCGTTATTCTGAGTAGGGGAAACTGGGGAGGGTTGATCACCCCTTTTCATTTTAGACTAAATTTTTTAAACTATTAGCAGTATTGAAAAGCTTTATAGACCATACGATTCAGAATTTATCTATTTATGAATACTTTGAATTAGAACAGAATTGTGCAACAATTAAGACCATTATTTAAAGAAATGCCATAATGTAGACTTTTACCATGTGTCCCCTGTATAAGGGAGACATGTTTACCCCTGGTTGGGAGCCTTGATCCTGGGGGATCAAGTCTCCCAGGTTCTGGGGACACATGGTAAACAGATTTTTACCGTGTCTCCCCATACCAGATTCTCACAGATTATATAGCCCGAATCGGAACTAGCAATGCATCTAGAATTAGGTAAACACACAACGAACATATATAATACTGTATCTTCCATACTTAGCAGTTATATTTCCGCCAATAAGATGTCTTGATGCGTTGATCAACAGGAATTTAATCTATTAAGAAATCAAACACATAATGATCCGTATCTTTCAATTTTTAAGAAGAAACTAGTTATATTTTCGAAAAAAGAACACCAAACTGGTAATCAATTTTACAGTACATATGGTGCTACTTTTCCCCCATAGTGCGTAAATTAGCACATTATGTAACTATGTCGAAAATTTGAAGGGTTATATGTACTGTAAAACGTTGTAGGATACATGTGCGAATAGGTAATTCGTAACTCGTGTAAAATTTCCTATTTTTCGCACTTGTATCGTAAATAACTATTGCGCCATCAAAAAATCAAAAAGAAGTAGCAAACATAAAATTTCTTCTAACAAGTACACTTGTCTGTAGAATAATAATTAAAAAAAGTTTAATTGTTTATAAACGAACTTCCAAACAATCATAATGATTACTGTAAATTGCTCTTATTTATCATTACCACATTTGGAGACTCAAGTAACAAGCTAACTATAATCTCAGAAGTTTTAACAGTCTAGAAATACCTAATTTGCGAAATTAAACATCTAAGTAATGATCAACAACAATAGCTAATACTTAGCTATATTATATTAATCAGTCTTCATCAAAAATAAGTTACTATTTGGCTTTAAACACTTTAATGGTAATACCAGCTAATACTTCTGATACAGCATTTTTAATCTTTCCTTATCTATCAGTATTCTTTGTTTTTAACCTTCTCTGGTCGTATATTTTCGACGCATGATTTCCTAAAACAATAAAAAATTACAGCATTATGAAACGTTTTGTTCATTACTAAGTAGACTTGATCCCTTTAGGGGTGACATGATCCCGGGATCATGTCTCCCCCAAAGAAAAAGTCGAAGTCTCCCCATACATACTCAGGTTATAAAACATGGCGTGATCGAAACTTACGTTCGCGTATTTCAATGAAATCAAAGTTAATTAACACTTCAATGTGTCAAAAACAAATAGAATAATCATACTTACTAAGAGCTTTTCTATCACATTTTACTTAATAAATCCAGTTAAAATTTACCGAAAATTAAATACAGCACGCAGCAAATTTTTCATAGTCCGCCACTTGCAAACCACTGACTTGTTCCAAACGGCGCCATGACAGAACGTGAAGTTAGGAACGAATGAATGAGTGTTGCTAGCGTAAAAAACTGTATGACGTCTGGTTAAACTTGAAATGAAGATTACCAAGTGTCCCCTAGGGATCGACCCTCCCCACCTTCCCCTAGAGATAACCCAAAAATTGTTAGGTTTAAAAAAGTACAGGGTACATTTTTTTTTCTGAAAATGCCCTATAACGCCTGGGGCCCATTTCTTGAACGGTATTAGACTAATATTATTAGTCCACGAACTGTCAAGTCGTATGGGTTACCATGGCGACACACTAATAATATTAAACTAATATCGTTCGAGAAATGGGCCTCTGGTCGGGATAAATGGGTTAAATGAATATAAGGTGAGATTTCCTTATGTATTTCGATGCGATTAGACACTGCTTTATTACCGCGTTTACGAGTACGAAGACTGTAAGGTTATAGCGAGCCGCACGGTTAAGTTGGGTTCTACGTCATTTTGTACTATAATATCCCATCTCCATCCCACCTCTAGAATTCAGTATTTGTTAATATTTTGAAATATACACGTGGAAGTCATTTTAGAATAAGTTTTCATTTTTGGTACAAGCTTTTTTCGCTAACTGTATTTTTCTTGCCACAGGCAACTAAAACTCATCGAGACAATTCTAAAAACCAAAGGCAACTAGTACAATTTGTACAAGGTAAGCACTTCAAAATTGGGCCGCCTATAACCTATCTTGAGTTATAATACCATTGTTATCCTATAGAATAGGTTTATAATCTGCGTTTTAAAGTTTCACCATTCTCTTCAAGGAACTTTTTTTTCATAAATATCCATTGTCAGAGTATATACCTATCCCAAAAAGCCTTTGCCGCGCTCTCTTTTGATGAAACGAAATCCTTCTCTATATAAACCCAATAAAACTTTCAGGGCTTTATATAACAGTTCATTTCTCGTTTAAGTAATACAATAGCTGGAATCTATTCACCCCAATTTCGTTTCTTACAAAGATTCGGGGTGAAATTGAACAGGCTATCAATTCTATTGTCGGAATGTCGTGGTTTCTGTGTTATTGCCATCACTTACCAATAACCAGTTTTATTTTAACCTCTCGGGTCAAGTGACGGTCCCTCTCCCTATAAAAGTTCATATTTATTCAGAATGTTTATTTAGTCACCTGCAATAATTTACGGGCTGAATATACAGGGCGTCCCAAGACTATGGGACATCAAGGGAAAGTACCTTAAATATCGTAGATAGGATATTTTGCTGAAAGAAGACTTTATGTTATTTTTAAAAGTCAGTAATTCTGCATTTAAAGATTTTCTAAGAATTACTTGCTTCGTCTGGGAATGGACAGGTAATAGTGTTGGTACTATTGGTGTTAGGTACAGTCAACAGTCAAAATAGTATGAGGTCTTTAGCAACTTTGCTGTTGTTTGTCACTGTGACAAGGTACGAGATGGGTCACAAATTAAATCTTTTGAGTGTACATAAAATTGTTATTATTAATAGAATAGAAAGAGTGTAGTCCCATATTCAATACCGGTAACGCACTTACAATACATTTGGTGTGGCGGTTCGTCTGCTGGTTAGCCTCCTTTATTTATTATTAAAAAAAATGTCACTATTGAAAATGAGATGTATAGAAAGTAAATTACGTTCTCGATAGCGTATATGACAATGTATGATCAATACAAATAAAGAATATGAATATGAATAATATGTCATTTTTGACAGTCAGTGACTCGTGGTACGGGTACCTACTGGTACGACATCTCATTTGATTTTACCAGTTGTGGTCGGTGAAAGAAAACATGGTAAGAAAACAGAACTAATAGTCTCAATAAAGAATTCTTTCTCGGGTTGGATGGTCAAATGGCAGTATTAGTAATCGTTTTCGAAAAGACTATTTATATCTAATAATGAACTTTTTTCTATTTGTCAGTTGTGTGCAAAATCTCGTTTATTATGAGATTATGTGCGCGGTCACTAAACTCGCGTGTTGTTCAATTAATACCTAGTGATTTTTTTTTCATTTAGTTGACTTGCCGACTATTTGTCTTTTGTGAAATATTCTTTTACTATTTTATTGACTTGCGATGGTTTTCTATTGCGATGATTCTTATATGTATTGTACCCTAAGAATCATCGCAATAGAAAACCGTCGCAAGTTGCCAAAAGCATATTCTGGGTTCCTTTAGGATGCAATCTGGAAAGTGCGCTGAAACGTCACGTTAATACTGGTTAACTTGAGGCGATGATGAATCAGCGATGGAAATAGCTTTTCAAAAAAAACGAGGGTGACTGACGGAAATGGTCGTTTCTTTCGTTACATTTAACATTTCAATGTATCGGGCCATTGACAACGCGTATGTATGGGAGAATCTATCGTCTGTTATTTCGTCAATCTGGGGCGTAGAGACACGATAGCTTGAAATATCCATACAGGTGTGTCTGTTAGATATGTCTAGCAGATGTGTCTGGTGGACAATTTGTGACGGAAATTAAGTACAGATGTATCTGTGGTCTAGGGATGTTACGGGATTTCACCTCCGACTTTGTTAAACCGGAACTTCCGTTTGGTACCGTTATACACCTTCAAATTCGACTCCGCCTCCGCTATTTTTGTATTTCATACCTACGACTCCGAAGTTACACCGAAACTGAAGGAAATACCTTGGCGAGGGCAGCGGCGCACGACTACAAATTTTGTTCCACGTGTCGCTTGGAAATCACCTATTCTCATGATCGCTCGCTTTTTGTCTTCAGTGTGGATTGAGGGCCCCGAACACCGAAGTTCGCTAATTGCGGGCATCTTTCTCTTTTACTCGAATTAAGGCGCAATTAGAATGACTGACAAAGATGCTCGCAATTTTCGGTATTCGCGGTAGGCCCTCAGATCTTCGGCATGCACGTCTTTGCCTAATGTCCTCCATACATTGTCAGAGTTTGTCTGCCAGACACATCTGTAAATAAATATATCTTGTCTTGATCGCCCTCCCGCTAAAATACTATCTAATCTACCTAATTGTTTAAAGCACAGATTATGTAATATTTTTATCTCGTTATAGTTCAAACTCACCTTCTCCCACATTCTAGCTTAGTTTAGTTATGTTTTATTTTATTGTATTTTTATGTCTCGTTTTCTCTCTGGTTGCCCTGAAAACCAGCGTCATGGCTAGTCATCGGCATATGCTGAGCGGCATCCATTTTGGTGTAAGATTGTTCTAGAATAAGATGTATTATAGGTTAAATTCCATTGTACACCAAATAAACTATAAATTTTACCTGTTTTATATGAAGGAAGGCGAGCTACTGAATGAATTTATTTTATTATAACGGTTAAAATTTCACAGTAAACTTTATTAAGCTATGGGTCATATAACGAATATATGTAGATATTATGAATATTAATAACTATTACATTATGTATGTACATTGTAACAGTGCATTAATAATTATAATTAATGATAGCATTGGGGATAGAATGGACTTTATCTAAAATTGCGGGCATTACATGTCAAAGCCATAAAGTAAAGTTCTAAATAAGCTACTTGCCACTTATCTGACGAATAAATTCATCGTTGGCTTTCACAATCTACGAGTACATATAAGTTTAACTGGTAGATAAAGTGCTAAGATTTGCAGGAAATTTTATCTGGCAGTTAATTTATTTGTTAATTAGCTATCCAATCCTTTACTTGGACATTGTGAAAAACCCCTAAATGATGTTTAGTTCCTACTATAGTCTGTATCTTTAGGTATTTAAAAAAAGGTAAACAAAATCTACCCTCAAATGTCTCCTTAAGGCAGCTGAGGGTAGATGAAAACATTACATGATCAAATAATGTAGGTTTAAAGTCAGGTCGTTCAGTGACAGATCCAGGCGGTTTTGTATTTGGTTGGTTAACCAATTAATATTAAAACTACCCGAAAATGTACAAATTGTTTGTTTACCTTTTTTTAAATACCTAAAGATACAGACTTTAGTTATCAGTGTAATTAAGGAAAAAAGGAATAGACATCATCACGATGGTATGTTTGGTATTGGTCTCCTCTTTAGAAATTCTGTTTGACACTTTTAACTTGCGGACGTACAGTACACTACTGCGGTGGCAACATGGTTCCATTTTCATCACTTGTCACTATGCCCGTCACTTTCGCGCTTACATACTTGTTAGAACGTGACAGGCATGGTGACAAATGATAAAGAGCCGACCATCTTAGCCCTACTGATCTGAAATAATAATCCCTACTATTATAAATGAGAAAGTGCCTGTCTGTCTGTTACCTCTTCACGCTTAAACCGCTAAACCGATTAAGATGAAATTTGGTATGGAGATAATATGAGACCTAAGGAAGGATATAGGATAGTTTTAATCAATCATCATCATCATCCCAATGCCACGCAGACGAAATCGCGGGCAGAAGCTAATTATTGTATATTAGGAATAAGCGTAGTGGAGGAGTTCCCTAAAAACCAGTGCCTACGTCAATTCTCGGGATTAGTCGCCAGGCGGACCCCAGGTTCCCATGAGCCGTGGCAAAATGCCGGGACAAGACGAAGAAGAGGAAGAGGAGGAAATTGGTTCTAATTTAAATGAAATTAGGTAAACGCGTAGTTGAAGGCATTATATTTTAGTCATTAAATTATGAGAAGGTTCGATCAAGGAGGCCACAAGAGTCTAGAAGGCCAAAAAGCTATTTGTGAGGGGTCTTGCTATTCTAGTCATCTTATTTGCACGAATATGGTCGAGTTTGGTATCAAACGAAAGGCCTCGGTTTACACATTTATAATATTGTTTTTGAATTTACGATTTAAAAAAAATAGCATGATAAAAACGAAATAAATAAACATACTGTAGCTATTTGACATTTAACAAGAAAGATTACGGCTTACCACAGATACAGTTTATTTTAATCTCTATGGTGACTTAAATCTATCAGTTAAGGGCTCCACAGACCTTGCAATAAATCGCACGCGGTTTTCGATCCTTTGCCGACTAAACATTCAATTGATCTATCTTTTTGGCGAACCGCAAGTTCTCAGTTCGGGGCGATCGGGGTATGTAAGTATATACTTTCAAAACAAAATATACTGTGTTGAGAAATGACGAGTGTCAAAAAAGAACATACCTACAGCCGAATTGAGAATTTCCTTTGGAACTTTGAAGTCGGGAAAGAGGAAAAATGGACGTATCATAGTCACAGTCAGCGTATTTTTTTTTAAATTTTCCAAATAACAAGACTAAAATTTACCTACTTATTTAAAATATGTGGCTTAGGTTACCGGACGTTATTAAATTCACAAAAAGTTTAAAACCGTACAACCTGCTACACTCAAGAGCCATAAAAACCGGTCATCTTGTAATAATATTTACATACAAGTAGTCCGATTTTCCTAATTATTTAGTGTACTTAGACTGCTAAGCTAAGAGTCATGCTCGTCTCGCTTCGAAGCGTTCAAAGACTTGTAATTACATCATAAGGATTAATAAACTCATATTTTTTAGCAATACAGACTCATTAAGTTTACCGCTAAGTGCATTTACCTCGGCCAAGGAAATAATATTTAAATTGAAGTTTGATAAAGAAAGGACGCTTAGCACAAGGGATCACAAATAAATGTATAGGCAGACATAGCCGGTTTATTTAGGTTACAATTAAGTTCTTAAAACGTTCGCGTTCTTATGACGGTTCGGAGTAAACCGAAATAAACCGGTATTTCTATTTACCGTTATTTTTAAAATCGGCTCCGAGCCTCCTTGTGTTTAGGTACATTTTAGTGGAAGAGCGGTGTTTATATTTAGGTATCATAAATACTTAAAAAGAGACACCAGCCTGGGTATTGTAATGTAATTTATATACTTATACATACGAGTATATGTGCCTCAAAAAATATGACTACTTGTTAGATAATGAATGGAATTGCAGAGCTTTTCATTTTCATATTATGTCATGTTTTTATTATTACCTACCTTATCGTATCTTTTCAGTGAGACGGAATAAAGAATAAACAACCTAACATTATCAATGTTGTGCTTGTAATTAAATATTTTTTTATTATTTTCTATACTTAAAATGGGTGATCATTAATTTAATCATTATTTTTCATACTTATTTTCATAGGAATCGTAGTTTCATTTATGGAACATTCTTTATATAATCTCGGCTCCATTCAGGATTCGAGTTTTTCAATTAAGATGTCTATCATATCACGAATGACTGTACTCGTAATTAAATTGATTGATTAATTAACACTGATTACAGTATGGAAGTGAACATTTTTACGATCGAGCAAGTGGGTGCGTTTCCTAATATAATTTCAAAGTCCGTTTGTAGTTCCTAATGATCAATGAAGCATGACGATGTGGTTAGTTGTTAGTAGACTGTAAATGTTATATTGGGATTAGAGTCCGCTGCCTCATTACACATTCATGTGTAGTTCTGTTACCCACCATCTCAGCAACCGAATTCCTGAAATCCTTCATGTATTGCTGCCCAGAAACCCTAGGGCTTCAACATCTTCGAGGCATGGAAAGATTAATGGGCCGCTGCAAATTCAGACTCTCGCTTGGGAATCGTGGACCCCACACGCCAGCTTCCAGGGTTCGGTCTTCCCCGAAAATTATGGTGCCGTCTTAATAAACTCAGAACGGGCCACGGTCGCTACAATTATTTCCTAAACAAGTGGGGATGGAAAGATTCAGGCTTGTGTGAACGCGGTGAAGATATCCAAACAATAGAACACATCATTAACTGCTGCCCTCTGCAGTCAAACACCGGAGCTAGAGAAGACCTGCTGCAACTCACACCCGATGCAGCAGCGTGGCTCAACTGCTTGACCTATAACTTTTTCGATTTGTATTCTTTTGGACCCGTTTTATTATTTCGCGGTAAAATAAATGTTATTTGCCTATTTTGTAAATTATGCCATACGACAAAAAAAAATTGGGATTCAGACTGCACCAACGTTTCTGTTACAGTATACAGCAGTAACGGTGGGTTACTGCCGAATGCATTGCTGCGGGAAATGTCAAAATCAATGTAGAGGCTTGGATTGACAAGAAATGTGAAAAGCAATGTTGATACCCCGATTTTTGATATTTACTACGGGAATCCAGTCGGCAGCAATACTGCAGCAGTAACGCTGTTGCGGTCTTAATCTGAATGTTACATTAAGACATAAATTGCATGCTTTAAAATTGTGTTAAGTGTGGAGTGAACTTAGACGTAGTGACAAAAATTGAAAAAGTTATGTTGAGATGGATTGGACACGTGGAAAGAATGAGTGAAAGAAGGCTAACAAAGAGAGTGTATAAGGGAGAAGTAGAAGAGGGAGCTGGAAGGGGTAGACCTCGGCGGACTTTTTCTGATCAAATTGGCAAAATCCTGAAGAAAGGCCAGCTCATGAGCACTCTAAAACCGGCCAGCGTGTAAGTATGAGGAATGTTATGAAAGTGAAGGAAGCGAAAGAGGTAGGTATGTCAGGATCGTAGCAAGTGGAAATCCGTGGTCTTTGACTACCCCTCCGGGAAATTGGTGTGATTATATCGTATGTATGTTACATTGTGTTGTATTTTTTTGGTCTCGTGTCTTGAAAGGATAAAAACGGAACCCTTATAGAATCATTCGTGTCTGTCTGTCCGTCCATCTGTCACAGTCAATTTGCTCCGAAACTGTCGGACGTATTGAGTTGAAATTGGATACACAAATGTAAGTCGCTGACCCAAAATCGGATCAGTAACTGAGTGACGTAAATAAATGTAAGCTTGATTATTAATAAAGGAAAAAAAACATAACAGGGCATGTTGTAAGAATTTGGTACTGGTCGCGAAATAACACTTTTCACGAGCAAGTGTAATAAAAAGAATCCCTTATCGCACTTTTATTTAAATATGTTACCCGCATCAACACCGAACTCTTCACTAGGTCGTTAAACTGCTCGGTCCCGTTCCATATTGTCCCGTAAAACCCGGGAATGTTTAATAGGCGTGCTTACAATGCGTGAAACTTTGATAACAAGATCCTTAGTCTTACCATGTAGTTTTGTTTTTAAATAAAGGAAAACGGAAATATTCACTGTTCACGATACACGATCTGAGCCCGCTGCTCTACCAGCTGAGCTATTGAGGCTTACCCATTGACAGTGAATATTTCCATCCACACCATCACCATCATATGCGCCGTAGGACGTTGCTTAGCGATATCTACTAATAAATAAATAATATAAATATTTTTCTTATTTTCAGGTAAATATCCATCACGGCTGTTCACACACATCACACACTTCGTTAAAGTAATACTTAAGTACAAGTAGTAATATAAGTACTTACTAAAAATTAAATAGGTACGGGTCCCTACTTGCCTACTTGATTGTTAGCAACATAAGCAATTAAGCAACTTGCAAAGGTTTAATTAACCTTGACTTAATCCCTCTAATTGACATGTTTACAGGACCTAACAGTCCTTCAGCAACAGTATCAAGGTTAAAAGAAACCTCTATAAACTAATTTACTTATAATTCAAATAAAATTCTAGAGGGCATCAGGAGCGCCTTTCGATCATTAGAAATCTAATATCTATTTGATATTCATATGACATTGCTCGAAGTATGTTTTTGCACATAAGTTTTTTCCAGAATATCGAATTATTTATTATTATAATCTGGCAAAATTAATGAGCGACTGAGTTATTTATTCTCTAATTTGTAATGGAGACGAGACGGCTCAAATTATATATCGTTAAACCCAGAGACATGTCAGTCGCTTCGCTTGACAGACAGATGAAGTGTGCGAAAGGGAAGCCATGCCGTATATGAACAAGCTATAAGTGCAAAAGAGGCAGACTACATATGAGAAAACGTAACCAATTTTGAGTTCGAAGGCGGCCGAGGCGGCCAAAATCTTATTGCCGTATTTTTTAACGTGAAAAATATACGAGAATCAAAAAGAAAAATATATATTAAGTAATTTAGTGACGATGGTGTCATATTGTGTGCCGGGTTGTAGTGTTTCAGGGCCAAAAAACCCAGGAAAATACTCATTTCACAGGTAATTATGATAATCGTAGCGAAATTTTCGTAACGATATTTTATCAAATTAACAGCATGAAAAGTGTAAAAAGCCAATTTATACAGTTCATTATAAGTTTTTCTTCAATTGTGTGTTAATATTTCATCATAATAGTCAATAATTTAGAATATTTTGTGTAAAAACCTAAACTGTTACTTTACGCTAGGGCTTGACAAAATGTTCATATGACTGTATCGATAACTTGTCGGTATATTCGTAGGTATGGAATTAGTTGTTCACAAGACATCATTAAGATATTACCTTTATAACCGACTTAAAATAATAACGATTGTTATAATACCTTTTTTGAAGGTGCACATGTTTAGCGATAAATTTAAACTTCACTTTCCAACACAGTACTTACATTTTAACCGCTTTTCCACGGCTTTGCCGCCAACACAAGGAAACACAAGACAGCGTATACTTGTACACAGCGTATACACACCCAACCCAACTTGTCAGCAGGAAAAGGCGCGAAATTCAAATTTTCTTTGGTAAGTCAACTCTTTGCGAACACATTTTCAAACAACTTCAACTTTATCATTTTCAACTTTTTCAAACACATTTGAAAAAGTAGTCGATAAAGCAGTCGATAAAGCAGTTAAACATCGATAGATTATTAATATATTGTAACATGACATCACTATTTTTGTGCGCACATAGACAATTTACGCACACACTTGCATTTCATTTTTGGTCACACTTTCGAAGTTTGACAGTCGTTCTATACTATCCTATTTCTATGGTTAAACCGTTATATTTGTGTCATGTATGTGCGTACAAAATAGTGAAAACTAGTTTTCACCAAGGCACAAAACTAACAAAACCAATGTTTCACTGAAGATAACGAACTAGAAACATGTCTGTGAAATAACATCTAAGATATTTAACACCGAGTCCAGAGGCTGTACTCTTTCCTTCTATTTTCATAGCAAGAAAGTAAGGCAGAAAGTTCGTATGAAACTTCGTATTTATTTTACAACAATAATACTACAGTGTCTACAGTATTTTAACTGTGCACAGTAGGGTTCAAAAGTGCATGGACAAATTATGAATGAAATCATTCATATATGTCATTTCTGTCAGTGCAACTTAAATTGGCTACCCAATTTTTATTGTCATGAATTCGCTCTGTTTGTTTTATGTAAATCAATTCATCTCATTACAACTTCTATTTGGGATTAGTTTAACTTAAACTTGTAGCTATGGTACCCTTAAGGTAACCTAGTATCTGAGGTAGTAAACCCTTCTTGGAACGCCTTAGTACTTCAATGTACATAATTGGCGCAGTCGGTAGGTTTAGAATTCTTTATTCGACATCAGTAGTATAAATACGAGTATACCTTTATTCTTCGGGTTTACATAACATTGAACAGGATAATCGTTCGTCCAATTGAGAAATTTTTATCCAATTTAATGTTTGACTAGCAGAAACGTCTGCGAACGTTACTATTAAACGTGGAATAAATTTTAACTCACGGCCTCTCTGGATCGATACTCCAGCGCTCTGCCAACTGCGCCACTAAGACCTCACCCATAACCATAAATTTACCCACGATATGGGTATAGGGGACTCTAGCGACATCTACCGTAAGAACGCAATTCCACAAAAAAAATTGCAAGGCAGTAATTTTACCACTTTCAAATTCATTTTTATTCAGTTATATAACTGTTTGCAATATCTCCACCGTGCCCAAAAGCTTGAGTAAGTCAGTCTGTAAAATTTAGTGGTTTGCTTCGGATTTACTGCCGGCCTCGGTGCAGTGTCGGCTTTCCGAGCTCTAGTCTTACGGTATTACGTAAGGTGAGGTTAAGCGCAAACACGTTGAAATGTCGATGTCAGATCTATATAGGTCACAGTGAGTCACATGAATATGGGTCAATAAACTGTTGTGTGACTAATATTTGTGGCTTCGTGAAGATATTACTTGCGTGAATCAACTTTTTCTTGTATTTTGCAAGAATTGCCCTTAATCATTATTAGTTCAAAAGGGTCTAGCAGGCTAAGCGAACAAGAAGTGCCCCCAACGACGGATTTTGTCGATATTTCTGGTAGTGTACTGTTAGGTCCTAAGGACCCTCCATGCTTAACATCAGACCTCGATTCTCTTTTGTTTGCGAGTTATTCAGGATAACGTAAAATAATTAGGGTATCATTGAAAGTGTCATATTTTATAAACGATTCAAGTTACGTGAACCAAACAAAATTATATTTGATAACAATAAAAAAACTACAAAATGCATATTTTTTACCAGCATCCTGTCCTTAAACTTCATTGCAAAAATATTTTAAAAATATTTTTTAATGTTTTTTTACAAGACTTGCACTTAATGTTTTCCATTTTCCACTACAAAATGCAAAAAACAAATGCAGATAATATTATGTGTCAGATGTTATCAAAGCTGACACGTCATCGTTGATGTACTTCTATCTGTACATATAATGCCAGTGACTACTTATTGGAGAATCGTTTTTTTTTGACATGAAGCACGAACATTTGTGCAAATATTTTTATATGTGTATGTAGTGAGAATTAGTGGCTACTCATGCATATTTTTTTTGGAGGTGTACCTCCGCGAAAAGTAAAAAAAAAAATTGGAAGTAAAAATTTATTTTTATTTTTTGCAATGAAGTTTAAGGACAGGATGCTGGTAAAAAATATGCATTTTGTAGTTTTTTTTATTGCTATCAAATATAATTTTGTTTGGTTCACGTAACTTGAATCGTTTATAAAATATGACACTTTCAATGATACCCTAATTATTTTACGTTATCCTGAATAACTCGCAAACAAAAGAGAATCGAGGTCTGATGTTAAGCATGGAGGGTCCTTAGGACCTAACAGTACACTACCAGAAATATCGACAAAATCCGTCGTTGGGGGCACTTCTTGTTCGCTTAGCCTGCTAGACCCTTTGTTAGTTTTAACGTGGTAAAAATGAAACGAGATCCTTAATATATATGCCAGATCCGGCAGAAATAAAAATACGTCAAATTTTTATTAAAAAAATTGGTTGACCCAGTGGACGAACCCTTATTTTCCTACAAAAGTCACTGCTCTTAAATAAGTATTAAAATATCAAAACATAATAAAAAATATTGCATTACGTAGCTTGTTTATCTGTTTTTATATAATAAGAAAAAAATAGTTACATAAAATCGGATTTTTTTATCACTGTTAGCCAAAGTAGGTCAAATTTAGCTGACAAAAAAAGTTGAAAATTCAGCCACTTGTACACCAACCTAACGAGTGGTCGACAATGATATACGATCAGTCTTTTGGTGCGATAGTCTTTCTTCTTTGTTATAGCTGTTTGTAGTAAAACTATCCAGGTAGAGGCGATACTTGTGGACGATAAGTATATCGTATTTCGCCGAATTTCACGCCAATTCCTGAGTTTTCTGTCGTCGGTAGGTTTGTAATTCAACCGATCATGGGTAAATCTATAAAGTTGAAGTTAGAAGACAGGAAGGTTTAACGATCAGTTTGGCCTAGTGGGTAGTGACCCCGCCTACGAAGCCGATGGTCCCGGGTTCAAATCCTGGTAAGGGCATTTATTCGTGTGATGAGCATGGATATTTGTTCCTGAGTCATGGGTGTTTTCTATGTATTTAAGTATTTAATAAATATTTATATATTATATATATCGTTGTCTAAGTACCCTCAACACAAGCCTTATTGAGCTTACTGTGGGACTTAGTCAATTTGTGTAATAATGCCCTATAATATTTATTTATTTATTATTTATTTATTTAATTTAAAAGTGTGACCATTTCATCATTAAAGTCAAATTTCTATGAAAATATGACGTTTATAATGACACTTTCTTCTGTTCAAGTCGTCACAAAATTAGAATAGGTGGACTCTAGTCGATAGTCTGTTTGTATGTGATAGCCAGCAAACGAGCAGACGAGCCGTCTGATGGGAAGCGGCCATCAAGTCAGGAGCCACTTAAGCGTTCCTGACCCTTGAGAACCCTAAATACCCACTTCTTGAAGAATCCCATGTCGTAGCGCAAAAGAAATACCTCAGGAGGCAACTTGCATTCTTGGTGTGCCATGCATCTAAGAAGTGAGGATGAGCTTTACTGCTTTGGCGGGAGGTTCGGTGATAAAAACGTGACGATGGCACCAATACAATTCTACGGAGCATTTCCCATTGTACTGACGGTAGAACATGCAAAGAGAGCCCACGTCTCCGAAGGCTAAGAGGTTCTAAGCCGTCAGTATTTAAGTTCCAGATCGCGACAGTCTAGCAAGTGGGTATCCGCAAAATGTGTAATACCTTCTCAGGAAACAAGTATTGTGTGTACCTATTTATTTACTTCATATTCTTCATAATCTCCCTTTCGTTTGGTGAAATCGATTGTTCCAGTACCAACGACCTTTCCATTGAACTGCCAAGTGGCAGCGAACAATGCAAGCAATAACGCGGCGCACTTGATAAATTGCAGTTACAATGTTGCAGATCATGCACTGTGTGCCTGAATCATAATACTACATTACATGTTCATATATGAAATACTAGATTTTGTTAAACGTCACTACAGACACACATCAAATCTAATGTACTTAAGTAAATTAAATTAGGATGCATTTCAAGTAATATTGCTCGAAGCGTATAATTTTACGAGTAAAATTGCGCCTGTATGAGGTAACCTTGTGCTCTTCGAGAACGATTCGAAAGACCCCGCTTTTGCGTTTGCAAGATTCAAACATGTTAAAGAGAAAAATAAATAAATAGTGATCAAAATCACCTTAATAAACAAGTAACGTATTTTTTGACGTGTTTTTTATGAATCTCCGAATATTATCTAGAATAATGCAAAACCGCGGTAGAAAATTAAGTTAAATTATATTGTAAATTATTCACCATTAAATAACTTTTTAAACGATAATAAGGAATCTATACCCATTACTTTTGTATCAATTAAAACAGTTGTGACAGAAGTTATGACCTGACTAAGTACCTGCAATAATATGTTACTCTTCCGAGGCCGCAAAAATATGCGACCCACTCTTATGGCTCTACAAAAAGATCGTGTCATTTATTTTTGCGGCCTTTGTTGTGAAAAAAATATTGCAGGTGAATGTCCAGTCGCCATCAGATATATCGGAGCGGCAGAAGTGCTTAAAAATATCTGAACACGCACTATAGCGCCTTAACAATAGAGGCGTGTTCAGATATTTGTGAGCACTTCGGCCGCCCCGATATATATGATGGCGACTGTACGTCTACTGAGTACATATCAATTTCCAAACCTTAACAGATTTTTCATGCCAAATGAGTGTATTTTAGTAGTTAAGCTATTATTTGTAAGTAATTTTAAAGCTAAAAACAGATGTTAAAATCATATTACTGCTCCAGGATAGCATTCCCGGGAGTGAGTGTTGCAACCGAGCGCGGATTAGCTGGCCTAGTTTAGGAAATCAAACATTCCCGGCCTACAGCTATATTCTATCCGGTCTAGTTTTGCCAGGTGAGCAAAACGGTAAACAAACAAAACGTCAAACTGAAATAGATGTCATAATACTGGCGGCCCGATGCGTGTACTTCTCTTATTTTTAAATATTTCTGGGTTATTATTTTTGAATATTATATAGAGGATCCCAGTCACTTGGTAATATGTATTTTGGAATAATCCAATCAGTAGCTTTCAATCTAGAGCACTTCAAAATCAACTCTGGATAACGCTCGGAACCGGTTTTTAAAATACCGGTTTATTTCGGTTTTCCTCCGAACTTTTATAAGAACGCGAACGTTTTGAGAACTTAATTGTAACCTAAAAAAACGGTTTATTCGACGAGCGACGAAACGGCCGGTCGGCCTGGTGGCGTGCCACGTAAACATAGACACCGACATAGGAAGAAACCGGTCTTTATTTTTCTAAAGCGGTTAATTTGACAAGAACTGTTCTCTTAAAAACATAATTAAAAGTAACGGTTTGGAAATTTTACGGGTTTCCGAGCCTTGACTCTGGATTGTAAAATTTTGGAACCTTTTCTAATAATTTGTTAGACCAAGTAGTAGTGAAAATGTTACATTATATATTTGTAATCTACTCATAAAGCCCTTTCATTTGGTACCCCACATGGTATGTTAAAAAGAAAAAGTAAAAAACCTTATACTGCCCACTTTATGACATCACAGCAACTACTCCTAACATTTTCGTGCTTGTCATCTCATATATTTGTATTCAGGACATTATACTGAATTCATTAATACCATATTTACCCAAATCCGAGATCACATGAACGAAAAGTAACCTAAAACCTGTTCCGCCGCCCTACGGTATTTCGGTGGATCCGGAGGCATGTCTTGATTGACGAATGTCTGTAATTCTGTGACGCAACATATTATGTTCTTGTTTCTGCAACTTTTTTTAACGGGTAATTTTGGCTTATAAGTATATGGATGGCTTTGAAAATGTTAAGGCGAAAATTATTTTGCGTAAAAGTATGGTACAGTTTTATGTAACATCGTCTTTGCAAATTTCGAATAGCATTTTGAATACCCTTTTGTTTACGTGATTATCAGTATCACACTGATGCGGATGCGCACGACGCTCCGATGTGTGAGAGAGATAGCATTAGGGATATATATACCGATGGCTCGGTCGCATCTAATCTGATAAGTGCCTTACAAAGACAAATCCTGAAGGTATTCACGACCATGTTCCAAGTTTACAATTTTAATTAAAATGGCTTCGGACCGTTACTTAAGGCCCTTCGCAGCTTAACTAACGATAATCCATGGTTTTAGATTACCGTGTAGTTAAAACCATATAGTGATCGGATTAGTTTTCGCTAGTCCAGACAGACATCGAAGGTAGACTGTGCGTTTGTACCTTTAAGCCTTAAAGTTTAGCCCCTGAAGACCTTAAAATTTAACCTAACCGAATGAGTAGAAAACGCCAATCGAAATTTAAATAATGTATGAAAATGACCACGTGACTTTGAGTTGCATCTGTCATTCCGATACATTTTTTCTTTCAGTGTCTGTCGACTCAAGATTGTCAACTTGGCTTAGGCCCCCTTGTTGGCGTAATACCTACTTTCTTGTTTCATTTGTCAAAATTCATACACAACACACAAATGTGTCTTATTCGAAACCTCCGGGCTACTTTTTTATACTAGTTCAGTGGCAAACAAGCATACGGCCAGCCTGATGATAAGCAGTATCCGTAGCCTATGTACGCCTGCAACTCCGGAGGAGTTACATGCGCGTTACCGACCCTAAAGGGGCCCACTGATTACCAGTTCGATCACCGATACGACAGGCCCATATCGTCCGGCGAACTGGTAATCAGTGGGCGCCTTAACACTCCGCACGCACCCTCGTTGATCGGTAAACTCATTACAGTACCTAACCTTTTACTTCGCTTCTATGTATACACGATAACTATTGCAGAAGTTTCGTATAATTAACAATTTTTCAATGTAATGGATCGAAAAAAACTTGAGCACATCAAACTCGCCTTATTGACATACATTTTTCTTTTTTGTATCTTGTCTAATTTACCATCATATCACCGTGGAAATGCCCATGAAATACCATTTATTATGGGCAAATGAAGTTTTAAACGAAACTTTTTACGAATGAAAGAGCTTGTAAAATATTTGGGACGATCGAGCGTTGAACGGATTAAATATAAAAAATTAAATTTACCAGCGGATTTGTGCTGTAAATCGTAAATATTCCAAACAAACGTGAATACATGTTTCCCAAATTAGGAGAAATGGCTACCGATACATTTACATATTCGCAAATTGTAGACAAATCTGTATTTTTAAAGGGTGAATGTATTTTTTTGTAATTATTTGTAAGTACTCTGAGGAATGTTGTTGTTGTCCTAAGGCACCCCAGAGGTGCAAAGAGCCTTTACAAGTTCGGGCCACGCTTTCCTATCTTCAGGGACCCTTTTGGCCTCGCTCCAGCTCAGCTCCGAGGAATAAATAGTTCGAATTAATCCCTGCCGCTTCTTTACGCCATCTCTTTACGCGACAGCATTTCCATCTTCACCACTTATTGGCAGTCCTTAACTGTGTGTTTCTCCAGAAACTGGCTGCCTCGCACAGCTAAACTGTGGAATAAACTGTGTCGCCCACGGTATATCCGGACCGATACGATACGAATACGACCTTCAAACCTTCGAGCGTCTAATGTATGCAGTAGGTTCAGAAAACGGAGTTTAAAAAAGTCTTAACGCTTTTTTGAGTCACAATACGGCTGCCATAAATTTAATTAGCAATCTAGAGGCCCTTCTCGATGGCTTGTATTGATTCGAATCCTGAGTTATTGACTTTCGCTCGATAGAAAAAAATCACGAACATAGGTCTAAAATGCGCTTTAAAATTTTGTAACAAATTATGCACAGAAATCGTTCGAAGATTCGTTTGCTCGTCTGCCTCCGAGATAAAAAAAAAGGTGCCGGTAGATGTTCAGATTGTTCAGTTCAGAAGTTAACAACTTTGTCCTCTTGTAAAACAAATAACTATTGTGGTTTCATGGGATTAGCTCGGGAGTTTTGCAAGCTCAGATTTTCTTTATTATGTTTTATTGGACTTTACTTACCGTCGTCTTCAATGACCATTTACTTAATATCACCTCGGCGGAAGGACAAACATGCGACAGTATTTATTACCTATTTGCTAATTGCACACTCACACGTGGAAATATCTTTCCACATTCACATATAAGTAAATGCACGTGTTGCCTATGTGATCTGAAAACATATTAAGTTTGATTATTCGTTATTCTCCCCTTGACTGTTTCAGTAGTTGTAGTGCGTGAGGGCCGTCAAAGATCCTGGCCCGACCACGACAAGATAATAAGATTTAATTATTGCGCAAATTTATTATTTTAGGTGTTATTTAGTGCCACCAATCCCGTCATCTAATTTTTGCATAGTTTTCAAGATATCACGGTACGATTTTAATAGGGCGGAGGCACCGGGATCTGGGCCTGACCATGTCAGTCTAACAAGATTTTATTAATGCACAAATTCATTTATCACGGCTTCCCACATTATGCGGTAACAAGAGGGTTGTCAAACGTTGACGTTTAAATTTAGTTTCACTTAACGAAATGGTGCCATACAGTGCCATCTTTTTTATTAACTACCAAACTCAGGATTTATAATGAAATTTTACACTTCTTGTACAAGTAGGTAAAATCAGTGAACGATTTTGACACTAGTAGACAGTTACGTTATCTCATTTCTCATACTAAATAGATGGCGCCTCTACAGCTCGCTGTAATTGAAATGTTATTCCTAAAACGCAAGATTTCTATTTCTAGCACTCTATAAATCCTTAAAGGAGATTCGAGTTCCCGTGGAAATGAGAATTCGTGCGCGAAACGGAACGACCTTAGACAGCAGATTGCGACGTTTTACAGATTGTCTGCAATTTTCGCTTTAATTTTGTCCGCCGTTTTCCTTATGTTAGGGTCATGACCACCGCTGTCCAGGATATGTAAATTAAACTTTGTCTTGTACTTGAATGGTAAGGATTCATAAATGCAAAAGTAACTTTCTCTCTGTAGGTTAGTTTTAATTATGGAAATCATACCTTAAGCCTTAAGAGAATGAAAATGGGGTGGAATGTACTATGAAAGTAGGACAGGAAAGTACTGATTCTACGCGGGCAGAGAAACTGATGTGCCGTCGAAAAGTTTCCAAAATTGTGAAAAATCTCCATGGAAAAATTCGGAAACTTATATTTTTGTAAGTATAGGTATGGAGAATGTCCATTTGCAAGATGAAAGTTTCCTATCTGTGGAAATTTCCAAGAACTATTATAACTTTTTGAAAACTTTCCGCAACTTGCACATATGAAGGCAAAAGCAAGCTAGTATGCATATTGCATGTTCATCTCAACTGCACAAACTGTGAATTCCACAACACCGTGTTTCATCCAATAATATCCTGCCCTCTTTGCGCCATTCCGATCTCTCGCAATCATCAGCCATTGTTCAGTTCCGAGTGTAGCTTTTTGCAAAAATATATCATATCATGTCAATATCTCTGAATTATACAGTGTCAACACCTCTACTACTTGTCACGATTGCTATGGTACCTATCAGAGTTAGGTAAAAAATTTACTCCTTTGTGAGTACCACCAGTTCGGCACTGACATAAACGCTATCGAGAATGTACCCAACTAGCAAAAACACGCTTAGAATAGTCTCAAGACTACAATTTTTTCGCTCTTATATTGATCTTATATCATCGTATAAGCCCGGATTTGGGCACAAATTATAAGCGTATTTATTTTGATATCGTTCTAATATCAGTCTAATTGAATGCTGCTTGCATTTACAGTAATCTTTCCAAAACTTATTTAAGCTACCTTAGGCTAATATCGCTTTTACGTGAGTATCTTGTAAGCCTACATAGGCTTATATTGGTCCAACGTTAGAATCTTATGAGCCTAAATAAGCTTATTTAGATTTTTTGTAAGGTCACACAGAGAGTTGAAACATTCTATTTGTGAAGTATAAGTGTACGAGTGAAAATAAATGCAGCAGCGTGACATAAATATGTTAGTGTAAGTATTTATCTAACTGTTTATGAATTATGTTTAAATATAATAACGTGCTCGTTATCATCGTGTGTGTTTATGTTTTACGGTATGTAATCACGTGGGAAAATATTATTTACTGTAAAGTAGACCCTGTTTTCCACTTCAAACTTCATGCGCCTGATCAAATATGGTATTTGTATCCGTTTATAATTATTTTATTTCTTTATTTGTACTGGTAGTCAGCCATAGCTGTAGGTGTATTTTTAAAGCGCACTATTAGACTATTATAAGATTATTTACACTAAATTCTGCATTCAGAATACAAATGATATGGCCATGTTGAATTAATTAGGGTTCCTTGGTTTACTTACTAAAACCCTAAATACATTTGTTTATCCTTACTAGATCACTTGACACATACTAATAAACTAAATGTTTTTTTTATTTAAGTGACAAGATTGGTGATGCAAAATGGTTGTATTTATGGATATAGACCATTACTTGATGAAGAAAGACTTCCGCATGTTAAAACAATTAACATGGCCTTGGGAAGAAACACAATATACAAGTCTTGTTATTAAGCTACTATGCCAATACATTCCAGGAGACAACTCATTAATTTGCACAATCTCTTTGTTTGTGTTAAGCAGTGTCCTTGCGTCCTTTGGTAGAACATTATTTAGTCTTCTGTTTAAAATAATTAGCAATCCATTTACTGCTGCATGAGGGATATTAAATTTTAACGCCCATTTTTGTAATTCACTTTTTAAGGCAAAATCTTTCTCATAATCTATTTCGTCATCGGTCGAAGATTCTTTTTCACTAAAATCATTAATTTCACATACTGAAACATTGTCCTCAACCTCTACATCTTTCATGCAAGCAGAACCTACAGAACCCTCACTAATATTTTCACCAACACTACCTTGTCTTGGCAGGAGCTGTATATGTATTTGATTTACTTATGATTTTTTTGTACTTCTGAATTTTCTGCCGATAACCATCACTTCTCGAACGATTTTTCCAGTTGTCGTAATCCATACCTATTTAAAATTACACTCTTACTTTAAATTACAAAAAAAAATAATTAAATAATTAAATATCATACTTACAAGTGTTCCCAAAATCGATTTAAGATCAAACGATCTTATATTGATCTTGTCTTTTGTGATATAAGTATCTTTATCCTATATCACTCTAATATCTTACTAAAGTGCTGCTGTTGATCTTATTATGCTTGTTTATAGCTTTAATTAAGATCAGAAAAGTACGTACTTACAGTGTTCTTTTGCTATGTTGACATTAGTCAAGTTCAATGAGACTTCGTAAATGTTATTGTAGGACCAAGAGGCTTATAATAGTATAATACTATGTTGATATTAGTCTTACATTCTTACAATAGCATATATAAAGTCTAATATAAAATCAAATGAACTTAGAGAAAGGGGATATAAGACCAGGCACTCTCAAGTTCAATAAGACTTCGTAAATGTTATTGTAGGACCAAGAGGCTTATAATAGTATTATACTATGTTGATATTAGTCTTACATTCTTACAATAGCATTTATAAAGTCTAATATAAAATCAAATGAACTTAGAGAATGGGGATATAAGACTAGGTACTCTCAAGTTCAATGAGACTTCGTAAATGTTATTGTAGGACCAAGAGGCTTATAATAGTATTATACTATGTTGATATTAGTCTTACATTCTTACAATAGCATTTATAAAGTCTAATATAAAATCAAATGTACTTAGAGAAAGGGGATATAAGACCAGGCACTCTCAAGTTCAATGAGACTTCGTAAATGTTCTTGTAAGAGCAAGAGGTTTATAATAGTATTATAAAATGCTCTTATATACATATATAAGACTAGGTAATAAGACTGACCTTACTAAAGCCGGTACTAGCTTGTCTAAGACTAATATAAGAGTGATGATATGTTCCAAAACAATAATAAGAGCTCTATAAGCTCATCAGTTTTATAAAGTGCGCAACCTGAGACTCTTTTGCTAGTTGGGTAACTTTCTATGCATCTCGCTCGTACTCGCATATAAGTGTAAGGAGATGTATAGAAAGTAAATTAACTTCTCGATAGCGTATATGTCAGTTTTGACACTGTCAGTGACTCATGGTACGGGTACTGATCATATCAGTTCAATATGAATTTGATAGGAATGAGTAAATTTTATGATTAGTCTAAATCATAACTTAAATTAGTGATTAAATTATTCGAGCAGATACTCATTTAAACTAACGTTATAGGTGGTTAAATTAAACTTATAATTAGATTTATTTTATTTTATTTATATTTCATTTTATTATGGCAACAAACAGTCATTACATCAAAAGATACAATAAATGGACTACGGAGAAGACAAACAGTGCCGAAACATTTTCCAAGTATAGTTTTTATAAGTATAGGAGTTGATACTGAGTGGTAAATAGATTCATCGTGCAACACAACAGACAGGTTGACAGCATTTAAACTAGGTAATCCATTACTTTGTATACATATATGTATATAATATATTTATATTGCAAACGTTCCGCTGTCAGTTAAGTTGCCGAAGAAAACAGTGTAATTAAAGGACAATAAATAGGAAATATTAAATGGTAAAAAAAAACAAAATTTCTTACAATCTTTATCCTTATGATATAACACACACACACACACACACACACACACACACACACACACACACACACACACACACACATATATATTATTTTACCGAAGTTAGCTAGATAATTTACTGTTACATCTGTATACTTACTTAATTGTAGTGATCGGATTGCATTATATTACAATATTGTAATAACACTGACTTGAAAGAGAATTTTTAATCAAAGAAATTTGAATCTGAATAAATAACCGTTGATTGATGATTGGCATTTTTTTAGTTTCAGAGGGCCTACCGCGAACCACGTTCGACGTGTTGCCTCTCTGTCGCACTTGTAAATTCGTACGTAAGTATGACAGAGAGGCAGCACATCGCCCTCTGGTACATGTTGGTAACGTCTCATAACTCATTATCGAAAAAAAAATTGAGTCATTTTAATTTTTAATCAAATCGGCGATTTTAATTATGAGTGCCCAACTGTGGTACCAATTGAATATGACTTTTTGAACTCATGATCTATTCGAACACTACATACACTTGATACACTTACATACATAAATGACATATACTTACTAAAGAAGCAGTGACCAAGTCCAAGTCAAGGTCAAGTGGAGACTAGCCTTTTAAAGATTGCATTAATACATAGGTATTGGGAGCGTGCACGACTGTCACGCAACCTAGTGTCTGCAATTCTAGGGGAAAACGTCAATTCACTACATCTTATAAAACTACTCCAAAACTAAAAACTACTGAACGGATTTTCATACGACTTTCATCTATCAATAGAGTGATTCTTGAGGAAGGCTTAAGTATATAACTTGTTAAGGTTTTGTGTAAATTGTTTGAAATATAACGATGTTGTCGGAAAAAATCACGCTGGCTAGGAGCTTTAATCGAAAACGCTGCCTAATCCGTTTGAGCTATAACAACACAATGTATGATGGGGTTGTTTCTCATTCATAGGTCTACAAAAAAGTCCGCGCGATGTGAAATGTCTATCTTTTAAGGATAACTTACTATATCCATTCTTAACTTCTAGAAAAAGATCACGTAATATGTGGCATTTGCAAAGCTATTTACATGGATACATTATTAACAATTATCAAAATAAATACATTAGTTATATTAAGCATTTCATACAGATTACAATGGTCCCTTACACCATACAATTTAAATGAATATTTCAGGAGTAATCGTAAATCAAAGTTTCATTTCGAGCCATATAATTGTACGAAATGTTAAAGACGCTATCCGCAGTTAGTTCAAATTTTTACCACCTTATGCGCTGGGATCGCTTTACTTACCCCTACCACGCACTTCGCACGGTCCCAATACTCTGAAAATTGGGACGGGTGCCGGCGTGACTGGATAGCCTAGAGGTCATGTCGTTAGCCACGTACGCTGAATATGCTGTTTCGAATCTATCCTTGGCCACTGGAGAACTTAGTCACTTTTTCTTTAATATAAGACATATTTTATTTTAATTACTACGAAACAAACCTATTTATTTAATTAATAAAATATTTTGATTTTAGTCACTTCGAGTTTGAGTAGATACTCCATAAATTATAAGTTGATACTGAATTATGACTGATAAGAGGTACGAACACTACGAACCATAATTCTACCTTAGGGTTGGCCAAAGGCCGTAAGCCCTTAAGAGATTGCATGTACTAGAGAAAATTGGAAACCCTTGCAATTTCCCAAAGTGTTTTGTCTCCCGCGTGAACCTTATGGAGTTTATTCCTTAAGCCATGCGCGAGCGAGCAATCGCCTCAGCTATTTGTATTTGAATCATGCAATGGCTGTTTCATAAATACTTTTAAAAAGTAAAAAACAAATATACTAATTACACTTTTTCTCCTCAACACTCACTTATTCCAGCAAATTTCCATTTTTTTTCATCCCCCCCAAAGAATACGATTTGTCGAGCTCTGACCGTTTGCGCCTTCAATGCAGTCCTCATTTGACAAAATGTTTGTCCTCCAAGCCATTTTTTCAAATTTAGGAATAAGTAATAATCACACGGGGCTAAGTTAGGTGAATATGGAGTATGCGGAACCAGCTCGAAGCCCAACTCGTGAATTTTAGCCATTGCAATAGTTGAGGTGAGGTGTGCACTGAGGCGTGGTCTTGATGAAAGAGGACTTTCTTCGTAATCATGGCTAAATCTTCGTGGAGGATTTTATGTAAGTACTCGCTCAGTGGAGATGCCTATGTTCTCAAATAATAGTCCACGCACCTTCACTCAATTAATTTAATTTCATTAGGTACCATTTCGTACCTTGTCACAGTGATATGGTACGAAATGGTACTGAAATTAAAGTCTTTGACTGTACTGATCTCAAAGTTTAACCTTATACAACGCAACGCTATAACGGCTAACTTAGAGAAAACAAATTCTTCTGTTTCCGTCTCTATAGCCGCGTATCCATTAGAGCAGCCACTGGCCGAGCAGCCTCGACTTGAATAAAACAGCCTCAGTTTGAAGCGAGCAGCTCTGAGGCATAGGTTCGAGGCACGTTACTGATTAAGCTGAGGCGACAAGCCTTCATCTCCATGGCGCAGAATGAGGCTCCTTTGGGCAGGGAAAAAATCCGACAAAATATGGCTTGGCTCTCGGCAACGAATTTTCCTCGTGTCACGGTGTCCCTCCTGTTGAGGCAGCTTCTCCACTTGCGCGGCCTCGAAGCGAGGCAGCCGCTCGACCGGAGGCTGCCTAGAGTGGATATGCGGCTTACAGCTTTTACTTCACATGAATGATACATACATATAGACGAATTAAGAAAATCAATATTTGAGTTCCCCCTGGTTCCTTTGAGGTAAGATGTGCTTGTTAGATGATGTAAATAACATGTTCGCCGTAACTCTTCTTTCTACCCTAAAACTAAAACGACATATCTTACATGGTTTAAAAGCAGATATAAGCCCTTTCAATAAAACAGAGCAGATCTTGCTTCTTACATTATTAAGACCAGTCTGAAAACACCCTGAAACACCAGTAGTTCCAAATGAAATTGAACCTTATGTCGATACATCTTCGGTTGAAACTCGATCGGGGTGATATGTATGTTGGTTTGTGTTTAAATTGGACGGTTTATTTATAGGTGATGTGACGTAAATTGCAAGTCTTCGTGCATTCTGCAGGTATATTGGTGCAGGAGTAACGAAACGGAATAGAGTAACGTTGTAGTAGCTCAACAATATTAACGCCTTGCTAACATGACTAGATTACGACCCAGTCAACCCACTTAATCGTAGATACGGTACCTGCAAGTGCGCAATGCTGTTACTTGCTATTGTGGCGCCGCCCTGGCGGGTAGAGGACACACACGTTATCTGACAGCTGTCACAAAATATGCAGATGTTGTAGTCTCAGGGGATTTCCGGTTGAATTACAAAATGGCGAAATCAATTAGAGTTTTTTTTTATGGTCTTTGCTCATTATCTAATATTGTTTAAAGTGTAATAAATATTGAGCTTATTATATAGTGAACTAACGTGGAAGTGTGCAGCTAATGAAGAATTAATCTTGAAACGCGTTGAACCATTCTTTAGTCAAAACTCGGCAATCCATCGTAGCTATTTGTAAAGTCCAGCTATCACTTAGCTAAAAGCAACTACCGAACAGCGTCATGCTCTACGAGTACACTTTTGATATTGGCGAAATCATCATATAAATTGGATGGAATGGAAGCTATTTGTTTAACTGAATTGAAATGTTGCTGCTGTGAGTTGTCATTCCTTGTACTTCCCCCACCACACACTTCACACGTAGTCAATAGCGTTTTTTTAGCCTTAGACTATTGTATGACGACAATTAGTGACGACTGACGAGTCAGTGTTACTCTATTTTGTTTCTTTACTCATACAATATCTGTATGGAGAAGATGGATCGGGTAAACACGACTGTTTACGAAGAGACCCGAGCAACGAAGTTGTTCATGATTTATGGTTGTTCTTAGTTGGGTCATTATTGAGGACAGTGAGGAGTGTTAGTACCTTTAGGAAGTTTCGTAAAGAACTGAGTAAAGGCACTTTATGTTCTGTTGTTATTAATGGACATCAATAATATCAAAAACAAACAATATACAGACATATCCTGTAACACAAAAACAAAAATTGAAAGTAATTATGATCGTCATCCACTTATGACTTAGCTTTCTAATGTCGCTTAGGTACCGTATAGACATGCACGAGTTATCTACTATCTATGAAAATTAAACTAAACTGGAAGAGATCCCTTAAAGGGATAAGTTCGCCTTTGTACTAAAGATATTGATGAGTGTTTTTTTTTTCCTGTTTAGTTTTCATTTTTGTACAATAAAGAGTTTTACTACTACCCACCCATACAACACTACTATTACCCATACAATATGAAACTGCGTATTATTTGATAAGTTTTCCGGTTTATCCAGGTGCCCATGAGATAATGACAAGCCGGTAATCCTTATGGACAAGAACAGAAGGCCTACCGCGAACCTCGTTCGACGTGTTGCCTCCCTGTCACACTTACGCACGATTTTACAAGTGCGACAGAGAGGCAACACGTCGAACGTGGTTCGCGGTAGGCCCTCTGTATCGCCGAAAATTGCCGGCTCGGTTCGCCGGCCGAGATCGACACGCGATTTTACACGGCGAGCAGAGTCAAAAATTAAACATTATTGACGAGCCACGAGCCCGGATCGTCGGTATATAAAACCGCGGTATTGCAATGATACACCGGCGAGCTTTACCGACGAGCCGCAAAACCGCGGTTTCACGCGACCGTCGATCAGGGCCTTTAACGTATTTAGAATTAACAGTTTTGAATGATTCACGGTTAGCTTCACTAGATTTAAATAAATCAATACAAAAGGTAAACCCGGTCGATTTGTGTCTAGTATTTAGATTTCTTTTATTAGGAAAGCTTCCATCTAAGGCCGCGGTTTGGACGCACGCGGCAAGCCGCCGCCCGCTGTCGTCCAAATTCAAGTGCAAACATTTTGATCGTGCCGCTCGGAACCGCGGCCTAAATCTTCTAAATCCTTCTTCCATTTGTCAAATCGGCGGTAGCTTGGTCACATTTTTATTGCCTGTCACCATGCCCGTCACGTAAGCGATAAAAACGCGACCATACTATCACCAGACAAACTAACGACTTCAGAAATCGAGTGCGACGTTGTCTTGAACTGGACTGATGCGGTGCAGATCCTTTGTCCGGAACACTTGTGAATTGCACTGATTGTAACTGGGTCATGCGAGTGCACAGATTTACCGACGAACTAACAGCAACTAACTTCACTGGCCATGGTATGTGTAGTCTTTGCAATAAGATTTAGATAGGATTGTCCTACGAATTGTCAGTTAAAATGTTGCTATTTTTTTATACCACTTCGGTGGCAAACAAGCATACGGCCCGCCTGATGGTAAGCAGTTATCGTAGCCTATAGACGCCTGCAGCACCAGAAATATTACATGCACGTTGCCGACCCTTTAAAAACCTGTACACTCATTTTTGAAGAACCACATACTGTAGTCCCTCGGGAAGACCTCGGCAGGGAGCTCATTCCACAGCCAAGCGTCCGCTTCATTCATCATCACGATTTATGATTTTCATGCATATTTCACCTATCAATAGACTGATTCTTGAGGAAGGTTTAAGTATACAATTTGTTAAGGTTTTGTGTATGTGCGAAGCTGGGGCGGGTGGCTAGTGAATTATAAAGTTTGCTAGTTGGTAGGTATGCCTAAGGACGTAAGGACATACGGCTAAGCATTGGCAAAATAAAAATAAAAACCATTAATAACAGTTGTCAAAACGATTTTGATAGTATTTAATCATTAAACTGAGTGAGAGGAGGAACGCATGTCTTTGTCTTGAAACAAGCTCGAGGCAAAAGTCCGAGCCGTTCGTTCTAGTTTAGAAATTTATTGTTTTAGACGCTGAAAACATCGCTTTTGTTTTCGGAAATGGTCATCCGATGTGTTGGAAAAGAGAAGCTGCGAGACTTTCAACTAGATTGGTTGAGTTAATTTCTTTTTGTTTCGTATTTATGGGCGTATAGTATTTCATAAAAGGACCTCAAGTATGTAGTTTGGGAGACAGCTAACTGATGACGTTCTTCCATTGGCTTTTTTACATAAAATCATCCTCATCTCACATCTTCATAATTAGAGCCAGTAAAAATAAAATAACTGAAGCGGAGCATGCAGAGTGCTTCTAATTTTAGAAACAAAGGTTTTTGCTCCCAGCTTCATCTCATCAGAGAAATAAAAGTGAGGAATGAATTGAATCAAGGAGTGTAATGGAACTCGGGCGACAACCTTTCCTAGAGAGACCTACAGTCAGCAGCCAGAGGCGTAGCGAGGGGGGGGCTAGGGGGGCCATGGCCCCGGGCGGCACATAAGAGGGGGCGGCAAAAACGGTATTTAAAAAAATATAGAATTAAGAAATCAATATTTTCAAATCAAGCCACGAAACGAACTAACGCACCGCGGAAGCGAACGGCGCGGGGCGGGTGTGCGGGGGCGGCCAATCGCTACCGGAGTGCGTTCCAAATCACCGACAAGCTTACACGCTTGTCCGCTGGTTATAGGTATAACCTATAACACGCCTATAACCCTATATGTTGTCACATCAAATTTAACACAGCGCCTTCTGCGAGCGATCTACAGCCGGGCGCCCTCGGTGCCATCATTCGTTCAAAAATAGTTGGGCGTAGCCCGATAAACGTGGCGCGATACGCGCGATTCAATGCCGGGCGCCTTCGGTGCCCTCATATTGAAAGTGTCGAGCGTAGCTCGACGTACGTGTCGCGCTGCGGGCGCTTTCGGCGCCCTCATGCAAAAGCATCGGGCGTAACCTGATGCATTGGGCGCTTTGCTGCTGTACAGAAGGCGCCCTGCCACAAAAATAATGTAAAATGACTTTAATTTAATTTAAATTTGTCTATTTTTTGCTGGAGGCGAGAAGCGGCAACTTCGTTTAGCGCAGCGAGAGAAAAGTTGACGCTTTCCGCCCGGAGGGCAGAAAATAATTAAATACGAAATTATAACCCCATAATTAATAATTCAATGTAAGGCAGAATACTGAAAATCGCGCTCTAAAACGTATGTAATAAGAAAAAATTCTCATCTGAACCTTTACCTGAAGAGGGAAGAATAGCGGTATTATTTTCTATGAAATTACATTTCGGGAGAAAACGTTTTCCACTAACTAAATCTTAACAAATCACTTTGATTTCGATGTCCATCGCTTCAGCATAATTTATTATAGGTTTATAGGTTTCGTTTTTTTTTAAAGAATTATTTATTTATTGTTATCAAATTTTGAAAAAAAGGGTAACCTATTAATTTAGTTTTTTCATTGTCTCAATAACATACTACAAAATCCTGGAGAATGGAAAATATTTAGAAGTGGAAAAACGTTTTATCTTTTTGTATGGACGATCATGTGCTTTATACTTCCCTCTTAAAGCTTATGACCGTAGCAAACGACCACGGCTATCCTTTGAATATTTTTGTGAATATTGAATGTACACAATGGGAATCCGACCGATGTTAAAAGTGTATTCTTGACCGCATGTTTAGAAACTAAAATGTCATAAGTACAAAGTATTCTAAAATCGATCTTGTCGCATGTTTAGAAACTAAAATGTCATACAAAGTTTTCTAAAATCGGTCTTGTTAAAGATAATGACAATTCTTGTGAAAATTCGTTTTTGTAATAACTCAGTAAAAAACGCCTTTATGGCTGCGACAACGCCAGCACTATGTGGCCTTACTAAGACACATTAAAGTTTTAAAGGAAGCTCGCAAAATGTTTGTGCAAATAAAAAAAAAACTACTATTTATTCGGTGTAAAGTTTTTTTTGCCAACATGTAAAAATAAATAACGTGTCGTGTGCAGAAAACACATACACACACTTTTTTTTTGCCGAATTTGATCAAAATACAAATAATTTTTTTTGCTCCTTAAGACAGGAATACGTGGTTAAAATCTGACGGGTTTCTCGTTCATACAGTGTAATTGTATACACTGTATGAACGTAATTCAATAAATTATGTTACATTGTATTTCTTTATGTAAAAGAATTAAATATACGCTATTTTCTGTGTGATTAATTCAGATGTTTTCTTTTCTTTTTTCATAAGTTTAAGAGCCAAATTTTCAGTAGTCGAGTTTTAGTTTTTGAAGATAGGTATTTTTTGTATTTTACCTTTTCCAACTAACTTTGTCTTGTCTATTAACTACTTAGTGAGGTCACAAGTTTTACAAATAAAATGTTATACAAAGCTTTTAATAAAAAAAGTTGGACATGATTTGAAAGCTTATTTTATACTGATAAAAATGCAATATATTTTTTTTATGTAAAGCTCGTCTTTATTTACTACTTGTTTACTTTGGGATTGTCGTTAGATGCGAATACACGCGAAATAAAATAAAATATAACTTCTTTTTCGAATATTACATATGTTTGAACCCGGATCCGTCCTTAAACTACGTCCAAAAGAGAGGTATGGGCATTGTGAAAGTCATCTCGCTCTGTGTGGTAGGGTACAGAACAGCGGATGACATTCCAGATCTAGAGCAGAGCCCAACTGGGGAAGTACCTCCACCTTACAGAAAACCGCAACCAAATAAGACTAGACCCTACTCATAGTGTTGTGTTCCTGCCTGTGAGTAAGGTTGGCAGAGCTCAGTGAGGGTGCGGAGTGTCAGGGTCGTCAACTCCTCTAGAGTTGCAGGCGTACATAGGCTACGGAGACTGCTTACCATCAGGCGGGCCATATGCTTGTTTGCCACCGACGTAGTATAAAAAAATGAATACTTAATGCAAAACTGTATCTATATTTTTTTTATCAGTAAAAATCTTTGTGACAGAACTTATGACCTGACTAAGTGATGTTGATTATAAATTGGGGCGGCAAATTTCTGATCGGCCCCGGGCGGCAAACACATACGCTACGCCGCTGTCAGCAGCAGAAGTAACTGAGCGAACAAGGAGTTCAAAGTGATCTGTACACGCTCTTACTTTATTAAAAATACATTTATGCAAAGATCAATCGATGTTGCATGCTTCTTTCCATAAATTTAATTCTAAATTTAAATATACTTAATCAAAAATCTAGCGTCCATTCGAAACAGTGTGCTGTTTTGTTCATGTTTCGCTGTTATTGGTTAAGTATTCTATGGACGTCACTTTTTATTTTGTCACTATCAAACCAATTCGCTCTTAATTGCGCAGGCGCGGATACAAGGGGGGGGCCATAGGGGCAATGCCCCCCCCCCCCCCCCTAAAACCCTGGCTCTCACATTACTAAATTGAGTAAATTTTTTTTTACCTTATTTTCTGTGCAAAAATATATGATTTTCTCAAAATGGCCCCCCCCTAAGCCAAATCTTGTATCCGCGCCTGTAATTGCGTCAAGTGTTCTAAGATCGGACAATGAATCTGTTTACACTCAAACAAATAAACCCCCTAGCTATTGTTGTTACAAAGCCTTGATTACAAAATGACCCGACACATTTGCTTAATGACCTAGCCATTTCGCTGCTACAGCACCCTCCAAATTACCAGGCACTATATCATAACGTTCAACTCGTTCCAGTAATCAGAGATGCGTTCGGGTGCCAAAATACAATTCAACACATCAACCAGTCTAAGTCTGATCCCTCTGCGTATATTTTGTTATTGAACCCAAGGTCAAGCTATGCTAGCTCATTCACAGGAATATTTTGTGAATAAACCATCCACGACCTAGGTCAACGCGGGTCGACACGGTCACTAGGTCGCCATTGTTGTTGAAATCGGGCGAATTGCGAACGCTCTCAGATCGGAGCAGCGCGGTCGATACAAGCGACACTTTAAATAGGTCGGGTTATGTTTGTTTATAAGCGGGGATGTTATTGATGCAGCTCGGATGGAAAGAAGCGGTGGAAGCGTGGAGGGGTTGGAATTAGTAGAGTTATGTGTGCGAATTGTGGCAGTGGTAATTAAAATTAGTCCGTTTGTGTTGTTGTATATCATCATTCGCTTGCCCTTATCCCATTCATTCGGGGTCGGCACAGTATGTCTTTTCCTTCCATATCTTTCTGTCACCCGTCATCTCATCGTTCACTCGCGTTCGTTTGTTTGTGTTGTTGTATATATAGGCAGGTATTTAGAAAAGCCCTGGAACTAGGACAGTTGTAAGTTTTTTGTCTAGTGGAATTGACTTTTAAGTGTAAAAACAATAACTTTGCCACATTTGCTTTCCAAATAAATAACTATTAAAGGCACATTTGACACTGACAATAAGGCCGTGTAAATATAGTGTTGTAGGATCAAGGCGGAAACAGTGGTTCCGCTCGAACAGTGGCTCGGTCGCCCAAATATCGCTTCTCTCGTGTTGAAATTAGGTTTATTGAGCCCCAGTACCCGGCTTTTTTCTATCGAGCCACTGCTCCCTCCTTGACCCTAAGTGCTTTCAATGATGTTTGCGAACTCGACATTTTCTACCTATAGAATATTTTGGGCTAAACGTAAATTAAATTATATTGATTCAACTCATTATGAGAACAACAGAGATCAATAGAAGTTATTTTAGAACAGTGACCGGGCGGGCGGGTGGCAGATTGCCTAGCTGTCTTAGATAAGTCTGTTATTAGGCCATACTGGAATAAATTGCCTTTTTAAGAATACTTACTAACTACTGAGGTACATAATAGTACATTGTGCAACGAGGGGGGTAAGTGAAATATTGGATACGAGGGTGGTAATTCCCGACAGCCGCAGGCTGGAGGGGATTAAAGACCCGAGTTTGCAATATTCTTACCCCCGGAGTTACACACAATGTTTTTCATCACACTTGCGAAAAAAAACTAAATTTTAAATGAAATACTCGTAATTCTTACGGTACAAAATAAATACGGTGATGTATTAAACATTCGTCCGCCATTTTGTAATTTCTTGACAGGTCAGGAATCCAAGGCACAGGCCTATTCGGCATTCAGCCACGATTGAAAAGTATGTAAAAATATTTTTAACGGCTGTTAAATTAATCAAATAATTTTAAACATAAACAAAAATATTAAATTATAAACGTTAATAATAAATATATGCTACTTGGTTTGTATGAATAAGTGACATAATAAAAAAAACTATAACACCCTAGGGAGTCAGCTACTTTTTACAATCCATAACTCCCGGGGGAACAAAATAGGCCTTTGTCCTTCAGTACACCTGCATGAAATAAGATCTTCTTCGAGCAAGTGTGATGAAAAAGTTATTATATAATTATGTAGTCCGTATCATCCACGATAACGCGCAGATTTGTAAAATCTAACCTTTAATAACATAGCAATACGAGTTAAGGCACGCGTCGTCGTGAATGACACGATACACGATCTATAAGGTTGACCGGTATAAATGCCACTGTGGGTTCCTAACAAACCCTAATGCTTGATGAGTGCTTTTTTTAAACAACTTGAATTACAACAGCTCCCGTCATCTAGTGATAAAAGTCTGAGCTACTTGCTGGCGTTCGGACCAATCGTATTGGAGGAATAACGAAATAGACGCAATAAGTCCATAGTTGCATTTATCCCGGTTGAACTTACTAAAACAATGCAGCATATATTAAATTTTGCAACCACACAAATTTGCGAAATCACGGTTTCCACTCAAGAACCAGGGCAATTGCGGGCATTTTTCTCTGTCACTCTAATTAAGTCTTAGTAAGAGTAAAAGAGAAAGAACCCCGCAATTTGCGACTTTCGGTTTTCGCGGTAGGCCCTAGGATAGCAGAAGATCAATGGAGTAGACCAGGTGAATGGGGCCGGGTCGCTAAATATAGGTCAGGTCGGCCGTTACGGCTTTCACTTACACTAGGATTCCTGCCATTAATACTGAAATATCCGTAATAATATTATAAATGCGAAAGAAATGTCTGTTTTTCTGTTACCTCTTCACGCTTGAACCGCTGAACCAATTGAGATGAAATTTCATATATTATATACATTGGAGATATTTTGAGTCCCGGGAAAGGAGATTTATGTTTAAAGAACTTAATTTTTCTCAAAATAAATTTTACATTTCACTAAATGAGAATATATACTAAAACAAAAGTAAATCAGTGAGCATCGCAAGTTATACAAAATAAACAAAAATAATAACAAATTAGACTAGGGGCCTGTTTCACAATCTCCAAGTAAAGTCCTGAATAAACTACTTGCCACTTATCTGACGAATAAAGTCATCGTTGGCGTTTCATAATCTTCAAATAAGCTTAACTGGTAAATAAAGTGCTAAGTTTTGTAGGAAGTTTTATCTGGCAGTTAATTTATTTGTTAATTAGCTATCGACGACGACTTTACTTGGACATTGTGAAACAGGCCCTAAGACGTTTTTGTCACAATAACTAGTACCACACTGCAGGTAGCACTATTAAAAGTCCAGAAACTTACACGTAAAATGCACAGCAAGTTCATTTAAAACATATGTGTAGATGTTAAGAACAGAACGATCTTAATTACCTACACTTAAAGTTGAAATTGGTAAACATGTGGCCAGCAATACAATGGTATATATATATAGCCAGTTTATCGATAACAATTCTTTGTTTCCAAGCTGCAACTCCGAGGGAGTTTTCATCCCGGATCCGGATCGTTTCAACTAACGAATGTTAGCTTTAATTGACTACGCAAAATATCTCTCAATTTTTTTTTTGCAGAGCCATAAGAACCTGTCATTTATTTTTTACCACATCAGCTCCTACTGGCTCTCTTTATCCTCCAAAACTGATGACCAAGTTGCATTTTATCTTAAAATTCCATGAGTATTTATTTACTTATTTAACCTTTGTAATATATTTGAAATCTTACTAGTGACTTAAAAGTTTAAGGCTAACTCTGCCAGTCATGCAGAAATGTATGTATGTATATACTTTATTGTACAAAGAAATAAAAACACGAAAAACACTGTTACAGAGTAAATTAAATACAACAAAGGCGAACTTATCCCTGTATGGGATCTCTTCCAGTTAACCTTTGAGGAAATGAGTAAAACAGAAGTACTTAATAAAAAATAAAGAAGAAAAAGAGTAAGTATATAAGAATATATGTTCCTTGCTACGGAAAGTACCTAATGAATTGTTTTTATTACAAAGTCGTCACTTTCCTTTACTCCGTGCATCCATTAGGGTAATTAAATTAGTAAGCAGTGACGCAAAAGCGGTTTCACTTTGATAATAATTCCTTTCATACGAGTAAGTGTTTAATTTGGTTAAGTGCGGTTTAGGGTTGGATACTGTTTTCATTTTTAAAGCAATCAAAAATAAGTAGTTTAATTGTGACGGGTTTAACCTGGTTTTTGTTTAAAAGGCAATTTTTTTCGGTTTATATCTGAATTATTAATATTTTATTTATACATTCGGATAGAAAACGTATTTGTTTCTAAAGTTGATCCACACTAAGTTTTCATGCTACGTCAAGTCCGGCTTCTATTGGATATACTGTATGCAATTGTCACCGCTATGGCATGAGTACAGGTATTCCGGTATGGGAACGATTATTATGATATATTGGATTTTTTTCGTATCATTTTACAAAAAAAAAAGTAATGAAAATACGACGCAAAACTGTATATTTAAACAACTTTACCCGTTTTGATCGCTCCTCAGTGTAGAGTTCAACCTTAGGTAAAACTATGCAAGCATAACGGGCGATAGGGCACTAGCCTGGGCCAAAGAAAATTGATTATAAAGACAGGTAGTCTTAGAAAAAAACGTGCCCCATAGTTTGACATCCAAAACATATGATGGCTCTGTATTCTCAAACGTCAACTTTTGACAATCATATTTACCGCGAAATTATGTGCGAGTGTGGAATAAAAGTCTCCTCCCATTTCATCTCTATATTATTATACCCCTATGGTTTATGTAATCCATGAGCCTACCTAGAGAGCCTACCTAGGAGAGATTAGGAACTATTATTTAAAACTGAAAGCTGGTCAAGTGGTCACTTTTGCAATAGTTCTGCCATAGGAGATTTTCCTCCTTTTAATTCCACACTCCACACGCAAAATGTATAAAGCTGTACAGCGCCATCTCTACGAAATTGTCTTAGATTTTACGCATTTTAGTCATTCAATGTATCTTTGCCTGGGCGTAGCTTAGGTATAGTTTTTCCTTCAAAAACCCTACCTATAACTACTACTACTAATATTGACAGCAACGAATAGGTAAGCATCAAAAGACAGATCTTATTAAAAGACAATAAGATATGTCATATAAACTTGACATTTACTGTACTTTAATTGAATCCAGTCTGAAGACAAAGGCACATAAAGGACTGCTTTAAGTTTATGAGCAATATGTGGCGATATCAGCAGTGTGGTGTATAAACTGCACATAAACGTACACTCAACCAATTTTTCCAATTCCTAGGCCACTATAGAACCATGTCATTACCATACGTGTGCTAATTCGGGGTATGTTCTAGGGATTTGATGTCGATAAATATGATGTCAGTATATATTTTATACATAGGCTCATTGAAAATCCTCGATTACTATAAAGAGGTTCGATATCCCTGCCTGATAAGCCTGATTTACATGCTCAGACTTGCGAAGCGTCAGGGAAGCAGCTATGCGTAACATTTTTCTCCCTGCAATTTTTTTAAAATTATTGTACGTCGAGTTGGGGAAAAAACGAGTTTCATCAAAACGTCTTTGGGACCGGCGTGGGAATTGGAAACGCAGCTCTATACTTCGATATTTTTCGGTGATAACTAAACAGGGACAAAATAATAACATCTAAGAAACATTGGATATATAAGCGATTACTGAGTAAAATATTTTTCAACTGACTGACAACATTTCTCAATTCATATTCACTTCGCGTTTATTTAAAACGGCATAGTAAAATCGAACTCGTATATTCGCAATAAAAATGACATAAAACGTATATTGTCTTGACTCGCTCGTTCAACATAAAAATGACTAAGATACAACGTACAATGTGTGTTTATTGCTTTTTATTGTATATTTTAATGGTCGGTTAAAGAATCGATCACGCCAAAACTTCACGCCCGCGCGTGACGCCTGGCAAGTGGCAGCTATATGGAACATATTAGTTAGGCTCAAAATTCTTTTCGTTGTGTCGTTTCTTGTATTTTTGTTTTCTATCAAAAAAAACGAGTGCCGTTTTATGTCGTTCTATCTGTAGATAATGAATACCTTAAAAAAATAGACTTTCTTAGTGGAGCTCTACACCATTTGAAGCTTAGAATAACCCTAAAAATCTAGCTCCCTAGGACAAAAGTAGACTGCGTATTTAATTTCTTAAAAATTATCGTAAGTAATCGCTTTTTAGCGATAAGACCGCCTGTTGTTTACCTCTCCTTTATGCGTTGTATTATTTGTACTGTTTCTGTATTGAGGTGTGCAATAAAGAGTATTTGTATTGTATTGTATTGTATTGTAACTAAGCTTAGAATAAATTTAAATGTGGAAAAATTACTGCCTTGGGTGAGACTTGAACTCTCGGCCTCTAAATTCAAGTCTTACACAAGACATTAATTTTTCCACTTTTAAATTTATTCTAAGCTTAATAGCACCGTTCGCAGAAGTTTCTGCTTGTAGTATCGTAATGTGAGCAAGTTAAATTATACCTATCTTAGTCAGACGCTGTTATTTACTTGTTAAATAATCACAAATGTACTTAGCCGTTTCAAGCGTAACAAATATTTACTGGCAAGCATCTTCAAAGATGGGTAATTTAGGTGCTTAAGACAAAGGGATTCCGGCTAAATTACCCTAATTCTCTCTTATTTAAGATCAGAGACCGCAACCCTATTGAGAACGGAACAAAAATGTTGTAAATAAGGTTTTAAGTAATACGTTTATGTTTAAAGTACTGACAATAACGGTACGGTAAAATGTCTTGTCCTCATTTTCATGTGCCTTACTTCAATCAGGTAAAAGGTTAGACCGAAAAGGGAGTTTTTAAAATTTAATCCTTATTGAAGTTATTCCTTGATCTACATTAGCTATAGCTTTTACTTGTAGACATTACTGTTACTTTAGATTAAGGGCCTGTTTCACAATGTCCAAGTATAAAGTCCTGAATAAGCTACTTGCCACTTGTCTGACGAATAAAGTCATCGTTGGCGTTTCACAATCTTCAAATAAGCTTAACCTGTAGATAAAGTGCTAAGTTTTGTTGAAAGGTTTATCCTTCAGTAAATTTATTTGTTAACTAGCTATCCAATACTTTAATTGGACATAGTGAAAAAGGCCCTAAGGATTTTACTTTAGATTCGTTCGTCAAGAATTTACTATGTATGTTATATAACCAGGTGTATGTGAATGTATAATTCTTCAGACCGAATTTCGAAAGAAGCAAGTTACGGGCGAACACAATACTCTTGCGAATAGATAGATAGAAAACACAAAAGAACAATCAGCACGGAACCATTTGTTTGAAACCCCGGAGATTTGAGATGGAGTTTAATGATTACAGTCGTTTTTCGTTAATTAAAGCCGTTTCGGGTCATTTAGGGTCAGTTCCCTCTTACTTTGATTACGAGAAAAGTAGAAATAAAGATCTTTAGGTACTCTTTAATTATGTAAACTAAAAAACCGATTAGGTACCAGAAAAAAATACTCGTACCTATTATAATTTCAAGATCCAATTAAAACATCAAAGGAACTTAATTTTTTGACGTTTACTAAATCTGTTTTTGATTGGAGAATACTTTAGCAATGATCGTGACATTTTCCAGAGGTGAATAACCTTAAGAGGCCGCTATCGATATTAGTCGCAAAAATGTCAAATTGATAGATTTAGCGCATGAAATTGTACACCTTTTGTTAACTATTAAAAATAACAAGTACTAGTTTCTATTAGCACGTCTTGTTATCTTTCATTATAATAAATCATTTTTTTGAAAACAGACTCACTTAATTAGTAATGATTTTTTTCATGATGGACGTTTAGGTAAACGCGCGTAAAGCAGTGATTTTGTCGATCTTATTTGTAAATTTCGTAAAGTTTGGACTGCTAAAAATGGTAATTTTGTATTACACATATCCTGTACTTCAACTTTAATAAACTACATTTTTGTTATTATTTTTGAAATGGTGTAAATGAAAGTTAGACGAAATCAATTTTCTCCAGAAATTACTTCAAAACAAGTGACAATTTCTCTGGAAATTGACTTAATTTCAACGTAATTTTGATACTTCAACAATTTACAACATTTGCTGAAACTGTTCTTATACATCATTTTGTATAATTTACTACCATAATTTTTTGATGAATTTTAAAAACTATCCCTTCTCGTCACCTATTACCGGGGACGCTCGCTTGCGACCTCATTATTAAAAGGCAAGATGAAAAAACGTGCTGATAGAAACCAATACTTGTTATTTAGATATTACGTAACAAAAGGTGTAGAATTTCAACGACAATCTATCAATTTAAAATTTTTGCTCTAAAATCGTTACCGGGCTCTTAATTTGTCATGTCCAGAGATTGGAGTACTTCATCTGTTTGCGATCACTGCCGATATTGCAAACGAGCCAAAGATGTGAACTTGATTTACTCACGAACGGTTTCAATAGGCTATCACTAGGAGCATTAAAAACTTACATAGTACTAGTAGCTCTGTGAGCTGTAGACCTCGCGAGCATAGCTGATGGCTCCTCTACACGATGGCCCAGCGTAGGCAAGTCCCAGGGGCGCATTTATGCGTTAGAGCAGCGTTTCCTAACTTGGGGGTAATTACCCCCGTAGTGGTAAATCTGGTCTTTTACGGAGGTAATAAGCTCAATTAAATATAACAGAAATTAGACCTGTAAGAAAGAATATTGATATTTATTGGGAGTAGGGGTAAAATCGGGTTCCCTAGTTAGTCATAGGGGTGGCGGAACTGACAAGGTTAGGAACCACTGCGTTAGAGGGAGCAAGTGATATTGCTATCTCATTTCACCGAATAGCTGCGTCCCTTAGATTGGCCTACGCTGGGCCATCGTGTAGAGGAGCCCTTAAGAGTCCTTATTCCTACAGACGAGCGTATTTTGTAAAATGCTTCCTTTTTCATTCAAGATTACGACGTAACTATTAGTATTTATTCAAAAACTGGTAACGTACTTAAATAATCGTTTCCTAAACTAGCGGCTCCAACAGTTCAAATTTTCATTTTCTCTTTTAAACCTCTTTTTTAATGAGTTTTTTTGGGAGTCTTTTCCAAATTTTGCAGTGAGATGTGGCGTTTCGGTTCTCAATTTTGCTGTACACAAGAATCATTTGGTACATGAATGACTACAATTTGATTCAACATATCTCGTACGAGGGGCTGGAATGATTAACAATCGAAGATTCATTTGAAAAAACTGATAAAATACCTCCCGAGTTTTCTTCATTTTTTTGGCGAAAACAGGGTTTTATTATATTTTTTTTCCGCAAATTGTACGCATATTTTGCTTTAAAAATAATATTATAGCAAACTGTAACTTTATGTTAACCTATTAAAAAAAAATCATAACTATGGGACCTACATTGCCGTAAATTTATATTTTTTTAAAACACGTATAAATCACGCAGCAGCGACGCCCCGTTCTCAGTCCGCGCGGAGCGCGCTTAGAGGACGGACCTGTGCTCGATTGTCAGGCATTCGTTGCGATCGTAATCAGCTACGGAGTTCCGAGAAGTGCTATATACTGCGATTAGAAAATCTTAATAAAAGTTCATTTTTTACACTATGCTTAACAGACTCTCGCTTATTGATGGATTTTCAGTGGTCCTTTTTTTTATACTACGTCGGTGGCAAACAAGCTTACGGCCCGCCTGATGGTAAGCAGTATCCGTAGCCTATGTACGCCTGCAACTCCAGAGGAGTTACATGCGCGTTGCCGACTCTAACCCCCTCCCGCCCCTCGTTGAGCTCTGGCAACCTTACTCACCGGCAGGAACACAACACTATGAGTAGGGTCTAGTGTTATTTGGCTGCGATTTTCTGAAAAACGCATTTTTACTTGAAATTACGTTAGGGTTTGCATTTGCATTATTATTTTTGACCCGGATGAAGTCCAAGTTCTCATGATGGAGTCAGGAGTTGGTCACCAGAACTCCTAATCTACTCATTATAATCCCATCGTGTTTGGGCTCAAAAGATTTGCCCTGACGAACACCATTGATCTAGATGAGGTCCAGGGTCTCATGATGGAGTCAGGAGTTGGTCACCAGGACTCTTAATCTACTTATCATAACGCCATCGTGTTTGGGCTCAATAGATTTGCCCTGACGAGCACCATCAATCTAGATAAAGTCCAGGGTTTCATGATGGAGTCAGGAGTTGGTCACTAGAACTCCTAATCTACTCATTATAATTCCATCGTGTTTTGGTTCAAAAGATTTGCCCTGACGAGCACCATAGATCTAGATGAGGCCCAGGGTCTCATGATGGAGTCAGGAGTTGGTCACCAGAACTCCTAATCTACTCATCATAACTCCATCGTGTTTGGGCTCAATAGATTTGCCCTGACGAACACCATCGACCTAGATGAGGTCCAGGGTCTCATGATGGAGTCAGGAGTTGGTCACCAGAACTCCTAATCTACTGATCATAACTCCATCGTGTTTGGGCTCAATAGATTTGCCCTGATGAACACCATCGATCTAGATGAGGTCCAGGGTCTCATGATGGAGTCAGGAGTTGGTCACCAGAACTCCTAAACTACTCATCATAACCTCATCGTGTTTGGGCTCAATAGATTTGCCCTGACGAGCATCATCAATCTAGATAAAGTCCAGGGTCTCATGATGGAGTCAGGAGTTGGTCACTAGAACTCCTAATCTACTCATTGTAATTCCAACGTGTTTGGGCTCATGAGATTTGCCATGACGAGCACCATCGACCTAGATGAGGTCCAGGGTCTCATGATGGAGTCAGGAGTTGGTCACCAGAACTCCTAATCTACTAATCATAACTCCATCGTGTTTGGGCTCAATAGAGTTGCCCTGACGAGCACCATCAATCTAGATCAGGTCCAGGGTCTCATGATGGACTCAGGAGTTGGTCACCAGAACTCCTAGTCTATTCATCATAACTCCATCGTGTTTGGGCTCAAAAGATTTGCCCTGACGAGTACCATCGATCTAGATTAAGTCGAGGGTCTCATGATGGACTCAGGAGTTGGTCACCAGAACTCCTAATCTATTCATCATAATGTAATTTGATGGTGCTTATCGGGGTAAATCTATTGAGCCCAAACACGATGGAGTTATGATAAATAGATTACGAGTTCTGGTGACCAACTCCTGACTCCATCATGAGACCCTGGACTTCATCTAGATCGATGGTACTCGTCAGGGCAAATCTTTTGAGCCCAAACACGATGGAATTATAATGAGTAGATTAGGAGTTCTAGTGACCTACTCCTGACTCCATCATGAGACCCTGGACTTCATCTAGATTGATGGTGTTCATCAGGGTAAATCTATTGAGCCCAAACTCGATGGAGTTATGATGAGTAGATTAGGAGTTCTGGGGAGTTCTGGTGACCAACTCCTGACTCCGTCATGAGACCCTGGACCTCATCTAGATCGATGGTGTTCGTCAGGGCAAATCTTTTGAGCCCAAGCACGATGGAATTATAATGAGTAGATTAGGAGTTCTGGTGACCAACTCCTGACTCCATCATAAGAACCTGGATGGACTTCATTCGGGTCATAAATAATAATACAAACCCTAACGTGATTTCAAATAACACTGAAACTCTATAGCACTAATGTGCGCAAACGATTGGCATCTTGACTAGGCAGCATGGGTGCGTAGCCACCATGCCAATCGATACGACAAGGAAACACTATCTGTCTCTCTATCGCACTAATATGCGCAATCGATTGGCTTCTTGGCTAGGTATCATGGGTGCGTAGCCAACATGCCAATCGTTTACGATACGACAACGAAACACTACTGTCTCTATCGCACTAATATACGCAAACGATTGGTATTTTGGCTAGGCACCAAGCAAGTGTGTGGCCAACATGCCAATCGTTTACGATACGACAACGAAACACTATCTGTCTCTCTATCGCACTAATATACTTTATTTATACCTGCAGTCATTTACTAACTTCTTCATTTTCCATTGGTGTGAAAGAGACAGAATAAAGAGCAAGGGTTATAGTACACTCTGTAGTCTGTACACTTAGTAGTAGAGTACATAAAAAAAACTACTGTGCATATAAAATAAAATAAAGAGTGTCCATATGATATCATATAACACTAAAATTAATGTTGCTTGAAATTATATTGAAAACTATCAAGATTATTCTAGTCTGCATTGAAACGCGCGTCGCGTTGCCGGCGCTCGCGTACCGAGCGCCAACGCCATCTATCGAGCGTTATTTCGTGAAATCGGAGAACGCTCCAAGGATTAAGGGCTCTTAAAACTGAATAAATGTATGGCTCCGCTGTTTAGAAGAATTTATAAAAACTAAATTGACAAAAAAACAATTATCGAATAGGATGGTCCAACTTTGTATGTAGAAAAAAGTTGAAAGGATTTTTATAGAACAGTATTCTATGTGCCAAATATGAACTCATTTGCGAATGATTAGATGGTCGCTATGATTTTGTAATTTGCAATATCCTCATACAAATAAAAAAATGCAAAGTTACCTAACAAAAAAAAAACGATCGCCATTATTTTTAGCATACTTATAAATAATAAATAAAACGAATAAAGAGCCCTTAAAGATATTTCCAAAGCAGAATTATTGATGGGTCAATTTATTTTCATACTATTTTGTATACCAGTATTGTTTCATTTATAGCGACCTCTAAATAATGTTAATTGCTCTTAATTTTTTATAGATACTTTTTCGTATATCAGAATTTAAAGAGTCCGCACGGAAAATGAATTTTCATTAATTATTAACTAAGAAAACTTTGTAGACACGTAAATTTACTGCCATCTTTGGACACATGATTAAAACTTTTGGAACGTTATGGTGCCATTGCTCGAAACGATGCTGTCAATCATTTGGCCTTTTATCTATTAGATGGCGCCACTGTTAGGTCTTTAACAATTTTATCATATATTAGTAAACGAATAAGGATCAAAAAGATCATCAAGGAAAGGAAAGTCAAATTGCTTTCTACAATTTTTATCATGTGTCGAAAGATATAGCAGCAATTTTACTGTAGCAACAAAATTTTGTTTGACGGTCCACCTCCATTTCAAATTCTCTTTGCCAACGCCTACAAAATGGGAAGGGAAGAGAAAATACTCCCTTTCCCGTTTCCAAACGCCCACAGTTAGTCGGTCATCCCCTGAATGGTAAAAGTAGAACCACCTCCATCTTCGTTGGCAGAAGGGCCATCAGAGCTTCACTCTGTAGTGTTTTATCTCTATAGGATTTGGCAATTTAATCCGCTAAAACATTATTTTGCTACATCGAATACCTTGACTAAAATATCAACAGAAGATTTATAATGGATCTTCGGAACACTGTGTTCCTGCAAATTTGTGGCCTGAATTTTTGTAGACAAGATTATAGCAAGCATCGCTGGCTCTTAGTAATCTATATGCACCAAAATTTTCTAAAAGAATGCCACGAACCGTACCGAAACTTTCTGCGGCGACTGCACGCAGGAAATATGTTAGAAAACCGTTTCCCTCTTTGAGCTATGATATATAATTTTCTTTTATTAAAGCAATATAACATACATTTACTTACGTTGAAACTTCTAGTCCTAATATAATATCAATATTCAAATCTACAACTACGTCTCTATAATAATCTTAATGCAAAAACTGCTCAGATTTTTTTTTACATGAACCCGTTTTCGCCTGGGCAGCTGTCCGTCTCCTTGAACTTTAACAGCTGTAAAAAAAAGTTCAGACAATAAAACTGAAACGAATACGCTTTGCTCGCGCTTCGTGCTCGCTTGATCAACAATACGAAATTTAAATACAAAAAAATACAAAATGTTACAATTCAGGGAATATATCCAGGGTCCTCTTCTGTCTCCCTCTTACAAAGCTTAGTCAATAAAAAATAGGAAATTACTGTGCAAAAAAAAAACAAAAAAGAATTCATTGTTCGGGATTTGAGCCCGGAACCTCATGATTGTAAAGCTAGTGCATTCCAATTGAGCCACGAATGGATATATGTGACACGGTGAAATTAGGCTACTTATTCTCGATTAAAACCTAAATATCTAAATACCCCCTAAACCAGCGTTCTAAAATATCTGAATTTTTCGCAAATCACTCTGTAACCATGTCTCACAAGGAGGAAACTCTTATGATATCGATACGGCTATTTGTTTAGGCGCGACGTACCATGACTCCGCCATTTTGAAAAAATTCCAAAAACTGGATCGACAAAAAAATTCTATTTGATCATAGAATATGGTCACAAAATTTCACGCGAATCGGTTGAGAATTGCGACCTGTAGAGGAGAACATCCGGACATACGAAAGCAGATTGCGCGAGTCAAAACGTAGACCTACGCTACGCTTCGGTCAATAATTTTTTATAGGTACCCTGCCAGCCAACTCCAACTTTTCTCATTACAGCAGACCCTACGGTTTTTATGACTACATATTATTTGTTTTATACCCGCTTGCCGGGTCGGTGACATCTCTTAGTATTCCTTTATCATCCTCAAGGAGCTGTAACAGGGTGTTACAGTTTACAGGCCATGAAAAGTCGTACCGTAAAGTGGTTCGTGAATTTAGATTGAACCTAGATTTCCGAGAGTTTCCACAATAGCGTACAAAATTCATAACTCTACACTATCAGTAAAAATAATATTATCTGTTTGTAATTAATTACTGTTGACAATGTAGTTTTTGCAATTAAATGATATGATATAATTAATAATTGAATTGAAAAAGATAATAATATTGAGGCACGTTTCAATCATATAAGTTCCAGTTTATTCTGGGCCCAGCTGCTTAACAAAATTGACGATCTTCATTATGATATTAGGTTACATACTTCATACACCAATATGTCTCTACTCTACTATACTTATTTGGAATGAAACGAATGATTGTGTATATAGGTATAATACAGGTACTTTTTTCATAATCATGCACCTGAGATAGAGTGCATATCTATTAATGAGAGCACGTAAATTTCCACGTACTCCTAACATGTTTCGTCACGTTATCAAGTGTACAAGAACGATACGGCCTGGGAAAGCAAATATGGCTGCGGTCCCAACGCATTTATAATTGTGACAGATGATTGAATCAATCGGGGAAAAAAGATTCATCGTAAACGGAAACGTTTTATATTCAATTCAATTACGTATTATATATATTCTCAGATTCTGAGTCCATACAATTCTTACAATGTTGCGTCCTGACTTAAAAACAAATATATTTTTACTTGAGATACTAAAAGACTCGAATAGGTAGATCTGACAAACTCATATAATAGTAGGGCACTACCTCAGATCATAGAATATAAATATCTACGGGCACTAAAAATCACTACAAATATAGTTATATTTTATCGTTCATCGTACCACGCGTCGCTCTCACATTTATATGGACGGTAGACAAATGATAAAAAAGCTATCATCAATTCCACAATTACGCCGTCATGCAATTCCGTTTAAGAAAAGCAAAATGACTAAAAGCGCATTTTACCTTTTTACTCCACTTTAGAGCCTCAGAAATATGGCTACGGTCCCAACGCATTTATAAGTGTTCAGATATTTGTGAGCACCTTGGCTGCTCCGATATATCTGATGACGACTGTACCTATATCCCGCATACTCGTAAGCACACATCATGTGGCAGCATGGTTCCATTTTTATCACTTGTCACTATGCCCGTCAATTTTGCGTTTCTACATACTTGTTAGAACGTGATAGACCTGGTGACAAATAATATACAGCTAACCATCTTACCCTACAGCGCATGCAACTTCGTTAAGTGTCAGCTTAAAATCATGCAGAATGCCCTAAAACAGTAGTTTGGTTGGACCGCCCGTAACGTCGTAGCCCTGACCCGCGCAACCTGGACGTGTTTATGCATAATGTAACAAGCTCCATTAATTATGCCAGTGCAACAGTATTGTAATTTATACGACGTTGTACCCACTGGCATTGTCTTATGTTTTGGTTTGAATTCAGGGGCGAATTTACGCTGTTTAAATATCACATTCGATTATGAGGGAATCATTTAAATTATTCAGTTTATGAATAGTTAATTATTGAAAACGCTGGTAACATCAAAATATGGCAGCGATTATTATCGCTAATGTAAAATAATTCATACTCCTAGTCGCCTAGGTTTTAAAACAAATTGCACCTCATCCCTTCCCTTCTGTTTCGTCATAGACAGTGTGAAAAAAATGTACGGATGTAGGATATTTTCGAAATGAAATATTCTAAACAGTTAGGTGGGATAAAATTTCTACAGAACGGTCTATGTCTCTATATTATAATAATTAAAGTTAAGCTAACATTTATTTTTTATTTCAGGTAATATCAAAATATACAACGCTCGATGAAAGGTGAATCTTCCAGAAGGTAGGCGCGCGGCATCCCTGGTGCGCTGGGTGCGGGACAGTCCCAACATCATCTTAAGAATGATAGGGGATAAGCCTGATTGTCCGCTAATGCTACATTCCCCTATGGGCTCCATAGAGTGGTAACTGGTAGGTTAAATGTGTAGGTTTAGGTATAATTTTTAGGCTTAGGTACTAACCCTTTGGAAACTGTTTTTTACTAACAAAATGTATGTGTCACAATTACATGAAATAAATGTTTTCAAATTCAAATATGCCAAGAAAATAATCGAACAAACTAATAAAGCAGACATATTTTTGTTTGAATAAATAAATATAAATATCTTTTCTCTTCCACTTCGCCGTATACATCGCATGTAAAATATGACTAAATGCTTACCAAACCTCGTATACACTTTAAAGTGCAGTTGGAAATTGAACTCTCTTGCTTAAGACTTAATTCAACGTATACTTCAACGGTAGAGGTGCTAGATCCTTTCCAAAACTCATATAAAATTTATAGTGTAGTTGTAGAATGAACCTTCCAAGGATAAACTGAAGATGTATTTTCTAATAAACGTTCGAAGGTTTATGGGTGCTGCAAGGAATTACACATCGATAAGGTTTATTACGGAGTCGTCTAGACTGGGGTACAATTGGCAACGGATAACTTGGAGGTGCTGAAATAAAGACGACTCTATGTCGTAGAAGGTAAAAATGCATTTATTTGAACACTGTTTTTGTGACTCACTGTTTGTTTACAGTACATGCATGGTTAACAAATACGACATTCGCTTAGTTCTCGAATCGGATCAAAGGGCATATTACCATAAGTTAATTATTTTTCACACTATTTCATAGTTAGTCATGTCATTATTATAGCTTTACCCAGCACGAAACAATTTACATTTGGGAGGCGTGCGCGGATCCGAAGCAAACACCACAGAATAAATAATCGTACTTAGATGCCCTTTGGACAGTTAAATGAGATGTAAGGGATACGTTATGGGACGCACGCAAGAGGCAGCACTCGCTGGGGTGCGGGTTTAAGGACTATTGATGATGGACTAAAACTGGGCTATGGATTAAAAAACCGGATTTTTTTATAGTATTATAGAACTGTAAAAGAAGCGCTGGTGGCCTAGCGGTAAGAGCGTGCGACTTTCAATCCGGAGGTCGCGGGTTCCAAGTCCGTCTCGTAACATTGAGTTTGTCGGAACTTGGGTACGAAATATTATTTGATATTGACCAGTCGCTTTTCGGTGAAGGAAAACATCGTGAGGAAACCGGACTAATTCCAATAAGGCCTAGTATACCCTCTGAGTTGGAAGGTCAGATGGCAGTCGCTTTCGTAAAAACTAGTGCCTACGCCAATCCTTGAGATTAGTTGCCAAGCAGACCCTAGGCTCCCATGAGCCGTGGCAAAATGCCGGGACAACGCGAGGAAGATGATTCTAGAACTGTATAACTAGTTTAATAAGGTATATGTTTGGCGCATTTCTGTTTAAAGCCATTCTTTGTATGATATCTTTAACAAAACGAAGTATAAGTGGTGTTCTCGTCGTTGACACAGTTGTCTGACAATTGATGAGCCTTATTGCAAAGGTATAAAGTATATTCGTGGTCAAACTGTGGTGCTGATAATACATATGCGAAGATACACTTGTTGAGTCCTTTGTTGTCTGCACGAAGCGTCTGCTGAGGATATATTACTTATGTGTATACGTACGAGTATGTAAGTAGTATATTCAGAGTGGATAGTAAGGGCTGAGAAAAAGAGGAAAATGCAGAGCGCAATCAGCGTATTTTTTTAAAAATATGAGTGTGTACGTAAGTATATCTTTTCCGATTACTCACCTCATCCCAATATGGTAGTTATAGCTACACATATTTTTATTAAACAACGGAACTTCTGTACGTGTACGTTATTATTTGTTCTGTGTCTATAGTCTTAAATCGACTGCTTCAATTTCTCTCCCGTCTGACATAATATCGATCTGTCTGGAATATAGAATAACGCCCTCCAACGGCAGTTGAATGAACTTATATTTTCAACAGTCTCGCACTTCTGAATACCTATTAATTAAAAAGATTTTATTTATTGAAATACATCATAATCATCATATTAATTAAATATTATCAAGTTTAAGAACAGAATATTTGTAAAAGTTTGTATTTTGTTATAGATATATAGATCGTATCATCCACGATGACGCGCAGTTTTGTCAAATCCAACTTTTAATAACATGACATTACGAGTCAAGTCACGCGTCTTCGTGAATGACACGATGTATATACCTTGTTTGATCAACGTCTATTGGGAGGAATTACGTTTAGAATTTGCCCTTAAACGGTTCCCCACCATTTTGGCGACAACTTGTAAAAAAATCCCTCGATATCTATTTCAAAATGGCGTTCCTTGTGCTGAGGTCACCGACAGGTCCTTCAACTCGCACCATCCATCTGTATCTTAAAAGATACACCTAAATATAGCTCGAATCCGCGCACTTCGCCCAGTTGGGTTCCAAACAGACTAGTCTAAGATAAAGACTGGAAGACCTACTTATTGGATTAAAATATATATGGAACTGATTCCATATATATTTTATTGTGCTGTGATCTGCGGTCGCCTTCATTGGCCCAGGCAAATTAAAAAGGTTAAACTCAGACTGAAACCGCTGCGCGCTCTGTGCCCTATAGGCTTCCAAGATATATCTTGAAAACGGCTGATCGCTACTTCGCTACATAAATAATCACAAATTTTATGCTCTACAATTCGTACCTAGATGTAAACAACATTGAAGCTATAGAAACCTCGATATACCCGAAAAACCTTTCTCTATGTGCTTCAATAACGTCCGATGCGCACTTTCGAGATTTTTGGTCATTTTTAACATTTAAGGCATCTTTAGTAGGCCATTATGAGGGTGTATACTAGCCGGCAGCCGAGGGTGTAACTACGCGTTTCTAGCTTATTATCACTCATCCCGAGAGGTAAAACCTTTAATTGGCCTGGTCCATGTAGGGCATGTACTTTCAATCGAAAGTGGGCTCTCCTAACTCTTCCTATACTTATAATACCTATGTTCCAAACAGGTTGCATTTTTGCTTGAAAGTTGCTGTCGAAAAATAACAGTAGCGACATAAAACTTCTAATCCTGAATAACGCCTTGAGAATAGACACAATTTCGTCGAAAACACTCCTGTGAATCCCAGTCGTCACATATTATATTGGATAAAAAATAATCTGCTTATCAGCTTGAATTCCGAATTTTCTGATATTCATCACTGAATGATTGACAGTGACAGTCTTTATTATTTTCAAATCTCTGGTGCAAGTGTCTAGACGGTGAAGGACGAATTGCCATTAGGTTAGCGGGATATTTTATTTTGCTCAATTTGCTTGATAACTGTAATTGAGAAAACGAGAGCCTCTGTTTGAGATAAAAATATACAACTTTATTTTATTTTATTTAGGGCTCCGTCGGATCCGAAGTGTGTCAAACGTAACCTTTATCAATAAGCAACTACACAGCTAGGTACCTACTAGACGGCTTCCTAACCTTGTCAGTTGTGACCAAGCCGAGGAAGCAGGAGGTCCCGGGTTCGAATCGTGGTACGGGCATTTATTTGTGTGTTTAACTTATCACAAATATTTGTTTCTGAGTTATGGGTGTTTTCTATTACCTATATATCGTTGTCTAGTGCCCACAAGACAAACCTTACAGTGGCGTAGCATGGGGGGGGCGGAGGGTGCGGTCCGCACCGGGCGGCACTTTGCCGGGGGCGGCGCTGCGGAGGTGTCAGTTAAAAAAAAAAAAAAAATTTTTTTTTTTTTTTAATATAAAAAAAAAGTTAATTTCTTCCAGTGTTTTTTTCGTCATTTTTTTTGTTACCAAATACCCGGGTACCTATGCAGGTTCTATGCATGGGTGATGCAAGCACAAGGTTTCTCAATAACTATTATTTAGGAAACTTATTTCGTTTCAATGTTATTTTAAATAAATGTCTCCTTACACATTCTTTGTACTTCACCGTAATACAGCAATGACAGACCGTCGTTTCACATGACTTTGAGTAAAAAGCAAGATATAAAAACAAGCTTGCGAATTAGCGAATTGCTGCAGCTGCCCCAATTTTTCGATTTCGCGGCTTCTCGTATGAAACTAGGCAGTATATACTAATATAATATTTTGGTAAACGGCCTTTTGAGCTAAAAGATACTGGTAGAAAAACATCAAAGATACGCGTTACGCGTACATTTTTGCAACACGAATTACACCTTGGAGGCAATCGACAGCATTTTTTGCTTACAGAAAATAATGATTTAACGATTACCGATCAGGCTTTTGGGAACCAGTACTTCTTGAAGTTAATGATGCTCAAAATTATTTGCAAACAAAGGGACTCAACGTGCAACAGTGTGCTCAAAAAATAAGTGCCCTACAAACGTTCCTCGTTCAAAAGCGAAACGAGTTGGTAGACGGTGCTTTGATCTACTCGAAAGGATTGTGTGATGAACTGGGTTTATCTATGGAACCTCGTCGACGTAGATTGACCAAACAAACATTCGGTGACGGAAGTACGGATGCTGGTTTGACCTACGAAAATGAGTTGAGAAGAAGCCTGTTTTCCTCTTTGGACAGAGTAATTTCTGAGATTCGATCGAGATTTCAGCAGCTCGATAATTTAGCAGAGAAATTTTCCTTTCTTACACCAGCAAAACTACTGGATGTTACTGGAAAATGTAAGCTTGACCATGCTACCGACATTGACAAGGAGGAGTTTGAACTCGAGCGAGGGCGACTTCGAAGTTTCGCCATTGCTACTGGAGATCTCGATAAATTAGGCAAAGCTAATGTAGGTCCACTCGAATTATTGAAGTTCATTGTCGAATCTAAGCTCGAAATCTCCGTGCCTAACATTTTCATCATGCTCAGAATATTTTTGACAACTGCTATAAGTAATGCTAGTTGTGAGAGGAGCTTTTCGAAACTGAAATTGATCAAAAATTACTTGCGATCTACAATGAGTACGCTGAGATTAACTAATCTAGCTATATTGTCGATCGAACAAGACCTCACTGATGCAATCGATATTGAAAGTGTGATCAAAAACTTTGCTGAAAGGAAGACTAGAAAAGTTAAATTTTAATCTTTCAGTTCAGTTGAGGTCGTTGAGGAGTTGAGCTTAGAATGATACTCGTGCGTAAAATAGCGTTCGTGAAGTAGGCGATTTCTCCATTATTCCGATTATTCTATTAAGTTTTCTCTGTAATGTTTCTAAGTGATATTCTACCTTCTATTCTATGTCAAAAAATTTTAATTTCACTTTTCAATTCAATAAATTATTCAATAAAACTAATAAAAGTACTCTTTTTACACCATGCCCAAATTTTTTATAATGGATGACAAAAATAAGAGGGCGGCAAATTTGGGATCCGCACCGGGTGCGAGTGACCTATGCTACGCCACTGAAACCTTATTGAGCTTACTGTTCCCTAGGTGGATCTGTGTAAGATTGACATGTAATATTTATTATTTCTCTTTATTCATTTAAAATATTAGGTACCAATACCATAAACCGTCTTATTACTGGCCACCTTCCAATAAATCTTAGGTTAGGCTATTTATAATATGAAAATAAAAGTAAAATATAAAAATCACTTCCAAAACAAGACCAAATAAATATAAACACAATATAAAAAACCTAACCTAGGGTGCCGCCAGCAGCCGGGCCGGAGCTGCCGTTGGTCAGGGCCGCAGAGAGAGGAACCGCCGGACTATCCGCGCCGTGTCCAAGATCACCGCCTTTTGCATCTCACAGATATTTGTTTAATACTCTGCTATCTGTCTGTATGTCTGACCATCTGTCAGTGAGCGAAACATCGTGAACCATAGCAGATAACTAGTTACCTGACAATGGGTCAATTTGGTTAAGATGATTCCTTTTTGTACTACCGCTTAAATTAAAAATCTAATACGATATTTCGGTGTTTTCTGACTGACAGCGATCTGAAGCAGACTTATGAACTATAATAAGGATACAGTTGGAATTTATACGAACTTATTTCCTTCAATTTCTTGTGTAAGTTTTTCAGGATTCCAACCCAAAGAAATTAGATCCGCTCCCGAAATAACCAAGAACAATTCCCTTGCAGTCTGCATCTGCAGTGAGTAATTCTGCGAAATGATGTCGAATCATATAACTGATTGGTCCTCGACGAACAAAACTTAATCACACTGATGCAGCCCGTACGAGCGAGTGAACTTGGATTGTTATAAGCGAGACAGCGCTACGCTCGTATATATGATGTCTGTGCAATGTCTGTTTGTGCAAGATCGCTAAAGCGGCGTCTTTGTCCGGTGCCCGATCTGGGGGCATACCGCGAAATAAAAATAAAAAACGAAATTAAATTAATTAAAACTGCGGTTATCTTTCTCTTTTACTATCACTAAGGCGTAATTAGAGTGACAGAGAAAAATGCCCGCAATTGATGAACTTCGATTTTGTAAGGAGGGGAAGAACCAAGTGCGAAAACGTACATTTTTTTGGTTGGAAATGAAGAACGATAGGTACGTCTGGTTTCGGTTTTTATACAATTTACTGCTGTTCATACGAAACCAATTTTGGCTATAGATTTTAGTTTCGATTGGGAATACTCGTATCATGGTAAATATACAAAAATCGTACTTTACTTAACCATTTTAGCAATTGACGTTATAATTTAGTAGTAGTAGTACCGACTACTTACCTAGTAGATTTAAGTCTAAGGAGTTTAAGGTTTTGTACCGGACAATAAAGTAAAATTACTTTTGACTGTACAAGCCGCGTTGCTAGATGTTGGTTTTTCGCAGCGGGGCCTTTCCACCAGGATTATTGTGGACATTTGGACATTTCACTCGCAACAAATTCAAAAGATAAGAATATCTAGGACAAGACGTATTATACGGGAACAATCCGGAATCCTCCTACATCTAGAAAATACAAAATGACCCAAAAATACGTTGACATTTTTTACTGCGGCAGATTGTTGATAATTTTATCAAACGTTTGCGTATATATATCATCATTCGCTTGCCCTTATCCCATTCATTTGGGGTCGGCGCAGCATGTCTTTTTCTTCCATATCTTTCTGTCACCCGTCATCTCATCATTCACTCGCGTTCGTTTCATGTCATCTCTCACACAATCCATCCACCTTTTTCTAGGTTTTCCTCTCCCGTTCCATCCCTCCACATTCATTCGTAATACCTTTCTCGTCACATGACTTTCATCCCTCCGCATCACATAAATATTTATAAATACTTAAATACATAGAAAACACCTATGACTCAGGAACAAATATCCGTGCTCATCACACGAATAAATGTGCTTACCAGGATTTGAACCTGAGATCGACTTCATAGGTAGGGTCACTACCCACTAGGCCAGGCAGTTCGTCAAAAGAATAAAATAAATAAATATTAATATCATTTAACTCGACGGCTGGCGCCTATTTTGCGTGACAGGGGGGGTAGGCTAGTCCGGCCAGCCCAACTCCTCGAGGAATCCTATCAAACCTTTGATATTGAGTAGGACTCGGGGAGATCTCTCGGAGATCCAAGATGCTGCATTCCAGCATCACGTGAGTGGCTATGTCTTAGTCTCCATGCATGTTGGCATAGGGGGCTATCTGTAACACCTGATATAAAAAGATGTTTGTTAAATAGCTAGTCCATGACCTGTTATGACACTAGTTACCATACTCAGTCGGATCCTCTGAAGGAGAATATTTTAGACGATAATACCTTTTGTAAGTACGTTCAGTTAAATGATCGAAGTTTTAATTTGTAATTACATTTGTAATTTTTCTAAAATTTCTTTGTCAACGTATTTTTGAGCCGACATGTAAAACTGATTTCATTTACGGAACAAAACCGTATTGCGGCGGCCGGCTGATCAAACTCGCGTCTTGACATCGTATATCTGTGTCAGGGCGGGATATCTTATGTCCGTCTACGTCTACATATCATATACCTTAGCAATTCTTGTATATTTATATATTTCGGGAATCTCGGTAACGGCTCTAACGATTTCGATGAAATTTTCTATATGGGGGGTTTTCGGGGCCGAAAAATTCTTGTCTCTGGGAATACGCGCATTTTTGAGTTTTTACATGTTTCCCGAGCAAAGCTCTGTCTCCCAGATATTACTTATGTCATTACTCTTATGTTTTATTGATAAAGTTTTCCGTTCTGTAAAATGTAATAAGCGCAATTTCGCCGTATGCATATATAACTTTGCTCCTTTCTAAAACAATTGTACATTGTTCAACGAGGGGGTTAGGTAAATATTGCAAACGAGAGTCGATAGATTCACGAAAGCCGCAGGCTGAACGGATATAAAGACTGGAGTGTGCAATATTCTTACCCCCTCTGATGCTTTTCATTATACTTGCTAAGAAAAAAATATTTTTTATGAGAATTAATTCTTAAATACTGTGATATTTCAGACATTCGTCCACTATATTATTATCCTTTTTTGACAGATTAGGCATTGAAAATGAAAAAAATATTTTAAACGGCTTTTAAATTCATCTAATTAAATATTTTTAAACATAAACAAAATATAAACGTCAGCATTCTAAAAGTAAAAATCATTTTTACCTTGACTCCGTGGGAGTAAAATAGGACTTCAGCTCCCACTGTACTTGAATGATGAAAATACCTATTTCCTATCCTTAGGTACATACGTTTATTACTTATTAGGGGTATTGTGGGCCTTTGAGCGCCACGTCGACCAAGCAGTGGTCTGTAGTGACGGCCCTTTAAAGTTCATTACTAATGCCCGTTGAATCCAGGAAATTCCAGATTCTTTGGGCCGTAATGCTCTGTACCTCATAGGGTTGCAATGGTACCCCTAAGTAGGTACTTCTTTTGGACATTAGTGGTCCACAGGAACAAAAAATATGCATTGCAGTCTCCTCTGACTCCAGACAGAACCTGCATGTCGTGTCTTGTTTCTTTCTAATTTGAAACATCTGTTTGTTCAACTTACAGTGACAAGTCAATATTCTTAGTCACCGCGCAGGTTTTGTGTCTTTTGTTACTTACGAGTAAATACGTTAGGTACCAATGATATTGGTACGAGACAGGGTTTTCACATTCAAGGCCTTGAGATTAGTCGCCGAAACCTTTACTACTGTCACCAGGATTACTTACTATTATAGTAAAAATTGCTTAATTAAGCTGAAATGGGAGTGGGACGGCCATGTCTCATGCCGGCTAGACGGAGATAGCGGGACGACCTGGACGCATATCTCAACGACTGGCCGGAGATTGCTCAAAACCGGGACGGGTGGAAATCGAAGAGGGAGGCCTTTGCCCAGCAGTGGGACACCGTATAGGCTTATAATATAAGTTTAATAAAACTCAATGGGGACATAACTAAATGCAACTTGTTGTAACGGTACCAAGGTTGGACGGACTAGTTGGCATGTATAGCCAAATTACACAGTTTAACGTAAACTTGTTTGCTCTGATATATAACTTGTTTTGATTGATATTAATTTATACATTAGATTTGATAATAGCCAATAATTTGTACTCCATTTATTTTTACACAGGAATAATATCTCTATATACACAGTGGGGAAAGTCTAAAACTATAAGACATACGAAGATTTGTTTCTAGGAACCATGTTATCAATTTTAAAATCTAAGAAGAAAAACTGCAGTCATACATTTAACAAAAAACCTACACTCAGCTCGGGAATCGAACCCGGACGTTTTAAAAAAGAAAACTAAAACAATTTCTATTCAGATATCGATTGTGTAGGTCTTAAGCAGTAAATTTTACTATGAAACATGATGTCTAAAATGTATGAAATGTATTTTAGTAAGTGTACGATAGTGGCCTCAGAAATGCGCGGTTAAAATCTTTCGGGTTTCTCGTGTTAAGTACACCGTGTATAAAAAATTAAAACTGAAAAAGTCCAGTGGTCAAAATAAATGCTCTTACCGGGATTCGAACCCGTGACCATCGGCTTCATAGGCAGGGTCACTATCTCACTATATACCCAGTATTCCAGACCGGTCGTCAATTTACTTTACTTTCCTAGACTACCTATATCAAATAGCTGTTTCGTCATTAACTTGCTATTTATAATGCATGATGGCCCAAGCTAACTCTGGCACTTAACTGTTAAATGGTTCCGCCCCTACATTCTAGCTTATAAAATATGCATATGCAAAGCAGTAAACTAACTTTGTAAAAGCGAAAATACGCGAGCAACTACAATCAGCAGCAAACGGGCGAAAAGCGCAGTGTCCTAATAATCCAAAATTAGTATTTTGTGTTTTTAGTTCCTGACGAAACCCCGGTTTGATTTCAAATTTAAGATGAAAGAGGAAGTCCGTTCCGCGCCTAATCGCCTTTCCATATCAAATCAAACAATCTTAAAAAAGTTAAGCTTTGGTTAATATACATCAAATTCTGTAAAATTACTTTCCGTTACCTATGTCGATATGCAGAGAGGAAATGAGGACTATGTACGTTTGTATGGAGAATCAGTCATCCGTCGTCCACTACCCATTTAGGGTGCCTTTCGACCAGAGATGTGATATGCTTGCTATGCTATGTTTTCATATATTTGAAATGTGGGGATAATGTATTTCTATTTGTACCTAGCACTGTAGCCCTCAGACGCTACACCGGAGGTTCCTTACATAAAAATATACGGCTTTCAAATTTTTTTCTTCTGTACAAATAAAACTTAACATCTATTTATTGACAATAACAATATACATAATGGATATATACAGATGATTACTATAACTAGCTTATATCTAAAATAGGCCCTTGAGGCATTGTACCAAGGATGCTGGCGGCATTTCCTCGTTGTATCGCAATACTGATACGTTGTGCGAGGAAGCCGCCAGCTCTTCGGTCACCAGTTACGTCAAACAGACGTTTCGCGATTTCTCCAAAAAACTTGTGCGCGCTGGGACCCCATGGACCTAGAGTTTCAACGCCAAAAGGTACAAAATGGTACTCTCTACCGAGGCTCTTATATTTATTACGTTTCAAAATTTCGGCGCTTTCCGCCGCTGCGCCCGCTTTTACATTAGTCCGTTGGAGGTGGGACGGTGCCAGTGTGTCTACGCAGGTAGCATCCCACACTAACATCCGTCCCAAGCTCCAAGGAACCAAGGACACCCCATCAGGCCTCTTGCCATCATCCCTGATAATGCCAGTTGGCTAAAGAAGAGCAGGCACATTGATGGTGGCAAGAGATCGACGAATTATGTCATTAAGCGACGCATGTCTTGAAAAACGACCTGCACTTTTTTGACAAGATAATCCGTGGTGTCCCAGTCGGTCCACGTCCGTGCCACAAGAGCATATATGTGGCGTACATACCGAAACCCCGAGTCGCAAACCAGTCGCCAGTCTTAGGGAGGTCGGATCCAAGAAAGTACCAGTATTAGGTGAAGGATGGGCATGTAGCCAGTAGCCGGCTTCCCGGGCTCCGACCGCCAAAAGTCTCGCGTGATCTGTACAAATTAATATAAGTTTTAAAAAAAAATTAAATATTTGGTCACACATACAATTATGACCGCGCATACCGTTGCTTATAACCTCAATGATTGATTACGTACATTATATATAGACTATATTTTTTAAGGTTTAATTACAAAGGTACTGTTTTTAGATTATTCCCGGCATTTATAAGACGGTATTACTTGCCAAATTTCATAGTTCTAGGTCAACGGAAAGTATCTTATAAATTTTGATTTGAGATTGTCGAAATGCATGCATATATGGCCGTATCTTTTTTTTACGTTAACTTAGGAGTTTAATTTTTTTCAAAGCTTTAAGGGACTGTAGATCTGAGTATAATATATGGTTTAAATTTCAACTCGATACTCCGACGCGTTCTTGAGATAAAGGACCTTGACAGACGGACGGACAGACAGTCGGACAACAAAGTGACCATATAAGGGATACGTTTTTCCTTTTGAGGTACAGAACCCTAAATATGTAATAAACAACGTGTAAAAAACTTCTATTTTAGGACAAAATCTGTCTTTAATATTGATGTTGATTTAAAGACACTTTGTGAAATTGCTTTTATTCGTATATGATATGCTTCTTGCTTACGCATTACACATACACACTGTTAAGACCTATCTTAACAAGTTTAGGTATTAGAATACCTAAATACCTACTTACCTAATCTAGATAGATTAAGTCTCTCTATCGTCGGTAGGTGGCACCACCTATGAAATGTACCTAATTAAGGTGACATCTACCGAAACCTTGTGTACTTGCTATCTAAGCTTAGCCATATCAATGTATGCAATAGTTCATAAACAATCCATAGTGTGGCGCTGTACGCGATTATATAAGCTTCTACATGTGTGTAGATTAAATCACTTTTTGCAACTAGCCTTCTGTTAACATTAAATATAACTATTGTAATTCTCTGCTTTGATTCGGTCTCCATCACCTCCAACGCTGAACACACACATTACAATGGCATCCTTTCAAATCGGGCAAACTTATAAAATTGCTTTAAAATGTAAGCTTTCAAGTTGACTTACTGATTTAGCATAGCATATAGCATGCAGTTGCAGGTACATACTGCAACGCCTAGCAGGTGGTCACGATAGCGTGTGAGAGAAAGGTTAATTGCAGTTCGATACACCTGGAACAGCTGAGTGCGCACGCGACAAACACACACATACACACAGTAAAAGACATATATTACGTAGACGTGCATACCAGTACGGCTAGGATGGTCGGCTCTTAATCATTTGTCACCATGCCTGTCACGGCATAAAAAGGTAAAGCGCTTATTTTTTTACATGTTTATGCGACCAGCTGACGTTCTTTCCACCGCGATACAACTGGCTGACGATATTTTAATTCACAATAGCATCTAAATTATCATCTGACAAAGTATCAAACGGTAGGCAATGACTATTTTTTTTACGTGCTTCAGTGGCTGCCATTCCTCAACCCACCAACGGAGCGGTAGCTGACGTCTACGAGGGTTCATTATACGAGTTATCTCCCGGGAGGCGATTTGGCACGGAAATCTGTTCCTCGCTCGCGGTCTATAAGGCTAAGCCCGCGCTGCGATTAATATCTTGCGGTTTCAGTCTTGCAAGTGCGTGCGCTTATAAAGCATGCCGTACGTTACACTTTTTGCGGTTCTGGAACCGCAAGAATTTATCGCAGTACGCTCAAGCCTAAAACGATCCAACCAAACGATCATATAATCTTATATTAGGTACAGTAGGGAGATATGGTGCTACTTTCCCGCAATAGTACACGTGCGAATTTCCAACTTTCCGCACTTCTATAGTAAATAACCATTATGGTAGAGGTAACGGGATGGAACAATGAAAACTTAATGGGAATTGTTTACGGTTACAGTATACCCAATGCTTCCCAACTAGCAAAAACACGCTTAGAATAGTCTCAAGACTACAATTTTTTCGCTCTTATATTGGTTTTATAGCATCGTATAAGCCCGGATTTGGGCACAAATTATAAGCGTATTTATTTTGATATCGTTCTAATATCAGTCTAATTGAATGCTGCTTGCATTTACAGTAATCTTTCCAAAACTTATTTAAGCTACCTTAGGCTAATATCGCTTTTACGTAAGTATCTTGTAAGCCTACATAGGCTTATATTGGTCCAACGTTAGAATCTTATGAGCCTAAATAAGCTTATTTAGATTTTTTGTAAGATCACACAGAGTTGAAACATTCTATTTGTGAAGTATAAGTGTATGAGTAAAATAAATGCAGCAGCGTGACAAAAATATGTTAGTGTAAGTATTTATCTAACTGTTTATGAATTATGTTTAAATATAATAACGTGCTCGTTATCATCGTGTGAGTTTATGTTTTACGGTAAGTAATCACGTGGGAAAATATTTTTTACTGTAAAGTAGACCCTATTTTACACTTCAAACTTCATGCACCTGATCAAGTATGGTATTTGTATCCGTTTATAATTATTTTATTTCTTTATTTGTACTGATAGTCAGCCATAGCTGTAGGTGTATTTTTAAAGCGCACTATTAGACTATTATAAGATTATTTACACTAAATTCTGCATTCAGAATACAAATGATATGGCCATGTTGAATTAATTAGGGTTCCTTGGTTTACTTACTAAAACCCTAAATACATTTGTTTATCCTTACTAGATCACTTGACACATACTAATTAACTAAATGTTTTTTTTATTTAAGTGACAAGGTTGGTGATGCAAAATGGTTGTATTTATGGATATAGACCATTACTTGATGAAGAAAGACTTCCGCATGTTAAAACATTTAACATGGCCTTGGGAAACACAATATACAAGTCTTGTTATTAAGCTACTATGCCAATACATTCCAGGAGACAACTCATTAATTTGCACAATCTCTTTGTTTGTGTTAAGTAGTGTCCTAGCGTCCTTTGGTAGAACATTATTTAGTCTTCTGTTTAAAATAATTAGCAATCCATTTACTGCTGCATGAGGGATATTAAATTTTAACGCCCATTTTTGTAATTCACTTTTTAAGGCAAAATCTTTCTCATAATCTGTTTCGTCCTCGGTCGAAGATACTTTTTCACTAAAATCATTAATTTCACATAGTGAAACATTGTCCTCAACCTCTATATCTTTCATGCAAGCAGAACCTACAGAACCCTCACTAATATTTTCACCAACACTACCTTGTCTTGGCAGGAGCTGTATATGTATTTGATTTACTTATGATTTTTTTGTACTTCTGTATTTTCCGCCGATAATCATCACTTCTCGAACGTTTTTTCCAGTTGTCGTAATCCATACCTATTTAAAATTACACTCTTACTTTAAATTACAAAAAAAATTAAATTAAATATCATACTTACAATAGTGTTCCCAAAATCGATTTAAGATCAAACGATCTTATATTGATCTTGTCTTTTGTGATATAAGTATCTTTATCCTATACCACTCTAATATCTTACTAAAGTGCTGCTGTTGATCTTATTATGCTTGTTTATAGCTTTAAATAAGATCAGAAAAGTACGTACTTACAGTGTTCTTATGCTATGTTGATATTAGTCTTACATTCTTACAATAGCATTTATAAAGTCTAATATAAAATCAAATGAACTTAGAGAATGGGGATATAAGACTAGGTACTCTCAAGTTCAATGAGACTTCGTAAATGTTATTGTAGGACCAAGAGGCTTATAATAGTATTATACTATGTTGATATTAGTCTTACATTCTTACAATAGCATTTATAAAGTCTAATATAAAATCAAATGAACTTAGAGAAAGGGGATATAAGACCAGGCACTCTCAAGTTCAATGAGACTTCGTAAATGTTATTGTAGGACCAAGAGGCTTATAATATTATTATACTATGTTGATATTAGTCTTACATTCTTACAATAGCATTTATAAAGTCTAATATAAAATCAAATGTACTTAGAGAAAGGGGATATAAGACCAGGCACTCTCAAGTTCAATGAGACTTCGTAAATGTTGTTGTAAGAGCAAGAGGTTTATAATAGTATTATAAAATGCTCTTATATACATATATAAGACTAGGTAATAAGACTGACCTTACTAAAGCCGGTACTAGCTTGTCTAAGACTAATATAAGAGTGATGATATGTTCCAAAACAATAATAAGAGCTCTATAAGCTCATCAGTCTTATGAAGTGCGCAACCTGAGACTCTTTTGCTAGTTGGGTTGCCAATAGGACTATCTAAGCCCTTTGTTGTCAATCTATATCATATATTTGCTGTCGTATTATATATCTCTTAAACTGAAATAGGTGGCAGTTTATAGAGCTTGTGTAACAGTAACAATGTCAACAATTTGTGTCCAGGGCCCGCAAAACGTCCCACTTTGTCGCTTGCCACAAGGACGACTTTGACAGGTTATTCGTATAAAGACAGGCAAATCTCGTCCTCATGGCAAGTGACAAAGTGGGACGTTGTGCCGGCCGTGGACATATTTATATGTAAAAGTTACATATTTGGAGGTCCAAGATTATCACGAGATAAGTCACGTTTATTTAGTAAATAATGGATCCTCGCGAATTAGAAGTGATAGTGAGTTGACAGAGGCTTCTCGCCTAAATTCGTAATAATTAGAGTCAGACTAAGATAAGTTGGCAGCGATTTTGACAGCTCCGACGGTGCAAGTGTTATTTTCAAGAGGACGTTATCGATTTTAGTCGCAAAAATGTCAAATTGATAAATTTAGCGCATGAAATTGTACATCTTTTGTTAACTATTAGAAATAACAAGTACTGGTTTCTATTAGCACGTCTTGTTATCTTTCATTTTAATATATTTTTTTAAACAAACTCACTTAATTAGTAATGATTTTTTTTTCTGATGGACGTTTAGGTAACGCTTGATTTTGTCGATCTTAATTGTAAATTTCGTGAAGTTTGGACTGCTAAAGATGGTAATTTTGTATTACACATATCCTGATTTTTTAATAACTGTCCCTTCTCGTCACATATTACCGGGGACGCACGCTTGCGACCTCATTATTACATGTTATTTAGATATTACGTAACAAAAGGTGTACAATTTCAACGACTAAATCTATCAATTTTACATTTTTGCTCTAAAATCGTTACCGGGCTTTTAATGTCAAACTTCTATGAAACTATGACGTTTATTTATAAATATTTATATTCAATATATCGATGTCTCAACACACGCCTTATCGAGCTTACTGTGGGACTTAATCAAATTGTGTAATAATATGTCCTATAATATTTATAATTTATTTATTTATTTAGGTCCAAACTATATCTGATCCTGTCAAAGACTACGAATCGAACTGAATCATGTTTAGTTTAGTAAGCAATAGAGAGAACTTCCAGTCGTACCCCTTTACTGAAAAAGTGGATGTAATCGCAATAAAAACCATCAGAGGATCAGATCCAGGTATCAGACCGACATAACCCCTAAATCCACGTAACACGAAACAGATAATATAAATATTACATTTCCTGATAGAGTATTGTGTAGATGTCTAGCCAAGGCGTCTAGACTGCAGTGGAGCTCTAATAGATATGTAGTACTTTGGCTAGACGGTTTCTTGCAATATCGATAACAGCTAGACTGCGCTGCTGACTTCTCTAGTTCGGATGAACTAAATTTATTGCATTTTTTGTGTTTCTCAACTCACACTTATTTGCTTAGGTACTTAAGAAAGTCGACTAAAATTCTAAGAAACCACCTTCTTCTTCCTCCTTGCGTTGTCCCGGCATTTTGCCACTGCTCATGGAAGCCTGAGGTCCGCTTGACAACTACCAATGAGTTTTTCGGAACTTATGTACAGAATATTTAGTTGATATTTACCACTAGCATTTCGGTGAAGGAAAACATCGTTAGGAAACCTGCATACATCCGCGAAGAAATTCAAATGTGTATGTGAGGTCTCCAACCCGCATTGGGCCAGCGTGGGGACTAAGACTTCTCGCGCATGAGAGGAGGCCTGTGCCCAGCAGTGGGACGTATATAGACTGAATTATTATTATTAAGTAGGTATTTGAAAAATAAAGTCGACAGGGCAAAAATTTAGCTATTAACAAAAGCAAAGGTTACATGCGGTTCCCAATATTTTCGTCATATTTTTCTTCATTCCAGTACGTACGGTACGGTGTTTCGTGCCCCCTAACCATCGCCATCTTGCCCCCCTAGTTTAAACTCCTATCCTAATCCTATCTCACGTAATCATTGATTTATGCAATTTATGCATGACAGCATATTTCGCATATGTAGAGATATACTCTCGCATCCAATGATGGTTAATAAGAGTTCTCCTTAAAATTTCCTACATATCGGCCTAACATATGATATACTTGGAATGTACGGTTATTTTGTAATTTAAAATCGGAAAGTAGAAAAAACACATTCCTATTTTTTCCAATATTTCGAACCTCTTGTGGAACCATACACAATTAAGAAAAACCTCTATAAAATGAGGTACTATTGGGACAGTTTTTCACCTAAGTGTATTTCTAAATAAATGGACTAAGCTTCCAAAAAAAAATCTCAAAGATTTTACATGACGGCTACTATATTATGTACAATAAAAATGAACTATGTAATACTGCTAGACACTTTCTGAATTCGAATTATTCTAATTAATTGGCTGAATTTGTAACTTTTATCTTCCTTGACATTTTATATATGCTAAATATTGTAATTAATTGACTGACTATGTAAATTTTATTTTTCTTGACATTTTATCTGTTTGTATGTTTTTATTTTCCTGACATCTATTTTTCTAGTGTGTAAGCGAATTGGTGTAGTACTGTAAGCTTGCACTGTGTTAAATAAATAAATATATAAACGTGCTGGGACACATCTTCCGCGAGTGCTTGCGCTATTGTTTAATTTGTGTGTTAGTCACTCGTACCTGCCGAGTGCACTGATGCAAACTATTGTTGTGCCTATAATAAAAAACAAAACGGGGGATGTGTCTGACTTAGGCAATTATAGGCCGATTTCGCTGGCGACAATTACTGCTAAGGTGCTGGACAGGCTTCTGGATAGGCAGCTTCGGAAACACTATAAGGCTAAAGATGCTCAGTTCGGTTTCCAGCCAGGAGTGTCGACGGAATCTGCCATATTTTGTTTAAAAAGTACAGTCCAGTACTATGGAAAGCAAGATAGTCCAGTGTACGCCTGTTTTCTGGACCTTTCCAAAGCGTTCGATCTGGTCTCGTACGACATCTTGTGGAGCAGGGTGTCGTCCGAGACCAGTCTCCCTGCAGAGTTATTAGCGGTCTTTGAATACTGGTACAGCAACCAAATCAACTCTGTGCGGTGGGCAGGCGTGCACTCAGACGAATACGTGCTGAACTGTGGAGTGCGGCAGGGGGGGGGGTAACCTCTCCGACCCTATTCAATATATATATGGACGGGCTGATTGAGGAACTCAGTGGCGCCAAGGTTGGTTGTAACATTGGCGGTACCTGCCTCAACAACATAAGTTACGCTGATGATATGGTGCTGCTGGCTCCCTCAATCAGAGCGCTCAGGAAGCTCCTAAAAATATGTGAGCATTATGCGGAGAGACATGGGCTCAGGTATAACACTACAAAAAGTGAACTACTCATCTTCAGGGCTGGCAACAATAAACTAGAGGAAGTTCCTAGGGTTGAGTTAAATGGTGCCGCCCTGAGGAGAGTAGAGCGGTTTAAGTACCTGGGTCAATGGCTCACCGAAAGCCTTAATGACGATCTTGATTTGGAACGAGAGCGCAGGGCGTTGACGGTCAGATGCAATATGCTGGTGCGCAGGTTTGCAAAGTGTAGCAATGACGTAAAGGTTACACTTTTTAAAGCTTATTGTCAGTCTTTTTATGCTTGCAGCCTGTGGACCGGCTTCTCGCAGCGATCGTACAATGCGCTGCGTGTGCAATATAATAATGCGTTTAGGATACTGATGGGTCTGCCTCGGTACTGCAGTGCATCGGGGATGTTCGCCGATGCCCGTACGGATGACTTTTACGCTATTATGCGTAAAAGAGCGGCATCCCTATTGCATAGGTTGCAGGGTAGCACCAACAGTCTCCTAAACGTATTTGTCGTCAGAGTGGACTGCCCACTGATGAGGCATTGGAACCAACTGCATGAACCCAACGGACCAACGCATCATCGAAATAGATTATGTTAAGTAGTTTTAGGTATTTATTGTTTTGTTTATATTGTACTAACTTAGATATATAGGTAGATAAATAATAATTGTTATATGTACTAACACTATATGAGTTTTTAGCTCGAAATAAATGATTTTCATAAACTGTGATGATCATCATTCACTGCGAGAGGTATAGCCACTTCACTTGATTCTGACATTCTCGATTTTACATCCGCATGATTAAATAAAAACACAGGAGAAACATTAGCATGCCGCCTCCACGGCGCGCCCACATCATCGCGATGTCAACGCCCCAGCGAATGACCGAGGCGGTAATGATGACACACTTGGGGGTTACTAATTTGAGGACTTCTGAGAGGGGGGGAATGCAACTGGGGTTTCTTTTGTGTAAAAAAAGTTGCGGTTGTCGGTACATTTTCTTTATTATTGCAGACGTCACTGGGTCTTACTAGGTAACAAATTTGAGGACTGCTGAGTAAGCTTCAGTTAGTAAGGATGAGAATTTGAGGGGTTACTAATTCAAGGATTTCCGAAAGAGAGGTTGGAAATGAAACTTTGCTTCTTTTGTGTGAAAAAACTGGCGGTTTTCAGTAAATTCTGGCTTGTCCTTAGTATTTTTGATGTCATTGGGTCCTTCGAGTTAACAAATTTGAGGATAGCTGAGTAAACGTCGGTTAGCTAAGGATGAGAATTTGAGGGGTTACTAATTCAAGAACTTCCGAGAGAGAGGCTGGAAATGAAACTTGGCTTCTTTTGTGTGAAAAAAACTGGCAGTTGTCAGTAAATTCTGGCTTTTCCTTAGTATCGTAAATGTCATTGGGTCCTTCGAGTTAACAAATTTGAGGATTGCTGAGTAAACGTCAGTTAGTAAGGATGAGAATTTGACGGGGTTACTAATTCAAAGAGTTCTGAGAGGGGGTAGGAAATGCAACTGGGTTTCTTTTCTGTGAAAAAAACTTGCAGTTGTCAGTAAATTCTGGTTTTTCTTAGTATTGCAGATGCCATTGGGTCTTACTAGTTAACAAATTTGAGGATAGCCGAGTAAACGTCAGTTAGCTAAGGATGAGAATTTGAGGGGTTACTAATTCAAGGACTTCCGAGAGAGAGGTTGGAAATGAAACTCGGCTTCTTTTGTGTGAAAAAAACTGGCGGTTGTCAGTAAATTCTGGCTTTTCTTAGTATTGTAGATGTCATTGGGTCCTTCGAGTTAACAAATTTGAGGATTACTGAGTAAACGTCAGTTAGTAAGGATGAGAATTTGACGGAGTAACTAATTCAAGGAGTTCTGAGAGGGGGTAGCAAATGCAACTGGGTTTCTGTTCTGTGAAAAAAACTTGCAGTAAATTCTGGTTTATCTTAGTATTGCAGATGTCATTGGGTCTTACTTGTTAACAAATTTGAGGATAGCTGAGTAAACGTCAGTTAGATAAGCATGAGAATTTGAGGGGTTACTAATTAAAGGACTTCTGAGTAGGGTATGAAATGCAACTGGGTTTCTTTTGTTTGAAAAAAACTTGCAGTTGTCAGTAAATTCTTGTTTTTTTTCTTAGTATTGCAGATGTCATTGGGTCTTACTAGTTAACAAATTTGAGGATAGCTGAGTAAACATCAGTTAGCTAAGCATGAGAATTTGAGGGGTTACTAATTCAAGGACTTCTGAGAGGGGTATGAAATGCAACTGGGTTACTTTTGTTTGAAAAAACTTGCAGTTGTCAGTAAATTCTTGTTTTTTTCTTAATATTGCAGATGTCGTTGGGTCTTACGAGTTAACAAATTTGAGGATTAATGAAAAAAGAAACAAGAATGACTTGTGGGTCTTACATTCTTAAACATAGTTGAACTTGAAATAACCTAAGCTTAAACCTAATAATCTTCAACTTCACACATAATGAAATGCTCATTGTTACAACTTCACAGGGTCCCATCATTTCATATTTTATCAGTTAATTGACAATACTGCGTTGTGCAGAAACCTAGAAGTATTTTAATATTTGTAAAAAATATATAAATACAAACAGAATTTAAATTAGTTTATACTTCATTCAAATTAAATATAGGTAAATTAAGACTTCGTCACAATATGCGTGTCTTCTGTAGTACCTAAAAGTTTTTATTAATCATTGCTTACATATAGGAAACTATAGGTCTATTACTAAAAAGGTTACCTTATGTACCTATTTGTTTTATAAGACTGTTTGATTCTGAATACATAAAAAAAAAACAAGTCTTAACTAGACACTTTTTTGCTTTATCGCAAGGAACCCTAAAGTCCCTTGTTCCAGAAAAAGACAAATTTCCGCCAGACTGTTTTTTCCTAATTCCCGCCGATCCGTCTGGCTGCACTTGTGCAACTTGCATTCCAGCATGCCACAACGTCAGTAGCCGTGGACGCGGTCGCTTGTCGCGCGCGCTCCTAGTATTTACCTGGTATTTTGTACGTAGTATTTGCCGCCTCCGTATTTTAGTGGCTCGTTGGATTGATTCGGTTCTGCTGCCTCGTTGAAAGGTATGTTTACTTTTAATTTGAGAGTATTTTTACTTAGTTCAGTTATGTTTGTGGCGGAAAGTTTCCACAAAGTTCGAAAGGGTATTTTCACAGGGAACAAAGAAAACTTTTATTATGACAATGTAAAATTTGGATCCCAAACAAAATATAAGATGTTTCTGAAACTGTACTATGTAGACATTACGCAATTTTGGAAAGTTTTTGTCGGCACATGAGTAGTTTGATTTATGCTTGGGAATGTAATTGTGTCCGCGGCCGGCCGGCGAAACGTCCCACTTTGAAATCATAGCATTTAAATCATAGCATTTAGCAAGGATGCCTTGACAGGTTATTCGTGTCAAGATACAGGCAACTCGACCTTATGGTAAGCGACAAAGTGGGACCTTTGATTAGACTTCGACACACTTGTTTTCCCTGATTAAAGTAAAACCATTTTTTATACGAATAATACTTCCAAAATATTTCGCGTGAGAAGGGAAAGTACTTGGTAACTTAAAGAGAAAAACCTTTTTACTTATTTTATTTAAATAGATCTATGTTCTTTCTTCAACATTTCATATTAGTGTCGGTCAAGACTTGAGTCCTTTGACTCCTCAGCTTTAAGGCTCGACTCAGTTTCTTAGACTCTTATAATTAAGACGAAACTCGAGTGCTTTTCAACTTATTAGAGAACCTAGTCTTTTGCAGAGACTTGAGTCCTTTTCGGAGAACTTGTATTTTTTTATAAATAAGTTCGTAATGTGTTGTCTTTATGTAAAATTCATGGATGTACATAATATAAATCATACAATAACGCCTATTTCTTTTCCTGTTGTTTAAGTAAAACTTATAAAATTGTTGACTGAGTCTTTATTCGGAGACTCGAGTCCTTTTGAGTTGCGCTTAAAAAAGACTCAATAAAGGACTCGACACGGGACTTAAAAGACTCAGAAGATTTTAAGCTCTAAGTCTCGTAAAAACAAGTCGAGTTCTTCAATTTAGGCTAAAAAAGACTCAAGTTCCTCCCAACACTATTTCATATGTGTGTGGTGGTCAAAAAACCTTCCAAAAAATGCAAAAAGATGACTAAAAATTCGGTCAAGATCCTTATCATACAAATTCACATCAGTTTATTACCAGCAAAACTTCTTTACTTCCACACAGTTAGTTTAGTTAAGCAATGCATGTTAATTGGTTTATTCCTTCAAATAAAAGCAAATGTTTGACCAAACCTCCAAAAACAAAACTTCATTCAACTAAGTAACTGTTTACCAAGCTAAGCAAACAAAAATGTAATGAACACTGATTCTCGTCAAAGCGACCACAAAAAGGGCTTTGACCACTTTAGATTTATTCACATGACGGGGTTTAATTAAATTTTGCATTGAATTGATAGCTTCGCTCTTCGTTAAATGATGGGGGGATATATCGATATTCATATCTATTGTTAAAGCCTATATTATATTATATTTTTATTATTATATGTTAACGGCACCAGTCATGGGGCATTTAAGAGAAAATTTGGAGTATTTTGATTTTCTCGGCACCTGTAAAATTTCTACCACTTTATGCGTTAAAAGTTAGAAGTTCTCTTCATATTATTTATGTTTTCAGTGTGTTTAATGAAAGGAACTGCAAATGGTTTCAATATACCAAATAAAAAGTATGTTTTTTTGCTCCAGTCATGGGATGTATATGGTGCCATTAATTATAAAATAAAGAAAAATGAATGAAACATCAAACTTAAGCAGCTCTATGGCTTTTGTTTATGGTAAAATGTTACCTGTGTTTAAAAACTGATGATAAATACTTATTTTACAGGATTTGTCTATACCATCCCATTACTGGTACCTGTTCCATTATAGGGGTGTTTACTATATATAATTACGCCCCATATTGCGGAATTTAATTGGAACTAAATTTTTCATACTCAACTGAATTTCGAAACTTTTTATCTCCTATTAGGATCGAAAGAGTTCAGTTTTAAGTATGAATAAATGAAAATTTCCAAATAAAAAAAGTGTAGGTTAAATAAAATGGCCCAAATTCCGACAGAAATACATTAATGCTACCATAGTAAGTTTCATTTCCTATTTTATCCGACACCATCAAATATGTACGCTCTGTGTCATAGTCTAACCGTCGAGGGCATCGAGTGGGTTGGAATTAGAGTGCTACGTCAACAACAATAATAGATTTATGACAATAGCAGTCCATATCGATCCTAATTTCTCAATATTATGATACATATGTACTTACGTGTTATTATAAAATGTTTTCCTACATGACAGAAACGCCGTTAAGTGGGAAGAATAGCTTTGCGATCCTAGCGGAATAACGGTATTTCTTCTATGAAATTCCATTTCGGGAGAAAAGGTTTTCCACTAAATCTTAACAAATCACTTTGATTTTAATGTCGATCGCTTCAATATAATTATATTCTAGATTTATTATGTTTCGTTTCGGTTTATAGGTTTCGATTTTTTTTGTACCTCCTATTGCAAATTTTGAAAAGAAAAGGGAAAACAGAGTTTGTCATTGTGTCAATAACATGCTAAAAAATAATGAATAATGAAAATTATTTAGAAGTGGAAAAACGTTTTCGCTTTTTGTATAGACGATCACGTGGTATAACGCATGCATCGTGGGAAGGTATAGAAAAGTGGCTGTGACATAATCGGACAGACAGACGGACATGACGAATCTATAAGGGTTCCGTTTTTTGCCATTTGGCTACGGAACCCTAAAAAAGCCTGTAAAATAAGTATTTACCATCAGTTTTTAATCGCTGGCATCATTTTACCATACACGAGAGCCAAAGAGCTTCTTAAGTTTAAATTTTCATTGATAATTGTCAGTTTGAAAATTAATGGCGCCATACATCCCATGACTGGAGCAAATCGGCATAGTTTTAATTGGTTAATAATATTGAAACCAATTGCAGTAGCTTTCATTAAATACATAGAAAACATAAAGGATGAATTGGACATTCAACTTTAAAAGGATAAAGCGGTAGAAATTTTACAGATGTCGGTGAAATATCAAAAATACTCAAAAATTTCTCTTAAATGTGCCATGATTGGTGACGTTAACATATCTTTAAATGTCGTAGAGTTGCACTAACAATGATTTTTTTGGACATTTAATCCCTTAGTGAGTAAAATTGGGGTTTAATGTTTAAACGACTTCTTTGCTGACGTAATCATCGGCGGAGGCTACATAAAAATGTTGAACGTTCTAGTAACGTATACTACGTATAGTATGAACAAAAGGCGACGAAAAGCGGCAAAGAGGAGGTTTAGATTTGCCCTATTTCTAAACGGGTCACCAATCGGTTAAGTTAACCTAATTGCGAAAACAGAATTGGGTTAAACAGAAGCAGTTACCAGTTAGGTATATACCTACGCTCATCTATTTACATATAAAGTAACATTTAACTATATGCCTACTGTATTACAAATACATGTGTGGAAACTGAACTTGACCAAATTAATTGACAAGGTGAAGTTTTTATTCTATGGATTATTTGTAAAATTGTAATTCCTAATTGTAATTATGTCTAGAGCTTGAATATACGGCCCGATTCGAACTTTAACATACGTCAAACATTTGCTAAAGATACGATTTGTCCAATCTTAAAGAAATTTTTGACGTATCTTAAAGTTCGAATCGAGCCGTTAGTAGATAAAGCAAATTAAATTATTGACTTACGATAACATACCAAAATTGAAATTCTAAAAAAAGACTTACGGCCCGATTCGAAGAATGAGATACGATAAGTTCTGGTTTAGATAAGTTCTCATTTAGATATCGTTTGTATGTCGTATAATTGACAGAAGCAGCTCGATTCGGGCAACCAATGTCACTATGACGTTAGAAATATCGTAGTATTATTGGGATCACAGCGAAATCGAAATAAACGTCAATTTTGACATGTCGTTTAGGTATCGATATTTTAAAGATCTTTCCAAGATCTTAAACGTGTCTTAATCATTCTTGAAATCGGGACGTTATTTTTACAACACTTATTGAAATTGAATACCATAATGGAACTCGTTTGAATGTACGAGAAACATTCTCTCTTCGAGTAGCGATTTCCCCAAAATAAAATGCCAATAACACTTGTATAAATTGAGATCCAAACAGAATTACAATAACGCCGCTCTTGAGCGCAAAATGCGTTATTTATGTGCTTAAGCGTTCAGTGGATCCATTCCAATTCCTCTTCATACGCGCGAGTCGATTGTTCACGCGAACTAGTAGGTAAAAAAAAAAACCAATTACACAGTATCAAAGAGAATTGAGTATAGAGGCACATATATTTTCAAAGTAAATTTTGTAATCAACTAAATTGACTGCCATCATTTGACATAGGACTAAAACTCTTAGAATGAGAATATATATATATACCTTTGACATTATCAACCTTAATTCAGCCGAAAGCCAACCAATGGACATATACCGTCTTTGAATTTATCTCCACAACCACTACGACTGGTCGTATGTTGCTGTATTTGCTGTCATCCCAAGGTTTCCTACGATCTTGACCGCAGATCCATCATGATCTCTGATTACGTCTCAGATTACACCTACCTATATAGTATAACACCTTAGTCTTTAGTGGCCTTTTGAGACAATTAACCCGCAAAAAGAGGTAAAAATATATCGCGAGTTTACCTTCTTTTACACTTTTGCATTTAGCGCAAATTCCTGCTAAGTAGGTTTATTACTGACAGTGACAGAACATTTAAAATCTTGAGATCACGCTACACTGGCGCCCAACCAGACTCTTGCACTCACGCTATCGGAACTCAAACCAGTAGTATCTGGACGTGGGTTGCAATAACACCCACTTGACCTAGTGCAGTAATAATTTATTTTCCAGCCTGCATTATCGTATTAGTGTGAGGGAATGGATGTACGTAATTGGCTTGGAAACTAAAGCACGGTAATATTCCACTTTACAAACTATAGAACCATGCTGATTTTACAACCAGGGTAGCTTTAGCCATGAAATCTTAAAACAGTAAAACTTAATCACATCTTAAAGAGCTAAGTCACTTTGCTCCGAAATGGGACGGGACATAAAATCATACCAAATAGATATTTCGTCACTGCTTTCAAAAAATCTCGTAGGTAAATATCATTTTATGATCTGATGTAAATATGCTTTTTTAAACATTTTAGACCGAGCGAAGCGAATACTCATTTATCGTGTCAGCTTGAGCAAAATGATATTTTCTTCAGGACGCATTTCTCAGCCAAATCTCGTGAAATTTTGTGAGCGGCTCCTTAATTGATATAAAATGAAATAGAATTTTATCAATCTATGGTTTTTTTTTTAATGGCGGAGCCATGGGGTTTGCGAGGTTTACATAACAGCTTCACTATGATGTGTTCTAGCAATTTACACTACCGTCAAAAAGTTTAAAACCAAAGACAATTTTTAGTTTCATTTTCAGGAACACGTTTGATCGGTAATCCATTTGTTTTGTAAGAAGATAACGATCTCAAACATTCGGCAAAGATCTGTATAGGCTACACAGCCAATAAAGAACAGCAAGGTGTGTTAAAAAACATGATCCTGATGATGTGATGTTCGTGACCACCACAATCACCGGTCCGAAAACAATGTCCGACATCAGCAAAAACTATGGGAGATACTGCAATATGAGTGGAAATCCATAAATAAGCCAAGAAACGCTACTAGGTAAACAAGCTTGTAGAAGGAATGTCAAGATTACTCTGTAGTGGAAAATCGTCAAGGATTTTTCGATGAGAAACTATGAAAAACCTTTTATTAATATATAATAAGCCTTTTCGGATTGAAGGTATCTACTGCAAAGTAGTATGTTTGTAAAAAAAGAAACATTAAAATGTTAATTAGTTGCATATTCTGTGTTTGTCTTAAACTTTTTGATGGTAGTGTACCTATAACAGCTTTGTTTTTTAAGGTCACTATTTTAACAAAACTTCAATAGTAAGTCTATCTAAATATACGAGTATTATTGTGATATGTAAGAACGGCCATTTTTACGGGCAGCTTTATCACCAACTGCACTCCATTACTTAATTATATTTGAACTTCCAACAAGGACGCAGTGTACAGATGGCGTTCAAGATATGTATGCATTTTGCACCTTGTTGCAATGGAATAAGGTTCGTGTAGACTGTACAAACAATTCGATAATTAAAAGATGGTTGGACTTGTGGACCCATCAACTTCCTTTTAGCGATAACATACTTAAGTACCTGACTAACAAATATACTTAAATGGCGAAGGGCCTTGACTCTTAAGCGTGCTTTTGGCGAAGTTCATGGTGAGAGAACTTTCTTGAAATAAAACTATGTAAACAGATTATATCCTGTGTAATGAATTTCAGAAAACATACAAATCAAATAATTAAAACAGGCGGGCACTGCAGACGTGCATCTAGAGAATAACGGGGCGTCCATTAATTACGTGAGTAATTTTTGAGGATCTATTTATCGTGATATGATATTGGATCGGTATTTCGATCGTACTTGTCCGACACATGTATTGGCGCGAGCGAGATGCACGGGCGACTGACAGCATTAAGGCAAGTATGATTTTGATTTCACAATGTTGGTAAATTGGAATTAACCAACCAGTAGGAACCATGAGGTTACTGACAAAGATGGCAACCAACTTCGTGGTCGCTGTCCTATACTTAATGAATTATAGGACCAAATCCGGATAGCTTCAGATGGGCATCAATTTCTGTTAACTCTTTACCAGGCTGACAGTTCAAAAATGACAATCGAATGTCAGTCTTACTCATTAAAAATAGAACACATGTTTGAAGAGCCGCATGTGGGAAATATATATCCCTTAGCCTGGTAAAGGGTTAAAAGTGTACCTTTTTTCAAACCACCAAATTTTGGGTTATTTAAAAAGAATGTCCCATAAAAATGACAGTTCGCATTTTCATTCACTTACATTTTGTATGGAAAGTTACAAAATGACACCCAACATTTATATGAAAAACTGGAGATACTTTATTTCTTTGTTTCAATTTATATTCCTCGTTATTCTGAGTGAAAAAGTTGTTAGTTCTCCGAATAAAATAATAATAGTATTTTTTTTTCTGAAAACCCGAGTTGTACCTACGTCATGTTCTACAAGATTGGAATAAATGTCGAGACACCGCCAGCCAGAAGATTACGCTACGGTGAGGGAATTACGACCCTCATCAATGAGGGTAACGACGCGAGAAGAAGGGCATATCATTAAACATGTCTGACAAGTGACAAATAGGATTCTAAATACGACCGGTCTGGCCTAGTGGGTAGTGACCCTGCCTATGAAGCCGATGGTCTCGGGTTCGAACCCGGGTATGTTAATTTATTTGTGTGATGAACATAGTGTGTTAGTACCCAAAGTACAAGCTTTGCTTAGTTTGGGGCTAGGTCGTTCTGTGTACTTGAATAGAATAGAATACGTTTTATTTGTAAACACAAACAAGACATATTAAATTACATGATATAACAAAAACAAAGGAAGTATAAAGTGCCACGAAATGGCCTCATCTCAGCATGTTGCTGGTGGCTTCCAGCGCTGATCTTCCGATGAGACCATCAAGTGAGAAAAATCACGAAAGGTAACAGACAAGAAGGAAAAAGACATAAAATAAATATTATTAGAGTGAACAAATTGAAAAATAGATAAAAGATAACGACTAAATTAAGTAAAGATTATTTATATATCAAGCATCGTAAACATAACACTGTATCGGTCCGGTCCAACCATACCTTGGCTGGTTAGAATGCTGTTAATGATATTAAGAATATATAAAATGTCCCTAAATCCTGGATTAAAGATCACTTATAGTGGCGGGACATTTTTACTTATATAGATTAGACTATATTATTTTATTTCATGATATAAATTACAATGACAGACCTCGGCGGTTTTCTGTGATTACAAAATAAATTTGCCTGAGCCAAAATTAAATTAAATTATATATATCTTAAATTTCAATAAATTAAATTATCTTATCACATTACGATGGTCATAGACTACAGACTATCAACATGCATAGACAACATTCCCAAATAAAAACCATAAATAATATTTCATCTCCCAAAAAAGAACGTTAGGGTACAAATAGAATATAATAGGGTTGAAATGATGAACTCGATTTCCACCAGTGTTCCTAAGTTAAGATTATTGAATGCCTTATCCTGTATCTCACAAATATACAGGCCAAAATAAAGCCGGCTTGCCCAATGGATATGTTTGCCCCGCCCGCCACTGTTAGATTAGGTAACCGTGAAGCATTGATTACTAATCTTTCGGCCACACGGTATTGTTATAAAACAGCCAAAAGGTATTAATAAAAATATAGGTACTCACACGTTGTAGACTAACAAAAAACTAACAAATCAAGTTCGAGGACAAAAAACCAGAGACTTAAAGCGAAGGCCGAAATATAAGTCGAGATTTGTAACTATAGAAAACCAAACACTTCCTGCACGCGAATACGTCGTGTGTTCTCTGTCACATCTACCCGCCGTAGGTAAGTGTAACAGAGAGAACACTATGTATTCGCGTGCAGCAAGAGTTTACTTTACTATAGTAGAAATTCGCTCCTAAGTACACACGTCTAAATGAATTTAAACAAATTTGAATCTTTATTCATTGATATAAGGAACAAAATGTAACATAGGCATAATTCGAGGTACTATTACCTTTTGGTTTTGTAAATAAAGGAGTGCCTTGACCCGAGATATCTCCTGTGAGATCAAGCCCTTGGCACGCAAGCGTTAATATGTACACAAATCTCGACCTTATTTAGTATGGCAAGAGATTCAAAGAGTTAATGTTTTAAAATGTGTTGTCTTAATCTTAAAGCAAGGGTTTTGATTATAAAGGCGTACTTGATGCTTGTAACGGAATTTGCGGTGTGAAGCAACAAAAATAATGAGATAAGGTAAGGTGGGGTAAGACTATCACCGGGACAAGACAAACACTTTTATGGAATCCTCATACTGTTTGTCTTGCTAACCTTAGTAAAATAAACTATGTTCGTCTGACCCCATTTTACCTTATCTACTGAAACTGAATAAACATATTGTACAGTATGTTAAAATATTAAAATGTAAACGAAAAGGGAAAAGTTATCTTCAGAAACTGATGAGAAAGTTGCATTTTATCCACAAAAGTTGCAAAGTAATTTGATGCGAATTTTGAGTAGTTTCCTCATGTTGGCTGGTGGGATTTATGTGATTATTTTGAATAATACATTTTAATAGCATTCAATATAATATCAAATACATGAGTTCTGAAAAACTCATTAGTACGAGCCATTATTAAAACCCGGATTGAAAGTCTCATCGAATAAAATAAAAACAAGCGTAAAATCCTGCAACACGAACACCAACAAGTTTTTCCACCTATCCGTTCGTTAAATCCGTTACACGAGTTGGGTGTTTACCTATATTCTGTTCCAATCGCTTACCAAACGCGCGAAAGAGTATGAAATGGGGGATGAGATATTTTAAACGGATACGAAAATACGTAATACGTTTACCTATAATTTAGGCCAAATGTCGCTAAAAATATTACAATGATTTGCAAGAATCCTCGACAGGAGCAATACCTGCAGCCTGTCCTTGACTGCCCTGCCCACGACGCCCACGTAGCCAACATGCCAATCGTTAACGCTCCGTAGCCTACGGACGCTACGAGGGCTGTTTCTCATGTTTCCATGAAAGTTTATCAGTTCTTTTTGCCAACTTTTCACACCCTGAGCAAGTTTGATATAAAAAATAGAAGCCATTTTATCAATTTCCAGGCTACTGGAGGCTTTAGGCTGCCTTCCCACTGAGGCGGAGAAGATTGAAGATTAGAGTAAACGTGCGGGAATCAACCAATAATATTGGTAGAAATCCAGCGGAGCGGAGAAGACAAAATTGGTCCATTCCCGCACTCTCATCTCCGCCTCAGTAGAAAGGCAGCTTTACCGCACAGTTAAATTAAAAAGTCTTTATTTCAGATCACAAACACAGTATCATTCAGAGGACATTATAAATTTTGATTTAGGATTAGTCGCCTGCGTATACATTTTTTAGATGTCCGTTTTATCGTGTCTCATCGTGGTTGACACTTTGTATCAAGTCCCTACATACGTAAGTGTAAAAGAGCCGCATGATACGATTGACGTTAAAAGTCATATATACTTGCAGGCCTGTTCCAAATATTCCAATGTTTCACAAGTAGACTGTTTCGGTCAACCGTAACGTGTTGTAATAGATATAGCTAGTTCAAGCAAGAGTGCATAGTTAATAAATGTTACTGATCATCAGACGACTGATCTGACGACTGGTCTGGTCTAGTCGGTAGTGACCCTGCCTTTCATAGACAGGGTCACCACCTTGCTTATGCTTCTGAGTTAAAATCCCGGTTAGGGCATTCATTTGTGTGATGAACACTCATATTTGTTCCTGAGTCATGGGGTGTTTTCTATTTAAATATTTGTATATTATATAATCGTTCTCTGGGTACCCACAACACAAGCCTTCGTAAGTTCTTACTTTGGGGCTTATTCAATTTGTGTATGAATCTCCAATAATATTTATTTATCTGGTCGATCCTAGAACTATTCTACAACGCTCGTGCAACCAATAAGGAATAATGTACAGCCAAAAATTTACCCAAAAGCAACCGCTGGAAAATTCTGCGAACCACCGATATCCCTTTTCCCGTTTACTAGAAAAACGTCTATTCTGTGTTCGGAATTGTTTGTCTGGTTTCGGGGAATTTTGAACGCTTTGGATATGGCCGTCAGTGAATCAAGTCTAGCTAAAAACATGATTCACTAGGGTTGTTCAGAAACGAATTTTTTTTTTTTTTGAAAGAAACTAATATTTAGCTAATTCTTTTCTTTTTCATTTGGTACCAGTCAGTACAGAGTTACAGACTAGATAATAGGATACTCATTTTCAACAAATTCGATGTTTGGTAACGAATCAGTTGTCCCTCTCTAAAGCAATCGCATGACGGGTTCTATTTCTCACAAATTAAAGAATTAAAGATTACCTTAATGACTGCTCAAAGCAGTTATGGTATGAGCCGAGCGTGCCCGAACACCTGAACCAAATACCACTGTACACTGGTATTAGCTTACCTACCCTTATACAAGGTGTAACAAAAATAGTGAGGATCCGTTTAGGGGCATATACTGTAGGTACCGTGTTTTGATTAGGAAAAAGTAGAGGAAAACTTTTTGGCCCTTGTATGGACTAAGGGTTGGCGGACTTTGATGCCTTGATTCATAGATTTTTTTTTTAATTTTTTGCGTCAAATATTTTTTTGTTCTACTTTTTTCAGAACACGATACTGAATATGTCTTTGAACAGATCCCCAAAAAAAAAAAAAAAAATTTGTTACAGCCTGTATGTATTAATGTGTATTGGGGTAATTTCGAAAGCGAGGTAATTTTAAAAACAACAGATATTTGTTTTGTGTTGTATAAATGACAAGTATTTTCTGCTATAAAAATAGTAGGCTAGCTGCCTCGGTACGTGTTGCTAAGTAATTAACTAATTATGAAGTGCTCCTGGTTAACTTTTGTTGTTGCTGCAATAGTGTAACTACTGCGTTATGTCTGTAATATTTATAAGATTTTGTATTTACTTTTTGATTGTGTATTTTGTGTTTGCCTATGTATTTCTAAATTGTATTTGTTTGCAGCAATCAAATAAACGCCATATCTATCTATTTTCGAAATTACCCCGTTTTCGAAGTTATCCCAAAATCCCAATGAAATTTATATTCGAATTTGTAAAATTCGGAATTCTCCCGCCTTTCTCTCTAAATGGTTTTGCCAATCTAGAATTCAGGTATTATAGATGTACAAACAGCAACACTTTTGTCCATCGGTGGACCTTATGCCTTTTGTAATAAGGTCCACCGTTGGACAGTTAACAGTGTGGATGCTGGTCAACAATTTATGAAGCTCACTTATACATCGATTTTCAGTATCGGCCTGTTGGTACAGAAATGATAGCCCCTCGTTACCCGTTGCTATTATTTTCAAGGACAGATCGATGGCAACATGACATGAGCATGATATCATCGATGACAGATGTATGGATTAAAACCTTTGTTCAGAAGCTTATACAGATACAGGTGACTAGCACGGCTACCATGAGTTGACATTTGACATTTACGCTAATGATTGCCTGAACTCGATCGCATTCCCTCTCGATCGCACCAATACATCGTATTTTTTTTAACTCCTTTAATTTCAAGGGTGCATTCCTGAGCTGAAATTAAGTTACTTTCTCAATAATTTACTTTTATCTAATAATAACGTCCCTATGAACACTTGCCTTCGGGCTTGTTTACATATCGATTCGTTTTTAGTATGCGTTTATACATTTGCTACTAAACGCAAGTACCTACTATCTGGGATAAATGATATAGATATGCCAAAGTTTTCCAAAGTTTGGTTACGTTAAATAACATGCCCATATTACAAAAACGCTACATGCAGTACCTATTTAATTACTTTTTACGAAAAATAAAAAAAAATCAAAAATAAAGGTTTCTTTTGAAAATTACCTATGCCATTAAGTTTCTATAAATGCATTTAGACATACCCCAAAGATAACGGAGTTAAAAAGAACACGATGTACATCGATTGATCGATGCGAGCGAGATGGACTGCGAATTTACGCAGTCGCTAGCGTAAACGTCAAGTCTCAACTCATGGTAGCCGTGCTGAACCCTATATTAGGACTACAGTTCCAGTACTGGCCGTTAAAAGTGTTGGTCTTGTACTAAGTAAATGTCCACTCTAAGTCAATGTTTGGCGCTAGTAATTGATAGTTCGAACTAACACGTGTAGGGTAAAGATCCTTCAATTTGTGACGTGTGATTGATTGAGTTACGATGTTTTCTGGGAAGTTCCAAAGGTCGAAATTTAGATGACGTTTTTCGCTGAAAAATAACGAGATTGGGTTAGAGTTTTAGATAAAGAAACATACTTTAGTGGACGAAAAAAAGGTTAAAATTTTGGCTAGGGCCTGAGCTCCTCGTAACCCAGGGCATTTTTTACGCGTTTAAATTTTGAACCTTCGTTAATTTCTATAAAAGTTCAAAAACTACAATTGAATTTGTACTTGTCCAAGTACGCGGGGACATGCGAGGTTATACAACATCAGCAAGATAAAATAAAAGATAAATGTTTAAGAAACTCTCACTAGTACAAATATTGGTACTTCATTCATTCATTTCATGACCTTCTAAGAGTTTTCCGTGCAGTTAAGAAAACTATTGTTTTATTCCGTTTTTTTATGGATTACTGTTAATGAGCATTTTGTTTACTTAATAATTGTTGCTTTTTGTTGCAGGTATTGGATTTCACTCCCGACTTCTTCTGCCAGTTACAGCACACTCGGGAACCGGGTATCAATGACTTTAGGTACACTACAAATGAGAGGGAATTCCAAAAAGTTCTCCTGAGCCTTAGTAGACGGCTACATCATGATTTCTGACAGAATAGTCTCAAAATTCATGATGGATATATATTCCTACTCTAAAACACTTGAAAATATTTAAATGACTGAAGTTTTTTAAACGCAGAATGTCGTAAAATGGAGTAGTCACTCATTTTGAGATTAAGGGCCTGTCTCACAATGTCCAAGTAAAGTATTTAATAGCTAATTAACAACTGCCATATACATTAAGATGTAGAGGTAATTATCTACCAGTGAAGCTATTTGAAGATGCCAACGATGACTTTATTCGTCAGATAAGTGGCAAGTAGCTTATTCAGGACTTTACTTGGACATTGTGAATTTAATTTATTTAAAATATTTAAATAATATAGTTCTTACTGGTAGAGGTCACATTTTACTGGGAGGTTAAAGCTGAGACCAAAATTAATTGGTTTGTGAATTTAGTAGCGTCTACTCTTCGCTAATTAGCTCGACATGTGTCATTGTCAATAAAACATGAGAGGCCAAAAGTCTTATGTCGCATTATTGCGGTACTGTAAAGTATGACTTAGCAGCTTTAATTTAAAGCGCAAATTGACTTATATAAATAGAATGGTATAATCTCCATCAATTGATGTTTATATTTTTGTTTCACGCTTCCCAAATCCCAACGCGTCCAGCCATGAACCTTCGCAATTTCGTATCTCAGATCCACGCGTATGAAAATAGATTGGAAACACAATGGAATATAGTTTATATTTGAGTGGACGCTAAAATGAGTGGCTTGCGTTGAATTGTTTCCGTTTAGCGTATTTCAAGTTCAAGGGTGTTAGTGGCGTGCCAATATTAACCTAGCCGTGCACTGCCATCGTTTGCTGGCCATTTGCCTTATAACTGTAATAAGTGGAACCTTAACCCTTACCTTGGATAAATATGGCTATGTCGGGTTCTGCGCGGTAACTCGAACTGCCCGGTACTCGTAGGGAGGCTAGTGAATTATTTTTTTCCCGATTTAAAAAAAGATAACCCTCAGATAGCGGCCTCTGTTAGCAGTGCTGACCGCGCGCACGGTGGCGCATAGAAACTCCCAAACCTTCGAACCTAGGCCCTACTAAATGCGCTCCTACCCGCGTAGCCAACATGCCTATCGTTCACGCTCAGTGGCGAACGAAACACAAATGTCACGGTCGCACTTATATGTTAGAGTGATAGAGAGAGATGCCTACGCTACGCTACGGAGCGTTAACGATTGTAACGTTGGCTACGCTTGGTATCAGTACTGGAATGTGCTGGTGTCTGCTGGCGTGGCGATGGTGTAAGCAATTCTTGAGATTTAGTGAGATGACGGATAATAGACAGTTTCGAGTTTGTATTAAATGTTAAATCTTAGTTATACTTAGTAGTATTCATTGTATCGCTTCAGTGCTTGGTTATAAGACTGTGTAAATAGTAAATAAATAAATCATAAATCACAGCTTACATATAAGCCCCGAGAATCTCATTAATACGAGGTTTGAATCTATGACCACGATTATATGATATGATTGGAAGCCGCGAATCTTACCACTTAGCTTACTTAGGTACAGCAAGCGCTTCCTTAATCACTTCATCAGGCTTCATGCAGCCTTTCATCTTGAAAATTGCTTTAAAAACACAACATAACACAATACATATATGTATGTTGTATTGTTGGTCCAGAAGCCCGATTCTGATTTGAATTTCTTCATTCCTGTTCCTGCATTTATATCAACTATCAAGTGACACTTCTGTTGTTTTTAAAGATTTTTTCGATTTATTGTTATTATAAAAGTTAGAAGGACTAATATGTTTTGAAAGTTAGGACAAATAAAGAAGCATTCTGATATTTAGGTGCAATGAAACCAAATCTTAAGGGGATGTTTAGATATTTTTGAGCACCTTGGCCGCTCCGATATATCTGATGGTGACTGTATTCATGCAAATGCGTTCTGCGTTCCTCGTATTTTCGCCGTGACGTGACTCGTCTCTCGTCCTCCATTTAAAGCAGCACCGCGTTGATAAGAATTGTTATTGTTGTGAATGTGTTTTCACGATTTCGTGTACGTGTGAGCTAGTGTGTATGTTTATTTACATTGACTTTACATGTGTGCTGCGTATATCGGTGTAGATAATCTATCGAGGTGAAAATAGTGAAAATAAGATTGTATATCTTTAAGCTCTACTTTTTTTACACACGGAGTGTTTTATTCACTCCAAACCATGATATAGCTAGGGGCACGGCACATTTTAATTAAAAATTAGGTCTAAAACAAGTATAAAAAGGTAAATAAACAAGGCGCATATGCTTCGGTGGCTCGGCCATTTAGTGTGAATGGGAGGCGATCGGGCTGTGAAAAGAGTGTTTGAGGGAAAACCGACAGCACTAGGTATCGATGGGCGGATGTGGTGGATGCGAATCTGCACGAGCTCCAGATTGAAGACTGGCGAGAAACTGCACAGGACCGGGATCAGTGGCGAGCAGAGGAGTAAAACAGGTATAAAAGAAACAAAGAAAGTATGGAAGAAGAAGGATGAAGTATAGAAACTTATCCCGTTAACGGCAAGTATATGTAGTATTCATCTAATTTCTATTGGTATCAAAAATTGTAAAAATACGATGATAGTCGTTGCATTACATTTGAGTCTAGTAAAGTTATCGTTGCAGTTTTCGATCGATCGAATTCGTTGCTCCTACTTAACCAGCAAGTATCTAGAGATTAGTGGCAAGGTCTGTAGAAGCCTTTATAGATAGATCCGAGATTTTCCACTCGTGAATTTCTTTTCATGTGCCTAATCTTAAAAATGAGATTTGCCGTACGTTTCGACATTAATGAAAAAAAATTAAATTATTCCGGTCCGGAATTGCCAGTGGTCCCAAATATGCTGAACCACCACCACTTTCTGCCTTACTGTATTCTATCTCAAACTATTTAATATTATTAGTCCAGAAACTGTCAAATCGAATGGGTTTCCATGACAACACACTAATAGTATTAGCGTAAGATGGTTCGAGAAATGGGCCCCTGTTGTTAGTAATCAATTATTAATTATGGTTTTATAAAGATCAGTTATACATGCTCTTCCCCCAATGTTCGGCCAACCCATACCTAGTTAATTTCGACAGATCTTCAGTACATACCCGATCTCCAATCAAATTTAATCTCCGGTAAAATACCTCACACCGTCCATCGGATAGATAGGTATCGATTAAGTAAATATATATGTATCATGCGATGTGCCAAATATGTACTTTGTTGAAATAGGTACAAGATCTAACCTTTTGGTTGAACGCATCTTTAGGTATATTACCGAACGCGACTCTACCAATCCGGTCATAAAGCAGGTATAACGTTATACGTAGTAACCACAGGCTTAATTGAAACGCAAGAAAAACTCACGACACCTTCGGATTTTCACTTCATTTGTTCGCGTGTTCATTCACCGCACACCGCACGCGCATGTGTGCGTGAACTGCGCATGTGCGGCTGCGTCTGCGCCTTTGTTTGTTGACAAGCCACTCCGCTGCCTCAGTTCAGTTCTGACCGTGTAACGAGGTGGACGTGTAGCACGCCGGCGCTCCTTCTAAATATAGTGCTGGTTAATTTTAAGTTTTCCTCTTCTGCGTAATATTGTGGTGTGTTTGTGGCCAGTGTTTTGCGAATTCGGATTCACTTATTGAATTTAAAAGGTTAGTGTTGTTGTTGTTACTACTGAACTAAATATCGATATAATGTACTTATCTGTGTCTATAACTATATTATGCAACTGCAATCGACGTAAACATATAAAGTTGTTATGGTGTGACGTTAGTAAATCAATAAATGGCGATAATAAACAGATGTTGATGGATGCATAAATATCCGGTCGAAGGGCCATCTCGATGTTTCAATACATTATGATGTTTATTTATTACTTTAGCGTGTTTTTTGATGTGAGATTTATAAAAAATACCTTTGTTATGCTCTAGCACGTGCTACTTTTCATACAAAGGATTATTAAAAGCGTAATGTGAAAAAAAAACATTGACAAAGCTTTAAGCAACTAGTTGTAGAAAATATTAAAGCACATTGGGCATTAAAACACTGATTATGGAAATGTCGAGTCTCTGTTCTTACTTCTACTCAAAATCCAACGTGGACAACGACGGTGGATTTAGAGTAGCAGTGTTTCGAAATAACAAATCTATTTTATAGTTAAATTTTATTGCAAAAACACAAAGATGTATACGTACTTTAGACAGGTTTTATTCTTAATGAACCACAATTAGATTAACACAAATTGAAAAATATAATAATTAATCATTAAAACAATACGCGTCAACAAAACGTCATCATAGGTATCGTATGCTTAGTTATTCTTTAATTAACCATAACTTAATTCATTTTGATTTCACTGGGCATAAGTCAAATCAAAAGGGTATATCAATTATAATACAATTATGTGATACAGACGAATGACTTCTGCACTAATGTTATTACTTATTATATTCTTTATTTTGTTAATCAACAGGCTAATAAATTGAATAAAGTTAAATAAATATAACAAATAATATAGTTAGCAACCCCGTGATGACTTGATCAGCTGACCACGATTTCAAAGTCGACTCTACAATTCCCCACGTGGAAAAGCAAACCAACTGCAACTTACTTTGTTCTAACATTGAAATTTAAATAAAAGAATATAAAATAAGAAGTTAAATAAATAAGTGATCAACTACTCGCGATTTTTTCTATTGATTCTACAATCCCCAAAATCCCGACGTGAAAATGGAAACACAAAAATATAGTTTACATAGGTATTAAACAAAGAAGCAAATTAATAAACACAACTGTGATCTAACTGTCAAGATGATTAGCAAACTCATGATCGACTCTACCATGGCTATTCAGAAAAAAAAATATTTTGTACCTCAACCACGTTTTTACCACATTTCTTTATAAAACAACTATACAACACATACTAGAGTCAGACCAAGGTAAGTTGGCAGCGATTCGTATAGTATCGTGAGAGAAAATACTATCCAAAATCATAAAATTCCGACGCTTATGATAGATGTTCCTCAAGTCGAGTATTTTTCAACTCCTTCGCTTCTCTCGGTCGATTATTTCACGTACAGTCTATCGCAAAATAGGAAAAAAACGTTTAAAATAATTTATTCAGAAGTTTGACTTCTCAGTTAGATATGAATTTAAGAACATCTACAAAAACGAAAGTCAGAAACAAGTTTGCAACATCCTCTAGAACACATAAAATATGTGTCTATGACAGTGGTATATGCCTAGCGAAAAGAAAAACAGACAAAATTAAACCTTATATCGTTGACATAAGGCTGACATGTGAAAGTTTTGTTGTAAGAAGTTATGACTCTTTGCCTTAGAAAGCGGGAACAGTTACATTTGGCCGTAGCGGGACCGTATAACGGGACACATGCATTCGTCACCTGATTCGTTTGAGCTTTACTTTACCTTCATTTTAAATGGCCGTGTGTACGACACCGGCGCCACCCTGGCGGCTATGGGACACCTTCGCCTAAAGCTATGCCATACAATCCCACTTGAATACCTGAAGAGTACCTGGGGCCCATTTCTCGAACGGTATTAGTCTAATATTATTAATATGTTGCCATAGTAACCCATACGACTTGACAGGTCGTGGACTAATAATATTAGTCTAACACCGTTCGAGAAATAGGCCCCTGGAAGCTGGGACTGGGGCTCATTTCTCGAACGGTATTAGTCTAATATTATTAGTGTGTTGCCATGGTAACCCATTCAATATGAGAGTTCGTGGACTAATAATATTAATATATTACCGTTCGAGAAATGGGCCCCAAACCGCGTTTTCTGTTGTCTATAGTTGTTTCATTTTTATATAGAAAAGAAAAGAAGACTTCTTTAAAAAAAACTTGTATTTTATTGAAAAAATAAATCACGGAGAAACGAAGTGCAGGCCTGGCGGGCTAGAGACTCGTTGATGTCTTTTGTTCTATATGATCGTGTCACTCACGACGACGTGTGCCTTAACTCGTATTGTCATATTATTAAAGCTTAGATTTAACTAATCTGCGCGTCATCGTGGATGATACGAACTAGGTATACATTGAATAATTATAACGTAATGAATATTATAGTTGTCTTGCAGGTTTTTCCCTCATTAAATAGTCAGTCATTATTTATTTTATCACTGCTTAATCTATTAAACCACTATTGTATCGTCTTGTACTATAAATCCCACCAATATTTAGTTTATTGGAATATTTATTCGAATATATAAAAGCTAACCTCGAATACTTAGTTCGCCATTGTCCATAAGACGAACTTTTCGTTGCAGAACTAATAAAAATTCATATCACCATGAGGTTAATTTTTCTAAATTATTCCGCTTTCGAAATTATCCCAATATACCTTATTTCCTAAATATTCAAGTTATTTCTCTTTTCTTACCGTAAAGTAATACGGCAAAGTGAATCGTCAGTAAAAGTGTAGCGTAGATAAATCTCCTCTATCCTCTTCTTGTGTAAACCTACATACCCAGTTAGAGAAGGACGGATGTTAACCCCGCGATTAAATTAGCATTCTAGCGCCTCCGATTTGTTTATTTACATCGCTACCGACTTTACTTTCACACGCTCGTATCTTCTTATATAGCTTCATCGGAAAAATAACTCTATGTATTTATAATAAGCTTCAAACTTCATTGGAGCTGCAATAAATATGAGAGGTTAAGAAAATGCTGCATCCGTGATTGTAGTTATTTTGGTTTCAGGGCAAACTAGAGACATTTGCCGTTCAAGTGTCATAAAATGTACATTTATTTAAAAGTTCCAGCAAAATGAAAGATCGTACATCACGAACAGGACTAAAGGCGTTATTGACTATTATAATAACGTTTATTATAGCTTGACTAAGCACCTTGTTGCGGGGTTCCATAATAAGTTATTATTAATAACGTATTACTGTTTAATTTTAAAACCAATGTATAGGCTAATTCGAGTTTTAGATATTCGATCTGTTTTCGATATGAAATTGATGTCACTGTCAAAAGTGACGTTTTTCGTTGAAGAAAAATGTTTTGACCTGACAGATCTGTATTATATTGGAAACAGATAGAATAACTAAAACTCGAATTGGCCTGGTAGCTGTAGGAGGGTCAATTCAGGTCAAACGCCCGTTATAGGTCCTGATTGATTTTCTCAACGACAATTTCTGACTTAAAATGTTACTAATTTAATGGATTATTAAATTTATTTCCATGTATAGGCCGATTTTAATTTTTGTCGTTTTTTTAGTAACATTTGAATAAAATTTGACTAGGTTGAAGAGCTCCTTATTCTGGATGGATAAACATGAAATCCCAATCTCGGTCAAAAATAATACGAAATTTCCCGTTGAGTTGCGAAAATACCATACGTAAAATTGTGCTTATTATATACAGTAACGGACTTTGTTGTAGGGCTCAAGATAATTTGGTTGTCAATACTAACGGTTTGTCCAACTAACTAACTATTGTGGCGCAGTGATCCAAAGAGGGTCTTGGCCTCCAAAACGAGAGAACGCCACCTGTCCCGGTCCTGTGCCACTTCCTGCCAGTTATCGGCTTTGTCCAAACGGTTTCTCCAACATAAACCCTAAATGGCTCAACAATTAAAGTCCACGACTGTACAGAATATAGAACTCTATCTATCCACCAAATTTTATCGAAATTTGACGAAAAATAATCGAGAACAATAAAAATCGGCCCGTATAGGATCATCACTCAGGATAAGTAATATTTATACAGTTTAAGAAGGTTTGATACCCTCAAAAGAAGGAAAGACCTCAGGGGCCTCCACCAACTAGATGATCTGACCAAGTAAAAAAATCCACCTCAGACAAACTTCATCAAGCGGTGAGGGCCACGGAAGATCAAGACCGATGGTGACAAATCACAGGAGCTGGTCTCGATCCTCAGTGATAAGCGACCGACAAAGAAGAGAGAGATACCTTCTTCTTCAACCTAGCGTTTTCCCGGCCTAGCGACAGGGTCCGCTTTCCTACTCAATCTTCTCCACTTTTCCCGGTCTTCGGCATCCGCAGGTGTGAGATTGTTCTCTTCCATGTGAAGAAGAGAGAGATACCCTCGAACAATAATTGGGGTATTATTGTGATTTCGTAACAAATGCCGGGAATCTCAAAGCGTTTAATACCAAATCCGCCTTTCGCAGACATATTGATTATTAGTATTGAAACATTTCGGTCATATTACTCGTAACATCACGTAAGGTCGCCAACGAAGGACGAAAACTTGAAACGCATTAGTCAACAGCTGTTTAAATCAGCGCATTATATCGTGTCATTCACAAGGACGCGTGGGTTGACTTTTATTGTCATGTTATTAAAGGTTAGATTTGACAAATCTGCGCGTCATCGTGGATGGCACAAACTGCACACTATTTCAGTAGGTATGAACTACCCATTTTCACTGCCATAAATTTGACGGATGTTTTTAACAACGCTAATTGATAACACGAACTCGTTTCGTCAATTCTTTACCATCCGCTCTCAAAGCGTTTTGTCCATCGGCACCATCATAAAACGTGAAATAAACATACGGTCAGAGTGACTCCCACTCGAAAACATGTACGTTATTGTATATTCGTATCGCATATTGACCTCCTTTGCGGTCAGCTCTCCGTTTATAAATAAATAAACGAAAGTTAACCAACCTCTAAATTGATACAACGACTTTTGAAGGATGCAAATTGCTTCCTAAATTATTAAATTGTGACGGAGTCGAACACGTTCCGGTGAGTTTTATCACACTTTTGGAACATTGATAGTTGTTTTGAATGTTTACGGTAAATGGAACGAATTATGGTTTTTTTAATGGATTTCATTCCTTATTGACTACAGCAATGTCAAATATATTGGAGCGAAGTTCCTTATCGGACGGTTGGCGAATAAAAGTGTAAGATTTTTCCGTCACGATAACCCGTCACGACCCTTCATTATTTAAATCCTTTGTCGAGAATAAGTAGCTTAATTTCACTTACTTATATCCTATATTGGCGCAGTTGGCAAACAGCCGCCTTGTTACAGCGACGATCCGGGTTCGAACCCTGGACGTGTATACATTTGTATTTTTTAAAAACTTGAATTTTATATTTTTGATTGACTAAGTTTCAACTTTTACAAAAATGTATTCCTAAATATGTTTGGTTGTTCTCCCTGCCTGTAAGTCGCATTTCTGAACAGATTTGTAAAATTTTGTGAGCAGATTCGACAATTATTATTGTGTCGATTAGGGTTTTTTTTTGTATTTGTTAATCAATAATATAATACGTTTTCCGAAATCGAGTCTTCCACGACACTGACGCATTTTCCTGCTAATGTCAATGTGGACTATGTCGTAAAGACCACACGTGAAAGTATGTTAATTTTTATATTTCTGTGTTGGAAACTTGGTTGTAACGAGTTTTTACATATCGTGTTTTGCGGTTAACCATTTGGCATCGTTTTCTTTATGACATACTTATTTCAAAAGTCGTAAACATTGTCTAAGATTCAGAGAATTACAACTAGAATCAGAGCGGGTTTTGTAACCATGTGCAATTATTCATGTTTATTACTAGCCCCGATGCATATGATGCGTCTAGTCAGAGAATTTTCTGAGGTTCCCATTTCTACAAAAATAATAATTTTGATAAAAAAATCAATAATGTTTAAAGCCTATTACTTATGTAGTTTAATTTTTCTATGGAAATATTATATAATAAAAAAATTTAAATGCAAGAAATACCGATGGTATTGAGTAAAATAATCGTTTTTTTTTTTATTATTTCGGGTAAGAATATAACAGATGTAAAAAGGGCTATTACTAAGGAAAGCAACGCGACTCTGCCAATTCACACAGTATTTTTTTTTTTGAGTCTGTAACATGCAGAAGTGCCGTGGGATTGGGACACTATGATTTGGACAACGTTTTTTAAACATCCAATTTTCAACAATATAAGTTTTATGTGAAAGTTTATTTTACGATCAACATAAAGTAGAAAAAAAAATATTGAAATAAATAAAATATTTGTTTTTCGTTAGACAAACTCAACTGCATCGGAGCGCAAGTATTGTCATAGAGAAATATAAAAGAAAGAGTGGTAACTCCATACATCAGTTTTCTTACCAAAACGCGAGTTATTTCGTAGTCGATATCTTACGTTAAGTAGTGGGTTTATCAGTACCGCTACTTGACACCAGGGGCCCTATCGCGAAAACCGAAATATGCAAATTGCGGGGATCTTTATCTTTTACTTAAACGTCATTAGATTGATAGAGAAAAATGTCCCGCAATTGACGAACTTCGATTTTCGCGGTTATAGCCCAGATGTTAAAAATGTTAAAAATGTATTTCCAAAACAATTTACAATTACTATATCTTACAAGCAGAAAGAGTTGAATATAGAGTTCCGGTTAATCTGGTTATAATATTAGCTGAACATTGTTGAGCATTAGAGTTTTCGTTCGTCGCGACATCTATTGTCAACTAGCAGTACTGATACATTTCGCTACTTGACGCTAGATGTCGACTACGAAATAACTCGCGTTTTGATAAGAAAACTGATGTATGGCGTTACCACTCTTTCTTTACTTATATTTCTCTATGGTACTGTGTAGCAGTGGTACAACGCAATCTTCACTACACTGTGACCCGTATTGTCCACTAACATCGCAATCTTACGTGTCACTTAAATCTGTACCTGTTCAGATGAAACCAGTTGGACCAGTCACATATCTAGATCGATCCAGCGTTCAGGTCTTTGTCCGCGGACAAAAACCCGTGCAGCGGAAATGCCGGATTGGCTGATTTCACTCTGAATCCACGGCGCGAAGAATTCGATGAGTATTTTTCTTTGTTCTAAATTTGAAAATTAAAAACAACAACTTAATGTTTTTACTTTTCTACGGATTACAATAATACATTAAAAATGTCTGTGGCTGATTTCACTAAACATCCGATACGTAAATAATTCGATGAGTAATTTTCTTCGTATACGTTTAAACTAAAATAACAAAAACAATTGACTGACTTTTGACAACCTTAAAAGTTCTCCTCGTGCATCCATAATTTGTTTAAACTATTGGTTTTGTATTAAATTCTAACATTATAATTACAACTAAATGCAACACCGAGCCGCCTTTAAAGTTTGAAAGTACTTACTAAAGAAGTTTAAAACAAATTGTAATAAATCTTATTGTCATAGTATAAGGTTCCTTTTTGCTGAGTATTGACGAATTTTCTATGCATATAAAACAGTCTAAAACACTTCATTAGAATACTTTCCCTGTTATCTTTATGCTAGCTAACATGACTCATACAAGCAAAGCAACCCGCTGTAATTCTATTTTGAACCGTATTATTCGGCAAAAGAGTTCAAACTGGAACCGAGATTGACTTTAATTTTTATCGCACGAATGTCTATAACTGCGCCATAAACAACTCATAACAACAACATTGTCCTCTATTCTAGGAAATTCGTCTTCTTTTGTGTTCTGCCGCCTCTGCTGTTATTTTTTTTTTTTTTTTTTTTTTTTTTTTTTTTTTTTTTTTTTTTTTTTTTTTTTTTTTTTTATTATCACAAATAGTATGGTACATTTATAATGTCTTACGTTTAAGAAAAAACGGACAAGTGCGAGTCGGACTCGCCCACCGAGGATTCCGTTGTTATTAGTATTTGTTGTTATAGCGGCAACAGATATACATCATCTGTGAAAATTCCAACTGTCACGCTGACAGACGGTCTTTAGTAATAGGGTCCCGTTTTAGCCTTTGGGTACGAAACCATAAAAATGTTAGATATTACCCCCATGGCTGTCTTCTGCCACCGCTAAGGCGTTTGTTATACTTTGTAGACGTAACATAACAGAGATATAATAGACGCTGTTATCCACAAGATAGAGTAAGACATCACTTTTTAACACTGCGCCCTTAAAATAAATCATTATCTAGCTTTCATGTCGATAACCGCGACCAACTTATACGTGCTGGGTACCAGTACAGCCAGCAAAATTTTATTGTCAGGGATGCTAATAACCCTGAAAATAATAATAATAGTTTTGCTGATTGTACGTATATGCTCGCCATTTACTTATATGTATATATTATTACTTTTTTAAGTCAAGATATATGGATCTGTGGGGCAACAGTACCACCACCACCACCAGTACATGCGCATGTTTGTCATGCAAAAAAAATGTATTCGTGTGTTAGTCGGAATCCAAAATCGAGATACCTGCAAACCCCATTTTATTAAACACGGCATACTAACTCTACCAAGTCTTTACATTTAAAATTAGAGAGATTAGAGAGATTTAATTCAGAGAGCTGCCAAATAAAAGACAAAAATACAAACTTGAAATACCCGCGCCAAAATTAGAAATATACCGTAAAAGCCCTCATTATGCAGCCGTAAAATTTTATAATCATATTCCGAATTATATAAAAGCAGAGGAAAGGGACACAACATACGCTAATAAGTTGAAATCGTTCCTTGCAGAAAAAGCTTATTATTTAGTTACAGATTTTCTCAATGATAAATTTGTTAAATAACTTATTATTGATCAGATAGAATTATAGTTAATAAGTATATTCCATACAAAGTTATTTTAATAATACTTAGTTTAAGAAAATATTTGCTATGCCCTTCTGGGGTCCATGAGAGACTGAATTATTTTGTAACAACGTTTGTATTTTTACCATGGTGCAATAAACGATGATTGATTGATTGATCTGCTAGTACTCGTACTATATCTGTTGCAAATAATGATTTACTTCGTACTATATCTGTTGCAAATAATGATTTACTTCGTAAAGACGGGCCTTATAGGCAATCTGGAGCGGGTCAGTTCGTTGGTGCAAATGTTCACTCGGAATTATATTTATGAACGAGCCTATCGACCAAATTCAAACAATGTTTATAATATAAGATGTCGCAGCGAAACGATACCAATCTGTCAGTGTCAAAAGTGACATTTCGTCAACACGTAACTTTTGATTTACAGATCGGTATCATATCGCTGTGACATCTTATAAGTATTGTTCGAATTGGATCGTATATTTACTTTTGAAATCTTTGATGCAACTTTCTCAAGAAATATCTCTTCATCATTTAGGATTCCTAGACTAAAGTCACTAAAGTCTGGATTTCTTTAAAAATGGAAGTTGCAGTTCAGTTGAGCCTGGGGTGACCAAATGTCCCGTATCTTACGGGTTGTCCCGTATTTCAGGCACGACATTATCTAACAACAGTACAATGCCCCGTAACTTTTGATTCGATGGCATTTAATGATAAAACAAAGCTATTTTGATTATTTCACATTTTCCTTTCTAGATAATATAAAAATTGTTGTTTTTTTTTATTAAGAAATTTAGCAATTGTATAGTTTATTTAATTTTTATGCCAATTTTATGTAACAAAATAATAATAATAATAACTTTTAATTAAAAACGGTAGTCCTGTATTTTAACGTCAAATCCCGTATTGTCACTGCAGTTCTTCAAAACCGGAAATCAGATCTGGTCACACAAGTTGATCTGTGTTCTTGGTTGCAACGTGGTACGAAAAATTGGTAGGTTACCTAACAATAGCGAGAGCTGTCATATTATCAGTTTCCCGTCCGCGACCTTGTATGACACTCGTGCGACGTAACGTCACGAAGACGATCAATCCGTTGCATTACCTAACTACTTGTACAGGCCAATTCGAGTTTTAGTTATTAGATCTGCTTCCGATATGTATCTGTCAGTGCCAAAAGTGACATTTCTTCAAACAAAAACATCACTTTTGACACTGAAGGGTCGGCAACGCGCATGTTACATTTCTGGAGTGGCAGGCGTTTATAGGCTACGATGACTGGTTACCATCAGGCGAGCCGTATGCTTGTTTGCCACCGACGTGATAAAACAAAAGTATATCGGAAAAAGATCGAATAACTAAAACTCGAATTGGCCTGTTAATATACGAAGGTATACCAACATTTGCAAAGACTATAATTATCTTCTGTCTTGTCTGTTATGTTCTATTAATATTAATTGAAGTATATACGTGCTAGAAAATCATATTATAATTATATCTACATGTTGCTACACTCATCAATTTACCAACTTTAATTTAATTATTTACTATTAATAACATTACTGGTAGGCAAATATTTAAGTCGTTAAGTTAGGTACGACGGGACGAGGCAAAGGCATAAAGATCAGAACAGAGTATGTGTCTTAACATTGCAATTTTAGGGACATTTTATATTAAAAATGAGATAGATTTCATAGTGGCGGGAGCCGGATTCGAACTCTTCTTCAGCTTATGCAGCTAAGTCCTGGGGACCTACCGCGAACATAGAAGTTTTCAAATTGCAGACATCTTTCGGTTTTACTCCCATTCAGATGCTAATTAGAGTGACAGAGAAAGGTGCCCGCAATTTGCGAACTTCGTGTTTCGTGGTAATAGCCATGACCTCTATCGCTATCCCGTCACGGCAGTACCCGACGTCTCAATTTCTCGAGTGTATGCAACCTAAGCCTTCTTTTACTAATTATTAAGAGCGAGCAGTATATGCTTGCTCCTCTTAGACGAATCCCTTACAGGACTACGATACCGCGTAGCGTTACGTTTTCTTATTTTTAATACTTGTACTTAATAAAAACAGTATCAGGTACCCTTTGAGAGACATTACAGTAAAAAATAATTTTGAGAACTTCGAAGTCTGTAAATAGAGATGGTTTAAATTGACAGCTGGCGTACATACACTTGAATGCGTCATAACTTCTTGAGCATATGAGTGGGTTTACGGAAAATGCTTATCTAACAAGTATTTATTTATAAGTGGTTTACATCTTATATAATCTTGAGCATGTCTGTCGGTGTCATTCGCATCGTTCAGTCATGAATGCAATGTGTATGCTTTTCAAAATTGCTTCAATCCACTACTTGGTTTACCCATCAAAATTATTGAAGGACCGGCCTTACTGCATGCAGTTTACTGTACTGTACAGTCACGTCTGAAAATATTGATACGAAAAAGTGCCAAAAATATGTATACACTACCTTAATATATGGGCAATAAAGTCGTGTATACATATTTTTGGCACTTTTTTCATATCGATTTTTCAGACGTGACCGTACATACTTGTGATTTCGCCATATATGCGGTGTGGTCTTTAAATACGATTTTGAGTGAATATCCACTTTTTTTTTTAATGTACCTTCTTTTTTATCAGTAAAAGCAAAGAGAATTTGAAATAGAGGTCTATTGTCAAAGAAAACTTTGTAGCTACAGTAAATTTACTGCCATCTTATGATTAAACATTGTAGAACGCGATTTGACTTTGATTCTTATCTAGCTTATGGTTTAGTTTAGGTATTGATGTAAAATATGTAACGGCTAGTTACAATTGTTAGTCGGTTACCATTTAAAAAAATAATTAGCATACGTTTTAAATGAATAAATATTATCTTATCTTATCTTATTATTTTACTGATATGTGTTAAATTTGTTAAATATCAAAAAGTGGCGCCATCTAATAAATCAACGGCCAGAGGTATGGCAGCATCGTTTCGAGACATGGCGCCATAACCATAGTTCAGGTTGTGCCCGGTAAGATGGCGGCATCGTCTCTGTATTCAACTAAAAACGAATATAATAGCTGCATTTTATAACTTAATACAAGGTGCCCGTGAGCATTGCGAGAGATTTTAGCGGTGCATTCCTGATGCCAACAGAAGCAATTTAAAAAAATGTTATATGACTTTTTGTGAAACTCGACAAAAAAAAAATGTTTTTTTTTCGCTTTTATTGAACACTCCTGTACATAAAACGTAATTCTTATTGATAAACACATAACCTAAAATTAACTAAAAAGTTTTTATTTTTATTTAAGGTTAGCCTCACGAATACATTTTTTTAATTTTTCGATGTCTATCAATAGGTATGTCCAGACTAAACCTCAAAGTGGCAATACCGTAGTTAAAAATGTGTTTTGTACCGACTTATGGCGAAAGAATGATTTCGAAAAACCTTTAATTATCTCTGAAACTACAATCCAGAAAATTTTATATGACATTTTAGTTTCTAAATATTACCAGGAATGCTTAGTTAAAATCTCTCGCAAAGCTCACGGGCACCTTGTATAAAAATGTCTGGCCGTATGCCACTGACTGTTAACATTATAATGCAATAGGCAATAACGGTTAGGTTTATTATGTTGGTATGGGCAATTAGAAACATATTAGCTAACGACACAAGGTAGTGTCGGACCGCGTAATGTTGGCTGAACGACGAATAAATAAATCGTTAAAACTGCATTAAACGACGACTGCTGACCACAGATTAAATAATCATCGCAAACGACTTCTGGAATTGACCATTTACTTTAACCGCCTACGTAAGTACTCGTACGTAAGTAGGTACCTATTGTTAGAATTTTCAGTCAGAATTCTCAAGCCCGCCAAATCTGGTGACCTTATTGCCCATACATAAAGTGTGTACATATTTTTGGCACTTGTCTGTGTCGATATTTTATGCCTTGAGTGTATTTATTATTCACCGTGTCCGGCTTCACGGTTATAAATAAATAAATATCTAACATTCATCCATAGCTTACTTAAATATCTAACTAATAAAGATTACTTTAATAAATATTTTCTTTTTGTTATGGGTCACATTATTTATAAATTTTATAATAATATAAAGAGGTACGTAAGTACGTAGTGGTTACTGCGTGCGTAGTCATCGCTTTTAGGCTGCCTTCCCACTGAGGCGGAGATATGACCAGACGTGCGCGGAATCAACCAATGCCATTGCATGTAATCCACATCTCTTCTCCACTCCGCTGGATTAGAACATCATGGAGCAAAAAACCATATTTTAATTTGTTAATAATATTGAGTAGCTTTCATTAAATACATAAAAAAGCATAAAGGACGAACAGAGCCCCTAGTGTAAATTTATTTGATAGCGAAACGTGACATAATACGCGTTTGCGTTAAGTCTCATTTTGTATGGGAAACAGCGCGTCAAGCGGAACGTTTTGGAAACTCAAAATCCCATACAAAATGAGACTAAACGCAAATGCGTACGTCACGTTTCGCTATCGAATAAATGTACACTAGGGGTACAGGACTTTCAACTTGTAACGCATAAAGAGGTAGAAAGTTTACAAGTATCGCCGAAATATCAAAAATACTCCAAATTTTCTCTTAAATGTCCCATGATTGGTGCCGTTCATAAGATGTTTTCATAAATGTTGATCTGTCAATTACGCCTCAACATGAATTACAAACTCTTGACCTTTTCAGACAAGCATGCTCATTTTCAAATTCGCATACCAAACGAATTTCCGTAGCGATTTTGGCAGCAAAAGTATGACGTGCAACAATTGTCCTTTGGTTTGTGACAAGTGAAGAGCTATTTTAGTAAATTCAATGTAAATAAAAACCGGCCAAGAGCATGTCGGGCCACGCTCAGTGTAGGGTTCCGTAGTTACTCTTCCGTCACAATAAGCTAAACTGGAGCTTAAAGTATAGTAAATTGTTAACCAAGGGATGAAACGGTACCTTTCACGCGAGTTAAACAAATAGGCAAATTTGCATAATCAGTACCTAATTAAATAAGTCTTTTTACTATGAAGGGGAAACTTTTTGCGATAACTCAAAAACAGCTAACCTGATCATATCCGCTATAGTTTTCATTGAATGTCTTTCTTAAGCTCTACTTCCAAGATTTATTTCATATTTTTTGGACCTATGGTTCAAAAGTTAGAGGGGGGGGACACATTTTTTTTTTCTTTCGGAGCAATTATCTCCGAGTATATTCACATTATCAAGAAATGTTTGTTGAAGACCCCCATTAATTTTGAAAGACCTTTCCAACGATATCCCACACTGTTGTAGGCTTGAAGCAAAAAAAAATGTTCACCCCCACTTTACGAGTAGGGGAGGTACCCTAAAAAAAATTAAATTTTTAGATTTTGTTGTACGACTTTGTCGGCTTTATTGATTTATATATCCATGCGAAATTTCAGCTTTCTAGCACTAACGACCACGGAGCAAAGCCTCGGACAGACAGACAGACAGACGGACATGGCGAAACTATAAGGGTTCCTAGTTGACTACGGAACCCTAATAAAAGAGACGCATAATTGCATATATTATTATTATTAGGTAATCGTTTCTAAGAAAAAACACACCCACAAAGAAAATATTCGCTCATTGCACTTACTTACAAAAGATGATTGTATCTATATGTATACGTATTTATAGTATGTATTACTATATTTATGCATATGTCTTGTTATTTGTATATGCGCACTTAATGCATCATATTTAGTTATGTTTCTAGGGTTAGCTACTTCTTTTAAATGTTGCCGGCTTAGTTTGACTACCACTTCCTATTATCTCTCTCAGTTGAAGCGATTCCTTAAAGGTATAAGTCCGCCTCTGTACACATTTAAATACCACTAGACCCTACTTATAGTGCTATTTTCCTGCCGGTGTGTAAGGTTGCCAGAACTCAAAGGGGTCGAAAACGCGCATGGAACTCCTCTGGAGTTGCAGGCGTCTACGGAGACTGCTCGCCATCAGGCGGGCCCTGTGCCTGTTTGCCACTGACGTAGTATGAAAATAAAATTGTATTTTCTCTTCGATATATACTTGTTTTGTGTGCTAAAGTGTTTTACTACTACTAAAAAAAGACGAGACTATGCCATAAACTCACGTGAAATATACCATTTACCGCACAAAATCCCAATTAGTCAAATTGTTTTGATCACGGCGCTGTTTTCATAGTGAATGTGATTCACCGTGAGGCGTTGGCTCGCGGCCAAGAGGAGACAAAGCCCATGCACGCTAAGGCTCTTAGCACGTTTTCCAGGTTTTAAATAGAGGCATATTTTGAGGCTGAATAATATCTACTCGTGATTTAATGAATAATGAAGATAATTATTTCATCAATATCACTTTATTCCGAAATCAGGATTGACTTCCCAATATTTAAGGATTATATTTAAAAACTGCGGTAGAAGATGGCAACGGACGCAGAGATTCGAAATACAATAATTGAAGAAAATGACAGTGATAAATATACCTACTTACACAAATTTCGAAGTTCGCGGTAGACCAGGGGGTCAAAGTTACTCGAAGCTTTGTTTTGTTTACTTTAGGGAATCTTCACTTTATATCATCTTTTCTTTTTTCATACTGTGCCGCAGTGTCTAGGAGTTCTATCGTTGATAGATTAACGCCAATCTGAACTTCAAATAATGTAGGTATGGAAATAAACACGTGACTTTTCGTTACATCTGTCATCCCGATACATTATTACTTTTCGATCGGCGATTGTCGATATACGATTGTCTTCTTGACTACGACCCAAGTACTGTCTCTTCTAGATAGAAGACACGACAGATGTATGACTCATAAAATGCAGTTCGAAACAAGTCCTTGCAGACTTCATCGCCTCATTACCGCATGATACGCCATACTTAATCCATAACGGATAAATCACGAATTCATTTTCACGTCTACGGAACGTAAACGTAAGCTGCACGCGCCGTCTCTTACTGCATTTTATGGGGCAGACAAAGAATTTTGGAGTAAATGCCAAAGTTGAATACAATTTTGGTAGTACTAACTCGTGCGGTATTAAAACCAAGCAGTGTATTTAAATCCTGCTTCGTTCAGTCAACAGCAGTACTAATCCCAAGCGAGTAATGTTTTAATTTACATCCACATCTTCTAGTTTTATTAACAAGAAAACTTGTTTTTGTTCATCTTGAACATCATGGCTTTAAGAACATCTGATGCTGATGACTGTACCAATGAGTTTGTCAGAACTATTATGCGGATTGTCGTTTGATAGGTAGCCACTAACTTTATTGAAACATTTTACGCAGCGCCTCTTTTTACCGCATGATACGCCATACTTAAGCCATAAGTGCCATAACGGATAAATCACGTCGTCGTTTTCACGTCCACTGCACGTAAACGTAAGCGGCACGCGCCGTCTATTGCGTTGTTAACCTGAAATAGCCACTGCGCACTCGAATCTAATCGTAAATACAATACTATTTACTGATAAAGTTACACGAGAATAAACATTTACAGGTGTTTGGTGTTTGCATAAAAAAACCTTTTACATTTATATTGCGTTTTATTTTTCTGCTCGTGATGGATACTCTTTCAAAGTATACTGAATGACTTACTTACTTACTTCACTGGCTCAGTGACCCAAACAGGATCTTGGCCTCTGACACAAGAAAGCGCCACTCTGCCCTATCCTGCGCCACTTCACGCCAGATCTTCATAGATCTACGACTACTGATTGACTATTTAATTTAATAATAGGTAATTGTTTATTTTTTAATTTGCTTAAAATAACATAAATAGTACTTAATTAACAGTGAAATGGACCAAATTATGAAATCAATGTTTTTTTAAGGAATTTGTCCCATAGTGTCCATGTGCCGTGTAAATAAAGACACCCACAGAGGAAGAAACCGATTTTTATTGTTCTAAACCGGTTAATCTGACAAGAACTTTATGAATATGTTTTCCTAAAAACCGGTTTAAAAATAACGGTCTTACGAACGAAACCGAAATTAAAAGGTTTTGCGCCAAGTACATAATAACGGTTTGGAAATTAAACCGGTTTCCGAGCCTTGCAAAAACTAATGCAGGATTCATTATAAAATACTCATGTTATTCAGCAGTTATAGTCATACTCATAATCGTAATAATAAATAAGTGGTTTCTTTGTCTCATACTGCCCGCGTAATATGAAACATTTAACTAGCAACGTTTTCTTTGTGAATCACTTTTCCATTGTTGGTCTTTTTGTTTCAGGTAAATACTGAAACCTGTACGAGTTTCTTATTAAGGAAATTTATTACTACCTAGTAAGTTATTTGATAAACAGCTTTTTAGATTAGATGGCGTCTTGTGAAGTGGGTGGTGGATACATCTAAACTGATCAGAATTGATCGTAAAATTAAGCATAGTTGGCAGAACTTTGCAAGTTGCCGAATTATGCAGACCGTCTGCAGCTGAGCGAATTATGCAGACGAAGTAATAAATTCTCAGGGTGTTACCGAGTCTAGACATGCGTAGATGCATACTGCAATATTGCACAAAGGATGCATTTTGCTTGGTGTTCGTTTTGTTTATACGGGTTTTGTAGCTGCTGTGATATCTTTATGTAAGAAAAGTTTTCTTTTAAGAAAGTACATTGTTGAAAGAAATAGTTATTTATATATATTTACCCCCTTATTCATAAACGTGTACAAAAGTTACGATGCCGCTAATCATCGTTTGTCCCTTTCCTACGTATTGGTATGATGGAAAGGGACAAACGATGATCAACGGCATCGTAACTTTAGTACACGCTTAATATGAATAAGGGGGTTAATGTATTTTCTAAAAATACAGATTTTGCATCTTTGTTTTGAGGCTATACCGAAATAGGGTAAAGAGGTGAGGAGGCTTCTGAGGTGTTTCCCTTGCGCTATGGGGTTCTTCAAGAGGCAGGTATTTAGGGTTCTCAAAGGTTGGCAACGCATAGTGGCTCCTCCGATGTTGCTTACGTTCATGGGCGGCGAGGACTACTTCCTATCAGGCGGCTCGTCTGCTCGTTTGCTGCCTATTACATGAAAAAAAAGTAGTTGCATAATATACAAGGTGGAAAAAATGTATGGGGTCTGGAGGCAAAGTACTTTAAAACCTTAAGTTAGCTCATTTACATACAGGAAACATTATTTTATTTTTAAATGAAAATGGAAGAAAAAACTCAGACAAAAACCAAGAAAAACAGATATTGATACTTAATTACTTAACGAACATAGTTGTAGTACCGGAATATAGTTGGGTGGCTTTACGATACTGAATTATTAGGCTCTGTTAAGTAAGGCTAAGGCTAGGCGTCAGTAGCAGCAAGTCCTAATAGTACTTGGGCTTTAATGAACTTGTGTAACCGACTGTAAGGCACTTAGCTCTCTTTACGATCCAAGTAATACTCGTAAACGTATAAGACAAATGTTATTAGCCAGTCTAGACATCTACTTATTTTGTAATATAGAGTTCGGGGGCAGGACTCACGGGATTAGAAGAAAAATTTGATATTAATGCCAATATTTATCATAAAGTGAAATAGATGTCCATATACTTCAGAAAAAAAGTGACGACGCCCTCACACACATACATCTCACTCCCACTAATATGCGAGTACGAGTGAGATGCATAGAAAGTAAGTTACGCATACGCTAGCGAATATGTCAGTGTCAAACTGGTGGTAGACGTACAGGGCCAATAGCTACAGGGTGTTTTTTTTTTATTACCGGCTTTTAACCGGCGTCTATAGCTGTAGCGCTTAACCCCCAGGCTGAGGGATATATATTTCCCACAAGCAGCTCTTCAAACTTGTGTTCTATTTTCGATGAGTAAGACTGACATTCGATTGTCATTTTTGAACTGTCAGCCTGGTAAAGGGTTAACGCCATGAACCCCTAGGCCAGTCCGCCACTACAACTATTTTAAAAAGCACAAATTAAAATATTTGATAAAATAAATCAAATTGTTCCCATTTTTTATACCACGACGGTGGCAAACAATCGTACGGCCCGCCTGATGGTAAGCAGTCACAAAAAAATTGTGCCAATATTGATTTAGAATTATGATCAAACCCCATTATCCATGTTGCAGTTCAATGACAATAAGGATTGGCAAGACTTCGTACCCTAAATTTGCCTATAGTACATAATTTCGCCTTAATTATACTGTACTACAGTCATCTAAGGATGTACCAGACAGTGGATCAGCTACACTCTAATAACGCGAATTAAAAATTGCCGACTCCTGAGGGCCTACCGCGAACCACGTTCGACGTATTGCCTCTCTATTGCACTTGTAAATTCGTAACTAAGTGTGACAAGGAGGCAACACGTCGAACGTGGTTCGCGGTAGGCCCTCAAAGCACACAGTCGCTGTGTCGCCGAAATCGGTCAGGAGAGCATCATGATCACTAACAGTACAGTTTAACCCTGTAAAAACGAGTAGCTCTGAATTACTTGGCTAACCCTGGAACGCGCAAGTGGTCCTAATAAGTAGTATGAGGAGAGAATGTTAGGCTCTGAGAGCCTACCGCAAAAAACGAAAATCGAAATTACGTTTTTCGCAGTAGGCCCTCTGATACCGTTAACAACATTGATAAAGTCAGACCAAGCTAACTTGGCAACGATTTTGATAGCCCAGCCTATGCAAGTGTTAAGTAAACGTCATATTTTCATAGAAGTTTGACGTTTAAAATAACACTTGCACTGTCTGGACTGTCAAAATCACTGCCAACTTATCTTGGTCTGATTCTAATGTGAACCGGTTGTAAGGTCGGGTACTCCAGTAATGAAGAATAAATAAACGTTTACTCAGCAATTTAATAAAGTATACATTATTAAACCGTCTAGACCGGATCTCCTTCTTATACTTATTGTTTTTTTTTTTATCTTTTGTATTTCATATTTCAATTTAGCCAAAGGAAATGGTTTCGTGTAACGGTTTTATCAGACTTGTTGGATTTCCGAACGCTCCGCGTCTGAGTACTCTGAATTTGATCGAGGCTTTGCAATGTTGACACTTGAAGCAATATGGTTCGAACGTTTGCACGCAAAAAAACGCTTTGCCGGCCGCGGTCACAAATAAACAAAATATGTACCCTATAGAAATCAAATTAATGAAACCATGTTACTATAATATAGAAAATCGTTCTTAGGATTCACGAGACAAATAAAAAGTGCATTTATAGATTTAAAAAAATGCTTAAAACGTTAAGGCAGTTGGTTTAAAACTCTCTCATCCAGGCCTACATAATTGTTTAAAAAAAAATTTGTGAGGTAAACGGCCTGATCAAATTAATCAAAAAACAATACAATACAAATATTATTTATTGCTCACCAATATGAAAGAACATAATGACATACAAATTAAACATACAACTTAGACTATGGTAGACAACGGGCGGTCTTATCGCTAAAGAGCGATTCTATTTTTATATAATTAATTGAAGAAATCTCTGATAAATGATTGTTGCAGAATGCTAATTTCTTTATCGGTGTCAATGAACTTATTTCTATTTGTTATTTTCCTCAATCGTGATCGTGAGTCACATAATAAACGTATTTCATAGGCAGTGACCATTGCCAAATCATTCGGGCGTTGAAATATTTTAAATAAAATAGAGATTCCTAAATCAAACAGCAAAAATGAATGAATAGGCAATCGTTTGATGGTTAAGTTAACAATATTCACGAATATATTGAGGTAACTTAGGTGCAGTTAACAGGGTGAAAACTAGTGCCTGCGCAAATTCTTGGGATTAGTTACCAAGCGGACTTCAAGGTCCCATGAGCCATAGCAAAAACCCGAGACAACACAGGAAGAAGAAGACTGCATTTAAGAGTAAAAAGTAAAAAAAACCCACACCGAAAATAATGCGTAACCCTTTCATTCCCAATGAGGTAACCATAGATAAATGTTACCTTTACGTGATTTTAAATCTTACGTTGATAATAAATGTACTGACAGTATAGTAGCTTTACACTTTTGCACCTTACTCCTTTGTAATAAGGCGAAAAATGGAAACATATCTTTGACGTCGCGTCGACTGTATATTTATGAAGAAAAAAAAAACCTTCAATGAAAAAAGACTAAGTGATTGTTAAAAAAAAAACAATGTGTACAATGTTAAAATTCTATGAATCGCGTAAACTAAATTGACTATTTAGTTTTTTTTTAACAAAGCGTAAATAATCGTAGATACGCGAGCAACAGATTCATCCTTTGTCTGTGATTGTATTCTTTTTGTCTTTGGGTATTCATAAAAAAATACTTTGACCCATTCTTTTGTTAGGTTCTATTGGGGCAATCGGTCTTCTTTAGAATTATTTTCTATTGAAGTGTGAATGATTGAGTGTAAGGACCTTTTTCGAGATCATGTCTTTTAAGCCGTCTAATACGTTCTGAATAGGAACTATTGAACTTTCCCGCTAAACGAATAAATAGGTTCAACTAAAATTATCCATAAATCAATTTTCATGAATAATGCTACTGCCTAATCGTTGTGTTATTCATTAAAATAACTGTACAAACTCAATAACAAGACATCGTGTTAAAAGAGCATTATTTTCTAGACGGCTTCATTTTCGTTTGTTTTTATAAGACCAGTATTATCTGTAAAAAAAAAAAAAAAATACGAATGATTACTAAAGTTCACCGAAAATTTCTTGGTAACCGATTATAATCACTACATCCAAGTCGTGAGAAGTCCTTATAGCGAATCCTTTGACACAAATTGACTCTGCGCCAAATACATTTTAATTTTATACCACCCATAGCGTGCCTCAAACAAAAATAGGTATTTACTTCAATACATTTCATATAAATAAAGCAAGACACATGCCAAAGGAGTTTTATTTCAACATAGTTATGGCTTAGTTCTCATCAACAACCAGCATTTTGTGTAGCTTTTTCAATCTGTACCTACTTACATAATAAGTTTTTGGCAAAAAAAATCATTTTTGGTACAAATAAAAACTTGTTTGTCGCTGACTATACTTTTCTTACCACGGGTAACTAATACTCATCGAGACATAAAAAAAACATAAGTAATTAGGTTGCATTATTTCATCACACACATATGGCCTCCTCCTGTCTCCATTATCAGATCAGCTCGATGGCACCACAATATTGCATTGTCACCCGACTTACATACTCGTATGTATGCAAATTGTCAGCTCAATCGAAAATCGGGAAGGGGGTCAAATTTAGCTTCCAAGATTTGGTTCTAACAAGATAACATACAAACTAACAGGGCAAGTTAAATAAAAGCTTGTAAAAAGAAACCTCGTCAAAACATTATGATAAGATCCAATTCAAGTAGGAGGAGGATTTAAAGCAATGCTACATTATTTTATTTTTAGTACTGTTTATAACTTCATCGTATTTTTTTAGTATTTCTTTATTAATATAGGTACTACAAAAAGCAGACGAAAATCTTTCTATTCTTACTATTTATTGTAGGTTGTTTGGGGGTTCTCCCTTCGGTCGTGTTTTATTGGACCCGGGTACGTCCTTAAACTACGTCCATAAGAGAGGTATTGTGAATGTCATCTCGCTCTGTGTGGTAGGGTACAGCACAGCGGATGTCATTCCAGATCTAGAGCAGAGCCCAACTATGGGGAAGTACCTCCACCTTACAGAAAATCTCAGCCAAATAACACTAGACCCTACTCATAGTGTTGTGTTCCTGCCGGTGAGTAAGGTTGCCAAGCTCAACGAGTGGCGGGAGGGGGTTAGGGTCGGCAACGCGCATGTAACTCCTCTGGATTTGCAGGCGTACATAGGCTACGGATACTGCTTACCATCAGGCGGGCCGTATGCTTGTTTGCCACCGACGTAGTATAAAAAAAAAATATTATCGCCACTCGTTGCGAATTTCCTGTTTTCGCACTTGTAATGTACTATTATCGACGTATTTCTGGGCCAACCTGTACACTACGTCTTATTTATTTTAATAACTTAACTGACACACTTTTCATCAGAAAGTAAACATATCAATAAATTTCCGACCGACGACACAATCAATTACAAAGAAGTCCTGAAGCTTCGACTCCGACCCAGACCCGCGCCAAAACCACTTTATTTTTAAACGGAAATGCAGCTACAGACAATTTATTGCAGCTAGGATGATTCACTTCTTTGTGCACATCCTTTGTCTGCAATTACTCGAATTGCGTAGTTAAAGAGAACTTTGTATATTTAGATAAAATTATTAGAAAATCGTGGTTAAATAGTTATCAAAAAATATTTAACGATTAATTGAACAATAAATCATTGCGGATCATTCATAAATACCACGCCATTTATTTTAGATAAGACAAGTACTATTTCTACGTTCTGTTCTCTATACATATAATGTATATGTTAGGTTCACTGCAATTAGATCCCTACATCGAATTCCCTGTTTATTAAATTCATTCCGGTCTTTTGCGTTTAACATTTAAATAAATAATGTTAAAATTGATTTCGAATTTTTACTTTTACTGTAAAATAAAACTGATAGTGTGGTTTATCGTATAAGATGGATTTGAATAATTCAATGCTTTTTACATTCAATAATACCTAAATCACGTTATAAACCTAATTATGTACTTAATACACTCCGTCTAAGTACTACCGACCTTGTATTTATAGTGGAGTTCAACTACAAAAGAGGAAACTCAACTCCACAGTCCACACGCACAGTCAGTATTGCAAGTTTCCATGAATAATGCAATAAAACTATGCAAGTAGATTAATTTATACGTATACATTTATTTAATTAGTATTACAAGCAGGGATCGGAAACCGGTATTTTTTGTATGGGAACGAAAACGGTATTTTTTCGTTCTTTGTTAATTACTTCATTTCTAATTAGGCAATCTAATAATACGAAGTCGTTATCTGAAAACACAACTGAGTCCTACATTTAGAGTATAACCGAAATATATGGTTATTTCGATGTTTTTGCAAAAAACCGGTTCCGATCCCTGATTACAAGCTGTTAGCCTAGCCAGTCTTTGAACGACAATGCAAATTCATTTGTGTTTTAAAACTTTGCCAGGGTATTTGTTTATCACAAATAATTAAAATAATTAAAATCGAGGCGTCCTCCACGATGCTTCGTGATACAACCGATTAAAAAAGCGGCCAAGTGCGAGTCGGACTCGCCCATGAAGGGTTCCGTACCATTTATGACGTATTAAAAAAAACTACTTACTAGATCTCATTCAAACCAATTTTCGGTGGAAGTTTGCATGGTAATGTATATCATATATTTTTTTTAGATTTTTCATTCTGTTATTTTAGAAGTTACAGGAGGGGGGACACACATTTTTTCACTTTGGAAGTGTCTCTCGCGCAAACTATTCAGTTTAGAAAAAAATGATATTAGGAACCTAAATATCATTTTTGAAGACCTATCCATAGATACCCCACACGTATGGGTTTGATGAAAAAAGATTTTTTGAGTTTCAGTTCTAAGTATGGGGAACCCCCAAAATTTATTGTTTTTTTTTTTCTATTCTTGTGTTAAAATCCTAATGCGGTTCATAGAATACATCTACTTACCAAGTTTGAACAGTATAGCTCTTATAGTTTCGGAAAAAAGTGGCGGTGACATAATCGGACAGACAGACGGACATGACGAATCTATAAGGGTTCCGTTTTTTGCCATTTGGCTACGGAACCCTAAAAATATCTGCAACATGTTGCGTCATAAATGTCATAATAGATATCTCCTACACTACATTTAAGATTTTTATTTTTCAATATAATGTTAATCTTATATAGGTAAGTATAAGTAGTTTCACATGTTTTTCATCCATATTTAATACGTGGCATGATAACGACACGACAATACTAAAAGTCGGGCGTTTTATCTTGGTGCAATGACCATATTATTACGTCTACAGGGGCTACAGGTTTTAAAATGAGCCACTTGCATTTTATTGAAGTTTCAAAACTCATGTTCAATTCCTTTGAAATGTTTTGATGTGAATTTTTTTTTTTTGGTAACAATATTAGCACCGCCTCGTTAACATAAAAAACTAAGTAATTAATAAAACTAAACTATTAACTCTTATGGTGCCCAGAAGACTGGCAGCATTACCTCTTAATTTGGATGGCCAGACTGTCATGTCTTTTGTTTTGATTAGTTAGTTTACTTATTTAATTTCATTTTATGTCCCCTTTAAAGTAATGAATTCATTTAAATCTCCAAGTAATTCTTTCAAATCCTACTAGGTCTTTCCCCCTTCTATATTGTTTATACATGTTAGGGGCATTCTAGAAAAGTTACCTTCGAGTACGTCACATTATATTTTTAACATTTCTGATAAAGCTAAATGCCGATATTTGGCATGATAAGGTTTTATAACATAGCTTTAAATTCAACGGTATATACGAGTAACAGATTTTTAAGGCGGCTGCCATACTCGTCACACTCAAGTCCCCGACATAGTAAACCTTTTAGTGGAATGCCCCGGTAGACGTAGGGCAAATTATGATATATGTCGAATTTTTCACCATTTAGCCTATAAAATGCATATTCATCGAGCGGACCGGAATCGTAGGGCCTCATAAAAAAACAGCCGTGGCGCCGCGCCAAACACATCCCTTGGCAAGCCGAAGCTGTTGGAGCTCATTCTGTTTAAGAGCTTATAGGATTAGGCAATTTATTTATTTTGCGAAAGGCAAGCAGATCAGATACAAGTTTTGTGGACACACCGCTACTGCACACAAACCCTAAGGCAAGCCTATTGGCTAAAATATCGTTGTATGCTTTTCTATTACTTTTGCATATTATAGCAACGGAGAGGAAAATAAATGAACAAATGAATAAAGTTGTTCGTGGTGCGTCCTCTGAGCTAACATGGCTTAAGTTTCCTTTAAGGACAAGTAGAAGCAAGTGCCAAATGACCACAAAAAAATCGAAGTATAGGTCAATAAAAAACCCTGACAGAAGATATGCTTTGCTATTAATTTTGATGTGTACACTGTAAGCCGTAACCAAGAATTAGATGAGTACGTGTACTTAGGCAATTTACAGACGATTCGAAGACATAACCCTTTTGGCATTCCAGTAAGTATTCCAGTGATGAATCGAAACGAGTCGCTGAGAGAGTAGGTGTTTCGTAAACAAAAAGCAAACAGTGAAGCAGATTAGATGGCTGGCAGTCCTCAACTGTGCATTTTTCCAGAAATTTACTGCCTCGCACAGCTAAACTGTGGAATGAAATGTCGCCTGTCGTATTTCCAGACCGATACGACCTTCAAACCTTCAAGAGCGTACTCCCATATTAAAAACCGGCAACGCACTTACAACCCCTCTGGTATTGCAGGTGTCCTTGGGCGACGGTAATCGCTTACCATCAGGCTTCGTCTGCTCGTTGGCCTCCTATATCATAAAAAAAAGCGACCAAGTGCGAGTGGGACTCGCCCATGAAGGGTTCCGTACTATTTATGACGTATTAAAAAAATGACTTGATCTCGTTCAAACCAATTTTCGGTGGAAGTTTGCATGGTAATGTACATCATATATTTTTTTAGTTTTATCATTCTCTTATTTTAGAAGTGAAAGAATTTTTTTTTTTAATACCACTTTGGAAGTGTCTCTCGCGCAAACTATTCAGTTTAGCAAAAAGTGATATTAGAAACCTCAATATCATTTTTGAAGACGTATCCATAGATACCCCACATGTATGGGTTTGATGAAAAAAAAATTGAGTATGGGGAACCCACAAAATTTATTGTTTTTTATTTTCTATTTTTGTGTGAAAATCTTAATGCATTTTACAAAATACATCGACTTACCAAGTTTCAACAGTATAGTATAGTTCTTATAGTTTCGGAAAAAAGTGGCTGTGACAAACGGACGGACAGACAGACACGACATGACGAATCCATAAGGGTTCCGTTTTTTGCCATTTGGCTACGGAACCCTAAAAAGATTTATAAAATGAAAATAATCAAGTGTTTCCACTGTTTACTATTCTGTGTTGGTGCGTGTCAGGATCGTTGGCCGCGATTTCGGGGCATCAACCGAGTAACGTAATGCGGAAGGCCCGGGGGCATATCTCTGTCCTTTGTCTTCGTTTCGGAAGAGATGAGACGGAAGTTGATGAAGTTTCCATTAAAGACAAGTACAAGGATAAAGCTTTTACCTGAAATGTATTTTTTTCTCAAAATCTTTTTTCTGCAGCACCTTTATGTATTTTAGATGGGTATGGCGGTCTTCACATTGGAAGCGTATCCGCACGCAACACCGGTGTGCGAGCAGGATATCGCTATACGTATCTTCTCTCGCTCACACACCACACACCGAATCGGCGTGAGGATTCGCATCATTGTGATAACCTCGTAATTTCCTAGAAAAAGCCATTTGGCATTAGTTTTGTGCCATACATTTAAATATGTAAATAAATGTTGAACTTCTTCAAATAACTTCTAGAAATAGCTTTGTTGACTACAAAAATATATAGAACTAACGAAAATGTTATTGACATTGGTTGTTTAGCCAGTTATTATTTTCACAAGGAAACATGAACATTTGCATTTTACAATACAAATATAATTAACCTAGAAATAACTATAAATGTCAATAAACTTTTATGTCAACAATATCTATTTAGACTAAGATTATCAGTAGGTATTCATAACAAAGGGATTTATGTCTGTTCCATATCACACCAAAGCATTATTATAAAAGATAATTTCCTATCAGATAACGACCATAACAAAAACAAAACGCGTCACTAAACTATGTACTTTTTTACGTATTTAGATTATAAAAATTTAAGCTTTATTTTAAATGGAATAGAAGCGTTATCCGTGGACTTTTTGGCATAGGAATTATAATCGATTGTGATAAATTCGATAACATTTGTCCCTCATATGGGACGAACCTAAATAAATACAATTTTCGAGAAGGATCTTACAATTGGGACTCAAATCCGTTTGAATGAGAAGATTATTCATGGTTATATAATTTACTACCCCATGTGACCTATTTTTCTCCATATTACGAGTACATATACACGGTGTAAAACCGAAAGATTTTAACAGTGTATTCCTGGTCACATTTAGAGACTAAAATGTCATATAAACGTTTCTGGATTTTGAGTTTTAGAGTTAATAATAATTTAAAAAAAAACATCTTATTGTAACTTAGTGCAAAACACCTTTTTGATGGTGATGATGCCATTATGGGGCGTAGTCTAATTATCCTTATTGATAGATGTCAAAAAGTGACATGTAACCTTTGCAAAAACCATGTTTTTTCAAAAAAACGTAAACCGTCATTTATAAACAACTACACCCTACATTCTAATATGTAAAACAGTATTATGTGCGTTATAAAAATCAATTGCTGGCAATGTATGTAAGTATATATGGCTAGTTACATTTTTATGAAGACAATTGCACCTTATTTAACGTTCATAGACAACAAAGAGTTTTATTGAAGGATCTTCAGATCCTTCTCTAGATCTAAAGTGCTCGTTGGTATTAAAACAAATAATTGATATTAAAGGCAGCGATCGGTAAGACGATGTATTGACACACTCTTCATACTAATGCAAAAAGAACAGTCAGCAAAATATTTCTCAACACAATACTTTACCTAGTAGGGTCCATGTCTGTACTGACAAAATTTAAGAACATCTTGTAATATCATGGTTGCAACGAATAAATGATTATGATTGTCACACTTTGATATATTGTTCCGAGGTGCGCCATAATGTTATTTCCTAATCATACAAACAACAGGTATTGATAACATTATTAATATAATAAAACATCATTTCTTACTGGAGTAGTCAGGCAGTGTCTTACCTGAGCGAATAACTGGCGAACGCGAAACGGCGCGGCGCGGGTGAATTCAATCATTTGATACGTATGGAAGTGTCCTAAAGAAAAATAATAGGTAGGTACCGTAGCTACGCATAACGTACAGTCTTTTTGACCAAACCTAATTCGACACCACAGTTTTAATTTTCCTAAAACCGAGTAGCTTTCTTTCGTACTATGTTATGCTAGTTTTATCAGACTGTGGAACTTCTGTACAAACTTTGTTATGTTATTTACGTTACTATGTTATGTTATTATTAGCTGTGCCTAAAACACGCACTATGTCCCATCACCACTTGTCCGCGCTCTTTAATATATTAACGCGCTCCTTTTGTTCAGCACTGGAATCTGATGTATTTGCAAGTAGTTGGATGGATCTGTGAAAAGCGTGTAAGTATGAAATTCTGTGAGAGGATGGATAAATGTGAATCTGCCGTCTTGTTTTGGTTTTTTTTTTTTGCATTTGTATTGTTTGGCATCTCCTTAAGACTGTATCATGTACCTAGTCTTTATATATACTGTTTGATTTAAATTGCACAGTGCATTAATTCGCTCTAATGCTGTGTAATTTTTAGAATCAATAAAAAAAATGTATTTTTTTATAATTATTTACTTACTAAACTGGCTTTCTTGCAACCGCAAAATGTTTAATGGGAAGAGCCCTCGGCCGCTGCCTCGAGACCATAGACGCGGAAGATCCAATAACCCAGTCCAAACCGGTCCGGTAGGCTGCGACCCGTTATTATGCAAACTCTAGCCTGTTTCAAATGTCAGCTGTTGTAGAATATAAAATAAAACGGTAGATTTTGTTTAGCTACGAGTCTTTGTTTTGATGAGCAATGTACTACAGTATATTACAACAGTACAGTACAATGTATTTTCATACACGAAAGTACAACTAATCAAGTTTTTTTATTAAATATTTTTTGATTTCTGTTTTTTAGTTGTTTTTATGTGTGATAGAAAAAGTGATCAAGCCCTCCGATGATCGAGGCCAGAATCGAACTGGTTTCTTCAGCTTACGCGGCTATTTCAGTTTGTTAGAAACTTTTGCATTTGATTTCATATGAGTAATTTAGGGAAATGTGATTGTAAATCTCGAAAGGCCTGTGTCAATAGAAAGTTATTAGTACTTCCTAAATGTACATAGCTATAACCTATTTCTTTTTGGTCATGCTAATGAGAATGTGGTATTTACCGCGTATATTTGTCTTATGAGTTCACGATATTGCGACACAGTTGCAAAGCTGCCATCTCGGAATAACTGTGTGACGAGAAGATGGCATGTGATGTGCAACTGTGACGAAATATCGGAATCTCATAAACAAACATACAGGGGAAATACTTCGTTTGTAGGGATTTATGCATGTCATTTGCTATGAAAAAGTGTGGCAGGTCATCATTAATGTCAATTTCTATGAACATTTACGATTATAATGACCCTCCCACACTTTGTTCTGATCAAGTTAGTGCAAAGTTAATAGCTGAGACGGACTCTTATCGTACAGCCGAACCTAAACCAGCTCTAACTACATGCTACGAACTACTAATACTAACCCGAGATAATGTCGAGGACGACAAAATAAATGTATAGCGACAAACGATAAAACAAGATGCGATAGAACAACAAAGGCTCTGTACCTACTAATACGGATAATACATAATACCTACCCACTTGTAAAACCACAATGGATTTGACCTGGATGCAGAGTATTCAATATAAAAAACCTATTCCAAAAGGTTTTACATAATTGAATTCGAAGTAATTGGATTTGATCCGGAATTTATATTGTTTCAACGCATTATACAACACGGGTCGCTGGGCACCTAAAATGTTTTCAAATTTAGGATCCTGATAAAAAAATTGCAGCACTAAAGTTCCTTGTCATTTTAACCGTTATTTTAAGATTTTACTACCGTGATAAATAAATAATGGCGTATTTAATTTGCGAATTCAAATGCAGAATGTTTTAAGTACTTCCCTGCTGGTTTAGAGGTATTACTTTAGTAAATACGTTTTCTATACTTTTTGACCGATTGAGCGACGTTTCGGGTTATGGATTCACTGTCTATATTTTGTGAATTAGGTATTTCTATTGTGAGGTATTGCTAAGAAAATAGGATACCTACGGGTTTTAACATCACTTTCACACAGAGTAGTCTTTCTCCTCTATTTAGCCGAGATAAGTAACACGTCTGTTGTCGTCCTATGGTAGCACATTGGTACAGAGGGCTCCTCCATCCGCTCCTGTCCTGTGCCTCGCGCTCCGCGTCCCTCCAACTCAGTCCGGCTGCCCGCAGCTCGGCGTCGACGGTGCGCTGCCACGTGTGCGCCGGCAGACCCCATCGCCTCCCATGCGGCCGCCACGTGAACGCGATCCTGGCCATGTTGTCCTCTGGTCTTCGAAGGGTGTGCCTTTATCCACTACCGCTGAGCGATTTCTTGCTTGGTGCCGGTGGCCGGGACTTAGTGTCATCGATTCCTTAGATCCTTATTGCTAGTAGTATTCGGCCAGAATATGCGCAGAATGGATCTAATTGAAGTAATACGTCTAACCCTCAATAACCTTTCCGAATGTTTGGCAGGCATCATAATCGGCAAACGACTCAAATGGACCCTGACAAACAAATTCATTACCAGACGTATGACGGATACGGCATTATCGATGGTCGATTGACGGCCGTAATTGAAGTGTTGGTCATGTCCTTTCATGTCACGGATATAGATTGATGGAACAGGGATAAGTTAGTAAGCGACGATAGGAATTTGGCGCCCAACTCTTAATTCTAATCCAAAAAATAACTTTCACAGAAATCCTGACAGAAACATGTTTAAACTAAGTATACAAACGGAACATGACCCAGTAACACCCATTCGAATGTCCATGTCCAAGCGAAACAGTTATCCAGCAATTTTACACTAATCATTTTCACATTTGACCAACAGATGAACGGACACTGGTAATTGAGACATTATTCAGCAAAATGGGTGGTTGTTTCCAAACTGTTTGTGCTGAGTAACCTACTTTCTTAGTATTTAACCTCGTGTGGGGTCGTTACAGTGAAATTTGAGGACATGCTTTTGTTGTTGCTTTTTAAAAGTCTTTTGTCGCGTATTCTAACTATTCTGTATTTTTGAACGTTATTAAGGTTAAAAGTATCGTTTGCAGCATACCTAAACCTAATGTAAAAATACAAATACGGGGGTTGTCACAAAAAAATAAATGACAAAAAATACGAAGGAAGAACCTTTGGATAAGTGTTTCTATTCTACTATTACCATACCCTGTTAGTGTTGCCCTGGTCTTAAGTTTCAAAAGTATATGCATTTAGGTAACCTATCCCATTTATATGGATATTTTTATGTGGGAGAGAAAATAAATAATATACATCGAATTTTGTATTATTTTCATCAAATTTGAAGTAGTGAGGTTTATGATACATTCGATTCTTACTTGGAAAATATCCAAACATTCTGAATGTACATAGATCGCAAACGAAATTTTACTGTTTTTGCCATATTTTTGCTTTGACATAAAAAAAAGCAATTTAATAAATAAGTTGGTATCGAAATTAATTCAAGACGCTCTCGTAAAGCCAGTACTTAAATTGGATAAAAAAAACATCTATTTCCTAAAAACACCTATTTTTAGTTGTTATTTTCATTCAATATGTTATGTAAATTAAGTTGTTCGTGTTTGTATCCTGCAATGACTATAAAAAGAAAAACAAAAACAGTCTATTCAACACATGTATTGCGCGATAAGGGCATATCGTGTTTTATTCTTAGCTGCCCTGGGAGGTGCCCCGACTGCCCCGTCAGCGCTCGTTGAAACTGGGACCACCGGGGCTCTCAGCTGTCCGTGAGCGACACAATACAGGTTCATGTTACACAGAACGATGGGAAATATATTGTAACCACCAGCCACGAGTAAAAATTCGTTAGTTTAAAAACTGCTTTCTACAGTTTCCAACTGCACTGTAAAACTAAAACGGTAAAAATTACCAAAAAACGCTAATAAGAGGAATAGGGGTCGACTAAAAAAAGTAAAGAAACCAGGTACGGTTCAACTCTCTGTTAACAATTCTTCAAATATTATAAATGTGAAAAATTTTATGTTTGGATCCTTGGTCCTTAAAAACGATAGACAGCTGAGCAGATTTTACTGAAACTTGGTATATCCCTAACCGAAATAACATAATTTTAACCTAGTTAAGGAGACACTATCCCAAAAGTCATTCTCTAAAGAAATGATGTAGATAAAGTGAGTAGAGGTAGTATGCCTGCGTTGTGGATTGATATTGTATTTAATTGGGATTATTCCTTTTCATATTCAATAAACTGTGGAGGTATGGATATGTCGTGACCGGATCATAGATTTTGATTTTTCATGATAGGCCATCTTAGAATTGATCACTTCATGATATGGTTAGATTAGTTTTGACTTTTTCATGATGTGGCCAACCTGTCATTTCATGAAATGATTGCCACACCATGAAATGATCAATTCTAATATCTGCCTACGACATATACAAAGCGAAGGAAAAGGGGATACAGCCTAACGAACCACTTTTACGAAATTACGTATTCAACTAATAATTAAAGTACCAAAAACTTAATATCAAAAACATTTGGACTAACGATTTTAACAGCAAATTAGTATCGATTGATCCAATTTCCGTTTTGCTATACAATATCATAAACGCTATCTAAAGTATGGCGATAATCGCTATCAAATGTAATATTTGTCAGACAAAGCGTCTGCCGGTATTAATTTAACTAGGTTACAGTGCAGAGTTATCATTATCAGTCTGCAAGCTTCGCTTCGTTTCCTATTTTACGTAGATAACTACGTATTACTACGCATTAAATATAGTTTGTCCAGGGACTAGTTTGTCCTAGATGTAACTTTATTTTTTATTTTGTAATTTTATATTTTAATTTTGTTTAAGAACTTTATTATTTCTTTGAATTAAAGAACAAGTTCGTAAAATAGTATCCAGAATCACTAACATTTACATGCACGCATTCAATCAATTCGACGAGATTACCGTTTGATGTTTCTACAAAAAGTATATTGAAAAATAAAATATTCAATTTTAATATACTAATCAATAGGTAGTTTAGACAATAGACATTTTTGTGTAATATGGGTTCAGTGCACTCAACCTCCTATAAAAGATTTAGCGAGCTTATAGTGTTTAAGTTAGTCGGGTGTTACGATTAGGTAGGTACCTAAACTTTTCTAGACGTTTAAAACTTCAGTTTAGTAATTAAACTTGGTCTAGTGCAATGTATCTAAAACAAATTTGTATACCCCTACCACGTAACCGAGGCAGTTGAGGTGCGTTCCTTTTTTTAATTTCTATACCCTGCCAATATTTTAACTTGCCATTTTGCGGATTTTCATTGGAACTAATTTATTTTACTGACAAGGAGATTCTTTGACAACAGGGGGCCTACCGTGAAAACCGAAATTCGCATATTGCGGAGATCTTTCTCTTTTACTCTCATTAAGACGTAATTAGAGTGACAGAGAAGAATGCCCGCAAGTGACGAACTTCGATTTTCGCGGTTATAGCCCTTACTTCAACGTCAGGGCTATAACTGCGAAAATCAATGAAAGTCAATGAATGATACTGATATAAAAATGAGGAAAGATTTCTCAATTATACGTAAACGAGTGGACCGTGACAAAAAAGTTTGTCAAAGATCTAAGAAAAAATATTGTGATTAAAATAAAACATTTACATAAGTAAATGAAAGGACGAAGAATTGCGTAGCATTCAAATAAAAAATGTTTTAAAATTAGTAGTTTACATGACCGATACTAACATTTTACTCGTATATTTGAATAGACATGACGCATTATTGCCATATGTAAGCTAAAATAACAACACTATCTCGGGGCAAAATAGAATCTTGTCAAGCTTTAATCACGTTCAACTGTCACGTTCGTCCGACGATGTGAACCAATCGGCGGGAATCAATAAACAAGATGGATGACATCGCCCATAGACTATTAACGCATCCCGCTCCGATACAAGAAAACGAGCGATATAATTTATGGCCAGTAGCTTTTTCATGTCACCTTTATTGCGACGTGCTGTAATTTTTCCATAAGGACGTTTGTCCAATGAAGGATTAATACTGGATTAAACTTCCCTTGTCAATATAGTCTGTGCGGAAAGAGAACAGTCGTGGAAAATAAGGGAACCAATACATTCTATGACTTTTCTCTTTCTGTACAGATTCTACTTACATATTACGTAAGTACATATGTACATTTATATGCAAATGAATAAGGTATAGATACTTAACTTACCCGATACATTGATTAAGTATCTATAATAATAGTAGGGCTAATATCAGGTGACTTTATTCAGGCCAGTGGAGGGAAAAAAGTTCATCTGATATTAGCTCAAATAGCTGATCCTAGTGATCCTAGGTACAATAAAGACGAAACCCTAAACCCTCATTATACTATAATAGTTACTATCAATATAAATACATGTAACTTAATGTTATCAAATTGCATTCCATCATCAATATTTATTTACAGTGTATACTAACTCCAATCGTAACCCACGAGAACTAACTTACTAAATATCAACGTCAAACTTCTTACGCCGTCGACCAAAAGTTCATTATTACATGATTCACAAATTCCCAAACGTGGTCCTTCTCTAATCAAATAAGACCTAAGTCCTTTAGAAACTTGGAGGTTGGTATGACCTTTTCAGTTCAGTTTAGATAGGTCACCGCGTTGGCGTCAAGCGTTCTGGTTGTGTCGAAACAGTTGGCAGCACTGTCACAACACGCTCGCTCACTTCATTTACGATTTGCATGGCCCATTGTTTATAATCTGTGGTTTGACAAAGGAAAACGAATGACGAATGAGGGAATAGTTGACTGTATGAACTCTGAAATTGCTTTTAAAAGAGTACCTAATTTGAAGCACAGTTTTATTATTTACTATGGAACTTTGGTTGTATTTTTGTTTTATGTTTGATTAATATTAATAAATTGTTATTATTTTCAGGTAATGACTGAAAGCTGCCTCTGCCAGACGTGAAGTTTCTGTAAGGGTTGCGTAAGTTTATTAAAAAAAATATAATTACATTACTTAATAACCTATATATAATATAGCTTTCAAGATTTGATAAGAGGGCAATTTAAATACAAACTTGTAAGAAAAAGTAACGATTAAGTATCATTAGTAAAGTACTATATGTGATAATAATTAACATAAAGTGTAAGAAAAAAAAACTTTTTACGCAGTCACGTCACATTACTACGTTATCTACGCTACTTTTGCGTACTACAACCAAGTGGTAAGAACATAACAATAAATACACGAGTTAGCCGTCCCTCAACTGTCGCAATACGTTTCCGACTGACACGTGTATATTGTACACATTGTGTCCCTTAATATGTCCATCCTTAACCTAAATAAACAGTCACAGGAACTAGTAATGAAAACTATTATTTGTTACGAAACTCTTTGTTTGCTTTATACGCAATTGTAGAGATACAATAGCTAACAGTTGTACCTAAAGACTTCAATGCGATCATTTTATATAAAGGCTCGTAAACGATTGCGTCTTTCAGGAGTCCATCAGGACCAATAGCTAGGTAATGTGTTGACCAAAGAATTGACCATTAACCATTACAAATTGAACCGTAAACTGTAACTGTAACTGGTCAATTCTAATGAACGTTCGCCACACTGGCTAGGTAAATGGTAAATTTCTCTAAAGACGGAAAAATTCTCCATCATAGCAGGGGGCTGTCCTGCGTGCCTAATTCTCGTCATAAATTGACAGACGACCAGACAGAACACATGTGTACGTATTATCCTTAGGTAGTAAGCTTAGGCTAAGGGACTTATAGGATCTTTTTTGCCCGTGAGCCTAGCGAATGAATGGAAACAAATTGTAACAATAGTTTAATCATTCTTGTATACCTTTCTCATGTTGTAAAAACTACCTGAACTAACACCCTTTGTTCCTAACATTTCTATAAACAATGTAATAATAATCATCGACTAACTCCACGGAAGTCACCATATACATGGCGATTAAAGCGAACAATGGATTTTGCACCTTATCACCATTGTTTTTATTTGAATATCGAATGATATAGAACGAGATTATGTAAATTTCTAACACAGCTGTGCAGGCTGTTATTCCACAAGCTCATAACACCATCGACTTTAATTCTAGACCAGTATAAGTGCGCTGTCGTAATACGCATAATGTTACGGATTTTAACCAAAATCTACACTGGTTTTCTAAAAGCTAGACTCGCTTGCGTTAGGTAATAAATGTGAATACACGAGCTTACTCAATACAATTAACCGTTCATTGGATAATCAATTCTGTTCATACCGTAGTAAGGTTGGTGTTGGTGTGTAGTTGGTATGTGCGCAGATCTTGCATAAGCAAAGGGCCATTGTTCGTTATCAGCTGTTATCAGTCGCAATATGAACCCGCCCTGTTTCACAACTTGTTTACGTTATTCGTGTGGTTTGTTCAGACTTAGGTTCTATTGAATTATGATAGGTTTTGTTCACCTATCTACGCGTTAAAATTATTTAAATTATAAATCATAATGTAATCTATGCTACATATATCTTTAGAATCTTTAGATCTAATTATAAATATTATTTAAATTTATACTTTAACGACATCCCCAAACTAAAATAAAAAAATAAAATGCTATTCCTAATCAAATCAAAAACTTCTAATCGATACTTGATAGTCAATTCAGCTAATCGATATTGTTTATATGTATTGTGATGCCATGTGTACTAGTATGTTATTATTAATATTATACGTATTATGCGACCTACTGCAAAAAGTCATAGGTTATCAAGTAAATTGTGTCATTTTATATACTTTTACTATCTATACAACATAACATAAAGCAATGGCATTAATTATACTTATTTGCGCATACAAATACTACAATTATTTTAACCTTTACTTTTCAAATTTATCTTTTTCCGTGTCTTAGTTTCAATTGGCAACAGTATTGAACTGTTGCATATAAAATCTACGTTTTATGCGATTTTTTGCTTTTTCCTTTTTTCCATATTTTAAAGAAATAAAAAAAATACATTTATTTATGACAAAACAAACACGGATGACAAAAACAAGTTGACAATACAATGTATAACATTTAGCGCAAAATGCCATAAAAGGGTCACAACTCAGCATGTAGCTGGCAAAGCCAGCGCTGTTCTTCCGTTGTGATATTTTAGGTATAGGTATATTTGGCAATTACGTTCGCCACCAGAAATTAGTAAATGTTTAATCTATACTTTTATAGAGTTACTTTTTGCCCACTAACGAAAAACGACAAATTTTAATTTAGTTTACTCCTTTCAGATATATATAGTCCTCCTCATCGTTTTCGATGACGGCGACCCCAAATAAACACATTATGGACGTTGTCTAGCATGAGCCCTAATGTGGCTGGCCAGGCCGAACTTGCTCTTAAATACTCTATTGCACGCGTGACAATAAAGTTGGCCAGCAGGGTTGAACGTGTACACGTAGGAGGGCTTAGGTCTCTCTCTTTCCGTAACTGGCGTTTTATGTCTAGGCTAGTGAGGCGGTCCTTTCATATAAGCAACAATAGAATTGGAGACTTAAAAGTAAACATTGTATGTACTTATATTGTTTTATAATTGTAAGATTTTATTTAAACTTAAAGACACTCAAAAGCAATACATACGAGTCACTTCACATAGAAATTTCCGTAGAAAGCAATTCGATTTCCATACTCTTCAGTGTAGTTAATTTAATAGGTCTAGGTTAGTAAATTGTAACCTATGTCAGGGCGGCAGAACCTTGGCATTCCAAATGCAACTGGTACAAATAGCCAGCGTATTTTAAGAAGTCTATAACGGGATGTGCATCACCTCGATTCTAATTTAGCCCAAGAGCGAGACAAGGAAATACCTGCTAACCGCCAATTTCAATGAATCGATTAGGTAATCTTCTTTCTCGTTCCCTCATTGCTGAGGATTACCACTTGTAATTTGTCTCCATTTTGTCCGGTCATGAGCTAAGAAGACTGCAAGGTGAAAACTGCCAGCCGATCTCTTCATAGCGTTCGACCATCTACGTGGCCACTGCCCACCCCGACGTCCCTGCCACCCCGTGCCGGGGTGCAGGGGTTGCGATTAGGTAATAGAGACGAGATAATCCAGGAGTTTTGAAAGAGCGGAATGAAATTACATATATCTATTATTGCCAAGTCGCACTATTCAATAGCAAATAACATAATAAATTATTTTAAGCAATTGAAAAAGGTTATGCCTGCTGACAGGACTGGAGCTATGGTCTGAACTTCTGAAGGGGCCCACTGATTACCAGTTCGCCGGACGATATTGGACTGTCAGTTATTCGCGATTGTCAGCTTTTGTCCCTTAAGGGGCTTTGAAAGAATTTGATTTCCAGATAGCTTTCACTTCTTTTATTAGCGGACTTTAAAAACCATACCAATGTGATATGTATTAGTGCCTTTTGTAGACAAAATAATGTCAGTTAAGCAAACAGTGAAAGGAATGAGTTTCCCGCGCACACATAATGCACAATGCATCATTGTGCTAATTTGGTGCATCCAGCAAGGTTGCAGTCTCCAAGAACAATTGCATCTTGAGACAAAGGAGTAACTCAGATGTACTTGCAAAGACAGGAAGAAAATATTTTAAACATAGTAAAGAATACAATATTGTCTTAAGGCCAAAACGCATAGGTACGTATGTTGATATTGTTGATGTCGTATCTTATAATTGTGTTTTGGTCCTTGATATATGTTTTCTGTTTTGGTATCGTTGTTTTATTAGTTTAATTAATGATTGGAAGTATTAGTAGTAGTAGGTATTAAAAACTATAATTCTATAAAAATAATTAGTCAATTCATCTTTGATCAAATGATCACACAGACAAAGCGTTCAAATGACCAGCCCGCGTAGCCAACGTGCCTATCGTTCACGCTCCGTGGCGAACGAAACGCAACTGTCACAGTCGCACTAATATGGAAGAGTGATAGAGAGAGATGACTACGCTACGCTACGGAGCGTTAACGATTGTAACGTTGGCTACGCGGCCCCGCTGCGTAGCTAACATGCCAATTGTCAACACTTTGTATCGAACTAAACGCAACTGTCCCTGTCGCAGTAATAGAAAGACAAAGCGTTTCGTTGTCGTAGCGCATGCGATTGTCACCTCGGCTAGGCAACTTGCAGACACGAGATGCGATCAGAAGTATCGAGGTCTTCACTAATATCTGAACATTGGTTCTATTATCAGAATGTTAAAGCGCTTGTTCAAATATCTTTGAGCAGTTTGGCCGCTCCGATTTATCTGATGGCGGCTGCACACTCCTAAATTGTCTTAAAGCCTGGGTCTCCAACCTTTTTTACTAGGAGTAGAAGGCCACAGGCAGGCCTAGTTTTCCTTTTTGTTGACCGGATTGTGTAGAATACTGAAAAAAAAATTTGATCTCATTGAGTAATAAAAGATAATTCTAGTTAAGTAGGTACCTAATAAAGAATTATCAAAAAGTTTTTTTGGTCGGTTTTGGCTCATGGAAGCGATTTTTTAATTTCGATCGCTCGATTTCGTGTTCTCCCTTTACTCATACTCATACTCATTTATTCATAAAGTCAATTTACATGTCAAAATAAAATTACTACTAGATTAAAGTTAAAACTAACTTAAAATTAAAATTACAATAAAAATTAAAACAAAGCCTATTTACATTTAAAATTAAGATCAGAAATTAGAATCAGTATCATGAGATCAAAATTAAAATCAATTAGTATCAGAATAATCAATAAATAAAATTAAAAACAAAGCCAATTTATATGTCAAGAAAATAAAAATAATATAAAATTTTGTATTACAATTATAATAAATTAAAATTGAGATTAGAAATTCAAATAACATTAGAATCAAAAATATAAATATATTATAATAATATGAAAATTTAATAATATCTCTATTACTAGGCATTTAAATTCTACTAATAAAATTCAATACAAGTAGTCAATACCACTAGATTCCCAAATTCTATCGCTCGTATTTCAAAAATAGCACTAAGCCGTTTTCCACATATTTTCGAGTAACGAATCGAGCTTTCGAAATTCACAAATCGCCCCTGTGATCGGGCCGTATTTTGGAACTTATAGGAACGCTGCCACAGTATACGCTGCGCTGATCTAGAGAACAAATTAAACGCTGTTTTTTTTTTGAACTTCTGATGGTGACTGTCGAGAGACAATGTTTTCATAATGTTTGCGATTTAATTAACCTAGGTTTAATCTGCGGTCTAGACCTGAAAGGGTAGTAAAGTTAGTTAATTGACATTCCGCAATTATATTCGTTATGAAACCCGGCCTGACTTAGCTACTAAGTACTAATTAAGGTTTTCTCACGATCTGCGACTGAACGCTAAGGTAGACTTTATAAAAAAGTTTCAAAAGAGGCATAAATGACTTTCAAAGTTTTCATTTATACGGCAAAGTTTGTAAATTTGCCAATTATATGATTAAATTAGTTGTAATTGCCAATCGAAATTCCTTTTCAGGGTTCCGTACCCAAAGGGTAAAACGGGACCCTATTACTTAGACTCCGCTGTCCGTCCGTCCGTCCGTCCTTCTTCCGTCCGTTTTCACAGATGATGTATTTCTGTTGCCGCTATAACAACAAATACTAAAAAGTACGGAACCCTCGATGGGTGAGTCCGACTCGCACTTGACCGGTTTTTTAAATCTAATTTTCATTTGAAAATTGCGTATTAGGTACTGGTTAAATATTATTGAGTAGGTATTAGTAATAAAGAATATTTTTTTCTTTGCAAAAATTTTTGTTTTCCAAAAACTACTTCACTACAAAGATAACTTTTCTTTATTACTCGTATAATCAGAAAAAGTACAACACAACTTTATTTAATTTCGTAAAGGCATGGTGTTAAGTTTTCAATGAAAATTCTGTCTGGTCCTTAGATGATGTTATGTTTTTGTGCTTCAAGTCTATAAAATTAAAATTAAATTAAATTTTCTTTATTTCGGACAAACAATGTATCCATAGAGTGTTAGTACAACAAGAAAATATCTTAACCTAGTATTAGTATTTATAAATATAATTTAAATAAGATGAGCCAATTTACAATATATATATACCTACATAATATATCTATATTATAAATTGCGCAACACTTTTAATTAGCTCGGTCCAGTGCTTTAACATCGGACAATCGAACCTATTAGCAATTTCCTTTAGAATGCTGTTGGGACTACATCTCACACGACTTAGTAAATAATAAATACCACTAAATAAATAATAATTATACCTATAAATGAGCAATTCTTGCATATTTATATATTTCGGGGATCTCGGATACGGCACTAACGATTTCGATGATATTTGCTATATGGGGGTTTTCGGGGGCGAAAACTCGTTGGGTCTTATCTCTGGGAAAAAGCGCATTTTTGAGTTTTGTATACGTTTTCTGAGCAAAGCTTGGTCTCCCAGATATTAAACATAACAGTAAATAACTCGATTCAGAAAGTTTAAGTTCAAACTTAAACTTTCTGCCGATTTCTATTGAACTGAAATAGATGTCACATACTAGCGAAAAAGTGACCAAGGCCTCGGTACTCCAGACCGGATTCGCACCGAGCGATGGGGCGTCCACGCCACCCAGCCACCATGGCACCCGTCCCAATTTCTCGGGTAAGGTGCATTCGAGTAACTTTGAAAGCGGGTTAATTTTGAAATTGCAAATATCTTTAAAACCAGAAGCTCTTCTTACTATAGCAACACTTACCTTACTGCAACTAATGTTGGCGGAAACGTTAATGCTTTTAACCGTTATTAATTAATTAATATGGTTAATTGCAATTAATAACGATCAGCTAACACTGACTGCAACGCTTACCGAGGCATCTTCCTTACTTTTGCTACAGTAGAAAGTGCTACTAGTTAAGTAAAGAAAATAAATATTTGCCATTTTGGAAATTATTCCGCTTTCGAAGTTATAGGGGCACCTTCTATTTGATATATTCTATAGCCGCTGTTTGTGATTGCTTCTTCCAGTTTGTCACTTAAGGATTGTACCGTCTTATTATTTTTTTTTTTTTTTAAATTCTCGCATTTCTGGTTTTGTTTTTTTTTTTTTTTTTTTGTTTTTTTTTTTTTTTTTTTTTAGGTTTTGGATGTAGTTGTTTTTGGACAAAATGGACATAAAAGAAAACATTAAATACAAGGAAAAGATCATTAGTGAACAATCACAAAAAATAATCTGTAGAAGAACAGAACTTAAGTTTACAAAGAACAAGACCAAAGAAATGAGAGAGGAACTAAAGAATTTGTTTAAACAAACCAATAAATCAATCAAGAGAGACTATGCTAACTACAGAAAATATATTATAGAAAAGAATATGTTGACATACCGAAGTTCAAAAAGAGCCTATAAAGAACTATCCACACACAAAAATTGGATACAAAGTTTAAACAGCGAAAAGGGCGAAAACAAAGATAGAACAGGTATAATAAAATGTGCCACGGCTTTTTACACTTCTCTTTATGAAAAACCACCACATGATATGACACAAGATGTTGAAAAAGATAATAGTAATAAAGATATGGCGGGAACACCAATAGACCCAATAACGGAAAGAGAAATAATGACTCAAATTAAACAACTAAAACCCGAGAAGAGCCCAGGTGACGATAACATCACAAACGAAGCCCTAAAAATTGGAGCGCCAATCCTCGCTGCATATCTAGCAGAACTCTTCAACTTAGTACTGGAAAATGAAAAAGTACCACTGCAATGGAGTAAATCAAATATAGTATTACTGTACAAAAAAGGGAACCCGCTTGACATCAGTAACTACAGGCCTATCAGCTTACTATCAACAATATACAAACTATTTTCATCTATCATCCTAAGAAGAATAGCACCTAATATTGACAGGAATCAACCGATAGAACAAGCTGGCTTCCGGCCGAAATATTCAACAATAGACCACATTCACACGATAGAACAAATTATAGAAAAGTTTAAGGAATTCAATAAACCACTTTACATAGCTTTTGTGGATTATTCCAAGGCATTCGACAGTATAGTACACCCATCCATATGGACAGCACTAAGAAATAATGACATAAACAAAACATATATAAATATCATAAAAAACATATATTCAAAGAGTGTAAGTAGAGTGCAACTTGAAAAACAAGGGGAAGAGTTCACAATTGGAAGAGGGGTGCGGCAGGGAGACCCACTATCTTCAAAATTATTCATAGCTGTACTTGATGAGATTTTCAAAAACATTAATTGGAAAAATAAAGGCTTATGGATACTTGATAAAAAACTAACACACCTAAGGTTCGCGGATGACATTGTTCTATTTAGTGAATCAGCGACAGACTTAGAATCAATGCTACAGAGCTTAAACTCTGAAAGCAAAAAAATTGGTCTACATATGAATGCCTCCAAAACTAAAATTATGACAAATAGTCAAAAGAAAACAATAAATGTAGAGGAAAAACCAATAGAATACGCTCAGGAATATGTATACCTAGGTAAATTGGTGTCGTTTGATGCACATAGTAATGAAAAGGAAATAGACAGACGAATAAGTATAGCTTGGAAGAAATACTGGGCCCAAAAAGAAATTCTTAAAGGGAACTATAGTCTCAATATAAAAAAGACTATAATGGACTCTTCCATTCTTCCAAGCTTAACTTACGCTAGCCAGACATGGGTCTACACAGAAAAAGTAAAAAATAAAATTTTATCTTGTCAACATGCTATGGAACGAAGTATACTGAGGCTGAGAAAAATACAAAAAACGAGAAACGCAGACATCCGCATGAAAACTAAATTGACAGATGCCCTTGAATTTAGTTTAAAACAGAAATGGAACTGGGCCGGGCACTTGTCAAGATACGAAGACAGGAGATGGAGTTACCAAATAACTAAATGGCCGGGCCCAACAGGCAAAAGAAAATGGGGAAGACAAAAGAAAAGATGGGCCGATGATATAATAACCACAGCAGGAAAATGTTGGATGCATATAGCAAAGGACAGAGGAAGGTGGAAAGGAATGGAGGAGGCTTTTACCCTCAGAGGGGCCACATAACAAAGATGGAAGAAATAGTTGTAAATTAAAAATACATTGCAAAACTTGTTAAGTGGAAAAAAAGCTTTAATAATAATAATAATAGCCGCTGTATTATGTTGAGTGTTCCTTACATCCTGGCTGGCTAATATACACACGCGCGTCCACTTTTTTGCTCACTTCCACCAGCTCAGTTGCACGCCCCCTGCCGTCACCACAGACTAAATAATATATGGTTAGGCGCGCTATGTATGCCCGAGACAGGTAGGACCTCTATGCTTGTGTATGCTAGGTGTATGACATGATGTTTGAGACAAGTACTTTACCGTCTAAACTTGTACATACACTCTGTAGCCACCATTCTGTTTATTTGGCCCTCGATAAAACAAACAGGGCCCACGTGCAGTTACGCAAACTACAAACGTGATTCAGATTGATGTCTGGCCCTTTGTCGGCCCGGGTGGGGTTAAGCTAGGTTATGTAATAGATTTATCCTATAGGTGCGTTAATTCCTAATTCTACAGATGATGATGATGGATGATGTTGAATTTTTTAAACCTTTAATATTTTCTTACCAATGACGTGAAAAGTTGTATGTGTCACACGAGAGCAAAGTTATTTTACATCTCGTGTTTTTTTTAGTCCCTCGCTACGCTCAAGATTCTAACTTAGAATCACTCGCGGAAGATTCAATTATATCTTCCGCTTACTGAGGACTCAAAATCAACACTCGCAAGAAAAACCAACTTTCCTCTCTTGTTGCACAAATAACTATGGCGTCCTGCCTATCTATTTCTTTACGGGGCGCAAGAGTGATGTTCGCACGCTCTTTCAGATCTTTGTTAAACCTCGCCGGCTTACTTCTGCTGCAGACTATTATATGCTGTGAAATATGATTGTTTTTATGTATGTGATGTTTCTCTAAACTACGTCGCAATTATATGAATTACTCTGATACATTGTATGACACATGCAACAAGGTGAACGCCCTGCTGAATTGAAACGGCTGATTACTATATCTACGAGTGCGCAATTTATTCACGCTATTAAATGCACAGCAGCTGTTGGCTGTTTGTGCCTTTCATAACTTAGTTTTTTACACACTAGAGCCCAAACCAGTAAGGCGACACTCTTCCTTTCGGCTTTTCCCGGCTCTGTTCGGCTCAGCATTGCTCCAAACAATTATTAGGGTTGACACAACTTGACGTCCCTATACGTGCACGACCACAGATAAGATGACTTGAATTTTGACAACCCTAAATGGCCGAAAGGGATAGTGCCATACGTTAGAACGAGACAGCATAATTCGTCCCTGAATCGCTGTCAAATTTCGGTTTAGTAGGAAGTGTTATTGCTGTACGGTATCCCTTTCGGCCATTTAGGGTTGTCAAAATTCAAGTCATTATCTTATCTGTGGTTGTGCACGCAAAGGGACGTCAAGTTGTGCCAACCCTAATAATTGCTCGGAGCAATGCTGAGCCGAACAGAGCCGGGAAATGTCGAAAGGAGTGTCGCCCCACTGGTAGAAGTTAGTACAAGGAGTTGAAGTTTGTTCACGTTACCGAGAAAAGACAAGGAAATATCCCCATTTAAAAAAAATTAATACTTAGTAGGTATAGGTATATCGTTATTGTGAAAAATAACAATAATTAATTTATAAATCATTAGTCAATTATTCAACTTCCCATTGAAAGATTATACCAAGGGCATCTTCGTTTTTTCAACTAATTTATTTACTATTATTCATACTGATGCATATCTTGTAGTCATATGATGAACAACAATGTGTTTTTACGCTTCCAATGTACGGCGCAATTTCAGTACTATCAAAAACATACAAAATACCTACTTACCTAAACAATAATTAAGGAAACATATTGATACTTGTGCAGGCTGATTCAACATCGGTTCAATTAATTTGTTGGCTTCCACAGCTCGTGTCTTCGCAATTTTTTGAAATCGTTTGCCGTCATTTTACGCGGTGTTTTTCAAAATGGTATTTTTGTGACCTTGGCTGGTCACGATGCCCCTACCGCGGGGTTTCACGTAAAAAAAATACAGGTTATAATAGCGGAGGTCGCGAATTTTAATTTTCTTTCCAAGGCATGCCCGAAAACGTTTTCTTGAGGCTCATTTTTAGGGTTCCGTACCCAAAGGGTCAAACGGGACCCTATTACTTAGACTCCGCTGTCCGTCCGTCCATCCGTCCGTCTGTCACCAGGCTGTATCTCATGAACCATGATAGTTAGAATGTTGAAATTTCTACAAATTATGTATTTCTGTTGCCGCTATAAGAAAAAGTACTAAAAACAGAATAAAATAATTATTTAAGGGGGCTCCCATACATAGATAATGGTGCGGAACCCTTCGTGCGCGAGTCCAACTCGCACTTGGCCGATTTTTCTATTTCGATTTCAATGTCAGCCGAATATTTGTCCAATTAATTTGTATATTTATAAATGTAAAAAAAAATTACAATTATAAAGGTTAATATATTCAACAAAACGCGTATCGCATTATCGAAAGCAAACAAGGAATTTATTAGGCAAGTCTTCAATCATTAATGACAGTTTTGAAATAACTAAGTATTGTCATACAGAAATAAGATGTACATAGAGTGCTCACTCCATACATCAGTTTTGGTACCAAAACGCTTATTATTTTCGTAGTCGACATCTAGCATCTAGCATCTAGCGGAATTATCAGTACTGCTACTTGACAATAGATTTTGCGACGAACGAAAAGTCTAATGCTCAACCATTTTCAGGTAATATTATAATCGGATTAACCGGAACTCTATTTTAAATTCCTTCTACTTGTAATTTTTGTTGAGAAATACAATTTCCGTGAGTGTGTATTGTTTGTGTGTAGTGTATTGATAATTCCGCTACTCGATGCTAGATGTCGACTACGAAAATAATAAGCGTTTTGGTACCAAAACTGATGTATGGAGTGAGCACTCTATGTACTTCTTATTTCTGTATGGTATTGTTTGATATTCGACTCAGTCCCACAATAAGCTCGTTCTGGGCTTGGTCATCTTGGGCTCAACCAATCCTTAATAGCAATATTTAACAGTGACTAAGTAAGCTGGTCCGCAATTTCATAGCAACTCGCTATGCAGACAATATGTGTTATACGAGCTCTGCGACTATTAATATGCTTAACCATACATGACGATTAGAGTTTAATATTTTATAGAAACCGACTTCGCAAAAAAGTTAGAAATGCAATTATAGTATAGTAGGAAAAACAAACCCAAAACTAAATTACCACATTGACTCTGTTCCCCTACAAGCAGTAACTAGTCAAAGAGACCTGGGCTTCACTATTTCACATAACTTAAAATTGGACACGCATATCACCAAAATTACCAAGAGAGCAAATTCTATGCTGTATATAATCCGGAAAGCATTCCATGTAATTACTAAGGATCTATTTATTAGAAATACAAGTCATATCTCCATCCTTTACTTGAGTATGCTTTTCAGATATGGTCCCCTACTTTAAAAAGGACATCACTTTGCTGGAAAAAGTACAGCGAAGAGCAACTAAAATGGTTGCTTCACTGAAAGACAAGCCATATGAAGAACGGCTTCAGGTATTAGGTCTTACAACATTGGAGGACAGAAGGAAGCGAGGTGATCTAATTGAGACATACAAAGTCTTGTCTGGACACTACAATGTTCCAAATATTAAAGACCTATACATATCAAGCCAGAATGTAAGGTTGAGAGGACACTCTAAAAAACTAGTCAAACCTCCATGTGCTAGCAACCCTAGGAAACACTTCTTGCCAAATCGTGTAGTAAATGTGTGGAACTCTCTACCAGAAACTGTTGTTAGTGCACCGTCAGTGAACTCTTTCAAAAATAGACTAGATACACATTTTAGAACATTAAAAAGTGCTAAATAAACACAAGTGCTGCGATATACACGCATCAGCTCCAAGAGCTGCTAGTGTATCAAATAAAATAATAATAATAATAATAGTATATAGTAACGTAAACTAGGATTTAACGTAGTTATTGTAATCCATGGAATGAAAGAGATGTCAAGCGCCAACTTTTCATCCCTTAAATCGTTGCTCCTCAACCTTTGTGTGAACAACAAAGAACTGTTGATCCGGAGATCCAAGAGAAGATACATTAAACATGTGTTATCTCCTCTAACTACGCATTTAGCAAGGCAAGCAAAAACAAACGGAATATAAATATACATTCTACAAATAATACGCCTTATTTTTAGATAGCCAGGCGATGTTTTGATGTCAATTTTAGATATCTTGTTCTAGTTATGGAGGTCGGTAGTTTTGTGTGATAGTGACGTTTAGAAATGAAATAATAATTTAATTAATATGAGCCAGTATGTATCATATGCTAGAAATAAATGCGATTATAATATGACGCCATTACGAGTAGATGCAAATACGTAATATGCAATGCATTAGGTACCTACATATCTTTTACATTAGACGATTTTTGCTTATTTAAAAAAAAAAAACATTTTTCGAATAATTTGAATTTCACTTAAGAGGAACGACCGTTTGTTGGAAAATATTTTTACATAATTTATTATTAGCTATTAATGATTATTATAAAAAGTAGGACCGAAATACTGATAACATACAAAATTTTAATAGCTCCTAACTTTTATAATAATTAAAACTTTTATAATAACTATAAGGGCATGCCGCGAAAAACGAAAACCGAAATTTACACTCCGGGCTATCGAATAAGTTTACACTAGGGGTTCTGGTCTACCGCGAAAATCGAAATTTCGTTCTGCCTCTATCGTACTAATATGAAAGAGCAATAGAGAAGCAGATAATAAATTTTTGAGTTTCCAAAACGTCCCGCTTGGCGCGCTGTTTCTAAATCCCATACAAAGTGAGACTTTACGCAAACGCGTACGTCGAGTCACGCTATCGAATGATTTACACTAGGAGTTCAGATTTGCTATTGTCTGCTTGTAGCAACAAACCTAAAAGTTAACTTCTATAACAGTAGACATTAGCGAATATTGACAATATCGACTACAGAGTAGTCCTAAATTGCGACTTCTCTGAGTGGTCATTTCATCAGTCGGTGAGCAATATTATTTATTTGACATTTTGTTACTGGGAACAACTTCAAATCAATTTTCATGCTTTCAAGGTACTTCGCTCTCTTGCAATCAACTTTATAGGTTATCACTTAGGAATATTATTTAGTGCCTACATACAGCATTAGGATCTTCGGTAAACTATCCAAGTAAGACTCACTATCGAGAAATAGGTACTAGAGTATTAATTATAAAAAAAAAACAACTCGTTACATGTCTGTATTTGATAATCAGGCTGCATAAAGACCAAGGGACCGATTTTTGAATTTCGATCGCTCGACTTCGTATTCTCCCTTTAATTAATATCTTTACTACTAGGCATTTAAATTATACTAATATAATTGACGAGTGGTCAATAATAGATTCCCAATATCTATCGCCCGTATTTCAAAAATAGCATTTCGCCGTTTCCCACAGATTTTCGAGTGACGAAATCAAGCACTCGGAATTCAAAAATCGGTCCCAGAGTGCAGTGCCGGAAAGGTAGGTAATCATTAAAAAAAAATTAACCAATGCCATTACAAACTACGAGTCAAAGACTGGCCAAGCCGGCACATTTATAAACCATCGAATCGATCGACTAACAATCGACAACGCTACAACGGCCTCAATCGATACAATGACAGTGCTGGGACGACTTAAATCGGTGTGATTTTGTACTAAATTTAGAACAAATGGTCTTCGAAGGTTTGATAATAGAGTCCTTCTAAGTTTAAAGGAAACATTAGTGGTTATTTTTCCAACAAACGTTCTTGACATTTTCGTCTCTGAATTTTGGCCCTAGATATTTTTTTAATTCGAGTTCAATATTACCAGTACCTGTGTCTGTACGTTTTGCTGTTTTTACGTTCTTCTTTTTATGAGAACTAGGCTTTAAAAAACGCTAAAAACGGCGAAATAAATGCGCTGTAAACAGACGCCTACCATACAAAATCGGCAACAATAAATAATAAATAAATATTATAGGACATTATTACACAAATTGACAAAGTCCCACAGTAAGCTCAATAAGGCTTGTGTTGAGGGTACTTAGACAACGATATATATATAATATATAAATATTTATAAATACTTAAATACATAGAAAACACCCATGAGTTAGGAACAAATATCCATGCTCGTCACACGAATAAATGATCTTACCAGGATTTGAACCCGGGACCATCGGCTTCGTAGGCAGGGTCACTACCCACTAGGCCAAACCGGTCGGCCAATAAACGCAATAATCAAAACGACCAGTCACACACAGATAATTTATTTCTCATTCCGTTCCCAAAATTACGTTACGATTGGTAAACAGGTAAGTTATGGAGAAGGAAAAGTCGAGGACGAAACATCGAATTCTGAGATTTCAAGCAGGATTTTTCGCCTAAGCTGCAGTTGTCCTTATCGCACTAATTTTAGGAGCCACCCCTGTCAACGCGACGGAGATATTTACCTAAAATTCTCAAATCTGAGAAGGGGCTCACTGGTATTTCCTCTAAAGTCTAAACTCTGCACCGACTTTGACAGAACGAAATGTGGCGAGATGTCATTATTTATTTATTTATTTTATTTAATCTTTATTGCACAAAAGAAAACAATCTTATAGTACAAAAGGCGGACTTAATGCCACGAGGCATTCTCTACCAGTCAACCTTAAGGCTAAGCAGAGAGATTGAGAGCGGTGCTACAATTACAATAGCAAAACAAATCAAGCAAAAATACATGAAATAACATATACATACAAACATAATACACACATACATATATAAATAAATATGTATATATATATACATATATATAAATAAAGACGAAACATCTGAAGCTAATAAATAAATACATTAAGAATCTTTCATTCTGCTAGCAAAGAAAGCACGTAATGATTTTTTGAAAGCGAACTTATTTGGCGCATTTTTGATGTAAAAAGGAAGTCCATTCCAAAGACGCGCCACCTGCACGGTGAACGAATTTGACATGAACCCAGTCCGGTGAAGAGGGATGGACAGAGACATATTGCCAGAAGAGCGAAGTTGACGGTCGCGGGTAACGCCATAATATTGAAAGAAGGATTTGAGGTATTCAGGAGAATGTGGGTCGTTAAGCACAGAAAAAAGAGTGGAAAGCAAGCGAATATTGCGTCGTTGACAAATGGGAAGCCAGCCAAGTTGTGCGCGAAAAGAAGAAACGTGATCATATTTGCGGAGGCAAAAAACGAAGCGAATGCAGTTATTAAGCAGGCGGTCCAATTTATCGAGCAACTCTTCGTTTAAGTCCGGATAACACACATCACCATAATCAATAATGGGCAGTATAAGGGTGTTAATTAGTGCAACTTTAGTTTTGATCGGTAAGAAGTGCTTCATTTTGTTGAGAGAATGAAGTGAGCCCATGACCTTACGGCTGATTCCAGTAACCTGTGCTCTCCAACTCAAGGTACTGTCTAAAAGCACACCCAGGTCTTTAACACTTTGACTAAATATTATTGGGGAGCCGTTAAAGTTTACTGGTGCAAGTGCGTCCAAGTCTAGTTTAGTAAGCTGTTTGGAACTACCTATAACAATAGCTTGGCACTTAGACGGATTTACAAAGAGGCCAAACCTCTCGGACCACTGCTGGATATGTAAAAGGTCTAGGGTTAGTTTACCAATGCAAGTTGGAACGTCAGTCACGGAGCACTGGTCGTAGAGTTGCAAGTCATCAGCATACAGATGGTAGGAACAGCGAAGGTCAGGTGTGATAAAATTAATAAAAGTAGAAAAAAGAAGTGGAGATAAGATACCTCCTTGAGGCACGCCAGTCGCCAGGTCACACCAGTCAGACAAAGACCGGTCAACTCGGACTGCCTGCTGGCGGCCTCGCAAGTAGGCAGCAAACCAGTTAAGGGCTATTTCAGAGACACTCATATGTTTGAGCAAGGCAAGGAGAATGTCATGGTCAACGGTATTAAACGCGTTAGAAAAGTCAATAAGAATAAGCACCGTGACCATTTGCCTCTCCATGCCTCGCCTGATGTCTTCTGTTACCTTGAGAAGCGCAGTACTGGTGCTATGACTTGGTCGGAAACCTGACTGCAAAGGGCTTTATGATTATGAACGTGTTCATTTTTCGAAACGTTACTTTATTAACACTTTGTCATTGAATAGTCGTGCAGAGTTGCTTTGGTCTGACTCTATTTCCATGGAGAGATTTGGCTTCAAATCGTAACGCTTTCGGTAGCGAATTGTTTTTTTACACATGCTGAGACTGCAGCAGATACAATAGAACAAGTGCATTACCTGCACCGGCGGCATAACGACTTATAACTTTAAAATAAGCAGGTTTTGACCATCAATCTTCGTATTCGTACCTCCGAGTTAAGGATAATGACTTCAAAGACGACAAAGTTCTAAACCATTGACTTCCCCGCAAGGCCTTTCTATATCCACCGTGGTCAACGCTCGGCCGGCCTTCTCGCTTCAGTGCTCGGTTCAGACACCTTTCCACTAAGATAGCTCCGTAGATACGGTACAGAGCGTTTGTCATAAATATTTAAAAAAAAAGCATTTATTTCGGACAAGATCCATATACAAAAACAACAAACAAACAATTAAAATATTTTTCATTAAAATTACATAAAATAAAATAAAAATATTAATTAAATTAAATTAACATTATTCATTAAATTAAATCAAAATTATCACTTAAATTAGATTAAAATTATCAATTAAATTAAATTAAAATTATCAATTAAATTATATTAAAATTATTACTTGTCATGTCCACTGGCATGTGGGCCATGTGGCGCGTGAGATTTCGCCCTGTGGCCAAATATCGGGCTGTCATGGGCCCCTGCGACCGCGCTCAAGAGCTTGTTGGGGCTACCGCGAACACGACGCATCAGGGACGCGACGCGTTTGCGCATAAGGGCATGAAAATCGTCCGTGTATGCCTCCGCGAACATCCCCGACGCCGTGGCAGCCCCATCAGCATCCTGAACGCGTTATTGTAGAGGACGCGCAGCGCACTATAAGTTTTTCGTGCAGTTGATCCACAGGCTGCAAGTGTAAAAAGTTTGGCAATACGATCTGAACAAGATTATTCTAAACCTTGTTGTGCATTTTGCATTTATTGTACATGTTTAACTGTAGATCACATACCTACTAACCCAGGAATATCTGGTATTCTATTTTATCAACTGTAACTCTTAAGCAATTGTTCAGTTTCATCGATTTTGGCGCTTTGGATTAATGCCGAAATAATAAAAAGACGTATTAGGCGGTAGGAGACTAGGATTGTACCAATATCAATTTGTGACCATCCATTCGATAACCGACCAACGCCAGCCTTGTGTTGCTAAACGGCCTCGCTCTGCTCGCCTATTTAGTCATACTCGAACGACAATTCCCTGTTGCCCTGGACTTTGCAGTGATGATCTTCTTAACTAACCTAACTTAACTGACCTTCCTTTTTTACTTCCGAAGGTGCATACTATTTTGTGAAGTTGATATTTTTTTGTTAAATAGTACATTACTACAGAGGCCTGGAAATAAGGAATTGTAGGCAATGTAATAATAATATGAGGCCACACAGCTCCGTGTTTGCTTATTATCAAGAATACAAAGACAAATTTACGCGCATTTTTGAGAAAAGTTACTAAATATGTACTATTTTATTTTTACAGAGGCTGGCGGCGTGTGTGGAGCGCGCGGCGCGGGGCACGGGCGCGCGCGGCAGGTGACCGTCGGTGTACGCGGCTGATGTGGGCGGCGGGCGGGTGCTGCTCGCGGCAAGCAGGTGGGCACATTTACATACAAGTACGGTGGTCTTCTAAGGTGTGCGGGCGAGTCATCGCTGTATACGTGCGTAGCGCTCGCTCACACACCATGAGGATCAGTGTGATAACCGCGTAAGAAAGATCCTTCCCGTCTCCCGAGCGTCGGCGTCTAATCAACTCTATGGTTGCTCGACGCAACTGCGCCGCGACACTTTTTTCCATAGCACTGTCTAGACGCCGACGCTCAAAAGACCCTACTGTGAGGGGTCTCAGAGGCGGAGATGAGAGACGTGCGGGAATCGATCAATAGTTTTAGTTGCAATCCGGCGAAGCAGAGAAGAGATGCTATTCGTTTCCTCTCAGCTCCCCTCATCTCCGCGTCGGTGGAAAGGCAGCCTAGGGGCATGACAAACTGCGTCCGATTCGCAAGTCGCTCCGAAGTTTGAGCGAGACAACGCTATGCGCGTATTATAGCGACATCCCGACCCCGCTGGCACGTCGACGTGCGAATCGGACGCAGTGAGCCATGCCCCTAACACCTCCGCGCGGGACCTGACAAATAGGTCTTTGTTGCCGGTTGACCTCCTAGTTTATTATGGTGTGGAAACTTAACGTTTAGCAGGTTGATTCATATCGCACTCCCCAAAAGCAAGTATTAACACAAGTTGCTTTTTATACAGACATAAATACTTTTGTGTGGTTGACAGACCCTCACATTCGGGGGCCGCCTTGTCCCGATGACAATGGATTGGCTACTGTCAAAGGTTTTTATAGATGGCACCAGGTTTTACCTGTCTCTAGTTTTGTTCTACGAGATTTGGCTTAAAGGCCTCCCGGCCATTAAGTAAAAAAAACAAGAGTATTCGTAGGATTGACAGGTTAAACCTATGCTGGCGCCATCTGTAAAATACTTCGACCGACCAACGCCACTGTAAAGGGTGCCTCTGCCCGGCAACCGGGCTCAGCCCGGGTCATAGTTATATCAGACTTAAATCAAGTCAAGATTACACCTGTATAAAAATACATCTGCAACAATATTCTTAAAAAAGGGCTTCAGCAGGTTTGGGAAATATTCAAGCGAAATATATCTTATTACACTACTACAAATAAATATCCCTTACAAAGTAGTAATTTAACCGACTAAGGCAAAACAAACGGAAACGTTAAATATAAACAAAGAAAATATATTCAACCATGCACTCAATGGGACTTTGTTCTTGCACTTAGTTGTACAACTTGTACAGGGTGCCCAGCGGCAGATGTCCGGTTTCAAAATTTGTGTAAAAAAACTTAAATATACAAACCAACACTATTTATTTTTATGAAATGAAGATGAATAAGGGTTACTGTTTTTGTGCTCACCAGTTGGCGCCACTAAATGATGGTCCAGAAAAACAGCTCTGAAAATTCTGTTATGCTAATTAAAAAAAAAAACATTACGTTCTAAATACAAATGTATTTTAACGTGTAAATTTGCCGTTTTGTAAACTTGTTTAATTTTGCATATATTTTAGTTGGCACTTCTTTAAAACCACTAACATTCATTAAACTATATTTGATGTATTACCATGAATAATCAAAAAAAAATTAAGGTCAATTACATCGACACTTTATCAGGCCTGATATCAGCACATCGTTTACAATAATTGAAATGTAAAAAAATGGTTCATATGCAAAAATATCAAACATTGAACATTTTTCGCAATTAAAGACTAAGTATTTTTTACATTACAAATATTGTTAACGATGTGCTGATATTCCGTGAAGCGGTTATCAGGCCCGAAATCGGGAAGTGTGGGTGTAATTGGCTCTTTACCACAATAATGATTAAGGAGTGAAAATTTGCGATAAAAAAGCTGGTAACCCCCAAAAATACTATGTATTTGACATTTTGAAAGACCTCCACTATCGCCCCTAGCGGCGTAATTAAACACGTTAGCCCTCATTCGAATTCCATTTTTGTACGATACGGTTCAAAAGCATATGCACACTACTCTGCTGGCCAGCGATCCATTCAACTAATCAATCCGCAACACTCACGAAACTAAAATACTCCCCCGCGTCTCCCTCGCACTTCGCTTATGCTATGCATATTTTAATTTTTAATCAGAAATCTGCTGCTGGACACCCTGTAAGTATATCAAAATGCTTATCTCATGTGGTTGGTGGTTGTTGGGCTTGACCACGTCATTGGAACTCAGCCTCTCGTCATGAGCGAGCTGTTTGGCTGCATTGAAATTGGTATACTTGTACCGTTAACTTTGTGCAATAGTTTGTAAAATCAGTATTTTAAAAAGGAAAATCTTTAATGGTTGAAGAACTTTATGTTAAAAATATAATATAATAATATTGGATTGTTGAGGTAACTCTTTAAATAAATATTTCATATTTATTGGCTACCTACTATATAGGTAGGGGAAGGGGGGGCATAACGGGGACGTTAAGGGAAATAAACAATAAAAAATAAACATGATATATTTTTTAATAAAAACGAATGACAACTCTTTGGTTACTTATTAAATTATCATTTGGCACCGAATTTGGTGAAGTAAGAAATTAAATAATATTTTTTATTTTTATTTTACAAAACCTTCATGAAAACTCCATCGTGCCCCGGGGTAGGGGCAGTATGGGGTACCCAGTGCGGGGCATTACGGGGTACATTATTCTATTTGTCACAGAATAAGTAGATGTGGATTTCTTCTAAATCTGCGTCATCAACTCCTGCACAGGCTGTATAGGCCCACTGTCCACATAGCTGGCAGGCCACCCAACGCTCCGAAGACTTCAAATAAGTGTGGTTTGAGTCAACACAATATATGCATAAGACATCCTCCTTAACATATTCTCTGTTTTATTAAGTTTTTTTTCAACCAGGGATCATTCGGATGTCCAATGTCCAATTCAATTCTCTAATGTGGTCTATTGAACACTGTGAAATTGAGCTGCTTTTCTGTAACCTGCTGATTTGCTTAAAACTGCATCAATTGCATGTTTCATGCTTTACAGACCAACTGCCTCTGGAACTTGTCTTTTTGTAAGTTCGTATCATTTTTATATACCTAACACAAAAGAAATAATATTATTATAATTTTATCAAATGAACAGATCTTTCAGGGGCGTAATGGGGACGGGGCACAAACGGATACCCCATTGTGCCCCATAGCCATGTCACCGTTATGCCCCCATGTCTAACAGAATTTTAAATAATGAACAAAAAAATGAATTGAAGGTCAGAGTGATTTTGCTCAAAACATATCAATAGTTGATGTTAGTAGTAAAACACATTAAACAAACTATGGTAGTAATTTAATCACTTACCTTTTTAGACGCGTTTTGCTAACCACTCAAAATTAGATGAAATTTCGTCGAAAAAAAGAATTGGTCGTCAAAAATAAACGCGTGCACTCTGGTCGCCGGTCACTGCCGCACTGAAGGCCGATGCAAAATGCCCTCTTATTGGCTAAAACAAAACACGGCTAGTGTGCATAGTTACTTGTATGTATGGGTGGCCCCGTCGTGCCTCGCGTCCCCGTTATGCCCCCCCTTCCCCTATGTCTTCTGGATTTCGCATCCAGTTGCAATAAATTGAAAGTAAGAAGGACATACATTTCTAGCAACTTACAACGATCATTTCCTAAAATATTTACTTAGACCAAATATTGTCAGTAATAGAGAATATTACGTGAAACTCTGCGTAGGGTGCGCTACTAACACAATCCACCATAATCTATCGCGAAACAAGAAAATTGAAATTTCGTTGTCTAACCTCTCTATCACTTGCGTATTCAAGCGATGAAGAGGTAGATAACTAAATTTCGATTTTCGCGTTTCCCGGTAGGCCCTTGTAAACAAACCGCCTTGATGCATCAATGTCATATTTTATTATCTGTGAAAACTTGTCAAAAAACAAAGGCAAAGGTATGGAAGGCAGAGGTAAGGAATGCAATGTCCATAGGCAGAACTGATGCAAAAGTGTCCAGTTATCAGCTCTAAATAATAGTTCCAAATCTCTCCAGAGTAGTTAAGAACCCAGGCATTATTGACGGAGTGAAGTGTCGAAGTTTCAAGTATTCTAGGTGTTGTAGCGCCACCTAATTAAGTTTTTTGATGACACTTATTGGTATATGGAGTTTCCATTCCTTACCTCCACCTTCCATAAGCAAGGACTTGGCAATAAGGTATAAATAAATAAATGAAACAGGGGGCCTACCGCGAAAACAGAAATTCGCAAATTGCGGGGATCTTTCTCTTTTACTCTCACTAAGACGTAATTAGAGTGACAGAGAAAAATGCCCGCAATTGACGAACTTCGCTTTTCGCGGTTACAGCCCAGTTTAGGGCACAGTATGTATAATTACTCTATGGTTTACGAAAGGTGCTAGTGCTGCATTTTCGCGGCAGAACATTGCAATAATACTCCTTATTACCAATGAGAATTTGAAATAGAGGTGTATTGCCATCTTTCGACACATATTAAAACTTTTAGAACGCAATTTGACTTATTTCAAATTCTCTTATTACTACGTTAAATAAATTTCATAATTTTATACGTAGCTACACTTTCTTCCTTAGAAATGTCAATTTGAAGTTGGATGCAGCACTACTTTGTCATTTTGGTTTTTTTCAAGCAATACTTTTTATCATGTTGGTTTTTATCGTTTCGGTAACTCACTATTTTTATGGCGCATTTACATTCGCGTGAGAGAGTTTACCGCGAATGTAAACGCCGTTACTTTCCATAAGCTCATTTTCATTATGTTAGTAGGCATAACCAGGCTGACGCAACTAGGAACAAAAAAGTTTTGTATGGAATTTGTTTCGCAAATCATTGCCAACGAAGAATAAGAAAACGTCAATGCTATTTATTCTGTCAAGTTTACATCAAGTCAACTGTCAGCCTAATTGTTTTGTTTGTTATGAAGGCTTCAATGTTTTGTTCGGGGATTTCGTGTAATTTCTTTATTATTTAGTGAAAAATCGAAAATAGTCAACCCTGATCAGAGTAAAGAGCGAGTTTGTTACAATTCCAGCGAGAAAACGGTTTACTAAGTGTGAAATATGTGGCAAGCGAGCCACTCGAGAAAATCACGAAAAAGGATTTTATGCCGAAATTTCCCTTGGATGAAGACCGGTAAGTATTGCTTTAGATACTTTTGACCTTATTTTGGGTCAGCAGGCTATAAACCAAGGCCTGTCGACTTCCTTAGAAAGACATGACGCTTCATAATTGCGCATGTGTGGTCTGACCTCCTGGAAATAGATACCAGTTATTAATATAAAAATATTTTGTTACAGCAACATTGCTCCTATCTGACTTTGTCTATTCAACTTTGGGAACAAATAAAATCATTTTTATCAAATATTTTGATTTATGTCACACTACCATATGTAAATTATTATTATTTTATATAAATTATTACCTATTTCAGTTTGTCTTTGGCTATGTTCATAAAATCTATGGAGGTCAGAGGCACATATACCCTCCATAAAGCCTTGCACTTGGGTCTGGCCGGTTAGAACATAGACAAAAGTCTGCAATGTCAATGCTGTCAAAGTCATTGACGCAAAACTATTTTCATTTTCAAAACTATCAGTTTTCATATAAAATGATTAAATAACGATTTATGTTCTTGAAATATATTTATTGGTTAATTTTTAAAATTCTAAATCTAAATTCATCATAGATGTAAATTCTAACATTGTTTTAGCTGGCAATTTAGAACTCTGGTAGCTATTAGCAAGGTTAGTAATTAGGGACATAGGTTATAGTATTGTTTAAAATGTGACCGTTTTGTTTTAGAGGGTGAACGTGAGCAAAAAATCCTTGGACGTCATATCATTTCCTTGGAAAGGCTCAAAATCAAAAGGCACGCATCTGCCACATAATTGTGACTAGTTGTAGTTTCCCGGTGACCATCAACAAGACCGCTGCACTGAGCTGTGGAGCAGAAAGTGTCCGACAAACGGATAGATGTCATAACAACTTTGTCTGTCATATATTCATGTATTTTCAGTTTTTTGGGCTGATATATGTGATATGATTACAAGTTACACTAATTGCAATTGTGGAGTAAAATCAGATGTGCCAAAGATCATGTTTTAGATATATAAAAAGCTATATTAAATGCAATAAATAGTATATGTATATATATAAAATTGTTTTTATCATGAAGATTTTAATGACTTCTATTTATTGTTATGAAGGTGATCTGGGAATTAAAACATGCGCTAAAAATAGGCGACCTAAACATAAATAAAGCCTTAAAAAAATCAAAAGATAATCACACGCACAGGATAGGTTAACTATTTGGTACCCAGATCAATAATGAACCGAAATTACCGACCTGTGGTCTCATTGAATAAAATTCATATAGGTATGTAGATATTATATGGAAGTGTCACAGTTAGTTCAACAAGCACCGTCCGATACATAAATTTGTATAGAAAATGACTTTTTTCCTGCCTATTGTATGTTTTTCGAACGAATTAAGCTCTTTTGATCCTAATACATAGGAATAAAAATATTTATAACTTGATAATAAACTGTATTGTTACCTTTTATATTGAAAAAACTTTAAAATATAGATATCATTATCTCTTAGGACAAAAGATGCCTGTGATTTTGATTAATATGTAACATAATATTTTTTATTTGATAAATACTAATTTAAAAACCTCACCCCAACAAAAATGAAAAAATACGAAAAGAAATTTCGTCGCCGGGATTCGAACCCAGAACCACTAGCTAGAACTGGATCACTACCTACCAAAACCCGCCAGGCTAAACCGGTTGTCAATTTTAGTACTGATATACAAAGAGAGCGCCACTAGTATAAACGAACTTTTGAAAGGGGCATTTTTTGTATGGAGTTAGCGTTCTTCTCCTAGTGAGTATTATATTCTTTGCTATAAACACATCGAAAATTAGATATTTTATATTATTTTTCGTTGTCAACTAGGGATGTACTATATCTATCGATAACTGTAGTTTTATTTGTACATCAGTGTAAATAATTAAATTAAATATGTGAAATTTCCTGAGAACTTGCATGCAATATGACCATAATTGATTCATCGAAAATTAATAATGCATAAATTGTCTATAACTTATGCATTAATGGTCATTAGTTGACATTTTTTTTATCTAGTCATTATTTAATATATTAACCTAAAATGTAAGAAAATTAATCTCTGTTTTTATGATAAATAAAGAAATATTATAGGACATTATTACACAAATTGACTTAGTACTACTAAAGTATGCATGGCATGTGTTGTGGGTACTTAGATATAGACCTAATATACATATAAGTTTTTATGAATACATAGAAACACCCATGTCTCAGGAACAAATATTCATGCTCATCACACTAATAAATGCCCGTTCCAGGATTTGAACCCATCGGCTTCATAGGCAGGGTCACTGTCAATTAGACCAGACCGGTTCTCATGATTAACAGACATATAAATACATAAAAAGTTAGAGCATTGATAAAGGGTTGTTGATAAGTGAATGCCGAAAAACATGATTTATAGATGCATATTAGCGCGAAATAATCAGTTGATCATCTCATTAGAAAACACTTGGAATATAAACTGTAGATAAAGTCATGTTTGTCCAAGGCTGTATGTTTTCAGATGCAGGCAGTGGGTCAAATTTGTTGGGAACGAAGACCTGATACATCTTCCCATAGTTACATTTATTGAAACATGTATGTGTAGATCATTTTGAAAATAAAGCTTTTAATAAAAAAAAAACACTACTTAAAAACTGTATTAAAATAATTCGGGTCCACATTAAGACCGACCAGATATTAGTCCACTCAAGAACTATCCACTATATAACATACAACTTAAATGTGGACTCGATGCTAACCTGATTTCGAGTACAAAATTTGTAGACAGGAGCCTGTTTCATCCCTCCCCATTTTATCGATATCGATAAGAATCGCAAGCGTGTAGCGTAGTACACTATTTAAATCGCTTATGTTGGTACTATGGTTCTTTGACAGTTCTTTGTCGTATATTTTGGTAATGATTTGCGAAACAAACTGATTCCACTCGCTTGTATGGAAGTCCCGTCTCTTAAAACGTAGTGATTATATGCTCTTTGGGCATAACCCTCGTTCGTCAGACGTCAAACCAAACCGTTTGACACTTAAGTACGTAGGATAAAGTTCCGTCTCTTAGAACGTAGTGATTATATGCTCTTTGGTTGGATGTTGGATTGGATGACAATTTAGTTTTTAAAAGATTCATCTATATCAAGTCTATAATTTTTCATAAATGTTTTAGATACAGTAACTACTGAAATCGGACAAGATGATTCTAACAGAATTACCCGTTGAAATCATGGCTATAATTTTCACTTATCTGGATACGAAATCAAAGATAAACGTGTGCAATATAGCTCAATTGCGACACTTTTTCACACCATGTGTTTTGAAAAAGATGGATATATCCCGGAGTACCCTGGCCTCACCGAAGACTCTGGATCTGGCTTTCTTCCAAACCTTTGCCGCGAACATTCAGGAGTTAAATCTGAGCGGTATCAAAGATTTGACCTCAGCCGTTCTTAGTAAACACATGCACCGATTTACGAATCTAAAGACATTGGATGTTACCTTTACTGAAATATCTTTATCAGATTTGCAAGACATATGCTGTGAAAGTTTAAAGAACGTTAATATCAATTACTGCCAACATCCTTGGAATCATGCTAGAGATAAAATTTGGATGAAAACCATCGAAGTTTTTAAGAGACAAAAGTTTGAGAGTATTCATTTTGTTGTGTTGGATTTCGATTACTCAGATTCACCATACAAATTTATGGAAGACGTTCCCATGATTAAGGATGTGAAAATCACTCTCGCTCATTCTTATAAGAAACAGTTCTGGGCGGTAAAGGGCTTCCCCATGTATTACTTGTTAAGGGACAATGTTGGAGAGATGACAGATATACATTTCGAAAAATTCGCTTATAATATTCGCGATTGTGGACTAGCGGAAATAATACCCGATAGCACTGCGTTGTTGCGAAAGTTATTCAATTTAGACTACACTAAAATAGAATATATCTTTATAATGTATTCAAAAACAAAAACGATTTTAATTTCTGTATCACCAATAATCCACAGTATATTCAAAGATCCACAGAATTATTGCAATGACTTGTCTATCGATGTGAGTCCACGTTTAGCTTTAAACTTTAAGCTAGATGGAAACATTTTCTTCAAAGCCTGGAACAAGGCCACAACAGATTTTGACGACATTTTTTTCAATAACTTGCTTGTTGAATTTAAGGATTGTTTTCCTACTTACATCTGCACGAAGACTAAAGAAACTATAAATATTACAAAAACATCTAGCCATTGGTATTGCCTGGATAATTGCAACTTTGAAGAAACTGTTCATAATTTGCCAGAAAATATTTCTTTCTCAGATTGTTGTAGAAGTCTCGATGATGACGAAGCAGACAGGAATGGATTCAATCATAAATGGTCACCGACACCCCTAGCAATAGAAGCGAAAAATAATGTGACATTTTTAAGTTTTACAAACATTTGCTCGTTTGATGACTCCTTCGGTGTCCTTTTCAAGGAATGTAAAAGACTGCGCACTCTCGATGTAAATTTTAAATGCTATTACAATATGAAAGACCACAACTGTAGTGCATTGCGTGTGCTTGACTCTTTACATCTGACAAAAAGTCTGCGAAATTTGAGGATATTGACCGAAAGCGTGAAATATTTCCACAGAGTTTTTGATGCTTTACCCTCATGTCAAACATTGGAGAATGTTCACATCAGCGAAGCAAGCTCGTTTTTTGAATACAATAGTGATGAATATGATGTGCTTGAGCGTGCAGACATCGGGCAAAATGTATCATCTCTTATAGAGAAGTGCTGCAACCTTTATAGTTTCTTTATCCAAGCAAACATGGAAAAAAACGCATTGATTACTTTGGAGGACTCAATGAAATTTGCCGCAAGGAAGTTCGGAAGAGATTACTTGCATATTAAGATTTGTTGTAGCAATGGAGGCTGGAACCCATTCGCGGATGTCTTCAGCCCCAGTCATCTGCACATAAAAAATTAACAATACTTATTATACTTAAGGTAGGTAAAAGTCAACATATTCTTTTAATTATAAAATACTAGTAATTTGCTGTAGACATTATGTTAATATGTTGTATTGTATTGTATAAAATGTCTTAAAATTAAATGTATCAGAATGTATTTCTTATTTATCGCAAACATCAGCAAATTACTAGCATGCTTATGTGATAGGTAGGTATTTGGTGTTTAAACACGATCAACCTGCTAAACGTTGAGTTAAGTATTATCAGTCACACTAAGGATTAAGAAGTAATATTATGTCCTAAAATTCACAATTCCCGATGAAATATCTTTTACACACAATTTTCTGAGTCATTGAGTTATCAATTAACCAAAAAGAAAGATGCGTGTGATTTTTTAATTAATCGAGCTATACACCTTGTCTTAAAATAATCTTGCCACTGAGTCCCACATTGTCAATTAGATACATCGACAAAATTTAAGTGTTTATTTTGAAAGACTGTCGTTATGTGAACATTTTTATATATAACTTTTCCTATACTATGTTTTGTTTATTCTAAGACGGGTGTGTAGAATTTTCTGTTATATTTTTTGATCTGTATTGTATTGATTTGTAATTTCGCATGAGTGCTGTTAAACTGTCGCCATGTGCGAATTAAAATTGTACACTTCTGTGGAGATCCTACTGTACCCGCCTTAATTCCTACTGACATAGAATGAACAACAACGTATTAAAAAAGTTTATTAACTTATAAATTAAGTAATTTATGTTGTCTCAGAAAGCGAAATTGTTTAGTTCCTGACACACCTAGTATGAATTAGCAGATCTCTTTATTCATTATATTGACCTGTATATAATACAAATGCACACGCATTTGAGAAGGCTAATTATAATATCCGTCATATGGGTTAATCTCTGAATGAGTTTTAATTTCTAATGGCTAAGCTCTTTAAATATGTAGCCAAGTGTTTTTTATTCAAAATGTCCCATTGCTCGACACTGCCCATTAGTTGGCACCATCAATCTTAATACCACGTGGGACAATTTAGGCCGCATATACCTATATGGGTACCAGTTTTCCATCCTAAACCTTTCCCTATCCAACGGCTCTCCGCACTAGTGTAGATACGCCTAACGGCGTTTTTATTGGTAGCTAGCAGGCACTCATGCGTGAGGGGCTGACTAACCGTGGCGTGGCAGGCGAGGGCGCGGCCCGGACGCCGGTCAAGACGTTCCAGGCGTACCTCCCGCCGGCGCACCGGACCTACAGCTGCATACACTGCCGCGCGCACCTGGCGAGCCATGACGAGCTTATATCTAAGGTGAGCTAACCAAACATCTTCAACCTGTCGAAGACACTGATGCGAATCCGCACTCCGCTCTTCTCTAAGCGAGGCAGCCCTAGTGTTGGTAAGAGCACGAGTCTTTTGAATCTAAATTTGAAAATCTCGAGTTCAGTACTTTATTGAGTCTTTTTAGCGCAACTTAAAAGAATTCGAACTTTCGGATAAAGACTTCGTAAAAAATGTGTAGGTTTTATCTTCTTGAACTTCTCAAGCCCTAACAGTGCGAGCAGCGTGCCTCGCGAGAGTGACTAAAAACACGTAAGTGTAAACCGTAAAATTAGTTTAGAAGCGAGTCTGTTCCATTGAACAATGATTTAAATTTCATTGGAGGTAATTTGTACTAGTATTAGGACCATGGGACATGGGACCCTAGAGGTTTTATAGAGATTTTCTCGCGGCGATAAGCGGCGCCCAGATTCGCATTCAATGTGAAGACCGCTTTGTAACCCGGAACACCGTGTATTTCGATAATTATTACAAGCTTTTTTACACACTTTTATTTAACTTCACTGCGTATACTTATAAATAGTCGAAGGTGCAGGCTGTATAAAATACGACGTTGCGTGAACAGAAAATTTCTCTCAACTTTATCTTGATATCTATAACATTTAGTAGCTAATAGGCAAAGTTTGGTATAGCTTTCGTATTAATCGGGGATGCCGAATTCATTTATGGTGTCATATTGATACCATTTCGAAGTAAAAACATATAAATTATGAAGAAAAAAACTTTTTATTCATTTATTTTTACGCTAAAGTCGCTGAACCAATTTAGTTAAAATTTAGTCAAGAGATAATTTAGTAGAGTCCCGGGGAAGAACATGGGATGGTTTTATCCCAAAAATCATTCCTTAAGGGAGTGAAAATGGAGGTGGAAATTTGTATGGGGAATCGATATCGCTGATCTGAATTTGATGAAAGGTATAGAGATATTTTGTGTTCCGGGAAACAACATAGGATAGCTTTTATCCCAAAGTTTTCCCCTTAAAAGCTTGTTGTTTGGTCTGCTTAACAGATTTAGATGAAATCTATGTCTACATCTTTGATTTAGTTGAAAATGTTACCAAACTTTACTTAGAACCTAAACTTAAACAATTAAATAAAGTCAGACGGCGCCAATGCTAAAATTTTGACCCACTTCCTGATTTCCGATTGAGCTGAAAATTTGCAATCGGGTGACAATGCAATATTATGGTGCCATCGAGCTGATCTGATGATGGAGACAGGTGGCCATAGCAACTCTGTGATGAAACAACGCAACCTAATTGTGTTTAGGTTGTTAGAATTGTGACGATGAGTATTAGTTGCCCGTGGTAAGAAAATTACAGTCAGTTTGTTCTTTACTGATTTTTTTTTACGTTATTGACAATTCTCAACAGAAAAAAAATGTTGCATGCGCATGCGGTCGTTTAGTGGTCGCTTTCGTTTCAAACACTAAAGACATGTTTACTACAAATTTAACATAGTTTTTAACCACACGTGTTCCATGAAAGATAAAATCACTGCGGTTTTGATATTAACGTTTTTATTTAAATTAACCGCTAGTAATTGGCGGTGTAGTTTGTGTTCAGATTTCTAAATAAATTTCTCTTATTTTCACCGAATAATACATAAAACAAAATAAATTTCTCTTATTTTCACCGAATAATACATAAAACAAAACAAACAAACAATAATTTATTTGCATAATACATTTCAGAATAAACTACTATGTACTAGAAAAATATGAATATTATTCTTCGTTTAACGACGTCGAAGCTCTAATGAGAGTATATTTAGGGGATGTCAGCATTCAATTATTTTTAGCACACACAAAAACCTTATTTCTACAAATCTGTTTAAGGTCTGATTGTTGCCCTTTTCAAAACCTTCCACAAATAAAACCGCGAAGCAATCCTTTGTTTCGTGCTATTCTAATTCAATTCAAAGGTCTCGACAAACAGAGAACTTTTAAACAGAAAACTTCTGTGTTTCAACGCTCACAAAAACATTTGGTCACTTTTACCTTTCTTTAACTTTGTGGAACTTTAATTTTATCGTTCGCATTTGCATGATGGATTGCGATATTGTTTCTTTCGGCTTAGCGAAGTCTTCTTAACTTGATTATGATTACCTACTTCAAGTTGCTAGTCTCTGTAATGGTGTAGCTAAAAAGGCTTACTCGCTATCATTTATATGAATATCCTTTTGTAGAAACGTCTGCCTCGACTAGATTAATATATAGGGAAACATATTACCCTTACATAGCTTTCGTAAAACCTATTTAATGTAGGTAAGGTACCTACAATATGATATTAAAACAGGTTTTATGGTTCTTGACGCGTTTTGGTTAAGTGAGGATTTTTTGTAGTGGGTCTATACTGTACCGGGCTTTCCTGTGCGAATCTTGGTAATTCGTTGGTATGGTATGGGTACAATGAGTTTAGTAAGACTTGTGTTAAGAACTAAGTATTTTTATTGTATTAAATTATGAACTAATCTTAACTACTTATTATCTTTTCCAGTCGTTCCAAGGCAGCCAGGGGCGCGCGTACCTGTTTAATTCAGTGTGAGTATGAACATCCATTTCTCTCCAGCGATCAGCAATCATCATTGATTCATAAATAGTTACAAGTGAGACTACGTCCCACACTGGTGGTGATGATGCTGGGCAAACACTGACACAGGAGGATTAGGTGGATACTAGGGCTCGCGGTCGTGTCCCTGATTCGTGAACCCGTAGCCGTGCGCCCGGTTTCGTGTTTCACGGCAACGGTTTTCTGGTCCGTTCCGCACGTGACATTCGGTTACGTGAATCCGTGTAAATCCGTGTAGGCGTGATCACGGCTTCACGTGTCTTAAGAACACGCCGGTTCGGTCCGCCCGCGACGTTGAGTGAAGATACGATGCGATCTCTAAGAGCTACGAATAAAAATGTATCGTGAGTTTTTTATTCATAGCTCTAATTCCGTTTCATTACTTTTGAATTAAAATTTATTTCCAATAGTAAGGCCTTTTAAATATTAATGAGTAATAAATGGAAAGAACCAAACATTAATTACAATGAATAGCTACTTTAATAAACGGGTTGCTAAAATACGACAAATAATACGACAGGAAAACTCATTATTTGTGCGATCATTGCACAAAGTGCATAAAGCTGTATCTCCGATTCTGGTGGCATATCTCCGCACCCAAGTTCTCTTCATTTTTAATAGTTTAAACACACCATTAATAATAACATACACTAATAATAACAAAAAAAAATTACGAAACAACAACAAAAATAACTTTAAATTCACAGCTAAATTTAAACATGAAGACCAACTGTGATGTCAGGAGTAACTAATGACAATGAATGTGAGTCCCCCCCCCCCAGACTGCCCCCTCCAGATTAAATAAAAATACCACGAATTTGTAAAACAAAACATCGCGGTCACTTCTTTCAACTTCACGAACAAAAGGTAAAGCCCACAGCTACTTATGTATATTGTTTGTTTAATTTTAATAAGTCGCTCGCAAATCTTATTATCTTTGTCTGCACGTGCAACTGCACTTCTTATCTACAAAAAAAAAACCCGGTATGTTGGCTTAGTTTGTTAGTCATACAATAAAACACTCTTAACAATAATATGTCATTATTACCTTCAATCTAGAAATAAACAGTACTCTTTAATGTGCCGAAATTCAGAAACTGATAAGAACTGCAGCTGCGTACTTTTTTTTCCGTGGCCCCGTACATGTGTTTTTGTTGAATTTGTTTACCTGTATTGGCTGTATTACCTTTATCATACCTACCGAAGATTTGCAGAAATTTACCCTTTTGTTTCTTTGGATTAGGATTGCCTTGTTTATATTTAGGCTACGTTATATTCTTTGATATTAGCAAGCTTTTACAAGTATGTTTCATTCATTTCATTAATACTTAACAGAAAAAAAGTCTTCTCTTGATTTAATAATGACAACCAGTAGCACAGCGTTGCTTAAGTTCATAATTATAATGATACTTACTAGGTAGTTTTACACCTTATATTTATATTAGTGCAATGCAACGAGCAGGTCGCTAGTTTTGACTAAAATCAATAGCTGTTTATACAAAAAATAGAATAACCCCATAAATTATTTAGATATAATCATTATATTCAAATTGATGCAAAAAATACAATTTAAGTTTAATTCACACGTAAATGTTTGTCCGACGACGTCCCGTATTCAATATACTAAGAGGTAACTCAATTGAATAATACCTAGTCCTTATTTATTTTTCTCCCGGGCGTGTCGAACCTACGAGACGTGCGTAAAGTACCTATCCAACGGAACCGAGCCCGAAGCTCCGCACACGAACGCAGGTACGGGCTACGTATCATGGCGTGTCACGGTCACGGCGTGTCACGTGAATCCGGACGCGAACGCAGGTACGAGGTACGTACCTTGCCGTGTTCGTGAAATTCGTGATCTTAGTACCGCCGGGCTTAAGAACCCGTAGCTACGGATCGGCGTGTATCACGGATATCAGGAGCCCTAGTGGATACCTCGGTGTAGAAGGGGGTTTGAGCTATACCTATTCCTTAGCTATACCTATGCGCTAGCTGAATATGTATTCGCGACTAAACGCGCACCTTTAAATTTCTTCGCAATTTGTGTACAGACTTTTTCGCGATGTTTCCTTGACAAAAAAAAGTAGTAAATATTAAATAGCAAGTTAACCTACGATTATCTATCGTTCTTTTCCGCAAGTCGCATTGTTAGGTTTCCCCAACTGATAGTTATATTAGTTACACACAAAATAAAAATGCTTCATTGCAGACGATACCTGCATATTTCAAACGCAATGCAATTTCAACGGTCATTTCGTCATATCAAACAATATTCTAAAGCGAAACAATTATTTATAAGTTTCTACTGATAGTACTACGCCAAGAGAATCTATCTCTAGCGATTTTACAATCAGCATCAAATAGATAGTGAAACCCAAAGTGACCACATATATCGAAACACTCTTACTTCTCTGTTAATAATTCTATCTATTAGATGAACTCCTCAATCCTAAATAAATCAAGTATCAAAAACCCTCTAGATTTTTCACGTATTTGGCTGCACCTGGAGACAGACGTAACTTTCTGTGCGGATTACGGATGAGGTCTTTATTTGGCTAACTTAGTGTTTATATAGCCCAAGCCCTATCGCGTATGAGAAGAGGCATGTGCCCAGCAGTATACATGTATACAAGCTGAATTATTATTAACTTTTCACGCCACTGTTCGGAAATGTGGCTATTAGATGGTCTAAAACCAAGCTGGAAAGTAGGCAATAGCTGTAGCACTGAACCACCACTACTACAATGTTTCATTGTTATCATCATCTGTCATTGGTGATGGTAAAAGGTCCTGTTTTGGCGCAACTTTTTCCTTCCAAAATAAAATTAGGTTATTTATACGATCAATTACTTGTTTAAAAAAAAAGAAACGTCAAAACCATTCCGTCCATTTTTATTTTATTAACAATTATGGCCTGGATCCATTCCGTTCACGCTTAAGGCGTTTTTACTTTTGTGCCTGTTTGTGTTTTTTTTTTAGCAAAAAAGTTTCTAAGATTACAGTCGGTTTGAAGCAACAACAGAAAAATGCCTCTTAAAAGTGATAAAAAAAAGTAAAAAACGCGGGATCGGAAAATACTCACTGAATTGGATAGTGTAAATTGTGTTTGACAAAAAAATACAGTAAACACGTATCTACCTACGCTATAAAAATTAGTTCTTCTAGTGAAGAAAATACAAATGTTCCTGGCAAAAATACATCGCTTTCTTTCAACAATTGTCCTCAAGCTAATATAAATATTAATTTCTATTAAAGTACTTATAGTTATGCAAATGTTTTCTTATTTCCTCGCAATAGTCGTGAAAAGCACTATGTGATGCCTCGGCCTGAAACGCTAAAGATGGACTTGTATTATTTGAGGGCATCCACTAACGTGTCGGCCCTCAAACTCACTCGTCCATCTTTGAGCGGTTTTCCGGCCTCTCCTACAATGTACTATAGTGTCGAACTGCTGGGTAAAGGCCTCTCCTCTCTCAGCCCTGTCGTTGGTATTTTCTTCCATGGTGCATGACTTTCCGGGTGCAGACATGTTCCACCCAGTCCCACTTAAGCTTAGCGGTATACACCTACATCTACAACTCGAGTTCTGGAGCGTAGTCCCGTGTTTCTGATTATATGATATACTGAGCTCCATCTGAGGAATTTATAACGTTAAAATTTGTTGGTTGCAGTGTGAACGTGGGCTGCGGGCCGGCGGAGGAGCGCGTCCTGCTCACGGGCCTGCACGCCGTCGCCGACATCTACTGCGAGTGCTGCAAGACCATGCTCGGCTGGAAATACGTGAGTATCTTCATCCACACTGCACTGTTAAAAATTCGTAACCCTTATTGCTAAGTTATAAGGTCCACCGATTGCAAGTGTGGGGTTAATTTTACAATTCTCAACTGGCAACACTGATGTGTAGGGACACCCGGTGGCGGTCGATCGTTTGTCAAGTTGTCACGTTCGTATAGCTCAGGGATTTCCAAACTTGATCAAGTCCAGGCCCTCTGCTCTCCTGGTTTCTTTTCTCCTTATTGTTTGGCTTTCGGCTCTCCCGCTTCCTTTCCGCGAGCAAAAACTATTAAGGGCTAGGGCCGGATCCGTGGACCATTGTTTAAGGACCGCTGCTGGTTCGTTCAGTTCCTTGGAGGAGTAGAAATAGATTACTGTACTATTGTCCTTCCCAATGTATACATTATATTCTAATCTTACTACCTTACCTACTCCCATTCTGTACAGACCACCCACTGTGACAGTCCATATCGATCGTTATACTGCAATAGCAATTATTTTAATATATATGCCCTTGCACAATCTATCGACCGGCACGTACATAGTTATCGTAATTTTGACGTCAGAATACACAGACGATTTGCGAAATGTTTGTTTTAGTCCCCTAGGGTCATAAGGTAATGCGGTCAGGGCAGGGTTATCAGAAGTTACGATAGTTCGATGTTAAATGGAACATTAAATTGGTCTTTTCACATCTTATCATCTCGTACAAAATAATCACTACAGCTCAAAGAGATATAGTTTCATGAATTTCGGATATGTCACCAGTCGTTCCTGCACGGCTAGCACATGATTACACGCGGGATAACTCGCGCCGCGAGAAACAACAGTCGCGTGTCACAAATTTCTATCTCGACCTGTCAGTTTCTCGATTTTGGTAGCATAAGTTGGCAGATCGAGAAAAGAATTCCACGCGAGAGAGCCATCCCGCGCGCGACTTAGCCAGTGTGGCCATTTATACTTGGAACAAACTTTTCTTTCGTGGCAACACTGAATCGGTACTAACATAATCGGAAAAATAATAAATAGTCAGCTTTAGAAACGGAGCGTCCCTAGTCACGATAACTTTGTCTCCTTCTCGCAGTATTAAGATTAAAGAAATAGCAAATATTATTTTGAAGTCGGAAATGTCAATGTGTCAATCATAATTTGATTCGCTTTGTCGTTACAAGTTGGAGTACATATATCTAAAGATAATTACCTACCTAATAATTAAATACCACTCCTTACGAATGATTGGTGTTTTTTATAAGATAATTGAGATTACCCGAAAGTGTTGGCTAATAAGCTACCATCTTTACGAAGAAGACTGAAGATCTCATGATAATCCCCAACATATCTTCCTTGTGGCTGGCTAGTTGCTGCACCGCTGGCTTTGAAGATAGATTGATGACATGCACAAGTCTGTCATCAAACACGGCGCCTATACCTAAGCATGCTGCTGCTGGGCGCAGCCATCCTGCCACGGAGGACATAGAAGGGCTCAAATTGGGAACCTACTCCATACAACGACAATCGAATGTTAAAAACAATGAGTTATTTTTGCGTGTTTTGTATTTTAGCGATCTATGGATGCAGCGTTAGTTTTTTAAGTTTTCTCATATTGCAAATACACAAAAACATTAAGTTATTTTATTTACTCTGACCTCTTTTAGATATTTAGATTTAAGTACGACTACTACGACTCCCACCGAACGGGCGGAGTCGGATCGCATTTCACATTTATGTGGCCGCAAGCCGGTCGGCTGCTCGCGGACGCGGAGACGCCTCCGGACGGATTCTATCGCTTCTGCGATATATAATATATAGGCACATTAAAAATGCGCTCCGGTGCGGCCTGACTCCAGCCAGTCGGTAGTCGGTGGGAATCGTACATTAGGGTGGTAACTACAGAATACTCGTATTACGGCCGTGGCCTTTTGTAAGGTGGACGTTGAGTTGGGCTGCCAGATTCATTATTTTGCATTATTTTATTATCTGCGTATAATAAAATAATGCATATAGTAACAAAAGTGTACTTAGACACCTACTTAGGGTAAGTAATAGGTACCTAAGTACAGTAGGCGTAGGTTACCTTACCCAATCTGAAGGCTTTCTCCAAAGTTTTAAAATACATTGAGTTTTTGTACTACTACTACTTCACTCGCTCAGTGACCCAAACAAGATCTTGGCCTCTGACGCAAGAGAGCGCCACTCTGCCCTATCCTGCGCCACTTCACGCCAGTTGGGTATTCCGAGGGCGAACAGGTCTTTTAGGACTTCGTCACTCCAGCGGTATCTGGGACGCCCAGACGGACGTTTTTCACCCGGGTGCACCACATACACTCTTCTCACAGCACGATCCTCTCCCATCCTCTCTAGGTGGTGCGTTTTTGTACACATATTATAAATCATTGGTACCCGGATATACCTATAATTAAACCCCAAGACCGCGGTTTATATCCCACAATCAATTGAAGCACGTGACGAGTTTTTGTACTTAGGTGGTGGTTTATTTAACTATTTGCGTATATATTTTTTAGGTGGTAGGTTGCATGCATTGACTGTAAAAATACGCGTGTAAGTGTAACGGGTTAGCACTGATTGACTAGCACTTAATTATTTCGTGGATTAGGGAAGTAATATTTTTGTATCAATTAATACGGATTTCGACAAAGTAATTTCTATTAATCACCCTCCAGTCAATTCGCCATCTAAATGTTTGCTTTGTTGATGTAGCGGCACAATCTTAGGCTTTTAATTTTTCTGTCGGGTTTTCATTTAACTTAAAAGAACAAACAAGTAAATGTGAAAAAATACAATCATTTTGTTATTACCGGCATGATATAGATATAGGTATCTTAATAGGTATGTTATAAAGCAATACCACGTACCTACTACACCTTACCTACCTAGCTAACGGACAAATCATAAAACTCAGGATTCATATTAAAATTACACAGAAAATTGCTGTAGTATGAAATAAATACAAAATATAGAAAATTAACTTTCTTTTAGGACCAAAGTCAACAAAACTTCGACAAAATATGCTTCTCGCGACCCTCTAGCCTCGAAGACAGTTTCTCTCCTTTTGACGTTGAAACGCGGGATATTTTCTCTCCCATAGTGCACTTGTGCTACGAGTTTCGAGAGTATCCCGCGTGGAACTGTCAAACGACAAAATTATGTCGCTTTGACATTTGTCCGCGAGACAGCGGGTTGTCGCGCGCGTCTTATGCTACCGATTCGCGAGAAAGCTCTATGTCGCGGCATTTTCTCGCCTGTCGACTGTCGCGCCCGTCATGTGCTAGCCGTGCTGCACGGCTAGCACATGATGGGCGCGACAGTCGACAGGCGAGAAAACGCCGCGACATAGAGCTTTCTCGCGACTCGGTACTCTCGGTAGCATAAGACGCGCGCGACAACGCGCTGTCTCAAGGACAAATGTCAAAGCGACATAATTTTGTCGTTTGACAGTTCCACGCGGGATACTCTCGAAACTCGTAGCACAAGTACACTATGGGAGAGAAAATATCCGGCGTTTCAACGTCAAAAGGAGAGAAACTGTCTTCGAGGCTAGAGGGTCGCGAGAAGCATATTTTGTCGAAGTTTTGTTGAATTTGGTCCTAAAAGAAAGTTAATTTTCTATATTTTGTATTTATTTCATACTAAAGCACTTTTCTGTGTAAGTTTAATATGAATCCTGAGTTTTATGATTTGTGCGTTAGCTAGGTAGGTAAGGTGTACGTGGTATCGCTTTATAACATACCTATATCTATATCATGCCGCTAATAACAAAATGATTGTATTTTTTCACATTTACTTGTTTGTTCTCTCAAGTTAAATGAAAACCCGACAGAAAAATTAAAAGCCTAAGATTGTGCCACCACATCAACAAAGCAAACAGTTTGATGGCGAATTGACTGGAGGGTGATTAATAGAAATTACTTTGTGGAAATCCGTATTAATTGATACAAAAATATTACTTCGCTAATCCACGAAATAATTAAGTGCTAGTCAATCAGTGCTAACCCCTTTTACTTACACGCGTATTTTTACAGTCAATGCATGCAACCTCCCATCTAAAAAATATATACGCAAATAGTTAAATAAACCAGCACCTAAGTACAAAAACTCGTCACGTGTTTCAATTGACTGTTGGATATAAACCGCGGTCTCGGGGTTTAATTAAAGGCATATCCGGGTACCAATGATTTATAATATGTGTACAAAAACGCACCACCTAGAGAGGATGGGAGAGGATCGTGCTGTGAGAAGAGCGTATGTGGGGCACCCGGGTGGAAAACGTCCGTCTGGGCGTCCCAGATACCGCTGGAGCGACGAAGTCCTAAAACACCTGTTCGCCCTCGGAATACCCAACTGGCTTGAAGTGGCGCAGGATAGGGCAGAGTGGCGCTCTCTTGTGCCAGAGGCCAAGATCCTGTTTGTGTCACTGAGCCAGTGAAGTAGTAGTACAAAAACGCAATGTATTTTAAAACTTTCAGAATGGGTAAGGTAACCTACACCTACTGTACTTAGGTACCTATTATAAGGGTAAGCCCTGCGTATAATAAAATAATGCAAAATAATGAACTCAACCTCCACCTTACAAAAGACCACGGCCGTAATACGAGTATTCTGTAGTTACCACCCTAATGTACGATTCCCACCGACTGGCTGGAGTCAGGCCGCACCGGAGCGCATTTTCAATGTGCCTATACATTATATATCGTAGAAGCGATAGAATCCAATCGGCTTGCGGCCACAAAAATGTGAAATGCGATCCGACTCCGCCCGTTCGGTGGGAGTCGTGGTAGTCGTACTTAAATCCAAATATATAAAAGAGGTCAGAGTAAATAAAATAACTTCGTGTTTATGGAGCATTTATTTAAAAGTTACATTATTTGAGATCGTGCTTAATTTTTTTTAGATACTTAACAGACATTCTGACATTGTGTATTTGCAATATGAGAAAACTTAAAAAACTAACGCTGCATCCATAGATCGCTAAAATACAAAACAGGCAAAAATAACTCAGTGTTTTTAACACTAGAGTGTCGTTGTATGGAGTAGGTTCCCAACTTGAGCCCTTCTATGTCCTCCGTGGCAGGATGGCTACGCCCAGCAGCAGCATGCTTAGGTATAGGCGCCGTGTTTGATGACAGACTTGTGCAAGTCATCAATCTATCTTCGAAGCCAGCGGTGCAGCAGCTAGCCAGCCACAATAAGGAAGATATGTTGGGTATTATCATGAGATCTTCAGTCTTCTTCGTAAAGATGGTAGCTTATTAGCCAAAACTTTCGGGTAATCTCAATTATCTTAACAAAACGCCAATCATTCGTAAGGATTATAGGTAATTATCTTTAGATATAATAATGTATTCCAACTTGTAACGACAAAGCGAATCAAATTATGATTGAGACATTGACATTTCCGACTTAAAAATAATATTTGCTATTTCTTTAATCTTAATACTGCGAGAAGGAGACAAAGTTATTGTGACTAGGGACGTTCCGTTTCTAAAGCTGACTATTCATTATTTTTCCGATTATGTTAGTACCGATTCAGTGTTGCTACGAAAGAAAAGTTTGTTTCAAGTATAAATGGCCACACTGCTCTCTCTGTCGTGGAATTCTTTTCTCGATCTGCCAACTTATGCTACCAAAATCGAGAAACTGACAAGTCAAGATAGAAATTTGTGACACGCGACTGTTGTTTCTCGCGGCGCGAGTTATCCCGCGTGTAATCATGTGCTAGCCGTGCTGAGTGCCCTTAAAATAAATTGCATAGCCGTCTCCCAATATCGGTAGGTGTTTTTAGGTGTCAGCTCGCTTAACATCTTATACCAGTTTTCCCTATTATTTACCGTCAAGACTTAACGCCTAACCTGTTATCTCATTGTCCTCCAAAATACAAAATTTATTTGCAAACTAGTACCCATTACCAGTAACAACCTATGTTGCAAATAGCAATGCGTAACCACAATCAGTCATACCAGTGTCATCCAGCTCCATAAACCCCTTCGCACTACTCGAACATTGTATTGCACTGAAAATTCAATCTGGCAGAAGTATAGGTATAGGAACCTGTTATAACAAAGACTTGTCGGCGTTTATTGTTAAACCTGTCTTTTTATTTCAGGAGCACGCCTTCGAATCCAGCCAGAAGTATAAAGAGGGCAAGTTCATAATAGAACTGGCTCACATGGTGAAAGAGAACGGGTGGGATTAGGCGCGCGGTCCTCGCCCCCCCTGGGCCGCGCGCCGACGTGTCATATCGGAGACTGTGCGAGGACTCAGTGATGAGACAGTGAGCGGCGAGCCGTAGGGGCCGGCGAACTAACAGGCGCATACCTACAGTTGCTCGGCTCGAGCCGCCCGGCGCAACACGCTCGGACGCCTGCAGGGCATACCTACAGTTGCTCGGCTCGAGCCGCCCGGCGCAACACGCTCGGACGCCTGCAGGGCATACCTACAGTTGCTCGGCTCGAGCCGCCCGGCGCAGCACGCTCGGACGCCGCGGCGAACCGAAGTATTTTTGACACACTAATTATTATTGAGCGGCGGCGTCCTACCGGGCTGCGTGTGGGGATATCGCCTTCTGTGCTCCTTTCGTACTTTAGTCGGCTTCACGCTTACCCGCCAGTCAACGTAATACATAAGTTATCGATCTCAGCCTCTCAAGGCTCCGCATGGGCTTAGGATTAACTATAATTTGAAACGATTTCGGCCGAACGGCTTTCGTACATCGTAAGTTGTCTTAGTTTTTATATCGTACCGTATTAAGAGAACACTTATTCTTTCTCTTGTCCCCTTAACCTGTGATAAGTATGTTAGTATAGAATTTTTGGATTACTTGGAAGGATTTCAAGATGCTCAGATGTCAGTTGTATGTTCCTAATTTCAGCTGTACAATTGCTTTTCATTCACAAGGTAACTAGTCGAAACATGGAAGTTTCCTTTAAGTTTTTTGCGCTTGATCAAGTGATTTACTTTTTAGTTTTAAACAATATGGAGCTTGATTGCTCCTCTTAGTTTTTTCTATTATTGGAACATCTTTATTAGCTTAATTAATAGCTATTTTATTTTGACATTGAGAGAGGTAATCTTTCTTTTGAGAATAATAATATAATATTAGTAAATAGAAGAGACACTTTACACTTTGTTTCAGTCGCTTCTGTACTTTCAATATTATTTTGTCTTGTCGATTTATGATTAATTTTAGTTGACAGAGAGCTGAATAAGGAGAGGCGATTAGAAGGTTTTATTATTCATTTATTGTTTCCATGGGGTTTTAATAATTATTAGTACGTATATCCAATATTTTATCTTAACTGCATGGTACTTCATTTACGTAATTGTAAACTTACTTTGTAAGGACTTGCATGAGCTTCAAATGGGTTTCGTAATCAGAAAGAGCGAAACGACGCGACAGACTTATCTTGTAGTATAATATGTTGAGTTCCTTTAATACACATGACAACTATACAAAATTACAAAGTCACTTATCTAAAGTATCCTTTATAACTTTGTGGAATTCAGGACTCGTTTCTAGTGATACGGGTGCCCAATGAATATAAAAGTACCTGCTGAACGACACAAAGTATAACGGACACTTTAAAAAAACATCCCCTAGGCATTATATTTCGAAACCTATTTGATTTTCGCAAAGTACTGGTGTTTGGATTAGGTACATAAGGTAAGCTTGTCGCTTCGATTAATGATTTTTGTAAGAACTTGACGTCCGATTTCTGTAGAGCTAAAGGATATCTATCTATGGAGTTTTAGTATTGTAAAGATAATTTGGGATACAGAAAATATATTTCGAAAAATTAATGAAGATACCTGTTCAGTAAAAATCTATTTTTCTCAAACTTGTAATGAAATGTTGACATGACTTACTTCAAATTAGGTCCGGAAATACTACATATCAGGTGCGATGAGTGATGATGATATGTAAAGGAATTTCATACAGCCTTACACACCTAGGCCTGTAAGGCAACCTTCTTTTGTTTTTTAATTTCAAATAATGGCACCTCTTGGCATTTAACTATAAAAAACCTATAAGCAAAATTCTGCCAGTATGCATTTTTAAATTTTTTTGTTTTTTTTTTGTGTTTTTTTCTTTTTTGTGTTTGTTAAATATTATTTCAGGGATTCAAAGGGAACAAAAATTTCTTTATTTTTGCGCTACGACGCACGGTTTAGGAGATACAGCCACAAAAAGTTTTATTTTTTTTAGTCTTGCAGAAATCTTTATAGGGCTGTATCTCCTAAACCGTGCGTCGTAGCGTAAAAATAATCAAATTTTCGTTCCCCTTTCGGTAACAACAAAAAACTCAAAAAAGAAAAAAGAAAGAAAAAAAAGAAAAAAGCGTAATGGCGTGCGTGGTAGCACCAAAATAATTACATTTTTGTTCCCCTTCAATACCCCACGCACTGAATAACCTATCACATTACGACATGAAACAATCATCATCATCATCATCATCCTATTTTTTTTAAATTTTGTTTGAGAAAAGCACTATACAAATCTCGGCGGGAAACAGGGTTGCCGGCCGCGTCTCCCTATTCGACCTCGCTACGCTCGGCCGTCTATATCTACTTGGCCTGCAACCCTTCGTTTCCCGTCCTCTATAGTAATGTACTATTAATAAAACTTCAAATAACGTTTTCTTGCTGGCAACCCTATATGACTAATGTACGACAAAAAAGAAAGTTTTGTTCTAGTACTTTTTTTATATTTCACTGTTACATTGACCATGTTTTTCTGTATCCCTTATCATCTAAACGCAATGTTCAGCCGTCGCATACCGTTAAACCAGAGTCATAACTGCCACTAGCGTATAAATACATCTGTAATATTTATAAAGATATATTGTAATGGTATAAAGTGACGCTCGGTGTATTCAAGTTGGATTTTTTTGTACAATAAGACGTTTCTGGTTTGTGAAGCCTCCCTACCCAACCGTACTGCTAGAATGAAACAGACAAACGTTTTCAAGCACAAAACCGGCCGGTCAAAAGTGATATTCAAACAGTTCGTTCAACGCGCAGTACAAATAATAGGCATAATAAAGTAAAAGGTGCCTTATATTTTTAATTTCCATGAAGACCAATATCGTTAGCATGATCGAGTATGTCTGATATTAAAGCTTTCGTCCCGTTCTGACGAACCTAAGTGCGAAAGGGATGAACGCTCTATATTAACATCGATGTGGTCATGCTGACAAGTCATCGATAACTCAGTACAGTTTTGACAGTTGGATAGGGTGGCAAAGTGTTAGAATAGGAGACGAAAAATCTTAATAAAAAACAGTAAAAAGACAAAATACGATTTTTCTTTCCCTATTCGCTTTCGCGCATTTTGGATAGTCTTGTTTTTTTATTCTGACAACACCAACAAGAGATATAAATATAAACAAAAAAAAACATTAGATTTTCAGAGATTGTATGGACGAATATTAATACTATATTCGATCTCAAGGTTATGTAGTGTTTCGATTTGTCTATACATGTACATATTGGTAGTATTTAATCTATAAAATGATTGTTTGAGTAGTATTGACGACATTTTCAATGCAAATTGTTGTAAGATTGTGCTATCAATGTGTAATAACTTACCTATCTAACGAATTTCTAACTTATTTTAATTTTTGGAATTATTTTCTGAAACTTTTCCTAAATACATATTTATCTATCTATATAGCTATTTACACACCACAGATAAAATAACAGATGCGTCTTAATGTTCAGTGTAAGTGATAAGGATATATGTTATCCAAACAAATAATATTTCTGTGTTGTAGTAATTTTGAATATGCATTTTGGAAAATGTGTTAGGCTCACTATAGACGCTGTGGAATTCCGGACGGAATGTTTATGGTCACGGTTATCTGTCATACTAAATACCGTCAGATTCGAACGATGTCCGGTGGACGGTTTCCGTCTGAAATTCTTAGTTTAGGTGATCCTTAATGTATCAAATTGTCTATTCTACCAGTGTTACCACTACACTATCAAATAATTTGTTTTGATAATATTGAAAACGAAAATACGTTGCAAGTTCACTTGTCTATATAATAATCGTATTAACTTTTATCATAGGATAAAACTAAGTGTATTGCTGCACAGTGTTCAATGAAAATAAGTGGCTGAATAGAAATATCGTAGTCTCAAAACCCCATTAAAAAACTGTACATTGTTTGTGGTTTGCAGAAGACACGCTTGTAGACTCGTGCTTTCGGTCAACGAAATCAGTTAAGCGATTATAAGTCTTGTTGTATTTGGATAAGGTTTAAAATTAATGAATGACTGTAATAAGCTAAGCCGGGCTATCCGAAGTTTTATCAATGTTTCATCTTTTTCTCGTGCCGTTGGAGTGCTTACACTGACTCGGACAGTCCGGTTATAGCAATAGATTTAATCGATTGCCTTCTATAAAATCCAATTATCAAATTAAGCGGTAATATTGATTATTTTTATCTACTCAAGCATCATACTAGTGATTTTCAAGCTTAGTTTTACTAAAGAGTCAAATACGTTATGGCATAACTACGTGGGAAGTTCCCGAAAGAAAAGGACAGTCGATCACAGCTCACAGTTGCATTTTTAATGGCCTCTACAAACGTCCAATCGATAATCCAAATGCGATATCGGTATGCGATTTGTAATACAATGCGGCATGTGATCGGCCGATTGAATTCATTACTTATCCGGCAATTATATAAAATCGCATGCCGTTTGTTGTCAGTTAAGGCTTAAAGCAACATTTTAAAACGTGACATGTGTCAAATAAGTTATGCCTTATGCCTGAGGCAGGCATCCGATGATACTATAGTGATCACGGTAACGTAGTTCCACTAGTTTCAATCTGAAGCTTGAAAAAATCTAGTGTCAAACTGTTCATAAACCTTGTTAATTTCATTTTGAACATTATGCAACAAAATTGCAATTTATTTCACTGTCACTGTTTTTTTTTTATTCGCGTCACAGAAATTAAAAAAATTACGAGAAAATCAGGGCAACTACTCCCACCGCTTCCCGCGTGTTCGTCTATGACCATTATAAATGTGATTCCTGACTAGGTATAGTTAAATGTCTGAGGGCCACTTGCACCATCCAGGTTTAGCCATTAACTCGGAGGTAACCGTTAACACAGGGTTAAATTGTACTGGCAACTGCGGGTTTAACCTTTTGCCCCACACGCCACGACTTCATATCAAGTCGTGGTTTTGGTCAGGTTTGCATACGTGCAATTTTTGACGTTACTTCATTGACGTGGCGACGAAAAGGTTAACCGGTTAACCCCGAGTTAGTGGATATCCCTAGATGGTGCAAGTTGCCCTTAGAGTCATGTTTACAATGGTCATCTCGGTAAGCGTTCGGAATACGCCCGGCTAGGAGGCATATTTAAAAGTATTTTTCTACTTGATCGTTTAGGGACGCTGTGTAGATATTTTTGGACCATTGTTGCGATATGATCAGTATTGGATAGTGTTAGATGGTTGGAAGTGATTTGTCGAGATTAGTAAACGCTTTGTATAGATATAATGCACTCTATAAACATTTGAAAATCTGTCTATTCCTCGAATAAATTGACAATTAATTTTGAAGCATTTTTCTCTAATGGCTGGTACCATATGGTTAATTGAACACAGCGGACGCTATAGCGTTAAAGGCAAAAAAATTAAGAAAAGTTTTTTCAATTCATGGATTAAGAGTCCCTTGCTGCGCTCTAGATTCTAAATCAGAATCACTCGCTGCGCTTGTCATTGAAAAAAGCTCGTGGAAGAAGTTATTTGTGCCAAGATCATAGTTTTTGCTACGAGTGCTGATTTTGTATCCCGAGGAAATGAAAAATTCTATAATAGAATCACAAGCGTTGCGAGTAGCACTCGTAAAAACTAACTATGATTTTAGCACAAATAACTTTTTTTAACTGAATGTTAACAGCTTGCCATATTATGTGTTTAAAAGGCGCCGGAAAGCGCGTCCATCATGCACATAACCAATTGTATCGGCAAGGTTAGAGTTTTTACCTTTTCCGCATGAAAGCATTCGTCTCTTCTCGATCTAGCTCGAAAGAGTAAAAGAAACGAATATTTTCTTCTCAGAAAATGTGTTAAATTATTCTAGGAATAGACAGGCACGGTCTTAGTGTTAACTTGTGACCATAGTATTTATAAAAGGTGCATTTCATTATGTGTAACGCATAACGTCCTTAGCTGTACTTCCATACATGGTTAAATATTGATATAAAGCCGGTCTGTGAGCTGTAGACATTGCGAACCCAAGAACCCATCCGCCATTTTGAAAAATAAATTTACCTACCCATAAAAACGGAGTTTCGTTCTCATTCCAAAACTACGTTTTGGATTTTAATGAAACTTTGACGTGAGGTATAACTATGCCTGTAATTAGTTTATATCTGCAGCTTATAAAACAAACGAAATAGAGTAAAAACAAGTTTTGTATGAAACTTACATTCACTGTATTTTTTTAACTATGATCTCTGAAGCTACATAAACAAATTACAGGCATCGACATACCTTATCCTATTGTAAGTACAGTTTCAGCAATCTAGCTAGTCGTTTTAAAATTAGATCGAAACTACGTTTTCACCACACCAACTGGTAAAGGTTCGCTTGATTGTTCTAAAACTAATGAGAAAGTTGCATTTTATCCACATTTGGGGCAAAGTAATCAGATGCAAATGTCGAGTTCTGTTGTTTCCTTATGTTAGCTGGTAAAATTGACTTTTAAATGATCATTTTGAATGATATTTTTTTTTATAAATGACCGTAATATAGATTTGATGTCATTTGATTTTTTTAATATTCATAGTTAGTATTTCCTCGCGTTAGTGTGGTGAAAATTTTTGTGTTTCACTCGGAGGCATAGTTTGTTTAATCCTCGTGCCTTGAAACCCTCGCAATGCTGAAGATTCCACTTCTCGAAACACTCGCTACGCTCGTGGTTCAATTATGGAATCTTTCGCTTGCTCGGATATCAATAATAGCACGATCGGTTAAACAACAACTTTGCCTCCTTGCAAAACAAATAACTATTGTATATAGAACCGAGCTTTCTGCGGACTCTTTAATTTCACAAAAATCGTTGCAATGCTACCTAATTACCTATAGAGAACAGCAGCACAGACATACGAAATATTTTTTTTTTCAAAAAAGATATTTTTCAAGATATTTAACTTCTGCGATGACGAACTCACGGGCAGAGGCATATTTTAACACATTCACTGCCAGCGACTCACCAGGCGGGTTCTCTGTTCGTAAGCGCTTTTTGCTACGTACAGTTTTTCCTGTGTAATTGGCTACGCTGGTAGCGTGTAGCTCGCGCTGGCACTGAATGTGTAAAGTATAATTTGATGGCTATTACGTTCTGCATCAGTGATTACTTTTCTACTAAAATAGATGCCACCTTTCAGTGGGGCGCATTGGATAGATTACATGAGGAAATAACTGTTAAAATTAGCAAATAACGGACGCATATATGATGTATACTGTATACCAATCTTTTTTCTACCTTGTACCTAACATTTTAGGTAGATTTTCGCGTGTACATTTGTATGGAAGTACAGTTAGCCACACAAGTAATCCGTTAGGTACAGAACCGCTTCATATTTTTGTATTCCCTTAGTGTAAAGGAGTTTGGTGTCTTCTAAAGGTGTACGCAACATGCTATAGATGAATATTTCATAAATATTTGGTTGAAATAATAAGTGCGTAATAAAACACTTTTTCGTATCAAAATGTTGTTTTATTTTATTATTCCACCTATTAAATAATAAACCATATGTATATACAAACGCTTCTGTGTACAATAGATGAACTACTTTTGTGATGTTTTCTATGCCTCGTGTGCAGAGACAAAAAAATAGTTTCAAAGAGTTTTAATGGCCATGTACGAAACATCATCTCTGTGACCTTGCCTGCCACTGCCTTGGAACGTAAAGCCTATCGTGTGCGGCGCGGCATCCTGAACTTTGTCGCAATCCACGAAGGTTGATATTGGGCTGTAGGCGCGCGCGTCATTTGACGTCTTTGGCGGTCAAAAGTATAGAAGGTGGAGGTGAGGAATACAATAGCCATGTACAGTCAAGGTATTAAATATCGATACGGACAAAGTGACAAAAATATGTACACACTACCTTAATATATAGACTAAGGTTGTGTATACATATTTTTGGCAGTTTTTATCGATATTTAACCTTTTCAACGCCAAAGACCACTAAAACGGTCATCGTCTGTCGTGCCCGCGACGCCAATGACCATTAAAAAGGCTATGGCGGACGTTGTCAAAGCGACTTTCCTACTGTCAGTTAAGCTTCATATTCGCTCTTCACCAGTTAACTTTTTGGCGTCCATGGCATTTCTTGACACGTGTGGAAAAGCGTTGAAAAGGTTAATACCTTGACTGTACCAAAAAGTGTGCGTCAAAAAACCTTAAATTGGTGGCGCTACAATACCTAGAATATTTGAAAAAAAAATCAAATCATAGACAGCGCACTTCACTGCGTTAGCTACTCTAGCGGCGCTATTATTTATAGCTGACAGCTAGACACTGTTGCAACAGTTTTTCCTATGGAGATTGTATTCCTTACCTTACCTTCCATACTCAGAGTTAAAAGTTGCCTAGAACCTTTCAGTCTTTGCCTTAGCCTAAGTTGGAAATATCACTCATTAGTATGGAAGGTAGAGGCTCATTAGGTCTTTCACCACGCTGACAATTTTTTTTAAATATTTGCACATACTTGCCAGTTAGAATGCATAAGCTCTATACTTGACGTAGCCTTACCATGAAAACTTGGCGTGGTCTGAATCTAAAGTTTCGACTGGTGTTTTCTATCAACGATGGTCATCTTGGCTAGACCCCCAGGAATTATTAATATCAAAGTGAATTGATTGTAATAGAGAAGTCTAAAAAACCTGCTTCTTAGTTTAACATCCAAAACAGATGGCGCTGTTTTGCGCCATGTCTTAGATTTTACGCATCTTAATAATGTCTCTTACGTGTTCTTATGTGTCAAACGCTCACTTATGGAGAATAACCGGACTAGCACCCGTATATAAGGAGATCCAAACGCGCAAATGGCATTGGATTGGGCATATCCCCAGGAAGCCCACCTATCCAAGGTGGCCCTGACCTGGAAGATGCCCGGAAAACGGAAGCATGGTCGCCCTAAATCTACTTGGCGCCGTTCCGTGGAGCAAGAGTTGGGTGTATCGGGGATGGGGTGGGAGGAGGCTACCCAAGCTGCCCAGGACCGGAGTCAGGGGAAGAAAATGGTTCGAGCCCTACACCCCAGCAGGGGGTAACATGATGAAAAGAAAGAAGAATAATGTCTCTTTGGTATCAATTGTCAAATAGACGCCTGAGTGCAAAAAATTGATTTCATTTCAATTACCTAAATAAAAAACAAATATAATAAAAAATAATAAATAATTTAATCTAATTTCAAAAGCTCAATGTTAACTTTCCACTTTCACCGTAACTTTCTTAAAGTTATCTTCACCATTAACACTAGGTGCACAATTCTGTTCTATATACGAAAGGAATTCTTCGTTCGGGTCCGGGATCTCCTCCTTTTGGACGGTGCACACGGGCTCTTCGGATTTGAGGACGACTTTAGCTTGCTGGATCTGCGTGTCGGTCATCATTGGCAGCTTTTTGAAGAACATCTGAAAAAAAGGTGGGAATATAGAAGACTAATCTGGTGAACTCGACTTTAACCTATTCGCCGCCATTGACTTGATATAAAGTCAGTACATTTCGAGCCCCACACGCCACGATTTCATATCAAGTCGCAGTTTTGGTCAGGTTTGTATACGTGCAATTTTATACGTGGCGTTGATGACACTTTATTACTTCATTGACGTGATGGCGAAAAGGTTAAGAAGAACAAAACGGTGACAAGGGGGATGGGGGGTTCAAACCCCGAGGCAGAAGCGACTATGCTGTATAGAGCACAAAAAATCATTTTCTTTCCTTTCGATTCGGTCGGGATGCTTATCATACGAGAGTTTAAAACTGCCAATAGTTTAACATGAAATGCTGCTTTTTTAGGCTAAAAAATATTGCTTTTTTAGCCTTATAATAAAGTGTCATCAACCATGTCAAAAATTGCACGCAGACAACCCGCATAACATATCAAGTCGTGGCGTCTGGCGCACGAAATGTTCTGACTTTATATCAAGTCAATGGCGGTGAAAAGGTTAACTAAGTTTACTACTGAGGACACAATGAAAAGTTTCAATTACCTTTCTCGTCATCAACAGCATACCATGTTCTTTTTTCATATGGGCCTTTAGAAGTGTCATTCTTCGATACCTGCAATAAAAAATATTTATGTTTTTTAGGCACATGCGCTGTTTACATGGCTATTCCCACTAGTTACCACCAAGTTGTTACCAGTGGTAACTACTGCGAAATTTTACGATATTTAGAGTTACGACCAAACCGAATAAACCGGATTGAATCTGGGAATTAAAATCCCACCTTTTACCAGTGTTAACTGCTGGGAAAAAAAATCCCAGTAGTTACCACCAACCCGGTTTGGTTCGGTTTCGTGGTAACTACTGGGAAAAGGTGGGATAAAATTATCAGTAGTTACCACCGGTAACAACTTGGTGGTAACTAGTAGGAATAACCAGTTTACGACTTATTATTGTTTGAAAATAAAGAACAGTTTAAAAATATGGCAGAAAGTGGTTACTAATCCATTACAAAGTTGATAAAGGAGGAAGGAGGGGAGGTTCTTGTACCAATAAGCCAACCAATAGGTTGATATTTTGCTGAAGGTAACATACATAGTTTAGGGCCTTAACCCAACGCCACTTTTGCAGATACAAACAATCGTTAAACAGTTGCACTAACGATTGCATATACATAGATACCGGGAGCATTTAAAAATTACTGGATCGCTCTAGCTGAGATTGAGATATTGCAAGAAGTCGGGAGTGTGTAAAGGGCCACCTTTTGAACGCCAGGTGGCGAACGAATATGCCGTGCCCCGGACGTCAGGCGATAGCGATTGTTTAAGCGAAATTGAACTTTACGGAGTCCCGCGTAAGTCCCTATTGCATTGGCGAAGCTGTCCGCTGTGGCCATTGTTGGTGTCCTTACCGATAACGGCCACAGCCGACTGTGGCGGTCAAAAGGTTAAGATTAATCAAGAATAAAAAATAATAACTTGAAATATTCCTACCTTTTCGGACATAACTGACAGGCACAGGGCGGTGGTAACTTCCGATGTGTTCCATTTATGTGCAGCAACAGGGCACTTTTCTGAGCGAACCGCTTTCCGCACTCTTCACACCCGTGCTTTTTGTATGCTGCGGGACAAAGATGAATGTTTCGATAATCTGCCTAACTATCATACAAAGGCGAGTTTTTGGTTAAAAATAGAATTTTATACAATCGTGATATAATAGAGAGCTTTTCAGTCCACTACCGTGTTTAAGCCATGAAGCTTGCTGAGTGGCCTAAGTAAGGTACGAGATTGAAAAGCTTATTGATTTGATTACATCACTATTGTATACAATATTTTTTCTATTAGTTTATTAGTTAACTAAAATAATACTTTTTCTACTATCCAACCTAAATAATTAAACATAATAATCTACTGAAAAAGAAGTTCCTTGATATCTTTTGTTCTATCGTTTTGTTTTGACCTTTTGACCGTGGCGACACGTGATGGTCAAATTCATTATAGTTCACTAAAGCGTTTCGTAATGAAATTATTATAGTTGAGTCGGGAGCTCATAGTGAAAAGCATGATATTATAGTTTGGTATACGAAATCTAAATTCAACCATCAAATAACGTAGATAAGTATGAAAGCAATATTTCGAACATTACCCATTGAGGCCCAGGAATCTAAATTTGCCAACCAAAAAACGACCTTGAAGTTGTAAATTTATAACTTAATTATTATTATATTAATAATGTTGTCAGCAATGACAACACATACGCATTATTATCATTGTTTCTGCAACTAGTTTCGATGCAGAGTTTACTTGTTTTAGACATATTTTTGCGACTGGTGCAGTGATTTACCCCTGCCGATCCAATATACATCTCTGAAACTTATGATAAAAGCAAATATTAACTAATTACGATCTTATTCTATTGAAATAAGGTTCACATTGTCTACTTACGCAGATGTGTGTCTAAATGTGTGACGAGAGCAGCCTTCACATGGAAAGGACGATTGCAGTGTTCGCACACGTATTTGATGTCGCTGTGTTTCTTCATATGTCGCTGCAATAGACAACGGTAAGAACACTTCATAATATGTAACATTAATTTACATTCACGTAACCACCACCACGTAATTCGCTCAACTAAGGGTACCTGTGGATGGGTCCATTGGCGTCCCCTGGGTCACTTTTTAAAACTATGGTCTTATAGTTAAATTCATCAAACATCAATTTTTGTGCAAGCTCTACTAATTATAAACTGTAAGGCCAGTGGGAAATATATAGGAGTGGGAAGGAAATAATTCCACTATAACATTCCTTCTAAAAAACTGGGCTTGTATTGTCTCCTGGCTGACGGGACAGAGTAACAACACGAACAAATTTACATTGACATTATGTATAATAATATAGTTCTCCGAATAACCACATACAATTATTTTATAGATTGTGTATTTGCACAAATACGACTCCGCATTGGTTTTTTATACCACATTTTCATTCATTAACTGTATCGGTTGTGTAAAGTTTAAAACAAGTTCTGATATAAAATGGCGCTATACAACTCCGTTTAACACATAAATCACATAATTTGCCTACTCGATAAGTTCAAAATGGTTTAAAAATACTCCTAAAAATACGTGTCGTACCTCATTGGAATTGGAAAGATGTATAGAAAAATGTATTCGAAGCGTTTATTAGCACACAAAAAACTCAAAAGTTGTAGACAAAATAAGGCGGAAAAAAGAAGACATTTCCTTTTTCACCAATATCTCAAAAAGTATTAATATTTCAGAAATCAGAAATCTGAATAAACTATTATTATAGAGGTTGAAATATTAAATCAAAAAGTCTTCACATGCAGAACTGTATCTGCATTACTTATACTTTTTATTCAACGCTGAACATAGCCCCCCGCGTCTCATTTTCGGGATACGCGCGCGGCGTGAAAAAGCGAGTAAGTAACATTAAATATTATTTTAAAGGTAATAAATATGTCAAAGAACGTAATAATGTTAGAAAATTATCTTAAAGTTATTTTTTCAACAAGTCAGGCAATTATTAAGTAACACATTTTTCTCTAACTTTTGTCTTTATCGTAAATCTGAAAAATGTTTTTAATTATTTGGCGTAAAAATATTTCGCTTCGTGGAGCCCTTTTCATATATATCATACTTAAGACTATCACGTGATAAAAGTTTTAATAAAAAATAAAATAAAATACACTTAATACTTGTTTAAAATAAAACTTAAAAATTAAAAATCGAAATTAAAGTGTAAAATAATAAAACTATATTATAACCAAACTATTACTATTTCAAAACTTTTATAACGTGATCTTGTTTAGCATGTATATAAGAAGGGCTCCACGAAGCAAACAGATTTTAAGATAATTATTTATTTAAGTATATATTTTTGATTACTATGAAGAAGGAAGTTCGAGAAAATTGTGTTAATAAACAATTTCCTAAATTGTTGAAAAATAATCTTTAATACATTCACTGCCAGACAAAAAAACGGCGCACTACCCCAGAAACCGGTGTTCTATAACTGCGTACAAAACAACCCGCCCTGTGGGTTGTCCGGCATCTGAACAAAGTTCACGAGCGCCCACCAGGTGGGTTCCCGGCAGTGAATGTGTTAAGTATTTTTTCTAACGGTAATAGATTCTCTAGTGTTCATTATACGCCAATATTATTCTTATTTACATAGACAACTAATACTTTTAAACAAATATTGAATGTGGCATACTTGCCCGTACCCAAAATTAAGCGCGGATACCTACCTATTTTCAGAGTTGAATAAAAAATACAAATAATGGAGATACAATTCTGCAAGTATGGGCTCTCGACAAACTGGAAACGAAAAATTTCCAATATAAAAATATTGGAAATTTTTCGTTTCCAGTTTGTCGAGTACACTAAATATAGAATCAATCTATATTTAGTAATCGTAATCTTAAACATACTATGAAAAAGAAAAATACCGAGAGCGCAGATTGTGAGGTGTAAGCAAACGGGCACGCCGAACATTTAAATGGCCGCTCGCCATTATGTAGGTGCACGTGCGACTCTAGCGCCTGCTTGTTGTTGAATGACGCCGGGCACAGCTCACACCCGAACCTGTAACAATAAAATTTAGACCTTACTGGTTAGAAGGTAAAGTAAATATTCGTATGTAGGTTGATCAACTGTTTAATTTGGAATCTATCCCGGTGTAAATATTCTACTGTCACTACTACTACTACTACTACTTAATAGGTACAGTCAAAGTAACTTGTCAAAGTGACAATCAATATGAAATTCCCCTCTATGAAAGGGCCCTCATACTATTGTCACAGTGACAAGGTACGAAATGGTACTAAAATTAAATTCCTTGACCGTACGCCACAAAACACATTTAGTGAACTGACATCCTATATATACATACTTTTAAATAGTGACCCAGGAGACATTACCATGGCTTTGAGCGACAAGAAATGTTGATACACCCATACACGACCATTTGTAATGGTCATTATCGCGTAGTTGGTAATAACCCTGCCAAGTTGGTTTAAAATCCCAGTAAGAGCATTTGGATGTTTTTTTTAAGTATCTATTTATCTTTATTACAAAGCATGTAACTCCTCTGGAGTTGCAGGCGTACATAGGCTACGGAGACTGCTTACCATCAGGCGGGCCGTATGCTTGTTTGCCACCGACGTAGTATAAAAAAAAAAGTAATACAATAATATAAGGTTATTTAGGGGCTTTAAAAAAATAGTCCCTTTCCACGATTAGGTTAATAATTTATGTAAAATTATCGTCTGTTTTTTTTTTAAATTAAATGCTATTTACACTTAACGAACCTTTGTCTCATCTTTACTTGACCACCTTCAACTGTCCTGTAAAATAAACATGTGAAATTTGGATTCCGGTTCGTTACAGCCAAATATCATAATAACGTGTTTCTAGAATGTCAGAATATCAAAACAGATTATTCTCATAATGTCTAAAGCTCGAAATGACTTACGCCTACTTCTTAAATTACCGTATTCTTAATATGACTATAACTCATTTAAACTCTATCGCGTTTTGATAAATTTTCAATTCTACCATTTCCCAAAATGTCTAAAACTTGTCTTGATCGTGTTTTGATGATTTTTTAATTAAACTATTTCCCAAAATGTCTAAAAATCAAATGAACTAGATGCAAAAACGTCACATTGTCAAAAAAATTCTAAAACACAGTATCTATGGAAAATATTTAAAATTATGATCAAGTTTTCAGTTTTTAAGCAATGAGTAATTAAATTAATTATAATAATAATATCCCCATCGCCCACTGGTTTTCCAGTGCAATCAGTCAACGCAGGGCAGCTAAAATTTTAATTTAATTAAAATTTTGCGTGGTTAAAATTTTAGGTATTATGAGAAAGTGTCATTATGATGTTTGGGCAAGTTTGAATTTTGGTAATTATGAATCTTATGCATTTTCACTTTCAGTCTTAATAATAATTCGGTATTTGAAGTTATTGTTCATTTTACCAACTATACATTTTGAATATCGGATGTAATGTGTAAATGTTATTATGACATTTGATTGTATTGAAAACAAGTCAATTTGGGAATTTAGGCTTTTTGGAACTAAAACAATTTGGGATTTAGTCAAATGGGTAAAATGACATTATGACATTTGGCTGTAACAAACCGGAATCGAAATTTGTGATGAAATGCTGAAATATCATATTTTTTGTCAAAACGAACTGAGACAGTCTTCTCATGTATTATTTTTTAAATTTTTACATGTAATGGGGTGGATCAACTTTTTAGTGTCACTCGTTACCATGGTTACGGACAACCTCTTGAAATTCTGATTTTATGGAATTTTAATGTATCAAACATGCATTTTTTGTGATAGTTATAGTCCATTTCTATAAGAGGTCATCCATTGAGCATATTAGTAAATCGTCATACAACATCTCTGTGCCAGTATTGTCCCTTGGACAACGGAAAAGAATAACAACACAAAAAAGTTGGTTCGCCCACTTTCAGTTATATTTACTATCTTCTTAAGAGTGACCCAGAAGACAAAATAAAAAAACGTCCTTACTTATGAGATTAATTTTGACAGTTTCTAACATGAGGAGATTGTGCTGTACGCCGTGAACTGAACGCGAAAGATAAGCAGAGCTCCCTAATTTTTCTTAGAGCTCCTGTACAGAACATATCAGTGGCTGTACCTGTAACCCTATGGTTCCTCGGCAGCAGGTTCACTGTGCTGGCAATCGATCATTTTATGAATTGTCACTGCTAAAATTTGATGTCTCCTGGGTCACTCTTGAAGAGCTAAGACAACAATAAATATTTCGAATTTTTGACATGATATTATTTTGTTTCATAAAGTTGCGAAAATTGAGGAAAGTTTATGTTTTTAATCGGTACCGGTAGCCCTGCGGGCGCAGAGTCCGGGGCTGCAGGAAGGGGCGCGCGCGGCCCTTGTTGCCGACGGACAGCGCGCGCGCCTTCAGCACCACCTGCGCGTCGGGCGCCACGCAGCGCTTCTCGTGCTTGTATAAGTTTGTTGTGCTGTCAAAGATTTATTTTTTAAATTTAATACACCATCTTTAAACCACCGATGGACTAAAGTGCTACTCAGAATAGGACGAAGTGACGTTCACAACATTATTAAAATTCAAGTATGAAATTAATAAATATAAATATTGTTTAACAAAAATTAATAAATATTGTTTAACAAAAGAGCTGGCAGCTTCCTCGCTCAACGAATAAGCGTTGCGATTCAGCGAGGAAATGCTGCCAGTATCTTTGGCACTATGCCCCAGGGGCCCTCTTTAGATATAGATTTTTAGTTTTTAATTAGTTTAAGTTTCTATTGTACTTTTATTCACATTTTATTATCGTTATTGCTAAATTGTGTTATTTAAATAAATAACTACTAAGACTGGAAAGTATGAAATTAACAGCAATTTCCGACCCTCAAAATCAGACTGTTGCGAAGAACCCTAACAACAAAAACGGAGGAAATCATTTTACTAAAAGTCAAACAACTTTTTCTTCTACAATAGCCGGGTCCACACAGCGAGCATACGCGCGAGGCAATTTCCTCACGCACAAACCGGCCAGTGTAGACGTGCCTCGGCCGAGGCGGCACGTGCGTTTTCCTCGCCCGAGCGCGCCGCTAATCAGATAAAAAGTAGTTATTTACGATACAAGTACGACACGAGTTGCGAATTACCTATTTGCATGCGTATTGAGCAACGTTTTACAATACATATGGGCCATATGGCCCTTTAAATTTTTGACATAGGCACGGAAAGTGCTTATTCTCACACTAGTGCGGGAAAATGACAACATATGTATTGTAATAGTACATTTCAATGCAAGTGTGCAAAGTGTGTCATCATTTACGAGTCCCGAGATGTCTTTTATGGGCCATAGGCGAGATAAATATTTAATTAATACCGTGGAATAATATTTTTTGGACTTAATAATATTAATAAACGTGTATCGGTAAAATAAAAATATAGATAAAGTTTTTGGATATGCAAACTCTTTGATATACTTATGGATTACGGGCAAAAATAAATTTAAAAAGCTGGAAAGTAAAAAGCACTAGTTTGCAAAAACCAACATTGCGAACGCTGAACAACTACGTAAAGTAGCACTTTTTGAGCAACTTTATTAAAAATATTGTTTAAGTTTATAAACATACCTTCTGAAATCAACTCCACAAGCAAAGCAGATCAGGTATCTAGGTCCATGCTTCTCTTGATAGTGCCGACCAGCAGCGGGAATGGTTTCTGATATAGCATGACACTCAGTGCATCTGGAAAATAAATAATTAATGTTTACATTTAAATAATTTTTTTATTTTTATTATGTTAGCAAAAAATGTTATCACTTTACTAAACAGATGTGGGCTAATTCCTATAGATACATTCATTGTTTAACAGCAGTCATTAATTAAGTAAAAATTAGGTCAAACATGTTTTTGATCTTTCAATTATTTCTAAATTAACAAAATCTTTCTAAAAGGAGGTGCTTTCACTGTGACGTCACAGAATGAGTTTTCATACCAAGTTCCTACAAACACATTATCTTTATGTCTCATCAAAAATTAGCTGGATGGATGTTTATTAACCCTTTCGCCACCAGCAACTCAAGTTCATTGATGTTGCCACCCACCTGCCAGCTACTGTATACAAAGTTTAGGAATACTTACATTAAACATTATGTCATAATTAGTCATTTTATTGGAGAAGGTTTAATCCTAAAGCATAATCTGTAGGCATTAAACAAACTTTTTGAGTGTTCATACTTTCTCATAACCCCCAAAAACCTTTGATCTACGACAAACAAAATCACTTACAAGAATAAAATAAGAATAAACTGTATTCGTTAGTATTGACAGCCAAACACAATAAATGCAGTTCACTAGTGTTATGACCAAAAAGTATTGACATATATACTTCGTAAAGACTATATACGAGCACTATAAATGGGGCCAATACATGGGTGTCAAAATCGCATTAAGTAACACCCCTGCGCTCAGTCGTGTGGCGAATTGCGCAGTGGAAAGGCCTCACGTAATGTTGTTCAGAGGGTGTTGGAAAAACATGGCAGGATTGTATCATGGTATTGCATGATTCGCTTACTTGGTTGCATTGGGGTGGTGGTTACTCTACAGATCCACTGAGCAAAATGAGTGATATATCTCCGCGAGTGAAAGATTTGAATCAATCTTTTCAACTCAATGAAGTGCTTTATGCATTGCTAGAAAACACCCATACAACCGCAAATGATAGTTAATGGGCAATCAGCATAGAATGGGTCAGTAAACCAGCTCTTTTGGAGTACAATTGTGGCTCTTTTACATAACAAAAATTCAAATTTCCAAAAAAAAAGGGACACCATATATTAATAATATGACGATAATATTTGTGGTTGGTACTTTCAGACTCTAAAACTGGTCATTTCTTATGGTTTTGTTGCAGGAAGCTCATTCTCTTAAGAAGTTTGCCAACACCTGACCGAGACACCACTTACTCAAACATGATGTCATTTATCATATAGTGATCTTGGGGTAGCGGAGGAGGTTTCACACTCTTCATGATTTCAGCCAAGGAGTTCACCAGAAGCTCTTCATCATCTTGCAGCTCTTCATACTGTTCCCGCAGCTCCTAAACAAAAGTTTGACTTTTTAGTAATGGAGGTTTTTATTTACAAGAGCTTTTTTCTGTTTCAGAGCATATGTGTAACTTGCGGAACCACAGTGCGGAAATGTATAAAAATAGGTTGAAGTAAATAAATACCTTTACAAATGACTTCCACTGCCATGGCTTTAGTTGCCTGCGCCTCCTCCTACCCTCAATAGTTTCTTCAGGAATATCTTCATCAGGCGGCTCTTCCTCAGGCACATAATCGTCATCCTCACCAACTTTATATAAATCAGAGTCGTCAGGAACAAAATCACCACAGATTTCCTGGTCTTCGTACAAATACTCCACTGACTCGTCTATATCCTCATCTAATACCTCCTCCTTTATAATGAGGGGCTTCATAGATTCTTGACTAGAGAATGTACCGTCCGTCTCATCCAAAAGTTCCTCTTTAATTTTTTTTTTTGGAAAGTTTCCCACGAATTCTTCGTTATCAGACTCTTCTTCTGTCACAACTACCATTATCTCGTCATCTAAAACGTCTAACTCCATCTTCTAATAGTGCTGCGCATCACTGGCTAGAAGAATATAAATAATCAAAAACCTCAGTGATGTCTTGCAAGTTTTTTGAATTTCTTTTGACAAACACAAAACTGAATTTATTTTTATCAAAACAACGCAAAGGAGATCTATGGAGCCATTGCGTCGATTGAAAGGGTAGAAAATTAGTGTTAGGAACGTACAAATTACAATCGCAAAATTTATTACAAATAGATAGAAAATGAAATTGTTTTACCTTTAAACAGAAAAATGATGTTTTACTTGCGTAAAATTCGGTAATATTAATAATTTTCTTTAATAATTTGACAGAATGAATTACAGCCTTTGCCACAAAATGGCCACGTTGTTTTTTTTTTCCTTTGGACAAGTTTGTTCGAGCGTTTAAGAAAGAGACTCGAACCGTATTTTCTAGTAATTTGAACAGTTTGAAGCTTTAGTTTGACGTTGACAATTGACTGGTGTTATTCACGTAGTGATTATATGCTCTTTGGTGATTATATGCTCTTTGGTGTTATTATTGATGATTGTTTCGTGTTAGCGTTTCAAGTTTTGGGAATTCTCCAATTTGGAATTAGACAACAATGGTTTATTCTTCTGAGAATATAGTCTGTTCTTCGCTGTCTAATAATAAATCTGTGGTAGCTCTCGAAAATACTTTGCATCAAAGTATAAATCATTTGAAAGGTTAGTATGAAGCTATCCCTATGTTTTTCCCGCCTATCCTATATGAATTTAATTTTTCCTCATGTCACAGTAAGATGGATGTAGCCGTAACATTAATTATTCCTTATACTAGGTGGTTTCGGGGATATGATCATTTTAACAAAATAATGCATGTGATTACAATTTTCCAGAACTCGTTATAGAATTTGATCAACTTCAAGTAGAATCAGATGACTATAAAACCCAAGTAACAACACTCGAAGAAAAATGTGAAAGGTATGCTTTATAATTTCATTTCAGGAAGTAGGTTTTATATAAAATTTTTTTTAGCCTTATGTTATTTTTTTTATTTTTTATTTTTTTAGTAAACTCTGTGTTGGCTCCGAGGCCTTGAAAAAAGTTATAGAACTTAAGGACAATATTATTCAGTCTGTTGGTAAGTAATATTTATTTAGTTTTAGCTTTTTAATATTTTGCAACTTACCTATGTTTTTATATGTTTTTTTTAATGTTTTTTTTTTGTTTTGTTTTGTTTCTTCTGTCATCCATTTATGAAAAAATCTAAAATACCAAATACTCTGCTGAACTGCATCCTTAACATATAGCCATCCAAGGTATATTAAAGGTCTCCCATTCCATTCTAATTTGAATCTTTTGCATATCAAATTTTAGAGTTTAAAAGAAAAAAAAATAGTTTATATATATATTTTTATTCCAGCATCAGCCCTAACAAGACTAAATGAAACAAAGGACATGAGCATCATAGATGAAGCATTCAAAATACTCTGCGGAGAAACAGTCTCACTCACTCCCCCCAAAGACAGTGCAGATTTTCAACTTAAGACCCCTAAGAAAGAATCACCTTCATTTACAGAAGCAATTAATGATGAATCCGTGTCTGAGATAGAAGGGACTCCTACTGGTAGAACTAGCCCTATTATTGTGTCTAGGAAGGCAAGGAATGCATCAGATTACAGGGAGAAAAAGAAATGTCCAGACAATTGGTAAAGGAAAAATCATCAATTTATCTTTAAAAGTCACTTGTTTTTTCCTGACTGCGTAGTGGATTACATTGTGATTAATTTGAAAATGTACCAGGAATCTTTGTAAGCATTGCCAAAGTATGAAGTGCTTATTGTTTGGTTGAAAAAGTCATTACAAATTGTATTTTTTTCTTGCTTTTTATTATGTTTGTGTGTCTTTATGACAATTACTACAGTCCAAACAGCTTAACAGATTTTAAGACATGTCATTTCCATAATAGCATAGCTGTAGGCCACATTTACATAATCAGTCTGGTTATAAATACCATCACCTGCTTCAACATTGCCTAACTATGCCAAACATTGCCTACCTTGAAAAATTGTGTTACTCTACCAAATCACTGTGTCTCTCCCTCTCTCTTTTTAGCCTGTCTCTACCCTTCGGGTGTAGGCCTGCTTCATTTTACAACATTTATCATGGTTCTGTGTGACCTGGTGCCACTTCTTCCCCATAGTCCTTTAGATGTCATTGTCCCAACGCATCTGGGGTCTGCTTTTAGAATGTTCCTCCCCCATGGTTGCTCCTACCAAATTACTTCTTTATTTAATTCTTGATATTAGGAATAAATTAACCGTTAAGAGAATTACGACATACACCACTGTTAGATAGAGAATCACTGTTTTTTTCAAGCCAGGTAATGTTTGGTATGGTAGGCAATGTTGAAGCAGTTGACAGTACTTTTAGTTTTATGTCTCAGTAATTAAGAAACTACTTACTTACTTTACCGATATCTTTCATAATATCATGCAAAAATAAAACAGAAAATTAAAATGTGCTTTAAGGGTCCAAAAGTTTCAAGGCCTCAGGATTTGGCATCTATTAGTCCAGCAAAAGTGATGTTTAACAATTTCTAAAATAATTTTCAGGCCAACACCAAAGAACAAGGCATTGAAACTGACATATCCCAACTTCTGCACTCCACCTGGCAAGGGCAAGGGCAAGCTACGGCAGACCAGGTTCACGACTGTGAAACAAACTTCTGTGCTTGATATTTCCAGCTCACCAGAATTTGTTGGCTTAAGAAGCAATAAAGATACTAAGAGCATGCAGGTTTGTATCTTAAATATTTTTTATTAAGACGAAAGTGGATACCATAAGGCCTTTAACATCTTGACAGATGATTTATGCAGCGTTTGTATGTGAGGGACAACGTCTCTCGTGGCTGTATAAGCCAATGCGGGACCGACATTTGCGACCACATTTGTGGCAGCTAAAGGAGGGAGCCATGTAGGCAACAACTTCAGGTGGGTTGTGCCTCTTCGCGCGTTTTCGGGCGAGTTCTCGGAACCACGCGTTGTCGTGAATATCGCGAGCTTTCGCGATGGCACCCTTCCATCCATCGCGATCTGACGCGAGACCCTCCCAAGTGTCCCTATCGATGTCAAAAGAGACCATGTCACATTTCATGCAGTCTATAAAACGCAACAAGGGACGTCCAATGCAACGCTTTTGGAATGCTATCTGGCTTAACATGATCTGCCTTGGCAAGCGAGTGCTGTCCATACGTTGCACATGCCCTAGCCACCGCAAGCGCCTCTGTTTCAGCCGGGCAATTTCGCGCGTGCCACAATCGGGATTTGCGCCGGGGGGGTCTAGTTGTTGCTGTTAGGAAAAGTCCCACTCTCAATGAATGCTGAACCCCTGAAGCCTGGGATCCGTTTGGCAACCACCCGCGTTGGGTCTCCGCGGGTCGGATTGGAATGCCTCTCGGGCCGGATTTGGGCCGGGGTTTGGAGACCCCTGATGTATATCAACACAGCTATGCCCATTCGATTGTTTTTTTTTTTTCGAAATTTTAATTTAATTATAAATTTAATTAAAAATTTTTTTGCTCTTAATTCCTATAATACTGAAAATTTTCGCAAAAGTCAAACGAAAGGTTAATATATATCAAATTATATAAAAATATTTTCTATAATGTCAATATCCAGAGAGGAAAATGGAGACTACTTTTGAATGGAGAAGCGGTTGTCCCCTTTCCTCTTTACAGTTGAGACTTAACCTTTTTAAAGTCATGCCTATATACAATATCACGCGCCACTGTCAACCTTATTGGAATACATGAAGGTTACCCACGCGCGCCTGTGGCCATCTTTGGCGCTGGCGGTCAACGGATTGCATGTTTCCTGAATCGGAACTGGTTTTGTTAAATTCATTTTATTTTACGAAAATATAGTTACTTAAGGTATGGGTTTATACTATTTTTGCCTTGTCATGATCATACCCAAAAGTTGCTATATACAAAACTTGAATGGGCGGGTCCACACAGAGCGAGTATCCACACAGGCCCAATCACGTCTACACTGGCCGTTTTGTGCGCGAGGAAATTGCCTCGCGCGTATGTTCGCTCTGTGTGGACCTGCCTCATGACAATCTATTTTTACACACTTTTATTTTTTAAATTTGCTATTGTATGAACAAGGCAAATGCGATAATTGGATAAAGAAAACATAACACCTTTTTGAAAGTTCTGAATAAAATTGGTAAATAAACAGGATTCGTTTAAACTGTTTGTTTAAATTAAAAAAATAGTATTGTTATTTATGCACCTTTTTTTACATACCCTGGTATTATTTGTTACAGTTAAACATTAAAAGAGAATCGCTTGATGACGAGGACACGATAGAACCTTCACCCACTAGCATCACGTCCAATTTTTCATCCATGTAAGTTAATTCTAAGAACGCTATGGTGTTAAAGAAAGGAAATTGATGATATATTTTCTAATTTTATTCAAATTTTTACATAGACAATTAATACCTATATGATCATAAATCTAAAGCCCGACCAGAAATATATGATCATTGTCAAGAGGGCGCTGTTATTCTCATGGATAGGGTGACAGTTCAGTTTAGTATGAAAAATTTAGTTCCGCATGAAATTCCGCAATATGGCGCGTGATCATATATTACTGGTTAGGGTTTAATCTAAGCCTAAATTAGCCTGAGGCATTGTTCCTAGGACACAGGCCGCGTTCCCCCTCTGCACAATGAGGCCGAGTTTCCAGGTCGCCAGACACTCAGACTAGTTTGGTATAAATTTCCTATACTAGTTTTTTGGTGTCTGACGACCAAGGACCGAAAATTTCAATCGCAAGTGCCGCAAATACATAACTACTTTTCAGAAATGCATATTTGCGACACTTGGCAATTTATGTTATATAAAATTACGTACTACGTAGTACCAAATAAAATATAAATATTAAATATAGAATGTAAAAAGTGGACTCAAGCTGCAAATCTGCAATATATGTCAAAAATTAAACTATTTATATGTATAGTATTTTTTTAAAGATATATTTAAGACCAGGCTGGACAAAAGACAAAAATATTTTTTATATTTATATTATTTTTATTATTTTATGAAAACATCTTCACTAATAAAACTCATTGATAATTTACAAAGTACAAACTGCCTTCTATAAATATCCCTTAAGAGGGACGTATACCACGTTAATTTTATTAGAAAAAGAAGTCCATCGAAAAGTTATTCTTCCCTCTTAAAAATTGAGGTTTTCAGATACAGATCAGCAGTTAGAAGCAGCCCTTTAAAATTAAATAGGAACAGTCCACACAAAATAATAAAGGGTAGCCCGGCGAAACTGAGCTTAGTCAAGAAACCTCACCCCAATATGTCCAAACTACAGATCAAGACCGAAGGCTCAAGTAATGTAGACAATGTGGAAAATAAACTGGGAAATTCAGACATAAAAATGAAAATGGAAGACTCGATCAATCTGCTAAGACCTCCACGGTATGTACCTGTCTAACTTTAGTATTGACTTCATATCACTATCACTACATCTTATTGTTTGGTTGTTTGGAAGAGATCGCTCTTTAGCGATAAGAGCGCCTGTTGTCTGCCTCTACATTTAATCAATTGTTTATTTTTCTTGTATCTTTTTACTGAGGTGTGCCAATAAAGAGTATTCTATCTATCTATCTTATAAAACAGTCCCCCGTCGCGTCTGCCTGTCTGTATGTACGCGATAAATCAAAAAATACTGAACGGATTTTTATACGGTTTTCGCCTATCAATAGAGTGATTCTTGAGGAAGGTTTAGGTGTTAAATTTGTGTAACCCGTGCGAAGCCGGGGCGGGTCGGTAGTGTAAAAATAAGAACTGCTATTATGCCTGATTCACTCGTGTTGCGATAGGGCATTGTAATATGGGGTATATTTGAATACTCTAGAACATGAAGTAGATGCCACAATCCGCTTATAAAAGTGGTTCTTTCTTATGGTTACACTAAACTTTAACGACATGAACATTGGATAGAATATTATGTAAATAAAGGTGTTATATTTGATTACTTGATTAGTAAGTAATTAAGTTTTTACGTTTTAATTAGATAAATAATAATATGTGTAATCCCATTAGCTATAAAGTGTTGACATGTAAAATACTTATATTTTATTAATAAATATTTGATTGATTGACATTGCGAAAATATCACCTGACTGGGTTCTCTACTCCGCTAAAGATTTGGGTAGGCAATAAGAAATAAATACATTAATTATATTAATAATGAACACTTAAACCTTTATTTATAGATTTCGCACACCAGAGAGATCACCAGCAAAGCTGAAAGACCCAAATGAAACAGAATGCAACATCGATTCCAGCATATCGCTACTTCATCATGTCCAAAAACTGGAAAAGACGTCGCCAGATCGCAAGAACATATGCAGGTACCAGCAACAACACTTAACTAATGTTTGGTAGACGTTATCTCATTGCGATAGGGTTGAGAATGGTCACTCAGTTATTTAACTGTATCGACAACAATGGTACATAATTCTGCAGTCATATGGCCAAAAATGAATGATGTTGAAAATTGAATTTTATGTTTAAGAATTTAAGGTTTATGTCTGCAGTCAATTTCCATTTAATTCTGCTATTATTGGCTTGAGGGCAGAATCAGTATAATTATGTATTGTTAAACGTGTTTCTAAACATGCTTTTGATGACTTGTTGCATTTTTATAATCTATTAAGGTTTCCAAGCAGTTAAGCAGCCGTCGTAATACTTACCATATATTATCAATTAATCGAATCTTAAGGCGATATATCTGGCGATTGTTTTTTGATATGATTCATATAATCATATCATCTTTTTTATTTTCAGCCCCACCAAACGGCCTTTAGCAGAAAATATCAACTTCACCAACCTTCAAACGCAATGCGACACGGAAGCAAGCGTGTCACTCCTCAACCACAACCATTTCATAGACAATAAGAAAGATCTAGAAAGTCCAAACAAAAACCCAACTTTTCAGGGGCTAGAAAGAGAAGCAAATAGAAATCCGGTAATAGAAAGTATTATAAAGAAAGATCTGGAGAGATTAGAGCCGAAAAGAGAGAATGGGAAAGTAGATGTTATTTTTAAAGAGCCTACAGTTAGGAAGAAAGCGGAGAAGAGAGCTTTGCCTGGATGGAGTTGCGATGAGTGTAAAAATGTAAGTTTAACATAACAATTTTTTGTTTAAGCTGATGCTAAAAACAAAATTAAACTATATCCGACTACGGCGAAGCCTAAAAGAAAGGTCATGTGTTTAATATTTGTATATATATGTTACCTTACAATTAGTTACTAAACGGTTTAACATTTAGATACATCTTTATTGCAAAATGGCGGATTTTTGTGACCAAAAAAATAATGTTCTTAATCTTTTGGGTGGGTAAGCAGAAATAATGGGTTTGAAATATAACTGCTAAATTTTAATATAATCAACTTAACCAAAGAAGGTGTTACAAAAGTACGGGTTTGTGCCGTACAGAACCGGCACAAACCCGTACTTTTGTAACACTTTATTTGGTTCTAAAGTTGAAGCCAATTTTCCTTTCTAGTTCTACGCCGAGCTATACAAGAACGACCCAGTGATGTTGGCCAAGAAGATGGACGAGTGCTCCAAGCACCGCGGGCGGCGCGACCCCGCGCGGCCCCGGACCCCGCCCGGCTTCTGGGACCCCAGGTGGGACGTGCCCGAAGACACTGAGGAGTTCAACAGGAGGAACAATGCTGGTTGATAGACAACCATTGGTACTCTTTGTAAAAATAAACCTTATCATAGACACAAGTGTATTTTAAAACATATTTTATTTCATTTCATTTATTAATTGTATAGTCATGTACATACATTATTAAGGTGTTGCAATACAATTCAGTAAGTCAGTTCATGACGCCCTGTGAGGACATACAACAACAATATACTAATACCTTACAAATCTAAGCTAATCATTTAATAAAATAAAATTATTCATCACGATCATCATCCGAACTTACAAATCCACAAAATTTAAATTATTAATACATTTAAATATGTTACAATTGTATGAAATTGCATGTCACTTAAATTCCAAATATTACACATTTGATAAATAAATAGTCAGTTCAGTAATAATTAAAAATAAAATAGCAATTATAAATTATAATAAAAAAAGTCATTAACTGAATAATAGCATTTATCGAGTAATAAACCAGGATCTATAGCGAATTTATTTTGTTACCTTTATTTCCGACGTTTCGACGCGGGTTTCACTGGTCGTGATCGCGGATTCGCGTCAAAACAGAGATTTGTGTAATTACCCGACGAAAAGTATGAAAAAGTTTCGGTAGGCAGTAGGCATCACAATTTGAAACTACCCAACACTTATGTATTAATTCTTTTCGTCGGGTAGTTACACAAATCTCTGTTTTGGCATTTTGCTGGGACATCAGTTAGCCGCGACCACGAACAGTGAAACCTAGGTCGAAACGTCGAAAACAAAGGTAATACAATTAATTTGCGATAGACATATTTTAAATATGTTTTAAAATGTGTTCAAAACGCGAAAGTTTGAAACGTTACAAGAGGATACACCTGGAAATAACCCTTTTTATAGACACGTGATTTTCTTGAATTACTTACTCCCTTAAGAGCAATTCCTAGCTGAGCAACTTTTCAAATCTCAAAGTTTTGAAGCTATGTTTCTGTCGCACTGCGGTGGGCGGGAGTGCGTGCGTGCGATAAGGACAACTGCAGCTCGGGCTAAAATTTCCACGCAAAAAAATCAAAAGTCTAAGTTTCGCTCTCGACTGTTTCCTTGTCCAAAACGCAACCAATCATTATGAAATTTTGGAAACTGCGAGAGGAAGAAATAATCTATGCCGCTGTTTTGATTTTTTGGATATTTGTTGTCATATTTGTATACTGCGCCTTTTTTTGTAGCCAATTCAATTGAGCCATTTTTGCGATTTTTGGAGGCGCTGTAAGTTTCTTCAACATAAAATAATCCAAAATGTAGCGGCACAGATATTGATGTTATTGATCTTATTTGAAAAAATCATTGTTCTAGGTTAAAAATCCAGGGAGGAAGGAGTCGATAGCGTTTATATGGAAAAATCGCAACTGGGAATTCCTCTTAATTAAAACGTCCTCAAGTTTGACTTGTCTTTTGCTCACACGTTTTTGTCAAAGTACTGAGTCCAGAATGTATGTATACAGGGCCGTGCTGACAGGCCGTTAGACATATCTTTCCTTTAATTTACATGTAATTTATAGTATTAACTATCTTTTCCTACGGGTCCCTTAAGATTGTTGACTCTATGTAGTACTGTACTACAGAAAAAATAATGCACATGTTTAACAATAGGAGATTGTCCGAAACGAATACGAGGAAAGTAAAATACATGTGTTAGGTATACATCTGAAAAACACGAATAAGTTTAAACTTTTGTAGTATTTCTTGAGGGTAAAAACAAATTTGAATTGCTTATCGTTAAAAAAAAACCGAAACTTATGGAACAATAAAATGATCTACTTTCAAAACATAAGAAAGGAACAAGTAACATACAAGTACATTACGATACATAAGAAATGAACAATATACAAGTACATTACGATACAAGTGCAAAAAATAGGCAATTCGCAACTCATGTCGATTTAAAAATCCCCACTCGTTGCGAATTTCCTATTTTTTGCACTTGTATCGTAATGTACTTGTATATTGTTCATTTCTTATGTATCGTAATGTACTTGTATGTTACTTGTTCCTTTCTTATGTTTTGAAAGTAGATCATTTTATTGTTCCATAAGTTTCGGTTTTTTTTTAAGATTCTGACATAGTTACGTAATGTGCTAATTATCGCACTAGTGCGGTAAGCACCATATGTACTGTAAAAGTCAATTATATTTATAGAAACTATTTGTGATTGTTGCGTAATAGTTTATTGTATAGGTATAATTTACAGGACTAGATTTAGTGTAAGATCTTTTAAGCAATATTTAGTTCTTATCGTTTTATTTCAAAAACTAAAATAAAGCAAAGCTGTTTGGATACTCATCTTAAAAGTTTTATTTCGTCAGTAACTTTATACCAACTACTAACACTTCCTTTCCTATACTATGAACTCTATAAAGTATGTACGGTCGAGGAAATTGATTCTTTAGCTATTTGCGGTTCAAGTAAATTTGGTTGTATTACTTATGATATTTCCAGTGTAAAGTGCTGAAGAATCAATTTTCTCGACTGTACCTACAATTAGTTTATAAATAAACTAGAACTGCATAACTGCACTAGAATTGGTCCATCCTTGACATATATATCTAAGGGCGGGCCTTACGGGCACTAAGAACGGTGGTAGTTCAGAGATGTCACTCACGAATTCAAGCCAATCGTGCAAACTGCAATGAATCTTGCTTACCCAGGAAGGTCGATAACTCAATAAATTATTCTTAGTTAGTAGACAAGGTTTTTTTCTCATCCACAATACCCACATAAAAATCCCTATTTTCGTATGTTAAAAAGCGATGACAGGTAATAAGTGCGTGAGTGTATGTTTCTATGAGTGTACCTAATGGTTTCTCTAACTCCAAAGCGTTGACCTCATTATGCGGTGACGTCATCTAACGGAACTGAGTTTCATCATATCGTGAAACTTTTGAGGTTTCAGTTTAAAAGGGTTACTAAATAAAACAATAAATGTGTACCAAGACTTTATTGTTCAATACCATTAATTACCCACAAGTACCTAATTCTAAAACAGGTTACAATTAAAATTCTGGTATGTCAACAGGGTCACAGTCGGTCTTTACCTTTTAAAGTAGTTTCAATGCAAGTCCGCGTACCGAATTAAGGTCAAGAGATGTATGTGCAAGTCACTGCAGTAGATGAATCACTGCACATATGCGTTGCCAACTGTTTCAGTCAAAATAACATGACTTGCTCAATTTTGGCGTGGGCGAAAGTGAAGCAAACAACGATGGGTGAACACCTTTTTATTTATTCTCAATAAAACAGAATATAATTTTCACTAGCTTAAGTTAAAATGGGAATAAATCAAAGTGATTAGTATTTCATCTTTCTTGCTGCATAAACATATACATAAATATATTGTATTCAGTTATTTAACTTCGGAACAAAAGTGAAATTTAGTCTGAAAATAGTTTCCATATAATCTGAACTGAAAAAATTATGGTTAGTTTTGATATTTATATTTTTTAATGCTACAACAATTTTACAGAAGTCTATGAGAGTTTCTTGGCTTTCTGGTAGAGAGTATCTACAACCTTACTCATATGATGGATGGTTTCCAGAACAGTCTCATAGGTTTTCTCGAGGGGGGACTCGTCGAAGACAATCAGAACACCTTCTCCTTGGTCTAGGATGCCATTCAGCTTTTTATCCAGGATCATTTGGGACAATTTCTTCTCTACTTGTACAACAGGGAGACGGATGGAGCGGGCTACATGTTCAACTTGGACACGCATGTAGGGCTCCACTATGCGGCATAAGTTCTGTTCCAACATAGTATCGTAAAGGGCACCAAGGTGAGCTCTCACTACTGCATCTTCTTCAAGTTCCGGCTTGTAAGTTTTTAGTGCAGCTTGGAAATCGGCTAAAGATCTCTTGTGAGAAGCTGTTGCTACTGCTCTCATTGCTTCTAACTCTTTCCCGGCATATTTGAGGGCCGCTTTGCTGCCACAGATAACAGCAACTTCTTCAGCCTGGTTCAGCATAATTTTAGACAACAACATGTATTTTAGTCCCGTGAGTGCTTTGGGACTATCGGCACCATCATATCCTTCAAAAGCTTCATAGAAATATGAATATGCGGTTTTGAAGTCCCGTTCGTCGGCGGCATGCAGGATGCCAGACTGCAGGTCGAGCGCGGCCTGCATCTTCGGGGGGCAGTAGATCGCGTTGGCAGTGGTTCTAGCTGACGTTAGGGAGGCGCGCGCTTTCGGTAAATTACTGAGGGCATGGTAAGTTTTGCTCTCGAAAAGCAGCACTTCCACTAATAAATTTTTGTCATCGAGCTTTTTGAGTTCACGCAGCAGCGCGGTGGCGAGGTCCAGCGCCTCCGTGTACATGCCCGTGTCGTAGTAAAGCGCGATCAGCCGCGCCTCCAGCGACTGCCGCAGGAACGTGCGCCGTTCTTCTTTCGCCCACTCTATACACTCTTTACATAACTGGACTTCTATGCCGATACCTGCCTCCAAATCCAGGAAGAAGTCGACCAACGCACGCACTAGTTTCGCCGCTTTCGCCTTGCTTATCAGGCTGAGAAACGGCCGGGTGGCTTTGATCAGTTCGGCTAACTCCTTGGCCTTGCCCTCCTTTTTGTACTTCTCGCCGAGGTTCAGGATGCCCTGCTCCTTGGCCCTTATGTTTTCTTCATCATCTTCAGGCAATTCCCCAGTACTGACCATTTTGTCGGTCATGCGGACGTCCTCCTCTCTGGTTGTTGACGACGACACACGCGAACGCTCAAATAACATTGCGCCGGCCATGATGTAGATATTTATACGCTTAAACTAAAAAAAATCCTTTAAGTAAACAGTGAATTCCACTACAACTGCACGATTTTTCCTTTGTATAATTTTTGTTATATTCGCAAAGTCATCGACGACCTCTCTTTTATTTTTTTTCGTAAGCAAGTCGTAGACGCTGGCTGGGTTGCCAGTCAAATTCTACAAAACTACTAAAAATTGTCTATGTCCAATGTCCATCGAAGCAATAAAAATGAATTTGAGCATAATATAGCCTGGCAAACACAACTTGCCCGTCAGTAAGAACCAGGAAAATTATACTCATCCCTTTCTTTAAAGTGCTAGTACTAGCGTAAGACAAAGACAGTATGATTCTGTATGTATATGTTTGAAATGAGGCAGTCCTGGGACTCCTGGGCCATACAACTAATAGTAAAATACTACAACAACATTTTCCAAATTTTTAATAAGATAATAATGATATTAGAACGTAGTGATTATGTGCTCTATGAACTTACTACAACAACATTTTCCAAATTTTTAATAAGATAATAATGATATTAGAACGTAGTGATTATGTGCTCTATGAATGATATTTTTTATTGATTGATATACTGTGTCCAACTCAAGCATTATTAGAACTGGCTGTAAAAAAAAAGATATCACACTGATTGCGTCAAAGTTTTGTTCATTTAAATGTCAATGCCAGTCATAATTGCGTATGATATAATGAAAATCCTGTATTATTGAGAAACTTTCAATAACTTCATTTCATAATGACTTCGCAAACCAAAGTAAGTAACCAATATGGGTATAAAGTCCCTATTTCTAATATTTGTAACACGCAAGAACTATTTTAAACTAGCGACCAGCCCTGGCTTCGCATGGGTAAACATTAACAAATTATATACCTAAACCATGAAAATCCGTTCAGTATTTTTACAAATTATCGCTAACATGGATACATATAGAAAGACAGACGCGGCGGAAAAACTTTTGTTTTATAAAATACAGTGACACGCAAGCACTATTTGAGACATTCAGATTAGTTTCAGAAAGGCACAAGCTCTAGCTAAAGGGCCCTCCACACTCGTGCGCGAATCGAGGCGCGAAGCCGCGAACGCGAGTGTGGATGGCCCTCGCGTCGATTTCGCAGATTGTTCACGCCTTCGCGCCTTATTCCCCGTTTTTTGTCGGTATTTGGCCCGCGTCAAAGGAGACGCGAAGCGCGAACTTGCAAAACTCCACACTCTCAATCGCTTCGCGCCGCGATTCGCTCGCGAGTCGGTTAATCTGTCCTTCTATGGCGGCTACTTGGTTATATTGGGTGCGAACTTGATCAACCAAAAATCAATTTGATAGTTCCCAGTTTGAATCAGTGCCTTGCCGCAAACTAAATCCGATCAGCTGATGCTTTGGCGCCATCTTGCCTTGAACCAAACTGCGAAATCGCCGTGAAGTTGTGCGAGTGTGGAGTCTACGTCAACGTCGCGGTATGTTCGCTCCGCGAAGTCGCGCCGCGATTCACGCGCATAGTCTGGAGGGGGCTTACGATATAACAATGGCCTTTTTAATAGGTAATTAAATCATGTATTTCTTAACTAACCTGTTAGTGCTGATAGTAGAGCTAAACTCGTGTTTTCTTTTAAATGACAGTATCGTGATTTTAAACCGAAATTATTAATGTTTCAGACAGAAGTAATCGTATCCACTACAGAAAATCCAGAAGGCGTTTGCATGTTGTTTGATATATGTAAAGAAGTCAAGCTCTATTATGAGAGTCCAGTTATTTTTCTTACCAAAACTGATTTCTCGGATAAAGCATTCAACGTCATGTGTACAGTTCACACTATTCTGAATGAGGAAAGAGACGAGAAGACCAAAGGTCGGATTTTAGACTTAATTGTTGATTATCAGTTGCAATGGTTGCAATATGTGAACGCCATAGAAAACTTTGAACAACTTGTGATTGATCGAACTTTGCCTAAAGAAGAATTATACCAAGCTGTAAACTACACTATGGATAGTATGACCTATCGTTTAAAACATTTTCAAAGATTAATTGAAAAGAATCGATCTGGTTTATCTAACGAAAACCATGCTATATTAAACGCAGAACTAGAAATTGTGGAAGAAATGCATAAAGAAATTGCCAAAGCCCTAGTTGACAAGTTGAAATGTTTTCGAGGTATTCAAAGCGGTCCAGAATTCGACATTAAACTTAAATCTGAAGTCGAAGATCTGTTACAATGGTTAGATAAAATTAGCGACAACTTAGCCATTCTGCTAAGTAAATATGTAAGTTTTAACGTGCAACATTTAAGCAGCGATTTAACAAAAACGTTACAACAAATAGTTGAAGAATTCAAAACCGATGAGTCACCTTCGGCAAAAAAGATGCTGGAAGAACTTAAAGAAAAAGGAAAAGATTTATGTTCAATGGTAAGGTCTACAGCAAGCCATGACCTTGAGATAAATAAAGTTGTAGAAAAAATTGCTGTTTTAGATGACCGTATTAAACGTTTAGAAGAAGAAAACGCACATGCAGCTCTTGGGGCACTTCGGTACAAAAAAGATTTTCTTGAAGCAAGATTAAACTCGTTAGATAATTTAAAAACTACTTTAAAGAGCCTTCACAACTTAGCAGATTACATGCCGGATGTTCCATTAGAAGAGTTGTGCGAGTGCCCAGATTTTTTCCAAATGAGAATTTTTAACCATGCACTTCCATCTCCAGAGCGCGAGCGATTGATCTCCGAGTTCTGCTACTTGTGGGATATAGCCGTCAATGGGAAAAAGAAAAAGTCAATAATATCAATTCTCAGTGCTACTGAGGAAAAAGAGGAATTTACTGATGAACTTGGAATATTTTATATAGACGAATATGGCAGGAAAATATATAAGAAGCCCGATGAACCCACATTGTACCAATGTAACGAAAGTGAGATTTTGGTACCTCTTTCCGATGATTCAGAACATGTTTACTTTTATGATGAATGTGGAAGACACTTCTTAGATCCTCAAACTAGACAAAAAATATACAAAGCTCATGCAACAGCAAGTGAATTCATGATGGATAGCTCTGGAGCACTGATTAAGTTGAAGGAAATCCGCAATGGCATCACGTATTACTATGACAACTTCGGACGTTATTATATAAACGAGGAAAACAAGCGTATCTATATAGAAGAAGACTCTACAAGTGAATATGAAAATGATGGATTTGGTAATCTTGTACGTATAAGAAGCCAATTAGATATTCTTGAACCTTGCCCTGATGACGAAAATGTTACCGAAGATTTCAATTATTTGAAACGAAACGTTGGAGTGGCGTTGCGTGAATGTATTGCGAAGACAATTGTTGCGCAGCCCGCAGATCCAGTGAAGTATTTATCCACGTGCCTATTTAAATACAGAGACAATATTGAGCAAAGAGAAAAACGAGCTAGAGAAAAAGAACAATTGGATGTAGAAAGAGAAATACGTGCAGCTGAGGAACGCGAGGCTTTAGAGAAAGCTGCAAGAGAAGCTGCCCTCCTGATGGCACAAGGTGGCAGTGAGGCTTCTTATGATTCGAATCTAGTTAACTACCAGCATTCACCCGATATTTTGTCAACAAGTTCAAAACAATAAAACTAAAGTGAAGGTTCAAGTTCAATTAGGTTACTTGACTGTGAACCAATATCCCATGTCCATTTGCACACTATATGGTTCTTATATATTGTTTTAGAAAGAAGTTCTATTTAATTTATTTTTAATTTGTTTACATTGCCCATGTTATTGTATAGTTAATATAGTTATCTAAAATGAATAAAATAAATAATTACCTATTATTGTTTTCAGCTCTTTCTTTTATTTATTTTGATTGGTTTCGTTTTGTCATCATAACAGTTTTTTGCATAATTTAAACTACTAATAGAAGGACGTATCGGACCGCAACCTTGGTACAGTATGTGCAATAGAAAAGTGTAATTCAAAAGTTTATACTCCTTACTTTTGCTCTCCTCCTTCCTCGCGTTGTCCCGGCATATTGTCACGGCTCATGGGAGCCTGGGGTCCGCTTGACAACTCCATACTTACTTTTGTTCTCCATTTGCTATATATTTTGCACGTGCATAATTATATTGCTATCCTGTCCCGCTCGCACAATAACATTGACCGCTGGCATCATCGGCTGGACAGCAATATACACGGTCAAAGAGTAGTAAGTGTACACGGTGTATCATGAGGAAACATTTTAACAGTGTATTCTTGTAGCGCTAAGATAGTCGGCTCTTTATCATTTGGTAATCATTTGTCTTCATGCCAGGGGGCCTACCGCAAAAATCGAAGTTCGTCAATTGCGGGCATTTTTCTCTTTCGCTCTAATTACGTCTTAGTGAGAGTAAAAGAGAAAAATCCCCGCAATTTGCGAATTTCGGTTTTCCCGGTAAGCCCCCTGTCACGTTCTAACAAGTACGTAAGCGCGAAAGTGATGGGCATAGTGAAAAACGATAAAAATGGAACCATGCTGCCACGGTTACATTTAGAGACTAAAATGTCATATAAACTTTTCTGGATTTCGCCTAGTTTCAGAGTTTATACCAATTTAAAAAAATAAACATTTTATTGTAACATGATTGTAACTTAGTGGAAAACGCCTTTTTGATTTGATGGCGATGATGTCATTATGGGGCGTAGGCTAACTAGTATGGAAGGTGGAGGCAAGGAATTAAATCTCCATGTACCAAAAAGTGTCACCAAAAAACCTTAAATAGGTGGCGCTACAATACCTAGAATACTTGACAAAAAAATCAAATCATAGACAGCGCACTTCACTCCGTCAATAACCTACATTCTATCTGTATCGCACGCATATAAATACACGGCGCAACACGTGGAACTTGAAAGATTTTAACCACGCTTTTCTGAGGCCAAAAGAAGGAAACATGTTATATGAGTTTATGTAAATTTCGAAAAAAAAATATGAAAAATGTTTTTGTGTTGTGTAAATGTTTTTTTAATGTATTTGTACATAAAAAGTGAATTTTATTTTCGACGACCGGTCTGGCCTAGTGGGTAGTGACCCTGCCTACGAAGCCGATGGTCCCGGGTTCAAATCCTGGTAAGGGCATTTATTCGTGTGATGAGCATGGATATTTGTTCCTGAGTCATGGTTGTTTTCTATGTATTTAAGTATTTATAAATATTTATATATTATATATATCGTTGTCTAAGTACCCTCAATACAAGCCTTATTGAGCTTACTGTGGGACTTAGTCAATTTGTGTAATAATGTCCTATAATATTTATTTATTTATGTTAAAACTGGCACTAAAAATGATTTTTTATGATTTTTTTTGGTAAAACCAAGTTAGTATGGAAGGTAGAGGCAAGGAATAGAATCTCCATAGGCAGAACTGTTGCAAAAGTGTCCAGCTGTCAGCTATAAATAATAGTTTCAAATCTCTTTAGAGTAGCTAAGAACCTAGGCGTTATTGATGGAGTGAAATTTGCTGTCTATGATTAGATTTTTTTCTCAAGTATTCTAGGTATTGTAGTGCCACCTATTTATGGTTTTTTGTCGGACACTTTTTGGTATATGGAGATTCTATTCCTTAACTCTACCTTCCATAATAGGGTTGTTTCCATCTACAAATCTTAGGGCAGAATTGTATCCCAATAAATTCTTTTGGATTATAAGAACATGTTAAACTACTTTTAGGGGACCTGTAATGACCATATTTTTGTAAATATTGAATTTAAAATATCTTTTGGCACACGTCACGTGACCAAACTGGAAACGTCATTGAAGATTCTGATGACGTCACAACTCTCGGATTGACACTGTTGACAATTAGGCGATAAACAACAAATGACAAATGTCAGTTGTCAGTTCGTATCTTCTACGTGTGTATGTAGTTATGTGTCAAACCGTAAACTGTGACGTCACACAATTTCCAAAGAGCGTTTTGGGCGCGAAAGCATCTGTCAAAATATATTTTGTTAATTTAACATATTTAAAGCCGTTTTTAGTATAAAAGTTGAATTTTAAGGCAACTTTTAGTTAATATAGAACGTAATACAAACGTTTCGAAAAATTGGAAACAACCCTATTATATTATGTTAAAATCATAGATTAAAATAACCTGTGGGTTTTAAACTCATTAGAATAAAAACTACTATAATATTTAAATATTTACCTATAGCAACTCTACAAATTTTGACAGATGTCGGCCATATTACGATTACGAGTTGTGAATTTGACGAATTCACTACTCCTTGATAATATCATATCATATCATTTAAGTTAAGCGAAGTAATACTTATCACGAACTCGTTTTGACCGTCGTTTTGAACGGGCCGATTTGAAACGATGTTTCGTAGAAGAAATTATGCTAGGTAGTAGTAAATTATATGTGAACAGAGTGAAAACAATTTGTGGTGTCTACGTGCTTCTTACAATGATTAATCTTTTAGGACAAGGTTTTCCAATATTTTATGTAAATTAACTAGCATTAGTCGGAGTGACGTATCGGGCTTCGAATGTTTTCGTCACGTGCCGTCGCGAGGATCGTGTGTACAAATACAAGTGCGTGAATGTTGTAGGGTGTTTGAATTATTGTCGTCATTTTCCTTTACTCATGGCCTTGTAGGCCGGTTAGTGCGTCAGTTTCGCGATGGCTCCCAGACCGCCCGGTCCTCCGCCGCCTCCTGGCCCTCCGCCGCCGCCGGGGCCGCCTCCGCCGCCTAGTTTCGGAGGTTCGTCGAAGGGAGGTTCGGGAGACAACAGGAATGCCCTGCTTAGTTCTATTAGGCAGGGGACGAAATTGAAAAAGGCTGTTACAGTGGATAAGAGTGGACCATATATACCGGGGAAGGTATCTAGTTCTGGTGGAAGTGCATCTCCTGTTGGCAATGGAGTCAAGAGTGGTGGGATGCACAACGGTGGCAGCGCAGCGCCGCCGATGTTGGGAGGGCTGTTTGCGGGTGGAATGCCCAAGCTGAGGCCCACTGGTGCCAAGTTTGGTGGTGGTGAGTATCTTTGTAAAGATAAGGTCATGCTAGTTTAAAATTGGTAAGTTATTGTCATATAGCCAATGTTGTTTGGTACACCTATTATCACAAGAACTTAAACCTAGATTCACAATCTAAAAAAATTAGAAAATTTCATAATTATTAAGTTTGTTTATGAGGAACTGAAAGGGTTAAGAGTATTCACTATTCAGGGTATTTGTCTCCTTGTTTGCCTCCTATATCATAGAAAACTATTAGAATGCAATTGTGCTATTAGGTTGCTACTTGTAGTAAATGAATGTCTCTAACATCTATTGTCTCTAGTTTTTATTGTTTTGAATTATTGTTCTTACATCATTTAAAAACAAACAATAGGCCCTTGCTGGATTTAATAGAGAAAATATGTGATAACACATTTTTATATACATTCATCTTCAATAATTATATTAACCCATTAGCGCCACACCTGCTTTTGGTAACCCCCCATTGTTGTAATGCTGTTACGAGTAGAAAATAGAATCAAACACCATAACCCAGGAGTACGCAAGTGGATATAATGGGCACTAATAGGTTAAGGGCCACTTGCACCAACTACAGTTGATGGACTAACTTATGTCACTCAGCAGTGAACTATGAAACTTCCCATACAATAAAATTTAGTGTATGCTTTAACCTATGAGACTTCTCATACAATCAAATTTAGTGAACACTGTAATGGTGACAAACAGTTTGGTGCAACAAATGCTAAATTAATTTTATAGTAAGCAGCCAATCTTATTGATGAATTCACTATTTGTTCTCTTTAAAAAATATATTTATTTGCCAACACAAAAAAGGAAGTTTATGGACAATATAACAAATCAGGTAGAAGTAACAATATTTGTGTGGTAAAATGGGTGAGACTCAGCGAGACTGCTGATTTTCAGTCCCCAACAAAAATACCAAAAACTAATTCTTAACTAAGTTATAAGCCTTTATAAGGCAGAGGAAATATACAGGGTGAAATTATTATGTTTGACCAGGGGCGAATATGTGGGGCATACTGAACAACGCTTATTATTGGGCCAACCCCGAAAATGTATGAGACAGCATGTAATTTTTTTTTCGCATTTTCAGTAAAAGTTGTTCAGTATGACCTACAAATCCACCCCTCAGTGTATGGTCAAACAACAATTTCACCCTGTATTTTCACCTGATATTTAATGAGACACCAAAGTTTCGTAAGAAATTATTTTACAAGTCCAAAACAGAACTACCGGTCACTTAGTTTGTCACCTCGAAACATATCTACATAAATACAAGTATACACTGATATGATATCTGGTATTTAATTACATTATTGATTGTTCTCCACTCTGATGCAGATAAAGGGTAGATTAATGATATCAAGTTATGTTTATTACAAATACAACTGAGAGGAAACCGGTTCTGTATTTTATGTTTTATGCCTCAGAAATCAGGGCTTAGGTAAATAAAGAAAAGAAGTATTTACATTCAAATATCAAATGTAAAACAATAAAATAAATTACCAAAACCATTCTCAAACTTTCTGGCAGTGGATACCTTATGGAATATTTTTTGTAGCACCAAAGTTGTTTACTGAGGTGCTTGTGTGAATGTATTCCTACTCAAGGCAAGGCCCTGTTTGACTGATTTTTAGCAATAGCTAAAATATTGCCAGTTTAATGAGCAGTATTAGAGTCAGACCAAGCTAAGTTGGCAGTGATTTTGATAGCCCAGCCTGTGCAAGTTAGTTAAGTAAACATCATAATTTCATAGAAGTTGACATTGAAAATGACACTTGCACTGTCTAGGCTGTCAATATCGCTGCCAACTTATCTTGGTATGACTCTAAATTTATTTTCAATTTGAGCCATTTATACCTGAACAGGGTTAAAATCTTAAAAAAAAAGAGCCATACACACTTGCATGGCAGGTGATTTTAAATGAAATTAAATGTGAGCAGGTGACAATAACTCACACACTTGATAAAGCTCTACATTTTGTAGTGAAATTGTGAAATATATCTGATTTAATATAATAACATTTATGACTTGTAAATACCTCTAATAGTTTTATTATATAGAATAATAACTAGTTATATTGTGAGCTGTAGACCTAGCAATACCTTCATAAGCCTTAAAAAATTTAAAAATAAAAAACCTACTTACTTCATTGAGTCATTTTATCATAGGGAACTCACAATGGTCTTAAGACTCTTAAGGGCCATAGACCCAACTGGAACTTGACCTACTTTCTACCATTTTGAACATTTTCCAAAAAACGAAACAGAAAAATTCTATGTAACTACCAGATCTGCTCACAAAATTTCATGAGAATCGGTTCAGAAATGCGACCTGCAGAGGAGCACATCCGGACATACAAAGCATTTTTACCCGGGCTGAAACGGAGACGTTCGCTGGCACTCAGTGGTCAATTAATAATAACTGCAATAAATTAAGCATTTAAATAGAATAATATACTAATATCTAATGTGGTAAACTGATGGAAAACCATATCATATTTAAGTTATTTCATGACTATTTGAGGTATTGTTCATTTCCTCAAATGGCATGTTATCCTTTTGGTATTGTTAAATTATCCTGGAATGACTATTAACCAATATCAGTACACAAAACCGCATTTGATTATAGTTAATACATTTAGTAGTAGGTAGTTTTCGGTTTTGAAAGTGGGGTAAAAAATATATTCGGATATTGGAATTTGGAATATATTATTTGTGTACTTTCCTAATTCTTAATTAATATCTTTGCTCTTTATCATTTATACCTTACACACTTAAGAACTTTAAAAAGTTTATTAAAGTTAATCGAAAATACCTATTAAGAATTCTATATGCCTACCAGCGAAAACACATAAATAACGAATACGATGAATTTCGATTTTGGGCAAACAGGACTTGTGACAGCATGTATGACATAACTTGTTACGTATACGAAATAGATTAACAATATAGACTGTCAATCTCGTTACAAGTGTAAAGTGCTATTTGAATATTTCTTAGCCCGTTTGGAGCTTACTATCCTATTTTTTATTCATAGTTTGGTAACTGTTTTACATTAAAAAGTTATAGGTAAACGAAATCATTCGCGCACCCAAAAATCTGGGGTATGAATTGATTATCGATTGATTCATACATATTACCGCTTTCCCGATTACTTTAATCCTAATAGACCACCGGGTCTGCTTAGCAATCTATTCCACAGGCACTAGTTTTTACTGACCAACCACAAGGGGAAATAGACTAGATGTTGAATGTCAAAAAAAAAAAAACTGGTTTCTACATGATATTTTTCTTGAGCACCTGAAGAGCTACTGTAGATAAATATCTTATGATATATTATTTCGTACAAACATTGGTATGAGCCGGGATGCAACCTCCGACCTACGGTTTCTGAGTTCGCTACCGCTCTACCATACTTAAAATGCTCATGGTAAAACCTATTATTAATAACTTTAAAACTCTCTTAGTTTTTTTATTTCTCTACGGCTTTACCGAAGTTCACGTTATTGACAACATTGCAAACGTTCCATACTTTGCGTTCCACTAATCTTGGTTGTCTTTACTGTATACTCGTCTCTTGTATAATCGTATAATTAATGAAATACAATACGATGGCAGTTCGTTCAATACGTAACCTGAATTAAAACGAATAAAACTGGTTACAGGCCCAGATTTCTACAAGATCCTTCGGATCTGATAACGATTGAAGTACAGTCACTATCAGATATAGCGGAAGTGAACACAAATATTTGAACCCTCTATTGAAAAGACATGTAATGTAATGTATAATAATTTAGCCTATATACGTCCCACTGCTAGGCACAGGCCTCTCATGCGCGAGAGGGCTTGGGCTATTGTCCCCACGCTAGCCCAATGCGGATTGGGGATTTCACATACACCTTTGAATTTCTGCACAGATATGCAGGTTTCCTCACGATGTTTTTCATCGCCGAAAAGCTAGTGGTAAATATCAAATGATATTTCGTACATCAATTCCGTAAAACTGATTGTTAATTTTTTGTGTGTCGTTGGCGTACTTGTCGCCAGGGATCGGAAACCGGTATTTTTTGTATGGGAACGAAAACGGTATTTTTTCGTTCTTTGTTAATTACTTCATTTCTAATTAGGCAATCTAATAATAGGAAGTCTTTATCTGAAAACACAACTGAGTCCTACATTTAGAGTATAAAATAAACCGAAATATATGGTTATTTCGATGTTTTTCCAAAAAACCGGTTCCGATCCCTGCTTGTCGCCATTAACTCTTAGACTAAGTTAGGTCCTTAGGTCCTTTCAGAAAACCAGTGTCTCGGATTGCCGCGGCATTATGCTGAGTGGGGATCCTATTTTAGCGTCCAAATGTGTTTTTTATGTCTTCATGCCTTCTTTTTCATGTACTATGTTGTGGCGTTAAATAAATGTATTTTCTTTCTTCTTTCTTTCCAAGAATAATGTATGTCATTATTTTTTCATGCAATAATAAACCGGCGTTTAACCCCTAAACATAACTACAATAAGACGTGTAAAAAGAAACTTGAAATGAATGTATAATATTTTTTAAGGAAAAACATTTTAATTAAAACGGGCCTTTATCACCACATTTTATCATTGAAAAAAAAAGACATTTAGATTTAGTGCAATCGGAATCAAAATCTCATACAAATTTGATATTTTTGTAACAGTAGAAATGTAGCGTACGTCCGCAGTACGGACGGAACTAATCATTTGCGGTAAACTGGGGCACACAGCACGCAGGATGCCTGGATGCGCCTGGGCAATGCCATCTGGCATAAAATGGGTCACCGTTCAAAGCAATGAACTTTAATGTTAAAAAGAACTTCTTAGTAGTAAATGCAAATATTTTTTTTTTTCACCACACCATCTGGTAAAGGCCTTCTTGATTGTTCAAAAACTAATGAGAAAGTTGCATTTTATCCACATGTGAGACAAAGTAATCAGATGCAAATTTTGAGTTGTTTCTTTATGTTAGCTGGTAGAATTGACTTTTAAAGATGATTTTGAATCATACAATTTTTATTACGTTCATTTGGATTTGATTTGGTTAGATTTTTTTGGTATTTCACTGTTAGTATTTTACTGGCGTTGGTGTGGTGAAAAATTTTGTGTTTCACTCGGAGGCAAAGTTTGTTTAACCCTCGTAACTCGCTACGCTCGTGGTTCAATTTTGGAATCTTTCGCTTGCTCGGGTATCAATATTAGCACGAGCGGTTAAACAACAACTTTGCCCCCTTGTACAACAAATAACTATTTCAGCACACCAACTGATGGTAAAGGCTTTCTTGATTGTTCAAAAACGAATGAGAAAGTTGCATTTTATTCGCATGTGGGGCAAAGTAATCAGATGCAAATTTTGAGTTGTTTCCTTATGTTAGCTGGTGGAATTGACTTTTAAATGATTTTGAGTGATACATTTTTTATTACGTTCATTTGGATTGGCGCTACGAAAACGAAACGCTATCTGTCTCTCTATCGCACTATTATGCAAGAGTGATAGAGATGACAACAAACATAACAAAGTGATCGATTAATTATTTCCCGAGAGCCAAAACAATTTGTTCCAATTTAAACATTAGAAACCTCCCGCAGTGCAAGTGAAAATCGATTCTTCCGCACGTTCACGCTTAACTTTACGTAAACTAAAAAATTGTAAACCTTAAGCCAACGACATACAGTTCATCAATAGTTAGCAAAGTACAACGGAACTGACGGTTGCCAATGAACTAGGGCGCGAGGATGCGATTAGGACTTCGTAGTGCGTACCATCACACATTGTTCACTAATCATTCGTAAGTCTTATGACGAAGGCATTAGGTCCAGCTTCGCTCAGTTTAGAGTGTTGCTTATGTTTGGCATAGTCGCCATCAGATATATCGGAGCGGCCAAGGTGCTCAGAAATATCTGAACACGGTTCTATTGTCAAGGCGTTAAAGTGCGTGTTCAGATGTTTTTGAGCACCTCATCCGCTTCGATATAGCAACAAAGGCCGACCATGGATGGGTCTTACGTCGTTGCAGTAAGGCTCACAAACGGGCAGTTAACTGTCAAATGTGTACCGGCGAATTTGTATGCGTTACGTTTACGACGTTCGAAGTTTCGAACATTCCATGAGAGGTTAAACGCCCTTTCGTTACGAATTTATTTTGATTGTATACATTTACTGCTCCGCTTGCTTTGTATTCTCGGAAAAGAAGGATCTGGTCTAAAACCCGATTTGGCCTGACTAGAATGACGGGAACAAGAATTAACTGGGTATCGCAAACCGTGTTCTCGGGGCAATGCTTAATATTACTCGTACAGTAGTACAGTACACTGGGGCCCCTTTTCCTGTTTTATACACTACGCCTGTTTCTAGAGGTAAGGTAAACCCTGGCGTAAAAATTGTATTGACTAATCTTGAAATATATATATATATATATATATATATATTGTATTATTTTTATCTATTCTTGATTGGTCTAAAATACATGTTTCGGCGGAATCTATTCCTATGACATCATCGGAATGATATGCCTTTGATCTAATATCTATAGAACTATTAATTCCCTCGAATTATTTCGCATATTGGACTAAACTCAACAATCCAAAACCCATTATTAAAAACCTTAGTATAACCTCTCCTCCCTTATTCATAATACTTAGCAACATTTGGTCGCTTTCTTACAAACAGAAATGTCTAAATGACGGATAGAGACAAACGATGATCAACAGTTGGTTAGATTTGTCAGACGTTTATAAATAACACCATTCATCTTTCCAGGACTCACACCAAACGGCCAGATAAAAACCGAAGCACCGCGGTTCCCCCCGCCCCAGCCCAAAACCTCGCCAGAACGCAAGCCTGGCAATGTCAACGCGCTCTCAGCGGCGTTATCGGAGGCCTTGGCCTCTAGGGACCAGCAGGCCTCGCAGGTGTCGCAGGCCCCGCCGAGGCCAGTAGTGAAGAGACAGCCGAGCGAGGCTAGGGCGCGGGGGCCGCCGCCGCAGCCGCCGGTGCAGAAACAGATGCCTTTGGTGAGTTGTATGTTCGTTACTTTTGGGAGCCCTCTTCAGATGTGATGTTAGGATTTGTGATAATGATAGCGGCTGTTTTTTAATCGCGCGGAAATAAAGCGAATTAAAAGTTACATAGAGAACCTACGTCTAAGATACGCTTGCTGGAATTATACGATGTTTCTTGTTTTACAAGCCTTTGTTTGATAATGTTAATCTAGGTTTAGTGTTGTCAGTAGGATGTTCACCAGATCCCGATGTTTGATTGAACTGGTGAAAATCTGAACACACACAGGTGACACGTAAACTCTGCGACAAGCATTATGGGTGACATCATCAAGCTGGTTTGATGATGGAGACCCAAGGTGGCGGCAGGAGCTTTCTAACAAAACAAAACCATCTTCTCAAAGACTAATTGTAAGTCCCATAAAATCGCCTAGTAATGTATTATTTAAATAAAAAGTACAGGCAGTGATAAAAGTTCGTACTTATAGAAAATAATATTTGTGGAAATAACTTCTTTTAATCGAGGATTGTGATTATTGCGCGAATATGACAATGACAAATTTGTCGAAATTGTCCAAAATATCCAAAAACATTGATAGCTATGAATGAGGCAAATACGTCTATAAAAACGATTACAAAATTAATTGATATACCGTTTACTGTGCCATTCCATTAGATTCCCTTTAATCAACTTTTTTTTGCAAACGTGCTAATGTCGTTTCGTAATCGTCGATAAATTAAAAATCTGTACAGCTCATACAGCTGACAAGGACATCTACAATCAAGAGCAATAAAAAGGGGTCGTTATGTACTTTTTCGATTGTATTATTACTGAGATTTAATCCATTTTGTTTTCAAATGTAAACTGAGATTTACATAGCTCATGATCCTCGACATACGTATAACGAACGTATAACATACGCCGAACAGACCAATTCAACTGAAAGTAAAAACAGTTTTCTACCCCCTACCTCCTCCTAAAATTTGATCATCCCGACAACAATGTATCTTACTGCAAGCTCTTAAAGCACATTTCTAATACAAATAACATAAGTCATATTAGCAGTAAATACCGCATGGTGCCACAGTGTTTATAATCCCGCGAAGCTCTCGAGAGCGTCCAAATCGAGATTGCAGTCATCCTAATAACCTTTTATAGGACCTTATGGTCTGGGCTGTAAGATTTAATGTTGCACGCTTATTTTAGGCCGCTCATGTGCATTTTACTGGTGATATCGAACGATTGACATTGTGCAAGTGGTTTATATTTAAACGCCCCGTGTGAGTTTGTAACTGAACAAGATCTGTTCGTGTTGAAATGTACTAAAAAATAGAGTCATTTGTTAAGCCAGCAGTTACATAGAGTGGTATAGTCGCCATGATCAGGGCGACCAAGGTTTCAGGTTCAATAAAGTCTCTATGTATTTTTCATCACTTTAACTGCTCTGATTTATCTGATGGCGATCGTACAAACGTGATCTTCAAGTTTGAGTTAGGTTCAAACCCTGATTCGTGACTTATGCGAAATCGAATGCGATATGGAATACCATTTGATATATTGTATTACAAGCTATGTGCTGGAGGAAATCATTGAGGAAGCCGGTCGGTTTTCCCCTTCCCCATTGGGGTGGAAGGTCGCTTTTGTGCCTACATCATTGAAAAAGCAACCAAATATTGCTTTGGTACATTAAGTCAACCATACTGTAAGGACTCTAATATGGCCTTTTATAAGATCTGCTAAGCCCAAAACATTAAGCGTAAGACATGAAAATTAAAATGGTTCTAAAATCTGACCACGCTAAGTTTTCATACTAGGTACTACGTCAAGTATGGTGCACCCATATAATTTCACCCCGAAGTCGGTGCAAACTTAAAGTAGACGAACTCCATTTAAATGGACTGCCCATTCATCGAATGTCGTTATTTAGACGATGCCAATGTTGGATTAGCTTTAGCGGTTTTCACCGGTAATTGGTCTCGTGTAAACACTGTCTAAGTATAAAACCGGGAATGCGCTAACACTACGCAAATGCTTTTGCTGCCGTGTTCATCTGAAATGTCAGTTCATAATATATGTATTTAAACTTTATTGCACAATTTAACAAGAAAAGGCATTAAGGCATTCTCTACCAGTCAAACTAGGCTAAACAGTTCGTTTGGTGCAGGATTGTAGAGAGTGGACATGAGATGATGGTGGTGATATTGATGATGTATGTGATGATGATTTTGTGATATCAAAAGGGCAATATTCAGTAACCAGCCTAGCGCAAATATCAAAAATCTACTTTTCGATATCTGCCTCTATCGGACTCTTGCATATTCGAGCGATAGCGAAGTTTTTAGCCACTAATTAGGTGGACGATCTGGTAAAGATTCAAATAACTTGGCCTAGGTCCAGTTGTGGAGGTCTCGGCTTGAATGTAATCTTGTACTTTTCATTTTTACGAAAATTTCGTCTTTGGCTCAATCGGGTAAATCGCTAATTGACGGCTTTTAACGTGATTCACGTCTTCATCGTACAATGTATTCCAAATTCCAAGCAACATTTGAAACACAGATAGAACTATCAGATATAAAACGGAAATTTAAAAAAATAAGTAGTGTAAATGATGCACGAATCTCCAAATCTTAATGTAATAAACAACTAAAGAATTAAATATATATGTTGCCTAAAATGCCCAAAAATAATTACTGTTTTGTGAGATTGCGTTTAAATTAAGCCTTTGAAAGCGCGATTTATACACTTATAAAATTCCAGAATGAAGTGAAACCGGAGATCATTCTGTGTATTTTGTTTACACAATAGGAAAGCTTTATTTTACTGGTTAGAAAATAGATTTTATTAGTACTAAAAGTTGTTTCTTGTAAACACGCAATTTTAACTAAGAAAGTAAGAATCTTAAATCGTTTAACAGCTGCAGAGATCTCAAATCAGTACCTACTAATATGTATTTTCTCATTTTGAAATAATTTGTCAATAATTAGGTACCTAATGTGTATTAATTCGACAAATTTGAATCAATATATCATAATGTAAGTCGTTAATATATGTACTAACTATTACTCTATCTGCAATATCTGCATACGCATATTTTAAAAGTAGTCTAAATATGCCTCCAATTTTGCATCTTTAAATTTTTGGTTGATTAAAAACCGCAATTTTGAATACCCATATGAAAACGAAAACTTAGTCAAATAGTAGGTACTATTTGACTAAGTTTTCGTTTGCTTACATATTACGTAATTTCTATTCTTATCGCTTAAACTTAATATTTTTTTTTACATAAGCCTCCGATCGTAAATTAAGAAGATTATTTCCGAACGCACGAAAGAGTTCAAGTTCGCCCACACGCGGCCGAAAACGCAAAAATATCCTTAGCGGGAGTGTGGCGTCATCCTCCGTGGGAGTTTGGGCTTACCATTTAAACGTGCATTGCTCTGTCTAAGAAAAATGCACACTCTTTATATACCTAGACGGGTATAGTCGTCTGCAATAACATCTTGCAAAGTTGTGCGCAAAATTATCTGACGTTTTTGTGAAGCTTGTTAGAAAGGAAATGTGTTTATTTCTTATTTTCTTCTGCTTCCTCGTTTTCTCATGACTGAGGGTTACAACCATATGATCATTATTTTGTGCACCAAGGTTTTTCACTCTGCACGATTTTTCTAATAATAGGCGCCTGTGTAGACACCTGACAGGCCCTCTTTACAATGTCAACCCGGTGGGTTGGTGGATGGTCCAGTCTACTACCCTGTCCTCTATCCACCATTCCAACCATAATGCGCTTTTCAAAGTTGTCCGGCTCCCGTATTATATCTCTATTTGCAGTACCTACCATAATACGTGTCATGTTATAATTTTGCACGGTAACCTTGTGAAATATGTTTCTGTATGCTTATTCTGGACTAGAGGAGTTTTTTATTTAGGGCATCTACTGCGAGTTGAGACTTTTGAAACTAAAGTTTTGTTTATATTTTGTAGGTTTTAATATATTTGTTTAAAGAGATTCTTGTATTTTTAAGGGTATCTTTCGGGGTGTTATTTTGTCCACTAAATCACCTGGAGCGACACAAATTCTTTTAATCTAAGCATTTATATATTATCTTTTATGGATTTCTTTAGGGTCTGAAATAAGTTATATAATTATAGAGAAATATAATAATATTTATCCTCATATAACTGAGTTAACTGAGAAGAAACCGAAGGTATTGAAGTCTCAGAAAAAAATGGCTTATTTGGTTTTATACCTGAAGTTGGATTCTATTAGGTATACGTTCCTTTATCAATAGAAAATACATAAACACCCTTACTTTTTACGACGTTGACAACTGTGAAAACAGTGGTATCCTAAATTAGAATTGTAGAAATGTATTTGAAATCGTCGAAAGATTATCGTCTTTTACTATATCAGTCAAACAATACACGGTTATCCTTCTTTATCGACAGATACTGTTATCTGAGTATTTCGCTGTTTTAGACACTGACTCCAACACCCAGTTACTTGTCCCGAAAATACACATGTTCAATAATCGTTATGATATCAAGTATATCGATGATTGTGTCTCACATCGCGCGTATGTTTGTGCGATTTTTTTTAGTATATCAAGTAATTAGTATTGGCGCGATTGTGTTTTAATTTTCAGTATTGCTTTACTTGGTTTTTTGTGATCTTGTCAAAATGTGGACACCTGAATATTCATTGACGTCTAGGGTATGTTTTGCATTGGCGGCTGATCATTGTCCTCTTACATAACAAGGAAATTTGGCATTCTAATTTAAATCAATAGTGCCTATTACACATATTAATTTTATTTTGTTACAAGCATTTATTTAACTTGCCCTGTGGGTCAAATCTTGGAGGTAAATATAACACTCTTCCCTATTTCCAATGAAGCTGAAATTTTGCATACACATGTAAGTCGAGTGACAATGCAATATTATGGTATCATCGAGCTGATCTGATGATGGAGACAGGAGGTGGCCATAGTAACTCTGTGATGAAACAACGCAACCTAATTGTGTTATTTAGAATTGTCTCGATGAGTGTTACTTACCTGTGGTAAGAAAAATACAGTCAGCGATAAAGTTTTCCCAAACACTTATTTCAAAATCGAACGAAACAAAACAAATGCAACACTGCCCCAATTAAAAATGATTTAAATTTCATTGAAGATAATTAGTACTATTATTAGGACCGTGGGCCGCTAGAGGTTAAACATATAAAGTGCTCAGGAGCAGAGTATTTTACATGTTAAATCTACTTAATTATAACCAAACAAATTCTATCCATACGCTAATATGTGACGATATGCCAAGTAAAGACTGATAAATTAAAGCCGAAAACTGCAGCGCAGAGTTGGCATGAACGTGATCCATATAATACGCCCACCCAGATTGTAGCATGTGCCTTTGTGGAAGGTTTTATTGATAATAAATCAGAGACAAACTAAAGTACAACTGTGCAAGTATTTTATGATATAGGAGGCAAACGAGCCGACGTATTTCCTGATGGTAAACAATTACCGTCGCCCGTTACCCGCAAACTCAGAGGGTACGCTCTTTTCTTGTAGGTTTGAAGGTCGGAACGGTCCAGAAATTTCGCTTTTCGCAGTTAATTCCAGCACAGAACTTGCTGAAAGTTAGGAAACATTCTTTTGAATATTTCGATACCTATAAGAGATGATTAAAGGAGGAAGATAATGGAGGAGCCCAAGATCCACAAAGGGTTATAGCGCCATCGGAAGTAAGTTAAGATTCCGAAAATTTCACAATTTTGGTAACTATCCAACGGCATATCAGTAAACCAAAGCTTCAGCAATTAGGATTTTTCCTAACTTATCGGGGCATCATCGATGCAGTACACACTGCAGTATTTCTTCCTGATTGGCGCGGAGGTGCGTGCGACGCACGGCGTACCCCTGCATTTGTACCTATTACCTAGAAAGCAGTACAAATTCTGCACCGATTCTTTACAGCCAAGTGTGGAAAGGGCCCTAGCTAATACAAAAGTTTTATATTTTACATAATTTTATTAGATTAATATGGGTTTCCCGTTGATAGTTTTTTTGCTTATTAACTTTGTACTTATTATATGCGTTGTAGATTAGATTAATACCCGGAAAGTTTAACACTTTTATATTCGTTTTAGCTCAACTAGGCATAGTTTTTAACGCCATGGGAATTCCATGCCATTCCGGCTTTTCCCATTTAAGGAAGGCTAAAAACTGCTGTATTTATCCTTAAAATCCTTATCCTTATCGCATCTAAATGTATTTATTTAATAATATTGTTTTATTAGTCAGATATGCTATTATTTTTTAAGTACAGTTGCCGTTATAGGAAGGAATATTAATTAATTATTATTCGCAAACCACAAGTACTTTGTATTGTATCCTATTGGAAATATTCTATTATTTTATACTATTGACGTATATTTTACGTAAATTGATTTCTAGGAATAAATTATGTTGCATCTTCCTGATTCATCGTATTGTAAAGAGTTTAAAACTAATTTATATTCAATAATTGCATTTTAATAATAATGACTAATAAATAGACTAGTTTGCGTAAAAATACAAGCAAATATTAAGAGTCCGCAGGAAGCGCAGTTCCCCATACAAATGTAGTTATGCTCTCATTTTAAAATGACTAGCTAGATTGCTGTGAAACCTTGTACTTACAATAGGATAAGGTATATCTAAAATAATTTATGTTGCTTCAGATAGTAAAAAAAAACAACCAATTTAAGTTTTACGTACAAAACTTGTTTTTGCTGTATTTCGTTTGGTTTATAAGCTAGAGCTATATAAAATAATTACAGGCATATATATATGTACCTCATGTCCACCACGTAGTTTTAAAATGAGAATGAAACTCCGTTTGTATGGGAAGGTGAAATTCGGCCGAGCTTGCTGCGGACACTTAACACACAAGATGAATGTTTATCTAAAACTAAACGTACAACCACAAACGGTAAATTAAACTATTGTTTTTTTATTAATTTGATCAAAGATTCATAGATTATGAAGGACAATGGTAAGACATGTAGTTTATGAAAAAATCGTGCACCGAATAAGTGAAGATGGCTCTGTACGGTACATATATTTTGTAGCAACTGAATCGTCAAACGTATACGAATATTAAAAAAAATGAGTTCCTAAAACCCCTCCTACCAAATGAAATCCGTCAAGTGACAATAAAAACCGTCGTCAAATAAAATCAAGTTTCTTTATTACCACTGTGTGGGAGTTACGTCACTAATTTAATAACGAAGCCACTATAAAAATTCAGCTCATTCAAGGCATTATAGTTTCTCTGCAAACGAAATAAGAGCTTTCATATAAACGCCTTTGTTTCGCCGTAGCATCCAAACCGGTAAAGCTAATTAAAAATAATTATCAGAGAACATTCGCAATCTCGTATCTAGCGGATCACTATTAAAGCATAATGGACTTTATTACGAGCTGTTTAAGTATCGTTTAATATAATCAGATGACAATCTGATTGTCTTACCGGTCATAGATCGTAATGTTTGTCGTTCTGCAGTTGATAAACAAAATTTAGTTACACGTTGATTGCCATGTGAAAGAAATTATAATATTCAACATAGTACGAGTATGTTTACAATGGAAAACTATCAGTTTCTATATGACAAAAAGTCTATTAGGTAACAATAATATAGAAAAGTATTGTTTATATACGTGACAGTGGCGCCAGCGTGGCGGCTGAGGGACGCATTAGTTATTTGACACCTGTTAAATAGTGTGTAAATGTTCACCGCTTTTAGTTTCTCCACTTCAAACATAGCCAATCAGTCAATCACTCATCGTTTATAACCAATAGGCTATACTTAAGTAGGCAATTAAATTCATTATGTGAGCTTTTATTTAATTTCGTTTCTATCTTCCCGGGCCTTATTATATGGTTATATATGGTTCTTTCTCTTTGGCACAGGTTTTTTTTAAATAAATAAATAAAATATTGTTTATTTTATTGGACAACTTTACACAGATTAGCGAACTCCCACAGTAAAGATAGGCGACGATAACACACATTTCGTGTAGCTTTAGGTTTAAGTTTGTAGCCGGCAGAGGCGACAGGCTCGGCATATGCGATTAGCTGCGCGATACCCCAGTTCTCCAGTTTCTGCACTGACTGTACCTACTCATATCGTATGTGGGGTTCGAAGTTGAGATGCTTGTTTTTGTTTCGGATCAGCATTTGACTGCGACTTTCTGTGTCGGTTGCTCTCGGATTTTCTATCTTTAAACGTAACACACGGAAATGCACTCTTCCGTTTTGTAAGTAGGTAGTACTCATTCCATTTTATATACCTTTCATTAAAAGTGATCACAACCCTTGTTGAGTACTGTACTATGGACATTGCCCAAATATATTTTTTTGCAGTAAGGTTAAGTGGGGTAAATATAGAGCAAGAGAAACACTTTTTGGGAAAATGTACAGAGATATTTAGCGCCACTTGCATCATCTCACTAACTCGGTGTTAACCGGTTAAACCTGGAGTTACCATGGTTACCGGTACAATTTTACACTGGGTTAGCGGTATAACCGGTTAACCCCGGGTTAGTGTGATGGTGAAACCTTACTGAAATTTGGTTTTTGATTGTTCATCTCATTTTTATCGCCATATCTATTGAACTGTAAATATTTTCATAGCAAACTGTGTGTGTTATTTTAACGATGGTATTGTATGTCAGATGTCAATACCCACTCAATACAATAATTTTGTGAACTCCCATCACCCCACAGCTCTTACTTAATAAAAGGCGTGGGATGAAATAGCATGGCGCCATTAACCCACTAGATTTCAATCAGTTCACTGATTTTGAAATTGTGACATTACGCTTTGTCTACAAATGATGAACTTAAAAGATCGATAATCGAGAGTTTTACTGTATTTCTCTAGCTTCATGGAGACATTATGTAGATTCTCGATTAATTTGGGAGCTTTGGCCAAATGTATCCGTGTACTTACGTAATTTATGCACTCCGATCCAATACATAATACCTAAAGGCCTGCTTACTAAGGGCCTGTTCACTGATTAGCGTTTCGTGAGAGACAGACAAACGGCAACCTGACCCTTCTTGAATAATGTTTAGTGTGAATTCATATATTTGCCTAAACTAAACGCGATCAGCTAATGATCTCACACTAAACACTAATTAATGTGAAAACAGGCTATAGAAACGATGTGAATTTTCATCCGTCTGCCAAAAACAAAAACTTTGTTTATTCTAATTCTAAATTATTATGAAAATGAGAACACTCAAAATAATATGCGAAGTTATTTGCGAATTATCAAACGATTACTAAATGCTTGCACGTCACTTATCTTATCAGTTACTACAACGCCGGAACCCGAGATAAGATTAGGAAAATACGCGAGATGTTGCGAACTTGATCTAACCAGCAATGCTGTATTCGTCAACTATGTCACTAAGTCCAACTCCTATTTTATAATACTGTTTACACGGTGCGGGTGCCGGTGAGCATTGCGAGAGATTTTAGCAGTATATTCCTGATCATATTTAAAGTCTAAAATGTCCTATAAACTTTTTTGGAATTCGCCTAACTTCCGAGTTAAAGCCCCTTACAAAAAATATACTTTTTATTGTTATAGAAAAGCTATGAAGGTATATAGGACATTTTTGTCATAACTCAAAATCATACTTATCCAACTTTTTACGCGACTGTTTTTATTTGACACTTTAGTTTTTGTCTTTGTTGATTATGATGATATATATGGCTTCGTTGTTTAACGACTAACGCTAAAACAGATGTCTTCATACCCGAATTCAAGTCGTTAACGGTCTGACTCATTTTTGACACTTTTTAATCGTTTGAGTCCTCGCTTAAGAAATTAGGATAATTACTTGTCCAGTTATGAGTTTAACATGGTCGTAATTGTATGTTAACCGACGCCAACTAAAGCCGACGTTTTTAACCCATTCAGCGCTCATGACGACACGTTGTCGTTTTGCCTCTACGAAGCATTTAAGGTTAGCTGGAAGAGATCCCTGAAAGGGATAAGTTCGCCTTTGTACAAATTATGTGTGTTCTTTCCTGTTTTATGTTTCTTTTTGTACAATAAAGTGTTTTACTAGTACTACTACATTTCCTTTACATACCGGGAAACCTATGTTATCGGCTACGACCGTAGCTCAGCGGAGAATGTGTTAAGATTTTCGTGGTTTAGCCCTGTCCCTTCCGGGCGCACGCGTATGGCCCATCTATAGTAAAGCCTATATCTATGGAGTAGACGCTATTATTTGTGCAATTATAATTTTATCATTTGTATTAAATGCATCTTAATTTGAAATCACAATTTCCTTTCTAAGAAGAAGCAATTACTTTCTGTATGTATTCATTATAACATGAAATTTTAATACTCCGGAAAACCATTTAGCACTTTTATGGCATGGCTGGCAAACAGTCTGCTAAACTGTTGGCTTGGCAGTCCTTGCACCCCTGCTTACGTATTTATATGTATGCAGGGGGTTATATGTTTGTATGAGTTTTACAGGTTATATATTTGATTTCTAGGCCACTCAGTTACTTGTCACAGTGACAATGTTATGAGATCCCTAGCGGGCTTCATATTTGGGGGCACCGCCAAGTCGAGCCAAGCGGGGCGGAAGGACACTACCTACCTTTTCTCGAAGCGCTTCGTCATTTTTTTTAACCCTCATAACTTGGGTTTGGATTATACCAGATAAACTAAATTCTCGGGATACGATGTCAGTAGTGGACTTTTTAAACATAAAAAGTTTCAAGCTTTTAAGCAGTGTCTTACCTGAGCGAATAACTCGCGAACGCGAAGCGGCGCGGCGCGGGTGAATTCAATCCTTTGATACCTATGGAAGTGTCCTACGCGGGCGATCTCCGAATGCCGTTGGGCCGCGGCCGATTCGCGGGTCATCGCCCACGTAAGCCGCGCTGTTATAAACGGTCAAGCAACATATTTTGACTAAGGTGAAGAGTTTGTGAAGTTAGGGTTTGTAGGGTTAGAAGCTTGGCTCTACATGAGATCTGATAACTTTTTTCGACAGTGCGAGCCTTATGGTTTCGTCTTGGCAATATTTTACATGAAAATGTTTTTATTGGGATAATAGTCACTGTGGCAAGGTTCGGCTGAATTCACAAACATAACACGAACTTATTGGTATGGAACATTATATACATAACCCGACCGACGATATGATAAAAATAACACGACCTTAGTGGTAAATATGGTTAACTGCCCAGGCATTTTATGACATTAACGAATTTCTTAACTTTCAAATGTAAAAATTTTTAGATAATGTAGCTTTAATAATATGCTACTTTTATGTGTATCCAAAATTCTCATATTGCTACTAAAAATATTGATTTGTCTTTCACCTGTTAGTGTTTGATCCTTTCGCATTTTCTCAAAGGTTAGCTGGAAGAGATCCCTTTTAGGGATAAGTTCGCCTTTATACATCATAACATTCTTTTTGTTTTGTTTTGTCTGTTAACCTGTTTATGTGCAATAAAGTGACATACATACATACATTAATGTATGATTTTAATTTTATCCGAATTACTCTATAATTTTAACTGGACATTTTTACATAATTGTATCCTTTTTTTAAATGTAACGTAGATCAACTAAATAATTGTTAATTGTATAGTTAATTTCACCTGCTATTTTAATTGCGGACATGTAAAATTCTTATATTTTACCAATAAATGAGTATGAGTATGATTATGAATATTGTCAGTGCCTTTAGAGGCGTGTAAATATATTTTTGAATTGCCTTGCAAATATGTTTGTGAACTCGACTGTGGAGTCGATTTTATTTTTAAGCCAATTAGTAGGCTTTGAAATCAAATAGTCTGACTGGACATTAACAGCACACAATGCCCAACCCCAGACAAGGCAATACCTACACTAGCGTTTCGTTCTGGCCCCGCACCAACTTGTGTTTTATGCTTATGCAGTTCCGATAACAATTTATTATGGCAAAATATAAAACTAAACACATTGGTTCTGTTCACTAAACCTACTGCTACACATTAGGAGACCTTAAATGCTAAGTATGGCTACCTTAGTTTATTGCATCGAATAGTAAATATTAGAACGTTTAATTCCACATTAGTTCAAGTAATTTGATCATGCAATAAAGTGTAAATAAATAAATATAGTATTTTATACAATCGTGATATAATAGAGAGCTTTTCTGCTGAGTTGCCTAAGTGAGGTACGAGATTGGAAGCTTGATTATAGCAGTGGTAGACAATACTTTTTCTACGAGTTATCAAAAATAATATTATTTTACTATAAAACCTAAATAAGTACCTAATGAAAATTGGTAAGTATCTAAGTTGACAACAAGACATAAACGTGCGAGTGTTGCCCGCCCGTCTCCCGTTCTATGGGAGCGCGGCGGCACGTGAATGGTAAATTTTTTTTTATAGTTGACTACAGCGCAGCGTATCGAAAGAAACTTAAGTTAGTTAAGTTGGAAGCCCATACATGAAAAGTACGCAATTGTAGTTTGGTATACGAAATCTTAATTCAACCGTTTATTACAGTCGACGAGTAGAAAAAATATATAATACTATCCTTAACTTAGAATTCTTACTAACGCTACCAATTAGGTGTTTCTGAAAACATTTGAAAGCGGAGGCTTAATTAGCCAAATCATGGAATACTATCCGATCAATGCGGCTTCCTAGAATTTTCGGAAGGATTAAAAGCTTAGCGTTCGTTTCGTAAGCGACAATGATGGAACTTTAGGAGCTGAGGGCTTACACTTCGTTTGTCCGTCTACATATTTTCTCTGTCTATCGCTCGAATATGCAAGGGCGATGGAGAGATAGATAACGATAGTTTCTATTTCTCCCAACAAAGCTTCAACATATTCCAGTGGTGTACAGTGCACTAATTGCCACGCCTTTGTTAAGGGTAAACGTGACTTGGCGATATGCCAAACCGAAAACTTCGATTTCGAGGCCCGGTATCGACCTCCTCTTAAATGTAACTTATTTAATTAATGATCGTTCATAAAATAATTAGTTTAATTGATCTATTTTGCTTTTTACCGGCGGTGGCGAGGTGCTGGCTTAAACCTTGTAGTTCTTTCCTCTCCCTAAAACTTGCAATAGAGATGTTTTCTATACTTAAAATGAAGAGGAATTCCTAGTTGCGATTTTCCACACAAACGCTCTCGACTGTTTCCTCCCTGGATTTTAACCTAGATTCCCTATCCCTCCCTGGATTTTTTCAATTAAGATTAATATCTGTGCCGCTATGTTTTGCTTTTTTGGATTATTATTTTATGAAGAAACTTACAGCGCCTTGAAAATCGCAAAAATGGCTCAATTGAATTTGGTGCAAATAAAAGGCGACTGATACAAATATGACAACAAATATCCAAGAAATCAATACGTAGCGGCATAGATTATTTCTTCCTCTCGCAGTTTCCAATATTTCATAATGATTGGTTGCGTTTTGGAGGAGGAAACAGTCGAGAGCGAAACCTCGATTTTTGAGTTTTTTGCGTGGGAATTTTAGTCCGAGCTGCAGTTGTCCTTATCGCACGCACGCACTCCCGCCCACTGCAGCGCGACAGAAACATAGCTTTAAAAGTTACGCAGCTAGGAATTGTTCTTAATTATTTCAAAGCACCATTTTTTTTTATGTAGATATCAGTTAATTTTTGACACAATTTCTATTTAATAATAAATCGGATAGAACTAAAAAAGTAGGTGACTTGACCGTGACATCACTACTGTTCCATAGTGGCTAATCGTTATGTCAGTGCGAAATAATCGGACAGACAGACGGACATGACGAATCTATAAGGGTTCCGTTTTTTGCCATTTGGCTACGGAACCCTAAAAAGGAACTGATTTGTTAAGTGGCTTAAAAGTTGGTATATAATTCATGTTTTTGTTAGGTATACGGTCATATGGAGACATTTTAAAAGCCGGTCTTCTCCACAATGTCCACAGTAAATAACGAAATAATTATTTAAAAAGTTCAAGTGCGGTGCGGTCAACACTTGAATATTCACTAAGACACACTTAAGTGTCCTATGAACCTTACTTCAATGTAAGGAGATAAACTTGCTTATTGACTGTTAAGTGTTTCTTTATTTGTAGAATTATAACCACTTCGCATCACAGAAATAATAAGCTCTGCTTACTTAATTCTCCATGGCACCATATACACCACACCCCAAAGGCCAAAGTTACGGCATCATAATTTGACGTTTAAAATAACACTTGCACCGGCTGGGCTATCAAAATCGCTGCCAACTTAGCTTGGTCTAACTCTAAGAGTGTTGAACATATCATATGGGGAATCTTAACACCAAAAAAATTTCACCGAGCTTACAGGCTCTAAATTCAAAACTGTTGTTAAGCAAAAACTCTTTTCGCGAGAAGCTATAAAATCAGCGATTATATCATGGATAGCGATGTTTGCCAATGATAATGTCTTGAATTAGCAATCTAGTGCATCTAATTTCTATAAGAAATTATCTACTGTATGGTATTTTATGTTTTTTTTTTAATTCCATATTAATGTAAATTGTATTATTTATGCATTTTAGTTATAAGTTGTAATGTTTTGAAAAGATGTGTCCCGCCGAGTTTATGTCGGTCCCATATTGGGATACCCTCCTACAATTTAGGAGGGATTTAAACCTTCTCGGGTCAGAGGTGTAGGGTTAGAGCCGACGTAGCTTTATTTGACGTTCAAAAGCGCATTGTAATATGCCTACTTGGAAAAGAAAAATAATCTACCTTTATTTTTATCACTAGTCACATAAGGTGTTGGTGACTAGTACTAGTAGAATTGTCATTGTGACAAGACATTGTTTTTCGAGCAACGATAAATATTAGTCATTGCTGGCGGCCCTGAATATTAATGCAGAATGATTCATTCGCGAGATGATCGCGATTTTATACGATGGCTTACATAGAACAATGGAATTGTATGGTTGATGACATCTCTCTATTGGTAGGTCCTTGTCTCTAGCAGAATACATGTATCTCCTTTGTGTTTCTCAACGTCGTGCTACAGGATTCTAACAAATGACGTTAGTATAGCCACCTACATAAAGCGTGCATGGTATGAAACACCATCATCTACATCGCGCTTACGGAGTTCCAAATGCCAGTTGCCATAGATACAATTCCAGTTGATTTGATGTCCCACTGTGTCAAGACCAAGAAAATCTGACGTTATCTTTAAAAAATGTAGCACGCGTGTTAAAAATATACGATGAATTTCATAGCATGCATCCAAAGTATCAACGTATAGAAACACAACATTTTCACCAAGTACACGTAACTAAATTGAGTTATTTGTGCGGAAATACTGCCTACATATTAAATACAAGACTGATTACCAAATAAATTCTACTAAATTAAGTGATTTTCACGGAAATACTGCCTTAACTGCTTCGAGGCTGACAAATAGTAACCTAACAATGTGTCGTTATTTACCAAAAGGGCTTTCACTATGATAGCCAGTATCATTAACTTAACTGCCTTACACAAAAGTAATATTATCTATGCAAAATCTTTGCTACATAGTACGTTTTCGATCTGGAAAGCGGACTTTTGTTTGGCCCAGGTTTGATGTTCACAACGCACAACACGGGATCACCTTTGGCTAACCAAAATAAGGATGATTCGATTAGGCACAAGTTGTTTTGAATCTCCAGGTCTCATTTAAACTGGTTAAAATAAGTATATCGCTAAGTAAGTGATATGAATGGTTCAGGTCGACGTGTGCCAAGAAAGAGCCATGAATTTGTATGTTAATGGAAATGACGTTGGCTCCGTGTAAGTTTATATCATGCCTGTATCATGTATGTAGGTATATGAGCCTAGAGTCGATCCAACCTACCTCTGTATGGCATTTGCAATGACAAATTGTGGCGAAGTCATAATAAATATCAAAATCCTATGAAAATAAATATACGTTTATAATGAATAAAATTAAGTAAATAAATATTATAGGACATTATTACACAAATTGACTAAGTCCCACATGTAAGCTCAATAAGGCTTGTGTTGAGGATACTTAGACAACGATATATAATATATAAATATTTATAAATACCTAAATACATAGAAAACACCCATGACTCAGGAACAAATATCCATGCTCATCACACGAATAAATGCCCTTACCAGGATTTGAACCCGGGACCATCGGCTTCATAGGCAAGGTCACTACTCACTAGGCCAGACCGGTCGTCAAAATAATACACCTTCACGTTTTTTTGTCAAAAAATATGTGAGAAGAGTTATACATGTTTGCCGCAACGCGGTTATCTCATTAAATATATTCCCACACACGTCAGTTTACCAATTACATATTACAAATGTTCTTTCCGCAATGCCAATGGCAACTGACGTAAGTCCTGTAATAGTACGTATTACGTATTAATATTGTTAATTAATAATATTGAACGTTGCTCCGTCGATTTGCCATTCTGTTAATCAGCGGACCAAGATAACCCTGCACACACAGTGATGCAGTGTGGAAATACCATAGACATATACGTCAAATTCCTATGAAAATATATCCATAAATCGTCTCTTCAAAGTCGATGCAGAGATTGATAGCGTAGCGTGATTGCTAGTGATGTACCTCTTGCGTCGAATAATGGTACGTATAACCGTTTCTTCAAGTCACTTTAGATTCACTTAACATTTAAAAATATTGAATAAATGTGTATTTACCTTATTTTACTACTTAAATCTTGGAGGATTTAACAGCTGGAGTTGCCTTTGAGGGCTTACCTCTATGTCGAAAACCTCGGCCAATGGTCATATGTATTGTACTAGCGGCCCGCCCCGGCTTCTCACGGATATGTATTATACATATAAACCTTCCTCTTGAATCACTCTATCTATTAAACAAAAACGGCATCAAAATCCGTTGCGTAGTTTTAAAGACCTAAGTATACATAACAATAATAAGAATATTTTGTAGAGAAAATTACAGATAAGGCTGAAATATGACATATCTAAATAAATTAATGTGTTAAATAAAAAAAATATCTACAAACATTTTACGTGGCAGCAACTCCATACAAAAATGAACTGTTATATCATAGGGACCATTATTCGACGCGGAGGTTAAGATGGACTCTCTCTACCTTATTCGCATTAATGGTTTTCTTGAGGCGATGCACTCACTACACGTTGAGAACAATATTAATTGCATATGTAATATGAATGCAGTTTTGTCATATGAACGCTTGAGCCAGTTCACCCGGGCTATTCAATAAATTGACATTCAAGTCAACTTTTACATCGAAATTAACCTTGTGAAGTACTGGTTTCGCTCCGAAATTTTTAATTTCGGTGATATAACCTGAAAGCTTTTGTGTATATATTAAAGTCAGTAGCAAAAGTTTCGATCAGATGACTACGAGGCCAAAGTCGTGGGCATCAGAGTCTCGTCTAGTAATTCTAGTATTTTTTTCTTTTGACTATGACAAGTCATTTCTAGAATTAATATTTATGTTACTTATGACTTGCCCGTTTCATGGAAGTGTCATGACACATAATACCTATCTACCAAAATTATGCATGCCATACTTTTAAGATGTTGGGATTATGGATCGTACCTTTGGTGCTTTTAGAAGTTAGATAACCTGCAGCGAACTATGCATGATTTAAAATTATTTCTACTACATAAGAAAAAAACATCTAGGAAGTCCTGCTTAAGAATATTGCAATACGCCATTTAAAATGCATTGAATTACACGAGGCTTGGAACCGGTTTTTAAAATACCGGTTTATTTCGGTATTCATTCGAACTTTTATAAGAACGCGAACGTTTTAAGAACTTTGTTGTAACAAAAAAAATGGTTTATTCGACGAGCGACGCAACGGCCGGTCGGCCTGGTCGTGTGCGACGTAAACAGACACCGGCATAGGAAGAAACCGGTTTTTATTGCTCTAGACCGGTTAATTTGACAAGAACTGTTCTCATAGAAACCGGTTTAAAAATAACAGTTTTATAAGTGAAACCGAAATTACAAGGTTTTGCGCTAAGTACATGATAACAGTTTGTAAATTTAATCGGTTTCCGAGCCTTGGAATTACATCTATTTTTATATAGGAAAACTTAAATGATTATATTTTCCGTTATTCCGTTCCTGACTTTCAAAGTTCGACCACGTACTCCACTATCGATCTCGTAATTTTCATTTCAAGTACTCCATTATTGAGCCAGTCCAATTAGTATATCTGACATGCGAAATGCCGTCATTTTGAACAATTTTCCGTTACGACCCTGGCTGTCCTTCCTTGTGGTTTTACCTTAAGATTTTCGACCCTGAGGTCCTATTTTAAAAACTTGGCACACTTTATTTACCTCTTCATGACTCAATAGCATTGTATCATTGCAACCTTAGGTATCCCTTCGAAGCCTACCAATTATCATTGTGAGTCATCATGACATGAGTCACGGTCATGACTTGTCACTGACCTTACATACGATGTTATATAAGCAATAGAAAATCGTGTCGATTTAATCAATGTGACGTTCAGGATAGGAAACAGATTCACTGCTATGTGGAGTAGTGAATCTTAAGTTTCTATTTTCAGTGATAACTGATAAGGGACTACGTTAATTCTTTTTTAAGGAGAACTAACAGTGAATACCTATGACAAATAAAATTAACAAAGTATTGTTTAATGTATGATATGGCGGACCTTTTTAGATATTTTTAGGCACCACCGAATAAAAACCAGTGATATACCAATAAGAACTATATTCTGCTGAGTCTTACTACCTAAATATATATATCTTTCTAATATGCTCTAGGACAGTGGTGGGCAAAGTATGGCCCGCGGGCCAGCTCCGGGCCGCGAAAGAATTTTATCCGGCCCACCGCCGGTCCTATGAAGTATTTAGTATATGGAATTGGCCCACGATAATCGCAAATCAAAATACGTTTTTTCTGCAATTCTGGCCCTCTTAAATTTCTTAAACTTTCTGGCCCCCATGAAGAAAGTTTGCCCACCACTGCTCTAGGACCTCAAACGTCATAGCCCCATAGGTCAACAAAACAAGAAAGCCCCTATACTGCGATTATTGTTTGTACATACTTAACTTAAAAGCTTATGAAAATGATGAATTTATACGTACTACCTATACCTAGATTGAATACAAGAACCTATGTTAGTTTAATAATATCATCTCATCATTTAACACGCTACGTATTAAATGATAAATTATTTTCCGTTTCTTTGATTAATTACTGTTGATCATTGGCTTTAGGTTCGTGATCGATTGCTACGTAAAGACCTGGTAAAAAAGAAACTTGAAATAATTGAAAATGAATATTTTCTCATCAAGCATCGAAAGTATTCAATTATTTTATTAAAATACTAATACAGCTTTTGAGACAACTTTCAAGCAAAAGTTCCTCTTCTTATATGACTTATGCGTACATTAAGGCCCTCAGCATACGGCGAGTAACCGTAAGAGACGCGTAAGCGTATCGTAATACGCGCGTAGAACGAGGGCACTACGAGCACGTACAATCGCACACGAAGCGTCTTCGTAGCGTAGCGTACGAGATTTCTGTCGTCATCACGACAGGCGTAGCTTAAGGCCGGCGCTCCACTGCTGCGCACGCTATATACACGATCCACGTTCCTTTACAAAACGTCGTGGGCTTGCCCACGGTTTGTATTAAAACGTGAGCCGTGGATGTAGCGTGCGCAGCAGTGGGGCGCCGGCCTAATACACGCGTAAAAAATATAACTTCTAACATAATCGAACAATAAAAAAATCTGCATCTAACGAGAAAGTAAGATATCTGACGCCAGCGACTACATGATTTCAACTAATGAAATATCACTTATAAAACGATTACGCTTACGCGACGCTTGGTGCCCAGAACTCTACGCGTCTCGTACTTGTAATGTTTTTACGCTACGCTTACGCTCCATGTGCTGGTGGCGTAAAGCTTCCCAAAATGTACAAAGTTAAGCTACAATTTGTAAACCTTATTACAAAGGCATAAGATTCACCAATGGTCACTGAAATGTTAGTACACGACACGAAGTAGCGCCCTCAATTGGGTCATACCAATCAATCGTAAGGTCACTCGTCAAGGACGGTGTCCAAAATGTCTCAGAATAGGACCGACGGCACACGGAGACATACGTGAGGCAATTTGTTTTGTCCTTTAGATAATATTGTTGAATATTTTCTGTCAGCTGCCCTACCGCGCAGATCGAAATTTCGTTATTTGTCTCTCAATTGCTCTTGCATATTCGAGTGATAGGGAGGCAGATATATACCCAAATTTTGAGTTTCGATGTTCCCTGTAGGCTGTCTGCTTAGGCTTGAAAACATAGTGATTTTCTTCACAATAGATGTCTTAACCTACTTATATTATTGGCAGAAATGAGTCCATAGCTGTCTATTTAATTACTAATTGCCTTCTAATAATGGCCTCCTTTCTCCCATTATTAGGAATTAAATATACAGCTATTTGGTGGAGTATGGTATGGTAAGTAATTTTGCGGAAGTTTACGGTAACACAAGCACCAGCCTAAAAACCTACACGTTATCATTCACCGTGGGAAACTAGCACCATAAAACGTAAAATAGTGATTATTTAGGATCATAATAATAAATAAACTACTAATAGTCTTTACACCCTGGCGGGTGCTGCCTCTGCGTGCGTCACATGACACGGGCAAGGGCAACATCCGGCGGTCGGTGTACCCCTTACGTCTCATTAAAGTGTCAAAAGGGCCTCTACGTGTTGGCTTTGGTGTCGTGCATGACTCCCAAATGTCCGGAACATCATTGTTCAGTGATGGGAAAGACATTTAAAAAAATCTTATTATTTATTTGCACAGCAAAGTAATGTTTTTAGCATTTTCGAGAAGTTGGTTAAGTACCTAGTCAATAAATTCATTGAAATATTATGAACTAAACGTGAAATAAAAAGATTTACACTACAAATCAAGAGGCTTAACTTAGGACTTAAGAAGCATGTATAATGAGAAACATGACATGAGTGCTAACATGAGTGCAATAAACAATTCTGATTCTGATTCTGAAAAATAGAAAATGAATTAAGTTGTAATAGATCGCTAAAGTCATTCGAAACAGAAACGTTGCTAAAAGAGCAATTTGCACCACGTCCTGCCCCATATTCTCAATAAAGAATACCCTATTTCATGTGGTTTCTGCAGATAATTCTGAAAAAGTAACAAATGTCCTTTGTTGAGAACATTTAGCAGAATCCTAATGTTCCTTAAAAAACTATGAGCAAGTAACGAATTTGAGGATCTTCTATCTGTCCGCGGTAGGTACATATAGTAGACTAGTTGTTGAAGCGGACAGGGACTGAAACAATAAGTACTTATCATTTTTAAAATGGAATTTTTCACGAATTACTTTCGTTTACATAACCTCTGTTGTATAAACTAATGTAGAACACTACCATTTACGAGTAATAGTGATTATTAGTAAACAAAGTGAGTCATAATAACCGACACGTAATATAAATAAACATGTTAGTCACCAGTGAGGTTATCTCGTAACTGCAATCTTGTCCGATGTCGCTGGCTTTACTTTCCTTTATGAATCATTTAAAATATAAAATATTCTAAAACCAGGTAATTCAAAATAATTATTCAAAGTTAAGTTTTCATACACCTATCACAATAATTCATTTGTGATATAGTTACTGCAACTGAAAAATGTCTAGAATTTGTTCTAAGACATGAGACCATTCTAAAAATTTAATTTTCACTTTCAAAAACAAAGCATAGGTAGTCAAATACGTTGATCGCTCTTTTTTGTCTTATCTAAAGAGGTGTAAAACATAATGATAATTAGCACGCCCAGGTTTCACACCTTATACTTAAAGAGATAACTCAGATAAGGCGAAAAGTGTAGTAATAATTTTCTCATAAAGCTTACGTGCACTTTCTTCAGTATTACAAGAAAATGTTAAAAGTACCTAAGGTGTACTTGTCAGGATGTTGTTGATTGCATATTGAAAATGCATCTAACCCTATATTTTATAATTGAAGACAACTCATTTAGTGCATCATAATCATAAAGCATTGCACAGACTTTTATGTAAGGTCCTGGTAGAATATCAGTGATGTGGCTTGCTGCATCAACATGCTGAGCCAGCGCCAATTCTCTGCCATGATATCCTTTTATGTTTTTTTCGTTCATATCGTGTAATTTTAATATTATTTTTCTTTAAAATTATTTACATGCCAATGTTTAATAATTCTCTCTTGTTAATTAGCGTGTATGTTGTGGAAATGAATAAAGTGTTTATTTATCTAATTTATCTATCATTTACTCCAACAGTAAAAATTTCCCGATTGACCTCGTATTGAATATCCTAGCTTAGCTACAAGATGTAATTTCAACAGGAACTATTTTCTTTCCAGAGTTCATCAGACTCAGTGCTAACTGGTGGCGTGGCGGAGCGAATCCAGAACATGCAAGCGCCTGTCGCGTCCACGCTACACCGCAACAAGAGTGCGCTGCACTCTGCGACCCCTGTTGCGCTAGGTAAGGACAGCAACACTGGTTTAGTTAACCTTTACAACCAGCAAAAGCCTGTAAAGGGTAACTAATGATAGAGTTATGGGATATCTGAGGATGTTTGTAAGAGAATGTTGTGACTTCTTATGAGGATTCCAGTAAGACCCATAATATGCAAGCGCCTGTCGCTTCCACGCTACACCATGCGCTGCACTCTGCCCCTGCTGCGCGTTGATACTTCAACTCCAGACTCGTTATCTTAGATTCTTTACTTATCAGACGAGGCTAAGTAGTAAGAATTCAACTGACGGGTACAATTTTGTTAAGAATAAAACAGAAGAAATGCAACTCCGTTTCTATTGAATGTGGGTTAAGTTATATGGGAAGGACTGTGGGCTGTAGGAGGGTACAAGTATGACATTGTTATCTCCGTTTATTTCATTTGAGGTCTCATATTTTGACAAATGTTTGTGTCTTGCAGGAGGCAGCATGACGTCACTAACTTCAGCCCCCACAACGCCAACCCCCTGCGCGTCACTCTCAACCTCGGACTTGTCAGAGCGGCCTCGAATCAGCCACGGCAAGCCGAACCTGGCGCCGCGGCCGCCGGCCAACCCGCCGGACCGGCCGAGCCCGCCGCCCAAGAAGCTTAACATTAATGGTGGAAAGATGGCCGGCAGGGCGCAGAGCATGCGAGTGCCCAGGTGAGAACACTTCAGAGTATTTTTCAATGTGTATAAGACTTACTTGATGTTATTTTTCGCCTTTGTGGACCACCTTATTGTCAAGGTAAAATAAAATTGAATACTTAGTGGCTCCAGATATGGGCTGAAATTGTCAGAAATTAAGCACCGAAATCTCTATGTTCACGGAATAAATACAGATAGTGTCTATGTCATCTGGTTTTTTATATACAAAAAACAGGTATATGCCATAACTGAGGTAAGATATTACATGCTGACTTGTCAGATCTGCCGCCGATCATCCAAATGTGGCATCTTTCAAGCCGATATTTAGTAGGTTTTATTTTTCCTCTAATATTTGTTAAAATATTAGCCCACATATAGGCCGACATGTTGTCAAGTTAAAATTAGTCCTTGCTTCGTAAGAGCAACCATTGGCCTTTATTGACCTTTACCCTTGTTCGAGCTATCTACGTCGATTTTTCCACTTTGTATTTTGGTTTTTATGCCATCTCGGTTAGTCGATTATCAATGAGATTCATAGTTTATCAAGTTTATCAATAAGTCATATCAGATTCGTTCGTGGCCTCTTAGTACAGACATAATATTTGAGACTGCTTATTTTGCAGTGTTTTAAATACCAGTTGTTTCAACGATCGATCGTACTGATCGTAAGTTACATTCGATAAAGTGGTTTCACAGTTTCTATGAAATTACGGTTATATTATAATTATGCGCCATAATTAACCATTTGAACGCCTAGTACCCCTAAAGGCGTCATTACTAGTCGTGCCGACAGCGCCAAGGACAACTATAGGTGTCATGACGTACGCTGTCAAAGTAACCTTCACACTTTCGAGTAAGGTTTACATTAGCTCGCGCTTGCGCCCGGGAGCTTGGCGTTTGAGTGATGTTTGTGTTTATGACATAAAGCGTTCAAAAGGTTAACGTTAACCAGACAGTCAGCCAGACTGTAAGCTTTCTGAGAGTGCAAATACAGTTGTGGGCTTTATTAAGTCACGGGATAACCGCAGTGAACATGACAACTCTGTGTGAACAATTGTCCAACCACAAAGTAACAAATGAAGCGAGAGGACAAACGAGTCTATTTTCTCGCGGAAGAATCATACGTGAAGATCCCTAGAGAATAAGATATATGCTTATTGTTGATCGCTGACTTTTCACACTGACGCCGATTTTATGTCGAAGAAAATCCTCACTAACTGATCGCCGCTATTCGGTCATTAATATCGATTCGTATTCGTATTCGCGGGCTAGGTTTCCGCAACTCGACGTAGCAATTCGCGTCTATTTTGCGTGATGGTGGGTTGACGGCACTACTCCTGCCAACCCAACTCTACCAGGAAGCCTAGCAGACCCTTGATATTGCCGACGACTTCTGGGAGATACCCCGGAGAACCGAGGTATTGTGCCCGGTATTCTGCCACCCCTGGGCATTCAAGAATGACATTAATATCGAAACGGTTGTTCCAGGTCGCCGCCGGTGTCGCCGCCGTCGCCGGTGGGGTCGCGGCCGCCGCAGCTGCCGCCCGCCAACCCGCCCATCGGGACCAAGAATCCGGCTTCACATTTCGGTAAGACGATCTTTTCTTCGTTTTTTAATATTGGAGAGAATTTGCGTACCTATTACAGGATTACTTTTAGCCTTGTTCAGTGTACCTACTTTAATATAACCCAGCTGCGTATAAAACTCAAATCGGGAGTTTTGGGAATGACTTTGTCTTACAATACTTACGAGCAAAAGGACTCAAAATTTACGAGGAAGCACCGTGAGAAAAATCGAAATCATAATAAACACAAAGCTAAAAACAGAGGAACCATTTTTGATTATAGGCATTGCTTGAACATGAATACGAGTAGTGAAGACGGCACGCACTGGATTATTATTTGAATCGCTCATTGCTTAGTTCACATACCCACATCAAACATCAATGTTGAATCTTATCGATACCAAGGTACAGTTAGGCCTTCAGCACACGGAGCGTAAGCGTAAGAGACGCGTAAGCGTAATAGGCGTGTAGAACGACTAGAACGAGAGCGCTACGCTACGAGCACGTACCGTAAACCGGGGTTACTTTGATTTACGGGTCGACTTTGATAACAACTTCCATCCGCTACTAAAGTGCTTGTTTTAACGAGTTGAATAACACCTTAGCAGTTCTTTTTTTCTGTTTTGGTAAGACTGATAGTTGTTTCACCGCATAGTGACCGGGTGCGCGTGTAATACTATTATTCTAGTCTAGTCTAGACAAAACATATTAATGGAAAGTACGCTGTTCTTCCTGATTTTATTGGTTGAAAAACTTTGACTGTACTTGTCTCAATAATTAATACATGTATTTTTATGATGTCTTAGGTTAATCAGTGTTTATTCGTGAGTTAAAAAAATCTGAATTCGACAACCTATACATGCGCACGTAGCCGGGGAATCCATGAGTCGGGGTGTCTTTGATCACTTATACGTGGTGAAATTGATCAAATGATTCTGTAATCATTGTGTTTGTTACTGTTAACACTAGGAATTATTTTTGGGATCTTCGGGTTTTTTCATGTATACTTTCAATATTTATGTAATAAATAGGTGTCGTTTGTGAGTCTGTAGTAGAGGTTGTAGTAATTCTAAGTTTGTATGTAGGGGTTGATCTCCGGAACTGCTCTACTATACTATAGCACGAAATTTCTGGGTAGGAATAGAATATATTTTATCCTACTGCTTTGCTTTAGTTTTTTTATTATACGCGCGTGAGGCCACGAGGGTATTTATAATAAATAAATAAACATTTTTTTATAGAAAACATGCCAGAGATTACAAACAACAATGGGTCACGAAACTACAAAAAAATATCAGGAAGTACAACTCTATGATGCACTCGGAGACATAGTGACGGGAAAAAAATATATTCGTGCCACATCAGAAGCATACGAGATTTGTTATAGAACATTATACAATAAGTTTTAAGGCAACATATCAAAAACCCGAGTGCACAGATCATATTTACTGAAACGGTTAACAGTTGGAATTAAAAATCTGGTACTAAGTGCGATGATAAGTAAAGTTATTGTTTTAGGGTTTACATAAGATTTTCAGTAAAAAAAGTAGTGGTTTCAAAGTAACCCCTATTCTCAATATAACTTTGATCGTGTTGTTTTTATTTATTTTTGAAATAATATAAGTACGTATTTTTTTTATTTGGTACGCTGAAAAAAGAGAAAAAATCAATTATTATATTTTAATTTCCTATTTTTACGTATATTAGGAACGTAAACAAATTGCGCCAAACTCTAAAATTTATCAAAGTACGATACAACTTCAAACAAGTCCGTACTCGAAGTGCCGTCGTAGCGTAGCGTATGAGATTTCTGTCGTAGCGTAGTAGGCGTAAAAAACAAAATTTCTGACAAAATCGAACAATAAAATATCTTTTTCATATGACGAGAAAGTAAGATCGTCGATATAGACGTATATCCGCCGAAGACATCTGATGCCAGCGACGCCATGATTTGAACTAATGAGATTATAAAACATTTTCACTTATATTACGCTTACGCGACGCTTGGTGCCCAGAACTCTACGCGTCTCTTACCTGTAACGTTTTTCACGATACGCTTACACTCCGTGTGCTGAGGGCTTTACTGAACGTTTTCGAGGTGGCACTATTATTTGGTATAGGAATATAAGACGTTGTAAATGAATCGACATATGTGTCTATGCAGGCACAATGCGAGTGTCCCGAGGGCTGCGGCCGCCCGGCGTGTGCCCGCCGCCGCCGCCGCCCGGCGCGCCGCCGCCGCCGCCCGCGCGCAACGCCTCGCTGGCGCAGCCCCCGCCGCCGCCGCCGCCTCACCACAGGCAACACGTGAGTACAGTTACACCTCTGCCACGAAACGCACGCTCATTGCTGTCGCCGACCGCCGTACGCTGGCGCCAAAACGAATGCCCGCGCCCGCACCGCCTCATCACCAACGCCGGCCGAAATGGAATATTAGATGTTTGTTTCTAAAGTTGGTACTTTAATAGTAAAATGTATAATTATGAATGCACTTTAATACAATTTCCAATGAGAAAATATAAAATTCATGAAACCTTTTCAACGGTGCTATTATACCCATGAGCCATAAGCCAAGTGCCCTCGATATACCTTAATTTAACCTCCTGAATCGCTGAAGCTGTTGTTTTGTTTTTAAATTAGGTCCCTTGTCTTTTTCTCCAAAAATAAATGTTGGAATTTATCCTTTATAAAGGCCTCTGAGATCCATGAGCCAAAACAGTTTTACTCAATCAGCCGATTCTCTGCAACGACCTGGCCCAGGCAGGCCTCGGTAGTAACGAAGGAATGAATGAACCCTTCAGAGCTCGGTGCACGAGGAGAGCCCGGCGCCGCCGCCGCCGGTGCGCGGCTCGTCGGTGCGCGCGCCGGAGCTGGAGGCGCGCTTCGCGGAGCTGTTCCACCCGCCGCAGCGCTTCCCGCCGCCCGACCCCTTCCTGCGCATCGTCAAGGGCTACTCCAGCGCCACCGCCGCCGGTAAGTATGCGTGATCACGACACTCGACTGCTACTTGGTACTCGTACATATAGATACATGATGCGGCTCGTATGTGCGTGGCGTTGTCGGATTATCGCCCGTTACTTCCGATATAATACTAACGTGTTATGCCAACACCCTCACAAGAACCAATCAATTTAAAAAAAATACTTTTATAATAAATATGAAGACCCTCTTTGGATCACTGCGCCACAATAGTTAGTTATAAATATGAAACAATAATCTAGATAACACATTAATCTAGGTAATTGTTATTACAACACTGGCGTTTTCTTCAAGAAAACGTACATACGAGCGGCATCTCGTGCAAAAAACGAAAGGCATTTTTTGTTTTAAAATATTATTATGACACGAACTGTGAACCACTGACTTCTATTTTGTATTAACTTTTAAACTGGAGTAGCGATTGCCATATTACAGTTTACTTTAGAAGAAACGAGCCTATTAATCCTAAAGTAAGAACAAGACAAGGGCTTGTTCTCCAAAAATCAATCTCTGGCCAAGGCCTCTGGGATCCAAGAGCCAAAACAGTTTTACTCGATCAGCCGATTCTCTGCAACGACAAATTCTAAAGTAAGGACGCTAAGAAATTTAGACAGACATACTTAATAAATATTGTGCTGGAAAACATGACTACTCTCGAAACCCATCCTAACCGTCTGCCTACCGTCCTACACCTAGCACACAAGCCCCAACTTATTGTTTTTCATAGAGCTAAATGAACACTGGAAAATACCTGCTTCATTTGTCGAGAGAAAATAATTTGGTAATGTTTCTTTAAAATATAATATGTACTTCATATAGTACATGCGAATTCAGGTACCTTAGATAGGCCCATTGGTGCTAAGTTCCAAGAAATTAGTTGAAGGATAACCGATATAGATAGTACATAATAGAGTTCAGTGGCATTCACTTAATACTTACTTTTATATTATGTAAATTTATAAGTAATGAAAGTAGTGATAAATCGAACACTGTTAGTGACAATTATACCTTATCTCGCTGCAATACGGTTAACCAATTGCAGGACGAAGTTAAGACAAAACGTCGAAAAAGTAGTTAGTTCTAGAACAAAAGTTGTTTAGGAGAGTTGTTGTTATACAAAGTGCACTTACTAAGATATGAGACGGTTTATTTAAGCATATAAATAGTGATTAAATGTATTACTATTATTTAACTTAAACTGCCTAGAATTATTCCATTTCGTTTATATATACGCACATTTGCGTAGATTTGTATCAAATTAGTATTATTATGTACATGGTACATACTATACAGTAAGTGCAATAGGTACAAGTCATGTGTTGACATAATAATTAGGACGTATGTAGTTAGTTAATAAGAGTCATTTTATATCGTTATCCGTTACATACCAAATTATCGAAACTTTTGTAGAAGTTTTACAAAATTAAGCCTTTTGCTTCCTTTTTCAAGTGAGGCATTTCTTACAAGTGATTCGATACTGATTTTAAACCGAGATCACTTAAAAGGGAATTGCGAAAATGTTTTAGACTTTCTAATAATTATTTGTCAATGCTTTGCTTTGTGACTGTCAGAAATGCCTCAATGCACGATGCATGTGTAAGGGATAATAGTTTTCGAATAATTTTACTTTTGCACTTTTTGACTATGAATATTTTCAAAGATGTATTTCAATTTAAATATCCCTATTGCTTCATAAATTTATTTATTTAATTAAAAAAGAAACTCCCATTTAAAAATTGCATTTATTTCAAAGTCTGAATAAAATTTGCGTTTTTCACAAAGTGTTTTCACTTTCATCCACATTTCAACATCTCACAACCACGGAGTGTTTCACTGATCATCGAAGTTTCAAATTAACCCCACGGGAGTTTGGTTCCATTGGCTTCAAAATTCAGTCATTTCAGACCAAACATATATTTGTTAGTAAGTTTCTATTAAGGTAGAATAAATTATTTTTCTTAATAAATATGTAGATGTTTAATTATGTTTACGTTGAGTCATTATATTAATCGTATGTATATGTAGTTTAGTCGCTGTAACGCAAAGTTTTATCCCGACTGAGAGGCAATCGCTAGTAAATAAATATAAATATGTATTAAATTCCATTTACTTTTCCTTGTATTTTCTTGTCGCGTTCATGATATTTAAATAAATCTTATAATTGAATCGAAATCTGCTTTCATTTTGATAAGAGAGTTAAACGCAAGCACTCGCAAGATTACTCTATTTTCTTATAATAAATAGTAAACTGATAAACATAATTTTATTACATGCATGCTCGGTGATGTCCACTATTTTAGGCTTTTCAAAGTTTCAGTATTTATTTTTCCGTCCTATTGTTTTTTACAAAAAAAAAAAATTCGAATAGTGAACGTTAAATGTTGCCGTTGTTCTACGTATTTTTTATGCAATTTTCATCAGAAAATACCACATTTATTTGGATTTCTTTAATCGATAAGTAAAACCAAAGTATAAAAAGTATACGATTAACATTTTACTAGCGATTGCCCTCGTTAATTAGGAATGTGTAAAAATACGTATGTCCTTTGTGATCTATTATTTTAATAGTGAGGTGCCATGTACTGCGAATTTGTGTAATTGTTGACGGCTTGAAGTTATTCACATTATAATTTTAGTTCCAAAGGTTGCAACCTTTCTTAACTAGCGTAAAAATTCTGTTGGTGATGTTATTCTGGTAAATCGAACCCGATAACATATAAAAATATAAAAAAAAATATCAGTGGAGTTTTATTTTTTTATATTTCTTGAAATATTTTTAAATTTAATTTGTACTATATAAAGTACAACAGGTTACTGACGTTGTCTAGGTCCAATTTTATAAATTAGATAGGTACTCATTTACATTTATTAATTTGCACTGTTAAGAAATGAAGCAACCTTTAAAGCTTTTTGTACTGAGAACAGGTATTGTGATACAGTGATGTGGTACGATGCTTAATAATTATTTACATTATTATTTTTAAATAAAAGAGTAATTATTATTGAAGAGTTATCATGTATTTCATTAATCCTAACATCGTTGATGCTTATTTTGTGTCTGTTCCTTTCATGCTTCCGACTACATATAGGTATATTGTTGTCTTTTGAATTTTAAGTTATAAAATTAGTATATTTATTATAGTTTAGTTTTATCTCTTTTTTAATACTGATTAGGTACCATAAGTTAATCTAATTCTATTTCGTAACATTTGAATAGTAAATGAATTAATGCATATGACCTGTTATCATTACAATGACAAGGAAATGACGGACTATGTTTTAAATAGCGTTCTCCGCTAGTAAACCATAGGACCAAACCGAATCTCGTAGACGGTGCTCAGAGACTATACATGTTTATGACTCTGTTAACTCAAAACTGGCCCTAGAACATTTTTATTAATAGTAATGTGGTACCTAATTGTTTATATTCTAAAACATTGATTAAATTGGCAAAGTATAAAGTTTAATAATAAATATGATATATATTTGAGCGGTAGTCGTCGCGTTGCTACCTATTCGTTGTATGATGTCGTACGTAAGTGTTGTGGTCCGCAGAATGCGAACAGCATGTCAATGGGTAAGTTTAATTAATTTCTTAGAGCATGTTAGTTTTAGTTTATATATTTACTTATTTAGGGCTCACTTGCATTGTGCTTCGTGTTTATAGGCAGTAGTTTAGCATGACATTAAACTCATAAAAGCGTATAGAAGCGATCTCTTGATTAATATTATGGTTCCACCAAGCTTGAACTTTATTGAGTACCATTGAATAAAAGGTACAAGGATTTCGGGACCGAAAGAGGTAGTTAAGCAAACTACGGGGATTATGTCGCTAGTTTTAGGTAGTAGGTTTAGTGGCTTACTATCGCTTCTATACGTTGACTATCTTTTAACGTTTTCACGTTTTTGAAACAAACTCGCGCCTTGAAACTGTTTTTCGAATTTTCATTATTCTATGAGTGTAAAAAAGGACGTGGAGACGGAAGCTATATTAGTGCTCATTTACATCTGCACGCGCATCGCATGTTATCTGCACCATTGCACGGCACGTCGGCATGAGAACACTTTGATTAAGTTATTGAAGAACAAGAAATACTAGGAATATTCTATTTTTAAGATCATAGCAATGACGAGAAATTTTGCTATCTTATGCCTATAACGCTAGGTACTTTCACAAAATTTGGCTGCACTTGCGTATACCTACTGCAGCTAGATTGTGTGAATATTTAATGTTTTATAAAAAGATCAGCTTTAGTGAAAAGCTTTAGTGGCAATACTTGTGTGCGTTAACTTAGGAGCGCTTACGAGTTAATTGCGCACAAATATGTTCAACCCGCTTTAGTGAGATAAAACTATTTCATAGTTTGGTTTAAAACGATAACAAATGTACATAATACTTATTTATATTAAAAGCTTGTGTATTCTGAATTGCTCTTAGTGACAAGTTGGCATCAAATCGGTATTGGCAACTGTCGGCAAATATTTAACTTTTATTTATAGTTTTGCCCAGGACTGTCTCATTTCAAAATCGACAGATAGAATTATACTGTCTTTGTCTTACGTTAGTACTAGTACCCAAAAGAAAGGGATGAATATAATTTTCCTGGTTCTTATTGACTGACAAGTTGTGTTTGCCAGAATACCTATATTGGGCTACCATACATAACGAAATTGCATTGAAATTGGAATATTTTTTTATTCTGTAAGAATTAAATTTTTGTTTTTTAATCGAACGAAACAAATTCAACTATTTAATATGAAAATGAAATAAGTAGTAGTAGGACATAATGCCTTCGGAGGTTAAATATCCTAATCCCTTGATAAGTGGAGTTTTAATGTTGGTACGAGTTTTGTTAGCTCTGATACACCTATTTGATGGCCACTAGGTATTTACGTAGTCAGGTCATAAGTTCTGTCACAAAGGTTTGGACTGATAAAAAAGCTATAGGTACAGATTCCTTATTATTCATATATGTATACCCATATGGGGTGAAAGCCTATTTTACTTACAATATAACTCAACGTAATTTGCTGTCTCAGTTTTGCATAATTCTATGTAATATTCGGAAAAATGTTACTTATAAAAAAACATGCAAAAAATACGCGACGTGTTTTCTAGGTGATTTCGATCCTCATTTATTTATTTATTTTTTACTTGGTTGAATTACATCTTACATAAAACAAAAGCTGAATCTATTATCTTTCTTAAAATATATAATTCATGTGTAATGGTATTACCACAATTGCAACTGTACGTGTTTTACCAAACCTATTCGTTGGATGGCAGTCAAAAATTAGCCTAAAAAGTACTCCAAGTTTGAAGGGTGAACTACACACTTGGCAGAGAACTAAATGCTGGTGATAAAATAACGTTATAATAAAATAGATTCATAAAAATAAACAATTGTACCTATTTAATTAATGTTACACTGATTTTTACTCCCTTTTGTAAAGTATAATTTTTCACAATCCAGCTGGTTATTCGCGTCTAACGCTAATCCCAAAGTAAACTAAGTAAACTGGTAAATAAAGACGCGATGTAAACTTTAAGCTAATTATATAACGTTATGATCAGTGTAAAAGAAGCTTTTAAATCATGGCAATCTTTTTTTTTTATTAAATGCTTTGTATTACATGTTATCAGTCAAAACCTTTGTGACCGAACATATGACCTAACTGAGTATAGTATAATATCCAAAAATGGTTTTTTAAATTCTGTGTTTTTTAATCTGAATTTTGTGTTAGTTTTTTTCAATGGGTATCGATTATCGAGAAACTAAATATTCGAAATGCGAATGATGTTGAAGCGGGGACATTACAAAATTAGTTTGGTTTTTTTGAATCACTCGGTCATAAATTGCAAACTTTTGGTTATATTTAGTTTGTCGATACTTACCGTTTGTGTTTATCCCAAACACCTACTTACGATATGTGGATGTGCAGCGCGCGCGCACCCGACGAGCAAGGCGCAGGCGCCGCCGCCGCCACTGGGCGTGCCGCTGGCGGGCTGGTCGGGCACGTCCAGCGCCTGCTAGCGCGCGCGGGGGGCGCCCCCCGCCCCCCCCGCCTCCGCCAACACCGCGCACCTCGCGCCCGACGCACACCCCGCGCACGCGCTGCTCTCCGTCGCGCACGCGTTGCTCTTCCCCGCCAACACCATCGCCGCCAAGGATAGGAACCTCCTCCCGATTGAAGAAGTCACCATGCCTTCCGATGACGTCAGCGACTTGAGAGACGTTGTCGACGCCATCAATAAACTCTGCGACACGATGAAAACGTCCAGCTATGACGAGGAAACTTTCGAAAGCTGCTCCCAGTCGGGCAGCGTTGATTTAGTCGACGCGCTCATAACTGAGGAGACGATCCCCGAAGAAACGGTAGTCGAAGAAGTTGAGAGCGACCCCGACTGGTACGTCGCGTGTCAGGTGGAAACGGCGGATCCGAGCGAAGTTATATTTAAGAAAGTGGAGCACTACAATACGGAGACGTGGCGACAATCCGTTTCTAGGTTAGAGGTGGTTTCGCCGGAGGATGTAGTCGTGAGTACGGCCGCGACGTATATAGCGGAAACGTGGAGATATCCGCAAGCGGAAGTTCAGATAACTGAGCACGATAGATGGAGCGAGACTTCGAGGTTAGAAAAATTAGAATTGGAGCAGAAAACGCACGATAACAGTGAGAGGTCGACTAGAGACACAGCGAGTCAACAGGAAGTATTGCAGAAAGCCAAAGCCGAGACGCAAGATAGATGGAGTGATCCATCGTCTAGATCAGAAATAGTAAGTCCAGAATTTGTGCAAAGAGCGAAAGTAGAGACTCAAGATAGATGGAGTGATCCTTCTTTGAGGTCAGAAATAGTAAGTCCAGAATTGGTGCAAAGAGCGAAAGTAGAGACTCAAGACAGATGGAGTGATCCCTCATCTAGGTCAGAAATAGTGAGCCCAGAGATAGTGCAGAAACACGAGGGTTCAGTAGAGAGATGGAGTGATTCCAGCGTGTCCCTGCCGGGGCAGATAGAAGAGGAGACAGTGACGTCTGACGAGCGACAAGCTCATGAAAGTGAGATGTACTACACTGCTTCGTCTGAAGTGTCCTTGCTCTCCGACTTGGAGGGAGCTGATAAAGTACAAGAAGAGCCAGTAGAAAAGGAGGACGATAGGAAAGAGTGTGTGATAGCGGGTCACGTGGCCGCGATGCGGGAGCGCTTCGAGAACATGACGCGCGCCAACACGCCGTGTACGGACCTCGCGCGCTCGGCGTCGCCCGCGCTAGACGTCTTCACAAACGTTACGCCTTCCCCTGACCGTTTAGGATAAAAGTTAGAGTACACGAAGCCAATCTAAGTGACACTTGTTTATAGAAACGCCACATCGAAATGATTACGTAACTTCTCGTTCTTATGTCTGAAACATTTTTACCGTCGTCGATAAACGAGTGTTACTTTGGCTCGGCCCCAGCGGTGGCAGCATGGTTCCATTTTTATCACTTGTCACTATGCCCGTTACTTTGGCGCTTACATACTTGTTAGAACGTGTCAGGCATGGTGATAAATGATAAAGAGCCGACCATCTTAGCCCTACAGGTTAGGGAAGAGGTAGATTAGTTAGATTAAATCTTGAATTGTTTGGGTTGTAATAACCTTAATGGAGTACTTGAGAGGTTAGAAGTTCTATCGAAATATATATTTCTACTTTCTGCGTAAAAACTCTCGTGCAGATTATGCTAGTTATTTGTGGTTGTATGGTGCATTTATTTTTAAGTATACATGTAGACTATCTTAGGCAGTCAAGGCAATAGGTTTATTCCACGATAAGCGTTACTGTTATAACTAGTCTACCTCTTTTCTTAGGTATCATAGACAAGACTGTAGAAGACGTACGTGGTTGAAAAATATATCGGTAGAGGTTTTAACACCTGAACTACATAGCGCTACGCCATACGAATAGGGTTGGCCGGTCGAAGTTTTAGAAATGGCGCCGGCATAAATTTTACCTGTCAATTCTTGTTTTTTTTTTATGACCTGGATGCTAGCTCATTTTGCCAAATCTCATAGAATAAAACTAGAGAGGTAAAACCTATACTGGCGCCATCTATAAAACCCTTTCGATAATTGCTACTCTACTGCAGTAACTGTACTGTCAAACTTTAGCACTAGAGAATCTAGTTGCGACGAAAATATATGGCGCCTTGTAGCGCCATCTAGCGGTTTCAGTTCTTAAATCAGCTACACTATATCTTCAACTATGCACTGTGTGCGGTCTATTGTTTATGCTAGGTATAGTTGTGGTGTGGTTCAATTTTGTATCCTCTTTTTACGAAGTAACGAGTATTTAAAAGTATTGAGATGCAACCTTTGCTAGTCTTATTATAACACCAACAGTAACGAAAGTGCCAAGGGTGTTTCACACTTAGTAGGAGGGTTGTGATTATTTTCGTAGGTTATCTTATGAATTTGTACGAATGCAATAAGTCTTCTGATAGTCAAAAGGTTATCTGCCCGATTCGAACTAAGATACGTTAAACATTTGCTAAAGATACGATATGGATTAGATGATTAAGTCATTGTCAAAAGTGAAGTTTCTTCAAATAAAAACATTACTTTTTTTTGTTAGATTGGCTTTTGCTGCCAGGGCACTTTGCCAACGACAAGTTTATTAGGGACAAACTTAGGAGTGATTTAGCCCAGAATTTTGAATTTAGAGAATTATATACATAACATGAAAGATTAAACAATATTACATTAAGAATAAACACATATAGCTGTATACATACAAAATATTTAAAGACTTATATTATTTTTAAAAACATTATAGTAAAATTTTTTTAAGGTTGCAATAGCGGTCATTGACTTGACCTTTATCCCGAAATCGTAATTTTCTAGCGATAAATAATCTATCTATACAAAACTGTCGCAAAAATGTCATCCCTTGTGTTTCATAGTACAGGGAGCAGAAATCGCAAACCTAAAATAATAGAGTTGTGATTTTATTAGTACTCTTTCATAGAACAGAAAAAGGAATTAAGGTAAGTATTTGAAAAATATTTATATTTTTTATTGTTTAGCTATCGAACATAAGAAAGTAAAACGTAACCATACTCTATATGTTTAGGTATTCAAATAAAAGTAAACAAACAATTTTTACATTTCCGTGTAGGTATAGGCAGTTATAACATTTATTGGTTAACACTTTCGCGACTAGACAAAAAAGTGAGACATACTCCAAGGACCACTAGCACCCACTAGTTAGGTTCCGAAGTACCTATACCGATACAGACAGAGAAAAATAAGCTGGTAGTCTTCAATATATAAATAAGTATCACAACTAAAAGCGTATACACCACCACGTACCACGAACAATTATCGAATGGTTCTAATTGCATTTTGGTTTACCTGTCGGGGGAGTTTTCAAAAACACCACGTCTAATGGGAAGATAAGACGTAAACAAGATAGCGCAGATAAAGTAACTACTTGTTTTTGTCAAAGAAGTTTCGAGTTTATTACTTGTGCATGAACATACGAATTACAATAACTTGTCAATGCTACATTGTACGTTTGTACTAAGTAGTAAAAGATAATCCCTGTAGATGCAGGGCCGGCCCGCTTTCTAAATGCATATATTGTTATTTATATTTTTGTGTCTAGTTCAAAATGTTATTTTCCATTATCTGGTTATTGGCTCCACGTTGTCTTTGAAATAACATTAGGTAGGTTTAGATAAAAAGGTTTAAATTGCCTTGTCGCCAGACGATACTGGAAAAGTAAAATAAATATAACCGGACCGAGTGTGCCCCACCCCTGACTCTCGACACTCATAAAATGTAAGGCTGTGGTATCGCCGGCCGCGGATAGCTGAGTAGTTAGCGGGTACTGCCGGCGGTGTTAGTGCTCAGTTGATGTTTTTATTATTAAAAATTACTTCATCTCCATGTAGAAATAAACAAACAGACTTAAACGTATTTAAGATTTATTTTTGGATGTAAAAATGACATATTATCATTAAATTAACACTTGCAATGACACCCGTACGCACCTAATGAGCTCTTGGCTCCATCCTACCCTGTATTATGATACACAAGCGATGAATTTTTTGCGACAGTTTTGTATAGATAGATGATTTATCGCTAGAAAATTACGATTTCGGGTTAGGGGTCAAGTCAATGACCGCTATTGCAACCTTAAAAAAATTTTACTATACATATGACTGACATAACCAATCTTTAAGAAATTTTTGACGTTTCTTAAAGTTGGAATCGGGCGGTATGTCGCTAATGTTATCTTAAGATCATTGTTTTAGAATTGCCCATTCTGTACCTACGCATTTTCAATCTGAAATGTAACTAGTGACTTCATACATTTCTCACTGTCAGAAGATTCATAGGCGAAGAGGTACATTTCGGGAAGTTGCATAGTTTTAGAAAATGTAAGGGCAACTTTTGTATTACTACGAATTCTTAAGCAGTTAATTATATTATCTTCAGTATATTTGCACTGCACTGATATACCCAGTGATTAGCGACATGTAACAGTACTAATTAACCTATTGTGATCTGGAGAAGCTCAAATTTTGTAGTTTTTTAATAAAACTAGCCTTGAACTATTGCGTCAGACCAAGTATTATGTAACTGCTCTGATTAGCTTAGCTTACGCTTTAAACTGAAGAGTTTATGGGTAATATACGTTCAAACCGATGTCATTATCCCAGGTTGTTTCCGCACATCAGAGGGCCTAACCAAGATGCCAATCGTTTGCGCCGAACAAATTGGTAATGTTTCTCTATCATGTGCGACAGAGACATTAGCGTTTCGTTCGTTACCGCGCAAACGATTGGCATCGTGGCTAGGCCCCCAGAGCGTTAACCTTTTGACCGCTACCGACATCTGAAAGACTTGCCAAGCACGCCAACGACGGCTACAGCCGACAGTTTCGCCAATGCAATAGGGACTAACGCGGGGCTCCGTAAAGTTCAATTTGGCTTAAATAATCGTGATCGCCTGCGTCCGGGGCACGGCATGTTCCTTCGCCGTGTGGCATTCATAAGGTTAAGGAGCGTGCATAAACTGTAGGGGGCAGCACAGAAGTGCTATTGGCGCGTAGTATAATGGCATACTTACGTTTTCGATTTTGGTGGCAGACCTCTAACACGCAGTCCCTATTGCGATCTCTTTCCATCGCATAGGTTACTGCGTTCTGTAGATTAATCCAAGTAGTACAGCTACACATATTCTGATTTATACCGAGAGCGGAAACTAGATTAAGATTACCAAAACCAGCAAGTTATTTTCCAAAATTCAGGATAATGGCAGCGGTTCGAATTTAAACTCGACAATATCGATAGGGATCTTATGCTTTAATGACGTTACGGCAGGATCCTGAAATGTTAATTGGTCAGATCGCCGTCATTTTTATTCATAATCTGTTCTGATTGGCTGACGACTTATGCTTCCCTATTAGTAATCGATTATATACTTATTATATAATTTATAGAAAGTTGCCATAAAATTTAAACATTTGTTGTCAAATTATTTTATAGAAATCATTCGGTTACTTATGACTTTTGTCTGTTGTGAATTTTGTACCAAATGTTTATTGGGTGAAACAATTTATTTAATGGTGATATTAGTTGTATACATTATGAAATCTTGTTGTAATCCATGTACTTTAGTGTTATCAGTCTTCTAACAGTGTAGTTTTTAGTCCCTAGTTATTATATAAACGTGTTATGTGTACAGACCAGACCTTTAACAATATACGGCTACTTAATACAATATTTATTTTATTTCCTCCTTCCTAAGATTCTTTAGAAGATTGCGGGATTTTTTCTCAAGTATTACCACCGGTGAATGGCAAGAAAAAAATATTCCCAGGATTTAGCGACAATGTGTTTTAGTATTTAACCTAGTAAAATATGGAATTCACCACTAGGTCACTTTTCTCAGGTGTTCCCAGTGGTGACGGTGGAAATTTTGGTGTGACGAGTTGAATCAAAACAGTTGTTACCTACTGGGGGCCGATTTTTGAATTTCGATCGCTCGATTTAGTGTTTTTCTTTTAATACTATTTCCACTACTATGCATTTAATAGTAAAGTACCTGGGCGAAGTGGGCGACCGAGCTTAGCTCGGTTATAACTATTTATTGTAATATGGTGGTGTATAGGTGATAATCTTAACTACATTACTAAATTAAACTTGTCTAAAACAATAAAAATTATATATAAACTTGAACATATAAAAAAAAACAAAAGTTAGTCACCGGGCCGGATTCGGACCCGTAACACTCGTTTAGCAGTCCGCGTCTTAATCCGCTGGACCAGACGGACAGTGGCCGGCAATACGATATATAATATGCATTTACATTGTACTAATAGAATTGAAAACGAGTGGTCAATATGCTCGGTATTTCAAAAATAGCATTTCGCAGTTTTCCACAGATTTTCGAGTAACGAAATCGAGCATTCGAAATTCAAAAATCGGCCCCCCGATAAGAACTTGGTAGTAACATCCAAAGAGCATTTAATCACTGGTAACATCTGGCAATAACCCGAAATGACAATTAAGTCAATCTTGTATCCTCGATAAATCCCGGCGTTTACTCTTTGAACGCCAAGAATCAAACTTTGTAAACTGCCTTTCCACCGAAGCTGAAAGGAGACCGGCAGGAATCAAATAACATTGGTTGTAATACACATCTCTTCTACGCTCCGCTGGATTAATCCAATTCTATTGGTTGATTCTCGCACGCCGCTCATCTCCTCTCAGTGGGAGAGGCAGTCAAGCGTGCTGTCCGTGCTTTCAAGTTAGTAATATTTTGGTCTTTTCAGCAATAACAATTGCATGTCCATGACAGTTTTTAGTAAGACAAATGGCGGTCAATAAGTTAAACATAATAATGGGATATTATTAACCCTCAACCAGGCTGACAGTTCAAAAATGACAATCGAATGTCAGTCTAACTTATCGAAAATAGAACACATGTTTGAAGAGCCGCATGTGGGAAATATAAATCCCTTAGCCTGGTAATAGGTTAATTTATATAGGGGTGTCGAAGTTTAAATAAAAGATGAAAATATAAAATTCCAGCGCATTTATTCGGTAAAATAGTCAAAATTCTACAAGATTAGGCAAACATCACAACTTCATAATGGAAATGCTTAAGAAAAAAATGGTTTCAAGGCAGATAACATTAACGAATCTTAGTCCTTACAGCGGTCCTTACTAACAGTATGGTAGGTAATAATGTGAGACAGGGGGCCGTCAATCCAACAACAGTCGTTGTGACAGCGCGTCGCCTGCTCGAGCAGGGAACTGGCGGCCCAGCCACGGCGTGGCGAGCGAGTCACCTGTCCTACCTACCCCGCCCTGGCCTGCTCCGGGACGAGCTCTACCGCTGACGGCGTTATTCTATTGGTTGATAATACAATTCGATAACAGTAGGCATTTTAGGTTTTCTCGCCATAATCTGTGATCGCATACAACTTTTGTAAGTATTTTTAAAAAAATATCTAAGTGGCTTCTACAAAACTATAAAAAATGACAAGTTTTGTGCCACGAGCGCCAGCAAATTGTGGTAAGAAAAGTACAATGACCATATCAGAAAATATAAAAATTGGTGTTGTCCATAGACAATCTACGATCTAACCAATGTGACCAACACACGTCGAACGGTGAAACGTCCATGGAACCAGCCTTTAACGCTATCCGTATACGGGCTCAGGAGTATGTGCTATCGAAACTAACATCAGACTTTGCTTTTAGGTCTTATACAACCTTTTGATTAATTAGAATCTTCGATAAAACAGCAACGCACTTAACTTACCAATGTAGACCTTATCTCGTTGCAATAAAGTTTACGAGTACCGAGTTAACTGTGTTGCAAATGGTATCATTTAAAACACAAATCGACTTACTTCTTGGTCTGTCTCAGTACTTTTTGTCTCGTTACAAATGAATAATTCCCGATATTTGGTTTGGAGACATTGCAGCACATCCAATAACCGAAATCATTTTCTACGTACCATTATGAAGTAAGGTTGTGTAAAATCCAAGTCTACATGGACAGATGGTTCGTTTCGACAGCACATCGATAGCATGCCAAGTTTCTCGCGGCCGCGTCCCTCGACTACGCTAGTGGGAGGGACGAGAGCAGCAACAGTGGCACGAACTAAGAGCTGAAAGTGACTTTATTGTATAGAGAATACGGCTGCTTTTTCAACAGCTGCGCTGCGATTACATACTATCGAGTGACACTATAGTAGTCACAGTACCTACCTAGTAGCGACTGAAGTTATAATGCTATCCCTTTCACTGGGACTGGAACAAGCATAAGTGATGGCAAAATACCTTCAGTCGCAAATTGGTGTTGTGTTTAGTATAGTGTGGCCATTTTGTATGTAAACGTAGTTATCTGTGTAAAAGGAGCTTAAAGATCATATTAAGCACTTCGCTCGCGTAACTTTTGTTGCCGTCTGTATCGGCTCCGCGAAAACGCTAGCGCTAACGTTTTACGCGAGGCACGCAACGGAATTTGGATCATGTCGAATTTAATACAAATATAATCGTCCAATATGGACATTTTACGAACGCTTTTCGAAGTAGATCGAAAAGTCTCAAGAGTTAATGAGATTGACAGATGTGAATTTCAATCAGAATGATTATGGTTTAACACGTTTAAATTAATCAACATTTAAATTGTCATGATTAGCTTAGTCAATGCTTTAGTCAATGTCAATAGTCCATCGTATATCACGAAATCACGCCTTTCTCAAAAAATAAAATAATTAATTGTTTAAAACTAAATTGGCATATGTGGTTGCGTCCTCGTCCGTTGCGCGCTCGCGAGTGCGTGCGTCTTACCTTGTAAGTATCCCGTCACCGAATTAGCAAGAGCATTGGACACACAATCGTCAAGCGGACGTAATAATAAGTACTATCGAGCGCCTACCTGCGCTTCTGTCGGCGCGGGCCGACCCAGCCTCTGTCAACAGTAAGCAACTCTTTATATTAACACAATTATTATAGTTATCATAAGATCCTACTCGCTTGGCTCGTCGGCTATGGAATGTTAAGTGAAGCGTTATTGCCAAGTTAAGATTGCTTTAAGTTTGTGGACGCTATTGGTCCGCTTTAGAACTATGAATCATGCTAAAAAGTATTTAAGTTATTCCAGAAAATGTTTAATTGTTTAATTTTACTTCCATAGTTCATCAATAACAACCGTCGCAGAGTGGAGGTGATAAAAATTTAATATTGACGTGATTTCGGACGGTTTGCTTAAATTAGGTTAAATTTTGCAATAAAATAAGAAATAGTGAAGTATTAACTATGATAGCTATTGTATAGTATAATTTAAAATTACCCTCCATTTTGCATCAGTTGCTATATAGCTCGGCCACGGATTGCCTTAACATTTAAAAGTATAGGTAACGGGAAACTGTATAGAGGCGTATTGTGGTTTGGGTGTTCAGTTGTCAATAAAAGTAAAATTTCTATAGATGTGAATTTTTAGTCGCGCTAGAAGCTAAACAGTCACTGTACAACTTTGATATTTAAATTAGCATTTCTCTTTACGACCAGCTGCATCTGAACTTTGTTAAGTGTTTTTTTCTTTAATCCAGAATCGTTAGTACTTGAGATACATACAACAAAAAATACCTCGTCCTCTCTGGATGGTTTAATTTTGAACTTATTTATTTTTAATAATTAATTTTGCAAAAATGTGTTGTTTTATTGCCGATTAGTGTTCAACAATTCTGATTAAACACCAAGAAAGTTAAATCTTGCAAATCACCGTAGTTCGACTGTAAAGCTCACAGACCACATAACAGAACAGAGTAACACTCAAACCCAACCGCAACACGCCCGCCCTAGCCAGACGAAAATACACACTATGTTCAGCCAGCGAGTCGTTCGGGGCGCCGCTATCGGAACCGATGCTGCATCATCATCCCCGGCACGCCGCCCGGGAACATGGCGCCCATGGGCATCATGCCGCCCATGCCGCCCATGCCACCCATGCTGCCCATGCCGCCCATGCCGCCCATGCCGGGCAACAGCATCCCTGCGCAAAAAGAACACATTGTAAAGGGTTGCGGTGCAGGCGCGCTATAGCATAGCCCCGGGGTAGCAGAGAAAAGGAAACACATGAAATTTAAGAAAAATGCGCGTCGCCTAATGAATATTAGTCGTGTGTTACGTCATGTAGTGCTCTCGTTTGATGAAATTTGTGTTTACAGTGAGTATTCATTATTGATTAATTTTGAATAAGTCAATCAACCGCTTGGAAAGTTGACCAATCAATCTATGTAATATTGGTCACTAGAATACTGGATTTAAAATGGAATTCTGATATTACACCATCACAATAAAGACTATCATTGTCAGGTTAATCAATAATTTGCTTAGGGCTCTACGCCTAGGAGCAAAGTCTCCAAAATCAATCAAATTTTATAGAGGGAGGGGGGCACCATGGTCTGGAGTTGCTTAGGACAAAATATCTTAATCCGACACTGGTAACTAGTAAAAAACAAGTATTATATTTAATTAGGTACATCCACCATTATCTTACCACAAAACCTTGAAACAAATAAAAAATGTAGAGTATAATAGTGTAAAGTGACACGGCCTTTCTCGGCTGCCCCAGCAATATGCTTTAGCAACAGGGGACCTTGGTCCAACACACGGCCGAGCCGTTGTGACTGATAACAATCGCCTGCCGCCGGTCTAGCCGGACCACCACCGTACATCCATGTGCCGACGCCACTGTTCAAACCAAAAATACTAGTTTTAGTAAATTTTTAGGTTTTTGAAACGAAATGAGCATTAAATCGTGTTTACTGGTGTTTCACTACATACTTTGAATAAATGTCTATTTACTGTCAATGTTCGTGACCCAGAGGTCAAGTTTAATGTGAACTAAAAACGCTAAATAAGCTAAGTATTTACAATGAGATTTTTGAAAAATTTTGCGCTAAAAACAAAAATAAATGACGATTTATTTGCCCACTTTAATTTCCTTTAAAGCTATGAAAGAATAATTTTAAGTTAAGGTGGTAAGTATTATGTATTTTTAGTTTCAACGGAAGCAACCGATTACACGTCACTCGTCGCGCGTCGGACATTCGCGGTGTGCTTAGGGTTGCCACCGACATCGTTATGATTACGAGAAAAGTGTATACATATAACTTAAAACATAAATTAGTGAGCCCGTTTGTTGAGCTTTACCAATACCTGGTTCCACGGTGAGAGCTGTTCACTGGTTTATTTGAGATTAGTTCCCTCACGCCCTCATAGGTGGCAACCCTAATAGTAATATCGCAAGATGGGTCAGTTCGTTAAGATGTAAGGTAGAGCTGTAGTGTCGGGGCCCTGGGCCGGACACACGTACCGTACCGTGGTCACATGTATGCACTTAGTGTGGCGACTGATAGGTGCAGTAAGCAAAGGAACACAGGTAGGTAGGATAAATAATTCACATGAAAAATCACACTTCCAAAAATACTCGGCGATATAACTGTATCCTTCATGCATGTTCCGGTGTGATCGGTACGGAGCTCGGAGATCCAACTCAGCCAACGACTATCATCGGTTCATGCACATTGTAAAGCGACAAACTACTGTACGTAAATATAATATTAGTGTACCCACCCGTAAACCGACAAAATTCACATCTCTTATGACACTACTAGAAAATCGAGACAGTAATAAGATAGAGCTACTACAGTAAGCAAATCCATTAAGGAATGTGAAGAAAATTACCGCTCGGTTCTTTCCGTCCCTCGGTTGTGCGAATGGCACATCAAAATCACGGTTATACTCGGCAGTGGAATGTCTAGGCTAGCCGGTTAGGTGTATCTACAGGGCTCGTTGGCTACCTCACTAACAAAACGAGACCTTATATCGATGGAAAATACAAATCAAAATTAATACTAAAACATTTATTTCATAAAAACATTCAGTCCAATCCACGCTGTTACATGTTGAGCAGACTACCATAGTCAGTTATATCTAGTGCTAACCTAGAGTCGGAACAAAATGCCTTAGAATATAAATGCGATCGTAAAGGAGACTTTACATGATCTAGTGATGCTGTCAAATTGTTTGTACAAAAATACTTTCGGAATTACTTAACACTCGTATTTTGGAAGGTAAGAATACCATAGGTGTGCCTAGCACATAACGTCAAATAGTTTTATGATCTTTGTCTCTAAAAATTACAAACGGCTCAGTAGGCAGTAACATTTGGACCGATCATTACTTAAAAGTTAATTTTTGAGCTTACATTATCCTAATACTGTGCCTCAACAATAAACTTACATAGCTAAGTCTACACTGCTCTATAATATTAACAACGCAAAATCGTAGCGTTACTCAATTTAATAAAGATTGTAACAGTTATTTAAGTAAATCCTTACAAAAAAAATCTGAATAAAAAGTATAAGAGGTAATTCATAAGATAATTTGCCATATTGGTGTGTCAAGACAAGGTTACATTAACAATATGTATCAAAACATTAGAATGTGTCTTTTTGGTTTTTAATCATTAGCTAACAAAATGAGCGTTTACCGATTTTAACTGTAAGTTTTAGTAAATACCAGTTTTTGCAATGTTCAACTCTTTGAGTTTGACAAAAGTTTAGCTTATCAGAGTCCATAATATTATGCAACTTTCTGTTTCTAAACAATTTAAAAATACGTATCTCGGGATAGATATTTTCTTAGTTAAAAAAAATCATTTAGAATAAATTTTAACAGTTGTTTAATTACAACAGTTTAATTCTTAAAAAGATGCTCAAGATTGGGGTATTCTGCTAAAAATCAACAATTAAATGTTAAACATTTAAAACTTTATTAAAATGGAATGAAAATGATCGCTCAGTCAGTTCGTAGATCGGTAAACGCCCTACCGGTAGGGCCGCATGTAGTGCTGCACGTGTGGATACTGACCGGGCTGCAGCGGGCGCACCAGGTTGAACTGCGGCAGCGGCAGCACGCCCATGACGGGCGGCATGGACACGGGCACGCCCACGCGCACGGGCTGCTGCAGCACGTGCACGGGCTGCATCATGGGCCGCCGCAGCGCCTGCTGCGCCTGCGCCTGCGCCGCCGCCTGCTGCCGCGCCGCCGCCGCCACGGCCGCGTTCATGTGCGCCTGCACCTGCCGGCCGCACTGCCGACTCATCATCAACTCATCAACTGTACCGAGCACCGGCGCTGCGTCCTAAATGAACACTAACGACTCGGTGGTGGCAAAAGCATTTTACACAAGAAAATTAATTCCACAAATTTTGGAATAAGACCTTTTTCCTTCTAAAAGCCTCTGGGACTTAAAAAAAATCAATTAGTAAACCGGACATATAAAAAAAGAAGTTATATAACTTATACATGTATATCAGAGTATTTTTTAATACCTTTACAAAACATGCTTTAAACGCAGACATTCGTAAGGAAAGTCACATTCGACATTGGTTGAGAATTTCTGTTTAATTATCGAAACCATACCTAACCTAACGCATGACGCATGTTGAAGGCCTCAATATACAATTATACTTAAATTTTGATCTGCAGTTAACATATACATAATATATATGTAACATACAGTGTCACATTTTGTATGAGCGTTGTCTTCCTATACAATAAGACGCTGCAAGCAGCATTAACCAAAGTGTAGAGGATCGTCTGCGTATCTTACCATGCTTACCTCAGCCTGGCTGGTGCTGGGCGTGACCATGGCGGGCTGGTGCTGGTGCTGGTGCTGGTGCGGCGGCTCCTTGGGCTTGGGCCGGTAGCGGGGCTGGCGCGCGCGGATCTCCTCGAGCGACACGTCCTCGGGCGGGTGCACGATCTTGGAGGCGGCGCCCGTGGCCGTGACCAGCGGGCAGGCGTTGGCGGCGGGCGGCTTCACGTCGCCGTTCTCCTTCGGCTCCAGGGAGGCCGACGTGGTCGGCGGGGCGCTTATCGTCGCGTTGCTGCAATGATACATGCTCATTTATTATCGGCACATCTATTTAGCACATTTGTGCCAAGGACCGATATTTCGTCCTTGACACTAATACACGATATTTCGTTTCAGCGTGGGAAGTTAATGTTTGAAACACTCCAACAAAAAAAAAATGCTTATTGTTTGCATTAAAAAGTAAGTTAGCAGTTAAAAAGACCTGGGGCCCGTTTCTCTAAAGCTTGTAGCTTGTAATACAAGTAGAAGTCCCTTTCAAACAAAAGCTGTCAAAAAGTACAAGTTATAAGCTTTTGTGAAACTAAGCCCTAGTGCTATCAGTAGTTTTTAAAATTACATCTTTTCAAAAATTTTCGATTCGACAGCTGTCAGGTCAATATCAGAAAGTTTTGATCCCCCTAATTTCTTTGCATATATTTTTGATGCAGTGTTTCAAATTTTGTTCATATTTTTGGCTGTCTGATAGTAATAATCCCTGAATACTACCTAACAGCCCAGACAAATGGAGCAAGCGAGTCACCCAATGGTACCCAAGAGAGGGAGAGAGGGGCGAAGAGACCTCTAACGAGATGGGACGATGACATCGCGCAGGTAGCTGGCCGTACCTGGAGCAGAGTGGCAATGGATCGGCGAGAGTGGAGAAGGTTGGAGGAGGCTTTTGCCGAAGGGCAAGCCGACAAAGAATACAAGATGGGAGATATTAGAGAGATAATGTGCAAACTGTTCTTTGTTCTGTAAATAAAGGCTATTTTATTTATTTTTATTTTACTACCAAACAACCGAAAATGTCATCAAAATGTAACTGTACACTTCGTCAAAAATATTAAGCGTTCGAAACGCCTGTTATACTGACTCTATCACGTTCACGGCTGTAATGTGTGGTGAGGTGAGACAATTAATTCCAGCTAAGTAACAAAAATGTAAGTATGTGTTTACCTGTAAGCGGGGAAAGTGGGCTTGCTGGGCGTGGAGACCGCCACGCTCGCCGCGGGGAACAGCGGCCGCATGCCGGGCATCATCATTCTGCAACGTGAAATACTTCGTTTAGTCATCTTTCTAAAAATATTTAGATAGGGTTATTTCCACAATCACTGAAAAGCGGTTTGATGATATTTGATAAGGCAAAAAGTCACACGGAAGCAATATCGAGTAAGCGCAGAATAGTCACTTATAGGGCCCACAGACACGTAATTTCTTCTCATTTTTGAAGATTTAACATCAAGCAGTCTCTCTTTCCTGTTTTCTAGTTCATATTAAATTACTGCGACATAAGTTATAAGCAAAATGGCAAATAGAAAAGCAAAATTTCATTATTGCCATGGAATTTAAGTGAAGATACAGAAGTTATTTATTCTATAATAATACTAGGAATGTGACTGATTGCTATGTGCTTTAAAAGATAAATTGATTGACACCTAATTATTAGTATCTAGTTTTTTCAGCATTAAGAATTAAGGATTAGAATCAAGTTATTTTTCTAGGTAAAAGTTAATGTCATAGATATTAGATAAGAAACAATAGCAAACAACTTTTTATTAGAGATGCCACGAATATTCGGCCACTATTTGGTATTCGGCCGAATGTTGCATACTATTCATACTAAAAAGAAAAATTACACAATAAAAATAACTGCAAACCACAATATTTAATTTGGATACGTTTTCTTAGAAAGTTGTTAAATACGAAGACCCTGTTTTTGAGCGTTTGTTGGTTACAAATAATTTTATTTTTATCATGGGTTTGATTTGACAACTAACTAATTCACTAGTTCTGAGCAACTAAAGTGAAATCTTAGCAGATGTTGTGGTTTCATAATTAACGTGAAAACCAACCACCCACCCACCCAATCCCACTAACCCCCCAATACCACTATTCGGGGCATCTCTACTTTTTATTACTAGTCGCGTAATAAAACAACATGCTAGGGTTTAGATCGTCTAAATATTTTTCCTAATAAATATTGCAGTAATGATTTACCCCTCAGAACCCAGACACTTATATACTGTATCTTATAACAACTATATAAGGTCCAATACTGACCTCATGTGATGTCAATATGGCACCAGGGGGTTTAACATGCTCTTCACAAATTTAAATACTTCACTAGGGGTGATAGTTTATATTTATTTATCAAAGTAAAACTATAATTTATTTTATGTTACATACACATAAACAATTTGTTTGGGTTCCAGACTTCCAGGATTTTGACATTGAATGATATACCAATTTTTATTTGGCAGATGCTAAAATAATGCCTCCAATAATTAAATATTTTAGTTTATCAGGTGAAAACTGTGTGAAAATGTTGGTTTTCTAGTGTAACTAATAATGAAGTATATATAATTTACCATAATTTACTTAAAATACATTAATTGCTATTAAACATATTAAAAATCAATTTATTAATTAGGAAACATGATAAAATGTATTAGTGAGTTATGGGGTTCAAACAGTGCATACCTTAAAAACTTCTGGGTGTCATGTTCAAATATAGTCATGGGTCTAAAATAGAAAGAATAACTGTAATTCTACATGTCATAGTGTCGGAATGTCCCAGATGATGTAGAACAAAGTTTCTTCACTATCACTAATATCTTTTTTATAAATAAATAAATACATATTATAGGACAATTTTACACCAATTGACTCCCACATTAAACTCAATAAGGCTTGTTGTGGGTACTTAAGACAACAATATGCATAGTATATAATTACTTAAATACATAGAAAACACCCCTGAGTCAGGAACAAATTGCACTCATCACTATAAATGCCCTTACCAATGTCCAAAGCCATCAGCCGCATAGGCAGGGTTACTACTTAGTAGACCAGACAGGTTGTTGAATCAACCATTCCAGTTTCCTATCTCACATTTCTACACCTATTGCATCAAATGATGATCCCTATGACAGTTCATACTTATAAGAAGTAGCTGCTCAAGATCGCGACAAATTAAAAATTCTTCTACAAGCCCTATGTCCATAATGAGGCGTAACTGGATTACCTCATCATCAGCTGTCATGTAAAAGGTTTATAGATTTTTTTTTAAGTTTAGCATATTTATTTATTCAAAAATGTAATATGTAACTAATAAGAATATGGTAAAAGATATTTCTTAAATATTTTTTTTAAATTTATCCTAATTAAGAGACTCGAAGTGTCATAGGGACCATCATTTGGTGCGAGAGGTAGTACTTTTACTAAGAAACCTTACCTAGCCTGTGCCTGCATGAAGGGAGGCATCATCGGATTCATCTGCATGTGTCCAGGGTACATTCCTGGCATGCCAGGTCCCATTGGGGTAGGCAGGATACCCGGGGTCACTGTTGAAGGTCCCGCACCTAACTGTAAAGATATATTTTTGGTTATTACTGGACCAGATATATGTGTAAGATAACTAATTGTCAGCAAATTCTGTGTTTTATTGTTAATTAAAATAATAAATAAAACTAAGAAAATATAATTAAGATGTCAACTATTAGTGTTTTGTTATTGCAGTATAATACATTTTGTTAATGATTCAGCATTGACTATCATCATATTATAAAATTGTATTATTTGTGCTAAAAATCTAGATAGTAATCTGTGTTGTGGATAAATATTTTTGATGGATTTTTATGTTCATTTAGTTTACACACATTATAATTATGATTTGAGACTATAAAATAAAACTGTCAATGGCAAGATAAAGAAAATGCTGGGTATTATTACAAAAAGAGAACTCACTAAAGCAGGAGTAGCTTTTTTCTTTGCAGCAGGCTCATCATCTTCACTGTCTGACCCTTTGCCTCCACCTAAACACACAATTCAGGTAATAATAAAACAAATTTATAAAGACCCCGGCAAAAACTTAAAAGTGGTGTAACACCAAACTTCAAAGGTGGTTAGTTTGCCGGAAAACACTAAATTTAACTACACACCGAGAAACACCTAATAGCTACTGTGTCTTGAACATAGAATAGAACATAAAATTGAATAAAATGAAATGTACATACAGATGGATCCAAAAAACCAACTGTCCAAGCCGAAAATAAATCTTTTATACCTGATTTTTGCTTCTCATGCTCCCTTATATCTTCAGGTGGAATACCTTCCATACCATAAATTTCTATTTCTATATTTGACCTATTTGGTAACGAATTTGGTACTTTGTCTATGGCTTCCTTATGGACCTGTAAGAAAAATAAAAGGTAGGTCATGGCAATTTTAGGTATTTGTTATGTGATAATGTAATTACCCAAGGGATCATGGCGGATATTTACGTACTATTATGGGAGCAGAATTAGCGCGTATGACACGCCAAAATACCACAAGCTAATAACAAGAGTTAAAAGAGTACTGGCGCATTGGCCGTGGGCGGATGGCCGCCCGCCAACTCCGCGTAGGGCTGACGTACCTGCATGCAGTGTATAGACAAGCCCGGACCCGTATATAATTTCTTATGACAAATGTGACATTTGAAATGCTTCGCTTTCTGGTGTTGAATCAAAATCTTCTCGTCGTCAAACTCCCTGTTGCAATACCTGACTGAACGCTAAGGAAATCATGTACAAATATCGCCGCATTATTAATTGACCTATTTTGCAAGGTCGGCTTCACTATTCAATATATTGAATATTTTAAAAGGATACCAGCACCATGGTTTAGATGCCTTCTTCTTCTTCCTGCCCATTTTCACGAGTCACAAACACTTAAACACTAAATAAATTAACAAGAATTACGTATATTAATAAACTTAAGAGCTAGTTATCACAGATTAATATTTTTAAACACGCTTGCGATAAGCTATAACTACAATTTTAAAACAATATGCGACGCACTTTACAGCAACGCAAACGAAGCCATGCAAAATGGCGGATTCACATTCACCACATTGCACCACAGACAGTGAAAGACCATAGACAACATTAAGCTTTTATTTGTATCGGAAATAATATGGAACGATCAATAAAATAATATTTGTACAGCCAAAATGTAAAAAGGAAAACTTATTTCCAGCTATGATAAAAAGGTAGTTATTGAATTTAAATATAATAAATAATAAAGGCACAGAATCAATATAGTTTTACACGGTATAATAATATACTCAAGATGCATGCAGATGTAGCCATTTTAGTGGTGGGCAAGCTGTGTATGTGCTTGTTTTTAACATGTTTTTAGAGATGTGGACTTGTCGATTTAAATCAGGTTATATATCTATAATCTCTACACAGCTGAAAGGAATAGCGATTAATTGAAGCTTCGATATCTTTACAAAAAATTAACAGTATAGAAACGCTAGTGGATAATGAATAATTTATGATATAATAAAATAACTCAATTATTGCGGAAAACATATTTTAGTTGGTTTTGGCCAGTGTACCATGGATTTCCCCGTTGATTATTGTAATATCAAACTCACAAAACATACTGGTTGATAAGAATATATAAAGTTGGTTATCTGTTCATTTTAGGTAATTTAAATCGAATTTAAATAGCTTAGACTCCATCTTCATTCTGTAGGAATATTATATCTATGGTTTTTCATCATTATAAAGGTGGTTTCATAAGACTCGAGCAAACAAATCGGAAAGCACGTTGCTAATATGTTTTAGTCAGGAACTTCATCAATCTAAACGCGCGCAATCTTTTAGCGGTTTCGCTTTAAAGTTCTTTTGCTGAACATATTTCTATATATAATACTAGTTTCTACTCGCGTAGTGCGTTGTTATGTTGATGATTGGCAAAAGTACCCTATGTCCTTCCGTTATGCGAAATATCTCGAGAACTACTAAAGCTATCGATTTTAAATTTGGAATAGTTATGATTGTTATGATAAACGCAATCCGACAAAATTTAAAAGTCTAGTTAAGAGGTCAAGTGGGCTTAGAAAGAGAAGAGATGAAAAGCCCGGGTTTCAAACTATCTACATACCAAATTTTATCTAAATCCTATCAACGGGTTAAACTTGGTTTAAACAGTTTTACTTTTCTTTGTAAAAAGTTTTTATTTTCCAATTTTTAGTTATAAGGCATTGTTAAAAGCTTACGAGTAACGCGTGACGCATAAATGAAAAACACAAATGTTTCATGCTTAACACTAAATTCGCTAATTTTAATAAATAATCAGGATTTTCCTCAAGTGCGTCTGGGAAATCATTCCTGCCACTATTCTAAATCTATCCTCCGCCCCGTCACTGGCCCAATCCCTCAACCTTCCGATCACTCAACCTCACAGCACATTAACCCCTGATCACTGAAACCCTTGACCCTGAACCACCAACACCAAACATTCAACCGCTATTCCCCGACTCCTCAACCCCAGACCCTTTAACTCCTAATCCTAACCCACAATTCCTCAACTTCCAACCCCCGATCACTCAACTCTTACCTCCCGATTCCTCAACTCCCAACCCACAATTCACTACACCCTCGACCCCTTAACCTCTCAATTCTTGACTCGTCAAGCCCAACCCCCTCAAATAACCCCAACCTCAGACCCCCGTCTACCTTACATACCTCTCACACCTACCCCTCACCTCTTATTTCCAACACTGCCTACATCAAAAATCATAATACACCCATTATATTTATTTATATTATCATACACAATTTAAATAATAACAAAAGTTATTAAAAAAAAACTTATATAAATCACTATTATAACAACAAAAAAATTACCCAATTATAACAGGTAAATTCCACATATCGCCCGTTGTCTTCATAATCAGTAAGTAGACTTACCACGACTTTGACACTGACATATTTGCTATAGCGTAACTTGTTTTCTATGCATCTCGCTCGTACTGGCATCCTATTAGTGCGAGCGAGATGTATAGAAAGTAACTTACGAACACGTCAGTTAATATGTGGACTCAAACTCGTGGTAAGGCTACAGTTGCACTACATCAAATTGGTAGTTTACGAGAGGAAATGCTCGAGTTGCTTAAGAATACAGTCAAATCACCATACATGTGCCTTTAAAAATTGAGGAGTCGGAGTACATACATTAAAAAAAATAAGAAAATAGCCACAACCGAATACAGAAAGAACCTCCTCCTTCTATGAAATTGCAGTCGGTTAATAAGAGCAATTACTGCTGATAGGTTAAGGAAAGAGCGGAAGGTCCCTCACTGCCAACATATTGCATCCTCGGGATCTCTGGCCTTCAAACATACAGAGTAAGTTTATATAGGTAACATCAAATAGTGTAATAACGCTTACCTAAGAAATTTAACAGAACAACAATTTCCTGTTTTGACTTTGACTATTTTGACCGAGAGTTGACTTCACGGTAGTTACAAATAATGGACTAAATATATTTTTTAAAGGACTAGATATCCTGTAGTCGATAAATCTTGGGCACATAATAGACATAATGTCATGTACTTTTACCTAAAGTGCTTACGGCTGACGTTCTAGCCCAGGCCCTGCAAAGAAACGGGTGACTTACCACTAGGCTACGAGTATAATGTACTCGTAGTTACTTAGTTGCCCAAATCGTATTAGGTATCTGACCCTTTAGCATGGCATGACCACAGAATAGCTAATAGGCATGACTTGCGTTCTCGCGTACGACTCCAGACACCTAGAGCGACTTCAAATATGGAGTCGCACATGAGTGTGCAAGTCATGCTATATAGAGGGTGTGATGAGGGCTTATTTACTTAAGCGTTGATGGCATTATCAAAAGAGTATATATTTATAAGTGCAAAATTCTGCATCATTGTGTTTCATCGTAAATATCCTGTTGTAGAATATATACAACGCATAGCTACGAGTATAGGTGTGTCATCCTACATATAAATTCGTGTAGGATATTCTGCGGAGGCACGGCAGTTAAAGTGCTTTAGTCGTATTTGATCTAGGCTTAACGGAATTCTTTATCAATTTTATCATCTGTCACGTCAAACCACAGACTGAATAACAGGTATCAACATTCACGCGGGCATGAGAACCATGAAGCGTGGGCGTGCAGCCATACAGCCAGCTGATTGGCCAAAAGTCGAGATGCCACATCATCAGCGTGTCGTTGGAGCGTGGATTATATTTATCATGTTTTCAAGTGTTGGAAGCGTCTGATATGATAGGTACTTGTTGCTAGTTCATCTCATTATAGAGAGATAAATCTCTATGAATATGATCGTTAAGTTCAAAATTCTATGATTGTCCAGGACACTTGTGGTGTCAAAATAATTATTGTGCAATAACACAGCTATTAATTGGGTGTTGTAGCATGCTGTGTGGGTACGGCAGCTAATCGTATCTTCAAGAGTAATAATAATGGGATATCCTATAAAAAAATCCAGTTATATTCCTACACCGTGTATTGGTGGTGAACAAACTTTACCACAGGTTATGGGCTCAGCCCAGCACGGTATATAATTAAATACTGTAATGACAAGAGTGAAACAACCAAACGCAATATAATAATGGAGATTGAATGTAAAATAAGGTAATTCACGTAAGTAATAGTTCATATTTTTGCGAAGAAGCCAGCTATATTTAAGAGGGTAAAGTTAAGTTAATATTACCTTCAATAGGCAATATACCTACTCGTAACCTGTGACTTGTATGATTTATTCCGGATACGGATTTTTTAATGTGAATATTTCGCTTATCATACACTGTTTATAAGTGTCAGGTTTACAAATGTACACTGATAAAGTCAATAAGAGCTTGATGTTTGTTGATCCAACAATGTTTGCAATTTACTTAGCAGGGATTCTCGCTATCAATCCGCTTGTTAGTTGTTTAATGCTTCATTAGTCGGAAGAGATCTGTGGTCCGTTCATATTCCACGAACGAAACCATAGAGAAATAACTAAGTTTAGAGCTCTGACTCGATACCACAGAATAAATAATAGTACGAGAAATGCCAGAAATGACACTTCCTACAAAACTGACAGCAATTCAGGGACGAATTATGCTGTCCCTTTCTAATGTATGGCATTATCTTATTTGTGGTCGTGCACGTGTAGGGACGTCAAGTTGTGCCAACCCTAATAAGTGCTCGGAGCAATTTGAGCCGAACGGTGCCGAGAAAAGCCGAAAGGAGGAGTGTCGCCACTGTCGCCCCACTGTCCATACATCAGTTTCCTTACTTAATAAATAATTAGTTGTACCTATGGAAGTTTTAAATCGCTTAAAACTGAATAACTTATTACTTTTTTACAAATAAGTTTTCGCGCAGCTAATTAGTTTTTATCGATGTATGGAGCGAGCACTCTAACTTTACTTATTTCTCTATGACGAAACTTTACAAACTTTACGCCACGTTGAACCTTGGTGAAATAACAATTACTTAATATGAAAGACATGATAGGACAAAAGAGTTGATAGAATAGGTACTTAATACAGGGAACTCTCCTCGTAAATATCTCTCTCCAGGGGGCCTAGATAAATGCTAAACCGGTTGGTACGAAATTCACGTGACTATTTCCATAGATTATTCGGGCCGCGTAGCCAACGTGCCAATCATTTACGCTCCGTAGGGATCGAAACGCAACTGTCACTGTCGCACTAATATGGAAGAGTGAAAGAGAGATACAAAGCGTTTCGTTGTCGTAGCGATAGCGGCATGCAGTTTCACAATTGGCGTTTTCTATCACCGGTCGTCAACTTGGCTAGGCCCCCAGCAATCGGACCGGCAGGTTTCTTTGTTACTGCGAGCTACGAGGCACTTAATTTACATAGGCCTACCGCAAACCACGTTGGACGGGTTGCCTCCCTATCACACTTACGTACGAATTTACAAGTGCGACAGAGAGGCATTACGTCGAACGTGGTTCTCTATTATCTACTGGTTTAGTTCGATCTATGGTTTAACAAAGAGCTGATAAATATTCAAGTTTTGCTTTGTAATTGCGTGATGTATTATCGTATTTATCATAATTCTTTTGAAGTGGTTAAAATGTGTACATGGTACATGAATGGTAAGTTTGCTGCTGAATAAGATATCATCATTGATAAAAGATATAGATAAAACATTATCCTATCTGCAATGAAAGGGTTAACTGGTTAAACCGTTAACCCAGTGTCAAATTAACCGTTAACCACGGTATATATAATTAACAGCTTTATTTACATAATAGATATATACAGAAGTATTACTATTAATAACTAGCTTAAATCTAAAATAGGCCCTTGAGGCATTGTACTAAGGATGCTGGAAGGCCTCATTGAATCGCAATGCTGATACGTTGTGCGAGGAAGCCGCCAGCTCTTCGGTCACGAGTTATGTCAACCAGACGCATTGCGATTTCTGCAAAAAACTTGACATTTACACTTCGCTCTAATAAACAGGGAACTCCTGTACTGCCCGCTATACCTAGTTCATGCATGTTCCCTATAATGTAATGTTTAAAGTCCGTCTAAGCTAAATCTGCATCGACTTGAACAGCACGAAGTGAGGGAGAGTAAACGTCATATCAAAGAGCATATAATCACTACGTGGTCATATCTTCATAAAAAATTGACATAAATGACTCGATATGACTATGGAGTGTAGAATTAAAAGGAATGAAATCTCTTATGGTAGAACTGTTGCAAAAGTATCCAGCTGTCAGTTATAAAGAATAGTTCCACTCTCCAGAGTAGCGCTAGAGTAGCTAAGAACCTAGGCGTTAATTGACGGAGTGAAGTGCGCTGTCTAGATTAGATTTTTTTTCAAGTAATTCTAGGTATTGTAGCGCCACCTATTTGAAGTTTTTTGATTACACTTTTTGGTACATGTACATGGAGATTCCATTCCTATAGATATGACTTTTATAGGCCTTTTAGGCATAGATATTAAATCGTATATTAAGATAACCGTTAAGCCCCCTCCAGACTATGCGCGTGAATCGCGGCGCGACTTCGCGGAGCGAACATACCGCGACGTTGATGTAGACTCCACACTCGCACAACTTTGCGGCGATTTCGCAGTTTGGTTCGCGGCAAGATGGCGCCGAAGCGTCAGCTGATCGGATTTAGTTTGCGGCAAGGCACTGATTCAAACTGGGAACTTTCAAATTGATTTTTGGTTGATCAAGTTCGCACCCAATAGTAATAGGTATAACCAAGTAGCCGCCATAGAAGGTTATAACAGTTCAGATTAACCGACTCGTGAGCGAATCGCGGCGCGAAGCGATCGCGAGTGTGGAGTCTGGCAAGATCTCGTTCGTGTCTCCTTTGACGCGGGCCAAATACCGACAAAAAACGGGGAAATGGGCGCGAAGGCGTGAACAATCTACGAAATCGACGCGAGGGCCCTCCACACTCGCGTTCGCGGCTTCTCGCCTCGATTCGCGCACGAGTGTGGAGGGCCCTTTAGGAATAGCATATATTAAACCTTATTTATAGTGTATCTTTTCACTGACGGCTTCTGATAATCGACGTACGTCACCATTTGTCAAATGAGTTCCTTTCGGTCGCGTTTAAGTTACTTATTTTTTTAATTATTAAGTAGCATCAATAGTGTTTATTTATGTAGTATTTATTTAGTGTGATATGTGAGCCAGAAAGCTGCCGCAGACAACGGGGGATGAAGGCGATACGCCTTCACATAGCGGTAGTCAAGACCGGGCACCAAGTAAGTGATTTTTAAACTTAAGGCTGCACCTGATGCCACCGACCTTGCGCGTGTCGGCGGAGCTTATACCTCTCACCGCACCACCGCTGCAAAAGATTGAGCGCGCAGAACTATGCGTTTGAAATAGAATTTCGCATGCTCGCGCGCGCAACGCAGCACAGAGGGCCCACCGCGAAAACCGAAATTGGCAAATTGCGCGGATCTTTCTCTCTCACTCTCACTGAGATGTAATTAGTGACAGAGAAAAATGCCCGCAATTGACGAACTTAGATTTTCGCGGTTATACCCCATTTCCGTCTAGCAACACAACTTGCCTTGCACTACGGACGAGAGCGGGGTAGGTATTGGTAGGAATCTAGGCGGGATTTAGGCTTATTTTTTTAGGAATTGAGGCATAGTTTTATTAATTTGCAAAAAGAAAGAAAACCAAATCATTTTATATTGTTTTGTGAGAAAGATTGTAAAGTTTCATATATTTTCAATTAAAGTTGCAGCACTACTGGATACAACTGGATACTATAAGGATACAACTGAAAGAAATAGGGGTGGCCTCAAGATTTTTTTCTTCAATTTAAATTAATATAGATTTCCAGAAAAATCATGTCATTGCTCATATCTACAGATCGTTATATATTTTTTTCTGCTCAATAAGTATTTAATTTAAAAAATGGTTCAGAGTAACTTAGTATTCTGCGGGAGGAGGGACTGTAAGGTAATGTGGCATATAACATTTTTGGTTTGGTCATAGGCTTTTGCATACGTATTTCGCTCAGACACTGCCAGAATGAAATAGCTTCGCTACTTGTATCTACCAACCTTCTCTAAGTGAAGTATCTGTACAAACGCAAAAGTTAAAAGTGACGAAAGTGTTGTAGACGGTCTTCCCAAACAGTCCATATTGACCTTTATCTTATGGTTTTCGCGGACCCTTGCGCACACTTCGACCGATAGGGATCTTTTGTGCAATTGCCCCCTTAGGAAAGATCCGTTTACTACTCAAGAGATTTTTCGACCATCTCCCTGTATCAGGCCACATTGACCTTTACTAAGTTTACAATCCCTTCCGTATTCACAAACCATAGACATCGACATCTAATTCACATGTGTACACTTTTTATACACATGCAAAATCACGAATACCAAAGAACCATTTACAATAACGCCAAAATAACTTGAGCTGCGATTTGAATGCAATTATTTGTTGTTGAAGATCGCTATTATTTCGCACGCAAGGAACGCAGGGGGCAAATACAAAGACACGCTTTGACTGTTTTGAATGGTTGGATTTACTTAATATGAACCGGTTTTTATTACGCGTCCAGTCCAGAGGGTGGATCCACCACTATATCTGTCCGGTAACTGGTTGGAATCACTACGGGTACGCGGCCCCGGACTGCTCTAGCTGCTAGTGTCACACATCCCTCTGTCTCCGTGGCGCTAGTATCCTAAATCCTTACCCTTATCCTTCCTTTTCCCCTTTTCCCTTTCCCAATTTATCTATCCTTATCGAAGCAAAGAATTCCCAAGGAGGGTTGATGTCAGGCAGGCGGCCGATCGTAAAAAGATATGCCATATCTTATACAACATGAGCACGACAGATGATAGAATATGCGATAATGCTAGGGCGTACCCCGCAGGCGACGCGCAGGCGCAGCACCCGGCGGCTGTGAGAAATGGACGAGGGTTGCTGCACCAGGGACGGGGGCAGCGTAAGAAGCTAGTCCGGGAAATAAGACTGAGGATTGCAAGTTGGAATATAGGTACGATGACTGGAAGAGGAAGAGAGTTAGCGGATGTTTTGGAAAGGAGACGAATAAACGTAGCATGTCTGCAGGAGACGAAGTGGAAGGGACAGAAAGCAAGAGAAATTGGGGCGGGGTATAAGTTTTACTATTGCGGCAGTGATGGAAAAAGAAATGGGGTAGGTGTAGTGTTAGATAAGGAGCTTAAAAACAAGGTGATGGAAGTAAAGAGAGTGAATGATAGAGTAATTATCGTTAAATTGTTGATAGAAAACTTGATTCTGAATGTTATTAGCGTATATGCACCGCAGACTGGATGTGATGATAGTTTGAAAAAGAAATTCTGGGAGGATTTGGATGTGGTAATTATGGGAATACCAGAATGTGAGGAGATGTACATTGGAGGAGATTTTAATGGACATGTGGGAAGAATGAATGACGGATATGAAAGAGTGCATGGGGGCCGTGGTTACGGAGTCAGGAATCAAGCGGGAGAGGCTCTACTGGAAGCAGCCTTAGCCTTTAACTTAGCCATAGTGAACACCTACTATCAAAAGAAAGAACAACACCTTATCACATACCGTAGTGGCCACCACTCTACCCAAATTGATTACTTTCTTCTAAGAAGGAGTAAAATACATTCGGCTAAGGACTGCAAAGTAATACCCAGTGAGAGCCTAGTTTCCCAGCATAGGTTACTGATTCTAGACTTAAATCTTAAAGTACAATATTTGCAAAAGAACTCGAAGCCCCCACCTAGAACAAAATGGCATAGATTGAGCGATAGGGAGTTAGCTGAAAATTTTAGAAAAAGAATAGTCGATAAAATGGTAGGAATGGGTGACATGGCAGGGATGAGAGCGAATGATTGCTGGAATGAAATGGCGGTATGTTTAAGAAGTGTGGCAAGGGATGTTTTTGGGGAAACAAAAGGGAAAGGAAAGATTGATAGGGATACATGGTGGTGGAACGAAGATGTGCGAACGATTCTGAAAGAAAAGAAGAATGCTTTTAAAGAATGGAAAAAGGTGGAAGGGGAACGATAGAGAGAAAGAAATCAAGAGGTCAGCTTATTTAACAAGTAAGAAGAAGGCTAAGAAAGCAATAGCAATCGCAAGGGCCAAGGTACAAGATAAATTGTACGATTTCCTGGAGAGCCCCCAAGGCCAAAAAGACCTCTACAGAATAGCAAGAGAACGAGAGAAGAATGCAAGAGATATAAATCATATGAAATGTATGAGAGACGAAGCAGGAAAGATTTTGACGGATGACAAAAGCATAAAAGAACGCTGGAAGAACTACTTCAATAAACTTATGAACGAAGAGAATGATTGGAGTGGAGTGCTAGAAAATGATAGATGTAACATAGGTATGGTGAAAGAGATCTCTGTAGAAGAAGTAAGGTTGGCAGTGCAAGGTATGAAGAATGGGAAAGCGGTTGGGCCAGATGGTATACCTGTGGAAGTATGGAAGTTTCTGAAAGCGGATGGATGGAAGTGGCTGACTTTATTCTTTAATAAGTTGTTGCAAGAAGAGGCGATCCCTGATGAATGGTGCAACAGTTCGCTGGTGCCCATCTTTAAGAATAAGGGTGATGTACAAGATTGCAACAATTATCGGGGAATAAAGCTCATGTCACATAGTATGAAGATATGGGAAAAAGTAGTAGCGAGACGAATGAGAGAAGAAAGTGAGGTAACACAGAACCAATTTGGGTTTATGCCGGGCCGGGGAACTACGGACGCCATATTTGCACTTCGCCAATTGTGCGAAAAATATAGACTTGCGCAAAAGAACTTACACATGGTGTTCGTGGACCTGGAAAAGGCATACGATAGAGTCCCCCGTAAGGTTCTGTGGTGGGCTATGAGAGAAAAAGGAATGCCAGAGAAGTATGTGCGGCTTATTCAGTCCATGTATGATAGAGCCAGTACTCACGTCAGGTCTCAAGCTGGAGTAACCGACAAGTTCAATGTGGCGGTAGGTTTACACCAGGGGTCAGCTTTAAGTCCGTATTTGTTCCTCCTGGTTATGGATGCTCTGACATCGAACATACAGGAGGAAGCACCCTGGTGTATGCTGTTTGCTGACGACATTGTTCTTGTCGGAGAAAATGCACTTGAGGTCCAGAGCAGACTGGGAAAATGGCAAGAAAAGCTGGAAAGTGTGGGACTGAAAATAAGCAGAACCAAAACGGAGCATATGTTCTGCGATTTCGGTGGTCTATCCAGTTTTTCCCATATTGCCTTAGACGGTGTATCCCTACCAGTCTGCTCCGATTTCCGGTACCTTGGGTCATTGATCCAAAGTGACGGCAACATCGACCGTGACGTGAAAAATAGAATAAATGCGGGATGGATGAAATGGCGACAGGTCTCTGGAACAACTTGCGATCCACGAATGCCCCTTAAACTTAAGGGGAAAATCTACAGGACGATCGTGAGACCTGTTGTAATGTATGGATCAGAATGCTGGGCGACGAAAGTGACGGATGAAAGAAGAGTGCACGCAGCGGAAATGAGAATGTTGAGATGGATGTGTGGAGTGACGAGAAAGGATCGAATTAAGAATGAGTATATAAGGGGAAGTTTGAAAGTAGCACCGGTAGCGGAGAAGATAAGGAGTGGTAGGTTAGCGTGGTATGGGCATTTAATGAGGAGGGATGAATGCCATATAGGAAAAAGAATGTTAGGAATGAATGTTGATGGACGGAGAGCGGATGGTAGACCCAAAAAACGATGGATGGATTGTGTGAAAGAGGATATGAGGAAGAAAGGAGTGAGTGCTGAGGTGACGAAAGATAGAGGAGAATGGAAGAGAAGAACATGTTGTGCCGACCCCACATAACGTGGGATAAGGGCAGGAGGAAGAGTCCGGATAGGGTACACTGTACAGTAAAGGTGACTGAAATTAACAAGTACAGTAATAATATCTTGCAAAAAGAGGCGCGCAAAATTGTGTATGTAGGCCTGTCATTCTATCCCGGTCAAATATAATGCTTTTCTCAAGAAACGCGTGAAAATACAACCTAAGAATCAATCATAACCTATAGTTAAAAGTAAGTCGAGTGACGCGCGCTTTTCAATTTTGAAGCCGACAATATTGTACGGAATTTCATTGTCGGCGCGGCAAGCTTAGCGCGAGTATCATGATGTTTCGCAGCCTACTTATTTTCACGAAAGTAATGATATTATTTCCACGTATGTTTGGGTAAAAATCGGAAACAATCTTATATGTTACTCTATAAGAGCGTGTTATATATTTATGCGCGCTTTGGTTCAAGATATTATTACAGGTGACTGAACGTCATTATTGGCTACATATTTTCATTATAAAGTAGGAGAAGGAGGTCGAAAATACCTACCGACTTGTTTTCTTTTCTACACATGTAAAACCTACGTGGCCTATGTGGGCACAGGTATGAGGCGGGTATGCCTGTCGTTTAATGGTTTTTGTTGAATTAGGCCATATTTTTAAAAGTCGCCAACACTTATTTTTGGTCCCATCTTCTTCTTCAGGCCTTATTCCCATCTTTATTTGGGGTCGGCTCTCCTAATCCTTAGTCTCCGGAGTGGTCTTTTCTGGGTCGTCTTTGGGTCCGTATTGGAGTTTTTGGGGGCTTTCTTTATGCCGGATATCTATGTACTTTGAGACTTCCGCGATGCCTTGGTGCCGGTTCGTGTTCCAGCACTTTTCTTGTCATGTGGTCGGCAGGCCTCCTCATGACATGACCATACCAGCGAAGTTGTTTCTAAAGTCTCACCTCAAAAACCAATATTAGCATCACAATAACTTTACAAAACTGACCATACGCTATGTTTACTTAATTTTACTAAGTAAGATATTTTAACAGGTTTTTTTGACCTGAAAAACATTTCTTTACAGTCTCGTCTCTAAAGGCCCCAACTTTATCGTGATTTTTCACAATAAGTAATCAAAAATGCTGGTCATATCGCGATTCATTATTAAAAGGAGTCGAATCTGCCTCTAGCTATTAGGGTTCCATTTTCAAACGAGACCACGTTTCAGTTTCATACGCTGTGTAAAGTAAAACCAGTTCACAGGCTGTCCCGAATTTGGCTGTGAACTTTTCTTTGCTTGTAACTAAGTACGGGGAGCACGTGTCTTGAATATTAATTTAGCGTACGTTTTGACTGATATTCATGAGTCACTAAACGTTTTAACGTTAAAAATAATTTCTTTAGTATGCAAAAATTTTAGTTGTAAGTAGGTAAATTGTAATAATTCAGGCAGCTATTTTAATTATTTTTTCATCGCTCATACTTGCACGAAAGAGATCTTATTTCATTGGGACTTATACCTTTTTTTTGTCACTATTTCATACAAACTAAGTTGCGTAAATGAGTTTTACTAGATGTTTAAAATGTAATATTTTTGTTTATGTTTAAAAATATTTCATTTGATTAATTTAATATCCGTTTAAAATATTTTTGCGTAATTTTCAGTCGTGGCTGAATGCCGAATAAGTCCGTGCCTTCGATGCCTAAGAACCTCTCAAGAAATGACAATATGGTGGACGAATGTTTGATATTTCATCGCATTTTAGAATTATTTCGCTTAAAATTTAGTTTTTTTCTTCGCAAGTGTGACGAAGCATTGTTTGTAACTCCGGGGGTAAGAAAATTGCAAAATCGGGTCTCCACCTGCGGTTGTCGGGAATTACCACCCTCGTTTCCAAAATTTCATTAACTGCCTCTTTGCACAATGTACTATTACTTTACCTGCGTTTATACCGTATTTAAGACCTTAAAATTTGAATCATATAGGTATGAATGCTCTCCAGAGCTCCACAAAAATAAGATTTTTTGAAATTCCTAAGGGTTATCTATGTTGCGAAGTTGCGAGAAGAGGCTATAGTCATTTCATATTTCAATCGAAGAAAAATACATATTTATTTTTACTCTACTGTAGCAAAAGCGAGAGTTAAAAATATAAAGGCAATTGGTCGCCTTGTTTACTACTTGCAATCTAGACGTGCGGGACCTACTAGTGTGTCCAGCCAAGTTCGAACAATGTCGTTCTTGTAACTTTATTTATCTATTGTTTTCGGTCACAACTAGAATTCATGGACAGGTGTTAAAAAGAACCCTCAATTAGTATTCAGCGCAGGCTTGACCACTTAAGTATCATTGCAAATGTCATTATAATTAAGTCATTAACACTGTCATTAAGCAGGTCTTTTTACTGTTTCTTACAATCTCTGCAGGCCTTTAGACTCGTGCGCATGCTTATAGTAAAAGTTAAGTTAATGGCTTACATGCGGACAGGATTTGATCTGTGTGCATCATTATTAAATGGGTAATTAGGAGTATTTGTGAGAATTGTATATTTGCTACGAAAATAGATAAGCCGTATTTTAGAAAAGCCTTGTTCATTTTTTTCTGCAACATGAAATTAGGCTAATAATATTGACTTAATTGTCGTAAATACAATTATAAATATTATAATACAAATGCTGCTTGTATCTTCAAATACAGGAAATCTTAAAATGGCTATCAGCTTACACTTTTAAACGTTCTCTCTAAATTTCAAAAGAAATGTAAACAATGGTTACCACATAAGTCGGAATGTATGTATTTGTAGTAAACTTTCGCTAATTAGTGGAAGACTTCAATCTCAAGAATGGCTAGCCACTTAGCGGAGTTAAATAGCCAAGTACATATTAATATGTACTAAAAACAACAATTTTACCATCGGTGGAATTTATATCTAATTGCAATATAAGTAAGATTGGAGAATTGTCAGTCGACAATGTAGATGATGGTACTGTAAGAGCTCTCGTGGTTATGATAAGCTGAAGATAAATACGTACTTACTGCTTGTAATTATATACCCACTGCACTTGCATTGTTATACTAAGCAGAGATCTTGACAAACAGGTCAAACGAAATTAACTCTTAATATATGTAGCCATAAAGGTGTCTGGTTTGCAGTCAATTATCGTCACTTATACCTATGATGACTGACGGAATGAGGCTTAATACGCATCTCTTTATAACAGTTATAATAATTATAAACAACTGAAAAACTATATGAAATGTTAATTCCAAAATAATTTACAATAAATATTTTTCCTCTTTTTTATCAGCAGAGCAAAAAAATAAGTACTTTAAATATTGCGTAAGTATCATGCGTCAATGTTATCAATAGCAGGTAAGTTTACAAGTTCGTACATTTTTCTAATTTGTAGGTAGACGTGATAAGTAGAGTGTGTAGGTGACAAATGTTGATCCACTTGTCATACTCGCACGTGCAATTGTCGAGCCGGCTCAGTTAAAACCACCTCTTGTCCATTGTACCGCGACAGTCGACCGTACTACCTTCGCGGGCGAAGTACGCCGCAACACGGCCGATCGACTTCACATTACGCGCGGAAAAAATCGTAAACAAAAACTAACCAACTAAATGGTTCAATTACCAATAAAAAATATAGGTCAAAAATAGAACAGCCTGTATGGAGCGCGCGTTGTAGTTCGAATTTTGAAAAGTGTGCGGTTTAGTTTTTTTTATTAAATTTTGCAGTGAAAATGGGTTTGAAGCCGGAAGATGATAAGAGGCCGAGTAAGCTGGCGATTATGGATGATGTTTCGGATACACCACGTAAGTTTTTCAACATGTTTTCTTTTTTTTTACGTTTTCACTACACGACTACCTGTTTTTATTGGGAATGAACAAAAAAAACTTCAAAATAATATTCATAACGTAAGAAACATACCTACCGTAAACCAAACCAAACGTATACCAAAAATTTAATAATGTAAATAAATAGTTACAACAATTATTAACAAATTGGATCTGAAATTATTTATTTTAATGCAAAATATTATAAATACGAAATCGGCATAGACATTAAAATCCAAAAAACAATGACTATTACTAAATTAATTAATAAACGGACAAATTAATTTAAATATGTTTATAGCAAACACGAGTATCGAAAATTCTCTTCTCTTAAGAAATAGCACAGCCTTGATGCAAAATTAACGATGCATATAATTAGTAATCAAATATTCGCAAAACCTCGCCAACCGTTAAGTACATGGGATATACATGAGTCATAGATGTTATAATTATTGCATGTTACCTAAAAAGCTAGCGTGATGTCTCGCAATCACAAACGTTGAATAGAATTTACGACAACGAATAAATAGGGGGGACTTCAATATCATGAGTCAGAATAAAAATACAAGATTCTTATTCATTTCATTAACCTTTTTGGCTGTATGGTCATTATGACTTTAGCCCTAATTTTTTAAATATCTTCCAAAGACATAGACATGAAGAATTTAGCAATTTTTTTTTCTTTATTTTAAATCGTGTTCTGACATTAGTCCTGACCATTCTTCTTGTTTGATTCTGCTTGTAGATATAATCTGAAAGGCAATACTCAAATATTATGATTTCATTTAATAGTTTGGTCATTTGAGACGAACCATTGATTGCCATTGTTGATGTAATACTCTCACGCTTGAATTTGAAGACTTGACCACACAGTGGAATGATTTCTGCTAATATAACTCGGATATTCACATTTATTTTTGCTTTATATCTACCTAATATAATAGATATATTAATCGACTACTTAATATTAAATGACTAAATAACTATATTTATCATGAATTAGATCGTGAAGTAGGTTTCAGTGAAACTTTCGGTCCCGACTGTACCGAGAACGTGCTGTCTGTCGAGCCCCTGGGGTTTTCCAAGGCACTACGGTTACGTGGTTGTTCAGAAAAGGTGAATGTAAAGATTTTTTAAGCGTGAGTAACGTACTTATGACATTATACCTATCTCTCGTGTCGAATGATGACAGTTCCTTCAAATTCTTTTGGTTTAATTAAATGTTTGGTTTTAATAAAATCAAGGCGCGGCTTACGTGGGCGATGACTCGCGAATGCGACGCGGCATTCGGAGATCGCCCACATAGGACACTTCCATAGGTATCAAAGGATTGAATACACCCGCGCCGCGCCGCGCCGCTTCGCGTTCACGAGTTTCAGATATTTTTGAGCACCTCGGCAGCTGCGATATACGATGGCGACTGTACCTACCCTGGGATTTACAAGCATCCATAGGCTTATCATAAGATGTTTATGTATGCTTGTTAGCCGCAAGAGTGATCAAGTAAATGTCCTACAGATTGCTAAAATCATAGTCCTCGATCTACGTTTATACCGGGTGTGGCCTGTAACACGAGCAAATAATGAAAACATAATATATTGTACTACTCAAACGGTAATATAACTTTTGATTAATCACTTTAAAAAATTATGAAGGTTTTAGATTTCCTCTTTTTCATACAAATGAAATATTATTTTTAATGTACGCTTTCATCAATCGACGACCGGTCTGGCCTAGTGGGTAGTGACCCTGCCTATGAAGCTGATGGTCCCGGGTTCAAATCCTGGTAAGAGCATATATTTGTGTGATGAACACGGATATTTGTTTCTGAGTCATGGGTGTTTTCTATGTATTTAAGTATTTATAATTATATATTATATATATCGTTGTCTAGGTACATACAATACAAGCCTTATTGAGCTTACTGTGGGACTTAGTCAATTTGTGTAATAATGTCCTATAATATTTATTATTTATTATTTATCAATGTGTTTGACGTTGCTTGTCACGCTTTAAAGATAACAAAATTCGCAAACCAAAACACAAGTTACCTACTTACTTATTTGTAAAGGTTGCTGAACAAATGTTGGTCAGTTTGAGGACTACAACTTACAGTTTAATTTATTGTTTCTGTAACAGGTCACACCAGGTCACTCATTATTTATATCACTCATATTTCGTGTCTCAGTCTTAATAAACTCATCCGGTTATCATATACACATTGTAATGTCTCATTGTGAGTTGTAGGATTTTAGGTCACGTACGCAATCTTGTGCCCCCACTTAGCGCCTAGGACCTAGATTATAGAGCTAAGAGAAATCCCAGCCTTATTCATGAGTTTCATGACGTTAAAAAACGAATTTATGATAAGGTGGTAATTGTCATTGACGAACCGTTCAATTTTGCTGTTCAAAATGAGTTGAGAAAGTTTTTTTTTTTAATCGGTGATATCTCGGATTTTATTCATTTCAGACTACACGCCCATAAATAAGATACAAAAAAAGTAATCGACCAGCTAGCTGTTGATTTAAACCTGAACAACAGATACTTATATTCAACTGACGAAGGATGACTTCCGTTAAGATAACATGACTTTCTCCCTACTGTACCCCTAGTGTAAATAAATTCGATTTCCAAACGTGACGTACGCGTTTGCGTTTAGTCTCATTTTGTATTGAATTTCGAAAGAGCGCGCCAAGCGGGACGTTTTGGAAACTCAAAATCCTATACAAAATGAGACTTAACGCAAACGCGTTCGTCACGTTATGATGTCGATCAAAGTTACACTAGGGGTACTGTACCTATTACCTGTCTGTCTGTAAATTCCTAATGGGTGTAACAGAAGATGGAAGAATATATGTCTGCCTGTACAGCCTCCACCACATATAAGCTGAATTATTATTTTTATAACCAATAAGACGCAACCGCAGACTCAATCATATGTTCAAAAATAGGTCATTCAAAACTCGTCAATATTCATTGTTAAAAATCCTGGTGCCTTTTGCGGTCCCTTGCATATTTTACATCCTTTTGGAGACTTTTGATTACGCAATTTTTATATGAACCTGGCAGTGAAAATGTATTACCATACCCTACCCTATACTATATTACCCATACCCTATACTATATTATATAAGAGTGCCATACGCCATACTTGACGTTGGACTTGGCATGAAAACTTAGCGTGGTCCGTCTTTAGCTCTTGTTTGTCATTGTGCATTACAAATCATACGTCATTCATTTGTGTTCACCTACTTGACAGTTTCGCAAGATGTATCAGTGACAGATAACTTGTCAATACTCGGTAAAATGATCTTGAAAGATGAGATACGCAATCTTTCAAAGATAGTTCATCAATCATTGTCGATCTGATATCGTTAAGGTACTAGTTAATGGACATATTGTTTCTATGTCACAATAGTTTTGTCTAGGTATTTAATACCTAATAAAAAATATACATCGTGGTAATATCTTTCAAAAAAGCCCCCTGCTTAAATTTTAAAGATTAGTACCTAATGATGATCTGAGGCTAAACCAAAACCAATTCTATAAAGTGGTCGAAGAGGACCCATTTAAACTATTCACCTTGTATACATGTTCATAATAAATTGAATTGATGAAAAAATTAAAATCTAGTGTTTTTGTCGTGTTTTCGTGTTTATAAATAATTTGAATATTATGCAATACATAATTTATTTTCTACTTTCTAGACCTAAGCCTGACTTGTAACTTGGTGTCATAATATAAATAAATTATTTGCATTTTTTTGTATTTATATTTGAAATACGTTCCCTACCAAAATACCAATATTTAAAAAAAGATTTTGCGCTTAAAATCGGAATTATTTACTTAATTCATGTTTAAAAAGCTGCGTCGAAATATTCTTTCCTATGACATTAACCGTTGCTATGTTAGGTCTTGCCTGTGACCTGTGCCACGCCATGAATACTAGCTTGATTAATTTTCCACATATATAGGTACCTAGCATGTTTTGTAGCTCAAATATACATAAAATACTTTTCGCCTGTCTGAAAATAGGTTTCAGTATAGCGTGCACCACGCACCTCAACGAGTAAACTGCGTAAGGTCAATGCCTCAGGTCATCTGAACCGTTTGTATCATGTTTATAGATCTAAATCCATTTTGTGAATTATTAGAGCAATCTCATTAGTTCTGATAGTTTAAGCCATTTTTAAACTATTAGACATGTGACTCAGAGGTCTTGATGAAACTTGTGGGTCATCTCACGAGACAGATAGACACGCCGTGTCTATCTGTCTCTACATTAGGAGTTGCTTAAACTAAATACTTTAAACGGATTAGGTATACCCTATAAAAATGGTTTTTCTTTATGCTCCTAAGGCCCAACGTCCAACGAATGTATGTAATTTAAACCATTTTAAGTATTCACAGAGTTACGATTCTTGTTTCGTTTGATTTTAAAACCTGAAAAAATCAAACATATTTAATTATTGGTTTGTAATTCAACTGTCAATTTTTCTTGTAGACCTTAGGAAAATATAGTAGAAAAAACCTAAAAATATAAAATTCCACTAAGGTGTAGAATGAGTGTTCAGATAGGATTAGTTAAGTACATATTTTTCTAATGTAGGTACACTGTAATATGAGTATTTACAAAGGCTCTCTTTTATCTTAATTAGACCAATAGTGGGACCGGATTTTTGCCCTATAAGTTTCGATAATTCTAAAGAGTGAAAAGTGATGTTTATCTGGTATTGGACATATTTTTAAGCATATTTGTAATATATGAAGAAAATTTAGAACGAGCGTTAGATATAAATAAGGTATTTATGTATTTTTATTGATGAATTTTGAATATTGAATTAAAGTACAAAATGTAAGCATCGTCTTTTATAATATGTATGAGGCTTATTGCTATCAAATTTTTAGAAAAAAAATCAACGTGCTACTTTGTCAAACTCAAATTAGCTTATTATTTTGTCAATATTGAATTAAAGTTTGAAAAATCCACAATATCATATCTAAATTCTTAAGTTAATAGGCAAGGCAAAAAATTAGAAGAAAAGGATATGTGCTTTACAATTAATATGCGTTTTTTGTCCTGTAAGATCTAATATTGAATTAAAGTCCGTAGAGATAAGTCTATTACTATAAAATAATATAGGCAGCCATTTTATGGAAAGTAAGAAATATCTGTGTGTAGCTTGCATTGTAATAGTAAAATCAACTTAAAAAGGCGCGAAATTCATAACCACGCCGCGCTGGTCCGTCAACATGTCGGCTCGGCGCGCGGGAGCCTATCGTAGCCGACCTAGTGAGCGATAGATACCTCGCCCCGCCCGCGCCCCCCGCTCAGCTTCGCAAGCGCTGTTTGTCTTTTCTTTCAAATCATTCATTTGTTTGTTTATCGTGCACATAAATTAGATGCGGACATTACATGAATTTAATTATAGATTAAAAGTTATTATGTCTTCAAAATGAGTGAAAAATGTTTGATATGTGTACTGTACTGACTTAGTAACAGAGAAAAAACGAGGAATTGAGCAGCTAATAACTGCGAGCAAATAATCTTTCTTGGTGATGGGAAAGTTAAATATTTCTACGGGAAGGAGGAACTACGTTTCCATAAAAAGTGTAGATTATACATTGAGTCGAAGGCTATACCGGCGTACAAAAGACTAATGGAGGTGGCATCAGAGGGCTTACCGCGAACCACGTTCGACGTGTTGCCTCCCTGTCATACTTACGTACGAATTTACAAGTGCGACAGAGAGGTAACACCTCGAACGTGGTTCGCGATAGGCCCTCAAATGTACAGCCAAGTGACGATGATGAAAATTACATTTTCAAAACTTTTGTCTTTTGTTACCATTGTGTTAGCCGCCTGTACTTACTTTCAACATATATTAGTAGTTTATGTTACTGCTACTTAATAAAAGGCATTAAAATACACGAGTGTGGGCTTAGGAAACGAACGAAGTGAGTTTCTTAAAAAGATCACACGAGTGTTTTAATGCCTAATTATCATATACCTTTAAACGAGCAATTCTTGTATATATATATTTCCGGGATCTCGGAAACGGCTCTAACGATTTTGCTGAAATTTGGTATATGGCGGTTTTTGGGGGTAAACAATCGATCTAGATTAGTCTTATGTTTGGGAAAACGCGTGTTTTCGAGTTTTCATGCGTTTTTCTTTCGACGCAGAATATGGTCGCTAATTTCGTGTTGCCGGCCACTGTCCGTCTGGTCCAGCGGGTTAAGACGCGGACTGCTAAACGAGTGTTACGGGTTCGAATCTCGCCTGGTGACTAACTTTTGTTTTTTTTTTATATATGTTCAATTTTATATATAATTTTTTAATTTTTATTGTTTTAGACAAGTTTAATTTAGTAAAAGAATGTAGTTAAGATTATCACCTATACACCACCATATTACAATAAATAGTTAGTTATAACCGAGCAAAGCTCGGTCGCCCAGGTACTGTATAGTTATTGCAGGTAGTTCGCAATCACATTTTTAGCACAGGCATTATAAGAGAGGTATGGGCATTGTAAATGTCATCTGGCTCTGTGTGGTAGGGCACAGCACAGCGGATGTCATTCCAGCTCTAGAGCAGAACCCAACTGGGGAAGTACCTCCACCTTACAGAAAATCGCAGCCAAATAACACTAGACCCTACTCATAGTGTTGTGTTCCTGCCGGTGAGTAAGGTTGCCAGAGCTCAACGAGGGGCGGGAGGGTGTTAGGGTCGGCAACGCGCATGTTGCAGGCGTACATAGGCTACGGATACTGCTTACCATCAGGCAGGCCGTATGCTTGTTTGCCACCGACATAGTATAAAAAAAATAAAAAAAAAACACAATTAAAATATTTCATACGACATGTGCTAATTATTTGTCTCAGTGTAAACAAAAATATATCATAATTATGATATCAATTTTCAAATTCAAAATGGCGGACATGTTTTATAACTTATTTTAAGAAATTATGAGTATTTTAAGACTTTAAAAAGCAAGAAATTGTTTCTTGCTTCTGTTTGTATATGTATCATGTAGTATTTGATGTTTTCATTATTTTTGAAAGTCCTCAGGGTGCCGATTACGAAAATGACATCCATTATGGAACCCAAGATGGCGGACATTCATTTTTCTTAAAAATCGGTATGGGTGTCATCTCCGAGGTTCCTCGGGGATCCGATTACGAAAATGATGTTCATTTTGAAATCCAAGATGGCGGAAATTATTTTTTCTTAAGTCGATATGGGTGTCATATCCGAGGTTCCTCGGGATTCCGATTACGAAAATGACGTCTATTTTGAAATCCAAGATGGCGGACATTAATTTTTCTTAAAAATCGATATGGGTGTCATCTCCGAGGTTCTTCGGGGTTCCGATTACGAAAATGACGTTCATTTTGAAATCCAAGATGGCGGACATTAATTTTTCTTAAAAATCGATATGGGTGTCATCTCCGAGGTTCCTCGGGGATCCGATTACGAAAATGACGTTCATTTTGAAATCCAAGATGGCAGAAATTATTTTTTCTTAAAAGTCGATATGGGTGTCATATCCGAGGTTCCTCGGGATTCCGATTACGAAAATGACGTCTATTTTGAAATCCAAGATGGCGGACATTAATTTTTCTTAAAAATCGATATGGGTGTCATCTCCGAGGTTCCTCGGGGTTCCAATTACAAAAATGACGTCAATTTTGGCGGTTCTTGTTAGTGCAGATTTCAAAAATAGAGACCATTTTAGAATTAAAGGTGGTTGATATCACGGCTACACACACATCGACACCCATTTCAAAAAGTAGCGTCCGCCATATTTATTTTCAAAATAGATGCCATTTTTGAAATTCACACCCCTAAAAACCCAGAAAACAACACCCATGACGACTTTCTCAAAAAAGTGACGTCCGCCATCTTTATTTCCAAAATGGACGTCATTTGTAAAATTAGTACACATACATCATACAACATGAAAACTAAAAACATTTCCATCCTCTTTTGGGCAGTTGTGTAAGTCTGTGATAACCCTAGGTAGGTACGGAGACCTTGAGCGGTGTCGGCATTTACGCAAACATCAAAGGCGTCGGCCCACTGTTACTTTTTACACTGTGCTTTTAGTGTGTAAACGAAAACGTCACATGATATATCAAAAGAAAAGTTATTTTATCTTATACCTTTAAACGAGCAATTCTTGTATATATATATATATATATATATATATATATATATATATATATTTCTGTGATCTTGGAAACGGCTCTAACGATTTCGCTGAAATTTGGTATATAGGGGTTTTTGGGGGTATACAATCTATCTAGATTAGTCTTATGTTTGGGAAAACGCGTGTTTTCGAGTTATCATGCGTTTTTCTTTCGACGCAGAATATGGTCACTAATTTCGTGTTGCCGGCCAGTGTCCGTCTGGTCCAGCGGGTTAAGACGCGGACTGCTAAACGAGTGTTACGGGTTCGAATCTCGCCCGGTGACTAACTTTTGTTTTTTTTTTATATGTTCAAGTTTATATATAATTAATTAATTTTTTGTTTTACACAAGTTTAATTTAGTAAAAAAAAAGACCTATATGTAATAAGAGAAATCGACAATAGATGGCGTTACTCTGTGACAAGTGCTGTAAGGTTAAAATCGATTGTAAATAATAATAATTGTCAGTTCACATTATACTTTTTAAGTTTATGTAGATTATCACCACCATATTACAATAAATAATTATAACCGAGCAAAGCTCGGTCGCCCAGGTACTATATTACTAACTGTACTAGGTTGCCTTTTTAACAAGTTGGTCCAGTCCATGGTTGCCTACATTTTATATAAAAATCGGTTAATCTAGGCGACCATTAACTGGACCAACTTTTTTAATACGGCAACTTTCAAATAAGCTTTCATTTGATATATCATACGATGAAATAACAAACAAAAAAACTATCCGTACGCAATCTTACAAGGCAACCTACTTGAAATGTATCACTGTGAATTTTGTCTTACATTTATTTCTTATCAGAAATAAATAACATGAGGGTGCATATACCTTATAACGTATCTCTATATTCTCTATATAACTATCGGTTATCAATATTAGCATTAGCGGTTAACAACAACATTCCCCTTAAAACAAATAACTATCGCGAGGAAAATACCAAGTCCAAACATCTGAAAAAAATCGGGAAAGAAAAGCTGCAACTGGCTTTTAAAATGGTACAAGGAAGGGTGGTCATCTGTATGAGAATGTGTTTTTTTTTTGTCTCTATTTGACCCAATGATTGACTGGTAGAGAATGCCTTTTGGCATTAAGTCCGCCATTTGTGTTTTTTTTTTGTTTGTGCAATAAAGTTTAAATAAATAAATAATATTCATGTAACGCGATAACGAATTCTACGTGAACGAAACCGCGGGCAATACCTATTATAGTAACAACAAAATAACAATTTTCTATTGCTATTAATTTAAAACACGCTTTAGGAATTTTTTTGATGGACCGTAAACGCAGTCAAGGGCACCCCGCTCCCCACTACCGTTGTTCGCTGCCTCCTGCCACAGCGCGCGGCGCGCGCAAACTTGCCGCGCGTTTGAAACTTAACGTATTTATATAAGCAAGGAATGCATACATATCAGTAATGAGTGTCGCCGTGATTTTATATTTCTAAATTTTTGTTTAGTAACTGAGATCATTGTTGATGATCGATTATTATTAACTCTACAAACTTTAATTCAATATTAGCTATACTGCTTAACCTGAAATCAATATCTAGACAAGCACATTGTCTACATGTCTAACTTTTTACTAGAATACTAAGTTGATCGATAATATCGTAATTTTGCAATATCAGCAACTCTAATTCTATATTTACAAAATAACTCGTGTTTTTACGTTTACCAGAAAGCAGCTGTTCCAGATTTCTAAAAACTGAAAATTGTACATAAATTGAAGTGTTATTCGATATGCTAAAGTTTTCTGTAACTTTAATTCTATATTTACTTAGTTATTAGCAAAAATTAAAATATTTAAATATAACCGAAAGCTCAACCTTAAAATTTCTAACTTTTTACCAAAGTATTATTTAACATACTCCCAATGACATATCAAAAAAGAAAAAACTTTAATATTATCGAAACCCATTTTTGTTCAACCGCTGGTCTAAATGCGCACTTTCGTAAATCTTTATGTCACTCACTTTCTTAAGATGCCGCTGACTGTATCTCTTATTTGGATTTTATTGAAGTACTTCCTGATTGAAGACCGAATTGTTTTTAAATGGCTAACATGAATAATTATCAATAATTATGGATATTCCTATATAGTACCTACTTATAGACTTCTGAGACAACCTTTGGGGCTTACCTACATATTTGCAAAATACATATTTGAATCGTGAATTCGAATTTTACCTATCAAAATAAGTACTTAGTTTTTATTACATGTATTTTGATATCTCACAAAAATTTTAGAGGTATTAAATACCTCCACCTACAGTAACTAACGAACATTGTAAATACTGCAATAAAGATTTTTGGTCTCCAAACATTTTAAAAGTTTTAGTCGTCGCAGTATAAAATTATTTCAAGTCTTCCTTCTACGATTTACGAATATACCGATGACACTAGGTAAGCGCAGCCTGTGCAAGTGTTATTAAACATCATAATTTCATAGACCTTAGACGTTTAAAATCTGTCACTACTGTCTGGACTGTCAAAATCGCTGCCAACTTATCTTGGTCTGACTCTATAAGACTGTTATCAAAATGCAACCCTAGCTGACGAAACGACAGGCAACGAAAGGACATTTTGAAAGACGGCAAAAAAACTTTTACTAGCCACCAGGCTTTTATCACCCAATTATAACAACCATGCTCATGGGGCCATCCATTACTCATCTTCCATCAATACCACCGCAATTTCTATTGTACTTCAACAACCTTCATCAAATCGTTCTTCCACCTCCTAATCCGTAAACAGAATGGGTCAAAAGCATTTGGGGAAACCGGCAACTTTTTTGTGAATAATACAAAAGTTTACGATACGATATGGAAACATTTTTCTAATCTTTCTTCTTCATACAAATTTAAAGAGGCCAACACACATACCCACGATACGACGTCGTCTCACGTTGCGGCGTCGTGCAACGCTACGGGGTCGTATCGCGGGGGCAATACACATACCCACGATACGACGTCGTACGTATCGTGGGTATGTGTGTTGGCCCTTAGAAGGTATTAAACATGCCGATAAGGATAAAGTATGATTCTAGGATTTAAGGGCGATGTCAAATCAAAGTTACATAACTCACAGGTATTAAAAAGATTTTGACCTAAATTATATGCGACAATCTAATTAACCCAGTCCCATAGTAACCTAGATAAGGTTTTGGTTGTGAGTATACAACGAAGACATGTGAAACACATTAAAATCGGTACATGGATAACATACATCGGGATGCAAACAGTACCTAACGGGAATTCAGTATCCTATCGGCCCGGTTTTCCCAAAGAAGTAGACTACCTAAGCTACCAAAAAAAAGTATGGTCTGATCGAAACAGGACTCTTTACCGAAACCTGCCGAAACCGAAACTTCGGTCGGACACTACAAAAAAGTAGGCACGGTCAAGGAATTTCATTTCAGTACTATTTCGTAGTTTGTCAAAGTGACAATACTATGAGCTCCCTAGCCGCATATTGATTGTCACTGTGACGAAATGTAAAATTAAATTCTTTGACTGTACCTCCCGACTTATTAGGTATCATTTCTGTACGACTAAACGAGGTGATTCGAAACAATTGCTAAAAATACAAACAGGCATTGTGCATATTCATCGTTAAAAAGATGATCGATGATGCGTAAACTCAATGCCTTTATGATATTCAATGGACACCGTTATAATTTATCGTGGACGTCAATTCATATTTTTACCGTCCACGATAAATTATAAAAGCAATAAATAGAAAAACGTGTCTAATTATTTGTACAAAGCTAAACACCGTGTGGTATAATTTAGTGCGAAATAAACATGTTATAAATTACTACGAGGTGCAAATCATGTGAACATTGTTAGTTAGTACATAGTACTTATCTAGGGTTGCCACATGAAATAGTGGGATGACAAAAATCCAGACATTACTCTTAAAATCTTGACATTTCCTACTTCTCCCTAACCAAACTTGAAAGGATAGTGGATGCAACTTTGGGATCAAAACAAATTTTATCAAATACCTATTTTGATTTGTGTTTCTATTAGTAGTACCACTGCTTTATATACATTTTAAACTCAATAAATGTCATATACTAAAGGATAAAGTGACTTAAGTCAGTCCGTTTAGTCCGGCCTCCGCTACTAGAGGGCTACCTACGTCAATTGTTCTTTAGTAGGAGATGTACATTATATCTATTTTAGTTTAGGATAGTGGATGGGCATTTTAAAATCGAGCGCTCGCTCCCTCCCTGCTCTCTAAATCTCGAAATTTTTGAATGCGCTCGCTCGCAGTAGTCTATCCTTCCTGTCTAATTTCTAGCTAGATTTTAGCAGTTCGTTGAAGTTTGTTAAAAACCGACACTCGCCAAGTCCAGCCGCAATCTTGGCAAATGACCAAAGATCCTGACATGTCAGGAAAGATACTGACGTATGGCAACCCTATCAACATTTTCGAACAATGGATCATTTAGCGATGACGGTAGCTCATTTAAATCTAGTCAGAAACCATTTATAAAGGACTTTACAATATAGTGTTATCTGATGAAATTATAACCACTCTTGAGAACCTGTAGTGCTTAATAACTCGGCGTAAAGTGCTTAATAACTAGGTATATCTATCTGGTCGTTTCCGTGCTTTAGGACGCACGCAATTCGCTCTGAACCTCGCGTTTTGCAAAAATCTTGCAGTAACAAACCGTTAGTAAACCTACGCTTTTACCTACCTACCTACAAAATTTAATTGTGATGCGAATCAAGCGGTAGAAGTATATTACGTTCTTATATTATTTCGTTCTTACGCCCCGCGGACGCTCCAGCTGTGGATTGAGATCCCTGCCGAGGTTTCCCCGAGTCTACAGTATGGGGTCAAAAAAGGAGTGTTCAGGTTTTTAAAGGGTCGGCAACGCGCATATAACACCTCTGGAGTTGCAGGCGTCCATAGGCTACGGTGACAGCTTACCATCACGCGGGCCATATAATTGTTTCAAGTTATTATAACACATCCTATAAAAATCATTATACACAGACGCCTGATTCTTGTAGGTGTCCCTACGATTTGGAAAGCTGACGTTTACTTCAACACTAAATTAAGACTTGATTCGCTCGTTGGATTAGTTCACGGGTAATCAGACAATTGGCACTTTTAAAAAGCTGACTGAATTTATTTATTCACTATTTTATAGGTATGTGTGTTATTTTGCACATAGTAATTATGACAGAGGAGGTGAATTACTCTCAGTCTACCGTTGACCACAAACACTGTAAAGGGTTTGAAGCGTCGGGAAGTATTTTAAATTCATTATACGCAATTTAATCACAATAGTTTAGTTTATGAGAATCGTATACCTACCTACTTATTGATTTTTGTTTGTCTAGCTGTTTCAATAGCGTAAAACGCGGGCATGTTTATTTTCCACAGCTGCTTTTGAAATGTCAATTGTTCTATTTCAAAAAACTGCAACCGATAACATTGTCACCTGCCAGTATTTTCTAAAATCACGCACTCACGTGCTTACGAAATTTAATTTCACGTAATTTTATCGATTCACCGACACAATCGATTCGATAACAGAGCTTGCGAAACTCAAGTAATACCAACATGAGAAAAATAATTAGATTGTTTACGATTCAAAAACGTGAAAAATTGTGTCAAGGGTGGACACGTGGATACACTGTGCAAATGTAATGAGTCTGTGACACTAGAGACGTGTAAGTAATAAGGAATCTCAATCTTCATACAAAGTCGCATTCGTAAATGATAAATGATATTTATTTTGCACGATTTCAGGTAGGTACAATATAATGTTGAACAAAAAAGTGTCCGCTAAAATCTGGCATACATGACATGCACAATTAATTGGTTAAAAACTAAGTCTTACAATATCTTTAACTAATATTTACAATTATGCAATATAAATTAAAAAAATAATGTAGACATATCATTTTAAAAATAATAATAGCATTGATTTAATGGTATAGGTACAATGTTAGAAAAAAAATAACCATTCATATATTACCTATTAATTATTTAATAGTGCCGTAAAATTTACAACATTTCGTTGACATGACGCGTTGAATGATGGTCCCTATGACAATTAATTAGAAGACATTTTTTGAATGTTTAGCACATAATTTTTTTTTACGAATCTATCTAACGCTTAAGAAATAAAAATTAGGTAAAACTAATATATATTTTAAGTAAACCCCAACTAAAAGAGACTTGAAGGAACTGTCATAGGGATGATTATTCAACGCGAGAGTTATAGGTGATGGCGTTGTACGTTGTCCCATTTAATGTGCTATTTTCAACCACAACAAGTACCCTTGAAAGGTACTTATTGTCAGTTGTCAATGAAGCGCTATTTTCATATAGCTTCAATTCAACCAACCATACCGACAACCATATCGACAACCGACAATGTAGGATGAAAACGTCACAAATGGAGGCCACAACGCCAACCAAATACATGCATCTGAGTGGGGTCCATATTGGGTTGTATACAAGTTTAAGTCATATCTTTGATACGCATAACAACTTATGTCATAATCATCATTGCGCATACAAATGAAAAGTCATATTATATTGTGTCATACATTTTTAGCCATAATATTTGATGACATACATAGCAATTGTCATATATTTTTTGTGCATACCGAACGAACCTAACCTAAAATTGTATGTCACAATTAAATGGATGACTATAAAAAGTATGACATAACTCATTTGTGACATAAACCCAGTTATGCTCAGGAATAATTCTGACTCAAGATTTTTATGACTTACAATTGTATGCATAAAGTGTTATGACAGTTAAAAATATGACAATAGTTGTTATGCGACCAGATTGAGTCCCATCTGAGAGCTCACTAACGTGACGTCACGACAGTTACAGGGACACAATTTTGTATTGAACGGGAACAGGCCGCGTAGCCAACGATACAATCGTTAACGCTCCGTAGCGTAGCGTAGTCGTCTCTCTCTATCACTCTTCCATAATAGTGCGACTGTGACAATTGCGTTTCGTTCGCCACGGAGCGTGAACGATATGCACGTTGGCTGCTCCGTTGGCTTAATAACTTCAATACCGAAAACGGCGGATGATCCAAATAAGCGATTAAAAAACAACAATAACTTAAACTACTTAATAGGGTGTCCCTTAATTTGCGATTTTTAAATTAACAACGCGTACCTCCTAAGTATAACGATACTACCCCAAAGCACCCTGAAAAAAAAATCAGGACATTCCTGTAACGGGAACCCGTGTCGTAATGCAATTGAAATTCCCATACAAATTACTATGGGCTCAAATTTGGTCAGGCAGTACTTTGATAATTTTTCATTGGTTATGTGTTGGCATCGTGATTTTTTTGTTGCAGAGGTCAATATGAAAAAAAAGAAAAAAATAATAATTAGTATATAATTATGTAATCATTAACCCACGATAATCGCAAATCAAAATATATTTTTGCTGCAATTCTGGCTCTCCTAATTTCTTAAACTTTCTGGCCCCCCAGAAGAAAGTTTGTCCGCCACTAGTGTAGGTGAATTAAATGTATGAATATCTTTTTGTCTTTATTGTTTACATATCTCTGGTGATACAAAATACAAATCATCCAAATTACTGTTCGAACCGGTTCGTTGCGCTCTGTTGTAAAAGGATGGGCACCATAATTACGATTCGCATTTACGTTTTTTACCGTGCACGATTGACATGCCAGAAATTGGCACAAAAACCTGGTCTGACTGGCAGAATTTGGTACAAAAAATACCACGTGCAGAGCATTAAGTACAATGTATGAAAGTTTGACCTCCAGATGCCTTTTTTGTAGTCGGAATACCTACTTTGATTGTTTTGTATCTGCTTACATTTGTTTATTATGCTTGTTATGTTATGTAATTGCTGTAGGTGTTGGTATGTGGTCTTGTTGATATACAATGTAGTTTTAATTTGGGTGTGGTTAGGCAAGTTGGTTATGTAGATTTTCGGCATACTCCTGTAATTCCTTTTGGGAATATTTTTGTCTGATATCAAAAGAGCAGGTTCGTTTCCTATGTTTTCCGATCGCTCGAAGACGGCTGGTACCGATTTGTGTTTTATACATTTAAAACTTTCGCCTTTTCATAATGTGTTTCATCGACCGATCGGGCGCCCCAGGTACCGCTGGTATGATGTCGTGGAGGCGGACCTGCGTCGACTGAATGCCAATTAATGGCAGGAAACCGCGCTGGATCGGGACAGGTGGCGTTCTCTCGTTTCAGAGGCCAAGATTCTTTTTGGATCGCTGAGCCAAAGCAGTTAGTTAGTTTGTGTTTCATCGGGATCGGGTGTATCGCGAATTAAATTTGTTTAACTTTATTTTCGACGTTAACAGCGTCGACGTTGAAAATGTATCAAAGTAAACATACTAAGTTAATTTCGCGTCAGACTCGATAAATAGTCAGTTGCAAAAAAAATGTAAGAAGATGTGATTAGTCTTAAGTTAATTGATTCATTTGTGTTACTAAAATTAATCATGTAAAGTGTATCGTATAATATTATACACATATTAAGTATAAAGCATACGTAACACAATGGAATCTATTAACGTTAGATTAATTACAGGTCCTTAACTAATGTACAAAGTTTTTGCAATTCACTCAAATATGATTAGAATTACGTTTGTTTCAAAGGGTAACTTCAGTATTGGTTGGGTCCAATTGTCATTAAGTCAGGATCTGATGAAAGGATCCTGAAGATATCGAGGGAAGTGTTTCGTTAAAAAATATTGTTATTAAAATACAAATCAATACATTTGGAGAACGGGGCATAAAGTCTCTTACCTAGAAAAAACATCGTTCGTAGCTGTAACCATAAGCCATCACGGGTTTCCCTCTTGGTTACCTAGTAACTTATATCAAGATAAAGCATCCGAGAAATCGTGATAGCGATCAAGCGTTGCCAACACGACGGGATTGCTCGCCTGACGGATGTCGGCAGTATTGCAAGAGGCAAATTGACATCTTCCTTCGACCTGCATAGTCTCTGGTGTGAATTTGGAACAATTTAGTGCTATATACCTATTTGTAGTAGTGTAGGTACAATTTTTGCGAAAATAATATACGCTATAATTTATTATAGCGGCTATAAGAATGTCGACGATTTGAAGATCGTGTTCCTGCGCAATGAGGTCGGTAGCCCCGATAAGATTATAAACATTGACATATATCTAAGGACGGGCCTTACGGGCAATAAGAATGGTGCTAGTTCAGCGGTGTCACTCACGAATTTGAGCCAAACGTGCAGTATAACGCAACTAAATAGTTTGCATCCAATCAAACTTATCAACCAATCGCGTTGTGGCATTATTAGACTGCACGATTGGCTCGAATTCGTGTGCGTGACACCGCGTACTGTCCTCATTTCTTATTGCTCGTAAGGCCCGTCCTCAGATACATATTATCAATGATTACGAGTATAAAGGGATTGCGCTATTAAACGTCTAACCTGACTTATCCTCGGTTGCGTTGTTTTTGCCTTTTCAGCTCCTCTGTCCTTTGTCTAAACTAGAGCGACATACGTCGTGTTGCGTGGCGAAAATGCGTGTCAATCAACGCGCCAATTGTCGTGTGAGCGTGACTTCCCTAAGTGGTTGGAATCAGTGCGAAGTCAGTATTAAAATGTGATTGGTGCGGATGCGGGGATGCGCCCCGGTCCCAGACATCCGTGCCTATAAGGAAGAAATATTGCATAACTCATTGATATATATCTAAGGACGGGTCTTTCGGTCGGGCAATAAGAATGGGGCTAGTACAGCGGTGTCACGCACACGAATAAGAGCCAATCGTGCAGTCTAACGCCACAACGCGATTAGTTTATGAGTTCGCATCACACGTGCGATAGGACGCAACAAGTTGACATCACTGAACTAGCACCATTCTTAGGTTCCGTAAGGCCCGTTCATCGATTTAATATAATATGGTATATTAAATCGATGGGCCCGTTCTTAGATATATGTGACATTCCACGACGGAAGGTACCTTATGGCGGTCGGCGCTTACGTTGCCTCAATAGTATTGAGGTGCCGCTATTAATGGCGTAAACGCCGACCGCCATAAGGTACTTTTCGTCGTGGAACGTCACATCTGTCAATGGTCTGAACCGAATGAACGCTTAGTAACTCGGCGGTCATCATCATCATGAACTTAAGAGTTATTCTCTTGTCGGTGGAGTATCTTCCAGCTTTTCCTACCTTGCGCCAACTCTTTGACTTTTTTAATACGACACTTACTCGCGATACTAACTCGGCGATACTTTTCCTTTATATCGCTAAAGCTATTTATAATGCCGCCACTATCGAAAATAACCTCGAGTTCTTTCTTCGCATGACACGCTCACATTTGTTCGTGGCGTCATTTTCGCAACATCCTCATCTTTTAGAGAGGAACCTTGGCGGTACCTTCCAGTCTTCGTTGCGTTGTTTATTTTTAAAATGTTTTCCTTCCTCCAAACCTGTCCGGATCCGGATGTAGTTAGTCCTTGGGGATGACTAGAATATTAATTAAGTTTATTATGTGAGATCCACACTTTTATTGTGTTCTCCTCGTCCCGTTATCATAGATTGGGATAATACCAACCCCACCGCGGGGTACAGGCTTCATAGATAAGAAAAGAACCCACAGATTTGACACTTCACGTTCAATTTTGAATTTCTCCGTTACGTACGTTACCTACGTAACACACATAACTAAGCTATTTTCAATTGGTACACTAAAGCCCTGTTTCATTCTTTCTCGTCATCTCGTCAACTAGGTCCCGGGTTCTTCAATTGTAAGTGAAGATATTATTTACTAAATATAAAAAAAAAAACTTTTATTCATCATTCTAAATGAAGTTAATTTAGAACCTGTATGGGTAACTTATCGATCTTTTGTTGAAGATAAAAGGGGGCATCATAATAAAGTACACTAGGTACATTAAGAAGCAGATACCGCTCGAGTGACGAAGTCCTAAAAGACCTGTTCGCCCTCGGAATACCCAACGTGCGCGAAGTGGCGCAGGATACGGCAGAGTGGCGCTCTCTTGTGTCAGAGGCCAAGATCCTGTTTGGGTCACTGAGCCAGTGAAGTACGAGTAAGTAAGTAAGTAAAGGACATTAAGATGCAATATAAGAATAACATGAATTGTCAAAATTATTTTAGGTATTACAAATGCATGAAAGTCAAAGACCTTGGTATTTACGCAAGCTGATGTAAGCTAAGTACTATGCATACATAATTAATGAAATATGTTCTTCCTACTTTTACAATCGGTATTAAATTTTTTACGTAATGTCTATAAAATTGCATACATACACGTGCACATTATTGGCACCTGTTTGTTGCAAATAGGAAATATCAATGTAAGTACTTAACGTTTAAAATTTATTCTGTGCCTGAAAGACCAGTTATGATTGTTTTTTATGACGTAATAACGAGATGTGCCATGACGTTGATGTGACGCAGGTATATGTATTTATATAGAACTAGCGACGGTAGTCTACCGTCATCGCAACCTACCTAATACACATACCTATAGTTTGGATTGGATGCATTTGGAACATTTACAAGTTTTTACCGTTATTAAGTAAGGTTCACAATTATTAGGATCACGTCACCGATTCAGATTTTAGTTAGACCATACCAGAAATTACCTTGTTCCTAATTTGTCTTATTTTAAACGCTATTTACGAGTACATACTGCTGAAATTCGTTTGAGGCGAATGTCAAATAGGCCCTGGATGGTAATTTTGGCCATATTGTCATGTGATTTTAGCTGTTCAATCACTTTTATATATTTGTAATAAACCCTTCTATAGGCCAAAGTTACCCTATGTTGGGTTAATGTACGAGCTATTAGACTTTACGGTACATTAGTCCAGGTCTTAATTTAAGAAATATTCTTGTAAAATTGTTTGTAAACGACTGTTTGTTTCTTAATTAAATAAATAAATTACATAGTAGGTACCTAAGTACACATTTGTTTACTTTTTTGCCACTATTTCGGAGATTGCATTATTGAACATGGACATAACCATATTGGTATCAAACTCATAAAATATGTAATGTAAACACGTAATCTCTATTTGCCATTAAGTAATGAAAGTAAAAGTAATCATTAGTGTAATTCTATTATTTAAGTTGGATATTAGATTACCTGTCGCAATCAATACGTTATAAAAATATGTTGCATATCTGATTGTATAAATTGCTTTAATGCTTATAACTTGACCAATATTTAAAAAAAAATCGATTGCAATTTCTACCGTAAGCCTCGTATGTTATGGTTGATTATTGAATGTAGATTTTTGATCTGTCATTTTGAAGTTTTGACACACTTGTAAGATGACAGGCGGAAGAGATTAGGTCAATGTAGTGGAAACGAATAGATCTCATCATCATAGTGTAGTAAATCTAGCAAGTTGTTGTATGGAGACCCATGCAATAATTTCTCAGTCCATGAAATTTTGCTTGGTTATTGTATAGTATGAGCCGAAACTAACATATAAATATCCAAAAAAAAAAAAACTTAAGTTAGGTATTTATACGTAAAAATATAAATCTGTTTATATGTTTAACCGAGTAATTCCTCTGTCCAAAATTATTTTACCAAATAAGTTATTTGTATCAGTATGTAATACTAGAAAAAAATCTAAAATTTTTGTCAAACATGAGATTTTTTTTAAATGATAATTCCTTTTTTGACGCTCATTTTCATCGGAAAATTGCTCTGTCATTTTTTTCTTCTTATATGATCTTAGAATATAATTTGGCGTAGTGGGTAAGAATATCCAAAAAAAATACATACCCAAATGTATGTATTTTACAACTATTAAAAACTGAGAGTGGAAAATTTCTCAGCCTGTATTCTTTTAAATATATACTAAATATATACGTATACACTTAAATTCAAAATATCCAAAAGAAATATCATCCAGAACACCGAAATTTTTGAAGCGAAGATAAATCCATCCCGCGGTTACGCAATAATGTACCGTCTTCCTTTAGCAGTTAAGTGCAGATTAGTGTCCTTGTGCTACTTGTACGACCCGACCGCGTGACCTGCAGTCCACACTTAAGAAGGGAGTTGTCGTTGCCACTGATGTGTGAGTCTTTACACTACATTTAGTTATTTTTGCATTTTCTTTGTACCGAATAATATATACTTACGCAGTTTTATATAACATTGATTAGAATAATATCACGCTAAAGACGTTAATAACAACCGACGTCAAAAACAACTAGGTTCTAGAATTTTTGCCACGTAATAAAGATTACCTACTTATTGTATGCTTATCGTTAATAAATTGCGATATCTTAAAACTTAACCATCGAGATCTTTAAAACTACTGAACCAGCTTTGATGAAACTTGTACTATAAGCTGAAAGATACTTCATCATCATTATCGTCAGCCTGTTGCAGTCCACTGCTGGACATAGGCCTCCCCCAGATGCGCCACAAAGCACGTTTTCCCGTTTTCTGCATCCAGTCCCTGCCAGCTACCTTCTTTAGACGCCCACATAGACTGACTGAGTTTAAAGGTCCCTTTTTTCAGTTTTTCGTAAATAACTCGTAAACGGTGGCCACCGCATAGCAAAAAATGTTCTTTAACGTAAATAATATATATAAAATTGCCGAATCGAAAGATTCAGTGCACTTTTTCGCTAGGATCAACATTTAAGAAATATTAAAGCGGGAAAGTTAATTAAAATCAATTTTATGGTTCATTTTACTATATTTTCGTGAATAACCCGTAAATAGCAAAAACCTTGTTAAACGTAAATAATTTACACATTTTTTTTACAAAAAAGATTCAGTAAACTTTTTGAGAGTATCAATATTTTAAAAGATATTAAAGGGGGAAAGTCAATTAAAATCAATTCTAAGGTTCCTTTTCTTTCGTTTTTCGTAAATAATTTGAAAAGTATGATCCATAGCAAAAAATCTCTCATACATAAATATTAAACATAATTTTTACTACAAGAAAGATATATGAAACTTTTCGCTAGGATCAACATTTAAAAAGATACTAAAGCGGGAATACTATATCGGGGATACTAATCAATTTTAAAGTCACTTCTTAATTTTTCGTAAATAACTCTTAAACGGCAGCTCATAACAAAACAGGTTCTTATACATAAATAATTAACATAATATTTCCTACAAAAAACATACAGACCATTTTTCTCCAGGATCAATATTTAAAACAATATTAAAGGGGGAAAGTAAATCACAAACAATTTACAAGTCCCTAATTTTTTTGTTTTTCGTAAATAACTCGTAAACAGTGGCCCAATGCAAAAAGTTCTTTATACATAGAAATATAATTTTGTACAACAAAAGTTCCGTAATTTTTTTCGCTAGGATCAATATTTAATGAGATATTAAAATTCATTATAATCAGTTTCCAGGTCCTTTTTAGGGTTCCGTACCCAAAGGCTAAAACGGGACCCTATTAATAATACTCCGCTGTCCGTCCGTCCGTCTGTCACCAGGCTGTATCTCATGAACCGTGATATACAGTTGAAATTTTCAAAGATGATGTATTTCTATTGCCGCTATAACAACAAATACTAAAAAGTACGGAACCCTCGGTGGGCGAGTCTGACTCGCACTTGTTGGGTTTTTTTTAGTCAGAGGGGCAAAGTTACTTACAATGAATCCTCAGATCTCTTTTTTAGTTTTTCGTAAATAATTTGTAAAGTATTATGACCTATATATATATATATATATATATAAACAATTATAATAAAATTTTCTACAAAAGACATGCGGAACATTTTTCCCTAAGATCAATATTTATTAAGGTTTTAAAGCGAGAAACACAAATAATGTGCAGAATTGATTAAAATTAACTTTCGCGGTTTAATATCTCAATAATATTGATCCTAAAGAAAAAGAATAGAAATCTTTTTTCTAGAAAATTTTATGTTAAGTATTTATGTTTGAACGTGTTTTGCTACGGGCTACCGTTTACGAGTTACTTACGAAAACTAAAAAGGGTTTTTAAAATTGATTATTATTAACATTCCCGCTTTAGTATCTTTTTAAATATTCATCCTAGCGAAAAGTGTGCTACATATTTCTTATAGAAAATTTTATGTTACTTATTTATGTATGAGACATTTTTTTGCTATGGGTAAGTAAGTAAGTAAGTAAGTAAATATTCTTTATTGCACCAACAAATTATACATTTTACATACATGTAAAACTACAAATGAATTTTAAAGGAAAATAGAACCAGGTAACAACAGGCGGTCTTATCGCTAAAAAGCGATCTCTTCCAGACAACCTTTAGGTAATATAATACTTTAGAAATTATTTACGAAAACTAAAGAAAAGGAACCTTAGAATTGGTTTTATTAACTTTCCCTCTTTAATATCTTTTTAAATATTGATCCTTTCACAAAGGGTACTGAATCTTTTTTGTAGAAAGTTTTATGTAGATCATTTACATTTTACAGCGTTTTTTGCTAATTGCCACCGTTTACGAAAATATAGAAAAATGGACCATAAAATTGATTTTATTTAACTTTCCCGCCTAATCTTTAAATAAGAAAGTGGACTGAATTTTTCTTGTTCGAAATTTTATTTAGATGATTTGCGTGAAAGAACATTTTTTGATATGGGCCACCGTTTAAGAGTTATTTAAGATAAACTAAAAAAAGGGCCATTTAGAGCTAGCAGCCGCGTCGATGCAATTGTCTCACGTGCGCTCCGAGCGATATCATTGTCGGTGGTTACGTTTAGAATTATAGTTTGGCATGCTATGACAGAAATATTTATATTTATATGTATTTCTGTTGCCGCTATAACAACAAATACTAAAAAGTACGGAACCCTCAGTGGGCGAGTCCGACTCGCACTTGTCCGGTTTTTAGTCAAAGAGGAGCAAAGTTACTTACAATGAATCCTCAGGTCTCTTTTTTTAGTTTTTCGTAAATAATTTGTAAAGTTTGACCTATAGCAAAAAATATAAATGTGTATATAAACAATTATAATATAGTACATTACGATACAAGTGCGAAAAATAGGAAATTCGAAACGAGTGGCGATAAATTAAAACACGACCGAAGGGAGTGTTTTAAATCGACACGAGTTGCGAATTACCTATTCGCACATGTATCGTACAACGTTTTACAGTACATATGGCCCTTTAAATGTTCGACACAGTAACGTAATATGCTACTTCTCGCACTAGTGCTATAAAGTAGCCCCATATGTACTGTAAATTTTTTTACAAAAGACATGCGGAACACTTTTCCCTAAGATCAATATTTATTAAGCTTTTAAAGCGAGAAACACAAATAATGTGCAGAATTGATTAAAATTAACTTTCGCCGTTTAATATCTCAATAATATTGATCCTAAAGAAAAAGTGTAATAAATCTTTTTTCCAGAAAATTTTATGTTAAGTATTTATGTTTAACATTCTTATTGCACTGGAGCACCGTTTAATAGTTATTTACGAACAACTAAAAAAAGTACCTATGAATTGATTTACCCCCTATAATATCTTCCTAAATATTGATCCTAGAGAAAAGTGATCGAATTATTTTTTGTAGGAAATATTATGTGCATTCTTTATGTATAAGAACGTGTTTTTCTACGGGCTACCGTTTACGAGTTACTTATGAAAACTAAAAAGGGTTTTTAAAATTGATTATTATTAACATTCCCGCTTTAGTATATTTTTAAATATTCATCCTAGCGAAAAGTGTGCTAGATATTTCTTATAGAAAATTTTATGTATAAGACATTTTTTTTTGGCTATGGGTCATACTTTACAAATTATTTACGAAAATAAAGAAAATGAACCTTAGAATTGGTTTTATTAACTTTCCCTCTTTAATATCTTTTTAAATATTGATCCTTTCACAAAGGGTACTGAATCTTTTTTGTAGAAGTTTTGTGTAGATTATTTACATTTTACAGCGTTTTTTGCTAATTGCCACCGTTTACGAAAATATAGAAAAATGGACCAGAAAATTGATTTTAATTAATTTTCCCGCTTTAATATCTTTTTAAATATTGATCCTAGTAAAAAGTGTACTGAATTTTTCTTGTAGGAAATGTTACATAGATGATTTGCGTGATAGATCATTTTTTGATATGGGCCACCGTTCACGAGTTATTTAAGATAAACTAAAAAAGGGACATTTAAACCCTCCCTCCCCCGTACACAAGAGCGCCACCCCCCTCTATCAGTACTTTCAGTATGTTATGTAAGGTACCTTTATCTACAACTATGCCAAAATTCGCTTATACACGAATTATTTCCCCGTTTTTTCCTTCGTTTGATGGCCTAATACGTACGACTCGAATTGAATAAATTGAATTTAAGAATATAAATATTTAAATTAGACACATCGCATAACCTACCTACTTCATTTGTAGGTACGGTAGAGACTATACTTACGGTAGGTACTACACAGACAGGCAGGCATACGGCAGGTCAAAAAAGAAACAAGTAGAAATATTTTTAACAACAGTAAACTATGCACCTAGGCGATACGCGAATGAATAGAGAAGTAGCAAGCTGCCACCGCCGGGCAGGCGCGGCGCGCGCGCTGGCGGCGGCCGGTACCGCTCCCGCACCCCGCTTGTACACACTGCTCCCGATATGTTAAGTTTTTAATACGCTCGTTATTTTTTTGGATGTTTTTATAGTTGGATGGAAATAAAACTGTGATCTTAATTCAATAAATAAAATGGATAGAGGAATTTTTCACAGCGAGTAAAAAGGCAATTTCTGAAAATAGTATAGTTACATGGATTTTTTTTTTAGATTTTCATTTTGTAGCTATAAAACGGCAATAAAATGGCATTCCAGTGAAAAAATTAGACGGAGTAATTTTCCGGTCCAAGACACGTCCAAAAATTATATTTTATTAATATTGGTATTTCTACTGGGATATTTTTTTGGATATTTCATATATTGTTGTAATACGTTACATGAATATGTCTGGTGAAGAAAGTTTGAACGGAGCATTTTTCCGTAAAAAGATATTAACGATTTAATACTTTAGGTATTTACTTAAATCCTATTATTATTATTCTTTGGAAATTAAGACAATACTTTTTATTTATTGATACTTTATCATACTGTAAAGTTTTTTGTGGCAGAGGAATTACTGCGGGGTCCACTACCTTTATTTCCTACACTAATCAATCAATATAACACTTGCGAGATACGTAATGTGCTTCGATGCCACTGTATTACAATTAAAGGGGATTCCAGGAAAGTGTTGGGTATGTGACGCTATTTGTGACATTCCACTACGAAAGGTACTTTATGGCAGTCGGCGTTTACGCCATTATTAGCGGCGACTCAATACTAATCCGGTAATACGCCATAAGGTACCTTTCGTCGAGAAACCTTACATTTATTTAACATCAAGTGATGTTGAAATTGTAAATACAGTGACAAAATAAAATAATGCCATCGCCGGTATGCGAAAGGTTAATATTGGTACATATTTTAAGGAATGTAAAATATACTTAGTCCTTTTCGTAAGGTATCTGGTTGCCCTTAATATTACGTAATGTTATTTATTTCGCGTGGACCTTTGCTTGGGACATTTATTTATTATATGTATTTTATTACTTTTCGTGCACAATGGTTGCTCATTTGTCATGACTAGGTAAGTATTTTTATTTACAAGTACCAGCGATGCAAGCTGAATAAATAGGTTTTAGCAATCGTTTGTAGTTTATGATATCTACCTCTTTTACAAGCTTTTATTAAGTAACTTGCAATGTACGTACATATATTTGTACGGATCAAATCTTGCAAGTTAAATTTAACCTACTTTCCGGTTTCCGATGACGCTGAAAATTTGTACAAGTACATATGTAAGTTAGGTATAGTCGTTAGATTTGTAGCTGGCCCTCAACGGCTTATCCATTGTCTATTGTTAACTAAAACGGCGCGGTGTCACTACCTACAAAAAAAGGGTCGTATAATTCTAATTGGGACCTGAGCGCGAGCTAGTCTAACGCTCAAAAAACCAGTGTAGGTGTGTTCTCCGATAACGCGCCTTTGTTACGCATATCGAGGACACATTTTAGGCTGGTTCGGTAGCGTTCGACTCGCCGGCACTCAGTAACCGTATAGGGACCACACAATAACTCGCAAATTATTTTTCCATTTGTTCATTTTGAATCTTATTTCAATTACAATAGGAGTTGTAATTAAATAACCGGTTATAATGGCCGGGCCCTTTTTTTTTGCAGGTAGTGGCACGCGCCGTTTTAGTTAACAATAGACAATGGATAAGCCGTTGAGGGCCAGCTACAAATCTAACGACTATTATAATTCATAACAATGCAATATTATGGTACCATCGAGCTGATCTGATGATGGAGTCAGGAGGTGGCCATGGGAACTCTGTGATAAAACAACGTAGCCTCATTGTGTTTGGTTATGTTAGAATTGTCTCGGCGAGTATTAGGGGTCTGTTGAAAGAAAAGTAAAGTCACCGATAAAAGCTTGTATCAAAAATGAAATGATTGAAAAAAAAACTTATTATGTTTAGTATTAAAGAATCGCGAACGATCGTATCATATCAAAATCAAAACCATAAAAGATTTCTTACAATGTTATGCCGCACTATGTTGGATGTACCTATTTGCATGAAGTGCATAAACATTTTAACCATGTTCTTTGCTCATACCCAGTAAGTTGCATTCGGGTGATTCTCGAAACCCTGTTATGAGAAGATGCTAATGCCGGTGACAAAATGACAGCCGATAGTGACAATATTTCCTGTACACTTTTGGATCGGCAACGACGGTAGAATAGCGTCAAATGTTTACCTATTAGTTGCACCAACAACATGCGGTGAATTAACATCGTCTGGTGACAACTGCTACAGTTGTAAAACAGGGGCCAGGTGGTATATGGCTAGTGATGATGACGTACAACCCGGAATAGATACGTTTTTTATCTCCAGGCTCCACAGACATGTTAAAAAGGTTTAAACCAAGGCCATCCACTTTGGCGGCTGCACTTAAGATAAGTTCTAGATGATAAGTCGCTCAGAAATCGCGAAGGTAATTACAATACAATACAATATAAATATACTTTATTGCACACCTCAATACAGAAACAGTACAAATAATACAACACATAAAGAAGAGGTAAACAACAGGCGGTCTTATCGCTAAAAAGCGATCTCTTCCAAATTAAATCCTTGACTTAAATACGTATAGGTAATTCTTGATTCTGACTATTACATTCTTGGGACCGGGCGCGTTGGCGGATCTGTTACCTCCTAGCCTAAAGAAAAAACTTAAACTTCAATGCTATTTGCACTTACAAGCAGGTGCGGGCTGCACCTAAGGATCACGCACTCTGCTTTAAGACTTTTCAACTTGTTAGAGACCCGAGTCTTTTGTCTTCCCGTGAGACTTAAGTCTTGCCTGAGACTTAAGTCCTCTTCAGAAAACTCATATTTTATTCATAAAATTTTCATTTCGCATTGTCATTGCATGCGTTTACACAAATCATACAATAATGCCCAGGTATTATAACATCTACAAAATTGTTGACAGCGTTTTTATTCCGAGGTTCGAGTTCATGAGTTGCGCTTAAAGGACTCGACTCGGGACTTAAAAGCCTTGGCAGTTTTTTTGGAAGCGCCGAGTCTCGTAGTAACGAGTATAGTTCCTCAAATTTAGACTCAAAAAACTCAAGTTCCTACCGAATCTACGTTCTCTCCCTCTCGCGAGTTGTAGGGTCTACCACCTTGCGTCCTAACTTTACTTAAGCGTGACATTTACTTATTGCTCCAGTAATAATCTCCCAACGAATACCTACCTAACATTTTTTTAATAACATTTCAAACATTCTTAATGTCACCTCGTCAACCATGAAGTAAGTATTTCATTTATTCTACGATCTAACATCAACACCATAATGGTTAATTCCATAATTCCATATCCTCATTCGCAAGAAGTCATTGTAACTTGTCTAAACATGGAATTTACAGTCCTCCACAACAAGAAGAGCGTAAGTGCCAGTAGTGTCTCATTAAGATACGCCATTTTATGATGGAGGGTAGATTAGTCAGATAACAATAGCCGCATGTCATATAAGTGGTGGTTAAACAAGGAAAACAGTATCATTCGACGATTATAAAATTTATGAGAATATTTCCAAAAGTAGCTTGTTCCTAGGGTTACCAGATGCCCCGTATTTTACGGGTTGTCCCGTATTTCAGGCACGAAATTTTCATTATCCCGTAATTTGGCGAAACCAATACGGGAGAGTATATTGTTTCGTAATTTTATGATGCAATGGTATTTAGTGATAAAAATACTTATTTTCATTATTTCACATTTGCCTTTCCAGATAATATAAAAACTGTTGTGTTTTATAATATTGTTTTTTAAAATCTTTCATTAAGAAATTTTGCAATTGTATAGGTTATTTAATTGATTATGCCAAATTTTAGTAATAAAAACAAATTTTGGTTTAAGTATAATGAAAAACGGCATGTCCGTTATTTTTACTTAGATTCTCGTATTTTCAATGCAGTTGTTCCGTAAAACTGGAAATCAGATCTGTACCCCTAGTGTTGAAATCTCATTTTGTATGGGATGTTGAGTTTCCAAAACGTTCCGCTTCGCGCTGTTTCTAAATCCCATACAAAATGAGACTAAACGCAAACGCGTACGTCACGTCACATTATCGAATAAATTTACACCAGGGGCTCTGGTCACCCTACTCGTTCCGTAAGTCACAGAATTAAATTAATTTCGCATAGACAGTAGCATTAGGTCATAGAGATAAGGCCCACTGTGTATAGTAATACAGGATATTTTACAACCCTGAGCCGTGCAGTCATCATCAATAATAGCGCCAAAAGTATCTGTCACCCTGGACACCCTGGTATGTTGTTGTTGTCCTAAAGTACTCCAAAGGCCTTCAAAAGCTTGCGCCACGCCTTCCAATCTTCAGCTCGCCTTCTGGTCAACCCGACCGCTCGTAGCTCACTTATGACGGACCGTTGCCTAAGAGTGTAGAGCGCCCGGAGCCACGGCTTCCGTCCGGCGGTTTCCAACCGAAAGCTATCGAAGCGTTATTCGTTTCACCTCTTCGAATAGTATTTCCTATCCATATCCATTTCTGTGCCGTACCCTGGTATACTTCTCCAAATACTGATAAAGCTTAACAATACGCGTTCAAAAGTATCTATACAGTCTAATTGTTCCACATATAGAGACATATCTCTTTTAGTAAAGCTGTTAGAGAATGGTAGCCTACTTTAGACGCGTAGTCTGATTCGCTTCTTTTGATATGTCTCTCGCCCAGAAATTTATGATTTCATATCGTAGTTTCCCTATGAGTACAAACCCAAAGTGCGCCATCCCATAGATAATGATCGACATATCTTCAGTCGCAATTTATGAAATTTGAAGATTATGAATTTCCCATTTTCATTGCTCTTGAGAGTTTGTTTCCAGGCCGTGGACCCATAAATAAAATAAATAAAAAAAACCGGATAAGTACGAGTCGGACTCGCCCACCGAGGGTTCTGTACTTTTTAGTATCTGTGGTTAAGTATAAGCGGCAACAGAAATACATCATCTGAAAATTTCAACTGTTCATGAGATACAGCCAGGTGACAGACGGACAGACGGACGGACAGCGGAATATTAGTAATAGGATCCCGTTTTACCCTTTGGGTACGGAACCCTAATAAAAAATATCAGATTACTTATAAAGATATCCTCACCTATATACATTGCCTACTTGCAGAATAAATTTTGAATTTTTACACAACATGACTAAGCCCCACAGTAAGCTCGAGAAGGCTTATTGTGTAGTAGGTACTCAGGCAACGATATATTTAATAAACAAACCCCTTATCCTTAACCAAGGTATTTGGGGGTTTATTGGCGTCATCTTTCGCTTCGCATGTGGCACTGGCGAAGGTTACACTCATGTTAGTTTTACGTGAAGCATAGAACAATGACCCGGTGTAACTGACGCAGAATTTTATAATGAAGTAGATTCGATATTTTACCGTTTTTCTTTTTTTTTTTCGCTTAAGCGTCAATTACATCCACACTTCCCGATAACGAGCCCGTGCTGATATTTGGTGAAACGAAAGAGACTTTAGAGATAATTATTGCTGTATTAGATTCCAAAATTTACTGTTTTCTTTCTCCCGCCCTCTGTAGGCCTTATTGCGTATGAGACATTGTCGATATAAATTTTTGGGTCTTATAGTAATTTATGGGCGTGGTGTTATTTTTTTTTCTTTTTCAGTCGGTAACAACATTGACATTAGGATTTTGGAGACCATATCGTCTTATTTAACCACACATTAATTTTGCACGATGTGCTTTCTTTTAAGTCTGTGTACAGTTTTAGTCCTATCCAATAATATTGGAGCCAGTGGGTTAGGGTGGGTGGCTTGCTAGGCGCTCAATATAATTCTTTGTGAATTTTTTGATCTCTTCCTTTATGGTGGTCATATTGAGATAATCGTGTATTTCATCGTTTCGGTTGAACCACGGTGCGTTGGCAATTACACGAAGGATGGCGTTCTGTTCTCTTTGAAGACACATTATGTTAGGTACTATCACTAGCAGTTCCCCATAGCTGGATCCCATATGTCCAGATGGGCTCAATGATTGCATTGTATAGGAGTAATTTGTTGTCCACTGAGAGGGTTGAGTTTCATCCCAATAGCCAATTAAGATTTTTGTATTTTAATATAATTTCATTACGTTTGTGTTTTATGTGAGTTTTCTATGTAAGGCGCCTATCTAGATGAAATCCTAGGTACTTGATACACTCGCAATGTGGCAGGACATCATTTCTAAGTGTGTTAAATATTTCCATTTCCATCTTCCCATTCTCTTCCCAATCTCATATGGTTATGTCGCATCACGCTCGCCCGTTGCCCCGATCAACGGGCCTACCGTTCACCACGATCGACGTGTTGCATCCCTGTCACACTTATGTACCACTTGACAAGTGCGGCAGAGACGCAACACGTCGAACGTGGTTCGTGGCCCTCAGTTGGCCTACCGCTACCGCTGAGCTTGCTGAAAGTCTTCGGAAAGTATCTAGTTGAAAATATGATTATGTATGGATTTATTACAAACTTGGCTGCAAGTTACGTCAATGAGATGAGTTAAAATATTGGCAGCTATTAGACTGTACCATTATGCACTTTATACAATGTAATGATAAATTGTTTTGTTTACATTATGTACAGCCGATGTCTAATATATGTCAACAATTTTGCACCTTACTTCTTTGCGATAAAGCGGAAAATGTGTACATATCTTTAACGTTAAGCATACACGTGAGTTTTCTCACGTTGATCTGATATGTGTATATTTATTGCCATGCACCTGGTTCTAATTAATGTTAAATCCTCAAGAATTATGGCTCAGGAACTGTAATACTTAATTGTACTACATACTTACGCAATGTATATTATACATATATATTACTGTCCTATCGCGCATAACAACAGTAATAGCCAATTGATTTAACATCTGGGAAAGTACCTCCACCTTACAGAAAACCGCAGCCAAATAATACTAGACCCTACTCATAGTGTTGGTACTATTAGTTATTCTGTGGTTGTCTTCCTGCCGGGAGCTCAACGAGGGTGCGGAGTGTTAGGGTTGGGAACGCGCATGAGTACCTTCGGAGTTGCAGGCGTAATGCATAAGTTACCGAGACTGCTTACCATCAGGCGGACCGTATGCTATTTTGCCAGCGACGTGGTATACAAGAAAACGTCGCGTCATTGCAGTCTATCGACGTCTGCAACTCTAGAGTTGTCACATGCTCGTTGCCGACCCTTTAGGAACCTGAACCTCGTCTGTACTTACTTTTTAAAACAAGTTAAGCTGTTTTTACAAGCTTTTATTTAGTTTCACCTGTCCCGTTGTCTTTCTGCCGATGCCGGTCTGTAATCAAATCTTGACCCACTTCCTGGTTTCCGATGATGCTGAAAATTTGCATACATATGTAAGTCGGGTGACAATGCAATATTATGGTACCATCGAGCTGATCTGATGATGGAGACAGGAGGTAGCCACAGGAACTCTGTGATAAAACAACGCAACCTAATTGTGTTTGGGGTTTTTAGAAGGGGTTTCCCAAAAATGAAATTTTTGCCAAAAACTTTTACTGACTAAAAGAAAAGAAAATGTTCTATTCTCCAGAGCGTACTACGCGACATGGTACGTGGTTACCGGGCCAAATCAGCTTTGTTTGACCTAAGGAACAATCGTGCCAAAGCGGCACCTGAGACACAAGTGCATCCCACTTAGGGCTGCCATCCGTCCGGGTTTTCCCGGATTTGTCCTAGTTTGGAGGCCGTCTGGGGGCCGTTCGGGTGGGGGTGGGGGGAAACCCGGACACTTTTCATGTAAGGAAGCACATTAAAACTACATGTAAAATTAAAGGTCTTGTTTTTAAAAATATTATTTTCGGACTCGTCCGGGGAAAAATGCGATTTACGCCAAATGTCCGGGTTTTTTTTAATCTTTGTCCGGGTTTGGCGAAATTCGAGAGAATAGTTTTTGCTCGAGCCTAGCCCGCGTAGTATTCAAGCTAAAACATGGTAAAGATGCATCTCGCGAAAAAAAGATTAGATATTAAAACGTGTGACAAAAATAAACCAGTGGAAATATATTCTTCGGGTAAAGCATACGAATGTGAATAAAACAGATTGGTGAAAAATTGCATTGGTAAAGATGCGTGTAGCAAAAATAACGAGTAGAAAAAATGCGTGAGACGAAGTTATCTATTGGTAGAAATAATGTATAGAAAATAAAGAAAATGGGGAAAAACGCGAATGGAACTAAAAATACCGGAGAAAGAAAATTTTGGGGAATTCATCTATACAGTCAAAGTTCATCCATCACGACAATCGAGTCATATCAATTATTAAATTTTTTTTTTTTTATATGATGTAACTAAAAATTTACGGTTTACGCAATTTTTCCTTTATCTGTGCTATAAGACGTTGCTTCGTACCAAACAAGATTCTGAGTTCACAGGAAGTACCGTAGGTTTTGATTCCCTTGTGAGTATCGAAAATTTGCGGCATAAACGGCTGTATCTTTTAATTGCGTTGGCTTAGAAGTTAGATTTTTTACAGCTCCAAGGGACAGTAGACCTGAGTATTTGATATAAATTCCAGCTTGATACTTCCACGCGTTCCAGAGAAAAAGGGTCTTGACAGACAGACGGCCGGACGGACAACAAAGTGATCCTATAAGGGTTCTGTTTTTCCTTTCGGAGTAACGAACCCTAAAAACAGAAATTTTTAACATCATCAACACGTCTACAAAAAATCAGAACTATCAGATTTGATGCAAACGAATCCCGTACTTTCACGCAACAAAGTTACTGGATTATATATTTTCAGAGTAATTCAGATAAAAGGTGAAAACTTGTTAGATTGCCAAATCTTCCGTTACAACTGTCACAAGTTTCGGGCAGACTCAACATTTTAAATGGAATTTGTATATGATGTCGCTCTTAATTCCTAATACAATATTTAAAAAAAAAAACAATAAAAATCCAGGCAGGAATATGCAATATCCAGGGAGGGAAATGGGGAGTACGTTAGTATGGAGAGTCCATTATCCTCTTAAGAGCCTGTATATCTTCTTGTGCCCCGGGCACCGACTTGGTTTAAAACGGCCCTGGTACCATGGAGCCATACACGATGTAACATGAGAAACCCGAAAGATTTTGGGGTGGCCCACGCTAGCGTCTTGAGCGTCGGCGTCTAATCAGCGCTATGGAAAATGGCGTCGCTGCGCAGTTGCGTCAACGTTGCGTCGAGCATCAGCCATACAGTTGACTATAATCTGTCAGGTATAAAGGTGATTGCACGATCTGCATATTTGTCTTCCAACTCCAAGAGTTTACCCGTTCGTGACATCATATTTACATTTCAACAGCTGCGACAAAGGTCGGTACAAACATGCAAACACGGTTGTTGTGATTCAGCGCGCACGTTCCTGAAAGACAATAGGAGATAACGGGGTGACTCATGAAGCAGACATGTGGTTCAAAGAAGGTCCTTATCAGTGTGAAAAAGGAAAACAATATAGTCTGGGAAACAAGTTTTCAGTAATAATAAAACCGTTATTTATGATACAAAGAGCGGAAAGTAGGAAATTCGCAACGAGTGGCAATAAATTAAAACGTGACCGAAGGGCCCCCGCAATAGTGCGGGAAAGTAGCAACGTACTTATGTACTGTAAATTCATTTCCAATCTCCTTTTTAGGGGGCGACAATTGATAATATACTCCGTTCCAGATAGGATTAGACGTAAGGTAAGGCTTTGAAAACAATTTTAGAAAAAGGTGCAATTTTTAGGATGGCGTTCAATGAGTCGGTCACACTCCTTGATTTTTGTGCCATTTAGAGTCCTAGCTACATTTTTTCTTTAGTACTTACATTGCATGTCTCAAAAGTAGCGCCTACTTTATTAGCGTAATTATGCGTTAGTGTCGGAAGAAATATTACAAGACATCTTGTCGAGTGCTGTAATATTTCTAAAGTTTATGAGTAGTACCTTACACAATGTCACAATTCACAATGCAGTTGTGTGTAGCAAATTACTAGGTAAAGTGCAAACAAATCAGTGCAACTCTTTAGCCGCTAAGCTGCTGGTAGGCCAACGCAAATACATCACAGGCCATCTTGAGTGGCCCACCGAAGTCACAGCCCAAACCCTACAATAGGCAAACGAATGACCCACCCGTTGTTTCGGGCGGCGAAAGGAAACCGCCAAAAATCCCCAAAAAGGATGGCAAGGCCACTCATTCCTCCACTGGAGGTGTGAAAGAAACAACGTGTGCACTGTGCAAATCTTTGCAACAATAATATCAATAGAATAAAACGTTTTAAGACGTATCGGTAGCCTGAAGAAATTTCTTGTCTAATTATTGAGAACCTCCTCGTTGAATTTGTTTTTTATTTGAGGCTAGGTAAATTCGAAGATATTATGAATGCAATGTAAACAGAAATAGACAACAAATTTAACCTCGTGAGGATTAGGGAAAGTTTAAAACTTTTCCATAATTGCTTCAACCTGCATTAATGTTCCTAAATATATCTAAAGATATCTAGAAAATACGAAAAAGTGCAAGAGGATACTTGGTTACGTTTGAAATTAACGTTACTAAAGGCAGTAAGTCATGAAGTTACGGACCCGGACCCGGGTACGTCCTTAAACTACGTCCAAAAGAGAGGAATGGGCATTGTGATTGTCATCTCGCTTTGTGTGGTAGGGCACAGCCAGTGGATGTCATTCCAGATCTAGAGCAGAGCCCAACTGGGGAAGTACCTCCACCTTACAGAAAACCGCAGCCAAATAGTAGTAGTAGTAGTAAAACACTTTATTGTACAAAAAGAAACATAAAACAGGAAAGAACACAAATCATTTGTACAAAGGCGAACTTATCCCTTTCAGGGATCTCTTCCAGTTAACCTTTGAGCAATTGAGGAAGACTTGTGGAGAACGGTAGACATACGGTAGAAATTGTACTAAACGGCATAAAAGAAAATATTAAATTTCCTAAAAGATAGGTAAACCTATAAGTCCTATAACCTACACTATATAAATGAAATAACACTAGACTACTACTCATAGTTTTGTGTTCCTGCCGGTGAGTACGGTTGCCAGAGCTCAACGAGGGTGCGGAGTATCTATAAAATATTTAAATACCTAGTTTGAATAGAAGGATTGTTGACAACATTGTGTTTTCGTCTCATTTTTAATGACTGTGAAGCGTTCCTACTTTAACACGCGCTGTCTCTGCAATGTTGGTCACACTTTGATTTTCAAATTAGACACAGGTAATCAAACATACCTAATGCTCAATATATTTGAAGCGCACAAAAGATATGGTAGGCCGCGAGAAACATGCTATGGAAAAAATTACCATCGCGCGGGTTTCATACCTTTTATCTCAATTACTCGGTTCCCTCCCTTGATTCCTCGAGAATAAATTCGCAGATTTTCGTTTCGGTCACATGTTATCTTACATACTTACTTACATACTTACTTACTTACTGTTGTGGCGCAGCGACCCGAAATGGATATTGGCCTCCTACGCCAAAGACCGCCATGCTTCTCTGTCCTAAACCGTTTCTGTCCAGTCGACGGCGCAGAGTGCACATGTTATCTGCGAATCGATAATATGCTGTAGTTCGTGTCATCCACGATGACTACTTCTGTTAAAATTTTGCTGGTGAGCTCCCTCGCTAAATATCACTATTTTATACTAAAATTATACAGCAATGGTACCTATGCAGGATAACGATATAGCTACAACTGACAAAAAGAAAAGAAAATTATACATGTTTTTATACGTGTTTTTTTTATTTGGTTACATTTTACCTACCTACCTTATAGTAACTAGCGACCCGCTCCGGGGGGTTTCACAATCAAATTATACAGCTAAACCTTCCTCAAGAATCACTCTTAGTGAAAACCGCATGAAAATCCGTTCAGTAGTTTTACATTTTATCATGCATGATCATAATTATATACACACAGACAGATGCGGCGGGAGACTTTGTTTTCTAACGCGTTGTAGTGATTTTTCGTGTGATTTTTTTTTAGAATTTGCCCTTAAATAAAAAAAAAATATGTATATTTTACAGTACATATAGTGCTACTTTACCGCACTAGTACGATAATTAACAGATTACGTAACTATGTAGAAAATTGCAAGGTCTATGTACCTACTGTAAAACGTTGTACGATACGAGTACATGTCGAATAGGTAATTCGCAACTCGAGTCGATTTAAATGAAAATGAAATGAAAAATGAAAAAATGATTCGCACTTGTATCGTAATGGTAAAGATATTGGAGGCAAACGAGCAAACGAATCGCCTGATGGTAAGCCATTACCGCCACACATGGACACCTGCAACATCATTACAACTGCAATTTTCCGTTAGCCCCCTTTTATTACAACATGCTGATATATCTTTCTATGTCTTTATCTCTCTGCCTTTGTTTTCTTTGTAACTACAAAATAATATAAAATTGCACGGTTTGAAGACATAAAGAAAAACAATGGGGAAGGAAGGCTTCCGACATTGTCTCAACAACGGTCTTCACGCTTTAAATGGTTAAAGGAAGTAATCAATAAAATAATTACTTCTTAAGGGCATTAATGATGATGAGAATCATTGAATATACAATAATTATAGGTAATCTAGTAATGATAGTAATGATATCGACATTAATTTTACAATTAATAATTATGTAGGTAATTGTCGCATAATAATCAGACTGAAATTTTAATACCTCGTGGCAAACAAGTATACGGCCCGCCTGATGGTAAGCTGAAACCTTCCTTTTCAGCTAAAACTCCGATTAAAAATTTGATCACATCATCATCATCCTAAGATTGTGGAGGCATTTTTCTAAGAAAAAAACAGTGTTTATACTATTCTTACAAAAATTGTTCTTTGTCATTTAAAAATTAATTACAATTGTATGAGTAGTTGAATGATTCGTCACTGTCATGTTATCAAATAAAGCAGAGGGCCTACCGCGAATACCGAAGTTCGCAAATTAAGGGCATATATTTGTCTTTTACTCCCATTAAGGCGTAATGAGAGTGACAGAGAAAGATCCCCGCAATTTGCCGAGTTCGGTGATCGCGGTAGGCCCACAGAGCCTGCACGTTAGCGATTGCTTGCGATAATTTCCTAAGTGCTAATTTATCCACCCATTATACTTATTATGTAGGTTACTTGGCTTACAGTAGCTGATAATCTATGAAATACGATAACAAATAATTATTACCTGTTTTTAATTAGCCTATCAGATTCACAGCTACATACGCAGTCATTTCTCGGAAGCAAAGTTTGTTTAACCCTCGTGCCTTGAGACCCTCGCAAGGGTCAGGATTCCAACTCGCTACGCTCGAGGTTAAATTTTAGAATCTTTTGCTTGCTCGGATATTAATATTAGTACGTACGAGGATTTCAACAACAGTTTTTCTCCATCGTAAACACAAAAATTGTCATCCCACCAATTCGAGGAAAATATTATCGGTAAACCATATCAAATCAAATTCAAATGAACGCTATTAAATATGTATCATTTAAAATCATGACTTAATTCCACCAGCCAACATGAGGTACTAACACAAAATTTACATCAAGTTAAATAAGTTGCGTATTTTATTTTTTTATACTACGTCGGTGGCAATCAAGCATATGGCCCGCCTGATGGTAAGCAGTGTCCGTAGCCTATGTACGCCTGCAACTCCAGAGGAGTTACATGCGCGTTGCCGACCCTAAACCCCCCCTCGTTGAGCTCTGGCAACCTTACTCACCGGCAGGAACACAACACTATGAGTAGGGTCTAGCGTTATTTGGCTGCTGTTTTCTGTAAGGTGGAGGTACTTCCCCAGTTGGGTTCTGCTCTAGATCTGGAATGACATCCACTGGCTGTGCCCTACCACACAAAGCGAGATGACATTCGCAATGCCCATACCTCTCTTTTGGACGTAGTTTAAGGACGTACCCGGGTCCACGTATCCACAAGAGTGGATAAAATGCAACTTGCCCATCAGTTTTTGAATAATAAAGAAAGCCTTTACGAGCTGGTGTGGTGAAAAATAATTTCCTATTCCACTCCTCGCTGGCGCCTATTTCATCACGGTATAGGGTTGTTTCCATCTACAAATCTTAGGGCAGAATTGTATCCCAATAAATTCTTTTGGATTATAAGAACATGTTAAACTACTTTTAGGGGACCTGTAATGACCATATTTTTGTAAATATTGAATTTAAAATATCTTTTCGCACACGTGACGTGACCAAACTCGAAACGTCATTGAAGATTCTGATGACGTCACAACTCTCGGATTGACACTGTTGACAGTTAGGCGATAAACAACAAATGACAAATGTCAGTTGACAGTCCGTATCTTCTATGTGTGTATGTAGTTATGTGTCAAACCGTAAACTGTGACGTCACACAATTTTCAAAGAGCGTTTTGGGCGCGAAAGCATCTGTCAAAATATATTTTGTTAATGCCGTTTTTAGTATAAAAGTTGAATTTTAGGGCAACTTTTAGTTAATATACAACGTAATACAAGCGTTTCAAAAAATTGGAAACAACCCTATTGCCACCCGGCACCAGCAGGTGGCGATGGCGGTGGCGAGTAATTTAAAGACATATTTTCTATAGTCTGCCTGTGCAATGTTGTACACTGAAAAAAATATGATCTATCGAGCACACATTAAAGTGATTTTCATTAAGATTAACTTCTTTAAACAATAGCAACAAATGTTTGAAAAATAGTAAAATACAAAACAGTAACGTTAACTCTTTGAACATTTCTAAGTATTGAAAAAAGGATAAAAATAAACGATCAGTCACTACATTTTAGCTACTCAAAACAGTAAAATTTACTGTCTTTTCGGAACAGTAGAAAATACTGTTTTGTTCGATAGGCTCGTATGGAAATGTTTAAAGAGTAAGACGATTGTCGGCCCAATGCTCTTGAGCGTCGGGGCCTCGGAGTGGAGCTAACGCAGCGGCTTACGTGAGCGATGACTCGCGAATGCGACGCGGCGCGGCGGCCCAACGGCATTCGGAGATCGCCCACGTAGGACACTTCCATAGGTATCAAAGGATTGAATTCACCCGCGCCGCTTCGCGTTCGCGAGTTATTCGCTCACGTAAGACACTGCCTAAGCACTCTGTCCCCGCGCTACCCCTCTCATGACGATCGCACGCAACGACGTTCAAAGAATAAGATTCAGCGCAGAGGCGCGCGGGTGGCGCTATACTCGTATAGGGACCGTGCGCGTTGGAGGGTCTGCCATCTTGTAGCCTGAATCGGAACCATAAACATGTAAATTTACACGTCACGTGTTTTCTTGTGCATAGTAGGTTCTGCCATCTCGTGGGCTACATCGGTACAATAAACATCACATTTACGCCTCGCGCCAAAAATCTGACGGCTCCTGTGCTGCCTCCTACAGTTCGTGCACGCTCCCTATTTGTGTATCATCTTTGGAATTTCAATTGTTTTATAAATAGTTTATTTTTCTCAGTGTAGCCGGATCCACATTTGTATCATTTTAGCGTATCACAGATCGGTTACGTACCTGAACTATTTTAAATATGATGAGATGGTCCTTTTATTGTGCATTACACTAGGCAGTAAAATTTGGTATCAACGGTTTTATAATGGTTTGTGTCATGGTCGGCGCAATAAAAAAATGGCGTCGGTTATCCTTAAGAATATAAAAATAGGTATTATAGTTGTCTAACATGGACCACTTAATGGATGCTTTTATATTTTTATCGTGGTTGTCATCGGCAACGACACGATTTTATCGTCACGACATAGCAGGGGACCAAAATATGTAGGTTCAAGATGTTACAAATGTATGAAACATTTGTAACACAGGTACCTTTTTGCAGTTGGATTTTGTAGCTATTTAATAATGAAAATTTAAATGGTACTTACAAAAACCTTACGTACCTACCTCATAATAAACCTACAATAGTAAATTTTTAGCTTTTTAGACGGCTTTAGCTTTAAAGTAGCTTTAAACGAAGATAACTTTATGAAATTCTAGTAAATTGTTAATATTCAACGTTTGTCGTTTAGTTACAAATAATTAGCGAAATCTCCTTATAAATTAGTTTTTATTCCAGAAGTGCTATATAGTCATACGTAAATAGAACTTATATCATCAATAATCATCATCTTTATCGCGTTGTTCCGACATTTTGCAACATGTTTTCCTTCACCGAGTAAATAAAACCTTTAAACACAAAAAAATGCCCGTATCACTGTAGGCATACACGCCTTCCAACCTTACCTATATTTGATCGGACCCTGACAAAGATGTTTACAATGAATTAGTCAACCATAGTGTTCTAATCAGTAAGTTTTTTTACCACTAAGTGCCGTGTCGAGCAAGGTTGTGATTGGTTCGATTAGCTATGGTATGGCACTGCAGATTGTAAAGTTGAAATCATACTTTTCTAATCTATTACTATGTTGTATTTGGGTTCTTAACATCTTATACCTTTAAACAAGCATTTCTTGTATATTTATATATTTCGAGAATCTCTCGGGGAATTTTCTATATGGGGGTTTTCGGGGGCGAAACATAGATCGATGTTTATGCTAGGTCTAATCTTTGAGTTTTTATATGTTTTCTGAGCAAAGGTCAGTCTCCCAGATTCTTTTATTTGATGTTGCACACTACTTCATTTTATTTGGAATTCTTTATGATCAATATCGCGAGCTCTTTCGATCCTTATAGAAGAGAAATACGGAACCCTAAAAAGTGTCGCAAGATTTAAAAAATAGTAAAGGCATTTTTCATAGACTTTATTATCGGAATGGAAGGTACGGAAAATGTATGGATATTTAGGAACACTTTTTCTCTCCTATCGAAAGAGCTCGTCGTGATTCTGATTAGGAATAATAATTAAAAAAATCAACTTAAAAAATGTTGTGTCCAATTTTGAATACAATTTACTCTCCCATACAAAATGTCGAGGTCAGACAGAGTCAGCCAAAATGTTTCATACCTTGTCATTTTCTATAGGAATGTAAAAAAAAAAACGCGATTTCAGGGTTGGTTCCATAGTAAAATTCCTTTGTATGTCCTATATATTCACCCGTAAATTATTGCAGGTGACTAAATAAACACATTTTCAACAAAAGGGGCCACTGTATGAAAATTTCATCCAAGTGTTCGGGTTGTTTTTCGGGTGATATCCTTATCCTGGTGATCCTCTGACTCACTCTGACCTTATACTCAACTAGTCAAGATGGAAATTGACGACCGCGTCGGAACTCAAGTTTCCATACAAACGTAATCCCCAATTTCCTCTCTGGATATAAACATTATTGATTCATGTAAATTAATCACAGCTCCGAATGTGACATTTGGGGTGTAATAAGTTATTTCAAAAAAATAATTTTTTGTTGTTCATTAGCTTAACGCAATTAGGGCCCGATTCGAACTTTAAGATAGGTACCTCATATTAGGTCTAGATACGATATGAAACGGATATAGAAAAGTCAAAAGTGACGTTTTTGTTTGAAGAAACGTCACTTTTGCCACTGACATATCCGATCCATATCGTATCTAGATGGATATTTGCCGTGTCTTAAAGTTCGAATGGGGACGTTACGCTAAACACTCTCGTCAGTCGGTAAAATGATATGAGGTCAATCGCTCGAAACGTTCGAAAATGACATCCTGCCGCGTCAATGGTCATTGGCCAATGTCAGCCCCACGACACGACTGCGACAGTAATGATGATGACGGGATGTCGCCGATTGGCAGGAGTATCGACCGATCTGTCGATTCCGTGTTGATTTGCGCAAGTTGATAAACATACCCCAGTCTCATGGCTCCTCTACATGATGGCCCAGCGTAGGCCAGTCCTAGGGACGCATTTATAAGTTAGAGGGAGCAAGTGATATTGCTATCTCATTTCACCGCATAGCTGCGTCCCTTGGACTGGCCTACGCTGGGCCATCGTGTAGAGGAGCCCTCACAGTAACAGGGCAATAGGGCATATTACGCAAAACTTTGCGTAGAGGGCGCTACTAGCACACACACAGGGCCTAGCGCGAAACACGAAAAAGGAAATTTCGAGAGGCACATAACGAAATTTCGATTTTTCGCGTTTCGCGGTAGAATCTCTGTAGGTAAACAAACCTCCTGGATGCATCAGAGTCGTAGTAAAAACTTGTCAAACACTGTTTAATAGTATGTATAAGTTGCAACCTGGCGGCAGAACATTGCAGGAGTACAGTCAGCTTCAAAAGTAGCGGATCAAACAAGGTTTCAAAAGTATCTACCATTCTGTAACAGCTTAACAAAAGTTGATGGTTCTAAATGTAAAACAATTTAAACTGTAATATCAGATACTTTTGGCGCGTTGTTTCATCTGCTACTTCTGATGGTGACTGTACCCCCTATTTCGGTTTTTGTTAAGGTTTCCATTACAAACAACGAACACAAACAAGGAGGCGTAAAGCTAGTAAATTAGAAGGAAGCAAAAGATATGGCGCGCCGCGCGAAACTTGCGACGGAAGATAAAACTACTGCAACCAATAGTAGCTTTGCCACGAGCTTGACACTGACATATTCGCTAACGTCTGCGTAACTTTCTATATATGTATCTCGCTCGTACTGGCATATTAGTGTGAGCGAGATGTATAGAAAATAAGTTATGCAGACGTCACTGTGTAAAACGAAAATTATTATTGTTTCTGATTATTGATTTGTTTTATTGAATTTAAACTTATTACCTGTAAAATTGTATTTTATTTTAACTTGTAAAATGTGCTTTTATTTTACCAATAGAAATCTGTATATCTGTTAGCGAATATGTTCGTCTAACTGGCGGAGCAGGCCGCGTAGCCAACGTGCAAATCGCTTACGCTCCGTAGCGATCGAAACGCAACTGTCACTGTCGCACTAATATGGACGAGCGATAGACACAAAGCGTTTCGTTGTCGAAGCGATATTGTCACCTTGGCTAGGCCGGCTGTACAGGCCGCGTAGCCAACGTGCATATCGCTTACGCTCCGTAGCGATCGAAACGCAACTGTCACTGTCCCACTAATATGAAAGAGTGATAGAGAGACATAAAGCGTTTCGTTGTCGAAGCGATAGCGATAGTCACCTTGGCTAGGCCGGCAGTACTCCAAGCAGGGATCGGAAACCGGTATTTTTTGTATGGAAACGAAAACAGTATTTTTTCGTTCTTTGTTAATTACTTCATTTCTAATTAGGCAATCTAATAATACGAAGTCGTTATCTGAAAACACAACTGAGTCCTACATTTAGAGTATAAAATAAGCCGAAATATATGGTTATTTCGATGTTTTTGCAAAAAACCGGTTCCGATCCCTGACACCAAGTCAATTATTATTCACTGTACGTGGTGACAACCATTTAACCATTTTCCTTAACATGTCCGCTTATTCATGTTTTTTTTCTTTACAGGTAAGTTACCGTCGACAGATATATGTCACTCATGTCAAGGCTGTAGGTAAGCAATAGTCATTAAAATGTCCTAAAATTTTGACGATATAAGCCATTAAGTGATGCCTATAATGGCAGATGCAATTAGGGAATTTAATCGACTGTTAAATTAAATCGGTATGATATTTGGATATTGTTGGTATGGGATTAAATGTCATCTTTATCCTATATGTTTGAAAAGTTTAAATAATACTTATAGATTAACTTTGTCTAAGAACAAATTCAATTACTTTCCGCCATCCGCTACCATTGATGCGGATTGGCTGACTGTACAATTTGTTAGAAGAAATATTGTATCACGTTCTAACTACTAATGTACTTAGTAGACGGCTCTTTATGGAAAGTATGTACAGTCAAGTGCAAACATATGTATTTTTTTTTATACTTCGTCGGTGGCAAACAAGCATACGGCCTGCCTGATGGTAAGCAGTATCCGTAGCCTATGTACGCCTGCAACTCCAGAGGAGTTACATGCGCGTTGCCGACCCAAACCCCCTCCCACCCTCGTTGAGCTCTGGCAACCTTACTCACCGGCAGGAACACAACACTATGAGTAGGGTCCAGTGTTATTTGGCTGCGATTTTCTGTAAGGTGGAGGTACATCCCCAGTTGGGCTCTGCTCTAGATCTGGAATGACATCCGCTGTGCTGTGCCCTACCACACAGAGCGAGATGACATTCACAACGCCCATACCTCTCTTGTGGACGTAGTTTAAGGACATACCCAGGTCCAAGGACCCGGATGAAGGATGTATCGAAAGAATCGTCTCATAAATATGGTACTACGCTCTTATTACACTGGAATAAGATGCTATGGGACATATTTTTGAGTAAGACGTGTACAGTACACCCATATTTTTACACTTGACTGTACGTACCACAAAGATGCATATTTTCAATCCAATAAATGAATGAATTATTCAAGGGTTTTAAGACTAGACCAGCGGCTGTAGTACGGTCGCATTTTTATCACTTGTCACTATGCCACGTTCTAACAAGTATGTGAGTGTGAAAGTGACAGGCGCTGGAGAACGTATAACCATGGCAACGAGTTACAAAACCATCACCCAAATACCAGCACCCAACTGTAAATGGTTTTTTTTGTATATTACCTGTCTACATTTTTTCAATATTTCATGTCGATGATTACTTTATTGAGCATTTTTTAATTAACAAAAATATTACTTTGCTTATCCGCGAAAAGATAACGTGCTAGTCAATCAGTGCTAACCCTAACGGGTAAAAATACTAAAAATACGCAAGTAAGTATAACAACTTACTTGCGTATTTTTACATGCATTTTTACATCCATTGTGACAGAAAAAAAATCCTATGCCTGCAAATCTTCCGAAAATTCGTGTTTGTACGATCACAGTCTTTAATTGTAAGTAAATCCATTTAGGGTTCAAGCTAAAAAAAGCAATAAAAAAAACTAACGGTATTAAATATCCAATGTAACGTAAACCCAAAATGGCTCAACACTTAAAGTCCGTGACTGTATCTACGAGACAAACGGTAGATAATTTAGTGCAATGATCCAAATACTCATATTTTAAACCATCGAGATGATAACTGAATTCTAAATTGAATTTCCAATGTTGGCCTTTGTCTCGTTATATTTATATAGTCAACGTCATAAAGTTTTTGTGGCACCCTTTTGTTATATCATAGCGTATAAATAGAATTACGTCGCAAAAAGTGCCCAAAAACACTGTGTACACAAAACAGTGTCAATTAAGAAACGAGTGGCGTAAGGCATTCACTTTCGCTGATTCACACTCCTTATGTGTTTGTGTTCTTGTTACGTTTTGATAAGGTCAGGGTGGGGTAAAGGTGCTGATAGACTTGAGCATTCACTTGTAATGAGCATTCTCGCGAATAGAAGAATCTACCAGCGTTCGTCGAACAATTCGACGAATCTCCTTAAAAACTGCGAATGCTCGATGCTCTGCTCAAGTGAATGCTCAAGTCTATCAGCACCTTTAGAGGAACACCGGGACAGGAGGAACGCTTTTGTGTTGAATTTTCATAAAGACATTGTCCTGGAAAAAATAAATTACTTTTTTTTATTACGTCGGTGAAAAGCAAACATACGGCCGCCTGATGGTAAGCAGGCACCGTAGCCTATGGACGCCTGCAACTCCAGAGGTGTTACATGCGCGTTGCCGCCCCTAACGACTGTTTCTCTGAAACTCTTAATCTGATCCATCTGAAATCCATCTTAAACATTTTTATCATTATGGACGTATGTTAAGTAAGGTCACCCAGGGCAACTGCAACCATGGGACCAATGCAACTATTTACTCTAAAAATACACGAAGTAATGAGCTAGTCTCTTGTATTCATGACATACTTTCATCAGTCATTATCATTTTCATTATTACTCACTTCTTAAGAGTGCATTTGTCCCATAGTTGCAACTGTCCCATAGTTGCAATTACCCCACAGTTGCAATTGCCCTGGCTGACTTAGGCATTACTGTAGAGTCTGTACTGTACGTAGGGCCATTTTTAACAAGATTATACAGCGTGTTTATTTAGTTACCTGCTATAATTTACGGGGTGAATATACTATAGGTCAATAGGTAGCAACTTTTACTATGGGACTCATCCCGAAATCGCGAGAAATACTGGCTATTTCATACATATTGGCTGTCTGACCTTGATATTTTTTATGCAAGAGTAAATATTTTTCGCGATTTCGGGATTGGTCCCGTAGTAAAATTTGCTCAGTATGACAGAGTTATTTTCAATTTGTTAGAAACCCGAGTCTATTTATTTATTTAATCTTTATTGCACAAAAGAAAACCTTATAGTACAAAAGGCGGAATTAATGCCATGAGGCATTCTCTACCAGTCAACCTTTAGGCAAAGCAGAGAGATTGTGGGCGGTGCTACTTTAACAACAACAACCAAATATAATACAATTACATACCATACATACATAATACATACATACATAAATATACATACTTATATTTCTTATAATATATACAGTACCTGGGCGACCGAGCTTTGCTCGGTTATAACTATTTATTGTAATATGGTGGTGTATAGGTGATAATCTTAACTACATTTTTTTACTAAATTAAACTTGTCTAAAACAATAAAAATTAAAAAATTATATATAAACTTTTAACATATAAAAAAAAAACAAAAGTTAGCCACCGGGCGAGAATCGAACCCGTAACACTCGTATCTAGCCGTCCGCGTCTTATCCCGCTGGGCCAGACGGACAGTGGCCGGCAGCACGAAATTAGTAACCATATTCTACATCGAAAGAAAAACGCATGAAAACTCGAAAACACGCGTTTTCCCAAACATAAGACTAATCTAGATCGATTGTATACCCCCTAAAACCCCCATATACCAAATTTCAGAGAAATCGTTAGAGCCGTTTCCGAGATCACAGAAATATATATATATATATATATATATATATACAAGAATTGCTCGTTTGAAGGTATAAGATAAATAACGACAAAACATATAGAGCTTACACATACATTATTATTTTTTCATTCTATTCTATTCTATTGTAGAGACTTGAGTCATTTTCAGAGAACCCTTTTAATAACTCATTTTATATTCAGCCCGTAAATTATTGCAGGTGACTAAATAAGCCATGTAGGTATACTGTCGGTCGTCAATAACCTAAAAAAATTGACACCCTTTTGGCTCAAAGCGTCAAAATCATGTAATCGCAAAATACAATGGACTTGAAATGTAAAATAATCTAAATAGAGTAGAATTGATAAATATCGAGTTTGCCAGTGAAACACAGATCTTCTATCCTCTGCACTGGGCTTAAGCGTGACAATGACAATATCTTATAGTAACTAGAACAGCTCCAATCTTCCACTTGCCTCATCTCATGACCATATGAATCAGGTACGTGGGTGTCTGCTTATCCAATCTGCTTAATATAGGTAGTGTGTGTCAAGATTAGAGTCCTTTGAATCCATTGTTTTCGGTCTCGACTCGGTTATTCACACAATTAAGTCGAAACTCGAGTTATTTTCAACTTGTTAGAAGCCCGAGTCTATTGTAGAGACTTGAGTCATTTTCAGAGAACCCTTTTAATAACTTATTTTATTTACCGCTACTAAGAATTTAGATAAAAACCGAAGTTACGAATTACCTTTTCGAACATGTACACATAGTATATATGGCCCTTTAAATTTTCGACATACGCACGTATAGTGCTAGTTACCGCACTAGGGCGGTAAAGTAGCACCATATGTACTGAAATGCATATTTTTCTATGATCGCTAGGTTAGAAAAAAAAAGATGATTCAAAAATCCCTTTAATAAAAAATATTTATTACTTTTACGTTATTAATGCGACCATGCCTAAAATGATTTTTTCATACTGTAGGTATACCTATTGTATGAGATTTTATTATCATATCATATATAATTTTATGTATTGAAGTACCTACTTCAAAGCAAAATTATTAGGTTTATATAGGTACAATCAGAAGATCTCGACGAAGACGTTGATTTGACTTGATGATTATATACTGTCATGCCATTGGCATTTCGTAATTTTATGTATTCGTGGTTGTCTTTGGCGGTTATTTCATTATAGGTAATGTGTATGTACCACGTATTGCTTATATTTTATTCGTGTAGATGCTATTTATTTCTCGGTGATAATGTAAATTAGTGTAAAAACACATGCACACTTGTATTTATTTCGGTCAGAACCGGAATAGCCTGCCCCGATACTAAACGGTCTCGCTTCGCCCTTTTAATAATGCTGATCGGGTTAATTCCCAACCTTTGTACTTATTTATACACTTACTGTACACACGACCATTGCAAAGTTTATGAGAAAACAGCAGTAAGTATAAATTTGTGTAATAATGTCCTACCTATCATAAAAAAAAAATCTTGCGGTGTGCTGTGCGGTTCAAGAGGAATTTCCTCCCGCGGACGCTTCGGCTGTGGAATGAGCTCCCTGCCGAGGTTTTCCCGAGGGCCTACAGTAAGTATGGGGCTCTTCAAAAAAGGAGTGTACAGGTTTTTAAAGGGTCGGCAACGCGCATGTAATATCTCTGGTGTTGCAGGCGTCCATAGGCTACGGTGACTGCTTACTAGCAGGCGGGCCGTATGCATGTTTGCCACCGATGTGGTATTAAAAAAAGAGACAATTTTTGACAGAAATCGCCAATCGAAATAGTCACGTGAGTTTTCTTAGTATCTGTCATCCCGATACATTTTTTATTTTCGTTTCGCGTATGTCAATACTATTACCATCCTGACTACGCCCCGAGATTTGAATTAATTTCGAATTGAATTGTTGTCGTTAAACGTTCTCGAACGGCCTCGATTTCGTGTAATACGTTCGCATTGTTGAATTGAATCTCTATAAGTCTGCAAACAGTATGTAGTACCGTCGCGCACACCGTTAGCTGACATTTTGTAAATCTTATGGCAAAGACATAGGATCCACCTCATCCACCGATGGACAGTTAGGTTACGTTTCCACCAGAGATGTGCGAGGATGTGTTTGTTAAAAACCAATAGAATCACTTCATTTACCCTATCCTCGCGCAGCTCAGCTCTATAGTCGGTATTTTTATGGGGTTCCTAACAAATATTCTCAATCTCTGGTGGAAACACTGGAAACGCAGGGTTAAGAGCGTTGCTGTTAGTACATTCACGGACATATGGCATTTAAATATGGACCGCATCAATACCTATTTGCTGGCCTGTATACGCTTTACGGTACCACAGAAGACAATACATTCTAGGACGATTGTACCGCTATTCGATACCACAATGGCACGTGCCGAGTCGATGATATGATCGATGGATAATCGGTTGACAATTCACTTAATTGAATTCTTGACATTTTCAATTCAGTTACTGTTAATAGACACTGCTGATAAAATAGTGGTGGGGTACGGTCATATGGCGTTATTCATAAACGCGTTATTGGCCTGAATTAGATATGAATCGTTTGTCTTTATCTGCCATTTTGACTTATGTATTTGTTAGAAAGGGATAAAACATAATTTAACTAAATCAGGTTCATAAAGTTTTATGAATAAGGGACGACTTTAATTGTTGACCCATCTACGGCTCAAGATAATTTGGCTGTCAATACCAGAGGCGTATTTAAATATTTGGCGCCCCGGGCCAATTAGATTCGCCGCCCCATTAAGTGATCAATGATCACAATGTTTTAATTTTACTAATTATAGCAAATGTTTTCATTTTAATAGTTACTTAAGCTTAGCTTAAGTTATATGATTTTTTTTTCTTTTTTGTTCTTATAAGTAAACTTTTTACATCTGTGCCGATGCCTCTTTTTAAGTAATGAATATACTTGTATTAAGAAGCACTGCTCTCCCGCAATGGTAGCTTACAATTTTGGTGTGTACATTACATATACAGGCCATAAAAATAAAAGAATAATAGGTACCTACATTAAGAAAGAGCGGGTTCGCCTGATACGGGTGTACTTCCATATACTTACAAGGAGGACTCAGATCTAATTGTTTTCAAATTGAAATACATAGGTAAAGAACCTAAAGAAAAACGCGAGCGTAGCGAGCGCGAAAATGTTTCTTTTGAAAACGCAATTTGATAGACAGCTCACGATCGTCGCTCTCAATAGCCAGTACACACCCAGTCGCCGTGGCCGAAACCGGCCAGGAGCAGATGATGACCCATAGTACATGCTTTGCTTAGTTTGCCGCCCTTTGCAGTCTGCCGCCCCGGGCCATGACTCCCTTGGCCCTATGGTAAATGTTACGCCCCTGGTCAATACTAACGCTGTGACATCTCGAATGTAAAGTAACCCTAAATGCCTCAACAATTAAGTTGCGCGACTGTACCAGAGAGTTCTAGTTATTAAAACAATAAAATATTGAATGGCATAAACACTATGATCAGCTGAATAAATAATAATTAAATTGGTTTTAATATGTCAGCCGGCCAACTATTGCCACACAACAGTACAAGATAGACTGAAAAAAAAAACTATTATATAAAAAAAATCCTCAAAAGTAGGTAACCGTTCGAAACTCACTAATTGCTATAAAATAATTTCTAGTGTATGGCTCTGAACATAGGTAGGACTTAGTGAATTTTGGTTGTCGCCTGACGTTACAGTCCAGTACCCATAGGGTAAATTTATTCGATAGCGTGACGTAACGTACACGTTTGCTTTTGTATGGGATTTTGAGTTTCCAAAACGTCCCGCTTAGCGCGTTGTTTCTAAATCCCATGCTAAATGAGACTTAACGCAAACGCGTACGTCACTTTACGCTATCGAATACATTTTGCACTAGGGGTTCTGAATTAAAATATCCGTGTTATTAAAACATGTGTCGTGATTACGTGTATTAAAATAAGTTTTAATTATTATTTAAGCTTGATCTATTTCGGCAATCTTGTCGACCTTCACATTGTTTTTCCACAGGGTAAAGAAAAAAAATATTTTGCCTGTTTTGACATTAATAGAACAAATCATGTTTCATATAAAAATTAATAAAAATCTTCCATCTGATCTATATAGTTTATGAGTATAAATAACAAAATGGAACAACAAACGACGAGATGAACAAGTTAGTTTTATAATGTTAGTTAAATTATCAAGTTGTTTTCCACTGAGTACTATGACGTCTTGGATCTCGTTATACAAATTACTAAGTATAGTAGATATGTTTTGGAAAACAACTTTAGTTGCTACAATGACTCAAATTCTCAAAGTAATTTTATAGTGATATCAAAGTTAGTATAGTCATGCGTAAAAACAATAAAAACCAATCATCAAAAATATTTATGGTCAAATCAGGATAAGTTGGCAGTGATTTTGACAGCCCAGACAGTACAAGTGTTATTTTAAACGTCAAACGTCTATGAATTTATGACGTTTACTTAACACGTGCACAGGCTGGGTTATCAAAATCGCTGCCAACTTAGCTTGGCCCGGCCAAAGACAACTGAGTATATAGGCGTAGGTATAGTCAACTAAATTTACGCCGTCTTTCGACACAGGACTAAAACTTTTAGAATGACATATGGCTGTTTGACCCAAGTTCTTTCACTGATATGTGTTAAATATCAAACGGTACCGCCATCTACTCGAGTACCTATAGGCCAAAGGTATATCGCCATCCTATTCGAGCATACATTTTTATTAATTTTCGAGGCACGTTTTTTTTCTTAGACTTAATTTATTTTATACGGAGTTATATATATTTTTGGTCTGTCTATATCAATTTGCTTTCTGGAAGTACAGGACACTCATGATCCCAACCATAAGAAGTTGTCTTAAAAGTTCCTCAGCACTCCTAAATTTCCACTCTTTCAGCCTATCTTTGATAATAGAGAATAAGGGGGCTAAATCGGGGCTGTATGGTATGGCGGGTGCTCAATAATTTTTATTCCGACCGTTTAAAAAAAAAAACTGTTAGAAACGCTCGATGTGCCGGTACGGTATCATGGTAAAAATGCCAAGTACCAGTGCAAGTGCTAGTTGAAATGGATTTCCTTAAGTTTATTTAGGATCCGGGGTAAACATTAAAGTAGCTGTTACAGTCTTACAGTACGCTGACTGTCCAAAACAACTCGATCTATTTCACCACGTTTTGTAAAAAATACTTTTTTTTTACCACTTTTATTGACGTAGGTTATGTTGGCGTAGGTTAATTTTCAAGGAGCCATACTTTATTTCTACTTTTGGATGGCATAGAGTGCAATACTTACTTACTTTCAGATATAGTTTTATCCGACATCGGACCGGAAAATGTGAATGCGCTCTTATTATGCGCTCTGCCGACAATTTCCTCCTAAATGTTTGATTCTGATCACTACATTTTGCAGTACAGACATCGTTATTTTCTCGGAAACGTTCGTATTTTGCATCGTACTTCGGCCAACCTCAGTACTTACCTACTTTTTGAATTGATAATGACTGAAATAGCATACATAACCGTGTAATAATAATTACTACATACTATATTTAATACTAATAAGTTGTATGGGAGGTAAAGGTAATAGTACATACTTATTTTTCGTAAGTTTTAAACTTGCGTAAAATTTAATTGTTACCTACCTACTAAGCTTAAATCTTATCATAAATAAGTTATCGCAAAGCACGCTTAAGAAATATTATAATAATCATGGATTGAGCACTCTAAGTGTTACTGATCTAAATAGAATATCTGAGAGACCAAGCTTTACTTGGAAAACATAAAAACTCGAAAATGCGGGTAAGAGATAAGGCCTAGTTAGATCGATTTTTCGCCTCCGCATCCCGCCATATAGCAATCGTTAGAGACATTTCTGAGATCCCCGAAATATATAAATACCTACAAGAATTGCTTGATTAATGGTATATAAGATTGAGCCGCCAAAATCAAAACACGCATTTGGGTAAGTAAGTAAGTAAGTAAATATTCTTTATTGCACCAACAATTATACATACCTACCTACTTCTTTCGAGTTTTTTCGATAGGTTGGTACCTTCTAAGGTAAATTCTGCCAAATGATACAAAAAATGGGGTTGCTGTATTTAGTAGTTCTTTTTATATGTATATTTTTTGCAACAAATTCGGACAACGTTTGGTTGGCGAAATATACAAAATTTTCCATTCAGTTTCGAATGATTCACATGGTTTTGTGGCTAGTAAACAATTACACAAAAAAAGATACATGCTAAAAAATAAAGCAAATGTTTTCTCAATCTAACGCAATCAAAAAATAATTTAAGGTTACAATTTCAAGACAAAATTAACCTTTCAATCGCGAAAATTTAACGCCGCTTTTCGCTTTTGGGGTAAATTCACCAACCAATATCAGGGTTCTTAACCAACGTGCCAATCGTTAACCCTCCATAGCATAGCGTAGTCATCTCTGTCTATCACTCTTCTAGTTACTGCGACAGTGAGAGTTGCGTTTCGTTCGCTACGGAGCATTAACGATTGTTACGTTTGCTACGCAGCTGATATTGGTTGGTGCATTTACGCCAAAAACGAAAAGCGGCGTTAAATTTTCGCGATAGAAAGGTTAATTTTGTCTTGAAATTGTAACGTAAGTAATGTAAATTAATTTAGATTGCGTTAGATTAATATTTGGCTTACTTTTTTTGGTAGGTATTTACTTTTTTGTGATATTTTTCACTCACCTCAAAACCGTAATGGAATATTTTGTATGTATATTAGGCCCAGGCCTTAAATTTCGGTCAGCGTCGCGTGTCGGTCGTTAGTCCAGAGATTAGGTAGTTAGGTACCTAATTCTGACTCTTAATGGAGATAATGAATATTTCCACGCAATGGGGCACCTTGGTCCGAGCATTCACAGCACTAATCATAATAAATGACAGCCCGAACAATCCGAACTCACGATATCATAAAAATCTTGTTTCCACTATTTCATTTTGTAAAACTTGTACAGGTAGTACTAATTAGGTTGCAAATTTCCATTTTTTTAAATCATATATATATAAACCAAATTTGTAATAGTTCGTTTTTGGTTAGAGAGTTTAAATCTATCCTCTACAGTAGATGTAGATACTTATTGCCCTGATGATAACCAATGAATTACAAGTATTACAACATTGATAACGTGGTTTACTGATGGCATACCCACAGAATAAATAATGGTACTACCGTATAGAAATGACACTTCCTACAAAACCGAAGTTTGACAGCGATTCAGGGACGAATTATGCTGTCCCTTTCTAACGTATCGCACTATCCGTTTCGGCCATTTAGGGTTACCAAAATTCAATTCATTATCTTATTTGTGATCGTGCTCGTATAGGGACGTCAAGTTGTGCCAACCCTAATAATTGCTCGGAGCAATGCTGAGCCGAACGGAGCCGGGAAAAGCCGAAAGGAGGAGTGTCGCCCCTGGTATACCTACAAAACTTCGCTAACAATGTGATATTACGATTTACAGTATGTAACTGAACGTAAAAGAATCCTACGAGTACAAACCCGATGTTTAGGTCATACTGAGCAACTTTTAGTATGGGAAACAACCCATAAAAATTTTGGCTGTTTCATACATTTTGCTGGTCTGATGTTAAAATATCCTATGGGTCATGCGTCAAATTTTTTTCGCGATTTCGGGGTTGGTCCCATAGTAAAAGTTGCTCAGTATGACCTACACATTAACCATCTACAAATCTCAGGGTCGAATTGTATCCCAATAAATTCTTTTGGATTATAAGAACATGTTAAACTACTTTTAGGGGACCTGTAATCACCATATTTTTGTAAATATTGAATTTAAAATATCTTTTGGCACACGTCACGTGACCAAACTCGAAACGTCATTAAAGATTCTGATGACGTCTACAACTCTCGGATTGACACTGTTGACAGTTAGGCGATAAACAACAAATGACAAATGTCAGTTGACAGTTCATATTCGAGGGAAGCCAGTGCTGTCAAACTGGTCTAACTTGACAGACATTCAGACGTACTCTCAGAGTAAACAACAATTGAAGCGATATCTTCTTGTAGTTATGTGTCAAACCGTAAACGGTGACGTCACACAATTTTCAAAGAGCGTTTTGGGCGTGAAAGCATCCGTCAAAATATATTTTGTTAAATTAACATTTTTAAAGCCGTTTTTAGTATAAAAGTTGAATTTTAGGGCACCTTTTAGTTAAAATAGAACGCGATACAAGCGTTTCGAAAAATTGGAAACAACCCTATTGCTTTAAGTACGTTCAGTTACATTCTATTATAATCAGACATAAGACGAGTGTTTGAAAAAATTAAACATCGATAAATCTGTTATTGATAAGTCAGTCAGATTAATAATTAAGAGATGTAAATTCTACTTGCTGTTAATTACCGCGAAATTTCAAGAATGAAAATTAATTACAAATCTTTACATAATTTCTTTATTACATTTATTTTGTACTTAAAAATAAAAACATAAACCGTAGTATAGTGCTAAAAGAATAGAAAACGACCAATATATTAAAGAAAATATCGAACGTTTTTTTTATACTATGTCGGCGGCAAACAAGCATAAGGCCCGCATGATGGTAAGCAGTCTCCGTAGCCTATGTACGCCTGCAACTCCAGAGAAGTCACATGCAAGTTGCCAGCCCTAAAAACCCTCCCTCCCCTCGTTGAGCTCTGGCATCCTTACTCACCGGCAGGAACACAACACTATGAGTAGGGTCTAGTGTTATTTGGCTGCGGTTTTCTGTAAGGTGGAGAGACTTCCCCAGTTGGGTTCTGCTCTAGATCTGGAATGACATTCGCTGTGCTGTGCCCTACCACACAAATACACGTGTTGTGTATTTTGCGGTAGCTATCTTCACTTCATAAAATATAGGCATAGGTAACGTTAAGGTAACATCGATAACAGACATGTCGATATTTCATTTTGTCAAACACTTTATTTTGCCACAAAAACTTCTATGTCTGATTATAATTATTATACTCGTATAGATGCTCACAAATGGACACCGAAGACCATACTGCTTCTGTACTTTTCTTCTTCTTCCTCGCGTTGTCCCGGCATTTTGCCACGGCTCATGGGAGTCTGAGGTCCGCTTGACAACTAATCCCAAGATTTAGCGTAGGCACTATAGTTTTTACGAAAGCGACTGCCATCTGACCTTCCAACCCAGAGGGGTAAACTAGGCCTTGTTGGGATTAGTCCGGTTTCCTCACGATGTTTTCCTTCACCGAAAAGCGACTGGTAAATATCAAATGATATTTCGTACGTAAGTTCCGAAAAACTCATTGGTACGAGCCAGGGTTTGAACCCGCGACCTCCGGATTGCAAGTCGCACGCTCTTACCGCTAGGCCACCAGTGCTTCTGTACTTTTAATGATTAATATATCTACGCAACCTCATATTAACTCATAAAAGGAAAAAAAACTTATTAAAATTAGCTCGTTAAAATGACTGATTAAAGCACACCGTTAAAAGCTTTGAAATTTTATGTTCTCATATATAACACACAAAAATAGTGGAATTGAAGACTTCCTGTTTTTGTGACGCGTTGAAAATGTCCAGCTTACACCTGAGTCAGTGAGTCTGCATACAATACCTATAGAAAGTGCGTGATGCGACTGCTAATTACCATTGCGGTAATAAAACTTACTGCTCCAAACAAAACGTCTTATCTTAAAAAAGAGTAGTACGTCAGTTACGTCTTTTTGGAATTAAATCAGATATTTTATTATAGGTAGGTCGTTATTGTTCTAAAAAGGCTGTTCGGGAAATTCTGTAAATAGGGTTTTTTCGCTGTGTGAAAAGTGAATATAAAACTGGGTGTCAATAACCTCATGATATTTTATAACTTAATCATGCACGCGGTTTTTCAAACGGAACAGTTTATCATAGAACCAGTGTAGACGTAATAAAATAACTCTGTAGTGTATGGAAACTATACGATAACAGTAGTTTACACGCTTGACGATTACGTTAGCGACTGCGTAAACTTTATCGCGGTCCATCTCGCTCACACTGATGTATTGGTACGATAGAGAGGGAATTTGATTGTGTTCAGGCAGTCGCTAACGTAAATATCAAATGCCAGCTCGTGGTAGCCGTGCTGTTTCTAAATCTCGTCCCTATGATTCAACGAATACGAGACTAATTAAAACCAATATTTTAACCACTTAAATCTCGTACAAACAAAAAGTTTCAATCAGATTTAAAGAAATAACCAAGGACACAAAATTCGCAAAAATATTTTAGAGGACAGCTAACGAAACATTGACCCCAACCCAAATAATAAGAAAGAACAAGATAAAAAAAGTTGACTATTTTTTACGTATTAGGTACTGTACTCCCTTTGCGCATATTTATTTCTTAAAATTATTTATGTGAACTGTTTTTATATCAAACCGCAAACGAATATATTGTAGATTTCAAACGCGGCGTTTTAGTATTTAGCGCGCGAAATCCCTTCTGTTTGTGTGAGGTCGATTCTTATTGAACGGTTTGTTATGGTTTTATAGTGGTTTTGATTATATATTTTGACGATCTATATAATCTCACGCACGACTTTCACCAGTGGGGCGACACTCCTGCTTTCGGCTTTTCCCGGCTCCGGTACAACGTGACGTCCCTATATGTGCACGACCACAGATAAGATAATGACTTGAATTTTGACAACCCTAAATGGCTGAAAGGGATAGCGCCATACATTAGAAAGGGACAGCATAATTCGTCCCTGAATCGCTGTCAAACTTCGGTTTCGTAGGAAGTGTCATTTGGACATTATACGGTAGTACTATTATTGATTCTGTGCTTTCACTTCATTTCGCATGCACCAAAATATGGTGGTATCAAAATAAAAATACCGTAGCAAGTTGTTAAATCCGAATCGGGCTCTGTGATGTGAGTCATTCACCGTGAGACGATTCTAGGTGCAAGGCCGTGGCAATGACATTGATTGACTTAAGTTTATCTGATTTCAACTATATTGCTATTGAATTATAGCAGGTTTTTGTATGGCGAGTTAAGACACCTAGGTTGAACTATTGGTGTGGAGTGAAGCAGCAATATTGCCGACGTAAATGAAAATTGCTGGTCAAGTGGTCACGTATGATGATTACTACTAGATCAGTAGGTAATTTCAGTTTACTGTTGTAGCGAAGCAGCCTTCTAATTGTCTGGCTTAAAGTAGGTATAGTAGGTAGGTGTCGGAAAATCAGAGTTTGTGATTGAAAAGCAAATCTTGGTATAAATAAGGTTTGGGGGGTTTGTAAAGGGAAAATTCTTAACCTTTTGGGCGCCAATGACGGATATAACGCCAAAGGTGGATTAATCCTCCACAGACCACAGCAACATCGACCTACGTGCATATACATAAAGTTGAAATTCAGTTTCGACACTTCGGTGACGTAGCGTCTGACAGCTTTTGTGTTTGACACGGCGTCGAAACGGTTAAAAGTAAAATAGAAAATTTATCGAGGGGAAATTGTTTTGAGTAAAATATAAAAACAGTAACTCGGTTATTGTGAAAAACTGACGCAGTAAAGCATGGATCTTATATATCTACTCTTCATTAGTAGAGGTACCTAGATAAGAACATTATAACTCACTAAATAAACGGAATAAATATCCAAAATAATCTGCACACAAGTCTATAAACTAGAAGACCTGTTCGAATCATTTTGAGTTCGTTATTTAGAAACAACCTAAGTGTTATATAGGTAATTCAAAACAAAACCTGATTTTGGATATTCAACACTAGAGACATGGACAATCTAATAAAATTAAAAACATGAAGCCACAACCCGCCCTGAAACCTCACACTGCACAATCACGCTAATAATATCAGGAAAACGTGGCATTTTTAAATCTTTATCAAATACTATGTAATAATATTTGCCCGTCACCGCAAAGACTAGTCATAAAACACCGAAAACACGGTTTCAATTCATTGCCAAAGCCGAAATTTGGTATTGCCTATAACGTAATTAAATAATGACCTAAGTTAAAAAAGTGCGTTCATATTTCAACCTTAATTTAAAGATACTGCGATTTAAAATAAAAGGTGAACTATCTTCATATATTCCCCTGCATTGTTTAGTGTGTGTCTTCTCCATGATACTTTAAGGTAAGTAAATATCTTATCTAAACTATATAATGTTATCTAAATTATATAATTTAATTTATTGCGAGGACTCTCTGGGACTCGCGGACCGCGGCCAATGTTTTGGTAGCACGATTTATTTTTGTAAATGTGGTTAAATACAAATACTCTTTATTGCACACCAGAATACAAGAAAATAATACAGAGAATACAGCAACTCAAGTAGAGGCAAGCAACAGGCGGTCTCATAGTAAAATAAATAATACGCCTACCAATTTATGTAGTCAATGTTAAAGTTTTGTTTGCGTTGCATGCAACAACTCAAACAAATCTTCGCTATGGTCTACATCATCTCAATCCGTGATTACACTCAAGGACATCGCCAGCAGATGGGCTAGGCCGATAGCCAAGGGGAGGGGGAGAGGCAACATTTAGTTAGAAATCTTATTCTCTTCTTCTATAGGCAGCTCCAGCATTCGGATTATTTATGTTTCACGTTATAAGTGTACCTAAGTTCGACGTGAGTACACTGAGTACCTACTGCTTACACGAGTCTTGGTACTTCCGTAACAATACACAAGATATTAGTCGCACTCGTTTATCTTACATGTTTCTAAAACTTACGTGTACACGAAAAACTTTCTTACGCCGATGAAATCGAAAGTGTGTAAACAGTATTAACAGAACAGCAACAATATAGCTTAAGAGACACAGGGACCTAGCCGCCGCCTGCCCGCCATACAATCGAAGTTACGTTCTCATTTTAAAATGACGTTATGAAATAACATGAAATTTGAATTTGATATGTGATGCTGTGACTACAGGATGTGTCCCACCATGGGGCTTTTTTAATATAGGGATCGATTCTATTCGGTATCGGGTATTCTCGGCTCCGTTCGGCTCAGCATTACTACGAGCAATTATTAGAGTTGGCACAACTTGACGTCCCTTTGCGTGAAGAACCACAGTTAAGATAATGACTTCAATTTTGACAACCCTAAATAGCCGAAAAAGATAGTGCCATACATTAGAAAGGAACAGCATGATTCGTCCCTGAATGGGAGCGGCTTCATGGCGGTGAGTTTGTATGCCTCGGAAGTTCTAAAATTCACAATAGACGCATATACCATTTTAAAGTCGTAGTGTGGAGCTGTGGAGTCAACATTTGCACTTCAATTTTCCTTTCGTTTCGCTCGACGTTATGCCAGCGACCGCAAACCGCGGTCTTAATTTAATTTCACAACTTCATTTAACATTGTCATTTCATGGTTATTACAATTATTATGATGAGTAAGTAAATTTTGTACATACACTAAAACCACCCAACTATTATAATCTAATACAAGTTATACAACTATGGGCCACAAGTTTAATTCAATACGTAATTAAGTTTAAATACTTACCAGTGTTTTGAGTTTTGTCTGAGGTTGTTCTTTCATAGACGGTGTTTTTATGCACGCACGCAAGTAAGTACTATCTCTGGCGATCGATATTCGAAATGTCATAGGTAGTTTTCAATTGTTTGGTGGATTTAAATATAATGTCCGTGTTACAACAACGCTATCAATTATTTTTTACGAAAAATGCCCTTCAGTTTCGTACTTAGCCATAGCCCGAAATTAACGGAGTTTAAATAAACACTGTGTATAAAATAAACATATTTCTCCATAGAGCTACGACATTCACATAATAGTCACATATGAAAACAAATATTCAAATTCATATTGCAATATAGTTGGGAGCTTTCGGGCTAAAAGTACTTGGGTGGTTTTGGGCCATTATACTCTCATTCCTCTGGAATCTCATTCCCCTGGCCATACCTATTCGCAAATTCCCAGGTTCCGCTAGCTTGGCACGAGTTACACAGTCACCAAAAATGAGATTCTAATAAAGCGGAATTTCCTGAGAATTTGCGAAAAGGTATGGCCAGGGGACTGAGATTTTTGTATAATGACCCTTTTACAGTATATTAAATTTCATTTATTTTGTATACATTGTGCCTGAAAGGAATCCAAAGGATTCAACGTATTCCTGAGGCTAAAAGATACAAATATTATTATTTGACTTTAGGTCGAATTTGCCAAATAAATGAACCAATACTAATAAAACATTTTTTATTGGTTCAGGTGACTGTTAATAATATTAAGCGTCACCGTCAGGTAATTGTCTACCTGTTTGTGTGTGCGTAACTACCTAAGGCGTGCACTTCCGGTGACAACAAAACGCGGTCTCAATGTAGCCAATTATTCAATCAAGCCATCCTATACAGACATACTAGTACCTATAGACACAGATTAGCAGTATAACAATGCCAGAGACAAAGCAGAATCTGGAAAATTGAATTTTGTTACAATTGCAGCCAAATTGAAGCACTAATCGTTAGAATAAAGGATACCGTAAAACCATCCAACTATAGTCCAATACTGCAACTATGGTCCACAAGTTCAAAAGGAAATTAAGTATCTATACCAATGTACCTTGTGGTTTACTCCTAGTTTTACCTTCCATTTATAAACATACTTTGCCTTAGAACTACAAATAATATAGTAAAATACACACCTGAACGAGAAAAATTGAGTTTATTTGTGGACCATTGTTGGGAGCCTTGGACTATAGTTGGGTGGTTTTACGGTAGTCCAGACGGGATGAAAGAAAAAGGAAGGAGGGAGGGGGATGGGACAAAAGAAATTGGCCTCAATAATGACCAACATTAGATTTATGATGATATTTGAGTGTTTTAAATAAAAAAAATGCTTGGAAGCATGCGAGTACTAGCGTCACATATTGGTATTTTTGCGGCGGTCGAAATATGCGAGCAAAATTGGCGTATGCGTCCGCACGGCCTGATTTGATCAGACAAATTTAATCAGATTGGCGAGAAATTTCTTTCTGTTTAATTCAATCTAAGATATTTAATAGAATAAATAAATAAAATTATAACAGCAAAGTATGGGCTGTGTGAATGATAGTGGTGGCACCCTGGCAGCTATATGACACGTTAGTTATTTGACACTAATTAATCAGAGATAAGTTCACGTTGTTGCCGTGAATATAGTTGGTAAGTTATCTTTGCGTTTTTAATTATTTATATAAATAAATTATATACTATTATTAAATACATAGAAAACATGCGTTAGGAACAAACATCTGTGCCTATCAGACAAATAAATGCCATTACCGAGATTCAAACCCAGGACGATAGGCAGGGTCTTTAACCAAAAACTATGCACTTAGCCGGGAAAAAAACCATTTATGTATCACAAGTTTTTGTGTATTAAGTGTAATAAATAAATACTGTCCCTATTATCAGCGTCAAAATTTGAAGAATTAGCTTAGTGTATAATTTAAATTTTGTGGTTTGGAAAACCACTGCATGTCAACAATAACATTTATATTTGGTTACGAAAACGATTTGCGTCATTATCATTAACTGGCAGGTACGTGATCTTGTTTAAATTGCGATATAGTGCGTGGACATATTTAGCCGAACAGTGATTAGGGGCTATGAAGAAAGTAGGGCGCATAGGGCCAAGTCTTAGATAACATAAGGTACCTGCACGATACATACATAAATACCAAATACAAATCATTTATTGTACGAAAGTGAGTATTAGAAATGATGTTTATGTTACATAAAGGGCGTCACGATCAGCCAGTATTTGGCGTACAATAACTTGTTTATATTGCGTGTACAATAACTTGTTTATATTCTAATATTTAATTGATAATGAAAATTATTATTAATATAGTCGGGTGTCAACAAACGATTTTAAATCAGGTGTAAATGTCAATGTCATGATAAAATTAAGTATGGGCTAAGAACTGGCTAAGAAGGCCCATCGTTATTTTTATTTTTCTCTAGCTTTGATAAGAACTTGCAGTTTTGTCTATGGTACTAGTGAAAATAGACGCAAAATTCTATATACACTTACAAATGTATGAAATGTTGTACTATCTTCGTATGTTTTAATTTTTACAGTACATATAGTGCTACTTTGTCGCACTAGTGGGATAATTAGCACAATATGTAAATATGTAAAAAAAATTAAAGGAGCATAAGTATGTACTGTAAAATGTTGTATGATACATGTGCGAATAGGCAATTCGTAAGTCGTGTCAATTTAAGACACTCCCTTCGGTCGTGTTTTAATTTATCCTCACTCGTTGCGAATTTCTTATTTCGCACTTGTATCGTAATGTACTATTTTAATAAAGTTGCTCAAAAAGTGCTATTTTACGTAGGTAGCTGTTTAGCGTGCGGAAAGTTGGATTTCGCGAAGTAGTGCTTTTTACTTGTCCACGTGTTCCAATTCATGACTACTTATTGATGAGTGTTAATGTTAGTTTCCTTTAAAAGTCGTAATCAACATAAAAACCTATTGTTAAAGTAAAAATAATAAATTTAAGCATATTTCATATATTATTACTTACCTCTTCATCATTATAACACGTTTATTTTTTAATATTGAAAAACCGTTCTCAGTAAGTTGTCTGAATGGAACGGAATAGCTGCCGAAACGCCTTTGAAAGCAGAGGAGTTTTTTCTCACCGCAAGAATGTTTTTAGTTTCCAAAGGCAACATTCGATATTTTTTTCATACAATTTAAATATACGATACACAAATAACCGTAAATAACGATACTTATTTCGCACTTGTATCGTAATGTCCTCTAAAGTCTAAGAACTTGTCGGTTACTTGCTAACATTACTTTAAAGCTTCTTACTTCGATTTCTAGGTGAAATGGGTAACAATTTAGAAAGACTAGGAACCACTAAAGAACTCTAACTATCCTTTTCAACACACTTGCTTGGACAACTTTTAGGCTTCATAACCTTAGATATTAAACCCGCGTGCTTCTTTCATTCTAATTTACGAACTAGTGGCATCTATATAATTTATGTTGACTCAGTTAGTTGTACTTTTACTTATGTACAGAGGACTCTTGTAGAACGCAGTTCGTTTTTAACAATTCAACATTATAATATCAATACATATAAACCTATTCAATATGTGTTGATAAATTTCCATTAATATATCTTTTGTTTTATTGTAAAGAAAATTGCAAGACTGTTACGAACAAAACATGCCGACGACGCTTATCCTTTAGCAAATACCGCCAAGTGTCTGTTTATCCGTCACACTTGTGCAAATAAGAGAATAAAGTCATTTAAAGCACGTTAATGCTAACCGTATTATGAATAGTGAGACAGTCCGAATTACTAACACTCACGTGCCTAATGTCTGCATGAGAGTATTGCAATAAAATTGCGTGGCCTGCCTATAAACAGATTAAACAGGCTTAAGCGAAATCTGTATTGGTGGTCTCTTTCATTAGGTCTGTTTTCTAAGGGCCACACGAAACGTTTGGGATCCTCTTTATCGTAGTGCTTTCCCGATTGCATCATAAAATAACCTGTACCCCTAGTGTAAATTTAGTCGATAGCGAAACGTGACGTACGCGTTTGCGTTAAGTCTCATTTTGTATGGGTTTTTGAACAGCGCGCCAAGCGCGACGTTTTGGAAAGTCAAAAATCTCATACAAAATGACACTTAACGCAAACGCGTACGTCACGTTTCGCTGTCGAAAATATTTACACTAGGGGTACTGAAGTCTCAAGTAATTTTTGATTTTTTTCATTCATATTAAGATTTTGGACAACGGGGATAAGGATTCTGTACAATAACCTCAAAACGCTGGTTTTAGAACCTATAATGTCACAAAAAATATAGACACGCCATAATTGGGTCCAAAATTAGCTCCATGGTGGCTTAAAGGGGCCCACTGATTACCAGTTCGCCGATTGTCGGCTTTTGCGAATAACTACAGGCCTACTAACTGACAGGCCGATATCGTCCGGCGAACTGGTAATTACTTAATTAGTGGGCCCCACAAGAAGATTCGTCAAAACAAGCTATTTTTTCGCCCGTAATAAGAAGAAGGTTTGGTTTTTGAAATTTATGGTATTTTTTTCGTTACTCAAAATTATATTATAATTATGTATAATTTGCCTTTCTGATGCGCAGAGTACGTGAGAGTACGAACAGTCTCCCGAGTGTTGTTCATGAAAAATATGTTTGCCCTGTCCGGAGGCACTAGAACTAATCGACGGACACTGTAAAATGAATCGCAGATCACAGCTCATACTAGTCAACTCGACAAACTGAAAACGGTGAAAAATAGAGATACTACTCCTTAAAATACGTGTGATACCTTATTAGGTCTAGAAAATGTATTTGATGCGTTTGTTAGCACACAAAAAATATCAAAAGTTATTAACAAAAGAAAGTAAGTAGATATTTCTTGTTTCCCCAATATCTCAAAAAGTATCAATATTTAAGAAATCAAATTTAATATTATTAAAGAAGAGGATATTTCCAATAAAAAATTTCATACATGCAGAACTGTATCTCCATTATTTGTAGTTTTTATTCAACGATGAAAATTTTGGCCCGTGATTTTGGGTATGGGCGCGCGGCTTCAAAAGCAAGTACTTACGGCACATTTAATATTTTTAAAAGGTATTAATTGTCTATGAAAAAAATAATAATAATAATGGCGTTATCTGAACATTTTAGAGAATCTATTATCGTTATAAAAATACTTCAAGATTATTTACCACAATTATGAATAAGGAATGAAAATTCGCGATTATGTATATATGTATTTTATGGCTTATGTATGTTGTATCTTAGGTAAGCTTTTGTGTTATTTTGTTAATAGTACCTAGTAATAGCTAATAGCACAGCTCACAATTTCTCTGCTGCACTAGTTGACTGGTAGAGAATGCCTTTTGGCATTAAATCCGCCTTTTGTACGATAAGTTTTTTTTTGTGCAATAAAGTTTAAATAAATAAATAAAAAAGGTTGCAACCCCCAAAAATACAATGCATTTGACGTTTTGAAAGTCCTCCGTCTACACTAGCGCACCTATCGGCGAAATAAACTCGTTAGCCCTCATTAAACACAGTTCAATGACGGTGTATGAGTGATTGTCATCTGTTGTTTTTTCCTTAACGCAATATTCAAGACAACTTATTGAGTAAGTATACTCGTAATTTACTGCTTGCCTCAGGTGCAAGTTTATTTGCACTTGCAGGACATTGTCATAATTCATTCATGACAATCGTGACCTAGACATGCATTTAGTTTATTGCACATCCTTAAGGTCACATAACTAAAGGTACCTAGTTTATTTTTCAAGTACCTGCATATTTTTCATATTTTTCAAGTAGGTGCTTATGAACGTCAAATAAAGCTACGCCGGCTCTAACCCTAGGTACATATCTGACCCAAGAAGATTTAAATCTCTCCTTAGTTGGAGGAGGGTATCCCAATATGAGACCTGCAAGAAACTCGGCGGGACACATGTTATAATTAACATCATGCATTAAATTAAAAAATACAGTTTAAATTACTATTCATGAAATAACATACAGTAGGTACTTTCTTTCATAGAAATTTAATACAGTAGGTCCATTGCTTATGCAAGACGTTATCATTGCCAAACATCCTAATCCATGGTACTTAGGTATAATTGATATACTCCCTTATTTTGTAGCATGTTCGCGATATAAGTTTTTGCTTAACAACAGTTTTGAACTTAAAGTATGTTCGCTCGGTAACATTTTTCGGTAGTAGCATTTTATACAATTTCCCAGTTTGTTTGTTTTAGCCAGTCTGTAAGATGTTACTTTAAGCTTTCCTATATTTCTCGTAGCCTTTGTCTTATCCACATTCGTTGGGAGATTGTGTAAGTATCTTAATATCTAGCAGACCTATATATTAATATCTAGCAGACCTATATATTAATATCTAGCAGACCGAACTTTGCTCGGAAAACATATAAAAACTCAACTCGCGTTTTTCCAGAGATAAGACCTAGCTGGGGCGACTTTTTTTCCCTGAAAACTGCCATATAGCAAATTTCATCGAAATCGTTAGAGCCATTTTCGGGATCCCCGAAATATATATTACATAAAATCATAATAAATAAATAAATATTATATGACAATATTACACAAATTGACTAAGTCCCACGGTAAGCTCAATAAGGCTACAAGAATATGTACAAGAATTGCTCGTTTAAAGGTATAAGATAACAACCAAGACATGAGCACCCTTAACAATGTTTTATTTCGCATCGTTCACATAAACTTTACATTGTAGGTCTTTTTCTATTGCAATATTCTTAGATCATAGACAATAATATTTAAATGCAGTAATATTATAGGTACTGAATTAAATTGCTACTTACAACGAGTATATGTTTGTTTTCATAATATTAGCTAGTAAAAGTAATATAACTTTAGTTTAAATAAACTAGGTTGTTTTATTAATAGGTATGACGTTTACATATGATAATATAGGTATACAATAAATACAGAATGATTTATGAGATTAGAGAGCAGGATTAACCTTACATACTCAGAAAATGTTAATTAATCGTTCACCGTCGTATGTGAGTGAAACAATAACACCTTAGGCCTGACAAATTTAACTTTACAGACATGATCAACCTACAACACCTGATCACTTTGATTAAGAAGAAAAAAAAATTAAGTACACACTTCAGTGAGATATGATATTACAAAAGTAACCAAACTGATGACATTCAATTTGACACTTGTCACGAATAAAGCAAAGAGCATCGGTATTTGACGGAAGTATTCTAATTTTATTACGAGTATAGAGTGACCATTTTTAAAAACTCTTTTTTTTAACAAAACAAAAAACAAATTAACGTTATTCTCACTAATACTGGTACAAAACAATATCTTATAATTTACTGAATAGGTACCTACTCACTTGCACAGTGTTGATTTGCGCACGTCTCCTGAATCACCCTGCAGTACCTATAAATATTATAATATATACTTCTCGCGTCGAATGATGATCCCTATGGGTGTTACCACACCAATCGAACCGTAATCTATCGATGATCGATGGCATAGATCGATGGAAGAATGGAACAGGTTGATGTCGATAGATCGATTGGTCTAGGTCTAGGTAGAAACTATCGATCGACTTAGACTATTCCATTCTACCAACGATCGATTGGTGTGGTAACCTATGTCGTTTTATGAATATTGTTGCCAAACTTGGCGTTCATTTTATTTAGGGCCTGTTTCACAATATACAAGTAAAGCCCTGAATAAGCTACTTGCCACTAATCTGACAAATAAAGTCATCGTTTGCGTTTCACAATCTTCAAATAAGCTTAACTGGTAGATATTAGCAATTAATTTATTTGTTAATTAGCTATCCGACACTTTACGTGGACATTGTGAAACAGGCCCTTATTCTATAAACTTATACATAAAACAAGCACCATAAATAACACTCCTAGCTCCTAGCGCCATCTTTGAATAACTACGACAACTATCTTGGATGCTGGTCGCGTATGAATTCTTGACTCGTTTCAGTTGAACGTATAAAATATAGATGGCGTGGAATTGCATATGTACCTACATACTCGTACTTTTAGGCCATTAACTTGTTTATGAAAATCACTAGAACCATTGAAGGTATTTTTCAGGAAGTACAGTGTCAGTAATGATAATCTTTATATGAGTTTCCAAATGTTGAGTGTGCATTTTACTTATTGTTATGAGGATAAAAAAAACGATATTTTATTATTTCTAATTATCAATCCCTTACTTGTATAAAAATATTTGATTTCCTTTTAAGCAAACATTACATAAAGACTAACCGCAATATTTTTTAGAGGATATAATGTAAGACTTTCTGATTTATTTTTAGTGGGTAATTTAATTATTATTTGCTCTAGTTCTGTGTGAAATAAGATCTAAGCATTAAAATTGAAAAAAAAGTTACGCTATGAGTGTGGACCGTGGTCAGAAATCAGAGAAATGACGTCGGTGGCAAACAAACATACATCCCGCCTGATGGTAAACAGTCACCATAAAAAAAAGTAAGTCAGTCAGTCCCTATACAAATATGTTTTTTTTTCATCCTCGCGTTGTCCCGGTATTTTGCCACGGCTCATGGGAGCCTGGGGTCCGCTTGACAACTAATCCCAAGATTTGGCGTAGGTACCAGTTTTTACGAAAGCGTCTGCCATCTGATCTTCCAACCCAGAGGGTAAACTAGGCCTTGTTGGGATTAATCCAGTTTCCTCACGATGTTTTCCTTCACCTAAAAGCGACTGGTAAATATCAAATATGTTATTAGAAGTATTAGAACAAATTCAATTATTTTCAGAAAATATTTTAATTTGTTTTTATTTGAAGTAGAAACAATACTATATAAATTATATATTTTTTTTCTTAGTATATGACATTTATTTCAGTTTATCAAATATGTTATTGGCAAAAAATAAAAGTTAACTAATCAGTTAATTAATTATTGGTGTAGTGGTCGCGAATGTCGCGGGTCGCGATCTACTTAAGTACTAGTGCTTGTAATTGTATCATTCGATGGTTAGATGTTTCACGGTATTTCCTACTCAGTCACCATAAAAAACGATGGCGCCTATTCTGATAGCGCGTGCATGCGATATCGTTTCGATCGAGGAAATTGAGAGTTCTGGTAGTTATAACAGGTACCTACAGAAATAAAAGAGTCAAAATCATTGACATATTTCTAAGAACGGGAATTATGGGCACTAATAATGGTGCTAGTTCAGCGGTGTCAATCACGAATTCGAGCCAATCGTGCAGTCTAACGCAACTAGTTGCGATCAATCGCGCGCGTGATGCGAACTCATCAACAAATCGCGCTGTGGCGTTAGACTGCACGCCACCGCTGTACTGGCCCCATTCTTATTGCCCGTAAGGCCCGTCCTTAGATATATGTCAATATGGTCGAAATACACTTGACTAAAGCAATGAAAGCGGCTCATTGTGTCAAGACATTTTATATAAAGTAACCCGAGTGCGGAATGTCGTTTAGACTTTACCTTAAAATGTAACTTAATAATAAATAATGTACCCCTTTAAACTGTCGAAAGGGGTCTCTCCGTGTTGTTTTCGGCTTACGCCTCCCAAAGGTCCGCAACACCATTGTTCCTGACACGGACACTAACGGGTTTACGTTTGTTTAAATTGTCAAAAGGGACTCTAGAACTCTACGTGCCGGCTTCGGCTCTTCGCATGCTTCCCCAAAGTTCTGGACAAAATTTTAATTGACTGAACTAAAAGTGGACGAGAAGAAGTACCCTCCGTAGATGACTTAGGGTAACTGGGCATTAACTTCTTAACATTTCATTTCATTTCATTTCATTTATTCATTGTGAAGTCATGTACATTTCAATTAAGATGTTATATATATGAACAAGTCAGAACATGACACCCCGTAGGGGCATACAATATTACTTAAAGCTAATAACAGTACCTACATAATTAACTAACAAAATAATTACAAGAACGAGAAACTTATACTATAGGTCAGTTATTACATGTCATATAATATCTTTTTTTATAGGCTATAAATTATTATCATATAAAAAATCTTTAACAGAGTAACAACGCGGTAAGCTTTTTAAAATAATACGAATTCCTAACAAAAATAAACTTCATTTCAGGACTTCGTTGCATGATTTAGTTCACGTAAGAAAAATAAATATGACTGCTTTACGGTTCTAATTTATTTATTCATTCGTATGGCATTATGATCATGAGTCTGGCGATTTTATGTTGAGGTGTGAAAAACACTCCGGAACGCGATTGCGCAATATACATACAATCTATCCACCATATTATTTACGAGTGCCCGAACCGAATGTACCTTGGTGACCCTCTGGACTTAATAGCGTTTAGTGAGAACGCAGCCCAATGGGAAACAACCTAGATATAAATCTGTAAGAATAAACACTGTAGAACGGTTCTAATGACCTCTTGACTTGTAATCGGAAAAGCCTATTCGATCACAGGCAATTATCCACCAGAATAGTCCCCCTGACGTCACCGCATGCTAACCGCGCGTGCGCCGCCCCCCTCCCCCTCCCAGCCGTCCCCTTACCACCGTCTATCCTATCCTGAACTCACTGAAACGCGCGCCGGCCGTGACACTGACAGTCCATCAACAATTCATCAACTTCTCCAAAATGTCACTTTACCAAAATTCACTTGGCTCGCTTAGCAATGTAACGTAGATCGTAGATGGGTAACGTTGGTTTTTAAAAGTTTTTTTTATAGTAAATTTTTCGCGTTTTCCTTTTTTTATTTTTTGAAAATGGTGTCTAGATCTGGACACGTGTTGGTGTGGGAGCAGGCGGGGTTAGAAGATCAGAGGCCGAGTAAGCAACGTAAGTTTGTTGATAAGTTTTAAAACTTCATCCATTAATTTTGGACATTTTGAAATTGAACCTTAATTACATATTATAAGGACTTTTGTAGCAAATTATGAATATATCTCCTTCGGAGCTAGAATACAAAAATACACTCTAATTGGACCATAGATAGGTTGTTTCCCTTCAGAGGATCGTAAAAAAAATTAAAAATTCCATTAAATATTTTTAATACCATCGTTATAGCTAGAGGGGTTAGTAAGTAGGTAAATTAAAATCAAATCCAAATCAAATATCGATCAAAAACCTATGGATAGTGGATCACCGCTTGTCCATATAAACATATTCCCCATTTTCCTAACATTATGGAAAATGTTTAACCATAGCTAAACTTGTTTAACTTTTTTTATTATTAGGAGCGAAAAACAAATTCCATACAAATGATACAAAGCTCCTACACTTATAATAATTAAAAGAAAAAATCAAACGAAAGGGCATCTCGTTGCCATGGTGATGCGTATCGGTGATGTCTTCGGCTTACTTTTTAAAACTGCGTGGTTTTCTAGCTGTGCCAAAAAAACTGTGTAGGTAGATGGTAGATGCGATGCGTGTGGTGTAAAAAGGAACTCAACCACATGCTTTTCAAGAAAAATACAGCCACTTTAGGATACGTTTGTCTTCAAAATTAGGTACTTATAGAGTTAGACCATGTTAAATCTGCACAGACTGAAGAGACAAATTTCTAGAAAAATATGATTTTAATAATGACTCTGCCACACTTTGCTTTGTCAAAGTGGTTGTAGTGTTAGCTTAGCTGGCCTCTATATTACCCGCCCCACTAATGACTAAAGTATAATTATATTTTCCGCCATCGATAATATCTTTATAACTAACTACATCGATTGACCGATATAAGTACTTACTCTCACAATCTCGTATCGTGTGTTTTTTTGCGGTATAAAAGCAAGCTTTTACCTCGGGAATAGAGTTCATTTTACAAAATTTCCTTGTCTGTAGCTTTGGTACGGTCAGCGTCAAAACAAGCAGGTGCTTAAAAAATGTCCAAGTTTTATAAATTTACGTTCCACTTTCCTGTTTTATTATTAGGAAAATTCGTTTTGCTAAATATTTAAGTCGAAAGTAAAAAATATATAAAATATACGATTTTTTATGAGCTGAGTCCCGATGCAGTGCATTGTATTATGAAATATTGAAACTTTTACTATTAAGTAGAGGTCTGTTTAAATAATAAATAATAATAATAAATAAATATTATAGGACATCATTACACAAATAATAAAATAGAACGCCTCAAGATATTAATTTACTTATACATATTGATCTACACTACACACAAACGACCCATAACATGGGTACCTATATATAAGTAATATCCTAACAAATTGGCTACCGATATTTTAAGAGATGGTACATTACATTAAAACAATTAACTTTACTTAGAAATTTAGAAAACATAAAATAAAAATACAATTCCGTAATATAATTCAAAATTCAGTGTTGAACCTTGAACCTGAAAAGAGGAGTTTTGCTGTTAACTCTACTTAACGAGTGGAAATGCTGAGAGAGCGTCGGCAAAAACAAGCCGACAAAGCAAACATATCGGGTTACAAATCTGTTTTGCAAGGTTCAACTTCCAACGCCACCTAAAACGATTCTAGTTAAACAACGCGTTTTGTACTGTCAGCGATTTTAGTACTTGTAGTTGAAAGGAGATTTCTATACGACACGCATACAAGTACTAGTGGGAATACGTTTAGGGGCAGAACACGATACCGAATATGCCCTTAAACGAGTCCGGTCCCCACTATTTTTGTTACATCCTTTATGAGCGTTTCTTTTTTTGCCATTTCTGTGGCCTTTTTGTCACTTTTGCGTTATTTCTAATCAGGTTAACGGGCCCTTTTCATCCTTATGGGAGAAAAATCCTAAAATTTCCATACATTTTTCAAACTTTCCTTGTTATCGCCATACAACGCCTGATTCTGAGTAGAAATAACACAAGATTTATAAAAAAATACAACAGTAATGAAAGGATTTAAAAAAAAATGCTCATATAGGGCTCTTGGGGACCTTGGGGAACCGTAAATCCACCCATCTATTAGTTCAAAAGCTTCCAAATATGGTCCACAAATAATTCCAATATCTTCGTTTAGTTAGTTCGTAGTTCGTACAGGTATGATGGTCTTTCTTGTCTACATGACAGCGTGATAAAACGGTGTCCGTCACTTTCAATCCCTTGGTGGTCATTTTATCACGTGGATAAAGTTATCCATAATACGCCGGCAAAAGTGTGAATATTATGCCTACTTTCATAAATGTAAAAAGAAACAGACAACACCAAAAAGAAGATTGGTATTGATACTAGCTTATGCTTAATTATGCAATGAACTTGTGGAGCATAGTTGTCAAATGGGACCATAGTTGAGTGGTTTGGTTTTGAGATAGTCGAATCACCGTATGATATGAAAATAACACTTTTTCAAGAAGATGTTATTATGTGTCTAATACACACAGAACTACATGTACATACGTAGTTCTGTGTGTATCAAATCAAAACTATATTTGGTGAACTAATTTAACATTAAACATTTTTATTTCTGTCATAAATTAAATTTTGAGAAAACTTGAATTTCGATATGTGTCGTTACATATCAACAAACGGGAACTATACAATGTGAACCTTGTCCTTTCTTTGTCAGTTAAAGAGTTAGAGTCAGACCAAGATTAGTTGGCATTGATTTTGACAGCCTAGACAGTGCAAGTGTTATTTTAATCATCGAACTTCTATGAAATTATGATGTTTACTTAACACTTGCACAGGCTGGGCTATCAAAATCGCTGCCCACTTAGTTTGGTCTGACTCTAGAATATGAGCGAAAAATGCATGCATTTCCTTAATTACCAAGAAAATTTCAACTACAATAGGAACTTTACTGAACTGCCAATTATTTCAGCTACCTATTTACTACAAAATAAACAGCAGGCACCAAAGTTCATTTAAAACTGTAAGGCTGGTGTAACTAGCGGGGTACTGTACCTACGAACATTAAACTCAAGCATCACACTTATATATATCCCTGTCGCAAAACTAGCGTCAAGCCAAAACGACGTGTTAACTGTCAACCCACGCGTCACTTTAACATCGTACTGTAGGTACATTTAATCTATCAAGTCCCAGACTGGCATCTTATTAAGTAATAAATGTCGTGACGTTTTGATGAAATATTTAATCAAATCCCATGATCTCATTACGTCACGTCGCTGTGATACGTTATCAATGGACATGCCTAGTCTCATAAAAAAATCCATGGAGTGCCAAAAATGCTACCATTTATTTCGTCTATTTATTATGATCATTTTATTGTCAAAGTTTTATGAAGTTTAATACTTTACAATCATGTTAGTAATGCATGTTATTAGTTGGTTATAATCGTTGCGGTTTATAAACTACTTGTTAGATCTTGTGTAATCGTATTTAACCGCAAATGTTTTATATAATATGTTATGTAATATGGTTTAATTTATTGTTTATAAATTGCCAATTCACTGTGTCCTCATCTACCTCTATATTTATTGCTTGAAAAGATCAATACTGATACGCTGATATAATTTACAGTTTGGTCCTTCGATCCGGATCATTTCGCCCTTCATACTCTTCTACGCTCACACTACGCTCTTCTTCAATTTTATTGATATAGATGTATATTAATAAAGACGTACAGTCAAAAGATTTAATTTGTGACCCATTTCGTACCTTTTCACTGGACAAACAACATGAAAGTCGCTAGAGACCTCATACTATTGACACTGTGACAAGCAAGGTACAAAATGGCCCACAAATTAAATCTTTTGACTGTACATGGTAAAAAAGGTAAAAAATCATTGTTACACCTGTTACGACGGAAAACCTAACAAATAACAAAGCATTTTTTATTTTATTTAAACTCTAAAGTACATTTTCTCACCAAATGGAATTAATCCGAATAGGCTGAAAAACAAGCTGACTGTGCTTACCGCCTGTGACAAACACAATAGAGGCGACCTTGACCGTGGGACTGACTGTGCCTAGATTACTGCCAGATTATTACACAGGTATTAAATGCTATGAAAAGTAGGTAGGTAGGTAAATTCAACGCTTACCTAAACTTTTTTTAATCATAAGAGGCGGAGATGAGAGTAATCAATCAACCAAGATCATTGGTTGCAGTGTTGGCCGAACTTTATTTGCAATTGATCAAAAACCATTACAAATTGAACCGTAAGCCATAGCGGACGTTTACTGTTTACGGTTCAATTTGAAATGGTTAATGGTTAATTGCATTTCGGCCAACACTGATTCGTTGTAATCCAGCGAAGCGGAGAAGTAATGTAGATTACAACATTTACAACAAATACTATTGGTTGATTCCTTTCATCTCCATTTCAGTGAAAAGGCAGCGGTTGCAGGTCATACGGACGTTTAAAAAGCGGAAACGGATGATATACGGTGTTTTTTGGATAAATTTAGTCTAAGAAAGCATAACGCTTCCAAATTTTTTCGCCCGTCTAGACAGTTAATATACAGTCTGTTGCGCAATATAACGTCATAGTTTGCCTAAGTATAACGAAAATGATATACTATATCTACAAGACCGTCTTACGCATCAATTCAAAAACCTTACCGATCGTTACGCTATAGGTGGTCCAGTATAAGTCTAATCTCTAACTACGCACAAATGTTATAAATTGCGGGATCACATTATAATAGACAAGATACAATCTCAAAGACGAAGAACTTTTTATGAACGTGTGTCGGCGTCTTCACACGGCCCGTGCGTGAGGAGAAAAATTAACGACCACCCACCTTGTGACGTCACATACGCGTGAGGGGTCATTTCCACTTTAATTTCACGCACGTGTTTTAGTTGTGTAATAAATAGGTATTTTAAGAAATGCGTTTGGTTCATTGCATGAAAATAGTACATTACTATACAAGTGCGAAAAATAGGAAACGAGTGGCGATATATTAAAACACGACCGAAGGAAGTGTTTTAAATCGAGACGAATTGCGAATTACCTATTCGCACATGTATCGTACGACGTTTTACAGTACATATGGCCCTTTAAATGTTCGACACAGTAACGTAATATGCTAATTTTCGCACTAGATAGATAGATAGAATACTCTTTATTGGCTAACCTCAGTAAAGAAAAATAAGCAATTGATTAAATTTACAGGCAGGCAACAGGCGGTCTTATCGCTAAAAAGCGATAAAGTAGCACCATATGTACTGTAAAAAGTTTTTCGACTTTTTTCAGAATGAATCGTTCCGGGGATAGGAATTTAGCAAATAATAATTTCTCTCAAACTTTCTAACCGTGAATCCAATAGATAAATAAAAAATCGTAATATTTTTAAATTTATCGTTTTCGTCTGTTTTGTGTACCTAATTGTCAAAAACATTGATCACATAAAAACGGCGTCGAAACTGCCGTAAAGGTTGGTTCTTTTGTCCGTCAAAATCTCGTATATCGTGATTTGTTTTTCTTTTTTTATTTTGTATGTAAAAATTGAATCATCATTGTGCAATGTGCATGGTTTGACATACACTTTGTTGGAGTTTTTGATGCGGAGGTACGAGTTTCAGGTACTTATCTACATACATACATGTATTAGGTACTTTCACAATATCGAACTGGTAAGCCATTTTGCTACTGACTGACAAAATTTTGAAATCCTGCTAAGCAATTTTTTTTTGATAATCATTTTCAGTAACCTGAATAATCCCAATAAGGTCTAGTTTACCCTTTGGAAGGTCAGGTGGCAATCGCTTTCGTAAAACTAGTGCCTACGCCAATTCTCGGGATTAGTTGCGAAGCGCACCCCAGCCTCCTATAAGCTATGGCAAAATGCCGGGACAACGCGAGGAAGAAGAAGAAGAAGTAATCATCTTCAGTAAAAACATATTTGTGTCTCAATAATGTGATCTAGTTTGTCTGTATATGTTTCAAAACAAGAAAGTGTTCAGGCCGGATCCATACAACGTCTCATTGGTTGCATTTCAAATGCTTCACCCGCTGCAATTGTGGCAGACTCGTTATAATGCCAATTATCATTAATTAAGTAGGTATTTATTTTTCCTACGGATCGAAGCATAAGTGCTGCTTTAGCATATTAGACATTATGGATTATTATAATATCATAGAAAAAAACGAACTAGAGTTTACAGAATAGAAGAGAATAGAAAAACGTTTATTGCAAAACAGCACCACTTTTGAAAAAAAAAGTAAGAAAGAAGATCTAATACACTAAACAGTTATAACTACTTGTAACTTATACTAACATGCAATAGTTACAGTGAGTTTCACTGTGGAATTCCGAGTAGCAGTTATGTTGGTAAAAGTATGACCAATATTTGCTATCGTACCTACGTCATACCTCACTTACTCTAACTAGTATATTGATGTGCCGAAGGAAAATTTCCACATAGGAAAGTTTCAGAAACTTCTCACATTTTTGTATAGGGATTGAAAGTCTCCGAATCATAAAAGGGAAATCTATTATATATCTGTGAAATTTTCAAGAAAGTTCCGAGTGCTTTTCCATTTTTTTGGAAACTTTCCGCAACTTGCACAGATTATGTACTCTAGGGCCGGCAACATTTCATTCATATGCCTAAATGTTTGCCATATACTTATCGCAGCACATCTCTCTCAGTTCTAAATGCAGACTCTGCAGATTAGGGTGACCAAATGTCCCGTATTTTACGGGTTGTCTCGTATTTTAGGCAGTGTTGGCCGAACGTTAATTAGAATTGAACCGTAACGGACGGTCACAGGATACGGTTCAATTTGTAATGGTGAATTTTCAATATTTTCAATTCTAATTAACGTTCAGCCAACACTGATTTTAGGCACAAAGTTTTCATTGTCCCGTAATTTCGTGAAACCAATACGGGACAATATATTATCCCGTAATTTTATGGTTCGATGGCGTTTAATCATATAAATACCTATTTCGATTTTTTCACATTTTCATTTCCAGATACTTAATATAAAAATTGTTGGTATTTATAATATTTAATATAGTTTTTTAAAGTCTTTCATTACGAAATTCAGCAATTGTATAGGTTATTTAGTGGTTTATGCCAAATTTTAGTAATAAAAAATATACATATATTTCTAATAAAAAACGGGCTGTCCCGTATTTTTACCTCGAACCCCGTATTTTCAATGCAGTTGTCCCATAAAACCAGAAATCAAATCTGGTCACCCTAATGCAATAGAAAGGGGTGCAACTCGAATAGGTGGCAAATACCGTCAAGTGTGTGTGTGTGTGGGCGTCATTTCAGTCATTTGGCGTCATTCGATTGATGGCGCGCAGGGCGTGTTTACATTATTTGGCGCTGCTGGTGTATAAACTGGAAACTAAGGGAGTGGAATACATTTCAGGATTTTCCGTGGAAATGCAAATGTTATATCGTATTATTACGTTTTAGAAACTATCCAAAAATGTTTTTGTCTTACGCTAGTACTAGCACTAAAAGAAAGGGATGAGTTTAGCTTTTTGTTCTTATTCACTGACAAATAAATCCATATAGTTCAGGTTCAACAGTATAGAAAATATTAAATATTCTAAGTAGGAATCAGTAGGTACTTTATAAAATATTTATAAAACTTAGGTTCCTATCATGCAAGCATTACTTTTATACTTACACAATATCACATATATAAAAATATCTGTGTACTCGTACCTACATAAATACCAACTATTACAAGCTTTTATTTAGTTTCACCTGTCCCGTTGTCTGTCTGTAATCAAATCTTGCAAGTTAAATTTGATCCACTTCCCGGTTTCCAATGAAGCTGAAAATTCGTCGAGTCGGGTGATAATGCAATATTATGGTACCATGGAGCTGATCTGATGAAGGAGACAGGAGGTGGCCATGTAAACTCTGTGATAAAACAACGCAACCTAATTGTGCTTGGGGTATTTAGAATTGACTCGATGAGTATTAGTTGCCTGTGGCAAAAAAGTACAGTCAGCGATAAAAGCTTGTACCAAAAATGGAATTTTTTTCATAAAGTTATTTTAATGTAAATTTAATTATGTAGATTCATTTACTTAGATACTTTTGAATTTAAAAAACAAAAATACCTATCTCTTTGCGGAAACCAACACATTTAAATGTGTATCAATAATGACTCACCCCGTATTAAAAGACAAAGCATCATTATAATTCAATTCAATTCAGAATTTCTTAATATACTGGTTCTGTCTTTCTTAATTTCGATACTATATAATTCAGAATCTAGATTATTGGTTAATTAATGTTTTAAGACTAATATACCAAATAATTGGCATCTTGGCACTCTATAATCACTTGCCGTTTGGCGAGCCAAGACCGGCAGTGCCCACGCCATTTATATCAGATTTGTTTGAAATATGACTAGGAAATGCTCTGCCAAAAATTATATGTGATATTTAATGGTTAATTTCCTTACTCTTGATATGTATATTTAACTGTCTACGATTAGGTTATCCCATACTAATAAATAATATTTGTATTTATACCTACAGTGCGTAAGTACAATGGAGCGAAAATTATAGAGGTAGGTAAATTTCTTATCGGAAATTCAATTTGTTTTGTTTTTCATTTATTTTGGCCAATCATATAAGTACAATAGCTATACCTGCAATTTTACCTCACCTAACTTAAGAGGAATTCCTAGTTGCGTTTTTTCCATACAAACGCTCTCGACTGATTCCTCCCTGGATTTTTAACCTAGAGCAGTGATTTTTTCAAATAAGATCAATATCATCAATATCTGTGCCGCTATGTTTTGCTTTTTTGGATTATTTTATTTTGAAGAAAGATACAGCGCCTCGAAAATCGCAAAAACGGCTCAATTGAATTGGCCGTAAAAAAAGGCACAGTATACAAATATGACAAAAAATATCCAAAAAATCAAAACATAGCGGCATAGATTATTTCTTCCTCTTGCAGTTTCCAAAATTTCATAAAGATTGATTGCGTTTTGGAGGAGGAAACAGTCGAGAGCGAAACCTCGATTTTTGAGTTTTTTGCATGTGAATTTCAGTCCGGGCTGCAGTTGTCCTTATCGCACGAATTGGAGGCGGAGACAGTTTCTAAATATACGTACACAGAAGAAATAGTGATGGGCATAACATCCTTATTAGGGATTGCAGAACCGGTACTGTTTTAAAGAACCAGGATTTCCCGATACTTTCGTAACCGGTCTAATTATTTCATTATTTTAAATAAAATGACAGCATTTTGCGATTTGACCACTTTTCGTATTATAATTTAATAATCACATTATGTTCTTTTACTACGTATAATCAATCAATAAACAAGGTAATTTTTTTAAGAAATATACTTAGTTTTTACATTGCTCACACTTGTGCGTCACAAGTAAAAGATAACTACTTTGATGTTTGCCACTAGATGGCAAATTTAATGCAATTACATTGACGCGGGGATTCATATACTTATAAGCATTTATATTGGAAACCGGTATTTTTTGTATGGGAAGGAAAACGGTATTTTTTCGTTCTTTGTTAATTATTTCATTCCTAATCGGGCAATCTAATAATACGAAGTCGTTATCTAAAAACACAACTGAGTCCTACATTTTGAGTATAAAATAAACCGAAATATATGGTTATTTCGATGTTTTTGCAAAAAACCGGTTCCGATCCCTGCTTATAAGTATCGCAGTCGTATTGTATAATCCGCCGTATTACATTACGGCTAGCCGATATCAAAATAAGGGCCATTTTGAAATGCGGCGGTTCAACGATTAAGGTATGTTGGGTAAATACCGGATGCGGGTGAAGAACGTAGGACATTCATTTCTCCCTAATTTGGCTTTATTTTTTAATGGTGGCAACATTGTGTAAGACACCATTTCATTGCGCCTCGACTGCCAGTGTCCCCGCGTTGCTCAGGGAGTTTGTGCTATGCGCAATCACAGAGAGCAAGGTAAATTTCGCGAATTTGAATTCGCCCTGTAATTTATTTTGCGTATTGTGATGAAACTGTGTTTGTTTTTGTAATTGTGTTAACAGGCCTAGCACTGCTGTAGACCGATATCCGATCGTGACCCATCCAGGTAAAGATCGGAAAGAAACAATCCCATCTTTACCTATTTAAAACAGCAGTGATTGTCAAACTTTAAATTTTCTTCAATTTACCTACTTAATTATCACATTTATTGTTTTCTTGATCACACTTTCGTACCATTATTTTTATCCAGTACCATCCAGTTGTATGTGTACCTATGTACACTTACTTACTGACAATGTAATTTTTTTAATTTCCGCAACCCAAAGGTTGCCTGGAAGAGATCGCTTTTTAGCGATAAGACCGCATGTTGTTTACCTGTGCTTATGTTTCTGTTTTCTTTTGTATTGTTTTCTTTTATTGAGGTGTGTAATAAAGAGTATTTATATTGTATAGGGATGATGATACATGTTGAAATTTATAACAAAATCGAGTAAAATAGATAGTAAATGAGCAATTTTTCGCAATAAAGTACCTACACATACGGATGCATATGTAGATGTGCACGCATACATACATTGTAGTTTCGGATACAAAATAGTGATAGGGCTTCGAAATTAGTTTCCTTAAAATGCTTCAAGAGGGCTCTCTTTTCCTATATATTTACTTTACTCTTTACATACGATATCCTTACATTTTATAAAAAAAAAGATTATATATCAACTATATATTATATACATAATTGCAAAATTAAACCAATAAAATCGCAATTTTACTTATTTTCCATACTTCAAGATGGGCTCGCAGTGACCTTGACCTTTTTAAAGAACTACTTAGTCTTTTTGATTTTTAAGTTTGATTCTTATTTTTTTGGCGACCTTCATTAAAAATGATTGGGCACGATTATTTTTTATTTTGATTTTTGTCCCTCCTAAGTAAGTACTTAATATATTGCAGTACATTCCTTTCAATAAACAATACATTTACACTTTCACTAAACCTGTACAATTCACGAGATCTTAAATTGTCAAAACTTCGAAACCTATCAATTATTTTAGTGGTTTTTCTTATTTTATTACTTCGTGTAAACCTTACAATAAGAGGTTTCTTAGCACATTGTTTACTTATCAAATTACCTTATGAGTTATGACATAGGTTTCAAAGTTTGAGAGCCACAATTTTCCCATTTTTAGGGTTCCGTAGCCAAATGGCAAAAAACGGAACCCTTATAGATTCGTCATGTCCGTCTGTCTGTCCGATTCTGTCACAGCCACTTTTTTCCGAAACTATAAAAGCTATACTGTTCAAACTTGGTAAGTAGATGTATTCTATGAACCGCATTATGATGTTCACACAAAAATAGAAAAAAAAAACAATAAATTTTGGGGGTTCCCCATACTTAGAACTGAAACTCAAAAAATCTTTTTTCATCAAACTCATACGTGTGGGGTATCTATGGATAGGTCTTTAAAAATGATATTGAGGTTTCTAATATCATTTTTTTCTAAACTGAAAAGTTTGCGCGAGAGACACTTCCAAAGTGGTAAAAAGTGTGTCCCCCCCCCCCGTAACTTCTAAAATAACAGAATGAAAAATCTAAAAAAAATATATGATATACATTGCCATGCAAACTTCCACCGAAAATTGGTTCGAACGAGATCTAGTAAGTAGTTTTTTTTTAATACGTCATAAAAATTTAAAAAAAAAAATTTTTTTCATCAAACCCATACGTGTGGGGTATCTATGGATAGGTCTTCAAAAATGATATTTAGGTTTCTAATATCATTTTTTTCTAAACTGAATAGTTTGCGCGAGAGACACTTCCAAAGTGAAAAAATGTGTGTCCCCCCCCCCCCTGTAACTTCTAAAATAACAGAATGAAAAATCTAAAAAAAATATATGATATACATTGCCATGCAAACTTCCACCGAAAATTGGTTCGAACGAGATCTAGTAAGTAGTTTTTTTTTAATACGTCATAAAAATTTAAAAAAAAATTTTTTTTCATCAAACCCATACGTGTAGGGTATCTATGGATAGGTCTTCAAAAATGATATTTAGGTTTCTAATATCATTTTTTTCTAAACTGAATAGTTTGCGCGAGAGACACTTCCAAAGTGAAAAAATGTGTGTCCCCCCCCCTGTAACTTCTAAAATAACAGAATGAAAAATCTAAAAAAAATATATGATATACATTACCATGCAAACTTCCACCGAAAATTGGTTTGAACGAGATCTAGTGAATAGTTTTTTTTTAATACGTCAATAAATTAAAAAAAAAAATTTTTCATCAAACCCATACGTGTGGGGTATCTATGGATAGGTCTTCAAAAATGATATTTAGGTTCCTAACATCATTTTTTTCTAAACTGAATAGTTTGCGCGAGAGACAGTTCCAAAGTGGTAAAATGTGTGTCCAAAGTGGTAAAATGTTGAACAAGATCCAGCAAGTAGATCTTTTTTTAATACGTCTTAAATGGTACGGAACCCTTCATGCGCGAGTCCGACTCGCACTTGGCCGCTTTTTTGTATCAGGGTTAAGATCGGATACAAAAATACGAAGAAAAACACTTTCGTTGACAACTTTTAAGTTTGTAATTATTGGTGGCTGTAATGTAATTTATATACAATGGATAAGGGTAGACACCGGACCTATTTCTTTGTGATACCTTATTCTCTTTCCATTAGAAGCAACTTTTTTTCACCATTCGATGTTCTCCCTTGATGGCAAAACACTCGTTACCCTAACCGTTCTATATTGAAGATTACCAAAATTCAGGCCGAATCTACGGTTATTATTTAACGATTCGCTCCGTACTTCAAGAATCTGTCACGTGCTGAGATCTCGAAAAAACATTTCTCACGAGTTCTCTCAATTGGTCCCAAAATTGTCCGGCATTACCCAGATTGTCATTGTCATCAAGTTTAGCCCCATCGTACTACAAGTTAAATAGATTGTAGTTTAAACATATATTTATACCTACTTACAAAATTTCACAACACACCATGATCACTCCCAACTTACTGATACGGATAGGTACAGTCAAGTGTAAAAATATGGGTGTACACATCTTACTCAAAAATATGTCCCGTTGCATCTTATTCCAGACATATTTATGAGACGATTCTTTCGATACATATTTTTGCACTTGACTGTACGACGACGACCGAAGCAGGGACATCATTCTTTTTTTTCTCTTACCTATATAGTAATTAATAGATACAGTATAATATAAAAATGAAAAACAATATTATGTGATAACAACAAATTAAACAACTTGCGTCGGTCGGGCAGCGCAGGATAAATTCCGTCCGGCTCGCGGGCGATGTCAACGGTACGGCGCGCAATGAGCGAGCGTTTGAGTCCTGCGTCTGTGTGCGCGCACTCACACTTAGATAGCTCCCGCTCCCGCCCACCGCAGCGCGACAGATACATAGCTTCAAAAATTCGAGATTAGAAAAGTTGCTCAGCTAGGAATTGCTCTTAACGCACGAAGTTGAATAGTATCGATTTTTCAAAAACTATTTATTTGAAAAATCGTTAGAAGTAATTTGAGTGTACATCATTTCATTATTCACTATTGGTTGCGTAATAAGGGAGTTTCTACGGATTTTAACTAGAGAAAAGGGTTCACGGAAAAAATATTTACTTGTGACATGGTTTATTTTTTGAAATATCAGTACACATAATTAAAGAACAATTATCAAGTTAAAATATTGCGTACAGAACTTAATTATTTTAACACCGTTCAAGCATGCTATAGCGACGTAAAAACAGCGAAATTGGCCTGGTAGCCCCTTAAGTAAACGTCATAATTACATAGATGTGTGACGTTTAAAATAACACTTGTATGGGCTGTCAAAATCGCTGCCAACTTATCTTCTTGGTCTGACTCTAATATTTTTTAAATGTATCGCCATTTTTTTCTTGAACAACCAGTATGTATATAATATTTCCTTTTTTCTTTCCAGGCGGTTTCGGCACACGACACTTCGTCACTTTCATGTTGTTCCTCGGCATGGCAAACGCCTACGTCATGCGGACCAACATGTCTGTGGCCATCGTGGCCATGGTCAACCACACGGCACTGCCGACAACCCACGAAGCCACAGACGACGAGTGCGGCGTGGATACTAGGAACTCCACTGTAAGTAGTCGTAGCAATGTTCAACCGCACAGCGCTGCCGACAACCCACGAAGCGACGGACGACGCGTGCAGCGTGGATACTAGAAAAACCACTAATAACCACAGTAGGAGCAATATGACAGTAGCCATTGTCAACTACACGGCGCTACCGACAATCGACGAGGCCACGGACGACGAATGCAGTGTGGATACTGGGAACACCACTGTAAGTAGGCCCAACATTTGTATAGTAGCCATAGTCAACCACACGGCGCTGCCGACAACCGATGAGGCCACGAAAGACGAGTGCGGCGTTGATACTAGGCACACTATTGTAAGTAGAACTCACGGCGCTGCCGGCAACCCAAGGTCTACTGACGATAAGTGGTGATGGCACGAAGAATATAACTGTAAGTCGTAGTCACAGAATTGATGTCTGAGATATCGGTGGCCATCGTGATTATAAGATTACTTCCTAATTCAGATTGAGATTTGTGAGAGACAAGACAAAAGTATGAATACAAAAACTTTTTCGATTTCGGATGATGCTAGATGTGAATTAGATACTCCTTGCTTAAGAAGTTTATTCAGATCAGTATGAAATACATACTTATTATGGTCGTCATACAGAACTGTGTTGAAGTGTAGGTATCTTATGAACAAAACTTATTTGAGTTGTAGTTGTTAGAAAAAAGGCGACAACGCTTTCGGAAATTTACCTACCTACCTTAGTTTCGTAAAGTTACGTGTAGTGGCGTCCACTTCAAAATTATATGCTGTCACTCGACTTATTTCTGCCCATTTCTTCACAGACGACAATGCAAGACGGGTCATTTGTGTGGAGCTCCACTCTTCAGGGCTACATCCTGTCTTCGTTCTTCTACGGATACGTCATAACACAGATCCCGTTTGGAATTTTATCAAAGAGGTGAGGAGGAGGAGGAGGAGAGGAGGAGGTTATAAAGATATTACGAGTAAAATTCGAATTGTAACTGGGGGGGGGGGGGGGGGGGCACTGTCCATATCGTCTATTGTATGATTCCTGTCAACCGGTTGAAGTAGGGGCACACCTTACTGTGCCATAGAAATTTGAAGCTTCAATAGGCACAGTAGTTCAATTGGATATTTAAAATGGCATCGTCAATAGACAGAAGCAGTCGCCAACAGCACTGCCATTTAAAAATAGAATCGATGCTGATATGTAAATCCTACATATGAAGTAATTTATGCCAACCAAAAACCAGAATATTGCGCCAAAAGCAAAGTCATCCCTATTAAGTAGATTCGTCGTTTTTCGTCCGTGATTTGTGCGTCAGCGTATTAAAGCTTCGGTTTGTAAATTCATTAATCTTTCAGGTTCGGAGCTCGCTTCTTCCTCGGTGTTGGCATGTTGATCAACTCGGTCTTCGGATTACTGGTTCCCATAGCGGCTGAGAAAGGCTACGAGTGGCTGATCTTGGTCCGCTTCATCCAGGGTCTTGGTGAGGTGAGTCTAGAGCACATTATTAGGTATGTACAGTCAGCGTCAAATACTTTGTAGCAACCAAAGTAGCCAAATAGTTATATGGTGTACCGAACTATTTGGCCATTTTGACTGCTACAAAGTATTTGACGCTGACTGTACAGTCGTCAGACTGATGACTTGGTTTGGTTTCATCAACATTGATAGCAGACGGACGACCGTAAAACTCTACAGAAAACGGCGAATCTTTCAGGCACACTGATTTTTTTGCAATCAACAGATGGTTTGATGTAACTTACTGGGTTAGCTGCAACTGATGCTGACATATTTATGTCCACAAGGACCCTGAATTACTGTCTGGAACTACTGGCACATAAAAACAACCGAAAAATTATGTACGTAACATTTTAGCGTTTGTTTACCTAAAATGTTACAATAACTACCTTTTTCTCTCTAAACCTGACTGAAGATCAATTTAGTAAAAACGATCATATTCTGATAATGTCTTTAAAAAGTATTTGCATTAGGTTTTACGAGTACTATTGACTAGAGCTTTTTTCGCAGGGTCCAATAGTGCCGTGCTCTCACGCCATGTTGGCCAAGTGGATTCCACCCAACGAGAGGAGTAGAATGGGAGCCGCTGTATACGCTGGTAAGTCATATCAATCTAATTATTATTCTTATTCTTAATTCAATAAAGACCAATGACTTAAAACACGACTACGATAATATACCTAATTGAAAATCTGCCTAATGCCAAGTACGTAGTATATTGGTATAGCGTATTTTGGTCGTGTGCTTGAAATCATGACACGCCAATTAGCAAGTCCGAATTGATTTATACAATTGATTTTTTTTATCGATATTCTTATAAACAGGATGATAAACACATCCTCTTAGCACATCCGACAACCTGTCGCCAGCTTAAGAATAGTGTTGATATATGAAGTGCTGGTTGACATATCAGCTTCATTTTTAGGGTTACCTCAAACCGTACCTCAAAGGCAAAAAACGGAAGCCTTATAGGATCACTTTGTTGTCCGTCCGTCTGTATGTCTGTTAAGATCCTTTATCTCGGAAACGCGTGGAGATATCCAGTTGAAATTAAATCCATATACTCAGGTCTACAGTCCCTTGAAGCTGTGAAAAAATCAAACTTCTAAATCACGGCTTAAACGCCGCGAAACGTAAATTTCGACAAACTCAAGGGAATCAAAAATTATAGGGTTCTCCCCGTTGACCTAGAACTATGAAATTTGGCAGGTAATATCGTCTTTCACTACAAATACAGGGAAAAATCTGAAAACTATAAATTTATTATTAATAGTCAAATTTGTACGGAACTCTCGATGGGCGAATCCGACTCGTACTTGTGTTACGTACGTTGTAATGTGTTAACCGAACACGACATTAAAGGTAGGAAAGGATAGGAAAAAGCTTTCTAATATGCCAACAGAATGTTTCTCAAATTGGGAATGTTTCCATATTGAAACATCCTTTTATAAATTTTCTACAAATTTTACAATTATAAATCGCTTTCATATTTTGACTCACTCGTAAACATGTTTCTCTCCAGGAGCACAATTCGGCACGGTTATCTCAATGCCGCTATCTGGTCTTCTGTCCGAATACGGCTTCTCGGGCGGCTGGCCGTCCATCTTCTACGTGTTCGGTCTCGTGGGCACGGTGTGGTCACTGGCCTTCTTGTTCCTGGTGTCTGAAGATCCGGAGCACTGTCCGAAGATTAAGGAAGCTGAGAAGAAGTATATTCTCAGTTCGCTGTGGGGTGCCGCTGGGTCTAGCGTGAGTATTGGATTTTATTAACGTTTTACTTTGGTATCTTTCTTGAGGCATTACTAGTAGAATCGTTGACCGTTGAATCAGGAAAATCACTACCAGTAAATTGAAGAAAAACGTGGACCGATGAGATCATCCAGAGAAATGGTCAATTGCGGAGAACCATTGCGTTATGCCCTAATCGAGCCTTAATCATTTTAGGGCAACGCTCTACTGGCCGTCGTGGAAATAATTGGAGATAGGCCTCCCCAATGATTTCCAACGATGAGCGTCTTTTGACTGATATTATGCTGATGATGAGGTTATTACCATTCAGCCGAAGAAGAAGAAGGCCAGCAATAAAGATCTGTTGTCTGAAAATGATGACAACAATGTCTACCTATAAAACTGTTTAAATTAATAATTTCCATACTTCCAGTCGCCACCGATCCCCTGGAGCAAGATCCTGCTGTCAATGCCGTTCTGGGCGATCATGCTGGCGCACATGGGTCAGAACTACGGTTACGAGACGCTGATGACGGAGTTGCCCACATTCATGCGCCAAGTGCTGCACTTCTCCATCAAGGATGTACGTATTATACAGGAACACACTTATCATGCCGCCTCCACATGCTTGGTATATGCCACAAACACCTAACAGGTTCCAAACACCGACCACAATCACCCAACACAAACACGGCATCCCCAGGCTTGGCGTTTGTATAAATCGCAAACACGTTTGCCGAACACCCTTTGATTTGTGCAAAAACCGACACCGACGCCAATCACTAACAAACTTAAACAAAACAAAGAAAACATCTGCGCAGTGCGCACACGATCGTGTTTGTTGTTTGGTGATCTCTGTTTGCCTTGCCAAGCATGTGGAGGCGGCATCACAATCTACACCCCGATCATTCATAAGTATTATTGCTGCCTAGTTTGTACAGGAGACAACATTTTATCAGGGAGCGTAACTAACCCAGCACCTGGCTTGACCCTATACCTACACACACAGACAGACAGACAGTGACACGGAAAACATAACAATGCTAACGAAACAAGACGATAACATCCACCCACTCGGCCGGCATACCTTTCAAAAATAATGAAGATAAACAGTGAATTTTAAAATACGAACAATAACTATATCAAGAACTTCAAGATATCACGGTACGAGCTCAATTCAATTATCCAATTGACCGGGGCTGAACCCACGACCCAGTGTCAAACGTTTATTGTCGCGTAGCCGGAGTACCTACTTATATGAGATATTTTAACGAATCTAGATCAGACTGCCGAATGACTTGTGTGCTGCAGCTTGTCAAATTAAATCAATCATTTCATCAATCCTAACAGGGTCTCGTTTCATCAAAGGTCTGTTAAAATCGAATATAGTTTGCACATTTAAAGATTTAGGAGTCTTTATAAAAAAAATCTGATCCAAGTTGAGCTTAGTGTGGATAAAGGATAAATGCGTGTTTTATAAGATGAAGCATTATTTCAATTTTAACTTTATTCTCAAGGAATCAAGAATAAAAATCCACATAGGTGCGGTATCTGTTAAGGCAGATCAGCGTACAACCTCATGCCACTTAAATAAAATAAAAACGTGCCATTTACGATCAACGTACGATACGATAGATTATAAAAGCGCAACGATAATGTCAGTGCCGATGGCTTTATTGAACTTAACGAAAATTAACCTTGTACATACTTACTTCTTTTTCTGTAATCGTAGAACGGCTTCGTGTCCGCCCTGCCGTACCTGTGCATGTGGCTGTTCTCGATGTTCATCTCCGTCGTCGCTGATTGGATGTTGTCCAGCGGACGCTTCAATCATACGCAAGTCAGGAAGATCATCAACAGTATCGGTGAGTTAATATATATAGTTACGAATATCGTGCAAACTTTATAATCTCCTGTTTGAAAAGGCTATGTGCTTTATCACCCTTATATTATATTTGGTAGGTACATAAAATCACTGCACCGGCCATCGCCTGAGAAAAACCAATAGATAAAGCTCATCAGCTCTAGAAAGCTTACTTATAAAAGTCGCACTTTCCCTCCTCGCCTTCTTCTTGCTTTTGGAGGGTGGAGAGTCCTTCTACGCTAAGTTTTGGTCTTGGTATGAAAGGCCGAGCCATACTTAACGTAAAACTTGGCGTAAATAGGTATACAAACTGTGGCAGAGGATAAATGACGGATTTTGTTCCGACCAGAGCTTAGCTCTAATGTTTATTATGTTATCTCACATATGTACTTGTTGTACTAATGCGTAGGTACTGATTACCTTGTCTACTTACTCTTCCCCAGGTGAATACGGCCCTGCTATCGGCCTCTTCATCGCCGCCAACACCGGCTGCGACAAGTCCGCCACCGTCGCCATCCTAGCCATCGGTGTCGGTCTCAACGGTGGTATCTACTCTGGATTCAAGGTACGTTATTTACTTATTACACTTCAATATAGGGCTGAAAGGTTCTTGAACGGTGACAGAGAACATGCAGCCGGAGAAGGTATCCAATATGATGAATTAGGGATCTTGAAGGAGTTGTAAGATGAGGGTTCCGCTAGGTCATGGACATCCTTGGCGATATCTATAATTTACTTACAGAAAATAGTTCGAGAACCTATATGATAACTATAGCTGAAATAATAATAGGTCAAAGAAGAATTTCATCTCGCGTAAATTCGGAAAAACGTCCGTCCGCCTCTTGTAAAAGATCACTAAATTTTTTTTCTGTAATAAGTACAAACTGTATTTTGTCTGTCATTGCAATAAACTGTCGAAAATACTAGGTAAATGCCTGTATTAAAACTGAAAATCTGAAGTATAAACAGTTGGACAACAATAGTATAGTGTAACTTGCCCTATGTTTAACGTCTTTTGCATTTCGATATTAAATGACTGAGCAAAACAGTGACTTACTTTACTCGTACTATATTAAGGTGATTCCAATAGGGACCCTGCGCGTTGGAGGGTCTGCCATCTTGTGGCCTGAATCGGAAACATAAACTGTACATTGACACTTCACGCCAGAGGAAGTACTGCCATCTACCGTTCTTGTACGTTGTCTTGTGCATGGTAGGCCCTGCCGCTTTGAGAGTTACATTGCATTAACTTCACATTTACACCTCGCGCTAAACATCTGACGTCTCCTGTATTGCCCCCTACAGTTTATGAACGTTCCCTATATTTTACCTAATGCCACTTCTGATGTTCCCACAGGTGAACCACTTGGACATCTCGCCGCGCTTCGCCGGCATCCTTATGGCGTTCACCAATTGTCTCGCCAACTTGACGGGTCTATTGGCGCCCATTGTCGCTGGATACATCATTGAGGGCAATGTAAGTAAAGACTATCTTAGGCATCTTAATATGGACACTCACTTTAATTTGTGCGAAGGGTTGTACGCATGTGAGTGAAGAGAATGAGCAAAAGCGCGCGAAAATTAACAGATGGCGCTGCAATCTTTTAAAAAAACATGATTTAGTTATGCCAAAACATATACCATAGACTACATTATGTTTTGTAAAGATTTCGTTTGACTCTAAACTAAAAGTTTACTGATTGAAGATAAGACAAAAAAAATACGTTTGACAATTTAGTTACCACATAACATAATAAGGCACCGTACAGTGCCATCTACTTCTCTTTGCTCTAAACTCAGCCTAATAAAATACTATTCTCTTTCAGCCATCGCAAGCTCAATGGCGCAAAGTATTCTACATCGCCGGGGGCATCTACATATTCGCGGCTACCTTCTACAACGTGTTCGGATCCGGCCGAAGGCAGGAGTGGGACAACCCTGCCGAGGACGCAGCCTTGGCCCAGAAGGCGGCTGACAAGAAACAAGCGAAGATAGACAAGAAAATGGCGAAAGACAGTAGTGAAGCTGAGACGGCGCAGTGAGAGTTCAAAATGGCGGATTGCGTTAGAGTTGCCAGCTGAAAAAACAAGTGAACAGTTTAAAACTGTTCATATTTGTAATTTCAAATGTTATTATAATTTAAGCATCTAAGCATTATTGCAAGAAAATAGTAAGAAAGAAAGCAACTTTATCGTAATTCGGACCGTAAGATTAGTGAATGACATTAATATTTTAAAATTAGGTAAATTAAGATTTGATTGATTCCGGTGGTTTTAGGGTTGTGTTCAAGTTCTACCCGATATGAGTTAATTTTTTATTTAACTTTTTTTACTTTCTTAAAGAAATATAAATTTATTTTATCGTCCCTGGAAATTATTTTATGCACTTAATCCGTTGCTATAGTACCTAACGGAATTAACAATGAGCGGCGTGTTAGATGCAACACCGCGGTATATCAAGTTAAAATAGTAATATGGATACGCCTTTAGGCAAACCCACGATACCTTTTAAACTACTCGAAAAAAATGCTATATAAGTTTAGGTATTTATTTATAAAATAATACGATATTAAATAAGCAGTTATCGAGGTCATTCACCCCGAGTTGCAACCAAAACGCCGATCATGGGTAATTAATCGTGGTACGATAAACTGTAACTGTAAATAAATATGTATTATAAAGTACGTACACGACGTCTCTCATTGTATTTTCAAAAACAAAATACTTAGAGAGATGCACATCAACTAGGCTGTGATATTTAACAAGAATTTGAATATTTTGCAATGTTTGCCAGCTCAAAAGCTATTGATCATTGTTGTTTTTCAAATATCCCGGGAACTTATATCGGGTGAACGAAAAAAGGAAAACGCTATTTATTTATTATTACGTAATAATACCATACCTAGTATTGTTAATAGTTATTAAAAGCTTGATGGATATAAGAGACGAGTGAAAGGTGAATATGGGTCCAACTTGCTGGTCTAGGTCAGATTTCATTCAAAATACATGTAAGTATATCGACTTCACAAATAGTGACTTTTGATTTTGTAGTTTGAATGTAATTGCTGTCATGTTACTACAATCGATTGGATCGCATACGTAAAATAATAATTTGATGGCATTTTATATTACATTGATTTTCCGTATTTCTAAAACTGACTAGATAACGTCAAAAAGAAAAGCAGAGTAACATTTATAAGTCAAACTTATTATCAATCAATTGTAGTAATAATTAAGATCAGTTGTACAATTTATTGAATTCGTTACCGTCCGAGCCAGTGACATAGTATATACCTATGTATTGTACCCTCGCATTAAAATTAGTCAATGGGCAATTTCTCAAAAATAATTTACTACTTACCGCAGAGTATTCCTATTTAATTACATATTTTATTTTATTTTTTATTCCGAAAAGGTAAGCATTTGACCACAATCTCACCTGATGGAAAGTGCCGATGTAGTCTAGGATGGAACATGCTTACCTAAAAGATGTCATTTCACTCTCGATTTAAAAAGGTCCAAGTTATAGTGGACTGGGAATAGATTTGCAGGAAGTGAATTCCACTCCCTGCAAATCTATTATTATACCAACGTAACATAAACCTTTAAGATCAAGTTCGAAATTAACGTGCCGTGAAATGAAAACTGCAGTTTCACTAGATGGCGCTATATATGTCGCCATCTAGCAGTGAGGAGTGGAATCTATCTTGACGTTTAATATATAATGGCGGCACGATTTTTAGAGTTAGGCCAATCAGCAAGCTACCTAACTCTGGAACGAATTTGATAGCACAGATGGTGGAAGTGTTATCATAAAAGTCAAATGGCTATGAAATTATGACGTTTAAAATAACACTTCCACAGTCTGTCCTACCAAACACGCTGCAGAGTTAGCTTGGACCGACTCTATTGCATTCTGTTGCAACTCTGTACTTTTTTAGTAAAAGTGAATACCTACTTATTGAGAATTGCTCATAATTCATACATACCATGATTGTAAAATTTGTAAAGGTGCCATTACTTGTTTTATCATATCGGAATTTGAATGAACATCATAATATAATCATTGTAACATTTGTTTATCATTTGGCAAAATTGGCATACATTTTAAATTCCTAATTCGTGTGCCAAACGTGTTGTAAGTTCATTTTTTAATTTCACTGTTCGTTGGAAGCGAATGTTGTTGCATTAGATAAGTCGTTATGTTTATGAATAAGTAAATGTAATATATTACCAAAGAGAATTTGAAATAGAGGTGGTTTGTCAAGAAAACTATATAGCTACAGTAAATTTACTGCCATCTTTCGACACATGATTAAAACTTTTAGAACGCTAGTTCAATTTGATCCTTATTCTTTCACTGATATGTGTTAAATTTGTTAAATATTAAAAAGTGGCGCCATCTAATAGATCAAAGGCCAATGGTATGGCGGCAACGTTTCGAGCGATGGCGCCACAACCTTTAGCCGATGCCCGGTAAGATGGCACCACTTTTTAATATTTAACAAATTAACACATATCAGTGAAAGAATAAGGATCAAATTGAACTAGCGTTCTAAAAGTTTTAATCATGTGTCGAAAGATGGCAGTAAATTTACTGTGGCTACAAAATTTTCTTTGACAATCCACCTCTATATTAAATTCTCTTTGATATTACGGTACTAGATAAGTCTTTTGTGACGTCATTTGACGCTATACGCCCAGAGCTATTGTGATTGTATTTTATATTTTAAGGTACGTAGTAAAGAATACTGGCCATTAACAAAAATAACCTAGAATTTAAGGTGCAGTGCATTCAGCCAGCAGTTTGTTTTTTCATTTAGATCATAATACGATTGCCAAAAAATATGAATAGCAATCTTGAGGCCTCTCTAGTAACCAACTTTCGCTCAATAGAAAAAAAACACGAACAAAACGCATCATTACAAATGTGAAATTAATTTGCACAAAAGCTAGTAAAAATTCTTCCAAAAATTCGTAATGTAGTTTTTGATCGAAATTTATATCAATTACTTGTTTTTGTTAAAAATAACTAATATCAACTACCTGGGGTACGCACGGCCGTCCGCTCAGTGCTCATTGAGCTGCGTTCAAAGACGGACCTCAACTTGCTGCACCTTAAAAAAGTGACGCTAAATGGCCATTGTCTATTAAAATAAGTATGAAAGCTTGTAAACAATTTTAAAGTCTGGCAAACGGTTATTGTAAACTGGAAATTCGCGCCTTTCTGCAGTAACGGAAATGGTTGGCCAGACTATAAGTACGTATTCTGTGATCTTGTCAGAGACAAGTCGATATCTATGGGTTCAATTGTCGTAAAGGCCGTTAACAGTTAATATCCTTTACGACAAAGGTATCGAAGTGCTTGTGCCTTCGATTAGGACCATATTGTTTGTATTCCAATTTTGAAATCCTAAAGAAACAAATGCCTCTATTAAAATAAACTTTTAAATACATTAAAATGTATAAATTGAAAAGCAGTTTTATTTTAAAACTATTCCTTAACGCACTGATTTGGAATATATGTAAATAGATTAGAATTACCTCAAAAAATAAAATAAACAGAAACTTTAGTTGAATTGGTCAGACAAAAAAGAAAAGTAAGAATTCTTATATTTCGATGTAGTTTTGGGCTGTATCAAGATATCAGCAATTCTGTAACTGTCTTATTTTTTTGGGAAAAGGCACGACAAAGGACCATGGGTAACTTTGTATGGAGCCTGGACCAAAATCCAACAGAAATGCGAGTTAGGTCATTAGATAGGTATTTCTACATCGAAATGAGAGTTTGGACCTAACTCACATTTCTGTTGGAGTTTGGTCCAGGCTGAACATACTTAATTTCGTTCTATGGCCGCCAAGCGGAATCCTATTACAGAACTGATATATTTGTAATTTAGTCATAACCCTTATTACCTAGGAAATAGAGTCCAAATAACTAATTAATTACGGCAAACGATTCGCTTCGCTCGCCCAGCGGTGAACTCTATTACCCCTAGGTTAGGAACCGCTGACCTATTGTGTAGCTAATGTTTCTTGCCTGGGCACTTCTGCCAGATTCCTAAACGCACAAAACCTGTGCGGTGGTGTGGTGTTTGCGGTCACGAGATATTTTGACTAAAATACAAATATATCCGTTCTGCAATGGAATTCCGTTTGGTGCCTATAGAACGAAATGAAGTACATAGAAATACCTATCTAATGACCTACTTCTCAACTCTGTTAGTTTTGGGACCATTTTGACGCATAGTCCTTAAAAATCAAAATCTGTTTATGCCTCAAATTTGTTATAATCGCTACAGTATTTTTTTTGTAAGCACATAAAAGAACATTGTGATGAAATAAATTCGAAATTATGAAGATTTCTGGCATTTATTGCATTTATAAAAATATTTTCACATCATCATTTGACAAAAAAAGGAAACATTCTTATCGTAACATCCTCTTCTTATCAGAAAATTTGTCTTTATGATCTGTTGAGTGTTAACCACCTTCACAGCTAATTACTAAAAATTACTAAGATAGTTTTGTATGTTGGCGAGGAAATTGATTTTTTAGCAATTTGCGGTTCTAGTAAATTTGGTTGTACAGTCAGCGTCAAATACTTAGTAGCAACCAAAGTAGCCAATTAGTTCGGTACACCATATATTTAGTATGGTGTACCGAACTAATTGGCCACTTTGACTGCTACAAACTATTTGACGCTGACTGTACAGACTTTTACTAAGAGCTGTTCAATGTAAAGTGAACCGTTAACTGCTAAAGAATGAATTTCCTCGACTATACATGTTTATTTTTTTTAACAATAGAGCGGCTTATCCATGGCAGTACTGCAGTACACAAACATTATCTCTATTCCTCCTCAATATCAACAAACTTTTTCTTACTATTTGCCTGCGGTATGAGCGGCCGTACGTCGAACGCGCCTGTCCCAATTCTGCAAGGCTGTCCTAACATCACACAACTTGACGCCGAATGAATATGATCCACCTTAGCGTTCAACACGGCCTCCTTTAAGAATATCAGTGAGGACTCGAAAGACATCTGCTGCAAAGGAGAAGTCGAAGATTCCATTCCTTTTCGACTCATCGGTTCGAAAATCCCATTGTAAGTCATGTAGTCCGCTACCAGCGACAAATGCCTGGGATCTACCGTGATTCCATAAACGTTGAACACATTCTGAATTTCCTTTATGATAACCTTGTTAGCTGCCTCGATGCCGTAAGTTCGAGCTATAGCATGGACGTCATTGCTGTACAGCTTGTCAATGTGCAGCAAATCGTCATATTTGAACATTTCAACAATGTTTATACCCTCCGTCTTGAGGTACAGAATATTCCTTTCCCTGTTGGTGATCGCACGCTTGATATTTTTCACTTCATGAATAACTGATTTTGCAGCGGCGTCTCTGAGGGCTTGTGAAAGATCAACTTTTAAGAATGATATAGGGAAGAGTACGGTTAATTCACACCATTGGTGGTTTTTCGTGTCAAAACAGTAGTTGGTAGCACTATCGATCTTGCCTACAACTTCGTTCATGAGTGTTTTGTCAGCGGCTGACACTTCTTCGTCGTTTCCTTTGTCTGCATCTTCGCTGTCTTTGGTCGGATCATCATTAAGTTCTTCGTCGTCGGACTTTTCTTCTTCTTCCGATTCTGGATCCTCGTATTCTTGTTCTTCTGCTCTCTTATTCCGTTTCTTCACCTGTAATATGAACGTTTTCGTTAATAATGTAGTATTTCGACTATTACTAATCATTTGTAGGGGTAAACAAAAATACATATTTAAAAAAAATACTACGGTGACAATAACTGGCTCGAAGAAAAAATATATACTCTGAATTATTTGAAATTTTCATTCTGTTTGTCAAGGTACAGTCAACATCAAATAATGACAACTAAAGTCACCAAATTTAAGGTACCTAACACACTTTTGTTAGGTATGTTAGGTAGGTACCATAAAAATAAGGATGTGTTTCAATGTATTTGGCCACTTGGACTGTCAGAATTACCCGGCCCATTTGTGTTGTTGTGTAAATGTACCCATTTGTAAACGTTGATTTCGGTGGAACTTTGTCACGCTCTCTCCAGCCACATTGTGCAACGAGGGGGGGTAAGTGAAATATTGCACGAGAGTCTATATATTCACGACTCGAGTAACAATATTCTTACCCCCGGAGTTACACAAAATGTTTTTCATCACACTTGCGAAGAAAGAACTAAATTTCAAGCGAAATAATTCTTAAATACGGTGACATTTCAAACATTCGACCGCCATATTGACATTCTTTGACAGGTTAGGCATCGAAGGCATCCGACGTTCAGCCACAATTACGGTTTCTTTACGAGAATTTTCGAGAAATTTGCCCTTCGTCGAGACAGGAAAAAAACTCAATGCCTCGAGAACTCGAGAAATAAATCTCTTGTGATAAGTACAGAGAAAACACGCGTATGACACGTGATGTGTCTATAGTCTCTTTAAAGAATTCGACGCGTTTTAGGTTTTTACTACTTCGTTTTTTAGCATAAGAAAAAAGGTAAACAATGTTTACGTGTCTTTTTAATGAAAAACCCGTTAATAAAATTGGCAACTATTATTTATAAAAGCAAAATAATGTAAATTATCGTATATCATTTATGGTATTAACAAATACAAGTTTTCGACCTCAATAGCCCTTGGGATCATTGAAAAGTAGGTGAAAATCGATTAAATTTTAGGACTTTTTTTTCAGTTGTTGTGTTTTTTTTCTCCGCCAAAATCTGGAGTTACGGCAAAAGTCACTATGCACACTTTTAAGAAGAAGAAATTTGCAATTAATTGACTATATTTTTTTCTTAGTAAGCCTAATAGTTTATAAGATACGGCTTCTCAAAGGTTTGTAAAATTTTGAACTAACTGTAACTCAAAAAAGATTGTATCAGCAGCTGTGATTGCAGGAAAGCCGGACTCAAATGCTCAGCTGTTTGCAACTACAGCAATGGACAATCCTGCGAGAATATACAGGACCGGAGATGTGTGTCGATATTGAAAAACCATTCATTGATAATCTACCATCAAATGACAATTTAGATCGGCCTGATCATGTTGACGAAGAAATGCTACCACACACGCTGGCCCCAAAAGGAGTGCTGTGGATTCAGAGGACCAGCCTGATTCATCAGAGATATACAAGAGATACGAGTTATAACAATTTCCCTCGCTGCACTGTATACAATGACACGAAGGGCTTTCGAGGTCGAAAACTTGGATTTGTCATTATTATTTCATCACTACCAATGATATGTATTAAAAACAGAACTACCTCATTTGATGTAAGGCAACACCTCTTTTTTATGATTTCCATGTATTATAATAATCATTATACGAATTGTTTACAAAATTCGGTTGACTCGTGGTCTTTGATTGCATACCCAATTATTAAAAATCGGATCTTAAGGCGATAGTGGACGATCAATTTTCCATACAAACATTGGATATTACCATTATAGAAAATATGGTTACACAACTATAACCATACTATTAACCGTAGCTATGCCCTTCATTTTTATTTTTTAAGAGTTAGGGGCGCAAAACAAATTCCCTACTTTTTGTAAAAGCTTTCAAGTTTTATAATAATATATGAAAATTGAAAAAATCAAACAAGGACGCATATCAAATTATGTAAAAATATTTTTTATAATGTTAACACATTCACTGCCAGACAAAAAACGGCGCACTATCCCAGAAACCGGTGGTCTATAGCTGCGTACAAAACAACCCGCCCAGCGGGTTGTCCGGCATCTGAACAAAGTTCACGAGCGCCCACCGGGTGGGTTCCCGGCAGTAAATGTGTTAATATCCACAGGGCACAATGGTGATTAGTTTGTCTGGAGAGGCAGTCACGTGCCGTCGTTCCCTTTCCCCTTTCCTTTTAAATTATAACACTGCTCATTTACCTGGGTAGCGTCGTCATCGTCATTGTTCGGTTCGTCGTCCGAGCTGTCGTCTTCAGGGTCAGCCGCGGGCTCCTTCGCGGCCGTCGCCTCTTCCGCGACATCTTCCTCGTCGTCCTCGTCCCGCCGACGCCGTTTCTTCTCCTTTTCCGCCGACCACACAATTCCACTCGAAGTCTTCGCCTGCTTCCGTACTGCTGCGAACATCTCCGAGAAGAACTTCCTCGACATATGATTTATAATTTGCTTCGGTTTAACCGCGTATTGAGTCTTGTATTGAGATTTCGGCAGGAACCAGAATTTCAACGTCGTCTTCAACTGTCGATTCGGTTCCGTGACTATTTCGCATTCCACGTCAATCTTCTCTAACACGTCAGCCACAGTCACTCTGTTCAGTTTCTGCCTTAGCCTTTCGGCTTTCTTGTTTAAATTCGGAAGATCTTTGAATGGTATGTCCATATTTGGTGTTTTAAGCTTGGCTGACGCCGTCATCAGGATTTCTCTGAGTCGTGGGATACCGAGGGTGACGTTCATGTCACCACGGCCGGCGAAGTGGAAGGTATTGAGTGTCATCTGCGTGGACGGCTCTCCGATCGACTGAGCTGCCAAGAGACCGACGGGCTCGCCAGGGTCTGCCATGGATTCCAGGTATTTAGCGTTAATCACTTCTGAAAACTTCTCTTTATCAGTCAGTTTTGTGTATCCGCTTTCCTTCCGGTTCTTCAAATAATTCTGTATAATGCAGTCTAACTGCTCATTTATCACTCCAAATTTACATTCTGGTAATATTTTGCTTGGAATCGGGTCAGGGCATGATTTTCTGGCGTATTGCTGTCTTTCTTCCTCATCAAGCGAACGCCACATTTTTTCTAGCTCCCAATAATAGGGGTCTCTTGTTTCATTAGTCGGTTTTTCGTCCAAGTCTATATTGTTCCTGGCGACCATCGAAAACTTTGCAAATGGACTCGTTCGTACTTTCGCATGCGGATCGCCATGTTTTTTCTTCCATTTCTTTAATGACTTTTCCGCTTTTGCAATACTTTTGGTGTCCGCATCTTCTTTCAGTGTTTTGAGGACAGACTTGCTGACAACAGCATCAGCGTTCACGTCTAGGAATTCGAATTGTTTTTCTTTTAGAAATTGGCATTTCAGAACATCTAGCCCATCTTCACCGTAAGCAAATTGGACGACGCTGCTGTCGGAATCCCTGACGGTGTGATCGTACCCCACGCTTAAACCTTCAAGATGCTTGATCAAGCACCGTTGCAAGTATCCAGATCTACTGGTTTTGACGGCTGTATCAATAAGACCTTCACGACCGGCCATGCAATGGAAGAAGAACTCCTGTGGCTGAATTCCTGTCATAAAGCGACCATCTATGAACCCACCAGCTCTAGGTGAAACGTCGTAAGGTGGGAAGCTCGGCAGAGACCGTCCAGATATCATGAGGGGTGGACGTTTGCCTTCCAACTCGATCTGACCGAGCAGGCACGAGATTTGCATAGTGTTGACAGTAGAACCTTTTGCACCAGATTGCACCATCAACTGGAGGTTGTTATATGGAAACTTCTCCAGCAGTCCTTCTGACAGGCAAGCAGTATTTATGCTGTTTGTGTGAGTATCAAGCACATTTTTATACTGCCTGTCTAAATTAGCTCTGAATTTCGGGTCTTTTTGCATCATCTCTTCAATGGTGTCTTTCAGTGTGGTTTCATTGACGTCTACAGGCAGTTCGGTAGCTTTAGCAGCCGCAATTTTTCCGGTGTTTCTCACCAAGCTGATGACGTCATCTCGTTTTTTATTAGCTTCCTCTACAACTAAAATGTCTTTGACGCCAAGTGTGAAGCCAATCCATTGTAGGTAGAAGCTAAACATCTTTGAGAACGAACTTAGTAGGGAACTGGAACTGTCTCCTCCATACAGCTCATACATACAATGTACAAGACCATAAGGTGTGGCTCCATAGTGAGTTTTATCCAAAACCCCTGACAAGAGTTCACCTTTTTGTATGACAACCTCAGCCTCTGTCATGTTATTTCCTACTAAGTTAGACCCGCCTGCTTTCCAAGGTCTTGGAGGAGTTTTTTGCCATGCTTTCGCACTAATTTTAGCATAGCTAGTCAAGGAAAGGTATGATTTACCTTTGGGGATACTGTTTATAATGATTGTGGATAAGACTTGCTTGCCAGACCAAAGTACCATTGGTTTAAGTATAGTGGGAGGCAACAGTTTAATCTCTCCTCTATGATTAGTCAAGGCTTGGAAGACCAGTTGCTGGTAGTCTGATTTGGTGAAAAATGTGCCTCTGAGCGACATTTTCACTCCGGCTATAACATGATCTTGAATTAGCCCACTGAGTGGGGTGCCATCTTTTGGTACCAGATATTGTTTTCTTACTGACATAACATGGTAAGCTTCACTTCTAGCTATTTCCTTCTGTGGAAAGTGTGCATTCATTTCATCACCATCAAAATCAGCATTGTAGGATTTGCAGTTGGCATAATGCAATCTAAGGGTCTTTTCTCCTTTCAGGATCCTTGCCCGGTGAGCCATCATACTAGGCTTGTGGAGTGTTGGCTGCCGGTTCAATATCAATACATCTCCGTTTACTAAGTGTCTATGTACAATCTTCAGGCTAGACTTCTTATACTCATCGGGAGTCAACAGTCTCTTTGCTAAACTTTTTCTCTTCTGAATAGAATCTGGAGGAATCAAAATCATCCTTCCATTTTCAATTTCAAGTTTCTCTGCTCCAGGATGTTTATTGGGCCCATTAATTACCATTTTCCTCAACTCCTCCACATTCCATTCTGTCACAGGCACTGGATATGTTAGTTTTGTAGCAAATGCATCGGGAACACCAATTTCATCAATGTCCACATTAGGGTCTGGAGTGATGACTGAACGGGCCGCAAAGTTAACTCTTTTACCCATCATGTGCATTCTTATAACTCCAGCTTTCCTTTCAAGTACTTGCTTTAGACCTAAACTACTTAAGCCTTGACCTTCACAATTTAGGATGTAGTTTACATGTTTTTGCAATGCCTGCCACACATTATGCAGTTTTTCAGCAGCACTTGCACCATAAACACTTTCATAAGCCTGCCTTGGACCTTGTTCCAAGTTGTTCACTGTTTTCTGATTAGGTGAAGCGAGTACTTGTAAAACTGCACGAGCATTGTACGCCATTGTCATGATTGACTTGTAGATATTGTTCTGGGGATGTTCAACAAGTTCACCCTTCAACACATTGCATGGTCGCAGACTCGGTGGTAAAACCGGAACTATTTCCATGAAAAAAATGTCTGTGGCCGGTACTGTTTTAGAGTGCTTTAAAACTGGAATGCATTCTTTCAAAATAGCCTCATCATTTTGTGCTATGGAAGTGCAATAACGTTTTATTTCATCAGGCATTAATATTTTGATTCCTTTTGTTTCCTTGTCATTGCTAATGATAGTGTGCATTATTCTGTTCTCAGATGTTGTTACTTTTAGTATCTTGGCTGAGCAATACAAGCACTTCTTTGATGTGTTGATGGATTTGAATATGTTGCTAACAAATTTTGCCCTCAGTCTATCAGAGTTTTTGTTATGAAAAGTTTCAGCCACTGGATCTTTATTCTTAAGCATTTTTTGATACTTTCTGAGAACTTTGGGGTTACCACCATTATCTTCCATCGACAATGTGTCATTGTTGAAGAAAATTTCCAAGTCTAAAGCTGCAGTCACATGTCCAGCATCCAGTAATTGCAATTGAAGTGTCAAAAGAGTTTTCATTTTGTCGTCCATTTGTATTTTGCAGCATTTTAAACAGCTGATGCGGAACAGCGTGTAGATATTTTTAATGAAAAAGGGATTGACTACAACCAGAGGTAGTTCTATGTGTCCAAAATGACCTGAGCAATGAAGAAGAGGATTGGTGCATGTCGCACATAGCTCGTTTCTGTCCCTGACAGGTCCTAGCGCAGGATCATAAAGGCCCCCTTTGGTGGCGTTACCCATTGAGTCGAATGACTGGGTATTAGTAATTTTCGCCACACTAAGTTTGCGAACATCATCGTCGCTAAACAGCAAAAACTGCACGCCATTAGGATCAACCGATGTAAGACCCTTTAGCGCCGCCGTAAACGCGGTTTTGAAAGCCATCTTCAATTTCTGTAAGCAGAGAAACATGGAAAGTTATATGGAAATATTATTCGGTGTTATAACCAAAAATAACCTACAAATAATTGATTGTCAAACAAATTAACTAAAAAAAGATTTTACAGAATTAAATAAATTGTATTATATTTGTACATAACTTACATTAGTTCTCGTAATAGTCCATAGTTAACACAAAATACTAAATTTAAACATCTTCAAATCACGTTTCCCCGCACGGCTCAAACTGTCAAAACCACAGGTAAAGTTATGGAGTGTGGAATTAAGCTGTCAGCTATAAATAATAGTTCCAAATCTCTCCAGAGTAGCGCTAGAGTAGCTAAGAACCTAGGCGCTATTGACGGAGTGAAGTGCCCTGTCTATGATTTGATTTTTTTGTCCAAGTATTCTAGGTATTGTAGCGCCACCTATTTAAGGTTTTTTGATGACACTTTTTGGTACATGGAAATTTATTTCCTTACCTCCACCTTCCGTACACTGGTATAGGGTGACAGTTCAGTTTAGTATATAAAATTTAGTTCCAAAGAAATTCCGCAATATGGCGCGTGATCATATATTAGGCTTTACATGTTAGAACGTGGCAGGCATGGTGACAAATGATAAAGAGCCCTACTATACTTTTTTTTTTATTATTTAATCATAGTACAGGATATTAGCTAAAAGTTGACATCAAAAAGCTATCTAACTAAAACATTTCATAAATTACATGAGTCCCTTTGGATGAGACTTTCCGTAATGAGCGTCGGACGTCGCTTAGTTCCATATGATAATTCGGGCGGCGGGCAAATATTCTTTACACATACATGGTGGCACTTGTTCAGGAAAAATCAAGCTGTCTTTTTTTTTGCACTCGTACTGACACGCAAAAGAAACGATTTTTTTTTGTTTTATCTGCAATCGGCTGTTTTAGCCATAGGGACCATGCGCGTTGGAGGGTCTGCCATCTTGTGGTCTGAATCGGAACCATAAACAGGCACATTTACACGTCAAGTGTTTTCTTGTGCATAGTAGGCCAAAATCTCACGGCTCCTATAGTTCATGCACGCTCCCTATAAGTGCCAATTACATCCACAATTTATCAGGCCTACCGCGAAAACCGAAAATCGCATATTGCGGGGATCTTTCTCTTTTACTCTTACTGAGACTTAATTAGAGTGACAGAGAAAAATGCCTGCAATTTGCGATTTTCGGTTTTCGCGGTAGGCCCCCAGGCCCGACGTCAGGTCCCAGCAAGAGTATTTTTCCGTTTCACCAAAAATCAGCACATCTTTAACAATAATTGAAATGTAAAAAAAAATATTCATATGCAAAATCAACCATTGAACATATTTTGCAATTAGAGACAAAGTATTAAGTAGAATTAGCAGTGTTAAGGATGTGCTGATATTATGTGAAACGGAAAACCATTATCAGGCCCGACATTGGGACTGATTTCGGGCCCGATATCGGGAAGTTTGGATGTAATTGGCCCGGTTATGAATGTTATAATAAGATGTTCTGTCTTTTTTTAGAGTTTTGAGAAGTATTCCATTAAATATTCCCTCTTGTTGCTCTTGACTTTGATAGAATTTATCATCTAGTGCCTCAGGGTCAGCTACAGTATTTGCGCAAAGTTTTCCAAGGGGCCTACCGCAAAAACCGAAATTCGCAAATTGTGGGGATTTTTCTCTTTTACTCTTTCTAAGACGTAATTAGAGTGACAGAGAAAAATGTACGCAATTGATTCGATTTTCGCGTTTATAGCGCTGGAGGCCTACCGCGAACCACGTTCGACGTGTTGCCTCTCTGTCTCACTTGTAAATTCGTACGTAAGCGTGACAGGGAGGTAACACGTCGAACGTGGTTCGCGGTAGGCCCTCTGGTCCTGACAAGTTGTGTTTACCATACTATACTTGCGTACCATTTGTTACATGCTCTGTAGAAGACTTTACATGACCATAGACATTCCTGTATTGTTATTGAAGTATGGCAACAATCTTAATCAGTCAGTCAACATGGCGGCCCAAGATGAAGTTGACGTATGTGAAAGTTGGGAGGATATGGACGAAATTGGTGTAAGTGTATTCGTCGCTCCTTGAGACATTTCTGACGTCGAAGCCGGCCGCCTTACATTCCTTCACACACAAGTTAATCTGTTTCAGTTAGACACGAAGATCAAGCTGATGTCAAGTGCGTCCTCGTCAGTGAAAACTCCGCTGAAAGGTTGCAAGGTTACGAACGTAATTGTGGAAGACAGCGCCTGTATTGGGTCTCAGTGCGTTATGCCGGAGCCAGCTATTCGTATTCTGAAGCGGCCATCGACGCTCGCGAGCGGACAGCTGAACGGCGAACGGAACGCGCGCCCTGTTAAAACTCTCCAACAAAGACAGAAGGAGTACGAAGAAGCCAGATTACGGATACTGGGCGAAGCGCGGAGCCCTGAAGACGTCATCGACGACAAGTAAGCGATACAACGAGCCTACCTATTTAGTCAACTGTCCTTTGTTTACATAATCAGTAGCATTTATATCACAAGTTATTATGATTTGTTTCAGTTTGAGCTGCTTGCAAGATAAATTACAAGCGAATAGCATCAGCGACAGTCAGAATGGGAACAAAGTGAAGAATTGTCACAATGATAATGCCAAAGGGAAAGAGCGTAAGGTTCTAGTGAGGTTACCACCGGGAGCCACTGCGTCAGGGGTGTTCCCATCCCCGCCACCCCCGGGAGTGCTTGTTATAAGGACACCTCGGGGCCCTGACGGTACCAAAGGCTTCCAGCGAAGGTAGCACCAGGCCATGACAATCATACACTAATTTGTAATGAATTCCATCCACAAACTACCCAAGAAAGACAATGTTGAAATATTGGCTCTGTTTATAGTATGATCTTCACAATTCCTAAATTGTGTTAGCATTGTTTCTTTGGTTCTAAAAAGTGTTTTACAGTACATATGGGGCTACTTTATAGCACTAGTGCGAGAAGTAGCATATTATGTTACTGTGTCGAACATTTAAAGGGCCATATGTACTGTAAAACGTTGTACGATACATGTGCGAATAGGTAATTCGCAACTCGTGTCGATTTAAAACACTCCCTTCGGTCGTGTTTTAATTTATCGCCACTCGTTTCGAATTTCCTATTTTTCGCACTTGTATCGTAATGTACTATTATGTGGCCACATAAGCTCCAGAGGTTCACCTGTGGTGAGACCACAGTCCACAAGTGCATTGGTATCTTATCAAAGAAATCCATGATTGGTCTAAAAACTGCATAACATGCTAAGTTTGTTTGGATGTATCATTAGAACTGAATTTATATTACACAGTAAACAGCCGGGTCCACACTGAGCTGCGGCGCGCTCGGGCGAGGAAAACTGCATATCGCCTGTGGCTGAGGCATGTACACTGGCCGTTTTGTGCGTGAGAAAATTGCCTCGAGCGTATGCTCGCTCTGGCTGTGGACCCGCCTAACTATACAGCATTTTTTATACAATGATATGTCAATGACATCCTGACCAGTTTACTGTTATTATTCTAGCCATGGCAATGGCAGGCATGGCCATACAATGGCATTCCTTTGCATGTATAAATATGATTTTTCCTTCTATTATAACTGCTATACAACAAGTAGCTCTTATAGCAGTTATAGCACTTAACTACATAGTGTTCTCTATGAGAAAAAAAGGTTTTACTGTTTTCAAATATCATCAATGTGCTGAAACCACATCCTCTATAATTTCGGTTTCATACAAAATTAAATTATTTCAGTGCACAGGAAGCCACAATTATGTTTTAAGCAAAAGGCGGGTCCACACATAGTGAGCTTTCCTTGCCTGAGCGCACCACCTCGGCCAAGGCATGTCTACACTGGCAGGTTTGTGCGTGACGAACTTGCGGCTATTCATAAAAAATTGAACTCATCATCAAAGTTTCCAAGAGTCCCAAACATTCTACATTATTAAGCGGGTCCACACAGAGTGACCATAAGCGCGAGGCAATTTCCTCACGCACAAACTGGCCGAGGCACGTCTACACTGGCCGGTTTGTGCGTGAGGAAATTGCCTCGGACATACGTGCTCGCTCGCTCGCTCTGTGTGGACCCGCCTAATTGCATTGATTGAAGAAATGTTGCATTAATATCCAAAAACTATATAAATGCTATATTTGCTTTAAGATTAGCTGATTATAATCAGATTTCAGTTTTGGATGGACCAAGGGCTCAGGGATCCCAAATATTTTCAAGTGATAGTACTTCATACCATTTTTGATCACAAAGACATTTCTCTTGTCACCTTAACAGGAAAGGGGATGGCCGTTTCTCCAAACACCGTCCCCATTCTCCTCTCTAGATTTGACTTTTTTGCCCCTATGTTTGACTTTTTTTCGATTTTTACAAGCTTTTATTTTACTTGCCCTGTATGTTTGTTAGTTAAAATGGGTCAAATCTTGGAATCAAAATTTGACCCACTTCCCGATTTCCGATTGAGCTGAAAATTTGCATACAGTCGGGTAACAATGTAATGTAAGTTGGGTAACAATGTAATATTATGGTACCATCGAGCTGATCTGATGATGGAGACAACAGGTGGCCATAAGAACTCTGTGATGAAACAAAGCAACCTCATTGTGTTTGGGGCTTTTAGAACCGTCTTGATGAGTAGGTATTAGTTACCTGTGGTAAGAAAAGTACAGTTAGCTATAAAAGCTTGTGAAATTGAAATTTTTGCCAAAAACTTATTTGATAATTGTAAAAATTAGGAGCAAGAAAACAGATTTCATACAAATTTCTAAATGCTCCTTCTTCTTCTTCTTCCTCGCGTTGTCCCGGCATTTTGCCACGGCTCATGGGAGCCTGGGGTCCGCTTGACAACTAATTTCTAAATGCTCCTACGTCTTATAATAATTAAAAATTCGAAAATAACAAACAGGTGCATAGCTGTGGTTTATATGATATACAACAAATTGTGTCAAAATATTTTCAATAATGTTAATTATCAGAGAGGAAAATGAGGACTATGTTTGTATGAACGTGTGATTTTGCGCGGGTCCTCCACTTTCGTCTATGCATAACATAATTACATATTACACTACATTTGTTCCTGAACATAAATTATGAATTGTGAATGATCATTGAGCTCACTAAAGGGAACAATAATATTTATTGTAATATATAAATGAGAACTAGATGCCAATCTAGTGGGGCCAATAGAGGTAATTGCAAATAGAGCAAATGCTACTAGATTCTGTCCATGCGGTTACCATTCTGAGGGCCTACCCCCAACACCGAAGTTGTCAAATTCCAGGCATCTTTCTCTGCCACTAATTACGGCTTAATTGGAGTAATAGAGAAAGATGCCCGCAGTTTTCAAACTTCGGTGTTCGCGGTAGGCCCTTTGAGCTGAACTGCAAGTCGCTCCTGTGCGCGAGCGGGGCATCGCTATATACATGCATAGCACAGTCTCAGTCACGCACCGGAGCGGCGTGTGGGTCTGCAACTGATATGACGACCGTCAGTCGCCCGCCAAGTAAGCGCGCGTGAAGTATGGCATGCCAAGTCCATGCAAACTTAGCATGGTTGGAAGTCTAACTTGAAATACAAGTAGATGGTATAATGTAATACAATATAAGGTGGACTTATAGAACAAAGTGTGCCATGGGTAACAGCCTTGCCTGCTACTTGTATTTTTAGATACTTGCATTGGTCCTATAGTTGCAATTGCCCCCAGTGAACCTATCAACATATTTAATGATTGTATGTGCAAGTTTTCAGAGTATTCAAATATGTTTTGGCTCAATTTGCTTGAATGGGTTAGTGCACTTTGGTGCAATTTTTTTATATGAGACAAGTAAATAATGAAAATTGCCAGTCTCTAAACAACAATAATTATGATCTCTGTGTTTATGAATTATGAATAATTCAGTCCGGTGAATGTCTAGGGTCTCTAATGATTGTTTATGGTCAATGACAGATTTCTTTGGCCATAGACAGCCCTTAAGATCTCATTGAGAAAAATGCAATTAATCATTATTTACTTGTTTTCGATTCAAGTTGACAATATTGCCGCTAGAACGTTATGATATTTATTTGATCTCTGTAAACATGTTATCTACAAAAAAAGTATGTCGTAATTTTCAAAACAACTGACTCATTATGATGAATGCGTCTATTATAAGGTAGTGTTTACACAAATGATGGTTGCGAAAATGAACTAAAATGAGCTAATGTCATTTAGTAAATATTTATTTTAGTTTTATGTCTTATTACCAAAGAGTTATTAAGAATAGAAGACGTATAAAGTCTAAGAATAAGTTGTGCTCGCGGTAGTGTGGTTGTCAAAAGTTGACATGTCACAAATTCAAGTATCCGAAAATATAACTCCGTATAGCGCTATCTAGTTCGGTTGACAAGCTAGGAGGCACAAATTTCTTTGACTTTACATTGCTTCTACAATCAGTGACTCTTTGTTCATAACATTGGAACATGTTTTTAAACATTGCGAAGGATGAGATGTGCGCTAATGGTCTTACATTAAGACGTTGCCGAAGACCATGCAGGAGAAAAGGTCGGAAAGTGAATCCTGGGCTCCGAAGTTGTACTTAGGGACGTAACCGGGATGATAAGGAGAGATCTTTGTAGCAATGTAATTAAAAACGACTAAAAATCAGTAACGTGTGACCGGCACCAGAAACCGACAGGGAATCAGGAAGCCGACACTAAAACTTTTATCCAATAAAATAAGGGTAGGGAGCCGTTTTCTTAATGAGGCAACACTGTCCAGTGGCGGCACAGTGTTGCCATGTTAGAAGATTGGTTCGCTACCCTTATTTTCTTGGATTGTAATTGAAGTGTCGGGTTACTGGTTCGCTGTCGGTCGCTGGTGCCACGTTACTAGTATTTTCTCTAGGCCACTATTTTATTTAAATCGAAAGTCTTTTCAAATTGCCTTCGATTTTTTCAACCATCATGCCACCATATTTTAATGAAAGAATTCATTACACAACAATTTCATTAATGATTATATATTTATTAAACAATGTGTGGATACAATTAATTGATAGAATAATTGTCAAAATTATTACCTACATTAAACTTTTTATATCCCATTTTTCTACATTATACATTATAGTATATTTTTTAGGATAAGGTACTTGCTAATTGTATATTTTTAGCATATTATTTTAACGTGTTAAGTTTTGATGGTGCTTGTGGTCGGTATGTGTCAATGCTTGTTTTAAGAACCACTGTATAATCCTGATTATATAGAACACAGTAGGTATCTTACACGAACTCTTAGTATAATTTGTCGAGATCCCGCAAGGATAAATGATAGGTCAGACTGTATGTATAACGATTTTCAACTGTTAATACAGCAAGGTACTGGTGAGGGCTTGCCGCGAACTTTGTGACTCTAAATTCGTATAACTCTCCTACATTGCAAGACGTGTACCTACTGATCCATTAATAACTCTGGAAACTTAAGGCACGAAACGCACGCTTGACACTAACGCCGACCACCATATAGTTCGTGTCATCCACGATGACGCGCAGATTTGTCAAATCTAACCTTTGATGACATAAGAATACGAGTCAAGACACGCGTTGTCGTGAATGACACGATCTGTAACGACTGTATAGTCGTTTTAAGTAATGTATGGCGGTCGGCGTCAGCGACGAGAGTGCGTTCCATCTGGTTACATTAAGAGTCACGCGCGGAAAATAATCCCTTCTCATTTTACCAATATGAATTAGAAAAAGTTGGATAGTATTCCATGTGTCGCGATGTGAAATTACTTGTTTTGTGAAGAAAATGTTTATGTTAGCCGAATTGGTACTTTATGTCTACTAGAACTAAGGTTTAATTTTGTAAAACCCAAATCACCTTGCGGGATCTCAGTCTTCAATTTGTTATTGACTAACTGGCCATGTAGCATTCGAGTGACTGAGGTGAATGAGTTTTGGTCAGAATTTGATTTGATTTTGATAGAAACATATTAGGTAACTATGTTATTGTTATGATAAGAAACTTCAATATTCTATTGAAAAATCGACACTGTTTTGTTAGAAAGCTATTTATCGCGGTTCTAAATTACTGTTAGACATAGACTGCTAATATCATAACTATTTTTGCTTTGGCATAGTCGGGTAATTAAAAATTATACCCAAAACTTTCGGGTATTGTGACGTCATTTGAGAATTTTGAGAAGCCATTCTTGAGATTGTCTAGACTTGAGGGTCTACCGCGAAATCCAAAATTTCGTTATCTGACTCTATCGCTCGATCATGCAAGAGTGATAGAGAGGCAGATAACGAAATTCTATTTTCGCAGTAAGCCCTTTGCAACCAAAGCAATGGGGTATCGAATCTTGTTATAAGGTTGCTCAAATCCTCAACGCCAAAGTTTGGAAACCGAAAGCGTCGTAAATATTAATAAGTCTCAATATTTTTACACTTTTGCTAAGCAAGTTAGAATAAGAGATATTTCGGTTTTGAAAACTGTGGAGTAGAGTAATACTGATCTATTGTGTCTACTTTAAATTTTGAACAGACTTAGTCTTACAAGAGTATCAACGGCAATTCTGGCCACTAAAATGATAGCTTCACAAAATTATGTTTTCGTAACGCCTGACTGTCATTATCTCTTACTCATGCATTATTATTAAAGGTATAATAGAGTCAGAGATAGAGAAATATCGAAGTACCGTCTAGGTAAATACAGGATAATTTTCACTGCCCAAACTCTGAGGGGTGAATATGTACGTCACACTGAACAAGTTTTACTATGCGGCCAACCCCAAAATCACGAAAGAAAATTCTGCTTAATACATTTCGGTGAATCAGAGTCAATGTTTTCTATAGAACAGCTGATTCCTCAGAGTTTGGGCAGTGCTAACAAAAGCATCGTGTATAAAGATAATGAATTAACCAAGCGTTTTGTAGACATCTAGTAAGGCTGATATTATGACGGCGCGACTTTTTATTTGGCTTTATTATAAAAAGTTCCTTTTACGGCCAGAGTATATGCTCTAGGTAAAAGTAAACACTTATACTACCCACCTATTTTACAAGATTTTATTTAGTTTAACCTGTCCCGTTGTCTGTGTCCAAGTCCATTAGAATACACGATATGTCATTATATAAAATCCGACAAAACATAGTAATAAAAAGCATACATACTAAATTAATGTCAATTAAATCTCTGACTAATAATAAATTCTCGTGACCATCACATTTTTTGAAGTATACTTCTACAGACCGACGTCTGTAATCAAATCTTGCAAATTAAATTTGACCCACTTCCCGGTTTCCGATGAAGCTGAAAATTTGCATACATATGTAAGTCGGGTGTCAATGCAATATTATGGTAGCATCGAGATGATCTGATGATGGAGACAGGAGGTGGCCATGGGAACTCTGTGACAAAACAACGTAACCTTATTGTGTTTGGGGTTTTTAGAATTGTCTCGATGATATAAACTTTTTATAAAGGAATCGCCTGGTCAATAACCCTCATGAAGAATAATCCTTCCGAAGTCATTCTATAGTAATCTATATTCAAGGCATATAGTTAAAATACCTTAGTCGAAGTTAGTAAAGTCAAATTAAAATCTGACCGAACTATACCAATTTTAGCATAAGTTTACAAACTCTTGAGGATTGTGATATAGAGAATAATCATCTTGTTGCAAACCTTTCTGTTTATAATAAAATGATAAAATGTGGAACATATTTTTTTTTTAATTATTGTGTTTGTCCGATTGTCCCAAACCAATTCCCTAATAAGTGGTTATTAACTAGTGTAGTTTCTTTCAACTACTTGAAACACTAGAAGTAAAAAAGGGCCGGAGCTTTCGGCTCTTCGTTTTCTATGTAAAGCATCACGTGATCACCGGTCATCTATTATAGAAACGCAAGCGCCGAAAGCTCCGACTCGGACCCAGGCCGATCTAACGTGAGTCATCCTTTATACTTATGAAAGTAAGACTTGTATAGGTTGGCTAGACTTGGACTACTAGTATGGACATTATTTAAAGTAAATGTAAAATAGGAAAGTAAAATTATTTTTTTAAAAATGAGTCGGGTTCAATAAATTTTGTGGGTCACTCCGCGTGGGCTAAGCCTGTCCCGTGACTCCACGTTTGCGCATTGTCCGTTTACTTAGGAGCGATTTTTACATATAAGTAGGTATTTTACCTAAACTCTAAAGGACAACTTTTTATATAGTAGTACATTTTAAACTTAATATTGAGTGCAATTTGGAACATTCGTTTAGAATAGAATAAAATGTAACCGTTGAATAACAAAAAAAATTCAGCTTAAGATATTCAAACGATGACCGCGTTCAAATGATTATCCTATTTGACCGCCAAAGTCAATTGACACGCGCTGCTACTGCTCAATAACAGCCTTCGTGCATTCCTACAAGGTTCACAACGACGCGCCGCGCACGATAGGCGTCGCGTTCAAAGGGTTCACAACGTCCCATAGCCGCCAGGCGGGCCGCCACTTACGCGCAGACATTCAATCGTAATACATACATTGACATATATAGGTATACCTAAGGACGGGCCTTACGGGCACTAAGAATGGTGTCACTCACGCATTCCAGCCAATCGTGCAGTCTATGCGACAAATCGCACGCGTGATGTGAACTCATCAACCAAACGCGTTGTGGCGTTAGACTGCACGATTGGCTTGAACTCGTGTGTGTGACACCTCTGTACTGACCCCATGCTTATTGCTTGTAAGGCCCGTCCTTAGATATATGTCAATGAATACATGCCGAAAGTCACGGCACAAGAACCTTGAGAATTTCCTATGCCTAATGGTCCTTATCTTTCTGAGGAAGATGATAGATAACGTTTATTGCTCGATGTCTCAAATATTTCATAATATCTGTTTATAGATTTGAGAGATAAGAAGTTGGTTCGGTTTGTATGAATTATTTACACTGATTTCGAAGATCTGTGATTCTCAATTGGAGCCTAAACTTATGCAGGTTCAGCAACTAAAATAAAATAAAAATGCAGATTGAGAATTAACATCTGGGTCCCGCAATACAAAGCAGTTCTATTTGTAAATCAGTTTTCGCAAAACTTGACGGTATAGGTTCTTATATATCGACTTCCGAAAACGAGCAAACATTCTGAGTTTAATTCTTTTTTGAGAAAATTCATTTAAATTGCAATGTAATTAAAAATACGTTAGCTAATTTCTATAGCTATTTGTTTGCAGATTTGATGATTAAGTTTTTTCTAATGCAATATAAACATTATTTTCAATTAATTGTTAATAATACCCATTTTTTGTGAATTATAACCATTTTGCTTTTTACCTAGGTATGCAATTTACTGGAATTCACTAATGGGACATTTTTATTTTCGGACTCTACCTTTTCTGATCTCTTGTTTAACTACATATATTTTTCTCTAGGTTTATTACAGAACCCATAACAAACACTACACACACACATACTACAACAAATTTATATAATTATGGAATAGAGGATTGATAGGAAATCGTAAATAACAATATTTCCACTGCAATTGAAACGACGTAAGCCAAACTAGTCCGATAATTATATGCAAGCTATAAAACGAAACAAGTTTCTCGTTAATCCCAGTTCTCATAGTAACTTGAAGCGCGCGGTAGGGCTTATTTTAAGATTAAAACATTATTATTTCATAATTAAATACCTAACACAAAAGTGATAAAGCAAGAAATTAAGTCGGTGTCATATGTGAAATCGAAAAATCAACATTACAATTACCTATCTAAATTTAATTCAAACATAATAACAGTAAACATAATAAACTACTTACTATTTTTACGCGTCCACTCTTTCAAAGTTTTTTCAAAAGTTTGAATTTCGAACGAGCCTGAGAAAGTTTTTTTTAAATGGCGGGTTTAGAAGGCTTGAGTGATCATGATAAGGCAGTGTTGAGGAGTATTTTTGATCCCACGGCTACTATTGCTGATGTTGATGTGAATGAAGATACATTTGAGGAGGCAGATGATGGTAAGTTAACAATACTTAGGTAGTTACGGCGCCTCCACAGCGCCGATGAATGTATGTTATATATGTATGTGTGTGTTCGATTCAATTTATGGCCAACCAACCGCTGCTGCCCGCTGGCGTCCAGACTGTGTCTGTGTGTGACCTTACCTCTAAACATTTGATTGTTTTAGAGGCAACAACGGACGCTGAAAAGCAGTCAGTACAGCTCTGCGCCCAAGGTGTGCGATTAGCCAATGAAGGCAAACTGGACGAAGCCTTGGATGTGCTCAGTAAAGGCATCGAGTTGGCCCCAGAGCGCGCGTCCGCGTACAACGATAGGGCGCAGCTGTTGCGTCTCATGAAGAAAGATGATGGTAAGTGACGTATAGGGGAGTGAAGACAAACTGAACGAGGACTTTGAGGAGTTTACTAGGGAGTCGAGTTAGATCCGAAGCGCATGTCTGCTTATAATGACAGAGCGGGAGACGCAGGGGGCAATTGATGCTAAATTTTTTTTGTACTAATTCCAGAAGCCATGACGGACTTAGATCGCGCACTCCAACTGACGGCGGGACGAAAAACAAAGGCTCGCGCACTAGCTCTGTGTCAGCGCGGCGTCCTCCTGCGAAAGCGGGGTGAAGATGCCCGCCCAGTGTTCCTCGAGGCGGCCAAGCTTGGCAGTGGATTCGCCAAAAAGCAGGTAAATATACCTGCCACCCTGAAGTAGGCTCTAATGATTCTTAAAACAAGCAGCCTAGCTTGGTATTGGCTCGTTAAGAAACAGATACTCAAAACCGCGCGAACTAGCTCTGTATCAGCGCAGCGTCCTCCTTCGAAAGCGGCGTTAACTTCACAGAAAATTTTTTTTCACAATTTGATGTATAAAGGGTGGATCACCTGTGGTGGTAATACTGAGCAACTTATAGTATGGGACCAACGCCGAAATCCCGAAAAAAAAATTTACTCTCCCATAGAAAATGTCAGTCAGACAGCAAAAATGTAAGTATGAAACAGCCAATTTTTTTTCGTGTTTTCGGGGTTGGTCCCGTAGAAAAAGGTGCTCAGTATAACCCCCGTATAATCGCAATTTGTTTTTCGCTCCTAACTTTCATATGTAATCAAAACGAGAACCATGGCATGGCTATGGGCAATAAAAAAAATATCGATATTATATAATTTGTAAAAATATTTTCAATATGTCAATAACTAAAATATGGGGAGATTACGTTTGTGTGGAGAAGTGATCATCCACGTTCCTCTTAACATTTATCTATCGTAAACCAAAATAAATGTCATAAGTATAGGTACTTGGAAAAAATTATAAAGGCCTCTATGACCCAGGGCCTCTCCCGAGTTGATTCGGTTAGCTCGAACCATACTGTTCTACCTTAGGGATGGCCAGGGGACGCCATAGCTGAGGATGCTTGTTTGTTTCCAGCCCTGGTCCTAGTACCAGGTAGGTATTAGGCGTCCAAGTATTCCTGTTTATGATTTAAATTTATAAGTACTTGAAATAACACAAAATATTTTCAAAAATAATTTGTTCTAATAGTCATCTAACATGTCTGACCATTCATCAGGTGGTCGAGCTGAATCCCTACGCCGCTCTCTGTAACCAGATGTTGAGTGAAGTCATGAGAGGAGAGGTGAAATTGGCTGGCATCCCGGAGCCAGATCAGTAAGGACGGTGGACTTGCAGATTTATATTATTTGTAGGTCGTTTTCAACATGTGTACAGTCGCCATCAGATATATCAGAGCGGCCAAGGTGCTCAAAAATATCTGAACACGCCTCTATTTTCAGGGCGCTAGAGCGCGTGTTCAGATATTTTTGACCACCTCGGCCGCTCCAGTAAATCTCATGGCGACTGTACCTATTCGCAATCCATAACTCCCGCGGGAACAAAATAGGCCTTTGTCCTTCAGTACACCTGCATGAAATAAGATCTTTTTCGAGCAAGTGTGATGAAAACAATATTAACAAACCTATACCAATCATGTTGCTTGCTCATAGAGGAGAGGAAATAAAACACACAAAATCTAATGGATTAGAAATTTATATTGTTGAATACAATCGACATCCACTTTCAAGAAAATTCCATACAACCACTCAAGCGGAGGTACTTGCCTCCGAGCGAACCAGACCGACCCAATATCATCGAAAATGACAATTGTACATTTTGAAAATGACAAATGTTACTACAAATCGAAATATCGTTAACTACACTAAAGATTACTTAGAATATGCAATAAAATCTCATAAATATACTAAATGAAGATCATGTGCAGAAATTTATTGTATAAAGAAGATATTTTTGTTAGTAAAATTTCCACACACAACCATTAAAATTTGTAAAATTCAAAGACGCTTTTTATTTCTATCCAAAAGCGTCAACCATAGATAACACAAATTGAAAGTGCACTTTAAACATTTATGTTATAAAAGCTACGTGGAAGAGTTTTATATGAATTTTTTGTCTTTGGTATTTTACTGTATTAGGCGATGTATGAATTGTTTTGGCACATTTTATAGATGTGGTAACGCATTGGAGATAAAATGCAAATACAATTTTCATCAGTAATCAGGTGTTTGTTCATTTCCGACTCAAGCCACCCACTGAAAACTTTTAGATTAAAAAAATCAAAAATTTTAAGCGTCAGCTTCCTATCTCATATGCATATTTTGGCCTATAGATATTAAGATTTGTAGTTATTTAGGCAAAGGTCCAAATAGCAATCGTGTCACATATTCGACACAATACGTTTTACATTGTTACTTAAACTAAAAGGAACACGTGCATAAAATGGTATAAAGGTGAAACAATTTCTACATTTTGCTAGTGGTCGATAGCGATGGACGATAATTTCTAAAATGTCATCGACCAACCCAGGCATTTTTACTAGAAAAAGGCACGAAATAAAAAAATGGTCCCACAATGGTTCCACAAGTACCTACTTGATTTTGAATACCTATTTCGCGCCTTTTTCTAATGATTACAATGATATGCCGGGCCATACAATGTCGCAGACATTTTGTGACAACTTTTTTACAACTAAGAGTAATCAAAGGTAAAATCGAGTATTATAGTTACGATACTATAGTAGAAAAACTTTTAATATTTCATTACTATAATACCGGCACGACTTTGGCTAGGTACATACTATCTAACGATCTCAGATGCGGGAGAAGAAGAGTTATAAGATAGAGAGAGAGGTAGCGATCCTACCTATTCCTAGCTTATAACTAGTTCTCAAACTCGAAATGATTGCGACATAGGTACATATTTTAGTACCTTAGTACCTAAGCTATCGTGCACTATAGTTAAAGTTTGTTTTGCACTCATAAGCTAGTGACTGAAACTTTATTTTTTTTAACAGACGGGCGCACCGGACCGCGAACTTGATCCGATCAGTATATCTTTTTCTCGCTCTAACTTACAGCTGCGTCCTTAACGGACCACTTTCCATTCGACCGAACAGGCCTCTAACCGGACCAAGGTCTGGTACGCCCGTCTGTTAAATATTTTATAATAGACTTAAAACAGACAATAATGCGGTAAACCTAACGTTCTAGCAGACAACCCGTACCTTCTACTCATAGTCTATCGACACCGCTAGTAAGAAGTAGGATAAAGGTAAGTAAAAATTGGTTATTCGTAATTTTAAATTCAATCTAATATCGTGGAAAAATATTTACAAATACAATTTGGCACAGGTGATGGTGCTTGCAACAACATCGTCAATGTAAAATCTTTTATATCTTTCAAATATTCAATAGTAAAATATTTTAAAAAGTATACTAAACACCTGTATTAACTACGGGCTTAATCTAAATAAAGGTTTAGGCCTATTCTTTCATGAACATTTTCACACGGATGAAAAAAAGTTGGTAGTAGGTACACTACACTACCGAATAGATTGAGCCATCTTGTAATGGCATTTTTATTCGAGATAGGGCTAAATCAGATAGAAATTATTTATCTCACGTTACAGTTATATTACCTAAGATCTACTTCCAGCAACTGTGACAAAGTTATTTCAATATAAATAGGTAACAGCAGTGTCTTAGTAAGAGTAAACTAATGCTTAATATACGCTAGCCTATTCAAATAATATCAAAGTTTTATAACTAATTTCTCACTGAAAACATAACAATAATTATTAATGATAAGATCCTCAAAGTAAAATACTTAATGTAATACAGATATGGTGTTTTAAAATAAAACGTGGAAATTTCACAATAGGAGCGAATTCTATATTTTTTTAAAGTAAAAGCATAATTTATTCACAGCTAATTAAAAATACTTAGAGATAAAATGACCAGCAAGTTAATACGCCTATGCTTATTTACAAGTGAGATCTTATAATAATGATTGATTAAGGATAAATACGATTAATATAAGTTTCATAAACTTTTAACTATTTACTAACTGACCAAGTCAGAGAAATGAAGGGAGAAGGCATAGGCTAGCAAACACTAATAGGTATGTAAAACGAAATGCAAATTCTGCAATTGGGAATAATGTAGGAACTGCGAATGGGCTCAAAACAATCTACTAGATGTTGCTAGTGCGTCACTTTTTGGCATAACAGTAAATACCTTAAAAAGCCCCGATAAATTCAACCATTTACAACTTGAAATATTTTTTATTTATATTACTTAAACAAATGACAATCATCATCAAAGATATATGTAAGTTATAATATTATAATTTGTCTCATATCTTATAAGTATACTTCGTTATTTTAGCATCAGAAAGAACTTCGCAGAAGTAAGCTTGGGGTTCCATCGGGCCCTTTCGGCGATAAAATTCTGAAGTAGGTACATAATATGTATAATAACGATAGACGCTTACTTCTGTGGAGCTTTTTCTACTGCTAAAAAAACAAAGTATAGACGACTACCCTCAAAAATAAGAATTATTAATTAATAATCATTTAGTTTAGAGCTATGTAGGTTAGGTTATAATCGATACTTTGAAATTCACAATTATATATAATACTTATTATGCTTGAAATATTATAGTAATTCATTAATACCGAGAAACCTTAATAAGCCTAATTTATATTTTGAATATGATATAAAAATATATGCTGTTATGCCATAAGTAGTGACAAAGATTTGTTGATTCGCGGTCGCTAGACTATTCCCTTGTTTTCTATGTAAATGCTAGTCACTGGTACAAACGGAAACACTCCTTATGCCTTTTGTAACAAGGTCCACCGATGAACAGTTAACAGTGTGTGTGTGTGTGTGTTTATGTTGTTATTACTTGCTGTTTCTGCTACCAGTGACTGTGTATTTAGGCTGTATATTTCCCTTTTAATTAGTAATACTATTTGGATTTATGCAGGATGTTTAAATAAATGAATATGTTTAATTTGCGTCTAAAAAGGTATGTTAAAAGCTGGGTGGAGGTTGATGAGTAGAAAACATTGTTATGGAATAAGTATTATCGACTGAAGAACCAATATTTCAGTTCTCTTTCATGACTAAAGGTTAGCCACTTTCAGATTTAACTGCCAGTTCTTATGAATGAACAGCGCCAAGATCTGCCAGGTTCACTCGTACCAGTTTACCCTTCGAATCCTACCGAGCAAATCAAGGCAGCGAAACCCTTGAAATTAAACTTAAAATCTGAAACTTTAAGGTTATTTTTTGACTGGCCGATATCTTGACTAGAGGTATCAACTATTTGAGTCATGGATCTCGGAATCTTGAAAATGTCCGACCGAGGCAATGGTGCCAGCGTAGTTATAGGACGTTGGGTATTTATTGTTATGATTTACATAGTTCTCGAAAAATAATGAAAGGGATGTAGTCTATAGACGTTTCGAGCGCTTACGTCATGGTGACGTCACTGACAGTTACAGTCAGTCGATGTTAGACCGGCGAGCAGAGCGGTCGTACCGCGTGATGTTTGTGTTGGCGAACCGTTGGAAAAACTACGATTCATCGTATTCGTATGGATTCGATTTCGTCATCTGATTTACTGAGGTAAATACAGTATTTTACATGTAATCACTTTTTCAACTGAAATTACACCTCGGTATCGTATTCGGGTCAATGTTTGTTGGGTATGTTTTGTGAAAAGGATTCTTTCCTGAGATTCTTTTGATTATTTTGTCACAGTTCTCAAAAGTATAATTGAACTTATTTTATAACAATGCCTCAACTTCAAAGGGTGGTGTGGGATGCGAACATTCATTCGCGGGTGAGCGTCCGCTCGCTACGTTGTCTCCCTCTCCAGCTGTTTTAAACCTATTCTGGCTCATTTTTCTAAACAAACTTACAAATATATTGGATATTTAGAGATTTACAATGCAGTCAAACGGTTTACATCAAGCAATATATCGCAGTAGTGCAGCTCAATTCAATAGGTACATCATTTCCTGCTTTTGTAGTAAAAAAAACCGTCGATGTTAGTTTCTCTAAATATTTTGTATACATTTTTATTTTATATACACAATATAGGCTTAATAGTTTAAGTTAAAGAATGATTTAGTTTTTGCAATAAAAAGCTATAGCGGCTGAACCATCGAATTTTGCTTATTTTAGTTAAGAATAAAGGACAGACAAAATGAGCCAGAGTGCTAACCTAAGTCTACACTTAATGCTAAAAAACATTGCTAGGACTTCTAAGCCGTGCTAATTATACAATACAAAGCCGTTTTTACCTTTTACAAAAGTCGGTATTATATTTTAACCTTTTCACCGCCAAGGTTAAGACAATTTCAAGTTCATAAAAAATACGAAATATCGTAATGGCGTACGATAATTATGCTAGATTTAGCATTCAATTTAAATTTAATGCTAAATTTAATAAAGGCGGTCAAAAGATTCAACGGCTAAAATAAAGTTTTAAGACTTAGAAATGATAAGAACACCTAAAATGTCATTTTATTACAATTCAATTTAGAATCAAATGCTTTTTTCTTTTAAATTCACATACATTTAATCTAGCAAGAGTGTTACACTTTTAAATGTATTTTTATTTAATATACGTTATTATTAATTAAGTTAGTAAGGCTATTTTAGTAGACGATTGTCAGCATTGTCAAAACTCACACAACGGTATCTAAAACAACCTCATTTCACTACTTCAATTCATTTCACTGTGTTGACTTCCCCATTCACGATCATAACTCATCTGAATCACACGAACCTAGCCCACATCGAAGTTACGCTCTCATTTAAAAACAATATTATGAAATACGAAATATGACCATTCAAGTAACAAAGATCACAAAATAATTTATTTGGTTTCACTATTTTACATTTCATTATTAACCTTCTTTTAAGTTGGCTGCGCATATCAAGCCATATATGGCGAATATGATATTTAACACTATTGACGGCAGTTTTAAAGTTCAAATTTCAACAAATATTTTTTATTACATGCGGTAAGGGGTAAATTTAACATTTTGTTTTTTCAAAAAATCCTATATAATTTATAAAGTATAGGTACTTCGTACTACTATTTTTCTACGAAAATTACAAATAAGATAAATTTGAGCGAGTAGAAATTTTACATACAATAACTTCTACTCGGTCTATTTTCCTTGTTCAAAATTTTTAGGAACGAAAACTAGTATAATCGCCATCAGATATATCGGAGTGGCCGAGGTGCTTAAAAATATTTGAACACACACAATTTTATTGCCAGTTTTCATGTAATTGAACAATGTCGTTTTAAAATGAGAGTGTAACATCGACTGTATGGTAGCAGGTTCATGAGATGATAAACGAAAAAATACAAATATTTCATTTACAAATCATACCTAACAAAAATAAACATATTTTCTGGATTGTCTAAATTCGATAGTGAAGTATTCACACTTGAATTTTAATGCTTTCGGTGCCACCTTTTTTTAAACCTTTTCACCACTTTCCCGTATAAATGGCACAGATAAATGAATACACGTCACGTCACAGACAGTGCAGTCGGTGCTCCAGGCGAAGATCCTCAAAATCGTATCCAAACATGTCGAGCGCTTATTCGACTTAATAATACGCCAGTAACCCGTTTAAAATGATTTTAATTGCAGATAAAGCTCTGATTATACTAAAGGGCAGACAATTAGTACAACCCTTTCTACTGATACAGAAACACGTCGTGTGATTTTGGCAAATGTAAGCTGGATCATTGTGGTGCGATGAGAGTTCAAACATATCAGCGACTCTAATAAAAAGGTATAGATCGCTTTCTCACTCTACATAAATCTACATACCATGTATAATATCCATCTAACTGATCTTATCACACCACAAAACCATACAGAAAAACGAAGTACATCACACTACACACATACATACACATTCACGCAAAACGGGATAAATCAAAGATCACAAAATGTAATCACGTTAAAATTTACCATAAAATGCCTGTACTGGCCGTTAAGGCTGTATTTGAAGCTGGAGCTGTTTTCACTAAAGCACATGATGCTTCCTATAGAAACGTTCTATCTCTATCTATGTGTTAGAGCAGGAGAGATAGTGAGAGAAATATTAATGTGTACGGCGAACTGTATTTTCCACGATCGAACACGGTACGGACCGCATTCGTTGAGTGCGAACGTGTGTTAACGTTTATCAATTTTTTTTAATTAGTATTCGCCGATATGTAAAACATGGCCAGTACAGAAAATTCATGACTAAAAATGATTTGTAAAACAATTCAATAAAATATAGACAATGTAAACTTAATACAGCCGATTTAAAAAGATTTCATGGCCATAACGGTAACCATAGATAAAAGCTACATACGAAAATGGCCTTAGAATTAAACACGTATAAACAATTGATCTTTCAACGTGACTAATAAAAAACAAAATTGATTAAAAACAAAGTGGTCTTAGAACTCCTGAGATTCGAATACAGCGAGCTTCAATAATAAAAACAATTATTAAATAAAATAAAAAATATTTTCAAATACTTATGAAGTATACCACCCACTAGACACGACACTGAATTATTTATATTTTTACAATTAACACTGATATGTTATGACAATGTGAGATGCGTTAGCTGAAGACACCATCTGTCAACATTGCCAAACGAATATAATCCCTATTAACTTAAGAATAGATCGATAATTTATTGACAAATGGCATCAAACGTGTCACTAACATTTATTAATACCAAGTGGCCCCAAGATACGATATTCAGAGTAAAAATAAAAATAAACAAAATTTGATAAAATTAAGTCAAAAATTAACGACTTTAAATAAAAGAATAACAGAGGTAAGACAGTAACAATAAAGTATATTATCTTTAAAATAAATTAGTATATTATCTGTAAGTTAATTCCGATTAGTATTGCTTTTATTGAAATTCGTTGAAATAGCGAATTTATTGCACTGAAAAACAGTAAACAAAATAAATAGGTTAATATACTTTTGTCATGTCTTAATGGATGGGTAAATAAACATTTTAGGTATAAAATGAGCAAACGATTAAATTACATCTTATACTTACACCTACGAAAAAATGGTGTTTCTAAAAATTCCAAGTTACGATTACGTCAACATATAAACGAATACAAATTACAGATCATAGTTTTTGAACGGAACAGTTCATAGTCTAAGTAAGATAACGAACGGCAGGCGCCGTGAGAGCGACAGAGATAGAGAGCTCACGTTCAGAAACCGATGCCGATTCCGCGCCAGCGTCGATATTGGAGAGAAGAACCCTGTAGAAAAATGCATAAATTGAGACAGTGCGTTAGCTTAAAAAAGAACTAAATTTTAACCCCCTTATTCAAAACGTGTGCTAAAGTTACGATGCCGCTAATAATCGTTTGTCCCTTTCCGACGTATTGGTATGATGGAAAGGGACAAACGATATGAAGGGATGGATGGGAAGGGATGGGGAGGGATAGCGGCATCGTAACTTTAGTACACGTTTATGAATAAGAAGGTAAATGTACACTAAATCGAAGTTTTAATATTTAGACAATGTGCAGTCTATACTGAAAAAAAAGTAAACAAGAGTTCTTTAGATCAGAATCAGTTCCTTGAGATATAGGGGCCGAATTTTGAATTTCGATAACTTGATTTCGTGTTCTACCTTTAATAATATCTCCACTACTAGGCTACTAGATTCCCAATTTTTATCGATCGTATTTCGAAAGCCCCATAGGCACAAACGGATCGTTCTCCCATACAAATTTTGAATTTCGCGCCTTTTTCTACTGACATAAGTTGGCTTGCCAGAGTATCTTTGTTTGTAATATGAGCTTTTCTTTAGTAGTGCACAATAAATAATTTTATTATTATTATTATAATATATATAGCTACATATATATAGTTTGGGTTTGGCAACTTTGGCAGACGATTATTATACATTTGATTAACTTAGTCTTCTTTGTTGTAATAATTATAAAAGAATGTTTAAAAAAATATAATTTTAAATATATCCTTATTTCATTTGTGGTACGATAGATAATCATATAAAACCGTAGTTACCTACCTGAATGTTCAGACGTGCTGCACATATTCGGGGTTGAGGAAAGAGAAGCCCATGAACTCTGTCTGGTCGAGGTTCATCATGAAGAGTTTGTCGGTGGGCGTCAGCTCGGTCTTCTCTGTGGTGAACTGCTTGTCGAAGTTGGACACGTCTTTGCGATGTTTCTGGCAGAAAACAATGAATGGTTAAGTATAAAATTGTCTTCTTCATTTTGGGTAAGTTCTAAGTCCAAATGGCATTCGACTAAAATCATACTGTCCAACTCGTGTAGTAAAAGTAATTTTTTCACAGGGGCTCGTCAGACCCCACTTTGGTGACGAAACATCAAGAAAAGATAGTCGGTAGGTGAATTGAATCACTTGTTTCTAGACGCAGATGAGTGAGATGAGTGAGGACATCGTACTGACTGGTGCAAGTGGGGTGTTAATAAGTCTCAAAAGCTTATGATTACATTCATATTGACAATTCAGTGTAGCGAATTCCTTTCGCTACAAGAGCCATAATTTTCCATTCCATAAGTGAAAAGTTGAAAATTACTTCTTAATGGGCTGCCTCCAACGCAGGTAAGGTGAGCGGGGGGACACGGACGAAGTCAAGAGCAGAGACTAGCGTAGGCTATGTGTATAGGGTAGGTCGTAAAGCTGCTACTCACGATCTTAGGCTTGAAGGGCGGCTGCACGTCGCGCGCCTCAATGCGCGCCCAGTCAATGCGACGGAAGAACGGGTGCGTACGAACATCTTCTTCCCCCTTGGGGCCGCAGCCAAGCCGCTTTTGAGGGTTTTTCATAAGGAACGTCTTGCACGCGTCCTTGGCTTCCTGTAGGGATAGCACATAATGAGAACTTGCTGTTAAAAGTAAATTCATTGTTAAGAGTTTCTGCAGGTTCAAATAAAGGTTTATGCTTCTGGTTTATGTATCTGAACTAAAAACACACACAATACAATAGTACCTATAAGTGCAAAAGAGATTGGTTTCCCAAAGAGGTTAATGTTCATGGTTTGCAATGCAAATATCAAAACCTCTTGTTGCGGTTGAGGTTGGGTTAGCCCGTTTTGGGTAAAAATACAAGTTATCATTATGTTTATGTGAGAAAAGATTGTGTTATCGTAGGAAAGAGGCATTTCTAACAGGTAATCGATTTGAACGAATTTTCTGATCCCTAATGGTAATTCGCGTTAACCCTGAATGTATGTTCCGCCCGGCATCTTACCTTGCTGAGTGTTTTGGGGTACGACACGCTGTTATCAGTGATAGCAGCGAACAGTTCCTCCTCGTCCTCTCCGTCGAACGGCGGCTGTCCCACCAACATCTCGTAAAGCAGTACGCCGTACGCCCACCAGTCCACGGACTTCCCGTACGGCTGGTAGAGGATGATCTCTGGGGCGATGTAGTCGGGAGTTCCACAGAAGGTCTTGGTGGTTTTGTCGCCATTGATGCCTGAAATAAGATGTTTCATAATTTGGAAGACTTGGTGACGTCTGATTAAAGTTCATTCAATAGGTAATAGTATTGTAGCGCCAACAGTGCCGGGTATGGTAGAGGAAATTCGACTTTTCAAGGCCGGTAGAAATCTGACTTCGCGAATAATATCGTTTGTAAGTGTAACAGCGACTTAATGTATATAGCAAGTTTTAAAAATATAAGACCAATATATTTAGAAGGATTCCGGGGGAAAGCTATGCTATCCATAGTTGATATGATAATTTTATTATGAAAAAATGTAGTCTCCTGCGCGAAAAACCTATTTTTTACTTATTTCTCCCAAAAACATTTAAAATGCTAATTGCTTTTATTTCGAGAACCTAAGGCTAAAAAACCCCTTACATTTCAACTATAGGTACTGAGTAACAAGAAAATCCAAAACTACATCTCAATTTAAAAAAAATATTCTCTTTCATTAATACTTACAGCAGGTATTGATGGCTTCTACTCACCTTCCTTGCACATGCCGAAGTCGGCGATCTTGATGTGCCCATCCTGGTCCAGCAGCACGTTGTCCAGCTTCAGGTCGCGGTACACGATGCCGCGGGAATGCAGGAAGAAGAGCCCGATAGCTATCTCCGCTGCGTAGAACCTGAAATTATAAAGATTACCTCGATTGTATCATTATGCGGCGTCTGTATGTGTAGTCTGTGACAGAGATTAAGAAACGTATGATACTTTCACAAATAATCTAAGTCTAAGTCTTTATTTTTATTACATAAATGACCTTTGTAATAAAAATAAAAATAATAGTACATTGTGCAACGAGGGGGGTAAGTGAAATTTTGGATACGAGGGTGGTAATTCCCGACAGCGGCAGGCTGGAGGGAATTAAAGTCCCGAGTTTGCGATATTCTTACACACCCCGGAGTTACACACAATGTTTTTCATCACACTTGCGAAGAAAAAACTAAATTTTAAGCGAAATAATTCTTAAATACGGTGACATATCAAACATTCGTCCGCCATTTTGTAATTTCTTGGCAGGTGAGGCTGTGTGCCTTCGATCACAGACCTATTCGGCATTCAGCCACGATTGGAAATTATGTAAAAATATTTTAATCGGCTGTTAAAATAATCAAATTAAATAATTTTAAACATAAACAAAAACATTAAATTATGAACGTCAGTATTTTAAAAGTAAAACTAATTTATGCTACTTGGTTGACATAATTAAAGAAAAAAACTATAACTCCCTAGGGAGTTATAGTTAAAAAACTGATTTGACCTGCAAGGTACTAAATAAATACTACCTTTACAAGTATACAATATCAAACTAATGAAATACCAGAGTACACCTAAACCAGGTTTAATTAAGTCCAGATGCTGTTGAACTATCAGATGTAAATTGTCTATTAAAGTTGTGTTGTACAAGTTATGCACAGCTCACTCGCAAGCTTGCTTCATTACGAGTTCCAACTCGTCCCAAGTTTCGTGTGCTGTGGTTTATCAAATAGAAGAGGTAAATGAGAAGGGCGTTCTGTAAGTGTGTTACTTTTCATTTTTTTTAAAGTCTGATTAGTCGCAGTGTAAGCAAAGAGCAGCCGTCAAACCAACTTTTTTTTTTAATACTTTGCAAAATCGGTTCATAAATGACGGAGTTATGAAGTAACAAACATTTAAAAATAAACATACAACCGAATTGAGAACCTCCTCCTTTTGAAATCTTGAAGTCGGTTAAAAAACACGTACGTGATGCATACGCGCTTATGGGTCCTGAGCCTCTCTATTTCCTGTTTTATACAACCCAGCCTGCTAATCTGCTAGCTATAAATGTTCTTTTACAATCGTCACACTTCTACGTATGGCTTTGTTTGTACCTCATATAAAGAAACATAAACATTCAGGCCAATTAAAACATACACTTATATCAGAATAACATAACATATAACATTATTTATCTCTCCCTTAGTGTTTATATAGTACATAGTTATTTTTACTCTGTGGCTGACATGCTGCTGTCATATTTAGCTATGTTTCGGTTAATTTTATATACATTTATATGTATGTTTATGTATGTCTATTTGTATTCCTTATATGTGTATGTTTATTCACTGTAATTGTGTGTGTGAATGTGTAGGCTTCATAATGGTTTAGCAACACCTACTTTTTCGATTAACTTCTCTATTTCCGCTACCCAAAGGTTGTCTGGAAGAGATCGCTTTTTAGCGATAAGACCGCCTGTTGTCTGCCTCTAAGTTTAATCAATTGTTTATTTTTCTTGTATATTTTTACTGAGGTGTGCCAATAAAGAGTATTCTATCTATCTATCTAATGACATCTAACTGATATCATTCGGTTATCGTGCATTTCGCTCGTCCTTGTCCGTATATGTATTGCCGTGGGTGAGACGCACGATAACTAAATAATATGATTGAATAAATGGTAGGATCCTATAGATGTGCTATACGCGTGCGCCCGTAAGGGACAGAACATACGCAATGCGACAAAATTAAAAACACGTTTTAATATTCCTGAAAACGTACTAAAATAACCTACGTTATTTGGTCGGGTTATTTGTTGACCACCATAAACCTTACTAAATTTACGGTGGGGACTAAAAAAAAGTGAGACTGTGGCAAGGACAAACACTTGATTTCCCCTGATCCAGTTGACCCAGTTGTACTAGATTCATGTCTGATTGAAATATGATTTTGATGTTAGTGTACGTTCGAATTGGGCTGATTTGATCTTTTTTCTTTTCATTCGCCTTTGTAAATAACGTACAGATATTTTTGCACGCTTCACCGTACATGATATTAAACCCGTGACTGTACACAGGTATGTATTAGATACGAGCAATCATTGCTGTGGCACCCACGTCGCCAGAATAGGACATATCTCATTAAGATCTCGCCCCGAGCCGCATTCGGACGTTATAAATCTTAATTTGATGTCGATTTCAAATAACTCGCAGTGTATTTCAACCAATGCTTAATTAAGACCATGATTGCAGAAGAACAACTTGCTAAAAGTTTCAAAAAAATAAATGCTGTAACACACGAAATAATGTATAGGTTAACCACTGGGGGGCACGTCAAATGTAACGTGCAAATAGCCATGTCAGATAAACGTCAGTCCATACAATAAGTATGACCATTGGGCGAGGTTTTCGACAGAGGAGGTTGTTAAATCCTCCATGGTGCTAAGGGTTGATATCATTTAGAAACTTTGAATTTTGCGCATTTTCTACTGACAAATGAGTTAGCCAGACTATAAACTTTGAAATAGAAAACACGTTCTCCATACAATGTGTGATAGTTTTTGCATTTTTTCATGTAGAAAATGTTCAAACTTTCTGTCAGCAAAGTGCGAATAACATCTAATTGAAAACTGATCGAAAATGACGACCTCTTAGCCTAGTCAGTAGTGGCCCGGCCTATGAGGCGGGGAACCCGGGACGGGTTAGAATCCCGGTAATATATTTGTCAGTTTATCACGAATGTTTGTTTCTAATTTATGCATGTTATCTATGTACAGTCAGCGTCAAATACTTTGTAGCAACCAAAGTAGCCAAATAGTTCGGTACACCATATATTTAGTATGGTGTACCAAACTATTTGGCCACTTTGACTGCTACAAAGTATTTGACGCTGACTGTACAATTTTTTCTATATAATTGTGTATATCTGTCGTCTGTAGCTATTATTGACTAAAGTAGCAAATCCCTCTAATGTCCTGTAATGGAGTTACGAGGCTTGCGACTTTAGCCGACGACACCACACCACCATGTCCACGGCCACGAAAATGTCAAGGTCACCAAAAATAGAATCAGAGCACCCCACTATCCACGTGGTCTTGTCTGTCCTACCCCTAGAGGGCAATAAAGAAATAGGAGGCACGGAGGGAAAGGCTGCTGCTCTGTGCTGCAGCGCCGCAGCCACCCATATCCAAAATTCTCCCCCGCCTCACGCGCTCTTAATAAGTCCGACGAACTCCAGATTTGATGGACGCTCCAACGTTTTTCATAGTTTTGGTGAGCAACGCCACGCCTGGTAAATTAAAGAACTAAATCGACCAAAATGCCGCGGTAAATTGCAAACGGCGCTGTTAATGGCATAAGGTATTTTACAAAATGCAGACTTTTTACAATTTACCTGCGGCATATCGACAAGTGGTATCCATTGTATAAGCTATGTTTTTTTTGGTTTGTCCACCACACATTAAAAAAATAAATCAAAATCAGATTTCTTAAATTCGAATGCTATGCCGAGATAATGTGTCAAATCCATGATTGATGTCACTTAATGAAGGAAATGCTATTGGGAGTCATTATGTTTTTATTTGAATTGGGATTTGATGAAAGGGGGATTTGATTAACTTCAAAAACCAAAAGGTACATTTCCTGATTACTTTTGCCTCTTCTGCAAGGAAATTGGAATTTGTCTTTTTTTCAACTTTATTGACTCACCTGTAGAACATTTGTGACAGTCCATATCAAAAGGGACATTATGGCGGTTGGCGCTTACGTCGCGTAGTATGGCGCGTCGCTAATAATAGCGTAAGCGCCGACCGCCATAAGGTCCCTTTTGACTATCACATTTACTTTAAAAATAAGTTGAAAATAAAAAGACAAAAAAGTTAAGTAGGTCTACACTGGTTAACGGGAGTTAAGTTCTGAGTAGGTAAAGCTGCCCCATTGTTGAAGACAAGGAAGCGTATTCGGATTATAATAATAGGTTATGAATTTAATATGGATTTGTTATGAATATGATCGGTCCGTGTCATAAGTGATGTTTCTACGCTTCAAGAGTATATTCTGATTCTGATGATTATGGAATTTATGATTATAATTAGAAATTTAATCAAACGAGTGTTCCATTATTTTGCTCGTTTCATGTTTCTTGTAGTGTCATGTCATGTCACCACTAGTTACAGTAATATAATACAAGTATACTTACACAGCAACGGGTTCCTTGAATTTCCCACACTGTTGGATTTGGAACATCAGATCCCCTCCGTTGACGTACTCCATCACGAAGTACAAGCGATCCTGAAATATATATACCATGAACCATGACCATCAGGTGAACTTGTGGGTACAAACACCCCTCAGAGTATGGTCAGACATAATATGATCACCTGTATACCTTACCTATATTATTCAGATTAGAAAAAAAAAGGTCGAACAGGGGCCCGTTTCTAAAAACCTTGTAGCTTGTAATACAAGTGGAAGTCTCTTTTTAACAAAAGCTGTCAAAAAGTGACATCCGCTTGTATTAAAAGTTACAAGCTTTTGAGAAACGGGCTCCTGGTCGCTAAGACCAACTTCAAAATTGCGGACGTCGGATATGCTGCTGTCAGGGAGCAGCTTGCTCCCAGCTTCTAGCCGCCTGAAGCGCCATTACACGCTAATTTCCTTGTAGAGCAAGATCCCAGAGCCGCCAGACCTTACTTATTTTCTCATGAATAAAATGTATGGGATAATGTAGTGTTAGTACAAGCTTTTAATATCTGCATACTTGCTATATCGGCCCGACGGCCATTTGTCCGGTACAAGGTGCTAAAGGTAGGTAAAAATAATACTAACTTTTCTTAAATTCTCATGACTGATTTTTATGTATGTCTTAGAAAATGTTGTTAAAAATTGATTCAACTTTCTAGCTTTTGTAGTTTCGGCTAATTATCTCATAATCACGATTGTACTCATACTCATAAGAAAAGGTTTATGTGGGTCTGGGGGATGGTTGGGCCCCTCCAATTGGTTTGGCTGCTTACAAAATGTTTTGTAATAGTTCCCTGAGTATCATATATAAAAATCAAGAGTGAGAAAATAAGTAAAGTTACAATATTTTTTTTGCAGCTTTATAGCGTCTAGTAAAAGTTACCGCCGGCGGAAATGGTCTGGCAATGTTGATTATCAATTTTTAACAATATTTTCTAATACATACTTAAGAATCGGCCATGAGAATTTAAGAAGGTTAGTATGAATTGTACCTACCTTTAGCACCTTTTACCGGACAAATGGCCGTCGGGCCGATATAGCAAGTATGCAGACATTAAAAGTACATACTAACACTACAGTATCCCGTACATTTTATTCATGAGAAAATAAGTAAGGTCTGGCGGCTCTGGGATCTTGGAGTATTGTGTTTACGCATGTTAAGCACACATTCACAACTCGAAGATGAACTGCAAATGGTACAAAGTTCAAACCCGATATCTAGTAACAGTTTTGCCTTAAGCGATACAAAGCCCGATTCGGATTTGACAATTTGTTACGGTTTTGATCTTATTTTGACACGACCTTGAAGAAGGCTCATGCTGATTGTATGCGGAATGAAGTGAAAGTCGTGCATGAGATACGCGTCAATCCCCAAGACGATCGTCAAGGCCATATCAAAAGCATAACAAACTTAAATTTGAATTGACCCCAATATATCTGTTATTAATATATAATAAATTATTTATTTGTCAACTCTGTGGTCTAAATTCCAAAGATTTTTTCCATCTGATGTAATTTTACTCTTATGTCTACAAATAAGAGTAAAATTACATCAGATTGAAAAAATGCTTATAAACGACGTATCTGCAGTATATCTTATACCTTTAAACGAGCAATTCTTGTATATATATAAATATATATATTTCTGTGATCTCGGAAACGGCTCTAACGATTTCGCTGAAATTTGGTATATGGGGGTTTTTGGGGGTATAGAATCTATCTAGATTAGTCTTATGTTTGGGAAAACGCGTGTTTTCGAGTTTTCATGCGTTATTCTTTCGACGCAGAATATGGTCGCTAATTTCGTGTTGCCGGCCACTGTCCGTCTGGTCCAGCGGGTTAAGACGCGGACTGCTAAACGAGTGTTACGGGTTCGAATCTCGCCCGGTGACAAACTTTTTTTTTTTTATATGTTCAAGTTTATATATAATTTTTTGATTTTTATTGTTTTATACAAGTTTAATTTAGTAAAAAAATGTAGTTAAGATTATCACCTATACACCACCATATTACAATAAATAGTTATAACCGAGCAAAGCTCGGTCGCCCAGGTACTAACTACTTATGTACTGTAGATACGTCGTTTATAAGCATTTAGGTACCTATGCATGTAAGTTCTTGGTTCAAGATAGAACCAGCCCTATGATCACTGTGTAAGCATTTTGAGAAATGTTTGTGGGCATAATTGCTTTTAGTTTACGCTCCCTAATTATTGAACTTTATTAATTAAAATAAGTTAATAATCGTTACGTAAAATGTATGGAAGCTTGACGTTGTTAACTCAAAAGCAAATGAGATACAAACTCTAATTAAGTAAGTTTTTGTGTTTCATAAAATTATAACGATATAGGTACGTAACCTTTCGTCAAGGTTTAAAGTTTTAATTATTCGTCTTTTTTTATACATTACTTAATACTAATTAGTTAATTGAAAAGCGATGTTATAAATAATTTAATAGTAATCAATATTTCACGAGGAGCATGTAATAGTCGAGAGTGCAGCTCATAAAATACGGAGTTCTCTTTTTCCTCGCGATGTCCCGGCATTTTTGCCAGGGCTCATGGGAGCCTGGGTTCCGCTTGACAACTAATCCCCAGATTTGGCGTAGGCACTAGTTTTTACGAAAGCGACTGCCATCTGACCTTCCAACCCAGAGGGTAAACTAGGCCTTATTGGGATTAGTCCGCTTTTCTCACGATGTTTTTTTTCGCCGAAAAGCGGACTGGTAAGTATCAAATGAACAAAATATTTCATTTACGTACCTACATATCTATATGATGTCCACTTAAATTAAAATATCCGTAACACAGCAGTAGTATGGTTGACACTTGTTCAATCCTGCCAAAGGATTATGTTTTGTTCACGCTACACCGTTATTTATGAGCTGCACCTTCGACTACTAAACACCATCGGATAAAAAAATTACAAGTAGTATAAAAAATATCTTAAAACCATTTTAACAAAATAAAAACATTTTAACAAAATATACACTACATTTCTTTAAGATACAACCTCAAAATAAAGACTCCACAAGTAATTAGTTGTAACTAAGTTGCCGGCCTAATTACCAAAGTTTATCCATAAATTATGTTCCGCAAAAAATATGTTCAGAGCGTAGAAACTTGGCCGATTCTGTAATAATAATATAATACGGTGTTCATCTCATTTTGATACCACCTTGAGTCATAACTCAAGACGACGACGATAAGACATCTTATGACATGTCATGACATGTCATATGACGTCTTATGCGCAGCAACAAGTACGAGCGAGATGTCTAAAGAGGCGACTCCTGGTTGCATTTCGTGACCACCAATCAGCGTGAGCCGCTGACGCTAAGTGGACGCTCGAGTTGGGCGTGAGGTGTGCATGTACAAAACAAATGCAAACGTATAGAAGCGCTCCGCTTCAAGCGTCCACTCAGGCCTTACACTTACGCTCCTGACTAGTGATGTGCCGTTCCCAGTAAATTTTCCAAGGCGAGTAAATTCTCAGTAATGTTCCTGGTATCGTTTCCAAAAATCAGTAATTTATGGTAAGCTACTTTTATCTATTATTATCAATGTTTATTTTTCTTTAAAACATTACGTTTACACTGCATGAAGGGTCTGCTAGGCTTCTTGGTAGAGATGGGTTGTTAATAGTAGTGCCGACATCCCACCACGCAAAATAGGCGCGATTAAATGACGTCGAGTTGCGGAAACCAAGCCCGCGAGTAGGTACCTATTTATAACCTATACGTTTACATAGGTTTAGTTACTAACTAAAATTTCTGGGAAATTTCTCATATTTACCGCTACATACATGGTACACACATACCGGTACATTAATAAGATAACGATTTCTGATGAAAAAAATCGGTATCGTAATTCAATTACAATGTCTGATCTGATGCCTCTTTTTGAGTATTGTAAATACTTGTGTTAAGAGAAAAAAATAGAACAGTCCATAACCTATATATATTGTATTTGGCGGTTTTTTGGTAACGTTGCCGGAAAAATGGGAATTTACTGGTAAATTTCCCAAATGGGAAATTACTGGTAACGGTAATTTACTACCGTCACAATACTACTCACGACCAAGGTCACATCAAAATAAGACAGAATCGGCCTCTTGCTCCCGACTCGGACAAGTAACTGTCTAAAAGGACTTAGTATTCATGGTTTGAATAAGAACAGCCTTCAGATCCTTTGTGAAGGATATCATGAGGAGTTGACAGTTAAATTGAATTAGGACAAACGATCGCTCGACTGAGACGACTTGGAATAATCAATTCTTCGTACTTTGACTGTCATTCTTTCCAATGAGAATATTTAACGGACTGTATAAGAATACAACGACTGATCATCTGATGTAAATTGACAGTCTTGCGCTCGAATATTATTATATTAAAACTATGGGAAATAAACTTTAGATCCAACTGGTCTATTTTTATATCAGAGCTATATTTAGGTACCAATAGTACAATTCAAATTGTATGTGTAGCAGAGTGTAAAGCCACCTTAATATATAGAGTGTGACGCCGCCTTAACAAAATAGTCGCTGACAGCTATGACATTGAGCGCCGCACTTTTCGCTATTGACAGCTACACGTACTGCATCTCGCTCCTTTCCTAAAATATGTTACTATTTTTAAGTAAAGGATTTATATAAAATACACCACCATTGAAGACTCTAGACGTTGTTTTATTCAAGAATAATACAGTATGTTCATGGCAATTCCTGAAGTATGTCTCTAGAACGCTGTGTGGCAACGGCTTGTTGTATATTTAGCATCACTGTAGAATATCCATATATCGGATCTGATCGGCCGAAAATCTTAATAATAGGTGAACATGCACTTTAACGCCCTGAATCCGTGTTCAGAAATGTATTTAGAATTTTACAAGTTACTGTAAAACCTCCCAAAACGCACTTTAAAGCAAGTTTGTCAACATCTCAACGGCTCCGATATACTTAATGTAGACTGTACAAGTGTACATGGTGATTCTGCCAACATTCGTACTACAGCCCAAATGGATAAGAGCCGGACTTACCATAGTTTGAAAGCAGGAATGCAGTTGCACCAAGAACGGCGGCTTGCTGCTGAGCGCCAACACTCTCTTTTCCACCATCGTGCACTCCACGTCGTCATCTTGGATTATAATGTCTTTCTTTAGGATCTTGATGGCGTACAGCTCGTCTGTGCCGCGGCGCTCGGCTAACATTACCTATAGGAAATAAAGAATTCTCATAAAAAAATTGCGCGTCTATCAATGCTTGCTGTGGAATAGCTGTTACAGCGCTGGTTTTTAGTCCACTCCCGAACTATGTACAACTATGTATATTTTTATTGTTCTTAATACCACGTCGGTGTCAAACAAGCATACGGCCCGCCTGATGGTAAGCAGTCACCGTAGCCTATGGACGCATGCAGCTCCAGAGGTGGTACATGCGCATTGCCGACCCTTTAAAAACCTGTACACTCCTTTTTCGAAGAACCCCATAGGTACTGTAGACCCTCGGGAAAACCTCGGAAGGGAGCTCAATCCACAGCCGGAGCATCCGCGGGAGGAAATTCCCGCTATACCGAAACGTATGGTATTCTCGCTTTATTCTGAGCAGAATTAACTCATTCATTTAGTCACGTAATATTATAGATTCGTTTAACACTAAGACAGCATTTTGATTACAACAATTAGCACTAATAAAATCCCTATGACTAATATTTACCTTTCCAAATGACCCTTTGCCAAGCACCATTATAAAGTTGAAATCGGATGCTCGGATAACATCAGATGCCGCCATGTTATGTGGAACCTCCCTGTCAGGCGGTGGCGGGGCCCGTCTTGCCCCAACAGTGGTCGCTCTCATCTGGGTCTTGAGCTGGGCTAAGTCAGCACCTTCCTCGGGTACTGGCACATTGTAGAACTCGCCCTCTTCTTGGGTGAGGAACTTGAACCAGCCGTCGGCGGGCGCTTTCATCAGTTCTGAGATCCCGAAAGATAGGGAGCCCATAAAGTCGTTGCGGGATGTACGGTCCCAGTCCCAGGCCTGTAATAAAAAAAAAATGTGTTAAGAGAGTTAATTAGGCATGTGGGGATATTAGGGGTGCTGCACGTTCTTTGTTTCTCTCACACTTACATACTTTTTAGACCGCTACGGACACGATAAAAGCGCATCCATAATAGGCCCGATGAATTGGAATAAGATGATCATTTTACTCATGAGTCTTTAAGATCTGCATCTACGTCTATAAGTTAATAAGACCAATGTTTTATCAATTTTATTTGTGGAAGACCAAATTACCAACACAACTTATGGAATCAATGCGTAATAAATACGTATACAAGAACTTTATGTTGTTCAATTTTTATTCAACGTAATAAATAAACTAAGGAGCGCTCGGAAGACCCGCTCAGTTGCTGAAATTGGGATACAGTTAGTTAGATAGAGCCATGTCACCAATCATCTTCCCTACCTAACTGACAAGTCCTCTTTCTAGCTACATATATTGTTACTTACTCGTATTTGTTGCTTGGACTAGTCGTGAGCTAAGTGCGCCCGAACAGCAGATATCACTATACAATATCACTGATCCAGGTACCCAGGCTCCTATTTTACACGGTGATCACATTGTCACCGGTTAGTAATAAATCGCCGTACTTTGCTGGTCATGTAAATATTGATGCAAAGTATCGTTGTTCCTTATCGACCCAGAAATGGACAGGAAATTGTCTGTCTGGTTTTAGTTGTCGTGGTGAAATATGCCCAGTGTCCAATGTCCTAGTGTCGTATCTTGCTAGCAAGAAATTCAAACATATCTGCTACAATTTCTTAAAAACCATACCTCAATAAGCAGCCTGCGATCCTTATCCTCCGGCTTCAGATCGAAGGTGAGCGTCTCATTCCACACGGGGTTGAGGGTGCTGCGGATGGTCTTAGTTTTTTTCTTCACGTTGTCGGAGTCAGGGATCAGCTTCATCTTCACGTAGGGGTCGGAGAGACCGTTGGGGTCCATCGGGATCAGGTTGCGGCCTTGCTTTACTGTGAAATGTGTGCTTTGTTAGTAATAAATTTAGCATAAAAACGGCGGATGCGTCGTCGAGTTATTCTAGATTCCAGCTATACTCGTAATCGAGAAAATCAGTTTTACGAGACTACTGTAAATGCATGAGCATGGCATATTGGTGCTAATATAACACAACAGAGTATATTTTAATAAATTTTCAGAATAGTAATATTTTAGTACATCAGATAACTCAGATAGTTTATGGAGAGACATAAAAGCATAAGATGATATGAGATGCATTTTGATAAAATCATTAACTAATTCTTCGTACCCAAGAAATGACGAATCTCCTTTCCACCAATAAGAGCCCCACTTGTTTTAATATTTTAGAAAAAACCGGTATCACATTCTGCTCGATCCAAAAGAGGTTCATGTCGCATGCTACACGATACCTTACCTTAGACAGTTGTGGCTTGTGGCAGTGACCGTGAGTTGTATGCGTTTGGTCGCCGTACAGGTTTAACTATGTCACATGCTACACGAATACATGATACCGTACATCCGACAGTTGTTGCCGGTGGCAGTGACCGTCAGCTGTATGCGTTTGTCGCCGCACATGTTCATGTCGCATGCTACATGACATCTTACCTTCGACAGTAAGCTTGTTTCCGGTGGCGGTGACAGTTAGCTGAATGCGTCCGCGCCGCTCGGTGTGGTCGCAGCCGCATAGGTTGGGCACCGACTCCTCGCACCGCTTGTGCACGTTCATGTCGCATGCTACACAAAATAATTAATTAGGTAAGGTAGTAATCACAATTTGTGGTATTGGTTATTTTATTTTGATGTTGAACATTCTGACAAAGCTAATTAATTCTGCAGTATTATTCAAAATATTATAATTTACTTCTTTAAGCATCATTAGTGATTGCAGTTTCGTAATCGTTGAAAGGATTCCCATGTTCAACAAAGCTACTCAAAAAAGAGAACAAGTAGGTATTTGTGTGGACTTGTGGATCTTTAACTTCTACCAATAAGTTTATCCTTTGAATATTATGTAGAATGTGGAAATGCATTTCTTGTATCAGATTTGACAACCGGTTTGGCCTAGTGGGTAGTGACCCTGCCTACGAAGCTGATGGTCCCGGGTTCAAATCCTGGTAAGGGCATTAATTCGTGTGATGAGCATGGATATTTGTTCCTGAGTAATGGGTGTTTTCTATGTATTTAAGTATATATAAATATTTATATATCATATATACGAGTATATCGTTGTCTAAGTACCCTCAACACAAGCTTTATTGAGCTTACTGTGGGACTTAGTCAATTTGTGTAATAATGTCCTATAATATTTAGATTGCTGTATGGTTCTGCTACCATAGCTTTGCCAGAAAGTTTGAATTCGTCTCTTACCTTATTATTTTTTGTGTAAAAAAAGAAATTCTCTGATTGTTTTTAATAATGGAAATTTACTGCATCATCAAGTTTCTTCTTTAATCCGATTTAGTCTTTATAAAGGGCTTTTAAGGGCGGGAGTAAATCAACAATTTTTTTTCCTAATTGTATAAGCATAGACATGCATAAAGTTACCTGCAGTGTAACAAAAAAAACTACTTATAAATGACCTTTTAATTTACCAGACTTTTCGCTTTCTTCTTTTTCAGACTCAAACTTATTAAATGAACTGTATCCAAAAGCGTTCTTAAGTCTTAAAATGTTTATTAAATTAACAAAACTTTTCTGAGAAAAACTCGCAAATAAAATAAGATACTTACTTGAACTTTTAAGTACGTTAGTAAAAGTTGCCAACTTAATTAATATCTAAGTTAAAACAGTGATTTAGATTATACAAAGTGGTGCATAACTTAAGCATGCTTTTTGATGATAGAAATGTTAAAGAAAATAGGAATGATATAATACGTTCTAAGTTAGGTACATATGAATTAATGAATAAATTAAATAAAATTATATCTAGCTAGCTACTCAGAGCGATATGTTATACTTGCGGATCAAATTGTTTTATTCGTTCAAAATTAGATGCGGAATTGAATACATAGCTACAACTAATTGTCGATGTATTTAACTATCGAAATACCAACAGAAATATTGGATACTAGTATTGATGAATAAAAAGGAATGTCCCCACAGATCAACTCAACTAAAAGATATAGAGCATACGTATAAGATAACTTATAGTCACCTCCCGGTCACTCATGGTGACATAGGCGCCTTAGGCGCTCCAGGAACATATTTCACCAACTTGACACAATTGTCAATGAATCCCTGAATTGTATAGGAAATTGTTTTCCTATACAATTCAGTGTCCATAATTAACGACCATACATGGCGTCAATGTTAGCAATGTACGATGAATTGTCAATACCAGGCGACAATTGTCAGAGTGATGAAACACGGGCCGACTAATTTAGCATGGGAGCGTGACAGCTAATTTCAGTCGCGCCCATTACCTGTGCCTAGTGTGGTAAGCCAACTTTGTCAGTAGAAAAAGGAAAACATGAGAAAATTTTGATCATTTCTACTGACAAATTTGTTTGCAAAACTATAAATTGTTTAATGATCTAAATTTTCGCTCATTATTCCAGCGTGTCGAGAGCGCCGTTGCCGTGACCGCATGGAACATTAAATTCCCCGCAAACTCACGAACATTTTCGGCAACTCTGTTAAACCTACTAAAATTACAACTTTTATTAAAATCACAAAGTTTTCTTATTCATTACATTTGTATATTAGTGATGTGTGTGTTAGTCATGGTTTAATTTGACCAACCTTGATTTCATCAAATATAAAACAAGCTTAATTTGTATTATTCTGTCGTTTATTATAATTTAATCAAATCAAGGCTTCATTCAGCCACAACTTTATTACTCGTAAATTAAATTGTGCTCTCGAGAAAGGCTAATGTTTTATTTAAAACAAATGAATTTACAGTTTAAGTTAAGAAATACTTAAATTAATTAATTTTTAATGATGATCGCGCGATATACAATTGTTTGTCATCGCTGACATAAACAAATTGGGTACAATATTTACTTAATTTCATTTAACCTACCACGTTATCAGCACAACAACAGATATCGTAATCATTTGTTTGCAAACACTTTACCTACTCGAAGTTTGATGGTGTATACATATCATTGTTAACATACGTTTATACAGGAGATAATAAAGTTACGTACAAAAGTTTAATTGCTTTCTCATTGTTAGAATAAATAAATTAAAAGTTGCTTTCAAGAATTAAGAAATCAAGGAGTATTTGATTTATTTATTTAAGTTTTTTAAGTATTTAAATGAAAATATTTATGTTTTAAATTTCTCTATTATACCTATCATACTTGTGTATGTTTTAGTTTATTTTTTTAGTTGTTTAGGAACAAATGATTCTGATTCTGAATATAGAGGATGGCTTACTTTAAACATTTCTTTACATACGGATGTAGCACATGAACTTCATCATCATTTTGACATTTTAATATTTTACAAATGTACTTTTTATTCAGATCGTACCTTTTTGATTCATAAGTTATTGCTGTATTTTTTAAAATCTGTATATTATATCGGGGCACCCAAGGTGCTCACAAATATCTGAACACGGATCTATTGTCAAGATGTTAGAGCGCGTGTCCATATATTTTTGAGCACCTCGGCCGCTCCGATATATTTGATGGCGACTGTACTAAACTCTAACGACAGTGTTGTTACTCGATGTAAATATATTATTATTTATTGTACGTATTGTAGTAGGGTGCCACAAGGACTGATGTTAGATCCTCAAGTATGAATGGTTTGACAGATCCGCCAAATTATAAAAAAAAACTCCACGAATAGTCAATTAATAGTCCTGTAAAAAGTTTACTAAACTACTGTAATATACTATGATATTGGCTGTAAAACAAAACACTTTCAAGCATCTTCGATAAAAGGGATAAATGAGTAGTTCTTTATTTTATTTCAAATGTAAAAGTCCTAATATCCTCAACCTTTTATGTACCTACTTGTGATTCGCTTACAACAATACGAGTATTATACCTATATCGAATTCCCTGGGATAGCCCGGCAAGGATCGCTTTAAATTAACTGATTTGTTTTGTTTTAACATTAAAATTACATTAGCAAATTCGGGGCTTTAAATAAGCCGATTACAGTAAGCTGAGCTGTAGGCAGATATAAATAAATAAAAACTGTATTTCTAACGTCGGTAATTTCAAATAATTTGGAAAATGAACTAAATAAATTTAGGTCAAAACCTTATCTTCACCAAGAGGCATATAAAAAGGTCTCGCATTACACTCTATTCCATTCTTATGCATTGTGGGCGTCTAGAGGGCATGGTGAAGGTACCTAATTTATAATGACGATACTCTTCTATGAGAGTTAGTAGTTACAATTTTGTTTCAAACAAGTAGGAAGGTGGTAAGTAATAACTTAAATCATGCTTAGTTAAAGGCCACTTCTACTATCCCACCCGGGGTTAACCGGTTAAACCGTTAACTAAGTGTCGGATTGTACTGGTAACCATGGTAACTCCAGGTTTAACCGGTTAACCCGGGTTGGTGATTGGTACAAGAGGCTCTAAGACGAGTAAACACACATAGCTATGATCTAAGTTTTTTATTAAAACAAACACATAAACATGCTTCCTAAAAACCTCACAGAAGCAGAATTCTTATTTATAACGTGCATATAGATATGTGCCTAATTATAATTGAGTAAAATTAAAACCTAACAGGCCAAATTCTTACTTTCTCAGCAGTAAGTTACTTTTGAATATCAAAGACAATTACAATTATATCCTTAATTAACAAACGTTATTCAAATTTTATATTTAAAGTCCAGATATTTAATATCAACGAATATATTGTTTGTCTCAGTTTTTGCTTCGGAGAACCAGATTCTGCGGAAAATAACATAATATGTACCTACTTACAAAAACAAGAAAGTAAGGGACCGTCACTTATAAAGAATATTAATTACAAGACACTTAATTAATTAGAGTACATGCTTAGGTCAAGACATGCTAGTGTTTTATAGAGATAGATGAAAGAAATTCATCAAAGCCAATTGAGATAAGCAAATAAATTTAGCGCTGAGCACGAAATGAAATAGAAAAAATTAAAGAATGTGCTTTATATTTCGTTTTTGTTTCAATTCGCTCATACCTCACCTACAAGTAATAAACAAATATTTTTTTAGTGTATACGTTAATAAATAGTACTTATATAATATATATTGCCTTCTAATTGATATAAATTCAGAATGTAATGAAAAAACACTGAACGTATAATTTATACATTCTGTCTGAAATATCTTCAGCATTATTTATTCAACATTTATGGCCAAGAAAAAGCTAGATTGTCGTTCTTATCTTTTATTAAGATAAAGACAATTCTGTCATAAGTGAAGCAAAACTAGCAACTTGTTGACAGCTTTAACCCATTGCTATGACCAATGATACGAGTACATATAGGTAGCTATTGATTATAAATTATAAACACCTTGTAATAGGCCAAAAGTTCCCTTGCCGACTTCCAATTTCACGATTTGTTATGTATATTTTAGTTATATGCTGCTATTATACATACATTCACAAATATCGTAATTTAACTAAATATTCTTCAATGTCTTGCAAGGCAAAAGGTATCTTCACAATCATAATGAAGGGGTCTCTAGGGATATGTTTCATCATCGCCGCCGTGCTGGGATGATAAAGAATTTCTCATTCCTAAATAAAGAGACAATTATGAAGACGAATCGCGAATTCCCTCAAGGTCCAGTGCCGTTGGAGCCTTTGAAATTACGATTTACTTTATTATTACAACTTGGGAGTAAGAAAAATATGAAAAATTAAGCTTCTCAACATTTGGTTTATATTCCAGTCTGTATTCATTTAAATAATAAGGACATGTTTAAAAACTTCTTATGAATTTTAATAACATACTTTAACAGAAAATCTGAATTTTTGTATTGACCTACGAGTAATTTCCTTTACTTGTGAGCTATTATATATTTTCAATTCCATGTACATAGGTATATAGTACGTGTATACATATATTTTCAATGTATGGCATGTTATTGTGTTCATTCATTGCTAAGGGGCCACGCATCTAGTATGTGTTCATCCAATTACATTATACAAGCTTTTATATCGCCCCTTTGATAGTTATCTGGGAGTAATCTTTTATATCAAAAAAGTAATTTACATATCTTTATTTATGATAAAAGCTTGTCAATCGTCAACATCTGAAAATTCTTCTTGTAAAAGGTATTTGACGATGAACAAGGCTTATTGCTCGCGGCCAAATACTCTAAAACATCAATAAAGGCGCTTTCCACAGGAAGCATTCTTTTGAAACCAATCGTTCGCGATCATTATGTAAGTATGTTCGTGAAAGAATTTGATATGAATACCTCCGGTGAAGATGCACCTCACACAAAATTACTTCAGAAGTTGACTCAGTTACCATTGCATTTTTATCTGACATCCAGGACTTCCATTCTCCTACAGGGTTGTCAGTATGGCGCAGTACCTGCACACTTGAGTCCCTGCGTGGCCAGACCATGGAGGAGGGTACCACAATGGTCACAAAACGTCGGGGCAATGAATGTCCACGTATTCCATTTGTGGGGGGCGTAGGCGGCCTTGACAACGTAAAAATAGGTGAGTAAAGTTAGCAGAAAATGGGTGAAATATAGCTGTGACTAGATTTAAGACGACTGTTTACTACTAAAGTAATTTAGGAAACATTTCAATATTGTTTAATAAAAGCTTAAGGGAACCATTTCACGATGCTTCAAGTTACAATTTTCTTTAAGTCTAAAAGGATAACATTGGTCAAATTTGCCTCCTGTATTTTGGTATGTTATTCAATGTAACTTGTCATCTCGAACGGTCCACAGAATTAAATTTTCAGGTCAGGAATAAAAACGCTTGAAATTTTTTTCTGCAGCATCGTCTTAAATCTACCAACAACTCCTAAAAGAAAGAGAAAAGCATTAGCAAAGCACCACCACCAAGCAGATCTGAAAAGAGCGAGCACACAAAGCGTTAGTCCAAGCGAAGCGCCGCGGGTACCTTGGCACTTGAGCCCCTGGTGGATGAGCCCGTAGAGGAGTGACCCACAATGGTCGCAGAACGTCGGCGACGCGTACGTGTGGACGCGGAAGTTGTGTCGCGTGCGGGTGTCCTGTTGGTCAATGGTGGCTTTGTAGGTACCTTTCAATATAAAGAAAGGGGAAGGGAAACATTTCTTATAGGTCATCCTGGAGTTTGACTTGGAGAATAAGCCCGTAGCGGAGCGACCCACAGTGATCGCAGAACGTCGGCGAAGAGTACTTTGCACGCGGAAGTTGTCGTGGGCGGGTCTCCTGTTGGTCAATGGTGGTATTGTAGGTTGCTTAAGAAATAAAGAGAAGAGGAAGTGAAACATCTATAGTTCCTGGAGTTTGACTTGGTAGATCAGCCATGGTCGGTTGGTATCATTATAGGGTGAATAAACGAGGAAGAAAAAAAGACGGCCATAATCATTTGTAGTCCTAGACCCAATTATCGTTCACTAAGGATGTGAGAGTTAACGTAACTTTTACAAATATAAAAGGGAAAGGTAGTATATGTGTGTAGGAGATAGTTTGAAAATGTGATGTCTATCCCAAACTTTTTCATAGACTTTTCGCCGGGTAGTTACACAAATCTCTGTTTTGACATGTTGCTGGGACATCAGTTCGCCGCGACCATGACCAGTGAAACCTGTGTCGAAACGTCGGTAATTAACGGTAATAACATAAATTCGGTATAAACCCGGTCATACATGTAATTAAATATGTGTTCAAAATGCGAAAGTTTTAAATGTTACAGGGAAAGGTAATATCGGAAACTTTTTAATTTCGAGGCTCAATCATAGATCCAGGATAAACAGGTGTCGATATTTTGGGCTCAGCACGGTTATATGAGAATGAAGTTTATAGTTAGGTAAACAAAGACTTCAAAACTAAAAGGCGAGAAGTCAGTTGACCTCACTTAATGGGAATTTGTTTACCTACTGAATTCCATTTGCTCATCGATGCTAGACAATAGCACATAACGATTTGGAGCTTGTAACAGAACCTGCTGACACTGGCTGGCAAATGCCATTAATTAAGTATCCTGTTACGGTTGTACTTTAAAACTTTACTGTGCGACTTGGACTAAAAGTAGAATTAGATAATTATATAAGTCAGGTAAGGTAAGGACAGTTTTTCACCTTGACTGACTTTGGGGTAGTGTTTGTTAGTGTTAGTGTAAGGAATGTTTAGATTGTATTAACTAGAGGTGGTTATGAATATGTATCATGGCGTTTTGAAATCTAACAAAAACTAAAAACAGAAACAGGGAAATCTACCAGTCAAAACATCTGTGTCAAAACTCAATGTTTCGAGCAGACCAGGGAGCATGATCCAAATAGTAAACAAGTACTTACTTGCCTGTAAAAAATACTTAATAAACGAGTACTTCGGTACCTAATTTTGCAGAAACCTTGACAGTTTTTCTAATAATTTTGTTAAAGTAATATATAATCTTTTATGTTGCACCCGATCACAAAAAATATTGAAGTTTCTTTTCGTACCCTTTAATAATTTCTAAGAAAAAAAAACCGACTTCAATGAGGGAGACCGGTGAAAGAAAGATTATTGTTGATTTTGGATTTCATACAATGAAATTAAAAAGACTGGTAATATACCCGCAATATTCGACTATATTTAAAATACATTATTTCACACCATGCATAAAATAATATTAAAAATGGTTATATGTTTGCTTAAAAAAGTTGAGAAGTACCATCAATTCCTCATGGAATCCATCATCAAAACTCAAGCTTGACAAAAATATACCTTGAAAACCTAACTGCTTCACAAACATGCGAAGAGAACAAATTACCAAACGTGAACTATGCGGCGTTGAAGGGTTCCATTCTGTTCATCATCAGCAGTTCCGCTTTATCAAATGTCACTTACACAAATGTAAATGCTTGATTTGATGATGAAAACACTAAGATCAGTATATATATGCCTTTAACATTTGAGGAGTTCTCTCGATGCCTCATGGACCCCATCGTCAGAAATCGAACTTCACAAAAATTTGTCTTAAAAATCTAATTTGCTTCACAAACAGAGCGAAGAGGACAAATCGCCAAACGTAAACTATGCGTCGTTGAAGAGTTCCATTCTGATCATCATCATCAGCAGTTCCACTACATCAAATATCACTTTTTTAAATGTAAATGCTTGATTTGTTGATGAAAATACAAAAATCACTATATGTATGCTCTTCACATTTGAAGTTCCCTCGATTCCTCATGGATCCCATCATCAGAACTGAGTTTTGACAAAAACGGGACCAATCTGTATATATAAATTCAAGCAAAAAATAATTAATAAAATCGGTTCAGAAATGACGGAGTTATGAAGTAACAAACATACACACCGAACTCATAACCTCCTCCTTTTGAAATCTTGAAGTCGGTTAAAAAGCATTTAACATGTACATTGAAGTAACATATATCAATGTCTGTTACTTAGAATCTGGTAATTAGAGCGAGTAGCAGTTTTACAAACATAACTTTTACTCGCTCTATTTATAAATAACTAATTTTAGCAACGAAAACTTTATTCTGTTTTTTTTATTCCGTAGACTAAAATTACATTTCATGTTGTACTAAGATATGTCATGTCTTACATATGAAACGTCATTTTAGTCTACGGAATAAAAAAATTGACTTTAGTACTATACATGAAACCTACTTACATGATCATACCAAGTTTCATGTAATTTAAACATGGTCGTTTAAAAATACGAGCGTAACTTCGATTAAATTGTAGCAGCTAGGTTCGTGGGACTCTTAAGAACAAGAAAAAAGTCAAACAAAAAGCCCAAGTTTTACACGCAATATCAAATAACTAGACAATGGTCAAAGCAAGCGAGAGTAATTAGGGAGCGCATGAGCGATATCAACTTTTTATTGGTTCCAAAAGTTACGCATTGTTTCTTTTATTGTGCTCTGTCTGCACACTGTATCAAGGGACATAGGGTCTGTTGATTTATTGCTGGGTAATGTACCTAAATTGTAGGTGTTAATTTGACCTCGTAAGTCCCCGCGTAGGTACGTGTACTAAGTACAAATTCAAATCGAGTTTTGAACACTTATACAAATAAAAAAAGTTTCAGATTCAAAAACACAAAAATTGCATTGGATCTTTCGAGGAAAAAGATAATGATTACATACAAAATTATATCCCAATTGCAATTGCTTCTTGCCCTTGTGGAAAAATGTAAATAAACTCAAATTTATTGATAATTTTTATCAATAAATTTGATCTAGTTGATATTTTTAAACTTCTAATTGGTCTATAGCTGTTGTAAATACACAAAGACTGCCAGATGACAGGCTGCCAGATGACAGACTACCAGATGTCAGTGTAAAGTATAAAAAAATTAGAAGATAGTAAATAGGAGAGTCATTCCAAAATAAAACCTCTGTTTCCATTTATGCATATAAGTATATGTGACAATAGGAAGTAGGCTATGTTATGTATTGACAAATAAATATAGTAAAGTTTTTCTCTTACGGTCTGAGCTTAGTGAATATAATAATTTACGATTTTATATTAAGAGAAGCATAATATGTCAGCGCCATTGTTCCCACCTCACCCCGCAGAACTAATAAATTATGTGTAAAAAAACTGGACTTCTGCGAGAAACCAGTACCGAGACCGAGTAGGTAAAAAGTTCACTTTGTCTGACGGCTTTATTTTCATCTGTCTTTCCCTAATCTGGAGTTCGTTAAGAAAAACACAAGAGTCGAAGCTACTGTAGGGATTATTATAATGTTCCAACAGTCATCAAAGAACTAAGCCTGCGTCGACAAATTGCGACTTGTTTTTGTTCAATAGGATTTTCGGTGATTCGTCGTTTTGTTGATGACATGTTACGTCAATACAATGGGATAAAAGATACGACTTTAGACATCTCCAGGGCTGTTTCAAATTGTTTTAGGTACAGTTTGCATAGCGACAGTTTTCAAGAGTATAAATAAATCTCATCGATCGTTTTATATTATGTTACGGTTGTTTTTTTTATGATATAGGAGACAAAGTATTAGTCTAATCGCCTGACGATAGGCAATTGCCATAGCCCATGGCAACATCAGGCAGGTTGCAAGTGCTTTGCCGGCCTTTAACATAAGAGTACGCTTTTTTAATGTTTGAAGGTCGTATCGATCCGAAAATACCGCAGTGACAGTTCACACTCCAGCTGTTTAGTTATATGACCTGTCACTGTCATTTTATGAAATACGCTTATTTTAGTTAGACCTTGAAAGAGACCAGGGGCCGTAGCCGAGATGATAGCCGTTTATCGATCAACGTATCGGGATAGATTCGACGAAAAGTTAATGTAGGAGACGGCCCTACCTACTTTTATGCCGCGCGTGCTGGCAGCCGGGCCGGTGCGGTTTTCGTTTTTATGTTCATAGATTTTTAGATACTTGCTGTCTATGAGCAACTAATGTATAGTCAAGTGTAAAAATGGTGCGCACAAGTTGCTAAAAAATATGTCCCATAGCTCTTATGTCGGCGAATTAAGCTATGGGACATATTTTTGAGTATGTTGCGTGGACCCATGATTTTACACTTAACTGTAGTATACATTAAGCCATAATTTAATAATATATAGACGGCCAATCCCCTTGACTTGCTTGTAACCAAAATACTGCGTATTTTCGTAGTAGAAAATCGACATCTAGCGTCAAGTAGTGGATTTATCAGTACAGCAGCAATACTGATAAATCCGCTACTTGACGCTAGATGTCGACTAATAAAGTAATAAGCATTTTGGTAACAAAACTGATGTATGGAGTGAGCACTCTATGCTTACTTATTTCTCTATGACTACAGTAAGGTCATCATTTCCAAACATTAATTACAGGTACATAATGTAAGTTTTGGTTGATGTTTTCTATAAATATATTCTATTAACTATTATTCCGTGGTCTTTACTCCTCCGTTTCATGATAAATTATAAATTACAACGCAAGCAGTTTAAAAAGAGATTGAAAAAGAACCTTCCTTTTGTATTTTAATTTACCAGCTTTTATGAAAAAGGCCTCGGGCAGGAACATGATTTTGCCGGGCACGAGAAGTCTATGACATGTACAAAATGCCAGTGTCAATGACCTCGCACCATTAAAGTGGTAATGATGGAGTGAGACAGATATATCCCGCAGCTGCCACATTTCTTAGCGAAATTAAAAATGCCAAAGTAGCCTGTAAGCTTTACATTACACGGGAGCGGTATTATGATTTTAAAGAAAATAAACGTTATTTTTTCTTTTTAATATTAAAGGGTAATCGTACACAAACCGACTTAGTCCCACAGCACGCTCAATAAGGCTTGTGTTAAGGGTACCAGACAATGTATACCTACATAGCATATATAGATACTTACATATATAGGCAACAACCATAACTCAGGAACAAAACGTGATAAACACCTAAATAGATACCCTTACCAGTGGTTGCATGTTTATCACCTGTCACTTTCGCACTTACAAACTTGTTAGAAAGTGACAGGCGATAAAAAATGCGACCGTGCTTGGCCCGCAGGATTTGAACCCGGGACCTCTGGCTTCGTAGGCATGGTCAATACCAACTGGGCTGGTCATTAACCGCGTTTAGATATTTATTTAATACGATCGCTTCCAGTGATTGGTGCGAGCGGAATGTACTGTGAGTTGTGTCACTCTCCATCTCGCTCGCATTTATTGGTGTGAGATGATTGCCAGTCGTGTAGAGATCGTATCAAAACTTTAACAATTGTAAAATCAGAATACCCTTTGGGTTTTCTCAGATACCTGAGATTAAAATCAAATTTAATAGACGCACTAAAACAGAACAAGAAACTCTTTAACATTTATTATTCAATTTCATTTTCTTTATTTTCTATTCATAATTATAATGAAAATGTAAAGGTTAGTTTATACTTAAGAGTTTATAAGTTTCTTTACTTCAAACGGCAAAGAAAAGATAAATTTATTTTAAGTAGTTTTCTTTTTGCAAACATCGTCTGAAGTAAAATATTATACTTAAGTTAGTTTAATTTTCAATTGCTAAAGGAGAAAATAAGCAAAGTTTGTACATATACTGAAATATGCTTATAAAATTATATTTTCTTATGATCTAATTTAAAGTTTTATAATATTTGATAGCTGCAATAATGATGAATGTATTTAGTTTGAACTGTCAAAGTATCTGCAAAAAGGAGGACCGATAACAACAATTACTTATATAATAACTATATAGAAACGCCTGAAAACAATAAGAAAAATAACAAAATTAGTACATTACGATACAAGTACGAAAAATAGGAAATTCGAAACGAGTGGCGATAAATTAAAACACGACCGAAGGGAGTGTTTTAAATCGGCACGAGTTGCGAATTACCTATTCGCACATGTATCGTACAACGTTTTACAGTACATATGGCCCTTTAAATGTTCGACACAGTAACGTAATATGCTAATTTTCGCACTAGTGCGGTAAAGTAGCACCATATGTACTGTAATAGTACATTACGATACAAGTGCGAAAAATAGGAAATTCGAAACGAGTGGCGATAAATTAAAACACGCCCCACGGGAGTGTTTTAAATCGACACGAGTTGCGAATTACCTATTCGCACATGTATCGTACAACGTTTTACAGTATGCTAATTTTCGCACTAGTGCGGTAAAGTAGCACCATATGTACTGTAAAAAGTATTACAGATTTTCGTAACATTGTTATATTATACCTAAAGGTTTTCTTTTTACACTCTTGCAAGTAATAACATGTTTTCCCATAAATAACTTTACAATAAATTACAAATATTATAAACCTATATTAACTTCATTGTAATCATAATACATTTACAATTTTTATATAAAACATAAACACAGTAGCCAAAAACAAAATATAAACAGTACAGATAAATTAAATAACTGAAAAAAACTTAATGCCACTGACATTAGGTTAATTTTCCTGTAACCTGCTCGAGAAGTTTTTCATTAAACCTGTATTATGTTTTAAAATATCCCGACCTTTTCCCGGGCAACTTGTTACGACAAGGGCGGTTACCTTATTTTATTATATCAAATTTTGTGTAACGTCAACGGCGTAATTCCAAACAAGCACGGACGATTCGAATGCTTAGGTGAGCCAGTAAAAGTGCTCAACAAACTTCACAGACAACCTTAACTATAGTTGTGCCGGTCTCGAGAACGTTCTCCGTTTACTATGGCCGAAGAGAATTTGAAATAGAGGTGGATTGTCGAAGAAAACTTTGTATTAGCCACCAGGGCTCGGAACCGGTTTATTTTTAAATCCCGAAATAGCCCAATATTTTTAATTATTTTATACTCTTTAGGTAGAACTGGATCATGTATTTAGGCAATAACTTTGCATTATTAGATAGTCCTATTAAAAATGAAATAATAAACTAAAGAACGAAAAAGAACGAAAAAATACCGGATTTTTTGTATGCAGAAAAAACCGGTTCCGAGCCTTGTTAGCCACAGTAAATTTACTGACATCTTTCGACACATGATTACTTTTAGAACGCCATTTGACTTTGATCCTTATTCTTTCACTGATATGTGTTCATGATCATATCAGCCCTATCGCCCACTGCTGCAAAATATAATAGATAGATATACCGGGTGTGCCCTGTAACACGAGTAAAAAATTAAATTGTAGGCTGTGGTTCTCAAACTTACCAACATTTATTCAGCGAATTTTAGAAATAACTTGTATTTTGATTTTATTTTAGTTTTATTTTAGATTTAATTTAGTCATATTTTACTTTTAGTTTACATTATTAATTGTAATAATTACTTTTAAAAATTAATTTTATGATACTTTTATAAATTAAATTCCTTTTTTGATTTTTAGCAAACTTTAAAGTTCATTCTAAGGCGCAATGTATTGCGAATATTGTTATGTTCAAAGCGTGACAAGCAACGTCAATAATACTGATGACAGCGTACATTGTAGTTGATATTTAATTTTACACGCTCTTAGGGCTCTACAAATAAGATCGTGTCAGATATTTTTGCGGCCTTCGTTGTGTAACATATTATTGCAAGTGACTGTACTGACAAATACGAGCGAAAAGCACGCGCGACTGATGTGATTATTTAGATATCATTTTGATGTCATAATTTAACTTTGAATTGACCTTCAGTTCTCATGTAAAAAAAAATATTTATAAAAAATAAGGAACACGGGGACTACGTACCTATGTATTGAGAAACGATCAGCCCCTTTCCTATTAATTTGATTTTTTTTCGAATACACATAATATATGTTACAGACCTAAAAACAGCTTCACACTGTTGTTCTAAAATTCGGATCGCCCACACTCGCACAACCAATAGGAATTACGCAGCCAGAAATGTACGTAAGCATAATAACATTTCATCCTCGGCTGCTCAAGCCAATAAGTCGTTATCTGCTTTATTGAATTGCCTCAAATTGTACACATTATTGAAAAAGAGGGGGAATTAGTTATTCCAATATCGAATATGGTTTAACTTTTCTCATTGACATAAATATATCTAAGGACTACTCGAATCTATCAATTGAATGATTGACAATAATAAAATAAGTCTATTTAGGGGCATGGCACACTGCGTCCGATTCACACGCCGCTCGCGAATCGGGCGCAATGTGTGCCCTATCTCTGCGCCGAATTTGTCAAACAACGTATGGAAGTGTCATTAAACATGCCATTTTATTGAAATTTGTGATGGTGATGATATTTATTTTATTATAATATTTCCACACTTTCTCGTTACAAATGGCATGCAGAGTCAACTTGGTCCGACTTTAAGTCATTTTAATATTATTAATACCATAGACCATTCATTGCTTAATTTCTAGCAGTTTGTCAATGTCAATACAATATTACGCAGCTGATACATTTATTTTGCTTCAGTTACATATTATATGCAGCATGAAATTGTGAACATAATCTGAGATCATCTATCATGATATGACTCTAACATGTCATTCTGTATGGATATTATGGTATTGATAGTTGTACTATTATCGCCTATCGTGTCGTCTAAGATGGACGGCTGTCTATCATTCGTCACCATACCTGTCACGCTCTAACATATCCGTAAATACGAAAGTGACGCATGATATGACAAGTGACAAAAACACGACCATGATACCGTTGCTGCGGCGGTATCATGGTCGCATTTTTATCACTTGTCATGTCATGCGTCACTTTCACACTTACATATTTGTTAGAACGTGACAATGCCATGATGACAGATGATAAAAAACCGGCCATCTTAGCCCGGCTGCATCACCAAACGCTGGTTTGACGGGATCAAAAATGAACTTCTGCTAGTGCGTTTGTAGATACAATTTTTTATTTCCATATGAAACAATTTTTGAATGAAGTAATTATAAATAAGTCAATGCGTCAATTCTATATAAGTTGCACTTTTCCCATTAAGTACTTGAAACTTCTTACATTTAAGCTTATCGACATATTGTAAAAAGTCCGAAAATTTTACCAATAAACTAGGAAACTGACAAAAATTTGCATTAATCTGTCTCACTTTCTTTTCTTTTTAAGTTTTCAAGTATTGGGCAAATTACCAGTATAAAATATATAGATTTCGATAAAAAGGTCGATATTTAATTAATCACCAGCAGAGGTGCATTTTTGCTCCCGTCAAACCGGGGTTTCAGCATAACACTTACATACTTTTTATACGATAAAATCCCACTGATCATGTATAATAATCGACCCTCGGCCCGATTCGAAGAATGATTAAGACACGTTTAAGATCTTGGAAAGATTTTTAAGATCGATAACTAAACGACATGTTAAAATTGACGTTTATTCCGATTCCGCTGTGATCCCAATAAGATCTATCTACGATATTTCTAACGTCAAAGTGACATTGGTTGCCCGAATCGAGTTGCTTCTGTCAATTATACGACATACAAACGATATCTAAATGAGAACTTATCTAAACCAGAACTTATAGTTATCGTATCTCATTCTTCGGATCGGGCCGCCTGTACAAATACGGTATGTAATGTAAAAGGTAACTTACGTCGGAATCCGCCCCCTTGTCGGCGCCGGGACACGTGAACGTGACGTACTCGTGACATCTCTTGTGGACCACGAAGCTGCATACTGGAGACAACAGTTAACACGTCATTTAAGGGCGTCATTTAGAGGTAAGGAGAACAATCTCTTATGGGAGAGCCGTGGCAGCTCGATAGCTGGCAGCTCAAAAAAAAAAAAATCAAAAATGTTTATTTTACTTTCACAATAATCATCTTAAAGTTAGTGATTGGAACCACTAGCTGTAAATAATAGTTCGTAATCTCTCCGGTGGCGCTAGGGTAGGGTAGGTAATGTAGGACCGTTGGGTTATTCGCGGATGGTCTAAAACGCAAAATGACTAGTGTAATATTTTGCGTTGCCTAGACTTCGACACAAATATTTGATATCATTTACTACTTACGCGTAGTTATGATTCGATCAAAAATAATACAAGGACAAGCATTATGCGACAAAGACCCAAACTATAATTAAATAAACCTATCAGATTTCCAATGACCCATACGGCCATGTTCGAGAAGCGCAAGGAGATATGACAGTGAACTGGCATTTAATTTCCGTACTATTCAGTGTCCGCACTGTATCATCAAATTGTACGGTTGTCGAAATAGGTCTCGTTTTGCATAATAAATGTTGTTAACTTTAATCAATGTGGAAATTAAAATATAGTTAAGTAGGTAATTTGAGATTGAATTTCTGTAGGTAACCGGACTTAATGGACGAGTATAAAACTACACTTTACTCTTTAATTGACATTAAAAGCTTGGAGGATTTAACAACTGGAGGCGCCTTGTCTGTAATTTTCTGTACAAAACAGTCTACCGATTTATACGGGGGGAGGGGCATGCCAAATGTATAGCTATTTGTATGTAATGTACGTAACGTATAAATAGCCATGTCAGATTAACGTTAGTCCATACAATACATATGACCATTGGCCGAGGTTTTCGACAGAGGGGTAAGCTCTTGAAGGCGACTACAAAGATTAAAAGGTATCTATTTTATCTTACAGAGCGGTATGCAGATTTTGTTACGGTGTCGATATTGACATGATACGATCGTTTTCAAAAGTATCTACCATTCTGTAACAGCTTTACAGAATATGATGGTCCTATATGTAGAACAAATAAGACGGTATAAGATATACTTGTGATCGTACATTTGGAAAAGTTATCCGGAATATCAGATACTTTTGGCGCGTTGTTTCATCCGCTACTATTGATGCTGACTGTACCTTAGGGCCTAGCTGTTTCACAATGTCTAAGTGAAGTGTAGTTAATTAACAATAAATGAATTAACTGCCAGATAAAACTTCCTGCAAAACTTAGCACTTTATCTACCAGTTAACCTTATTTAAAGATTATGAAACGCCAATGATAACTTTATTCGTCAGATAAGTGGCTAGTAGGACTTGAGGACTACTTGGACATTGTGAAACAGGCCCTTAGTATATAGCAAATTGTAAAATCAGAACACCGCTCTAGGTAGATGTCTTGTAAGATAAAAATAAAAATAGTATATTTTTCAAGTAGGCGTATTACAATGCGTTTATGTATGTCAAATAAAGCTACGCCGGCTCTAACTGTACACCAAATTTTTAAAGGTACCTATTTAGTTCTCACCTTGACATTGGAAGCCTTGTTTGCCGAAACCCCTGAAACAAAAGAGAACAGGTCAGTAAATCGTTATCAAACCACTATCTAAAAACACTGAGCCTATCGAATCGTTCACTCGGCTAATAGACGGCTTTCCCGCATAGACGCCGTGTGAACGATTTTTGCCACACAACTGCTGCTACGCTTGTTGCTGTCACTACGGTATTCGATAAAATCCCGTATACAATACAATACAAATACTCTTTATTGCACACCTGAATAAAAGAACATTTTATCTACACACATATCATAAACCCCCTATGATGCCTCAAAAATCCGTAAATAATGGCCAACATTACGATAAACTGTTTTGTTACAACAAATTTCTTATCAGTGATGATGTTGTAATTGCTTCATAACTACATCAAAATCGATGTGGTTATACATTCAAATTTGGAACATCTCGGAAAAAAAGCAATTCGATTTGACCTCTATTCTAATATCAGTCGAGTTGCCCATATCTCGCATGTTAGTTTGTATCCAATAATACGGAAATAGGCCCCCGACTCTAGTTTGTCTGTGAACTAAAAAAAATACGAATGCGTGAAAAAAGTTTTCATTTACCGCCATTTGACGTACAGTTATCTTTTAATTAGTTTTAAGTATAAAATGAATATGTTTTGTTGTTTTTAAAGTAACAATTGCAAAAGGTGCGTGTAAAATGAGCGATACAAATATTTCGGTGACGCCACCACATATCCGCGAATTCCGCCAAGAGAGCAAAGATGCTCAACGTTAGCTGTTAATTGGGTTAGTCAATATATCATAGAAAGTTTATAATATGTGTGTAGATAAAATAGTGTATGAAACTGTACATAATTAAGCATTAAAACACTCGTGTGATCTTTTTAAGAACCTCACTTCGTTCGTTTCTTAAACCCACACTCGTGTATTTTTATGCCTTTTATTATGTAGCAGTCACATAAACTACTATTATTTTATTTGTTAGCCTGTTGTGTCCCACTGCTGAACAAAGGCCTCCCTCTCTTTCTTCCACACCTCTCGGTCTACGGCAGTATAAAATAAATAAATACTTCGAGGTCTGCCGTGACGCCGCAGAAAAAAAATACACAAAGAAAACAGCATCATAAGTAGAGGTAAACCTACGGGAAAAATTAACGCCGTGTGAAACTAGCGAGGTAATATTCAAATTCGGACTACAGTGTTATCATTCATTCATTCTTTTAAAATTGTGGCTTCAGCCCAGAGGGACTATTTCGCCAGTATCAAGGTATTTGAGCTTTAAATACGACTTCAATTGTACGGTTAGTACAAGACAGTGTAGGGTGATTAGCTCTTGTAAAGCGATAATTGGACTTTACAAGTAGCACGTGGATTAACTGCCCTTGACTCCAAAATGATGGTGTTTAACCATCATTTTGGAGTCAAGGTTAATTCTCCATTCACTGCACATGACCAAATTAGTTTACTGTACGAGTATAATCCGCTATCGATATTACTTTATAAAGCATATTAATGAGCAAAAAACAAAAGAATTAATCACGAGACGTGACTATCAAGATGGCGCTCGATCCGGAAGTCCCTTCACTATTATTGCCCTAGAGATCTAAGTTCACACATTTGACAGTTGTCTATTGAAGTTTGGAGTGATGAGACTAAGACGTATCGTTCGTCAAATCCAGCGATTATAAACGAAAGAGTCGAATCGATTTTACAGCCGTTTTTTATGTTTGTTCTTACATTAACTTTTTTTCACATCGTAATTCATTGTATGGTCATTTTCTTTTAAATTTATCGTTTATTACTATATAATCGATTTTTATCAATTTATGGGAGTGTCATATTAATCGAAATGATAGACTCGACCACAACAGTTTAAAAAACCGGCCAAGAGCATGTCGGGCCACGCTCAGTGTAGGGTTCCGTAGTTACTCTTCCGTCACAATAAGCTAAACTGGAGCTTACAGTATAGTAAATTGTTAACCAAGGGATGAAAAATGTCACGCGAGTTAAACAAATAGGCAAATTTGCATAATCAGTACCTAAAGTAAATCTTTTTACTATGGGAGAAACTTTTTGCGATAACTCAAAAACAGCTAAACTGATCATGTCCGCTATAGTTTTCATTTAATGTCTTTCTTAAGCTCTACTTCCACGATTTTTTTCATATTTTTTGGACCTATGGTTCAAAAGTTAGAGGGGGGGGGGGGCACATTTTTTTTCTCTTTCGGAGCGATTATCTCCGAATATATTCACTTTATCAAAAAATGTTTGTTGAAGACCCCCATTAGTTTTGAAAGACCTTTCCAACGATACCCCACCTTGTAGGGTTGAAGCAAAAAAAAAAATTCACCGCCACTTTACGTGTAGGGGAGGTACCCTCAAAAAAATTATTTTTTTATATTTTATTGTACGACTTTGTTGGCTTTATTGATTTATATATCCATGCCGAATTTCAGCTTTTCAGCACTAACGACCACGGAGCAAAGCCTCGGACAGACAGACAGACAGACAGACGGACATGGCGAAACTATAAGGGTAGACTACGGAACCCTAAAAAAGACAAGACATAATATATAGGTAACTGTTTGCGTGATAAATTATTATAATAAAATATTCAATAACTAAGATCTAAAAAATAAAACGTATGTTATGTTTCAGTAAAGCGAAATATTGTTTTTAAGTACTTCACAAAGCCTGTACTATTTTGAGTGTTTTTACATTTGCTGCAGAAATTCAATCAGCAGCAATGTCAGGCCTCAATACTACAGTCTGAAACCGTCACTTTTATGCACTGTTTTTGAACCAAGTCATTATAATCATAGATGGTCCATATTTAATTTATTATAGCAATAAACTTCAGTTTACGATCACTCCTGAAAACAATTTCAGCTTGATTAAATTTCAATACAATCGATTCAGGGAAGGAACTCTCCAAAATTCACTTTGTGAAGATAACTTCATAAATTCAGTATTGGGCAAATTCTATGTTATTTTTAGGGCAAGTAAATTTTACAAAGAACACACTGAGGTAAAAAGTTTAGAAATCGATCAGGTGTACCTCATTTATACGTATATGTTTATAATTTATTTCTCACCGACATTCAATCAGGGAAGAAGAAGGAGAAAATTAAAAATAAAGCACTGTAACATATTTTAATGTCTAATATAGCTTGTACAGTCAAAGGACACTTGAAGAAGAAGAACTTGAAATAAATTAATAAAAGGAAAAACCTTAATGAAATCCCCGCAAAATTCAACATATATTTAAATATAAATATAAAAATGACCCAAGAACAAGACCGGAGCAAACTCATAATGTTAATTTCAAATAATCTTTGTACACGAGTTTCCTTGTAGGTAACTCAAAAAGCCGGGAGCCATGCTTGAACTTATTATAAATAGCTACTGAACGTATACCCAGTTTTTCCTTTCAGTTTTAAGCGGAATGGAAGAATTGATGCTGAAATTGCGTAGGTGCTATACATTGTAGGAGAAAGTTACTTCACATATTTTGTTCAAGTACCTGGGCGACCGAGCTTTGCTCGGATATAACTATTTATTGTAATATGGTGGTGTATAGGTGATAATCTTAATTACATTTTTTTTACTAAATTAAACTTGTCTAACACAATAAAAATTAAAAAATTATATACATATAAAAAAAAAAGTTACTCACCGGGCGAGATTCGAACCCGTAACACTCGTTTAGCAGTCCGCGTCTTAACCCGCTGGACCAAACGGACAGTGGCCGGCAACACGAAATTAGCAACCATATTCTTCGTCGAAAGAAAAACGCATGAAAACTCGAAAACACGCGTTTTCCCAAACATAAGACTAATCTAGATAGATTGTATACCCCCAAAAACCCCATATACCAAATTTCAGCGAAATCGTTAGAGCCGTTTCCGAGATCACAGAAATATATATATACAAGAATTGCTCGTTTAAAGGTATAAGATAAGATAAAGGTTGCTCATTTATTGCTTTAATTTCCATGTCAAATATATAGCCTTGCTTTACAATTCGGAAGACGGAAAGCCTGTTTAAAGTGAAGAAGATTCAGAGAGCGGGGTTTTTGAAAAATCGTACCGCTTTTTAGGGTTCCGTAGTCAACTAGGAACCCTTATAGTTTCGCCATGTCCGTCTGTCTGTCTGTCCGAGGATTTGCTCCGTGGTCGTTAGTGCTAGAAAGCTGAAATTTGGCATGGATATATAAATCAATAAAGCCGAGAAAGTCGTAGAATAAAATCAAAAAATTTTTTTAGGGTACACCCTACACGTAAAGTAGGGGTGAAATTTTTTTATTTTTGCTTTAAGGCGCTCTTATAGACAGATTTTAGGTTTTTGAGGGGGTGAAGCAGACGAAGTGGTAAAGCAGGCAGGCGGGCGTCCCGCGCGCCGCGCTCGCAGCAAGCCTACGTCCTTATTCTGACGCCATCCGTATTCTGGTTTGTTAGTTCTGGGATCTTTTCCGGAAATTTATATTGATTATGATTTAAACTTAATGAAATTAAAAATTTGATAATTATATATAATACTAGAGTATACCGCGGCAAATTGAGAACCTAGTAAAATGATACCAAATCGTTTTGTGTCGAAATAATATTACATACAAATTCAGACAAAAGTTACAACTGTCTGCTTTAAATCATATATAGATAGATACCTATTCAAAACTTAGTTGACCTTAAAAATGCAATAGAAGTCAATTTCGGGCAAGTAGTGAAAAAGGGAAGAATACTAGCAAAGCTAAGTAATTTGTGGAAGTGAACGTAAAAAGGTAGCATGTTTTTGCTGGTATTGAGATAACTGAAAACATAAGCATAAGGTATGCACAAGCATATGTAGCTCCAAAAAGTAGATAAATTATGCTATCTTCTCAAAAAAGAACCATGACTCTAACTGTAACGACTATTTCTATATTATTTTCTGAATTGACGACAATGAAGACGACGAAATTTTAAATGCAAAAGTCGAGAAAACTGCTATTTATTATTTAAAGTTTATAATGGCAAAAATGCACTTATACTACTACTACTACTTCGAAGTTATATAGTAATGAGTATAATTGACTGACTTTAATTAATGTCTAATAAAGAATCAGTCTGTTGTCTGTCTACTCTGTCTGTAATCAAATATTACAAGTATATTTGACCCACTGAGGTTTCAGATGAAGTTGAAAATCTGCATACATATGTAAGTAGGGTGACAATGAAATATTATGGTACCATCGAGCTGATCTGATGCATGAGAGAAGAGGTGGCCATAGGAACTTTGTGTCAAAATATCGCAACCAAATTGCGTTTGAGGTTGTTAGAATTGTCTCAATGAGTATTATTTTCCTTTGGAAAGAAGTACAGTTAAGACCTGTTCCGTAAAGTTAATTAACATACAAAACTTTCCAATGAACAAAATTATTTTATCGTCAACTATGTTATTTATCCCTTCAAGTGCTGGCCCACCACTCACGGGTCGATGCGATAGCCAGAAAGCTGTCGGCCAACAGACGGTGGTTAGTGAGGTGTTGCCATATTTAGTGGCAAAATTGAAGGCTTTGAAGTATATTTACGCTCTTCTAGCGCCCAAAAGTAGCTAGCAAGTTAGACAAGGAAAACATACATACACACGCTTGTTAACGCTTGGTTGCTAAGGACCGTTCATCCGGGATCGAACGCCTAGGTCGAGTTCTGTCTTGATTTTTAAAGAGGTTATTTTGTAAATACACGGTACCCTCGAGGAAACGGAAAGATTTTAACAGTATATTCCGGATCGTATTTAGAGGCAAAAATTTCATATAAACTTATTTAATTCGCCTAGTTTCAGAGATAATACCAATTAAAAAAAATATATTTTTCGTTGTGTTTTAGTGCATAACGCCTTTTTGATGGCTATGTCGCCAGTCGCCACTTTGGGACCTAGTCTAGACTACCTTCTTGACAGATATCAAAGTCACAAGGTACTATTTGAATAGACTAATTTTTACGAAAAAAAATTGTACCAATTTATATAAATCCATAAATTTTCCAAGAACATGAACTTAATATGTTTAAAAACATACAAAAAAAAAAAACATTTTTTTTTGCGGAATTGACTTAAACTTGTACATGAAATTCTTCTTATGACCTCAGGAATACGTGGTTAAAAAAATCCGTTTCCTCACGGGCACTTTTTATGACTTAACCTTTGAATTTTAAGCCCTACGTAGAAAATTAATTAACAATTACCTCCAATCATAACTTTGTTTTGTGGTGGTAGTCATTTTTAATAAGGAAACTGGAAAACTGTCACTGTTGCTAGGTCTGATTAGTTAGGTGCATGTGGCGAAATGCATAAACATTACAATAATTTAACAACAACAAGGACAACTTCAACAGAAGGACATGATGTCACGATCCTCAGCATTGAGGGACCAAGAAGAAGAAGACAATAATTTGATTGTTCTATTCGAATAGCGTATTTAGTGCTTATTATAACGATATATGCTTCAATATATACTTTTATATATAGATAAGCTTAAATAGTTGAATTTGTAATATTCTCTAAATCCGCGCTGAACACCCGACGGGGCCCCGCCACGTGACTACTTTTTACGTTTTGGCTTCTGCCACTTGAACGGATATACTATAGGCCTTGACCTTGATTCATTTCAAAATAAACTATTTTAATATATACATATTACACATAAGCACCCTAATGCAAAAATGAAGAAAATATATTTTGCGAAACTTTCGATCGATTTTTCCACTTATATTTTGTATTGGCAGGAAAAATAGTAAAAGCATATCACAAAGACATAACAAGGTCCAAGGTTTTAAAGAAGAAGGTAAAATTGGCTGAGACCTGAAATTGACGGCAGAGTGTCATCGAAATTTATACTTGAAAAAAGAAATAAAATGTCACCAGTTTTCATTTCATACAAAACAGAAATAGCATGGTATAAAAGTATTATACCAAACTTTTACAAAGGACTTTATGTTTAACATTATCAAAAATGGAATTTAGTGACATTCTTGAATTTACAGAATAATTAACCAGTGAAATAAAAATATTGGCGAGAGGTACAAATATATACGAACTTCCGAATCGAGTACTTGCAAAATTTTGAATGGAATTTGAAGGATAAATATCACTCCTGCTCACCTTACAAAATAAAATAGTTGATAAATGTTGTAAATAAAGTCTTAAGTGTATACCATATGAAAGTTAATAAACAAGAAATACCAAACAAATTCAACACTTATAACATAAACTATTACAGCCATTTGAGCACTTCCACAAAAATGTGAAATGGTACCTTTCACTAAGCACTATTTAAATCTCACATATTTAAATCCAGTATATCTCCTGCATCCTGTATGTGTTAAAAATGAAGCTGTTATAATATAATATAATGACTTATATAAATTAAACAAGCGGATTAATTTTATTTGTTTACGTTTAAAAATAGGTATTCAATTTGATTATTACTGTAATAGCCATTTAAAATATTATTTTACCTAAATTGATAATTAAAAGTATCCCTCACGAAATAAGTACTACTGAATTTTATACTTAGCAGTGTTTTTTAAAATGTACATGTATTTTACCTTCCTCGTATTAAAAATGAAAAGTAGAGTGTTTAACTGGGGTGCAAGGCACCATTTCATCATTTGGTTAATCGTGGCTGTATGCCGGACAGGTGCGTGTGTAAAACTTGTCAAAAAAGATAATATGACGGATGGATGTCTGAAATGTCACCGTATTTAAGAATCAATTAGCTTAAAAATTAGTTTTTTCTTCGTAAGAGTGATGAAAAAAATTGTGTGTATAACATATTTGTATATTTATAGTGTGATTATCCATTTATGTAACATCCGCTAAACTAGCACAGGTCCGACGCTGACAGTGGTCACAGGCGTACTGGCGTACTGACGGTATTGCCGCGCAGGGTAACGTTTAGTAGACAAAATGTTCAATTCATAATTATGAATGAAAAATTTAACGCATCGATAAACTGACAAGCAAAATGTTAGAGTTACTTAAAAGCTATTGAATGAAGTAAATTTCATATTGATATTCGTTATAGTACTTCTAAAATATCGAAATAAATACAGTTTTAAGCATATTTTCAAAGCAAAAATCTATCGAGAAAAAGATGAGCCATCGTGTTTCTGACAAGCATACGGCTAGTTCAAAGACTGAAGTTATACATACTAGAAAATAATCGATGAAATCCTTGTACAAGCCTGTAAATATCGATTTAAAAATAGCGCATTTTACTATACACCGCGCCTTAACCCTAAAGAGTGGGGTATCGTTTGAAAGGTCTTTCAAAACTAATAGTGGTCTTCAAAAAACATTTTTTGATAAAGTAAATAAATTTGGAGATAATCGCTCCGAAAGAAAAAAATAAGTGTCCCCCCCCCCTCTAACTTTTGAACCATAGGTCAAAAAAAAAAAATGAAAAAAATCGTGGAAGTAGAGCTTAAGAAAGACATTAAATGAAAACTATAGTGGACATGATCAGTTTAGCTGTTTTTGAGTTATCGCAAAAAGTTTCCCCTTCATAGTAAAAAGACGTACTATCCACAGTTCATCCCTTGGTTAATAATCTACTATACTTTAAGCTCCAGTTTAGCTTATTGTAACGGAAGAGTAACTACGGAACCCTACTCTGAGCATGGCCCAATATGCTCTTGGCCGATTTATTTAGATAACAATACGGTTGTCAAAAACATAATTAGCAATCATGTGGATTTTCTTTAGGACTTCAGCGAGGCGAATCCTGATTTTATGACTTTCGCTCATTAGAAAAAAATTACGAACCCAAGTCTAAAACTAAAAGTATGAAAATTGCTTCTTAAACGTAGTTAGTAGGTAATATAATAACTTATTTTTGAAGGACTCAGCGATTACCTTTTTCTTTTTTTTAATTACTACAATTTAAAATTCGTAAACGCATAAACATTATGTATACGATAGACTATTTATAATATAGCTATAATCAGTCTGTGAGCGTGATGCACTGTGAGTGATAGCATGTGTGTAGTGTGTAGTACATATTTATGTCCGTAAACACATAACGATATTTTGTTTGATTATAAATTATATCCCACCGACAATGCTATTGAACCATAAAAGATTGGAGTACTTACATGATGACAATAAAATCGCTAGCAAACAAAGCAAATTATTTTTATGAAAACATTTATTTTGTGTTTTTTGGCACCGTAAACCCGTAATAGATTGCATACACTTGAGAAAATTTGTTCCATGCCGTCGTGGTCCGGTTGGCCGAGTGGTCTAGGCATCTGCCGCGAATGCAGAGGACGGTTGGTTCGGTTACAGCCCTGAGATGTAGAGTCCTCCTAGGTCACATAAGAAATTTTTCATTCGTATATGTCATCCATTTCAAGTAAGATCGATTTGTAATAGTGTATCTTTACAAATAGTGAAAAGAGTGTCATGATTTATTTATGTTTATATTTAAGATAGCAGTTCAATAATAACTATACTGTGACAACATTATTATGTTACCCTGATAAATACAGGGGTAGTTGGGAAAATAACATTATACTGTTGGCAACACGGTAGTTTTAGCAAGTGGTGGGGACACGGTAAATGTTGGACAGGCTCGTTCACTTGGGTTGAGGCCGTCAAAGAGGACGCATCGTAATGAACTGGTTAGGTCAGAGTACCTACCTGCAAGTATCCCGATTATTGTAGTAGTAATAGTTTAGAGTAACCATGCGAGAAGAAGCACTACAAGAGTCCGCAGCAAACTCGGCCGAATTTCACCTTCCCATACAGACGGAGTTCCTTTCTCATTTTAAAACACGTATGTTGGATTGTAATATAACTTTGAACATACAATGACATGAGGTATATCTATGCCTGTAATTAGTTTATATAGGTGAAGCGTATAAAACAAACGAAATAGAGCAAAAACAAGTTTTGTATGAAAAACTTAAATTCGCTGTATTTTTTTCACTATGGTATCTAAAGCTACAAAAACGGATGACAGACATAGATACCTTATCCTATTGTAAATATAAGTACAAAGTTTCAGAGCAATCTAGCTAGTCGTTTTAAAGAGATCGTAACTACGTTTGTACGGAGAACCGATCTTGCTGGGGACTCATAATAAGACGGTATTAAATAGTAAATTGGAGATAGAAGCACGCAAGAGATTCGAGCAACAGGTGCACACGTTCGAGGTCGTATCCAAGACAATGGATCGGTAGGGACGTGCTCCGCCAGACCGGCTTTCAGTTCTTGTTGCATTTATGTGTACGAGTAGTGTAGCCATTATTATAGACTGATAGTACTGGTGGTACACTGGTATATTATCTATACTAAATAGGTTTACATTTTAACAATTAGGGAACAAAGCAAATTATTTTATTAAAGGTATTTTTTGTATTGTGTTTTTAGGGTTCCGTACCCAAAGGGTAAAACGGGACCCTATTACTAAAACTCCGCTGTCCGTCCGTCTATCTGTCTATCTGTCTGTCCGTCTATCACCAGGCTGTATCTCATGAACCGTGATTGCTAAACAGTTGAAATTTTCACAGATGATGTATTTCTGTTGCCACTATAACAACAAATACTAAACAGTACGGATCCCTCAGTGGGCGAATCCGACTCGCACTACTCCGGTTTTTTAAGTATTCACACTACCAATGTATATATAGATTTAAAACAGAAGTCGATATTACCTATAATACGGCGTTTTCGGATTACAGTAAGTAAGTATTGCACACAGGAATTTCGGCTGCATAGAGCGTTGTCTCTTTCTCTGTCGTTTTGTCCAATATTCTCTATATAAAGATCGATATGCAATATTTATTGCCGGGTTCTGTACGCGGCTAACGTTCTGACTACTGCAGCTCCTGTCCAGCTGTCCTGGCAGGGTGGTCTAGTGGAGTGGTGAGGACGTTAGCCGCGAAAGCTGAATACGCTGGTTTGATTCCGGCCTCGGCCATCGGTGGACTTGATACTTTATCTTCATAATATGACATCTATTTCAGTTTATAATTTAAATTTTCGTCGTCGTCTAACTCTCCATACAAAGGTGAAAAGCTTTTTGCGTCAATATTTTTTTCTTTTACTTTTTTCTAATCATAACATGATACCGAAAATGCTCTTAAACGGATCCCTAATACATTTGTTACACCTTGTATTAAAATATCCTTTATTGTATTGTAAATTCTATTAATCTGGAAAACCGTTCAAACGATTAACAAGTACCGACAGGAACCCACGAAGACGAAAAACGCTTTTGATAGGCTTCATTCTTGCGAAAATTTGTTTTGGAGACATTCCACAGGCAGTCCGCCGTTTTATGTCTTATTTTAAATCATTTGTGAAAGAAAAAGAAATTTCAATACCTGGGTGAATAGCCAAGGTGACAATCGCTTGCGCTACGACAACGAAACGCTTTGTATCTCTCTACCACTCTTCCATATCAGTGCTACAGTGATAGTTGCATTTCGTTCGCTACGGAGCTACACGATTGGCATGTTGGCTACACACCCTGCTAATTTTCATAAAATTCTCAATTGTATGGAACTACCATAGAGGAACATTTTGACAGAGGCCGCGCTACTGACGACCAGCTGTGACACTGCAATGGCGGACGGTTTCAAACGAATGTACACCTAGGCGGATTGAGTACATTTTCTTTAATTTGGTACGAACACTTTTCTAGCTCGGTGATAAGATTCAATTTAGTATGGCAAAAAAGTAAGAGCGCCCTCCACTCAGGTACAACTTCATGGGCTATTATCGTATTTTACGAACGATAACGTGATAATTGATTCAATTACCTATGAAAATATATTCTCTCTTTTTTTCTTTCGATCGGTATAATTTTTGCAACATTCGATCACGCATGCCGTAATTAATATTTTTCTTCGAACAATTTTGACGTCTTAATTCAACTGCCAGCAGATTAGTGTATGAGGCCATAGAGATAATTGTCAATTTGTGTGTGTCAGGCGTAAAATACTAGGAAATTAATAGATGATGGAATCCTAGTTGTGTTTTAGCGAACCTACGTCCTTAGTATTCTAGGTCCATACTCCATGGGAACAACGGTAAGTAAACCTTTTAACAGAATATCAAATTATGTCTGCTGTTGTTAACCGTGGTAGGAAAAACAAAAATAAACCCAAAGATCTTACTCATATAATATTTCAAAGGGAATATTATACTAAGCCGCTTACTAGGTATTCCTTAGATAAACTGAGACGCTATATAATATTCGTCTACGCTTATGTTTTTCTTTTAGCTTTTTATGTTAGTGTTTGGGTTCACATTAGAGATGCCACAAATATTCGGCAACTGATCGGTATTCGGCGTATTCGGCCACTTTGCCGAATATTAGGTATTTGGCCGAATATTGCATACTATTCGGTCGAATACCGAATATCTATTACACCTACTTAAAAAGAAAAAAATACAAACTAAAAATAATCGCAGACTAGGTACTACATTTAACATTTCAAATGTATTCTTTCAAAGATGTTAAATACGAAGACCCTTTTTTAGAATTTGTCGATTACGAATAATTTCATTTTTATCGTGGGTCCGATTTAATCGACTGTACCTACATTCACTAGTTCTGAGCAACAAAAATAATCTTAGCAAACGTTGTATTTCGTTGGTGAGCAGTTTTTAATTAATGTGACTCAAAATGTTCGCATGTTATGCCCAATATTCGGCCCTTCGAACGAGATAGGGGCCGAATATTGCGTATATTATCTTAGTGGAGCGCTGTGCGTGGAAATAACTAGTACTACTTTACTAATACCAAAAGAAACCTAAATCCGATTCTGTTCACTAATTCGTAAAGCGCTGATTTGGTTTTGATAAGACCTTGAATATTGCTTACTGCACTGATTGGTGTGAAAGTCGTGTGTGAGATGCTTACCAATACCAATCACCAAACCGATTGTCAAGATCGTATGAAAACAAGATAAAAACCAAAACAAATTCTTCAGAATTGCCCTCCTACTCTCGCACACGGAGCCTATCGTGCATATCGACTATTCACCATCTCTGTTACACCAATAGAGCAAGACCGATAGAGATGGAGACTGAGAATCTTGAAATTTCGATTTTCGCGGTAGATTTTTCTTACATTCCTTTCTTAGAATAGAAGTAACTTTTACTCCCACTAACTAGGTATCTTTTCACGAAGAAAAGTAGCATTTTTAGGGTTCCGTACCCAAAGGGTCAAACGGCATCCTATAAATGAGACTCCGCTGTTCGTCCGTCCATCTGTCCGTCTGTAACCAGGCTGTATCTCATGAACCCTGATAGTTAGCCAGTTGAAATTTAAGTACTAAAAATAGAATAAAATAAATAATTAAAGGGGGCTCCCATGCTAAAAAGTGGTTTTTAGATAATGGTACGGAATCCTCCGTGCGCGATTCCAACTCGCACTTGGCCGATTTTTTCTAAATTGCTATCAGTATCTATTTTATTTCGATGTTTCAAAGTGCGTCACCATAATTATATTGGGTCGAGCGATCCCGTTAAATTAATGTACAATTTTGAATTAACACGTGCGGACAGGCCACGCGCCGCGCCTCAGCCACCGGATGTACAGTCGAGTTCACACATCTTTATAGGCTAACGACAACGTTCCAAAAATATATTACACGCCTTTAAGACACTGATATTAAATTAAGGTTGTGTAAATATATTTTTGGAACGTTTGCTTGTAAGTGTAAGGCCGGAGTGGATGCTCTAGTTGGGCGTACAGCGGGGCGGGGCGTGCGGCGTGCATGTTAAAACAAATGCAAACGTAGAGAAGCAGTCTTAGTGCACGCTACTCAAGTCACTTGTGAGCCAGACGCCACGCTGCACGCCCCGCCGAACGCTCCGCTTCGAGCGTCCACTCATGCCTTACACTAAAGTAGTTTGTGAACTCCACCGTAATCGCGCTTTTAATTATTTTATTTTATTTTTATTCTGTTTATTTAATGTCTATAGGCATAAGCGATGGTAGCCTGGCGGTAAGGTACGACTTTCATTCCATAGGTCGTGAATTAAAATTCTGGATCTCATGTTCGAAATATCATCTTGATATTTAACTACCAATCGCTTTTCGCTGAAAGAAAACATCGCGAGGAAACCGGAGATTCCCCTCTGAATTGGAAGGCTGCAGTCGCTTTCGTAAAAACTAGTGTGTTTGTAAATTCGTGGGATTAGTTGCTGAGCGGTGCTCAGTCTCCCATGAGCCGTGGGATAAAGTAGTAGTATATATTATAAATGTAAAAGTTTGTATGTAAGCATGCACAAATAACTAAACGAATGTCAATGAAATTGGGCACACATTAATAACCTGGAATAACACATAGGATCTACCGTGCCCCCGCCAAGACGAACAAAGCGAAAGCGCAAGGGTACTACCTACCTTTTCTCAAAACGCTTCATCGTTTTTTCGAACCCTCATAGCTTGGGTTTGGATTATACCAGATAAAAAACATTCTCAGGATATAATGTCAATAGTGGATCTTATATCTAATAAAACCCGATTTCGTCACTGACTCACTCACTCACTGATGATCATCAAAACCCTAAGGGTACTTCCTGAAATCCTAGGAAGCTGAAATTTGATATGTGGGACAGTATTAGTACAAACGGACTAGTAGAAACGGCCAAGGGCTTGTAGAGTTAAAAGCTTGGCTCTACAAGAGATCTGATAACTTTTCGACGGTGCGAGCCTCATGTATTCGTCTTGGCAACATTTTACATAAAAATGTTTTGGTGGGATACATGTTATCTCTTAAGAGTTGTTGGAATGAGGGTTGAAAATTGGGGAAAACTACGTGGGTCTTGAAATGAACGAAGTCGCGAGCAGTGACTATCGGAAAATATAGTTTGGCCCAGGACTGTCTCATTTCAAACATAGACAGAGAATCATACTGTTTTTATCTTACGCTAGTTTTAACACTCGAAAGAAAGGGATGAGTATAGTTTTCCTGGTTCTTACAGACTGACAAGTTGTGTTTGACACAGACTATAAAAAGGTAAATCTTAAATTCAATCTCTTTCAAACTGTCGCGACCACAGACGCTAAATAATGCCAATTCAAAAAGAGTTCCATTTACAAGTGTATTTTTCCATAAATTTATTCTAAAAGCTTTTATAATAAGCAAAGCTTCTAGTTCAAAGCAGTATTTCTAGCGAACTGACTGCGCACTCGAGAGTATTCAAATGGCATTACAATATATCTGTAAACGTATAAAAGTAAATATTTACAGTTTTGAAATCGAATTTGTTCTTGAATGTTTATTTTATTTCAATATATAATTGTTTTGTTCTTGAATGTTTATTTTATTTCAATATAATTGTTTTTAAGTTTTCATAGATGTTCATGTTGATGTTTTAGATGGAGTGTTGAATCCTGATTTTATTGGATTATTTATTTTATATTTAATTAAACTCGCACTGTTTTTTGTAATTGGAAATAAAAATTGCCAATTTTCCAAACAGTTATCTCTTCAAGTGGCATATGTCGATTTTATTTCAATTAATCAAATTTGAAATTTAAATGTCATAATCGGTATGGAGTCGACGGCCTACCACTCCAAGGGTTCTTGGGACCTAGCCAGTATGACAATCGTACATCGACAAACGCCAAACGGAAAAAATATCGGGACAGAGGACCTACCGCGAACCACGTTCGACGTGTTGCCTCTCTGTCGCACTTGTAAATTCGTACGTAAGTGTGACAGCGACGCAACACGTTGAACGTGGTTCGCGGTAGGCCCTTTGATGCTACGAAAAGTCACGTGACTATTTCTATATATTATTTTAAGTTTTGATTGGCGTTTTCTATCTACGACTCGTCATCTCGGCTAGGCCAGTAGTTGGAAAGTGGGAGATTCGCACATTCGTACTCATGAGGGGCAGGTCCAAATTTTCAAGACTGCTTTTTAGGGTTCCGTACCTAAAGAGTAAAACGAGACCCTATTACTAAGACTACGCTGCCATGAACGGTGATAGTTAGTTGAAGTTTTTACAGATGATGTATTTCTGTCGCCGCTATAATAACAAATACTAAAAAGTACGAAACCCTCGGTGGGCGAGTTTGTCTCGAATTTGTTTGGTCTTTTAATTTTTATTTAAAGTCAAACACAGCCACGTATTTTGTGAGGTGTGACTACCGTCATGACAATATCTGTTTTCAGTACTATTAGAAGTTGGAACCTAATGGAAAGGTCGTGTTAGTCATTTATAATAGTTTTTCCGTCGCTGTTACTGGACCATAGTCAGAGAGAATAAAGCTGTCTTCTTATTATAGTATAGTATTATCATGTACATATTTTATTATGCAATAGGCCAGGGGGCCGCCAGATTCTCGTCAGCTGTCATCCTGTCACCACCACCATTCCCCGTATCTAAAGCTTAATTCTAATAAATGACTTATCAATTCGATCGTTTGTTAACACAATGCTGCTAAACTGCCAATCGTAGTTGCGAATTAATTTTAAAGTGAATAACTAAAACAAGATTAAAGTTGTATACCAGCAGAACAAAGCAACAGACGGTGTATTCCCAAAGCCTTCAAATAGCACACGAGTCAGACCTCGAGAACCAGTGTCAGTGTGAGCTGGACATTTCAATAGTTATATTTCGTGTCATCCACGATGACGCGCAGATTAGTCCAAAAAAATTGACATAAGACATTATCACACAAATTGACTAAGTCCCACAGTAAACTCATTAAGACTTGTGTTGGGGATACTTAGGCAACGATATAGAAAATACTTAAAAATACATAGAAAATGACTCAGGAACAAATATCCGTGCTCAACACACGAATAAATGCTCTTACCAGGATTTTAACCTTGGATCATCGGCTTCATAGGCAGGGTCTCTACCCACTAGGCCAGACAGGTCGTCAAACCTAACATAACCCTCGTTGGGTTTAACAATTTTTGCCACCGAGTGAAACATAAAATTATTCACCACACCAATGGGACGAAAATTCTGATTGTATAATCAAATCCAAATGAACGTTATTGAATATTTAACATTCAGAATCATCAGTTAAAAGTCGAAACACCTCAAAATTGGCATCATATTACTTTGCCACACATGTGGATCAAATGTAACTTTCTCATCCGTTTTTGAACAATCAAGAGTGCCTTTACCAGCTGGTGTGTGATGTGAGGTGATGGTGATGAGTATTAGTTGGCCGTAGAAAGAAAAGTACAGCCAGGGATAAGTACTTGTGCCAAAAAAGATTTTTATACCTAAAACTTATTTTATTTTATTTTAACTCGAAAACAGCTAGATGTTTTAAAGCGTGACTACTGGCGTAGAATATCTGCTTCGGGTCCTCTGTCATTTATAGCTTTTCCATGGCTGTCACTGTACCATGAGGCCAATTCAAATTAACATTTTGACGTCAAAATGTAAGTTTGATTTGCATGCAAATGCGACTGACATGCGCGTGCATTTCGCTCGTATTTATCCGTATATGTATTGGCGTAATCGAGACGCACGGAATAGTTAAAACAAGATTAAAGTTGTATAGCGGCAGAACAAAGCAACAGACGGTGTATTATTACCAAAGGTTACAAGGAAAGAGCACGAGAGTCGAACGCTCAGCAAAATAAGCTATGGTCCAACGCATTTATCAAATAAGTTTAAAGCAAAGCAAGTCAAAGCATTATGGTCTAAATAAGTTTATGGCAATTTTCAAATAAAATTGTGGAAAATAAATTTTAATATTTGGTACAAGCTTTTATCGCTGACTGTAGATTTTTTCCACAGGCAACTAATACTCATCGAGCCAATTCTAAAAACCCCAAGCTCAATTAGGTTGCGTTGTTTTATCACAGAGTTCCCATGGCCACCTCCTGTCTCCGTCATCAGATCAGCTCCATGGTACCATAATATTGCATTGTCACCCGACTTACATACTCGTAGGTATGTATGCAAATTTTCAGCTTAATCGGAAACCGGGAAGTGGATCAAATTTAACTTGCATGAATTGATTACAGACAGACAGACAACGGGACAGGTGAAACTAAATAACAGCTTGTAAAATAGCTACTCCAATATAACTCCAATATTTTGGTTTAGATGTGGCTTATTTGAATAACTTGGCACTAAGGCAACATAGCTTCATAGATGCCCAATACTCACAATTAATAATATTGGTACCTATTCGGTACCGTTCTTGGTTTGATAATATCATAATAGCTCGTTTTGCATTTTGCTCGCTCTTATATGTTATATTGGTGCGAGCGAGCCTACTCTCTATGTAGGTACAGTAATATATTATAGATGTATATTTTTTTGCTTGACCAAGAGCACTTCAGGATAAATATCTTGTTTCATGTTTTACATTTGATCTTAACTTGGTATTTAATTATTTATTCAACTACTTTTCTTCAACAAAAGAAATAATTCCGAAATTTAACGGCCTTCCTGAAACATCTACGCTTTCCAGATAGATTTTCGTACATTGACCCACCTGTTGCTATTGCACACGCATAATCATATTGCTGGGATAGTGTATGATGCCAGTTGTCAATGTCACTGTGCGAGCATGTACGAAAATCTATCTGGAAAGCGGCTCTTCTTTAGGTATATTCTGTATTTAAGTGTAAAGGTGCGCTCAGATTTATTAGAGGAGCTATTATTGTCGCTGTAGATTGCGGACAAGCCTTGCACGAGCTTCGCTATTAGGCGTATTTATATTGCTGTCCCGCTCGCACAGGGGCATTGACCGCCTGCATCATAGGCGGGACAGTAATATAATTATGCGCGTGCGATAGAGATAGCAACAGGCGGGTCAATATACGAAATTCTTCGTGCTTAGATACCTTACTTTAGTAACATCGCCCGCGTCAGCGCTGAAACACCAACGGAACAGCAGTCGCCATCCAAATATACAGCGAGCTGCATAATTACATACCCACTTTATGATTTTTTTTTTTATTTATTTATTATTATTATTTATTATAGACAACATAATGGTCCACATAGTTGTTAGTTTTGAACTTAATCTACATGTTAGTTTACTAACGCTAATAATAAATTAATAAAAGTGATTTAGTCCTCTGGCTCATTTGGCACATAAGAGGACAATCAAACTTATTGGCTATCATGCTTAAAATGCTGTTGCCACTCCCGCGCACCCTGTCAAGCAGTGAGGCAGTTTTCTTGCGCCAGACGGCATCGAAGCCATCTGTGCGCGCCTCCGCAAACATGGAAGACGCGCTGCAGAACCGCGGGAGTCTCAACAGCATCCTAAACGCATTATTGTATTGGATGCGCAGGGCATCGTAAGCACGTTGAGTATATCTAACCCACAGACTTGACGTGTACAGCGATGTACAGTAAGCCTTGAAAAGTGTAGTTTTAACTTCAACTGTACATCGAGCAAATCTGCGGGCTAGCATGTTCGCTCGAACTGACAATGCCCTGCGCTCCCTCTCCATATCTACATCGTCCTTCAGGTCGTCAGTCAACAAATGCCCAAATTATACTACGTCGGTGGCAAACAAGCATACGGCCTGCCTGATGGTAAGCAGTCTCCGTAGCCTATGTACACCTGCAACTCCAGAGGAGTTACATGCGCGTTGCCGACCCTAACCCCACCCCCCTCGTTGAGCTCTGGCAACCTTACTCACCGGCAGGAACACAACACTATGAGTAGGGTCAAGTGTTATTTGGCTGCGGTTTTCTGTAAGGTGGAGGTACTTCCCCAGTTGGGCTCTATGAATTCTATTCATGAAGTAGAATGTACTTTTGCAGTTGTGTGTACAGCGAGCTGTAAAATTGCATGGACAACTGGACATCTTATGAACAGTCATTCATAAAATGGCCCTGCAATCTTGCGGCTGGGCGTTGGACTCGCCAGAACTCAGCAAGCTATTAGAATATCAGCTGATTGTGTCGTGACAGCCGACAGGCGCCGGAAGGAGCCGAGCTATCGCGACTCTGAATGCCGAAGCTGTGAATGGTACACTCGGTCTGGGTATAATGAAACGTAAAATTCAATACGAGTGCAAATTTGAGTTCAATATTAGCAGTACACCGATTTAGAGTAGTACGAGTAAAACTATGACAAAAATAAATGAGCAAGTGACGAAGTACCTGAATAGACTAGATGGCAATTTTTTTAAGGTTTCAGTTGATCCGGTTTATTTTGACGATCAAATGCTTATATTTTTATTTTTATACTACGACGGTGGCAAGCAAGCATACGGCCCGCCTGATGGTAAGCAGTCACCGTAGCCTATGGACGCCTGCAACTCCAGAGGTGTTACATGCGCGTTGCCGACCCTTTAAAAATCTGTACACTCCTTTTTTGAAGAACCATTTGAGATATGGGAACCATTGCATAAAAGCAATACAAAATTCTAAAACGACAGTCAAACTCTGACAATCGTACTTACACAACGCACAACACGCCACTAACGATCACGAAACCGTCTTGAAGTTTGGAAATGGTGTAAAGCAAGGCTGTCCTGTGGCAGAGTTCCGATTTCAAATTCAAATCATTTTCGAACACGTAGTGCGAAGAAAACGCGGTGTTTCGTTGGTGTTGTAATCAATCCGATTAGTGACAGTAGATCGTTAGCCAGGAGCAGCTTGCATATGTTATCGAGGCGTATCTAACCAACGACTTGTCACTTATTAATGCAGGACCCTGATTCTGATTTTAATTTCTTGTTCTGAACTGTTACGATTTGATCTGTTAGCTGTACATTTCTGGCCCAAAAAATTTAGAACTAGAAATTAAAATCAGGCTCTAAGGCGTAAGTTTTACATTTAAGAAAAACCGTATCGTGATGCACCTTCAACTTGAGTGATTGAAAGCTGGGTAGAAAATGTGATTTACTTAAAATTTAATCCGCACTCATCTTGTTTTTATAAAAATAAATAGTTTTGATTAATATGTTTTACTTTTTTAATAAAATTTTGAAATTGGGAATCTGCTAAGAGACACCCTGTATTTGGCCCTTGTCTAGTAGTTCACATCTTTCGTCTGATATGATGTAAATGTATCTTAGAAAGTATAAATTATTCATGATAAAATGCACTCATCGGTGGAAAAATAAAATTCAAATTACCTCCAAACGCACAAACAATGGGATGAATTTCAATACTAAATCATAAAAAACTAAATAATTCATGAGAGTTTTAAGACGAAAAAGGTTTTGTTTACAAATTCGATTCGGGGGCCAATTCTGTTTTAAAAACTGGAAAAGGTTTAGATCTAACTTTAATACGACCTTGAGTTAATAACTAATAACTCAGAGTTATGTTATGTGTTGTTCATCAGGCATCTCACGCGATAAATAAGTGCAAAAGAGAAGCCTTGTGAAACGACTCCTGATTGCATTTTATGAGGACCAATTAGCGTTAGCAGCTCAAGCTGATTGGTACAGCAGTGCATGCTGACTCAAGCCCTTCGCCGAGTTGAGGGAGAGAGACAGAGGATTAACGAATAATAGTATGACCAACGCTAACTGGCGCGGACGCGTGCGACGGATTTTACTCATATGGTGCAGTCGCCATCAGATATATCGGAGCGGCCGAGGTGCTCACAAATACCTGAACACGCCTCTATTATCAAGGCGATAGAGTGCGTGTTCAGATATTCTCAAGCCTGCTCAAGTCGGCGAAGGGCTTCAAGGTCATATTAAAAATATCAAAATAAGATGAAAACCATGAGCCTGAGTCAGGTGATGATTTTATGATGATTTACACTCACGCTGATTAGTGCATGCACAATGAACTGAAAGTTGTGAGAACTATTAAATTCTAAAATTAGAATCGGCTTTCCGATAGTATCTAGCGTAAACAACTGTTAAGGGATACTTGTTTAGTAAATATACGGTGTTTGTATATGGTAATAAAACTTTTATGACATAGTTATGTGCAATGGACTGCTGTCTGAAATTATTACTTGAATTTGATGACCGTTTAAAGAGTAAATAATCTATAGTAGATAGTTGCAAATTTTTAATCTAAGTAGAATTTTGTGGGTGATCGAAGCTTCGCCGCTCAATTTCTAATAGATTTAATAATATTTTCATCACACTCGCTCGAAAAAGATCTTATTTCATGGAGGTGTACCGAAGGACAAATACCTATATTGTTCCCGCATGAGTTATAGATTGTTAAAAGAATTCATACAAACTAAGTAGGGTAAATGAGTTTTACTTTTAAAATACTGACATTTATAGTTTAATATTTTTGTTTAAGTTTAATAATATCTAATGTTATTAATTTAATAGCCGTTTAATATATTTTTAAATAATTTTCAATCGTGGCTGAATGCCGAATCGGTCTGTGCCTTCGATGTCTAACCTGTCAAGAAATAACAACATGGTGGAGGAATGTTTGATATGTCACCGTATTTAAGAATTATTTTCCTTAAAATTTAGTTTTTTCTTCGCAAGTGTGATGACATTTCAAACATTCGTCCGCCATATTGTCGTTTTTGACAGGTCAGGCATCGAAGGCACAGATGCATCCGGCATTCACGATACGACTATTAAATTAATCAAATTAAATACCTATTTTTAAATATAAACAAAAGTATTAAGTTATAAACGTCAATAGGTATTTTAAAACTAAAACTCATTTATTATTTACTCGGTTTGTACGAATTAGTGATATAATTATTAAATATGCCCAAAATTAAATTAAAAAATAAACTATTATCGCCCGTGGGCATAATACAATAACATCGTTTACGAGCAAGTGTGATGAAAAAATAAATTGAAGTAAATTCCTGTACTAAGTTTTTGTATAGCAGATTTTAAAAAGACACAAATCCTTAATAGTTTCATGAACGGACATCAAAATGTGTTGCCATCCGCAAAGTAAATATTTTCAAACTTTGAACAGAAAACAGACGCGCATCAATTTGTTCAATCACACCATCAGCTCTTCCAGCCCATTGGTCCGCAAAATTGTCCCCGTCGACTCTCATTGGCGCCGCCTGTGTCTATGGTAAATGCTTTTTAAACTACTTTAACGAAAAATGGCAGTCTAAACTGTTCAGACTTAAATCTAAAATTTCCAATAACAGTAATGGAGGAATTCAACGATTCATTTTTCTATCTGTAGAATTTTCTACGATTGTCTAGAACCTCGCATAAAGACAAGAAATGAAATGGTAAAAACTGTGTGATCTACAATAGAAATATTGATAAACAGACCTCCGATTTCATCCGAAGCGAAGACGAAAGTAAGCTATATAGTCGATGTTCACATTAATATTAAGTCATACGTAATAATAATAAAATGATAACTAAATGCCGTCAACTGCTTCAACATTGCCTACCGTGCCCAACATTGCTTGGCTTGAAAACAGTGATTCTCTTTCAAATAGCGATATATCTTATACCTTTAAATGAGCAATTCTTGTATATATATATTTCTGTGATCTCGGAAACGGCTCTAACGATTTCGCTGAAATTTGGTATATGGGGTTTTTTGGGGGTATACAATCGATCTAGATTAGTCTTATGTTTGGGAAAACGCGTGTTTTCGAGTTTTCATGCGTTTTTCTTTCGACGCAGAATACGCGGACTGCTGAACGAGTGTTACGGGTTCGAATCTCGTCCAGTGAACTAAATTTTGTTTTTTTTTTTTTTATATGTTCAAGTTTATATATTTTTATTTAATTTTTATTGCTTTAGACAAGTTTAATTTAGTAAAAAAAATTACCTGTGTAATAAGAGAAATTGACAATAGATGGCGTTACTCTGTGACAAGTGCTGTAAGGTTAAAATCGATTGTAAATAATAATAATTGTCAGTTCACATTTTACTTTTTAAGTTTATGTAGATTATCACCAATATACCACCATATTACAATAAATAGTTATAACCGAGCAAAGCTCGGTCGCCCAGGTACTGTGGAATTAAATATACATACAAGATGTCGATTTGGTAAAGTACCACTGTTTTTCAAGCCAAGGCTTTCAAACCGCGAAAATCGAAGTTCGCAACCGCAATTTGTCATCTTTCTCTGTCACTCAAATTACGCCTTCATTGGAGTAAAAGAGAAAGATTTCCCCGCAATTAGCGAATTTGGGTTTTCGCTGTAGGAGTAATGTTTAACATGGTTAGGCAATGTCGAAGCAGTTGACGGTACTTAGAATATGTAATTAATTAGCAAGTTTATATAAGCATTTCAGAGTGCATTTATTGAATGAGTATGAGTATGATAACATTTTAATATCAACATCGATTCCATAGCTCACTTCATGTCTTAGCGTGTTATGAGAGCTCCGAGACCTGTTGATAAATTTAACACTCAAATAGAAAATTAGCTTGTATAGCTGTTTCTATTAAAAGGGTTATGATTATGAAACTATTAATAGTTTTGGTTCATATGACATTTTGAATTGTGCTGCGACGTATATTTTACGGGTTCATTACCCTTAACCTACGCAAAGATCAAAGTTAATTTGAAACGTATAAGACAATATATTATTTTGTGGAGGAAAACTAAACCGGCTATGAATTCGCAGAAGTGCACAAAAAATCGAATAATGTCATCCATTTATAACGATGCCATTACTAATGCAGAACAATAAACACCTGTGCATGTTATCAAAAATCAATTGACCTATTCAAGTGTTAGATTACTTTATCGCTCGATTATGAATCAGGGTTCTAATTAAATTTATTTAGTGGGGAAAGATAACAGAATCAATTGGAGATAATTTTTCACCCAACAGCGATAGAATTGGGATATTGGCCGGATGCCAAGAGTACTATTAAATTAGGCCGGCTAGCTGAACCTTATCGTATTTGCGATTTTATTATTTGATACTTTGGTTTTTCATCTGCCAGGTTTACTGAAGCTCATAATTTTTGTTGCAATTTGCCGATGGGACAACTTTTGACAAGTTGGAGATCAACCATAGATAAATATTATAGGGACATTCTTACATAAATGGACTAAGTCCCGTGGTAAGCCAAGAAGGCTTGTGTTGTGGGTACTCAGACAACGATAAATATAGTATGCAAATACTTAAATACATAGAAAACACCCATGACTCAGGAAGAAATTTGTGCTCATCACACAAATAAATGCCCTTACCGGCATTTGAACCCAGGACCATCGGCATCATAGGCAGGGTCATACGGATGAATGTCGTACAATTTAACTCAACAAAACAAAAAAGGGCTTAAATAATTTGGAGCAAGATGTATTCATTTATAATCGCTTTTAAACGCCGGAGATACCTAGAGGGAAAATTATATATGTCGGTACCTGTAAATTACACGTAATATACAGCCAGCAATACTTATTAGTTTAGCACCTTAACATATACATTTCTATGGATTATATTTAGCATCGCTATTGCCTGAATACCAAAGTTTCTGTAAAATCTATTACTTTCTGAACACACTGGAGTTTGTTTAAAAAAAAAAGCTTTCCAGTGATTCTTCCGCAACTATTATTTTCGCGGAACTTACTTAAACAGAGACAAATGGATACTTCTTGCAACTAAACTACAGATACGGCTACAGAAAGACACCTAACATTCTAAAAAAACCGTTAATACTTAAATATGTCGTCAGTTCTCGTCCTTAACCACAAACCATAAATTAATTGTCAACAGCATTGAATTAATGTTGAGCGCTGCACACGTAACTGAAAACGACAGATGTAACGAATTCAAAGTGGAAATTGGAAAAGTAGTTTTCACGGTGCAAATGTGCAATCAGCTCGTATGCACTGATGTGTTGTGGAGTGTGGATGTGTAAGAAGATTATGATTTCATTCTGCTAACGTTGTTCACATTAGCTGACACTGGCAAATTTTGAAGCTACTTAATAGCTGAAATTCAACAAGGAGGAGTATTGGCCAAAGGGTGTCAAGTTCCGGCGGGTCCGCGGACGGCTCCCTGACAGGATTGCGTTATACATCGCACCCATCATGTGTTTTGTAGTTTTTAGTTTTAAAATATATTTTTTGTAATGTGTATGCTAGTTTTAAGGTTATCTATTATCACAATTCAAGCAATTCTTTTTCCAATTGCAATCATTTATTTCGCGAAGGGGTATTTTTAGTGGCTTTCGGGTTATGACAGTAATCATCCAATCAAAGATAGTTTTTAATTTTGAAGGGCTGATAGCTTTTTTCTTTATAATGAACCTAGTGGTCGACGCTGGCGTTAGCGTAGCGTTGTTTTTCATGAATTTCGGACAGAATACGCGTTTGAGAAATAGAACATAAAATAGGTTAGCTAAGAGCAACCAAAAAGGTTGCTTATAACAAACTTTGTAACAAAGGTAAAAATCCAATCCGTGTTAAAATTTAGTGTTGCAGAAGTAGGGGCCTGGCTAGACGAATGTTAAAAGGAAACACAGCCGTAGCCGTTAATAAATTGCTCCGCTAATGTGACCGCGGACATGCTGCTATACGTTCTTGGTTTCACCTCTTAGTAGAAAATGACTATTCCACTAGAATGTCGCTTACGAGTCACACTATATTGTCGTTCTGATTCCATACTATCGTTTTTACCATGCACAGTTAGTAAAACTATTAGCTTAACACCTCTGCATATAAAAATGTATGGCCGCCAATATTTTTTCTCTAGGAGCTTATTTTCTCGCCAGGAGTGTTTTCATATAGGATGTTTCGTACTACGCTCACAGCGACATCTCTGGTCGGAGCAATGCAGTTGCGTATGTCGCGCGCGTCCCACATATCGCGGCCAACGCGGAGCTCGATATACGTCTTCGTCAGCCTACTTCACGACATATTGTCCCCCAATGTCTTTGAATCATGTACACGTCGATTAGATTAAGCTATTAGAATTATAAGAATAAGCACGTTAAACTTCGGCTTTTATATTTCGCCATTCAAGAAAGTCGAATTTCTCAAGTAAGCAACTCCTAATCACGAACATAGGATTAAAACCATATGAAAGTCTATCCGGCTAGACGAATGGAAGACGGAAGCTCAGCGGCAGCCGTTAATAAATTGCCCTGCTAATGTGACCGCGGACACGCTACTCGACAATAGACGTTCTTACCCATGTCCGCTCTTAAGAAATGTGTTAGAGCGACAATTTAAACGGATTATAAAGTATAGATGGTTTAAAGGTCCCTTTTTTAGTTTGTCGTAAAGAACTCGTAAACGGTGGCCCATAGTAAAAATGTTCTTTCACCAAATAATCTATATAAAATTGCCTACAAGAAAGATTCAGTACACTTTTTCGCTACGATGACAATGCCGGCAGCCGTTTATTGCATCAATTTAAGTTTGCGACATTTCGATTCAATCGGATACCAGTGATTCATTTTAACTTTCAAAGACCCAGTTTATTTACGTCTTATACCTACAAAAGTTCCCCCTCGAAACACATTTGGATTTCCATCCTGTGACAAATTGGTGAATGTAAATGTATCAGTCGGACAAATGGCGAAGCGCCGCTCTAACAAATGGCCGACGGTAATGTGCGCGAGGAAATCCTGTCACTTCGCTACCTCACGTTCTCACGTTTCTAGATAACTTCGAAAATAGTATGCACTTTAAGCAACTTGTACGTAATGAGGCATTATAAGTTTTAAGTTCTGATTATGGTGTGGCAAACGTCTCTGTCAGTAGAATACGCGCGAAAATTAATTTTGAAAATAGTTTCAACAAGTTTCAATAATAAAGCTAAATATTTTCTCGTAGTGGTGACTTTAAAAATAGTGTATTTTGTGAAACTATAGATTCCATTTTTGAACTATTGATAAACAAAAGATAATGTATATTCGCCCATGGGAGATCAGATCAGAACTTGAATTTCCACTGGTCCTCCTAAAGCAAATGACTCATTAATATAATGTACTACTGAGTCAGACACGTGTCTGAATCAAAGAGTAGTATGTTAAGCAATTTCACAGAAATTCTCGACCTTTCGAACTGACAGGTTAGCCCAGGAATTTGGAACAATCTGGAACTGCGGTATTCAACTGAAAGCGCTTGGAATATACGAGTACATACCATTATGAAACACAGGTCAAGCGAGGACCCGCTAGAAGGAGCAATCCAATTTGTGTTACACATAATTGGAGATCCCATTTTAGTTTCCTCGGCAGCAGCTGGCAGCAGTACGCGAAGCACGGCCGTCATGAATGCTGCTCGCACTATTAGTGCTTGAGAAAGGAGACCTAGGCTCTCCGAAACATGTCGTGTGAGCGACTAAAACACGTGAGTTTAAACTGTAAAATTAGTTTAATGTTTAGTGATATGACTCATTTCATTTGCGCACACGTTGAAAATGTCAACAAAATTTTAGTTTTAGATAAATACAAGAAAAAAACGTGTCGTCCAGTTATATGCAAATAAATTCAAATTCAAAAAAAAAAATTCAAAAATTTATTCTGCAAGTAGGCCTCAAGGGCTCTTTTACAAGTCAATACAACATTTATAGTAACATCATATAGTGACATGAAAAATACATAGGTAACAACATTTATAAATACAACAGCCAATACCTGGGTAAACATTACATTATAATAATCTTAAAATAAATAATTAATACAATACAATAGAGATGTATAGTCTCTATGGTTAAAAACACATTAAATCTGGAGATGTAAAAGGTCCCCAATGTCAGAGTACTAATACTAATAAAATTTGGAGGTGTAAAGTCTCTCCAAGTGTCAAAATAAAATTTATACTAAATAAATAAACCGCGTCTGGACTGTTAAACTAGCAGTCTCATAAACTAATGCTACATTCTGTACATAACTAGTATGTACCAAGTCAAGTATATTATACAATATGACAGAGACGTATAGTCTCCACGGTTAATACATTAAGTTTGGAGATGTATAAGGTCCCCACGGTCTGAGAAAAATACATCAGCAACTCGGATTGATGTTAATAGGGGCACATTAATTACTAAGTAGTACAATTGGTTGAAAACGTTACAGTATTTTAGACAAGAATATATTAATTATCATCTCAAACCCAGTAGTCCTGTGCAGTAGATGAGGCATCTAACCTACCTGTAAATGTATAGATACATTTATAGGTAGAAACCGTGTTTCAATTTATTTTCATTTAAACTTTATCGATTTCGCGAACGATAGTTCAAACTTCGCGGCATTTTTCCAAAAGACTTATTTCTGTAGTAAAACTCCGTTAGTTAAGATCTTTCGGTGCATGAAGATTGTTACATCACAGTTCACAACTAGGCCGCAATGATTCCCGTCGCTACACGACCGCATGCGAGTAACTATTCACTTAGCCAGTACCCGCGGACCACGAGTAACTGACAGTGTCAATACTGTCATATACGCCAACGTTTACGTGATTTACTTTCTGTACATCTCGCTCGCTCTAATATGCCAGTATGAGCGAGATGCATGGAAAGTAAGCTTCTTATATCAGTGATAAACTGGTGGTAGTAGGTGGTGGTATATTTTGCTAAAAGGAGACTTTATTTGATTTTAAAACTGAGTAATACTGGATTAAAAGATTTAAAAAAAATAAGTTACTTTGTCTGGAAATCGACTCGACTCAAATGTGCAAAAAAACATTGTGTATTTTTATGATGCCAATCGAAAGAATGCATAAAAAATAAGTCATCTCAGAAATATGATATCGCAAGAGAAATGAATAGAGTAAAATTGTATATCTACTTATATACGTATGTATATCGTCTCCTATTTAGTAGCCATAATACAAGCTATGCTTAGTTTGGGGCTATGTCGATCTGTGTAAGATTGTCCCCAAATATTTATTTATTATTATGCCGAAACCAAAACTTCGATCGGACACTAGTTGCAGATCTCGAAGTGCGATTGAAAACTGTTTCCCGTGAGCAAAGCTCTCGTCGCACTAGGCAAGAAAGGAGTCTAGTCTAGAGCCTAGATATTTCAACCCAGTTTCGATGCTATGACGGCTGAGTAATTTATGAACTCTCGGACACTAGTTGAAGATCTCGAAGTGCCATTGAAAACTGTTTCCCGTGAGCAAAGCTCTCGTCGCACCAGGCAAGATAGTCTAGTCTAGAGCCTAGATATTTCAACCCAGTTTCGACGCTACGACGGCTGTGTAATTTATGAACTAACTCCAGACGCTGAAAAAGTTTTTAATTAAGTGTTACATCAACCACTGATTTATGATACCTCATTGTCATTGCCAAAAGATTGTTGACCTCATAGTGATATACTTATTGGCACAGAATACGGTAATTACGAGTAGTATTTCATATGTATTACCCGTAGTAATAAAGCGTCGATTGAGAAACTCTTTACTGGGACAACCCATATTTTGGCCATTACATAATTTGCAGTTGTAAATTGATAAAACTACTTACTAACAAATTGAAATATACATAGACGTATATCAAAAGCTGTTAATTAGTTCAAAAATAAATAATAATAGGTAAAATCACCCATAACTTCATCATATTCGGAATCATCCGACATTCGATTGACTATAAGTTTTCATGCCAATTGCCAAGTGTTACGTGAAGTATGCAGCTTATTGCGATATATATGCGTTCCTACTGTTAAGTTTGTGCTAAGTAAAACTCGAATACGAAACAAGTAACAGAATGACCAAAAGAGAAAGCCCCACAATTTTATTCTCAGGTTTTATTTTCGTTCGTTTTGTTGAAACAGTCCGAAAAAGCTCAAATTTCTACATTGTTCTCTCGCCAAATAAATTACGTAGACGATGTCATCATTATTAGGCGCATTCATAATTCTGACACTTCAGAAGCAAAGCGGCCTATGTCTGTTTTATCATCATGCGACTTTAGACCTAATGGCTACGGATTTATGCCTTGAAATGACTCAATATTCACGTTGAGTTGGGTCGCTCTGTTTATAGTTAATTCATTCAAGCGCGAAATTAAATTAATTAAGCCTAGAAATAATAGGTTATATTTGGTTCCGTAGGCAATAATAGGGTTTATTTATTTAATATTAGTAACGCTGTTACCGATGGCTTAATTAAAACAAATAAATTTATTTGTAAAAAATAATCACTTGGGAAATTCATGGACGTTACATTTTCTGAAGAAGAATTTATTCATTAAAACATCTTGGTTATCTAAATTGATATTTACCCCTTTATTCATAAAACTTTGCAAGCCTCAAGTGGTTCATTTATATTTTATCCTTTTATATACAATTTAAAATACATATGTAAATACTGAATAAGTCCAAATGACAGATTAAGACAAACGTATAGCTTATTAGGGCTTGTAGCGTGTTCATAAATTCTTAAACAGTTAACCAGTTTGACAATAGAAAAGTGCGCGAAATTATATAGACCCTCTGCGTCAAGAATTTCTACTGAATTACAAAAATTCTTCCAAAGGTCAGAAACTTTCATTTTTATTTTCAATAGTTGTAGTTTTATTAGCCACAGTAGTAAACGTAAGTAAGTGCACATAGGTAATATGCATATTTTTATTGAAGGTATTTATTTTCTCCTGTGATGTTCCAATAGTAATTTATTTACTTACTTTGACCCATTACAAATTATTGTGGTTCAAACAAAGAATTCGTCAATTTTAGAAACGGAACTTTGATACTCGTAGATCCTGGCCATTTGCCAGAGATATTATTGTGATACCTCTTTCCTCTTTTTTGTTTATTGTAGTTTTATTAGCACATTATTCTACTTTATTATTCCATCAGCAGCTTCCTGTTCTACCTTTTTATCAAAATCATCGGCAGAAATATAGATTTAAAGATGTAAAGATGCAGGAACATTAACACTTTCGGTGCCGAGCGCCCCGTTTACGATACAAAATGAACACACATACGTGTGCTAGGCAGTGAATGTGTTAAGTGACTCACAGCATGGAGCCCGATTCCGATTAAACAATTTGTGACGGTTTTGATCTTATTTTGATCCGCCCTTGAAGATCGCTCACACTGATTGACGCGAAATGAAGTGAAAGTAGATACGCCATCACCAAGACAATCGTCAAGGTGGCATCAAAACCAGTTAAAAACGGTGGTTGAATTAGAATCGACCTCCTAGGTACCGTGTTCTCACGGCAGGAGAAGGAAAAATATCGGGAAAACAAAATGTATTTATTTTATTCACTGTGCTTAGTCATAGTCATGCAATAGTAAGTACATTCTATTAGCTTTTTTGTAAAAAAAAATCGCAGAAATTAAACATCATTATGACAATAAACACGACTATGCAAAATTGATTACTACCTATAATAAATTCTCATTAACATCATATATTAGCTTGAAGACTTAAGGGCTTATCGAGAACAGCGAAAATCAAAATTTCCATTTTCTACATTTGCGGTACACCCTCTGACCTCCCCAACGACCGTTGAATGAATTAAAAAATTTAAAATTCATGTTGCGGTTATATATTTCTCAGAACTTTGTCCGTGTACTATGTCAAAAATTTTACTTTGTGTTTCGTTATATTTATCTCAATAGCTTCAATTATAAATCTGAACGCGTCATTCCTTTGATCGATTCTGCTGATGAGTGATCAAAAGTGTGATCACAAATTATTAGTTCTGATCTATTATTATCGTACTTCAATTGATAGCTAAGTTACAGTGACAGTTTGACTACAGCTCGGCTTCAGTAATTGTTGTGAGAAAGTGAACATGTCACTGTGAGAAATCTGTACCTACCTTGTTCTGGAGCATACATTCGAAATAAGTACCTATAGATGGAACATTCATTCCCCGAGCACCATATCATAAAAGAACTCAAAACCCTACTCAGAAGTTAGAAGCCGAAGAGCTTCTCGCCGCAAAGGAAACAGTGGTGCCGTTGCCGCCTCAACAGAATCCGCACAGTTCATGGCAAGTGCAATTATAATGCGAGAATCTCTTTTTCGGACCGTCTTTTCTAGTCTAGTCTCAGTAGTAACCATTTTTGATTATCATAAACATTAATATCAAATTTATGTACTAGCAAGTGACATGAATATAGATAGCGGACCCGGGTGCTCACAAATATATAAACATGCACTTAAACAAATAAATAAATATTATATAATTACTAATACTAAGTCTAAGTTACTGTGCAGTAAGTTCATGAAGCTTGTTTTGTGGGTACTTAGACAATGATATATACAGTATTTACAAATACTTACATATATACATAGACAACACCCATGACTCAGGAACAAATATCCGTGTTCATCACATATATAGCTAATAACCGCCCTTACTAGATTTTGATCCGGGACCATCGGCTTCATAGGCAGGGTCATTACCCACTAGGCCAGACAGGTCGTCAAAATGTCTTGGTAATATAATCTTTCTTGAGATGGCGACTGTACATCCCTGATTGAAGTGAATTCATGCTCTTTAAATTCGAACTCACTTTAGCAACATTTTTGTAATATCCTGATATCAATAAAACATGTCCAATTTTCTTTTCATTTGTGACCTCATTAACCAGGAAACTTTAGACCACGTTAGTCAAATGATGCTAACAATATCAAAGGAACTCACAATATAATGGGCCCATAAATAGAATCTATGTCGTAATGATGAAAGAAAACGTGATACGGGTGGATGTCACGTAGAGAAGCTGATTTGAGTTTGCAATTTGACAAATGTTTACAAACAGTTCGGTGCAAAAATATATTTTTACCTTAGCAACTCCAACCTAACAAGCTCTCGAAATCGAAAGCTACAGACAGTAATTGTGGTGTAAAACACAGCGAGGAAAAGTCGCTCACGCTTGTTATTTGTGTATTTTCTGTAAACCATTTTTAAATTACGCGTCCCGTGTTCAGAGCACCTTACTACGCCCACATGTGAAGTTATCTACCTACATGTAATAGACTCAATGTACTCCAACACCGCGAATACATCTTTATAAGTCGTTTTAGAATGTAATGGTAAGTAGCTTTTATAGGTTTTTTAATATTCCATGGTTTAATTTCTTCCATATCATATTTTCCTCTAATATTTTCTATTTTACATACCTCTGTGTACTGTTAGCATTTTTATATGCTACTACTTTAATATGTATAGTATTATTCCAGGCTGGACAACTTAAAGGCTAAACATTTTATCTAATATATGTCAATACCGATTTAATGCTTGTTAATAAACCAGTATGGTTTAAAGTGTACCAACATTAAGCGATTGTAACATTAGTTATAATGACAGTTATTGAAATCCCGCCAAAAGCCATACTTTTGACGGGTAAAGAAGATATGCATTATCTGTGATACACAACTTCACTCTATGTCTGTCAACCGAAATTAAATTGTAAAAGCATTGATAAGGTATTATTATAAAAGTTGCTGATTAACACCTCTGAAGAAGAACTACGTTTTCAAATTTAAAGCGTCATACGTATCCCCTGAAAGAGGCTCACGAGGCCGAGGTGGGCTTTTAGATCTAAAAACATGGAGCTGACTTAACCTTTTAACGGGCATAAGAGTGTCACAAAATACGCAATATTGAATCCTATCAATTCAAAAATAAGGCTCAATACTCATTCACCGTGGGAAATATATTTGCAATGCCTTATAAAAGCATTAAAGGAGGAAAGAGGTATCGTAAATTATCGAGTCAGACCGTTAGAACGCGTTAGAAATGACACGCTTCGATTTGACGAAGTATGTGACTGACGCGAGAATAATTTGAATGTCGAACTCTGTAGTTTCGTTCCAATTGCTTGCCGAAAACGAGTGTTTTGATCACTCGCTTGATTATATTATTTGGATTGGATGCAGATGACAATGGATCAACCGGCGAGTATGATGAGAGATGAGAGGAAGGTCGAATCGAAGTCCGAAGATGGACGTTGAAGGAAGCTGCTTTAGATAAATATACTTATATTATTTATAGTCAAGGTTTTGAATTAAATGAAAGAAGACATCTTTTCTATCAGGCAACTATTTAACGATAAATAAAAACTAAATCACACGTATTGGCTGCGATGCATTACGCAACCTCGCGCTGTCTGGGAGCCGGCCGAAGATTCGCCGGAACTTCACCCCAGCACACCTCCTTGGTGAAGGTTGTTAAACGTTGAGTCACAATGCTCACCGCAAAAGAAGGATAATGTCTCGTTACACTGGTTGCGTCTACGAGAATTATGCTAGCGTAGTCAATACGGTAATGTCTTGGTGTAGGCATTAGCGCGGAGTTATTGCATAAAGTGGTGGCGGTAAATATTATACAGGAGATGAAGATCAGGAGAATCACGTGTTTTTATGCGTTAAAAACATACATAATTAAAGTACGGGAGCGCTTATAAAGAATTAAAATACGATAAAATTAAACTTCTCTAATAGTTGCTTCAGTCGATAGATATGACCAGACTAAGTAGTAAGTATTTAGTTACATCAGACTTCTGATGACGGCGAAGAAGTCGGGCACCCCTGCCTCAGCGAACATGCTCGACGCGCTGCAGTACCTGGGTGACCTCAGTGGGATGCGAAAAGCGTCACATTATGTTTAGGGATTGCAAGCCGGACTGATTGGTGTAAGGATATTAATATTAACAAAATTACACATTTTGCTGGTGTTTTTTTTGCGTAATATGACTAATAAAGTATGTAGGTATATTTGTCAAATATTCCTAAATAAATAATTTGAAGTTTTTTACTTTTTAACAATAAAGTACAGCTTAGTAGTAAAAAGTGTTACAATGTCAACATCGCTATAAAAACAAATATTACCTTTCATAAGTGCTCAAATTTTATTTATACTACGTCGGTGGCAAACAAGCATACGGTCCGCCTGATGGTAAGCAGTCTCCGTAACCTATGTACGCCTGCAACTCCAGAGGAGTTACATGCGCGTTGCCGACCCTAAACCCGCCCCCCCACGTTGAGCTCTGGCAACCTTACTATACAATAATATAAATTTGATTAGTTTCCAAAGCCTGTGAATTTGGGGTGGGAATTTTAATGGAACTCCTTGAAAGGACAAGTTTTCCTATCTGGTCTTGGATTGAATTACCTACTTATTTGTAAATTGTAGTAAAAGAAACAGATGATATTTTACTTTTAACCAAAACTATAAGAAATGCGTTCCAATATTATCTTGCTCTCATTTTTTTATCCGAAAAAGTAGTTCTATAGACGATATAATTTTTTAAATTGATAAAATTTAGGGAAAAACATATTTGTCAAAATATAGGGAACAACACGAAACTATAATCTCATGCGAAAAATAATAGAATAGGATTAAAAATTAAAAATAATAGAGTAGGATTAAAAATCATCCTGAAAAGGAAACGCCGTAGAAAAGTTACATGGATTAAATAAATAATTGGATAGACATAGAGTCGCATGTACCAGGAGATGAAGGGGCTGGCATTTAAAAAAAATTGATGAAGCTGTATAGATAATTAATTTTCGCTTAAAGTTGAATATAATAGAATCTAAATTTTATTATATTATATCATCATTTACATATATATATATGCGCTCAGCTCTAGTCGATGGAGTACCGCCGCCGCCGATTGAATCCTGCTATTTTGTTTAGTTTTGACATATGATATAACATTAACATTCTCTTTAGCATAAACCACAAATGCCTTCTATGACATCTTCATCCTTTCATTTTTCTTACTATTAGAGTTATTTAATTTATCTAATCGTGGTATCTTGGCCATAATGTAAAAGAAGGGCAAATCTTCTGTTCTCAATCATCGTCATAATAAATACATTTTTATCTTACTATTTTTTTGATCTGTTCAACTCATACCTTCCATCCGTCGCCTTTACGCCATCTAAAACGCACAGCGCGTGCTTGTGTTTAGTGCTTTGTGTGAAGTTTTTTATTTTACCGGTAATTAAAACCGGATTCTGTAACTCTTGAAATGTGCCGGATCCGGCCGGATTACAAACCCCTAATTGTATTGAACTCGCAAAGTTGAAAATGCTTTCCTATTAAAGTATACCCAGAGCTGGCAGGTATACAAACACTGACAAAACGCCCGAAATAGTCACTATGACACTGTGTACACCTTGCATTTATACTCGTATGTGGTGACCTCGATTGTCTTATGTGCTCCGTCTAGCAGTTGAGGTGATCTGTGCCTGCAGTAGATTGCGGAATGCCGGGCACGCCATTCAACCTGACCGGACCGGAACGTGGGCTGTTCAACTAGCCAGATAACATGATTTACTAAGGATTTGTTATATTAGCTTCTACTATTTGCAAAGTCATTAAGACCCTTCGACGGGAGGGGGTTTAACGACATACCCGATTTCATCCCCTAAAAAGGATATTGGGATGCAATTTAATACAAGTATACTAAAAAAAGGGAGGGGGCAGTTTAACAATATATATGTTTAGTTTAATATGCCATCGAAAGTCGCGGACAAATGCTACGTAAAGTAAAACACGAGATACACTCGTGGACTGCGTCGGGCCGCGGCCGGCCCGCTCCACTTCACGCTCGAGCTAAGCACCCTACAACTAAAATGACGGCGTCATACTTAGGGCCCACTATTTTTCTTTCCGGATGCCAACATTTGTTCGTAATGATCATTTCGATCACACTGATTTAAGCTTTCACAATTTTTATACATTATTGATTACGAAAACAGGGCTTATTCACGTGTAATTAAGTTATAAAATTACGTCAGACGTTTCTAGGATGGCGTTGTCCATGGTGATCTCGGAGAAAACTGGCTAAAGTTGACATCAACATCTTCTAGCTGCGCGAGTTTTTCGAACTATCCGCACTTGTTCTTTGTTTATCAACTTGAAAGGGGTAACTTATTACTTTTATTTATGAGGAGTGTGTAACTGGCATTACGATTGGAGTTTATTTAGTTATGCCTGGCAGATGAGATCTCGGGCGTCGGAAAATAGAAAAAATCGCGTATATTCGATGTCGGAATGGTATCGCGATTGATTCAGATTTCCCATTTATGTTGGTTGCTTCTTGTTTATTTATTGCTTTAATAAAAATATATACAAAGAGTCCTTTGGGCAAAATAAATAGTATGATATAATGAAGCAGTGGCAAAAGAAACTACGCGATATTTCAAACTACACTAAGCACGTTACATATATTATGTACAATTATATTTATAATTATGTATTAATCTAGATGTCTTTGAATTTAAATTTGTATGTATTGTTAGATTCTAAATAAATACATTTATACAAATATGTCTTTGCATTCCAATTTTACGAATTCACATATTAGGCTCAATAATTCTGCTCAATCCTATATATCAAAGATTTCCTTATGTAAATAAGTAACTTCATATATTTGATGGCATTCACTGTAAATGCCATCAAATATAAATAAAACTCCTATCCTTTTATTGCATAAAGGGAGGCATTAATATTCCACAACTCGACACACGAGCACCGTTCGTGCTCCCAATGGCACTCCAAACTTGATATTTGGTGAGTCAAGTGTTGACGGAACGATTCGATGCCCGTAACGTCAATTTTTTACTGTTTGCTTGGTCAAACTGACGTAAACTTTTGGTAAAAAGGCTGGCGTTTTATTTAAGTACCTACAGAGTTCGATTGTTTTAAATACATGTTGTGATATGGTGGCTATTATACGAGGAGCTACAATCGAGTAACTATCGTAACGAACAAGCATGAGTATCGGGTCGGGACAATAAATTCAAGGAACCTTTTAAACTGTCACCAAAGTTTTAGAGTCTGGCTACCGAAATATTACACAAATTTTTGTCGGGAACTTAAAAAATCTTGGGTTGGTCACACTTTGTGTAGTAGGAATTATATTTTTGATATTATGTGCACACGGAAGGTACCTAAGGAAATCAGTTAAATATATGGTGCCCTATTGATTTTCCGACAAACAATACGCCGATTTTCGATTCGCCGACAACGATTCGCAGACGGGTTTTTTGGCCGAGTAACGATTGGCAGAATGTCATTACGCATAATAGTCGTTTGCACGAATAGTCAATTCGCAGAACATTGATACGAATATTTACTTTTCGTAGAATAATCATTTAGTAACTCTCACAATCAGCCGAGAAACTATTGGCAGAAACTCAATAGGTCGAATAATCATTTGGCATTAATATTGATTAACAAAACTTCCCTCTTATTTATGACTAACCTACACAACAACTTTTAGTTTGAGCCTGATAAACATGGTTTTGATACATTTAATTATATACTTATTTTCCTTAACACAAATGACCATAAAATTGTATGCCTTGAAAGGAGCAATTATTGAATATATATATTTATAAATTTCGGGGATCTCGGATCGGCTTTAACGATTTCGATGAAATTTGCTATATGGGGGCAAAAATCGATCTAGCTAGGTCGTATCTCTGGAAATACACGCATTTCTGAGTGATTATATGGCATAAGGTCCACCGTTGGATACTTAAGAGTGTTGCTGTTTGTACAGTACCTATGCTTTTCTTCATATTTAAGTTAAAAATTGATTCAAATCTAAACTAAGTTTAACGCATATACTTCAACGAGGATATTTTATTTCAATCTTTCTGAAGTCAGTTTTTTTGTAAAAAGACTTTTATTTCGAAAATAACGATGTATAAAATGTGAAACCTTATTCGACTAAACATTCCTTAAACCGAAAGATTACTCTGCCAAATGAAAATCGTCCAATAATAGTTCTGCTAATTTACACAGAAGCGAACTGAACTGTATGCGGACCAAGAGTCTGCGTAACGTTAGTCGACCAAAATTACATCTACAAATGAATCACTCTGCGAAACGTTGTTCGGCGAATCGTTGTCTGCGAATCGATAATTTGCGAATTAATTGTCGGAGAATCATTAGGTACCCTAAATATACGGTGACGTGCACTCAAAGTCAGCTCACATAATTTCTACCACTATGTAAAATACAAAGACATATATAGACATGTTTCGCCAAGATATTTTTATATATTTTATATTGTTAAATCAAATTCCTACTGACCTGTCACTTCACTCCATAGATTTTTTCTAAATATTGGTTTTCCAGGAACTCGTTACGTTCCAATGTTTGGATTTTATTTATATTTTTACAGAACATCTAGTTTATCCGTTTCTTTACACACTTGTCCTATTCATGAGATTCAGGTATTAATAAATTCACGTACTTAATTAAAGTTATAGGCAAATGTTAGAAGTAAGTATCAAAATAGTAATAGAGCACCAACCTATTAAATTGTTTACGACTTGTAAACATAGCAGTTTTTCGTTATACAACGCTTCACGTCAACTTCGCACATTGTCGTAATTATGTATTTACGAGCTTAAATAATACTTTGCAAATAATTAAAATAAACCCCTTATAAACCGCGAATGAGATAAATTGACAGTTTTAGGTTTTTTTTTAAATAATAGACAGTTGGTGATACAACAAGGAAAAATCTGTCAACAATATTTGGCTAGCCAGACTCTAGTTATCATCAGTAGGGCTAAGATGGTCGGTTCTTTATCATTTGTCACCATGCCTGTCACGTTCTAACAAGTATGTAAGTGCGAAAGTAACGCATGACAAGACAGGTGATAAAAATCCGACCATGATACCGCGGCAGAGCCATGTATGTTAAACTAAGTAATTTTGCGCCAGCGGCATGAAATGTACGGGCCCTGGTTATCATACTGGTGGTCGATAAATAAAAATATGTAATTAATTACACTGAGGAACATAGTTGAACTCTTATTTGTATAAGCGGGTTATCCGGCCCAATTGGTTCGAGACTGGTTTAAAGTGTATTTCATTTTCGTTATTACAAGTTTGATAAATACATAACCAAGTTACGATACGAGCCTTCAAATACAAATGAAACTACTCATATCCTTTTATTACAGATCGGTATTAATATTCCACAACTCACACGAGCACCGTTCGTGCTCTCGATGGCACTCCAAACTTGATATTTGGGGGGTCGAATGTTGACGGAGCGATTCGATGCCCGTGACGTCATGTATTACTGTTTGCTTGGTCAAACTAACGTTCACGTTTGGTAGAAAAGGTAAGGTTTCTTTTTCTTTGATTTTGATTGGTTTTAATGACAGATTGGAATTGAGTTTTACACTGGTTTTCACATAACTCGTTTATTTAACATTGTTCCTACTTGTTCGCTGTTAAATGGCAAAATCACAATTACATAAAATTGGCTACGGTAGTTTAATCATACCTAGCCTTGAATATTTTAATTATTTTACGTAATTTGATAGCCGTATCAATTACTCGAACCGCGGTCTAAACTTTCAAAATTAGAAAAGCGTGGGTAGACCTTTTGTAAATACTTTATTGTAAATAATTTACCTCAAACAGACCCAAAACATTGAGTTTTATGTACTGGTAGGTAGATGCCTCGTTTTAGAGAAAGGTATAAATAATTTGCTGGCAACAGTGGCAACATTATGATTGTAACTTTCCCACTTTTTGTCCCCTGCGCGATGAATTTTGAAAAGATGTCAAGTGTCATTGGTAGTATTTAAGATTTGTGTGATTACGTAAGTTATTTGCTTTTGTAACAGTATAGGTATTCTAAGGCATAACCACCCACCATATCTCCTGAACACAGCTTTTTATATTTCCTTACGCCTTTAAAAGTATGTAGTCCCATTTTCGAATTCGATGCCTGTCTCTTTCGCAGTCATAAATTATTCATGTATGTGATGGCTTCCTTTTTGTACACTTCAATTATAAATTAATAATACCACAAGAGCTTTTTCGATCTATATGTCGGACGATATAGTTCAAGGGAAACGCTTTATATTCCTTCGATTCCAGATAGCCTACTCCAAAATCCTTCATTATCTGTCTGGCGAGAGCGTGACATTCATACATTAAGTATATTACTGTCTCTTCTTCTTCGCCACACATTCGAAAATTGGCATTGTCAGAGTGTCCCATCTTGGACTCCTTTGACCCTTTAGTGACCTGTAAACACCTATAGGAAGAATTTCTTCATAATTTGTGTATTTGACAGATTTTAGTTACCTAATAACAGTTTTAAAATCGAAATGTGTCTGCCAGTGAAAATTCACAAGACTGTCTAAAAGAAAAATCCATTTAATAGACACATTTTATTTTACGATTGTTTGATGTTAGGTCCGTAAGTTTTTGAAACGTCTAGTTTAAATCTAGAGACTAAAATCTAGGGAGAAAATAAAATGAGAATTGCTGCTGTGCAAAATTAAATTGCTTCAAAGACGTTTTGTTTTAGAATTTTTTTCCTTTGGTGAATTTCCCCTACACACGAAATATTTTTAATTTCAAACTGGTTAGATAGGTTTGGTTAATGAGGTTTTGAATTTGTGCATTTGTCATTATATTATAGTAAACACAGTCTGTGTTAAAACACAGATAAATATTTTAAAAATAAGAAATAACATTTTATCGATGTAGACGTACAGTCACGGACCTTAATGTTAAGACATTTAGGCTTAACTTTACATTGGATTTTTCATACCGTTATATTAGTGTGGACAACCAAATTAACTTTACATTGGATATTTCATACCGTTATATTAGTGTGGACAACCAAATTAACTTTACATTGGATATTTCATACCGTTATAATTAGTGTGGACAATCAAATTAACTTGAACTCTAAATGGATCAACAATTCAAGAATGTGACCGTAACAGAAGTGTTCCAGTACTTGTGTATGTTTGTGTGTTCAAGCCTTAATGAAACATTTAATTGTCGTAGGATTCACTGAAAAAAATTATTAACCGACTCAATGACTAATAAAAAATAAAAAAAATCGGTCAGTTGTCTAAAATCGATTTTTTGTTACAAACCCATCTGTTGGCCGTGTAACACATAATTCGAAAGTCAAATTATGTGTAAATAACAAAATATTTTGCTACTGTTATGCAAACATTTCTTTAAGTGTTCAAACAGCTTCAGTAATCTAAGAAAAACCGTCAAACAAAACATTTACATAGCTTGTTTTGAATTAATTGTGATGTTAATTCAACTTGTTATTTTAATTTAATTTCTGAGAGTTTCCCAGAAAATCAAAGCAATGGATGTCGTAAAACGCCCCAAGCAGCGCGGACAGTTAAGATAAACACAAGGTTGGATGGATGAGGAAAAACGACTTTATCAAGTGAATTCAAAAACTAAACAGAGTAACACTTTCATTCAACCGTACTATCCCTATGTCCTCTGCTTATAAAGTACAGACGCGCAGCGTTCATTGATCCTCCAGGCCGGGGTGACACTGCTTCACTTTGTCACGTTAAGCTAGTTCAGAGACAGAAGGCGTAAGTACCGTAAAATCACCTAACTATAGTCCTATACTACAAACGTGACCGCGGCCGGAAAAAACGTCCCACTTTGTCGCTTGCCATAAGGATGAGATTTGCTTGTATCTTCATTACGAATAACCGGACAAGGCGTCCTTATGGCAAGCGACAAAGTGGAAAGTTGTGCTGGCCGCGGTCACAAATATGGTCCACAGTTTCAATACCTACGTAATTCAATTTCAAAACCAATGTTCATCTTTGTTTTGTGTGAGTTCTTTCTGTCATTTTTGAAATTATCTTGCCTCAGAGCTGCATCATTTCAACGATAGTCACCAGACCAGAGTTAGATGGATATACGGTAAATATTTATGTTTTGAAATATGCGTCAACATACTCAATTATTATTTAGCAAGTGCAGTTTGCAGACCATTTTCAACATCTCCAATTTTTTTTTATGAGAAAGTTCTCATGAGCTCTATCTCACTCTCTTAGAAAGTTTGAACGGGAACGGGATTACAGATTATTAATCAATGTTCTTAACTGTTGACAACTGTTTCATTTAATATTTACGTCACTCATTGGCGACTATTTCCAGTGTTACAGAAATCTAAGGGTAAGATGTCGGCAATAGACGTGCAGAAAATAATACCGAAAATATTTCATGGAAACTTTGAAACTTATAAAAATTGGCACATCTTTACATACTGATTTACCTATTCAAGCAAGAAAAATGCAGAGATTGCGCCTTTGTACAGAGAACCCTCCTAGCGGTTGAATGTGCAAGTTACTCTGCCTTGTTTCTTTTTCTGAGTCTCTGGAGTATCTGATGACTTGGTATATCTCAACGGGATTTTTGTACTTATTTACGATGTGCGTGCGACTTTGCAAATATCGAAAACACCCCTTTAGATTAAAAGGCGTATTTTGCTGGAAACAGTAAGGTGAAGCGTAAGCGGACAGATATATGTAACTTGAATGTTCATGTCAAATTCTATTTTATTTCTGAATGTCATTTTAAAATGAGAGAGTAACTTCGATTGTATGGCGGCGGCCAGGTTTGTGTGACTCTTAAATCTCGTTCGAAACATTTAATTAACTTTCACTAGTAAGTAGATAGATAGATAGAATACTCTTGATTGGCACACGCCAGTAAAAGTTTAAAGGAAAGCAATTATTACAAACAAGTATTTAAGTTTCAAGATCCTCCTCCTCACAATTATATATAACGATAGAAAGGTTATACTTTATACTCATACATAAAATAAAAAATCATATTTATTTCTATACTTAATACGAATAAATCTGTTATTGTTAATTTTCGCATTCCATTAATCTTTGTCATTTTATTATGATTATGAGCCCATATTGTCCCACTGCTGGGCAAAGGCCTCCTCCATCTTATTCTTCCACGTGTCCCTATCCTCGGAAGTCTCCCACCAGTCTCTGTCAAAGGCGTCAAGCTCGTCCCGCCATTTCCAACTGGATCTACCGTTCGTTGTTAAACATAAGCTTGTCTCTTTCTATTTTTGTGTGCGGGAGTTCGTTAGCACACGCACGTGGACATTTCTTGCTAGGCTAGGCAACTTGTATAATTTGTACAAGGTGAGCGCTTTAATTTTGGAACATCTGTAATATATCTTAATTTATAATATCATTGCTTCCTCATCGGAGTAATTCTCGGCGGCATACCAATGGGGCCGACAGCTTTTGGCAACCTAATCCAAATTTAGCTTACCTCAGTAGAAGAATAGTTTTTATGTTCCAACCGGTGCTCTCGTGTATCAACATGCGAAGCTGTCTTACCTAAAACAAATTAAACGTTAGTATTAACTGTGAGTTTTTATAAATTCTTATAGCAGAAACGTGAACTAATTCGAAACAAACACTAGTTTAATGATAATCACATTAAATTCTAATTATTCATTTAATTTTTGAATAAGAATCATTACTATCATTAGCATTTGCGATCCAGCCCTTAAAAATCTCAAATAATTTCGTTTCTTTAAGTTTAGATAGTCGCGATCAATAGGTAGAGGTTACGATTTCTATAAAAAAATCTTTAATCGATAAAAGGTGAATTTAATAAAATAAAAAAATTGTTTTTGGCAAAAATTTCATTTTACTGTACTTTTCTTACTACAGGCAACTAACTCATCGAGGCAGTTCTAAAAACCCCTAAGTTAGTTAAGTTAGGAAGTTAAGTCTTCTGTCTCCATCATCAGATCAGCTCGATGTTTGACTTAAAAGTATACGAGAAAGTGTAAGAGTACAGAGAATCAACATGTTGCGGTTGATCAAATTATCTTCATTGGTAAAGGGGCCTACTGATTACCAATTCGCCGGACGATATCGGCCTTTCAGTTATTCGCGATTGTCAGCTTTTGCGAATAACTGACAGGCCGATATCATCTGGCGAACTGGTAATCAGTGGGCCCCTTTAGCTTTTGCGAATATCTGACAGGCCGATACCGTCCGGCGAACTGGTAATCAGAAGGCCCCTTCAGTTTTCACGAATAACTGGCAGGCCGATATCGTCCGGCGAACTGGGAATCACTGGGCCCCTTCAGCTTTTGCGAATAACTGACAAGCTGTTATCGTCCGGCGAACTGGTAATCAGTAGGCCCCTTAATGGTAATTGGTAACTAGAGGAACGCCTGGCAACAGCACGCGGGTAAACGCCGACTTACCGTACAGTAAACATGTTATTCATCGCCGCAGACTACACTGTTTATACTAACTGCTGGAAACACGCAAACATGTTGTATTTGTCTTACCCGCATTATGATTAATCACAACGTTGTAAATAAAATTATTCATTCATTTATTAATTTCTAAATATATTGTCTAAGAAAACTTACAAACTTAAATATATCTAAATACAATTTAATAACAAAATAATCATGGGAGCAAATAAATTTCCAGTATTAAAAAAGATACATAGCAATACAAACAAAAATTCACAATTTACATGAATTAGAATTAAATAAATAAATATATGACGACCATGAACGCTCTGACAACAGTGTGACGACGAAGAAGACGAAATGAATAAATGAATTATAAGATTAAAGCTAGTTCTTAATACTGTCATACCTCTGTATATACGTATTATGTAAATAAATACACTAAAATAATATTTGACAACATGCCAATCCAAATAAAAAGGACTCACTTATTTGCTTTAAATTTTGACGATGCGTGTTGCAAATGAAAGATGTGTAAATAAATGCATGTTTTATTTTGACGAAACCTTAAGGTTGATGAGCTTTCTGTAAGATGACAAAGCCTGCGCTGTGAGTCTGGAGGTATGCTATTTTTGATTATAAAAAAAATATAGAATATTTTTTTGTGATGATTTCTAGGTGGCCCTTTATAATAACTTTTATGTAGATAAGATAATTAAAAATATATATTCCTACCAAATATTAAATTACAATACATATACACTTCAGTCCAAGCTACCTTCAAAAACGTGCTGTGCACATTTTATTTTCAAATCGTTTACGTGCTTCTATATCCCGTCCAACTGCTCGAAAACACATTACAAAATTGCAGGAAAATCAGACTTAAGCCTCTGCGAAATAATATAAAAGTCGTAAAAGATTTTCGCCCAACTTCGGATTCACTTAATACCAACCACGTTCAAAGTAAAATTATATATGACATTTGCCACGTTTTTCTTATAACAGACTTACGTTTGACATACAAAATGACGTAACTACATAAAAAATTCATGGCACATACGTCGTTTTAATATCAAAAGAAAACACTCGTACCTACTGGTGATTTTATGCTGAGTGTGCTCAACTTTCCCGGGTAACTTTGTCACTTATGATTTGAATGAATTTGTTTTCAAGTAAAAGGAATGAATTAGGTAATGTGTTCCTAATATTCCTGTGAAACCTAGATAAATGGATTTAGATGGTTGGCAATCCGCAACTGTGCGTCTCCAGAAACTTCCTGCTTCGCCCAGCTTAACTGTCAATTGGAACTCCGGACAGATATTACTATATTGAAACCGTCAAGAACAACCCCTCTGGTGTTGCAGGTGTCCATGAACGACGATAATTTCTTACCATCAGGCGATTCGGCTGTTCGTTGGCTTCATATATAAAAAAATGGAAAAGAAACATCATCAGTTTTTGGACTGATTAACAGTCCGCCGGACGGTATCGGCCTGTCAGTTGTTCGGAACTGTCAACCTTTTGTTCTGACTGACAGGCCTATACCGTCCGGCAGACTGTTAATTAGTGGGCCCCTTAAGAAATCTGTTTCCAGTTGTGTGTTCCATACATGTGTGTGTGTACACACAATCATATAGCTATCATATTAATATTCATACATATTATCGGCAAATTTGCGCTTAGATATCGGCTTTGACTGGATCCACCTGTACTAATGGAACAAGGACCGCATTTGAGCTTATTTTTATTTCTTGCCCTTTTTTTTGTCTGATTTTAATGACATTTGGTAAGTGTGAAGAGCTCCTCAGTCTGGGCGGTATAAACACGAAATCCCAAATTGGGTCAAAAAATGTATGTAATTTTCCTGAGCGGAAGATTTCTTAGGACACACGGTGAAATTGCGTTTATATTGTATAGAATAGGGAACTACCAGGCGTATTTTAATTTTAATAAGAGGATTTGAATTAGATCTAGATTAGTTATGGAGCTGATCTGTCAGTGTCAAAATTGACGTTTTTGGTTGAATAAACGTCACTATTGACACTGACAGATCAGATCCATATCTAATCCACATCATCTTATTAAAGTTAGAATACGCCTGTATATCTATTCACCAAATTTTATCGAAATCTGACGAAAAAACGGCAACATAATAAAATCGGCCTGTTTAGGCCGACTTAACGGAATTGATAATTTACCTAAACCGTCTATTTGCGGTAAACCCTCTTGTAAACTTAGATTATGGGCGCCCTGAACAGGTCCTTTCTCGGACTTTGACATTTTGTCAAGGAACGAAATTTGTAGAAATAAAATCCAACACCAATAAATAATAATTATAAAATTTCCATGTTTGTGTGCACTTTTACACCTCTAAATTATTCAAATGCAAAACACTCTTTTTTGTTAAACAATTTTTTATCAAGCCTCTGCATTGCAACCGTCACATATTTTATTGCTTTCTTATAATATTAAAAAAAAAAACGTTTCTTGTTTGTATACAAAACATTTCACATCCTATTCTTTATCTGGGTTTCACTGTAAAACATTTACCACCATAAATACATTCTTATACCACCAAAATTGTGCGAATTTGAGCCGATAAGGTGACCGATTTCAGACGACTGGTCACGACCCGTTATTATCCCGAGCAAATCGATGCTTCGAACTTTCTCACTGGACCGCACTCGATCGTGGGCTCTTTGTAAACCAACAGGATACAAAGTGGGGATTGTAGGTACACTTTTTATAGATATAACATTATTTTTATACGTTGTCTTTTCTTTGGTCTGTAGGTAGTATTTCAGACAGTGCATATGTAATACAATACGATACAAGTGCGAAAAGTAGGAAATTCGCCACAAGTGTCAATAAATTAAAATACGACCAAAGGGAGTGTTTTAAATCGACACGAGTTGCAAATTACCTATTCGTACATGTATCATACAACGTTTTAGAGTACATGTTATGGCCTTTTAAATTTTGGACATCGGCACGTAAAGTGCTCATTTCCGCACTAGCGCGCTAAAGTAGCACCATATGTATAAATGGTGATGGTACTGTAAATATAATGTATATCCCGAGAAAAAAGCTTCGAACATTCTCATTGGACCGCGCTCTTTTGTAAACGAATAGTCACAGATACATAGTAAGGATTGTACGCTTTTTATACTACGAGTAGGTATTTTGACACAACCACATATTCTAAGGGTAGTTAGTACAGGCCCAAATGAAATAACTTTCATATCTTCTTCCTCGCGTTGTCCCGGCATTTTGCCACGGCTCATGGGAGCCTGGGCTCCGCTTGACAACTGATCCCAAGATTTGGCATAGGCACTAGTTTTTACGAAAGCGACTGCCATCTGCCCAGAGGGTAAACTAGGCCTTGTTAGGATTAGTCCGGTTTCCTCACGATGTTTTCCATCACCGAAAAGCGACTGGTAAATATCAAATGATATTTCGTACATTAAGTTCCGAAAAACTCATTGGTACGAGCCGGGGTTTGAACCCGCGACCTCCGGATTGCAAGTCGCACGCTCTTACCGCTAGGCCACCAGCGCTTCATGAAATAACTTTAATATGTTTTACTAAAAGAAATAGGACTAAAATTAGAAACATCTATGTACGCAATACATTGCGGCTCGATTTTTTTCCAACATTAGTTGCACTTTGATACTTAAGGCTAAATAAATAATTCCTTTCAAAGCGGTGGAAGCTACGCTTCATTTCGATTTGCAGTTATATTAAAAATACACGCTGTAGAAATAAAAGTTACTGATGGTAATATTTTTTTATATACATTGGGAGGTAGCATTTTTTACAAGTATAAAAAAGGGTGATTTTCACACGATCAAAATTAAAAGGACGTCTGGTCACCCATCATTATAATCATTATGGCGAACAAATCGTTAGAGCTCCGAACTTTCTCACAGGCCCGCGCTCGTGCGCTCTTTATAAACGAGCAAATAGACATACAGGGAAGATGGTACACTTTTTATACCAAAATATTTTATAAACGTGAATTATTTTTCTTTTCTTCTTGGCCTTTTGTTTTCATCTCTATTTTTACGTAAATAATGGTATTAATAAGAAATCTAAAATTCTCACCTATTTTATAGAGCTGGTCACATCTCTTTGGCTGTTTGTAAATGGACAGTCACCGACATATCATAGGGAAGATACATCGCAGATGTACGAGAACTGGACACGACCCGTCATTATCCCGAATAAAATTAAATCGTTTGGACTAGCTGATGACAATCGTTGATTAAAAACGTCAATCGAAACTTAAATAATGTATGGGAATAGTCACGTGAATTTTCGTAGCTTCGACGTCGACGTACAATCGTCATATTGGCTAGGCCCCCTGAGCTCTAAAGTTTTCACAGGACCGCGCTCTATTTTGAGCTCTTTGTAAATGAATAGTCACCAAGGCTCGGAAAAACGCCCTTCATGCGTAGAAAATGTTCGCTCACAGTCTACGAACGTCATTAGGAACGTCATATTAAATCGTTGACATTGGTAAAAGGAAGTCTCTGTTGTACGAAACAGGGTTATGTTTTCAAAATGACGGGCGTTTTTCTGAGCCTTGATAGTCACAGACTATAAGGAAGCTACCACACTTATTACACCACAATGAAGCAAATGCGTTGTCTACATTTTTCTTTCTGTTTGCCTTGTGGCTTTTAAACTGTCGTCATTTTGACATATTTTGTTGCAGGACCAGGAACCCGGTGCAACTGTCACTAATATTCGACGAAGGCACGAGCACTTTCACCCCATGCTGATAAGCTTGATACTCATCTATAAGTAGATTCGAAAAGGACTATTTGTTTTACATTTCTGTATATTCTGTGGCCCGATTCAAGCTCAAATACTCATACGGCCCGATTTTTTAAATGAATTAAGGTAACGATAAGGTCTGGTTTAAATAAGTTCTTATTAAGATTAGTTTGTTTGTCGTATAATTGACAGAAGCAGCTCGGTTCGGGCAACCAATGTCACTTTGACGTTAGAAATATCGTAGATAGATCTATTGGGATCACAGCGGAATCGAAATAAACGTAAATTTTGTCATGTCGTTTAGCTACTGATCTTTTAAAGATCTTTCCAAGATCTTACGTGTCTTAATCATTCTTCGAATCGGGCCGATATACCTAGAATACCGATATTCTGGAATCACGAAATACCGGAATATCGGGCCGATTTTTACGATATTACAATACCGGAATTGAAAAGGAGCAATAGAATACTTATAGGATTTTTTTGTCAAATTTTATAAAATGATGAAATTACTACTAAAACTACGCTGTTTGCGAATATTTAGTAATATATGACGGGTGTTGTTACAAAAATAGCCTAGGTTATATAAATAAATTGCAATAATATAATAGGTTATACAATATGCGTAACAAAACATCAGAACGATAGGATCCAGATATATTTCACTATCAAGGGATGATATATTTTAGTTACTTCTCTTCTATAATATTTGAATTATTTTTCATCTAAAAAGGACTCTCTGTACTACATTTCAGTGTAATCTGTGGTCTGATTCGAGCTTGGAGCTCGACTCGTTTCATTAAAGGACTGTTGGGCTTCACAGACCATTCGCTACGAACTTTGTGTACGTACCACAGAGTCCACATCCACATACTACACAAATACCGCATTATGAAGCGTTTACAAAGAGCAAGAGGCCATCATACATAGGTGCATTTTATTTGTTAAGAGGAAAGAATAGCTTTGCGATCCTAGCGAAGTAACAGTACTTTTTGTATGAAATTTCATTGCGGGAGAAAACGTTTTCCACTTTAATCTTAACAAAGCACCTTGATTTTGATGTCGATCGCCCCAGCATAATATATTCTAGGTTTGTAGGTTTTATCGATTTATTTAAAAAAAATTGTTTTGCAAATTTTGGAAAAAAGTAAAACCTATAAACCTAGTTTTTTGTTGTGTCAATTACATACTTAAAAGTTATAGAGATTGGAAAATATTTAGAAGTGGAAAAACGTTTTCTCTTTTTGTATGAACGATCATGTTGTATACTTCCCTCTTAAGGTGACGTTCGGATTTCAACTGCAGCTGTTGCAGCAACTGACAATTTCCTTGATAAAAAGAGTACAGTCGCCGCCGCAACACTTCGTTCTCCATTCTGTCACTCATTTTATAACGGAAATTGACAGATACCGCGGCGACAACAACGGCACCGCAACAGTGATACAGTTGCAGTTGATATCTGATGAACGTCACCTTAAAGTGCTAACGATTAAAACAGCAGCACAACTGGCTAGCCCGTGGAGCCAACATGCCAATCGTTAACGCTCCGTAGCGTAACGTAGTCATCTCTCTCTATCACTCTTCCATATAAGTACTAAGTACGACAGTGACAGTTGCATTTCGTTCGCTACGGAGTGTTAACCATTAACACGTTGGCTACGCGGGCTGATACACCCATAAGGCTTAATTTTGTAAATATAAAAAAATGGTTATGGTTGTAATTGTGGGTGTACGTGAAATAAGCGATCGCGTTCCCATACTAAATTTGTACGGGAACGCTTATGTGTGGTGACCTCGATTGTCTCATGTGCTCCATCTAGTTTGAGGAGGTCTGTGATGTGTACATATGTACATAGACCAAGTTGTATAGCCTGTTATGTCAGGTCACCTGTTGCTGAGTATAGACGTAGATATATGGGAAGTTATGTGGTGTCCACACAAATTGTATAGGCCTGATTCCGTTATTGTACTACCTACTTATTCCTTCACTAGAAAGTGGGGTAGTAGGGCATGTATCTATTTTCATCTTACGTGATATTACTTGGAACGATTGTTTCTAGTAATACTAAGGGGATAAGTACACCTTTGAACACATTTTTATACTACGTCGGTGGCAAACAAGCATACGGCCCGCCTAATGGTAAGCAGTCTCCGTAGCCTGCAACTCCACTATACTTGTTTTGTGCAATAAAATATTTACTACTATGTAGTGTCCAACTGAAACGTACAACACGAAGATCACTTTTTTATTTTTTCATTAATAAATCAACCATATTTATTATCAATGTACCTATAATAATATGTATACCGACTCAAATATGGTCTTATTTGCTAAAACATTCGTGCTGTATTTCAATTCTTACAAAAAAAAATAGCAGACTTACATGCGCAAATATACCTCTAAATCTTAGTACGCTGAAATTAAGGACATTTTACATCTCCAAATTAAATGTATTATTAACCCTATGGTTATAATACATTAAATATATGTATTAAATAGATCTCTATAGACGATACATATCTGTTATACTGCAGTTGTTTTTTTTTTTAAAGATTATTATAATGTAATGTTTACCCAGGTATTGGCTGTAGTATTTATACATGTTGCTCTGTATTATACAGTACATATGGCGCTAAGTTATCGCTCTACTACGGTAACTAGCACTATACGTGCGTATGTCGAAATTTAAAGGGCCATATATACTGTAAAAGGTTGTATAACACACACGTGCGAAAAGGTAAGTCGCAACTTGTGTCGAATTTATTGCCACTCGTTACGAATTTCTTACGTTTCGTAATGTGCTATTTCATGTAACTATATGGTGTTACTGTAAATGTTGTATTGACTTGTAAAATAACCCTTGAGGCCTACTTGCAAAATACTTTTTTTAATTTTGAATTTAGATACAACCATACATACGTTAAGCAAACGGTTGGTAAAATACCCATTTACTCCCAAGATATATGAAATAAACATCCCCTGGGGAGCGATCCCCGGACCTCAGACACGAAGGTCACACTTATTACAACCAGGCCACCGCGTCTTGTCGAGTGCGGTTCCAAATTCGTTATTTAAAACGTCGACCCACATTTCACAGGTTAACAGTCGGCCGGTGTTATTATCTTTGCTTAACAAGCAATTGTTTTACACAAACCAGTATAAGTGTGAGGAATACGAAAGCGTAGTTTGCAAAGTCCCTGGCGCGAAAAACGAAAATCGATATTTCTTTATCTGCCTCTCTATCGCTCGCATTTGCAAGAGACAGAGCCATAAAATATTTTATCAAATTTACTCCATTAAAACGTTTAACAACACGAAGTTACTTATTATCCAAAAATGTGAAATCCTCAATTTTGTGTCACATTTTTGTAAAGGTATTCGAGTTTAAAAATGTTAAATTTTATCATATTTTTTTATCGTCTTACCCCTTATTCATAAACGTCTACTAAAGTTGACAAACCGCTAATAATCGTTTGTCTCTTTCTATCATACCATTACGTCGGAAAGGGACAAACGATTATTAACGGCTTGTCAACTTTAGTAGACGTTTATGGATAAGGGGTTTAATGTATAAGTACCTTTATTAAACACTTTATATAAACAGGTTCTTTATGATGTAACAAGAAAAAAATAGGACAACTATTATACTTAAATGCGTTTTTTTACGATGTAATCAACTAAAAACTTATTTTTTGCCACTGTCACAGGGCGCACGCTTGATGTATGGGGCGATTTTGCGCGCCATATTTTTCGCAATTTTGAAGTTTCTGGGGTACAATAGATAGCAGGTTTATAAGAAACATTTGAATCCCACGGGGAGTAGAATTAATTGATATCTTAAAAAAAAAGTTGTGCATGGATTTATGCTGGTGCGGTTTGACGTAAATGTGCGCTCGGTGAGCAGTAGGAATGAAGGGCCAGAATGCAGGCCGCGCCGGTCGATGTGCGCGCGCTTCAACAGGTGTACCCGGGAACCAGCCTATTCTCGAATGTGCATTTGACGTTTCAAAATCATGGCGACAATGTATTGCTTGCTCACTCTATGGCTTAGGCGCGAGAGCGACAGTGATATTCAAATTGTATTGGTGTTATGAAATTCAATGTTAGATTCTGAATATTTCGGGATACATGCTGTCAATTTTAATGTTGTACATTTAATAACTGATATTAGGGCCGTGTTTACGTTCGCATGAAAATGGAAGGGTAAATCACATCATTATGGTCGCAGGTTGTATCTCAAACTGAAAGATGTCTATCTTTTTGACATAGGAGGCAAATTCCGCTATTTGTATTACAATGTATGTATAGTGTATAATTAGTAATTACTCAGGAAACATTATAGGTATTTCAGTGAGATAACATTTATTGGCAATAAAACGGATATATTTTATAGTTCAATTGAGATGAGGAGACATTTTATAGGTTTGTAAAATTGTTCCTTTAAAAGTATATATAGTATGGTTTCTAACCATTTTACTAATTATAAATAACAGAAATTATGAAAAAATATCTGTCTTTACGTCCTCAGGCTCACTTAACTCACCGTGGCTAGTTCTGATCTTCAACTAATTTAAAAATACGAATCAGCCGATTTAGATCTCGCCAAATATAGGACCTAAAGTTTTGCTAAGTTCCCAACGGGTTGCTGTGCCTCCTATAAACTTTCGACTACTTAAATTATGTAATGCGTAACTAAGCATTAAAAGAGACCTCAGCTAACATCTATTGAGCGTCGTTGTCTAGTAAACGCTATGGAAAATTGTGTCGCTGTGCACTTGTGACGATCGGCAGCCATAGATTTCACTATGCTTGCCGCAAAACCAAGTGGCGAGTCAGGTCATAATGCCATCTCTTTTACTCTTGGTTGATATTAACAAGGCTTTCGATAACCCCGAAAATTTATTTTTTCTAAGCGCCTCATATGTTATAACGTAAGGGATACACGAGATTCAGTCAGCATCAATAGTAACGGATGAAACAATGCGCAAAAAGTATCTTCCACTCTGGATTATTCTTCCAAACAAATAGATAAATATTTCTACAGTTCGAGTCCAACAGTATTCAAAAGCACAATCTAATACATCATTCACTTGCCCTTATCCCAATCCTTTGGGGTCGGCGCAGCATGTCTTTTTCTTTCACTCGCGTTCGTTTCATGTCATCTCTCACACAATCCATCCACCTTTTCCTAGGTTTACCTCTCCCGTTCCATCCCTCCACATTCATTTGTTATAACCTTTCTCATCACATGACTATCATCCCACCGCATCACATTCCCGTACCACGCTAGGCGATTCGCTCTTACTTTTTCTATTATGGGTGCAACTTTCAGGCTTCCTTTTTGCACAGTCTAATTGCTGTACATAGACATATCTAATTTTGCTTAGTTATTACTACTTATTAGAGAATAGTAACTAGATACTTTTAATGCGTAGTCTGATTCGTTACTTTTGATTCTGACTGTACAGTATTATGTTTTGATTTTAGAGTACCTCAAACTCATCGCTTTAAAAAAATCAGTGAGACACTGACGTTTTATAGCGTAAAGTTAGGATTGTTTTGGTTACTCGTGCCCGGCAAGTACACTGTCGGTGGCAGAAAGTTTGCTTTACATTATTACAAGGCACTTGCGAAACTTCTGACATGAACTTAGACAAGCTCGACATCGAAGGTTATTTGCATGCAAACACTTCTTTAGAGAGGTGGTCAACGGCCGATAAATAACGAATTTACGATCGCGACGGGGGTGGTCGAGTTGTTCAGGCAGTCAGACTTTCAATCCGGAGGTCGTTGGTTTGAATTGTGGTCGATGTCAGTTATACGCGGTGTAACACGAGGAGCCCGAAAGATTTTAACCACGCACTTCTGAGGCCAAAAGAAGGAAAAATACTATACGAGTTTAAGTAAATTTTGTACATAACAAGTTAATTTTATGGTAAAGCTGGCACTAAAAATTCATATTTAAGTTTTTTTTGTAAAATCTAGTTTTTGCAAAGGTTACTTGTCACTTTTTAACATCTATCAATAAGAATAATTAGACTGCGCCCCATAATGGCATCATTGCCATCAAAAAGGCATTTTGCACTAAGTTACAATAAGAAGATGTTTATTTTTAATGTGTATTAACTCTGAAACTGGGTGAAATCCAGAGAAGTTTATATGACATTTTAGTCTCTAAATGTGATCAGGAATACACTGTTAAAATCTTTTAGTTTCCTCATGTTACACCGTGTATTTACCACTATATTTTCGGCTAACCGTGAAGAAATCTGCATCCGTGAAGGGATACAAAGGTATTATATGTGTGAAGTCTCATTTGGATTGAGCCAGTGTGGGAAGTTATAGTCAAATCTCTCTTATAAGACAGGCAGGAGGTCTGTGTCGAGCAGAGGAACGTATATAGACAGATTTATTATACGGTTTGTCAACGCCATTGGAGTTTTCTCAAGTTCGTTTGAAAATATTACTTGCCAATTATCGTAACAAACTTATGTACCTATTACTTTTCCCGTGTATTTAATACTAACTTATGTATTGGTTTTAAGACTAATGACTATGTTTATATTATTTGTAATGACTTCCGTACTGGCTGAAACCTATTACTCTTCTTTATTTTACACATTACACAAATTTATTGTTTCATATTCATTTCTTAACCAGATTTTTTTACTGATTTTATTTCCTGTGTGCTACATTGGCACCCAACGTGGGGCCTAAATCCATATGGATGGGTATCTATCGTAATAAAATGCTTAGAGCCCGTTCAGATCTGACTTTAAAATAGCGAGTTAACTAACGAATGTCTTTTCTAGTGAGTACTCGAAAATTAAAAGATTCATATGCTTTCAAGTGGATGAACTCACTGTTCCTTCAGAACCAAGCAAATTGCGTCATATATTCATAATACAAATATTCGTATATACAATAATTGATGTATTTTGTATTCATTTAACACGATGTATCTGAAAGCTTAAGCTTACTTGAGTGAGTGGTTGTCAGACGGGATTATGAGTTTCGTGTAAAATTTACGCTCAATTCCACAGAAGCATATCCTTCATTTGAATTTATGTTTACAACCTTAAGCTATACAACTTACGATTGAATTTTGAACGCAGATATCAGTATGTTAGGTTGTTATTTTATACAGACATGTTTCCTAATTTAAGTATTTCGGTTTTCTACCCTAGATGTAAATAAATACGATTGAATATTAAATGCATTTTATTTATCGTTTTGCATGAGTAAGTCTTTATTTTATAAATACGAACTTTCTGTGCGCAGGAAGACGTGTTCCCTAAAATTATTCAACAACGTTTTTTAAAACTGATGAATTATTTCCTTTGTAATATTTATAGGGATAAGTACCTGAGGAGTACCAATGGGCCTACTCAGCATCTACTGTTCAGCTGTCATTAAGCTTGGTAGATAGAGATTTCACAATGATGTCTTCACAGATCAAATGCACGTGCTACTAAGAAATATACAACACCTATATTATCTGTTCTTTTTCTTTAGCACATACGAACGAATATATTTACCGTAATACCACCCAATTATAGTCCAGCACGCCAACTGTGTCCACAATGCGTAATAAAATATTAAAATACCTATAATTAATATTCTATTTTCCTTTGTCTGTATTATTTCTTCAATTTATAAAAACATTTTGCCAAAGAACGACATTTAAATAATACACCTAAATGAAGATATTCGAGTTAATCTTGGACAATAGTCGTAAGAATGTTCAACCCAAGGAGATTGACTGTAGCAGTAACATTGCAACAGTATGCTGCTTCAGTCGCCATCCGAATGTCGTTTTGATTAGATTACTGTACGATACGAAAAAAAAACTCTCTTTCGTTTCTCATTATCCAACCAAATATAAATCAGCATAGCAAACCAATCTAATACACAATCGACAGAAATGATATTTCGGCGTTAGCGAAATAAGTGCAATCTTGAAATCGACTCAAGCCCCGCATTTCGGGCGAGGCGTTCCAAATCGGCGGGCACTTTGAAGTTTAATTGGCTGTCAAAGTTGGGATTGTGAACAAGTCTGAGGCTGCGAACAACTGCTATGGACATTGATCCACAACTAGCTAAACTTATTGGATTATAATAGAGAATTTAAAATTATAGCTTTTTCTTTTTAAGACAAATGTTCACCGAGCTGTATTATCATTATCTTTTATTTTATGTTCGCCACAAAAGCGCACACAGGTTTTCTTTAGACGACTTTCATATCACGAAATGGCCTTAATATTAAAAGAATATATATAAGTACTAGCTACTGCCCTCGACTTCGTCTGCATGGAATGATGATGATGATAATTGATAATAACTACCCTATGTCCTTCCCCGGGCCTCAGACTATCATACCAAATTTCATCGAAATCAGTTCAACGTTTTAAGCGTGAAGATGTAACACACAGACAGTTACACACGCATTTATAATATAATAGTAGGGATGTATATCACTCGGGCTAATTCAATTTGTTACCACTTTTTAGGAAAAAACAGACAAATAATGAAAGACTTTGGAGCAGGCTATCTGGAACCAAAGGAATTCAAAATGCTACCCATGCACTCCATCATCCGGCATATGGAGATGGTCGGAAAAGCTCTTGAGTAGTTGAATGGATCTTTCTTAAGGGGGTGATTACACAAAAGATCCCTATGGGTCGAAGTATATCCGCAAGGGCCTCTGAAAATCATAAGATAAGAAGGGGATGGACGTTTCCACTCATAAGTTCTAGGCAAAATTTCAGATCCAAAAACCTTGCAAAATCCATCCATTAATTTATCATAACACCTACACAAAATGATGAATGGCAAAAAGGTAATTACTCCATCGATCAATCACCCTTTCAGTTCAGTTATTGGACATGGACACTAAAATAAAAGGGTCCAATCAACCCATTCAATTCATATTGAACGAAACACAAACAAAACTTCTAACACGCGTATTTTCATATTTTACTTTTAGAAAATCTACCTTATTGTTTGTTCAAAAAGTTGTGTATCGAGTGAACGATAATTGGCGGTTGAGGTGTTATGAAAGAATGCCCGGTGGCAATGGATTTGGGAGAGGATTCGTACGGTTAGTCACGAGTTGCGTGAAAGATGGCGTAATCTTAGGTGAGATTTGACACTTGTTGCCCCTTTTTGTTTAGGTTATAGCGAGATCTAGATCATTTTGCGAATTGCAAATATAAATTTTGGAATAAAATACACTTAAAGTTCATATAAAGCATTTATTTATGAAACAGTAGTAACTTCCACATTATACAACTTCCGCCAAACTGTATAACAGTTCGTTGGTAAATAGTAGGCTCCCTTTCTTTACATTACTATTTTAAGTTATCTCTTATCTACTTATTTGGGTATATAAACTGTTTAGGTATTAGTATAAGTTACACATGTAAGCTCGTTATTAGTATAAGTTACACGAAGCTTACAACTGTTACACATACTATGTTATAACATAATATGTTTTAAGTTTATATTAGCTTCATATTGTGTCAACATAAGGTTTTTTTTTTTCATTTTGATTTAAAGACATTTTTGCTAGTGATTTTGCCATATACCCATGTATGTATAGATCAGGACATACCCATGTATATTAAGCTGTTTTTTTAGTTTTGGAGTTTTTTGTTCTTACAAATTTTTATTTTGAAATAAGCTTTTTAAATATGTTTTGCTTTGTGTACGAATAGTAAGTACATTCTATAAAAAAATAGGTAATCAGTTTCCTAACATTGAAGCAAGTTGCAAAAAACATTACCCTCCTCCCTTTGGCAGTTGGGTAAAAAATCCCTAAGTGATAGTTTTACGTTAAGAATCTATTCTAAAGGTCCAAGGTAAATTTAATTTTTTTTTGTCAGAGCCTAAGCTTTCACAACAGAGTCGCCGTTACTGGGGTCGGTTCCCAAATCCGTAATTCAGAAAGATGAAAACAATGTTTACTTCAACTTGTACTTCGCCTGTTAACAAAAAAGTTGTGACCATTAATAATAGACACTTGTTCTTCCTTTGCAATATCAACGGTTAGGGAAGCAGCGGTTCTTTACTTAGTAAAATGGACCGACGAGTGGAACATTTAGTTCAAAGAACAAATTAATTAGATCAGGTACAGAAAATATTACTGACAGAACATTTCCTCGAAAGGTGTATTTTCTTGCAAATTGTTTTTTCCTAGTCATAAGACTTACCTACTCATAGAATACTCTTAGAAGGAATATTTTCGATAAATAAATATTTTCCTTAAAGAATACTTTTCTTGTTGGCCTTCCTGATAACACGAGTAAATATGGTTTCGAGGAAAGGTATATACACTGTTTAGGTATTAGGATAGGTTACAAATGTAAGTGTGTTATAACGAACGAAGTTTACTGTTTAACATACTATGATACAACATTTTTTAACTTAAGTTTATTTAGTTTCATATTGTTTCAACAACGTACTTATACTTAATTTTACTTTCGGGTATTTCTTGGATTCTCTGCAGAATCGTTTAACTCTGCCCTGATTTCCAAGGCTCCACAATCTTTGTAACATATTTTATATTGTGACCATACCTACGCCAGATCTCGAGTACTTGATCCGATTTATAATGTATATAAACTGAGTGTATTATACACTACCCAAAGGTTGTCCGGAAGAGGCTCCTTAACGATAAGACCGCCTGTTGCATACTATACTTTAATTTATATATGCTTATTTTGTTTGCCATGTTTCTTTTGGTGTTGGTGAGTAATAAAAAATATTTGTATTGTATTGTACCTAAATATATTAAAGTTAGATCAAGCTAACTCTGCATAGCACTGTTAATGACAAAGTGAGGACATGTCATCAAAAATAGTCCCTATGAAAATATGTCATTTATAATGACACATCCTCACTTTGTTCTATCAAAGTCGGTACCCCGTTAGACAGACTACAATGTCGTGTGCGTGTCGACAAACCCCATTATCGCTCTAATTTTGAATTAATTACACGAAGCAACAACAGTTCAAGTCGCTTTACACGCTATTTACACGAAACGTCATAAGCGACATATCTTCCCACCTAACTTAAGACGTTCTGTACAAACTGTTACGATATAAACAAAAGGGTTCAGTTGGCGTTTATCCACGTACTCGTAACATAATAGAAGCGAAGAAAATAGGGAAAGCGCTGGGAAACTCAATTAGGTATGCTTGATCTGGGATCGCTGTACTTGTATACTCCATCTTTATTATCAAAGGAAACATGCTTTTGACGAAAAAACATATTTGAGATATATTATCCGATAGTCTGATACTATAAACGTGCGCCCCGCATAATTTGAGACGCAGTTTCGTATTGAATTAATATAATTACATAATTATATATTAAGGTAGGATTAAGGAGAAAAGAAATATAATAAAAGAAATAGAAAATAGCTACGACACGACCTGTTCCTTAAGAACATCGTAGAAGGAACAATAAAGGGAAAGAGAAGACGAGGAAAACCGAGAAAAAATATTTCAATCAAATTAAATGTTCAGGTCGTGTCATACCAGAAGAAAATTAAAGCAAGAAATATTACTTTGCTAATCCGCGAGAAAATAACGTGTTAGTCAATCAGTGCTAACCCGTTATACTTGCGTATTTTTACATGCAATTAATGTTCCCACCCTCCCACCGCAAAAATAAATACGCAAATAAATATAACAACCCACCACCAAAAGTACAACTCGACACGTGTTTCGCCTCTCTACGAGGCATCCTCAGGAGATGCTGGAGGTGTTGGCAACCGGACGAGTTGCTCCACCGACAAGAGCACAGCTCTTAAATATGAAGCAGAAGAAAAAGTTAATATAAGTTAGATTAAGCTAATAATATTGAAAACGATTCTTTCTTCGCTGTTACACGTAGCGTTTGGCAAATGTAAAATTGATAAACAGCTACATACTTGACGAGATGTCTGTTTCCACTACAATAAATAAATAATATAGGACATTTATATAGACCGACCTAGCCCCCAGTAAGCACAAAGGCTTGTGTTATGGGCACTAGACGACGATATTTATAATATACAGTTATATAGGTACATAGAAAACATCCATAACTCACTATCAACCAGGCTAGGAGGCTGTCATGATGTACTTAACCAAATAAGCAATGTGCATGTCAAGTTTCAAGCGTTCTTCCGTATGAAACAATACTTTTAAAATGTAATGGAGAAAGGACTTGTAATACTCTTTTATACGCCTTCAACTTATTATTTTTTGTATTATGTTTGTAAAACTGTCGTGGGTTGTGATTGAGGATGAGGATGGGATGTAACAGCTACAAGAATTCAAACTCCGTAACTTTGGCTACGAAATTACGCTACCCTAAAATATCATATTTAATACCACACTTTGGCTGCGCTATCCTCATCAATAAATATTACCTTTATAAGCGGTTCAGTCGGAATGTACATTTCTAATTAAGGTCATCATTAACTTAATAAGCTAAGTGCAACATAGCTATTTGTAGGCTAGGATTATCCCGCTGAGAATCAAAATAAAAACGTCAATAAAGTCGGCAAAACTCACTAGCATAGCGAGCATTTTAGCGCTTAGAGTAGAAAAAAATAACACTGTACGAGTATATACCTTTTTAAGGTTCCGTAGCAAAAGTGGCTAAAATGGAAACTTTATAGTTTCGTCCTGTTAGTCTGGCCGTCCGTCTGTCTGTCTGTCTGTTTGTCCATATGTCACAGCCCCCTTGTAACTTTTTAACCAAGCGTACACAAAATTTGGAAAAAACCGGAAATAAAGTTAAAAAATACCTATCACGAAAATGGTTTTGGATATGAGCGTTTAAGTCATTAGAGCTTTAAAGTGTCGCCAAGGTACGTTTTTTGCTTTTATGGGTATTTTATCGAAGACACTGATGTTTATCTTAAACTTTTATTTATTGTAATTTACTTTAATGTTCATGTTATTAATTACCTAGCCTAAGACTGAATTTATATATGTATAACTAAATAAAATTTGCATGTTAAACGCACAAGCTTTTATCGCTGACTGTATTTTTCTTACCACAGGTAACTAATACTCATCGTGACAGTTTTAAAAAACCCTATGTTATTTCATCACAGAGTTCCTATGGCCACCTCCTGTTTCCATCATCAGATCATCTCGATAGTACCATAATATTGTATTGTGACCCGATTTAAATATGTATGCAAACTTTCAGCTCAATCGGAAGTCGGGAAGTGGGTCAAAAGCTTTCAAGATTTGAACCACACTAACATACATACTAACAGGGCAAGTTAAATAAAAGCTTATAATAAGAAATACTTAGTCGCTCTACCGTTCGGTCCTAATGTGTAACGATAATGACATAATGAACCCTTGATATGGAAAAATCTTTAGACCTGCCGTCAATCGGTAAGAAACCTAAACGAGTAATCGGCAAAAAACTGTTTCTCACGTGTATGCGGTCCTTACACGGACAGATAAACTATTAGTGGCTGATATGGCTTAAATATGGCGACGCATTGACATATGCTGACAAGTTGCTGGTATTTTTATTGATTTAGTAAATGTAGTTTGTAGAGCACCACTTGGGATGGGCGTAATTATTCATTTTAATTACTTCACTATCGGCAATTACCTATTTCTTACTTGTACCTGTTATGCAGTGTACTTAGATCACACTTAGACATATTATACATTTTTCAAGGTTTCAAGTCCCACCCAAGACAGTGAACGTTTCCATTTATTTGTTTTAAGCTTAAAATTATAAGGTTTCTTTTTTTTGCTGTTCAAGAAAAAGAGAAAACTGTTATTTAATTCATATTCAAGCGAGCACTTCATGAATGAATTCAATTCATCTTAAGATCCAGAAGTTATATAATGTGTTTTATTTGGAAATATGTTTCATTTAATAGCATACAATTCAAATTTAATTTTGGGTTATGGTCTTAATAAATTACATGTCTTAATGATTGCATATATTTAGTGAAAAATGGTTCAAATTATCTGCCTAATTCTCCGCATATACATCAAGGCATACATACATTCATACCCTCTCATTCATCACGGAGGGTTGTTGTTGGTCGAGTTATGTCTTAGGCTGTTATATAAAACACTTGAATCCGACAGTTGTTAATGAATATCAATTCTTATTAACTAAAGGACGTATTTTACTACGAAAATAATGTCGTTTAGGTCCCTTTTTATGTCGAAGTCAACCAAGGTGTATTCCCATTGTTGCTGAATAAAGGCAAATATTTGACTCGAGTAATAAACTATTATAATTTAAGCCTCGTTATTCGTAATAACGGTGCATATTTATTTAATATTAGTGGATTTCGAGTAGGTAAAAAGACAAACATCTTTGCCTACCTACCTTCTAAATATTAAAATAAATAAATAAAAGTCTGATCTCCGAGTTGCAAGCTCCTCCCACGACTCACACGATATGCCGGTGGCCGACAGGAGGCGACGTCACGTCATCTCATGATCATGTCTCTGACATCAGTGGCGTCCTGCGAGGCCCTGTTCTTTCAATGTGGAGTCCCAAGGTATTGAAATGAGGTTGGCTTTGCGACCGCCCCCCTCCCCTGAGGGGCCATCATCATCCTCACTACGCCACTGTCTGGCATTCGGACCAGAAGGTCTCCATGACAAGCAATTTTACTCCCTACAAGAATATTTGTCGTATAAAGGTTTGTAGTAGCATGTTTTTAATAATTTCATGACTAGATATAGCTAAATTAATTTAGTTCGTAGTCTTAGATATAGGTACTAGTACAATAAGATATATATATTGCGTGCTGGATCTCGGCAGATTGTGATGAACTTTTGTAAATACTAACACCTTTTGTACTCACTTTCATGCAATAAAAAATTATGAATTATGGAATATCGAAATACAAGGTTTCGTTATCTGCGTCTAGATTGTGCTCCTGCGTAATCGAGAGATAGAAAGGCTGGCAACGAAATTTTGATTTTCTATATTCCGTACGCTTTCAATCTCACTGTCACTGGTTAGCCGACTCAATCTTTCTCACGACAATGTGATAGGAATGACAAACAAGTAACTCGGTGACTCATTAATTACCAAGTTTCCGCTAAGAGACACCTTTTTACTTGTTATTAATGGAACGGCTTTACATATTCACGAGTTGAAGTGGTCATGGTAATTTAGTTAATTGCAAAGGGCCGAAAGGGCAAAATGATTGGGAAAGGGCGTGTTAGGTCAAGGGTAAATTAAAATTATCTTTTTTTTTAAGATTTTTAATATTGCCATGTTATTATGTTTGACGACTTGTGCCTAGTGAGTAGTGACCCTGCCTTTGAAGCCGATGGTCCCAGGTTTGAATCCCGGTAAAGGCATTTATCTGTGTGTGATGAGCAAGGATATTTGTTTCTGAGTCATGGGTGTTTTCTATGTATATAAGTATGTATTTATCTATTTAAGTATGTATATCGTCGTCTAGTACCCATGGTACAAGCTTTGCTTAATTTGGGACTAGGTCGATTTATGAAAGATTGTCCCCAAATATTTATTTATTTATTAATTAGGGTATTATATGTAAGTAATTCTTAAGTTCGTCTATGCTAAGTTTTCATCAACTTGAACAGAGCTAAGTGAGGGCGTCATTCATATTTTCATACACATTTTACATTTGACATTTGTACACTTTGTCATTGCAAATGCCATGCGTGCAGGGGTACCTTGGTCTGAATCTACCTGACTATAGGAAGGATACATTTTGGCAGGCTTTGTATATTTTCAAGAGCCTGAACAGTTGGACAGTTTCGCATTTCCCATAAAAAAAACTTAGAATGACTGTCTCAGCTGAAGCTGCTATCACGGCATATCATGGTTACATATCATCATTGTTGAACTATGGGCTATTGCTCTGGTGAATTCCATAGACGTAATTAGGGCTTTTATTAGACAAAAAAAAATGTATTCTTACTAAAGTTAATATTTCAATCACCGAGAGCGCTAGGCCAATATTTAAAAAACTAAATATTTTACCGCCAACATGTATGTACATAAAAAAGCATGCCTGTTTGTCAAAAAACATCCTGAACCCTTTAGATGCAGGTTTGATGTTTTTGCAGGTAACCAAAGAGTTCAATACATGGGCCTATTATACAAACCTCCTTGTCGTACTGCGATGTATCGTAAAAGTACGTAATTACTTTATTTACATTACGTCAAATTAGCTAATAGGTACTTATTGAATATCGTATATCGCATTAATCGCTTACAATAGTCAATTTTATTAAACAAGTGTTCCTCCATGAACCAGTTGCTATTGAAATATGGTTTGCATCTCAAAGGCACAAAGTCTAACGTTGCAGTATTTTTAGGGTTCCGTACCCAAAGGGTAAAACGGGACCCTATTACTAAGACTCCGCTGTCCGTCCGTCCGTCTGTCACCAGGCTGTATCTCATGAACCGTGATAGCTAGACAGTTGAAATTTTCACAGATGTTGCATTTCTGTTGCCGCTATAACAACAAATACTAAAAAGTACGAAACCCTCGGTGGGCGAGTCCGACTCGCACTTGTCCGGTTTTTTTTGTTCGCGCCGACTGACCGCCGTTTTAACCAATTTAATGGCCGGTCGACCTAAAACGATCGTCCTCAAAACGCTGCAGCATCCTTTTCGCTTATTAATTATATTTGCAACATTCAGTTTGCACTCAAAAATTGAAGTGTAATCGTAGGTATATTATCTATAATTTGCTCCAGAATTCGAATTTTTATTTTATTTTATTATTTTGTGGCTGGTATATTAATATATATGCGGATTAAACGACCACATCATGTTGCAGCACTTAAACGAGGTTGTGGTATAGTTTTCATATATAAGACCTGTTGGACCACCAGTGGGGAGCATGTTACTGTAGGTTCCTAATTAAAATATGTTGTTTGAGACAAAATGCATGAGAAAAGTTTAAAGTACTTATAAGCTCAAATATTTCTGAAACTTGCATTGAATTATCTTCATAAGTCATAAATACTTGGGGAGCTTGGGAACTTACGCGATGCGTGAAATTAAGACATCTGCTCGTCTCCACGTTCGTACGTATAAAACTTTCTCCGCGAATTTAAATATGACGAAATTGGGGATTTATTTAACTTTAATAAAATGAAATTGAGAAGCTTAGAAATAAAGGAAAAATGAAAGAATTAACTGTCTCGGGCCCGGGATAGGTAGGCAATGTCAATACGCTTAAGTGTGGCATACGGGTAAGTGTGGCTGGCCTTCACTTGGTCTATTTACAGATTGATTAGTGTTTATTGCGAATTCAAACATTTGCTGCTTGCGTTTAGTGGCAAATGCACTCGCAATAAACACTCATCAATGTGTAAACAGGCCCCAATGTAAAGGCCAGCCACACTTACCCGTATGCCTAAGATGTTCGTAAGTAGGGCGAAGATGGTCGGCTTTTTACCATCTGCCATCATGCCTGTCACGTTCTAACAAGTATTTAAGTGCGAAACTGATATTATAAAACATAATATAAAGCAATTTTAACAATGCTGTCCGTCTATATAGTATTACTATTACTGTAGTACCTTCGCCTAAAAGAGTTATTATATATTAGTAGATAACAAGAGAATACAATTCAGAGCTGTTCGAATAAAAGCTCTTTGTTCACATTATCTCATTATTTTATAAACTTTATTTTTCCTTACCTGCACTATTAAAATGTAGCCAGGGGAATTATTAGGCGGTCTGGAGCCAATTAGCTGAAATTAATTTTTGAACAGGCACTGTTTTATTATTCTTCCTGGGGGCCTAGGTCCCAAAATGAAAATCGTTTGCAGAAAACGTAACGAAACGCTATTGTCGCTCTATCACTCTTCTATATTAGTGCGATAGAGACAGATAGCGTTTCGCTTTGTTTATCTGCGAACGATTGTCATTTTGGCTAGGCCTACGTACGTCGTTAAATTTTCATATTGTACTTGATGACATTTGATCTGGATTTCTTATTTCTTCAACCAGAAACGTCACATTGATAGATAATCCATAACAAATCCAGATCAAACGCATATTACGATCATAATACGCCTCCAGCCAGCCAGCCGTATTCAGGCAATTAGCTCAAATGTATGTGAGTTAATAATTGATTTTTAAAACATAGTTTGTGTTAACTAATCGTTCAGAATAAAACTGTCGTTGACAATTTGTCAAATACTTAGGTCTATTTTCTTCCTAATTTCTTATCCGTCGCTTAGGACTAAATTTGAAGTTCTGTCAGTTTTGACATAAATCGTACTGAAATATCAGAGCTCAAATTTTACTTCTAAGTGGCGGCCAATATTACAGTAAAGTGTATTAGAGTTATTGCGTAGCGATTTTTTCGAACTACACAAAATCTCCTAAATTAAGACGTATGTTGTTGAATGCTCTGGCACCTCGGGTTGCTGTCGCTGCGTCGATCGCGAAACTCGCGATCGCGTATTTGTGCTGCACTTAATCAAATTTTCTAACCGCTTTTTGTTTTTTTTTTTTTGTCTCATAAGTAAGATACCCGTATAGTTAATAAATGTTTTCCGGAATAAACCCGCACATTAATGTCTTAATCATGGATATTCTCTAATTCCAGAGTTATATTCGAGCTGTAGTTTTATATCGTGATTTTACACCAAATTAATCATCAGGCGTCACTTAAAATGAAGATAAATACAAAATATCATTTGATCAACTGACAGTCGCTTACTCGCATACTTTTGTGACTTGCTACCTGCATTTAGTGGCAAATGTACTGAATAAATTATTTTTATTTTTATTTATTTTATTTTTGATCGTTGACCGAGCCTTAGCGAAAGAATTCGTTTCAACTTGGGCAAAAATGCTTTCGTAAGTCCTTCGCAACTGATTCTCATGAAAGTTTGTGAACAGGTTCGATGATAAAATATAAATTTTTGTCGATTCAGGTTTAATATTTTTTGGGTGAAATGGCGCAGCCATACATTTATCGAGTTTTAAGCTCGCGAGGTCTACAGCTCACAGAGACACTAGTTTATTTATGTATGAACGCCCAATAAACACTAATCAATGTGTAAATATATGATTACCTGAGACTTTCACGTCCAATCGTGAATATTACTCTCAATTCACCCAGTCGGAATAACCCCAAAAGAATATAATGGAATATATCTCTAGAAGTAAACAGATTTCTAAATAACAGCAGCAATATTAATTTCACGCAGTAGCTGAGTAATTGAATTCCTAATTCCCTACAAAAAGGGCCGTCCTAGTCAATTAAAAGTGTAGCTCGTTCATTTATAACCTTTTTTGCTGACGGTTCCTTGAAAATACCCAAGGGAGAGGAGAGGGCGGGAAGTTGAACATTATTTCATGAATACACAATATACAGACGACTCGTGACGTTCGTATACAGATAGATAACGTGCGTTGGGTCAACTTCGTAAGCAGAATAATTTTGAAAATGGCAAATCTATAAAACCAAAAGAACGTCATACTTTAATAACACTTACACTACTGCTACGCTTAGCAAGGCGTCTTGCTTACAGTAGTCAGTGTTTCTAAACTAGATATTAGCCATTTCCAAAATTAACCCGCTAATGAAGTTACCTCAATGCATCTTATACAGTTTTTTACCCAACTTTTAGTAGCAACGTATTTTATTTATTTTCTTTACGCATATTATATTATTATCCTTCTCTCCATATATATATATATATATATATATATAGGTTAGAATTTTTGAGACTACTAAGTTGCAGTCTATAGATAGGTACATATGTACATGCAGTTTTGCAAGAATATGCAGTGTTTAAGGGCCACTTGCACTAATCCTGGGTTAACTACTAACTCGGAGTTAACCGTTAACCCAAGGTTAAATCGTACTGTGTGGCTACCACCAGTTCGGCACTGACATAAACGCTATCGAAAACGTAACTTACTTTCTATGCATCTCGCTCGTGCTCGCATATAAGTGCGAGCGAGATGTATAGAAAGTAAATTACGTTCTCGATAGCGTATTTGATGATGAAATGGATATTCCAATGCATGTATTTCCTTTGTTGTTTTTATTATATTTGTTTGACATTTAGAATTTATTCTAGAAACAATCTAGACTAGTATTTTTTATACATTTTTTTTTGTATGACTATATTTTGTGAAAGTTTTAGTATTAAATTTGATCTATGAATTATATTCATTAGTATTATATATGGAATAATATTTACAACATCAATAAATTGCTCTGATAATTAGATTAAGATAATTATATGTAATAATGTCTTACTATTCATAAGTGCTTGTTGCTAGGCCTACATGAATAAAGTATATTTGAATATATGTCAGTTTTGACTAGGGAATGCAAAAACCGGAGGTTTTTAGAATCAACAATTCTTAAATTCATCGCCATGGAATAAAGAAGAGATTGCTTCACGTGTAAAAACGAATGCTAGTATAGTATATACACGATTTTATCACGAAATTAAAGACAGAATATCTGACTATTTTATTGTATTGTATGGGAATTGTCAAATGACTTAATGTTATTTGTAACTAGGAATAGGAACAAACCAATTTTATTAAATTATTTTTTTTGGTTTGTTGTTTAGACATTGTCATTTGTAATTTTTTCTTAAATATATGACAATATCAATTTATAATTTAATGTTATTTGTCTTAAATCAAATGGCCCAATCCGAAATCTTGCTCTAAGTTTTTCGCTGTCTTCTAGTATATTAGAAACTGATGGTGTTAGCTTAAACTGGGCAAACACAGGTAGTCAAGTAATTCCATTCTTTAGGGTTTGAACTACCCTTTCCTATTAGTGCGAAAGAGACAAAAAAGGTTGTCGGTAAGTCGTTATCACCGAACCAACAAAAGACTAAAGCGGCCATTGATATAATTGATTACGTGGAATTTTTCTATAGCGCATCGCATAATAAAATTATAAATAAGACCTTTTATACCCATTTTTATTAAAAAGTACTACTATACAATTCGTACACCAGCACGGATGTCCTGCCACTGCCAATACTTTAAATTATTTAAATCTTTCGTATTTTTGTATTTTGTACCGTAAAAATTCATTTAGCGTTACAAATGATCAAACTAACACAACACCACATTATTTGATGTGATGTCGATTCAACCGGTTTAGGACGGATTTATACCCTTATAATGAATAAAACATGCAACTTAGGTAAATAAAAAAAAAACCGAATAAAACCGAAACCGGTTTTTTCAAATTCTAAAAACCCGGTTTTGGGTTTCCGTCAAAAAAACCGGTTTTAACCGGTTTTTTCGGTTTCTGTTAAAACCGGTTTGAATTCCCTAGTTTTGACACTGTCAGTGACTCATGGTACGGGTACTGGTAACTGAGTGACGGATTGAACGTCATAAATGTCATAGTCGCGACAGTAACGCGGCGAACGTCACTCATTATATCAAGCATATTGACAGAACAGCGGCCGCTTCCACGCCGCAGCAGTAATGCCGCCACAGTTATGCAGCTGCAGTTGCCATTCGAATGTCACCTCCACATTTGTCTACTTTTATGTGTACTTTATTTAAAAAAATACTTTTTTTTAATCTATTAATTTTATTCTCTTCAATCGCTCCCAGGTATCGCTGGGGCGATGCTGTTGAAGCGGATTTCGATCTCCAAGCCGATAACTGGTAGGAGATGGCACAGGATCGAGACAACTGGCGTGTATTCGTGTCGGAGGCCAAGACTCATTTTGGGTAGCTGTGCCATTAAGTATTCAATCGCTGGTTTCCCTTACGATCCAATCCCCGAATAGAAAAGGCGAACCGTGGAAACCCGGAGTTCCAAGGTTTGTACACCACGCGGATAATTTCGCTTGAACTGTACCTTGTACCGCGCCGTAAGTGATTACTGTGCAAACAGAACCCTTACCTGAAACAGAGTAAAACACTTTTAATCTCAACGGAAAATTTCGTTTTAAATATTATGAGGCAAATTACCTTTTTTAGTGGCCAAGGACAGGTTAAATAAGCTGGGAAAGTGTTTTATTAAATTATATAGAAAGGCTATACTGTATATTGTAGGAAAGTAAGGATAAATATTATGAAAAGTATCTATTGGTTCAAGGTCCAATTAGCGGCATTACTAATATAGTCACTTACTGAGGATAAAGAAACATGTCTTATTATTTATTGTTCTTAAAACTTAAATTTATAACATTCGCAAACAATAGTGCATTGAGGTAGGTAAGTAAGTTCTAAAAATAACAAACATGGCAGTTCAGAATGAGCAATAGATCCACCCACATACATTTCTGTTAAAACAAAGAAACCGACAATTGGCTGTGCTCAGAAGAATGGTTCTACATGATACCAACGGCCGCTTTCTATCACCGCATCGCTCACCGTCGGCAGGGTTCATCCTCATACCCTACAACCTAAACTGCGCAGTTGAAAAAGAATTGCGTACTTGACACATGTTGAATATTATAACAAAACTGAGCTAAATGGATAGAAAATGAGCCATCTATTATAAAGAGTGGCTTGTTTGCCGAGTATAAAAAACGAAGGAAAAAAAGATAAATTGTGGCTGTATTAAAATATTACAGGTATCCAATTTACGTTAGCTCTATTATAATCTATTAGCCTCTAGGGCGTCTTCTGAGTAACCTTTTATTTTTGTTCTTTGTTAAGTGATCTTGGTTTTTGCAAAAGAAAAGAAGAAAGTTTTTTCCACGTTTACCTATAGAAAACAACTTTATGTTGCTTTAGTATGATCTTGATGAATAGATTTTAGTAAATTCCCATATTGTATGTCTCTCTGAGGCAAGGCATGAAGACCGGTGTACATTAGAATAACATGTTTGGACTCGACTCGAGTCTGGAAGAGGTCGCTCTGTAGCGATAAGGCCGCCTGTTGTTTACCTCTATCTTCCAGAATTATATGTGTTTCCATGTACATTTATTCTGAGGTTGTGTAATAAAGAGGATTTGTATTTTACTGTATCTCTGTCACTCATGCTCATGACCAACAAAAAAATATTTTTATTGATTGATAGATCCGCTTACATTTTTTTTGCAAATTGTAGCTTAATGAGCTACAATTTGCAAAAATTCATTCCTCGGTCTGACGCGGGAAAACATACACTAGTGCTAGTGATTAATTAAAATATCGACTCAAGCTTTATCGATATCGATATGAAGCAATTTGTAAATAATGATAAATGTGACTTCTCATACTAAACGTAATTAATTAAAAGCGTCGACTCGTTTATTACATACTTGCAAACCTTTTTCATTTATTCTTATTGAAATATGACAGTTTAATTTAGTTAGTTTATACTTGTATTTTGTATCCAACATTTGACATTGTTTCGAGCCACTTTAACGCACGTTAAATATACATTAATATACAACGCCGGTAGTGATGTAACCATCTGCGACATCGAAAGAAGGGCTGCACACGAGCAAGCAAAAAAAAAGGTTATAACTAATTATACGTCGAAGAAGTAATGATGACAAATTATGGATTAGATGCAGGTTTGGCTGAGTTGGATATCCCTTACCTTCTACTAAAAAAAAACACCGCAAATCTAGCTAATTAAAAAAGACACTCTCTCGCCCAATGCGGATTAGGGACTACACATACACCTTTGAATTTCTTCGTGAATGTATGAAGGTATTTTCACGATGTTTTCCTTCACCGAAAAGTAACTGGTAAATATCAAATGAAAATCTCATTGGTACGAGCCAAAATTTACCCGCGGACTTCGGACTGAACGTCAGATTCACTCGGCAACCACCACTTAGACCAGTGGTAGGCAAAATTTCCTCATGAGGGACCAGAAAGTTTAAGAATCTTAAATTTCCAGGAGGGCCAGAATTGCAGCTTAATTGTATTTTGATTTGCAATTATTGTCTAATTCTTTCATTTCATAGGAGCGGCGGCGGGCCAAATAAAATCCCTTCGCGGGCCAGAGCTGGCCCGCGGGCCGTACTTTGCTCACAACAAGCTTAGACGTATAGATTGTATTAAAATATTCCACAGCCTTCATTTATTCAGCTCTCGGGCATTTTCTTTCTAACTTATTAACTCGTATAAAGCTTATTATTTGCTAAATTAAATAAATAAATTGGCTTGGTGTTTACGAAAGGGAAGAAATAAAAAAAAACATTTCCAACAAAATGTTGTACCGTTTATTTTTAGCGTAAGATTGATTGAAAATTCGACAGTTACAAGAAAATCAAGTCTGATTTCCTCGTTTCTTCGCAAATGTGTCTTACGTATTGATTCTACCAAATACCTCATTAGGAATTCCCTTCGATTCGAGTCACAATGTTTTTTCTACGTTAGCAAAGTATTTATTATAATTTCGCCATTCTTTCAATTAGATTCATCGAAGAGCAGCGCCAAATTACCTTTTCTTCGAATTCTAAAAAAGGAGATACTCAGTTAGACTGATATTTTGTAATGTATATACCTGAAGTAATCCATGAGTCCATTATTTTAGTACCATACTTTAAAAGTAGTTTTACAATATATATCAGAAAGTATCCGTTTTTTGAGGGTGAATTTAGAAAGTAGTTATTTTTGATACCTATTTACGTTCGAAACGAAAGCGGTGTCAATAGAGAGTAACTGAGTAGTGACCCTGCCTACGAACTGTCCCGGGTTCGAATCCTGGTAAGAGCATTAATTTGTTCCTGGGTTGTGGACGTTTTCTATGTATATAACTATTTATTTAAAACTATATGCAATATATTATATATCTCGTCGTCTAGATCTGTGTAAAATTGTCTTATAATGTTTATTTATTTTATTTGTTTATTTTTATACACGGTGTTTATTTAGTCACCTGCAATCATTTACAGGGTGAATATATAGATCATACTGAGCAACTGTTACTGTCGGACCATCCCAGAAATCGCGAAACGCGGGGTCCCACATTATTGTGCAAAACGAGTGAAACCCAGACGCCATTTAAAAACCCTCTACTATCAAATCGATCTCATTTGAATTACTTTTCTGCCACATTTCCCAAATCTACCGTGTCAAGAGCTTACACTAAACAACTCGCATCGAGCCCCAATTTCGGTAGTAAAGAGTGATTGCGCCGGCACCCCGTTCCGCATACCGACACGTCGTGCGATGGAGGGCGCAATATCAGAGAATTAAGGGCCATTTACTTTACAAGCGACGTCCTGCCTGGAACATACGATTATCATAACACGAGATATATAGTTTGTGGCTTTCCATCTGAGAACGGTCCTTCTAATGCATATGAAGCATACCTAAGTACTCTTCTCTGATGGAAAGCCATCATCATCATCATCATTTCGTCCTGGCCGGTTTCGGCCTCGGCGACTGATTTTGTACCGGCTAGTGAGAACGACGATCGATCTCAGGTAGCTGACGTAGCCTATTTACGTAGTAAATGTACGGCCACACTCACCGCAAGTCAGCACCTCTCCGACAAAATGGTAGCTTATGACCGCAGGTGGTCGGGCCTTTAACTCGTCACGCTTCGCGTCGAGTTCCACTCGCCTCTGCTCTTCAAAGGCTTGCACTTTGTACTCACTGTATGCTTCCACTTCGGCCGATCTCGTGCCGAAGTCTCCCAGTGCGATGGTTCAATGTCACATCTCCGCATGTGACGCTTCATCACATCTCTGTAGAGCAACAGTTGGCCGCCCTGTTTCCGCTTACCACTTTGCAACTCTGAGTAGAAGATGCGCTAAGCAACTCTGACATTAAACATACGGGAGACATGACCACACCATCGCAGCCATGAAAACCACGATGGAAAGCCACGTAGTCTGCATTCGTATTTGTCAGTGAAAAAGGCGCATAATTCAAAATTACTTTCTAAGATCAAACCTTCGCGCATACAATTTTCGAATTCATTAAAAACGTTTTCGACTCGACTAGAAAAAGCTGGAAGTAGTCGTTACAAAGCCGAAAAAGAGAGCCCTGAATGGGGGATAACCCGAACATATCATTATCATACGAATACATATAGTAGGCGAGTTTATTAATTCTTGCATGAATTTAAAATGTTTTGTGCTGATATCAATACTCCTAAGAGGAAACATTGGTGGTAATTTTTCCATACGAACGTTCTCGACATTTTCCTGTCTGGATATATTGGCCCTAGATGAATATTTTTTAGTATAAGATTTCTGAGTTATCTCTTCACTCTTAAACCGCTAAACCGATTTGGATCCAATTTGGTATAGAAATAGTTTGGAGCACGAGGAATGACATAGAGTTAGACCAAGTTGAGTTGGCAGCGATTTTGATAGCCCAGCTGTGCTAGTGTTATTTAAACGTAACAATATTATAGAAGTTTGATATAATACTAGCAGAGTCTGAGCTGTCAAAATCGAGCTTGGTCTAACTCTAGGATAGTTTTTATCAATCATCATCATCCCACGCAGACGAAGCCGCGGGCAAAAGGTAGTGAGGTTTATAAATTGTACGATATATCGCCAGTCGTTTACGTTAAAAGTTGGTACTAATTTTTGCCCCAAATCGTACGAGAATCTCGTAATATGTAAATGGGCCTTTAGGAACGTTAAAACTGCTATTATACTTCCTGACGGCTGTTTTACCACCATAAATATTACCAAGTAAACGGGATATGTTAAACTTGGTATAAGGTTGGATTCGTGGAATCTGAATGCTGCGAATTCGCACCATGAGGTTTCAATTATTTTATGTGAGGATTGAACGTCCATTCAATACAACGGACCATATGGGATCAACTGCATACAAAACCTAAAAAATACAGGTACTTTAACAAAAGGTAGAAGACGTATATACTACAGAGCCTTGCACAATAAAAATAGAGAGAGAGAGAGAGAGAGAGAAATTTTATTGAACACAATAAATAAAATAGCGATCGATTATAAATCTTTGACGGTTGATTTCACAAAACGAACAACACATTTCTTTGGACCCTGTTTTTTTTAGTTAAGTTAAAGATGAAAGCAAACATGGTTATTTATTATATAAAAGGAACATCTCAGACGTGTATTTCTTTCATCACTCGTAATAAAACAAAATCAAATGCTAGGAGTACAGGGTATATGTATTGGTATATTTATTTTTTATACTTTCTGAGCAAAAGTAGCTGAGCTGTATTTAAGTTGCGCGACTTTCAATCCGTGCGAGTTTCTTGGAAGTTACCGTATATACAAAATAGTATTCGTTTTACTTAGGGCCTGTTTCACAATGTCCAAGTAAAGTCCTAAATAAGCTAGTTGCCACTTATCTGACGAATAAAATCATCGTTAGCGCGGGATGTCCCTCCGGGACATCCCGGCGTCATCCTTAGGATGTGGTAGAGGAAACCCTCTAAATTCCTATAATAATCCCCAAAAAAAAAAAACATCGTTAGCGTTTCACAATCTGCAAATAAGCTTAACTGGTAGATAAAGTGTTAAGTTTTGCAGGAAGTTTTACCTGGCCGTTAATTTATTTGTTAAATAGCTGTCCTATACTTTATTTGAACATTGTGATACAGGCCCTAAATAAAACAACAAAAAAATGCTTCTACACGCACTGGACGGCTTACAGTAAACAAGAATGACTTAAAAACTTTCAAACTTTATTTTATTCATGGTCAATCATCCCAACAATGGAAAGCAGCTAGTAATTTAGGCACGAGTATCAACACCAATAGTACCTAGCGGTTGAAATAACGCGCCGAATATATCTGCCACCGCTGCGGTGGCATCATGGTTCCATTTATATCACTTGTCGCTATGACCGTCACTTTCGCGCTTACATACTTGTTAGAACGTGACAGGCATGGTGACAAATGATAAAGAGCCGACCATCTTAGCCCTAGAAGGTGTATTATGGATAACTTTATCCACGTGATAAGATAACCGTTACTTTTTAACAGAGATTGAAAGTGACGGACACCGTTTTATCACGCTGTCACTTAGACAAGAACTACCGTCATACTCGTAATGCGGCGGTGTCGGTCGCATTTTTTATCATCTATCACTTTCGCACTTAAATAGACATAGACATAGAAGTTAATAGTTGTTAGAACGTGACAGGCATGATGACAGAAGATAAAAAACCGACAATCTTAGCCCTACTGGAATATTTTCGGTCTACATGAAAATGTTCAAAACGCAGAATTTGGCACAAGTGACTTAAATGCTATTAGGGCCTAAGACCTATTGCCTAAGACCATTTTGAGTCAATAACTCAATGAAATTAAGTATTTATTTTCTAAGTTTATCGCCAGGTCTACAACTCCTAGAACCACTACCTCTCAAACCAGAACCAATCACATCTTGCATAAAATAGGTACATAATTAAAGTCCTGGCTTCCCAACCAAACCAGAGGGGTAAATATAGGTCAGGTCAAGGGTACCCTTACCCAATGTACCGGGAGTACCCTAATCAGAAATTGAAATATAAAGAATTAAATACCCATTTTAATAAGCGAAAAACATAAAATTGTATAGGTAATAATATGCCTCGTTTTATGATAGTTAAAACCTTTTTATAATGCACAGTCAACATCAATAACATGTTTACATTTTAATACAAAGAAATAAGACGTGTAAAGTGTAATAACTTGGCGTCGACTGTATTGCCTGAATGAAAAGAAGCATGGGTGGTTGATTTTAAACAAAAAAAATAGTTTGTGAACTTAAAAGGAATTTAAAATAAAACCAAGATTATTACAATGGAGATCTTGATACTCGATGCTGAATTATATAGATATAGTAAACTAACATGAAAGTAGAAATAAATAAATAAAACGAAAGATTAAAAAGTACAAGACCAAGCAGTTTTAAATCTGAAGTGTTTTATAGAAGAAGGTAAATATATTACTCAGAGGTAATTAATAGTCTTTACAAGTAAAATTTTCTACTATGTATGTCCGTCAAAATAACTTGTATTGACAAAACCTGCCAAGAATATAGAGCACCGATGAAAGGTAATTTTATTTACCCTATTTTTATCATTGTCATTCCACAAAAAAAATAAACCCCATTATCCTCACATTTTTTTCATACTTCAGGCAATTTGGCAGAGTGTTTCCGTTGTCCCAAACCACCCTTTGGGTTAATCCGCCCTTAGACCCGCTTACAGAGAACATTTCCATCCCGTGTTCTTATTGGCTGTTCTTGTGAAATAATGAATTACTTAATAAGTACCTATTTGTTTATTTTACTTTAATAAAGGGACGAGTGTAACAGACGAAAAACAATTACTTAACGCATAATGAAATTAATGACGTAATGGCTTGTCAAGTTTGGAAATCAACTCATGGAAAACCAAATTTACTCGTATTCTATGAGATGTTTTGTTTTCTTCATGTGTCTTTTTTTCTTGAAATTTATTAATGTACCTTCATGTGTTATCCTGTTAAGGCATCCCAGAATGGGCCCTAGGGAAGACCAGCGCTGGTGTTATAGTGCTAGAGTGGGGTCTATTTCGTGATACGTACTTAATGTTCTGTTTTGTGTTTTCTGTACATGTTCGTACATGTTTGTGATGGTCACGAATAAATGCATTTTATCTTTATCTTTTTATCAAGTTTAAGGAGAAAGTTAAAAAAGAAAGGTGATTGGTCTGGTTGCTTGGTTGGCGTGAATATTGATTCTTCAACTAGAAATGTCACTTTTGACACTGACAGATCATATTCATAATAAATCCAGATCAAATTCATAACCTGTTATTATAATCAGAATATGCCTCTAGGTGTGTGATTTGAATAATGCCATCTCTTACCAGACGACACCTATCTCAGTCACTCCGAATGCGATGCAAATGCTAATAATCTCTTTCAGTACGCCTCTATGGAAAACGTCGTGTATGGGGAACGACGCAAGAATAAGGTTGCCACACGCTTGATATTTAACTTTTTTTAAGGAATATGACATTCAGGTAATCGAGGGCTTCATATCCTAGTTGAAGCAGGAAGTCCTGGGTTCAAATACTGGTGAGGGCATTTATTTTGTGTGTTTATCATAACTATGTCTTCCAGGGTAATGAATGTTGATTATGTATATAAGTAATTATATTTAATTATATATTATAAATATCGTCGTCTAGTACCACAAGACAAGCCTTACTGAGCTTACTGTGGGACTTAGGTCGATATGTGTATAACTGTCCTATAATGTATGTTATGTGTGTCACTGTATTGCACATTAACAGGTTAACATAAAATAAACAAAACAAATATATAATCATAAAAAAATATATAGCGAAAGCGTTAGTTCGAGCTAGTGCCAAGATAAAAATCACTTTATTTTGAATACTTATGGAATGATTCAGAAACATTTAATATTTAAGTAAAAATTATGATTGTAAATTCCTCACATCTGAATATGCTTCCTTGTAACCCGAGTGAGAATTCACATGTATTTTTTCGTAATAGGTACCTCCAGCGCAGACCATTTACACATATCATTAATTTCCCTAGCTTGTGGTCTGCACAGACAGCCTGGTGTGGCGAGCGAGGCTGTGAAACCACACGGAGTTGAAGGACAATTCGAAAAGTTCATTCCCATATCAAAATGATTTGATTTTGGTTTCATTTGCGTGTGCTGTGCCTTTTGCTCGTACTTGTATTGGCGTGAGCGAGACGCACGTGAGAATGCTAACAAAATGACATAATTTTGACATTAAAATAGCCCTCCGGTGTGGCGAACGCGAATGTGAAACCACACGGAGCCGGGTGACAACCCTAATCAGATGAATTACGTACAAAGCGAATGGAGGCAGACGCGCTCAAATTTGCATGTGAATGCCTAAGAAACGCGCACCTATATGAATGGTGAAAGGGTTAGGGTTATCGCCAAAAACTAGTCTAAATTCTTGAAGGCAATGAGATAAATACAGTTATTAATCAAGGAAATTGACAGTGACATCACCCATTTACAACGTTGGACAGTCGCAATTGGAACCCTTAACCTTGTATGAATATTTAATAAAATTACAGCGACGATAAAGGCACTAACATCTATCGATTTTAAAAAACTGCATAAATTATTGAGTTTTTATAGTCTAGACGAATTCTTTCGCTTTATGTTTTAAATATATAAGTAATGAAATATTCGTGAAATTTATTGGTTTTGTTTTGCACTTATACGTACGTCGATACTGGTATAAATGATAGTGTATATCAGTTTTAAAGTTTCACATGCCAAATGGCAGAATTTAGTATAATACTTAAGGGGCTGTCAACACTCATTGTCCATAAAATGTTAATGTACCGTGGCCGTACTCGATACATGATTGAACAAAATCGGCTCGATAGAAAATAATTGCAAATATTGGTCTTAAAATCACCATTAAACGGTTCTGTGCCTTTATTTTTTTGACTTATGGGTCTGCAATTAAAATCACAATATCAAAACATTTATGCCTAAACAGTTAACGAGTAATATTACACAAATAATCATTTTTTTTTAATTTTTATAGTTTTCTTATTATTCCCTTGCGCAGGCCCAGTAACATGCGACAGTGCTATATCATTTACTCCGATACAAATAGACAGTGTAAGCGTTTTAGATATTGACAGCAAGCAAGCAAGTGCATGCGTTGTATCTGTATGCCCTGTATTTATGTTCATATCAATAAAACATTCATTCATTCAGTAAATGGAAAAGCAGCTTTTTAAAACTCGTTCTATGAATATACTCGTAACCACCATCGATTTACCAGTTATCAAAGCGAGTTCCTACGAGTACAACCTAAACCTTTGGCGTCGAATGATGGTCCCTACCCTACGACAGTTCATTTTTATTTGGAGTAGCTGTCAAGAAAAATGTTTGAAGACATTTTTTGGAATTTTAGCTCATTAGTTTAATTAGAAATGTAAAATTTAAGCAATAAAGTATGGTAACACATGTTTCTTCAATTAGTTGCAAAACATGTAACTTCATTCATCATTCGTTCATTTGTTTAAGTGATTAAAGTCAAATATTCATAAATCACATAATTAAAAGTCTCAACCCTACACATAAATAAAGACACCCCTAGCTCAAAGTCTGTATTCCACTACGGAATAATAGATTTATCCAGGGCACAGATCCTTTACAAACACGTGTCTTGAGAATACAGTAAGTTGTTTTTTATCCTTATTGTGTTGTTCAGCGAACTGCGTTTGAAGGATTGAAGATAGAGAATTGAAACGTAATATTATATTAGTCGTAGTTGTAGGCGTTGTAGCCTCATGAAATACGGCGTTTCGTGAAGCAAGTATTTCCTTCGGCAGAATTTATCATATTTATATGGTTTTTTTTTGGAGACCGTAAAACGAATGAGTGGCTGAGACAGAAGAGCAAGGTCACCGATGTTGTAAAACGCATAGCCAGACTGAAGTGGGAATGGGCCGGTCATATAGCACGAAAAACCGATTCGTGGAGCAAACGTCTACTGGAGTGGCGACCATGGGGGGAGGAACGTCCTCAAAGTAGACCCCAGATGCGTTGGGACGACGACATCAAAAGGACTGCGGAGAAGAAGTGGCTCCAGGTCGCACAGAACCGTGACGAGTGGCATAAAATGAAGGAGGCCTACACCCAAAGGGTAGAGAAGGGCTAAAGAAGAAGAAGAAGATATGTTTTTATTTCGGAATAGTGTTAATATGATACCATAAATGAATACAAAAACGATACATGGCCTAATTGGTATAAAGTTGAGCCCGAGTCGTCACATTTTAATTATTGACATGAAATATTTTCAGCTCGAATATTAGTGACTTAAAAAACTATTAACACGGGCAGAACCGTTTGCTTCTAGAGACATGAAATGCACCAGTCTATACACATCAGGGGTTTGTGTAATGTGACTGGACATTCAAAGTAATGGGACAGCATAGGGACATCCCATGCTCACGAATTCCCTTCGACAGAAAGCATCGAATCTTCTTTTTCTTCTTCTTACCGTGTCTGTGTCTCATGCATCACGTTTTTTAACCACCGATGTCTATATACTTAAGAACGATACGTTAGCATTTCTCGCGATTTTGACGAAGCCCACTTTACGATGCTGGAGCGTATTTTGAGCAGCAGCGTGGACGAATGATATAAAAATTTTTTTGAACGATACACATCATAAATTTAAAAGTGGAAAAATTACTGTCTTAGGTGAGACTTGAACTCACGGCCTCTGGATCGATACTCCAGATATATATTTTTTTTTAATTTATTCTAAGCTTAATAGCATCGTTCGCAGACGTTTCTGCTGGCTAAAAATTAATTTTATACACATCATATCAACAAAAACTCTGCTAACTTAACCTTGACAGACATTATTATACGTATATCCCTATTACTAGAAAACCCCGCAACATTCCCGCCCAGCCTAGGGACGGAAGCATCTTCCCGAATTTCCGTGCGGGATAAAAACGTATTGTCGAGTTCCGCACCCTTGCCCTAAGCCCTTGATATTAAATCTGTGACACCTTCGTACCTGACCTTTTCAGGTGGTTTCTAAGTTTCTCTCTTTTTTCGTCAAAAAAAAGCAAAAACAACTTTTGGGACAAATCAAGACAAGCGGCATTTATCAGTCGATTAAATATTCGTAAAATTACATAAGTACCAATATGTAAACGTGAGTATGGATGCCATTCTTAGCGATAAATTATGAAAAAAAAACAACGGGTTGCACTCCGGGAGTGCCGGCAGACGTGAAAACTTAAACGTTGCGAATTTTTGATATTTTGGAATGGGAAGGGAATAATTTTGCACCAAATGTTTTAATTATCAGTATAATAATACTATCATTTATGTGGTAAAATACAAATCTTCCTCTCCTACGTCGCGCCGGCGGTCTATTGGCTTCAATTACATTGTAACAGTTTTTCGATCAGGTCACGTGTCCGTCTTACGAATCTTCAATCTGACGAATTATATTATTAGCTATATATTTTTAGCTACCAGAAAAATAAAAGCATAAAACCAGCACAGTAAAATCCTATCTCAATATTGAAATGCATGTTCGAGACGAAACTGACGATAAATTGACCAGATAAAATACAATTCAATTCATGCCTCGTGGAGACAAGACCATGAAAAATTTATAGTGTCATTGGTATTTATTATTTATACTGTCCCACTGCAAGGCAAAGGTCTCTCCTGTGGATCTCGATAACTCCCTATTTCTTGCATCTTCCGGCCAGTTGTTAAGGACGGTGTTAAAGTCGTCTTGCCATTATCCACCGGGATCTATCCCGCCCCGAAAGTGTTTATACCTACTTGGTTGAAATAATGTTAACCTAAAAAATATTATATAACGAAAATACCTGTAGTTTTATCTGCACCGTTGTTTAAATAAATACTTTCCCTGGAGTGGCAATATTTCTGGAAACATTTCCAATCAACTTCGTTCCCGAGTGACGTTTATTGAGAGCGGCACTTATCTCCGCCGGTCGAATATTGAAAATGAATTGTTCAGGAATAGTTTGTTTTTGTTTCTTAGTGAAAACTGTCACAGAAGTTCTGACACTTTTTGTACTGTTTTATCGGTTTGTTTAGTTCAAATGAAATTGGGCCGGAGAATTTACGGGGTCGAAACACTGGTGTTTTTTTTTATCTTTTGTGATTTTTTCTCTCGCGTTTTTCTCGCTTAGATCCTCTATAATGCTGCTTTCCATTGAGGCGGAGATGAGAGAGACGTGACGATGAGGAGTCAACAACCACTGCATGGGTTGTATCCACATCTCACATCTCTCGATTCCCGCACGTCTTTTCTCATCTACTCTTCACATGGTCTTTAATATCCTCTATTGTGAGACCATTGGCTCGGATTCTCCACAAGACCCACCAGTCAGGAACGGTATATGAAGTTTAGCTGTAATAGGTTCTGTAAGTAGGTTTCAGGCAATGAAAATATTTGCAAGAACAACATAAGTTTGTTCACAATATTTCATCAACTAAATAATACGGTTGGTGAAGCGCATAAGCGTCTATATTGAAGTTTCAATTGTCTGTGAGCAACTTATTCTGTTTGGCAATTATTTATTCTTTAAAAAATACCAATAAAAGTCTGCGACATCAATCTGGAAGGATCTTCAATCACCTTTCCGTAAACTTTATTTACTTTCCCTGTAATCGTCCAATGATGAATCGGTGTCCCGAAATCGATTCCAGCTGATTCATGGCGGCCGGCTACGTGACTGTTTTCGGCTAGAAGCGCGTGCTGCCGCGTCCGCAATTTATCCTTTAACCTTTTCAATAAGGCACAAACTAAGAATGTTAAGGGCAAGTCATACAGTGGACGAGATCGCAAGCGCTCCTTCTGTGGGATGAAATACATATTGCTTATCCATAATATAGGAAAGCTATCCTCGAGGGAGTCACAGCATTCGTCAAATCAAGAGTGTACAAGTTTTTAAGCGCGCATTGGTATCTCTCGAGTTACGGATTTCCATAGACTACGGTAACCGCTTCCTACCAGGCGGGCCGTATGCCGTTAGGCACGCCGACGTGCGTTTTCTTCAGTCTCGCAGCAACGAGACCATTACGAGATAAGGTTCGAAAAAATGTACAATACGCTCTTCACTTAGAGGAAGCAACTGTGATGTCCACAATTTCAATAACGAATACCTGTTTATAACTCTTAGATCTTAGATTCACGACGTATAGAGGAAATTCTATACGTCGACTACTATACTAAGATCGCGTCATACACATGCGTGACCAACGCTTTGAGATACTATGGGAGGATATGAATTGTTAATAAATGATCGGAAATTGTGACCACACAAATCCGAGACAGATGTAAAAATGGTAACTGATAAGTTAGAAACAAATTTGATCGTTAACTCTGCAAAAAATAGATCCCACGATATTTTAATGTACTTACCGGACGAAATCAAAGAATGTATTCAATCTTTAACCGTCAGTGTATTATTTTTGCAAAATGTTTCACAGAAAGAGATCCCTAAATTCGAAAGTCCCAAAGATAAATTTGCCGATGTTACTGAGTTTTATTCATTGTTTATCACGGTTGAGGTTTTGTCCATAATTTCCCTCGGGAACATATTTTTCGGGATTAAAAATGGGCTACAATCAAAAAGGTATTGAAGAAATTTCGTCGGATTAAAATTTGCAATGAGTTGAAAGAGAAGGATACCTATTGATAAATGTGAGCTGGTTAAAAAGACAGATGGATAGAACTCAAAACGTTCAGATATGCCATTGTACTGAGAAATATATCGTCTCTTTCTTCTGCCTCCGTCTTGTACTGTGGAAGATCTCATTTATCTGATTCATATAGATTCGCCAGATTTTTTCGTCAGATTTAGGTTTTAGAAAAAGTGGCAAAGTAAAAACTGTGCTCATAATAACTAGGATCCGATTTGCAGAAATGGGTCACATGTATTTGGCAGTTATACCTCAAATATAATGAAAATTGAGCCGACAAGAATATACATAGCTTACTAGATAAGTTTTGCAATCAAATTGGCCTCTCTATCTCTTAGAATTTCTTACCTCTTTAGTTCGAAGGCGGTTGAGCATGTTTCTGTTTCTATCTAAAGCAATGAAAAGTAAACACGCAAAATTGCCAGAGATTCTGAATTATTTCTCATTCGAGTACGCGAAATGATATGTATACATTGTAGCACGGCAGTGTCAGAGCCAAGTTGGTACGATAGAGCGCAAGTTTAAGTACAGGTTTACAGAGTACTGCACAATAAAAGTTGCAGTTGCAATAAAGTATAAATAAGAAGTAAAACGATGTAGCTACTGGTGAGTCTCTCTTACCGATAATATATGAAAATCTTATTAGTCTTATTAGTAATTTAAGGCATGGATGGATGTCATTCGATACCTCCCTGGAACAGAGGTATGAGTGGCCGCTTCCGCCTTTCGGCTGTGGGGGCTGTGGCGGGTCGCTCCCCACCGATCGGTAGTTGGCCGTCGTTTGGAGGACGGTGTGTGCTGCTGGTGTAGGCCAGCTCTTCGCTACCGATCGTTACCCAACCCCACGACCCCTAGCCTGGTGATACCGTTTGAGCGGGGCCAGGTTTCGGGGCCGCGGTGAAGGTGACTGGTAGCTTAGCTGGTTTAAGGCATGTGAAAGTTTATAAAATAATCCGAAATAACGTCGCCATCATGCTCTTGACTTTTGCCTTGCCAAGTGTAGTACAACACCTAAATTCAAAATAGACAAAATGAACCATACCTTTTCTTTTGATTTTAAGATTATTTTTAGGAGCGTCAGACCAAGCTAAGTTGGCAACGATTTTGATAGCCAAGCCTGTGCAAGTGTTAAGTAAACGTCATAATTCCATAGAAGTTTGACGTATAAAAAAAAACACTTGCATTGTCGGTCTGGGTTGTCAAAATCGCTCTATAGATATATCGCAACGTGACAAGGCAGTTTAGAAAAACCAGCCATGTTCATGCCAAGCACAAAATAAATCCTTTATTGTCAAAGCTGACTATTCCCGTCAATTTAGCGGCGAACTTGGCTCTAGTTTCACCATTCTCCTTTTACCAGTATAATAAACACAGTCAGGAGACGCCCTCAGGGATATCATACTGTATTCATACAATACGAAGCTGATATTTTTATATTTCTTTGAAAACATTCTCAAATCCCTAGCGTTTTATAATAATTATTACGTTACGATATAAATTTGCAGTAAAATAAATGTCAGTTTGTTGAAGTAATGGTAACTTTTTATAATTAGTTTTTACATATGTAACCAGCTTTTTTGTACTGTAAAACATGTAAATGGTCCAAAATTAACCTTCATATGTTCCTACAGCTGGGATTATTATTAGAAAGTTGTAGTTCTATGACAAAATCACTACATATTATAAAACAGTTCACCTCCGCGTTTATCTATAAGTCTGTATGTTCGCGATAAACTCAAAAAATACTGAACGGATTTTCATGCGGTTTTCATCAATAGAGTGATTCTTGAGAAAGGTTTAGGGGTATAATTTGTTAAGGTTAACCGGGTCGCTGGTATATATATTTATAAATGTAAGAAGAAAGTTTGAAAGTAAACACTTCATTGTACGAGAAAAATAAATATTACATCAGATGGAAAATACTTGGGTAGTACAAAGGCGAACTTATCCCTAAGAGGGATCTCTTCCAGTTAACCCATACCTAAAAGAGTAATTAAAAACTATATCTAATAGTAAACTATATATAGAAGAATAATAGTTTTTACGCTAAAAAATTACGCCGGAAGAGTCTGAGTATAAAAATGACATAAAATGTAGGCAGATTTTACAGAGTCGAAATTCATCTTACTTTATGAAGATTTTTTGAAACACCTAACATTGAAACTTAAATTCGGAAGCGATTTAACGTATTTAGTAGTCGTCCACATTTTCCTTTCATATCAGTATTTCCTTCCGCAAAACTTCCTTCCCATAAGGTAATAAACGAAGTGTCTTTCTAATATTAATACGCCCCGTTGTGCAACAGCAATAATGATTGCACTATTAATCTTTACGTAACACCAACGTAGACAAAGTAAACTTTACCGGCGAGGGAGGAAAGCGTTTATTTCTCCTTTGACGCGCTTTGTGCGGAAAACAAGTTACGACAAGAGCGAAATGGCTGTTGTTTACGTAGTTTTTTTTTAAACGTGTAATTAAACTAGGGAGGTTTTTATACTTTTATCGTTGCCGGGTTTTAAGCTTTGCCGTCTTATGCATTATTCTTACATAAATAAAGGTTTTTCTAACATGCGTGGAGATGTCATTATGTTCATGATAATACCTAATAATAAACTAGGACCGAAACTCCGTGTTGAACGCGTTTAAGGGAGGCGCACCGGCAATGAATTTTCGTACAACATAGCCCAATACCTAAAAAACTCGACCAAAAACTTACACCGCCCTACGCGTACAATATAATAATGCGTTCAGGGTGTTGATGCGGCTGCCCCGCTTCTGCAGCGCATCAGGGATGTTTGCGGAAGCGAGAGTTGACTGCTTTTATGCAACAATCAGAAAGAAATGCGCGTCCCTGGTGCGGCGGGTGCGGGATAGCCGCAACCGCATCCTGGCCATGATAGCGGATAGGATTGATTGTCCTTATATACGACATTGCTGCAGTGTGCACATCTCTTACAATGCTCAAGTAGTGGGGTGATGTGCCCACTGTTGCAATGGAGTATTTATTTATTTGTGTACATAGCCATAGCAATATAAAAACCTTAGATATAAGAATACTAACGTAGATAATAAGATAATGAACTATTTTGTTACTAACCATGTATTATGAATCCTTGTTATTTGAAATAAATGATTAATAATAATAATTAATAGCCGGTCTAGGCCGGCAATTCGATCTTGAGCACATGTCACACGCCGCGGCATAGGTTCATTTAAGTTTTAAGTTATTGATGTTAGTATTGGTTTTAATTTTTTTAGAATAATAATATACAGGTTATGTGTTTATCACGAATATTTGTTCTAAAGTTATGGATATTAGAATAGATATCTAAGTATGTAATTATCTATATAAGCATGTATGTAAATGTACATCGTCGCCTTGTACCTTGTACTCATACCCATATTACAAGCTTTGCTTAGTTTGGGGCTAAGTCGATCTGTGTAATGAAATGAAATAAATGTTTATTCAAAAAACAAACCTTAAAACTAAATCACAACTTTCGCCAAACCTGAGTATGGTTTGTTGGCAGACGAGGCTCCAAATAACATTAAGTGAAGGTTTTTTATCTTATATAGCTGGTAATATTTTTATCTTATATAGCTGGTAATATTCATATTAGTAGCAATAGCACTGGCAAACAAGAGAATACAGCAAAGTGTACTACCTTGTTTGTCATTACTTAAGAATCACTATTAGTAAGATTGTCCCCCAATATTTTTATTTTATAACAAAACGTCCTGTTTTCCTATAATTACACCCATCCTACTCAATATTCCTCGTACCTCGCCTTTGACCTCAACCTTGAGATTCCAAACTCATTTCCACAACCTATTCTTATTCAGCCGAGCTCCCGAAGGTATGCTGAACGTCCTTGACATTGCCCATCGACCGCAATACCTGGGAAGGCTGAGATGCCAGAGAAAAATATAAAGAGCCACAGGTGATCTATTAACCTTTAGGACAAACGAACAAAGGGAATGAAGACGGATAAAATAAACTTGCTTTTAATTAAATAGTATCAATATTATGATAGGGAATCAGACCAGCAGGTTAGATAAGTTGCTTGCAAAATGTCAAAAGGTTACATCATAATCAAAAAGGATTTTAAATAGAGGAGGATTGCCAAATAAATTTAGTAGCCACAGTAAATTTACTGACATCTTTCAACATATGATTAAAACTTTTAGAACGCCATTTTACTTTTGATCCTTATTATTTCACTGATATGTGTTGATATTTAACAAAAGTGGCACAAAATCGGCAAAAATTTCTTTGACAATCCGCCTCTATTTCAAATTATCTTTGATCATAATGAACAAAGCCCGTTATCATGCGATATTGCATGTAATTGAAAACAAGTGTTGGCAAAAATACGTACCCTGAATTCGCCTTTAGTCCATTCCTTTGCCTTAACTAGTATTAAATAAGTTTCACTATAAATGAAATGGGACTCATGGGCGTATTCAACATTTAGCAAAGCTAGGATCTTTTTTTTTTAGGGTTCCGTACCCAAGAGGATATAACAGGACCCTATTACTAAGACTCCGCTCACCGTACGTCTGTCTGTCTGTCCCTCTGTCACCAGGCTGTATCTTTTAAACCGTGACAGTTAGGCAGTTGAAATCTTCACAGATGATGTATTTTTATTGCCGCTATAACAACAAATACTAAAGATTAAAATAAATTTTGCCTTTTTAATAGATAATGGTACGGAACCCTTCGTGCGCGAGTCCGACTCGCACTTGGCCGGTTTTTTATCTATTTGGGAATTTTTATTTCTTTACTTTTAAACTGTTTGTACGCAAATCTTTTTATTGTGAGTTCAATGGATATATATTTCTCGGTAAAAATATTATTTTAATATTTTACTGGATGAGTGATGTTGGTACAAACGGTGGAGTAAGGGTTACCTATAGTATGATTACGGTACTTTACCCTGATTTATTAAATAAATTGCATCATGGATAACGGGGATTCTTATATGTGTGATATATTATGTCGATGTGTACCTTAATTTACTTGTCATCTCATCATCTGTTTCTTGTTATTGCTCCTTTAAACACGCAAACTAACCAGTAGGTAGGTATCTAAGCCAAAAAAGAATAAGTGCTTACTTATAGGTCAGATTATGAAGAAATTAGGAATCCTTTTTTTAAACATGAATGTTCCAGCAATACTAACTTATTCTCAAAGACTTATGTGTTTAAATATCCATATTTTCCTTTCATCCAAACAAACAATGATTCGAATTCATAAGGCTCGTGGGGCATAATAAAACCTTGCCGGACTTTACAAATCAAAAATTAACTGGAGTTGAACTACCGAAAATGAACCCTAAGTCGTTGGATTAAAAGTTTTGCTGCAGCATAGATAAGTTGGTGGACTTTGCCTAGAGTAAGTCTGTTAGATTGGCTCGCTGGCAAATGGTTCTTTATCACAGAGGACTTTGAATGAGTATTGATATGTAAGGTGTTATTTGATCTGGCATTTTGATAGATTTATTGCTACAAATAGACCTGTCGATTGACCTATTTTCAACCCTACGGAAGAAAGGTTGTTAGTTGTAGACCTTTATCAGTCTCCGTGTTTATTTACAGACAGATGCAGAGAGAGGTGACCCCCCCCCCCTGCATAGACTGATTGTATGCAAGGGGGGGGGGGGGTTACCTCTCTCTGCATCTGACTGTTCATTAAGGTTCAACGGATGGGATGATTTCAGTACGGTATTTAGTAAGACTTTATTAAAATAAACTTCACTTTGACCGATGGTATGCGGAAAAAGCATCGATAATGGAGTTCATCGACATATGAACTGTCATTAAATTTTGCTTCCTAACGTCTGCATATGATTATGAAAACAACGTTTCGATCCTTCAGTTTCCTAAATTCATATCAGCACTCCATAAAATTTTTGCGCTTGCATGAGGGCCTGCCGCGAAAATCGAACTTTGGTTATCTGCATCTCTGTCACTCCGATAGAAACGAGTGACAGACAGGTAGACAACGAAATTTCAATTTACGCGGTAGGCCTGAGTTTACTAAAAGCTTATCTATTTCGTTCGGGCTTACGCGATGTTATTATGCCGTTGAAGTTACGGACATACGGCATGTCGCTGTGTGTTAGCTAATGAATGTGTAATAGGCTCTTTGCATTTTCATTAGGCATTCGATCGAGTACTTACTGAAATAAATACTGGACTGCATTCCAGTGAAGATAGTACGTACCTGTGAAACAAAAATAATTCGTTAAGATTTTGATACATTAAATTAAATCGTGATACATTGTACCTATGTGTAAGTATTAGCACAACTAAAGGTTATACAAAAATATATTTCGAGAGAAGACAGAAAGTTAATTTATATTCATTAAAGATTTTTCGTGGTTAACTCCTCCTAATAAGTAGTCCAAGGAGAAGTGGTTCAACTTTTGTATATGAGGAACTTTTATATAACGGTAAAAATTATACCTTAAAGCGAGGCTAATTATTATTCTTACTGTAAGGATTGCTGATAGTATTCCGATTTTATTTTCCTTTGAGCGAACTTTATGTGCCTAACCCTTTTGTCTATTTTAGTATGTCGCTTCAACTTCAACATTTATTCAGCAAATAGGCCACAAGGGCACTTTTACACGTCAACATGGAATTTACATATAAGCAAAAAACAAGCACATAAATTATACAAAACAATTAACTGAAAATATTATGTAAACTAAAGTATTATTATTACTTAGAGATGTATAAAGTCTCTAAATATCGAATTACAAAAAAAAACTATAATAATAATAAAAACATAGACGGATACAAAAAAATAATATAAAATTATTTAGAGGTGTAAATATCTCTAAATGTCTAGTTGCAGTTCCAAACTATCCATACTACTAAATGATTACTACCAATAATTCCAATCAGCCAGCGTAATAATATCAATACTTAAAAGCTCGCTCTGGAAACATCCCCAGCGAGTAAAAGTCCACCTGCAACTTAAAAAGCACTCGGCGGCGGAGTATTTGCTGCAATTGCGGGGGCGGAACATCGCTTGTTTTAGGATTCCATTCCATTAAATATTACTGTGCGTGGGCTAAAAAGGGCCGATTTTAATTAGTAATACAAGTACAGCAGAAACTGAACATGTAAAAAAGTCTCGCTGGCCAAAAAGTTTTGAGATTATTGTACCTACTTCTAACATGGTTATCACACTAATGTGTGTGTGTTACTTAGTTTTTTTAAGTACCTGTTATCCAACTTTTCAATTAAATAAATAAATATTATAGGACAAATTTAGATTGAGCTAGTCCAACAGCAAGCTCAATAGGACTTGTGTTATGGTTACTAAACGACGATATACATAATATATAATTATAAATAAATTTATAAATACTACATAATACATTAACGAAAAGTTCGACTATTGTACACAATTTAGAATACGATATTGTTATAACGATACATATGATGATGTATAATATAACTTATGAGTCCTATAAACGGTATATGTATATAAAGGACTTTAACTTCTTTTGTTAAATAAATATAAACAAGGCCTCCGTTCAAGTTCCGTACAACAAGCAGCATTATACCTTAGATAAAACCCACGCGTGTACACACAGAAGACAAACAACTACTTATTCAGGGTGTTACGAGTTTCATGTAGGTACCTACTCTCGGATCTTGGTGAATGGTGATAGCTCGTCTTGTTTAAGGAACATAGGTTACATAGGGCTTGTGCACAAATCGCGCGAGTTTTTTCCCATTGATATTTGGTGAGGTGTTTGGCTACCCCCCTTCCTCCCCCACATAACCTTACGTGTATTTTTTTGAAAAAATTTCATTCGACCTAATTTTAAGATAAATAGTATTGTATATAGTAAATCTTGCTTATATTTCTATTTTCGTTATGAATATGATGATCCATTTATTATACCCACTCCATTAATTTGTAAAATACACTAGCTATTTTGAAGTGCGAAGTGGATATTTATGTTTAACGAAACCAAGAAAAAGTATCTACTCATGTGGTAGATATTTTTTCTTAGTTTCGTTTACTGTAGAAAAATACGCGTGAGGTCTCCTTATACCTCCCCCAACGTGATCTTTTCGTGACCCCCTCTCCCCCAATGGAACCTCGCGCGATTTGTATACAAGCCCATATTAATAGCAAGGCAGGTACGACAAATATAAATATAACTCTAATTTAAAATTAGAAAAGCCTCGATAAAATTAGAACAGCTATGGGCGGTGAGTTAAAATCTATTCATAATCTTCCTAGAAATATTTTACAGAAAGGCGCAATTTATTTTGTTCGATCAGTTTTCGAAATAAATGGTATAATATAATACATTCGTGTGCCGAGTCACGCAAAATAGGCGCGAATTGCGACGTCGAGTTGCGGAAACCTAGCCCGCGAATACGAATACGAATACATTCGTTTGCCCAAACAAGCACATAAACAGCTTCTAGACCTTAACGCATGTACCACCTCCATTTCGTCGGGGGTAATTAATCGACCGAAGCGAAGCGTCTCTGTCTCAGCTTAGGACAAAATGCTTTGAAATGGCCATCCGGCTGTTCGAAAGATTCTTATACGTCGCTTTCTTAACAGAAAATTTGTGAGCAGGTTCGATAATTGCATGGACGTTTTCGTCGATTCAGAATTCGGAAGATTTTCAATATGGCGGAGCCATAGGGGTTTTGGAGGTTTACAGCTGATAGGGCCACTACGAGTATTTGGTACAGTATTAAGTTATAAAGCGAGTCAGGCGTTCAGCCGTACTTGAGCCCAAAAAACGGTTTGACATAGTCATTCCCAAAGGAAAGTCGTGGGCAAAAGATAATAAGAATGAATATTTAGAGACATCCTTTCTCAGATCGCCTTAGTCTGAAATACGTTTAAGTGACTGACAAAAACCTTTAAATCAAAATAAAGAATTTCATACCCAACAATTGTTTTACACTCAGGAACAAATGTTTTGGTTTCATTTTTCATAACGTAAACACCAACTAACACTTACCATGATTCTGAGAGTCCGTACCGATCTTTGTTTTATTTGAAATGTAGGTAATACATGTATTATACTTTGATACCAGGGAGTCTCCCGCCAACATCAAAACTCGAAATTTCATGATCTGCCTCTCAATCGCTTTCGTATACCTATTCAAACGAGAGAGAGTTATTACGCTAAATATCCTTTCCACTCCGGTAGACTTTGACTAAAAAGTTGTATTATATCCCTTTGTTCGAAACTCGGCATTCTGTATTCTGTAGTCAGTAATATCACTAATTGCATCTACGGAACCGTTCTCGCTTTCCCAACACGAAGTTCGGGCTTCGTTCAATACTATATTACAAATTTTTAACGAGTAGCTCTCTCTCTCTCTCCTTAGGCCTTATTCTCATCTAACGGTAGGGTCTACCTTTTTGGTTTTCTCCTACCACTTTGCCCTGTTTGACCTGTCAGCTTCAGAGATATTGCAGCACTAGATATTTCTTCATTAAATACATCTACGACCCCTTCGCGTTAACATTTGTACTTAGCATTGTTTGACGGGTGCAATTTGGTTTGATGGTTAAAAAGTGCGAGGACACGTGAAACTTACTTTTAGTTGATGTCGAAAAAATTATGATGTAAGAGTATCGTTGTGTAATTTTTAAATATTGTAATCGCTTTTATCTACACACATATCATAAACCCTCTATCCCTATGATGCTTTCAAAATTCACAAATAATGGCCAGCATTAAGATAAACTGTTTTGTTACAACAAATTTCTTATCTGTGAAAATGTTATTATTGCTTTATCAACATCGATTTGGTGATGACATTGATGACATTCAAATTTCGAACATCTCTGAAAAAAAATTGAATGACCTCTGTTCTAATATCAGTCAAGATGACGTTTCATTCGAAATGAAATGTCAATTGCAAACAATTTTGACAATTCTCTCATGTTCGTTGGTATTTTGATCGATATGGCAGTCGGTCCCCGACTATAATTTGTCTCTGAATAAAAAAATAACTACGGACGTTTCATTTACCGCCATTTGACGTACAGTTTATCTTTTAATTATTTTGTAAGTATAACATTAATTCGTTCATACATTAATAAAAAACCAACAAACCCTATCAAACCCTTTAAAAGGAGATAACAACCGTGATTTTGAAAACTTTTATAGCTGTACTCCATTGTTAACTTGTAATCCTTTATGCTCATAATATATTATGTACTTCGCAACGTCGGGAACAGTAGGAACTTGGGAAAATTTGTTGGGACGTGCTATTTAACTCTTTTGAGTATCTTCTTGTTTAACTTTTAAGAAGACAGTTAAGGTACCGTTTGCGAAACCTATAAACCTACAATTTATATTTTGCTAAAGCGATCGACATCAAAATCAAAGTGATTTGTTAAGATTTAATTAGTGGAAAACGTTTTTTCCGAAATGGAATTTCATGTCAAAGAAAAGTTTGTAGCCACATAAATTTACTGCCATCTTTCGACACATGATTAAAACTTTTGTAACGCCATTTGGCTTTTATATTTATTATTTTACTGATATGTGTTAAATTTGTTATATATCAATGTGGCGCCATCTGATAGATCAAATGCCAAAAGTATGACAGCATCGTTTCAAACGATGGCGCCATAACCTTTAGGTTTTGCCCGGTCTTTGATCCGAATGAATGAATGAATCAAAATCTTTATTTTCAGGCAACTAGTTTGCCCATAGATAAAGCTAGCATACTTATAAAAATATTTTAAAACGAAACACTACAAATCATATTATGGTTGCGGTGCATTACGCAACTCCGCAGTGTCAGGGACCTTCACCGTTGTTGCTTAGCGCAGCTAAGAGTTCATATTAAACATAATCTTTGTACGATACACAAACGTATCTTAACCGCCATAACGCACCCCCGTAATGGACAAGTCATGTTTCTCTGTGGGACCGTTATTGTGGGGGTAAATACCTAAAGTAGGTATTAGGTCTTATTGTAGTAAGAAATCCAAGCAATTGATCCATAAGCCTTGTTAGATTTACAGCTCAAACGTTTTAGGCCATTGAAGAAATATATTCAGGTTTTTTTAGCAAAACCGCACATTTCGAGAAAATCGTTTATGTACGGCAACACTTGTAGATTGAGTAATTTAACAACAGAAATGAACCTGGAGATGCCATCCAAAAATTCAAAGAATTTATTAGCACAGAATACACGTACATACATGCAGATCATATACAAAAAAAAAAAAAACAAAAGTTCAGTGTCAATTTTGTGTGTTTATATATTTACGACCCAAACGAACGGATGCGCTTGTACTGTTAACGTGTCTGTCTGTCGTTTTGATGTTATGGAGATGACCGCTGTAGTATGGAAATACTACAGCTGTCATCTCCATAACATCAAAACGCAAAATATTGAGTTGTCATCTTATCCAAGCTATGTAAAATATTATATAACATGTATGCAAGCGCATCACGATCATGCATGATACGATTAATGAAAAAAGTTCAACCGTCAATATCCGTACTGTACACGTGCGCACATATTTTTTTTTAATAACAAAAAAAAAATATCATTAAGTAAGTAAGTAAATAATTATTCTTTATTGCACCAACAATTATTCATATATATATATTTGTAAGTAATACTGTTTTCATGCCCGTTCTAGTACGATAACGTTTTATAAAGACGTGCTTGTGCTTGACTATGTGTGCAAAGACGAAAGAATTAAAATTTCACATTTATATTATCTATACCTACATCTATTAGGTACACACACGGTACACATGAACTATAAACCGTCCCAGTAATGGACAAGTCGTGTTACTTCGCATTCAGCGCGATCGTTTAGAGTAAATACTGTATTAGATTTTATTGTGGCGATAAAGAAATCGAGCCAATTGCTCCGTAAGCTACAATGTTTGATTTAGCCAATCACGTTTCGCTGAGATTTCGGAAAAGATTTTGTTATAACCAGGAGGTCAATTCAAACTTTTTGAAATCATTTTGTTATAATTCGCCCGTGCCTTTCGCACGCCCCAATACATGTAGGAACAAGTACGAACGAAATGCACGCGCGAATGAACAATATAATTCAAACTGTATGTTCGAATCGACCCCTAGGGTTATTTTTGACTAATAATAAAATGTAAGATTTTGGACTCTCCCTTATATTTGGACTGAGGTCAACGGTTTGCGACTTTATATAGTTGTCCTTGAAGAACTTGTAGGTCAGCCGTTTTAATTTTCTAGTGACTGAAAAACGAGCATATACTAAAAATTAAGATAATATAAACGATAGTTAAAAACAGTCATAATACGCTTAAATAGTACTTAATTACAAACATGGTTTAGAAAAGTCAACATAAAATATAAATTTTAGAGAAAAATCAACATAAAATATAAATTTTAGAGAAAAATCAACATAAAATATAAAATATAGAAAAACAAACACGGATCGACATTGTTGAAGTGCACATTTTTGATTCAACAAAAAAATCCGTATTATACCATCCATTCAAATTTATAATCACATACCAAATTATATAAAATCAGAAAAGAAATTGTTCGTTTGTAAACAAATTAAAAAACATGCTATTAAACAAAGCGTATTACAATTTAACAGAGTTCTTGAACGATAGCTGGCCCTAGCAATTGCAGCTCGCGCGCACAGTATCGCCTCTTGTGTAATGACCAACTTAGCACACTTGTATCATAATGTACTATTTCAGCGAAAACAATAAATATTGTTGCTAGTAAGCAACAATAAAGTATGTAGATAATACAAGTAAATGAGTTTAAAACGTTTCACCTTTAGCGAAGTTGGGTCCGTATTCATAGGTCTTCTTTCGGGAGATCTTAGAGTTCGAGAAATTCTATGATATGCGTCTTCCAGGTTTACGTAATTTTGTCCCCATTACACACGTGGATGTATTGCAGAACGTGTAAACTCGCAGTTATCGAAAAGTGCTGATGTTGGTTTGACGTACACAAATATTGTTATAAAATAATTAATTCAGTATTTTAGATGTCACGACCGCCCACGAGATAGCGATCCCCGGAAGTGCACAATTATTGTTATAAAATAAATAAATTCAGAATTTTAGATGACACGACCGCCCACAACAGCGATCACCGAAAGTAGTTTTAGTAGTAACACAGATGCGTAACAATAATAAATAATAATATATATTCAACGTAGAATGTCACACATCCTCTAAAAGGAATCCTCTTGTGGCCACAGATATTAGAATGAATAATGAAAATGCTAACCTAACTTATGAGCAGGAGCATGAGCTGGTAAACGTTTACATTATATCCCTGCTCACTATCCTGCCGCCAATGGGCTACTGCAAGGGTGACCCTTAGTTTATTAGTTACTTCAGGGCTCCGGTTTTTAAAATAAAATGACAATCGTGGTCCGTTTCTACTTTAGTTAATTAAATAAGCAAATGTAATGTACAGCACAAAATAGGACGGCGGTCCGGATCCGCGCCGCAGTCCGCCATTTTGGTGACCCCCCTGGTCTATTGTATCGACGCGTAGAGTTGCCTTCATCGAGTCTAGATATTGACGAGCAAAGTTAACGGTTACGCCGATTTTATGACGAGTGTTTACGGCGACGTTAACTGCGCGGACACAATCAAGGAGACCACTTGTTGTACTGTTGGAGGAGATGAGATTATGTGGGTCATGCTCGTATAACATTTAATAGAGGAGCATTGAGATTGTCAGTATTTTTTTTATATGTAGTATGTTTTTTGGGGGACAACAACGTATCAGTACTTTCGCAATGTAAGCAAGCAATTTCGAAATCACAATAACACATTTGACTTATCTATGAAGTAACATTATTAATTAGTTCGTGTTTGTTATTTTGTTGTCTACTCATATTTGCAGACTTCTTTGATTTATTCTTCTTGCAACTGTAAATATATATATCTGAAATTGACTTGAGACAGTGACAATAATTAAAATTACATTAAATAATTTTCAGTTTATTTACTGCATTTAAAAGGGATTATAAGTAATAATAAAAAACCGGACAAGCGCGATTCTGACTCACCCACCGAGCATTCCGTAAATCCGTACATAAGCAAATGTAAACTGCTCATAAGCATCCTCGTATTGAGAATACTCAATAGCAAGCTTTTTAGCATGCTATTTTAGAGCATACTAAAAACTACTGTTGTTTAAGACGATATTACTTGCCAAATTTCATGCTTCTAAGTCAACAGGAAGTACCCTATAAATTTTGATTCCCTTGGGAGTATCAAAATATACGTTTTTTGCGGCATAAACGGCCGTATCTTATTTTTACGTTAACTTAGAACTTTGATTTTTCACAGCTTCAAGGGACCGTAGACGTGAGTTATGGTTTTAATTTCGACTCAATATCTCTACGCGTTCCGATGATAAAGGGTCTAGGCAGACAGACAGACGGTCGGACGGACGGACAACAAAGTGATCCTATAAGGGTTCGGCTTTTTAGTTTTGAGGTACCCCTAATAATACATGACGGTACTAGAGTCAAACCAAGATAAGCTGGCAGCGATTTTGATAGCCCCAACGGTGCACGGGTTATTATTCTAAACGTCGAATTTCTCTGAATTTATGACGTTTACTTGACACTTGCACCGACTCTATCTTACGTCATAATTTTATCGACATCTACTTATAGTAAGTTTGACTTGTCCTCGCCCTTTTTTAAACGTTAAATCAGATTGCACCCGACAAAGCGGGGTATACTCCTGAATTAAAATCTCAGATATGTAGCCTTACCGCGATTGCCTTAGGCAGTGTCTTACCTGTGCGAATAACTTGCGAACGCGAAGCGGCGCGGCGCGGCGCGGGTGAATTCAATCCTTTGATACCTATGGAAGTGTCCTACGTGGGCGATCTCCGAATGCCGTTGGGCCGCCGTGCCGCGCCGCGCTTCGCCGCGTCGCATTCGCGAGTCATCGCCCACGTAAGCCGCTGCGTTAGCAGTGTCAAACTGACATAATCGCTAACGTCTGCGTAACTTAAAACATATGAGCAACGGGCGCTAGTACGAGCGAGATGCATGGAAAGTAAGTTACGCAGACGTTAGCGAATATGTCAGTGTCAAACAGATGGCGTTCCGAACTATCTTCTCTCAAGCACTAGTGCTCTCTGCCAGCATTAAGTATTGCCTAAGAGTTAACGTTGATATAAAGGCCGCCGTATATTCCCCACACATAACGTCGTAAACTGGCCGTAACAGTATAATTTACTGGTCAATCGCTTTAAAGCTGACAGTGGACATCTTAGATTATCTTAAAGTACTCTTGAAATATTACGTAAATTCAAACGCTGCATACGTAGTAACCGATTATAGTTAGGGAGGCGAATAGGGGAATTTTCGGTAATACTCGAGCGTGGCAGTTTAAGATATGAGAGATACCTTAGACCTAATAGAACAACCTTGTAAAGTATTTAGCTCTATATGTAGTGACGCGCGCCTAGGATAGACGATCAGATTAGTAAAAAAAAATTGACAGTCTGAAATACTCGAGCGCGTCAGATTAAGATATTGGGGGTTGATTTTAGTGTTTTAAGACTAAATTTAACAAATCTGACGATAAGTCCTTGACGCCGCCGAGTTATAGGGTCGCGAACTTGTAAAAAAAAAACGTTAATCCGGCATTCTCGAGCGCGATTATTTTATTTTTTATTTTGAAGAATATAATCTAAAACTTACTAAAAATACAAAATCTGCCGGTTTCCGCATGACCGGAAGTGTGGAGGAGCCATTTCGTCTTCCGAAAAACGCGTTGCGGCATATAAGTCGCGAACGATACATTTTACAAAAAAAAAGTTTAAATAAACAGAAAAGGTAATTTTATTTTACACAAAAAAGGTCTCTACATTTTTGTCCAAAGTTAAAACTTTTTGACTTGAAGCATCATAAAAACTCAAACTCCCGGTTTTTAGGGTTCCGTAGCCAAATGGCAAAAAACGGAACCCTTATAGATTCGTCAAGTCCGACTGTCTGTCCGATTATGTCACAGACACTTTTTTCCGAACTTATAAGAGCTATACTGTTCAAACTTGGTATAAAGTATAAGTAGATGTATTCTATGAACCGCATTAAGATGTTTACACAAAAATAGAAAAAAAACAATAAATTTTGGGGGTTCCCCATACTTAGAACTGAAACTAAAAAAATCTTTTTTCATCAAACCCATACGTGTGGGGTATCTATAGATAGGTCTTTAAAAATGATATTTTGCACTTGGGGCATACGTAGTATGAATATCTGACGCGCTCGAGAATGCCCAAGTAACTGTTTTTTTTAACATTTTTGAAAAACCGTACACGCCAAACCCACCGCTAAAATGGTTTTTACCATACGAGCTTTTCTTTTCGAAATTATTTTATCTTTCGATTTTGATAGGTCTCGACGGCGCCGTTGAATTACGCCATTTAGCTACCTCGCCTCCCTAACTATTAAGAGTCCCCCTAAAGCGAAATATTAGTTCTTATTTTGAATTAACTCGAGTGCAAATGTCATGAAAGTTTAGAAAAAAAACAAAACAAAAGCAAAAAAACGAAACAGAAGCAAAAAGAAATGAAATGAAAGGTAAAATAAAAACCCACGTGGCCAAATCTTCCGTGGTAAGCTTCTTTTGTTTCCCACTAACTGCCTGGCTTTACGCCTCATATTAATTTACGGATCAATCTCGGGCCGGACTTGGTTCAAAGCTGACAGGCCAATATCAAGGATTAGCTAGAAGCTTCGCCTGAAGCGCTCTCGGCTTTGCGGCGTTGGTACATTCGAAATTTGAATGGATCATATCAAAATTCTGAATTACTTCTAGGTAAATAGAACCTAGGACTGCATTGAAACTTTTTAAACATTTGTATTTCTATGGACGGCCCGCCTTGGATAGGTATATACGTTGACTATTTAATTAAACCTCCCGCCTATGTTTACGAGAAAAATAATCCAACGTTTATTTTCCCTCTATTTTCTATAAAAACACTTACAGCCCAGCCACACGTAAAGGTCAACGGATACCCCACATTCCACAAAAGTTTATGGTCCGTAAGATATTCCTAGCTAAAAGCAACATGTGCACTCATTAACACCTCTTTTTCTTACACATGAAAGTTCAAAATCGCATAAACCAGACGTTTACGTTTCCAAGAAATACACGGAGGAGGCAGTTATGAAAGAAAGTGTCATAAACTGTTTCAATGTTTTAAACGGCGTACACGCCATACGTTGCGGTTTTCCTTGAAGCATTTTTCAGTGCTCACGAAGCGAATGCGTAGTGGACTTACGAGGAACTAAATTTCCTTTGCACCTAGAAAAATGTTGTAAACGCTGGCGTGGGATTGCATTTTTATCACGATATTCTCTTGGTGAAACAGATTTTCCTAGTTTCAGACGTATTTTTTGGAGTTACGTTCTGACAACGACCGTTCTTCTACCAGTAATATAAGAAGTATAAGAACACAGTAACAATAACTAAAATGGTGACAGAATATTTACTACATATTATCAAGCAAACGATTCCTTGTCGATAACTTGCAGGAACCCATAGACAAAGTAAATATTTTGTGTGACATTTCATAATTTAAATTTATAAAAACAAAGCCAAATCCATAAAAATACAATTCGAGTCAGGTCACATAATAATATAATAAAAGTAGGTTATTAATTCCGTTTTAGTTTAAATAATAACGTCATGTCAAAAAATCCTTATTCTGTCGCTAAACAGTAGACAATTCTAATATTTTAAAACTTACACTCGAGCATAACTCCAATTCCTGTCGTTAAAAATTAAAAGCATCTGAATAAGTTTCCGCAAGAATCCGTCAAACTTCGCCAAATGATCCGTGGAATCGGTATTCCGGATATTCAAGTCGAAGTTTTGAAGTGTTCGTGTCATTGCTGAGAACTTAAAGGGCATAAGATAAAAGAGAATTATTTGCTAAAAGACATAAGAATCCGTTAAATGGCAAAAAAAAAACTTGTGGAAAATAGCGGTTACCCGTTGTCCTGTGACGCCTGTTTCGCTTTCTGGGTTGAGGTCTTAAAGGAGCCCGGGGTCCGCTTATGGCACCCCAATCCCGAAAAATGACAGCAATAGTTTTTATTGAGGCGACTACTATCTATTCGACTCAGAGAGGGAAAACTATTAATGAGATAACTCTAGTGACCAAAAGCGGATGGTCACATTCGAAATGTTAGGAGGAAGAAATAAGTGTAAGTACACGCTATTTAACCCCGTTTAGTTTCAATAATGCGTGTGAAATTTCAGATCCGTATTGGAGTAGCATCTTGGGGACTATAGCCCAAATCCCGAGGGCCTACCGCGAACCACGTTCGACGTGTTCCCTCCCTGTCGCACTTACGTACGGATTTACAAGTGCGGCAGAAAGGCAACTCGCTGTGCTCTCGTATCATGAGAGAAAACCTGTGCCCGGTTGGAAACCCAGTTGATATAGAGGCTTACAAAAATTTGCGTCACACGTCAAACCCTCATTTCGAGCCATTTCACCACAGCACACGTTGAATAGTATGTTAAATACACCACCACTCGTAACTTTCTGCATTCATCCCGCCCACAATGCGAGCTTCATAAAGTCCGACCTAATTTAAAAGTCCTGATTTCTACCTGAGTCGACTAACAGGCGTATTTTAATTTTAATAAGAGACTTATTAAAATTAAAATACGCCTGTTACTCGCCGCGGGACTCGGGTAGAAAGTATGAGTTAGTTTTGTAATAGATATAAATCTTATCTGTCAGTGTCAAAAATGTCATTTCTTCAACCAAAAACGTCACTTTTGACACTAACAGATCTGATCTAGTCATTTAAGCATAAGCTGGCACCATCTATAGAAACATTTGATAGTTGCCAACCCATTAGAGTGTAGCATATATTTTTACCGCGTTTTTCTCGTAAAAGAGTTTAAAATTTAAAACTTGAACGTAATACAGAAAAGGGCTTGAGTTTTTCGGAAACGTTATGTATACAAGACGACATAAGCGACAGACGCTCTAAAGTACCTTTTATCTGAAAACGACACATGGAAACATTTTGTTAACGGCGAATAGAATACAGGGTGGCCGATTAGCAGGGACTTCAGCTAGATTTACCTGCGGCAGGATATTGAAAATCTGCAGTATCGGGGGGAAAACCGATTACCTTCTGACGAGCATAGAATATATAAGGCATTCCGATTAACGAGTAGATGTAAATAACTACCTCGTAAATGTTGTATAAGTATTTTTACTTATATGTAGGTGTGTAAGTTACTTCTACGTCCCCTTGACCTTAATTTAAAATGCGCGACTGGCATTTTCAAATTTAAGTGTGAATGAAAAAAATATAAAGAAGTCACAATATCGCCATTTTTAATTGCCTTACAAAAAGTTAAAATGGAAATTATCGTTATCAGAATTTGAGTTATTTATGTTTACAATGTTCTAATATCATTTATACAACTTTATTTTCTAAATATCAATAATTGGTATGGTGTATTCGGATAATTTCGGAAACTGGGTAATCACGAAAATCATTTAAAAATCACTCGTATTGCGTTGTAATAAGAGTACCCTTTCGGATTTTTTTCGGCAACGCGCATGTAATATCTCTGGTTTTACAGGCGTCCATAGGCTGCGGTGACTGCTTATCATCAGGCGGGCCGTATGCTTGTTTGCCACCGATGTGGTATAAAAAAATCCATTCGGAATTATACGCCACTCCTTAAATGTTTTTTCTCGTTCGAACATACCCAAATACATCAAAATATCAATGGCATGAAAATCAGTCTTTTTAATGTCATAACATAAACTTGTTTCCATACGCCTGGGGTACAGGTACAATGTACACACTACGCCCGCAAGTATTCGCTTACTTTACCTAATTCTGAATACTATTTCGGCAGATATTTTAAAAGCCTTGTCCATTAAGATAACATTACAGGTGACTTCACCCAGACACTTTGGCATAAGTTGTATTATTATAGGTACTTCAATAGGTCTGGAACACAGATCACTCACCTACTAGACAGAACATATAAGACAACTCGCGGTCACCGCACATTGGCTCTCCATTATAATGCAGGATGAGAGCGTAACCGTTCATTTCAGATGTTGCCGCGTTTTCTACCAATTCATAATGCTCCTGTAACACAATACAAACCTTTAGCATCTGAAACCTCTTCTTTTACTAGAAAAAACTTTTGCTAGTATTATCTATAGTTAAATTAAAAGATTTCATGAAACTGGCCCATGCGCGTACGTTAGCTAGAAAACAATTGCCTTTGTTTGCTTTTGCTCGACTTAATACCAACAAAAATATCTGGTGGCACGGCACTTCCCCCGCCAAGACGAGCAAAGCGAAGCACACTACCTTTGAACGCTCTTAACTTGGGTTTGGATTATTGATTTGGATATATTCAATTGCATAGCTCTCAAACCTACTTTAGATTTAATTCATATCTAAAAATAAACGATTTCTTCACTGACTCACTCACTGATGATCATCAAAACTCTTACGTTACTTCCTGAAGCCCTAGGAAGCTGAAATTTGGCATGTAGGATAGTATTAGTACATAACCAACAAAAAAAATTAAAGACTTGAAATTTTTGGCCCCTAAGGGGGTGAAAAGGGGGTGGAATTTTGTATGGGAAATCAATAACCGCTGAACCGATTAAGCTAAAATTTGGTATGTAGATAGTTTTTTTGGATTTATTTTTTGAAATGCGTGGTATATTGACTCATCATTCGCTTGCCCTTATCCCATTCATTTGGGGTCGGCGCAGCATGTCTTATACGTGTATTATTGACTAATACGTGAAAAAAATGTACCCGCATGTGGTATGTAACTCCATGTACTTTATAGTTTCAGGATGCACTCCTATTTCACCAGGAACCAATGGCATTTTAAGAAAATTGACGCGCACATTTTTCGATGACAGTTAAATTGCGACTGTCGACGGCAGATAGAGTATGGCCATGCATGATCTGGCTATGTTACAGCGACACGCCTTCGTCAGATAGCTAGTACTTTCTATGATCTGAGGTTTATATAGAATATTTTTTTGTTATTTGCTCATTATTATTGTTTAAAATGTAATGTTGATAGACTCATGTTGATGTTGTTGTTGTTGATGTTGTGTTGTTGATGTTGATGTTGTTGTTGTTGTCTGTCTATTTTTAAATGTATGGTGCACAATAAAGAATATTTACTTACTTACTTACAATTATGCAATAAACTTTTTTGTTAAATTAAATTAACTAATCTTGAAACGCGTTTGTCCATTCTTGAGATTACACCCAGCAATATATCTTGGCTATTTGTAAAGTCCAGCTATCACTTTACTAAAAGCAACTACCGAACAATGTCATGCTCTACGCTACGAGCACACTTTAGACATTGACTGTACCTCCAACCTTGTCCGAATAGAACACTAGAGGCCATCATTTTATACAATTAATGTTGCTATATATTATTACCGTACACTACCTACCTAAAATATTGTTTCGATCCCACACATGGGTCCCACTTTGACGTCGTTGGCAAAATCATTGAGTATTGAGTATCGATGGAGCCACATTAATCATAGATTGATTGATCGTTCACGTCATAATAAAAAAAAAGGTATGATTCACTCTTCATGAAGCGGTGTCTGTTGGTAGTAATCCGTGATTGGAAGCAGTGAGACTGTAAAGACAGCCGGCTTTGCCCGGGGCACAAATTCTATAATGACAACCCCAAAGTTTCTGAATAAGTTTATTTTCATTGAAGTATGTATAAAAAAACCCGCACTTCAAGCGGTGTCTGATGGTCGTAATTTAGATGCCGATTCGAAGTTACTTTTATATATGTCTTCAGTTTGTTATTCGCGCGTGTATTTCGCTAGTACTTCGCTAGTTTGTACACGAATTGGCGGGAGTTAGCTCGAATTGGCCTGGAAACAGTAGGATTGTAAAAACAGCCGTCTCCGCCCGGGGCACAACTTCTATAATTATAACCCCAAAGTTTCCGAACAAGATTATTTTCAGCGGTTTAATAATTAAAAGGATTCCAGTTTGTATTCACTTAACATTAACAGGATTAGGGTTGACGGTAAATTTAATAATTTTAATACGGTCGCTATTGTTTAAGTTGATTAGTTTAAAATATAATTTAATTTATTACAAAACAAATTGACATACAATATATTTAATTGTATAAGAGTAGTACCTATAAGGTGTAACAAAAATTGTGGTGAGTCGTTTAAAGGCATCGTGTTCTGATTAGGAAACAGAAGAAGAAATAATATTTGGATTTTGTATGCAGGGTTGGCCGACTTGGACGACATGTCCTATATATATATATATTAAATAAATAAATATACTCATTTATTTCAACCCACTTAAATCATATCAAATAACATTAGTATATTACACTAAATTATTATAATTATAGTTAAATTAACGATAAAATGTCAAATTATATTTACATAATATATCAATTAATGAATTAATTAAACCGTACTTATTTAACTTAAAATCTAACCTGAATAATAATTACTCCCGGTCGTGCCTTAGAAAGGCTTCGATACCAACACGTGAATCATATGACAGTGATTCAAGTACTGACAGTCAAACCTCTCCACGAACGCCCTCAAGACAATCAAACGACAACAAATTCAAATGTATTTCGCAATATATTTTTTTCTCCTTTTTCCTAATTATTATATTATTCTATTATAGGACATTATACAGACTACGCCCACGATACAGAATACGCCCTTAAACGGATCGCCACTATTGTTGTTACACCTTGTATAAAACAATGGTCCAGGCAAATTAAGCCAAAAACAGGTGTCAACCTCGGAATGTGAGATAATAAACTAGAAAGTCGTATACAACTTCATTATGGCCTAAAAGGTAGCTTTAAAATTCACAGAAAATTTTGTACGCGCGTCGGAAATTATTCAAGGTCAAAGTACAATGGACCTTTTAAGTATGGTCAAACAATGTAAGGGGGCTTATAAGTCATCATAATGACAGTTTGACAGTAGTGAGTAATTATATGTAATTCATTGGGCTAATATAAATTATCATGCACTATGACGATAAATAATTTTTCTGGCATGTCAGTTAACAGAGTTCAGGGCTTCAGGGTAGAAGTGGACCCATTTTATGAGACAATTTACAAACCTAATTCAGTGTCATGCCACACAATAACTTTTGAAATTAAAAAGTTGTGAAAAAACAATATTCCCTAAAAGGTGTTATGGGAAAAACAATTACCAAACACAAAATATAAAAAAAATACTGAAATTATCGTCTTCTACCTGGATTGGGAGGCTGCCGATCCTCAACCCACCAACGGAGCGGCAGTTGCCGTCCACGAGGTTGAACAGGAACACACATCACCCATAACCATTTTACGAGATATCGCCCGGGATGCGATGACTGACGAAATGTGCACAAGGGGCCCATTTCTCGAACCATATTAGGCTAATATTATTAATGTGTTGTCATGGAAACCCATATGATTTGACAGTTTGTGGACTTATAATATTAGTCTAATACCGTTCGAGAAATGCGCCCCTGGTCTAATACAAAAGCTGCCACAGTTCAAGCACTCAGTGAAAAAATTAGTACTTACGCAGGGACATTATTATTTCACATGGCGCGACGTCGACCCTGTGCCACTGAATTATATACATAAGGTCAGGAGAGATAAAAGGAATACCGAGGCAAAAAGAGCTCATAAGGAATTCTCATACTGATCTGAATCTATCACCGATTGGACTTTCGTTTACATGAATCAAAAGACATCTAAATATTAAATAATAATAATAATAATTCAGCCTATATACTCGTACGTCCCACTGCTGGGCACAGGCCTCCTCTCATGCGCGAGAGGGCTCGGGCTATAGTCCCCACGCTAGCCCAATGCGGATTGGGGTCTTCACATACACCTTTGAATTTCTTCGCAGATGCATGTAGGTTTCCTCACGATGTTTTCCTTCACCGAAAAGCTAGTGGTAAACATCAAATGATATTTCGTACATAAGTTCTGAAAAAACTCAAAACTCATTGGTACGAGCCAGGATTTGACCCCCGACCTCCGGATTGAAACGTCGGACGTCATATCCACTCCGCCACCACCGCTTATCTAAATATTACTAAATAAAAACCTCTCAAATTTCCACAAAGGTCGATCATCTGATTGTTCCTCGCGGATTTTATTAGATCGACAATACCTACGCCATATTGGAGGTTTTTCCATGGTACCTTTGTCTTCCGACACATAGTACCCATTTAAGAACCTCTGTTAAGGCCTCGTAAGTTCGTCTTCTTTTCTCACTCTACACTACCCTATGGTGCAGTCCCGAGCACGCTCATCCATCTCGCTTAAGAAGGAAGAATAGCTTTTTTAATCTAACGAAGGGTAATTTTTCTAAGAAATTCCATTTCGGGAGAAAACGGTTTCCACTAACTAAATCTTAACAAATTACTTTGATTTTGATGTCGATCGCTTCAGCATAATATATTCTATAGGTTTATAAATTTCGCTTTTTTGGATTTTTTTGTTTTGCAAATTTTGAAAAATAGGAAAACATATAGACCTAGTTTTTCATTGTGTCAAAAACATACAAAAAAATCATGGAGAATGGAAAATATTTAGAAGTGAGAAAACGTTTTCTCTTTTTGTATGGACGATCGCGTGGTATACTTCCCTCTTAATAGACTACTGTGACCGCTTACCATCAGGCGGGCCGTATGCTTGTTTGCCACCGATGTGGTATTAAAAAAACTATCAAAATGTATACTGTGATTTATAATAAATATATATAACAAGACCAGTCACCAGCAACAATATGTTACATAACCAAGGCCGCAAAAATATCGGACACGATCTTTGTATTGCAATAAAAGCGCGTCACATAATTCTGAAGAAGCGAGAAAAGTAGTAAATTCTGCCTGAGCCAGACTCCACATCGGAGTCACCTGCAATAAGACCAACGAAGCGCGAATAAAGTATATGACATGATTTTATGGCTTTACGAATAAAAGCTTCTTAAATATTTTGAGCAAGATATTTTTCCAGGTGACGTAACATTAAGGTTGACACTCTACCCATGTCTAAAATTTTCCTCCCACTTAAGTAAGTTTTTACGATCGGTAATTTGTCTGACAGATAAGTAAACGCGTTTCTTTTTGCAAACACCTGGGTGCGTAGCGTAACGTGCCAATCATTTAAGTTCCGTAGCTAATGGAACGCAACTTTTATTGTCGCACTAATATAGAAGAGTGATAGAGAGACTGATGATGATAAGAGAGACTCCGCTAGGCTACGGAGCGTTAACGTTTGGGGTGTTGGCTAAGCACCCTAGGGGCCTAGCCAAGATGACAATCCTACATCAACAAACACTCAACGAAAAGAAAAACTGTATTGGGATGACAGATGTAACAAAATGTATTGAGATGCCAGATGCTATAAAATGTATTGGGATGACAGATGCAACAAAATGATTTGGGATGACAGATGCTACAAAATGTATTAGGATGACAGATGCAATAAAATGTTTTGTGATGACAGATGCTACAAAATGTATTGGGATGACAGATGCAACAAAATGTTTTGGGATGACAGATGCTACAAAAAGTCACGTGACTATTTCCATACATTTTAGTTTCGATTGGCGTTTTCTATCAAATACTGTCATCTTGGCTTTTATGAAGAACAAAAAATTGTGGCTCTTTCATATGCCACATTTATGAGAATCTCCAACGTAATATACTTATTTCATAACTCATCAAGACTTATGATATTCATTTCGCAGTATTTCATCGTTCTGAGCCCTCTTCTAAAATTCCGAATATAGTGCGGCAATGTTTTATCATTATTAAGGAAAGGCTTATATACAACCATGGAACATATTGAACAGAGTTCCGCAACCAAAATGGTAAAGGCTGAATTATGGAGGGTAAAGGTTAGGAGAGAACACTCTCTGTGTATCAAACAAAAATTGTCGCTGCATCACTCTAAGCGATAGAGAAACAAATAACGGGATTTTCGCGTTTCGCGATAGGCTCTTTGTAAACAAACCGCCATGTTTAAGCCATAGTAAGTATAAGTTACTCTATAGTTTACAATGTGTGGTAGTGCTGCACTCCGGCGGCAGAACGTAGCAGTAATATCCCCTATTGTTAAATCGGAATTGAGCTCTTAGCCCCGGAAACTGGTACATGATAATCAGATCAACTAAATTTGACGGTTACTTCGCTATTCTATCCAGGCGTCTGGCAGTTGTTCATCGGTGGAGGCTATAATCCCAGGCTAGCAAAACATTTCAGTTGGAAAAAAGAAATGCCAAAGTACGAGAAATTCACGACATAGTCTCTCTCTCCCTCTGTCTAATAGCACATAAGATGTTTATTACGTTCAGGCGTGTCACAGCAAATACCCGGAACAGGCGACGTTACAGAAAACTGAATCGCCAAAATGATTATGATTGAGATTTTAAGAATTTTATTTTTGTATGTATGTTAGTTTGTAAGGTCGCTATCTATCAATGTATGGGCCTTAGTTGCCTGAAAATATATGATATTTAATTTAAATTATTTTGTACTTAGACGAAATCTATATTTTCCATTTCCAAATCTAACAATTATTTATTTACATGTTTTAAAATTCAGGTGTTAAATTTAAATTTAAAACTAAACTACAATACTTAAAACCTAGATCTACAAAAATAAATAATACTAGTCTTAAAATAGAATACAAAAAAAACCTATTAATTTAAATAATTAAATTTAAATAGTGGTCAAAAATGAGATGATACCTGTTCCGTGAGGTATTAAATTACTGTAGGTCCATACAAGTCAGCAAACAAAGTGCCTGCTTGAAAAATTATTATTAGATCATTTCTTTATAAAGAATTTATATTCCTCGCATGAAATATCACTTCGCTGATCCGTAATAGCCCCCCATGGGACACGCCGCTCGAATTAATGAGAAAACAAAATGTCGACGCAATTTCATGGCGCTTAGCTTGTACAAATTGATATTGTTATAAGGTGAGTTTACTAGGGTAATCTAATGCATGGAAACATCGAATATCGTATAATGTGGCACTAATAAAAACATTGTTCATAAATTCATTCTTTTAAAATTATGGCCAGTCCAGTTCAGCCAGTATCATGGTATTAGGAGCTTTGAATACGATTAAAATTGTACGGTTAGTACAAAACAGTGTACGGTGATTAAATTAGCTTTTGTAAAGCAATAGCTGGACTTCACAAGTAGCACGTGGACTACCGGCCGTTGACTCCAAAATGGTAGATAACGCGTTTTAATATTAATTCTCAATTCACTGCATACTAAAATTCCACACATTAGTTTACTGTATAATAAGCGATCGATGTTACACTTTAAACAATATTAATGAGCAAAAAACAAAGGAATTAATCACGAGGCTAACCATCAAGATAGCGCTCAATTGGTAACGATTGGCAACCGTATTGTGTTTAAAAAAAAAGCGCGAAGAGTTTTCAAACTCTGCAGGCTGAACCTATTTGCACCTTAAATGCATCGTTGTAGGATGCAGACTATACAAGTAAAACATCCAATGTTATGCATAATAAAAAAAAAAACTTTATTTATATTATTTCGATAGTAAAACTAATCCATTTTCCAATTTTTTATTTAATAATTACACATAATTTAATTAAAAGTATTTTTTTTATTAATACGTAATGGCGGAAAATTAAAAAAAAAGAAGGCAAAAGTTGCTAATTTTAGTACGATTTAAATCGTATTTTTGGGATTCGGGTAAATGACAAATAGTGTACCTTTCTGACAGTAGATTATTGTACATTTATATGAACAGGATTTAGCTGATGTGATTAATAACACACTTTTAAACAATTTTTTCCAGGATTAGTAAATTAGGCCGAACTGCTCGCCGCTTCCGTCCAGTCCGCGGCCTTACGTATTACATATGTTAATTTCAGACAAAAAAAAAAACAGGAATTTGAGGGTTAAACCCGATTCGAAGAATTATTAAGACACGTAAGATCTTGGAAAGATCTTTAAAAGATCGGTAGCTAAACGACATGTCAAAATTGACGTTTATTTCGATTCCGCTGTGATCCCAATAAGATCTATCTACGATATTTCTAAAGTCAACGTGACATTGGTTGCCCGAATCGAACTACTTCTGTCAATTATACGACATACAAACGATATTTAAATGAGAACTTATCGTTGTCGTATCTCATTCTTCGAATCCGGCCGTTAAGCAGGACGAAAGCTATGATTTAAATATAAAGCCCGCTTGATACACTACCAAGTAAAGGTTAGGTAAGGTTAGGTAGCGTGCGAGCTCTTTCCTTCCTCATCAATATTCGTGTCCCGCGGGGGCGATTACGTGCGCCGAGTGATATTTCAATTTATGTTAATTTTGTATTAGACCTGTAACTGTAACGCGTGAGCGTACGACCGATGTTCAGTTTTCATTCGAAAGATATGTTGCTTGTCGGTCTTGAGTTAATACCGTATTAAAGATATTATTAAAATATAGATACCTACTGCTTGGGAATCTAAACCTTCACAGTAGCGTGCAAGTTCTTTCCGTTCTCATCAATATTCGTGTCCCGTGGGGGCGATTACGTGCACCGAGTGATATTTCAGACCAATTCATGTTAATTTTGCTTTAGATAGACCTGTAACTGTCACGCGTACGACCGATGATCAGTGTTCAATCGGAAAATATAATAAAAATATAAAGCCTGCTTAGTACACTTGTAAGTAAAGTTTAGGAAGCGTGCGAGCTCTTTCTGTTCTCATCAATATTCGTGTCCCGCAGAGGCGATTACGTGCGCTGAGTGATATTTCAGGCCAATTCATGATAATTCTGTATTAGATAGACCTGTAACTGTCAAGCGTACGACCGATGTTCAGGGTTCATTCGAAAATGTTGCTCGTTGCTCCTGCATTTTTACTATGTGTATTTCCTTTATTCGTAGATGGACTTAGTCATTTATAATATGAATATAAAAGTAAAATATAAAAACACTTATAAAACAAAAATATATAAACACATTATATAAAACCTAACTTAAGTGTTCCGCCAGCAGCGAGGCAAGGCCCAAGCTGCCGGTGGTCAGGGCTGCAGAAAGAGGAACCGACGGACTATCTGCGCTGTGTCCAAGACTACCGCCTTTATGTGTATTATTATTAAGACATGTCTCGTCGGACTATAGGCAAGAACATGATTAAGGGTAATTTCCACGACGGAGAGTGAAAAAAAAACACTACCCCATCTTGTAAAGGATCTTTTTAGTGGCCGTCAAAATCTGAGGAGCTGCATTTTATTCACAGAATGGCAAAGTAAATCAACACTAATGTTGACTGGTGGAGGTGACATTTAAGTGATAATTTTAGAATCATACACATTTAGTAGTGTTCATTTGGATTAGATTTGTAATATCTTATAGTGGCGTGGTGAGAATATTTGTGTTTCACTCGGTAGGAAAAATTGTTTAACCCTCGTGCCTGAAAACCTCGCAACGCTCAAGATTTTGGAATCTTTCTTTCACTCGGGTATCAATATTAATACAAGGATTAAACATTCTCACAAAGTTTAATACATACATTCAAAACTCAGATACATATATTTGTTTTTCAACAAAAACATGTCATGCTATCGAGCGTTCCGCATCATCTTTTTTCATTAGTTGGAGACCCTTCCCGCGGGGGCTTATTACGAAAGCGATGTAATATTTCAAGCAATACGTTTAATGCGCCACGCTTTACCAATGAGCTTTAAGCCCGGCTGAATAATTAATTCTTCGAGCCTTGTTAATTGCTGTTTTGATGAGAAACGTCTTAAAAATATTCAGTCTCTAAGTAAAAGCACTTGCAAAAGTTAATGAAATGAAAAATGTTATAGCGCGATCGCTCAAATTTCGGTCATTTTATTTAAAGTTATATGTAAACTACATTTTTTATTTGGATATTTTTATGTTATTTCAACTCACGAGATCTTTCGATCCTGATATGAAAAAATATCCTATGATTTTTATTTCCATTAATCTGAAATATCGAGATATACAGGGTGTTTAGTCACTTGCAATAATTTACGGGCTGCCAACAACAAAAAAATTTGATGGAAAATGTCAGAGAGCCAAAATTTATGAAACTGCCAATTTTTTTCGCGATTTCGGGGATTGGTTCCTCCCTTAGTAAAAGTTGCTCAGGCGGACCTATATATTCACCCCGTAAATTATTGCAGGTGACTAAATAAACACCCTGTATGTATTCTATTTGCTACTATTTCAGCGTGTCAGATACTTTTGGCTTGTTGTTTCATACGGCCCGATTTGAACTTTAAGATACGTCAAATATTAGATCTAGATACGATATGGATCGGATATGTCAGTGTCAAGTGACATTTCTTTAAACAGAAACGTCACTTTTGAACTTTGACAGCCCTAGACCTAATATTTGACGTATTTTAAAGTTCGGATCAGGCCGAGAAGGTATCGATGCTGACTCTACATATATGATACAGTGTGTGACAAGCTTCACAAACAAGAAACTTCTAAACTCCGCTCGAACTTACTCCAGCTGTCACTTGAGGCATGACAGTCGCAAAAAGGTTTGACAAGGGCCGACATACAATTTTAGTATATGACCAACCACACACACCTGTGTCAAGAGATGACGTCACAAATTTTGCTAAGCCGGAGGTCATTTCTCAATCCATGTCAACATTTATGTATTAGTACTTTTTTCTACTTGTTCTTCTTCTACCTAGCGTTATACTGGCCTCTGCCAGGGTCTGCTTTCAAACTTGCTTTCCTCCACTTTGAACGATTCTGGGTAGCACTTTTTCTACAAAAAATCCTTATATATTTTCACATTTCAGTTGAATTGGTAAATGATTCACATGATATTTTTTCACACGTACAGTCAGCTACAGATAAAATTAACTCCCCTGCATAGAAGTTTGTATGCAAAGGTGCTAAGCGAATAGTATTGCTGACTGTTATGTATTTAAGAATACAAGAAAATTCCTGCCTACGAAGCAGGAGGTCCACACAAATTATCACAGATATTTTGTTCCCGAGTCATGTTTTCTATCTATTTAAATATTTATCTATATTTATTTATTATTGATTATATTGCCCTCTAGCACCCACCTACATTGACGATTGACGTGAAACTGAATCTATTAACACCCCCAATACAAAAAAAAAACATCTGCGGACCCCGAAGAAATAAATGCCACAGGTTGTGCTTAGATAAATCAGCCTATCGCTTTTATTTTCGCCAATTCTTAAATTAGACAAACCCCATAATCGTCGGCTTCGCCACTAAAGTCACAAATAAATTTAGAAGAAATAAAGTTTCGCAGCCATAACAATGATGTCCTAACGTAACCGGCGAAATAAAGCTAAAATAAACAAAATAAAAGCCTAATACGGGCCTTTTGAGATTTACGACGGACAAGGGGGAGCATTAGCGGAATTGAACGCAACACGAGGACGTAATTGTGACTAACGTCTACCGCGACACGGTAATGGCGTGTACAACATACTCGTAGGTATAATCGTACCTACGTGAAAGGGTTAGTATTCTTTTTACCAAGTTCTTTTACCAGTGTGTACCCGTAATTCCTATAGATACGCTTGCAAGAAACATACATATTTTTATTTCAAGGTAATAATCTACCTATGACCTACCTATATTAAAATATCATAAGGAATTTAGCGCAACACGAGGACGTAATTGTGACTAACGTCTGCCGCGACACGGTAATGACGTGTACAACATACTCATAGGTATACCTACGGGAGAGGGTTGGTATTCTTTTTACCAAGTCCTTTTACCAGTGTGTACTCTTAATTCCTATAGATACGCTTGCAAGAAACATACATGCTTTTATTTCAAGGTAATAATCTACCTATGACCTACCTATATTAAAATATCGTAAGGAATTGAGCGCAACACGAGGACGTAATTGTGACTAACGTCTGCTGCGACACGGTAATGACGTGTACAACATACTCATAGGTATACCTACGGGAGAGGGTTGATATTCTTCTTACCAAGTTCGTTTATCACTGTATAATTCCGACCGACCGACCGACTGAAGAAGAAGAAGAGCACGATTAACATACTCGTATGCATTTGCTAGATACAGTCAGAGGCACAAGTAGCTAAACGTCAGAGGTGTACAAAATAACGTGAACTCAATGTTTTTAGCTCACTGACCCAAATGAAGGGTCAAACTCATTACATGCCCACAAGCAGTTAACTATTGTCCACAGGAGAGAACACTTTATACTTTTGATGCACCCAAGCTTTCTCTTCTGTGGACAATAGTTAGCAACTTGTGGGCATGTACGAGTCGCTAAATATTTTATCATATTTATCCAAAAAAAATAAGTACCCTTTCATAAGGGTTAAATAAGAAATTTAATATTTATAGCCCTTTACTTTTGGGTATGTCTACGGGAAAGACGTGACCATAGTTTCGAGTTTGACCCAGTTGCTTATTGTCCCTACCGCCATTGGAATTACAAGGCAATGCTGCGGACATCACAGAATACAATCTACGTAGGTACCAATAGTTGGAAACCAATGACATCTATTTGAAAAGCTCAATAGCCCACATTTTCAGCAACGCTGAATCTACTAGTCTCCAATACGGAGGTCGATTCTAATTTAACAACTTGTTATGCTTTTAATTGGTTCTGACTTGATATTGACGATCGTTCTGCATGAGGACGGGATCGCAAAAGGACCACAATTGCAGAAAGCCTATATCTCAAAATAATATGGTAGCAATACGACTATCTTGCAAAAGGTCTTCGTGCCAGAAAGGCTAGGCTTTGCGGGGCTCCGATTAGTTATGTTGTGATGGAAATGTTTCTCCTATTTCTGGGCGGTTAGAACCGGTCATTTTGAGATCCAGTTGTTTTGATACCGACCCGTATAAATCGCACATCTCACGTACGACTTTCACTTCATTCCGCATGCACCAATCAGCGTGAGCGATCTTCAAGGTCGTATCAAAGCAAGACCAAAACCGTAACAAGTTATTAAATCTGAATCGGGCTCAGAGGGTCTACCGCGAACCACGTTCGACGTGTTGCCTCCCTGTCACACTTAAGTACGAATTTACAAGTGCGACAGAAAGGCAATATGTCGAACGTGGTTCGCGGTAGGCCCTCTGTATCCATCAATAAGCTTTGTTTTCGATCGTCATTATTTACATGGTGGGAAGGAAGGGTCGACATTGACAAGTGTGTAGGGCTAATACATTTGCTGGCAGACTTACTTGTTTATGCGGAAAATTGGCTTCCGATGTAGATTCGGTGTGGCCCTGAACTTGTGAATAACGTATGAAACATAATAATCACTTACATATGAATTTATATTCTTGTAGTCCAAGCAACAAGTAGGTATAGAGGGAAATGCTTGGAATACAAGGTTTGACCCCGTAACTTTGTTTGGACTAGCTAGAAGGTGAACATATTAAAAGTCACCGGCCGTATCCTTTGAGCCGGAGGAGTGAGGGGGGTTTAAAGGTCCCATTTTTCGTTTTCACTTATATCTTGGAAACATCGCGTCTTAGCGACATCACTAATTACACAAAACGAAAACTTATTAGTTTTTCGATGTCTCGAATAGTTTTCGAGATATTCTCTCTTGAAAGTTTATTTGGGGCTCTCAATTTTATGTATATCTATATCATTGGAGCTTCTAGGCGATGTTTGATATCGTTTTCGTATAAATCAGGAGTGGCAAATTCATTTATAGCATCACATTGTAACCATTGCTCACCTCCTAATTAGTACAAACAAAGTAACGAAATCAAAAAATGTGTTCCAGGGTCAAAATTCTTTTCGTTTATCAAATAAATAAATAAAAAGATAGGTGCTTTTGCATGTCTTTTTAGCTGTAGATTACATTTAACCTGAGAAAAAATAAAAGCTATATTGCATCTCATACAAAAAAGCTACACTCCGTCACATTTTTTGGAGACAAATAACAAGGCAATGAAAATAATTTTGACCCTCCAAGCATTTTCCTCTATAACTTTTTTGAGCATTCGTTGCCTGGCCTATTGACTGTGTGCAACGAAAATGCGAAAACACTGCTTGTACCATATTCGCTCAAGCTTAAGTCTAAGACAACACTGTGACAATTGAGACATATTATATGTGTATGTTATTGCCATAATGTTGAATTCACATACACGCGTATGTGTATTTATTGAACCAAAATCGAGTCCGACTTTATTCTAGTTTCGGCCAACACCGAACCTTTGAACCAAAGATGATTTTAATGCCGAAACCTACCAAAACCGAAACTTCAGTCGAACAATAAATGTAATGCACGCCATAGACAGAAACCGATGGAGACTTAAGTACAATACCCACCAAACGGGAGGAGTCAGCGCGTATTGCACATTTGTACGGCTGCCAGGGCTCCTCGCGGACTCGACCGGCTCCGTACGGCCATCGATCGCTTCTGTCATACATAATGTATAGGCACATTGAAAATGCGCTCCGGCGCAGCCCGACTCCAGCCAGTCGGTTAAAATCGTACATTTATACGTCATGATTTTATGAAATAGGGCCACTTTATACAGCAAACAGCGACTTAATTTAGAGGCGATAGCGATAATACACAGTGTGACGTTTACACAATAAAATATGTTTTTGTGAAACTACCTGCAAGTGGAGACTCGGTTGTCAAGTGCCGTACGAGCAGCTGGGTCGCAAAGCATACGATCATAATCTGTGTTTTATTTAACCTTGTCATACAACGGAGCCAAGACGTCACACATAGGAATGTTTTATAAAATATTTATGAACTCTCCGATAAAAGGTTTAGCAGATTTTCTTGGGTCTTATGGAATACGTACTCGTAATGTGTGTAAAAAAGGTTTTGTTTGTCTCAAACGTTAATATGTACCTAACTTCCAAGTGAAAAAAAAAAGTGATGCGTTGGCAATTTTCGTTCTATTGTGACCCACCTTGGCGAAAAATTATCCGTCGGAAATTTCATGGGATACCACATTTTACGAATAGACTCTTTTTCCTCGCCTTGTCCCGGCATTTTGCCACGGCTCATGGGAGCCTGGGGTCCGCTTGGCTACTAATTCCAAGTATTGGCGTAGGCACTAGTTTTAACGAAAGCGTCTGCCATCTGACCCCTCCAACCCAGTGGGTAAACGAGGCCTTATTGTGATTAGTCCGGTTTCCTCACAATGATTTCCTTCACCGAAAAGCGACTGATAAATATCTAATAATATTTCGTACATAAGTTCCGAAAAACTCATCACTCACCCGCGACCTCCGGGTTGCAAGTAGCACTTTCTTATATATATTACTACCACATTTTACGAATAATGGTAAGTGTCGGACGGCTGCCAATTTCACAAAGCAAAGATTACTAATATACTAGTACACTCATCAGATAAAGTGTTTCGTTCAATTTCGAGCGCTCTCACTTCAAGAGCCTTGTATCGGATCCGCTTTGAGACAAATATTTTATGCAAATACCTTCTATTTGGGAACGTTAAGAGCTATTCCTTGTATTGGTTTTGTATTGAAGGGTAGCAATAACAGTTTGAGCTCACGTAACTGGGTACCCTTGAACGGGTCGCGATTATTTATTTACTGTGTTTATTTATTTATGGCTGCGTACGCGTTTTTCCGTCTTGCTTCGATAAAATGTATTTTGCACGTAAAGGTAACATATAACATGATGTTAGGGCTATAATTTAATTTGGATCGCCTTGGTTTGTTTTAGTGGTTTTGATAACACATTAATATGTGGTCAATTATTGATAGATTCCACAAATTACTCGTTTGATTGATTCTATACCTCTTTTGAATTTGATAGGACATGAAATAAGTTTTAGCATAATTTTCATAATAAAAAAACGATAAGGCGAAGTTATGGATGGGTGGAAAAAATACAATATTTTGGAATTTTTCGCGGCTATTTTTATTGTGTTACCTTTTGTAATAAAATTATTTTAATATTTTGCTTAGGTGACGTCGTTAGGCATCAACGGTAAAATTAGGGTTTAGGTAGATACTTTTGCCAACCATGATTCAATGAAGCGCAATATAGATAACGGAGTTGTTCTAGTTGCGAGGTTTTTTTTTTTTCATACATGTACCTATGTTAAGTTCTATATAGTTTATGATTCGGACTGTAGGTTAAGTGTGCGTGACGCGTAACCGGTAGTAATGGAAATCCTTTGTCCAGCAAATAATTACTAGCTTTTGCGACTTTGCATGCGAAGTGGCATGACACTACCCTTTTCCCTAGTTGCAAATCATTATAAAATCATGATTCGATTTCTAAAGTTCATGGTTTCCGCATAAACGCGTTTTTTTTTTCGTGGATTAATTAATTACCTAAGTTTATTTTATAGAAACGCCTAAGTTCATAGTTTATGCCACACCCCTATGTCCGCCGAGGCCGATGTTGCCGCAAAATTACTATAATTGACTCCCTCGTTATGTCGCGAGCTATATAGGCCACTTGGAATTTTTAGAATATTCCGGCAAAAGGCTGTCATATATCGCCAGTTCAGAAGCGACATCTAGAAAGTACAAGGTTTGCCTGTAAATATCAAAAGTGCGATGGAAGTCGAAATGACGTCAAATGTCATTGGAAGGATTGAATTCATGATATTTAGTATATTAAAGTAATTATCATTAATTATGATAATTACTTTAATTACAAACCATGTAATTTTAGTGATACTGCATGCTTTAGTTCTTAGAAATAAATCTGTAATAGTATTGTTTACGTTTATCGTATTATATTAATGCATGTTTGTTGAACCAAACATTTGTAAAACTTAAATACTTTATCTACGAAATGTATAAATAATAATTATGAATTCTATGTACCTATTCATCAAATTTGATAGAAAAATGTTTCTCATATAAGTGAAATGTAAATTTCTTTTTGAGAAAATAAAAATATTCTTTAACCCGAATTCAGAAACAATGTGGATAGATATTTGAGATTCAATAGATGAAGCGAAAGCCAGCTGTCACACCTTGACAGAGATGCAAGATACAAGCAAATCTTGTCCTTGTGGCAAGCGACAAAGTGGGACATTTGGCGGGCGCGGTCACATATTTTCACCTGTGTGTTATTCGATTCATGTAGTATCGTAGCATTCGCGTTTCTTTAAAATGCAAGACCTCATGCGGGCGAAGTTTAAATATTATTAAAATCTAAAGTTTTTATTGACAATCCACCTCTATTTCAAATTCTCTTTGCTCTAACACAATTTCCTTACACAATTTTTGTATCTGAAGAATTTTGGCTAAGTTACATCAGAGACGAGTGTAAAATTTTTAGCGATTATCGGATCACGATACCCTCAGTGACAAGATTAATGGACGTCTGCACCGTAATTGTACGGTCGGGCCCTTCGGCCAAAATTTCTCACCTGCTGACCTGTAACTGAATTATTCGCTAAGACGTAAACTTGCACCAGTGTAGTGGGATCAAAAATAGGAAATATTACGCAAAACTCTGCGTAGGGGGAGCCACTGGCACATTCAGAGAGTCTTCTACTGAAATACGATAATCGAAATTACGTTATCTGCCTCTTTATCACTCTTTCATATTCGAACGAAGCAGGTTTTATTTTGCGTTTCGCAGTAGGTCCCTGTAAACAAACCGCCTTGATGCATGAATGCTCTATTTTATTCGCAACAAATCATCTTTAAAAAACTGTTTACGGCGTAGTATGTACCTACAATTTACTCTATGGTTTAGGATGTGCGCTAGAGGTGCACTCTATTGGCAACAATTGGAGTAATATTCCCTATTTTTGCGCTTTTTAGACCATAATATACACGGTTGCCAAAAATATGAATAGCAATCTTGGGGCTTTTCTCCAGTAACTTCATCTATTCGAAACCTGATGAAACAATAGTTCGATTGAAAAAAACTCACTATTTTGTGTTTGCTTCTAAAAATGCGTAATAAAAGTGCGCAGCTCGCCGACCCTCAATTATTTAATATCAATGCACACGACGCCTGAACCTGACTTTGAGGTTGACTCCAAGTCCGAGGTTTGCCCGTCAAGTTACGTACAGGAACCGCATTCAAATGCTAAACAACAACTCAACAACCTCTACTTGATCTCATTTGAAATTAATTCTGACATCAGCATTAGTGCACCACGTACTGATAGGTGTTTAAAGTTTTGATGTAGATGAAATCAAATAAAGATATATAGTCGAAGCTATGCGAAGAGGAGGAGTAAACGTCGAAAAACAGACTCGAATCAGGGCGAACGTTAAGTTGAGAGAAGAGGCGGGGTAGGATTAGAACGATGATTTATATTTATACTTCGTATCCAAATCCAAGACAACAAATATAATTTACTAGCAGCAGTACACGTTATCGTGCAGTCCAAGTCACACATTTTAGAGATTATAGTATTTAAAAAACAAGTTCGCGCTGTCCCTCTCACTCGCTACGCTGCGTTCCTGCTTCAACATCGCTCCTCCAGTACTCATTACATGTTTTTGTGTTAGTCCGAGTCACACGTATTTTCGCCAAAATAGTGTTCCTCTAAATATGTGTACCTAATTGTGTTTCGATTAATGTTTATTGTGCGCTGAATAAGAAGTATAGAATCAAAACATTATTTGAACTGCCGACCGCCGTACCCTCGAACGAAAAATTGATGTTTATTCAGCTCGGCAAGTCTAGTCTCGTTTGCCATACTTACATGGCAGTTAAACTTTCAATTTGAAATTGTAGGTATATTCGTTTAGCGTAATAAACTTATTACCTAAGAAATCAAGTAAGTAATTTTTACGTTCATACGAAATCACTTACTACAAATACCTTCTTTTTTGAATAAATAAATTACGGAAAAAATAAGTATGGGGCTACAAATAGATTACAATTTGAACTTTAAATAATTGTAATACGTACTATTATAGTATTATTTACTAATATAATATTATTTAGATTTCATTTTATGATTGCATAAAATGCAATGTTCACTCACAATTTTTTTTTTACGAGATGCTTTCGCGTACAGATTTAAATATACAAACCATATCTGAATAAAGTTAATATATACTAGGTAATCGTTTCACGAAAGCGGCTTTTACCATGTCCGATCTACCCTACCATACAATAAAACAGATAACAATGGTAATCCTTGCCGATTGGTAATAAGTGCCTATGAATGATAACAAAACGCGTCTTTATGCAAATGTACATACACAGTACCAACAAGTTTAATGAGCGTCTTATTCATACCTATAGGTATAAATATACAGGAGTAATGTCAATCAATACACAATCTATAAGGCATTGGAAGACTATTTAGTCTGACTGACAGTTTAAAGTGTTTAATGCCATTAATCGACGTATACAAACGGGACGTGCTATGCGTGCTCCGATACGTGAGCCCCATGCCCCATATGAGGGCCATAGTGAATCTATCGCATGGATCATGACGGATTAGGTAGTAGGCTTTAATCGGACATCGCGGTATCGTCGAGTCTTGGGTCCGATCGATGTGGTCGCCTCCTAAATTTGATCATCAGTTAGTTACCCGCTTTGTTATTATTAGACAGCTTTGATTAACATAATATAATATAATTTTAAAATGAAATATATTATGGAAAGATATACTTGATTTGTGTAATATTGTGGACTCCGTCTAATAATAATTCTCCTTTCCGTGAGTACCTACTTAGAAGCTTAGGTTTACTGTGCAACAAGATATTCATCAAACAGAAAATCGGTATTAACTGTGTTGATTAAAGTTTTAATGTAATTTTATAATGCACATTAATTAATAGTTCAAAATTAAAACACATATTAAATAAATATTTTATTATAAATGAGATCTCGACATGGTACTATATTTGCCCCACTTTAATAGTGAAGAGGCTATCATTACTCCACAATCATTGTGTCGCGGGCTCCGCTTTCACAGCGTCGAGGTTATATTTGCCCCACTTTAATAGTGAAGAGGCTATCATTACTCCACAACCATTGTGTCGAGGGCTCCGCTTTCACAGCGTCGAAGCTATATTTGCCCCACTTTAATAGTGATGAGGCTATCATTACTCCACAATCATTGTGTCGAGGGCTCCGCTTTAACAGCGTTGAAGCTATATTTGCCCCACTTTAATAGTGATGAGGCTATCATTACTCCACAATCATTGTGTCGAGGGCTCCGCTTTAACAGCGTCGAAGCTATATTTGCCCCACTTTAATAGTGATGAGGCTATCATTACTCCACAACCATTGTGTCGAGGGCTCCGCTTTAACAGCGTCGAAGCTATATTTGCCCCACTTTAATAGTGAAGAGGCTATCATTTCTCCACAATCATTGTGTCGAGGGCTCCGCTTTAACAGCGTTGAAGCTATATTTGCCCCACTTTAATAGTGATGAGGCTATCATTACTCCACAACCATTGTGTCGAGGGCTCCGCTTTAACAGCGTCGAAGCTATATTTGCCCCACTTTAATAGTGATGAGGCTATCATTACTCCACAATCACTGTGTCGAGGGCTCCGCTTTAACAGCGTTGAAGCTATATTTGCCCCACTTTAATAGTGATGAGGCTATCATTACTCCACAACCATTGTGTCGAGTGCTCCGCTTTCACAGCGTCGAAGCTATATTTGCCCCACTTTAATAGTGAAGAGGCTATCATTACTCCACAGTCATTGTGTCGAGGGCTCCGCTTTCACAGCGTTGAAGCCATATTTGCCCCACTTTAATAGTGAAGAGGATATCATTACTCCACAATATTGTGTCGAGGGCTCCGCTTTCACAGCGTCGAGGCTATATGTACCCCACTTTAATAGTGAGGAGGCTATCATTACTCCACAATCATTGTGTCGAGGGCTCTGCTGTCGTAGTGTTGAGGCTAAGTTTGCCCCACGTCATAGTGAGGATGCTATCATTACTCCACAATAATTGTGTCAAGGGGTCCGCTGTCGCAGCTGTCGCAGTGGCGAAGATATATGCCGCACTTTAAGTTATATGTACTCTACAATTCCACAATAATCGTATCGAGGCCTCCATTTCCGCAGCGTCGAGGCTATATGTGCTTCATTTTAAGTGTCGAGGTTATAATGCTTCGGTCATTTGTTTCTTAGGTTGCTTTGCTCCTTTTGGTCGCTTCGCTCTTCGGTCGCTTCGCACTTCGGTCGCTACACTCTTCGGTCACTTCGCTCTTCGGTCTACAGTCGGTCATTATACATATCTCAAAATGATATCGTCAAAGATATATAACGTTGCTCTACTATAACAGTGTTGATGCCAATGTAATGATTGAAGACTTTAATAGTATTGGAAGTAGCTTTACGCATGTAAATATAAGGGACTAAAGAGCAAAAATATTTAAGGTTGAGCTAAAGTTTACAGGACTTGTAAAAATAATGAAATATAAAGGAGGTTCTCGTTACGCTGAGGTAATTTAATAGGTGTTAATGCGGCCTAAAATACCTTAAACAAAATGTACGCAATGTCATTGCCCTTACAGACAAAGAAATGCTGTATGTAAACAACATATAGGAAAAAAAATATCTGTAAACCCTTTAACCCAAATGTATGATTCGTACTCATATCACGCTGTTATATACTCCTAATAACTTCAAACGTCAGCTTTGATATGCTGTCAAGAATATACCATATCAACGAGCCTAATGTAATAAATCCGGTACAATTTACTTACGGATTCTCAGCTCCAAACTTCAGGGGAACATTGCCGCATCAAACAAGAGGTGAACCGCCGTTGATGCACTATCCCGCGACGCGAAATAAGTGCTGTAAATTGTGCAACCATGCAACTAGAGTTATGCTGCCACGTGTTGCAGTCGCTTGCGCTAAGTAGCTAGATTAATAATCGCAATAAAGGGTTGAAATCCTTTAACAATAACATTATTATTGTCTGAAATGTAAATGCTCGGGTTGTCATATTGTCTTGCTGTAAAAGAAAGCTTAAATAGTTTTCATTTTTCGTCGCAATGCACACTGTACAGTTTTATTGTAGGTAACGTTAAAAAATGTTACTCCTTAAAATGAAGTACAAGTTACAAGTCATGCCAGATATTTTGTTCACAAATATATCATAACTCAACACATAATCTACCTAAGTTCCTTGCCACTTGTTAGCGTAGTAGCCATCATCGTTCAGATACGCATAAGCAGATGAGACTAGCTATTTAGTTATAAATAATATCATATTACTATTTCTTGATCCGTGGTAATAACTAAAATTAGTCCATCTATATTTTCAAAGTGATAAGTTTCAAATACTTAATACCTACAGGATACTCTACTAGTAATTGTCCAGACTAAGTTTTAAAGTACTTACATATAGCCTTGATATTTATGGTAGCTTTACAATGAAGGAAATTCTCCTTTATCTACCTCACTCAAAGGCTATTTGCCGAGGAAAGTATTGATTGCTGTATTCAAAATTAACTTTAAAGTGTCGTAACATAAAATTAGATTATATTTTAGGGTCAGTAACGCGCATGTAATATACCTCTGCAGTAGCGGGCATTCATAGGCTACGGTGATTGTTTACCATCAGGCAGGCCGTATGCTTGTTTGTCTCCGTTGTAATTACATCCAGAGAATGGTTGGTAAATTCTAAATTATACAAAATGGTTTGTTTATATGGTTACAGACAGAAAATGCCCATCTAAAACTTATTTAGAGCCAACTAAAGCTTGAAAACACATTTACACTTAATGGCGTCCTGGCTTGTAAATGACATAAAAATAGTTGTACCTTGTGAATATTAAGATATATACAACTTTATCAATATACTACAGTGAAATCAAAGAAAGTTTTATACTTTTTTAATATTAACGAAATGAAATACCAAGAGCAATTTCACTCCTTAATTTTATTATGCTATACATACATTTTACATTTATACTATGTGGATACATAAATAATTATTTAAATTGGATATAAATTAATAACTTCTAGGTGGTACGTTGTTCTCTTTAGTCAAAATCAATAATATCAGTATGTTCGTAACATACTGATTTGATATCGATATTTTATTTTATTTTCGCATTCAGGATTTGAATTTAAATACAAAGCTCTGAACATCTGCTAGTAAATTATATTTGTTGTCTTGGATTTGGATACGAAGTATAATTAATAATCAAACGAACTTACCTGTGAAGTTTGATTACAATTATGCGAGTATCCAAATCCAAGACAACAAAGACCCGCCCCCCATCCCCAAAAATGAAAATAAAATAGTCTCTGTTAATAACACAAAAATAACTCTGAAATAATGAGTACTGGAGGAGCGATGTTGAAGCAGGAACGCAGCGTAGCGAGTGAGAGGGACAGCGCGAACTTGTTTTTTAAATACTATAATCTCTAAAATGTGTGACTTGGACTGCACGATAACGTGTACTGCTGCTAGTAAATTATATTTGTTGTCTTGGATTTGGATACTCGCATAATTGTAATCAAACTTCACAGGTAAGTTCGTTTGATTATTAATTATTTAAAATAAAATTATTAAAGCGCCCATAGATATCATATTCCAAAACCTTTCGTGGACCACTAGGCCCTTAACTCACCAACATATGCTGTAGCAACATCTTCCCTTTCCTCTGACTTTTAGCTAGCTTTTAGTGCTACTGATTAGTTGAAATTTAAAAAAAACCCTGACTCTCACCAAGTCGCCCCGCTATTCTGACAAAGGACCATAACTCCTGGAATATCAGGGAAAATATGACATGTAATGGCAACCCTAGATGGAATTAATCTATAGGTATTGTTCCAATTGTCACGCATTTCACGCCTCAAGGCCCTCAAGCTAATTAATACACCAAAATCATCAATGGATATTTAACCCTGTTAAGTGGCAAATATTTAAACAATATCAATGAGATATTATTATACAGCACCGTTATTAATGAACATTTAAATTTGAATTGCGTTAGTGAAATTAGGTATCAAAGTGGACCGTTTGAAACAAGGATGGGGGTCGTTAAGAGATTTTAGTGCTTGTTCGTCTTTCATGTTTAAGACATGGAAATATTCAAAACCCACTACTTTTATAGAGTCGTATCGGAATGAAAACGAAAATCAGTTAGGGTAGAGATGAATTTTCTATCCTTTCCTCTTTATATGTAGTTTTTTTTTTTCATTTCTTTTCTTTTAGTTGTCTTGTATGGAATTTAATTTCTTGATATTAATTTCCTGCACGTCACTTGGTAATGTAAGCTGTGTTCGGTTACCGTGTAAACGTTAGCCACTTATGTAGTCTTATTTATGTATGTTATATATTTTTTTCTAAATATTTGTAACATTTTCACGGTAATTTCATGTGTTTTTTATTTAAACTGTTGTAATTTTTCAAATGTCTTTGTAATATATATACTTCTGTATGTAATTTAAGATTTACAACGAAAATAAACGATTTATTATGTCATAGAAATCTTAGGTAACCGCAGGTCACTAGGCTTACTCTGTCTTTAACACCACGTAGGTGCCAACTTATTGTCTTGTGGGACCCAAGGGGGTAAGAAAATTCATTTTTTTAGATTTACAGGTCGTTCTTTGGCTGGCAAACTTCAAATCCTGGATCTTAGTTTTGTTCTAAGTTTTATGCACGCATTACTAAACCGTCGACTGGACAGAAACGGCTTTGGGCAGAGAAGCATGGCGGTCTTTGGTGTCGGAGGCCAAGGTCCACTTCGGGTCGTTGCGCCACAGCAGTAAGTATGACTAAAAAAGTATCTTGCTATAGTTATTGTGTTAGTTAATACATGCTGAATGTTTAACAATTCACGGGTCAGAAGCACGCAACTTGAAATTCTCCCTAGAGGCCACCCAGGCGCAAATACTCATCAAAATTTAAAGTTAGTCTGTGTACTATGTACATTTCTACACCATCATTTAATCATCAAGGTGGACTGGAAGCAAACTCCACTGGCCTTTCTTTACCCTTAAGAGTCTTACGAACCCTCCGTCAAAAAGCCGCTCCAATACAATCCAAGTTCCGTTCTCGATTAACGAGGCCCTACTGTAATTATGAATAGCTTTGTGATCCTAACGAAGTAACGGTACTTTTTTCATGAAATTCCATTTCGGGAGAAAACGGTTTCCACTAACTAAATCTTAACAAATTACTTTGATTTTGATATCGATCACTTCAGCAAAACATATTGTAGATTTATAGGTTTCCCTTTTTTAAAGATTTTTTTTGTTTTGCAAATTTTGAAAAAAAAGGAAACCCTCGTTTTTTATTGTGTCAATAACATACTAAAAATCATGGAGAATGGAAAATATTTAGAAGTGGAAAAATATTTTCTCTTTTTGTATGGACAATCGCATAGTACACTTGAAACCCTCCCCTTAACAGTTTTGCACTTTATTCCCTTTTTTATAAGGCGAATAATGTAAACATATATCTCTGACGACTGTAGGTACATACAAGCTAAACATTCTCTGGTACGTATGGCCTAATAATTTATTCAGCGAATAGGCCACAAATCTCCCCACAACTGACGACGTACTTACCGCGCTTGGGAAGGAAATATCGCACTTAACTCTTAACTTTTTCACTGAATCTGGTTTAATGCGGGACGTGAAGTTACGGGTAAGAAAAGGTAGCTAATTTTTTATGTTGTGGTTGGACTTACTAGTCATTTACGTAAGTGCCGCAATGTTATGGGCGCTGTTTAACCCATAATTTAATTGATGTTAAAGGCCAATGATAATGTGGTTGTACATAAGTACTAAGTGAAATAATTTATCTTAGAAATGTTGGGATGATTCTATTCTATTGACTTTTCCAGTGATATTTAGGAATATTTCAGAAAAATGTGATATTATTTCCTAAAAAATCAAGAGTTTTATCATAAAAGAGTTATTATGATCTTTTTATTAATACGCTAAAAAGCTAGTTTCTTGTAAAAAAAAGATAGATAGATAGATAGATAGAATACTCTTTATTGGCACACCTCAGTAAAAAGATACAAGAGAAATAAACAATTGATTTAATGTAGAGGCAGACAACAGGCGGTCTTATCGCTAAAAAGCGATCTCTTCCAGACAACCTTTGGGTAGCCTTTCAACGGCTATATACGATCGCGGTATACAGTTTGAAGAATGACCCAAAGCGTCAATAAAATAAATAAAAAATCCACAATAGCTGACATTTAATTTAAAATTAAACTCTTTTTTGTTGAACTCTGCTCCCTCTGTTTCCAAAATCACGAAGATCTACCCTTTGTTGACTTTATGTTCGGTTCTTTTTATATTTAAATCCAATTCAGACGCATTCTATTCTAAACTTTTGCGACAAATAAGAAAGAAAATTGCAAAGTAAAGTAATATTATTTTTATATCAAACTCATATTCTAAACGTGCATGAAAAGTACAAAGAAAGCTTAAGACGTTGTTTAGAACATAAAAGAGAGAGTGCACCTGCTCTTATTTCATTTTCTCCTGTCCGTATATCATTAAAAACAAATCTACCTTCAGCACCAAATACAAACATAAATATTTAAATTACCACGAAAATCCCCTATAATTAAAAACTCGCGTTAAAAATCGTTTACAACCGACAAAATACACGGAAAAGAAAAACTTCAAAAGTCCATCCCGCCACACGGTAAGCGAACAATTTAGGAAATAAAACTTTTTACAAAGAAACCCAGGACTTTAATTACTTGGAAGTGCCACCTTAAATGTTATTCCAGACGCTTTTCAAGTGCACGCAAGTCGAGAGCTCAGGCGACGAGTAAAAGTCATAAATTTATGAACAAAGACATCATAAAGTCTTCTAAAATTTGCACTGTTGTGGCAGGGATAATGTATCGCTGATTATTGGCCTAGGCTAATGTCCAGAGGCCCATTTCGCGAATGATATTAGACTAATATTATTAGTCCACGACTCAAGTCGTATGGATTACCATGGCAACATTCTAATAATATTAGACTAATACCGTTCGAGAAATGGACCTCAGGTGTCTCGCCTATTGTGAGAGTGAAGTGAATGAAGATATGACAGTTTAGATGACTAGATGTTTATTAGCATAGCAAGTGTAAATTGCTAATTAGTGCAAACCGTTCCTGTGAATAAATATAAATACTTAAGTACATATGCAGCATCATACTTGAAACAGAACTTGTCGTCAGAATTTTGGGCGATAAGACTTCTATCAATAGAAGTAGATCACGCGTAACCAGCCATAGAGCCTACTAAAAAAGTTGTCAAGTTGGCGATGAATCGACATATTAGCATAAAAATGATATGCAACCACGATCAGCATGATAGAAACACCAGGAATGCAATATAATTTGAAATATGCATAGTTGTCTGGAGGCGAATATCCGGTAAGCTAAAAGAATACAGCTTAAAGAGAAATAGCTATACGTTAAAGCGAGACGACTAGTCACACACTAGCCCCCGTGGGAGAGGCAGCATAGAAAAACTTTGTAAAACGTAATTAATGTTTAAAAGTTTCGATAAAGTACTGTTGGGCGGACATTTATACTGTGACATTACTGACGCATGGAGTGGTTGGAGCTAAGTTATTTTAAATTGATGTCAGCTTTAAAACGCTTCTGGGGTCAAAAAAATTATGACTTAAGTTTTAATGAATATGAAGTAGATTAATTTAGGGAACTCTTTTATCGGTTTTATTATGGTTATGATTCTGAATCCGATTTTAATAAGTCCTATTTTTCGACTCCTAGGATCGAGTTGGGAATAGTAGTTATATGATTGTTATGCATAAACTACAATTACCTATTTATAATTATTGCGCAACCGTTGGCTTCATCGGCTTTATTTGTTACAGAAAAATACTAATCAAAGTAAACCTTAACCATTACTATAAAATAGATAGGTACACACGTTTTATTTTATATCTTAAGATACTTTCATTTTGACAGTAAGGATTGATTGCTGCGAGTAACTGCACTGTCTCTCCTTAGAAATCTTTGTATACACATAAATGAAGTACTTTCCGAGACCTTCCTAATGAGCTTACAGTCGTGTATTTTTCCATTAAGGATTTCCTTTGGCATTATCAGATTAACTCCATGTTAGGATATTATTGTATTGTCATTAGAAACACACTAGTACCCAAAATTTCAAGAAATAGTGTCCGAAAATGTATACAATATTTCCAATATGTCTCTGTGTGTGTGTCGTTTGCGTAACCCTAATCACGGTTGGCTTTCGTAATCCATCCAAAATCCATCAAAATTATCCTAAATCCTTTCCCTGAAACGGCTTAAGCCTTCAATTTACATGTTCAGTAAGTACATACATAAATGATTACCTATGTATGTATGTAGTAATTGCTTGAAACCTCATAGTATGACATTTAAGTGGACGGTAATGGATAATTAGGCCGATTCTGCATTAACAATTTGATATGGTTTTTATCTTATTTGTACGCGGCCTTGAGCGGGAGCACCAACCAACATTGATTGGTGATAGATCTAGAATGACGCATACGCTTAAAGATAATTGAAGTGTGCAAAAGGGAAACCATCACATTAAGTATGAACATTACATGAGTGCGAAAGAGGCCGACTACAAATGAAAAAAAAAACGTGACCAACTTTGAGCTTCATAGTGATCGCTAGCATGAATGTACAAAATGTAAGTTTAGCGGACTGGAAAATACAAAAATCTGCATTCAGGTTAATATATGGTCATATCTTCGAATAAACTGTTACCAATGCGAATAATTTATGCATTCACATGTTAATTAAGAATGAAATGAAAAATGTTTTATTTGTTAATACTACGGGTTCAATTGTAAAGGTTGGAGTCTTCTAGTAAGTATGAAATACCTGTGACAGAAGACCCCGCCAATGAAATACTTCCAATGACACAAGTTGTAGTATTATTACCTTCGAACAATCCTATAGAACACTTCTAAAACTCCTCCTTGTTGAATATTTACTGTTATGACTTTCAATTGCGTTTTCTGGCTCTAGTTACTTTACTTTTATCCTTGATCTGCATCTGAAATCCACGGGTTAACGTTACAGAGTTGGTTTAAGCTCTCGTGAGCCTTCCTGTTGCGTGAGAAGACTGGGACCTCTGACTAGCTTAGGTTTTTTCTCAATTCCCCAAACTTTTCCAAAATGTATGCGGCCCTGAGCTATCTAACTTACCTCACTGTTTTTCCTTTTATTATATATTATTATTTGTTTGTTTTGTAGCTGAACTAATCTTAATTTCTACATTCCTAATTGTTTGACATAATTATTTACATGTTTGACGTAATCCCTCAAGTTACCTTCAGATTTCTAAATTTGCTACCAAAGTCTGTATATTTTCGGAATAGGATGTTTTAAATTTAGCGATATATGAATAACCGGTCTGTAACTATTTTTAAATTTCAAATTTTGTATTTGTGATTCCTAGGCTTTAGTATTTAAGCAGGCCAGCGGCCATCTTACAGTGAATCCATAGTCAGCTCCCAAAAGAGCAACACTATATTAAGGGTCCGTGCGGGGCCAAGGCAGGCCCCGCACCATCAAGAAACCCTCGCACTTGCTTTACCTATTTGTTGGCCGACTTGAACAATCCTACTTGCACTCCGCCTAGTACTACTCGCACGTTCAGCTCGTGCGCCTTTTTCAACACGTACGCTCAGCTAGCGTGCCGCCTCTTCGTGCGTGCAGCTGGGGCGCCTGCTCCTTCACTTGCACGCAGCTGGTGCGCCGGCCTTTCGTGTGCTCAGCTGGTACGCCTACCTACAACACGTGCAGACAGCGGGCGCGCCTCTTCATCACGCGCGTGCAGCCGGAGCACCCTGCGACCTCTCTTCCTCAACGATTTCGAACTTAATCTTTTGTTAACTTAACAAAGTGCCATATTGACCATTGTCCGCTGGAAAATAAAGTAACCTACCCCTGTTGTATTGTTTTCCCTCTTCACATTTTCACACCCTAATTACTCTTCACATTCTGCTCGGTTACCTACTCTTGCAAATCCAACGACGTGAACGACGTGTCAAGACCGCATTCCGGTTTTGGTCGCACTTTTAATTTTATACAGGCAATCTTCTATCCTAGACCTGTAATTGTTGCTGACGAAATACTGACGACATCAACATCATCAACATGTCATAGGTACGACTAAGGTATTTTGTTCGTCCTCATTGGTGCGCGTGAGGTGCCTGATGACACGACTCAAGGTCGTATCAAATGAGAAGAAAATTATATCGAATTGTTATAACAGAATCAGCCTCAAGGATAATTTTGCTGTTAGTTGAACTATTAGTATAATCTTTTACTAGTTACTAGTTAGAAACATTAATTGACTAGTTTAGTTGACGGGTAGCCATGTTGAACTTACGGTTGTCAGCTGTGGTCGGAACACTCGGAACTTCGGAAGGGCACTTCGGGGGAACTTACCTGTAATAAACATAATAATTTATTATGTAGGTTTTACTTATGATATAAATAATAAAGTGCATATTATTTTTTTGTGGTATATTGGGGTAGTTATGTAAACGGGGTTATTCTATTAATTTAAAAAATATACTAAACGCATTGGAGTTTAATCACCGGCAACACTTAGATATAGAGAGAGACTTTTCAGTTGATGCGAGGCGCTGACATCGATCGGACGTGCAAGATTTTTTTTTTGGGTCGGGTGTGTTTTTGTGCAAAAATGTAATTCGAAATAACCTCAACACCATTATCTCGAAAACCTGGCAAGTTACACCGTTTAGCTATTAATATTATAACAAATCATCGTTTTTTGCGAATGCCTGTGTCAGTCTGAATGCCTGTGTTAGCCCTACCTTTACTTTAAAATTTATTCCAGAATTACCCCTTTAGGGATTATTCCGGTGAAGTTATTTCCGAAATAACCCCAGCTTACCTAAAAAATATGTATGGTAAAAGTCTGAGGTTTTCAAACTTTTGAGATTTGTTTTTTTTTTTGTTTTGACATACGTTTACATACTCACTTCAAGGGGTATTATTGTGTTATTGGGTATTTTGTTACTAAACTACGAAAGAAACATCCAGCAAATCTAGGTTTTCAGTATGTTCACAAATTAACCAATTTAATTGGTCTTTGGTAAATGTTTTTGCTTTCTATCTTTGTAAAAAAAAACTTGAATTTTTTTCGCAGCTTAGGCAGGTTAATGTTTGTTTTTAATACTATAAAGCTATTATATTTCAGATTCAGAATAATGCTACGTACCTACAAAAGAAAAAACTTAAAACATACATATAATAATGATATTCATATTCATTTTTTTTTTTTATATTATGTCCAATTTAAATATTTATATTATTTAAGTCAATTTATTAATAATAAAAACGTTTATTCACTGACCATACCACATTTATTCTAAACCTCCCCCAGTTCCTTCTACTTATCTCTGTCATTTTTCTGTTACAGACAGTTAATTATTCAAAATATGAAAGTGACATGGTATTTTTTTACTTTTTATTTACTTAGTACACAATCCCCGCGACTTCGCCCCCGTTATTCTGCTACTCGGGGCGGAGACAAATCCCACTAATCAAAGATCATTAAAATCGCTCTAGCAGTTCTCGAGTTATAAATGGTGTAACTAACCCTACTTTGTTCTGTAAAGGTATATATGTAGATTTAATATTCCTTTGCGACAAAATTTTGAGAACCTCATTGCGTATATGGGATTATTTGGGAATACAGAGATTGAAAAATCTCAAATTATCGTTATTACAAACGAAATCAAAACAAAATAGGGAATGGGGTAAATTCAGCCGAAAAAGAAATATGAACCTTAAGCCTACGTACACGAAAACCAATTTTTCAATAGCATCCAGAATAACCCCGCTATATTCCGAAATATCCTCTGTGCGAAAAAAATTAGTACCACGTTTTTGAATACCAGTATTTCCATAACTCGATCGTATTTTAGATACTTTTTTTATGTAGTTTATAAGGTCGATTACTGGGAACCACAAAAGTAGACTGAGATTTCAAATACAACGTACCAACTACAAGTAATTACCGAAAGTACAAACGTCAAGTCATCTCATCAAAAATCCTGGTGGAATTACCCCAAAGCACCTTATATGTCGCAGCCATCTGGTTAAGTTCGTCAGCTAATTATTCGCCATGGCCAATAGAAAATCACTCAACGTTTATTAACTTGGCGTATTGAAAACGATTGGTTCCCTCTGCCAAGTAATTTAAATGGAACCTAAAAAACCTAAAGAAATGATATACCATAAATAAAAAATAAATAAATGTACAATGAAATACTAGCCTAACTTAACCGAACATCAAATTCTTGTCCAAATGAACTAAATGACTACACGACGTTTAGCCATCTGGTTAAACGTTGCGATCAATAACTTGGTTGTTTGTTCTTCAGCCAACTGATTAGCTGGCTAATTTAATCAGCTGGCTGTAAAATATAGAAAACGATGCAATCCAAACATAAATCATGTTTGAGAATGATTACGTGACTTTCGTTCGCGTCGGTGTGGCTTGGTCAATAAACGACTGAAACCTTGGCTAGACCCGCTGAGCTTCGTAATTAACGATACATTTTGAGCACCCGATCTAAATCAATAACGTCACTGCATAATTCCCGGCATCAACACCTGGAGTCGGGGCACCGTCATTTGTCTTGCGACCCGTGAATTGAAAAGAAAAGCCCCGGCTTTTACGAAAGATTTACGAAGGGCCGGACTGGAGTGCCTACCGCGAATATGAGAATCGAAAATTCGCTATCTGCCTCTTTATCGCTCAAATATGCAAGAGAGGTAGAGAGGCAGATCACGAATTTCAAGTTTCAAGGCCCTCCACAATACTATTTTTATACTTGTGATTGGCGTGTCAAATTATACTTCGTATCCAAATCCAAGACAACAAATATAATTTACTAGCAGCAGTACACGTTATCGTGCAGTCCAAGTCACACATTTTAGAGATTATAGTATTTAAAAAACAAGTTCGCGCTGTCCCTCTCACTCGCTACGCTGCGTTCCTGCTTCGACATCGCTCCTCCAGTACCCATTACATGTTTTTGTGTTAGTCCGAGTCACACGTATTTTCGCCAAAATAGTGTTCCTCTAAATATGTGTACCTAATTGTGTTTCGATTAATGTTTATTGTGCGCTGAATAAGAAGTATAGAATCAAAACATTATTTGAACTGCCGACCGCCGTACCGTAAAAATTGATGTTTATTCAGCTCGGCAAGTCTAGTCTCGTTTGCCATACTTACATAGCAGTTAAACTTTCTATTTGAAATTGTAGGTATATTCGTTTAGCGTAATAAACTTATTACCTAAGAAATCAAGTAAGTAATTTTTACGTTCATACGAAATCACTTACTACAACTACCTTCTTTTTTGAATAAATAAATTAGGTACGGAAAAAATAAGTATGGGGCTACAAATAGATTACAATTTGAACTTTAAATAATTGTAATACGTACTATTATAGTATTATTTACTAATATAATATTATTTAGATTTCATTTTATGATTGCATAAAATGCAATGTTCACTCACAATTTTTTTTTTACGAGATGCTTTCGAGTACCTACAGATTTAAATATACAAACCATATCAGAATAAAGTTAATATATACTAGGTAATCGTTTCACGAAAGCGGCTTTTACCATGTCCGATCTACCCTACCATACAATAAAACAGATAACAATGGTAATCCTTGCCGATTGGTAATAAGTGCCTATGAAAAAAAAAAAAAAAAAAAAAAAAAAAAAAAAAAAAAAAAAAAAAAAAAAAAAAAAAAAAAAAACACGTCTTTATGCAAATGTACATACACAGTACCAACAAATTTAATGAGCGTCTTATGAGGATACCTATAGGTATAAATATACAGTAGTAATGTCAATCAATACACAATCTATAAGACATTGGAAGACTATTTAGTCTGACTGACAGTTTAAATGACGTATACAAACGGGACGTGCTATGCGTGCTCCGATACCGTGCGCCCCATGCCCCATATGAGGGCCATAGTGAATCTATCGTATGGATCATGACGGATTAGGTAGTAGGCTTTAATCGGACATCGCAGTATCGTCGAGTCTTGGGTCCAATCGATGTGGTCGCCTCCTAAATTTGATCATCAGTTAGTTACCCGCTTTGTTATTATTAGACAGCTTTGATTAACATAATATAATATAATTTTAAAATGAAATATATTATGGAAAGATATACTTGATTTGTGTAATATTGTGGACTCCGTCTAATAATAATTCTCCTTTCCGTGAGTACTTAGAAGCTTAGGTTTACTGTGCAACAAGATATTCATCAAACAGAAAATCGGTATTAACTGTGTTGATTAAATTTTATAATGCACATTAATTAATAGTTCAAAATTAAAACACATATTAAATAAATATTTTCTTATAAATGAGATGTCGACATGGTACTATATTTGCCCCACTTTAATAGTGAAGAGGCTATCATTACTCCACAATCATTGTGTCGAGGGCTCCGCTTTCACAGCGTCGAGGTTATATTTGCCCCACTTTAATAGTGAAGAGGCTATCATTACTCCACAACCATTGTGTCGAGGGCTCCGCTTTCACAGCGTCGAAGCTATATTTGCCCCACTTTAATAGTGATGAGGCTATCATTACTCCACAATCATTGTGTCTAGGGCTCCGCTTTAACAGCGTTGAAGCTATATTTGCCCCACTTTAATAGTGATGAGGCTATCATTACTCCACAATCATTGTGTCGAGGGCTCCGCTTTAACAGCGTCGAAGCTATATTTGCCCCACTTTAATAGTGATGAGGCTATCATTACTCCACAACCATTGTGTCGAGGGCTCCGCTTTAACAGCGTCGAAGCTATATTTGCCCCACTTTAATAGTGAAGAGGCTATCATTTCTCCACAATCATTGTGTCGAGGGCTCCGCTTTAACAGCGTTGAAGCTATATTTGGCCCACTTTAATAGTGATGAGGCTATCATTACTCCACAACCATTGTGTCGAGGGCTCCGCTTTAACAGCGTCGAAGCTATATTTGCCCCACTTTAATAGTGATGAGGCTATCATTACTCCACAATCACTGTGTCGAGGGCTCCGCTTTAACAGCGTTGAAGCTATATTTGCCCCACTTTAATAGTGATGAGGCTATCATTACTCCACAATCATTGTGTCGAGTGCTCCGCTTTCACAGCGTCGAAGCTATATTTGCCCCACTTTAATAGTGAAGAGGCTATCATTACTCCACAGTCATTGTGTCGAGGGCTCCGCTTTCACAGCGTTGAAGCCATATTTGCCCCACTTTAATAGTGAAGAGGCTATCATTACTCCACAATATTGTGTCGAGGGCTCCGCTTTCACAGCGTCGAGGCTATATGTACCCCACTTTAATAGTGAGGAGGCTATCATTACTCCACAATCATTGTGTCGAGGGCTCTGCTGTCGTAGTGTTGAGGCTAAGTTTGCCCCACGTCATAGTGAGCATGCTATCATTACTCCACAATAATTGTGTCAAGGGGTCCGCTGTCGCAGCTGTCGCAGTGACGAAGATATATGCCGCACTTTAAGTTATATGTACTATACAATTCCACAATAATCGTATCGAGGCCTCCATTTCCGCAGCGTCGAGGCTATATGTGCTTCATTTTAAGTGTCGAGGTTATAATGCTTCGGTCATTTGGTTCTTCGGTTGCTTTGCTCCTTTTGGTCGCTTCGCTCTTCGGTCGCTTCGCACTTCGGTCGCTACGCTCTTCGGTCACTTCGCTCTTCGGTCTACAGTCGGTCATTATACATATATATATATATATATCTCAAAATGATATCGTCAAAGATATATAACGTTGCTCTACTATAACAGTGTTGATGCCAATGTAATGATTGAAGACTTGAATAGTATTGGAAGTAGCTTTACGCATGTAAATATAAGGGACTAAAGAGCAAAAATATTTAAGGTTGAGCTAAAGTTTACAGGACTTGTAAAAATAATGAAATATAAAGGAGGTTCTTGTTACGCTGAGGTAATTTAATAATGATGAGAGAGATGAATGAGGTAAATACCTTAAACAAAATGTACGCAATGTCATTGCCCTTACAGACAAAGAAATGCTGTATGTAAACAACATATAGGAAAAAATATATCTGTAAACCCTTTAACCCAAATTTATGATTCGTACTCATATCACGCTGTTATATACTCCTAATAACTTCAAACGTCAGCTTTGATATGCTGTCAAGAATATACCATATCAACGAGCCTAATGTAATAAATCCGGTACAATTTACTTACGGATTCTCAGCTCCAAACTTCAGGGGAACATCGCCGCATCAAACAAGAGGTGAACCGCCGTTGATGCACTATCCCGCGACGCGAAATAAGTGCTGTAAATTGTGCAACCATGCAACTAGAGTTATGCTGCCACGTGTTGCAGTCGCTTGCGCTAAGTAGCTAGATTAATAATCTCAATAAAGGGTTGAAATCCTTTAACAATAACATTATTATTGTCTGAAATGTAAATGCTCGGGTTGTCATATTGTCTTGCTGTAAAAGAAAGCTTAAATAGTTTTCATTTTTCGTCGCAATGCACACTGTACAGTTTTATTGTAGGTAACGTTAAAAAATGTTACTCCTTAAAATGAAGTACAAGTTACAAGTCATGCCAGATATTTTGTTCACAAATATATCATAACTCAACACATAATCTACCTAAGTTCCTTGCCACTTGTTAGCGTAGTAGCCATCATCGTTCAGATACGCATAAGCAGATGAGATTAGCTATTTAGTTATAAATAATATCATATTACTATTTCTTGATCCGTGGTAATAACTAAAATTATCTAGTCCATCTATATTTTCAAAGTGATAAGTTTCAAATACTTAATACCTACAGGATACTCTACTAGTAATTGTCCAGACTTAGTTTTAAAGTACTTACATATAGCCTTGATATTTATGGTAGCTTTACAATGAAGAAAATTCTCCTTTATCTACCTCACTCAAAGGCTATTTACCGAGGAAAGTATTGATTGCTGTATTCAAAATTAACTTTAAAGTGTCGTAACATAAAATTAGATTATATTTTAGGGTCAGTAACGCGCATGTAATATACCTCTGCAGTAGCGGGCATTCATAGGCTACGGTGATTGTTTACCATCAGGCAGGCCGTATGCTTGTTTGTCTCCGTTGTAATTACATCCAGAGAATGGTTGGTAAATTCTAAATTATACAAAATGGTTTGTTTATATGGTTACAGACAGAAAATGCCCATCTAAAACTTATTTAGAGCCAACTAAAGCTTGAAAACACATTTACACTTAATGGCGTCCTGGCTTGTAAATGACATAAAAATCGTTGTACCTTGTGAATATTAAGATATATACAACTTTATCAATATACTACAGTGAAATCAAAGAAAGTTTTATACTTTTTTAATATTAACGAAATGAAATACCAAGAGCAATTTCACTCCTTAATTTTATTATGCTATACATACATTTTACATTTATACTATGTGGATACATAAATAATTATTTAAATTGGATATAAATTAATAACTTCTAGGTGGTACGTTGTTCTCTTTAGTCAAAATCAATAATATCAGTATGTTCGTAACATACTGATTTGATATCGATATTTTATTTTCGCATTCAGGATTTGAATTTAAATACAAAGCTCTGAACATCTGCTAGTAAATTATATTTGTTGTCTTGGATTTGGATACGAAGTATAATTAATAATCAAACGAACTTACCTGTGAAGTTTGATTACAATTATGCGAGTATCCAAATCCAAGACAACAAAGACCCGCCCCCCATCCCCAAAAATGAAAATAAAATAGTCTCTGTTAATAACACAAAAATAACTCTGAAATAATGAGTACTGGAGGAGCGATGTCGAAGCAGGAACGCAGCGTAGCGAGTGAGAGGGACAGCGCGAACTTGTTTTTTTAAATACTATAATCTCTAAAATGTGTGACTTGGACTGCACGATAACGTGTACTGCTGCTAGTAAATTATATTTGTTGTCTTGGATTTGGATACTCGCATAATTGTAATCAAACTTCACAGGTAAGTTCGTTTGATTATTAATTATACAAGTATAAGAAACGTATTGGCTACGGGCGGTAGTGGCAGCTAACTCAACAGGTATACGAACTTCATAAATTGATCTAATTGTTGGCTTCACTCACAAGAGGTCTCGCTCTCATTAATATATTGGTAAGGACAAGCGATATCCTACAATCTCAATAGGTGTCAAGTCGTTCGAATGCCGCTATTGAAATTCAAATCTATACTTACATTTTACTGGTATGAAAGTAATAACAGATTATGAATTTGATATGATTTTTCAGCGTCAAAAGAAACGTTTCTGGTGGAAGAATGCCGCTTTTGACATTGAAAGATCCACAAATCCAGATCAAATTCATAACCAGTTATTACAATCAGAATACGCCTCACAGTTTACAAATAACTAAGCTGTCAAGCGTAGAAATATAGGTGCGTTGAACTTTTACACAGGTATATGGCGGCATGGCGGCAACCTTATCACAATAAATAAGGGGAAGCTTTTTACTAGCGTAGCTTCATACCCAACAAGTACGACTTATCTTACAAAATCTTCGATTCCACTCTAATGCTTTAAGCATTATTCTCTATACTAAATCTTTAATCTTATGCTAGGGTTTTTATAATATGGATATAAAAGTAAAATACTAAAATAATATAAAATACATATAAACATATCATAAAAAACCTAACCTAGGGTGCCGCCAGCAGGGCAGGGCCCAAGCTGCCGGTGGCTGAGAGAGGAAGCGACGTATTATACGCGGCCTGTCCAAGATTACCGCCTTCTGCATTTGACCCTTGATCACTAGCAACCCAGCGAGAGTCTCTCTAGGTGTTGGTCGAGAGTCTTCGCTGAGACCGTAAGCATTATTTATTATTATTTCATATTTATTGCACAATAAAAACAAGAAAAAATGGCTGACTGGCGGAATGACGGATGGATAGGCCAAAACAAAAATTTCCATCGTAGGTGCAGCGAGGAAAATATTTCAGAAAACATAGTAATTATTAACAAGTTTTAAGCATTGTAAGAAAACGAGACCTAAAATATGTTAGAGTTGAAAGACGTTGAATTGAAAGGTCAGGTGGCAGTCGCTTTTGTAAAAACTAGCGTCTACGCCAATTGTAGCCAGTCAAAAGGCGCTAAGATGTTGTAAAATATCAACCGAATCCTGAGAGCTGTGCGTAGTAAATAAGTTTACTTTGAACATCTAACTCTACTCTGTGGGTGTTCCATTTGTTGGAGCGCGAAATAACTTGGGTCCAAGTGTTGTGGGCGTAACAATGTAATTTACATTCATTATGTGGTAAAAGCTTGTAAAATATCTTATCTTTATCTTATCTCTATATATATAATATCTTTAAGACGATAGTGGACCGTTCATACTAAACGTAGTCCCCACTTTAACGATTTTTTACTACGTTATACTTCTTTCGATTTTTTTTTATTGAAAAAATAGGAGCGAAAAACAGATTTCATAGAAATATTTAAATACTCCCAACTCTAATAATAATAATAAAAAATCGAAAAAAATCAAACGTAGGGGCATAGCCGTGGTTGATGTAATAAATCAAATTGTCAAAATATTTTCAAATAATGTTCATATCTAGATAGGAAAATGATGAATACGTTTTAGGGAGTGCTCCCGGTACTGGTTTTCTATACAAATACACTACCGGAGCCGGGAAGAAAAAGTCGAGTGCTATTGTATGTCTTTATAGCTGTAGATTATGTTTTATTTCAGAGAAAATAAAATAAAAAAATCATACAAAAAGCTACTCCGTCACATTTTTTGGGGTCAATAAATAAGACAATGAAAATAATTTTGATCCTACTATTGATGTTGATTGTACGTTATATTATATAATTATGTCGGAGAACGACTGAACCGTGCCATCTATCGCCTTTAAGAGGCGTTTCATCACGCCATATTTGACAAATAGAGCAAGCTCCAGGGTGTTACTCCTGAGTGGCGTTCGATGCAGTTCCGCCAAGGCGTCAAAGAGTGCGCTGTTAAAACAATTGCAATCGAGAACAATTGAAGTTATGCTGTCTATCATTATTCAGCCGGGAACGGGAGATGACGTCAGTGGCGGTTCCTGGGTCAAACCCACTGGCTTGCTTAAGATAAAAAATATATCGTGTGCTATGATTTGTAATCAGTCTTGCCCAGTAAAGACTGTGAGTTGATCATCGCGTTTCATTGAAAGCCCTCGTCATCCACGATTGAAGGTTCTGATATGCTGTCACTAGTATGATATGCCCACGATTCTCGGCTTTTACGTATATGAAAGTAAAATGTAGCTAATAGCCCTGATATATCTTATAGAAACCTAATAAGATGAACCCATTAGTAGAATTAACTCAATCCTATTCATTCGCTCTATTGTATAATAGTTCCCACAGTAAATCCCACACTAAGCTCAATAAGGCTTGTGTTGTGGGTATTTAGACAACGATATATGTAATATTTAATTTATATAAATATTTATAAATACTTTAATACATAGAAAACACTTAAATACATGCATGGAGAAATTATTAACGAATTCATTGAAAAGTCAAGACCTTTACGGCCGATGGTACATATCTCTGCTGTTAACTCCACATTCAATCCTCGTTAATGAAATCATTCCGGGGTCAAATGGTTTCTATGAAAATTTCAATAAGGGGTTGAAAACGAGAAAGTTTCGATAAAAATTGTTAAACCAAGATTACAAGTATGTCGTCTCTCGAGGTCAAACCATTACTAAGTTTCGCCCTAGAACTCGACAGTCCATAAGAATCACGGTCTCTTTTGGGTTCTGCAGCTGACCGGTACTAAATCATGCCGAATGACTCCTTTAATGGAGCCTACACAGAGTTGTGGAATGTTATATCGTGTAGGTACTTGACCAACGCAAAATAGTAAGTACATATAATAAAATGTGCGTTAAATAATGTAACTTATGAGTAGGAGAAACTTAGTCTTCCAGACAGGTTAAGAGGCTGTCATCACCCAATGTCCTTGAAATTGATGTTACTTAAACAGTTTTTTAAGAACGACTATTTGTTTTAGTCAAGTAAGAAAAATATATGTTCAAATTAATTATATTTCAAAGACCGTGGTTGTACTCGATACATGATTGAACGAAATCGGCTCGATAGAAAATAATTGCAAAGATTGGTCTTAAAATCACAATTAAACGATTTTTTGTCTTTATTGTTTTTACTTATGGGTCTGCAATTAAAATCACAATTTCAAAACATTTATATCTAAACCGTGGTTGAGTAAAATATTACACTAATAATCCACTTTTTTTTATTTAAATATGTTTCTTATTATTCCCTTGCCCAGGCCCAGTAACATGCGACAGTGCTATCTCATTTACTCCGATACAAATAGACAGTGTGCGCGCTTTAGGTATTGACTGCCTCTTAATAATATAATGTATGCTTGCAAAATAATTTAAATTGACTAATTAATTTGTGTCAAGTGTAAGGTAACTGAACATAATTGAAAGGTTACTGAAATTTTATGAAGAAATAAATAAGGCTTAATTATTTTATATAGAATTGTCTCGATGAGTATTAGGTGTCTGTGGAAAAAATATGGCAAAAAAAGTAATTTTTGGTACAAGCTTTTATTGCTGAGTTTACTTTTCTTACCACAGGCAACTCATCGAGATAGTCTTAAAAACCCAAAACACAATTGGCTACTTGACTGTTTTTTGTAAATAATGTCAAACGATCCTGATTTTCCTGAGGATCAAATGTCCATATAGGACTCATGGCATTTAAGCTACACAAAGGTCAGAAATGAGAGTTAAAGTCTCACGCTCGCAGTCGACGATTGAAACGCCTGTAACAAAATGATAAGGTAATGTGACGTCACATTATATAAGTCTGTCCTAAATGTATGGAAGATCAAGGAAATTGCCATTTTGACCCTCAAATATTGCGTTTATGTGTATAGTTGTCATACAATTTATTTTTCAATAAAATGTAAGGAATCGAATGGTACCATTTTCTTTTCTATTTTTGAAAGACAAAAAAAATTTTTTTATTCTTCGGAGCCTTGTATTTTTTTATAATCTCAATATAATTTTTTAAATTCCACTTTTTTATAATGGATGGCTCATTTTCTATCCATTTAACTAAATTTTGTTATAATATTCAATGTGTCAAGTACCCAAGGTTGCGTTGTTTCAACACAGAGTTCATATGGCCACCTCCAGTCTACATAATCAGATCAGCTCGATGTTGCCATTATATTGCACTGTCACCCGACTTACATATTATGTATGCAAATTTTGAGCTCAATCGAAATTCGGAAAATAGGTCAAATTTAGCTTCAAAGATTTAACCCACACTAAATAACCAACTAACATACATACTAATAGTGCAAGTTAAATAAAAGCTTGTAAAAAGTTATCACATTATAATCGGCCTCCATGTCAATCTAGATCGGACATAATAAACTTCAATGGCTCGTCTTAATATATTCATTACATTCCTCACGTCTTTCTACACCGAAAAGTTGCCTCCATCACGGAATCAACTTGGCAAGGCCTTATTTGCCCCGGCAACAGGCGACAAGCCATAAAACAGCGGTAAGTAACGCCTGACCTGCGTAAGTGGATTCAGCGGAAGCCATACTCACTAATTCCGAGCTAGATGCACGCTGAGGTTACGTTACGTCTGGGTGTCTATTCTTGTATGTATATACGAGTATGTCTATTTTATAACTACGAGTAAGTACTATTTTAAACGTTTATTAACCATAGTTTTATGGTATTTATGATGTATATTTGTTTATTTTTATAAAAAAGCGCTGGTGGCCTAGCGGTAAGAGCGTGCGCCTTGCAATCTAGAGGTCACGGGTTCAAACCCCTGCTTGTACCAATAAGTTTTTCTGAAATTTTTGTACGAAATATCTTTTGATATTTACCAGCGCTTTTCGGTGAAGGAAAACACCGTGTTCGTGTGGAAACCGGACTAATCCCAATGCGGCCTAAGTTTACCCTCTGGATTGGAAGGCCAGATGGAAGTCGCTTTCGTAAAAACTAGTGCCTACGCGTATTCTAGGGATTAGTTACCAAGCGGACCCCTGGCTCCCAAGTGCCGTAGCAAAATGCCGGGACAACGTGAGGAAGAAGACTATGTATATTTAATTTTGTTTTAAAGAATCTTAATATTTCGGCATCATTGAAAATGCCATCTTCACGAAGTAGGTAATTTATGCGTTGCGAATTTCAATTGTGGACCGTGAATATAGAATTTGCACGTGCTAAAATATCGGAAACATTTTAGAGCAAATAAAAAAATGTCCCAATTTTAACGTAACTAAGGCTAAAAAACATAATTAGGGCAGCGAACTTGACTAGTTTTGGGACATTACAAAAAGATATATTCTATGAATCAAAATTTGTATTTTCATTATTCACAATTCTAAAAAGCTGGCTTCGTTTAAAGCTGGCACGGTCTGATTAAATATGTATCACCTTCTTATTGTTATACTGGCCATGTCATTTTTAAGGTGATTCAATAAAAACAATCGTTAAAAAAATTCGATTATTTTATCTTTTTCCTAATTTTAAAAACTAGCCGACGGCTTTTTACAATTAAGTTCAAAGTTTTCTCGTTAAAAGTCAAGACACACACACACATTAAGTACAGAAAATCCAAACGTTACAAAAAACACAATATGACCAGAGAAACAATTTACACCGAAACACGTGGCATTTTCCTGGAGCCCCCCGGGAGTAGATAGGTATTTGCATATATTTACCATACATAGCGATTTCTGATTACTTGCCTGCATGATTACAATGCACGGCTGATTTGCATTTATCCCGTATTACGCTGAAATAATTGGCCCGGATTTTCAGAAAACGAATTAATACGAGAAGTGATGAATTTACAATTTATTTAAACTTCATTAAATTTGCTTGTACATACTTTAGGCACTATCTTTCGCATTAACTGTGAATCTACGTGAGCAATACTGAAAGTTCTTATAATAAGCCACTTAGAGATGACGCCACTGCGTCATCATATTTCACTATAAACCTTTATTTGTTTGAAAATATAATTCTTTATCAGGTTTTAGAGGTATATTTTATTTAATTCTAGCAGTTTGAATTTTTTTTGTCGACTGTTAAAATTTTTACTCGAAAACATTTTCATGCTAGAATTTTATACAACTTTCGATGTGTCGGAGTAAAGTTATTAATTGTTAACTGTGTACATAAGATGTCATATACAGGAGATATCGAACCAACAGTTGCCCGTTTCGAGCATTATTGTATGAGATGAAGTAATGATTGAAGATTATACATACGTGATATATAATTTTAGAACTACTAACTATACTAACATACTGATTAACTTATTATTATCAAACTTCAGACAACAAATTCCAGAAAAAACTCATTTAGGTTGTAAATTTTCAATCAACCAGTTTTTTAACTTAAATTTAAAAACGATTCCCCTCTAACATTTTTCTTTCAACTAGCAGGGCGTTAAAAACACGTATTGCAGTATTGAATGTACTTCTGTAAAACATTGAGTTATTTGATTTTGGACAACAAGTCCAGACAAACAAAACAACAACAAAAGAACAAGTTTATATCAGGCTTTTAATATTAACTTAGGTAACAAATTTAAACATCTTTCAAGGATCGTAGCGTTATGAAAATTGGCAGCTGTATGTAGTTCTGATGACAATACAATAATATGATACTGTCGAACTGATGAATGATGGAACCGGAAGATATGAACTGGAATTTCATGATGGAACATCGTATCATAGCTGTGTTTGGATTTGTTAGAAAAGTCTTGTACCTAATGAACTCTGACCACGATTTTTACGTACATTTATAAAAGCGTGTTTTTCGAGTGTTTTTTAAACTATTAATTTATTTATTAATCGTACTTATGAAAATCTAGAAATGAGTCTTTCAATAGTGATTCTCCAAATTAAATGACTCCTGTGTGCTTAATAACAATAATATAAAGATAGGTACCCCAAAATCTCCATACAAAATCACTAAGGACCCAAATTTTCATACAAAAAGTGGCTGCAGAAAAATGGGCCCTGTAATTTCCAGGATGACTCTATCGTAAAGAAAATTTATGCGTAGTGTCAGAAAGGATAAATAAATAGAATTATGAAATAAAATTTAACATATCTAATACAGTTTTTGAAATTATAAAAACTTTCAGTATGACCTAATTAGCTGTGTGAATGTAGTTGTTAACTAACATTAGATTTGTAAGACTAAACCTTTCTAAGAACTTCATAAGTTCATAAGTTTGAGGTTATGAAAGGAAAGATATTTCAGTATTGAGGGCCAATAGCGGATATTGGATGCTCTAGTTAAAACCTCCAATTGAGAAGGGATTTAAATCTTCTCGGATCAGAGGTGTAGGGTTAGAGCCGGTGTAGCTTTATTTGATGTTATATGCCAATTTGAATAATAAACTATCTCTTTATCTCTCTCTTTAAAACAAAGTTTTCGTAAGAATCGACCCTCTGTTGTTGGTTATGTTGTCTGTGGTTCGACAATGGCGTTTACGACATATGCAACCATAGGGTCGGTATGACGTAGACGTATATATTAATAGCTAGGCTATAAGCGCGGCTTTGATGCGGCCCGCTGGCTCGGAAGGGCTTAGCGCGGTACAAAAACAGACATTTTTATATACCATTATGATGTTTGGCGGCGATGGCCGACGACGAACTAACTATAACTATAATCCATCAGCAGCTTGTAGCTAAAATACCGTTATTCAGCAGCAGTACGTCAGCAGCAGTCACGTCTGAAAACATCGACACGATCGAAGCGCCAAAATATGTATACACGACTTTATGGCCCATATATGTATTAGGGTAGTGTATACATATATTTGGCACTTTGTCCGTATCTATATTTTTAGATGTGACCGTATCTACCTAAGTCCGAAAGTTTTTTCTTGAGGTTGAAACATTAGACGGTAGGGGAGGGGTGGTAGGGGTTGAATCAGGAATAGTAATGAAGTCAGTATGAGAAAGGACTTATGATCGATGACTACGATGTCAATTAATTTGATTGTGCCTTCAGATTAGTTGTGCTAGGCCGACGGTGCGATACCCTCGGCCTCACTTAAAACAGACTACATCTATATACAATTTAAGTATATAAAAGCTGGCTGTAGCTGGTAAGAACTGGATAATATACCTATGTTCAATTTTACGTCTTTGAGCGCTGTCCACCCAGTGCTGCAGTGGTGGCTAACTACGTCCACTAGACTACCCTATTTGACCAACAGTTAGACAAGACTAATCTTAATGATACCACGCATTATGGTTCGTTACGTACGCAAAGTTATGGTTCGTTCGAACACGTTCGAATTTCCAATGTGTTGTCGATACACGCCGTGGGGCAGAATGAATGATATCTTACTTCTTTCGACGGTAATATATTTCCAGCTAGATCCTTCACACTACTGGCCCCAACGCCGTAGATCTAGACGTTAACCCTTCATTGCGAATTCGCAACGTAATGTTACCACAGCGTTCCATAAAGGCAATACGGTTGATGCTAATACACGGTCAGTGTGGGCGAGCACTGAAATCTAAAATGGCGTATGTCTAGCCCGGGCGTTTTCAAATCGCTTACCGAGCATTAAGCAAACTAGTAGGCCTAGCCAAGATGACAATCGTTGATAGGAAACGCCAATCGAAACTTAATATATGGAAACAGTCAAGTGACTTTTCATAGCATCTGTCATCCCAATACTTTTTTCGTTTGTTGATATACGATGTCCATCTTGGCTAGACCCCATATACATCTTCAAATTCTTCGATTCCTAGCGGACTTTTTTCGCATTTTTTTTTGGGAAGGATAGCGGTACGCCACGTTTCACCATGCCAATTAATTAAACCTGCTCTACTATAGAAGCCATGTACATACAATATATGGTTTACGGGAAAAAAGTGGCGGCCTCGTCATTGGGTTTACCTACTCCCACCAATGCTTTGTATGGGAATACAGCAATATTTATTTTCGCACCGTGCATGATTGTTACCAGTACACCGACCTCGTGGTTGACAATAGCTTTCTAACAGCAGATCCAGCATCATGTAGTTTTATATTTTTAACATCCCCCCATTCCCTTTGCGTTGGCGCAGCTTATATTACCCACCACTGGGGGATACACCACACATACAATTTCGCAGTACACGCTCACTGTATAGCTGCGAAGTCGCAATGCACTTTTACAGCTGATGGTACATCAACCAGAGACCTACAGGCCGATTTGAAAGTACACTGACATCTATTATAAGTGATGACATTCGGTTATCGTGTTTGTCACTCGCTTTGTCCGTAGATGTTTAGGCGAACGAGAAGCACGAAACTACATGACATCATTCAGATATAATTGCGATGTCAGTGTACGTTTGAACTGGCCTGCCAGTCCTAATAATGGCTGGTTTGAAGCAAATGCTCACTTACGCTTAGTAAGCGATAAGAATGAACGACCAAATGTAACATACGGTGGTTTAGGATGCGGTCGCTCCCGGAGCCGACATTTACATTTGAAATGTTATTTTGAATTCTGCAGCAATTTGAAGTTTAGAATATCAAAGGTTGGGAATATTGTAGAGGTTCTGGGAGCCATTTTGTTTGGGTATTTAGCATACCGCACGATATAAATAAATACATATTATATATGATAGGACATTCTTACACATATTGACTAAGCCCTACAGTAAACTCAAGAAGGCTTGTGTTGTGAGTACACAGATATAGATATACTTATAATATATTATAATATACAAATACTTGAATACATAGAAAACACCCATGACTCAGGAACAAATATCTGTGCTTATCACAAAAATAAATGCCCTTACAGGGAATCGAACCCACTACCATCGGTTTTATAGGTAGGGTCACTCAGACAAGTCGTCAATTTATTTTTTTAGTTTGACTAGTGTTTAACTTTGAAATTTGAAAATATTTGTGCATTAAGAGTTTGCAGCAATCTCGACCGAATTTCCCCTTCCCATACAAACGGAGTTTCGCACTCAATTTAAAACTACGTGTGCCTGTAATTAGTTTATATAACTTCAGCTTACAAAACAAAATAGTCAACAACAAGTTTTATATGGAAAATTTAAATTTGCTCTATTTTTTCACTATGATATCTGAAACTACATAAAGTAATTATAGGAATAGATATACTCTATCCTATTATAAGTATAAAGTTTCAGAGCAATCTAGTCGTTTTAAAATGAGAGCGTAAATACGTTTGTATGGAGAACCGAGCTGGCTGCGGAACGCGGAACCTTAAGAAGGTAATTGCAGTTAGTCTATTTATCCTTTTCAATATTGGTTCCTGTTAGAAACCCCATCGGTATCTAGAGATATCTTCCTGTTAATCAAACAAGAACAGATAGAAAAAGAACTGTTTCAATATCTCTTTATTTCAGAAAGTCCCAAATAGTGGTGTAAGCTTTACAAACCGCTCCGGCATATGTGGGATTCCGATGAGGCATAATTCATGCGAGCACATTAATTCACAGCCGGCCACTGGCCAAGCCGGCGACATTTCAAATATAAATGCATTTTAAATGTTGTACATTGCATAGTGAACATCGCCATCAGATATATCGGAGCAGCCACGGTGCTCATAAATATCTGAACACGCCTCTATTGTCAAGGCCTAAGAGTGAGTGTTCAGACATTGTGAACACCTTAGCCGCTCCGATATGTCTGATGGCGACTGTACTGGACACATTGACTGATACTACAGTTTCAATGAGAAACAACGATAAACGAATGATTGTGAATGACAGTGACCAAGCCTGTGAAATGTCAAAGAGACATATATTGTAGGTACCAACCGTATTGTACTGAACACATTGAAGTTTCGTGGCAGTGAAAATAGTAGTACTATTCAATGAGGAATAACCAGGATAGGTTTTTGTAACACCTACTCTTTTTGATTAAATGCTTTGTTTCCGTTACCCAAAGGTTGTCTGGAAGAGATCGGTCTTTAGCGATAAGACCGCTTGTTGTCTACCTCTATCTTTAATATATTGTTTTTCTTTAAGCTGTATCTTTCTATAGCTATAGCGGACATATTCATTCACTGCGAAAAGACCAAGAGATATACGTTTTACACTATACACAATAACCAACAAAAGTAGCTCTAACCTATATCAGAGATATATCTACATTTGGAAAAGTATTCCGGGGTGGGAGATTCTTTTCGTGTGTTGTTTCATCTGCTACTGATGATCACCTGCTAAAGTAATAAATAGATCCTTTGAAAATTAAGTATAAAATAAACCGAAATATATGGTTATTTCGATGTTTTTGCAAAAAACCGGTTCCGATCCCCGTCAAAGACTGTAGTCTTTGATGAAGGATGACTCGCTCGGCCTTTTGAGCTGTATTAGTCCGTTATTGTTCAACAGTACGGGCCGACTACCGGTTTTATGTAAGACTACAGATTCAATTCTTGATCAGGTACACCCATCCGAGCACATTATGACAATTATTTCTCGAATACAATTGGTCGAAACGCTCTCTATAGAGGAACTCCGAACAAGAGAGATTCATAAAGTGGCCACGCAATTTTGCTGCTCGCTAAAGCAGAATTTTAAAAAAAAGCAAAATTTTAGTTAATTCTAGTCAAGATCTAAAAAACCGAAAACAAAATTTCAATGGCAGCGTATAAAGAGAATGTACATCCATTACAATAAAATGCTATTATAGTCGGGTGTTCACATGAGAGAGACTTAAAAACTGAGATTGAGGGTGAGGGATACCGATGTCAGCGGGTTTGAAAGAAAGTGCACTACTATCATGTTAAAAAGATACTTTAGAACGCATATGCACATCCAACGTTATGGAACTGGAGTGGAGATTCACTTCAAAGACGGCGGAGACTTGCTCGGCCCTTTGAGCTGTATTAGACCGTTATTGTTCAATAGTGCGGCCCGAGTGCCGCCAGTTTGATGTCAAACCAAAGACTAGAGACGAATGATGTCATGCTTATAAATACAGAGTGATTTTGTTATATCTGACCATACTCTCAAGAGTGAATGGGTATTGTGTTGGCCGTTCTGAACAACTTTTACTTTGGTGCCATGCCAACCAAAAAAAAAATCTGCTGTGTCTTCAATTTATAATAACGCCAGAAGGCGTAAGCAGAGGACTCTAACACTAGGCAATAGAGGCAGTTGCGTATTATTGCACCGAAGCAGTCAGGGCGCGCCTCTGCGCATTGTTGCACTGGACGATATGTCATACATATGTAAATCGGATGACAAAGAGACAAGAGGTAGCCATGGGAACTTTGAGATAAAACAACGTAAACTAATTGTGTTTGGGGTTGTTAGAATTATCTCGATGAGTATATTTAGTTGCTTGTGGGAAGAAAAGTACGGTACAGCGATAAACGGTTGTGCCAAAAATATTTATTTCCAAAAACTTATTAATATTATAAATCACATGTAAGTAAGAAAAACTTATTTTGCTAGCGTATTTTTGGGCCACTGTATATTTCATATTAACGTGGGCGGAGGTACGCGCAAGCAATTATGTAGGTAAAATTCCATCCAATTCTAATTCCTCGATACTTCATGCTTGATTGAATCTGTCAGGGGAATTTTTTTTTTTAATCATAAGATATAAATTCGATCCATATCGAATCCAGATCTAATTTACATCCTATAATTAAAATTAGAACACGCCTGTGAAGCGGAATTCTAAATTTCAAATCCGATTTTGATTGGAATTCCAATTTGATTTTAAAAGATGAGTAGACTCTAAGAAAAAAAAATCGGGAGCTGAAATAGATAAATAAATATTATAGAACATTATTACACAAATTTATCAGGTCCCACAGTAAGCTCTATAAGGCTTAGACAACGATATAATTATATATAAATATTTATAAAAACGTATATACACAGAAAACATCAATGACTCAGGAATAAATATTCATGCTCATCACACAAATAAATACCCTTACCAGGATTTGAACCCGGGACCATCGGCTTCATAACGCTGTATTGTGCCAAGGAGGCGTATTCTCATCGTATTAACAAATTATTGATTTGATCTGGATTTGTAATGGAATGGATATGATCTGTCAGTGTTAAGTGTTTTTTTTTTCAACCAGAAACTTCACCATTGACACTAACATAAATTATTCATTGCAAATCCACATCAAATTCATAACCAGTTATTACAATCAAAATAAGCATCAAGGTCACTGGATTTTCAAACGTCAACTTCTGACAACCAGAGATACCGCATAAAGTAAGGAGGCGTTGCCAACAATATCGGCTCTCAACTTCGAAGCACGAATTTATCTTAAATTTTAAAGAATTCATCATTGTTATACAATCAATGATTTTTTCCCTGCGCTAAATGGATCACACTCGTATACACTGACAATAATGTCAAATTGCAACACAAACATCGCTACACACTGGGGAGTGTGTAATTTTCTGTTTTTAATGTGTACATAATTTTATCTGTTGTTTTTTGTTTTGTTGCATCATTTTATTTCTTTCATCTTCTTGTCCTGTGTATGTGTGCTTTATGGAATAAATGTTTTTTTTTTTCTTTCTTTTTAAATCAAATCAGTATACTTTGAAAGTCCGAATGCTCCCGAGAATTATACCGTTGCACGTGTAACCCCCCCCCCCCCCCCCCCCTCCCCCCCAATCTATTTAGTTATCGATCCATTCACTCAAGTGAACTAAACTTCTGAACGAATGGACAGAACAACATCGCCAACATTGTTTCACTGACAAGGGATTAATACAAGTTTGAAACCGCTGCAAATGCTAAATATTAAGTATACACCGTGTACTCGAGATACTACCGAACAACTTGATTCCTGACTACTTCTCAACACGAATTCCATAATGTCGGATATGAAAATCCGACCAAAATGACATCTGAACGGTGATAAATAGCGAATTATCTTTCATTTCTATCATTTTTAGCTTCCAAGATAAATAAAGTTTTCTCATCCGCCTTTTTCCATACTTTTGCCTCTTAATTGTTTCGATTTTGTTGTTGGCGGTAAGTGACTTGAAACTTAGTGCATCTAAAATGTAGACACACATTGTGAGTTGTGTATAAGTAGATACGACTAACGCCTATAAATTTAGTAACAATACTACGTTCCGGATCTGAACTTGAGACCTTGGACCTAAAATATTCAACGTGTTGAGTGTAAGTAAAAATTCGATATTATACCTACTCTTTTACTGTTTAATTGGGAGAAAACAAGTCGAATAAATACCGCCTTTTTAAAAAGTATCAAAAGTACTACAACGTTATCACGTATCCATGATAGAAGGTAAAAAGGTATTTTTTAATAAATAAGAATGTATTTCTAGCCCACATAATTTCCTTTTGGCCCTCCTGAAAAATTTACTTTTTTCACATCCGACCATAATGGCACTCGAGGCGCGAGTTAAAGATTTAGATTTTTAAACAATAAATCTTTTATTTGACTGTATGATCTCTAAGTGCCTCATTATAAAAAAATTCAGAACTGCCCACGTACAAAGAAACAATTAGACTGAAAGAAAGGCAGTCGCCAACCTAACTACAAGATATAACATTTATATACACTATTTCTACTTCAGGTCCACGATGTATAAAATCAAAATCAATACAAAACGGCCCATCTGCAATAGGTTTCTCTCTTGGTGCCCTATTACACCATTCTTGATTATGTAAATTGGCATTCTTTGATTTTCTCGAGGGCGCCCAAATACATTGAACATTTCTTAAGAAATATGACTTATGTCTTTGTAGGAACAAATTTAATATGCCTTTTTGGTGTTAAACGGTTGAATCTTTAATGGATTACGACGTTGTTAGGGTAGAAAGAAATCGTTTAAGATTTGGACGTGTCTAAAGCTGATAAAGTGAAAATGGGTATTCTACCGACTTGAAAAAATGCTCATTCAACTTGATGTATTTTTCGTTATCTTCGTGCGTGGCTTGCACATGTTTTGATAAAACTTATATAATAATAAGAAAAGTAGTTTATCCTATAATAAACGTATTACCTAACTAAACAGGACTTTAATTTGAACATTTCTAACATTGGTCCGCCATTTTGTCATTTTTTTTTTTATAACGATAGGCAAGCGTTTGACCACGATCTCACCTGATGGTAAGTGATGATGCGGTCTACGGTGGAGCACGCTTACCTATGAGATACCTATTTACCCTAGCCTTGAAGAGACCCAGATTGTACTCATGCGGAAACACAGACTCGGGCAGGGCATTCCACTCCTTGGCAGTTCGCATAAGAAATGTTGAAGCAAAACGCTTCGTGCGTATTTGTGGAATACCTACCATGAAGCGGTGCCGGAGTGCCGATTGTCTGGTAGTCCGATGGTGAAATGGGGACGGAGGAATAAGGTTGTGCAGTTCCTCGGCACACTCTCCGAAATGTATCCTGTAAAAGATCGTTAGGCTGGCAACCTTGCGACGATGCTCCAGACTTTGGAGTCGAGCATTCGTCAGATCGTCATCATTAATGATTCTCTTGGCTCTCCTCTCAACTGACTCGAGCGCCTCAAGCTGGTATTTTTGACAAGTAACGCTTCGAAGGCACAGATTTATCCGGCATTCAGCCACGACTGAAAATTGTGTAAAGAATATTTTAAACGGCTATTCAAATAATCAAATTAAACATACGTAAACAATATGTACATTGTGCGACGAGCGGGTTAAGTGAAATTTTGCCAACGAAGTCTTGTCGATGTTGTGTAGATTAAATATTGACGTTTGACAACAATTTTTGCTATTGGCCTTCGTTTACGAGTTATTTACGAAAAATTAAAAAAGGGGCCTTTACCCTCCCCTCCCTCCTCAGTTCGGCACCTTTATTTACAAATATGCCAAAATTCGCCTATACACTAATGATTTGCCCTGAGTGTGAGGCCTGAGTGGACGCTCGAGTTGGGCGTGCAGCGGGGCGGGACGTGCGGCGTGCATGTTCAATAAATGCAAACGTATAGGAGCGGGTTTAGTGCACGCTGCTCAAATCACTCGTGAGCCCGACGCCACGCTGCACGCCCCGCCAAACGCTCCGTTTCGAGCGTCCACTCAGACCTTACACTGAATGGAAATTTTTGGCCTGCGTTTGCTGAGCTGAGCTATGGCAGTTTGTAATGTTTCGTAATTAAACTGCAAGGCAACGCGTACAAATTGTGTGGGCGAAAGTTCCTGCTTTTGCAACATTAATTAATATTTCTTATAATCAGCTACATTTCTTGGAACTTGAACAATAACACCCACGCAATTAACTCCAGAATCGTCTCGCTTTCTAAAGTGGGACCTGTGGGTAGATTGTTATTTTATTATTCTTACTACGTAAGGTACAGTCAGCATCAAAAGTAGCGGATCAAACAAGGTTTCAAAAGTGTCTACCATTTATTTATTTAAACTTTATAGCACACATAAAATGTACAAATGGCGAACTTAATGCCAAAAGGCATTCTCTACCAGTCAACCATTGGGTGAAACAGAGACATTTGTGTATGTTGGTGCAGGAAAAAATAATAACAAATAATAAGGAAAAAAATTAAACGTGAAGTCAAATAATATTAAAAATATATAAATAGTTGAATACTACTACTTGTATAATGTATAAAAGATAGACTAACACATATAATTATTTTAGTTTCTACTTTTAGTTTTAAATGTACCGCCCACAATCTTTACTGCTTTGCCCTAAGGTTCACTGGTAGAGAATGGCATTAAGTCCGCCTATTGTACATTAAGTTTTTCTTTTGTGCAATAAAGTTAAAATAAATAAATTGTCATTATTAGTATTTTACTGAAAGAAAGAGCCCGCGAAGAAACCTAAAACCTAGAAATGTAACAATGACAATGAGATTTATGACAGTCTATGACAACCGGACACAAATTCAAATTTTATGTACATAAAATACTATCTTATACAACCATAGTAATGACGTCACACTTCCAGTTTACACTTTATCGCAATTTTCTAAGAAATTTATAGAAAAATAATAACTTACTTATTACATACAGTAAGCATATTTACCGAAATGGATTCCGATGCCACTTTACAATTTTTTAAATGTAGTCATTTTGAACCAATTCACATTTATAAAACAATAAAATGTTGAAAGTAGGCAAGCGAATCGGGCCTTCTGTGGTGCAGATACCTTACGTGTGGGTAATAGCAAAGCATAAATGAATCAGTCAGTTTAATAGAATCATTCCGTAACAGCAACATGGCGTAGTCGGTAGGATATGAACCTACCCTTCCACAGGTATGGGGACGTTAAAAGGACCAAGCTAAATCAAAGTGTGGATTTATTTATTTATTTAAACTTTGTTGCACAATAAAAATAAGTACACACTTAATGCCGGCTTTCTCTACCAGTCTCTACTAGGGCAAAACAGAAATTCTCGAATGTAGGTGCAGTGAGAAATATAATTCAGAAAACATGACAACTATAAGCAATTTTGAATAACTATTAACAATTTTGGACATTAATAACATTATTTACAATGTTACTCATATTATATTACTACATACCTATATATAGACATATTGCTATATATATATATATGACGGCTTAGAGCCATAGCTAGGGTCCTTAGTTGCTCAAGATCCGACATGTGGGCGTATAAGACGACTATTATGGCAGTAGTAAGTAAAACGAGGAACACTTTTAATAAGCGGTATATTATCAAAGCAAATAATAACACTATAATATCATTAATCACTTTCAATAATTAACAACACTTTTATTAAGTAGGATTACTCTAAGTCAGTTACTAGAGGCACAACGATCCGTCGGAGGTTCACAACAGAATGCCGGCGCGGGCGCAGTGGACCGGTTTTTATGCCTTCCCACTGCTTGTCGCCGCACCGCTCCGAAGTTCCGTTAGGTGGCGCCATCTGGTCTGAAGCGCACCTTGGCCTCAATCTAATCAACAGATCAACTTATTTTATTTTGCCGACATATATATATATATATATAGCTCGTGCCGATTTAAAACACTTCCTTCGGTCGTGTTTTAATTTATCGCCACTCGTTTCGAATTTCCTATTTATCGCACTTATATCGTAATGTACTATTTTTTAAATACATATATACAAGGTGTAACAATCATAGCGGGGATCTGTTTAAGGGCGTATTCGGTATCGTGTTCTGATTGGAAAAAGTAGAAGAAAAAATTGCTTGACGCGAAAATTTTTTAGTTTTTGTTTGGAGAGTTGGTCAACTTGGACGACATCCTACCTACCTTTTTTGCGTCAATATTTTTTTTCGGATCCCCACTATTTATGTTACACCTTGTATATGAAATATGAAAATCTTGTCTAGGTTTCACACTTAGTTACGTCAAATATAGTTCAAAGTTAACTTAAGAGGACTATATAATTTATTTTTAAAATTTTCTAAATTTAAATATATATTTATTTTATTTTAGAATAATTATAGCTTTTTTAGTGAAAATACCTATATATTTTGTTCATTTATGATTACCTAAAGCTCATGTAGAAGCTCCTGTATCTGGATCAATAATTTTAGCTGGAATTATATTAAAATTAGGAGGTTATGGTATTACAGCTATACAGCCATATTCCGAAACAAGTCTGTCTTATTTTAGCATCATCAGTTGGAGTGCATCTCTCTAGTACTTATAAGTATACTTATGGGAATAGACATCAAAAATTTACGATTGTAACTCCAGTTATTGACGACAATCGGCTGTCCTAGTCTCTATCGCTTGAATAATTAAAGAGCGACAGAGATGGAGATATTTATAAGACGTTCATATTTCGATGTTTATAATAACCTAACCTATATTATATGTATAGAAACACAAGGCTAAGCAACAAACAGCAGTATCACATTACGAAAACCAACCTACCTACGCTCTTCTCTACTCAAAATCCCAGATGTGCCGCACAATAGGTTCATTAATTAGTTCTGAATTTTATACGAACTACAAATTAGATTTCTGTGGATTCAAGCGAAGGTCACGGCGGTTTGTTAGGTGTTTTAGTTTACGACCCCTGTACACCGAGGGTGTACTGTAGTTATACCAGTTTAATCATGACCCCTATTTAGGTATAGTTTTAATGTATCTGTAGGTGATTTTATACCAGAATTGAGGTGAAATATTTTGTAAATAAAAGGCCTGAAGCAAAACCGCTAGTTGTGGCCTAAGCTGGAATTTGTAATTTGGTTTTCGGTTTGAAATTAAACAGTCGCAGAATAGTTAACTTAAGGCCACTTGCACCAATCACTAATCCGGGGTTAACAAGTTAAACCTGGAGATGTAGGTTCGATAGAAACCCCCCGAGGGTTGCCCACCTTGTCGTGGTGGAGGGGCTTAGTAGCCGTGGCTTGGTCTCCCACGGTGAAGCGAAGAGGCAACCAGGGCCGGCCTGTTTGAGGTGCTGGCTGGCCCGAGGAGGACGCTCCAAGTGGGCTTGATAAGCCCGCTTGTGACGCGTTGGAGGTGGACCGTCGAGGAAGAGGAGTGTCGGTATTGCGGTGAGCCGTTCTCCCTATCCTCGACGGCCGAGGTGGGATCGCAGGGGAAGAGGCGTGATGGTATCACGATGCGCCACTCTCCCTATCCCCTGCGACCTTGGCGGGGCCGTTCCGCTGTTGCGGCGTTGGTGGGGCTGCAGAGGAGGAGGAGTGTCGGTGTTGCGGTGTGCCGTTCTCCCTGTCCTCTGCAGCCGAGTTGTGGTTTGCGGCAGAACCATGGACCTCATCTGCCGCCGGGCGCTGGGGAGTTTTTCTGGCGCCCGTGGCCTCCTTGTGGCGGGCTCGGGGGGGTCCGCTACACTGCAGGACGGAGGCCGAGGAGGAAGGCGCGTCGAACCATCTGGCGCGCCTCGCGTGAAGGGCCTTCGGGCATGCGCGAAGGAGCCGCTCGCGGGCGGCTGCCGCCGGTGGGGTCGCGGATGAGTACGCAAGCGTTCCCGTAACCCCACCAATAAGGCGGCGAGGTGGCATATGGGGGGTTTTTAGTGGGTATACCGTGGGCCTCATTAGCCAAGACGGGAGTCCCACATAACCACTCGGGTCACCCCCCGCACCCGGGTGGTATGCGGAATGCATTTTCCCCCTAGAAAAAAAAAAAAAAAAAAATGGTCACCTGTACAATTTGACACCGTGTTAACGGTTTAACTGGTTAACCCCGGGTTCGTGAGATGGTGCATGGTGCCCTTAGAAGTCTAGTTCATTCGTTAAATAAAAGTGAGATACATTATATAAGTGTAAATGCAACATTCCATCGGGTTTTATAACAGCCGGTTAAACTAGCAGCTTGTATGGAGATTAGTGGTATCATTTTGTAACAATAACCGACCTGTCATAGTATGGCTGAGATAGTAATTAAATTACTGTACTTATACAACGTGAGCCCATATAACCCGACAGATTTTCACCAAGCATTCCTAAGGTCATAAAATATATACGGCAAAAAAAAAATGTGTGTGTTGTTGTTTTTTTTTTTATACCACTACGGTGGCAAACAAGCATACGGCCCGCCTGATGGTAAGCAGTCACCGCAGCCTATGGACGCCTGCAACTCCAGAAGTGTTACATGCGCGTTGCCGACCCTAAGTGTGTGTGTGTTTTCTGCACATGACACGTTATTTCTTTTAATATCTTGTCGAAAAGAACATTGCAACGAATAAGTAAAGGTTTTTTATTAACAGATAAATTTAGCGAGTTTCCTTTAAAACTTTAATGTCTATCAGTAGATATGTCTAAACCAAAGTTACATAGAGACAGCGTCGCAGCCCAAAAGTCGTTTTCACTCGGTTATTACAGAAACAAATTTTCACACGAATTATCATTATCTCTAAAACAAGACCCGATTGCAGAAAACTTTGTCATTTTAGTCTCTAAATGCAGTCAATAATACACCTTTAAAATCTGTCGGCTAATATGGGCCCACGGTGTATGTATATTTTTTTTATATTACTGCCCGTCCTAACTTAGAAACGGTAGATATGACACTAACGTGAATTTAATTGCAGTTATTGACATCTGAATATCACCTTTATGCTACGTGCTACGGCGTAGGACCGCGTATCAATGATGCGTACAATATGCTATCGATTTGATTGCAATGCCATACAAATGAAAGTTAAAATTAGTACCGTGACAACATTATTTATCGTGCAAATTTACACGTGCATTATTGACAACACAATACAGCTAAACAACAGGCGTTCTGTCGCCAAAAAGTTATCTATAGGCCAGTACAGACGTAGACGGACTGCCACCCAACTGCAACTTGTATGGGAATTGCACGCCGACGTTGCGGTTGCATGATTGTGAATAGTAATTGTTTCGTATTTTCGAATTTTATGGAATGGTCGCGTATTAAAACAGTATATACTTTACTCTTTGGGTTGCAGTCTGTCTGTATTGGCCCTATTTCAAGCAACCACTTGCATGGTGTTTGGAAACTTTGGAACGCGCCACACTGGTTGAGAACTCCTGCAGTTTAGAAGGTGACTGTTTGACTGTACAAGAAGTAAATCTTTAACTTCAGTATGAGCTGACTTCTGATATAACTTCACCTGTAAATAATTTTACGCTAATTTAATCAGCTGTTTCAGATGTAGGGTTGTCACTCATATTCAAGGGAAATGCTGTCAACAACTTCACGTGTGTGGAACAATGTAATACACTCGTAAAATCAATAATTAGTGGCAGATAAGACTCAGGTACTTGAGTCCTTAAAGAGAAAAGGTGGGCTAAGTTTTCTCTATGCTTACAAATATAGAGCAAGTGTAGGTACATTTAAAGCAATAATTTTCTTGCAATAAGTATAAAACTCATCATTTTAGCCTCCAGTACACTACATATCCCGGTCCTGGGCTAGTCGCATCCAGAAGTGCACCCAACGAGCCAACAGATGGCAGGCGCTTCTTTCATCCGAAAACAGCCACCGATACTTCAACATTTTGCTCCACCTGCCATGACAGTGCCTGACAAGTGTTACCATTGATAGTCAATAGAGGATGCTTGCAATTTTTAAAAGTCTAAAGAAAAGCAAAACCTAATTAGCTGCAGTTTGCCAAATATATATTTTTTTTAGTCACTAATGTTACTAAACGTTTTTATGTACAATATAGGCATGTCGTAAGCACATTGTCATAGACATTATTTCTGTCCTATGGCGTGTCCACCCTGTGAAAATACGAAAAATCCAGCCTTATTCCAAGGTTAACTGTACGTTTATTCCATAATTATTACCCAATTCTATGGCCCGCCAACCCTAGGCTGCCGAATGGTGAAATTACACCACTAAATAAGCGTTAATCGTTTCGGCCGAAATTGGTTCCGCTCCTTAGCGCCATTAAGATTCTAACCGATAAATTTGTTTTATTTACGACCTGTATTGAATGGGGTAAAGAGCTTTTAACTAAAAGTTAAAATTTCATTGACGGCCCAATTCTAACAAACCTTCTAAGATATCACAGCGATACGATACCAATTTGTCAGTGTCAAAAGTGACATTTCTTCAACCAGAACGTCACTCTTCACACTGACAGATCGGTATCGTACCGCTGTGACATCTTAGAAGGAATTTTAAACGGGTCAATCAGGAAATTAAACGGGACTTTAAGAGTACAGTTAGACGAAAATTACGTAAATGAAATGAATTAAATATTTTAAATATGTTGCGAACTACTAAACTACGGATAATAAATGAATAATAAAAAGATATATATTTAATTGCAAGTACAATAAAAAAACCAGGTAGAATTTACAATAGTTAAGTAGTAAAATGGATGAGTCTCAGCGAGCGATTTTCAGTCCCCAACCAAAAAACGTAAAGCTAATTAATTCTAAGTTATTAAATAACTAATCTAACTAACCACGGACTAATCTAACTAACTAATCTTTAAGTTCTACTTCAAACAATATTTCTGTTCCTGTTTCAAAATTATACGGGCTTCTGAGAACAATTTAGAGACTTTATTCTTAAATCAAAAATGAATACTGTAATTGAAATCTTATTATCACATCCTTCATCATCATCATCATCATCATCATCACAGCCCTTTGCGTTTATTGCAGACGGCTTAAGCATTGCTGTTTAGACAACGGGTTTGGTGACTGTGGAGGCCAATGCGTGAGCGGCACGACCTCCCACATTGTTAGAAGAGAAAGCTCATGCCACCTGAGGTCCCAGTCCCGTTTTGCTTTCTGCGACACCTTCTGCTATCTAATGCATTAAACTAGGCTTGGTCGCATAGCCTTCTCCACTCCACAAGACGCTTGCGCCATCCATCACAACCTTAGAGTCCTAATTTCTATGTTAGGGATCGCGTGATGCATGCAACTCTTTGGACCTGCAATCGTGGCTCTTCAAGATAACTGAATGATCTCATTTTGTTATTACTTTGCTAATCTGCGACATAATGATTTATTTTTGTTTTAGTATGGATTTCCGCAAAGTAACGCCTGATTCTATTAATTACCGCTTATACTTCTTCGTACATGTATTGCCGCCTGCGAGACGCACAGGCAAATGGTAGCAGAATGTAATCTTAATACAAATTAAAAAAAAAAACAACGCAATGAAACGGGTGAACCGATTTTGACAAAAAATGTCTAAGAAACAAGGCTAGGAAATCTGTTTTTAAATTAAATAAAATCGACCAAGAACATGTCGGCCTATGTCCAGTGTAGGGTTTCGTAGTTACCATTTTGGTTTTTGTTTCACGGTTTTTTTATATTTTGGACGCATGTTTCAAAAGTTAGAGGGGGAGAGACACGGAGTGCTTCGGAGCGATTATTTCCTAAAAGATTAACTTTATCAAAAACAGTTTTTGTAGACCCTTATTCGTTTTAAAAGACCTTTCCAACGATATTTTATATTTTTGTATTGATGGTACCATTAAAAAAATCACATTTTGAAGTATTTATTTTACTGTTCTGTTGCCATGCATGGTTTATGTATCCATGCCAAATTGCAACTTCCTAGCACTAACGATCACGGAGCACAGCCAAGGACAGAAGAACGGACGGACAAGACGAAACTATAAGGGTTCTAGGTGACTACGAAACCCTAAAAAGACACATCCAAATCAGTTTTACCCGTATAAGGGCTACGGTGTCACAGACATACGAACACATAGCGGTCAAAGTTATAGCACTTGTGATTTTTACAGTGTCTTTTGATATGTTAGCCGACCGTTGTGTGATTGTGTGTGCTGTACATATATTTTATCCTATTTACTATACAGAACATCCTTTAAAGTTTATAGCCCAAGTCGAATCCTGCTTCGCATTTCGCATCCCTATGGCCATAAAACTATCCCAAACCAAGACGTGCTGGGGATTCAAATGTGCCATGCATTTTATGCTGTTATTACGTAGTAAAAGAGAGACAGAAAATATAGCTGTATACTTCTAGCAGGGTCATAACCTAATTTTGCGAAGGTATATTTTTATAGCACGTTTGATACCGTTTGTTGATTTATTTTGAATATTATATTTTTATAAAGGTGACAATTAGATAGCAACGTGCTGCAGCGATGCAACAGCGGTAAATAAATGGGCTATTGTATTTCCATCTTCACCACTTAGATGGTTGGTAGTCCTCAACTGTGCGTTTCTCCAGAAACATCCTGCCTCGCACTGCTAAACTGTGGAATGAACTGTGGCCTGCGGTATTTCCGGACCGATACCTAACTTCAAACCGTCAAGAAAACAGCGTACTCTCATCTTAATGGCGGCAATACACTTGCTGTCTGGAGTTGCAGGTTAATGGGCGATGGTAATCGTTTATCACCAGGCAATTCGTCTGCTCGTTTGTGTCCTATATCATAAAAATAAGTCTACAGCTGGTCGAAATAGGCCAACATTCGCCGAATACCGCTCAATCCCGCCACCGCACTCCTGCTTAGCGTCCATACGACAGCGCCTTTAGTAAATACAAGTCACTAGCCCTCGGGACGCTTTTTACCCTTTTAACCGCCCGGACCGGACCGTGGCATGCCCCGGACCCGGATTAGCGACTCCTCACTAAGCTTTAAGCAGTGAAAACCTCTTAAGTACAGAGCCGTACTTAAGAGGTTTTCACTGTACTCTAATTAAGGGTTAATGCCGATATGCTCAAGGTTTTCGTTGCGTAGACCTTTTTTATTAAGTCGGTGGCAAACATAGGGGCAATTTTATAATTCTGCCTCGCATTTATTCAAAGGACATAGCCTCCAGGGTGTTGATGGGGCTACCTCGGTTTTGTAGCGCGTCGAGGATGTTCGCGGAGGCCAGGGTAGACTAATTTTACACTACAATGAGGAAACGCTGCACATCCCCATTTTGAAGGCGTTCGAGGAGAGGTTTGACTGCCAGTACCTGAATCACTGTCATTAATTAGAGCCTAATTTATATGAATCTGTATTTTTTTTGTAATTCCCCTTTGCCCTTGTATAATAGTGTATTTATTCTATTTTCAAAGTTCGCTTCTTCTGTATAGGAGTTACGGATGAACTGTTTTTAGAAATGTTGCTATTATGAATGTTGCAATAGTTGATAGTCCTCAATTCCGAAGTACTCTCTATGGCGAAGAAGGTGAAACATCCATTGAATGATTCAGAAAATAATACATATATATCGTATTAATGATAGTCCGCAAAGCCGTAATGCAGCTTTTAATCAGCCTTAAGCTATTTAGATATCACTGACAGCTATTATACAGCTGTAGGACCACGAGTGTATTCTTATAAGTGTCTTAATATGCACAGATCGTTAAATAGAACTAAAAGGGAGTCGTTATACAGCTATCTGTGCTACTTGGGATCACTACTAACGCTTTGTAATATGGTCGAACGTGCACCGTTAACCCTACCTTGGCACATTTAATGAAAACTACAGCACACCCTTAACCAAGGCTGCAAATTAGGGGTAGTTACAGCCTACAAGTTGCGTAATGGGAGGGATAATGCTCTTAAGGGCCCGTCTTGTGAAGGGCCAGTCTTAATTTGTTTGGTTCATACGTGTGTATAATGAGGTAAGTGGGGAAAGATGTTTTCGATTTACAAGAACAAAATGACCTAAAATATGTTGAGAAAGTTTTATATTGTGCTTATTGTTAATGCTGGATGAAATCCCTTAAAGGGATATGTTCGCCTTTGTACTGCCTATCCTGTGCTATATTTATGGTTTATGTGTTGTACAATAAAGACTAAAGTTTAAAGATAAGATATTTACGTTTTTTGCAGTTTTAAAATGTCTTGTCAACATATAATTTGACCAAGCTGTATATAAATGGTCAGTGTCACATATATAGGAATTAGTGTATAACAGGGACAACGGAGAGCATAAAATATTCCTCCCGCATTCGGTCAGATCAAATCAGAGCAACAATATCTAGGTACTCTAGAGGCGACACGGGGGAGGGGGAAGATGACCGCATGAGATGGTCTTATCGAACTTTCAGGAGGAGTAGCAGAGAAAACGCTATTGTTGCTTGTCCTCTTTTTTCATTTTTTCACTTGTAAATAGTCCTAAGTGCCACGACGTATTGTTGTAACCCACCAGTGCTTGGTGGGCAACGATGAACCCGACTAAATTACGTTGGTTGTTTTTAGTATGTTTAGGTAAATAATTTCAGCTGTCTCAAATATTCCATAGTCATCAACATCTGAATAGCCGAAATATCTGAATCATACATCCCATATTCAAATTTCTTCAGTAGGTAACCTAAATATTGACGTGATTTGATGAACCTGGGATTTTTTCCCGCGCCTCTGCTGTGAACAATTAGCAGTTTTAACCGCTTATCCTGAAAATTACTGGGAACTATTGGGAAATTTTCGTATTGATCTTGTTATCCGACATTCAAAATGTTTCCTCATAATATGTGTTTTCTAACTTAGCACACAAACAGGCAATCAACTTGTCCGAACTATAATGGACTGTGCTACGTACATAATAAGGTCTAATTACCGGTAGCCGACGTACACGATAATAGTGCTGACGTAGTAATTATAGCTTTGCAAAATGGGGTGCTTTATTTAGTGCGTATTTACGTAACGTACCGTACTTTGTATTAATTTCTCGAGGGCCGGTATAATTCGGTACTATTTTTTCCAAGTAGGCTTAATACGAGTGCATTGCGACAGTATCTCTCGCACGACTGGCAGTGTTTTTCTTAATTGCAAATTTAATTAAATAGACGGGTAATCTATTTCACGCGCGAAATACAGTCGCGACTCGCGGCGCACTCGTGCTAAGCCTACAGTACTCCTGGTGTAACAGGGCCGCAGGGGTACAGAACTATTTTTTGGTGTACTAGTTGATTATAAACGACCTAAATTGTTTTTGTCGCACCACGTAATTTAAGGGCACCAAATGCAATTATTGTTAGCAAATGCATAAAAAGGTTTAGAACCAAGAAGAAAAAGGTGTTCAACTATAGTAGCATAATCAGTGCGGTGAAGGCAAAATAGCAGGGTTTTATACGAACGTTTTGCGAAAGAAATGCATCGAGTAAATTCGAAAATTTAACGAGACACTTTAAGAAAAACACAATTACTCCGATAAGAACCACATAAACCTAGCCGCCGCCATACAATCGAAGTTACGCACCAATTTTAAAACGACATTCTAAAATAACATGAAAGTTGACATGCACATGCAAGTAACATATATATATATATATATATATATATATATATATATATATATACACATGTATTTGTATTTTATTTATTTGCATAATCAGGTACATTACAATACACAGGTGTTATTTGTAAAGTAGGAGGTACAAGATACCCTGTCAGGGCATTGCAAAATTCTTAAATACTAAGTTTTAAGTGAGTAACAGTATTATAATATCATGCATGAAGGATTTTTTTTTCTATACAATCTTATTGTTGTGTAGGGTCATATGACAGTTTGAAAATTATGTCAAATTGATAGATATTAGGACGCAAAATCAGATTATTTATACGTCAAAAGAAGCTTAATTAATAATATAATTTAATCAATATGTATGTCTAGCTAGCCACATGTCTAACCAAGCTCACATCTCCAAGTCCGCAGAATGGACGCACGCGACCGGCGGCACGGCGAGCAGCAAATCAAGGTCATTCATACAATTAGCTCGACCAAAAGTATGAACGGCTTCGACCAAGCTCACATCTCTAAGGCCGCAGCCGGCGGCGCCAAGGTCATTCATTCATTTTGATTTGCCGCTTGCCGCTTCGCCGATCGCGTGCACCCAGTCCGTGGCCTTAACTTCGTAATTTGAATCGTTATTTTAGGAAAATAGCCTATTGTCACTTCGTATCGAGTAACAGGTCTATTAACGAGTTCATCACCAAGGGACACGCGGACCGAAATAGGACAAAACATTATCCTCATTACTTCCCGTAGTATAATTACGGCCGAGCCCAAGGGACTGTCGGAAATGATTGGCTTAAGAATGAGTAAGTACATATTATTCCTGATTTATCTATGCCTCTCGCGTCGAATGATCCCAATGACAGTTCCTTCAAGTCTCTTTTGATTGGGCTTAATATAAAAATTACTTGAATAAATATGTTTTATTTCCTTATCGGACGGTTGGCGGATGGGGGCTTGGTGAAAAAAAGTGTAAGATTTTTCCGCCACGATCCTTATTTATTTAATTTTTTTCTCGACAAATAAGTAGCCTAACCTCATCGCCTTACGTATATCTTATAGTGAGGCAGTTGGCGGACAGCTGCTTAGAAACAAGTGGTAACAGCGACGATCCGGGTTCGATCCCCGGACATGTATGCAGATATTACTTGAATTACTTTTACACTTGAATTTTATATTTTGACTGACTAAGCGAGTGTGCAGCACGAGCTAAGCGTATTAGTTTCTGCTTGTACAAAAATGTTTTCTTATGTTTGGTGGTTCTCCCTGTCTATAAGTCCCTCTTATGGACTGATTTGTGATTTTTTTAAGCAGATTCGATAATTATTATTTTATCAATTAAGTTTTTTTGTATTTGTTAATCAATAATATAATACGTTGATCAATAATAATATACTTCCTTCCAACCCAGTGTTACACGACACTCACGCATTTTTATTTATTACATAAATGTTACATTTCTCGATAAATTAAAGGATTAACTTCAAAAAATGTCTACAAACATTTTACGCGGCAGCACTCCATATAAAAATGATGAACTGTCATAGGAGCCATCATTCGACACGAGAAGTTAATAGTGAAGATTTCGTAAATGAATGCATTTTCAATTGGTTCGCTCCAAAACGAGGCACTTCAACAAGAACGCGCATTGGCAGACCTATGACATGAACAGACTACACGTAAAAAGTATCATTCTCTAATAACTTAACAAAAAGATGTCTAATTTTCGCGGCAAAACAAAAGACTGTCGCAGTATAGCTAGATTACACTACTGACAATAGCTAGTGTTAGAAACATTTTTATCGCATTATTTCATCCGTTAAGTACCATCGATGCTAACTGTACATAGCTATCAAGATGAAAATTAGAAACACTAGAAATTAAAGGCAAAGTACAATGAAACCCGCACGGTGTTCTTTTCATAAAGCAAAAAAAATCGCGTGCAAGCTCCACCTCACTGCGCGATCCACTCTTTTTTGATGAGAGAAAATAATATCTGCCTTTATAGTTCAGTGTTTATGACTACACTTCGTATTAACGTAGTTGTCAACTAAAAAGGACTGATATTGTTTTCAGATTATTATAATTCGTGCCAGTTCGTGTATAAAATTGGAAAAATAGGCAATGAATAAAGACAAAATCTTTTGTAAGCACTTGTGCTTCAGATCTATGATAAAATGTTGTTTTGACGTAATAATAACGTCGATATCGATTTGATAATGACATTCAAACTTCGAACGCCTCTGAAAACCAAAACAATTACCTATATTTGACATTTAAATTAAATGTCAAATGCCGCAATGGCGGTTGTAACATCGTTGCTGAACACATCATAGAGAGCTTATAATATGTGGGTAGAATTGTAGATAAAGCAGTGTATGCGCACAGTTAGGCACTGTGTCAGTCACATAAACCACTATAAAAAAACGTATCATGTTTTCGCGGCTTCATTTGCGTAAGTTGCGGCTTTTTTTTATTAGTGACACGATTTACTTGCCAGACCAAAACATTATTTTTACTAAAAAGGTGCGTGTTCTGACTATAGTTTGTGTCGTCCACGATGATGCACAGATTTGTCAAATCTAACCTTAAATGACATGAAAAAACGAACCAAGGCACGCGACTTCGTGAATGAAACAATCTATATTGACTTCATGTATTTGTCATCCCACGTATTCAATATCAGGAACCATCCTATTTGGATAGAAACGTTAAATATGTATTATTTATTATTAGGTTATACATATTTATTGCGGAAAAATGAGTTCCAAAATGAAACCGCCAACACGAAACTTCAGAAATGTTTTCAGAGGTATGCTATTCCAAACGGTTACATACTAAAAGGTGATAAATTAGATCTGGGTTAGTTATGGAGCTAATCTGTCAGTGTCAAATGTAATTTTTCAACCAATAACGTCGCTTTTACGATACGATATTGTTATATTTTATTGAAATATGAATAATGTTAATGTGTAGTCTAATCTAGTATAAGTAATTACTAACAAACTATATGGACCTATTCTGACCTGAAATAAATGAATTGAATTGAATAACTAATTCAAACCTAATTCATGACCTGTTATGGAAATCAGATCGCTCAGACAAGAGAGCACCATATCTCTTTATTCGTCAAACACTGATGGGGCAAACATAGCCAAATATGATCAATGATCACATGATATATGATCACTGATCATATTTGGCCTACGTTTGATTTCAAAATGAATTTAATGTTTTTTTTTTTCAAGTTTTAATACTTCTTCGTACTGAAATAAGTACCTTCTTTTATCTGCATACTTTACCATTGAAAGTGCCAATTTATGTATTAATTCTCAGTCAAAATGCTCAGTCGTATTCTAATCGCGGTTTAATAATACACTGGTCAGGCTTAGGTCGACTTGCACGCATTATAACAATATGAATACGACCAGAAATGTTTGAATTTCGGTTCACAACACAAGCTACAAGTTTGGGAACTCTTCGTAAATAATCGAACGGACTTAAGGTTGTCCCGAAGTTTACTTTTACAGAATTTAATACCCGTTTCAGAAGATTTAGAATGACATGGTGACGTGTTGAGGGAACTTACGTGAAGAGCGAAGAACCGAAGTTAATGTAGAGATGTACCTTACCTACCTACATTTCACCCGTTTAAGGGAAGTCGGTATTAGGTACATATATGTATGGATTGAACGTCAAAATCGCGGCAGTGATGCGGCGGCGAATGTTACTATTTCAGCAATGTCGCAAGAGTAAGACAGCTGCAGTTGACCTCCGAATATCACCTTAAGAGATTTAGAACTTTAATGGTGAGACCAACCTCGAAATCACGACAATAAATTTATTTATTTATTTTATTTCCACACATACAATTATTATTACAGGCTGAACCCAATGCGATAATGTAGCAACAAAACAAGACAAAAAACGAGTACCTATATCTAACAGTTTTTTTTAACCTACTTATAGTAAACACCCCTATAATGAAACCAGTAATGGGATGGTATAGACAAATCCTGTAAGTAATTATCATCAGTTTTTAAACTCTGGCAATATTTTACCATAAACAGAAGCCATAGAGCTGCTTAAGTTTAATGTTTCATAGATTTTTCTTTAATTTAGAATTAATGGCGCCATACATCCCATGACTGGAGCAAAAAACCATAGATTTACTTTGTTCATAATATTGAAACCACTTGCAGTATCTTTCATTAAATACATTGAAAACATCAAGGACGAATAGAACATTCAACTTTTAACGCATAAAGTGGTAGAAATTTTACAGGTGCCGAGAAAATATCAAAATACTCGAAATTTTCTCTTAAAATATACTTAAACATACTGTTTAATAGAAAATATGTGATTCATCGAGAACTTTTAAACTGCTATGAACGTTTTTACAAAGTTAACCGGTTTTCAACAGATTCGTTCTTAGTACCTATGGTATTTATTCACAAATTTTATCCGATTTCTGTCAACTAACTAGCTAACCGATTTGGTCGCAAACCGGATCAGGCTAATCGCTTCATTTCCTCAATTCTAAATCGAGTTTCGGAAATTAATGCCTTTTAAATAAGTCGAAAGAGTTGTTTGACAGTTCTTATTTATGACTCCAATATTAACAGAAGACCTCTCTCGTTTGGGCAAAAACACTTTTTAGAGTAGTACTTATTCGGTGTAAAAAATATTATCTAGTCATAAAACGATAGCTGTATTAAAATAGATATCCTCAATTTGAACCTGAGTCAACCATTGTCATAATGTGGGATAACGACAGGACGCCATAGGGTTGTCAACATCAACAACATGAGGTAAAAGTAATAAATGTAATAATATAAATTAAGTTCAGACAACATAACAGTAGTACATCCTCGCCCACTTATTCAAAGTTTAATACGGCAAAATTATGAGGCGTGCCGACATTTCGGTTAATTAATTAACAGTGTCGAGCCGTCTCTGTATAATCTCACACCCTTATTCATATTTAAAACTTAGTAACCTATTACAAACCTCGGTTCAGTTTTAATATATATAGTTTAGTTTGACATATCCGTGTGTTAGAAAGATTTCTAAGAAACGGAAATGTCAATGTCATTATCAACGGTTTGTCACCAATTTGTCACATATGTATATTTTTTATGAGAATTAGGTAAATTATCCTTTCTAAAACATATTTAAAACCGGGTCTATTGCGAATTTATAATCATAAACCAAAAATGGTCTCCACTGGACGCCATTATTACACCTACAGTTGTTTGAGAAGCAATTGAAATCCGGAAACACCACAGAAATTTTAATAGAAAAGATTTTTTTTTTATTGCTCACTTGGATCTTAAATCTAAGTGATCTAGAAGCTTAAGCCAGGGGATCTATCTTCGGATGTGTGTGCGGTTATTGTGAGTGTTGCGTGACGAACAGTTGAAAATAATTATCATATGTGTAGTGGGTACTATGAAATTGTGATGCCTACCCCAAACTTTTTCATAGACTTTTTGTCAGGTAGTTACACAAATATATGTTTTAAATATAAATATATGTCGGAAATAAAGTTAACAAAATATTTTCGCGACATACCCGGTTTCAAATATATTTCAAGATGTTTTTCTTTCTATGATTTACGAAAAATAAAATAAACGAGACTTGTGGAGATCAAGGAAAGAGGCACCCAGCAGTGACAACTCTATAACGGGCTAAAAAAATATCCATCCTTCATGTTGGCAACCCTACTGTTAGGAACAGAAATATTTATTACGTTCACGCAGTACTACTTCATACTGGCGTATTTGATATTATTGCTGCTATTCCGAGATATTTGCTTCCACATATCATAATTTAGTTCATTATTAATAAGTACTCAGCTTATGAATTGTTTTTATGCCTTTACTAGAAGATAAAAGAAAAAAAAAGAAAAAAGAAAAAATCGACATTCGAAGTTTTATAATATCTTATCGCTAAAGTTACACATAAAGACGGGTGTTTTTTTAGGAAAACTTGAGTTTGAGCAGATATAACAAAACACATGTACATTTTTTTTCCTGTTCTCAAACATAATACTCAAACAAGCCATTAACTAGCAAGTTGCTTGAGCATCACTTGCTATAGGAGTTAGAAGATTTAGTAACTTTTTAGTACTTTGGAGGACAATTTCTCCCAATAGGTTGAGTGGGCAGCTAAAAAAAAATAAGTGTCCGTTATTTTAGACTACTCTATAATATAACATATATAAATATAAATCAAATCGGAACCGGACAGTTGGGTACCTTTCCTTGTCAGTGGCACTTGAATTCATCCATACGCTTTACTAAGACAGATGTGCAAGTTGCGGAAAGTTTCCAAATAAGTCGAAAAGTTTTTTTTTTTTTTACAGAAAACAAAGGAGACTTTCATTTTGGAGATGGAAAATTTCGTTTGCCATATATAATGAGGAGTTTTCGAAATTCCATGTGGAATTTCGCAATTTTATAAAGTTTCCGACAGCACAGTACGTTTTACCGATAACAATTATAATAAAGTCGGATCAAGCTAACTCAACACGTAATTTCCAATAACAAAGTATGGGAACAACACCATTAATGTCAAATTCCTATGAAAACATGACGTCAGTAACGAGTCATCCATTAATTACATTGCACGTTTAGGGGGACGGAGGGGGTTAAGAAAATGTGACATATTGTGACAAGGGGGAGGGGACTCAAAAACTTTGTGACGCCTCTTTATCTTCACCTGTAACTGTGTTTGTCCTAGTTTTTTTGGTTTTTTGATGTACAGTAAAATTATGTTTTTGCAATGATAAATCGTTTTTATCGCGATATTTTTATTCCCAATCTGTTTCGTTTCATAAAAATTATTGTATTGCTTTTATTAAAATAATAATACTTAATACGAATTGTCGATTTCATTTAAAACAAAATTGCCAAATATGTAACGTCACACAGGGTTACCCAATGTGACTAGGTGTGACAAGGAGGGGTCAAAAATCATCGAATTCGTGTGACGTAATTAATGAATGACTCCTACTCCAAAATACACTCCCACCCTCTCCATGGCACTCCCTCATTTTGTTCTGTTCAAGTCGCTGCAAAGATAGCTTAGACGGACTCTAGTAAAGACATAAAAACAATTCATAAGCTGAGTACTTATTAACAATGAACTAAATTATGATATGTGGAAGCAAATTTGTTTAATTTGTTTTCGACATTTGTTTAATTTCATATAAATATTAAATAGAAAATCTGAAATCGCTATGTATAATTGAATATAGTTTTAATAACCATCACGAATAGCAAGTTTCTGTAAATGACATCTATCGGCCCGATTTGAACTTTAAGAGATTATCAAAAGTGACGTTTTTGATTGACGTTTGAAGAAACGTCACATTTGACACTGACAAAACTAATCCATATCTTATCTTTAGCAAATGTTTGACGTATCTTAAAATTCAAATCGGGCCGTATGTTATAATTTTGCATGTTGTGTTTGTCTGTAATTAGTTGTGTATTTAGCATAAGTCTTTACGTAAGTCCTCTAGGTACTCTGAATGTTATGAAGTAACTTTTGTAACAACTGTTGGCAAACCTAACAAGTAAAATAAAAATAAACCTCATTGTTCACGTATTTTCGTGCTATAAATTCCATGTTCAAAACGATCCTCCATTTTCATTTGCGGTTGCTATGCGAGGTTGCTTTGCGGGATATTTTAGTAAATCCCGTGTGTAAATTTAAAATTTGAATGTTAATATTAAGTATTGCATCAATAGGTACCTTTTTATATCAGTCCGGCAATTCCAGAAGAGCTAAGATGGCCGGCTCTTTATCATTTGTCACCATGTCTGTCACGTTCTAACAAATATGTAAGCGCGAAAGTGACGGGTATAGTGACAGGTGATAAAAATGGAACCATGCTGCCACCGCAGAGGGCTAAGATGGTCGGCTCTTTATCATTTGTCACCATGCCTGTCACGTTCTAACAAGTATGTAAGTGCGAAAGTGACGGGCAAAGTGACAAGTGATAATAATGGAACCATGCTGCCACCGCAGGTCACTTAGCTATTGATGTTAGAGGCAATGCTATCCTGGGGCGATATTCTAATATACAGGGTATTTATTTAGTCACCTGCATATTTTACGGGGTGAATACATAGGTCATATTGAGCAAATTTACTATGGGACCAACCCCGATTTCGCGATAAAAAAATTGGCAGTTTCATACATTTGGGTTGACCTTGACATTTTCTATGGGATAGTAATTTTTTTTTCGCGATGTCAGTGTTGGTCCCATAATAAAAGTTGTTTAGTATTACCTATATACTCATCCCATAAACTATTGCAGGTGACTAAATAAACATCCTGTATTAGCTAACAAGTTCCATTCGAGGGTAAAGATTATTACCAATATATATATGAATGAGACCCGATCGACCAGCATATCAAGTACCTGAAATGGAATTGGATTGTGCATAAACTTTGAAGGGATCCTCACCAATATCCCCAGGCAAGCCCTAGTGTGGAATCCCCACGGAAAGCGAAAACGTTGCCGTCCTAAGCAGATCTGGCGACTACTATTGCAGAGGAGAAGGCCATTGCGAAGACTTGGAGCGAACTTAAGCTCGAAGCTCAAGATCGATCCAAATGGGTGCGCACTGTGGACGCCCTCAATCCCATCCATGGGACATAGGACAGTAAGTCAAGTATATAGGTAGTCTCCATTTAGGTACTTACAGTTGCTACCGACTGTGAATTCAAGTTAAGGCTACTAGTCTAACTTGAACTTACAGTGGTGGTAAGCCACGAGCTTGTCACTGACATAACACTGACATATTGGGTAGGATACTTACTTTCTATGCATCTCGCTCGTACTGGTATATTAGTAAGTTATGTAGACGTGAGCGAATATGTCAGTGTCAGGTCAGTGACGAACTCATGGTAGCCGTACAGTTCCTTACAAACTCAACTCGCTCCGTTCTCGCATTTAAATAAGTACAGAGTACACGCCTAAACCCTATCATCATCATCATATCAGCCTTTTATCGCCCACTGCTGAGCATAGGGCTCTCTTCCAGTACGCCACTTATCCCAGTCCTGAGCCAATGTCATCCAGAAGTGACCCGCAATCTTCTGAATATCGTCAACCCAACGAGCCAACGAACGCCAGGCACTCCTTTCGTCTGAAAGCGGCCAACATTCCGTTAACATTTTGGCCCACCTGCCATCACTCTGCGTGGCAACATGTCCCACCCAGCTCCATTTTAATATACTATACTTACCTGAAACTTGAACAAACGAAAATAGTTGGAATAAGTCGTGTTTCGACCTTTTAAGAGGGTAGTGGACGACTGCTTCTCCATACATACGTAGTCCGCATTTTCCTCCTTTGACTTTATAGAAAATATTGTTGAGCAACAGACACAGTAAAGGCCAAGCTTACCTCAGAATTTGTTCTAGCTATCTACTGCTCAGAGAAGGAGACCGAGATTCACACTGATACATCCAAAGCCGGCTTGGGAGGCGTACTATTTTAGTTTTTTTATTATAGAAGTTAGGTCCTTTTGTTTGGAAAATATATGATTATCCTTAATTTTTTGGACCACATTCGGTTATTTCGTTTCGAGTGACATTTTCTTAAAATCATCTGGCCCGCGTTATTCCATTAAAATAGGTACAGTACACACGTCTACACCCAACCCTTTCCAGAACTTAAACAACGTTAATACTTGGGCTAAACCCCGTCCGTGTTGGGGGTTCTGTATCAAGTGATATGTTACTTGATACAGAACCCCTCAACACTATGGTGTTGAAGAACACGGGATCACGGGCTCAAGTCACATAGGTCTGAAAACGCAACTGGCTCGCGACCATTAAAACACTCACATTACATTACAAGACACGCTTAAACCCCACACTAGTCGGAACTTTAGGAAACGCAAATAGTTGGGCTAAACCCAGCTTCGTTCGTAGTATTTTGGGTTGGTGTTTGGACCCTTTAACTTGTTGATCTGAAGTATAGGTACGATACTTCAGGTGAAATTTGTCTTCGTGTTTTGTATAAAAATCATCCTCAAAGAGTAAACAAATTAGCTGCTGAGACTGCTGCAACTAATTATTGAAATTAGTTACGCAGCATTACAGTATTACTACTAAGGTGCGCAAGCTACAAAACAAATGAAAAAACAATACAAATAATAACGAAATACAATTTAAACACTAAATTTGGGCGACGAGGTTACAGCGTGGCTGTGATGCGTTGTGACTCAAAGTCTGCACTTGCGATAGTGTAGTGTTTTCCCCTGGATGTCCCTCCGGAGCACCCCGGCGTCAAATAAAGGAACTGGGGAAACCCTTAAACACCTTAAAAATAACTACAAAAAAGGTGTCGTGCAGAGGCGCCAGCAGCCAATGTCAAATTGAAAGAAATACAAATCAAATTATTAATTGAAGGCCGGGTAGTCCAGTGGTCAGAACGTTAACCGCGTAAGCTGAAGACGTCAATTCGAATCCGGCCTCGGCCACCAAAGGGCTTGGTCACTCTTTCTTTAGTATATGACATCTATCAGTTTGATATAAATTATTAACATCGAATGCCACTAAGTTTTTACTGTAAACGCATTGGTAAAATCGTAAGTGTACCAAATAGGTCGACGCCCTGCCATGTGCGCTATCTCCCTCTAATCAGATGTGTGCCTTGCAGCCAACATGGCACGGCGTTTAGCCTAATTGAATCAATACACTCGGACCTCGGTGAACAATCAGCATCAAGTAGATAGTGGCGGACAAAGTGGTCAAATATATTGGGACACGTTTAATGCTGACTGTAAAGCCGAGTTCACACACATGTCAACGTTCCAAAAATATATGTAAGACACTGACAATAAGGCCATGTAATAGTAGTTTATATGACTGCTACATAATAAAAGACTTTAAAATACGAGTGCGGGTTTAAGAAGTGATGCCATATTATGTACAGTTACATATAATATTTTATATACATACATTTTATAAACTTTCTATGATATATTCACTAAGCTCATATTTCAACCGACATTAGGGCGTAGTTGATGCTCTCTGGCAGAACTCACGGATATGAGATGGCGTCTCCGAAATATCTTTATCGCTCATTTTACACGAAACGTTTGCTATTTTAGTTAGTTTAAAAACAACAAAAATATTAATGATATATTTACAAACTAATTAAAAGATAAACTTTAAGTCAAATGGTAGTAAATGAAAATTACATCCGTAGTTTTTTTCTTTTCATTCAAAGACAAACTAGAGTCGGGGGCCGATTGCCATATCGTTCGATACCAACCAACCAACATGAAACATTTGTCAAAATTGCATGCGATTGACATTTCATTTCGAATTCTTCTCTACTGATATTAGAATGGATTTTTTTTTCAGAGATGTTCGAAATGTTTGCACTACAACATTTTCACAGATACGAAATTTGTTGTAACAAAACAGTTTATCGCAATGTTTGCTATTATTTACAGATGTTGAAGGCATCATAGAGAGTTTATATAGAGATACGAGTTTAATCGATGATTATGTAACGATAATATAAAAAAAAGTTCCGTAAGAAAACACTTCGATATATTTACAATATTATAACGTTGAGTAAATTAAGCCCTTTATATTTTTGTATTTATTCTTACGAAGAATTTTTAGGGTTTCTGCGTTTTTTTTTATTTATTTTAGTTAAATGGTTAAACTGACAATGTTCAATGTCATTTGTCCAAAGGACAGTAGGGCGTGATGTTTTTAAAATATTTTACTTTTACAGTACATATGGTGCTACTTTATAGCACTAGCGCGAAAATTAGCATATTACGTTACTGTGTCGAACATTTCAAGGGGCATATGTACTGTAAAACGTTGTACGATACATGTGCGAATAAGTAATTCGCAACTCGTGTCGATTTAAAACACTCCCTTCGGTCGTGTTTTAATTTCTCGCCACTCGTTTCGAATTTCCTATTTTTCGCACTTGTATCGTATATAACTATTATACCTACATGTTTAAGAAGAACACATATTTAAGAGAGAGCAAATACCGAAAAAATACATCACAATTTTACATTCAATATCATATTTCAATCCCCCGATGTCAAAAGAATAAAGAAGCAGAAATAAAAAGAAGAAAAGCCTTTAAAAACTGCGATATCCCATTGTTACATTATTTTTGTATTACAAAGGATATCTTTTTAAGATTAGAGCTATTGTGTATAGAAATATGATATGCTCCGGATATTTCAAAACGTGGGCAGTAATACTTTTGACGTAATCTGGACACAAAAACATAAAAGCGGTATTATTTCGGTTCGATGCCTTAATCTAATCTTGTGTTTTATTAGGAGACTAATTCAAACTTTCATTGTGTAGTGAAAAACAACATTTTTCATCCCAACCCCAAAAATATGATATTAAGATTAGAGTACACCCGATTTAGAAATATAACCAATAAACGTATTAATGCTGCTAGAAACAAACATAGAAAAAACGAAATATTAAATTGTATGGGGGAACAAAGAAAGATCTGGGCAATTATTAATAGTTGGCCTCTAGGTGTCGTAAATAGTACACTAAATTTAACTTGCATATTTTAAAACACTCGCGCGACATGTTTCGGAGAGCCAAGGGTCTCCATTTCAAACTCAAACAGTGCATGAGCATTGAGCAGCGGACAAGATAGCCAACCACGACCGATGACGATGACGTCGTAAATACACTCAGGAACAATGAGAACGGTTTATCTTGTATGACAGTTTATTAAGCCTCTATAAGGTAGAAGGAATATATTTCCCACTTGATTTTGAACTTTATTTCAAAGTGATGGGGTCTAATTTTGTATAATTTCTAATACCCTTATGCCTTATAATGAGTTAATGAGTTACGTTTTTAACTTACCGGCTAGCAGAAGTTACGGTAACAGAGTGGAGAGCGTGTTACGTACCTGTAAAAAACGCAGAACATTAGGTTATAAATCGATATATAAATGTACCTTTGACTTTTTTGATAGCTTATTTAGAACTTTACGAACAAATCACATTATTTTATTAAATATTTTGATTCGTGCCCTTGCCATACATCCCGTATGTACAAGCAGGGATCGGAAACCGGTATTTTTTGTATGGAAACGAAAACGGTATTTTTTCGTTCTTTGTTAAATTTTTCATTTCTAATTGGGCAATCTAATAATACGAAGTCGTTATCTAAAAACACAACGGAGTCCTATATTTGGAGTATAAAATAAACCGAAATATATGTTTATAAAAAAAATAAAAAAAATAAAATAAAAGGCTTTTATTTCAGGCAGTCAGTACCCATAGTGCATACAAAGTTATTATTACTAAATTAAAACTAAACTAAACTAAATTGACACTGTAAAGGGGTGCCACTCATGTTAAAATTAAATTAGAATTAAGTATAAAATTAAAATTGCACATGGTATGTGCAGTCATTTTTTGTTCTGATCCATGTGAACAGAAATCCAGCGCTAAACACCGGACTCCTTATATCGTCAGAAACAGCCACAAGTATTTTGTTGTCGGAACGACGCAGTCTCCTCCAGAACGAGGCAACGCGGGATCTCGTTACCGCGAAAAAGTCGGGGACCCCCGCGTCCGAGAACATGCCCGACGCGCTGCAGCACCGCGGCAGCTGCATAAGAAGCCGGAACACGTCATTGTACTGAACTCTTATTCTGCTCATTGCCTTCTGCGTGAACGTTATCCACAACTGGGAGGTGTACATGCCTAAACAGTACGCCTTGAAGAGTGTGGTTTTTACATCCTTGCTGCACTTAGAAAACCGTCGAACGAGCATGTTGCCTCTGACGGCGAGAGCCCTCCGCTCGCGCTCAATATCATCGTCGTCCTGCAGCCGTTCCGTCAACAAATGTCCTAAATACTTGAACCGCTTAACAACATTGATTTTCGACCCATTTAAATACACCGCAGGTACGCTATCCGGCCCAGAACCCGACGCGAATACCATCATCTCGGTCTTGGAAACATTATATTTCAGTCCATGTGCATTACCATAATGCTCACAGACCGAAAGAAGCCGCCTCAATCCCTTGATTGAGGGGCTGAGCAGCACCATATCGTCCGCATAACTAAGGTTATTGACGCAAACATTTCCTACATGACAGCCGACATTGGTGCTCCTCAGCTCCTTAATCAGGCCATTCACGTACAGGTTAAACAGGTCCGGAGAGGTAACCCCCCCTTGACGAACCCCACATTCTAGCCTGTAGGTTGCGTCGCCCCATCTCACAATGTTTGTTTGGCTTCCGTACCAGAATCTCAGCAGATTAACCACTCCATTAGGCACCCGAGATGCACGTAACTTCGCCCACAGGATATCATAGTTGACGAGGTCAAATGCGCGACTGAGATCTAAAAAGCATGCATAGATTGATGTTTTGCGCGAAGTGTAGTAGCTGACGGTACTTTATTTCAAAGTTTTTCCAAATAACCGGTTCCGATCCCTGTGTACAAGAGTGTCACCGTATTAAGTTGAATGGTTTTACAAATTATGATTATGATTATTTAAGTATCGCTTCCCGTATTTTCCCGTCCCATTTTAGTCCCGTATAACAATACCGCTGCAAAATAGCTATAAAAATGGTAACAATCACCTGTTGAACCACATTGCTTCCTCACCTATGTGAATACGTATTTGCACCAGCCCCCCTTGCCTCCCCCCCCCCCCCACACGTCACGTCGTTACTACACCATTGTCCCGTATCGATTCCGAATAATTATGGCAACCCTACATACACTAAAGACAAGACGACCGTTGCCGGGTAACCGAGAAGTCGAGGACGTTAGCTGCATAAGCTGAAGACACCGGTTCGAATCCGGCCTCGGCCACCGCTGCACTTGGTCACTTTTTCTTTAGTATATGAGATTTATTTCAGTTTACAGCTTATGTAAATTCAGCTTACTTGCGCCTGCACTAATAGGTTTGTAGACACATGTTGAATTTTGTAACTAAATCTAGTTAAATAGATAGAAAATTAGCAATTTGTCACAATAAATTGCAAGCTTAAAAATATATAGGAATAATAAAAAAATACAAGACCTCAAAGTTTCAAAAGTTAAGTTTTTTAAAAACCTCCAAAAAGGAAAAAAATAAAGATACCACTCGATTCTATACATTTTATAAAAAATATTGTATAGCAACTATATACACAAACACAATTTGGAGTTGCAGGCGTACATAGGCTACGGAGACTTCTTACCACCAGGCGGGCCGTATGCTTGTTTGCCACTAACGTAATATTTAAAAAAAAAACCTTGTTTTCCATACATCGAAACGTGACGTCGCGATGTATTGCCATTTTGTTAGGGGCGTTTTGTCAGTATAGCTTATATTATTCTAGAACACGCGTGGCTTGACTCGTATTGTCAAGTCATTAAAGGTTAGATTTGACAAATCTGTGCGCCATCGTGGATTACACGAACTATAAAGTGCGACTGTCAGACTTTGACTATTATTTGTGAACGCAATGAGCCACATTCGATCACTATACGAGTAAAGTAACGAATACGAATGTCGAATACGTAAACCAAAAATACCAAAATGTCGTTGCGTCAAATTGGCGATACGTCAATGTCATTTTTTAAATGTTTGAGTAGATTAGTAGTGAGTAGATTTTATTTATTGTTTATTTCCTATCATATAGTGAGTAGATTTCATTTATTGGTTATTTTGAATCTAAAATTATTTAATATTTATCGGTTATTGACAAACCGAAATCAAAGATCAGCACTATTTGTTTTAAGCTGGTCACATTATTTCTACGTTTGACATTTGTGATTGTCATTTTAGTCTACGGAATAAAAGAACAGACTATAGTTATTCCTATTAGATCTCGTTCCAATATGATACTGTATGATACTGTAGTGTAAAATAAATATTTTCGACAGCGAAACGTGACGTACGGCGTTTGCGTTAAGTGTCATTTTGTATGAGATTTTTGACTTTCCAAAACGTCCCGCTTGGCGTGCTGTTCAAAAACCCATACAAAATGAGACTAAACGCAAACGCGTACGTCACGTTTCAAAATCGAATTTATTTACACTAGGGGTACAGATCTGTCAGTGTGAATAGTGACGTTTTTGGTTGAAGATTGACATTTGAACCATATCATATTGGAATGACGTCAGATTCATGTTAGATCAGTTTCACATTATATTGTTGGAATTGGCCTGTTAGTCATAAACAAATCAGAGAAGGAACCGAAACACCACACCTATGCCGCTATTATACCGACGAAACTGTCCATTCAGCGCAGGAAGTACAAATACGGGCTTCGAAATGTAACAGTGACCTAAATGTCGCTTTGTCACTTTACACTCCGCCAAGCAAATAGAAACCTTAAACCGGCGGCACAGAGCACAATGTCAAACATCTCATCTTCATAGAACCGACCCCATTTACACCATTTACCATGTCAAATAAAAGTCCAATGCAATTTCAACTCTCTAACTTTCAATTAAAGTCGATTTTACATTGACATGAAAGTAGTCTTAAAGTCTTTTGTAACTGAGGTAAGCGTACGCTTCAGTACGCTTGCAGCTCGCAGTTGACAATTGAATTTGGACCTTAATTAAAATGCGGAGGGTTGATATCTGTGTGCGGGTTTTAAGTTCCCAAATGGGACAGTGCATTAAAATAATTTCACGAGGCAAAAGTTCTATGGAGAGCCCAGTCGCGTAATTAAAAGGATTAATATACATTATGAGCAGGAAATTTTAGCTATTTTAATGTACAATTCAGAGTATTCAGGCCGAATGAAATGCTTATTGTTCCGTAAATAATCAATTGACGCCATGACATAACAGTCATCACGCGAATTGCGTTCACATGAGTAGACTTATAGCCAGGATATTATGGTGATATCCTGCGTTAAATGGGCCCCCTGGGTCTACTGACGGTTGATTAATATCGTCTTTTATCTCTTAGATCCGACACATGAATACTTATGTGTTTGTATATATAAATACTGTTTATGTATGCCATGTGTATCGGCGATAATCCCTTCAGTGTTGCCAGGGCTTTTGAGTCATAAGTTTCGTTTTGAATGATTCACGGTTAGTTTCAGAACTATACAAGATGCAGCTGGATAAATCTCGGAAGGTCGAAAACAATACAAAAGGTAATCACGGTCCATATCCTGGTCAATTAAAGTCTAGTATGTTTCGTTTAATGAAAAGACGCATTTTTTTATTGTTGCATAAGTCACATTTTTGTAATTGCGTTATAAAATTAAAATAAAACCAACCAAGTGCAGTGAAATCTAAGTCACGCAAATTGTCGCACATGTAAAGAGTGTGAAAAGTAACGAATATTGTGACTTTCGAGAATATCTAGCAATACTGAATCCCGTTGATCTGATAAAAGCCTGTTTGGCGCTCAAGTCACAATGATTAAAGAAATCTAAACCCGACTGTAATAAGATTTCTTAAGTAATTTTACGTATAAGTAACCCATGTCAGTTCCACGACAGGCTAATTTAACAACTTTTACGCAGCGGCTTACGTGGGCGATGACTCGCGAATGCGACGCGGCGCGGCGGCCCAACGGCATTCGGAGATCGCCCACGTAGGACACTTCCATAGGTATCAAAGGATTGAATTCACCCGCGCCCCGCCGCGCCGCTTTGCGTTCGCGAGTTATTCGCTCAGGTAAGACACTGCCTACTATTATAATTTGTCACAGGGTGTAATGCAGGCTATAGAACGTGTTAGAGAAATAGAGATACATACACATGCTCGAAAAACATAAGCTTCCTTCGGCAGTCGGGTAAAAAAAGGAAAAAAGTAGTTACACCTTTTAACTAAAATGCGAGGGTCCCAAAATTTGGTAAAAGCTGAGATATAAATAACTCTTAAAATTCGAAGTCTGTTGGACGTAATCTATGCCACACACAGGCGCGGATACAAGGGGGGGGCATAGGGGCAATGGCCCCCCCCTAAAACCCTGGCTCTCACATTACTAAATTGAGTAATTTTTTTTTTACCTTATTTTCTGTGCAAAAATATATGATTTTCTCAAAATGCCCCCCCCCCCTAAGCCAAATCTTGTATCCGCGCCTGGCCACACACGAATACATAGCATGCACAACATACATAAGTCGGTATGTCGTGTGCTCGTATGCGGGCTTGATGAAAACTTCGAGCTAGCGAAAGATTTGCAGCGAAGATACGTATTATCTGTACTAAAGTTTGTGGTTTCTCTCTCAAGGCCCTATTCAACAGGCGCCTAAATTAAGATTACATTTGGTTCGAATTTGCGATTTGAACTTAGTTTAGTCATAATTAAGTAGTGGCTGATAATATAATTGATACTGATAATATGTAATTGTACAGTTATTAGATGTGCTTCTTGTCCAAAGTGACATTTCCTTAACCGAAACGTCACTTTTGACTCTGACAGATCAGTATCATATTGTAAACAGATCTAATAAATACACGAGCGTCACCAGCCGATGGACCAGGGGGGCTAATTGATATCGCCGAAGGTCTAACGGAGGAGACTAGGAGCATACATTGTATGAAGATTAGGTCTCCATTTTGCTCGTCAGGTCCCTATTTTATTCTAAAATTATGCTATGGTATGGTGTGCAGGGTAACGGTATACTATAAAAAATAAAAGAAAATAAGACATATTTTCGTGTTTTTTTTTCTATCGAACCTACATTAACCTTTTAAGGTTTTGGTTGGAATCTGCCCTTGCAATTAAAGTCTAGTTTCCGTGTGATTTTTTTCATGCATGACATTTGCCATTGATAAAAAATAAACATTTATTAAAACGTGTAAAAATTGTTTTAAAAACTACAATTTGCGTGCATGCTAGTTAGAAAGGCCAATTCGAACATATGTACTTGACATCAAAACGTCATCTGAATGATGCCAGTTAGTTATCATTCGCACGTGCGTCTCGCTCGCGCTAATCGATATACAGACAAGCCCGAGCGAAATGAACGCGCGAATGATAACATTCGGCCCGATTCGAAGAATGAGATACGATAACGATAAGTTCTGGTTTAGATAAGTTCTCATTTAGATATCGTTTGTATGTCGTATAATTGACAGAAGCAGCTCGATTCGGGCAACCAATGTCACTTTGACGTTAGAAATATCGTAGATAGATCTTACTGGGATCACAGTAGCGGAATCGATATAAGCGTCAATTTTGACATGTCGTTTAGTTATCGATCTTTTAAAGATCGTTCCAAGAACTTAAACGTGTCTTAATCATTCTTCGAATCGGGCCCATTGTCATTTAGATATCATTTGACTGTCAAGTTATCTTTAGATTGGCGTCAGTCGGGCGCGTATAGTTGACGAAATATAATTCTCACCGATTGATCACATAACTTTATCTGTACGACTACAAAATGACAAAAGAGGTGTGAAGAGCTTTGCCGCACGTCCCATCCGATCCATATAGTGGGAATAACTAGTTATGATACTTTGTGTTTCTGTTACAATATCGACCTTAGTAGATAAATGAAACTTTTTTCGACACAAATCGTATTTACTTTGAAATTAATGTTTCTCTACATAAATCTTTTATTTCCAAAATAATAGACCACGAATTGAATAGTTACAAAAGTAGGAATAATTTGTAATTAAGATGTAGTATTACCGTATTGTATAAGAGCCATTAGAGATAACGATAACTTTCATCAGTGCATATAATATTTCTTTGACTATACGAATTCAATGTGTTTTGCATAAATTTTTTGCATAATGCATTGAAAAATAAACGACTTGCGCTACGCCTCGTAGCAATTCACTGCTCACGCTAACTAGTGCTACGTGGTTCTACAGCGTAGCAGCAGGCTTTGCTATACATCCTAACGGCCCGACTCGAACTTTAATATACGGTCACGTCCGAAAATATCGATACGGACAAAGTGCCAAAAATATGTATACACTACTAATATATGGGTCATAAAGTCTTGTATACATATTTTTGGCACTTCGATCGTGTTGATGTTTTCAGACGTGACTGTACGTCAAAAATAACGTAACGGCCGAGAGCGGATTTTAGCATTTTCAGGAGCGGTATACTGATGTTCATCTGGCGGCGTATAAGGAAATTTTTTTGTTCCCATTTTGTTGTGAATATGTGTCAACTTAGGAAGAATACTTAGGCCTCACGGTTTTGATATTGATGTGGTACGATCGCTCGAGCTTGATACTGCGAGTCATAACAATATAAAAACTTTAACCAATTGTAAAATTAGAATACCGCTTTATGACTACGCAACATAGACATTTGACAAACAAATAGGATATTTTCCATACTTCACCTAGTATCTTTTAATTTGTCTATGCTATTATTAGCTCCTATATTGAAGCTAGAGTATAATCTCTTGTATAATCTAGTTAAGTTACGAGGTGTAGTGAGTTCAGGATGCCTAGCCAAGAAGCCAATAGTCTGCGCTACAACGAAACGCTATATCTATAAACTGAAATAAATGTCATATACTAACGGCCCGATTCGAAGAATGAGATGCGATAACGATAAGTTCTGGTTTAGATAAGTTCTCATTTAGATATCTAAATGAGAACCGTTTGTATGTCATATAATTGACAGAAGCAACTCGATTCGGGCAACCAATGTCACATTGACTTTAGAAATATCGTAGATAGATCTAATTGGGATCAAATATCAAATATCAAACATTTATTCAGCAAATAGGCCACAGGGGCACTTTTACATGTCCATTTTTACAAACAATAAATTAAAAAAAAAAAAACAATTACAAATATCGAATCTATGAAATAATAAATACTTTATTAGAGATGTATACTGTCTCTAAATGTCAAATTACACAAAAAAAACTATGATAATAAAATAAAACCATAAAATACTAAAATTCTTTAGAGATGTATAAGTCTCTAAGTGTCAGAGATAAAATATAAAAAATATATTAAATTATCCTTAGAGATGTAGAGGGTCGCCAAGGCTTGAATTCTTATATAAATAATTAAAAGACAAAAAAAAAAAAAAAAAAAAAAAAAAAAAAAAAAAAAAAAAAAAAAAAAAAAAAAAAACAGACAAGAACCGAATGAAGTGTCTCACGTTAATGTGTCACTCAAAAGTAAAGTTACATACTTTAACATAACCTGTACCCCGTGTAAGCTTAAACAGACCGGTCTCCACAAACAGCACCCGTTCACGAGTATGACGTGTATCTCAGCCATCGCCTCCCTCAACCTTCATTCGGGAAAGTGGCGACCCGATCAACGACGCCACCGTAAGTAAAGACTTTTTAGCGAGCATGACATGTTCAAGCTGCCGGGTTGTATTAATAAAAATATAATAAAAAATTGTGAGATACTACATTTGTGCTTGTAAGTTACATTAAAGACGGCATAGCGCCACATAAACGCGACTACATATTATTCATAAGGAGTGCCTACCTATAAAACTAAATTATAAATTTAAATTGACTTAGAGATGTACAGGTCTCAAAGTGTCCAAATCATTAAAATAGGTATTAAAATAAAATTGAATTTAAAATAAAATAAAATTTAAAATAAAATAAAATAAAATAAAATAAAATCTTAGAGGTGTATAAGGTCTCTAAGTGTCCAAAACTAAAATAATACAATCAAACGAGAACATGATGTTCTCTTGTGTCAGTTCTAATGGACGCTAGTATGGTTATTTCACAGAAAGAAAACGAAAACACTATTACTTACATTTTTATCATACTATCAAGATCAAGCTACTGGCTTAAAGGCATCCTTATCATCTATGAAATCATTCACAGCATAATACGCCTTACTTAACAAAGAGCTCTTAACGTGTGACTTAAATTTGTTAAGAGGCAAATTCACTATATCAGTGGGAACTTTGTTATAAAAACGTGTACAGTTCCCGACGAAAGACGTACTAACCTTACGGAGGCGGTGGGCGGGCACAGCAAGTTTATGCTTGTTTCTAGTGTTATAGTTATGGATATCACTGTTAAGCTTGAATTCGTTGATGTTTTTCCGAACATACATAATATTCTCAAGTATGTATTGAGATGCAACGGTAAGAATGCTTGCATCTTTAAATTTCTCTCTTAGGGATACTCGAGCGCCCAGTCCATAGATGGAACGTACAGCTCGCTTTTGCAGTACAAATATTGTCTGAATGTCTGCCGCTTTTCCCCACAACAGAATTCCATACGACATAACACTATGGAAGTAACTAAAGTATACCAGCCTGGCCGTCTCTACGTTTGTTAGCTGTCTGATTCTCCTCACTGCATAGGCTGCTGAACTAAGTTTGCCGGCTAAAGTGGCTATATGTGCATGCCATTGCAGTTTTGAGTCTAAAGTGACTCCCAGGAAAACAGTTCGATCTTCAAATTCCAGCGTATCACCTTTTATTTTAATCTTGCTGTTATTTACCTGCTTGACGTTAGGTAGCGTAAATTTTATGCATTTGGTTTTCTTTGCGTTCAAAAGCAAATTGTTTGCCGTAAACCAGTTTAATACGGTAGATAGCGCGTCATTAATGCTCTCGAATCTATTTTCCTTTCTGTTCACTTTAAATATAAGGGAAGTGTCATCTGCAAACAACACTATATCATGTCTTTCTTGCACAACTTTTGGTAGGTCATTGATGTATACCAAAAACAGGAAGGGACCAAGAATTGAACCTTGCGGCACTCCGAGGGCTACCGGGGACCCAGCCGATTGAGTTCCATTAATAACTACTCGCTGAGTTCTATTCGAAAGGTACGATGAGACAAGGTCAAGGGCACTAGCTTTTATCCCATAGTGACTTAATTTTTTCTTTAAATTTTCGTGATCAACGCAATCAAATGCCTTCGACAGATCACAGAAAATTCCAATAGCATCTTGAGCTTTTTCCCAAGCGTCAAAGATGTGTTTTAGAAGTACCACACCGGCGTCAGTAGTTGATCGACCTCTGGTAAAACCAAATTGATTGCTATCAAGCAGTTTATTTCTGTTGAAATGTGACGATAGTTGATTTAGAATAAGTTTCTCGAACACTTTGCTTAATGCCGGTAGTATTGAAATAGGTCTAAAGTTTGTGGAGTCGGTTCTTGTTCCTGATTTAAACAACGGGATAATTTTGCTATGTTTCATAATATCTGGAAAAATTCCAGCATCAATGCATCTGTTGAAAATCTCAGCTAAGTATGGTGCAATCGATTCAATAATGGAATGTAATACTTTGACTGACAGACCCCATAGGTCTTCTGTTTTCTTTATATTTAATGACCTAAAAGTCTTAAGAACTATGTTCGGAGTGACATACGAAAATTTGAAAATTTCTGTACATTCCGCCACATTTGTCTTCAAAATTTCTTCAGCGACGTCTGGCGATGAATTAAGAGACTTTGTTGTTTCTACCGGTATATTCGAGAAAAACCGCTCAAAATGATCTGCCACTTCACGGTCAGAACTTACTAAAGTGTCAGCAATTCGTACGGTGTAGTGCGGATCCTTCATCTTACGTTTTCCAGTTTCATTGCCGATTACTTGCCATACAGTTTTAACTTTATCACTAGAACTTAGGATCTTTTTGGACAAATAATCAGCTTTAGCGGCGACACACATCATCTTAAAAGATTTAGAAAAATTCTTAACGTACTCCAGAAATTCCGGCCTTTTATCAGTTGCTTTTAAATCATACAAGTCGTATAGTCGGCGTCTTTTCTCGTGAATATCCGGCGTAGCCCAGTCGCAAAATTTAGTCTTGGCCTTGCCTTGCACCTTCTTCTGAATGAAACAGGCATCAAATTCCGTTTTAATACAGTTAAACAACTCGGAACTCAAACAGTCAGGGTTATCCTGATTACATGAAAGACAACATAATTGTTTAGTGATTTTACGATTGAATAAATCTAGGCGCTTTTCGGAAATCGGCCTGCACATGGTATCTTGAGGAATTTCTTCAGTTTTCCCGCTGAAAGACGCTTTTAATCCACAGTGATCAGAACTTAGGTTGTTAATAACAGATTTACTAATCGCATCCTTGTTACTAAAGATGTTATCTATACATGTAGCACTGGTTGCTGTGATTCGAGTAGGCTCACAAAATACATTGACTAAATTGAAGGATTTAAAAGTATTTAATAACCTTCCACAAAATGGCGAATTTTCAAGCAAGTTAATATTAAAATCGCCACACACAATTATATTTTTCGGAGTTCTAAAAATACTACTAAGTACTTCATCTATGACCGATTCAAATAAGTTATAGTCCGCCGATGGGGGCCTGTACACGCATACAATTATAAATTGTTCCAACTCAACACAGGAAAGTTCTATATGCCGTTCCACAGACATGTCAACAATGTCTCTACGTTCCTTACTTTTTAAATTATGTTTCACCATTATCAATGACCCGCCGCGATTGCAGGATTTCCTAAAAAAAGAACTTACTATATTATGATTATTGAAATTAAACATAAACTCATGACCTTTAAGCCAGTGTTCAGTAATACAGAGAACGTCAATATTATCGGACTGTAAAAACAAATCAATTTCAAGTTCCTTACAGGCAAATCCTTGGATATTTTGGTGAACTAAGTTCAATAAATCGGTTTTACTAAACATACTAGCATCGCAGTGATCAATAGGAACGGAGCCGGCTGGTGCACACGTTGTCGTAGCGGTTAGTTTAAATTCAAATCTCCAGACGGCTCCATCTCAAAACCTACGCTACCAAGGCGTAAAATACTACGTGACTTAAGGCTATTAGACGCCGCGCTAGCCACGACGGGGTCTTCAATATTATATGCTAACAGGTTAGCACACTCTACTAGACATCTTCTGGGTAGGTAGGTTCTTTTATGGGACATAACAAAATCTTGTATAAATTTATTCGTATCAAAATACGAAATCGTACTACTGTACAAGGAAAGGTTATACAATAAAGAATTGTAGTGAAATACCCTTTTATTGACCTTGCTCGACATTCTATATGGGAGCGCACAGATAATTATTTTTGCAACCTCTCTCTGGTCAATCGCCGACAGCGTAGCAGATAATTTTAAAATATCTCGCTTAGTACAGTCTATACTATTCCCTAAGAAAACGATAAGCGTGGAGGCGCGGATCACAGCGCAATCGAAATAAACGTCAATTTTGACACGTCGTTTAGTTATCGATCTTTTAAAGATACAATTCATGGCCAACATTTCTGTCTCACCAATGCTTTTGGCAATATATGTCTTAAAGAATCTTAAAGTTCGAATCGGGCCGTTGGTCTCACTATAATCCTTTTGTTCTCTTCTCAGGTGTCCTATCCCTGTCTAACACTTAATCTCTTATCACCCGTAGTAATCTGTTACTAAACTTCCAAGGGCTAAGACAACTGCGGTAAGTAATTAAGGATTCCGCCAGAGGCAGCATTCGTATTTAAAAAATATGATATTTATTTGATTTACTTGGTCGCATTACTGATACCTACACTTAGGAGCAAACCTGTCCCAATAGTAGCATATTAAGAGAATGTGGAGAGGTTGATGTCGATCAAGGGGAGAGGTACATGGTTAATAAATAACAGTATCCTTGAAATTTTCTACAAATCGGCCTGATGTATGATGTACTTGGCATTTACGGTTATTTTGTAATTTCGAATCGAAAAGTAGAAAAAAAACAATTTTTTTTTTCAACATTTCTAGTTCCTTCTATGAAAACTCCAAATAGGAAACCATACATATATAGCGTCTTTATTTGATTGTAGGACATGGCGGTGACGCGTGTTTAGCGACAGTATTTTTACAAACCGCCCGATTCGAACTTTAACACATTGAGTGACGGGAACCTGCTCGGCGGGCGCTCTGTTCGTAGTCGCTTTCCTCTACAAAGCGGGAAAACGCTAGACATATTCGATCCATATCTTATCTATGTAGACCTAGTAATAATAATAATAATAATTGGATCAAGTGGTTGGATCAAGGGTCAGATGCAGAAGGCGGTGATCTTGGACACGGCGCGGATAGTCCGCCGGTTCCTCTCTCTGCGGCCCTGACCACCGGCAGCTTGGGCCCTGTCCCACTGCTGGCGGCACCCTAGGTTAGGTTATTTTATAATGTGTTTATAAGTATTTTGTATTATTTTTGCATGATTTGTTGTATTTTACTTTAATAATTATATTATAAAATGCCTAATCTAAGACACAAGATAAATAAAGAGAATAATAAATAATAAATGATTTTAGCACTTGTTTAATAAAAAAGTCACCCACCTGGTCAAGTCTCCCGGACTCCCCCTAATCTCAAACGAGACATAAACGTATGCACTTTTAATATTTGCCCCGTATTTTTAATTATGAATTTCAAATCAATATTCGATTTTGGAAATTCTAATGCCGCTCTCGCATGGGGAAAATATGGAGCGAATAATACCCCCTAGTATTAATCATGCTCCGAATGAGTATCGACCGACGATTAATTGAGCATCTGGGTCATATCCACAGAGATTTAGGTGCTAATTTATCTTTCCGATTCCCGGAATTACGCAGTGTTACTAGAGACATAGTACAAAGAGTGGGGAAGTAGGTTATCTTCATACAAACGCACCGCGCGCGGCTTGTATGTGTGCGCCATAGTATCTATGCGTCGCCGCACGCACACTCAAACAAAATCTCGACCCGTTTCTCAGTGCGCCAGTCGGGGCTTTTGTTTTTTTCGCATCGACTGTATACTTTTTAATTTAATTTATTATAACTTGAAAAGAGCTCATCGTTTTTTTTTTTATCTTTTGATAAAAGCATAAAAGACGTGCAATTTTTGGGTTCCGTAGCCAAATGGCAAAAAACGGAACCCTTATAGATTCGTCATATCCGTCTGTCTGTCCGTTTTTTAAGGTGGTTAAGTTAATAGAAAGAAGTAATACAAAACAGTACATAAAGTAAAAATATAAAGCCCGACCAGAAATATATGATCATTTTCAAGAGGGCGCTGTTGTGTCTCATGTATAGTGGTGACAGTTCAGTTTAGTATAAAAAAATTAGTTCCAATGAAATTCCGTAATACGGCGCGTGATCAGGTCAGGCTTTAAATTAAATGTCTTATTTGTCATAGAAAAAATAACCAGCTTACATTGGCTTCCGAAAATTAAACAATTTGTCAAAATGTTGACATTTAAATACAAATGTAACGGCAGTTTGCTTGGTTTGGTAATTAACTGGGGGCCTTGCCAAGCTGACGCAAATCGAAACTTGAAAAAAATGTCACATGAGTTTTGGTAGAATCTGTCATCCCGATACTTTTTTCCGTTTGTCGATGTACTATTGTCACCTTGGCTCGGTTCCTGCTAAGTGATATTCCGTCGAATCAACTACTTATTAATTATTATTCATATAATCTCTGCAGTATTGAAACAATTGTACCTTTTACTCGACAGGGGCCTTAAAATAAAATTGCTTGGTATTTATTGCCAATTATTATGTATTAGTTAAGGTAGATTAATGATAAAAATAAAATAAAGGCTTGATAAAAAAAATAATTGATACAATTCATGGCCAACATTTCTGTCTCACCAATGCTTTTGGCAATATATGTCTTAAAGAATCTTAAAGTTCGAATCGGGCCGTTAGTGTCACTATAATCCTTTTGTACTCTTCTCAGGTGCCCTATCCTTAATCTCTTATCACCCGTAGTAATCTGTTACTAAACTTCCAAGGGCTAAGACAACTGCGGTAAGTAATTAAGGATTCCGCCAGAGGCAGCATTCGTATTAAAAAAATATGATATTTATTTGATTTACTTGGTCGCATTACTGATACCTACACTTAGGAGCAAACCTGTCCCAATAGTAGCATATTAAGAGAATGTGGAGAGGTTGATGTCGATCAAGGGGAGAGGTACATGGTTAATAAATAACAGTATCCTTGAAATTTTCTACAAATCGGCCTGATGTATGATGTACTTGGCATTTACGGTTATTTTGTAATTTCGAATCGAAAAGTAGAAAAAAAAAACAATTTTTTTTTTTCAACATTTCTAGTTCCTTCTATGAAAACTCCAAATAGGAAACCATACATATATAGCGTCTTTATTTGATTGTAGGACATGGCGGTGACGCGTGTTTAGCGACAGTATTTTTACAAACCGCCCGATTCGAACTTTAACACATTGAGTGACGGGAACCTGCTCGGCGGGCGCTCTGTTCGTAGTCGCTTTCCTCTACAAAGCGGGAAAACGCTAGACATATTCGATCCATATCTTATCTATGTAGACCTAGTAATAATAATAATAATAATTGGATCAAGTGGTTGGATCAAGGGTCAGATGCAGAAGGCGGTGATCTTGGACACGGCGCGGATAGTCCGCCGGTTCCTCTCTCTGCGGCCCTGACCACCGGCAGCTTGGGCCCTGTCCCACTGCTGGCGGCACCCTAGGTTAGGTTATTTTATAATGTGTTTATAAGTATTTTGTATTATTTTTGCATGATTTGTTGTATTTTACTTTAATAATTATATTATAAAATGCCTAATCTAAGACACAAGATAAATAAAGAGAATAATAAATAATAAATGATTTTAGCACTTGTTTAATAAAAAAGTCACCCACCTGGTCAAGTCTCCCGGACTCCCCCTAATCTCAAACGAGACATAAACGTATGCACTTTTAATATTTGCCCCGTGTTTTTAATTATGAATTTCAAATCAATATTCGATTTTGGAAATACTAATGCCGCTCTCGCATGGGGAAAATATGGAGCGAATAATACCCCCTAGTATTAATCATGCTCCGAATGAGTATCGACCGACGATTAATTGAGCATCTGGGTCATATCCACAGAGATTTAGGTGCTAATTTATCTTTCCGATTCCCGGAATTACGCAGTGTTACTAGAGACATAGTACAAAGAGTGGGGAAGTAGGTTATCTTCATACAAATGCACCACGCGCGGCTTGTATGTGTGCGCCATAGTATCTATGCGTCGCCGCACGCACACTCAAACAAAATCTCGACCCGTTTCTCAGTGCGCCAGTCGGGGCTTTTGTTTGAGTGTGCGTGCGGCGACGCATAGATACTATGGTACACACATACAAGCCGCGCACGGTGCGTTTGTATGAAGATAACCTACTTACCAACTCTTTGTACTATGCTGGAGACGTGACTGGAAACTTCCTTTTTACAGGATTATTTTTGTAGCTATAGTGAGTTTCTGGGGTTCCGTACCCAAAGGGTAAAACGGGACCCTATTACTAAGACTCCGCTGTCCGTCCGTCTGTCACTAAGCTGTATATCATGAACCGTGATAGCTAGACAGTTGAAATGTTCACAGATGATGTATTTCTGTTGCCGCTATAGCAACAAATACCAAAAAGTACGGAACCCTCGGAGGGCGAGTCGGACTCGCACTTTGCCAGTTTTATTTATCAGACTATAAGTGCTCGTAAATAGGTTACGTGAATGAGACAAGTATAAATACCTATCCTTATTTAGTTTTGATACACAAACGCAAAGTTTGTTAAAATTATCAACAGTATACCGCATCAAAAACAATTGATTACGATTTTTTGGGCCACCATGTAGACATAAACGTGTCGAACCATTGTTAACCAACTGAAAAATATCAGGAATTGTTGAAGTAATGTTACTCGCCAATCCGCCACAACCCGCCCGCTTCGATCCGGCCCGCTGGGCCGCGAAACAGTGCCCTTTGATCTCTTCATTACCAGATACAGCTATACAGCTGTCATGTGGCCACTACACAGCTGTCTAAACTACTTTGTGACATGGCCCTTGTCTTGTTCGTCTTTTAGTAATTCAACAGTGCTTCTGGAATATTTCGCTTTAAAAAAATACTTCCGCACGTTGTCCGCATCGATTAGCTTAATGAATTATTGAATAAACATTAATAATGTTTGACAAAACGTATTAATTTGTACTATTAATAATGACATAATGAACACCTAATCTCTGCTTAAAACACTCTTGGAGGGCGATTATAACTTAATAATCTTGTTGGAGCTGTCAGACTGCTTCAAGCGGTCCGTCTATGGTGGGTCTTAGATTTAAAGTTATTTAAAGTTAAGTTCAAAATATTTATGATTACGATACGACCTTGACGATTGATAACATCGATTTGCCCTTAATATAATATCGGTCCAGAGGACGTTTTATTTGAATTTAAATATCAATTGCAAAAATGCTGCAATGACGGTCGTAACCTAGAGTCCCTGAAAATTTCAAAAAGAGCTTACAATTAGGCATTAAACACTCGCTCTTGTGATCAAAATTCAAAATTTAAATTCAAAATTCAAAAATTTATTCTGCAAGTAGGCCTCAAGGGCTCTTTTACAAGTCAATACAACATTTATACTAACATCATATAGTGACATGAAAAATACATAACAACATTTATAACATATCTTATTATAAAACTTACTTCTATCGTTTTTTAAATACATCATTACATTATGTAAGTACAGCAGTCACGAAAACTACTGTTTCGAAACTTAACAGGCAATAAAATCTTGTTCATGATTGAAGACCATAAAATATGAACTTGCTGAATACATTGCTTTTATTTTGAAATAATAAACAGAACAGTGTAAACATGTCTTATTTCTAAAATGCTGTTTATCATTATTTTAGGAGTCATTGTCGTAATTGCGAACGGCGCGGCGCGTCGCGAACGTAGCCATCTCCGGGTGTACAAAGGAGAAAAGGACTCGGGAAATGAATTCCCTTTCATCGTGCTATTCCAAGTGAAGAAACCACCTTAAATTAGAGTGTGCACTGGCAGCCTCATCTCCGAAACATTGGTCCTCACTGCGGCACATTGCTTGATTAACACCAGATTTCCGTGACGAAGTTATATAGCGAAATAATTAAACATTTTATTCCTAGAAATCTATTAGGAGACGGAGGGACGGCTGACATCGTTATAGCTCTGGTCAGTTTGATACCTAATAAGCCACGTGCGAGGTTGTTGGCACCCGACTAACCCGACTGTAAGACTTTGTATGGCCTGCTTATTAATAATGTTAATATGCCGGTTTTGGCAGCAAACATGACTTCGGTGTTAAACCAGATAGAAACAAAGGGTACACTCTTTCTTCAGTTCCCCTTCAAGTTGGTGAGGAGATACTAGTACCTTGTCCAAAGGATGTTATTCCTATCTATTCCATGTGACCTGTGTCAAAATGCTTCAATAGATGGCAGGCAGTCCGTAGTGGGGAATCCGGAGGTCCGCTCGTCTACAAAGGCCGTATCCTCGGGGTAGCCGGGTATTGCTTATGGTCCTACGGTTTCATACAAGTTCACTTTCGTCAGCTTATATTTGGAATGGATTCAAGGAGTGATGCGTTTTAACGGTTCCAAAACTTTAAGATTTTCATTTTGCATTTTTAAATTTAATTTTATTTTGTTATCTTATTATAGTTATTATTTATCAATCATATGAACATAGTTTTGCAATAACCAAATTTTAATATTTGTAAGTGAAACTAACTCGTGTTTTATCCTATATTTCATCTATGCCTGGGAACGAAAAATATTTATATATTTTGTATTTTTATTCTATAATATGGAGTGAACTTAAATGAAAGTGTTTAAGAACTAATTGATGATTTACTTCAGGCTATGCGGAGTACAAAAAATAATTTAGATTCTAAATCAAATATCATCAGGACTTGCAGTGAAATAGCTCTCGCAATGCAATTCCTCCAAGCGTTGTGTTGCGGCTTATGTGGTTCGATGCCGCAAGATTGCACATTACACACGTGCATAGTAAATGGTATGTGTAGTTTCTGCGCTACGTTATTTACGAGCTACGAGTGTGTTACTTACAACGTTTTTGTAGTAGAGTAGATCATATATATTGCGGATGAGAATTCACACAATCAGTAACGGAATAAATAATATTCGGCAAAATTAACTCTTCAATTTAAACATAGATTAAAAAGATTGGCTGCTGTGGAAGAGTTGTTACGATTTAAATGAGCAATCGTTGTTAAAAGGCAGTGATGTCGTTGATTGGATTTATTTTTAAAATAAGTACAAATGACGGACTTAATGCCTTAAGGCATTCTCTACCAGTCAACCATAGGACAAAACAGAAATTCTCAAATGTGGATGCAGTGAGAAAAATCACAACTATAAGTAATTTTGAAAAACTATGTATAATTAATGTATTGTGATATAAAAAAGCGTTACGATTATTCATAAACTCTGCTGACTGAACCTACTGCACCTTAAGGCCTTTCACGAAACCGCCAATATTTCAAAATTAGTTTAAGCGGTTACCAACGGTTAGTAATCTTTACTTCAAAGTTAGTGACCCGAGAAAAGGTACGTTAATACAACCTAGATTAGGTCTCTATAAATAGGTTTGAATCAAGTGTCCAGCTGTTTGAGGCCTTTGGTATAAAGTAATCAACGAAAGTTGTTCACAGAAGTCATTCAAATAAAAACTATTTTGTTTAAAGGGATACTCGTCTACATTTCATTAATTGCCTCTTTAAACAGATGTTAGTCGGTAAAAAACTACATATTTGTACCCTTAAAACCCGTGTATATTTATTACCAAACCAAACCGTGTATATTTATTTGTAATTACCAAAGTTGAGTTGATAATTTATTTTTTAATTTATTCAATTCAATAAGCCTTTATTTAACAATGGTATTAACTAGTTTACAAAATATAATAAAACATCTGATGTCCTAATTTCGCTTATCTGTTACTTTTTTGTTTTTTCTTATTTACTTCATGAAATCATGTCAAAAATATAAGAATTTCTATCATGATTTCTTTAAAAACTATTATTATATATCAATGCTCAGTTTCAGACATCGGAGTCGAGATTTTCTTGCTTTCCAGCATAGGCCTCCCGCAAGTTTCTGTAAAGTTCCCGATCGTGGGCTTTCCTCCGCCAAGTGGCATCAGCAATAGCTTTGAAGTCATCTTCCCATCTTCGTAGAGGTCTATGATTTTTTCTGCCTCCTTCCCTAGGATACTTCTTTGGCCCATTTGTCTTCCTTGCACCTAAGTATGTTAGTGGTAGTTTAATTTATAGGATGTGTCAAGTCTATGACAATTTTATGATTAATTATTGACAGCTAAATGAGCTAAACCAGTTGGTGTTGTAATATTACGTGTATGGAAGGTAGAGGCAAGGAACAGAAACTCCTTAGGTAGAATTGTTGCAAAAGTGTCCAGCTGTCAGCTATAAATAATAGTTCCAAATCTCTCCAGAGTAGCACTAGAGTAGCTAAGAACCTAGGCGTTATTGACGGAGTGAAGTACGCTTTCTATGATTAGATTTTTTTCTCAAGTATTCTAGGTATTGTGGCGCCACCTATTTATGGTTTTTTGTCGGACACTTTTTGGTATATGGAGATACTGTTCCTTGTCTCTACCTTCCGTAATTACGTGGTCGTTCTGATTGTCAAAGGTTGACGTTTGACAATTCGGTGACAGCACAGCGCCATGTCTGTTTCGTCTATCAAACTAGGGGACACGTATATTTCTTAAGCTCTGGGCTATAACCGCGAAAATCAAAGTTCGTCAATTGCGGGCATTTTTCTCTATCACTCTAATTAAATCTTAGTGAGAGTAAAAGAGGAAGATCCCCGCAATTTGCGGATTTCGGTTTTGGCGGTAGGAACCAGGTGGGTTTCTGGGAGAAATTAAAGCAACGTTAGTGAGATGGTCTCTATTCAAAATGAAAAGTAAGAAGTAAAATTTAATTTATGTAAAAGCGGTGGTGGCCAAGTGGATCTGACGTCTGACTTTGGTCGCGGGTTCAAATCCTGGCTCGTATCAATGAGTTTATCGGAACTAGCGTACGAAATACTATTTGATGTTTACCATAAGCTTTCCGGTGATGGAAAACATTGTGAGGAAACCTGCATTCTCGTACATCCGCAAAAAAAACATAGGTGTAGGAGGCCCCCTATACAACTATGCTATTTTTCCGCGCATGAGAGAGGGCCTGTGCTCAACAGTGGGACGTTTATAAGCTGAATTATTACATTACCTATTATTAATTTATCTTGAATTCCATGCTTAAAAGTAAGTTTATTATGTCCACGTATTATGACACGTCCTTCGGTCGAAATGTCTATCCTGCGCATTTCTATTTCTACTCATGTTGACACTGGGATACACGTATCCAATACCCAACAAAAAGTACCATCGTTAACTCTGTTAATTGATTATTCCTAAACCTTATTGCAACAAAATAAGGCCCACTACCATTCAATCAAGTATATGTATTATATGGCTTGTGTAAACAACAGTACTAATGCAGGGCCGCTAATAGGGAGTCCATTCGCCGCCCCATTGTCTCGCAGTGCACATTATCGGGTTTCCTGTTGCTTGATACAGAGCAAGACCGCTTCATGTAGTGGAGAGGTTTTTTCAATAATAGTCGTTTATGTGACTGCTACATAAAGAAAGGCATTAAAATACGAGTGTAGGTTATAAAACAAGCTGAAAGCAAGTTTCATAAAAACGTCACATAAGTGTTTTGCCTAATTAATATACACTTCTTTATCCACACACATATTATAAGCTCTCTAATCAAGAAATATTGCACCGAAATAAGGTCCACTACCATTCAACCAAGTATAGCAGTATTATATGGCTTTTTTAAACAGTATACCAATGCTGGGCCGCTAATATCAAATATCAAATATCAAACATTTATTCAGCAAATAGGCCACAGGGGCACTTTTACATGTCCATTTTTACAAACAATAAATTAAAAAAAAAAAAAACAATTACAAATATCGAATCTATGAAATAATAAATACTTTATTAGAGATGTATACTGTCTCTTAATGTCAAATTACACAAAAAAAACTATGATAAAAAAATAAAACCATAAAATACTAAAATTCTTTAGAGATGTATAAGTCTCTAAGTGTCAGAGATAAAATATAAAAAATATATTAAATTATCCTTAGAGATGTAGAGGGTCGCCAAGGCTTGAATAGATAGATAGAATAGATTCCATTCGCCGCCCCATTGTCTCGCAGTGCACAGTATCAGGTTTCCTGTAGCTTGATACAGAGCAAGACAACTTAATGTACTGGAGAGAGATTTTAATATAATAATTTTTGTTAACTAGTAAGAAAGAAAGTTAAGTTTAAAAGGCCATCAATGTGTGTGGAACTCTCTGTTGGTTGATGATATGTCACTGTTGATGAAATGTCAATGTCACTGACAGCTGACGTAACAAAACCGTATAAGACTTCCGGTTCGAGCACCATCTTGATAATCACACCTCGTGATTAATCTCTTTGTTTTTTGCTCATTCATATTGTTTAAAGTGTAATATCAATAGTTTATTATACAGTAAACTAATGTGGTAGTGTGCAGTGAACGGAGAATTAATCTTGAAACGCGTTTGACCACCATTATGGAGTCAACGGCCGGTAGTCCACGTGCTACTTGTAAAGTCCAGCTATCGCTTTACAAGAGCTGATAAAATCACCGTACACTGTCTTGTACTAACCGTACAATTTTAGTCGTATTTAAAGCTCCTAATACCTTGTTACTGGGGAAATAATCTCACTGGACTGAAGCCATAATTTTAGAAATGAATGAATAAAACCGTAACAGATTTAACCATCTGGATATCGCTCCTGATTTGTATTATTTTAAGTAAGAAAATTAGTTTAATACTACAAGTATGTAGATAATAACCGAGCAACTTCTTTATCACCGCCTGAGGTAAATAAGTAGTAGACATATACCATTAAACATAGTTTTATTAACACCACCAAAACAGTATTAGCGCGTACCCTATAAATTACAGTCGTTTTAGTTTCAAAGCAACATTGTTGTACAATGGTGGGCTAGAAGGCCGATTCCAACTTACATTGTAACATTAAAACGATATCTAAATAATGTCAGTCGCCCGTGCGTCTCGCTCGAGCCAATATATGCACGGGCAAGTACGAACGAAACGCGTGCGCGTCTGACATCGTTTAGATGTCACCACGAAGGTTGAATTGGCTTCTAGGCTAGTTCACGTCAGGTAATTTAATTAAAATAAGTATTGCTCAGCTGGCGAGCGGGACTTATCGTTCCATATACTGTTTAATTAAAAACTCTATGTATATTACCTGAAGACATTCTCTAGGGCAAAAATGTAATGAAATAGGTCTTGATAATATGTTTCGTTGTTAATTAATAATCATCTTTATTAATAATAATAAAATGCTTTATTGCAAACTACAAAAAAAGGGCACAAAGTATGAAAAGGTATTATTTATTTTTATCTTTATTTCATTGACATATATCTAAGGATAGGCCTTACGGGCAATAAGAATGGGGCCAATACAGCGGTGTCACGCACACGAATTCGAACCAATCTTGCAGTAACGCCACAATGCGATTGGTTGATGAGTTCGCATCACGCGCACGATCGGTCGCAACTAGTTGCGTTAGACTTTGCGATTGGCTCGAACTCATGAGTGACACCACTGAACTAATACCATTCTTAGTGCCCGTAAGGCCCGTCCTTAGATATATGTCAATGCTTTATTTAATGGAATTGACAACTAGACAATTTTGGAAAGCATCAACTTATAAACGTTCAGTGTATCAACGATACGGCAACTGAAAATACAACCTGGTTGAACTAGTGGCTCTGTAAGCTGTAGACCTCGCGCGTATAGCTTAAAACTGAATAAACGTATTGCTCTGCCATTTTGAACAATTTTAAAAACTGAATCGACCAAAATCTATTTAATCCTCGAAACTGCTCACAAAATTTCATGAAAACCGGACTTATGAAAGCATTTTTGCCCGAGCTGAAACTGAGACCTTCTCTAACGCTCGGTAAATTATTAACACTAATCTTTCGTCGCAAGTTTCACACGGCGCACCATAAACATAAACATAATTTATTTAAAAACACTTAATCCATGGTTACATTCATATAAAACAAAGATTAAAAAGTGATGGTTTTCATTTGCCTGAACTAGGATTCTCTGTGTTACAGGCGAGAAATATGGCAAATATTATTCATGGCAATTATTTTCACTTACAAAATATACAATATAATTTAGTAACTTAATACTATAATACTATCTTTTGTTCCCTTCTAATGTGTCCTTGCTTCACGACCCCTCTTAAAACTATATTTCTTAATGTACCTAAGGGTTTTTTGCTTTTATATACGAAGGGAATCGCAAATACTACCATAATTCTTCACTTCTTTTCGGCACAGCTATAAAACCGAACAAACACTTACTAAATATTTATTGAATATATTCGGAGTACATATTTATTATTCTTCACAAATGGACAATGCGAAAAGACAAGCTTTTGTACACTTGAATAATGTTATTGTAACTCTGAGAATAATACATGTTGCTTTTGCTTTCAATCACTTTTGTTTGTTATAGAAACAATCTTTTTACAAGTTTTTATTTAACTTGCCCTTTTAGTCTGTACCTATGTATGTATGCTAGTGTGACAATAGTTATTTCTTTTACAAGGGGGCAAAGTTGTTGTTTAACCGCTCGTGTTAATATTGAACCACGAGCGTAACGAGTTGTTCGAAAAGTGAAATCTTGAGCGTTGCGAGGGTTTCAAGGCACGAAGGTTTAACAAATTTTGCCACCGAGTCAAACACAAAAATTTTCACCACACCAATGCGAGGAAAATATTAACTGTAAAATATAAAACAAAATCAAATCCAAATGAACGTTATTAAATATTTATCATGCAAAACCATCATTTAAAAATTAATTCTTCAGATTACTTTGCCTACCATGTGGATAAAATTCAACTTTCTCATCAGTTTTTGAACAATCAAGAGAGTTTACCAGTTGGTGTGGTGAAAAAATATTTTCTATGTGGCAGGTCGTCCAACTCGGCCAACCCTTTTGCGTAAAATTTTTTTTTCCATTTTGTATCGTTACTTTTTACACTTTTTTACATTTTTAACATGATACTTGATACCGAATATGCCCTTAAACAGATCCCCGCTAATTTTGTACACATCGTATGTCGTTTAAATCAGTTCAAAGCGTCTCTTCCTTCTATCTTAGAAGCTGAAACTTAGAGGGCTAAAAATATATTTATTTATAACCAAACCATTAGGGAGTTTCATTTCTCTGGCACCTGTCAACGGTAAAGTGACGACCAAACACTTTGATCGGCGGCAAACGCCTTCATATTACGTTGACGTTATTTTTAATAAACAGGGGAAAAGGCAACGCACCTTTTATCAATTCATGTGTATTTAGGAAACTATCAAAATGGCAATGTAAAATTTTAAGTATTTTTTGACACCATCTTGTTGACTTATTCACAATTTATGTAATGAATTCTTTATTGTGCATGTCTAATATATAATGTAGATATTGATGATTCGCTCATGGGAGACGATCGGGCGGTGAAAAGAGCGTTTGTGGGTAAACCGACAGCACGCCGCCCGGGCGGTCGACCTTAGGTATCGATGGGCGGATGTGCGGACTGGCGACAAACTGCACAGGACCGGGATCAGTGGCGAGCAGTCATGTTGGAGGCCAAGACAAACTTTGGGTCGTTGCGCCAGAGGAGTAAGTAAGAAAGATATTGACGATGCACAAGCTATCTAATTGTTCCTACTTGAATAAATAGATTTTTATCTTTTTCAGTCACATACTTACTTACCTATGATTTTGTTTTGGCCAAGTCTTTAATCGAGACCGACAAAGCAAATTCTACACGAACTTTTACATTTTAAATTTAAATTTTCACTGTTTTTTCAAAGCCAGTGCAAAGTTGACGTAGACGGACTCTGTAATTTTTATTAGTTGTTATGAAAATATCAAACAGCGTACTTATATCAAAATATTAAATAACACACTTATATTTTAAGTAACGGAAAGGTCATACAAGATTAGACATTAATTAACTTCGTAACGTGAACATTCGTAGCTAAAATTAACTAAAAATTAATGCTATAATCTAGCCAACGTTAAGAACCAGTAAGTTCATGTTCTTTTCTCACACTCACTGAACGTACCTAAGCGTGAGCGAGATGGATGTGCGTGACCGGGCACGCGCTCCCGGGAGCGCAAATATTCTGTTTTGGAATTCAAATTTTTTGCATATTTAAAAAAAGTAATCGATGGGTTCCCTCAAATATGATATTGCCGATTTTAAAAGCAATTATCATATTTTTAGCTTTTGTGCATTTGTTATAATTTTATAAAGTGCATTTTAGACCTATGTTCGTAATTTTTTGGGTTCCGTACCAAAAAGGTACAAAAGGAACCCTTATTGTGCGATTCTGTCCGTCCGTCCGTCTGTCTGTCTGTCTGTCTGTCACATCGCTAAATATCTCGAGAATCACTTTGCTACACAAGCTATCGATTTGAAATTTGGAGTAGTTATGAACAACGCTAACCCAGAGACATTGAAAATATATTTATATTTTTTTTTATTAACTATGGAAAATGCCCAATATGAAGAGGGGACAAAATTTCAAAGTCTAGTGACTAGATCAAGTGGGGTGTCGTTTGAAAGAGCTCAAATTGTACATGCCGAAACATTTTTTTTCTTTTTTTTCATAGAGAAAAAAATAATTTATGAAGGAAAATGTGAAAAAAAACCCTTCCCCTCCCTTATAGTTTACCGACGAAAAATTATGAATTTTTTACATAATATTAACATTACTATAAATTTTACAGAAAAAATATAATCGGACCTCCATCTTGATACCTTTCTTTTAATTGACAAATAACCTCTCCGAATTCAGTTTGCAATTTAACCAACTTTAAGTGTGTAATAAACACCTGAAATTTCGATGAGATTACATTAAATAACCTTTTTTCAAATAATAGATCAATTTTTGAAATCGGTTCACATGATAGAGAATTATCCTCGAAAACCCACCATACGTGCATTACATCGCACAAATTAGTTAGACAATTTACCAATAGATGGCGCTGTACACAATTATACTTAGCATAGGTACTTCTGTTCAAAAGTTTTTCGCCTTTTTAGTTACACGAGATAATTCAATGTTTGTACGGAACCCTCGGTGCGCGAGTAAAGCCAACTCGCACTTGACTGGTTTTTTTTTTTCTATCGAGCGAAAGTCAAAAACTCAGGATTCGAATCGAGTCCCTCGAGAAAGGCCTCAATATTGGTAATTAAATGATCTAAGTGTGGCACAGTCATCATTGATGTCAGATTTCTATGAACATTTATAAAGTTTTTTTCTATTCAAGTCTAAGCTTAGGAGCTAGTTTCATATTTAAGTTTGTATTGGAAATACAAGCTACAACTCATTTATTGTTGTTTATTTTATCAATAGAGCTTAACGACTTGGGTGCGGTGGTGCAAAACCCTTTTAATTGGTCTACTTCAAACAAACAAGAAATATCAACACTGAAAATAAGCTCAGAATATTTGTCAAAAATACAGATAACGACTCTGATGAGTCAGCAGGTCGCATTCCAATTCCGACTACATCAGCAATGCTGGCACAGCAATTGCAGTAGCGAGAAACGCGCGATGTTTATCCCTGAGTTGACAATGTCCTTGATGAAATGAGTGATAACTGATAAGCTATGGAATATTCTTGAACCGGACAATATGACTGACACCTACCTGAGCCTGAAACAATATCACTGAATCTTATGCCTTCTTCATAAATATACCCCGGGCCCCGCCCGTAGCTTTAAAATATTACATTTTAGCCAGTACAGTAGGATGGTCGGTTTTTTTATCATCTGTCATCATGCCTGTCACGTTAGTATGTAAGTGCGAAAGTGACGCATGAAATGACAAGTGATAAAAATGCAACCATGATACCGTTACCTCCGCTGCATCGGATTTTCGTAGCGGATTTTATTCTTAAATAAAATACGAGCGAGATGCACTGACGAATTATGTAGAAATGAGACATAATTGACATCAATTTGGAAGCTCAAATCCGCCTCCTGTTATCTGTACCAACTTCAAGGTCAGGGCCACTATTAGGCAGTAACATACGTCCGATATTCCAATCCGGTGTAGTGGAGAGTTGGAGACCTCAATACGGACATGTTACGAACCTGCATTTGGCATCGCGCCATCTGCAGACTCTTGGGTAATAAATAGTAAAGCGTATATGAGGCTCTTTTGTTAACTGTCATGCAACAAAAGATGAGGTCCAAAACTTTATTAGTTTCAGCTGTGAGAAAGTAGAATTTCTGCGTTAGAAATATGGCATTGATATGATACGGTTAAATGGAACCTCCGTTGATACAAAGGCGGTAAAAGGGGGCTTCTCCAATTTATTACTGGCGACTCTAGTGGCACTAGACCAAGAAATTAATTGGAAACTTACGAGCGAACTCGCGTTCGAATTCACGACCTCTGATTTGGAAGCAGCGCTAGTGCTTGGCTGTTTATGCTTCTTTAATTCAAACACGCAAATGCAAGTAGCTCAAAGTACTTTTGGCTCCCGATTTGAACCATTTATATCTAATATACTATACAACAGTTTCAATTTTTTTTTGTAATTTATGCTTATCGTGCAAATAAAGTTTTAATTCGTTATAAGTTAAGTTTCTTTTTAGGGTTCCGTGCCAATAAGGTACAAAAAGGAAGCCTTATGCGACTATCCGTCCGTCTGTATATCTGTCTGTCACATCGCTAAATATCTCAAGAACCACTTAAACTATCGATTTGAAATTTGGAATAGTTATGATATTATGAACAACGCTGACCAACACACATTGAAGGTATTATAATTTATTTATTTTATTTTAATTATTGGAAAATGCCCAATATGAAGAGTATTTCATGACAAGTCGTATTTTAGTGGCATTTGTGATGTTTCTGTTTCTCCATATTTTTCTGAGTCAAACCATGGCGGATCTGGTGATAGCCATGCGCCGTTTGATTTAATTCCCGCATCCGCTGTTTGTTATGAGTGCCCCAATACATAAGTTTCAGGAAACTCATCAGTACGAGCAGGGATTTGAACCCATAACATCAATGGCAACGGCAATCCACCAGCACTCTCGGGTATAATTACTCCGATAAAAAAACACCAACATAATTTTCATATCAAATATACTGCTTCTTGTAATCACAGCGTACGTAAATTGTGTTTTGTAACGCAAAATTTATATTATCTTTCATTCTCCAACGAACACACGAAGAATAATATGTGTAATTATCTCTTGTACCTTGTGTATTTAACAAAATCGGGTATCTGGCTTCTTAATAGGAAAATGTTTTTCGAAAATCGGGTCAATGGTATTTCACCCAATAAATGAAGTGCCGTAAATTGTGCCTAACTTTCGGCTCGATTCGAACTTTAACGACGATATGAATCGTATATGTCAGTGTCAAAAGTGACGTTTTTGTTTGGAGAAACGTCATCTTGACACTGACATATCCGATCGTTTTTGATTGAAGAAACATCACTTGTGTATGTACCTAATATTTGACGTATCTTATAGTTCGAATCGGGCCGTTTGAACCCCACTGGGTAATTATGCTCCCCTAATTTAAGTGATGGTCTACTCTACACCGGCATATACCGGGTGGGCCTGTAACACGAGCTAATTACTTAATTATAGATTGGACTGCTCAAACGATGACACTTCGTTCAATAACTTTTAAAAAATATGAAGTCTTTAGACTGCCTGTTTTTCATATAAATTAAATATTATCTCGTATACGCTGTCATCAATGTAATTGACGTTGCTTATCGCGCTTTAAAAATAACTAAATTTGCAATACATTGCGTCTGAAAATAAACTTTAAGGTGTGCTAAAAATCTAAACACAAGTATGGCGGTCAGCAAAATATTATCAGCGCGCGATGACAGTTTAATATTGGTTAGCTCACGCGCTGGTATTTTTTTAAAGTCGCTGAATAAATGTTGGTCAGTTTGAGGAGAATACAGCTTACAGTTTAAGATTTTGCTCTTGTTACAGATCCCAACCTGTATATCAAATATAAAAAAACAAATAAAAATTTAAATCATACTTCGAATTTTAGAGCAAAGTACGCACATTTTACGGTAATAAGCGAAAAAAAGTATTTGTCGCGCTAGAGAGGGATGACAAGATTCGCTGTCAAATGTTTAAAAATTATGTGCGTTCTAGACTTGCAAGCGCTACCGTTAAGGTATAAAATAAAATAAAAACCTAGAACTAATATATATTCTGTTTATATCAAAATACGTATAAAATATGGTGACTAACGTCATCTAGTTAAGTATATGTAACATGTGTATATGCACTTATCTGTAGCCTTATCACGACTGCTATATCATTGTCAAACTATCATATTCGCTAACGTCTGCGTAACTTATTTTCTATACATCTCGCTCGCACTAATATGCCAGTACGAGCGAAATGCATAAAAGATTTAGATTAATTTATTTCATAATACAGATTACATTATAAATTGCAGGCATGTCAATCTACAAGAATTCATATTATGATCGTCAAAACAGATATACAAAAACATAACAAAATATCAATTCAAAAATTTAATATTTTCTATTAGAAAGCCAGTTATCAATTTGGATCTACTGGGAATAAAGGGTAAATAATGTATTGGGGGTTTTCTATGTATTTAAGTATTTATAAATATTTATATATTATATATATCATTGTCTAAGTACCCTCAACACAAGCCTTATTGAGCTTACTGTGGGACTTAGTCAATTTGTGTAATAATGTCGTATAATATTTATTTTATTTTATTTTATTTGAACAATTGTGGTTTTAGGGTTCAATATGTAAGGGTTTTATTTTAGATTGTATAACAGTCAATTAACTTGTCTTATAGGTATAAAAAAGTAAATATAATAGAGAGAAACTTGTAAATGTCACGGAAGAAGTAAGCGTATTTCTACTTTGATAATTGACCTTTTGAAATTATATAAGACCAAAATAAAAGCAATTTGTAAAGTACGAAAACAACTCCGGTATTATTTCTAATTAACAAAGAGTTATTTATACAGGAGAGGGATACAGTCTAGGAAAAGACGTGCCCTAAAATTTGACAGGAAAACTAGACGGCGCTACTTAGTCAGCGCATAAGTTCTGTCGGAAAGGTTTTGACTGATAAAATGTTATAAAACCCTTTTAATAATAAAATATAGGCATTATTTAAAAGCTTGTTTTGTACTTATCAAAACGTAATATAATTTGTTTAAAATTAAAGTCGCGATTTTATTTACAATTAATTTGTTGTTAGACGCGAATACGCGGCTGGATTGTGAAAAATTATATTACAGTACATACGGTGCTACTTTACCGCACTAGTGCGCAAATTTGCATATTACGTTACTGTGTCAAACATTTAAAGGGCCATATGTACTGTAAAACGTTGTACGATACATGTGCGAATAGATAATTCGCAACTCGTGTCGATTTAAAACACTCCCTTCGGTCGTGTTTTAATCTATCGCCACTCGTTTCGAATTTCCTATTTTTCGCACTTGTATCGTAATGTACTATTTTACAACAGGTAGTAAAAATCAGTGACACATTAATAAAATAGTTACCATTGTTTATTTATATGAAACTACTTTATTTGTCCGACAAGTCTGAACCAGCATTTAGTTTTCAGACAAGTCTTTACTTTATATAATACCCTTCAAACTAAGAAGCAATAATGTCAGTCCAATTCACATTAAATATATATCAAAATAAAGACAAAAGATCCCGCTTTTCCGTTAAGGAAACTTCAATCATGTTAAAGTGAAAAATAAATAAATAGTGAACAAAGTCACCTTAAACAAGTCGTGTATTTTTTATGACTTTTCCGTATATTACTTAGAATTATGCGAAACTGCGGCAGCAAATTACGTTTAATTACATTGTAATATATTTACCATAAATAATTTTTTAAACGATAGTCATAAATAAGAAGGAATCTGTACCCATAACTTGTTTATCAATGAAAAGAATATGCGCTATACAGGGGATTCTTCAAGCAGGTACTTAGGGTTCTCAAATGGCAACGCATAAGTGGCTCCTCCGAAGTTGTTTATGTCCATAAGCGGCGATGACTGCTTCCCATCAGGCGGCTCGTCTGCTTGTTTGCTGCCTATTGCATGTACAAAAAAAACCTTTGTAACAAAACTTACAACCGGACGAAGTATAGTATTTAGATTAGTTTATAGACTAAAACTAGTGTGTGATACATGACTTAACGTAATTCAAATCAGGTTCAAGCAGTCAAGCCCTTTAACCTTATTACCTTTTTACCAAGACTACCAGCCGGTATAAACCTACATTAAATTTAATAAATTGTCGATAAACATATAGCGCCGGATATAATAATAACCTACTCACGAATTGACGACTAAAAGGTTTCGTGTTTCAGTCGAACAAATAATAAATGTCACAATTAATTATTAATACTAGCATGCCAGATTCAACAGGTACATTTATATTTGTAGTCGCTAATTTACCTAACATCAGATTGCTACAAAACTACGAAATTATGCTTGTGAGTTGGTGGGGGGGTTAAAAATATATTTAAATAGATTGTGGCTTTGGTCATTTTGGGCCAAGTTAATGCTATAATTGTGCTATTACTTAATCTCACAATTATTTGTACGCTTTTTTTCTTACTGAAGATATAATTTTGAGACCTGATTTTCACATTGTAACTGTAAGATTAAGAAAATGCTTACAAATAATTGTGACTGTCAGATAAGGTAATAGCATAATCATAGCATTAACTTGGATCAAAATTACCAAATCCATAATCTACTTAACGATTTTTAACCCCCCGCCAACCAACTACGAACCAACGGATCAACGTAGATGGCTAAAATTGGTTAAGGTAGACTCCACGGGTAGCCAGATATCACTCATATCTTTATCTGACACGCTCGTGTAACTATAAAAATCCCTTCTTGGTATCCCCTACTATTAGTTATCGTGCATTTCGCTCGTACTTTTCCGTACATGTATTGGTTTGGGCGAGTCGCACGATAACTAAATAACATGATTCAAATAACACTCAGATGCCAGTGCACATTCGAATTGGCGTGTAAATATCGCTTGCACCAATATAGGACAAGATGCATCGCGAAATTAATGTCAGTTTGAAGTTTCACGTGTGCTACGGCTACGAGAGGCTACAAACGCTACGACGATTTGCTACGCCGTAGCAAACGTAGCAAGGCATATTCCGGTTTTAAAATATGAACGTAATATCAAATTCATATTTCGGGTTTCCCAATATGCTTCCCTAAAAAAATTAGTAACAACAAAGCAAGCAAATCCATTCGAAATAACAAACGATTTCTCGTTTGACGCTCTCTTGTTTCATATTTTACCATATCCCACGATCGCTAATAAAATCTCCATACAAATATCAACCGTTACACAAGAGCCTAAGGTTTCAATTGTAATGTGTGTTTCCGAATTTTTATTTCTTAACATGCGCGGTAGGTTATTCAGTGAATTAACAACATTTAGGTATCATGAGATACAGGGACATGACTTGTGAGTTATATTGTGCGTGTTATTACATTACATATATGCTCAAATTTATATTTAATGTCAACTCGAATATACGATTCAAAATGTCAGTGCTTTTCAACCTGTATTTTTTAAGCCCGTTTTCTTTTCTAGATGGTGTTTCTTTCCTAGAGAACGTTTCCCCAGGAGGCAGGCATGTAGAACCTGATGTCGTGGTGTGGTGGTGGTGTCTGGTGGCCTGGTAGCTGGTGGTGGTCTCGCTCGCACTAATATGCGAGTACGAGCGAGATGCATAGAAAATAAGTTACGCCCACGGTTGGCGAAATATGTTAGTTTGACACTAAGGTCGTCATCTACTCAGCGGCGCTTCTTAGTCACCTTAGACTTCTCATTTCGACCCACGTTCTCGATATTACTTTATACAATGTGGGTCAATTAAACCCGACAGATTTTAACCACGCATTCCTGAAGTCACAAGGAGCAAAAAATGTTATGATTCTTGGCAAAGTTCTTTTTTTTTGCGTTTACTGCACACGTCACATTTTTACACTTCGGTGAAAAAAAATCATTACAACGAATAAGTAAAGTTTTTATTTATTAACAGATAAAAATAGTTAATCTTAAAACTTTAATGTCTGGCATGTCTAATGTTAGGCATATCTAAACCAAGTCAAATAGTAGCAGCGTCACAACTAAAAAGGCGTTTTTCACCTAGTTACAACACAAACAACTTTTAACAAAAATTATCTGTACCTCTAAAACAAGACCGATTTCAGGAAACTTTTTATGACATTTTAGTGTCATGCGGTCAAGAATACACCTTTAAAATCTGTCGGGTTTAATTAGCCCACGGTGTATAACATAGCCTGTATCTCTCGTAGTACACTAGTGCCGTATAAAAAGCCTCACCGCCTGTGCCAGCGACAGACAGACAAGCACATTTATCGCACACAAAGCGCCGTTACAAAGTCACGGCGACAATGGGGTTCCACGAGACACAACTCTTTGTATGGCGCTGACGTCACGACAAGCATACTGCAACTGGAGCATTGGACTGGCGAATAACAATTCAGTTAAAGTTTTACACTTATGCCCTATGTACAAGTAGTTCACCAAAAAAGGAGCGCAGAGGTCGGCAACGCGCAAGTGACACCTCAGGAGTTGTTGACGTAATGGAAAAGCGTGTATGCTGATAACACATCTTGTTTTTCTACACCGAAGGTCAAAAGTGTGGAAACAAGGTTGTTTTCTTTAATATCTCGTGTTTCTGTCTTTGTTTTAGAATTGTAATCTAAATTTTACATTAAGCAACCACAAAAGGTTAAAAATACTCGCTAATACATACATAAGATGCTAAAATATTGTCAAAAACATAAAAAAATTTTTAGGAAAAAGTAACATAATTATACCCTTTTCATTGCTTTGAAAAATGTTGAACTGGCAAATATCATAGCCACAACTTGAGTAATTTGAGTATTTACTTTTAATATGTTCTACTATTATATTTACCATTTTGTTTCTAATGAGTAGTATATATTACATCGCTAAAAATCACACTTTTCTATTAAAATATAAGCTTGTTTCTATACTTTTGGCCGGTAGTGTACTTTTGCTGCAGACTAGTACAATACAATACAAATCCTCTTTATTGTACAACCTCAAAATAACAAAGAAACACACAATAATATAAATCCAGTAATCTTGTCGCAATGACGTTGCTTTTTCGGAGGCGTTTTAAATGTTTTTTTTATTACTATAGACCGTCTTGATAATATATTTAGCCACCTGCAGTAATTTACGGTGTGAATATATAGGTCATATTGAGCAACTTTTACTATGGGACCAACCCCGAAATCGCGAAAAAAAAATTTGTCCGTTTCATATATTTTGGCCATTTTAGGCTATGAGAGAATAAACACCCGTATTATGCAACCCGTATTCAATAGCATATCAGCCCGTATTTGCAATTTAAATCTCTGCTCAATGTCAATATGGCCTAGGTATTAAAACTTCTTGATTAAAAATTACTAGATAACCTCATTGGTCTTACGTGATGCGATAACCTTAGATGATGGACCTGTTTGCAACTACTTATACATGTCACATTGACAGCCGCAATACCTTGCAGTTCTTTGTAATAGTGTTTGTTTGTTGTTTGTTGTCATCCATTGACTTAATGCTCAGTAAATGGGGTTTAGCACATAAACCACTGCATGCAGTTAACATTTATTTTATTACATCGATACACCGTATTAACTAAATATTAAGATCAAATCGTACATAACATCGGTCGACGGCATTCGCACGAAATTCGCATTTGCATTCGTAAAAGGTTTAAAATCGATTATAAAAACCTAATATCATGGCAATATCACGTTTTTAATGTAGAATAGAACCTCATATCAAAACAAAATTACGGGTACTTACACAAACGCCCGCTGAACACGAAAATATTAGAGTCGAATTAAATATTAAATCCAGCACTGCTGTAATTCCGTACTTAGCGAGCAATCGACTCAGCTGCTAAATCAGTATAATGGCCCAGAAAAGAATTCAAGATTCGAAAATCTGTTTTTGATTTGATACTGATTTGAAATTGCTCACAATGGACCTCATTTGCATCTATGTAGGTATACGTAACCGTAAAAAACCGTTTTTAGTGAAAACGTGATTTCTGTAGTTAAAACTAATTTTCCACACCGCCTCAGTAAAAACGCGTTTTAAGGGTTTCGTAGTCACCTAGAAACCCTTATAGTTTAGCCATGTCCGTCTGTCCCTCCGCGGCTTTGCTCCGTGATCGTTAGTCCTAGAAAGCTACAATTTGGCATGGATACACAAATCATGCATCCGCACTTTTCTGCTGTAGAAATGACGATCCGTGGAAAGGACAAAAGTTATGCAGCTCGATCCAGTGGTTTGGTCCTGATTCCAGTAAATGCTCAGCCACACCCGACTTGTTTACCTGACGATTTTTGACAGCTGTGATATGTTCCTTAACTCTTTCTGCTATGGTGCGCTTTGTTTCCCCGATATAGGAACTACCACAACTGCGATCAATTTTATAAACGCCAGGTGACTGAAAAGGAATAACGTCCTTTGGCGACCTTAGGCTCCCTACTACTTTGGATAAAGGGGTGTAAACTGTCTTTATGGAGTACTATAACACTGACAAGACAAAAAACAAAAAAAGACAGTTTACATATTTCTTCCTAAAGCAGGTGAACATAGATGGTAGGATCCTATAGATGTGCTATACGCTGGCGCCCGTGAGGAAAAGATCATACGCAATGCGACAAAATTAAAAACACGTTTTAACATTCCTGACAACATACGAGTACCAAAAACAAACTACGTAATTTTGTCAGATTATATGTTGCCCACTATAAAACATGCTAAATTTACGGTAAGGAAATAAAAAATGACAGACTATGACAAGGACAAACAATAATAGCGCTTTCTTTGCTACTCCTACTGAATGATACATAAGACTATCCCGTTTGGTATTTTCCCCCCACCGCCCATACCTGCTCCAGTTATACTAGATTAGATTAATGGACGCGAATGATATCAAAATAACATAATTTTTACATCAAAACGTACTTTTAAATTGGCCTCCATTTCAAATAGCTAAGACAGATTCGACCTCTTTGTCTCAGTTCTAACAGTGAGATCTGAATCTTGAACGCCAAAGTTTCCCGAATGACAGCTTGACAAGATTTAACGACCCTTCAAATGAGGACGCCGCCGAGAAATTTGGACTAATTGTTTATTGATCTGGGATTTGGATTTCACCTATAGAATAAGGATTCTATTCAGATTTGACATCTTTGAAAAGATCACCTACATTATACATATTTATAAGTATACACCGTGTTTTTTTATTTCCCTTAATTTCAAGGGTGCATCCCTGAGCTTAAATTAAGTAACTTTCTCAAAGACACCGGTATTCTAATTAACTCCATTTCGGAGATAATCGATTTTTTTTTCTTATAAGGCCCTTACGAGCGTGTCTTTGGGCCTGTTTATATATTGATTAGTGTTTAGTATGAGATAATACATTTGCTACAAAAAAATACTATCTCGGACGATTGATGTTCGAGATGATATTGATATGTCACAGTTTTCAATTGTTTGGTTGAGTTAAATGTAATACCCGTGTTACAACAACGCTATATGCAACATTTAATTACCTACTTTTAAAAAAAATTATTCAAAAAATTAAAAAACAGTTTTTTTTTAATTAACTATGCCATTTAGTTTCCCTTAACGTTCTTACCGATACCCCGAAGTTAACGGAATTCAATAAAAACACGTTGTATAGTGACAGTACCTTTTTTACTATGTAGGTATGTACCTAGGAGGTAAACGAGAAGACTAGTTTGTGCTCAGAGCCTCCCTCTTGGCAGTCCTCAACTGAGTGTTTAGCAGGTGTCCATAGGCGACGGTGATTGCTTACCATCAGGCGATTCTACTCTTTTGCCTCCTATGTCATAAATAAGTTTTTAGCAAAAATTTCATTTTTAATACAAGCTTTTATCGCTGACACAGACATTATTACACAAATTAACTAAGTCCCACAGTAAGCTCAATAAGGCTTGTGTTGAGGGTACTTAGACAACGATATATATAATATATAAATATTTATAAATACTTAAATACATAGAAAACACCCATGACTCAGGAACAAATATTCATGCTCATCACACGAATAAATGCCCTTACCAGGATTTGAACCCGGGACCATCAGCTTCGTAGGCAGGGTCACTACCCACTAGGCCAAACCGGTCGTCAAATCAATCAATAGATTGGATTTCCGCAAAGTAGACGCTGATCTTATTAATTCTTTGCCACTCTATCTTCGAAAAGTTTCACATAATATACTTATAATAGGAGAGAAGAGTCAAAAGAAAGCCTTCAACAATTTTTTGATGCGATTTTAGAGAACCACGGAATAAGTAATCGTATTACCGTATAGAAAAGAAACTTCCTACAAAACCGAAGTTTGACAGCGATGCAGGGATGAATACTGCTGTCCGTTTTTAATGTATGACACTATCCCTTTGGGCTATTTAGGGTTGTCAATTCAAGTCATTATCTTTATCTGTGGTACTACAACACTGCGTGCAGCAAAGGGACGTCAAGTTGTGCGAACCCTAATAATTGCTCGTAACACTGCTGAGCCGAGCATGGCCAAAAGGATCAGTTTCGCCCCCCTGGTAGAACGTAGATTAGTGTGTTCGGGAGCGAAAGAATATAATTAAATCTGAAAAATAACTCAATGTTTTGTGCTTTTGGTACTTCAATGTTGGGGAAATTATTATGAGTCGCTTTTATGCTACGGGTGAACGTAAAAATAAAGATAGATAATAAAAAGCCCTATCCTGTGTATTCGAGAAAACCAATTACACGCAAGATTAAAAAAGTAAAACGAGTTTAAACGATAAAATTGCCCACATTTAAAGGTAAAACCGCCAGGCCGGAAAGGTACCGCCAGGTATATTTTTCCCTTATTTGATGGATATCATTCAAATTTACATTTAGACATTAAAATGATATCTAAAAACATTTTATGCTCATTCGCCCGTGATAATACCTGTACGGACAAGTAGTAAATTAACATAGCTAAATTACATTATTTCGATATAATTTTGATGACAAAGTGTACTGTTCTAATTGACCTAAAAGCTCAAAGCAAATTCGCTTGTCGTAGACGCCTGAAGCGATGACCATTAACTTTTACAAATACTGGAAGAGTTTTCAAATTAAAACAGTCTAAGTAATTAATAATTATCTGTGTTGGTATGTGAGTTTGTATATGTACGTAGGATGTCCCTTATTTTGAGATTTACGGAAATTAATAACGTATATATCCTCTAAACACGTGTATTGTATGTTACCCCCAAAACACTGAAATAAATCATGGCCTAATATAAACATAAATAGGCGTGCGTTTTCATTTTTCTTCTTTTTTAAAATGGCTTCAGTCCAGTGGGACTATTTCGCCAGTATCAGGTCATAGGCGCTTTAAATACGACTAAAATGGTACGGTTAGTACAAGACAGTGTACGGTGATTTTATCAGCACTTGTAAAGCGATAGCTGGACTTTACAATTAGCGCGTCGGCTACCGGCCGTTGACTCCATAATGGTGGTTAAACGCGTTTCAAGATTAATTCTTCATTCACTGCACACTACTCCACACCACATTAGTTTACTGTATAATAAGCTATTGATATTACACTTTAGAGCGGTGGTGGCCGAGTGGGTATGACGTCCGACTTTCAATCCGGAGGTCGCGGGTTCAAATCCTGGCTCGTACCAATGAGTTTTCCGGAACTTATGTACGAAATATCTTTTGATATTTATCACTAGCTTTTTGGTGAAGGAAAACATCGTATACATCTGCAAAGAAATTTAAAGGTGTATGTGAAATCCTCAATCCGCATTGGACTAGTGTGGGGACTGTAGCCCGAGCCCTCGCGCATGAGAGGAGGCCTGTGCCCAGCAGTGGGACGCATATAGGCTGAATTATTATTATTATTATTACACTTTAAACAATATAAATGAGCAAAAAACAAAGGAATTAATCACGAGGCATGACTCTCAAGATGGCGGTCGAACCGGAAGCCGGTTTCATTTTTGTTACAAATGACAACATGTGGACAATGACAGTGACAACTTGGTCGGGTCCAGAGGGAAACCTAAGGCAAGAAAAACCATTAGAAAGGTGGCCAGGTGAAATTATTGAAATAACAGGACAGCAATGGATGGAAAAAGGTAAAATAAGAGATAAATGGAAGGAGTTGGAGGTCTATACTCGAGAGAGGTCCTTAATATACGAGACATATTTATACACCAAATTAAATGTAATTTTAAATCAAGATAATAAATGACATAATGTCATGTAATTCAGAATTTAAAGAAAATTATTTAGAAATAAAAATATAAAATGTAAGTAATGCATGCATTCGTATCCGATAACTCTCTTTTATTTAATATTGTAGCGATATTAAGGAATAAATGGCTTTTTTATATTTTTATTTTATTTTATGTGTGCGTTGTCAAATATTATTTATTTATTTAATCTTTATTGCACAAAAGAAAAACAATCTTATAGTACAAAAGGCGGACTTAATGCCACGAGGCATTCTCTACCAACCTTAAGGCTAAGCAGAGAGATTGTGAGCGGTGCTACAATTACAACAGCAAAACAAACAAAAATACATATAATAACATATACATAAAAATATAATACACACATATATTATTACAATATCGGTTTGATGTCAATGCACGTTAGAATTGGTCTGATAGGCTATATTTAAAAACCGACTTTGAAAGAAGAGGCTGCTTTATATGGAATCGCTTTGTAAACCCTTTGCCTATATTACTTACGTACAGTACCGGCCTATAATATATCGCTTCCATGTTTTTACGGCAGAACTTTTTTTTATAACCTCACTACTAGATAGTCTAGTACTAGTCCTTCCGAGTCCGAGCGATAAGAAAAATTGGTCTCATGTAATGTTTTTTTCATACAGGTTTTTTTTTTTAAATTAGGTACAGTCAATGTATTAAATATCGATACGGACAAAGTGCCAAAATATGTATACACGACCTAAGCCTTTAGGTATATTAAGGTAGTGTGTACGTATTACATAGATTGTTCATGGTTCTTGGGTTACTTTCTTAAAATTTAAGAGATAACGTAATAAATGAGCGTGTAAAAAACGTTAATAATAACGGCAACTAGTTTTTATTGTAACAACATAAAATTACATTTAGAATGACATCGAAATGTAGCGCTTATTTCAAAACCTTCACAACACGAAATTATTTTCACAATCACGCTTGTGCAACTCTAACTTTATAAAATTTAGACTTTATATTCCAGTAATACGGTTGGTTTTTAAATAAACGGAGTAAGGTTAGATACGATATCTTTCAATTAACTGTCGATATATTGAGTCGTTTTCACAATAACACGTGGCGTCCCATAAACATCGGAAAACAATAACGTTTTTCGTTTACCGTTATGGCGGAACAGAATTCGATCGTGCATTGTATGTTAACTGAATTCCAAAACTCAATCGGTTTCATGGATATTCGGTCCGATTCGTACTTTAAAAATACGTTACATATTTGCTAAAGATACGATATGGATTAGATATGTCAGTGTCAAAAGTGACGTTCCTTCAAACAAACACGTCACTTGCGACACTGGTATATCTAATCCATTTCCGTATTTTTAGAAAATATTCGATCTTAAAGTTCGGATCCGTTGTGTCCTTTTTCATCATCGTCGACACTGAAGTCGATTCCACTTTTTTGTCTATGTCTACCGCGCAGTTAAGCACAATTCTGCCAAAAACGAGTGTCGAGCTTCACATGGCTGATATGAGGGAAGATCATAAAAAATCCGACAGAAATATAACGTTAATCTGTGTATCTGGACTAAGATACAATGGCCACAATTTAACATAAACCACCACCAATTTTGAACCGAAAAATTAGACATTAAAAGCACATGGAGCATTTATAAAAATATACATATTTATAGTTTTATGTTGTTTTTAGTCTTAAATTTGCTTACAGCGCACATATTTTTTTGATATCAGTTAGATATAAAAGTGAGGTCATATTAGCGGGTAACGGTACGTTAAATCGTGGCAGGTATGAATAAAGGTCCGGGGTTTGTTATTAAACGGACAATTAAAGAAAATATGATCGATATTACCCAATTCCAATTTAACAATTCGTTAGGGTTTTGATATGACCTTGACGATTGTCTTGATGATTGGCGCGCATCCCCACGTACGAGTTTCACTTCATATCGTATGCACCGTAACAGATTATTAAATCTGAATCGGGCTTAACAGTAAGTAACAGTAGATTGTTAACCAAGGGATGAAAGGCACTCAATTTTGCCAAGGTACTCGTAGTTTGGCGCTCGAAAGTAGTTAGAGCGCCAATAGTCCGAGGCTGAAATCATACCTTTCATCCGAGTTAAACACTCTAGTTTTCGTTTCAAATACGACAAAACTAAATTTTTTTTTTTTTTATATATGACTAAGTAAAAAAAAAAACATGAAAGGTAAACTCCCAATTGCACTAAAGCGCAAGCTCGTCGACATGTGCATCTTACCCATCCTCACCTATGGTGCCCAAACCTGGTCATTAACTGAGGCGCAAAAATCACGGCTCAAGGTTTGTCAAAGAGCAATGGAGCGGAGTATCCTGGGTATCCGAAGATCAGACAGGGTGAGGAACACAGAGCTTCGCTCCAAAACCCGTGTCGTCGATGTTGGGATGAAGACCGCCAGGCTTAAGTGGGACTGGGCTGGACATGTCTGCCGGATGAATGATGACAGATGGGCTAAAATTGCCACTAGCTGGCATCCCCGGTGTAGTCGTGGCAGAGGCAGACCGAGAAAGAGATGGCGGGACGACTTGGATGCGTTTCAGCGGGACTGGCGGGACCTTGCTCAGCACAGGGAGGATTGGAAAGCTAGAGGGGAGGCCTTTGCCCAGCAGTGGGACACACAAATAGGCTATTAAAAAAAAAAAAAATGACTAAGTAGAAAACAAATTGCATTTCTTGAAGGTACTTTCAATTAAACATTTAGGTAAAAGTATCGTTATTTATGGAATGGAGAGTTAAATATCAGAATGGAAATTGTTTGACTGATTCATTTAAAACCAATTGCTTATCGTATATTTTTTTATAAAAACGCACCTCGCTCTAGTACAGAAACGTATCTTTCTGCGCACATTTTAGAACTACAATGACCCTCTTTCAGAGTATCAATTCAGAAATTAAAAGAGATTTATGATACAGGTATAATACATTTCACACATATTTACACAACGGTGCTAGCGAGATGTGTGTACCTTCTACGAATGTCTTATCCTGATCAGATTTTTAAAGATGCTTTAGTCTAAAAAGAGAGAGAGAGCGAATGTAATGAACACATTTACGATTTCACTTTAATACGTGAAAGCTCAAGAATAAGCCCCAGGATGTTAAATGGAGTGGTCCTTTGAAGAGCTCAGTCTATTGACTATTGACGTGAGGTTTCAGTGCTTCACTGACAGTGTGATTGACAGTGCTAATTGGTCGATTTCCGTGTGGTCGATATTAACTGAAGAACAAGTCTTTCGCAATTTCGTCTAATACTTGTTTAACGTCCAGCAGGCTTATTATGGATGACTTTATCGACGTGATAAAATAAGTGTCACTTTTTAACACTTAACGATTAAAAGAGACAGATACTCATTATCACGCTGTCAGGTAGACAAATTCGACCATAATATCCGTACTGGGGGGCCTAGAAAAGATGATAATCGTACAACCACCGTCAGATATACCGGAGCGGCCGAGGTACTCAAAAATATCTAAAGACGCACGCTAACGCCTTGATAATAGAGGCGTGTTCAAATATTTGTGAACACCTTGGCCGCTCCTATATATCTGATGGCGACTGGACATCGACAAATGCCAAACGAAAACAATTAATATAGCGGGATAACAAATGCTACAAAACTCACGTGACTATTTCCATATAAGTATTATTTAAGTTTTGATTGGCTGTTTCTATCAACAATTTGTCATCTTGACTAGGCCCGTGGTCATGAAATTTTAATTGAAACGACAATTTGTACTCAACAGTATGTTTATATCGTTTACGCACAACTTTACCGAAAAAACTTACACAGTGACGTTTCTTCAAACAAAAGCGTCACTTTTGACACTGATATATCGTATACGAGTATAGACCTAATATTTGACGTATCTTAAAGTTTGAATCGGGTTACTGCCCTCGATTCCTACGATTCTCGATTCGTTTTCGTCGATAAGTAATGTTTGACTAGAAGAGAATGCCTTTAGCTTAGGCATTAAGTCCATTTTTTCACTGACCAATAGATAAATTAACAAAACTATTAATGACTAGTTAGCCAATACGTAATTAAATGAGCTGTTTCAGATCGCTTTTAGGGTAAATCCTATTAAAAGTTAGACTTCCGCATATAAATTTTACACGTGTCGAATAGTTTGACTAAATTATATTCGTAACTCCCACGTCCTAGTTTAATATTACGGCATCAGTCGGTTCCAAACATCGCCGTAACTTTTATGTCTTATGTTATGTAGTAAGAGAAACACACTGGCCCAATCGATGGTCTATCGGTATCATCAAAGAGAATATCAAAAAGTGGCGCCATCTAATAGATCAAAGGCCAAAGGTATAGCAGCATTGTTTCGAGCGATGGCACCATAACCCCGGTAGTGCCCGGTAAGATGGCGCCACTTTTTGATATTTAACAAAAACACATATCAGTGAAAGAATCAAAGTCAAATGGCGTTCTAAAAGTTTTAATTATGTGTCGAAAGATGGCAGTAAATTTACGTCGCTACAAAGTTTTCCTTGACACTACACCTCTATTTCAAATTCACTTTGGTATCATATTGCAACAACGGTTTTTGAACACAGCCCGGTGTTTCGGGGGCAAAAACGTACGTACCAGTGCTAGTAATTAATGAAATATCGACTCAAGTGTACCGAAATCAAGCCATTTTTAACAGCCCGATTCGAATTTTATGATACGTCCAAAAATTCCTAAAGGATATGTCGAAAGTGACGTTTTCGTTAGAAGAAACGTCACTTTTGACACTGATATATCTAATACATATCGTATCTTTAGCAAATGTTTGTCGTATCTTAAAGTTCGAATCGGGCCACTAATCATAATAGCAAATGTGACTCATCCTTGAAGAAATAGTATTTGTGACTGCTATATAAAAAAGGCATTAAGAGGCTATCAATACCTAAAGCGCGCACACTGTCTATTTGTATCGGAGTAAATGAGATAGCACTGTCGCATGTTACTGGGCCTGGGCAAGGGAATAATAAGAAAAATATTTAAATAAAAAAAAGTGGATTATTAGTGTAATATTTTACTCAACCACGGTTTAGATATAAATGTTTTGAAATGGTGATTTTAATTGCAGACCCATAAGTCAAAACAATAAAGACATAAAACCGTTTAATTGTGATTGTAAGACCAATCTTTGCAATTATTTTCTATCGAGCCGATTTCGTTCAATCATGTATCGAGTACAACCACGGTCGTTGAAATATAATTAATATGAACATATATTTTTCTTACTTGACTGAAACAAATAGTCTTTCTTAAAAAACTGTTTAAGTAACATCAATTTCAAGGACATTGGGTGTTGACAGCCTCTTAAACATTAAAATACGAGTGTGGGTTTATGAAAGGAGCCGAAATGCGTTAGAATGGCAGATAACGAAATGTCGGTTATCGTTTTTCGCCGTCGGCCCCCTGCACTTGAACCGAAGAATGGGTTTCGACTTTAATTACATTTGGCTATTTGAGCGGCTCCTTTAAATGGTATTTGATTGGTATTGAAATTCCCTTCCATTACCGAATACGCCGTTTCATTACTACTACATAACCGATATATATCGGTTAGGGTTCAGAACCGGGAAATCCCGGTCTCGAAAGTACCGGGAATTCCCGGTTTCTTTTGTCAGTAAAATGGAACCGGGAAACCAAATTTGATTCCCGGTTCTTTCGGTACTTTCGGGAATTTTATTTTTATTAAGCGATTCACACTACTATTTACTTATTTACTCTTACTTTAATTTTCCACACTTTCTACTATTCAAACATTCAAAACTAACGTGAATAATTCAGCGTTAAAATAAATAACGCGCGAAATTAATGGTGCGCTCGATATTACCAATAACTACCTACACTCGCTCGCTGTTGCTAGGAAGGAAAGTAAGTATATACGCCATATTTTATGAATAGGTAGGTACTCGGAAAGAGATATTATTTTTAAATATTTTTTGGTAAAAAAGTTTAATTTTGTTTTCTTTGAAAAATGTTTAAGGTATTTATAAATATTTAAGGAATCTCAGGTGACTGGCTAATTTTTACCATTTTATTGACAGTTAACACTTACTTAAGAACCTAACAAAAACACTGTGATTGATTATAGTCTGATTTATATATAATAACTTACTACCAGGTATGAGAATAGAAAATAGTTTAATTTTGTTGCTTTTGAAAAATGTTTAAGATAATTCTAAATGTTTAAGGAATTTAAAATGACTACCTAATTTTGACCATTTTATTGACAGTAAATACTTAAGATCCTAAGAATAACACTGTGATTGACAATAGTCTGATTTATATATAATTACTTTACTACTAGGTATGAGAATAGAAAATAGTTTAATTTTGTTTTCTTTAAAAATGTTTAAGATAATTCTAAATGTTAAGGAATCTAAGATGACTGCCTTATTTTTACCCTTTAATTGACAGTAAATACTTACTTTAGTACCTAACAATAACATAACACTATGATTAATTATAGTCTGATTTATATACAATTACCTACTACTAGGTATGAGAACAGAAAATAGAAGAAAAAAATTCGAATTAAAGTTACTTGAATACAGAATTTAGAGTTTACTTTTGAAGCATTGTTTATATAGCATAACCCTTGTTTTCTATGACAAAAACTAGCAAGAACCGAAAATACCGAAAAAACCGGGAAATCCCGGTTCCGTAATACAAAAGTACCGAAATTCCCGGTTCTCAAAAAGAATACCGGTTCCGAAAACACTAATATCGGTATATACCGGTATTAATCCAATATGCTCTATTTCAACGTTCACTCGGACGGCTCGGATCGACATTCATTCATTCACTGAATGAATCAATCAGATTACGAGATTGGCATGGAATCCGATAACAAGTCTCGCATGCATTAATGTTTTCTGCACCCGTGCTGGAAAGTGGCACTTTCTGTACCTATGTGAATCCACAAATAAGAGCACTATTAGAGTAGATACTAGTTGTAAACAATATTTTCCATCCTTGAATCTGGTTATAAAATGTTCCTTTAAAACAGATTAGGAAACGAAACTTCTATTTATTCAGACAGAAAATAAGCGAGGAGCGACAGGGGTCAATTTCTTGAGAATTTTGAATCATCATCATCATCATCATCATTTTTTATTCAATAACAATATTACATTGTGTTTGAAAAATCTTAAATCTAGGCACATGCATACAAAAAATATTTCAAAAACAAACATCATAAAAATAAATATTAAAACTAATTCAAATATATCGCCCGCTCAAATAGGTAGCCCAAAAATAAAAATAAAACATGAATAGTAATTAAAAAAAAAATTGTCATTAAAATATTAAAAATATTAGAAGAAAATAAAAAACTAAAAATATCAACAAGTAAGAAGAAAAATTAATCAAATAATATCATTTAAAAATTAATTAAGAAAATAAAAATAAAAATTGTAACATGTCAGAATAAGAAAATAAATTATAAATTAAGAGAAAAAAAAAAAATGTTCGGATGAATAAGGATAAGTGACTAAGTGGCCAATTCAAACATTGTGACATCAAATGTCCAATTTGATGTCACAATGTTAGGGCCAGTTGGGTTCGGGTTTTTTATATTATTCTGGTTATTCATTATCTAACTGGAATAATCTTAGCTAGCCGTATAACTTGTCAAAATCTGTCAATTCTTCACATTTTCCCGTGTAAACTCATAATGAAGCACACATTTTAAATATTTGGGTTCAGCCCTCAACCCTGAGTGACAATCATTATAAATATTATCAAAACAAAAATGCCACAAATACTGTGTTGAATTTAAAGGAATTGAATTCGTTACGCAGTTAATTATTTTGTCGTCGATGTCGAGTGGTCGTGGTGGGCAATCCATTGTAAACCCGTCCAAGTCGGATTGGATTCTGATTGAGTTAGCCTGGAACTCTGATCGTACTGGGTATTCCGATCGTTTGCAGCGCTCGAGTTGATCACTCAGCCGATCTGGGCAACTCTCTGACCTTTGGTAGACTTTATGTCATTGCAATAAGGTACACAAATTGGCTGCTACCTAATAGTGTCGACAATACTACATGTTCTCTGAATTCAGGTACCGTTCGGATACAGACTGCTCCAGCATTACTCCTACATTATTGCAGCGCGACATTACTACCGACTGCATTGCTACCGAAAATGTCAAAACCGTTGTTTCTGTCCGGATTTCTATTTGCGGTAGCATTGCAGTCGGCAGTAATACCGCGGTGCAATACTGCTGAGTAATGTTGGCATAGTCTGTAACCGAACGGTACCTTTACTAAAAACATATAGAAGTGTTAGCCGAACGTTAATTGCAATTGACCATTAACCACTACAAATTGAACCGTAAACAGTTACCGGACGGTTACATTTTACGGTTAAATTTGTTATGTTTAATGGTCAATTGCATTAACATTTCGGACAACACTGACGTATAGTCATTGACTTATTGTGCTATATTAGGACCAGGCCACACTGGTGCGTTGCATTGGGTTGTGTCGCGTCGTCGCAATGCATTTAATGTGGCATGTCGTAAAAAATATATGTAAAACGACGCAGCGTCGACGCTGCGAGGATGCCTGCGACGAAAGAAGGCGAAGCAGCGCAAAGCACCAGGGTGGCCTCACAGTTAAGTAGCGGACTGCAGGCGTTTTCTGATTTCGCTCCGTCTGATCCGCTGTCGCCCAAAACAAATTCATTCAAATCTATTAAATCTATAAATTTTGATCAAGTCGCGCAAACCACGCGTGCGTCCAGTCGGTGGCCAGATCGCACTTTTAGCTGAAAATTTCGGACACGGCCGCCCGTAACATTGGGGGCCAGTCTCACCAAAATGCTACTACATAGTCACCAATAACCACAACAATAGACAGTACCTACGAAACAAAGAGCAACCGGCCGCCCGTAATTCTAGCGAGGGCCGATTGACTCACACCAATGATTACGATACGCTTTTTTCAAGCCTTTAAAGAAAAAATCTGTCAACGCTAGTCGCTTCTAATCATTGCTGATAGGGAACCTGGCTAAGTGGTTCGAAAAGACGCGGTTTTTATTCACAAAGCTTCTGAAACCTGAAGCCTAAAGCCTAAATATAAATATGATTTCCGAATTACACAATTATTTCAAATTGAGAAATCAAGGTAGACTAGACACACAAATAGAGAATATAGTTTGTGAACCTCGTAAAGTGAGCGATGAGCAAACTTAATACAATGCCAAGTTAAATGACACGAAACTTGCGCTGAAAGGTATACTTGAATACGTTTAATGAAGAGTTTCTTAATGCAGTTTGTTGTATGGAAAGTTTGTATGATTTTGTTTGGAACTTACATGAAACGTCGGGGATATCGCATTTAGTTCGTTAGGTGCAATGTTGTCTTAGTAGCTGTTAATTGATTCTAGTCTGGCGAACTAAATTGTGAGTTAAAAGAAAAAGTATAAGGCAGACAGAAGATTTGATCGTAAGAACACTTCGTCCCCTTTAAAGCTTCGGAATGGCCAATAAATGTATTATACGAGTACTTAACTATTTCAACAGTCTATTATATTAAAATTAATTGTAAACTTTAAGTAATGTATGTTTTTGTATTTAAGCATTCTAGAGAGACCTAGTCTCTTCTAGAATCAAGTCTCCTTAGTGGAGTTAAAATATTTAGTGTCAGATTTTAAAGCGGTATTTTCAATATTTTTTATGACGCTATATGATAAGAAAATTCGTGACCACCTAAAGGATGATTCATGCTAGAACGGTCCGGGTCCGGTATAAAGATAAAATAAATTAATTTGTGACGGTCACAAACATATACATACGAGACAAAAAACAGAGAAGCTGAATAAGTGCGCATCACGAAATGGTCCCAACTCGGCATAATGCTTTGAAGCCAGCGCTGATCTTCCGTAGGACCCATTCAGTGATAAATAATAAATAAATAAATAAATATTATAGGACATTATTACACAGAGTCCCACAGTAAGCTCAATAAGGCTTGTGTTGTAGGTACCTAGACAACGATATATATAATAATATATAATGATAAATACTTAAATACATAGAAAACACCCATGACTCAGAAACAAATATCCGTGTTCATCACACAAATATATGCTCTTACCAGGATTTGAACCCGGGACCATCAGCTTCATAGGCAGGGTCACTACCCACTAGGCCAGACCGGTCGTCAAAGTGAGTGATGCCGCGACAGATATCACAAATGGCTATATCAAAACATTTATACAATAATATGTCCAAGAAAAAGGAATTTATACTAAAGTTACAAAAACATCGCAAATTAAAATTTGGTGCCCCCGCTGCTTCCTATATAAAAATATATAATAAGCTACCAAAGGTTATAAAAAAACATACAAAAAGTACATTTATTTGCAAATCGACTCGAGACTATCCTTATAAAAAAATCATACTATTCTATAGACAAATTCATGCAGGACAACGATATAGATATTATATAGTGGTAGCTTCACAATTGTTACACAAATTAGCTAAGAAAAATCATATTTTAGATATAAGTAGCCTTGTGTAAATATAGTTTTAAGGAAATTGCCATACCCCACCGGGGTGCCATGTGATCTCTTTTATCACTTGTAACAACCTGTATTGTACCATGGTATGCAATAAATGATTACTTACTTCCTTAATATAGATGCTTTGAAAATGAAAATCTTTATGTTCAGGCAACTATGGTCCATAGACCATAGCGACCATCCACCTCTAGGGGGTCGCGGGGTCGCGAGTCGCGAGTCGCGACCCACAGATTGAAAAACGCTGTTAGACTTAGTCTTTAAGTACGCCTCATCTGTAAACGAACGTACAGACAAACGTATTGTTTACACTAAATAACCTTGAAACCAACATAAAATTCGACAATCGTTACGTTTTTATATTTTTCTTGGCAGCCTATTAACAAACTTTAATTAGCGCTCGTTAACTCATTACACAGTTTAATGGACATTAAAAGACGAAGAGATATGAGATATTTAAACCGCTACTGTGATGACATCATCATAAAAAGGGTATTATATAATCGGGCAACAGACTATAATATTATAGTCAGAATAAGACGTATAATATTATACGGTAAGCCGAATTTAATAATTTGTCAGAAAGTTGATCATAAATAATTTCTACAAGAATCAAAACATCAAACGATTTTTTTTATTGTGCAATAAAGTTAAAATCATAAATGTAATTTTGGACTTCATGGACCTAGCCAAATAAATACAAGATAGAGTTCGTGTAATCCACGATGGCGCGCAGAATTGTCAAATCTAACCTTTAATAACATGGCAATACGAGTCAAGGCACGCGTCGTCGTGAATGACACGATCTATATGTATTGACACGTATTGAGCAAGTCACTACCTCGCTTCACTCGTTGCAGCCTCTTTATCGTTAAAACGGGTAAAGAGACTGAGACTCGTGTCAATCAATAGTACATTGTGCAACGAGGGGGGTAAGTGAAATTTTGGATACGAGGGAATTAAAGAACCGAGTTTGCAATATTCTTACCCCCGGAGTTACACACAGTTTTTCATCACACTTGCGAAGAAAAAACTAAATTATAAGCAAAATAATACTTAAATATGGTGACATCAAACATTCGTCCGCCATTTTTTAATTCCTTGGCAGGTGAAGCATCGAAGGCACAGACATATGCGGCATTCAGCCACGATTGAAAATTATGTAAAAATATTTTAAACGGCTTCAATCAAATTAAATAATTTTAAACATAAACAAAAATATTAAATTATAAACTTCAGTATTTTAAAAGTAAAACTCATTTATGCTACTTGGTAGGTATCAATAACTGACATAATTAAAGAATTTTTTTTTCACAATACATAACTCCCGGGGGAACAAAATAGGCCTTTGTTCTTCAGCACACCTGCATGAAATAAGATCTTTTTCGAGCAAGTGTGATGAATAATCAATTTTTTGCTCAAAAATACTGAGGCCAAATTTTTGTATTAACAGATAACCAAAATACATTTTAAAACGACTAAATAAACGTCCTTTGAAACTTTTCCCCAAAAGAGATTGTCGTTAACATTTTAATCTGCAATTAACTGTTAAACCCGAGGGACGCTGCATAATTATCGTAACCGTAATGTTATAACTTTACAAACATACCAAAATACCTAGTGAAGTCGCTATAATCAAGTCGCCATAGAAATTAGTACAGGTGACATTAGTTCAAAATTTAGCCACCCGCAAAAATAATTTTGCGTGCGGATTTGTACAGTCGCCATTTTCATTATCGTTCCTACGGTTACCTCTCACGAGTTTTACGTTTTCGCTGAAACACCTATACATATTGGACCTGTGCCAAGATTCACACCAAGATAAAATGAACCAAGTTTACTAGAATTTAAGGTGTGTATTTGTTTGGGGAGTTTTCGATTAGGAGTTCAAAGGGGAGGCAGGGCCGGATTCAAGTATCAAGGTCATCGCTTGATGACCTGTTGCCTTGAATTGGAATCGAATTTGTTTTTGTGCCGCTGATTGTGTCCCGGTTTTGAATAAAGGGTTTCGTTGAATATTCAAGGGACGGCTACAAGTACTTATAATTTATCACCTAAATGAGAACACCTTTTGTAGGATTAAGGATCAAAATAAAAGATAGGTATTTGTGTTTTGTATTTATCGATAATCTAATATAGAGAATAAAAGAGAAATTAAAATCATTTATAGTTAGTTACCTTAGTTAAAATCCAGCTGCAACGCCGTAAAATATTATAAAATAGTAACAAATTATATTTTTCACCACACCAACTGGTAAAGGCCATCTTGATTGTTTAAAAACTAATGAAAATGTTGCATTTTATCTACATGTGGGGCAAAGCAATCAGATGCAAATTTTGAGATTTTTCCTTATGTTAGCTGGTGGAATTAACTTTTAAATGATGATTTTGAACGACACATTTTTTATTACGTTCATTTGAATTTGATTTGGTTTGATTTTTTAGGGTTCCGCACCCAAAGGGTAAAACCCCTATTACTAAGATTCCGCTGTCCGTCCGTCCGTCCGCCCGTCCGTCCGTCTGTCACCAGGCTGTATCTCATAAACCGTGATAGTTAACCAGTTGAAATTTCTACAGATTATGTATTTCTGTTGCCGCTATAACAACAAATACTAAAAACAGAATAAAATAAATATTTCTTTCCAATCTCGAGGTTCTTATCCAATTTACGAAGTTAAGCAACGTCGGGCGGGGTCAGTACTTGGATGGGTGACCGTTTTTATAGATAATGGGTACTTCCCTTCCTGTGCGAGTCCGACTCGCACTTGGCCGGTTTTTTAGATAATGGTACGGAACCCTTCGTGCGCGAGTCCCACTCGCACTTGACGAGTTTTTTTTTATTTCATAGTTAGTATTTTCGTTACGTTGGTGTGGTGAAATTTTTTGTGTTGAACTCGGAGACAAAGTTTGTGTAACCCTCGTGCCTTGAAACTCTCGCGACGCTCAAGATTCCACTTCTCGAACCACTCGCTACGAGCGTGATTAAATTTTGGAATCTTTTGCTTGCTCTGGTATCAATATTACCACGAGAACATATAATAGCTGAAAGTCTTTATCTCTTATCTTATTTTCTGAACTGAGGGCCTGAGGAGACATTAACTAAGAGGGGTATTTTAATCATTTCGAAGTTAAAACGCTTCTTGGGAATAATAACTACTTTAGTTAATATAAATTAAAAACTTCCTTCTGCCATCTAATGGATCAAAATCCATTGAAAAACGAAAGAAACCGTCAGGCAAACAATACTAATGAAATTGCTTTCCAAATTTCCAAGTAATACTTCAAATTTGAATAAACTCGAGTTAATTCAATTAGAGCCTTTGTAGTGTATCTCGCTGTAGGAAACATGTCGCTCCAACCCGGGGATTTGATAACTAATGGAAGATTAAAGGGGCCAAGGCCTCGGCGGTGATCTAGAGTGGCCGCATAAGGCCGTGGTGACTTGCTAATCGTGTAATTAAAATCCAGCCCTGTGCGATGTGGAACGGTATTTTTGAATGCAGAATGTGGTATTGAGCCTTTGACGATATTGAATACTGGCATATGATAAATAAATTCCGCTAAGTTTGATATGACTAGTGATGAGCAGCTTGTAAGTTTCCAAAGTGTAACTTACACATAAATTTCATGTAAATTTCTGTAAGATTCAAATAGAAAAAAGTTGGCTACTGTCTCATAATCTCGAATTTTCCAATCACAATCCGTTCTACTGATGTCAGAAGTAGCGGAAAAGTTACATGAAATTTATTCGGTAACATTTCTATCAGAAACAATTCAACAGTTGAAATATGTCACCGTTAAGGAAATTAATGTGAAATGTTTCAAATAACCTAATACAATTAATTAAACCATAACTTAATAAAAACCAGAACCATAATTTTGTTACCAAATTCTCTGATCCTGTAGAGAATGGAACGTTATTTCTGAATAATACATGTGATGTGATACATTGATGATCAAATTAGAATTAAGTGAAGTAATTATACAATACAGTTAAACAATCCAAAATTTAATATATACAACCTTAATTTCAAACTGAGCTCCCTGCAGTTTCGTGAAAGGGTTCTCGATTTGGAAAGAATTTAGCTTACCTAAGTTACCACTAAACCTGGTGTCCGACCGAAACCGTAGGTTCAGTTTTGCTTTAATTTCAGCCAAAACCGAATGGAAACGCTGAATGGTGGAAGCGAAATAATTGATAGTTGTGCGTGGAATCGTGTCAAAACCAGTTCGAAACCACATCAAATTATTAAATTAGAATCAACATCAATGACTCAAATCTAGTTATTATACAAAATATCTACCTCTTAACATAATAATAGTAGTTCTATACCGGCAGTGTGACTTAAACTTAAACTAAATTGACTTGGAACTGTTATTGAGCAAAACTACTTACGAGCCTATGTAAATGAGGAACCCGGGGCAATTTGCACCCGCAGGCCAATCTTGGTTGGAATTATGATAATCACTTAGCGTATTGTTTCGGGATTCAATTGTTTCTGGCTTATATTGAGAAAGTACCAATTTAATTCGAAATCGATTTTATCCCGCTGCTTTCGTTACGCGGAATGAAATGAGTTTTCAAAATTATACTGATAAGGCAGATGACCGGTTTGAATGGGTTTTGATACGACCTTGACGATCGTCTTGGTAATTGGTCCGCATCTCATGCACGGCTTTCTATACATTTCGCATTTAGTACGAATCAGCATGAGTGATCTTCAAAGTCACATCAAAATAAGATCAAGTTGTTATGTATCTAACATGTTGTTGGCCCTACCAGGGCCCATATGAAACATGCTATTATGTAGCATCTGTGTCAACTTCCGAGTTACTACGTATAATAAACATTTCTACGATGTAGATTGCTTTCAAAGTTCATTGGCTAGTCTAAAAAATATAGTTAAACATAAGTTGTTTTAGTACCCAGGTACTTATATATTTCAGTTAACATAATTTATAAGTATGAACCTCCAGGTCTTTTTGTTGCCTTGTTCTTTTGTTGCAGTACATTTGTATTGCCTTTTTAATGTGTTTATATGACTGTTTGGTTTCTGAATAAACTAAAAAAAATGTAAAAAAAGAATATGAATCAGAATCGGGCTCTGGAACAGTATAATGGTTACATATCAGTTTCTGTCAAATGCGAATCCGAAAATGCTGCTGCTTTCCCACTAGAGCTAAGCTACACTACGTTTTCACTGCATACTGATACATGTCTAGCTTCGTAGTACTGCCTTGAGCGAGAGCCGAACTCACGTTCTTTTTTATTAAAGGATGACTCACGCTAGACCGGGCCGGGGCAGGACCGGAACTTCCGGTGCTTCGTTTTCTATGGAAAGCACCACGTGATCACCTATCAGCCGTCATAGAAAATGACGTGTCGGACGCCTCGGCCCGGGCCCAGTGCGGCCTAGCGTGAGTCATCCTTAATTCCTTTCTCAAATTCGGAAATCTGTAATACCTTTATGAAATAGAAACTGTTAACAGATACAATGATTGTCCAATATATCCAAGTAGTATTTTAATAAAAGCCAATTTGCTAATATTAAGCTAAACTCGTCGCGCAGATAATATAAAGATTGTATAATATAACAATGCTTAACCATGTTACACCATTGTCTCTTCATCATGCCCACGACAATGAGGAGTTAATACATGTAAATGAGGTTCCAGCTATTTACATCAAAAACCGCAAATTGTCGGGTAGGGACGACACTTAACTCATTGTTACCATTGTGACTACATAATAGGTGTTTTAGAGATGTGAGGGGATCCTTAAAAGGTTCGCGGGAAGAAGAGTCAACTATGCCTTACACAAAAATTAAAAACCTGTTTAAGGACAGCAACGCAGTAATACGAACGTGTTACATGAATACATATCGATGCCTCGTGGCATTTAGGTAGCATTTGACGTTTCTGACAGACTAGTGGGTGGGAACATTTTAAAAGGTCTTATGTCCCTTCAGTAACTGCAGTGTTTACGCCGTTTTATAAATCGCGCAATGAACTTAAGAATTTGTTGTAAAACTTCGATAAAACTAGATAGATATTAACGTTACACAATAAATAAAAATAATAGAAAAAGCATGAATATAAACAATATATTTAAATTGCAGTGAGTACATACTGCCATTACAAGAAACATATACCAAAACGTTAGTTTGGTATACCTATGTAACTATTTTAAATCTAACTATACGTAAATAATAACAGTACGTATATTGAGAATATGTACCTACTTATTTTTCCTCATTTGTCGAAAGAACAAAAGCTATATTTTTATGTTTCTGCATCCGTCCACACAAGCTGTGTTATTTGTTCGTGACGAAGACATTTCCTTCGCACAATAAGAGCGCGCGGTGACCTGCATCCGTGAGCGCGCGTGGCAACCAACTGGCTGACTTTTGTACCGTAGACGGGACTAGTTTCGTAGGCATAAATTCGAGCTCGCGCGGAGAGTTCCATGGGCCTGGTTTTAGAGACAAGTTTATTTTGATAGTCTGACCGTTATTTTTAAATAAAGAACAATAAATTGGCACCTTTGTTGCAGTTGCCCAAGCTTTTGATGTATTTTCTTACCTGTAAAGAGGAAAAAAAATAATTAGTCTTATTAAATTAAGGTTCGTATTTGTTTACACTAAAGGAAGGACTTTGTTTCAAATTCCATCAAACATTTAAGATACTTTAGGATAAGGATGCACCTTTTTCGACCCTGTAGGTAAGTACCTAATGGTAAGGCCGTGGCAGGGTAAGGGAATATCTTGTACCTTTTTTTTAATACTACGTCGGTGGCAAACAAGCATATGACCCGCGTGATGATAAGCAGCCGCCGTAACCTATGTACGCGTGCACCTCCGAAGACCCTGTTAAGCTCCGCATCCTCGTTGAGCTCTGGCAACCTTACTTACCTAGTATAGCTTTTTTTTCTGATACTATGCCTCGTCATTAGTAAGTACTATACTAAACTTCAGCATTCGCTTCTTCTTTTTTTTAATTAAATAAATAAATGATTCTTATGAATATTTCCGTTTCAATGGAACGAATTCTTTCGTGCGATACACGTGTGGTCAACTTATTGAGACCCGCAATATGACATTATAACAGGTAAACATTAAAAAAGCAATCTTAAAGAAAATACTTTAAAAAAATATTAATAAAATTACATTTTGATTAGAACGCCCTCTCTATGTGCATCGCAGAACTAGAAGGTTCACCTGAAAACCCAACTCATGCGCAAGCAAATTTAGGAAACAAGGTAGGGAATTAGTTCCGGAGTTGTCCGCAGCAATGGTAGAGGCGCATCACAGAGACTGCATTCTTTTTCGATACAAACGGCGTTCTGATAGGAGTGCGAGTGGTTGCATTAGCATAAATGTAAAAAAATGAACTCAAGAGAGAGTCTGGAGCCACCACCCTGGCTATTAAATATGTACCAACACTAGTAATAAATATATATCATGAAAACTTAAAATCCCAAAACTGTAAGTACTGTTCTATAACCTCAAATATCTAGCACGTGTTAGCTTCGCAAGATTTCTTTGGTTCTACAGCTGGGTTTGCGGGTCGCTGCCAATAAATATGTTAAAACAGTCGCGCACGACACATTGTCGTCGCTACGCCAGATTGTCGCTACGTAATAATAAATAAAGACCTGCTACATTCTACGGCGTAGCTCCCGTAGCGACATAGGAAGGCAATAAATATGGAAGCTAATTCAAACGTATATTTACGGCCCGATTCGAACTTTAACATGCAGCAAACATTTGCTAAATATACAATATGGATTAGATATGTCAGTGTCAAGAGTAACGTTACTTCAAACAAAAACGTCACTTCTCTCGTCACTGACATATCCAATCCATATCGTATCTTTAGGACATTTTTGACGTATCTTATAGTTCGAATCGGGCCATTATAGATATAAATCATGTCATTTTTAGTTAGCAATACTTGTCCGTACATGTATTGATGCAAGCGAGACTCGGTCATCAAGGCTCGGTCAAAGCTCCCGCCAAAATGCAAGGTTCCGAGGTCATACCTGCCACTTAAAAACCCATTAGCCTAATGCCAAACCCGAAATACTAGATAAAGACTAGCAAATATTCAAGACGGACAACCTCCATACAACACAGCGTTCCCCACGCCCTCATCATTATTTATTAATTGACTTTAACTTTATTGTCCAATAAAAATAAGTAAAAATGGCGGAGTTAATGCCTTAAGGCATCCTCTACCAGTCAGCCATAGGCCAAAACAAAAAATTCTCGAATGTGGGTATCATTGTTGTAGGTGCCGCTTTTTAATGTTCCATTTTATATGTTTGTCCATGATTTTCCATTTTATGCGTAAAATCTGATAAAAATATGTTTTAAAGGCTTAATTATGCTTTAAATTTACTTTTGCGGTCTTGATTGTAAATAACTAAAACAAAACAAGTTATTGCCAAAAAACTGTTATATATTTTTTTTTACAAGCTTTTATCGCTGACTGTACTTTTCTTTCCACATGTCAATCGTGAAGATAATTCTAACAACCCCAAACACAATTCGTTTGCGTTTTTTTATCACAGAGTTCCCATTGCCACCTGTCTCTATCATCAGATCAGCTTCACGTCATCATAATAATGCATTATCATCCGATTTATATGTATGCAAGGTGGGTCAAATTTAGCTTCCAAGATTTGACTCACACAACTAACATACATAGGTACTTACTTACAGGGCAAGTTAAATAAAAGCTTGTTAAAATCCATTCACAAAAAAAAATGACGGTTGCCACGGCGTTGTATGGGAGTTTGCAGTCTTCTTTATGCACTAGACTTTGGTGTCATTAAATATTGATTCAGCCAAATGCCAAAGGCCTGCTGTTTTTGTGTAACGGAATTCTCAAATTGAATTACTTTCAGCGTCAGTTTCCTTTAATGTCCGTTTGTCTTTGTACGCAATTTAACGTTAAAATTAAAGATAAAAGTGAAACGTCTTTTTAGGATTCCAATATTTGTTAACAATAATTTAAACCAATGAGTATTTTCAGTCAAGCAAGATTCATCTATAAGTGGGTTTCAAAATCACGAAAATCTCGAAATACATTATACTTACCTACATTGCTCGGGGAAACAAAAATAACTCAGAACAATAACAATTCAGCGAAACGTGGCATCCTAAATACCTCTTGAAATATAGCAACACTGGCATTTGGAGAATAAGGATTGAAAGTGCTCAAGAGAAGTGTCCATTCACGGACCGCGACGTTTTAGATCCCTCTCCAAGGGTTGCCAGGATTCATCTAGGTTTGTCCGTCACTGTCCGACAAAACATTAAATTTGTGTTTCGGTTTCGACCAGATTCGGGCAAAAAAGACCGAGACATGGGTTAAGTATATCAAAACTTACATTCCGAAAAAAAAATATGGAGTTTTTCTATTGTTATTTAGGTAAAAACCTGTATTAAATGTTCCGTCGTATAAAAGAAATATAAATAAAAACTTGACAAGTGCCAAGTGCCGATTCTCTTCTAACTCAGATAGCCAGATATTTCTTAACTAAATAGATGCATTAATGCATGTGTATATTCTAGGAATTTGATTTATGAACCATTTCGTACCTTCTCCCATTGACAATCAATATGAATTATTTTTTTTATACTACGTCGGTGGCAAACAAGCATACGGCCTGCCTGGTGGTAAGCAGTATCCGTAGCCTATGTACGCCTGCAACTCCAGAGGAGTTACATGCGCGTTGCCGACCCTAACCCCCTCCCACCCTCGTTGAGCTCTGGCAACCTTACTCACCGGCAGGAACACAACACTATGAGTAGGGTCTAGTGTTATTTGGCTGCGATTTTCTGTAAGGTGGAGGTACTTCCCCAGTTGGGCTCTGCTCTAGATCTGGAATGACATCCGCTGTGCTGTGCCCTACCACACAGAGCGAGATGACATTCACAATGCCCATACCTCTCTTGTGGACGTAGTTTAAGGACATACCCGGATCCAAAAATGCCGCTAAAGGAACCCACTGAACGCAACGAATAACTGACATGACGATATCGTCCGGCGACCAGGTAGTCAGTGGGCCCCTTAAGGATTTACATTATTCTCACTATGACAAGGTACAGAATTGTAGTAGACCCGTCCATTTACTTGACCGTACCCAATGGTGCAGGAAACACAAATACATACGTTAAATTAATACACAACTTTACAATTTTTGAAATAAATTTTTGCTTTCGATATTTTTTGTGACATTTTGCTCCTTTTATAGGGCAACCCTAATCGCCGCCATTTTCCAACGCGCGAACATGTGACTGCCATTTGGACATATGAGATGGACCTTTATATCGCCTACATACCGAAGGGACTCATGCGTATATTAAACTATATTTCCTCGCAATGAAATTGTTTTCCTATTTTCTTTATGCCTTGTTTCTTTGAGGGACGTTGCCCAAAGGAATACTTTTTTATAAACTGAAAAATGCTTTATGAAAAAGTGGTTCTCAATTTTTACTTCGCATCATTCGCCCGTTGAAATTTTAGGTAACAGCAAACAACGAAATTTTATATTAATTTCCCAGCTACCGCAATAATAAATGCTTTTAAAATCACCTGGCGCTCTCATAAAAATGTAAATTACATTCTCTTTGGTTCGCAGTTTGGAACATCGCAAAGGGTGCGTTTTACACAGCTACTGGGGTTATTACTGGCATAAAACATTTCGGCTTAATGATTGTTATTAGGGAAATCTAAAGCCTGCTGTAAACGCCGTCTTAGGAGTCACAAAAACATAGCTACTGCCACACAATCGGAGTTACGCTCTCATTTATATTTATACGCTGACTCAAATGTATGAATCTTGAATACTTATCTACATTTAGGTTATATAAGTAATTTAAGCCGGGCCTGTAATTCATGTTATCAAGTATTATTAATTTGCACAAAATTCCGCGAATACCTGGAGAAAACTCTACGGGAGTGGAAGTAGGTGATTTAAAGCTAAGCATTGAGAAAACTCAATACACCAGCACAACGATGTAAGTACAAAGCCCTTCTATTTATCGAAAGCCAAGTAATCACTAGATGCAACGAATGCAGCTATCTCGGTTCCAAGCTGCACTGCCGGAAACAAGAAGCCAACATACACAATAGGATATCAGTAGCCTGGCTGGCAAGATGCCCGATAAAATTAAAAATACAAGAGCATCATAAGACCAATGCTTGGAGTGAAACGTGGACGACAACGCAACGCCATGTACATATCATCCAAGTAGTAGAGATGCAGTTTCTTCTATTTGCCTCTCTCCCTCTCTCTCTCTCTCTCTCTCATTTTAGTTTAGTGTTTATCCGGGTTACATCTTCCGCTATTGCTTCGGAGCCCAGGGTCCGCATTCCAAATTTTTCTCTTTAACTCCGCGTGGTCTTCGGCATCAAATCGTCTATGTGCCGTCAAGAGCGATAGAGAAGCAGAAACGAAATATCGATCTTCGAGGTAGGCTTCTCTTATCTAGAAATCTTTCATATAGGACGGCGCAGCGTATTGGATTGCGAGAAACTGTGAACCCGACGACCAAAGATAAACACTGAGGCCCTTTATTACTCCAAGATTACGATAACATCGGGTGTAAACCTTTCTCTCACAAATAGAGAAGGCATGTGTGCGTTAATATCTTGTTTTACTACGCAGTAAAATTAAGGCATCAATGTAAGAATTGCGTCTAATCTTAAATCTTAATATGTAGGTACAGTTTAGCTTTTATAGTAGATTGTTAACCAAGGGTGAAAAGTGAACCATATCACAAAAGATATTTTGGCGCTCGAACGAAGTGAGAGCGCCTATAGTTCGAGGGTGAGATGGTTACTTTTACCCAAGTTAAGCACTCTACTTTTCATTTCGTTCGACTATGAAGAAAGTCAAACACAAACAAGAAATGTAGGTTATAAGTTATGACTGCAGGAATTGGCGCCATTTGCATTTTGATCGGAAAAAAAATCTAAAACCATAGACAATCCGATCTTAAATTCGGATTTGTCTAAAACGGCCTTAATGTATACGCGCCTCAAAAAAGTGGAACTGAATGAATTAATGAATGTAATGATAATATTTTAAACATTCTTCGTGATTTAAATTGCTTTATTAACAAATATTTATGTTTATTTCATACATTTAAATATTTAATACAAGTAGTATATTTTTTAAATAATGCAATGCAATTGAGATTTAATTTCGACAATACTTGGTATGAAAATGGGAAAGCTAATATGAGAGCTTTTAACTGAATAATATGGCATATATTGCTGTTAGCCGTTGCTCGAAGTACAAATTAAAAAAAAACTTTCCACCCTAGGGTGGGAAATGCAATTTTCCACCCGGCTATCAGCCTATGAAAGGTGAACTTTCCGATTAGGAGAGATGAAAAAGATCTTACACATGTTTAATTCATGCCCAACCTGAACTCTTCAATATCTATAAATGTTAAAAGATAAGTGTATGCGTTTACGACTCACACGAAAATATGGATGGATTTGAAATTAGCGCCAAGTTAATCCTGGATCAAAATATAAGTTGTTATAAAAAGGAGAAGAGGTGGTCGGCACTTTGAACGTTCCTTGCGAACGAAGTCAAAGATAAGGGCTAGTTGAAAAATAGAAGTACTAGAACAAACGTTAGCAACATGACGGTGCCATTCAAATAACAACTGGAACATTGCTGTTGCAAACTACTCTAGCTTGCTATACCACTGTCAATTACGTTAATAAAATCAATGACGGAATAAACATTCTATTCTCAGCACTAATGCAACCCTACGCAGTTTCCCAAGGAAATTGATAGTGGCATCGCCAGCGTTAACCCATTCAGCGCTAATCATGAAACATTGTCGTTTTGCCTCTACGAAACATTTCCGCTACATGTCGGGAAATCCATGTTAACGGCTACGACGTAGCGCTACGACCGTAGCTCACGGTGAATGCGTTAACGCTATAGAGGTAACGATGTAACAGTAATACTCCTGCAGTCGCCATACTAGTCAACCTAAGTTGATATTATTTTGATAATAAGGTCAATTACGACAAAGTGAGGCATCGGGATAAGTGCGAAATCATACAGTTGCCACTAAAAGAAAGTAGCAAAATAGTTCTTTTTTTAGCAATAAACACTAATCAACGCGTAAACAGGCCCCAATGTGAAGGCCAGCCACAATCACCCCGCAGCCACACTTACCCGTATTGACTTTACATCAAAAGCACATTTAAAATTTATAAGGTCCTACGTAACCGGTACTGAGAATTCTCGGTCCCCGCAATTCAAAACCGGTACCTGGAGCGTTAGTGCTAAGGTATTACGGAATTACTAGGTAAATCAAGTGATTTAATTTAGCTCGTTCGTTTCATTTCGTGCTGGAGTCCTTTGAACGCGAATGCTTTCAAAATACAGATATTTAGATATTCGGTCTCATAGAGCACTGTTTACGCCTGACGGAGCACTTCGCAATGGCAGATGAGAATTTTGTGCTGATATTCAATTTTAATGTCGGGTTTGATCATTTTGTATTTGTTAACTAAAAATACTTTACTATTATATTTACAGACGATCAGAATATACGAAGATATACGTCTTTACCTAACAATAGAGAGACAACCGAACCGAATAAGAAAACAATAGTAGATAGGTACATTTAGTTTCTTGAATCCTATAGTACCTAATATTACTTTTGCCGATTCGTTACTCATGTACCTCGATATCATTAATTCCTTGTAGCTATTCACCTATTCACGTTTTGCCGCGATCTCAAAAAAACTGAATTGAACAGATATCTTCTATTACAGTATAATTTTTCGTCGCCAATCGCAATGTATAATTCATAGTGTTATTTCGTTTCGTATATTTCTTCACTTCAGTCACTTTTCACCGCGATATATGTATAATTGTAATGCGTTATTACATAACGCGTTAATGCGTATAATGCGTTATTACAAATAAATAAATAAAATACTTTCCACCCTAGAGTGGGAAATGCTATTTTCCACCCGGCTGTCCGCCTATGAAAGGTGAACTTTCCGATTATGCGAGATAAAAAATCTGTTTACCTTATTGGTTCAAATGTCGTTATAAGAGAACATTTTAAAACCAGAACTTTACAAAAGAAGTAATTTATTGTACACAGCACAGTTTACAATACAAATATCTGGGAAACCAAGATTCTGGACAGTATAAAATATTAAAAACCGTACGATGAACGGTACAAACAAAGAAACGGACAGTTCCTTAATCAAAAAACTCCTGACATAATCCTCAAACAATCCCCAATCACGAACGCATCATTAAGCCTCTTGTCCAAAACGTGCACGTTCTTAATTTGAATCCGGTCCAAACTGATATAACTTGAGCGTTCGAGCGAAATGCGTGCAAACAAAACGTGAGGCAAATTCGAACTCGAGTCGGTAGCAATTTTATCTTATTTTGATATTACTGATGCACGGGCGGCATCTCTCCCGTACTTTAGTAAATAACGGTGCGGGTTAGATGCGCTGCGAGTTATCAATGGTAAAGGCAAACCTCAAAATGATATGATGACGACCTAGCCTATGGCCTAGTAGGTAGTGAACCTGCCTATGAAGCCGATAGTCCCGGGTTCAAATCCTGGACTGGGCAGTTATTCGTACGATGAGCACGGATATTCGTTCCTGAGTCATGGGTGTTTTCTATGTATTTAAATATTTATATGTATCGTTGTCTAAGTACCCATAATTCAAGCCTTATTAAGCCCTTATTGAGCTTACTGTGGAACTTTAGTCAATTTGTGTAATAATGTCTTATAATATATATTTATTTATCTATATTCCCAAGGATGGTCCTTGAGAAAGCCAAGATTGCATTGTGGGGAGTAGTTTCTTCCTTTTCGAAAATATCAACCTATCACCGTTTTCAGAAAAAAACTAAGTATAAAAACGTGAATTGTTAAGGTGTTGGTCTTACGGTGGTTCTTGTATATAGTTCAGAATTAAAAAATTCCAAATTTAAAAAAAAGTATTCTGTAAGTAGGCCTGAAGGGCTCTTTTAGAAGTCAATACAAAATTTACAGTAATCTTAACATCATATAATGTATGGTGTCTTGACAAATACATAGCAACATGTATAAATACAACAGCCAATAGTCGGAAAACATTACATTATAATAATCTTAAAATTAATTACTTACTTACTCCGTTGGCTCAGCGACCCAAAATAAGACTTGGCCTCCGACACAAGACAGCGCCACTTTTCTCGGTCCTGTGCGACCTCTCGCCAATTGTCGACTCGAAGCTCGCGCAGATCCGCCTCCACCATGTCGCTCCAGCGATACCTAGGGCTACCGATAGGACGTCCTCCTGCTAGGCGACCCAGGTACGCTCTTTTTACGTTTTTTGTTACGTAAATTAATTAATACTACAATATAACAGAGATGTATAGTCTCTATGGTTAATTAAACATTAAATTTGGAGATGTAAAAGGTCCCCAATGTCTACCCAAGTGTCAAAATGAAATCTATATTAAATAAATCGCGTCAAGACTCTTAAGCTAACTATCTTAAATAAACTAATGTTAAAGAATACATGCTAGTTATGTAGGTATGCTTATATGTATGTATAGTCATCAACTCATCTTCATCATCTGTTTCTCTCATTCTATGATATCTAAAAGAAAGTAGAATACGCACGCAAAATTAAGGCATGTACAATTGAGTACTTGACACATGTTGAATATTATAAAAAAGTTTAGCTAAATGGATAGAAAATGAGCCATCCATTATAAAAAAGTGGAACAAAAAAAATTAAATTATAAAAAATACAAGGCTACTAAGTCTCAAAAAAATTTTTTTTTCTTTTACAAGGAAAAAACAAAATGGTATTATTCGGTTCCTTACATTTTATTGAAAAATAAATTGTACATCAACTATATACATAAATTGAATATTTCAGGGCCAAAATGGCAATTTTCTTGATCTTCCATATATTTAGGACAGACTAATGTAATGTGACGTCACATTACAATATCATTTTGTTAAAGGTGTTTCAATCGTCGAATGCGAGCGTCAGACTTTAACTCTCATTTCTGACTATGGAGTGTAGATTTAATAGGAGAATCTCTTATGATAGAACTGTTGTAAAAGTGTCCAGCTGTCAGCTATAAATAATAGTTCCAAATCTCTCCAGAGTAGCGCTAGAGTAGCTAAGAACCTAGGCGTTATTGACGGAGTGAAGTGCGCTGTCTATGATTTGATTTTTTTGTTCAAGTATTCTAGGTATTGTAGCGCCACCTATTTAAGGTTTTTTGATGACACTTTTTGGTATATGGAGATTTCTTTCCTTACCTCCACCTTCCATATTTCTGACCTTTGTATTGCCTAAATGCCATGAGTCCTATACAGAAATTCAAGATCGATTGACATTGTTCACAAAATACTGTCAAGTAGCTTTCATCAGCCTTCCCCATATCAAATCAATATCACATTTTAGAAGTTCAAATACCGTCTGTAGCGTGTAATAAACAAGGCATAAGAGGCGTTTTTCAGTCCAAAACAGTAGCGTTTGGAATTCGTGAATTAAGTTGACAACTACAGGGGCAATTAAGCTTTGATCTATTGTTGGCTCCTTTGTAATTCCTACTATTTACTGAGTTCATTCGGCAAGTAATACTAATTAAGTACAAAATGATTCATTATATTTGCAGCTGTACGGTATACATAATTATATTAGAAGTTACGAGTTTATTTTTAGAAGTCGCTTATGTGTCATGGTACAAAAATCTGCAAGTATTCGAATTAAAAAACTGCTGTCTGTTTTCTTAAGGCCTCCACTGACGATACTGTAATTCCACGCGATTTGCGATACATTGCGGCATTTGATCGATCGATTGAATTCGTTGCATATACTTAGCCGGTAATTATCTTAAATCTCATATGATTTGTTACAACGTAAGTGGAGCCCGTTGAATGGCCAATATTGTCAAATTTTCGCGTGAGAATGCAAGTGGAAATTCACATCAGTTAAAACCACAACCCTAAAACGACGCTTTAAAATAAATGAAGATAGATATGCTAATAGCAGTAATAGCAGTTTGAACCCGATACAGATTTAACAACTTGTCATAGTTTTGATGTTACTTTGATACGACGGAATGAAGGAAAAAAAAATGTACAAGTTATTAATCTGAATCCGGAGTGTTATGAAAACACGTCCGTCTCTCTCTTGAGTGGTATCAAAAGGTATCGTGTGCTCGATCATGTCGTTATCACGTCGATAATTACGTCCATCAAACGGCCGCTAGGGTGCCCAGTTTTCAAAATCGCACAGTCATAGGTACGAAAATCAAACATAGGTAATAATTGTATTATAAATTGTCGATGATTGATTGTAAACTTTTGTTTGAAACTACCAAAACAATAAAGTTTCTTGACGGGTCTTTCCTTTTAGCTGGTAGTCTAAGTAACCTAACGTGTAAACCATTATTGTGGCCGGTCGGCAGAATGATTTACTATTTCGACGTGTTTATTCGATCCGGATAGAACATACAACATGGCATGGAGGGATTGGCACATACCTACTTAATTTTATTCTGGAGGCGGTGTTCTGATTTCACAAATTGGTACTGTTTTGATATTGTTACTATACGACATTGTCAAAACTGGCACTGCATCGCGCGCTCACCTGAAAATGTAAATACATTTTTTTGTATTTTTGCAATGTAGTTGGTCTCATACATCAAATCGTTAAAATAATTTTGTTACGTACACCAGTGTACAATATAATAGCAATGTATTTATTTTTGCTAGACTAGAGTAACTTGAGTAATAATACTTAAAATAGGATATAGACGAACATGGATTGTCGTGGGCAGCAATATCAAGTAGTCGGTCAAAAATCAACAACAAAGTCGGAATGATAGCAGGCAATGAGAACATGATTAATTTTCATGTTCTCATTGCCTGTTATTATATTACACACAACTGTATGCAAATAAATAGTAAAGTTGTAAACACAAAAATATGTAGTTCTAGCTCATCATGTTACCAGGAAATAAAAAAGAGAAATTATACAACGTGCTCAAGCGAAACACTAAAGATTTTAACAGTGTATTTCTGGCCATATTTAAAGATGCCCTGTATACTTTTCTGGAATTCGCCTAGTTTCGTATTCATATTGTTACTTAGTGTAAAGCGACTTTTTGATGGCGATATTGGCACTAAGTACTTAAATATATACAGATATCAAAAAGTGACAAGTAACACTTTGCGAAAATTATTACGAAAAGTACCAATTCGTTTCAAGTGATAGTTTTACCAATAACATTAAGTTTTTAACTTTTATTCAAAAAATCTAAAAACGAAAACGATAAAAAAGTTTTTGGTTGCGAAAAACTCTTATATCAAATTTTCCTTCTTTTAGCCTCAGAAGTCCTAGTTACAATCTTTCGGGTTCCTCGTGAGCACGATGTATAACGTATATATGTGTACCCCTTTGTTACCGTAACATATATTATGACAACAGCGGTTGTTTTTGCAGGTGCTCCGCATCCCGGCCGTTGTTATGATAAAGTTAACATGTGCGAATATCTCTATTGTTGAATAGTCGCGGGCGAATACAAGCAGAGTATTGTTGGCGGTTTTAAACATTTTAACGTTATTTTAGTCATCTTACCTTTGACTGGCTGTGTTAAATGGTATCTTCTTATGTTTATTAGTTTTTCCACTGTAAAAGCAAATTAGCCCGATTCACTTTGTTATATAATTAATTATGTATTAATTTCCATATAAAGTGACTCGGTTTCATTTTTATTAAGTTCCACGCTTTATTCTACAAATGGCGATTTTCTACAGATTTTCTTAAACTGTCAATGTGATAAGATAAAATCTTAGTAAAATATACGTATAATTAACTCAGGCGTATAATAAAATTGGAAACTTTTGGTATTGTTACTTTTTTATTACCGGTTTCTTGAATTTACAAAAGTTTCTCGAATACTTAGCCTTTATGTCGTTCGGAAGTAAGTTTCCTTTTTCACGAAAATGGCGAGTCCGCCGTGGCACGAGTAGTCTGTATAACTAGTCGAGTATGTCCCCAGCGCTTACATCGTATTTGCGACTGGACACTCAGAAATAAACGCCAATGAACACGTCTCCAGCTTTAATAAAACGGAGTGCGAGAATGTTCTCGTTCGGGAGAACGGGACAATCCAACCCGAGCTTTTAGCAGAGACCAAATAAACATAAGGACTGCACACAAGTAGATTGGCGAGAAAATAAGTGCCATAAGATGTGCCTACTTTGCTCCCCATTGCGTCATTGCAGGAATCGGAAACCGGTATTTATTGTATGGGAACGAAAACGGTATTTTTTCGTTCTTTGTTAATTATTTCATTCCTAATCGGGCAATCTAATAATACGAAGTCGTTAAGTATCTAAAAACACAACTGAGTCCTACATTTTGAGTATAAAATAAATCGAAATATATGGTTATTTCGATGTTTTTGCAAAAAACCGGTTCCGATCCCTGCGTCATTGTGCTCCGGCAGTTTTTAAACATGATATTTATATCACAACCTTATTTAAGTGTTACAACATCAAACTAGTGATTGTTCTCTTTTAAATCGGCATATAATGTATCAACATACCACAACACAAGGTGTAACAAAAACAGTGGAGATCCGTTTAAAAGCATATTCGTTATAATCGTGATTAGGAAAAAGTAGATTTTTGATGCAAATTTTTTTTTAATACTTTTTCCTAATCAGAACACAATACCGATACAAAACATCACCCTGTATTACTGCTGTTAAATATTTATAACACAGGATTTGTGATTTACGTTTCACTATTAGTTTTCATAAACCGAGCTATTAAAAAGTGAAATAAATACCATTATCTCCATCTCTTTTTGCTATTACAATAATAGAGTCAAAGAATTATACCGCCAATGTATAAATAATGTGACAGAATACACAGTTAAAGTAGCTTCACTACGGTTGTCAGCTTTAAACTAAACTTGATATTTGGATTTCAGATTTTTATGTGAGGCGCTTTCTACCCACTGGTACTAGACACGTTACTTCAGTAAAACTAGCATAGATAATAAACCATCATATAACAGCTTGGTAACCTGGCATGTACATTAGACATAGACATAGATTTTTTTTATTCAACATCACATGAAACGGCAGAGTTAACAGACAGTGATATTTAATACAATAATTTAGAATTAAAAACTAAGAAATTGAGTTGTAAATCTAAGGGAGAAATATTCATGGGTGTTGAATAGGAGCTGGCCTCTACGTACATAATGTTGCAGTGTATTTACTATAACGCTGGTTTTCAGGCAGACCCTTGATATATTATCTCTTACTCGCTGTTAGTCGGAAACTAAATTGCTTAGAGTTATGTTATTATGTATGATTGTACATAATATGTATTATAATTTGGACAAAACAAATGCTAGTGTGGTGTGAGCTAAAATGAAAAAGTAAAGTATATTATTTATGTGTATGTATGTATGTAAGATATATATGCGTGTAAATATACTTAATAAAGGGAAAAATAAACAAAGACATAAGGTGCATAAATATCATCATTATAAATATGCCGGCGTGGCTCTCGTGATTTCTATTGATTTAAGATGTTGTTTAATCCGCAATTTAAAACTACTTACTGTATTTAAGTTTTTGAGGGGTGGAGGTATATTATTCCAGCATTTCGTATTAAGTCAACAGATGGATATCGAGCTAAGCAATCTTTAATATTTACGTGTCTTTGCTTTTAGTGAGGAAAGCGTGCGGACAGGGGTTTGAATAAAATAACGAATTCCATGACCCGTCGCTAGAATCTTGAATTCTGGACATAGGTACAGGTATATTATTGTAAGTTTAAAATTATCCTTTACTAGCTTTACTCGACTACGGCTACTAAAGTAGGGTTAAAATTTTAGCAGTTAATGTATGCGAGTATGTATCATATTTGTGCTGCGTTGCTCCGTACTGAACTAACCTTGATGATTTTGTCAATCGATCCCAGAAAAAAAGTAATCACGAGTACCGACTTTTTTTCTTCTTCTTCAATTAAACGACTTTATCTGGGTACGAACGGGGTTAAAGAGTTAAAAGAAAGTAAACAACCAAATCTACTTTAAAAAAAGTACATAACACAATTCTGTCTTCAGACCGCACTGAACAATATTTAATACCATTTCGAATTCTCGACTACAGACATGAGACGAAGGGGTTCGACAGGAAGATATTGCATAAGCCAATGAAAAACCAGTTTACTAGAAATCATAGCCCTTCCCTTTCGTCTTGCCGTAGTCGGTTAAGATAAGACACAGCTTACTTGTTCACATGGTGACCCAAACATATTGACATATCTTTAAACAAAACAACCCGCCCCTCCTCAGAGTACTTACGCCCACATATAAAGTAATATTTTAGACACAACGCACACACAGTTATATGAAGTGTGGAATTAAAATGAGTGAAATCTCTTACGGTAGAAATGTGGCAAAGGAAAAGTGTCCAGCTGTCAGCTATAAATAATAGTTCCAAATCTCTCCAGAGTAGCGCTAGAGTAGCTAAGAACCTTGGCGTTATTGACGGAGTGAAGTGTGCGCTGTCTATGGTTTGAAGTATTCTAGGTATTATAGCGCCACCTGTAGCATACTCTATAAACGCACCTGTCATAACATTCTTTGTAAATGCAACGTGCTGTAAAACCTTACCAAGTGTCACTATGACAGCCCCCTCTTGCTTTATATCCCTGACACGGTACACAGCTCGCTATAATATTAATATTAATAATATTGTCATATCTATAAGAAGACGTTATTAATAAATACCCGAAGACTTTCAAGTATCGTTTTATTGAAGATCATACATGGCGCAGCCGAAAAGGAGTCAAATTCAGGAAGATTAAACTGGATTGGATAAGATAACCTACAAATCGCTACTGAGTGCATATGTTCATTGAACAAAGACAAGTGAAGATTAAGAAGATTTTAACGAAATGTCTGCCGTCGAATATAAAATGCCCGTGGGGCTCAATTTAGAAGATATCGAAAACTGCTGGCCGCAGTGGCAACGTTTCAAGCTATCTTTTCGCAACTTCGTGCTAGCGGCGGGGTTAGAAAGAATATCGGAAACAAGAAAAGCAGCAATACTTATTAACTGCGTTGGCCACGAAGCGCAAGAATTATATTTTAATGTTCTTAAAGTGGAAGGCAAGGACAAGCTAGAGGAGGTGATCGAAGTTTTCGACGACTACTTCAAGCCGAAACAAAATGAAATTATAAACAGATACAATCTTAACAAGCGGAACCAAGAAGAGGGAGAAACATTTGATGCTTTTTACACAGCAATAAGAAAACTAGCGGAGAATTGCAACTTCGGGGACCAGAAAGAGAAGATTCTTCGGGACAAGATTGTTATTGGTGTTCGGGAGCAACGTATCCAACAGAAGCTTCTTGAAATCAAGGATCTCACTTTGGAGAAGGCCATCGACATCTGCAGGTCTGCAGAGCTGTCCAGAGAATTTGTGAAGACGCTCAACAACCCGGAGGTGCATGCAGTTCAGACCGGCCGGGCAGCACAGCAGTCCAATAAAGCTAAGTATTTCAGTAATCATAAAAAGACTATGTCTCAAAATGTTAATATGGAGGGTCGTTATAATAGATGGTTTTATAACTGCAAAAAGTGTAACACCGAGCATGGTCCTAAACAGTGTCCTGCTTATGGTAAGACTTGCTCGAGCTGTAACAGGCTGAATCATTTTAGTGTGGGTTGTACTTTTTATAAGAGACGGGTTGATAACATTAATAACAATGACATTGAAGAAGCCTGTAACAATGTTCATGACTTATGACTGTCTAATAATATTACTTATGAGGTTTATTCCATAGATTTGGGTAAAAATGATTGGACTGAGACGCTCAGAGTAGAAAATAAAAATGTTTGTTTTAAATGTGACACCGGAGCTCAAATTAATGTGATCAGTGTCAGGGATTTTAGGAAAATTGTCAATGATGATTACAATTTCAAAATATCTGAGACGAGAGTAATAATTAAAGTCTTCGGGGGTGGGAAATTGTTCCCAATAGGTAAAGTCACACTAAAAGTTTTTTCTAAAGCAGTTAAAAGTGATGAAGTCATGACTGAGTTTTTAATTGTCAAAGAAAGTGTCAGACCAATCTTAGGATTAGCCTCATTAGTAAAATTGAAGTTATTAAATAATACTAATATTGATTCAATTGAGACTGATCATATTGCCACTAATATTTTAAAAACTGATCTGGTAACTAATAATAATAGTAAAAACTGGGTAATTAATAAAAACATCGAACTATTTCAGGGTGTTGGAGAGTTCAAAACACCACTGCAACTGCGCATTCGACCTGACGCTGAGCCTGTGGTGAGACCTCCACGGAGGGTGCCCAACTCCCTGAAGCCGCGCCTCGCGGACAAACTGGCAGCTCTGGTGAAGCACAAAGTCATAGCTAAGGTAGACCACCCTAAAAGTTTTGTTAGCAATTTAGTCATAATTGAAAAAAAGAATGGTTCACTTAGAATTTGTTTAGACCCGAAGGATTTGAATCAAGTGCTAATAAGAGAGCACCATTTAATACCAACCTTAGATGAGATTGTGCCAAAATTAAGTAATAAGAAGATATTTTCTGTGCTCGACCTATCAGATGGGTTTTATAATATTAAATTAACAGACAGCTCAAGTGACTTATGTACTTTTAATAGCCCGTTTGGCTGTTACAAATTTGTAAGGTGTCCGTTCGGGATCTCAGTAGCTCCTGAGGTATTCCAAAAATATAGCGAAACTGCCTTTGGTGACATCCCCGGAGTTATTGTTTATTGTGATGACCTTTTAATATGTGCTGACACTCAACAGGAACATGATGCAATTTTAGACAAGGTGTTTAGTAGAGCCAGAGAACACAATGTTCGCTTTAATAAAGATAAATTTCAATATAAATTAAAGCAAGTAAAGTATTTTGGCCATATTTTTTCAGAACAAGGCATGAAAATTGATCCAGATAGAGTCAGTGCTATTGTTAATATGAAAAGTCCTAATAATAAGAAGGAACTTCAAATTTTTCTCGGAATGGTCAATTATTTAAGAAAATTTATCCCACACTTGGCTAATATTGCAGCACCATTACAACTGTTATTGAAAAAAGATGTTGAATGGCTTTGGACAGAAATTCATGAAGATGTATATACTAATATTAAAAATAAAATCAGTACAGCTCCGGTCCTTCAAAATTTTGATGATAATTTGCCCATAACTATACAGTGTGACGCATCCAAAGATGGACTTGGATGTTGTCTACTTCAAAATGGCAAACCGGTTTGCTTTGCTTCACGAAGTTTAACATCAGCTGAGCGTAACTTTTCACAGATTGAAAAAGAACTCTTAAGTGTAACCTGGTCTACACGTAAATTTCATTATTACATATATGGACGTAAAGTGACAATACTTAATGATCACAAACCCCTAGAAAGTTTACTTAAGAAACATCTTCATGAAGTACCGTCGCCAAGGTTACAAAGATTGAAACTAAAACTATTAAGATATGACATAGAATTCAAATATTTACAAGGTAAATTTATGTACATTGCGGACTTACTATCACGCTCTTATCAATTGTCACAGGACACCGATGAGTCTTACATGTATGAAGTGATACATTGCATGGGCTTAGCACACAATTTAGAATGCTCTAAGGAACAAAAAACAGTATTAATAAATGAAAGTACCAATGATAACGAATTACAGATATTAAGAAATTTCATAACAAATGGCTGGCCTACTCATAATAAGGATATTCCTGATGGTCTACATAGTTACCATAAATTAAGAGGTGAACTGACTATAGATAACTATTTGATATTTTTTAATAATCGATTAATTGTTCCTAAAAGTTTGAGACAGTCATTCATTAAAACCTTACATGAAGGACACATCGGTGTGACAAAAATGAAGCAACTGGCGAGAAATTTATATTATTGGCCACATATTGACTCTCATATTGAAGAATATGTTAAGCGTTGCTTTCCTTGTCAAACTTTTCAAAATAATAATGTTAAAGAGCCACTACTGTCGCACAACATACCTTGCTTACCATTTTATAAAATAGCTATTGATATTATGGATTTTAAAACAAAGAATTATTTAATAATTTATGACTACTATTCTAAATGGTTGGACATCAAAAAGATAACAAATAAAAGTTCCAAGTCCATAATTGATGCACTGATAGAAATTTTTTCTAATTTTGGAATTCCGGCTGAAGTAGTATCTGACCATGTTCCATTTGACTCGAAGGAGTGTAAGGACTTTGCACAGGAGTGGGGATTTAAGTTCACATACACAAGTCCTAGGTATCCCCAATCGAATGGTATGGCGGAAAAAGGAGTTCAGATTGCTAAAAAAATGTTATACAAATGCTTAGAAGATAAAAGTGATTACAGATTAGCTTTACTAAAGTATAGGGCTTCACCCACATCTGGCACCAATGTCACTCCTAGTGAACTGGTAATGAATAGAAATTTAAAAACAAAGTTAATAGTTACTTCACAGTATTTACAACCAAAGACGATCAAAAATGCAGAAAATATATTTAATAGAACTAGGAATAGTAATGTAATAAATTATAATAAGAGATCTAGAAATAAGCAACCATTTGTTGAGGGTCAAGATGTGTGGTGGAAGAAGGATATTAATAAAAATGTATGGTTACAGGGTAACATAATCAAGTGTAATGGCATGAGGTCGTATGATCTCATAGATAAAAATAATGTTAAATATACGAGGACATCGTATCATATAAGGCCGGCATGATGACTTGGATGTTTCACCAGACCAGCCAAACAGTCACGGGGTTGGTCGAATGCGTAGTTTTAGGTTGCGTGTAATTAGTATAGTTTGTATATTATTTTAAGTCTCACTACCTTAATAGATAGCGAATGTCTTTGTTTTAAGGGGGAAGAAAAACCAATGTATGAGAGTAAACAACTTGTATTGCTAATTGTATAATATTAAAAAACGAAGTAATTGATAATTGTAAACTTATTTTCATTGAAAAGGGAAAGATGTAGCATACTCTATAAACGCACCTGTCATAACATTCTTTGTAAATGCAACGTGCTGTAAAACCTTACCAAGTGTCACTATGACAGCCCCCTCTTGCTTTATATCCCTGACACGGTACACAGCTCGCTATAATATTAATATTAATAATATTGTCATATCTATAAGAAGACGTTATTAATAAATACCCGAAGACTTTCAAGTATCGTTTTATTGAAGATCATACACCACCTATTTAAGATTTTTTGATGCCACTTTTTGGTACATGGAGATTCCATTCTTCCACCTTCCATACACAGTTAAAATATCCACCAACATGACAATAGTTTATATTCTTGGATCTTTAAAATTACTTTGGTGCTATGGAAAGTCGCGCAGTTTAAAGATAGTTTATCTTTACTTAAGTAAGGTCGATAGGTCGAAATTTAACCCTGCATCAACATAGAAAACCATTTTGCTCACTATTATCCCTTAACACACACTCGATTCTAATTACCCTCCCGGGTATATACGTCACCTGCCTTTATTTGCCCTATTTCCTTTTCAATCAAGCCAGTGACATCAGCCAACACTATTTTCATCACACTAAACATTGATCGAGCACTGTTCTAAGTACCAAAATCCTCAGGGGGTTCGTTCCAAATGCATGGCGTGCTCGGGCGAGTCGATCGTTTGCGCAGAGATGTATAAAATAAACTTTTCTCAAACTTGTAATAAAATGTTGGCATGACTTACTTCAAATTAGGTTCGGAAATACTACATATCAGGTGCGATGAGTGAAGCTGATATGTAAACGAATTTCATACAGCCTTACACACCTAAGCCTGTAAGGCAAACTTCATTTGTTTTTAAACGTCAAATTATGGCACGTCTTGGCAGCAACCATAAAAAAATCTATGAGAATTTTTTTTTTGTCTTTTGTGTTTTTTTTTTCTTTTTGTGTTTGTTAAATATAATTTCAGGGTTTTAAGGGGAATAAAAATTTCATTATTTTTGTGCTACGACGCACGGTTTAGGAGATACGACCCCATAAAGTTTTTTGTTTTTTCAGGCATGCAGAAATCTTTATAGGGCTGTATCTCCTAAACCGTGTGTCGTAGCGTAAAAATAAACAAATGTCCGTTCCCCTTTTAATGACCTCAAAGTAATAATAAAAAAACACAAAAAAGAAAATAAATAAAAAACAAAGAAGCAGAAAAGAAAAAAAAAGGGTAATGGCGTGCGTCGTAGCGACAAAATAATTACATTTTTGTTCCCCTTCAATACCCCACGCACTGAATAACGTATCACATCAGAACATTAAACAATCGTCATCATCCTATTTTTTTTTTTAATTATTTAATACAACAATATGCTGAGACAGGGCCTTTTCCCTACTGCACACATTGCTGGACCCAAGTGTGTAATTTTCGGATTTTAACGTGTACATAATTTATATCTGTTATTTTTTTGTTTTTGTTTTGTTGTTCTTATCATTATCTTTCTATCTTATTTCTTTCATCTTCTTGTCCTGTGTATGTGTGCTTTATAGAATAAATGTAATTTCTTCTTCTTCTTCATTTCATTCCAAGTTTGAGAAAAGCACTATACAAATCTCGGCGAGAAACGGGGTTGCCGGCCGCGTATCTATCCCTATCCGGCCACGCTACGCTCGGCCGTCTATATCTACTGGGCCTGCAACCCTTCGTTTCCCGTCCTCTATAGTAATGTACTATTGGTAGGTACCAATTAGGCTTGAGTCGGTCAGGACCGAAGAACTAAAAGGAATGAAATCCCACCACAGACCGAAAGGAACTAGTTCATCTTAAGCGCTCTTAATCGGTCTCGGTCCTTTAGTTCAGTAGTCGGTATGTCAGCGGGCCTACCGCGAACCACGTTCGACGGGTTGCCTCCCTGTCACACTTACGTACGAATTTACAAGTGCGACAGAGAGGCAACACGTCGAACGTTGTTCGCGGTAGGCCCTCAGTACCAAGTAACAAATCGGTCGGGAGCGAATGATCGGAATGAGTCAAGGTCAAGAAATTCGCTCTCTCACGCTCTCGCTCTGTTTATTTGCGAGCGAGAGCAAGATATAACCTAGTCATACTCATTCAGATCTCGAGATTTGCTCCTGAACTAAAGGAACTAAAGGACCTAAAAGAGCGAACTAGTTCGTTTGACCGATTGACCGAGATCGGAGCGCTCTTTTTAAAGACCGAGCGGGCACAACTCTAGTACCAATATAATAATAATAGGTTTTTAGGTAAAAACCTACCCAAAATCGGTAAAAATAAATGTAATATATAATCTTTTACTCAACAGAAAATTATCTCGATTTAACAATCTTCAAGGAAAACAAAATTTAATAAAAAACCTTAAAAAATACAGACTGGCAAACCAACTTTTAATAATTTTCAATAGAAAAGACACAAATGTAAATCGTAAAATAAATGTACGCATTAGGTTTTTTTTTTTCAATTTGCCGCCTTATTCTACTGATGGAAAAGACTTGCCAGACTATACAAGTTCGTGGCACACTCTATTTTCTACTAGTGCGCATTTTTATTACAAAGTTCTTACTAAGTTCTTACTGTGAGCATCACATTAGTAAATATCCTGTATGTGGCCTTATACTGAGAAAATGTAGTATGCACCTGGCTTTATACTCTTTGTTTGTTGTGTTTATGGTCATTTTAGTTTTTATAGAGAACTGGCAGATAGCATTCGAGCAGGATTACTGATTACTGATTTTGGCAAAATATGCAGACATTATTACATATTCATTATCATAAATGTAGATGTCACTTTACGCTGGTCTTCTGCAACTCCAACCAATAAGAACAAGGCCAGGTACTAATCCATCACGCTTAAATCACTCCATGATTAATATACCGGATATCCAACTCGAATTCAGTCGACTCACGGCCATCATTAGGCTTCCGGACGGACCAAGTTTTTGCCCGCCATTTTATTCATTCCGGTTTTGCCCGTGATTTGCCGGATAAGTTTGATGTTGGGAAGTGTTATTTATGGCTAGCAAGTTTGGTTTCTTGTTTATTTCTAATTTGACCCATGTAATATTGTAATGTAGTTCGATGAAATGGCTTATTTATTTCATTACATTAAAATTGCAATAAAGTGTATACTTGTGTTTGACGACCGGTCTGGCCTAGTCTAGTGGGTAGTGACCCTGCCTATGAAGCCGACGGTCCTGGGTTCGAATCCCGGTAAGGGCCTTTATTTGTGTGCTGATGAGCACAGATATTTATTTCTGAGTCATGGATGTTTTCTATGTATTTAAGTATTCCTATATTATATATATCGTAGTACCCACAACACAAGCCTTCTTGCCTTACCGTGGGACCTTGTCAATTGTGTAAGAATGACCCTATAATAGTTATTAATTTATTTATTTACTTAACACAGATTGCTTTGGAGTCCCATCTAGATCAAATAGGTAACGATGTAACATAAAAATACCTACACTCTACTATAAATATTTAAGTATATCTATTTTAAACGAAAAATACACCTTTCTCCCTTTTCGACACCAAGACTTAACTATCCAAAAATGTTTTAAAAATACCTACCTAAGTCGTTTTAAGGTTATCGTAATATCTCGTAAAGGTGACAGACAATAGAATAACTTGAATATATTGTCTAACATAGCTATTTAAAGTTAGCTAGTCTTTCCTATACCTATCTTATGAAACAGTTTGGCTACCACCAGTTCGGCAATGACATAAACGTGAGAGTCAGAATGGCGGGTGTACCTAAATAAAATCAAATGAAAAGCATACCATATTTTTGTACCTAATTTGTACTATTTAGTACCTCCTTTAAAAAATTTTGTACCTCACGGTACTTAAAGTTATCACCAAAAAACAGGTCACCCGCCATCCTGACAGTCAGAATGGCGGGTGTACTTTGTTACGCTATGTTCCCGTGGTTATTGATAAATTCTATAAAAGCCTAATTTTTGTACCTTTTTTGTACCTTCATATTCAATTATAATACGAGTCATTTTATTTTTGGTTTCCAAGTTTTACTCATTTTATATTTTGCTTGCTATTACAATTTTGCAGGCGTTATAATTTTTCAAATTATCGATTTCATTTTTAAGAAAAAACGCTAAGGTACAATTATTTTTATTACGCCAGGATTTAGTACCTTTAATGTTTAATCTGTTAAGTTCAAATAACTCAGTAAATCATGTCTTAAAAAAGGCTAGGCGCCAATTCAAAGAAATCTTCCTAGGAAAAATCATTTTTAAGACATGATTTTCTGAGCTATTAGAACTTAACAGATTAAACATTAAAGGTACTAAATCCTGGCGTAATAAAAATAATTGTACCTTAGCGTTAAAAAAGGCTAGGCGCCAATTCAAAGAAATCTTCCTAAGAAAAATCATTTTTAAGACATGATTTTCTGAGTTATTTGAACTTAACAGATTAAACATTAAAGGTACTAAATCCTGGCGTAATAAAAATAATTGTACCTTAGCGTTTTTTCTTAAAAATTAAATCGATAACTTGAAAAATTATAACGCCTGCAAAATTGTAATAGCAAGCAAAATATAAAATGAGTGAAACTTGAAAAGCACAAATAAAATGACTCGTATTATAATTGAATATGAAGGTACAAAAAAGGTACAAAAATTTGGCTTTTATAGAATTTATCAATAACCACGGGAACATAGCGTAATAAAGTACACCCGCCATTCTGACTGTCAGGATGGCGGGTGACCTGTTTTTTGATGATAACTTTACGTACCGTGAGGTACAAATTTTTTTAAACGAGGTACTAAATAGTACAAATTAGGTACAAAAATATGGTATGCTTTTCATTTGATTTTATTTAGGTACACCCGCCATTCTGACTCTCACACATAAACGCTATCGAGAAGGTAACTTACGTTCTATGCATCTCGCTCGTACTCGTATGTATATAAAGTAAATTACGTTCTCAATATCCTATATGTCAGTTTTGACACTTTCAGTGACTCATGGTACGGGTACTGTATTTTGAACAATATTAAGAACTTCGCGGTGAGAACTTTTTTTTTTGTGAAATCGTAGTTAATAGGGAGCGTGCATGAACTATAGGAGGCAGCACAGGAGCCGTTAGATTTTTGGCGCGAGGCGTATATGTGATGTGTATTGTTCCGATGTAGCCCAAAAGATGGCAGAACCTACTATGCACAAGAAAACACGTGACGTGTAAATGTACATGTTTATGGTTCCGATTCAGGCCACAAGATGGCAGACCCTCCAACGCGCACGGTCCCTTGGAAAGATGATTGTATAAGTCTGTTTATCTCGCGGTTACCTAAAGCAATTCCAAAAAAAATACGAACTCATAGAAATACCTATGTATCTACCTACGAATAGAAAAAATCAGTATACGAAAATCCTTAATACTAGCAAAGAATAAAGCTATTATTCTGGATTAATAAACTTGCGAATTTTATTCTAAGAAATAATGTTTGCAATTTTTCACAAGAATCATTATTCCCTCTCAAACGCTGTTTGACAGTTCTCTATAAAAAAAAAACTAAAATGGCCATAAACACAACAACCACAGAGTAGTAAAGCCAGGTGCACACTACATATTATTAAAAGTATAAGGCCATTTACAGGATATTACTGTGATGCTCTTGTAGAGCTTTTAACAACCATAAACAAGTCTAGTTTGTCTCACATTATTTCAATATTTTCAATTGGCACGGCTGATCTCAGCACACGCATCGTCACGCACACCAAATATCAATTCACTACAATTGGAAGTTATTTATTAATTGCCATTCTCGCTTCAAACGACGATTATTTGCTTTGATATCACTATAAAATGCTTATTGTTCAATTAAGGATGATTGGCTACAATAAGCCGGTGCGATTCAGATAATCAGGTGTTTTAAAATACAAGTTGTTACTAGATGATGTAAGATGGTATTTATAAAGTCGTTTGAACAATATCATCGAATATTTCGGATTACCCATGCTTTCAGTCGTAGGAGCGGTGAAGTCAAGGCATTAAATATCAATACGGACAAAATGCCAAAATATGTGTAAATGACCTTACTGTCCAGTTCGCAGAATGCCTTGGTTTTCCCACTAGTTATGTCGGCAGACTTAATTATGTGGGAGTAGGTAGTTAGGACTAATCTTTTGTATTTATGTTTCATGTTACCTATTCTGTTCGCCTTTTTAAGTGGTAATGTAAAGATCTGATAAAACAAGATGAACTTAACGTAAAAGTCTAGCTCAATGAGAGGCGAGTTTCTTTTTTGCATCCGAATGTTTTGCTCTTAGAAATAATGATTATTAGAGTGTGGATAGTCAACGAATAAGTACGAATATGTGCATCACTTTTATGCACAAACAAATGACTATCTACAAGTTCATTTTTGGCGCGAGAAAAATTCTCGTACTTTGCGTTTCACACCAACTACACGTACATCTGCCTTAGCGATGTTTTCTATGAAGCATGCAAATTCAACGAGCACAACGCTCAACCTAAGACGTAAGCGATTATGTCACTAATCGCAAGACAATTAAATCATGAAGCAACTTAAACATTCGCAAGAACCTGCTGCACTTTAGCTCTGATCTGTCGTCGTTTCTAAAGAATCAATGTCGTCAATACGGCCACATGTTTGCAGTATGTTCTGGCAGTAAAAATGTCGTAAATGTCGTGAGTGCACTAGCGCATAATATTAGGAAGTGTTTTATGACCGTACAGCCATTTGACAATGGGTTATGAGATGCTGTTTAGGGCACTTGACGTGTAGCCGTGCTAAATTGAACTAACAAAACGATGACAGTCTAGTCAGAGCAATGAAAACTGGGAATTATATCCAGAAAATTTCCGCAAACTGGTACTGCTCGTCGCTTATTTACCTTTGTGTATGTTCTACGTTTTTTAGTGGAAGCTTGTATGACAAAAATAAACACGTGCGTATTGTTCAAGTTTTACAGACAACATTTTAGCAACGAAAACTAGTACGGTCACAAACTTTAATAAAATTGTTGATCTATCTAAGATTCAAGCTATAATCTGTATTTCAATACTAACGGTATGAATGCACAATATAAAGTAAACCCAAAATGGCTCCAAGTCCGTGACTGTACCAGACATACTTAGACACAATTATGTTACGTAAATGTACATGCCAAGTTTCATGCAATGTCATTTCGTTTTAAAATGAGAGCGTAACTTCGATTGTATGCGCGGCTTTTTGGCGGTGGATTCATAAAACTCTTGAGAATCTAACCTTATCTATACACTGTAAATTGTATTGTACACTGTAGATTCTCAAGTCTTATGAACCCACCGCCAAAAAGCCACGCCCATAAAATTGAATTTACATCATTTTAAAACGAAATTACATTACATGAAACTTGCCATAAACATTTACTTCACATAATTATATCTAAGTATGTCTGGTTCAGTCACGGATTACTTACGGTACTTTAATTGTTGAGCCATTTAGGGTTTACTTTATCTTGTACATTCTTACCGTTAGTATTGAAAAACAGATTGAGATGAGAGTGAACAATCTCTAACTACATATATATATGCGGAACACGAGTCGATCTCAACATTTGCTTTAACACACCTCTATTTTCTCAAAACACACTGTACACATAATTACTACAAGCGAGTTAACAATGGAACAAAACGTAATTCCCGCACAGTTGTCAAGGTCGATCGCTAACGCTCAACTTGGAATCCCAAACAAAAGCGTGATTCTAACCTTAGATCCCGTAAGGGTATCGTTAAATTTAATTTCGGTTCAAGTTCAATATCCAACGAGCCTCTGGATACCTGTAATGGCCTTGTAGTACGAGAGCCGACTGGATTTTGGGGCTGTGCAAGTTTTTTGCACAGTTTCTTTTATTAACCTATCGAAATGTTTACTTTATTAATTTCAATCTGAGAATCTTACTATCAATCGTATAACCATGCTTGAAGAACATCAAGCGTTCCTTAAATTTTGTTTCGAAATCCTTAATAATTTCGTTTTCACCAAACTAGCTCGTAAAGGCTCTCTTCATTGTTCAAAAACTGATGTGAAAGTTGCATTTTATCCACAAGAGTGGCAAAGTAATTTGATGCAAATTTTGAGTAGTCTCCCTATGTTGGCTGTTAGAATTGACGTTTAAATTAAATAATGATTTTTAATGATAGATATTTAATAACGTTCCTTTGAATTTGTTTGTAAAATTTGTAATGTTTTACATTTAGTATTTTCCTCACATTGGTGTGGTGAAACATGATGTGTTTCACTAGGGAGCAAAGTTTGTTTAACCCTCGTGCGTTTAAATACTCGCAACGCTTTAAACAACATTTAAGCCCCCTTTTACAAATAAATATTTCTAGTGTGGAGGTCATACGGGACGTGTGAATAATTTTCAGACATCAAATTTTTTTTTATTAGACAATACAACCTTCCGGCTCAAATACAATTTTACAGTCAAGTTGGTTTTTAAAGTATTAAACTACTATTCATTTTTTTTTTTAATTAACCGGCCACCAGCTCCTGGTCTACGATTACTATACTGGGCCGATATTAGATTTCCAAAATGTTATGATTCATCTCCATACCCTACCTAGCTGCTGAATAATGCCTGGAGGCCTTCGTCTGAAGTATTTGATTACTTTGGCGGAATGAAAGACGCCTTTGATAGCTAAACGCTTTCGTTGACAATTATTTTTTTGTAAGAATGTTGCAAAAATTATATTGAATTGATTTTTCGCATGGTAGTAGGTATAGCTAATACTATTTGCAGTTTTTGTGTTTTTTTCCATAGGTGTACCTTTACAAATACTTGTTGAAAAGAGCTGTCAAAAAATCTCTGACATTTTAATCATAATTTTTTCAGGGAATTAAATATTTAAAAAAATCTGAGTTATACTCCTACTCATTCTTTGTAGCTATGATTTGGTTTGATTGCTCTACGTTATATAGTTCAGGACAAAAACGACTTTGAAAAATGTGTCTATAAAATGACGTTTTTGACATTATCTCGGTGACGCTGCACAGTGTGTGATTTTGGCTTAGTTGCGGCCATCCCTATATTTCGCGCTTTTTGGATAGATGATAACCAAACAGTGCGTCAGTGTTCTAACAACGGAAGCTAAAAAGGTCGGCCTAAGTATATCACACGAAAAGACTGAGTATCTCCACATGCGACGCTATAAAAATACCCGTGTTCCACCCCAAAACCTAAATGTAGGAGATATAGTGTACAAAGGCGTGTCCAAATTTAAATACTTAGGCTGCACCGTTACTGATACCAACAATCGTGACGAGGACATAAAGATTAGGATCCAGAATACATTGCGATGCAGTGCAGCTCTTCACAAGGTGTTAGTGTCCAAGCTTCTAAGCAGACGCACCAAGATCCGAATCTATAAGACCGTGATTCGCCCAATCCTAACCTACGGATGCGAAGCATGGACACTAACACTCAAGGAAGAAAACATGCTGCTAGTTGCCGAGAGGAAAATCCTCCGTAAAATATTGGGCCCCAAACGAAGACCGGATGGAAGTTGGACAGTCCTTAAGAACCGTGAGATTGAAGACCTAGTGGCTGAACCTAACATCATGGGAGAAAGTAAAGCCCACAGACTCCGTTGGTTAGGCCACCTTGAGAGAATGGACGAAGATCGGAACGTAAAAAGAGCGTACCTGGGTCGCCTAGCAGGAGGACGTCCTATCGGACGCCCTAGGTATCGCTGGAGCGACATGGTGGAGGCGGATCTGCGCGAGCTTCGAGTCGACAATTGGCGAGAGGTCGCACAGGACCGAGAAAAGTGGCGCTGTCTTGTGTCGGAGGCCAAGTCTCATTTTGGGTCGCTGAGCCAACGGAGTAAGTAAGTATAACCAAAAAAAGCTTGCTTTTAAACTCCAAAGACTTTAAGTACCATAGTTTTTGAGATATTTATAAAATCGAGAAAAGTCCATAAAAACCAGAGAAACGCATTGTATGCTCTGTCGAAGCAGATTAATCAATAAATGCTCCCTGGTATGCTAGACATGATTTAATAGCATCATTATACGCATATAAATATATACTCTCACGTAGTCGTCAATTAATTAATTTCTATGATATGACAACTTTTTTTTTCGGCTATTCCCTTCACGGTCGCATTTTTTTTCACTGCATAAATGTTAAGCAAGGTTATAACTATTACCATAAAAAATATCAAAGGCAACCAATGCAGGAATAGGGAGATACAATTTTTTCAAATTTTAGGTTAGGGTTGTCACATCTCTAGTCTAAGTACTACAACCTAATTATTTTGTTTTTAGGAAAAATGGTAGAGCGACAGTGTTCCTTTCTCATCATCACATCTTCAATAGTTTTCATCAACAATCTTCGATGAAAGATATTATGTGGAATTGGGAAGGGGTCCGCCCTCGTTAGACACTAGTCGAAACCCAATTCCTATACATAATATCTAGAGAAGCGGGGGTGAGGTGTCATGGAGCCGTTAAAGACCCATGGCACTGCTTTGCCTCAGCAGGCACTGACCCGTCCTGCCACCAGCGGTTATGAAGTGGCGAGTAAACAAAAACACCCCGGAAGGAAAGATAGTCGAAGAACGAAAAAAGTTAATACAGGCGGAAATTAGAGCAAAAATGTCACTTTTAGTTGATGTGGTTCGCCCGAATGCAGGGACGACAAATGATGGGAATACCGCACGCACAGCATTATCGGACGAACATCGAAAAACGTTTGCTGAAATCTTAGGTCTAAAAATGTGGCTAGTAGAAGACTTACATACAATATTGGTAGCTCTATCGAGTGGGTTACATATTGATACAGAAAAATTTGAAGAATTTTGTAACTCACTTGCAAAGAAATACATAAATAAATATAAGTGGTTTTACATGTCAGTATCGTTACATAAGATATTGATACATGGTCGAAGCATTATAGAGGCTAGTACGCTGCCCATAGGTATGTTGTCTGAGCAAGCTGGCGAGTCAAGAAATAAATACTGGCGTTATGATCGGGAGCACCATACTAGAAAATTAAATTGTACGACTATTTTAGACTTGTTCCACAGAGGCTTAGAATCGTCCGACCCCTACTTGTCTTCCATCAGTTTACGAAATAAAGAACAAAAACGTTTGCCTATACCAAACAAAGTACTTCGCCTACTGAAAGTAACGTCTGATAATATTCATTATCATGCACTGAACAGTGAAACGGATAACATAACTTTAACAAGAACAGATGAAATCATAACATAGATCCCGATAAACAATTAATTTAAACTTTCAGTACAAATCAACCACTAATGGAATCAATTTTACATAAATTTTGTGACAACCCTATTTCTATAGAAATCGGAAAAAAACTTAGAAACGCAATATCTCCGAGTTCCTGCAAGATAATTTAACAGAATTTTCAAATTTGAAAGATACATTTATTAAGTTAATTTTACGAGTAAAAAAAAATGCGACCCGTTTGTAGTAAATTATTTATTAACACTTTTTTATGATTTTAAAATTTATTAATATACCGTTATCCTTTGCCATCAGAGTCCTGAAACTATCACAACTAATGTGTTTTAAACTGACAAACATTATGTATTTAATTTTAAACGGTAGTTGGATTTTTTTAGGAGATTTCGATCGAAACATTTTTTATGAAGGTCGTTGACCTCTCAGAAAAAAAAATATAATTACGAAACTAAGTAAAATATTGCAACGGGAGTTTCTTTCTAGGCTTACTTATAACCAAACACGTCATAATATAAAATAAATTAATGATGTCCGCAACTAAGCCAAAATCACACACTGTGCGCTGACGGTTCAAGATAGGGGGTTGAAAGTTAAGGTGTTTCTATAATATAAGATAGCCAACCCATGACATTATAAAAATCCGATATTCATCACAGGGGCCACTTCTCCTTCCTTAGCCTGCTAGACCCTTTCGAAACAACTTAGTCTCATTATTATTCAAATTACTTCCTTCTTAAAACGGCCTTTTTTAAATATATTGAATTTAATTGTGTACCATTTTATAACCTTTGTCGTGTTTACAATATTTTTTTAACAATCTGCCGGAGCTAAGTACAACAGATATTACTTAAGGTAACAAATGGTTTTATGGATAACTTTATCCACGTGATAAAATAACCGTCACTTTTTAACACTAAGGGATCGAAAGTGACGGACACCGTTTTATCACGCTGTCACGTAGACAAGAACGACTATCATACCCGTACAGTTGTCACGTACAATTTTACTTAACGTTTACTGTACGAAATACATGTAAGATAGGTAATGTAGCAAAATAAGGGGATGGTAACCGATTTCTAAATATGACAACACTGTGCAGTTGGTCATTAGTCATTAAATATGTTTTCACGGAGTTTCATAATGTCAATTTTGAATTTGAAAAAACCTTCACAGTTTCATAAGTTGGATCTTCTCGTAGTCTGAAGGGGTTGGTAAGAACGAAGAGTGTTGGCATGAACTTTAATCAGTTCTTAAACAACTAAACAGTAGACAATTAATCATTTGCTCATTAAAGTTCGAACCTCGTCAAAAACTTCCATCTAGTCTTTGTTCAGTAACTCCTATTGAATTGGAATTTAATTAATTCTGCGATCCAATAAATCTCACACCTTTTGCAGATGACATCTTTTGAAGAGAAACAAAAGTGAATAAGGAATAAGATATAATTGATATTTTGTTACGATAAAGCAATTGAAGCCCGTTTAAAATGTCTTGAATGAATCTATTATTATGGAGCAATGTGTAATAACTTTTAATTTTTATATTTTTTCCTATTTTGAGGATATCTTTTTATGAATAAAAACAGTATTTTTGATAATAAAATAATTATTGTTACAATCTTTAATCAAAATAGAGGTATGCCGAGGGTCAGTTAAAATGTTTTCTATTCTTGATCGATTTTGTTTCTTTTTTAAGTATTATTATTTATTTAATATTTACACAGAATTACAGTTTAAAAATAATACACGGTGAAATGACGATTCCATACTATAAGTATGTACAATTATGATTAAATTAAAACACTTTTAAAACACTAGATTCCCTTTTATCCATCATCTCAAAAAATCTCAAGCATTACTTACACACATCCGCCCATCGCCCCGCAAACAGGTCACATTCGGGTGCTGAAACTAGGAGCGCATTCAGCAGGGTCAGAGCACGAGGGATGGACGAGTTTCTATGCGCCACCGTGCGTGCCGTTTGCACTGCTAACAGAGGTCGCACTCGCGGTCTGAGTGTTATCTTTTTTAAATCAGGAGCAAAGAACCTCACTAGCCTCTCTACCAGTTCCGGGCAGTCCGATTCCCCGCGCAGGACCCGACATGCAAAAATTTGCAAGCAGGAGTTGCGTCTCACTTCCAGGGAGTTGAAACCAAGGGTCCCAAGAATAAATTTTGTAGGATACAGGAAAGGATAGTATCCATACTATTTCTTATAATACATCCTTAAGAATGTTTTTTGGACCTTTTCCAAGAGTAAAATGTAGGTAGATTCATGAGGGTTCCAGACTAGCGTTGATGCTTCTAATTTGCTTCTTACCAGAATAATGAAAACTGCCCTTGGGAAATAGTATGGAACGCTCATTTGTTTCTTGCATTGAAAATGTATAGTTTAGTAGGTACTTTATAGTAAATCAAAACTAAGACAATGGTTGAAAGTAAATAGGTACCTATACTTAATTTTGCATAGTTTTTTATTGTATATTTTATTTACTCTTTATAAATTGAGTTAATCGCCATTTATTGCTGTTAACAGTAGACCCCTAAGATATATTAAAAAGTAGTTAAAGATACGTCATACAGGTTCCGAAATTAAACTCTTAAATTGTGACTCTTAAAGATTCACACCCACCGCCGACTAGCCTCGGCAAAAAGTCACACCGATCTCAACATTTTCATAGTTTAATGTGCCGGCCTTTGTCGTCGATTTTATACGAAAATCTATCGCATTGTTGCATGATATAAACATCGATATCGAGCTGGTCGTTCAAAAAAAAACATTCAATCCCTACGGAAAAGTCAAACAGCATGACATTCTGTCTTTTTCTACTTCTGAGCATCAAGTATACAAGTTTCTAAGCAGCATTGAATAAATGAGCAGAACGGAACAGTTTTAATTCAATTAACAGGCTCGTCCGTTAAAAATAGTAACAATAGAAGTGTTTAAATGCTCTTGTTTTATATTAAAGCTCGACTAGCTATAAATAAATTAAAGATCAAATTAAGTATAAATGTGATTTTTTCTTTTGTTTAATCATTGCATGACAACATTCATAAAGTTCACTTTAATTTATGGCAGACTTCGACACTGCTAATTAATTCATTAGGGTAAGTCAGGTTTTTTAGGCAAAGCCTACAATTTCGAGGAATACCCCTGTTAAATTTGTTAGCAATGAAATTTCATTTTAGGAACGGGAACAGAGAAACAAAATACCGCAATAATGATTTATTTTACTCAACCTAGTTCAAGAGGTCGATCCTAATTTAACATTTTTTATGGTTTTTAACTGATTTTGATACGACCTTGACGATCGTCTTGGTGATTGGCACGCATTTCACGCACGATTTTCACTTCATTTTGCATGCAACAATCGGCGTGAGTGATCTTCAAAGTAGTATCATAATGAGATCAAACCCAATTGTTAAATCAGAACGGGCTCCTCAGGTCGGCAAACTTTTGAGCAGAGTCAACCGCAGTGCAAATCACTATTCGTAGGTTCCTCAAATAGCCGCAAATTGCATAGTACACCAAACGTATCGCTTTATAACATTTAGCAAACTATAATTAAATCGTCAAGTAGTAGTAGGCAAGACACCTAAAAATGTACCAAACAATGATTTGCAATAAAACAACTGGAATTAAAATACAAAAAATAACTTTAGTCTGGCAAATCAGTTTTTTCTTACTAGAATATAATAAAAAAGTTAATATGATAGCGGCTTTTTTGTAATTCTCATTCTCAATCAATTATGCTATCGTTATAACCCGTGAGCAGATGACAGCTTGACAGATTATTTATTATTTAAAAAGATAGGCCAGTGGCCCACCCTCGTATCAAAAATTTTACTTAATAGTACATTTACTTTTACTTGCTTTAATAGTACATTGTGCAACGAGGGGGCTCGTTGCACAATGTACTATTAAAGCACAGATGAAAATATTCTCGTATAAATATCAGAGTACCTGGGCGACCGAGCTATGCTCGGTTATAACTATTTATTGTAATATGGTGGTCTATAGGTGATAAACTTAACTACATTTTTTTACTAAATTAAACTTGTCTAAAACAATAAAAATTAAAAAATTATATACAAACTTGAACATATAAAAAAAAAAAAGTTAGTCACCGGGCGAGATTCGAACCCGTAACACTCGTTTAGCAGTCCGCGTCTTAACCCGCTGGACCAGACGGACAGTGGCCGGTAACACGAAATTAGCGACCATATTCTGCGTCGAAAGAAAAACGCATGAAAACTCGAAAACACGCGTTTTCCCAAACATAAGACTAATCTAGATAGATTGTATACCCCCAAAAACCCCCATATACCAAATTTCAGCGAAATCGTTAGAGCCGTTTCCGAGATCACAGAAATATATATACATATATATATATATATATATATATATACAAGAATTGCTCGTTTAAAGGTATAAGATATTATAGTTGAACATTTTCTGTGTTCATTTCTGAAAACATGAAATTCCCAGGGACTGATCGTAGCTCTAAAATTTGATATTTTTACAGCAAAATTCAATCTCTGTTCTAATATTAATATTAATCTAGATATTTTTGAACACTGTTCAATGTTCATTCTCCGTAGACAACTTGACACTTTCAGATTTTGCTTTCACAAAGGTATTCTATTAAAAATCTAAAAGTACTTACTTATTTTTATGCACTAAGGGTGGACTACAGACTTTGTACAATATTGGTTTTAACTACCTACCTAAGTACCTGTGCCTACACTGTCACTACAGGTATTTTAATGTAGGCTATAATATAACAGTTATGGATGAATTTCAAACAATTACGTAATGAAATCAATAAAATAATGAACAAATTGACTATGTCTTTTTAAATCTATCTATAGATATAATGATTCTGATTATTCTCGAGTGCGACTGATGTCACTGATGTCTAGGTATTCGTGCAAACTGTGAACAGCTAGAAACGACTTTTACCGCACCAGCTCGTAAAGGCTCCCATTATTCTTCAAAAAGTGATGAGAAAATTGCATTTTATCCACAAGAGATGCAAAGTGATTTGATGCAAATTTTGAGCTGTTTCTTCATGTTAGCTGTTGGAATTTTAAAATATTTAATAGGGTTAATTTGGATTTGAATTGTAATTTTTTACTGTTACTATATTGCTCGTGTGCTGAAAATTCTGTGTTTCACTCGGTAGCAAAGTTTGTTTAACCCTCGTGCCTTTAAACCCTCGCAACGCTCAAGATTCCACTTTTTAGAATAAGATAAGATAAGATAATTTATTCCATAACAATTTTACAATCATGTCGGAAATATATTAAACCTAAAGTACTAAAATGAATCACGATTCTATAAATAACATGCATAACTTAAACTAAAATATACAAAATAAAAAATATTACAAATTGCAGTCGTATAAATGTCATAAAAAAATGTAAACACTTTGAAAAATAAATTAAAGATTACAAATATAGTCGTTAACATCGTAATAACATTTACTAATTAAATGGTCCCTTAGCCTGCATTTAAATTTATCTATATTATTCATTAATTTTAGTTCTGTGGGGAGGCAGTTATACAATTTTATTGCTTGATATCGCACACAATGGTGAACAACTTTCAATTTAGGCGCTATCAAGATGTCCAAGTCCTTCCTGCGTGTGTTCATTCTAGAGATTCTTTCTTCCTCGGTCTCGTATCTCTCTAAATGTTTCACGACTCCAGTTAGTAAGACTAGAATATACAGACAGGGTACTGTTAGAATTTTGAGCCGGACAAAGTGTTCCCTACACGACTGCTACCACGGGATACGGACCATGATTTTGATGGCACGTTTTTGGGCAACAAATGCTTTATTTATATTGTATTTGTAGCTTTGACCCCAAAACTTAATGCTGTATCGCAATCGAGACTCTACTAATGCATAATATACTGACGTTAGTTGCTTTAAAGTAACTTCATCGCGTAAGCTTCTCAGTGCATAGCAAGCGGAGCTGATGTTATTTTCCAGCGACTTAAGTTCTTCTCTCCAGTTAAGATCTCTATCTAAATGTATACCAAGGAATTTAACACAATCTTCAGTCGCCACATCAGAACCTTCCAAGTTAACGTGTAGGGACTCTCTATTCCTAGACGTTGTTCTAAATAGCATGGCTTTTGTTTTATTCATGTTCAAGATTAGGTTATTGCTATTGAACCACGTTTGAAACTTTCTAAGGAGTGCATTTACTTTATTGTTCAGTTCTTCTGTATTAGTTGAGGCAACTATTGCGTTTGTGTCATCTGCAAAAACGACTACTCCAACATCGCTAAAATGTTTACTAATGCAATCAACCAAATCATTAACAAATATTACAAACAGAATAGGTCCCAGAATAGAACCCTGCGGCACCCCTTTATTAATTTTAACTCGAATCATTCGCTTGCTCGAGTATCAATATTAGCAGGAGGATTTAAACAACAACTTTGTCTACTTTTCAGTCGACGTTTAAATCCTAAATATGTTCGCTTCCTCGCGACTCAAAATCAGCACTCGCAACTTTGATCTCGTGTTGCACAAATATCAATTTCAATCTAAATAAGTAAGGTACAGGTGCGCAGGCGCCAAAGAAGGCTTGATTCTTAAGCTTGCCTACTTCCGAAATTGCATACTTTTATAAGTGTTAATGGGTTCAACTTTTGCGTCCACGTTCGCTAGTACCATAGACAAAACTGCAAGTTCATATTAAAAATAAGAAAAATTAATAATAAAAATAACGATGGGCCGTCTTTGGCGCAGCGCAGGTATTGTTCGTGTCATCCACGATGACGCGCAGATTTTTCAAATCTAACCTTTAATAACATGACAATATGAATCAAGCCACGCGTTTTCGTGAATGACACGATCTAATAACCTTAATTGCGCACTTATATGAATAAGATGACACTCGAAGGACCAAAGGAAGTTTCATGGATGGGATGGGCTGAGGATTCAGGTTCCAGTCAATCTTCAGGGTAAAGGAAATCTGAAAAGAAATGTATACCTGTAGTTTTTTGCAAATAAATAAACACTTAGGCAGTATCAGTTATAGATACTTTTGAGTAAAGACATTATTTTAGTGTAGCGTATTGATTGGTGCTTTATAAGTTTGAAAAGCTAATCTAAATTGTTATATACCTACTGATATTAAAAAATGATGAAAAACTTCTTACAAGATATGAGTAAGACAGACATACCCCACTAATAAAATTATTGCCTCGACTAGGTACTCAAATCTAACTTTGAATGAAAGTTACAAAGAAAACACATTAATCAATTTATAATAAAACAATCATAAAATTGATTACAGTAATATTCGAGCAAACTATTTTCGATGATAGATACCCCAAAGAATTATTCAACACAAGTTTTCGTTATTCATAATCTAAGATTGAAACAATATAATCATATTCCCAAAAACAAAACAAATTACGTCGCGAATTTATCCTACGTTCAGTACCCCTAGTGTAAATAAATTCGATTTTGAAACTTGACGTACGCGTTTGCGTTTAGTCTCATTTTGTATGTGATTTAGAAAAAGCGCGCCAAGCGGGACGTTTTGGAAACTCAAAATCTTATACAAAATGAGACTTAACGCAAATAACTCTGGGAAAGTCTATATTTTTAGAATCCGGAGAAGTAGACTACGTAGTACCTAAACCTACACCATTCAATCACGTTATTACCTATAAGTGAAGTTAACAAAAGACTCGAATAAAGCAAACATCCCAATAAACCCATAAAGTCAACCATAAACAACCAAGATTTATGTTCAAAATCTGTCAACGGCACCGTGGACTAATCGTAGGTCGTACTAGTGATGGAGCGAGGTCTACCGCCATAAATAAAGCATCAGATGGCCTGTAACGTTCTCCATTATATCGTTTACCGCTGTGGATAAAAGCATCGGTCACTCTCGCATTTGTCAAAGTGACTAATATTTTACACGCGATAAAAGACATAATATTGATAATAAAGTCCATGACCGCCACTGTAAAGTGATATAAAATACAGCGTGTACAAAAACTACGTTCATGTCGAGTTATGTAAGACTAAGAATTTACGTACTTCTTAAAAACTTTTTATAAGTTGTTTTGTGTTTGAAAAGACGGCAAAGTTCTAGCTGCCATCGGAGAAACGTTTATCCGAAAAATAAACTTTAGTTAGGGCGTAATTTTTGGAGTCGGTTTCACTGATATTTTATACGGTTTTAAGTAAGAAAATTATACATTATTAGGGGTGGGGAGGTATTACCTACCTTACCTACCACACGCCTAATAATATATTTGAATCTGGAATTCAATAGATTTACATATAACAAGAAGATTTTCTTATTACATCAGCGATAACCCAACAGCGATATTTATATGCGGATCGTGGACCCACCTTTATCTAACCGATGAAATCGTAACGCATATGTCTGGGAAACCAATATAACAAAGCTATAAATAATTTCTTATAATAGAATGCCTATACCTACGATACGACTCTTCCAGCGCAGTATTTCTTTCTCACCTCAATCACGTCATAACGAACTCAAATAAGACCCGTCATGAACCATAGAAATAGATATTCACACTTTTTTTCATATATTCACAGTTAAATGAAGATAAATTCTGTTTTAGAGCCAAGAACATGTCACTGGATGTAATTTTTCAACAGTTTTTTTAACGTTAAAAATAACTTAGCATCATAAATTTTAATTCAATATTCAGATAACAGTATGTCTGTAAATATGTTTAGCAATATAAACAATGACTAAAATTGAACATGGTGATTAAAACAATGTAAACTACTGGTACTGAAAAATGTTCTAAATAAACATATCCAAGCTATCAACACAGGAAGTCTGTATAGTGAAACAGACATTTGAGTCACAATACTATTGTTTATTAATTATATACATGTTTTATGAAATTTCTTAGACTATAGAACAATAATTTATTTTAAATACAGTTACCTTGGCGAATTTTAAATAACAAAGAGACTTGATACTATTGTTGAATGAATAGGCATATTTTTTATTGTCTGAAGCACAAAAACGTTAGCTCATTAAATTCTATTTATGCTTTAGTTTGAATGAATAGTACAACTTCTAACTCTTATAGTTTGAAACAGTAAAATGTTATGACATTTGAAATTGCGTGATGTCTGACATTATGGATGTAATGGCTGTATATCACTACTGGAAGTCCCGGACAATTTAAAAAGCAAATATTTTTAGTCTTTGATGTTGAAAAGTTGATGGGTTTGAATTCTTGGAATTGGGGAGGTCTTGAATTACTGTAACTATATTATAAGGTCTACTGTACTGTTAACTAACGCAGTTAGTAAGAAGTTATTTTGGTCTGTATTGTGTTTAGAAAGTAAAAATTTAATATATCAATTAGTTTTAGTCCCAATGTAGCTGAGTAGGTACCTTCTAAGTTTTGTTTTTTTTTAGCATTAGAAAAAGTGTAAAGAATGTTGATGTGTTGTTTTGTTGAAAAGCTCTATAAAAAAATAGTAACAATTACTTAAGAAACCAAAAGAATGTAAATGATCATTTAAATGCTAAATAATCGTTACATAATAGCTGCAACTTATTTTTCAATTTTTCAATAAGAAATATATCAATATCCCCTACCTTCTTTCTAAAAAAATTAAGTATACTAGTAAATCACAATGCAACTTCTCTCCCAACTACATGAGATAAGTGGTAGACCCATATAGTTGCTGTCATCCATGATGACATGCACATTTGTCAAATGTAACATTTAATAACATGACATTACAAGTCAATGCACGCTTCTTTGTGAATGACATAATCTATACCATTGTAATTGTTCCTCTTTTAGCTTTATTAATAGAGTGAAAACAGCCTGGTTGTTTTGTATTTTGACTTACTGTTGGCAACAACCAATAACTGTATACACAAACATATTCTAAACAAACATTCAACAAGTCCATCATATGATACCGACTTATAGAGAAAGATAAAGATAGTTTATTATTCAAGTAGGCATATTACAATGCACTTATGAACGTCAAATAAAGCTACACCGGCTCTAACCCTACACCTCTGACCCTAGATGATTTAAATCCCCCTCAATTGGAGGTGGGTATCCTAATATGGACCGGCAAGAAACTTGGCGGGACACATCTTTTCAAAGCATTTGATTCAACAAGTTCCAAGCTGATAATAAAACCGCTGAACTCATTGACAAGCATAATTTTTTTGTTACCATTAATTTTTATTATATGATAATATATTATGTTTGCACAAAAAATCTGTTAATATACACCGTGTTTTTTTTGATTTGCGTTAATTTCGAGGGTACATTCCTGAGCTTAAATTAAGTAACTTTCTCAAAGATACCGATATTCTAACTAACTCCATTTCGGAGATAATCAATCATAATTTTTTATATTATAAGGCCCTTACGAGCGTGTACACTTGCTTTAGGACCTGTTTACTTATTAGTTAGTGTTTAGTGCGAGTTCATACATTTGCTACTAAACGTACGTACTATCTCGGACAATCGATGTTAGAAATGACATTGATATGTCACAGTTTTCAATTGTTTGGTTGAGTTAAATGTAATGCCCGTGTTACAACAACGCTATATGCAACATTTAGTTACTTTTTATAAAAATAAAAATAGTAAAAAAAAAACAAAAAAAATATTTTTTTTTGAAAATTAACTATGCCATTTAGTTTCCTTAAACGTACTTACCGAAACCCCGGAGTTAACGCAATTCAATAAAAACACGGTGTATAAAAGTCAACAAAAACCATACATTAAAAAAAGTACATTAAAAGGCGGAAAGAATTATGGTTTGAAAATTATGTACAATATGAATGTATGATCTAGTAGACAAACAACATAAAAAAAAAAACAATCAAAAGTGAAAAGATCAATGAGATGTACAAAAAACAATAGACCATCAAGTTATTTTTTTTTTTTGCTGATGACAATTATCTCCACAAAAACCAATGAGAACTAAAGCTATAGTCAACAAGGAAATAAGAAGAATAAGATTTGTTACTTTTCCTTGAGTATTTAATTCAGTAACAAAACCATAAAACAACAGGCCTTGCCTGAACTAAAATAGTAGAGTAACAGGAAAATACAATAGGTATGCAGACCATTTAAAATCTAATTGGTTTTGGTGCATAAATAATAAGCAAGAAAAATTGATTACCTGGTCTTATGGTAGCATAAAAAGTTAAATATTTCTAATAGCCACACCGTCTATGTTACCACGGCACAACGGAAACCACTAACGATTGCCAAGCGCCTCCGCTTTGTAAACAAACAATGTGTATTTTTAATTTCTTTAGATTCTGACAATAGAACTCATCAAACAGCCAATAAATTACACTTACCATATAAAATCCTTGCAGTGCGAGCAAAACGTCGGCTGCTTGAAGAACCTCGGCATGAACTTGTGATCCTTCACGAAATAAACATTCTTCTTTTTCAGGGCACCCTTTCGGCCCCGCTGCCGGAACGCCTGCCCTAACTTCAGATCACCACCACCATCATCACAGTTGTTCTCCTCGTCCGCCATAGCGATGCGCGGTGGCGAGCTGAACGCCGGTGGATTCGGAAATACTTAATTCACTGAAATCGCTAGACTACACGAGCACACGACCGGACCACCGCTCTCAGCCAAACGTCATTGCGTTTTGTGTCAAACTGAGTACATGAAGGTATCGAACTGTCACCGCTGTCAGTGTCAAACAGTGAAATGATACCAGAACATGTTTACATTTACCCTTACCCTTAAGCAATTTTCTATTCTCCATTTAACAACTGATTTTAATTGTAGATTCATTGTTGCGGGGCCAAAAACATAATAAAATCGAGGATCAAAGAATGCGACGAAAGCAACTTGATAACTATTAGGAGGAAAACTATCACTTGTATCACGTCGGATGGCGCATTTGAATACCGTACCTTCATTACTGTCAAAAGACATGCATTTTTCGAAGAAATTATAAAAGTTCTAAATTTTATCAAAAATACCTCAATCTTGTACGTCAAATTGTGAAAACTGTTGAACTCACTTATATCCCAAGGACAAGTAGAACATTTAGGGTATGTAGAAATCGGTAGTGAAAACTTCGCGTATTAAAACTTAAGGCAAATGAAAAAACATGAACATCAGATGAACCACAACCGAAGTGTATATGAATTTTTGTTTTCGTGATTTCTGGGTTGGTCCCATAGTAAAACTTGCTGAATATGATCTATATTATATTATTTACATCGTTAAAAATTGCAAAATTTTAAACACCTGTATACAATGTATAAAACATTCAGAAGCAAATGAATGTTTGGTGTCCTTCTATATGTGCAAACTGTCGCACATTTTACGAATCTTCTCACATACTACATTTTACGAATCTTTGTACAATTGTGCGTGGTTCGGGGCTTTGGGTAGCATATTATCAACGAAAAAATATTTATTTGCAAAAAAAGAGGTAATTATGCTTTGAGTATTTACTAAGTATACTATTTACCTTGCAATAATAATACATCATGGTAGATGGCAACCTAGTCCGTTCTGAATATGGGATTCAAGAACATATTTTAAAGGGCGATCGTTGTAGAACTAAAAATAATAATACTTTTCGATTAAATATAACAAATTTATCTTTTACTTTATTTTTGTTCTATTATTTTGTTATATATTTGTTCCTGATGTTAAAATTTTCTCGTGTGATTAGAAATATTCAAAGATAAATATTTAAATCTATGACACATTTTGAACGCATTCATGGAATTCCCACCTCCATTATTGAATGACCAAAGCCGTTATTTTTCAAGGTTTCGTACGGTTGTTTGAGAACTGGGAGTGGAGTTGTTTTTCTAATTAAAAATATTGAAATAAGATTTACTTTCTCTTGAAATGTGATATCTTTTTATGGTTTAATTATTTTTGTTGTTTAATGTTCAGTGTAGTGTTTTCTAAACCAAAATGAGTTCAGCAAATTCGGATGTTGAGCAAAGGCTGGCTCTCTCGATGGTCGCACAATTTGATGATTTAAATCGACTGAACAACGTTCTCAACGACGAATATTCGGAGCAATGTAAGTAAAATTTAGCAATAGATTTCACAAAAATGCTTCGTATAATGCATGTAGTAAGGTAATGTAAATTTGATATTGTCAGGCTGATGGAAACTGAATCTTAACGTTACCTACCTTCTCGTAACGAAATCATGTTAATTTAGGCCAAAGCAACAATTAATTTGATTAAATTATTAGTCTACCCGCTACCTTTAAAGTTAAAAACGCTGATTCTTGAGAAATCTTGGTAACACAAATTAGTATACATATAATTATTATAGTGAGTAAGCCTATTCTGTTTTCATCAAGTTGTATTCAATTCAGTGATGCTCATATATTTGATTAGAACTATTCACTTGTATGTTTATCTCACTTTCCAAGCATTTGTCTGTAATAATGTATGTAAATCATTTAAAATGTAATCATAAGTGCTGCTGAAATGACAAACATTTTGATCTAAGATAGACTTTTAACTGTTGTTTCAATTTTGAAAATGAGATAAGATAAATTGAAATAAGTAAAACCCATTGTAAAGCAAGTAGGTCCAAATAATTATTTTCCCCTCACAGGTTTCCTAGCATTTGTGAAGCAGATGGAATGGGTGCGCAGCCAATGGGCCTCGGCGGAGGCAGAGGCTGCTCGGCTACAGACAGAATTGATGGAGGCCCACCAGACTCTATCCAAGTGGGAGGCGAAGTTTGCACATGTTCGGAAACTTCTGGATGGGGAAAAGAGGGAGAGGAACATTGTTATGAAGAAGTACAGTGAACTGGTGAGGTTCTTTTATGTATAGGATGATAAGATAATGACAGGAGAGCAGTGTGAGCAGTCTGTAAATTAGTGAATTTGAATTTTGTGTATATAATATAATTGCCACCGTCGTGGTATAAAAAAAAAAATTAAAATAGATGACATTTCATATTGAGAAATGGAAAATTCACTGCTTTGGGCAAAATTCAAACTTGTGACCGTGTGGAACACTAGTCCGATCTCCCTTACTCATCATGCAGTGAACATTTCCATTTCTCCTTTAATATAATTTTTTAGTATCGCTCATAAACTTATTTGGGTCATTCCAAAGTGACGGGTGGGACATTTTGACTCCTTTTTACCTACACTTTGGTTTATTTTTTTCCCAACAACAACTATATTTGTTTTAAATATTATATCATCATTAAACCAAATAATCATATTATACTTCAATTACTTCACCTTATTTCTTAATTTGGTTTCTGTTATCTTGTTGCAGAGTAAGCTATTAGACACGGCTCGGGATCTGCTCTTCAACGATAACCGAGCGAAGCTAAATGATGAGACACTGCAAAAGCTTGCTTTCCTCAATGGAACAGCTCATCAGGAGCATAATGCCAGACTCACCGGTGTGCCAGAGCTAAACTCTACTGGTAAGTTAGTAAATTTTTTGTTCATATGATGTAGCTCTATAACAAAAAAATCAATAGCTATTTGATTAAGCGAATAATGTGTCATTTAATGAAGTAGTGAGTACTGAGTACTGTATCTTTTGTAAAAAGAACTTCCTCCACTTTCAAACTTGGTTAAAATGTAGGCTACGTGCATAGTTGCTACCCATGTCATTAAACGAATCCATATTTTTCACGTTACAATGAAACAACACATACTACTTTTTTAATTTCCTTTACTTTTCTGGTTCGAATTCATATTTATTTATATTATATATTGAATATTTATTTATTTTTATTTATATATATATGTATGCATTATTTTATGGTTATTTTTCTATCTATGTATATTTGTATCAATGTGTATTCAAAACGTGCATTTCATTAATTTCAGTGATTGTACACTTTTGTTTGTGTTTGTCATTCATTCACCGTTACTTCTGTTTTACTCATTTCCTCAAAGGTTAACTGGAAGAGATCCCATACAGGGATAAGTTCGCCTTTGTTGTATTTAATTTACTCTGTAACTGTGTTTTTCGTGTTTTTATTTCTATGTACAATAAAGTATATACATACATACATACATACTTTACGTATATAATATACCCACATACAAAAAAAACTGCTAATTTATTGACCCTTCCCATAGGCAATGAGCCTGGCAACATGTAAAACCTAACGAAATCCAAAAACCAACTTAACGAAAGATGGCATCCCACTGCGGCGCACGCTTAAAACGCATGCGAGTTGCGTGGGTTACCCTTCCCACATGGTGTGGGTAGTCTTTTAATGTTGTTAAGAGTCAGTACTACGTACATCACTTGTTTGCTTATACATGGCTGAAGGAATTTGATGATAAACTTTGACCCCTCAATTAATAAACTATTCGACAGGCGGAAACTCGTGCCCGTGGGTTATCCACGCAATTATAAGCGTTAACGCTAAAATACAGAGGTCAATGCGTCCCCAGTGTGAAGTAAATATATATTTCATGGATCCTTTCCGTTTATAATGTTCAGAACGAAATTAAATGACACATGATGGTTTAGCATTAAAGACTCGATAGATAGAATGGTAGGTCTAGTTCTAGTTATGTGTGCTTGTGCTACGATGTGATCACACATCAGATAGGTATTTTAAAATAAATCTTCAAACTAATACTTCCCCAGGCACACTCCTCTCAGAAATGTCCTATTCTCGCTCTGAGGAAGACCTGGACCTATCAATAGCGTCAACCCGCCGCTCGTGGGTGCAGCGGGGAGGCTGGGCTGCCCGAGATGCGCCCGCTGGCAAGAAGAGAAGATCGTCCACCAGTTCTGCTACCAAGGTCAGTTCTATTCTATGGTTCCATCCCATCTTCCTCCAGAAGATCCCGATAGAGTCGGTCCTGCACCATAAACCATATACTGATTGATCAAGTATTTCTTATTATTTTGCTTTCCTGCCAGCTTATATATAAAATAGTTGTAATGGATTCTAGTAACGTGGTTAGTAAATGCTTAATACATGTTTGGTAATTTTAAACCTTGGTGTAAAGAGTGACTCAGGGGAATGTAACTATTATAGCAATAGGTGACAAAAAACAACACATAATACGAGATAATATATGCCATGAGCAATGAAATTTCTTATTGTTTGGCACAAATTGATCGTAGAACTGATGGCTGCTGGGACAAAAAGGTTTTTGAGTTGACATCCAAATGGCAAAGTGAAGGATGTAGCTAGAAAAGACCCCATACATTGATATTTACCAGATTCGCTTCGCTTCGTCGCTTTTCGGTGATAGGAAACAGCGTGAGGAAAGCAGACTAATTCCAAAAAGGCCTAGTTTCACCTCTGGGTTGGAAAGTCAAATGGCAGTCGCTTTTTAGGGTTCCGTAGTCAACTAGGAACCCTTATAGTTTCGCCATGTCCGTCTGTCTGTCTGTCCGAGGCTTTGCTCCGTGGTCGTTAGTCCTAGAAAGCTGAAATTTGGCATGGATATATAAATCAATAAATCCGACAGTCGTACAATAAAATCTAAAAATTTAATTTTTTAGGGTACCACCCCTACACGTAAAGTAGAGGTGATTTTTTTTTTGCTTCAACCCTACAGTGTAGGGTATCGTTAGGAAGGTCTTCCAAAACTAAAAGGGGCTTCAACAAACATTTTTTGATAATGTGAATATATTCGGAGATAATCGTTCCGAAAGAAAAAAAATGTGTCCCCTCCTCCTCTAACTTTTGTGCCGTAGGTCCAAAAAATATGAAAAAAAATCGTGGAAGGAGAGCTTAAAAAAGACATTAAATGAAAATTATAGCGGTCATGATCAGTTTAGCTGTTTTTGAGTTATCGCAAAATGTTTCCCCTTCATAGTAAAAAGACGTACATCCACAGTTCATCCCTTGGTTAACAATCTACTATACTTTAAGCTTCAGTTTAGCTTATTGTGACGGAAGAGTAACTACGGAATCCTACTCTGAGCATGGCCTGACTTGCTCTTGGCCCGTTTATTTAAAAACGAATGCCACGTAAGCCGGGACAAGAAGATGAAAGGTGATCTAAATAACGAAGACGTGTTTCACAGACGGTGGAGCTGCAGGGCGGCAAGGTGCTGGCCACCGCAACCACGACTCTGACGTTAGAGCGCGCTGCCACCAACCACGATATAAAGCCGCCCAAGAACTTCGTAAGTTGCATATATGTATAATAGCAGACTTTAATTTAGTACCCATCAGTTCCATCAAATTTTAATAGAATACTTATCGGCCTTAAATGTAATGGTAATGGCTCTTTGTTACTCTACAATTTCGCACTTCCACCTAAAAACCTGTATTTTCTTTCCTCCAATAGTGAAAAACACATAAAATTGTCTAGGTATACAAACGAAGCACGATGCTGATATGGATAACCAAGGCTCGGAAAAACGCCCGTCATTTTGAAAACATAACCCGGATCCGTACAACAGAGACTTCCTTAAACCAACATCGACGATTAAATATGCTTCAATGACGTCAGTAGACTGTAAAGGAACATTTTCGAGTCATGATTGGGTCCTAAATTATGGTTTTGTTTTCAAATTGACGGTCGTTTTCCGAGCCTTGTGGATAACGCTATAAGGTACCATACCATACATTTAGCGGTAACAACTATAATATTTTAGACAAACGATAATCCAGATATACCACAAGTTTGGCGAAACAGGCGCCCTTTACTTCTTCCGCTGCAGATGCATCGAAACGTGAACTCGAAATTACCTAGAATTCAGAGTATTTTCATTTTTAATTCCTGAGGGGAAAAGAGGAGTGCTATAATATTAACATGTTTGTGTGTGTGTGTGTGTGTGTGTTTGTGAGCGCGTGTGTCTGTGCCAATGTAGCTGGGTAGGCCTAGGTTCCTTTGCAGGGATGCCTAAGTGGATCTTCAATGATGACTTGTTATTTAAACTCTTGTACAAAGATTTATTTTTTAAAGTAAGATTTAATTATAGTACAACATTGTCGTTCAATGGATTTTCTCGGCGGTCGTTATATACGTATTTGTTCGTCGCCGATCTTAAAATTTTGGAGGCAATCGGCCGTCCGTGTCGTCACTTAGGATGCGTTGTGAACAGCTTCTCAACAGATAAAGCGATATGAATGCGGCTTTTAAACGAAAATTGTCTCTTTGATCGAATGTGTTGTCTGTCGATGATTCTTAGATAGTATTAAGCTCAATAGATGGCATTGTTTTAATTTTGTCCAGGGTTATAACAAGTTATCATTGTTATACACGGATAATTTAACAGGCAACCGTTTTCCAGCAACCTATATCAGAAAGCAGCGACGAAGCGCCTCCGCAATCGGCCAGCAAGACCTCGGCTCGTCTGTCCGCTAAACGAATGAAGGAAGAGCATGCGACACCGTCCGCGCCTCCGAGGACTACTGGTATGATTTGAATTCTCATTATTTTTGCGTGCTATCAATATCAGGAAACACAACGCCTGTTCGGAAGAGAAGATTTCCGTCTACAAAATGTATGTTTAATTTTGTGATTTTTATACTCTTTAAGGCGTTAGGCGCAGTTTAACTTTAGTGGAGCAATACTGCGACACGGTTGACGGTACCATTAGGTAACTTAGCTTACTTACTGTTGCACAGTGTTGGTCTATAGAAGTTGAAAAATTCACCGCTGAGCTACGATCGTAACGCTACGTCATAGCCTATAACACGGGTTTCCCGGTATGTAGCGAAAATGCTTCGTAGAGGCTAAACGACGACGTGTCGTGATTAGCGTTGAATGGGTTAACACAGCGGTGTAGATGCATCTAATGCTACTGTATAATCGGAATATATTGCTTTGTTTTTAACCAGAAAAAACCAAATTCATAATTCTTAATTGTCAGGCCAGTAGTTTCCGTCAGTAGAAAAAAGCGGAAAATTTAAAATATATAGGCGCGAAGGGTTGTCTTTACATAGAAAATTGGAATATCGCGCCTTTTTCTACTACCGGCTATACATAAGTTTTTCGCAGGTTATAAGTTGTATTTTGTGTGTTGTTTTCCATGTGCATTTTGTCAGACACGGACACGGGATCAGACACCCCGATGCGCACGGTGCAGCGCACGCCCTCGGCCGTGTCGGCGGCGTACGGCGGCTCGCCGCGCGCGCGGCCGCGCCAGCACAACTTCGTGGCCAAGAACTTCTACAAGCGCGAGAATTGCGGGCCCTGCGGCAAGACGTGAGCATTTTTTTTTACTACCACGACGGTGGCAAACTAGTATACGGCCCGCCTCATGGTAAGCAGCAGTGGCGGATCGTTCAAAGAACTCGATTCCCACCGGCTTGTCTAATTTCAGCCCGTTGAGTACTTTCACGATCGGTTCATGGAGAAAAGGAAAGCAATATTAGCTCCGGGTTCCCTACGAATATTTCAGACGCGCCGCCACTGGTAAGCAGTCACCAATTTATACTTTTATCTGCCCTTTCTCCCGTTTGTCCAACTTTTCTTATGATACGTCGGTGATAGACAAAGAAACAATAGCAGTGGGGGGAAACTGCAGCGTTCGGGCTTTCCCGGCTCCGTTCGGTACAGCATTGCTACGAGCAATTATTAGGATTGGCAAAACTTGACGTCCCTTTGCATGTACAACCACAGATAAGATAATTACTTGATTTTTGACAACTAGAAGAAAGGGATAATGCCATACATTAGTAAGGGAGAACACGATTCGTCCCTGAACCGCTGTCAAACTTCGGGTTCGTAGGAAGTTTCTTTTCTGTATTATTTATTCTGTGACAATAGTCCATCTGATAGTATGATTATAGAGAAATAAGTACGCATAGAGTGCTCACTCCATACATAATTTTCCTTACTTAATTATATTAAGTTGTATGGGAGGTAAGGTAAAAAATGTCATTAATAAGTTTTAAACTCTCTTAAAACTGAAATGAATACTTTTTAAATAAGTATGAAACTTATTCTTTGGCTTAAGTGGAGCCAAAGAGTTCTCATGTGGCACCCTACAGACGGGTCAAGATCGCAAGGCCCTCAAGTAACAAGATGGGAAGACGAAATTATTCGTACAGTGGGACCACTCTGGACAAGGGTGGCAAGAGAGAGAAGATACTGGAAGGAGTTGGAGGAGGCCTTTGCCGACAGGCACACTGAACTAAGAGACTTCATATGATAATTCAAGACTATCAAAAAGAACAATCATGTTCAGAACAAAGGGCTATATAATAATAATAATAATAATGAAACTTATTACACCTAAATGGGTTTTTATTGTGATATGGAGTGAGTACTCCAACGCTTACTTATTTATCTATGGTATGATGGTGTTCGCCTTTAGAAACTATTTTCAAAGCACGCTGTATCCCTAGAAACATTTGAAGAACTCGTCTCTAAATAAAAAAAAAATAATAATAAATAAAAAACCTCAATTAGGATTTCATTGTATAGCCGGAGCGAGCGGAGCCCCTTTTGTAAGAGAACGTGTTCGTTTCAGCATAAAGTTCGCGAAAGTGGGCATCAAGTGCGAGACGTGCCGCGCGCAGGCGCACCCCGAGTGCCGCGCGCTGCTGCCGCTGCCCTGCGTGCCGCCCGGCGCCGGCGCCGCCGCCAGGCGGAACAATGCCGCGGTACTGCACATGTTTCTTTCATTTTTTTTTTATACTACGTCGGTGGCTAACAGTCTCCGTAGCCTATGTTCGCCTGCAACTCCAGAGGAGCTACATGCGCGTTGCCGACCTTAATCTCGAGCTTAATGGTTATTTGGTTATATAAACCGGACAAGTGCGAGTCGACTCGCCACCGAGGGATCCGTTTTTTTTACAGTTTTCAGGTTTTACCTGTATTTGTAGTGTAAGAGGATGTGACTTGCCAAATTTCATAGCTCTAGATCAATGGGATTTAGTACCCTGTGAATTTTGATTCTCTTGAGAGGGTCAAAATATACGTTTTTTGCGGCATAAACGGCCGTATCTTTTTTTACTTTAACTTAGAGGCTCGATTTTTTCACAGCTTCAAGAAACTGTAGACCTGAATATGGTTTTAATTTCAACTGGGTACCTCGACACGTTCCCGATATAAAAGGGTCTCGACAGACAGACAGACCAACTAACGGACAACAAAGTGACCCTATAAGGGTTCGGATTTTTTAAGATACAAAACCCTAAAGAGACGCGAATTCACTTTTATTTATGTCATCTTTTTTAGTGTCGAAAAACGGACGTTGTCGAAAAAAGCAGGGCTACTAAGGAGTACTCGGTAATATAATTTTGAGCGTAATAAAATATTTTTTTTATCACACGACATCGTTGAAAAACTTGATATGTAAAGATGTATCTATATTTAACGAATGCACCGCTAATACGTCATTCGAACCTTAGATTTAGAGGATTTGGTCACTCTCATTGGCGTACAGCACGCGAGCGCATCGCTATTGGAGTGCAAGCAACGCATCTCGACGGAATTTAAACACTGCATATTCCAGGAGGGCTGTATCTCTGACTTCGCTCCGAGCACGCCGCCCATGGTGCCGGCGCTGCTGGTGCACTGCATCAACGAGGTGGAGAAGCGGGGGCTGGCGGAGAGGGGCCTGTACAGGATCAGCGCCGTGGAGAAGGACGTCAAGCGGCTCAAGGTGTGTAGCTAACTACGGAAGACAGACGTTGCTTATATGATAATAGCCGTCGTGATGTGTGTGCAGGTGTGTTAAAATACAGTTTATAAAAGATGCTGGAAAACCTACTTTTATTTGACATTCAAACCAAGCCATAAAATATTATCAGTTTGATAATTAGCAGCTATTACTAACTTTAATCTAGACTATAGTATTGTTGTGTAAAGTACCTACTCTTAATTATCTGATATTCCTTTTTAGGAGCGTTTCCTCCGCGGATGCGGCTCGCCACAACTGTCCAACGAGGACGTCCACGTGCTGTGTGGCTGTATTAAAGACTTCCTTCGCTCGCTGCGGGAACCTCTCGTCTCCAACGCTCTATGGGCTGATTTTATGGAAGCAGCTCGATTAGGTAACATAAAAATTCTCCTGGAACTCTCTCTCGTCAACTGAATTATTTAACTGACTTAAGAAAGGAGGTTTTCTATTTGTTATTTCTTTTTTACCATTTTTTCATGTATATTACTCGTTTTCTTAAAGAGGATGACGATTTTATAGTAAATGAATAACATGATGTTTTGCAGGAGAGCCGACGGACGCGGCGGCGGCCGTGGTGCAGGCCGTGAGCCAGCTGCCGCCGCCCAACCGCGACACCCTCGCCTTCCTGGTGCTGCACCTGCACAAGTCAGTACTTCATATATATTCTGTAGGAGAGCCGACGTGGCGCAGGCCGTGAGCCAGCTGCCGCCGCCCAACCGCGACACCCTCGCCTTCCTGGTGCTGCACCTGCACAAGTCAGTACTTCATATATATTCTGTAGGAGAGCCGACGTGGCGCAGGCCGTGAGCCAGCTGCCGCCGCCCAACCGCGACACCCTCGCCTTCCTGGTGCTGCACCTGCACAAGTCAGTACTTCATATATATTCTGTAGGAGAGCCGACGTGGCGCAGGCCGTGAGCCAGCTGCCGCCGCCCAACCGCGACACCCTCGCCTTCCTGGTGCTGCACCTGCACAAGTCAGTACTTCATATATATTCTGTAGGAGAGCCGACGTGGCGCAGGCCGTGAGCCAGCTGCCGCCGCCCAACCGCGACACCCTCGCCTTCCTGGTGCTGCACCTGCACAAGTCAGTACTTCATATATATTCTGTAGGAGAGCCGACGTGGCGCAGGCCGTGAGCCAGCTGCCGCCGCCCAACCGCGACACCCTCGCCTTCCTGGTGCTGCACCTGCACAAGTCAGTACTTCATATATATTCTGTAGGAGAGCCGACGTGGCGCAGGCCGTGAGCCAGCTGCCGCCGCCCAACCGCGACACCCTCGCCTTCCTGGTGCTGCACCTGCACAAGTCAGTACTTCATATATATTCTGTAGGAGAGCCGACGTGGCGCAGGCCGTGAGCCAGCTGCCGCCGCCCAACCGCGACACCCTCGCCTTCCTGGTGCTGCACCTGCACAAGTCAGTACTTCATATATATTCTGTAGGAGAGCCGACGTGGCGCAGGCCGTGAGCCAGCTGCCGCCGCCCAACCGCGACACCCTCGCCTTCCTGGTGCTGCACCTGCACAAGTCAGTACTTCATATATATTCTGTAGGAGAGCCGACGTGGCGCAGGCCGTGAGCCAGCTGCCGCCGCCCAACCGCGACACCCTCGCCTTCCTGGTGCTGCACCTGCACAAGTCAGTACTTCATATATATTCTGTAGGAGAGCCGACGTGGCGCAGGCCGTGAGCCAGCTGCCGCCGCCCAACCGCGACACCCTCGCCTTCCTGGTGCTGCACCTGCACAAGTCAGTACTTCATATATATTCTGTAGGAGAGCCGACGTGGCGCAGGCCGTGAGCCAGCTGCCGCCGCCCAACCGCGACACCCTCGCCTTCCTGGTGCTGCACCTGCACAAGTCAGTACTTCATATATATTCTGTAGGAGAGCCGACGTGGCGCAGGCCGTGAGCCAGCTGCCGCCGCCCAACCGCGACACCCTCGCCTTCCTGGTGCTGCACCTGCACAAGTCAGTACTTCATATATATTCTGTAGGAGAGCCGACGTGGCGCAGGCCGTGAGCCAGCTGCCGCCGCCCAACCGCGACACCCTCGCCTTCCTGGTGCTGCACCTGCACAAGTCAGTACTTCATATATATTCTGTAGGAGAGCCGACGTGGCGCAGGCCGTGAGCCAGCTGCCGCCGCCCAACCGCGACACCCTCGCCTTCCTGGTGCTGCACCTGCACAAGTCAGTACTTCATATATATTCTGTAGGAGAGCCGACGTGGCGCAGGCCGTGAGCCAGCTGCCGCCGCCCAACCGCGACACCCTCGCCTTCCTGGTGCTGCACCTGCACAAGTCAGTACTTCATATATATTCTGTAGGAGAGCCGACGTGGCGCAGGCCGTGAGCCAGCTGCCGCCGCCCAACCGCGACACCCTCGCCTTCCTGGTGCTGCACCTGCACAAGTCAGTACTTCATATATATTCTGTAGGAGAGCCGACGTGGCGCAGGCCGTGAGCCAGCTGCCGCCGCCCAACCGCGACACCCTCGCCTTCCTGGTGCTGCACCTGCACAAGTCAGTACTTCATATATATTCTGTAGGAGAGCCGACGTGGCGCAGGCCGTGAGCCAGCTGCCGCCGCCCAACCGCGACACCCTCGCCTTCCTGGTGCTGCACCTGCACAAGTCAGTACTTCATATATATTCTGTAGGAGAGCCGACGTGGCGCAGGCCGTGAGCCAGCTGCCGCCGCCCAACCGCGACACCCTCGCCTTCCTGGTGCTGCACCTGCACAAGTCAGTACTTCATATATATTCTGTAGGAGAGCCGACGTGGCGCAGGCCGTGAGCCAGCTGCCGCCGCCCAACCGCGACACCCTCGCCTTCCTGGTGCTGCACCTGCACAAGTCAGTACTTCATATATATTCTGTAGGAGAGCCGACGTGGCGCAGGCCGTGAGCCAGCTGCCGCCGCCCAACCGCGACACCCTCGCCTTCCTGGTGCTGCACCTGCACAAGTCAGTATTTTTTCTCCAATATGCTCGAAAATGTTCACCTTACGGTAGCAAAACCAGCACGGGAAGTTCTTCTTTATGGTCAAAACAAAGGACCTTGTGTCAAAATTGCCCCAAAACCAACAAACATGAGAGTTGGGCCATTAAATAGGTCTCTAATTCTACTTTATTTCATTCTATAGGCACTAAATCGAATTCCATTGCAGAACTAAGATATTCATATCTTGTACTCCCTCGTCCCCCCTTCCTCGTTCTTCACCTTAATAACTTGAATTTTCACAAGAAAACAAATTATTGCGTCCGTTCGCTCACTTAAAACTCACTATAAACTTAAATTAACAGTATCCTATCACTCAAAACTCTCAAAAGTTAAAATGGGACGATAAATTCACAGAGAATAATAGCGCGCGCCGGGGCAACGCACGAACTTGAATAGTATAGATTTTTCAAAAACTATTTACATAATTGAAAAATCAGTAGCCACTTTTTGATATTTAACTTATATAAGTGAAAGATATCAAAGTCAAATGGCGTTCTAAAAGTTTTTATCATGTGTCGAAAGATGGCAGTAAATTTACTGTGGCTTTCTTTGACAATCCAAAAAAGTGCTGCGATATACGCATCAGCTCCAAGAGCTGCTAGTGTATCAAATAATAAAAAAAAAAATCCGCCTCTATTTCAAATTTTCTTCGATAATACCATAGAAATAGGATAGTATAGAACGACTGTCAAACTTCGAAACTGTGGCCAAAAATGAAATGCAAGTGTGTGCGTAAATTGTCTATGTGCGAACAAAAATAGTGATGTCATGTTACAACATATTAATAATCTATCGATGTTTAACTGCTTTATCGACTACTTTTTCAAATGTGTTTGAAAAAGTTGAAAATGATAAAGTTGAACTTGTTTGAAAATGTGTTCGCAAAGAGTTGACTTACCAAAGAAAATTTGAATTTCGTGCCTTTTCCTGCTGACAAGTTGGGTTGGGTGTGTATACGCTGTGTACAAGTATACGCTGTCTTGTGTTTCCTTGTGTTGGCGGCAAAGCCGTGGAAAAGTGGTTAAAATGTAAGTACTGTGTTGGAAAGTGAAGTTTAAATTTATCGCTAAACATGTGCACCTTCAAAAAAGGTATTATAACAATCGTTATTATTTTAAGTCGGTTATAAAGGTAATATCTCTTTTGATATCTTGTGAACAACTAATTCCATACCTACTAATATACCGACAAGTTATCAATACAGTCATATGAACATTTTGTCAAGCCCTAGCGTAAAGTAACAGTTTAGGTTTTTACACAAAATATTCTAAATTATTGACTAATATGATGAAATATTAACACACAATTGAAGAAAAACTTATAATGAACTGTATAAATTGGTTTTTTACTCTTTTTATGCTGTTAATTTGATAAAATATCGTTACGAAAAGTTCGCTAGGAATATCATAATTACCTGTGAAATTAGTATTTTCCTGGGTTTTTTGGCACTGAAACACTACAACCCGGCACACAACATGACACCATCGTCCCTAATTTACTTAATATATATTTTTCTTTTTGATTCTCTTATATTTTTCACGTTAAAAAATACGGCAATATGATTTTGGCCGCCTCGGCCGCCTTCGAACTCAAAATTGGTTACGTTTTCTCATATGTAGTCTGCCTCTTTCGCACTTATGGCTTGTTCATATACGTCATGGCTTCCCTTTCGCACACTTCATCTGTCTGTCAAGCGAAGCGACTGACATGTCTCTGGATAATACTGACAGCACAGCGGAATCGTAGACACTTGAAGTTTAAACATTAACATAAAGCCGGTTTGACATTGGATTCAAATGCCAAATGAGCGCACGTCTGTAAACTACCTTGACGGACGGGATCGTCCTTGCACGTTAGTAAACATTTCCATGATAATGCGCGCGAAAATGTGTTCTATGTCGATATTTATCGCCAATTCGGTAAATATAAAGATCAGTAAAAAAAGGACTTGGCGTCGTAATTGTTAACTGTCCATGTCTCTGCAGTTTACGAAGGACGATGTTACTTACAGCACGGTTTTTAACCCTTCAACGTAAAAAGAGGGGTTATTAGGCTCTCCAACGGATTTATTTATTTATTTTAATTTTACGAGTGTGTTTTTTTGTATTCGGAAGTGTTGTATAGAGATGGTAATTAAATAGGTTTTAAATGTTTGACTTACTATCTCTTCCAGGGTGGCAGAGAGCCCGGAGTGTGAGATGGGCATAGATAACCTGGCTAAAATCTTCGGGCCCACCGTCGTCGGCTACGGCATGATGAAGGAAGCTGCTGAAATGTACAGTGCTACTGCGCAGATGGTCAATGTAAGTGAAGTAGATGATTGGTTAATTACTGTGTTGTTAAAAAAGTGTAATATGTAGCAAATGTATGTACAGCACAAAATCGGTCAGTGGTCCAGATCTGGGCCGTGGTCCGCCATTTGATGAACTCTTGAACTTCCAGCACCAAATGTAAAAAAGTTAAAAACCAACTCTGAGGTTTTTTGATTTTTTTCAACACATTTGTATGTGGAACTGATTGAAACGATTTATCAAGGGTTAATTTGGCACATTTTTTTAAGTCTCAAACTTTTCTTAAAAATGAAAAAAAGGCAACCAGGACATATTTTATGCTAAAAGGGGGGTCGCGACAGGGACAGGAGGGAAGGGACGGTAGTGTGCGTAAACAAAGAGAATTTGAAATAGAGGTGGATAGTTAAAGAAAACTTTGAAACCACAGTAAATTTACTGCCATCTTTTGACACATGATTAAAACTTTTAGAACGCCATTTAACTTCGTGGCTACGATGCCGCCATAACTTTGACCTGTTTTAATACATGGCGCCATTTTTTGATATTTAACATATATCAGTGAAAGAATAAGAATCAAAGTCAAATAGCGTTCTAAAACTTTTAATCATGTTATAAAAGACGGCAGTAAATTTACTGTGGCTACAAAGTTTTCTTTGATAAACTCTTATTCAAATTATCTTTGGCGTAAAGAACCATACCCATTTCATACTACATTTGTTGCAAGCTGGAAATAATTTGCTGAGTTTTCCCATACATTACAACATAACTTGATTGAATCATAGGATAGCTCCCCCACGTTTACATCGATGGTGGCGGAATGTGTGGAAGTCGCGTGTATGTGTGCACGAATTCAATGAATATAATAACGGAGCAATTTAATGTCGACTAATAGGGATGATGACACATGTTGAATTTTATAACAAAATCTAGTAAAATAGATAGCAAATGAGCAATTTATCGCAATAATGTGGTTATTAAAATGATAAAAAAATATAGGAATAATAAAATATAAGTCCCAATTTTAATGTTTTTCATACTTCTGTGATCTATTCTACTGTTATTTAGAATAAAATAAACATGAGAACACTGAACATAGACTTTATTATATTTATTGAGTAATTACACGAACTCATTAGGTGGGTATATACACATTATTTAACAAACGGAATTTACACACATTCTAAGATATTTACATATTTTAATATGAAAAACATATGATACCTAATTGTTTAAACAATCAGGGATAGGTACGTCAAGCCATAAATCAAACCAGAACGATACCGAATTTAACCGTGAATATTTACTTCACTCGGAGGCGTCAGGAACAGAACTGCGAGCGCAGCCACGTGCTCGATGGTTTTTATACACCAAACCGCCCTGCCCAGGTAGCTGCCTCGTAGCTTGAATGAAGTCAGCAGGTACTGTCAGGTTGATGGCGGAAAACGCTGCCTTTGCACCTGCGCTCGATGCCGGAGTAAAGTTTCACAGACACGCCGACAGGTGTCGCCAACACTTCAAGATGGGCTTTTGGTGACCGTGACGTCACGTATGACTATTGGACTTCGACTATAATTTCTGACTTTTGTATTGCTTTAATGCAATGGGTCCCATATAGACATTTGATTCTAAAAACAAACCTGAACGATTGATACCATTCATAAATCTCATCTAGCCTATTTCGTCACTTTTAAGACTACTTCATCAACATTTAAAATTGGTTGGTTTTATTGAGCCGATTATTTTTTACGAAAATTATTTTGTGAAATATTTGAAGTAGTCGCACTATTCAGTTCATAGTTCTATTTCAGTTTATAGCCGTATGATATCGTTTGTATGTCAGGTGATGCAGCTGCTGCTGCGGCTGCCGGCGGACTACTGGGCGCAGTGGGCCTGCCCGCTCGGCGCGGGCTCGCCGCCGGCCGCGCCCCGGCCGCGCGGCTTCTTCTTCTCGCCCGCCGACACCGGGTGAGACGCCCCTCCCTTATGTCAGGTGATGCAGCTGCTGCTGCGGCTGCCGGCGGACTACTGGGCGCAGTGGGCCTGCCCGCTCGGCGCGGGCTCGCCGCCGGCCGCGCCCCGGCCGCGCGGCTTCTTCTTCTCGCCCGCCGACACCGGGTGAGACGCCCCTCCCTTATGTCAGGTGATGCAGCTGCTGCTGCGGCTGCCGGCGGACTACTGGGCGCAGTGGGCCTGCCCGCTCGGCGCGGGCTCGCCGCCGGCCGCGCCCCGGCCGCGCGGCTTCTTCTTCTCGCCCGCCGACACCGGGTGAGACGCCCCTCCCTTATGTCAGGTGATGCAGCTGCTGCTGCGGCTGCCGGCGGACTACTGGGCGCAGTGGGCCTGCCCGCTCGGCGCGGGCTCGCCGCCGGCCGCGCCCCGGCCGCGCGGCTTCTTCTTCTCGCCCGCCGACACCGGGTGAGACGCCCCTCCCTTATGTCAGGTGATGCAGCTGCTGCTGCGGCTGCCGGCGGACTACTGGGCGCAGTGGGCCTGCCCGCTCGGCGCGGGCTCGCCGCCGGCCGCGCCCCGGCCGCGCGGCTTCTTCTTCTCGCCCGCCGACACCGGGTGAGGCGCCCCTCCCTTATGTCAGGTGATGCAGCTGCTGCTGCGGCTGCCGGCGGACTACTGGGCGCAGTGGGCCTGCCCGCTCGGCGCGGGCTCGCCGCCGGCCGCGCCCCGGCCGCGCGGCTTCTTCTTCTCGCCCGCCGACACCGGGTGAGGCGCCCCTCCCTTATCCTTCACGAGCGCCCACCCTTGTCGGTGATGGCTCTGCCGTCTTATTGTATACGTTACTTGGTGTGACTTGACTTTGACACTTAACTGCAATAACACTTGCGAGGGCCTTCCACCTTGTGGCCTATATTTGAAACTTGATATTTTCACTTCGCAATGGGGGCTCTTGGGCCGCCCTTCAAATGGCGCTCGAACCGTCCCTATAGTACCAAAAAAGTCCAAAAACACCATACAAAAATGAACTGTTATAGAGATCATCATTGGCCGCGTCAAGTAGAGCCAGACTAAAGAAGCTAAGTTGGCAGCGATTTTAGGCGGTAGCTTGGTATGTCTCTCTATAATCCAACGAATGCTTATTAATAAGAAGGACTCCACTAGAACTCGAGGGGTCATAATTAATGGTACCCACATATGTATTTAGCGGAAATGTGGACTGCTTTGGACCAGTTTTTTCTAGATTTAGGCATTTGACAGCATATTAAAAAAATACTTGCAAGCTAATGAATCCTTAATTTTTCTGCTTTCAGAGTTCAAAGAAAGAAGAGAAACTATTTTCAGTGATAAAAGAAAAAAGCGATTATGATACATAGCCAGTAATTGTAATTTTGTTTTTTTTTTTCTATATAAGTAAACATTTATGTTAACCAGTTATTGTATATTTTTCCTTTTCTAAGTAAATTTGTATCATAATTATTAGTATTAAAATTCGTCTTGGACATTTTACTGTATAACTAGATAATCTTGTTATTTACGTATACTTCTTTCAGAATTCACTTTTATTGGTAGAACTTTAGGTTCTGCTTTTTCAAAGTATTAGTAAAGTTACATCACAACTATACTGAAATAATATTTAAGTAATTTACTTGTTTTATATCTAATTTAGTATATTATTTGTAGCCAAAATACATCATGTGTATCTTTTATAGTTAATCCGGTTCGTCAAGTCGCCGCCTAATACGCTTCTGTATATATCAGCTGTCTTATATGACATTATTATAGTTGAAATTGTTTGGAATAACTACATGAGGGTCTAAATCACATAGTTTCAACAAAGATAATTTGATATAGAGGTGTATTGTCAAAGAATACTTTGTAGCCATGTAAATTTACTGCCATCTTTCGACACATGATTAAAACTTTGAAAATGCCATTTGACTTCGATCCTTATTCGTTCACTGATGTGTGTTCAATTTGTTAAATATCAAAAAGTGGCGCCATCTTACCGGGCACAACCTAAAGTTTATGGCGCCATCGGTCGAATCGATGTCACCATACCTTTGGCCTTTGATCTATTAGATGGCGCCATTTTTTGATATTTAACAAACACATAAGTGAAAGAATAAGGATCAAAGTCAAATAGCATTCTAACAGTTTTAATCATGTGTCGAAAGATGGCAGTAAATTTACTTTGGCTACAAAGTTTTCTTTGACAATCCACCTCTATTTCAAATTCTCTTTGGTTTCAGCCTCCACTTTTTGGATGCAGTTTTGTTCAAGTTTCTATGTAGCCTTTGTAACAATTTAATCCGTTTTAACCATTTGTACGCCAAAGACGTCAACACGCGCGCACGGTTATAGTGTAATATCAAACTTCGTGCATTCCGATAAGGTTTAGAATGGCGTGGCGTTCCAAGGGTTAATCGACCTTTATTAAATTTGTATAACGATTCATACTTTTTCAGCTAAGGTTATATTCAAATATTGTTCTTAATAACGTTAAATATAGATTTGCACCTGTTTTGCACGGATAAACGAATAAAGGAATCGAAAAAAAAATCTGTGTCAAACATAATATGTGATACAATTACTGTGCTTTTTTTATGTACGAGTATAATAGATTTATTATTGTAAGTATTTGTTTCCTCTTAACAAATTATTTTTTCTTTTGTAATTGTTAGAATTAGTGGTATGGCTCATACTTTGTACTTTGCCGAACTGTTATTTTATTTTAGACTGATATTAGCCAAGTAAAAAATAGTTTTCTAATATTAAATAATAGTTAAACATGCGCCGTTAGTAAAAAAAAAATGCAAAGAAGTTTGCTAATGATAAATCGAAAACTAAAAAGTTAATTGATCGTCCGTCGTAGGCGATTATATAATAGCAAATTACGATACCCAGTGCGAAAAATAGGAAATACTTATTAGCGAATTGCCTATTCGCACATGTATCGTACAAGTTTTTACAGTACATATGGCCCTTTAAATTTTCGACGGTTACGTAATGTGCACTACTGGGGTAAAATAGCACCATATGTACTGTAAAAGACGGCTGATTATTGTATAGTATACGCTACACTAGTTATTCTTTTTGAACATATTTGTGTAAATTTCTAATAGAGATTTCATAGTCCCATTACTATATCTGTAAAAAAAAGTTAGTACTTACACTTAGTCATCACAAAAGAGGAGAGAGTGAAACTCAGAGGTATACATTAAGGTAAATTCATCTAAGTGTGGTATTCTATCTGTCTAATATATTGGTCCATTTTGCATTGCGTCTCACTCTCTCATTAACCAAAATGTGAGACGCAAATACACATTGGACCAAGAGCACTCTACGCAGTTGGTCTTGGTCACCAAAAAAGATGGCTAAGAGCAATAAATATTGTACACAGTCAAGCTCTAAAATATCAACACGGACAAACCACCAAAAATATGTGTACACTACCTTATTGCATACCTGTATAAATATTTTTGGCACTTCTTACGTATCGATATTTTTACCCTTGACATACTGATACTGGAATGTGGCTAAAATTATTTGATATGAACGCTTGTATCAAATATATAATATCAATCTTAGCAAGAAGGTTGAATCTGCAATAACAATTTGTATCAATAGGTTTATTCATTCATCTACTCGTATTGTAAAATTTGCGTTCTAATTATTAAGGTTTTTTCTAAGTTATTTCTCTAATTAACTTTGACATATTTTTTATTTATTTAGACTAATTCTGAGTTTTCCATTCCTGTAAAATTTGTAACGTTTCAAATTTGTGAGTAACCAATCTCGTAAATTTGTTACTCCTCTAATTTTGATATATGTCCAATACAATATCATTTGACATTTTTTCTCGTCCAATCATGTCTTTTCATATTATACTTATTATAGTAATATATAAAGTATGATTTTTGTATGATATCCCTTGACTTACAGCTAATTAAAATCGTGTGCAAATATTTTGATTTTTTATTTTCTTTTTAAATTTATCTGACAACGCAAGGTATAGGGTAGGTCGCCATTAGATATATCGGAGCGGCGGTGCTAAAAAATAACTGAACACTCGCTCTAGCGCCTTGACAATAGAGGCGTGTTCAGATATTTGTGAGCACCTGGCCGGTCTGATATATCTGATGGCGACTATACGTATTATATATTTGTGTGGCGAAGGGAGGAGAAAATGTTAACCCATTCCTGACTAAAAATTTTAAGACTTTCTCTCCTTGAGCCTCTAACCCTTTACCGCATACGAAGCCATATATGGCGGATATGATATTCAACTCTATTGATAACTGTCAAAGTTCAAATTTCAACAAATATTTTTTTATTACATGTGATAAGGGGCTAATGTGGGGTCATAAAGCTTTACAGGTTCAGGAGTCCGTGCTTCTACTATGGGTTCAACAAAGGTTAGTTTTGTTTTTATGATAGTTACTAGTAATATGTGATAATATGGTAAATCGAGGAAATGACTATCTCCTTTGTTTTATGACTTTTATGATACCTAATTTCGCACTTTTCTACCTACGCATTTTTTCATTAACGTCGCTGTTTTTCCAAAATCAGTAATTGCTGCCAGTGAACAGTTACGCTGCCTTCTTAAACCAAATTGACATATCTCACTCAAGGACAAATTATTTTGAAAATTGAATTTTCAGATTAAGAATTTAAGGTACATGTTCGTAGTCAAAGCGGAAAACACGTTCTTGTTTACAAGAGTAGCGCGTAGCTTACGCTGGCAGTGTGCGTTAATTAAAAAGTTAGGCAAGGTCTCTTAAGACCATTTTGGCGTAGCAGCACCGGATTAGTTAATTATTTTTTATTTAAAAAGCGGCCAAGTGCGAGTCGGACTCGCCCATGAAGGGTTCCGTACCATTTATGACGTATTAAAAAAACTACTTACACATTCAAACCAATTTTCGGTGGAAGTTTGCATGGTAATGTATGTCATATATTTTTTTTAGATTTTTCATTGTTATTTTAGAAGTTACAGGGAGGGGGGGGGGGGGGCACCACATTTTACCACTTTGGAAGTGTCTCTCGCGCAAACTATTTTTTAGAAAAAAATTACATTAGAAACCTAAATATCATTTTTGAAGACCTATCCATAGATACCCCACACGTATGGGTTTGATGAAAAAAAAATTTTTTTTTTTTAATTTTATGACGTATTAAAAAAAACTACTTACTAGATACCAAACCAAACCATTTTTCGGTGGAAGTTTGCATGGTAATGTATATCATATATTTTTTTTAGATTTTTCATTCCGTTATTTTAGAAGTTACAGGGGGGGGGGGGGGGGACACATTTTACCACTTTGGAAGTGTCTCTCGCGCAAACTATTCAGTTTAGAAAAAAATGATAGTAGAAACCTCTATATCATTTTTGAAGACCTATCCATAGATACCCCACACGTATGGGTTTGATGAAAAAAGATTTTTTGAGTTTCAGTTCTAAGTATGGGGAACCCCCAAAGCCAAAATTTACTGTTTTTTTTTCTATTTTTATGTAAAAAATCTTAATGCGGTTCATAGAATACATCTACTTACTAAGTTTGAACAGTATAGCTCTTAATAGTTTCGGAAAAAAGTGTCTGTGACATAAACGGACAGATAGACGGACATGACGAATCTATAAGGGTTCCGTTTTTTGCCATTTGGCTACGGAACCCTAAAAATCCACCTGTATTTGGGCACTTTCGTATTCAGAAGAATTGCTGTATTGAAGAGGCCTAATACACCTTTCTGATTCAGGTTGGGCCCAAGGGGGTGGCAGACAGTTAGCTGCCTCCCCCTAGACTCCCTAAAAAACTTAGGGTGGTATTCCATCTATCCAATATCTTGGTCCAATGTGTATTTGCGTCTCACAGTTTGGGTAATGAGAGAGTGAGACGCAATGCACACATAAGACCAAGATATTGGACAGATCCTTGGCCATCAGTCATATCAACTCTCCCTAGTCCATCAGCTGGCGACGCTCTTGGTTGGGCCAAATAAAACTACATTTTCTTATAATCACATGATCACTGGGAACTCTGATTCCAACAGTGTATCTGGTTTAATAACAAATTGAGCTGTTTAACAAAATTGACGTAGGACACACATTAGAAAAAAATAAGAAAGTTGACTTTCGTTACTCTGTCCCATCACGCATAATAGCCGTTACAGCCAAAAAGTTTTAACCTTTTGGACGCCGTGTCAAACACAAAAGCTGTCACGCAGACGCCACGTCATCGAAGTGTCAAAACTGAAGTTGAACTTTATGTATATACACGTAGGTCGATGTTGCTGTCTGTGACGGATTAATTCGTCTTTGGCGTTGGACCTACGGTTCGGATATATCCGTCATACAGGTTTGTCTACAGTGACCACGGAAGACCAGCGTCAGCGTACAACTTCAGTAGGACTTGGCATTATGCCGAGTGTTCACCTATTTCAGCATAATTATATACAGTGTACAACTTAGAAGTATTTTATTTTCTCTTTCTTTCTCTGTATGTATTGTATAACTGTGTACTTATACTGAAATAAATGATATTCTATTATATTCATTGGCATCCAAAATGTTAATTTGGAAGTATTTGCTTGAGAATTGAATTCCTTTTCTTCATCCTTTGACCGCCACAGTCAGCAATTGCCGACAAAGGTTCCAGTATAAAAGGAACTTTAATGCATTCGAATAAAGTTGACTATTGCATGTCAAAAGATAATGGCTGTTATACGTAGGGCAGGGTTGCTTTCTGACAGTCGCAGCAGGCGCTTTTATTTGTTATGTAGAAAAAGGATCTACAACTGAAGTTGGTACGCAGGCTAGGTGTTCAAAATAATCTAAACACAACTTTGTTAAGATAATAAAAACTTGTGGAGATTGATTTGAACATGTCACCCGCTTGGCTACTTTCGCTGCTGACTAAACGTAAAGTAAAGAATTTAAACTTGATTTAAGCCAAAGTTACATATTTTTTAATAAAATACAGAGTATCGTCAATAACTAGGGCGATATTACATACAAGCCGTTGATTTGTGGACTAAGAATATTTTATCCAATTACAGTTTTTGTGTCATATTGTATTGGCACTACAAAATTAATCAGAGAATAGATTTTTCTTCAATATCATTGCAAAGCCAAATGTTATTGAACTTGACACAATGTTATATCCAATTTTATTACGAAAGGAATAAATACAATTATTATGAATCAGATTTTAGTCTAGCAGTATGTATAAAAAGGAACCTCTAAAATGACGAAACTTACATCTAAATATTCTTTGGTAATCTCGATTACTTAGAAAGACTAGTAGAAAACCTTATCTATTTTGTATCTTATATTATACTGGCATTTCTATTATAATACGTGATCTAATATGACGTACAGGTTCTTGGAGGATTTAACTTATGGAGACGCCTTGGCTGTAATTTTCTGTACAAAACAATCTGCCGATTTGTACGTAACGTACAAAAAGCCATGTCAGATAAACGTCAGTCCATACAATACACATGACCATTGGCCTAGCTTTTCGACAGAGAGGTAGGCTCTTAAAGGCGACTCAAGTTGTTAAATCCTCCAAGTACAATTGAGGGCTATTTTTAGTCTCACTAAATATTTTATTTCGGTAATACCCGCCCTTGCTAACCCTTAGTGCAATTTCGAAGCATGAATTTTCAGCGTATAGGTATTTGGTTTAGATAAAAAATATCAGCCTAATGGTGGTCTATGCACAGGGCGGTTAAAACTTAAAAATATGCATCAGTTTATAAAGTAGGTTAAAATCTACTGTACCTTTAGGTATTTAAATAAAAGTAAACAAGATCTACCCTCAAATGGCTCCTTAAGCCAGTTGAGGGTAGAGGAAAACATGCCATGATCAAATAATGTAGGTTAAAGTCAAGTCGTTCAGTGACATATCCAGGCGGTTTTGTATTTGGTTGGTTAACCAATAAATGTTATAACTACCCGAAAATGTACAAATTGTTTGTTTACTTTTATTTAAATACCTAAAGATACAGAGTATAATAATTGGCATAATATGCCAGTTATTGGCACCCGCTCTTTGCAGGATTTTATCCGCTAAGAAATTAAACTAAGCGTGTTGTAGGTGCCAATGCCAACAACATTACGCGAATAGATGTATCGTAAATAATGAGCCAAAATAATAACTTTTACAAAATTACATATAAATGCATGGACATTAACGATTTAAATGCTCCATATGACCCTGGCGCGAGAAACGATGTCACTACATTATAAATGTTTACACTAAGAATATTATTATAGGCTAAGCTTAGTATTTATTACTAGTTCCAATATTATGGTCTGTTCAGACACATTAATTTTGTGTTCTAAATGAAATTGTAACACTACCAACGTTATTATTATACATTACAATTTTACTAAACTGGCAACTTCGATTTCAAGAGTCAGTGTTACCTGTTAAGGCTTGCATAAATGTAGCTTTACCAGATTATTTTTATCTCCTCGTTATTTAAGACTGAAATAAATTCCAAAACAGACAGAAATATAACTGTTTATAGATCAATTAGTTAGCTATATTCCTTGTGTCTTTTTCAGAATTTATTTCGTCAACACATATTATATCTATATATTTTTTGTATAATTTAAATCTATTATACATACCTATATATTAACACGATTTTGCTTACATAATTAAAATTATAAATAGTCCATAAGTTATACATCCAAATATACAAATTCAAATAACACGATAAAATAATATCAAAACTCAAAATATACAAGACAGATGACATTAATATACAATATAGAAACGTATTAATTTAATATTATTGACTGACCCACAGGCCTTTGGTATATGTTTAATTATTATTGTTACAAATACTATAAATTCTGTCAACTTAGAATGATCAGGGAACTTGAACTTAAAATAGAAATTGTCATTCCAATATGTTTTATGCACAATATATACTATAATAACTATTATTGTCTAATATTCCGTCACGTTATATGATATTTTATGTCCGTTCAATATTCTCGAGTATCCAAAGTTAACAGAATTTACTAACCTAATTATGTACCTACCTAATTTAATATCAATTTAACCTTTTAGTACGAAAGAGACGTATATATTATGTAGTATCACATAAGACTAATATATTTGATTTATTAATATCGGTATCTACGTATGAGATCAGCAGACAAGTCTATATTCACTGAATGCGAGTTCCGTGCGTTCTTTTTGTGTGGCAAATAAAAGATACCTTCTAAATAGTTCTACCAACACTGAACACGTCACTAATTATAGTTAGACGTATATATACAGTCAAACTATGATACTTTTTTCACTATATTCCTTTGAGTAATGGTTAAAAATGTATGCACGATTTCTAGTAGAACTACTTCGCACATCGCATGTATTATAAAGATTGCAAAATGAGCCCAGCGAAAAGAATAATCATAAAAATCTGTTTTGATTTTTTGTCATAAAAAAGGCATATCTTTTCTTTCACAATTAATCAACAATACATTTTTTTACATACCAAGAAGCGGATAAGACTACAAAAACATTATTTGGAAACGAGCCGACATGCAACTTACGGTTTTCGTAATCCCACGCTCGGATTTAATGCCTTTCATTATGTAATAGTCACTTAAACTACTATATATCTTTAGATAGGTGTGTCTCAGTATGTAAAACAATTAGTGTGGCATACATAATAGACCTGTAGAGATGTATCTCCGTATAAAATATTACATGATGGCAGCTACTTCTGGCGCGGTGTTCTATACACTATTATTGATGCCGACTGTACTTTATTCTTAGGTTAAACTACTGACTACCTTGTTTAGTTTCATTACTGCCTACTACACTTGCACTAGTTTTGGCGTCGCTGACGCCGTATTTGATGCCGTATGGCCTGAGGTGGTAGATTAAGTAGTCTAATATGTACATCTCTTGAGGGTTCACGTAGTGGAAGGAGATGGCGTGGTCTGAACAGCAGTCCAGGCCCTGGAAGGCAAAATACTTGTTAATAACTTGTCTGAAAGGGATCGCTCTTCAGCGATAAGACTACCTGTTGTCGGCCCCTATCTTTAATCAATTGTTTTTCTTTAAGTTGTATATTTTTACAGAGGTGATAGGATTCTGTCTATAGGTATATAATAATAAAAAAAGCTTTTTATTTCCCAACTATAAATGTTACAAAAATATAGTTTACATTTTTTCTTATTTACAGTACAAAAAGAAGAAACGAAAACTAAGTTTTATTATTATTTATATGTGGGTTTGTCCATTTCTGGACGTAGGCCTCCTCCATGTTACACCATAGTTTTCTGTCGGCGGCCAGACTGGCCCAGGCTTTGCCAGCCTGCTCGGTTATGTCGTCTCGCCAGCGGCGGAGTGGATTGGATGACCTTGCTCTTATCTATATATATTTAGTTTTAATTATGATATATTTTAGTGTTTTTTGGTTGTTGTTTGATATGGGAGTAAACAATGAAGAAGATCAAACTATCCAACAAATTGTATTGTTTATTTTGTAGACTTTAATAAGATATAGTTCGTGTCATCCACGATGACGCGCAGATTTGTCAAATCTAACCTTCAATAACAATACAATACGACGAGTCAAGACGTCTTCGTGAATGACACGATCTATAATAGTCAATTACTTTTGTATGCGTTTTGGATTAGACATGTTAATCAGGGGCGTAGCTACCGCCGTATCTGCCGTATCAATTATACGGGGCCCCCGGGCCACGGGGGCCCCCAATGTGCGTTTTTGTGAGAAATCTTTACCCTTCCTAAGGGCCCCCAAACGAATTTTTATACGGGGCCCCGCCAAGGCACGCTACGCCACTGATGTTAATACAATGTTTTGAGCCCCCAAAAGGCGAATCATAGTTTTGTAAATAAAACTATAATTGATTGTCATCACCTATTAATGGATTTCAAAGTACAGTAATTGATACCTCTTTTTTTTTTGGAATAGTCAAGGATGCTGTCTTAAAATATGCTTGAATAAGCCACGCGTTAACTTGTACACTGCATATTTTATTGAATTCCGTTTCTGTTCTGTTTTTAATGATTTAAATGAAAACAAATAAATAAATAATAAATATTTGGGGACAATCTTGCACCTAGCCCCAAACTAAGCAAAGCTTGTACTATGGGGACTAGGAGATATGCATACGTATATAGATAATTACATACTTATATACATAGAAAAAACTCATGACTCATAAATATCTGTGTTCATTACACAAATAAATGCCCTCACCAGGTTTCGAACCCGGGACCATCGGATTCATAGACACGGTCACTACCCACTAGGCCAGACCGGTCGTCATCTGTGTGGTTTTGTGTTTGTTTTACATGTCAATGGGTGCACTAAAAATCAGCGTCGTAACACTACTCATATGGTGCGACACCTGCTGAGTGTTATCCTTTTATGGAATCGCCCGAAGCACTGTAATTTCTAATTTACCTATATTTAAGCCTATTTTAATGTTGTTGTGTTGTGTTCCGAACGAATGCATCTTCCATCAAGCGGTTCATCATGAAATAATTTGACAGTTACCTCATCTGAAGGGTAGTAGATGTATTTCCAATACCAGAAGCCCTTGTCCTTGTTGGGGAACAGATGGTCCCGCGGCATGAACGGGAAGAACCGACCGCGGCCCAGGCTGTCCCGGCTATCAGCGGCCTTCACGCCGATCCTTTCTAGACAAATACCTAGAAATAATAATGAAAACATGAAGTGCCCGAAAGTCTTCGCAAAACCTAGTCCCATTGTCCACTCGAACTTCAATCCGTACCCATAGACTTGCTGCGACCGGTTCATGGACGTCTATTGTTGCGTCTGTGAACGGGTTCCAGCAGGCGTTCTACAAGACATTAAAGCTCTCCAAGTGGCCTCTACGTGTTGGATCTATATCCCCACGCAAGCCTATCAAAAGGCCGAAATTTATAAGCCCATGAAATCCAAGGAGATACAAATTATAAATATTACATTATTTTAGTAACTATTCGCGCCTATAGCGCACAGAATGTGTTATGACATACACTGTCAATGTAACCTTCATTGTAGCAAAAGAAAGCGGTCTAACGAAAAGGAAAACGGATTAAAGCATGAAGAACTTACGTTACTTATCCATTCGTCCTAAATATATATGAAGCAATCATAATCATTAGTCAACAGTTAGACGATAACACAAAGCACGCTTGATAGAAAATGGACGCTACAAACGAGAGCCCAAGTTACAACTTTGCAAGGTGACGGTATGCAGTGAGGGGCTCTAAAGAAAGAAGTCAGATCACGGATATCGTTCCAACTTTAACCTTTTGAACGCCGGACGCGAAGGAACATGCCGTGCCCCGGACGCAGGCGATCTCGATTATTTAAGCGAAATGGAACTTTACGGATTCCCGCGTTAGTCCCTATTGCATTGGCGATCTGTCGGCTGTAGCCGTCGTTGGCGTCCTTGGCAAGTCTTTCAGATGTCGGCCATAGCCGACGGTGGCGGTCAAAAGGTTAACTTGACATTTACACCTCGTGTCAATAAACAGGGGGCTCCAGTGTTGCCCCTTACAGTTAATGCTCGCTCTCTATAAATTAATGTGCTAAATTTCCAAAAAATGCCTATAAACATTTTACAGAACAGCTTAGCTACTCCATATACAAATCAGAGGTATAGTTAACTCATACCCATCTCGGCATCCTCAGCGCCGTGCTCGCTGGCCTTGCAGAGATGTGGCGACGGCAGCCCCTTGTTCACGAACAGGTCCAGCGCCTCTCGACTCAGCACGTAGCCCGCCCCCACCGCTCATGTAACCCTGGTGATCAATGATATTGTAGAATAAATGTTCAAATAACAGAAAGATTAAACAATCATTCATTCATTCATTTCTTTATTTGCATTCAATACACTACACAGTAGACAGTATACTTTTGTAATTATCGTGAAATATAGTTAATATTTCCAATCCCTATTTTACCTAAGTATGAACAAAAGATATATTATATAACTCCCTATAAGATAAATGTCTAAGAAAAAAATGTGCCTCGAAAATCAAGAAATTTTATGCTCGAACATATGGCGATGTACCTTTGGCCTATACTCGAGTAGATGGCGACACCGTTTGATATTTAATAGATATTAGTGAAAGAACATGAGTAAACATGGGTCATATAGCCATAGGTCATTCTAAGAGTTTTAGTCCTGTGTCGAAAGATGGCAGTAAATTTACAGTTGACTATAAAATTTATATTAAATTCTCTTTGGTATGAACTCACCTTATCTTAAGCTCTAAAGGAATGTTTATATATGTATTAGAAGCAATACTAACCTGTGAAGTGAATGGTTTGAACCGGCAGCCAAAGTACACCGGGTCATTACTGTTGTACTCTGACAACATGTATCGCAAATTTTCTACTACTACATATCTGAAAAGATGAAATAATACATAATATGTATATGTATTTTTATTTACTTGAAATAATGACAAAGTCAAAAATTACAACGATGATTATTTATAGCTAATCAAATCAAAAATCAATCAAGGAGAATAATTAAAATATTTATATGAATTATAAACTGAAATAAGTTTCATATACTACGAAAAAGCGACCAAGGCCTCCAGTGCCCCAGGCTGGAATCGAACCAGCGTCCTCTGCTATCGCGGCAGGTGCCTGAGCCACTCGGCCACCGGGGTCACGGCAGCATTGGTCGAATTTTTCCAAGTATATGCATTTCTTACTGAAGGCTTACGGCGCCCCCTACCCATCTCTAAGGTAGAACAGTATGGTTCATATCTTCTAACTGGATCAACTCAGGTGATACCGAGCTAGAGATGGCGCTGCCAATCAATACTATTAGAAGTATTAGAACAAATTAAATAATTTCAGAATCTTTTTTTTTCAATTAGAAACACTACTATATAAATTATAAACTGAAATAAATGTCATATACTAAGAAAAAGTGATCAAGGCCTCCAGTGCCCCAGGCTGGAATCGAACCAGCGTCCTCTGCTATCGCGGCAGGTGCCTGAGCCACTCGAAAATATTTTCTGAAATTATTTATTTTGTTCTAATACTTCTAATAGTATTAATATGAATTGTTTTTCTGTCAAAATTCAGAATCCTGACAAATCATACAAGATATAAATAACAAAGTAAAAATAAACAGTCGTTTATTTTTTACTAGCGACCCGCCCCGACTTCACAAGGGTTTAACAAATTACCTACACATCTAAAATTTCTATTGATGGGTGAAAACCGCATGAAAGTCCATTCACTCGTTTTTGAGCTTATCGCGAACATACAGACAAACGCGACGGGGGACTTTGCTTTATAAGGTGTATTGAAGTAAGTACAACATTTCGTTTTAAAACCTAAATGAGAGACGGGAGTACTGATATTTTCAGTCACTCTCGGCTGTTTTCTTCGAAAGTTTTATCTTAGATTACGGCGAGTTGTACAGGTTATAGTATCATCAATATATGTCTAATACGTTTTCATGGCAGGAAGTACAAGATAATATTGTGATAATAACTGATTCATAATCATGACAGTGATACACGTAATAACGAATAAACTACTATCCATATATTAATATTGACAACTATGGCGTGCGCGTGTGTTGGCATAAGCTGTAAAGTTATAAAATAAATTGTAAAAAATCATGATGTATTCAAAAATATACATTCATCATCTTCCTCGCGTTGTCCCGGCATTTTGCCACGGCTCATGGGAGCCTGGGGTTCGCTTGGCAACTAATCCCAAGAATTGTCTACGCACTAGTTTTTACGAAGGCGACTACCATCTGACCTTCCAACCCAGAGGGTAAACTAGGCCTTATTAGGTTTAGTCCGGATTTCTCACGATGTTTTCCTTCACCGAAAAGCGACTGGTATAAATATCTAAATGATATTTCGTTCATAAGTTCCGAAAAACTCATGGGCACGAGCGGATTGCAAGTCGCACGCTCTTACCGCTAGGCCACCAGCGCTTACTATTCCAGATATTAAGTTATTCTGGTTTTGTTTTTAGGGCTCCGTACCCAAAGGGTAAAACGGGACTCTATTACTAAGACTCCGCTGTCCGTCCATCCGTCTGTCACCAGGCTGTATCTCATGAACCGTGATAACTAACTAGACAGTTGAAATTTTCACAGATGATGTATTTCTGTTGCTGCTATAACAACAAATACTAAAAAGTACGGAACCCTCGGTGGGCGTGTCCGACTCGCACTTGTCCGGTTTTATAGATGGTACGGAACCCTTCGTGCGCGACTTTTTATTTTTTCTACTGAGCCATCTCTAACCCAATAAGGTTTGGCATGGAGTCTGCCCTTGCAGCAGCAGTGTGATTGTTTTCATGGCGATAGACGAAAGTGGAGGACCCACGCGAAATAGCCTTTTCATACACACGTAGTCCTCATCTTCCTCTCTGAATATTAACATTATTGAAAATATTATGACACAATTTGTTGTATATCAACCACAGCTATGCCCCTACGTTTTTTTTTTCGAATTTTTAATTACTAGAAGAGTTAGGAGCATTTAAAAATTTGTATGAAATCTGTTTATCGCTCCTAATTTTAAAATCAAATAATGTAAAAAAAAAACCATAACGTTAATATCCAGAGAGGAAAATGGGGACTACGTTTGTATAGAGAAGCGACCTTCCCCTTTACTCTTAACCTTTCTAAAAAACATGTAACAATTCCAGGGATCAGAAACCGGTTTTTTTTGTATGGGAACGGAAACGATATTTTTCGTTCTTTGTTAATTATTTAATTTTAATCGGGCAATCTAATAATACCAAGTCCTTATCTAAAAACAAAACTGAGTCCTACATATAGAGTATAAAATAAACCGTAATATATGGTTATTTGGAAGTTTTCCAAAGAAACCGGTACCGATCCCTGAACAATTCAATATAAAAACTACTATTTTCCGTTAGTCAAAACTTAAACCGACTGTCATTGAACGACAGTAAAGGGGAGAATGTAGGTAAATGACGCTACTGGAAGTTGATACTTACGTATCATCGTCGGCCTTAAGGAACCAGTCGGCATCTCTCCTGTGGTGTTCGTAAACGTATCGAAAGGCCTCCTTCGTCTTGGCCCAGAGATAATCGCGCCCTTCTTGCACTGGCAGCTTCACCGTCGGGAGATTTGGGTCTGAAATAAAGATTAAGATGAATTTGGAATTTGATAAAACTTATTGCAGCGAAAGTAAATAATATTTTTTTATGGGATAACTTTAAGCAAATCGACCTAGCTTCACAGTGCCCTTACCAGGATTTGAACCCAGGACCGAGGCTACGAGGTCGTTAAAACTTTGCTTTAACGGGCTTTGTTTTTTTTTTATCAAAGTAGGCAAAGCACTTGGTCGATAGAGTCGAGGTATTGTTGTGGTCATTCATCATCATCTTTCTTGAATGACGTTTGACTCACGATTTAAGTATGAGTAGTGTGACCAGCCTGAGAGCTGTGGAGGCGATCACTGGAGGCGTATTTCTAGCAGTCGTCGTCTTTGGCCACTATGACCTTGATTCTCCACATCTACTGACCTTCCTGCGAGCTCATAAAGATGAGCTTATTGCACCGCTTTCCCCAAGTCGCCTTGACATGCCGCGCCTTCTTCTCGTGGTTGCTGGGCTGCGTCATGATCCAACAGAGAACCCGGACCTTCTTTGACAATTCGTCGGCCTCGGTCCGGTCCTCGTCTCTGTGGGCTGGCTCGTCGAATCTGTGGTCTTGGACCTCCATGATTGGGTGCTTGTCGAAGTCCCTGTAACGATGAGTGGGTTTGAAAAATTCTTGAGGTAATGTCATATTGCGGCATCTTTGCGTAGCTGTGGCGGGCTGCTATAGACTCGATACCCACCCAGGCGCGGATACAAGATTTGGCTTAGGGGGGGGCCATTTTGAGAAAATCATATATTTTTGCACAGAAAATAAGGTAAAAAATAATTTACTCAATTTAGTAATGTGAGAGCCAGGGTTTTAGGGGGGGGGGGGGCATTGCCCCTATGGCCCCCCCCCCTTGTATCCGCGCCTGTACCCACCATTTTCAGTCGAAAAGTAAGCCGTTTTTAAGACTGTTACGAGAATATGGTGTTATTCATAAACGCACTATAAGCCTCAATTAACTATTACATGTTTGTTTGTCCTTATCCGTCATTTTGACTTATATATCTGTAAGAAAGGGATAAAAAAATAAGGGGGTTAAAGTTTATCTACGATCTTTGGATACAAATAAAATGACACTTTGGCTGCAATTAAAAATGTATGTAAGATTTAGCCTAGTGCTTAATTCATACTTTAAGAGGCGTGATTATTTAACAACTCACACCATTTATAGTACATTGTGCAACGAGGGGGCTAAGTGAAATATTGTACGTGAGGCTATATATTTTTTGAGGCTAGGCATTTCAAACATTCGTCCGCCATATTGTCATCGAGGGCACAGACCTATCTGACGTTCAGCCACACGTGAAATAAGTTTTTTTTCGAGCAAGTGTGATGAAAATATTTTATACGTTTCACGTCCCATGTCAGATTTAAGCCGTGCAGGAAAAAGCCATGTCGCGAAATGATAATGAAACAGACTCGATCATTTAAAATGTTAACATTTTTAAAAATAAGGAAAACTAATGCTACTCTAGAACTTCATGGCAGTGACGATTTCCATAGAAATTAAATTATGGTCAAGGATTACAAAATGTAAAAAAAATACTTGGCGTTTTAAAAGTATATATTAATAAAATGCTTTCGTCCTTCAGTGATATGAAAATTATATATAACTTGCTCCAGTTCCTAAGAGCAGGAAGAAATATAGTATAGATTGGACCTGGTGAGCCGACCCTTTCCCACCCCCCGCCCCTTTTTGGGGGGCAGGCATGGTACGATTTCGTGGCTACCGGGTCAAATCAGCTTTGTTTGACCTAAAGAACGATCGAGCCAAACGGCATCACCTGAGACAAAAGTGCATACTCTGAAACTATAGGTCTACAGAGCCAATTCTAGTTTCTTATTGTGACGCCCTGAGAAGGTACTATCAAAAACTAGTCGTTTACGGTTATAATCACCCAAATCTAAAAAAAACACGAAATTTACGAGGTTTTCTCGATTTTTGACAAAGTTGCGTTCGACACTCGAGGCCACAAACTTGGATTATTCATTACAACATAAACAAGTCTCCAAAAATCATAACTACCGGATTTGACGCAAACGCTAATGTATAAAGTTACTGTATTACAAATATAACCGCTATATGTAGATGATAACGCATGTCAACATTTTATGAGTTGTTTCCTCATTGAAAATTATTCTGAACATGTGTGTTAAAAATTATAAATTTAGGTACATGTAATCGACACGCAGTTACAATATTAAAATATATACCTAAATTAGAAAGTTCATCCTGGAATCAATGTTAAAACCAACGTATAGATACCCTTTAAAAAGACGTATTTTCCCGTATGAAATAAGAGAACTGGTCCTTAATAAATAATACTTAGTCCCATATTTAATAATAAATAGCCAGTACCTCTAGGCATTCGATCACATCACAAAATAGCAATACAAAAACATAGCTTTTACGTTCAAAGCGCAAAGTTCTTAACTACATACTTAGCGAAATAATAAAACCATACAATATTTTATAGCGGTGTGGTATCGTTACTATTTCTAGACATTCGAATATATTGAATTAAGCAGTGATAAATGACAAAAACAAATAAAACATTTAACCCATATATACGCCCATTGGGTTGTTTCCAAGGTACTGGAAAAAAGCACGTTTATACCCATCGAAACGAGAGCCTGGAACGTCGAGGAGACCAAATACTAGTTCTCGGCATATATGTATGGGTTAAAGATACAAAACACAAAGTATATATGTAGAGGGAACACACTTTAATAAGCAAATGTAGCTATACTTTAACAAATATAGTTCATACACATGTGACGTTTTCAGTCAAAAGGTTGCCTATTCCTGTAATACCTTACCTTTTGCTTGCAAACGCCATAATTTTTTTTTTTTGTAAAAAGTTACATTGCAATTTTAATTACAATTTTGGCTAAACACTGATTTAAACTTTCACGAATTTTACTCATTATTATTTATTAATACGGGACCTAATCGCATAAAATTAAGTTTTAAATTTAACTCCGACGATTCGAGGACGGTGTTGTCCCCGTGGTCTCGGAGAATAGCGAAGAGTCTTATATATAGATTGAGACTTTTTCTGAACTAAGCATTTCTTTGTAAATACCAGTAGTGGTAAGAGAGCAAAGTTAAGCTTTGGTTTATACTAATAATTTGCAAGATTCCTATATTTATATAGGACTTAGATCGAAAATCGAAAATTTTAAATATCGGCCTCGGCCTATCTGTATTTACATCATTATAATAATATTATAATGAATATATATTATATATTCATTATAATCATTATATTTACTTTCAATCAAATACAGACGCCAAATTTTCCTAACTTTACATTATTTTTAATGTAGCTACACCTAATAGTCTTCCCTGCAGTTAAAAATATGTATGCACCAATCAGCTGTGTAAACTTCGCTGTTATTTCGAAACGAGGCACACGTAGGGCATACTAATAATTAGGTCACATTAAAGACAAATACACAGGCAATAACAAAATACCATTGGCAGTGAAAACTTGACTAAAGGCCAATAATTTAATTAATCCGCTGTGTAACGAAAATTAATTTTACGATTAAATTTTAAAGAATAAGTTGGATATAAAAAACGGGTTGCACTCCGGGAGTGCCGGCATAAGTGAAAACTTGAATATTAACGTTGTGCATTTTTGATATTTTGGAATGGTAAATAATTTTGCACGAATTGCTTTAATTATCAATATAAAAGTACTATCATTTATGTGGTAAAATAAAATACTCATTTATTGCGCTATCATACACAAACGTGACAACTTATATTACATTAAAAATTTAACACTTCGGAACTTACAATTATTTAACATTAAAAAGTTTATTTCTCAGAATAATCAACTTCCATCCATAATTTCAACGACTCTTACACCATCATCATTACTAGAAACATCATGGAGTTTTTCGATTAGGTCAAGTGTCCGTCTTACGAATTTTCAATCTGGCGAATCTGTCGGTCACGTGACCTGTCGCGAGTTTCACATTTTTTTCCCCATCACAAAAAGTGCACAGCGCCGCTAAAGTTATACAACAACACCCATATTTACTTCTAGAGTCTGTGCAGATTTGCGGAAAGAGTCGTAGAATGTAAGAGTTCCTTACCATCCACGGCTCTTCTCTTTCCGCATAGACTATTATATAATTCTTCAACAGAAAGGACTATAACGAAAAACTAAGCATCTATAAAGAATTTAATTATAGTTTAAAGACAATAAATATAGTTTTTTTTATACCCGGCAATATTTTGCGATGTGGATAGGTATATTTTAGGTCAAACTGATCAACTTTTACTATGGTATCAACCTCGAAATCGCGGATAATAATTCGGCTCTCCCACAGAAAACATCAGACCCGGCAAAATTTATGAAACAGCCAATTTTTTTCCTGATTTCGGGGTTGGTTCCATAATAGAAGTTGCTCAGTATGAACTATATATTCGTCTCGCAAAATATTGCCGAGTAGGTATTAAAAACAGCTTTTATAGGCCAGTCAACACTTGCCTATTAAAGCCTATTATTTATTATAACATCACTAAACAATCAAGACTGCATATTGCAGACGTATCGTAATACAAACAATATCTTATCTTTTCAAATAAGCGCACTATACTAGTTACGTGCGAAGGCAAAAAGGGATATTAACTACGCTGTAAAATCGCCATAAACCTGCATAACTAATATTACAGTAATATATGTAATAAATGGTAATATTTTATTTAGCATTTTGCCCTAGTTCGCTCATTATGTACCGAACTATTTGGCCACATTGACTGCTAGACTGCTACGAAGTATTTGACGCTGACTGTACAAACATAAGTACCTAAAAAATATTGAAGAAACAAATAAAATCGTTTATTTGAATACAAGGGTAACCTAGCCTAGGTAAATAAAACATAATATCAACATTTAGTATGCTTAATAATACAAAGGAGAGGGGGGTAATACGTAGATAACGTAATTATTTATAACTTTCCATCAGAAAAGATCCTTATGCACATGAAGCATAAGGACCCTTCTCTGACATTTGAGCTCGCTCGTCTTGAAAGATATTATTGCAATTGACTGGGCTGCAGGCCGTAAATGTAATGTATACGTATACGCACTGGGATAATAGATCGGTCAAATCGACAATAAAAATGCAAAGTGTGATGTAAAGCTGCATTATTGGTACGGTATTTGGAGTCCTTAGAGGAATGAAAAAAAAATGTTTAGCAAGCAATAACAAAGTGGTGCTTCCTGCGTAGTTTACAAAAAAAAATGCAAGAAAATAGTCTTATTCGGTTTTTGCACTTTCTTTTAAATCACAATGGGTTTTTCAACATAAGTTGCTATCTAACGTTGGAAGTAAATTAAATTTGGAGCAATTTAAGCCTACTCACAGCCGCTTGGCGCGCTATTTCTTAATCCCATACAAAATGAGACTTAACGCAAACGCGTACGTCACGTTTCGCTATTGAATAAATTTACACTAGGGACTCTGGAAATATGAAGCTTCAAAAAATTAGTTTTTTTTTTATTTCATAGTGAAATTTTTGAGTGCTGCTTATATTTTCAGCTAAATATCGGCACAGGGTTATGCTAGGAGATAATTTGTGAGCAATAAAGTTATATCAAATTTTAATTTAATTTAAGGATTCCAAATAACATACATACCATTTTAGGAGTTTTTTTTTTACGATTTGACTGGTCTAGAAATGGCTTATCTATAGCCTATGTAAAAACATAAAATCTCTCCTAACGTGTTTCTGTAAAAAATCCCCATTTTTCATTCGATGTTTTCAGTAGTATGTAATGTGATTAAAATAGTTAACAAGCGTATGTAATATGCTGAATACCACAAAAAAACAGCAGAGCTTTTTATTTATTACACGTTTATTATGCATATTTTAGAACATTTTACAATGCGTGCATGCATGCTACGTAGATGCAGTATTTCCGCTAGAACAGTCAATACAGGCAAGAAAAACAATACTTTTTAACCTTTTAATTATTTTCTGCAAACCAATATTCTAAAAATATGAGTCAGATTGGTCAGTAAAGTTCAATATGTAAATATAATTTCCTTTTTTTAGAATGTATAAAAAAAAATGATAGAGCTAAAATTGCTGGTGATGTGGTTGACTGGTCCGACTATAGTCCTTACTCCGACTACTAAGAAAAAATGTGGGCGCTCAAAAGGTTAAAAGGTGAAAAAAAAATGCACATGCAACACAGACAACATGCCAAGAACAGAGTTTAGTTACCTGTACGGCGAGGATCCGGTCGACGTTAACAGTATGTACGCGAAACTAAATCCGGCCGAGATCCCAATCACCAGGGTTAGCACAAATCTGCGACCCATCACCTTTCCTTCAGCCTGCACAGGTGTCAGAGGAGTGTACATTGCAACTGCGTTCAAAAATTACTGGCCAGTGACCATTTTATTCGGCCGTTTAAAATAGTACATTACGATACAAGTGCGAAAAATAGGAAATTCGAAACAAGTGGCGATAAATTAAAACACGACCGAAGGGGGTGTTTTAAATCGACACGAGTTGCGAATTACCTATTCGCACATGTATCGTACAACGTTTTACAGTACATATGGCCCTTTAAATGTTTGGCACAGTAACGTAATATGCTAATTTTCGCACTAGTGCGCTAAAGTACCACCATATGTACTGTAAAAACAATTTTGGCCACAGACACTGGCAGGATTTTAATTTTTGAACGGAGTTTTCATGCGAGTGTGTTCACGCAATGAGCGTTGTCGCGATTGTAAGTTTCAGGGCGACTTAAATTCAATAATGCCGTTGTCATGAACGGCTGTGCGTAATTAATGAGTGTACCAAACGTCAGTAATAAAAATATGATAATAATTCATTGATTACTTCAGGAATTTTACACTATTACCTATTAAGCTGTATAGCGGCAGAATGATTAATAAAGTTATAGCAAGTAAACGCATTTTGATACGGACACGCTGAGCATTATAAGGACATTAATTAGTTTTTTTTTTAATTAACATGGCTTATTAAATTTAATAACGCGGGAGCGAAGGCGTTCTTATTATTCAATTTTGAGAAAAACAAATGTAATAATTAATACCAACAAACTAGGCTTTAATTTAAAATTAATAACTGACTTACCTAATTACAATTTACAATATTTAGCGCTAGTTGTGATCATTTCTATTTTAATGTGTTTATCCTATTCATTTTTTTTTTCGTTTTATCGATGGATAGAAAAAAAATTACGTAATATTTATAACAAACGCAACGTAACACGTTAATTTGTGGACTTATTAATCAAAAAATCCTCTGAGAGAAATCCATAGGTGTTAGCACAATTTAAAACCATCATTTATACCTACACGACTCGACCTATATCTTATACCTTTAAACGAGCAATTCTTGTATATATATTTATATATAAATATATTTCTGTGATTTCGGAAACGGCTCTAACGATTTCGCTGAAATTTGGTATATGGGGGTTTTTGGGTGTATACAATCTATCTAGATTAGTCTTATGTTTGGGAAAACGCGTGTTTTCGAGTTTTCATGCGTTTTTCTTTCGACGCAGAATATGGTCGCTAATTTCGTGTTGCGGGTCACTGTCCGTCTGGTCCAGCGGGTTAAGACGCGGACTGCTAAACGAGTGTTACGGGTTCGAATCTCGCCCGGTGACTAACTTTTGTTTTTCTTTTATATGTTCAAGTTTATATATAATTTTTTTAATTTTTATTGTTTTAGACAAGTTTAATTTAGTAAATTTTTTTTAATTTAGTTAAGATTATCACCTATACACCACCATATTACAATAAATAGTTATAACCGAGCAAAGCTCGGTCGCCCAGGTACTGTATACATTAAATGTCCATGTAATAAGATATGAATCAAGTACCAATTCTCAAGTCGATTCGTGTCAAGTCCATTAAATCATCCACTTTCAAGTATAGATAACGAGCAAAATGCATCAATTGTAAGAATGTAATGCAAGTAACTGCACAGTACTTGGGCAGGAATAAACAAGAAATAGTCAACAACGGACTATGTATACAGGGCGTCCCAGGTTGATGATGATGGTTTTTTTAGATGATATTGATAGATGATTTTAATTTTAAACGAGATAGTATGCTATTTCCTTTCTTTTTGCTTTAAATAGTAATTTTTGAAATAAATCTACATAAATATTATGAACTCAAAAGCAATAATTGGCACATACAATTTTAATAATTGGTACATTTGTATTATTTAAAACTTTGCATTAATGACAACATAAGAAGTAATATAATAGAATAGAATAACAACAAAATTTGCCTCAACTCGTGTTTTAATTGAAGTGAATTGTTCAAATGGTTTGAATTATGCCTAGTGTGCTTTTCAAGGACTGTGTGTATTAAACATGTAGGTACGTACATCTGAATACGAATATCTATTCATATAACGATTTGTGCATAACAAAATATATACCTACTTTCATTCGAAATGGAAATAAATCGATAATACTTTGGGATAATTTTACAGAAATAAACACGGAGAAATATTAAGTAAAAAATATTAAGTATAACTGCGAAACATATTCTCCTAGACCAGGGGTTCCCAATCTTTTTCAACATGCGGCGCAGTTACAAGTTTAGTATTTTGCAACGGCGCCCTTGTAAATTTAAAATCACGGTCGAAAAAGAGTGACACGACGCTATATTATTTAACGCTGCGAGCGCTCAAATAGGTACCCGCGAATATTTGTGGTTTCGGATAATGATAGAACTCACGGCGCCCCTCTTTACTTTCTACGGCGCACCAGGGCGCCGCGGCGCACACTTTGGGAACCCCTGTCCTAGACAGTAAACAGGTAGAAATATACATCAGGAACAAATATCTAGGGACTCCGTGCACACTAAAGGAGGCAGTTAGCAACCTGTACCCCTAGTGTAAATTTGATCGACATCATGACGTGACGAACGCGTTTGCGTTAAGTCTCATTTTGTATAGGATTTTGAGTTTCCAAAACGTCCCGCTTGGCGGGCTCTTTCTAAATCCAATACAAAATGAGACTAAACGCAAACGCGTACGTCACGTTTCGAAATCGAATTTATTTACACTAGGGGTACTGAACACACACTGCTTGGTTTCGTGTAATAATAATAAAAATGTGAATAGGCACAATGGTTGTCGATTTGCGGAATTTCATTTAATTTATTTGAGCGATTCAATAGCGAATTTTTTCCTGTCTTCGATTAATTGTCATCCGTTTTCCTCTATGCCGAAAGGTATAGTGTATTTTTCCTGTATTCGATTGCCATCCCATTTCCTCTATACCTACATGCACATGATCACGATATGTAAATTATTATTTTATTATCGATTCAAATACGATGGACTGTCAAATAATTCTTCCAATATGATTTTAAAGATGTGTTAACGGCGATTCTATGTCTATTGTTGTCTTTTGTCGATAATTCCAGGTGTTAAACTGTATCTATCATCCGTGACTTTTCTAGGTATATAGATAGGTAGAAAAACATATTGCTGTCGGTATTTAGGTTAGAAGTAATTTAGACTATGTTTTTTTATCTGTATGTTTGTTTTGTTATTGTAAAATGCTTTTTTATTTGACATTGTTAATTATTTAGTTTATTTTTAAATTGGTATTGTATTTTAATGTAGCTTAGTTAAGGATAATTTATTTTGTAAAACAATATAAATTTCTATGATTCTTATAATTTTTTAATAAATAAAGCCATTTTGTATTATAACATCATCATCATCATCATCACATCATCTGGGGTCAGCTCTCCTTGTTCATTTTCTCTATTCTGGGCGATTGTGTATATGTAATGATGTGTGGTATATCTAATTATAACAAACTTAGGTATTTTTCGTAGGCATATATCATTGTAACAACTAATGCATAATTAATTTGTTACCTCTCAAGTTGATTTGAAAACGATTCGTCACAGTCCAGGAGCATTTTAATTATAAGTGTGGATTTCAAAATATTTAAAGGAAGTTACCTTATCTATTGTGAGATATTTATATGCTACACAACGGAATTAATCAAATTGTACACGCAAAACTCCTTAACTAATTACATTTTATTTAATCATCAGTAGGATAGTACAATATGTTTGGCTGATTGTATAAACGTCATGTTTATTTTTTTTTAATTTTAACCTCCTCCCCCGGTACAAAATATTGTACATATTTCACAATACATTCTGGATTTTCAGTTATTAACAAAAGGTTCCAAATTCAACAATAAAAAAAACTGCGCTTGGGTCTCAGGAGGATAAAAGTCTGTTGGTATGTACTGTCTGTAACACTGTTAACTGCTTAAGCGTTAATTCTAATTTTAGATCGCTCTCGCCTGAGAGGGAACAAACGCCGTTACTTATTCCCTCTTCACATTTTATAACTAATCTATTTTTATGAACCAATCACTAGAGCCGAGTAGTATTTTACTAGTATTACTGCTAAGTCGATATCTAACTCTATAAATACATACCTTTAATTCTATAAAAGTGACCCACCCCAACAAGACATTGTAAACATAATTGACGTCAATACTTTTATTAAATAATAGTTATCTATTATTAAATGAATAATATGAATATTAAGCTAACTTTTATTGATTATTCAACATCAAAATATATTCGTATACACTTGTTTCAACATTGACGTGAACACACAAACTGAAAGAACACGTCACGGGAAAGTACGGAATATTGGTACTGTTGTTAGAACCGCCACCTAGTGTCAGATTTTTTATTAGTACTACGTCGGTGGCAAACAAGCATACGGCCCGCCTGATGGTAAGCAGTCTCCGTAGCCGATTGACGCCTGCAACTCCAGAGGAGTTACATGCGCGTTGCCGACCCTAACACTCCGCACTCTCGTTGAGCTCTAGCAACCTTACTCACCGGCAGGAACACAACACTGTGAGTAGGGTCTAGTGTTATTTGGCTGCTGTTTTCTGCTGTTATAAACACTCTGTACTTATAGAGCAACTTCACTTAAGCTAAACGGAATATAAAATAATTTAAAAAAAATTATATGGAGAACGTATTTACGTAAAGATCTGGAAAAGGTCGCGTTTTAGCGATAAGTGCGCATGTTGTTTACCTCAAGTTGTATTGCTGTTTTTTTTTCTGTACCTATTGTTTTCTTTTATTGAGGTAAACAATAAAGAGTATTTGTATTGTATTGTATTTCGTCTATAAGTTGTGTTTCATGAATATAATAATATAGTTATACAATGGTATCGATTGTAGATAAATAAACGTTTAATTAAATACGCACGCAATATAATGATTTACCTTTGAAAAGCCACTCATTTAAACTTTCACGATTATTAAATTTCTAACGTCAGAGGTAAATTTAAGCCACCCTTCAAAGATTTAAATTTGTTTCAATTTTATTCACTTATGTACACGCATTTTGTAATTGTCTCAATTATATTGACGTGAACACACTGGCGAATTAATAGCGGTTTTAGAGAATAAAGGAGCGTGACAATATTCGTACAGCGGTTAGGAGGTCCGCCACCAATACTGGACATGTTATCAACAATTATCTATAGAGCGATTGCATTTGGGTTATAGGGTTGACACATTACAGATTATAGGTTAAATTTTTGTAAGAACTTGTAATGTGTTTATAGGTTTCACAAAAAAAGGCCAGGGTTTGACAAAATACGAAATATAAATTCAGTGAACTAGTAAATTTGACTGACTAGTTTGACATGCCACTGTTTTTTAAGAAACCTACAAATAATGTTATTTAAGTTGATATCAGCATTTACATCTTTGAATGGTACAATTTAAATGTTAGGTACTTGCTTATTTTTAATTGTACAATTAAACAACGCGAAAGCCAAGAACACCAAGAAGAAATTGCATTTAGTATAATATACTTACAAAATCAATGTATGTATATCTGAAAGTCGGAGCCAATTTAGATTTATAAGAAAGGGTACGGCACTAAATTTACTAGTCGAAAAACTAGGTCATGTGTGAAAAAATATATGAATTGAATAAGTTAACTTTTTTTTAAATATAACGGTATAATATTAAAAAGCTCATTAGAAACTGGCTCTCAGATAAAGATACATTCTTGCTTAGAAGAAGAAGTAGAAGTATGTATACTTAGTAAAGGACTTTGAGTCGTCTACATAATATTAATGAATTCCTTCCTGTAACTAAAGTTACCATTGTTAACCAATATAAATTTAAAACTAAGTGCGTAACCATTGTTACCAATATACGTTTAAAACTTGTCGTCTAACACAAATGAGTTAATTATTTGTGGACGAATCAAAGCCTTTTACTAAAAAGGTAAGGTGTATTGGGGTAGCTTCAAAACGGGGTAATTTTGAAAATCACAAATATCTACTAAACCATAAGCACTTCTTACTTTCGCAACACTTACGTTACTACAACGCTTACCAAGGCATCTTGCTTACTGTTGCTACAGCAGAAAGTCCTTCTAGTTTAATATATTAGTAATGTTATTCTCAAAATTACTGCATTTTAGAAGTTACCCTAATAAACCTTAGAACCTTACCTATATACCCGTCGAGCGTCCTAGCAAAGAGAATTAAAATGGAGGTGGATTGTGAAAGAAAATTTTGTAGCCACAGTAAATTTACTGCCATCTTTCGACACATGATTAAAACTTTTAGAATGCCATTTGACTTTGATACTTATTCGTTTACAGATATGTATTAAATTTGTTAAATATCATAAAGTGGCGCCATCTTACCGAGCATCGGCTAAAGGTTGTGGCGCCATCGCTCGACATGATGCCGCGTGAGAGTCTGAATGGCGGGTGTACCTAAATAAAATTAAATGAAAACCATACCATATTTTTGTACCTAATTTGTACTATTTAGTACCTCCTTTAAAAAAAATTGTACCTCACGGTACTTAAAGTTATCACCAAAAAACAGGTCACCCGCCATCCTGACAGTCAGAATGGCGGGTGTACTTTATTACGCTATGTTCCCGTGGTTATTGATAAATTCTATAAAAGCCAAATTTTTGTACCTTCATATTCAATTATGAGTCATTTTATTTGTGCTTTCCAAGTTCGCCATGTCCGTCTGTCTGTCTGTCTGTCTGTCTGTCTGTCTGTCTGTCTGTCTGTCTGTCTGTCCGAGGCTTTGCTCCGTGGTCGTTAGTGCTAGAAAGCTGAAATTTGGCATGGATATATAAATCAATAAAGCCGACAAAGTCGTACAATAAAATCTAAAAATTTAATTTTTTTTAGGGTACCTCCCCTACACGTAAAGTGGGGGTGAATTTTTTTTTTTCGCTTCAACCCTAGAGTGTGGGGTATCGTTGGAAAGGTCTTTCAAAACTAATAGGGGTTTTCAAGAAACATTTTTTGATAAAGTGAATATATTCGGAGATAATCGCTCCGGAAGAAAAAAAAATGTGTCCCCCCCCCTCTAACTTTTGAACCATAGGTCCAAAAAATATGAAAAAAATCGTGGAAGTAGAGCTTAAGAAAGACATTAAATGAAAACTATAGCGGACATGATCAGTTTAGCTGTTTTTGAGTTATCGCAAAAAGTTTTCCCTTCATAGTAAAAAGACTTTAATTAGGTACTGATTATGCAAATTTGGCTATTTGTTTAACTCGCGTGAAAGGTACCGTTTCATCCCTTGGTTAACAATTTACTATACTTTAAGCTCCAGTTTAGCTTATTGTGACGGAAGAGTAACTACGGAACCCTACACTGAGCGTGGCCCGACATGCTCTTGGCCGGTTTTTGATCATAACTTTACGTACCGTGAGGTACAAATTTTTTTAAACGAGGTACTAAATAGTACAAATTAGGTACAAAAATATGGTATGCTTTTCATTTGATTTTATTTAGGTACACCCGCCATTCTGACTCTCACGATGCCGCCATACCTTTGCTTTGGCCTCTGATCTATTCGATGGAGCCATTTTTTGATATTTAACACATATCACTGAAAGAATAAGGGTCAAAGTCAAATGGCGTTCTAAAAGTTTTATTCATGAGTCGAAAGATGGCAGTAAATTTACTGGGCTACAATTCTGAAACCTGCATACATCTGCGAAGAAATTCAAAGGTGTATGTGAAGTCCCGTATCCGCATTGGGCTAGCGTGGGGACTATAGCCCGAGCCCTCTCGCTCATGAGAGGAGGCCTGTGCCCAGCAGTGGGACGTATATATGCTGAATTATTATTATTACAATTCTTTGACAATTCACCTCTATTTAAAATTCTTTTTGGTCCTATAGTAACACACGTGTGATACTAACTCAATTTCCCTCGTAACGAGCAGTGAACTATTATTACTACGTGTAGCAACGGCACTGAGAACCAGTATTTAGCGCCATGAGTTGTTGTCGGCCGATAACAAACTTTGGAAGCGGAGAATCTCGCGACCTAAACACGTAAGCGCCATAAATTTCATGGCGCTTACGACGTTCTGGTCACTGGTACAGGTTGCGATTGCGACAATTTCGTTATTTGGTATGGCTTCTACACTATAAAGCAATATAATAGGTCAAATTTCTTTGCATCACTTTGTTGTATAGTGGTCGCTCGACGGGATATATTATTTTAGTTGAGTACATGACATAAAGCTCAATTAATAAGACCTTAAGTATACCATACCATATAAATAATAATATACCATAAAAAATTAATATAAGTCCGATAAAAATGTGGCAATCCTTACAGGTCATGAGATAATCGTTTAAGTGATAACTGGGTGAGGCGGTTATCGTTTCATTCAAGGTACATATACAAATAGAACGTGTTCTATGCCACGATTACTTGTAGCTTGGAACTGATAGGATACTATGATTTCAATAGCAGCGGGTTTAAAGTGATACTTAGTGTTATAGTGGTTATGGTACAAAATCAACGATATATATTTTCAAAACTAAAATAAAATTAATCATGGTGTAACTAAATATAAGATAAAACACAGAGACACACTTATGTCCACCACTGATTTTTTTATTGTAATGCGTGTATTTTAGTCACAATCAAGTGCAACTCACAAATATGTGTAAAAATTTTCGCCTTTTATCGCATTCAAATTTACATGACTCACTATTCGCACAAGAGGGGATTTGTTTGTATAACGCCGAACCACACCTAGAGCTAACGAACCCTAAAAAATCATGATTTTATCTTTTAAGTACTGGACATGAGACGGACTGAGAGTAATATCAAATCACGATTTTTTTTTTAGTCTCTAGCCCTTGCGTTATGCGTGTCTTATTTAACTGTGCGGGCACGTGACTCACTCTGTGTGATATGTCTCATGTAATATCATACATTATAAGCAGCATTTAATAATAATATAAGATTATTTGTGAAGGATGTCTGACAACAGTCACAACCCTATTTGAGATGTTGTCTCGTTGTGCCAAGAATCTTGTTTATAAACAAAGTTTGTTTGCATATTTGTTAGTTTGGTTCATATTAACGCTACTTAATTGTTTTTTCATAAGCCTTGCATCGACTTACACGCAAGCAATATTTTAACATTCTTCTCAGATCTTCGCCCACCCCTTTTGTATCAGGGTAAGGCAGTGAATATTCTCGGTGTATGTAAGTATAATTAACCTTTTCGACACCATGTCAAACACAAAAGCTCTCGGACGCCACGTCACCCAAATTTCAAAACTAACATTGAAGTTTATGCATATGCACGTAAGTCCATGTTTCTCTGTGGTCTGTGACGGATTAATCCATTCGGCGTTGGACCTACGGTGCGTACCTATATATCCGTCATTGGCGTCAAAAAGGATAAAGAGTTATTGATTTTAATTATCCCAAAAAATAAACGTAATTTGACAGCCGAACCAGATGGCGCTATATTGCGCCATTTTTTATGGTCACTGAATTGTCAAACGTAAAGTTTTGTTTTCGCATAATGTACGGAGCCATACAGCGCCATCTAAAAAATCTGTCAAATTCAAGAAACTAATTTTTCTTAGACTTTATACATCTTATACAATCGATGGATCTTTGGTAAAATGAATTATTAACACAATTGTTACTTATTTTATTTACTTATTACTACTTATATTTCAGTTAGACTGTTATATTGCTCAATGTATATACTTAAAGAAACATAACAAACTACATTATTTAATCAGCTGGTTAACCAATTGGCGTCATGGTTTTTATTCTTTTTATTCATCGCGTCACTATAATAAGACGATATTTGATTATTGCACAAATTCATTGCCTATTTTTATTTTGCGTTTAAGTAGGTACAGTCAAAAGATTTAATTTGTGACCCATTTCGTACCGTGTATTTCGTCGATAGATACCTCATACTATTGGACCCGGGTACGTCCTTAAACACAACACGTTTCGTCAACGGCCTACCTAGTATCTACATAACAAAAAGCAATAAACAAATAGAAACCTCCCCCACTCTGATTTTCACCCGGACCAAAAGTGCCAAAAATACTGGCGGCATTGCCTCGCTGAATGGCCAGTGATATCTGTTGGACCAGGAAAGAACCAGAGCGAGGAGCCTTATTAAACTACGTCCAAAGGAGAGGCATGGGCATTGTGAATGTCATCTCGCTTGTGGTAGGGCACAGCGCAGAGGATGTCATCCCAGATCTAGATCCACCTTACAGAAAACCGCAGCTAAATAACACTAGACCCTACTTATAGTGTTGTGTTCCTGCTGGTGAGTAGGGTTGCCAGAGCTCAACGAGGGGGGGGGGGGGGGGGATCGGCAACGCGCAAGTAACTCCTCTTGAGTTGCAGGCGTATGCTTGATTGCCACCGACGTAGTATAAAAAAATAGTACGAGATGGGTCACTGATTAAATTTTTTGATTGGACTTACCACTATTGAGTGCCACAGTTTAAATTAATCACGGTAACTTATATTTTAAATCCTTTTGAAGTCGTTCTTTTTATCTTTGTTTTAAGTTTCACATAATCTTAGAAAAGAATAAAGAAAATAATAGATTTGAAATTGATTTTTTTCTCTAAATTACGACATGACATAAAATAAGGTAAATAATTGTAATCACATTTTATACTCTTTACTTAAAATTAAAATTCTTGTAAATTTAAAATCAGACCCTGGTCCTTAAAACGAACGAATTAATAAATCAGACCTGATAACGATAGCCACAATACTAATATTATAAATAAAAAATATATCATACATAAATAAAAAATTAAAAACTACGTGTTATTGCTCATCTTACAATATTATTAGACTCCATTTTAGTCACAATCATGATTGCCCCTGACAAATATAAATATAACCGAACACAGCACAATGCTGCAGATATACTGACATTATTGACTTACACAATTAAAATATTTTTATGGTTTCTCGTAATAGGGAACAACTTTATGTTCTCCAGTAATTGATAGGAAACATTTTATAGCTTTTTATTAATGGCGAGCGACTTACAGATTGAGTGGAGAAAGAAAATATTACTTTTTATGATGTAGTTACTAAGAGGAATTGCACATAAATCACAGAACATATTTGCCATCAAAAATATTCATATTATTCTAGATGGGTCAAACACATTTTAGAAAAAGGTCACTTCTGTGGATAATATCATAAAAATAACGATTCTGGTCTTAGAGCATTTAACAACTGAAGACGCTTTGTCTGTAATTTTCTGTACAAAACTGTCTGCCGATATTTGCGGGGGAAGGGCACGTCAAATGTATGGTTATTTGTACGTAACGTAAACCATGTCAGATTAACGTCAGTCCACTCTTGTTTGTTAAATGCTCTAAGATTCTGGTACATATTAAATTAAATTAAAATTAAAAATCATTTATTGCAGACTCTGGGTTACACAACAACAACATGTGTATCCCGGATTTTCTATTAGAGTCTCAAGTTCTGAAATAATGTATTTCGACTAGGGTTAGATTCCCTTAACTTTGCTATGTCTACAGGAAAGACGAGCACGAGTCAACCATACTATAAAATGTGTATGACCCAGACGCTCAAAAGTACCTAAATAAGTAGGTACATGATCAAATATTTGGTCGGCAAAAATCACGTTTCATATTTTAAGGCCCTCAAAAATAAAATAAATACTTATAAAATTATTGCAACTTAACAAGATGGTTTTCTCGTGCGAGGGCTGAAGGAGCACAATCTTTAATTCACAAATTAAAAGCACTTTACATTCCGGTCCTTATGGTATGGCATTAATTTTGATGGGAAGACATATTGGACACAAGAAGCACTATAATGAAAATAAACAAGTAAGTTATTTAGTTCTGAATGGACAAAGTGTAGTGAGCAGTTCTTAAATAACTCACTCACCACCTTTCATTGCTGGTCAACTTTTGTAGCAAATTAGATTTTACAGTACCCAATTAAGAATTGTGAAATTTGATAAGAGTAATTGATGCCGGTTTTTCCTCCTCAGTAGCATTGTAAGTATAAGTTAATTAGTCTAAGTTTGTTTTTCAATATGCAGTAAATTATTTAATGTCAAAAGTAGGGATGTTACGAATATTCGCATCATTTTAAACATTCGCATCAAATGTAGACAATTTTTGTGAATGTGCGCAAACTGTTTTCAAGTAATGCATTTTGACCAGTAGACAGCATTTTTCAACAAAGCATCCCATTCTAAGGTAATATATGTTTTATGTACTAACAGATTCTTTCTATTTAGGAATAATAATAACAACTACATATTCCCTAACATTCATATTCACATTCGGACATTTGGATTTGGATTCCCATTCGCAAATGTGAAGAATGCGACATTCATGACATCCCCAATCAAAAGGTAGGTAACAATGAACAATAATGCAAAAAACATAAAGTTACTCAAGATTGCCTACAATGCGAAACATTAATTAATAAGATATGATAATTAAACATATGTTTGCTAAACAAATCACTGCTATTTCAAGCCAGGCAATGTTTGGCATTGTAGGCAAAGTTGAGGAAGTTTATGATATTGCTTTACTATCATTTTTCTATTCCTAATTTAATTTATAAACACAGGGCAAACCATTAACATTGCTACAGGTATACAAAGTTAAGCTTATATAATGATGTTCACATAATTATTAATTTAGAATAAACTCCGCATAAATGCTTAACACCTTTGACATATGTAGCTCCGGATTGTCACTCCCTATGAAAAATCATAGCTGCAGACTAATTTTACAGATTTAAGACACATGCAAATACAGTGTAAACTCCATATGACATAATCAATATAACAATTCACTCCCTATAATGTTGACATAAATATTAATTTCCCTTTATATAATGAAAAATCTTTTTATATAAAAAAACATCTGGTCCCTTGAGTGTCGCTAGATAGGGTTTACACTGTATGTTTACTATCTGATTAAGAATTTCTCAAGATATTCTGCTAAAAATCCGCCCAAGTGCAAGTAGGACTTGCGCACGAAGGGTTCCGTACCATCAAAAAATGGCAAAAAAATTATGTTTGTTGTATGGGAGGCCCCTTAAATATTTATTTTATTCAGATTTTTAGTATTTGTTGTTATAGCCGCAACAGAAATATATCATCTGTGAAAATTTCAACTGTCTAACTACCACAGTTCATGATACAGCCTGGTGACAGACGGACGGACGGACAGTGGAGTCTTAAAAATTGTATGATAAAACAGTTTTGTGTTTTTCTTGCAAAAGTTACTTATGTGGATATCCATTTTTTCAGGGAGTCATACTACAACTTTGCTTCAGATAGATGGATACTGTGACCAAATACCACAAAACACCAATGTCAGAAAGTGGATAATACATAATAAGGACAAAATTGAAAGAAAGCCGGAGAACAAAAAGGTAAATATACCAGAAATCAATACTAATAATACCTTTAATACTTGTAAAAATATCCATGAATATCGTAAGGTACTACAGTTTATTTTTTAATTGTATTTAATCCGTATTTTGATATTAATTAAGGTACACTTTAATATTAGTCACTGTAAAAAGCCTGGATTGTTTGGGTTACTTTTACATTACATTCAATAAAACAAAGTTATAATACCAAACTATTTTACAACATACCTGAAGGGCTGAAATTATAAAATGAAATAAAAATATAACAAGGTCCGCGTTATACGCACACAGGATGTGTAGGATGTGTAATATGATATTCATTTGCAGAGATAACAGAAACCTACAGCATGATATCTGTGACAAACAATAATTTGTAATAACTTCGACAGTTGTAATGCCGCTTGTATACCAATGTGAAAACAAATTTGATAAAAGATTTACGTTATTAAATTAATTTTAATTTCGAAAACTAAAGTAATATCAGGATTATTTGTTACTACAACTTACGGCCATTGCTGCTTCTTCTCTTGTACTTTCACTGCCTAAAAACTAACGTAAGTCATTGTTTTTATTAGTTTAATAGATAAAATGAGACATATTTTAGATTATTTTCATATAATAATAAAAATCGAAGATGATGAAGATAAAACCGTATGTCAGATGTCAGGTCGAGCCGTCTGTCAAATATGTCACTGAGCGGTCTCTACAAACCTCACGATAATTGCATGCGATTTACGGTACATTGCAGTATTACATAGCCAATTACATCCACACTTTATCAGGCCTGATATCAGACCCGATTTCGATAACAATGAGTAACCAGACGTTGTGACCATGTCAATAAAGTCATATCGAAAAACTGTCAGCAATTTTATTTAACATTATAGGATTTAAACTACCAAAAAAAATTAAATCGATACGGATTTCGGGAACGAAATCAGGAAGTGTGGATGTAATTGGCGCTATAGTCGGAATTATCTCAAATCGCATGCGTTTTGTTGCAAGGTATGCAGAAGCCTTAAATCGTGCATTCCACTATCATATTCTGTTCAAACTATCATGGCGCACCTTACCATTACTTCTCTGCAGATATGTGTGTTGAAAGAAAACATATATTTAATCAGAAGCTGTTGATTATTCTTACAAATCTGTTGTAATTTGAAAGAAGTTATACGCAGTTAAAAAACAAAAAAATCTTCACATTCTTCAATTTAATTTCAATATTAAGTTGAGACGCACTGACATCGGTCGATAAAATTAAAAAAAAGAAACAGTCAGTCGCCATATTGTTTTTATAGCGATCGTGCTCCGTGTTGGGGTGTAAACAAATTTACTAAGTTTTAGTTATTTTCAGTTCGTTCCGATGGATATCATAAGTCCCGTATAATTCATGAACTCGTAGATATGAAAAAACAGGAAGTGCCATAACCTACAACTTTATTATCTGGACGTTAACATGCTAGAATCACGATTTGTGTATTTGTTTTTAGTTGTTTGTTCATCTCAATATGTTTCTGCTTCGGGGCCGCTGTGTGTTAACCAGACACAGAAGTGTACAACTCAGGTATGTATTTCGTACGAATTCCAGATCTATTCATCAAAGATGCGCTTATTGATTTTCCTGCCATACCTACTCGAATAAATACGTGACCTTCGTTGTAATAATCTAAGTAGGTACCAAAAGTTGTTTAATTTTCCTTGTTCGGAACTTATGTCTGAGGAGATTATTTATTTAGTCTTAGCATGATCAAACTATAAATACCACAAGTGTAGGTCTAGATAAAGCATATTACTTCAGTTTTATAATATGAATGCTCTATTACTGCAATTGCGTCATGGCTTTTCTGTTTTGGTTTTGGGTTAGCAGATGAGTCACACTTCGATAACTGGATTATATGAGAGAATACATAAAAGTAGAAATTTGCTTGATATAGACATGAATAAAATAAACTTACTATGTAAAAGCAAACAAAATTACTCCTAATGTCTTTATACCTCTAGAAAGTATTTAGGATAAAAAGTTCACATTATAAAATGTTTTGTTGTTTACCATAGGTATACATAGAATGAACAAAAAAAAGAATATATGAACTCTTAACTATTCGAATAAAATGTTCTCTGTGAATGTGTAACTGGATTTTCTGTGTGTAGTTCTGCCTGAAGATTTCCCAAAAGTAATAAATAAATTAGAAACCATCCTTATGATCAAAATTGAAACCAAAAAGGTGATGTAATACAACCTGAGAATAACATAACAATTGTTATGCAGAGGGGTTCTTATCAATTGTTATGCCTACCCAGTTATGTAATTGTCATTTTTGTTATCCCATTGAGCTTAATATACACTGTGTTTTTTTGATTTCCGTTAATTTCAAGGGTGCATCCCTGAGCTTATATTGAGTAACTTTCTCAAAGACACCCATATTCTAATTAACTCCATTTCGGAGATAATCAATAATTAACTTTTATCTTATAAGGCCCTTATGAGCATGTACACTAGCCATAGGGCCAGTTTACATATTGATTAGTGTTTAGTAGGAGTTGATACATTTGGTACTAAATGTACGTACTATCTCGGATGATTGGTGTTTGAAATGACATCAATATGTCACAGTTTTCAATTGTTTGGTTGATTTGAATGTAATAACACTAATAACGCTAATGCAACATTTAATTACATAAAAAAAAATGTTTAAAAAACTGTATATTTTTTTAAATTAACTATGTATGTCATTTACTTTGCTTAAACATATTTACCGATACCCTGAAGTTAACGGAATTCAATAAAAACATGGTGTATACATATTTAAACTGAAAAGAAAGCACATAAATGATGAGATGCCAAATTACAGAGAGGTATTAAAGACATAAGAAAGGGGCAAGCGAATGGTGATTCCAATGACCTTAATCTTATTCCTGAATTAACAAAACAGCAAAATAGTAATAATTGTACATTTTCGGGTAGTTATAACATTTATTGGTCGACCAACCAAATAAAAAACTGCCTGTATCTGTCACTGAACACCTGACTTTAACCTACATTATTTGATCATGTAATTTTTCATCTACCCTCATTTGGCTTAAGGAGCCATTGAAGGGTAGATTTGGTTTACTTCCATTTAAATACCTTAAGATACAGAGTATAGTGGGTAGTGACCATGCCTATGATACCCGGGTTCAAATTCCGGTAAGGGTATTTATATATGTGATGAACATGAATATTTGTTCCTGAGTCCATTCATTTGAGTTTTTTTCCATGATGAGGGCTGTATCCTGTGTATATAAGTATTTATAAATATTTATCATATCATTGTCCACTTACCTACAAGACAAGCCTTATTGAGCTTACTGTGGGAGTTGGTCAATTTGTGTAATTAATGTCCTATAAGATTGGCGGAGGACCATGGTGGTCCCTTCAAGAACATGAATTTGTTGGCAGATCTATAAACAAGACAACACTTGCTGCCTTCAAATTTCCAAACTTGGTGAACTTCCAAACAGTTAGTGGTCCCTGGCCTGGCAAAAAATATTTTATTTAGAGTGGTCCCTTCTCACTGAAAGGCTAAGAACCACTGCTTTAAAATGTAAAACTAACATTTGGGAGGGGGTTCTTGCTGAGGCAATGCATACAATAGTAATATACATTCCATTCTGTGCATAATATTTAAGAATTGCTCATATTTATATACAGAAAGTTCTTGCACAACAATGGATTAAATCATTTATATCTGAAAATACTCAATTCACTGTCAATTATTTCATTAATTTTAGCATTTGTCTTAACTATTTGGCCAAGCGCTAAGCACCACTAACAGATTGGAAATAAATACCTATAACAAAGAAAGGTCTCTTGTAAAGTATGATTTTTCACAATCAAGCCGCGTATTCGCGTTTAACGACAATCTATATAAAATTAAACAAGTAGTAAATAAATACGCGATCTATATTTGAACCTATTAAATTACATTTTGTTTTGTCAGTATAATAGAAGTTTTCAAATCATGGCAAACCTTTTTTATTAAAAGCTTTGTATTACATTTTTTCAGACAAAACCTTTGTGACAGAACTTATGACCTAAGTACATCACCAAACAGTATAAAATTATTTATACAATCAAAATTTTTCAAAAGGGATATTACGTGAAACTCTGCGTAGAGGGTGCTACTAGCACAAACTGAGGACCTACCCCGGTACCGCGAAACACGAAAATCGACCAATAGAAGGGCAGATAACGAAATTTAGATTTTCTCATACCGCGGTAGACTGTCTGTAAACAAACCGCCCGATGCATCAGTCATTGTGAAAACTTGCTAAAAAACTGTTTAGGCATAATATGTATAAGTTAATCTATTGTTTTTTTTTACTTATTTGATAAACTCAACTAGAAACGGAACGCAATGGTGATTTTATTTAGAAAACCATATTTAACTAATTGGTGACCCCTGGTGTAGAATATGTACTAGTGCTGGACTCAGGCGGCAAAACGCGCAGGCGCGCCGCATCCCTGGTGCGCCGGGTACGGGACAGTCTCAACATCATCTTAAGAATGATAGGGGATAAGCCTGATTGTCCGCTAATGCTACACTGTGCGGACTACATTCGCCTATGGGCTCCATACAGTGGTAGCTGGTAGGTTAAGTGTGTACGTTTAGGTATAATTTTTAGGCTTAGGTACTAACCCTTTTGAAACTTTTTTTTTTTTACTAACAAAATGTATGTGTCACAGTTACATGAAATAAATGTTTTCAATTCAATTCAAAACATTGCAGTAATATCCCCTATTCACCCACAGCATGAAGCATTACATGAAATACCTTTTTCCAGGTTCTTAGTCAAAGAAACAATGACTATGCCTCCTGCACCGTAGAGTATTTCAACCAAGAGGGCTGCAACAGCATGAGCTTCGGTCCGATCACCTCCAACGCCCACATCGGTGGAGTGAAGCTGAAGCCCCACATCTTGAGGAGAGAGATCAAACAGGGTTTGCTGAACTACAACCAAAGCTACACTGTGCTTAATATTACATTCAGCAATATTAAATGGAAGAGTATGTTGTGGATTTTAATACTTTTTGTTAAATATTTATTGTTTTATAAGATTCTCATTTCTCCACTACTGAAGGTTGTCTGAAAGAGCCTTTTGTTTACCTCTGTCTTTATGTATTAAATATGTTTCCTTGTGCATTTTGTTTTGAGGGTGTGCAATAAAGAGGATTAGTATGGTTTTGTTCTTATCTAAGTACAGTCAGCAAAACTACAATATTTAATATAAAATTTGCGTTAAAGTACACCACTGGAAAGATGAACCTATAGCAAAATTGTACGTAATGTACAGTTGAGAAAAGTGATCTCTTCTCCGCATACAAACTTCACAAGGAATGCAAACTAGACAATTGCTGAATGAATGAATGAATGAATGAATGATCGTTTATTTGCGTTAAACAAGCGTATATATACAAGGTGTTAAATGTTTAATTACAGCACGATTCTTGTTTGCCATGACTGGCGTACAAATATTACTACTTACTAACTAGCTAAACTAACTATGTACAAAATGTAAAAGCTAAACTTACACACTACAATTATTCATGCAATTCTAAAAGTAACAAAATTTTAAATACATTTTTTATAAATTATAACATTAGTGACTAGAGTTTTGCTTGGTGCGCGGGGCCCGAGGGCCCCGCGGTGTGCGTGGTGGTGTTGTTTGGTTGTTTGTCATGTTGTTTATGTTGTTGTTAATGAGTTGTTGTAGTTGGTGCTGTTGTTTTTGCTGTTGTTTAGGTGTAAAAGTTTGTGTTTTCCAAAGGAAAAAGGTAAAGCAGTTGTACTTTTGCTTGCAAGGAATGGTCCGCGTGCGAGCACGCACTCCCGCAGCTCGGCCTTCGGCCTCGCGTGCCTGGGCGATCCAATGGGACGCTTCGGGCCTTCGGCCCTACGCGGAGCTCGGCCTTCGGCCTTCGCAATATAGTTACTTTGGGGGTTGAAGGGAAGTTGGAGCTTAAACACGACCCAATAGTAAAAGTGTCTTGACAAGCTCACGTCGGTTTCGCTTGTCTAAGACACTTTTACTATTGGGTCGTGTTTAAGCTCCAACTTCCCCGCTGGCGAGCCTCGAAGGGGACGCTTCGGGCCTTCGGCCCTACGCGGAGCTCGGCCTTCGGCCTTCGCTAGCCTCGACGCTTATTAAGACAGTTGACTTGTTGCCGGTTCGCTTTATAACTTTTCCCGTTGTTTTTGTTGTTAAGAAGATTTCTTTTCCAAAGGGGAAAGTTAATGCGGTTGTACTTCCGCTTTGGGCCGCACTCTCGCAGCTCGGCCTTCGGCCTCGCGTGCTTGGGCGTTCCAATGGGACGCTCCGTGCCTTCGGCCCTACGCGGAGCTCGGCCTTCGGCCTTCGCTGGGTTTCGAAGCTCAGCGTCGGGCCTTCGGCCCGCCGCTTCGCTTATTAAGACAGTTAACTTGTTGTCGGTTCGCTGTATCACTTTTCCCGTTATTTTTGTTGTTATTAATATAAAGATTATTTGTTTTCCAAAGGGGAAAAGTGATGCGATTGTACTTCCGCTTTGGGCCGCACTCTCGCAGCTCGGCCTTTGGCCTCGCGTGCTTGGGCGATCCAATGGGACGCTCCGGGCCTTCGGCCCTACGCGGAGCTCGGCCTTCGGCCTTCGCTGGCTTTCGAAGCTCAGCGTCGGGCCTTCGGCCCGCCGCTTCGCTTATTAAGACACTCGGGGAGGGTTGGTTTCGCTTCGGGAGTAGTGCGGGAAGTTGGAGCTTAAACACGACCCAATAGTAAAAGTGTCTTGACAAGCTCACGTCGGGCCTACGGCCTTCGGCCTTCGGCCCGCCGTTTCGCTTGTCTAAGACACTTTTCCTATTGGGTCGTGTTTAAGCTCCAACTTCCCCCTCTCAGGTGACGCTTCGGGCCTTCGGCCCTACGCGGAGCTCGGCCTTCGGCCTTCGCTAGCCTCGACGCGTCGCCGGCTCCGCTTATCAAGACAGTTGACTTGGTAGAACGCTTGGGAGCACCTTGTGCACGCAGCTCGGCCTTCGGCCTCGCTTTAAATTACTGGGAGTTGCACGCTTGGGGGTCGGGGAGAAGGCTCCGGGCCTTCGGCCCTCCGCCGGGGTCGGCCTTCGGCCTCCCAGCCTGAAGCTCGCCCTTCGGGCTCGCTTAACACAGTTTTTATATAGGATTTCGCTTTGTTCCTCACGCCCGCAGCTCGGCCTTCGGCCTCGCCCAAAATTACTGGGAGTAGGACACGCTTGGCCACTCGGGGTGAAGCTCCGGGCCTGGCGGCCCTCCGCGGGGTCGGCCTTCGGCCTCCCAGCCTGAAGCTCGCCCTTCGGGCTCGCTTAACCTACTTGGAAATTTGACTTTGCCCCTGTCCGCCGCCATTTTGGATTTTTCCAAAAAACTTTTTTTCATATGGTAATCTTGGCCCCCAGACTCAGCCGCATGCAAAATCTCAGCACGCTCGGACCAACATTAAAAAAAGAAAAAAAAAAGTCGGCCATTTTGAATTTTTTTTTTGATGCAGTTTTATTTGTCTCGGGGCCCTCTATGACATTTGGTCGAGCACCCCCCACCTATCACGCACCGTTTGGGAGTTGCCATACAAAATTAAACTGGCCATTTCTCCGCCATCTTGGATTTTTTTCAAAATTTTTTTTTTCCATAGAAGACATTAGGGCTCCGAGATACCGCGACCAAAATTTCGGAGCGTTCGGACCTTTTTGAAGTTTTAGAAAAAAAAAGTCGGCCATTTTGAATTTTTTTTTTCTTATTCAGATTCCACTCAAAGCCCTCTATGACATTTGGTCGAGCGCCCCCGACCTATCTCTCACCGCTTAGCATGTGGGGGGTTCGAAAAAAAATCCCATACAAATTTTTTTTCGAGCTAAAAAAAAAAAAAAAATTTTTTCGAATGCGGGGGCCCATATGTACCCACATACCGGTTCTCGGCGCTCTCGGACCGTTTTGAAATTTCGGCGCCATTTTGAGTCGGCCATTTTGAATTTTTTTAAATGCCATTCCATTTGTCTCGGGGCCCTCTATGACATTTGGTCGAGCACCCCCCACCTATCTGTCACCGTTTAAAAGTTGCCATACAAAATAAAAGTGGCCATGGTGTCCGCCATCTTGGATTTTTTCCATACCGATCTAGAGGGCCCCGAGATTCCGTGACCGAAATTTGAGCGCGCCGGGACCGACTTGAAAATCGGCCGCCATTTTGAATCCGCCATTTTGAAAAAAAAATGGCGGCCTCCGAAACTGCCCAGGGTCCTCTATGACATTTGGTCGAGCACCCCCCCACTTTCTCCCACCGTTTAGCCGGGCCGTCAAACATTTTTCTGTCCCGATCCGGTAGACCGAATGTCGGATTTTTCCGGAGGTCACCGGACCGCCCCCTGTACGACCGTACCAAACTCGAATCCCCCCCGCGCCTCCTTCCGGGAGAACAATTCATGTCAATTAATGTTCGGGCTGCAGCTTTATATAATATAGACTAGATTTTGCTTGGTGCGCGGGGCCCGTGGGCCCCGCGGTGTGCATGGTGCTGTAGTTGGTATTGTTGTTTTTGTAGTTGGTGCTGTTGTTGATGTTGTTGTTGATGAGTTATTGTTGTAGGTGCCGTTGTTTGAGTGAAAAAGTTTGTTTTCCAAAGGGAAGAAGTGTTGCAGTTGTACTTTTGTTGCGCGTGCGAGCATGCACTCGGCCTTGCGTATGTTGTTATTAATATTGTTGTTTATGTGTTGTTGTTGTAGTGTTTGTTGTTGTTGCTGTTGTTTAGGTGTAAAAGTTTGTGTTTTCCAAAGGGAAAAGGTAAAGCAGTTGTACTTTTGCTTGCAAGGAATGGTCCGCGTGCGAGCACGCACTCCCGCAGCTCGGCCTTCGGCCTCGCGTGCTTGGGCGATCCAATGGGACGCTCCGGGCCTTCGGCCCTACGCGGAGCTCGGCCTTCGGCCTTCGCAATATAGTTACTTTGGGGGTTGAAGGGAAGTTGGAGCGTAAACACGACCCAATAGTAAAAGTGTCTTGACAAGCTCACGTCGGGCCTACGGCCTTCGGCCTCCGGCCCGCCGTTTCGCTTGTCTAAGACACTTACTATTGGGTCGTGTTTAAGCTCCAACTTCCCCGCTGGCGAACTTCGAAAGGGGACGCTTCGGGCCTTCGGCCCTACGCGGAGCTCGGCCTTCGGCCTTCGCTAGCCTCGACGCTTCGCCGTCGGGCCTTCGGCCCGCCGGCTCCGCTTATTAAGACAGTTGACTTGTTGCCGGTTCGCTTTATAACTTTTCCCGTTATTTTTGTTGTTGTTAATATAAAGAAGATTTCTTTTCCAAAGGGGAAAGTTAATGCGGTTGTACTTCCGCTTTGGGCCGCACTCTCGCAGCTCGGCCTTCGGCCTCGCGTGCTTGGGCGTTCCAATGGGACACTCCGTGCCTTCGGCCCTACGCGGAGCTCGGCCTTCGGCCTTCGCTGGGTTTCGAAGCTCAGCGTCGGGCCTTCGGCCCGCCGCTTCGCTTATTAAGACAGTTAACTTGTTGTCGGTTCGCTTTATCACTTTTCCCGTTATTTTTGTTGTTATTAATATAAAGATTATTTGTTTTCCAAAGGGGAAAAGTGATGCGATTGTACTTCCGCTTTGGGCCGCACTCTCGCAGCTCGGCCTTCGGCCTCGCGTGCTTGGGCGATCCAATGGGACGCTCCGGGCCTTCGGCCCTACGCGGAGCTCGGCCTTCGGCCTTCGCTGGGTTTCGGAGCTCAGCGTCGGGCCTTCGGCCCGCCGCTTCGCTTATTAAGACACTCGGGGAGGGTTGGTTTCGCTTCGGGAGTAGTGCGGGAAGTTGGAGCTTAAACACGACCCAATAGTAAAAGTGTCTTGACAAGCTCAAGTTTCGCTTGTCTAAGACACTTTTCCTATTGGGTCGTGTTTAAGCTCCAACTTCCCCCTCTCAGGTGACGCTTCGGGCCTTCGGCCCTACGCGGAGCTCGGCCTTCGGCCTTCGCTGGCCTCGACGCGTCGCCGTCGGGCCGTCGGCCCCCCGGCGCCGCTTATAAAGACCGTCGACGTGGTAGAACGCGTGGGAGCACCGTACGCACGCAGCTCGGCCTTCGGCCTCGCTTTTAGTTACTGGGGGTTGCACGCTTGGGGGTCGGGGTGAAGGCTCCGGGCCTTCGGCCCTCCGCCGGGGTCGGCCTTCGGCCTCCCAGCCTGAAGCTCGCCCTTCGGGCTCGCTTAACCTACTTGGAAATTTTACTTTGCCCCTGTCCACCGCCATTTTGGATTTTTCCAAAAAACTTTTTTTCATATGGTAATCTTGGCCCCCCAGGCTCGCCGCATGCAAAATCTCAGCGCGCTCGGACCAACATTAAAAAAAGAAAAAAAAAAAGTCGGCCATTTTGAATTTTTTTTGATGCAGTTTTATTTGTCTCGGGGCCCTCTATGACATTTGGTCGAGCACCCCCCACCTATCACGCACCGTTTGAGAGTTGCCATACAAAAGTAAACTGGCCATTTTTCCGCCATCTTGGATTTTTTCCAAAATTTTTTTTTTTCCGTACGAGTCATTGGGGCTCCGAGATACCGCGACCAAAATTTCAGAGCGCTCGGACCTTTTTGAAGTTTTAGAAAAAAAAAAAGTCGGCCATTTTGAATTTTTTTTTTCTTATTCAGATTCCACTCGGAGCCCTCTATGACATTTGGTCGAGCTCCCCCGACCTATCTCTCACCGTTTAGCATGTGGGGGATTCGAAAAAAAATCCCATACAAATTTTTTTTCGAGCTAAAAAAAAAAAAAAAAAATTTTTTCGAACGCGGGGGCCCATATGTACCCACATACCGGTTCTCGGCGCTCTCGGACCGTTTTGAAATTTCGGCGCCATTTTGAGTCGGCCATTTTGAATTTTTTTAAATGCCATTACATTTGTCTCGGGGCCCTCTATGACATTTGGTCGAGCACCCCCCACCTATCTGTCACCGTTTAAAAGTTGCCATACAAAATAAAAGTGGCCATGGTGTCCGCCATCTTGGATTTTTTCCAAATTTTTTTTTTCCATACCGATCTAGAGGGCCCCGAGATTCCGTGACCGAAATTTGAGCGCGCCGGGACCGACTTGAAAATCGGCCGCCATTTTGAATCCGCCATTTTGAAAAAAAAATGGCGGCCTCCGAAACTGCCCGGGGTCCTCTGTGACATTTGGTCGAGCACCCCCCCCACTATCTCCCACCGTTTAGCCGGGCCGTCAAACATTTTTCTGTCCCGATCCGGTAGACCGGATGTCGGATTTTTCCGGAGGTCACCGGACCGCCCCCTGTACGGCCGTACCAAACTCGAATCCCCCCCGCGCCTCCTTCCGGGAGAACAATTCGTGTCGATTAATGTTCGGGCTGCAGCTTTATATAATATAGACTAGAGTTTTGCTTGGTGCGCGGGGCCCGAGGGCCCCGCGGTTGTCGTGATGTAGTTGGTGCTGTTGTTGGTCATGTTGTTGATGTTGTTGTTAGTGTTGTTGTTGATGAGTTGTTGTTGTAGGTGCCGTTGTTTAGGTGTAAAAGTTTGTGTTTTCCAAAGGGAAAAGGTAAAGCAGTTGTACTTTTGCTTGCAAGGAATGGTCCGCGTGCGAGCACGCACTCCCGCAGCTCGGCCTTCGGCCTCGCGTGCTTGGGCGATCCAATGGGACGCTCCGGGCCTTCGGCCCTACGCGGAGCTCGGCCTTCGGCCTTCGCAATATAGTTACTTTGGGGGTTGAAGGGAAGTTGGAGCTTAAACACGACCCAATAGTAAAAGTGTCTTGACAAGCTCACGTCGGGCCTACGGCCTTCGGCCTCCGGCCCGCCGTTTCGCTTGTCTAAGACACTTTTACTATTGGGTCGTGTTTAAGCTCCAACTTCCCCGCTGGCGAGCCTCGAAGGGGACGCTTCGGGCCTTCGGCCCTACGCGGAGCTCGGCCTTCGGCCTTCGCTAGCCTCGACGCTTCGCCGTCGGGCCTTCGGCCCGCCGGCTCCGCTTATTAAGACAGTTGACTTGTTGCCGGTTACTTTATAACTTTTCCCGTTATTTTTGTTGTTATTAATATAAAGAAGATTTCTTTTCCAAAGGGGAAAGTTAATGCGGTTGTACTTCCGCTTTGGGCCGCACTCTCGCAGCTCGGCCTTCGGCCTCGCGTGCTTGGGCGTTCCAATGGGACGCTCCGTGCCTTCGGCCCTACGCGGAGCTCGGCCTTCGGCCTTCGCTGGGTTTCGAAGCTCAGCGTCGGGCCTTCGGCCCGCCGCTTCGCTTATTAAGACAGTTAACTTGTTGTCGGTTCGCTTTATCACTTTTCCCGTTATTTTTGTTGTTATTAATATCAAGATTATTTGTTTTCCAAAGGGGAAAAGTGATGCGATTGTACTTCCGCTTTGGGCCGCACTCTCGTAGCTCGGCCTTCGGCCTCGCGCGCTTGGGCGTTCCAATGGGACGCTCCGTGCCTTCGGCCCTACGCGGAGCTCGGCCTTCGGCCTTCGCTGGGTTTCGAAGCTCAGCGTCGGGCCTTCGGCCCGCCGCTTCGCTTATTAAGACAGTTAACTTGTAATTGGTTCGCTCTATAAATGCACTTTTCCCGTTATTTTTAGTATAAAGAATATTTGTTTTCCAAAGGGGAAAAGTAATGCGGTTGTACTTCCGCTTTGGGCCGCACTCTCGCAGCTCGGCCTTCGGCCTCGCGTGCTTGGGCAATCCAATGGGACGCTCCGGGCCTTCGGCCCTACGCGGAGCTCGGCCTTCGGCCTCCGCTGGGTTTCGAAGCTCAGCGTCGGGCCTTCGGCCCGCCGCTTCGCTTATTAAGACAGTTAACTTGTTGTCGGTTCGCTTTATCACTTTGCCCGTTATTTTTGTTGTTATTAATATAAAGATTATTTGTTTTCCAAAGGGGATAAGTGATGCGATTGTACTTCCGCTTTGGGCCGCACTCTCGCAGCTCGGCCTTCGGCCTCGCGTGCTTGGGCGATCCAATGGGACGCTCCGGGCCTTCGGCCCTACGCGGAGCTCGGCCTTCGGCCTTCGCTGGGTTTCGAAGCTCAGCGTCGGGCCTTCGGCCCGCCGCTTCGCTTATTAAGACACTCGGGGAGGGTTGGTTTCGCTTCGGGAGTAGTGCGGGAAGTTGGAGCTTAAACACGACCCAATAGTAAAAGTGTCTTGACAAGCTCACGTCGGGCCTACGGCCTTCGGCCTTCGGCCCGCCGTTTCGCTTGTCTAAGACACTTTTCCTATTGGGTCGTGTTTAAGCTCCAACTTCCCCCTCTCAGGTGACGCTTCGGGCCTTCGGCCCTACGCGGAGCTCGGCCTTCGGCCTTCGCAAGCCTCGACGCGTCGCCGTCGGGCCGTCGGCCCCCCGGCGCCGCGTATCAAGACAGTTGACTCATTGGAACGCTTGGGAGCACCTTACGCACGCAGCTCGGCCTTCGGCCTCGCTTTTAGTTACTGGGGGTTGCACGTTTGGGGGTCGGAGTGATGGCTCCGGGCCTTCGGCCCTCCGCCGGGGTCGGCCTTCGGCCTCCCAGCCTGAAGCTCGCCCTTCGGGCTCGCTTAACACAGTTTTTATATAGGTTTTCGCTTTGTTCCTCACTCCCGCAGCTCGGCCTTCGGCCTCGCTCAAAATTACTGGGGGTGGGGCGCGCCTGGCCACTCGAGGTGAAGCTCCGGGCCTGACGGCCCGTCGCGGGGTCGGCCTTCGGCCTCCCAGCCTGAAGCTCGCCCTTCGGGCTCGCTTAACCTACTCGAAAATTTGATTCGCCCCTATCCGCCGCCATTTTGGATTTTTCCAAAAATTTTTTTTCACATGGTAATCTTGGGCCCCCGAGCTCGCCGCATGCCAAATCTCAGCGCGCTCGGACCAACTTGAAAAAAAAAAAAAAAAAAAAGTCGGCCATTTTGAAATTTTTTTGATGCAGTTTTTTTTTCTCTCGGGGCCCTCTATGACATTTGGTCGAGCACCCCCCACCTATCGCGCACCGTTTCAGAGTTGCCATACAAAACTAAAGTGGCCATTTTTTCCGCCATCTTGGATTTTTCCAAAAAATTTTTTTACCATACAAATCTAGAGGATCCCGAGATTCCGTGACCAAAATTTCAGCGCGCTAGGACCGTTTTGAAAATTGGCCGCCATTTTGAATCCGCCATTTTGAAAAAAAAATGGCGGCTCTAGAAACTGCCCAGGGTCCTCTATGACATTTGGTCGAGCACCCCCCCACTAAGTCTTACCGTTTAGCCGGGCTCTTGTGCAGGTTTTTGGTCTTTCATCAGATCGAAAAATCCATATTTTTCTGGACCTACAAATTCCGAGCTCTATACGAATCAATTTTTTTTTTCCACCTAAACCCCACAGTTTTCAAATAAAACATATACATTAGAAATCAGTGGTTTTGCAGCTATATATATATTAAACTAGATTTTGCTTGGTGCGCGGGGCCCGGGGGCCCCGCGGTGTGCATGGTGCTGTTGTTAGTATTGTTGTTTTTGTAGTTGGTGCTGTTGTTGATGTTGTTATTGATGAGTTATTGTTGTAGGTGCCGTTGTTTGAGTGAAAAAGTTTGTTTTCCAAAGGGAAGAAGTGGTGCAGTTGTACTTTTGCTGCGCGTGCGAGCATGCACTCGGCCTCGCGTATGTTGTTATTAATATTGTTGTTTATGTGTTGTTGTTGTAGTGTTTGTTGTTGTTGCTGATGTTTAGGTGTAAAAGTTTGTGTTTTCCAAAGGGAAAAGGTAAAGCAGTTGTACTTTTGCTTGCAAGGAATGGTCCGCGTGCGAGCACGCACTCCCGCAGCTCGGCCTTCGGCCTCGCGTGCTTGGGCGATCCAATGGGACGCTCCGGGCCTTCGGCCCTACGCGGAGCTCGGCCTTCGGCCTTCGCTAGCCTCGACGCTTCGCCGTCGGGCCTTCGGCCCGCCGGCTACGCTTATTAAGACAGTTGACTTGTTGCCGGTTCGCTTTATAACTTTTCCCGTTATTTTTGTTGTCATTAATATAAAGAAGATTTGTTTTCCAAAGGGGAAAGTTAATGCGGTTGTACTTCCGCTTTGGGCCGCACTCTCGCAGCTCGGCCTTCGGCCTCGCGTGCTTGGGCGATCCAATGGGACGCTCCGTGCCTTCGGCCCTACGCGGAGCTCGGCCTTCGGCCTTCGCTGGGTTTCGAAGCTCAGCGTCGGGCCTTCGGCCCGCCGCTTCGCTTATTAAAACAGTTAACTTGTAACCGGTTCGCTCTATAAATGCATTTTTCCCGTTATTTTTAGTATAAAGAATATTTGTTTTCCAAAGGTGAAATGTAATGCGGTTGTACTTCCGCTTTGGGCCGCACTCTCGCAGCTCGGCCTTCGGCCTCGCGTGCTTGGCCGAACCAGTGGGACGCTCCGGGCCTTCGGCCCTACGCGGAGCTCGGCCTTCGGCCTTCGCTGGGTTTCGAAGCTCAGCGTCGGGCCTTCGGCCCGCCGCTTCGCTTATTAAGACACTCGGGGAGGGTTGGTTTCGCTTCGGGATTAGTGCGGGAAGTTGGAGCTTAAACACGACCCAATAGTAAAAGTGTCTTGACAAGCTCACGTCGGGCCTACGGCCTTTGGCCTTCGGCCCGCCGTTTCGCTTGTCTAAGACACTTTTCCTATTGGGTCGTGTTTAAGCTCCAACTTCCCCCTCTCAGGTGACGCTTCGGGCCTTCGGCCCTACGCGGAGCTCGGCCTTCGGCCTTCGCTGGCCTCGACGCGTCGCCGTCGGGCCATCGGCCCCCCGGCTCCGCTTATCAAGACAGTCGACTTGGTAGAACGCTTGGGAGCACCGTACGCACGCAGCTCGGCCTTCGGCCTCGCTTTTAGTTACTGGGGGTTGCACGCTTGGGGGTCGGGGTGAAGGCTCCGGGCCTTCGGCCCTCCGCCGGGGTCGGCCTTCGGCCTCCCAGCCTGAAGCTCGCCCTTCGGGCTCGCTTAACCTACTTGGAAATTTTACTTTGCCCCTGTCCACCGCCATTTTGGATTTTTCCAAAAAACTTTTTTTCATATGGTAATCTTGGCCCCCCAGGCTCGCCGCATGCAAAATCTCAGCGCGCTCGGACCAACATTAAAAAAAGAAAAAAAAAAAGTCGGCCATTTTGATTTTTTTTTTGATGCAGTTTTATTTGTCTCGGGGCCCTCTATGACATTTGGTCGAGCACCCCCCACCTATCACGCACCGTTTGAGAGTTGCCATACAAAAGTAAACTGGCCATTTTTCCGCCATCTTGGATTTTTTCCAAAATTTTTTTTTTCCGTACGAGTCATTGGGGCTCCGAGATACCGCGACCAAAATTTCAGAGCGCTCGGACCTTTTTGAAGTTTTAGAAAAAAAAAAGTCGGCCATTTTGAATTTTTTTTTCTTATTCAGATTCCACTCGGAGCCCTCTATGACATTCGGTCGAGCTCCCCCGACCTATCTCTCACCGTTTAGCATGTGGGGGATTCGAAAAAAAATCCCATACAAATTTTTTTTCGAGCTAAAAAAAAAAAAAAATTTTTTTTCGAATGCGGGGGCCCATATGTACCCACATACCGGTTCTCGGCGCTCTCGGACCGTTTTGAAATTTCGGCGCCATTTTGAGTCGGCCATTTTGAATTTTTTTAAATGCCATTCCATTTGTCTCGGAGTCCTCTATGACATTTGGTCGAGCACCCCCCCACTATCTCCCACCGTTTGGCCGGGCCGTCAAACATTTTTCTGTCCCGATCCGGTAGACCGAATGTCGGATTTTTCCGGAGGTCACCGGACCGCCCCCTGTACGACCGTACCAAACTCGAATCCCCCCCGCGCCTCCTTCCGGGAGAACAATTCGTGTCGATTAATGTTCGGGCTGCAGCTTTATATAATATAGAAAATATAGAAATAGAAAAATATTAAAATTTAATTATAATTTACAATTGATAATATATTCATCTACAGAATAGTAACAATTCTCAATTAAATGATCAAACAATGTTCTTTTAAATGTATGTATGTGCAATTCTTTAAATTCATCAGAAAGGATATTAAATAATTTGATAGCCATACAGTAGACGTTTTTTCTGGATAACGCTAGTTTAGTTATAGGTAAAAGTAACTTATTTCTATGCGTCCCTCTCTTGGAGTTCGTTGTGATAATTTCAAAAAGTGACATATGTTTCTTAATAAAAATACACATTTCAAAAATATAGAGTGACGGAAGAGGCAGTATATGTTTAGATTGGAACAAAGGTTTACAGTGTGCTAAAAAGTCAGCTCCACATAGAGTTCGGATACATTTCTTTTGTAATTTAAATATAATATCTGCATCTACTGAGTTACCCCAAAGTATGAGCCCATATCGTAATATGGATGCCACATAACCATGGTACGCGTTAAGAGCTGCTTCTTCCGAGACTACACTTCGCAGTCGATACAATACGTATACAAAACGATCAAGCCGTATACGCAAGTCATCAATATGACTTTTCCAATTACAGAGATAGTCTAATGTTATGCCTAAGAATTTAGCTGATTCAACTTCTTCAATTATAGTATCGTTATGTTACCTTTAGATTCATGGTCTTTTTCTTACATGTTAAAAATTGAATAAATTTTGTTTTTTTTAAATTAATGCTCAGGTGATTGTTTTCTAGCCAGCATATAATGTCTCTTAATGCATCGTTTATATCGTGGTTGAAGGTCACAATGTCTTTACATTTTACGAGTAAGGTAGTATCGTCGGCGAATAGGATGCATTCATGTTTTGTAGCACTGGGTAGGTCGTTAATGTATAATAAGAATAACAGTGGACCGAGTATACTTCCTTGCGGTACTCCTGTAGAGGTGTGTTTATAACATGACCTATAGGTTATTTTGTGGTTACCGGTTACTCTTGCAATTTCCACGCACTGATGTCTGTTACTAAGATAACTACTTAACCATTCATAAGCAACGCCTCTTATGCCATATTTAAATAATTTATTAAGGAGTATTTTATGATTTACGAAATCAAATGCTTTAGTCATATCCAGTAGTATTGCGACTACAGGAATATTATTGTCCAGGCTTTCTATGACAGATTTCACCAGGTGAAAGCATGCCTTAGTAGTGGAACTGTTTTTGCGAAACCCAAACTGTTCATCTTTTAATATGTGATATTGTAATAAGAAGCTACATATTTTGTTATGCATTACTTTTTCGAATATCTTCGAAAATACCGGTATAAGAGTGATAGGTCTGTAATTGGTAACTTCATATTTGTTTCCCTTTTTATGTAACGGTTTAACCACTGAGTATTTAAGGCGTTCCGAAAAAATACCTTGTGTGAATGAGAGATTTATGATGTGACTTAAGGGCGTCGAAATACTTGTAGCACATAATTTAAGGACTTTAGTGCATATGTCATCGTAGCCTGTAGAGTTTGTATTACGTAAGCTTAGTATTACCTTTGTCACATCTAAAGTATGTACGGGTGTGAGAAAAATACTATGTTCATGTTGAGGTATATGTTTGGCTTGATTTACTTGTTGTTGTGATTGACATGTTACATTAATGAAGTAGTCATTCATTTTGTCAGCTATATCTTGAGGACTATTAAAAGCTTCAGTACCAATCACTATTTTGGAGATGTCCTCAGGCACCGGCACTGCATTACAATTCTCTTTTATAATTAACCATGACGCTTTACATTTGTTATTTGACTTATTTATAAATCGACTATTTGAGATTTGTCGCGCTTTATGAAGACACTTTTTTAAAATTTTTGTATAATTTTTATACTGTGTTAAGGAGCATTTACTGTGCGTCGTTCGAGATGCTTTTCTGTACAGTGTTCTTTTATGCATACAACTGACTTTTACTCCCTTTGTAAGCCATTTATTCTTTATAGGCTTGGTGACTCTTTTCACTTTAATGTTAGGAAAGCAAAGATTATAGAATAACAAAAATAAGTCATTAAATTTATCGAATGCTGAATTAGTATCAGTTTCGTTTAATACGTCACTAAATGATAATGCAGCAATACATTCATGGAATTTATGTAAGTTATTTTGGCTAAAGTCCCTTTTAAATTCATGCCAAAATACGGGTTTTTTCTTTATAGAGGCATCATAATTTAATTTACATGTTAGGCTTTGACCAGTTTCGTGATCTGAAAGGGTTAAGGTGTGGATGTTCGTTTTGACATCTGTGATATTACTAGCCATCAAATCAATGCAAGTCATTTTTCGGGTCGGTTGAAGAATATGATTTCTTATATTGTAGTTTGATAGGATTGATGTTAATTGCTTTTTTATTTTATTGTCTGTTAATATATTAATATTCCAGTCTCCGCAGAGTACCACACGTTTTTTGCTATTTTTAGTTATTAATGTTAATAACTGATTTAATAAAGAAAAAAATATGTTTACGTTTGACGTTGGTGTTCTATATATACATACTATAATTAAATTATACTGAAGTAACTCAACACCACAGCATTCAAATTCAAATTTTTGAGACAGAGTTAAAACTTTCTCAAGAACTTTATATTCTAAACCTTCCCTAATAAGTATACATGTGCCCCCTCTCTTCTGATTTTGTCTGCAATATGAGGTAGCTACCTTATAATTACTGATATTAAGGTTTGCTATAGACCCTGACTTGATAAAAGTTTCACACAGACATATGATTTCGACATGACCTAAGACTTTATGTAGATCATCAATTGCCACTTCAAAAATGTCTCTCTTACCCATTATTCCTGCAATATTCTGGTGAAATATATTAACAGGTATAGATTCATAATCAGGCACGAAAGGACTGGGTATCGGTTCCTGTAAAGTTTGTTTTCTTTACTTGGTTACTGATTCGCTTATTGTATGTTGCTTCTTTTCTTAGCTGTATACATGTTTGGATTACTTAATTTTAAAAATTGTAACACTTATATGTACCCCCCAGTGCCCCCCCCCCCTCCTAAGCAACTGTCGACATTCTTTAAAAAATTTATATGTACCTTTTTTTCCAAATATTATTAAATTTGTATAAATCCTTTCTAGCAATCAAATTTCGTTTTGAAGAGCAAAGCAAGAAACCATTTAAACAAACTCACTGCAGAAACATAGTGCTGTCAAACGAAGCCCACATAGATGACCAGTCCGTGCTCTACTATGACTGCTACTGGCCTGACAGTAACAACAGTGTGGTGCGCTCACATATACTGGACTTTGAGGCTTCGGATGACAATGTGGTCAACCGGGGACAGTATTACTTCAATGTTCCATCGGCGCAAATGCTGCGTGAGTATGCTTTGGTCACCTTTAGTTTGTGTTTAATAAGTGTTTTTTGTGAAAGATTGACCATATCGCTGCATAAAATACAAGAAACAGATATAAGAAACACGTTTCCCAATAATTATATTGGGAAGCGTTTTCTTCTGTTTTTGGCTAACGCTATTACCCTCTTGGGAACCATGCTACTATACTCTGTATCTTTAGGTATTTAAATAAAAGTAAACAAAATCTGCCCTCAAATTGCTCCTTAAGCCAGTTGAGGGTAGATGAAAACATTACATGATCAAATAATGTAGGTTAATAAAGTCAGGTCGTTCTGTGACAGATTCAGGCTTTGATTAGCCGGGTCCACACAGAGCGAGCATACGCGCGAGGCAATTTCCTCACGCACAAACCAGCCAGTGTAGTCGTGCCTCGGCCGAGACGGCGCGCTCGAGCGAGGAAAACGCACGTGCCGCCTCGGCGGAGGCACGTTGACACTGGCTGGTTTTTGCGTGAGGAAATTGCCTCGCACGTACGTGCTCGCTCGCTCGCTCTGTGTGGACCCGCCTATTGGTTAACCAATAAAAGTTATAACTACCCGAAAATGTACAAATTGTTTGTTTACATTTATTTAAATACCTAAAGATACAGTGTATAGTTGGGAATTCCTGGCGTAAATATATTATAAATATGGTGCTACTTTACCGCATTAGTGCGGTAATTAGCACTTTACCTATATCGAAAATTTAAAGGGCTATAAGTATACTGTAATACGTTGTACGATATACGTGCAAATAGGTAATTCGCAACCCGTGTCGATGTAAAACACTTCGGTCGTGTTGTAACTTATCGCAACTCGTTGCTAATTTCCTACTTACTATATCATAATGTACTAACTAATTACAGGCAACACCGATAATGCATCGAACTGGAAACCATTTATCTACCTCGAGATACTCTCCGATAAAATCCGCCTCCACATAATGGCTCCACCGAATCAAGTGAAGATCTCCTCCTACCGCATTCAGGTCCTCAATGAATGCAACGGGAAGAAGCATGACATAGTGAAAAGCCAAGTGTTACAGCTACAGAATTACACCGATGAAGTGACCTATGATTATAGTTTGTTGGGGACCCCAGGGTCTTACTATTTCATAGTGATCCCACAACATGATGGGTGCAAGGATGGAGCGACGAAATGCCAGGTTGTAGAGAGTCCCAGGTTCAAAATCAGTGAGTATCTGGTTTCACAACACCAATTTTAGAAATTGAAATGCTCTAAAGCTTCTGCTGAGTTAGACTGCAAAAGTGGAATGTTTAGTGTTTTATTTAAAATAAATTTGTTATAAAGTATAAATAAGCGAATTCAAAGCGAAATTTAACACTACAATATGTACAAATTTTATTTTGTAAATGACTTGCAATCGGGCCTATCCTAAAGGATGACGTACAGACATAAATGTTGACGTACCAGAGTTACATATGTCTGCTAAGTATTTATACCATGATTTTACCCCCTTATTCATAAACGTGTACTAAAGTTACGATGCCGCTAATAATCGTTTGTCCCTTTCCATCATACCAATACCTCTGAAAGGGACAAACGATTTTTAGCGACATCGTAACTTTAGTACACGTTTATGAATAAGGGGGTTAATGTTTAAGCTCTTATTTAAAATGTTATGATGCCTTTTTATGAGCCATTAATAGGCGGGTCCACACAGAGCGAGCACACAATTTTTTCACGCACAAACCTTTTTGTGCGTGAAAAAATTGTGTGCTCGCTCTGTGTGGACCCGCCTATTAATGGCTCATAAAAAGGCATCATAACATTTTAAATAACACGCCGGTTTGTACGTGAGAAAATTGTCTCGCCCGTATGCTCGCTCCGTGTAGTGATTTTCGACCGAAATTAAAAATCTGCCTCTTATTCACAATTCAATATTAATTCAATTAGATTGTATTATTATTTTCGAAAAATGTACTATACTATAGGTCAGTATGTACCATTGCAGACAACCACGTACAAAGCTTCAACATCTGCATCGCCAGCGTCTCTGCCCTGATCGTGGCGACGCTGTTCGCGTACTACATCGTGCTGCGGGTGCTGCGCCGCTACTGGTGCCGAGACTACCGGCTTGCTATGGGTAAATGGCTTTATTCATTTCTTAGTATGTGGAAGCTTAGTTGAGCTCTACAACTTATAAACAATATAATTTTTCAAACTTCCTACTTGAAACTAGGTCCTACTTGAAAGGGTTGAGCCTTGTTGTCTGGTCTGTCAATGAAAAAGTTGAAAGTTTTTTTTTTTATACCACGTCGGTGGCAAACAAGCATACGGCCTGCCTAATGGTAAGCAGTATCCGTAGCCTATGTACGCCTGCAACTCCAGAGGAGTTACATGCGCGTTGCCGACCCTAACCCCCTCCCACCCTCGTTGAGCTGTGGCAACCTTACTCACCGGCAGGAACACAACACTATGAAAGTTGAAAGTTGTCGGTCGATGTCTATATAACGTGATTTTTATTTAAGATTTTGGGACCAATTTCATTTTTGTTACAAGCTTTTGTCGCCGACTGTACTTTTCTTACCACAGGCAACTAATACTCATTTCGAGACAATTCTAAAAACGCCAAACACAATTAGGTTGCGTTATTTCATCATAGAGCTCCATCTCCTGTTTCCATCAGATCAGCTCGATGGTACCATAATATTGCATTGTCACCTGACTTACATATGTATGCAAATTTTCAGCTCAATCGGAAATCGGGAAGTGGGTAAAATTTAGCTTCCAAGATTTGACACTAACAAAATATATTAACAGGGCAAGTTAAATAAAAGCATGTAAAAACAGTCAACTTCTAAAGGGTTAATTCTAATAATTGATTTGTTTATTTCCATTTTGACCACTTGAGAGGTGTTACAATCTGTGAAATGTCTAGACATCGGGCAGTTGACCTCTGGATTGTGAGTTTTTACTCCATTGTGAAACTGCGGGCCGCGACGAAATTCTCTCCGCGTCAACTGAATTTCACTACCGTGCGACCTCGTCTCAATGAATCGCTTAATAAAGTTAATTATAAAGTTTTTAATTGCTGTTTTTTGCCTATGTCTCGAGTCACCCTTGAAAATGAATAACTGTCATAACGCTTTCTGATATTACTTACATACTCCGTTGTCTCAGTGACCCCAAGTGGTCCAAATGTGACTTGACCTGCGACACAAGACAGCGCCACTTATCTCAGTCCTGCCATGTGCTACTTCTTGCCAATGTTTGACTCGGGAGTTTGTACAGATCCGCCCCCACCACGTCGCTCCAGCGGTACCTGGGGCTTTCTGATATTATTCAGGATGAAAAAAAAATTGTTACAATACGTATATTAGGGCATATTAGGTATTGTGTTCTTATTAGGAAAAAGTAAAAGAATTTTTTTACGCGTTTTTTTTTCTATAAAAAAAAAAAAGAAAAACAAAATTGCATTTTTTTTTCCTTTTTTGGTGAGACGTGTGGTGTAGTATATAATTAGTTCGTAAGCATTGCAAATATAATCGTGTAACCTACCTAATTAGATCAGAATAAATCATAATTTTCATCGGAGCTGTTGTTTCATTAACGCGTACACAGGTCATCCAAGTCTCCATAGAAAGATTTTAAAAAATTCGAGTCAAAACGTTTTTCTTCCACTTCTCATCAGAACACGATACAGAATATGCCCTTCAACGGATTCCCACTATTTTTGCTACATCCTTTTAGGTTAAGGAAGTCGAAATATGAGGTAATTACAATTTTTATTTACAGGTCAAGAAATACCAGCCCCAACGAAAGTTGTAGTCATCTACTCGCCGGCCAACCGCCTCCACGCCGAGTGCGTGTCGTCCCTCGTGGGCTACCTGCGCGCCGAGTTCGGCTTCGACGTGCTGTTCGACGGCGACGTCTGCGCCGCCGCTCACCAGGACCCCTACGTCTGGGCCGCGGAGACCTTCCAAATGGCCACCCATGTCATGTACATCGTCGGCCCCGCCGACCTGACCAACCAATACAACAATATCTACGAGAAACCCATCCTCAGCGCTCATAAAAACTTGGACACCCTTCAACTTTCACTACTAAAAGCGAACAGGGGATCTAAAAACCAAAAAGCTGTTATCAATGTAGTCTTTGAGTACTCTAACGGACCTATACCGATGGAAACTAGGCACGGGAAGACATTCTATCTACTGAAGGAATGGAACAAACTGATTTCTTATTTGTCAAAGAATTTGCTGCCGAAGAAACAGCTGGTGCGAACGGAGAAAGGCAGGTGTCTGCTAGAGGATCTGACCAAGGCTAAGAAATTGCTGAATAGCAGTAATTTTAATGTGTAAATTGTTACGGGACGAAATATTAGGAAAGATGCGGGATGTAAATCAGAAGATATAGGATACAGGTATATGCAATGAAGATTTAGGTTAACATATATCGCGCGATAGCTGTAGTTGTGGTAAGAACCAAGAACGGTAGCTATGATGGGAACTAGTATTTCATTGGTGACAAAAATAATAGCAACAAACAGATTATCTTAAACAGGTTCCTGGTTTTCAACAGAACTCAATCGCGTTACGAAGGTGTTATATCGTTAGGATCAGTGGTTTAGATGTGGAATTCGATTCTCAGGCAGGCCTGAAGAAAAAAGCATTGGTTTTTCAATATTATTCATAAAACTTAGTTTTTCGTGCTGGCAATGTGATCAGTATTAGCTACAATTATGTTGTTCGTTGCCATAGTCTCTTGGATCACTGAAATAAAAGCACGAATAACTTTGTTTTCATTATCTTGTTTGTACTAAGGTGGGATGCGAAGTTATGCGAATGTTTCAAGGAAAATTGATATTTATTGTCTTTTGTGTCTAATTGTATTGATGTTGAACATTTTCTATTCGGTATTGGGGCACTAGTATTTGGCATAATACATATCACTACCACTACTAAGCACTCACTTTTTACCGTTAGTCAAATTTAAATATGGCAACGTCATATCATGTTCATATTTAAATTTAACCGAAATATATTTAATGGAAAAGTTACAGTTGTTAAGCATCCATCAATGCTTATGCTTTTAGAAATAAATTAATATCATTGATATCACCTGCGCTCCAATACCCAAAAAAAAAAAAGAGAGAAAAAAGTATGTGTTACAAACAATATTATATGATTGTTGTTTATAATTGTTGTAAATTCTTGAAGTCCCAGTTTTCAAACATACCGCTTTTTAAATTACTTATTTATATATTTTTTTAAATGAATGAACAATTAGTAGTACATACATGCTCAATATGTTCCCTACGTATTTTTGTACCTACTATAAGAACAAAAAAAATGTTTTCTCGTATAAGCACCCGTTCACCATTTCTTGGGTCTATTTATGCAGTGTGGAACTAGCTTTTTATTACTTTCATAAGTTATTGTGAATGATGTGCATTTGTACCTTTTTCACTATTTGAACATATTATTTCCTACATTTGCATACTTGATAAATGTGTTAATATGAATATTAATTATATCGATAAAACTCAATTCTACTCTCTGTATAGTCCGCATTTAAATCACCATACGTAATGATTGTGCATAGAAATTAGCCAATCAATATTCTAGCTAATGACGTCAATATAACTGTTATTATAACCTTGTCAAACAAAGCGGTATGTCTCTTTAATTGTATCTTGATTCTTGACTTGTTGATCTCAATTCCGAAACTGTTGGAGTAACGTGTTCTATATCTTTATACAAGACTTTCAATTAAGCTCAATATATACCTTTGTGATGTATTTTTATAATATAGAATCGTATTATTATCATATGTGTTTCATTTCCCGTTTGGACGCTTACGCTGTTATTAACGATCCTCCAATACTATTGCGGTGCTACGTGGCGTAAGGGCCAACCGCCATAAGGTACATTTTTCCATGGAACATCACATTAAAAATAATAATATGCAAATGAATTTGTATTTTTGTCAATAGTCGGGTCCACACAGAGCGAGCATACGCTCGAGGCATTTTCCTCACACACAAACCGGCCAGTGTAGACGTGCCTCGGCCGAGCCTGGCCGGTTTGTGCGCGAGGAAATTGCCTCGCGCGTATGTTCGCTCTGTGTGGACACGCCTATTCATTGTGATTATGATCATGAAAAAAAATGATGAATTTGATTGATCCCATTTATACATAGTAGAGCAAAAGTAAATAAAAAAGCAGATATATTTATAATTGGTTTATTTATCATTAAAATATTAGACACCCTAATATTTGGAATGGGATATTTTGTCAATTAGTTGCAATCATGTTGTTTTTACCTGGGTCAGGATGGCTTACTAATATATAAGCATATGCATTTTCTAAAGAGTACAATCCAAAGAGCATATAATCACTACGTTGTACAATCGACCAGAAACCATAGACTTAGCTATTTTGGAAGCATATAGTGTTAAACCATAAAGTCAATTGGGGCTTATGCGTCCTTACGGACAAATAAAATAACGAAAAAAGTTGATGCACACATTTATCTAAATTTTTGAAGTCATGATACACACAATACTGAGCAACTCCGGAAGCAAGTATTAAAAGCATTTCAAATGCATACAAATAATTTATTTGTTTATACAGGCTATAACCACTAAATAAATGTTTTATTTACAGTAACTTTCCTCTGACATAAAGAAACACTAACCCCCTTATTCATAAACGTGTACTAAAGTTACGATGCTGCTCATCATCGTTTGTCCCTTTCCATCATACTAATACGTCGGAAAGGGACAAACGATGATCAGCAGCATCGTAACTTTAGTACACATTTATGAATAAGGAGGTAACACTTTTTGTTTATTTTAGCATAGACAAAACAATACTAAGATGACTAGTGCAAAATATTGAAGCGCTGTAACGCAGGTGCATTCGCCATCAGATATATCAGAGCGGCCGAGGTGCTCAGATATCTAAATACTGAACACGCACCTTAACGCCTTTTCAATAGAGGCGTGTTCAGATATTTATGAGCACCTTGGCCGCTCCGTTATATCTGATGGCGATTGTACAAAACGTATAATGTCGTACAACGCCATCTAATTTACCTCAGCTGTTAAAGTGTATCTAGGTACAATATTTTACGCGTCTTAGTATTTCCTCATTTATGGTACTTTTTTATACCACGAAAGTGGTGAACAAGCACACGGCCAGCCTAATGGTAAGCAGTCATCGTAGCCTATAGACGCCTGCAACTCCAGATGTGTAACATGCGTGTTGTCGACCCCTTAAAAACCTGTACATACTTTTTTGAATAACCTCATACTGTAGACCCCCGTAGACTTAAGAATGGTACTAAAAATATTTTTTACAACTACACATTTATGAGTATGACATATTTGACAGAGGGTAAATTTTTCAATTTACAACACTTATGGAATTTCTTTTTGTCTTTTTTATCTACTTTTAAATGTTAATTTGAAATAATTTTAATATTATATGTATCTCCCACTTCCAATGAATAAAAATCGTGTAAACAAATAATAACAAGCATTAATCTAAGTTAACCACTAACCTAAATAACTAGTACGAGTTTTACAATAAGTCAGTTGTAATAGGGAGTATTACTGCAATGTTCTGCCGCCAGAGTGCAGCACTATCGGAAACCATAGAATAACTTATGCATACTGTGCCTTAAACTGTCTTATGACAAGTTTTCACAGATAATAAAATATGACATTGATGCATCAAAGTGGTTTGTTTACAAAGGCCGTACCAAGAAACGCAAAAAAGTTAGTTATCTGCCTCTTCATCGCTCGAATATGCAAGAGTGATAAAGAGATTAGATATAGAAATTTCGATTTCCTTGTTTCGCAGTAGACCCTCAGATTGTGATGGATTGTGGTAGTGGCGCGACCTATGCAGTTTCGTATGCGGGAATATGCGTAATATTCCCTATTATAATTAAAACATAGTTATACAGCTTTTTCCCGCTTTTATATAATCCATGACTATTTCAGAGGCTAAACAGAGGGGCCGACCGCGAATATCGAATTATTATTATTTGAATCGAATAATGCATGTGCAATAGAGATGGAGATAACGAAATTTCTATGTCGCAATAGGCCCTCAATTCACTAACTAAAATGGTTAGCATTTTAATACGTGATGTGGTAACGTCTTGAAATTATGGCCGGAATTTCTTTTTCAACTTTCAGGCATTAACAGCATCTAGATATAAATTCACTTCATGATCTTTTAATTTAATAAATCTATTTACTGTTAAATATTGTATTAAATCGCACCAGTTATTAATTTTGGCAATACCTCTCTACAATTAATACAAATTTTCGTCTAATAAAACCATAATAGCCCAATCACAACACGAATAAAAATCCTATGAAATATATTAATTATAATACATTATTTATGTCAAATATACTCAACAATAAAAAGGTTCCATCTATTTTTTACAGCAAGAGTCATTTTAACGGGAATACCACTAGTTACCACCAAGTTGTTACCAGTGGTAACTACTGGGATTTTATTTCTTGGATTTTACTTCTGGTAACTACCGGGGAAAAAAAATCCAGTACTGGTAACAAGTTGGTGGTAACTAGTGGGAATAACCCATTTTAACTGACCGATTCTACCCAGCCATCGTAAAAGAGTGAAAAAATTATATGATGGATTCCTATTTGTCTCCGCCTCACGTAACCGCCGCCATATGAGGCGGGGACACTTGCGAATCCATCGATATGTTGGCATGCCAGATATTTAACAAAGGATTTTAACTAGCAACATATAATAACTCTTCAGCTTTATTTACCTGTTAAAAACATTTTGTTTAATTTAATTGGTAATAATTTCAGGTACTAGTTCGTAGGACTTGTCACACTGACGATTTGCGAGCAAATTTCCTGTGTGATAGAGCTCTAAGAGCATTTTGTGGCATTTTAAAATTATGTTCTCCATGTTGTAACCAATTATATTATAACTCTAGATATGTTACTGACGTTCCAAAATTGAAGCCCTTACCTTGTAGGAATTGTACAAGTTGCCTTTAGTCGCGCTTGGGCAAGGGAGAAATGTCCGCGTGCTAACGAGCTCCCATAAGAGCACCATACGAGCCCACATAAAGAGACAAGCCTATGTTTAATAACGAGTATTAACAAAGATGAATGGTATGCGAAAATTAATCAACAAAAACAGATTCATTCGGCAATGAAATAAACATAAAAGTATTTTTTGTGCTCCTTATGTATGAGTATAACCTATCTATAGTTATTTAATAACATTGGTTAAAACAGTGCTTATATGTAGCGTTATCAGTTGATTCGGTAAGTTAAAATGATTTTACTATAATTGTAGCATCATAAATCTTACTGCAAAGAGATAAGGTTTATTTTTATGATTAGGTCTGATGTGATGCCATTGTGATGTTTAGAACCTATTTATCGTGAGAACGGTGCCCGTTGTCATTCTGCAGGACCCAGTTGGACTAGATCGATTTCTCGGTAACACGACGATGGGATTCATGTGCTGAAATAGAAGAAAATTTCAGTAAAGCGAAAACTACACACGCTTGCTGATGGAAAACTTCGGTGCATCTATTCTACGTGTATTCAGCTGTGGTGGAGCCGTTTAACCACGTATATAGTACATTGATTTTTATCAATAAATTACCCCATAAGTACCTGTTTTTTTCTCAACCATTTTTAAATTGCACCCCTTTTAAGTTTTGTGGCGCTGGCGCCAAACACTAATATCGGCCGCACACGTGTAAAAGAGGTGTCATTCGGTAGATAATAACTAGTGCCGAAATTCGGAGCGTAGCCGTAGCCAGGGCTTCTATGGAGCTTCTTGTCCACATCACCTCACATGATCTCCAGACTGCTGCCCGCTGTTCTTAGTTGCCTGCTCCCCTTCACTAGACTAGTTAGAGAATAGAACTAGAGTTAGAGAACATTCTAGAATGGTAAAAGTGAGTGGGACACAAATAATCTTACACGATTTTTAGTCGCCTGCTCGACTTCACTAGAGTTGGAACCACCGGACTCGGAGCGTTGGCTACGGCTTCTTGTCTTCAACCACCTCCGAGAGAGAAAGAACATTCAAGAGGGGAACGGTTGGGAGATGGAGAGGCTCACATGATCTCCAGACTGCTGTCGCTGTTTTTAGTGGCCTGTTCGCCTTCACTAGAGTTGGAACCACCGGACTCGGAGCGTTGGCTATGACTTCTATGGGGCTTCTTTTCAACTACCTCCGAGAGAGAAAGAACATTCAAGAGGGAAACAGGTGAGAGGGGGAGAGACTCACATGATCTCCAGACTGCTGTCGCTGTTTTTAGTGGCCTGTTCGCCTTCACTAGAGTTGGAACCACCAGACTCTGAGCGTTGGCTATGACTTCTATGGGGCTTCTTTTCAACTACCTCCGAGAGAGAAAGAACATTCAAGAGGGAAACAGGTGAGAGGGGGAGAGACTCACATGATCTCCAGACTGCTGTCGCTGTTTTTAGTGGCCTGTTCGCCTTCACTAGAGTTGGAACCACCAGACTCTGAGCGTTGGCTGCGGCTTCTATGGGGCTTCTTCTCTTCGACGGTGGCTTCCGTGGACGTGGCTTCTTCGGACTGACGCTGCCAGGCCGGGATAGATGGCGGTTCGGAACGGGTCTTTATTGATGGGAATTGGTTCCTGTGGAAAAAAATCGCTCTGTAATTGTTCTACTTTTTTTAAATGAGGGCCACAAAGACGGTTTTGCCTTGTAGCCCTGGGTCGCAATCTGGGGTCTATCACCTGGGGTCACCTTAAAAAAGCCAGGCGGGCCGCAGGTTGAGTATAGCTGTTGTATATTTTAATGATCTAGTGGGTACATAAAGTAACATTGCCTCCACTTTTTATACCACGTCGGTGGGAAATAAGCGTACGCCCCACCTGATGGTAAACGATCACCGTCTATGGACGTCTACAACTCCAGGAGTGTTACATGCGCATTGCCGAAAATGTCGACCGTTTAAATCCATGATTTTGGAGATCCACGGTCACAAACCATCACATTTCCACATCTGGAATTATTTTTAAGCTTTTGTATATTCATTTCTGATTAACTGCCTCAGATAAATTAGGTAAGTATCTCGATCTCGAACTTTATTATGTTGACCGATAGAATAGGTTTCTATCTGTGTTTAATGATTTTTATCTATCTGTTTTGTTACCGAATCGATGCTAAATTCGCCATTTCTAAACTAGGCTTAAAAGTCAGTGACATCTTATCTAACGCACACAATTATTAGTTAATTGGTTACCTACTCCTTACATTACTATACAAATTATACAACTCGATAATGAGGACTGAATCGTAACTTTATTGCTTTGGAACTTATGTATAATCCATAAGGTTTATAATTGAATATTTATTTTTAGACTTATAAGCGTACTTAATTAGCGGTCTTATCTAAATGTAGGTAATGAAGCAAAACATTTTGAATACGATTAGTTATTAGCAAAAGCGAAATCCACTTCAGCGGACAAATTAGACGTGCAAATTCGTCTTATGACTTCACACATCTCATTTTGGTCTAGGCATTCGTTGCCATTTGCAGTCAACTGGTTAATGCAGTTAAATATTGATTAAATTTAGTACACTTCATTGAATCGCCACTACTGTACGAGTAGTTAGTTTATTTGCAGAAGATAATTATTTTTGACTGTGTAGATTTGAATTCAGTATTTTTGCAGTAAGTTAAAGTCACAAGAAGCTTGAAGATGTGTTAATGAGATAAAATCCTTATTTTCGGCAACTAGTAGCCCACATTAGCATGTACGAGTATCTAAGCACGAGCCTTACGGGCAATAACAATGGGGCCAGTACAGCGGTGTCACGCTCACGCATTCGTGCCGATCGTGCAGTCTAACGCCACAACGCGATTGGTTCATGATTTCGCATCACGTGCGCGATTGGTCGAAACAAGTTGTGGTGAACTAGTAATGGCGGCCCATAAATAAATATCTTAAACAAGCATACTCATATGTTACAAAAAATATATCTTAAAACTAAAAACTACGAGACCCATCATGGCTGCGATAAATTACACAAACCCCGCAGTGTCAGGGAGCCGGCCACGGAACCGCCGGAACTTGACACCCTTCGGCCAAAACTCCTCCTTGATGAAACTGGCTAGACGTTCAGTCGGAACGCTCGCCACAATAGAATTAAAGGGAAGGCAGAATGGCATCAATCAAACAATTGATGGATTAACTCGGCATATAACAATAAATATAGAAAAATGCGTAATTACGGTTACAGAATGTTTGATGCAACCGCCCGACGCGAGTTTTTCTTGTTTGTAAACATAATTTGATCACACAACAAACGGGTGTTGTTGGAGCGTCTTATTAAAGACAAGGAATTCGAACCTTCTAATATACAAAAGTTATGCACAGTCAGCAACAAATAGATAGTGCGAGCCAAAATGGTCAAATATATCCGAACACTTCTTTATATTTGGTATCTTTGGTTGTCACTATATATTTACATGATGCTAACTGAACCTACACTGCACTCTTTTCTGTGCATTTCCTGTTTAAATGAAAACCCTATACTCATAGCCCTACTCATACCCTAGTGTTCCTGCCGGTGAGTGAGGTTGCCAGAGCTCAACGAGGGTGCGGAGTGTTAGGGTCGACAACGCGCATGTAACTCCTCTGGAGTTGTAGGCGTACATAGGCTACGGAAACTGCTTACCATCAGGCGGGCCGTATGCTTGTTTGCCACCAACGTAGTATTTAAAAAAAAAATACCCACACCAATGGCCGTGAGCAATCGCAGACTCGTGGCGCGGCGCGGCACCGTTACATGTAAAATGTAACTACTTTGACTAATCGACTCTGAGACACGATCTGACCTTTGCCTTTTGATGTGAACCCTATTAGAATAACCTTTAATAAAAATAGAACTGACTAAAAAAATAGTACTTATTTTCAGTCTTCATCAGCAGTCCAACTTCATGAAATTTCCGAGACGAAAAGAGTTACTTACAATAATTACTGGTATAAGAAATATCACAACAGATGTGCCTGTGCCTATACCTAATGTTTGAAGAGCTCCCTCAATTACTCCAGGAGTTTGGGATCGACCTAGGTCGATCTGTGTAAGATTGCCCCCAAATATTTATTTATTTTTCTATAATAAATCCCAATTATCGAGACAATAGACCAACTGTGATATCAACCGTGACTCAGCCTTCAGTCCATCCAGCTGCGTTCTTAGAGAGTTCTCGGCATCTCCCCGCGCAGTAATGTCATACTCGTATTCAGTATGTTCAGGAACTAGCGTTTTATTATATGTATGTAAGGTAAGGACACATTACATATTATTATTAGGTATACGGACTTCATCAGCAATTTCGTCAAATGGTTACAAGACCTGTCACTTTGAAGTATGTTAAAAATCTCACCTATTCAAAAGTATTCCTTTAACCGAAGCGATGTCAGCCTTCAATCCATCTAATTGCGTCCGTAAAGAGCTCTGTGCCGAAGCCTGCATCTCTCCGCGCAGTGACGTCATACTAGTGTTTAATATATCGAGCGACTTGCGGACTTCGTCGAGACATTCAGCCGTCGTTTTGCGTTTCGGCTCCTCCACGAATAGAATGTGACGTATGCAGTTCTGAAAGATTTTTCATAATTGAAAATGATGAAATTATAAGCCCACCACACCGGAAGCGTATACGAAAAGACGTGTCTTAAGGCTCCACCAGTGTGTGGCACTGTGCGGCTCAAGCATATTCAGTACAAAAATGCTACTGTACGTTTATGTTGCATTTGTGTCATGCATTTTGCGGTCGATCTTTAAAACGAAATAGACTCCGTCTAAGCAAATTTTGCAACAATTTGAATAGAACAAAGTGAAAGCATTATAAGCTTTATAATAGTATAAAAATTTGATTATACTGATGACATAGCCACACTTTGTCATGTATCATCATCATAAATTCAATAACAATATTACAATGTATTTGAATAATCTTGAATCTAGGAGGCACATGCATACTAAAAATATTATGATAATAAACATCATACCCACCAATTAAAAAGAAATAATAATACTGAGTCAAAAAATACATACATTGCTTAAAATCATCCATAGAGAATCGAAGGTTTGATTTAGCGCTAGTTATGCTGAAACCAGAACTTCGGTTGGACACTAATTAGAACCTAAACTTAACTCACCTTATACAACCAGTAGCAGCCATACGCAAACCCCCCATACACCAGTAAAGGTAGGATGTGTTCTCTAAACCATGACTGCCTTGAGTGCTGGAAAAACATCAACTCTGAGGTCACTGAAGGTCCGTCTAACAACTCGCCACATTTCTCAACAGCCCTGGCTATCTCCAAGTCTGTGAGGCCTTTGGCCCGGAGAAACCGCTCCTTGCTTTCCATGGTGCATCGGTTCACATTTGGGTTTTTAAGGAAATTTACTGCAGTTGTTACCTAGAACACAGAAAATATGGTTATGCATTAACCAGTTCTTTAGTGTTGTATACAGATATCCCATTAATTCAACAATATTCATTACTGTAAAACCACGCAATTACTGTCCTAGAGCTCCTAACTATTGTCCAAAATGAAACCGAATATATTTGTTGATGTGTGAATATCAATGAGCAGCCGATGGATGCAAGTTACGTCAAAATAATATCGAGAGACATATGTAATATGGATATGACTACAATCGATTTAAAAAAAAGAAGTGTGATTGCAAAGATAGTTATAGAATGGTTGACGGATATATTTTTTCTCCATATTAGATATTTTTAGTTCATTCCTTTTATAGCTCACTCTATCCATTATACAGGTTGACCTTAGCCATTGGACAAACCCTGAAATCCCACGTAGGGTTACTTCTCATGAATGCTCTGACATTCTATTATTTGCAATAATCGACAACAAAAAGAAACACACTGTGTTAATCTTTGGCAGTGTTTTTGACAATTTGTTCGAAATATTTGATAATGATGACATTTTTCAAAACTCAGAAGCTTATTAGTGTCATAAATAAAAAAGATAATTAAAAAGGTTGAAGAAGGTTCCATACTATTCTTTGAGGATATTATCTTAGGAGCTACTAACACATACAGGCTGCTCCAAAGTAAAAATTAGTAATTTGTTAATTTCTTCGAAATCGCTACACTGGCTGTTATGATACTTTGTACACTGGTTCTAAATACCCTAATGCATATGTACATTTCGGCTTTGTCCAATGGCTAGGGACACACTGTATAGAGAACATGACCTCTACATCTGCAAATGTAAGGGGTCTGTATTTGTAAAGTGACACTTCACCATCATTTGGGAATTTTATTACCATCAATCAAATACTACATATATTTATATACATCAATATTACTCAAAATTTAAGAAGTCTTATCCATCTTGTGCTTTCATTACCATATTGCATCCATTGGCTGCGCTTTGGTAGCTATTATTTGAATTTCATAGTGGCAAAATATGTTTATAAGTTACAGTACAGGATCATAATAGGGTGGTTTTATATTATAACTGCAGTGTAACTTTCACTACCAAGCTATGTTCATCACTTTAGAATGTTTTATTGAAAAATGGATATTATGAGCCTCTTTTCAGTATAAAACAATCAATCTATAAGTAAACAAAGGCTCATTGTTTATTTGCAAACACATCAACTTGGAATATATATACAAGCAAAAAAAAAGCAGATAAATGCAAACTAAAGTATTGTTATTACTTAGAGATGTATAAAGTCTCTTAATGTTGATTTATAAAAAAAGTATAATAATAATATTAAAAAAATACAAACCAATACAAAAAAAAATCTAAAATTATTTAGAGGTGTAAATGTCTCTAAGTGTCAAAACTAAAAGATTATGTCATTTATCAAATTATCCTTATAGATGTATAGGATCTCCAAGAGTCAGAATCCTATATAATTAAAACATTCATTAAGATAAAAGAAACATACGAGAACCGAATGAGGTGTCTGACTGTAATTATACTCAAAAATAAAGTTACTAAATATAATAGCCCATGTTAGCTCAAACAGACCAGTCTCCACAAACAGTATCCGTTCATGAGTATGACGCGTATCACAGCCATCGCCTCCCTCAACCTTCATTCGGGAAAGTGGCGACCCGATCAACGAAGCCACCTTAAGCAAAGTCTTTTAAGCGAGCAAGATAAAATTCAAAGCCTAAGAGCGAAGGTCGATGTAAATGATTTTACAAAGAAAGTAGCTTCCAATACATATCTGTACACTATCTCATCATTTTTAAAAGGTGCATTTTATTATCTGACTATAACTGATAACTTATTGATTGCTACAAAGACTAAAAGGTCAAATAATTACCAAATTCTCCCGAACTTCTGATGCCGCATTTACTAAAGCATCTGCCGACATGTTTGTCTTAATTTAGTTTGTCAAAGTTGCAGCACAAACTCTAAACGCACAAAAATAATTGTCCTGCGATACTTGGTTATTTTAATGTAAAGTAAACATAATAATCACAATCGCAAAAATATTAAAATACTAATGGCACAATATGACTTGACATGACACTGACAGAGCACAGACTATAGAAGGGAGTCAAGCGAGTGCCAAATAATGCACGGACATAATAATATCTGGCCCTTCAAGCGCTTATATGACATCCACACTTCCCGATATTGGGCCTGAAGTCGGGACTGATTTCGGGCCTGATAATCGTTTTCCGTTTCACGGAAAATCAGCACATCGTTTACAATATTTGAAATGTAAAAAATACTTTGTCTCTAATTGCCAAAAAATGTCAACGTTTGTTATATTTGCATATGAACCATTTTTTTTTTCATTTCAAATATTGTAAACGATGTGCTGATATTTGGTGAAACGGAAAAATACTCTTTTTTGGGTCCGAAATCGGGTCTGGACTATAACCGAGAAAATCGAAGTTCGTTAATTGCGGGCATTTTTCTCTGTCACTCTAGTTACGTCTTACTGAGAGTAAAAGAGAAAGTCATTTAGGAATTTCGCGGCAGGCCTCCTGATATCAGGCCTGATAAAGTGTAGATGTAATTGTCACTTAAGATTTCTCCCTTTTATTTTCATCTTTAACCCGTAGTGTATTGAGTGTTACTTTAAGAACCTAGTGACACATTTGAATCTAAACTATAAATTGCTCGTGGATTTAACCCAGGCGTTTCGAAACAATAGGAAAAGTCTACGAATCTGATACGGAATTGATGATACTTTATAATGTGACGCTCATTATGAAATCATAGAGTAAGAATTTAATCTGATAATTAATCTCAAAAGAAATAACATTTTTATCACTTCCATGAAAATATCAATGTGTATTGAGCTATTGAGAGCTTTGTAATTGATCTGGATTAATTGCTATTAAACTACATTGATTATATTGGCTACATTGATTATTTTAAGATACTCACATAATATAATATGTACCTACGTATTCAAATCTTAGAATTTTGCAAACGTTTGGACTCACAGGACCTATTGCGGTAATCGAATTTTCGCTATTTGTCTCTGTATCACTCTTGCATATTCCAGCTACAGAGAGGCAGATATCGAGATTTCGATTTCCGATTTTCATCTCATTTGCATCTCAGCCGCAACAAAAAAAATATTTTGGTTGGTGGCGGCTATACAGGTATCATACAGTTGATCTTATTTCATTTCATCCCTAATCTGAACGAGTATCATTTTACAAATTCCATTCCATTTCAAATCCATCACCCTTTGCCAATAGAAAATTAGACTCTATACCACTAAGACAGAGCTCAATTCGAATTTGATTCGAATCATTTTGATAGTAGCTGTTGCAACGTTAAGTACAAAAAGATACCTACAATAGTTGAAGATAAGTAAACTCTATTCGCTATCTGATAACAATTCAGTGTGGTACGTGCTCACGCGGTGGTTATAATATTTAAAAACAATAGGTTATGCAAAATAGTATAGTAACGTAGAATTTACCTAGTATCAGAACAAATAAACTAAGTCCCCAATTCTAAAGTGGTAAAGTGAAAAGCGTACACATTTATGTAACCATTTTTTCAGTTGTAGTTATGAACTGAAAACAAAAGTGAAAGTGAAAATAAAATGTTCTCTATTGGTTCATTAACTGAGTGGTAGTTTATCTTTGCGCTAATGGTTCTATAAAAGTGCCATTATCTTCGTGACTGCTGACATTGGAATTTCAGGAAAAATTAAGGTATATTAACTATTTTCAGGTGACTACAGGTCTGGTTAGAAATAATATAAGTAGACCAGCATTAAAAATACATATACAACAATATAAGTATCAATTTTTGTTGCATGGCTACTTTACAATAGTCTTATAAATGCAGTATAAATGGCTTATGTTTTCTAAACAATTTCAAAGGCGTACAATAATAGATTGGTTATCTTAGGTAATACCTACCTAGACGCCTATCTAAGTTTAGAATAAGAATCATGTCGGATTTCCGCCTTAAGGCTTTTACAGACCTTGCAACAAATGGCATGTGACAAGATAATTGCCAGCTAAATAGGAGCAACGAATTCAAAAGATCCACCAAATGCCGCAGTTTTGCAAACCGCATGCGATTATCAGTGACGTTTGGAGAAGCCATAAAAGAATTAATATTACTTACTACTACGTAAATAAGAGTAAAGAACACAAAGTAAGGAGTTGACTTACGGGTACAGTCGAGGTCAATCTGTACAGAAATTTCGAACATTGACCCGCCTGTTCCTTTCTTTATCGCCTGCGCATAATTATATTTCTGTCCCGCTCGCACAGTGCCATTTACCGCCGGCATTATGGACGGGGCAGCAATATTTAGTTGTTAGCTTTGTAGCTGGCCCCCAACGGCTTATCCTTTGTCTATTGTTAACTAAAACCGCGCGTGCCACTTACCTGCAAAAAGGGACCAGGTAACTTTAAGCGGTTATTTAATTAGAACTCCTATGGTAACTGAAATAAGATTCAAAATGAGCAAATGGAAAAATAATTTGTGTATTCTTGTGTGGTCCCTATACGGTTACTGAGTGCCGGCGAGTCGAACGCTACCGAACCAGTCTAAAATGTGCCTCGATATGCGGAACAAAGGCGCGTTATCGGAGAGCGCACCTACACTGGTTTTTTGAGCGTTGGACTAGCCCGCGCTCAGATGCCAATTAGAATTATACGACCCTTTTTTTGCAGGTTTTAGTTAACAATATTCAAAGGATAAGCCGTTGCGGGCCAGCTACAAAGCTAACAACTATACCTAATTACGCGCGTGTGGTAGATAGGGTTGCCATACGTCCCGTATATACGGGACTGTCACCGTATTGAAGGATCGCATCCCGTATTTGTATCCGTCCCGTTTTTGTCCTGTATTTCGATATCGCTGTAGAATACCTCTCTGTGTAGAAATTCCTTGTGCTAAAGGTTCAATTACATCCACATGCAAACGGGCCCGATGTGAGGCTCGGAGTCGGGCCTGAGCAAGAGTCGTTTTCCGTTTCACCAAATATCAGCACATCGTTAACAATATTTGAAAAAAAAAAGATAAAAATAGGGCAAATGCAAAAATATCAAACATTGAACATTTTTGCCAATTAGGAAACAAAGTATTTTTTTTTCATACAACGTCGGGCCCAACATGGGACTCGTTTGTATGTGGATGTAATTGGACCTTAAACGTCCTTTCTTTAGTTGCCTGTACTCACAGATGACTTAAAGTTATTCGTTTTTGGTATGGATGGAGTGTGGATTTACCTCCACCTTCCATAATTTTTGGTTTTTAAGTAGATGTAGGGGGTTGAAATCGGTGAGCCAAATTGGCGTTTGCGTCCGCACCACCTGATTTGATCAGATATTTTAATCAGATTGTTCCCGTTTGGAGTGGCCATTATGTTTATAGAGGCACTTTCATACTGTACAATTCGAAATCAGTGCAGCGTTAGGTTAGACGGTTTCTGCCCATGATACACTTTTCAAATTAGTCCCTGATATGCTTCCTAACTTTTTTTCAATTCAATTCAATACATTTATTTCAGGTCAAATAGGCCCATATAGTTTGTTAGTAATTACATTATACTATATTAAATTACACATTTACATTAATTAGTCTTCCTACAACTAAGGTTAGTAAACACATGACATAACATATTATTTCTACATACAGTATATTGGCTTGCCTGTCAGTACATGTATCATATGGCAATGATTCATGTACTGACAGTCAAACCTTGACGCAAATACCCTCAGGATGATGTTAGAGCTGTCCCGCACCCTACGCGACAGGGATGTGCACCGCTTCCGCATTGTGGTGTAGAAACAGTCTACCCTAGCTTCAGCAAACATCCCCGATGCGCTGCAGTAGCGAGGCAGCCCCATCATCATCCTGAAGGCATTGTTGTACTGTACACGGAGAGCGTTGTACCGTTTCTGGGTATACGAGATCCACAGGCTGCTCGTGTAAAAAATTGTGCAAAAGGCTCTAAATAGAGTTACCTTAACTTCGGCAGAGCAACGAGCAAACCTGCGGGCCACCATATTTGCCCTAACAGACAACGCCCTCCGTTCTCGCTCTATATCGGCATCATCTTTCAAGTCAGAGGTTACCACATGGCCAAGATACTTAAAAGATTCTACCCTATCCAAAGGAGTACCATATAAGCGAATAGGCGGCACAGGTGGCAGGTGCTTACCTCTGACTTGAAAGACCATGCATTCGCTCTTTTTTACATTATATATTAGGCCATGGCTGCTAGCAAATTGCTCACAGATGCCAAGCAGCTGCCCAAGGCCACACGGAGAGGCACTCAACAGCACCATGTCGTCAGCGTAGCTTAAGTTGTTGAGACATACGTCATCAATGTGGCAGCCGACATGAGTGCTGCTGAGCTCCTCTATTAATGCATTTATATACAGGTTGAAGAGCTTGGGTGAGGAGACACCCCCTTGCCTCACCCCGCACTCCAACCTGTATGGATCCGAATATGCGTTTGACCATCTCACCACGTTGACCTGGTTAACATACCAGAACTTAAAAAGGTGGTAAAGTTCAGTAGGCATATCGATCTTTTTTAGTTTCTGCCATAATATATCATAATTAACCAGGTCGAACGCTTTAGAGAGGTCAAGAAAACACGCATACACAGCCGTGTTTCGATCCGTGTAATACCTGACAGTCTGCTTTAGGCACAAGATAGCTGTTTCGGTTGATAGGCCCGGTCTGAAACCGAATTGGTTGTGATGTAGATTTAGGTATTTGTCAAGCTGAGTGCTGAGCAGACTGTCAAGTACTTTAGCGATCACAGTTGCCAATGAAATCGGCCTATAGTTGTTTCTATCACTAATATCGCCATTTTTGTTTTTAACTATTGGCACAACTACAGTTTTCATGAGAGCATCCGGCAAGTGAGAATGACTTATGCAAAGGTTAAATAATAAGGCCAGTACTCTAGGTAGGTGAGAGCCAGCATACTTAAGGTGTTCTATGCTAAGGCCGTCGTGTCCAGGTGATTTTCCCCGAGCCATTGATTTAATTACTGCATGAACGTCTTTCGCATTAAATCGAGCTATAATTTCCTGCCCACGCGGCCATTCATCACCATTTGACGGCATTGCCACCAAAGGTGACGATACAGTGAAATGAGATTTAAATATGCTGGCTATACTGTTATGATCGCTAATGCCATTAATACTTGCCGGAAGGCCAGGTTTGCCATTCAGCCTCTTAGTTGATTTCCAAAAGCTACGAAAATCCTGATTTCCATGATGACTTGCCAAGATGTCCATTTTTATTTGTTCGCTATGGTTTTGACACCACTTCAAACGCTGTTTAAAAACATTCCGACTACTTTGCATGTCATCATAAACACGTCCGTAAACTTTTGGATCCGGGTTTTGCATCTCCTTAAACTACTCCCAAAAGAGAGGCTTGGCCACTGTTAATCATCTCAATTTGTGTGGCAGGGCACAGCACAGCGGATGTCAGCTCTAGAGCAGAGCCCAACTGGGACAGTAACTCCACAGAAAACGGCAGCCAAATAACCCTAGACCCTACTCATAGTATTGTGTTCCTGCCGGTGAGTATGGTTGCCTGAGCCCAACGAGGGTGCTGATTGCTGAGTGTTAGGGTCGGCAATGCGCATAACTCCTCTGGAGTTACAGGCGTACATAGGCTACGGGGGCTGCTTACCATCAGGCGGACCGTATGCTTGTTTGCCACCGACGTAGTATAAGAATTAAAAAAAAAACTAGCAATCGTCACTGGAAGTATAACGGTAGGCTTCGCTACCACGAGATAGCACTAGCAGAGTTATCAGTGAAGTTGTTGTGTAGCTGCTATCAGTATAGTTGGTTCAATCACTAACAAGATTTTAACCCTGTAAATGTCGAGTGTACTACATGAGAGCAGTTTTTCTCATAATCTACGATTAGATTAATTTTTAACAAGCAGAAACGTCTGCGAACGATGCTATTAAGCTTAGAATAAATTTAAAAGTGGTAAAATTACTGTCTTGGGTGAGACTTGAATCCAAAGACCGTGAGTTCAAGTCTCACACAAGACAGTAATTTTTCCACTTTTAAATTTATTCTAATCTTCGATTATACCTAGGTGACGATGCTAATTATTAAACGTAATCGTCAATAGGGAATATTACGCAAAACTCTGCGTAGAGAGAGCCACTAGCACAGGGTTTCCCAATCTTTTTCACCCTGCGGCGCAGTTACAAGTGTAGTATTTTGCAACGGCGCCCTTGTAAATTTAAAATCACGGTCGAAAAAGAGTGACACGACGCTATATTATTTACCGATGCGAGCGCTCAAATAGGTACCCGCGAATATTTGTGGTTTCGGATAGTGATAGAACTCACGGCGCCCCTCTTTACTTTCTACGGCGCACCAGGGCGCCGCGGCGCACACTTTGGGAACCCCTGCACTAGCACATTCACTCACAGGGTCTAGGTCTACTGCGGAATACGAAAGGGCCGGGTAAGCATGGCCAAACTGCCCTTAGCGAAAAAAATAATTTCCTATTATTAACCTAAGTATATATATATTATGTAGTGCTTTCACCAAAAATTAAGCCTCAATGCATCGGGGTTTTAAAAAAATGCAAAAAAAGAAAAAACATTTTTATTTTATTACAGCCAAAGATACGAAACGTATCACTTTCTGCACACTTTTTAGAACAACAATGACCCTCTTTTAGAGCATGTGAAATAAAAAGTTAGGTACTTACCTTATAGTTTTGAGTCTCTTATTAGATTACATTATATAATCTCCGGATTCAAAATTAGAATTACTATAACTACGCTTAAAATTTTATTTTAGAGTCTTTCACCTGCTCAGGATTCAAAATCAGCCATCTCAACAAAAACCAAATAGTGTTGACCAAGCCAAGTTGGCAGCGATTTTGATAGCCCAGACTGGGCAACTGTTACTGCAAACGCCAAACTTCTATGAAATTATGACGTTTAAATAACACTTGCAAAGTCTGGACTATCAAAATCGCTGTTTAACTTGGTCTCACTCTAACCCTTCGAGCAACACCGGCTTCCATTCCCAGTGCTGCTCGAAGCTCTAACCCTTTCTTGTTGTATAGGTGTTTGCAAACTTCAATAATTGAATACAATACTTAGGCAGTGTCTTACCTGAGCGAATAACTCGCGAACGCGAAGCGGCGCGGCGCGGTGCGGCGCGGGTGAATTCAATCCTTCGATACCTATGGAAGTGTCCTACGTGGGCGATCTCCGAATGCCGTTGGGCCGCCGCGCCGCGCCGCGTCGCATTCGCGAGTCATCTCATCGCCCACATAAGCCGCACTGTTACAATACAGAGTAGATACTCTAGGTTATCTAGGTACTATCCGCGGACTTATCGCCAGAGAGCGATCTCTTTTCAAAGGAGCATGGTTTGCAATCACGTGTCGATTCAGGGTGTTAACATCTGTTGAAATGTTAGCATCTCTTATCAGCTGTTATCTGTAGTATCTCGGCGTGCGAGCCACTCGGCGTTCGTGAGATGTGGGTAAAGGAGACAATTCCTGTAAGTTTTTCTTTTTTCAAACCAAGATTTTTAGGTTATCTGTAACTTAATTAAAAAGAGCTTATGACGTGATCTAGATCGTGTCATTCATGAAGCCTGCCTTGACTCGTATTGACATGTTATTAAAGGTTAGATTTGACAAATCTGCGCGTCATCGTGGATGACACGAACTATAGTGTAGTTTAATGTAGAGGTCTATAGTTATTCTCATGCGAACTCTCGTAATAGGTATTTCATGGTAAGATTAATTCATAATGACCAGACATAGAAGTTTTTGTGGCAAAAACGAGTGTTTGAACACTTTAAAAACATCGATAAATCTAGGTTTAAGATTCTTTATTCTCACTAAGAATTTGACAATTCACTTACATGAGAACTTAAAGCTACACAAATACATTTATTTTGCAAGAACATAAATCTGTTATCGATAAGTCAGTCATCGATTAATAATTAAGAGATGTAAATTCTACTTGCTGTTAATTACCGAGAATTTCAAGAATGAAAATTAATTACACATCTTTACATAATTTCTTTATTACATTTATTTTGTATTTAAAAATAAAAACATAAACCGTAGTATACAGTGCTAAAAGAATAGAAAACGACCAACCGATTTATTAAAGAAGATATCGAACGTGTTGTGTATTTTGCGGTAGCTATCTTCATTTCATAAAATATAGGTATATAGGTAACGTTAAGGTAACATCGATGACATGTCGATATTTCATTTTGTCAAACACTTTATTTTGCCACAAAAACATATATGTCTGATAATGGCTGTCAGGTATAATGTTTAGAGTGCTTATTTATTATATATACCAGTCATTATTTACTATACATACTACATACCTAACTAATACATTCGTTAAGTTCTTACAAATACTAAGTGTTGGGTGAAGTGTAGAGTTAATGTGTCATGATTTCATGAATCTTAAGTGCTTATTCATAATATGCACCTAGGCACTAAAATGTTGGTGCAGTGCATCATTTTACTTTGTTTTGTTAATCCTGTAGGTATAGGTAACTTAAGTAGATAGTAGATACGCACGGAAATCGGTTGAATCACCGGTCAAATGATCGTTAAACAGTTTAGATAGAGAAAAAGGAATAGGCACTAAATATTATCAAAGATACCTCATTTTCATTACAAGTAATTTAGTCAAATACAATACGGCATAAGTAGGTATATTAATAAACCAGTTGCTCTGTGAGTTCTAACGTTGCGATGAGATTTAAAGCTTAACAAAAAAAGTAAAAACAAAAACAAAATGGTCTTAAGTTCCATAGATCCTAGTGACACTTAAGTCCTTGAGGCCAAGTTCCACTATTCTGAACATTTTCCAAATAAACGAAACGACAGAAAACTTCTGTCTACCTACTGAACCTGCTCACAAAATTTCACCAGAATCGGTTGAGAATTGCGACCTGTAGATGAGAACATCTGGACACGCGAAAGCAGTTTGGCCGAGTCAAAAAGGAGCTTCGCTAACGCTTCGGTCAAAAAAGTGGCGGGAAAACTCCCTTTGACCGCAATTTACAAGTTGTGTTTCTACACCGCGTCATCAAAATGTCAGGGACTGTTGTACGTACCCATATACATACAACGTACAACATATATATACTACGTACAATGTATCTAGATATGCCTATATTATTTGCACCTATTTCATTTTACCTATAAACGTACGAATGTGTAAGGTCTGCTTAAAGAATAAAGAAAAAATACCATAAAAACTTAAAGATTAGAATTTATCATAAGTGTTGAGTCAACGCGATCTGAATTCATGTTCTTCAATATTAGTTTTACTGTTCATAGATGAAATAAATGTCAGAATCGTTAGAACTATGTCTCCTTCAAACATTTCAATTTCAAAGTTGCCTGATTACCTACTTATTCCAGAGTCCGTCTCCTAGAATATACGCAACTTGAAAATATTTCTGATTTCCTTAGAGGGGATGCTAAATTCGCCAAACTCTCATGAACCAATTAGGTATTTGATTTGAATCGTCAGTGTTGACGTCATGATACTTTCTTTTACTTATTACGACCTGTTAGATAATTTTTTTACTGCCTGCTGGATAGTAGGTAAGTATTATCATAATCATTTATTTATTGCATTCATGTACATCATAATAAGAAACTACAAAGTAACAAAATATGTGAAACATGAACCCTGCCAGGGTGTATATAGTTATATTTACGAAAGTTTTTAATAATGATTTCAAAATATTTTTTGGTCTCTTACCTCTAAATAATAACCTCGGTCTCAATCTCCGCTATCCCGGCCAAAACCGAGCCGAGATCTAGTTCTCGGCTCTCAGCTAAAAAGGGGCGAGATTTTCGGCTCGGCCGAACTATGCTATGATCGTTTTTGCGATTTTGATTGGTGTCGTATGTCGTATCCACAGTCAAAGCGTATCGGCGCGAGTATGACTAGGAGCAATTCTGAATTTGTTTTCTCGTTCTGAAACTGTTATGGATTTGTTCTGTCTTTTTCGGCGGAGACAAAAAAGGAGTCTCTGTCGGACGGTGCTAAATAGGTAGATATCAATTATAGTCTTACAGAATTTACCTACCTGAGCCGCGTCTACCGTGAAAACGCATCTAAATATCGTCTCTGTTTGGGCAATAGTAGCTTGAATAGGTTAAACGAGATAAGATTTAACAGTTAGATTACAGCTGCAGAGATCTAGATCCGTAGCAAACAATAACAATTGTATGGCGATAATGCTAAAATACATATGAAATGATTACTGAATATGAAATTTATCACGTAGATAAACAATTAGACAATTATTATGATACCGACAAATAATAGAAACATATATGGATCGAAAATTATTCAATCAAAATATCTATATATTAGTCATGCGCCTAACATCAACATGAAGACATACAAATTATGGCTTATGAATAAATGAAAAAGAAAAATTAATTGATTTAGTACATTTTAATGAAACAGAGAAAACAATGAACGGATACTTAGGGGTGGCTTACGATGACCAGTAGTAGGTACTGGTCCAGTATCTACTGGGTGCGTATCTGTTATGAATAATATATTATGATTTATTTTATATATATACATATTATTATTTTATAGGTTGGGTATGGTGACAGCTGTCATCTCCATACAATTTATAACCAAAAACAAAACTATAGTAGCGAAGTTAAATATAACCTCTAAGACGAAAATGGGCCACCACGCGAAATACACACGTAGTTAGCACTCATTTTCCTCTTTCTCTGGACATTATTTATTATACTCATTAAGTAATTAATTTAAAGCATTGTCAAATCATAACATCACTAATAAGAATTAATTAAAAATGAAATAAAATTAAAATGTCACATTATTGAAAATATTTTGACACAATCTGATGTATATCAATCACAGGTATACCCAAAGCGGAAAGAGTATAATAATATATCTACCTACCTATAGTAAGCCTAAGTGCGTGAGCTGTAGGGGGCAGCACAGGAAACGTTTATATATTGGCGCGAAGTGTAAATGTCAAGTTTAAGCGTCCAATGTAGCCCCCAAGATGGCAGACCCTACAATGCATAAGAAAACGTACGTAATCTGTAGAGGGCAGCACTTGCTTTACCCTTAATATGCCCGTTTTTATTTCGAAATTTCATATATGAGTTTAATGCTCCTAATTTTTATAATAAATAAATCAAAATAAGTTAAACGAAGGGAAAATATTTTCACATTCATTGATGTAACTAATATAACTATAGCCATAGGTATAGATCAATTAGGTATGTAAAAATATATTCCATAATATCAAGATCCAGGAAAATGGGGACTACATTTGTACGGATACGGAGAAGTGGTCGTCACCTTTCCTTTTAAGCTTCTCCAGCTTACCTATTTTTTGCCTGTAATAGGAATTATACTTTTCTTTCGTTTCTTTCTTGAAGTATTCTTATATTCCTCTACGAAGTTTATGAAATTATAAACCTTCTGTCTGACGCTATGACATAAATATGACGTTGACGCAATTGGACAATATCTATAGCAGCCCGCGGCGCTATATCTGCCGACGATAGCTCAATGGAGAAGGCACCGGGCTGTCGCCACCACTCCTACTGCCAAAACCGTGACCACGGCCCTCTACGTCGCCGCGTGAAGAGGAGCGAATACGATGCGCGAGGAGATAGCTAAATAAACTACTGTTACGCACAAAACTGACTTTTATTACACGCGATACAAAGGTATAAAAATACTCCTACAATCCCTACTACGCGATTGAACCGCTTCTGGTTCTCTTCCGGTTGGTTTCTTCTTGAGGCTTCTGGTTGCTGGATCACTCGACGACTGACTACGATTTCACTCCGTTCCTTCCTCGCTTATATACGAATTTCGTAGAAAAGGAACACCCTTACGATAAGGAGATAAGACGCGTTTCGATTCGTTCTGAATCAAGCCCTCTGATTGGTCGGTTACTTAATTCGGCTTTGTTCGGGTCAAATCGTGTTATCTCGTTATCGTTTACATCACTATAATTCTCACAAATATCTAATTATTGACTTGAATATTGCATAACACGCTAACTCGGTTTCTAGGTCAGTGAAACAAAACAATAACACCTGTCCGACTTGCTTACTTCACGAATACAAAGCCTATTGTTCGTCCGCGCTCGGAACAATAGCCCGTTTCTCGACGGTTTACGGCATGCTATTATCTAATAGCTAGGATTACGACAACATGACCTATATTAGGGTGTTAAGCAATTCACGCTCTACGATTATATGTAACATTCATTAGTCTAATTAAAGTAATTACTGCGATAATAACCTAAATATGTACGTCTCATAGTACAATTGAGCGTAATCGAATTCTGTACGGGAAATTGACTGACCAATCACGATCGAGATTTTCTGTCTCGCTGTTTTTTACCTTTCCTTGTCTTTATTTGCATGTGATTGGCTATAATTATGAACCAATGAATAAGTTTTCTTTATTTTCTTATTCCTTCGTCCATCTCGCTCTTCGAATAAGGAATTGGGATTTAGGGTTTGCGTGACCTAAATATCGAATAATACCTGATATAACGAACGATTACATAACTCTTATGTCTAATAACAATCTAATTATATATTTGCCCTACCTAACGGATAAAATCTTTATTTCGAATACAGCCTTAATCGTATTTAAACTTAACTAATCTTAGCGTCATCTAAGTTTTCAGTCGCGTCGCTAACATTTTGTCCCCGCAGTCGAAGACTCCTGTTGCATGGGTTGCGACGCGATGACCGCCAGTCTGCAGCTCGGCCTGCGTAGCGTCCCGTGCCTCGTCCTGACGTCTGCGGAGCGGACCCGTCCATCGGGGCCTGGATAGACGACCTCGACGACTCCTTTGGGCCATACACTGCGAGGTCCATTGGGTTCAGCGATGATGACCACGTCTCCCGGCTGGATCTGTCGTCCTCCCTCGTCGGACGATTTACGTGGTGCTAACAGTGGGAAGTACTCTTTCGTCCAGCGCCGCCAGAAGTGGTCTGCGAGCGCCTGTGCAGCCTTCCACTGCTTCTTGTCGTTTTCTTCGTAGACTCCGATCATAGGTAGGTTTGCGTTGTGCAGTAGTAGAAAGTGTGCCGGTGTAAGACTTTCCTCGGATTGCGGGTCGACGTTAACGTGTGTGAGAGGTCTTCTATTAACGATATTCTCGATCTCTGCTAATAGTGTTTCGAAGACTTCTGTTCGCGGTGCTCTTGTATGGAATGTGTACGCCATTGCCGTCTTCACGGTACGCACCATGCGTTCCCAAGCTCCGCCTGCAGAGGGATTACCAGGCGGGATGAACTTCCATTCCATCCGATGATGTAGACCGTAAGCACGTAGCTGTGGTAGCCACTGCTTATATGCTTCTCGTAGCTCCGTTGATGCCGCCTTGAAGCATGTCGCGTTGTCGCTGTACATCGTGTGTGGCCATCCTCGTCGCGCAGCGAATCGTCGTAGGGCGAGTAGCGCGCTGTCCGTCGACAAACTATGCACGCTCTCCAGATGGATGGCTCTGGTGACTAGGCATGTGTATAAACAGACCCAGCGTTTTTCTCTTCGCCGGCCTATTGTCACGTACATGGGGCCTAGATAGTCTTGCGCGGTGTAGGTAAACGGTCGTTGATAAGCCTGTAGTCGCTCGGGGGGTAGGTCTCCGAAGGGCTGCGCTCGCGGTGAAGCTCGACGTAGCTTGCAAAGTGCGCAGTCTCTCGCTACAGCTTTCACTATCGGTCGTAGATGCAAAATCCAATAATCTTGACGTAACTGATTTATCACGGCTTCGTTGTGTATGTGCGCTGATCGTCTGTGGGCTCTCTGAATCAGCAATCGAGTAAATGAGTCTCTGCCGTCCAGTATTATCGGATGTAGTGACGTGTAGAGTACTGGAGCGTTGCCCAATCTCGTTTTCATACGTAGCACGCCGTCGTCGCATAACTCTGGTGCTAGCGTATATAGCTTCGATTTCCTGTCGATTTCGCGTCCGATGTGCAGAGTACGTATTTCGTCTGGAAAACTTCTCCGTTGACTATTCTGTATCCACATATGCTCTGCTCGCTTAATGTGTTGCACTTGTAGCTGTAGTCTCCTATTCTTGGATTTCAGCTTATCGATGAAAAGTAGCACGTAGGCTGTAGAATTAATCAATCGATCGTAATTACTGAAGCGACGTATATCGGGTAATACGCTTGATGGCTCCATTTTCGATGTCGTAGTCGATAAAACGATTCCTGACTTGACTTTCAGCTTCCTTTCAGGGAGATCTTCGGTGCGGCTTACTGTAATATCTCGGCTCGGCCACTCCACCTCGTCTAGGTAGAGAAACTGCGGCCCTCTGTACCAATCATCCTGTATGTCGATCCTCCTTGTAGGCTTGCCTCGTGTAGCATGGTCTGCCGGATTAAGATCGGTCGGTACATATCTCCATGCTTGACGATTCGATTTCTCGGTGATCTCGGCTAATCGATGTGATACGAATGGCTTATAATTTCGTGCGTCGTCTTTGATCCATCCTAGTAGGACTCTTGAATCCGTCCAATATATCACTTCGTCGATGTCGTATCGTTGCTCGTTGCAAATTGTTTCTGCTAACCGTACTCCGATGACTGCCGCTGTTAGCTCCAATTTCGGTACGGATAGCACCTTCAGTGGACAAACTCTGCTTTTGCCCGCTGCTAAACTTACTCGAACCTCTTGCTCTGAGTTTTCTATGCGCCAATATGCTGCAGCGCAATATGCTTCCGTTGACGCGTCGGTGAAAATATGCAGAGTATATTTCGTAGCAGCTCTCGGTGTCTCGTACTGTCGCGGTATGCGTAGCGTAGCTACATGTTTCAGTGCATTCAACCACTGAAAAAAGTCTTCAGCTTCTTGGTATGGTAGCGGTGCGTCCCAATCCGTTCCTTTTGACCAAACTCGCTGAAATATTATCTTCGCGCTTATCACGAATTGAGCGATAAGTCCCATCGGGTCGTAGATTGACATAATCGCGCTGAGTAACTCTCGTTTCGTCGGTGGTCGCTCGTGATTCTTTACTGCGTCCGGTACGCGCAGCATCTTCGTATTGTATCCTAGAGTATCGGTGCTAGGATCCCAAGTCATTCCTAGAACGGTCTGTTGCTTCTCGCCTAGATGCGTCGGTTCTTGTGCGTGAAGCTCTGGCTCGATGCTCGCTAACAGTCGCTCGCTGTTGCTCGCGTAGCCTCGTAGGTGAAAGTTTCCCTCGGCGTGAGAGTCTCGTACCTGCGATGACACTCTCAGTAGCTCGTCTTCAGTCTTGTAGGACGCCACATAATCATCCATGTAATGATTATTGTGTATATCGTAGACCGCCTCTGGATACTTGTCCTCGTTGTCGGTTGCGTTACGATTGCGCACTGAATGCGCGAGAAACGGTGACGATACGTTTCCGAAACAAACTCTGTTTAGTTTGTAGACTTGCGGCTCCATGTCTCTTCTCGTACCTCGCCACAAGAATAGCTGGCTCTGCTGGTCTTCGGCTCGAATCTGGATTTGCAGAAACATCTCCTGTATATCTGCTACTACTGCGAAGCTCCATTCGCGAAACCTCAGTAGTATACCCAGCAGGCTTTTTAGCAGGTCTGGTCCCGCTAAAATATAGTCATTCAGACTATTTCCTTGACTTTTCGCGGCACAATCGAATACGGCTCTTCCTTTGCCTTTATTCAAATTGAAAACACTAAAGTGCGGCAAAAACCAAGTCTTGTCGGTTTGCGGTGGTTCCATAATACGCTCGGCATATCCTTTTTTCAGCAACTTCTGAATCTGGGCTTCGTAGTCCTCCGCGAAGTCCTTGTCGCGACGCATTCTCGCTTCCAAACTATGTAATCTTGAACGCGCCATAGCGTAGCTCGGTGGTAGCTTCACGTCGTCTGACGCCCATAGCTGGCCAACCTCGTAGCGATTTCCAACTTTTCTCACGGTTTTATTAAATATATCGATGGCTCGTTGATCGCTCGGACTCACGTTCTCCTTTTGCGTTACGCCTAACGCCTCGATCGACCAATGTTTCTTCACTTGCTCGTTGAGATCTTCATTCCCCATACGGCAGTGTAACACGGTTTGCTCGTTCGTACGAATAATGCGTGGCATTCTACCGAAAAACGCCCAACCTAGTGGTGTTTTCATAGCGCACGGCTCGTTCTCGCCGCCCTGCCTGATTTCCGTCGGTGTAATCAAGTGACTATAATCACCTCCGATTAACATCTGTGGTACGCCTGTTCCGACGTAGCATTCGTCGCCTAAGTCCGCCAGATGTTTATATTTGAGTAGTTGCTCCTTATTGAGCGACTGTGACCTGATTCCTAGGCCATCTACGGTCTTGACGGTAATCTCGTGTTCGGTACCTCCTTTCGCCGGTCTCACGGTGGCCTTAACAGTCTGTGTTATCGACGTGTGCTTGAGATTCCTTATTCCTCGAATACATAACGGCTCGTCTTGACCCACTGCACCTATCTCATCAGCAACGTCTTGATCGATCATCGACAATGTCGATCCGTCGTCGATAAAAGCGAAAATATGCGCTGTTCCTTGCGGGCCTGTTACCGTTACAGGCAACACTTTCAACAACACGTTGTAGTTCGGGGTCGATGACACGTAGACTCGTGGTTCGTTGTCCTCTCGTTGCGTAACTTGCGTAGATTGCGGCTCTTGTGCCGCCGTCGGCTCGATCGATGATGTAGTAACTCGCGCTACGGCCGCTCGTTGCGTAGCATGAGTCATCGCCATCGCGGTATTATCACGGAGCTCCTGCGTCGTCTCCGCGTGGAGCAGACGATGATGCACGTGCGGACAGCCTGCCACACCGCACCCTTTCGCCTTGCACTGTATTTTGAGGTGCTTCGCGTCCATGCACCTATAGCATATTCGGTTGAGTTTTGCCCACTCCCATCTTGCGCCTATGCTTTGTGCGGCTAGCTTGCGACATTCCGGCGTTGAATGATTGCCGCCGCAATACAGGCACGTCGACTTCGATGTACTGGCTTGACGCGTCGCATACGTCACCTTCTGTGCTGTGGCGTATCGACCTCCGGGTGTGGTAGCGGGAATCGGATAACGCGGCGCGGATGTATTCGTACGAGTGCCGGTCGCGCGCGCGTTCGGTGCTGCTGACGGTACCTGCGCACGCCTCGGGGCTGCGCGGGCATGACAAAACGCCATTTCTTGTTCACTTTCCTCCATCAGAAAGTCAGCAAGTTGCAGGATCTCGGGTTCGTCGGTATCACGATGATTGCGTGCGTAGTCGCACCACCTGCTTCGAATATGGGGCGATAACCGGTCCGTTACTTCGCGAATCAGCAACGGGTTGTCGGCGTAGTGTCTCCGATCTATATCCATAATAGTGGACACTATGTTCATAATTTTGATTGCGAAGCTGTTGAGATCGTTCGCTGTAGGTCCCAACGCTGGCAGCTTGCGCAAATCTTCGATTGCTCTGTCTAGCAATACTTCACTCCGACCAAACTGCTTTTTCAGTATTCGTATAATCATATCTGGACGAGTTGCGGTCGATAGGACGTGTGACACACATGTCTTCGCGTCCCCGCGTAATGCCATACGCAGTCTAGCGACGTTCTCGTAGTCGGTAAACTTGTATCTTCTCGACGTCTCGGTGTACGTGTTGTAGAAACTTCGCCACTCACTCACATCTCCGTAGAAGTGAGGTAGTTCGAAGATATCCTTCGGTGCCGGTCGAGCCGCCATTTGCATCTTCTCGAATAACTGCAACATAGACTCCGCTACGGTTCCTTCCTGAGTGAGCTGTGTACGCTCCGTGTGCGGCGTACGTGGCTCGATCGGTGGCGATAACGATCGCCGACGGTCCTCGCGGCTCGGTGAGCGACGTCGAATATGCCTCTCTTCCCGCGTGGAGCGCCTTGGAGTCTCGTAATCCGGTGGGGGCTCGTTGGCTAACCTCTTCTTGGACTTGACGGGCTCGGTTAGCGTCTTGTCCTGCGATTCGTCCATCCATGTCAGGATGCGCTGGTGTTGCGGTCCGATTTCGCTCCTATCGGATGCCGCGTCGGATTCACTGGCTTCTGCACGAATTTGCAGCTTCTGGGCTTCCAGCCTCTTCTTCACTAACTCGGCTTCTAACTGCAGCTCCTTCTTCTGTATCTCCGCTAGCCGCTCGCTCGCCTCCAGCTCGGCTTGCGAGAGTCTGGCCTCGATGACGGTACTCGCTTGTGAGCGCACGGACTGCGCACGGGTGTGCACGTGCGGAGTGCTCGCCTCCTTTGGAGTATCCTTCGGTCGTTGCGATGTGGTAACGTCTTTAACCACTGTCTTCGGATGACGTAACGGGATCGGTGTAGGTCTCGCAAGACGTCGCAGGCGTTTGTTCAGGTCCCTACGCCATAGCAACATCGTATCTTGCGAGGGAGACCTCGGTGGCCTCTGGTAGACGTCGTCGATCGATAATGTAGCCGCTGCGCCTAACGGTTCCGCGCTAGCAGCTCGATGGGTGACCGCTGCCGCGTCGGCCGACTTGCCAGGGGGGAGGGGAGGGCGCTCCGCGTCGGCGTCCTCTGTCCTCTCAGCGTGTTCGCGGGCAACCTCACGATGTTGGGCCGCCGCCGCGCCTTCGTCTAGGAAACGCTGCCTGTCTTCGTCGCTCTGTACCGACGTAGCCTTCTTGGTCCTAATTATCGGCATCTTGACGATGTCGCACGATGGGGTTCTTCACGCAGAGTAGAAGCTGATCTCGACGGTCTTGATGGGCTGACAGTTAATCCGGCTCGAAGGACCAGGAAAATATAGCAGCCCGCGGCGCTATATCTGCCGACGATAGCTCAATGGAGAAGGCACCGGGCTGTCGCCACCACTCCTACTGCCAAAACCGTGACCACGGCCCTCTACGTCGCCGCGTGAAGAGGAGCGAATACGATGCGCGAGGAGATAGCTAAATAAACTACTGTTACGCACAAAACTGACTTTTATTACACGCGATACAAAGGTATAAAAATACTCCTACAATCCCTACTACGCGATTGAACCGCTTCTGGTTCTCTTCCGGTTGGTTTCTTCTTGAGGCTTCTGGTTGCTGGATCACTCGACGACTGACTACGATTTCACTCCGTTCCTTCCTCGCTTATATACGAATTTCGTAGAAAAGGAACACCCTTACGATAAGGAGATAAGACGCGTTTCGATTCGTTCTGAATCAAGCCCTCTGATTGGTCGGTTACTTAATTCGGCTTTGTTCGGGTCAAATCGTGTTATCTCGTTATCGTTTACATCACTATAATTCTCACAAATATCTAATTATTGACTTGAATATTGCATAACACGCTAACTCGGTTTCTAGGTCAGTGAAACAAAACAATAACACCTGTCCGACTTGCTTACTTCACGAATACAAAGCCTATTGTTCGTCCGCGCTCGGAACAATAGCCCGTTTCTCGACGGTTTACGGCATGCTATTATCTAATAGCTAGGATTACGACAACATGACCTATATTAGGGTGTTAAGCAATTCACGCTCTACGATTATATGTAACATTCATTAGTCTAATTAAAGTAATTACTGCGATAATAACCTAAATATGTACGTCTCATAGTACAATTGAGCGTAATCGAATTCTGTACGGGAAATTGACTGACCAATCACGATCGAGATTTTCTGTCTCGCTGTTTTTTACCTTTCCTTGTCTTTATTTGCATGTGATTGGCTATAATTATGAACCAATGAATAAGTTTTCTTTATTTTCTTATTCCTTCGTCCATCTCGCTCTTCGAATAAGGAATTGGGATTTAGGGTTTGCGTGACCTAAATATCGAATAATACCTGATATAACGAACGATTACATAACTCTTATGTCTAATAACAATCTAATTATATATTTGCCCTACCTAACGGATAAAATCTTTATTTCGAATACAGCCTTAATCGTATTTAAACTTAACTAATCTTAGCGTCATCTAAGTTTTCAGTCGCGTCGCTAACAATATCTATTCATAATCATAACCAGCTGAAACCGTGATTCAAGTTATCAGTATCTTTACGATCTATTCAAAGTTATATCTTACGCATTTATCAGAATTAAAATGATTTAGACGCCGATTTCATCATTATCGTGAATGGAAACAAAGAATTAATAGTTAGTTGTAAGTGTTTTTAAAACACTAGGTATTATAGATTCACTAGATTTACGTACTCTGACGTATTTCATGCCTAAAAATATTATAATTGTACAGTTCTATAGGTTACTATAGTCAATCCTTGAAAATTAAGAACTCCAAAAGAAAAGATGTAATGTGTTCATATCGTTTCATCTGATACATAAACGGTTAGTCAATGTACCTAATTTCTTTATGCTTGCAGACAATGTCGACGTCAATTTGTTAGCTACATCAATGATGTTGGCTTGTGTAAAACGCTATATTTGTTGTATGCGAGTTTGCTTAAGAAGGAGCTAACGAAACATTTTAGTTTTTATTTTGAATTTTTACACAATTTAATCAAGGGCAAATACCATAAAAAAAATTCACCCGGAAACTAGACTAAGAGTATATTTGTAAAGGCAGACTGAAAAACCAAATGCAACGCAAAGATGCAATTGAGTTATTTCCTTATGTTAGCTGGTAGAATTGACTTTTAAATGATGATTTTGAGTGATACATTTACTACGTTCTTTTGAGTATGATTTTTTTGTTAGATCATAGTTAGTATTTTCCTCTCGTTGGTGTGGTGAAATTTTTTGTGTTTCACTCGGAGGCAAGGTTTATTTACCCATCGTATCTCGAAACCCTAACAACGCTCAAGATTCTATTTCTTGAATCACTCGCTGCGCTCGTGGTTCAATTTTGGAAACTTTCGCTTGCTCGGGTATCAATTATACAAAAACTTTGCCCCCTTGTAAACAATTATTCATTTTCATTTATTGTCAGTTGTATTGCCTAGGGATCTGACGAGCAAGATTTTAAACAGAAGGGTATTTTCAGAGTAATTGAGATAAAAGGTAAAAACCCGCGCAATAGCCATTTCTTCCATTGAAAGTTTCGCGTTGCGCTCCATATCTTTTGTATCCTTCTATAGTTACGTGGCTTTACTCTCTTAACTAAAATCTTGCAAGTAACATTTGAATTACTTTCCGAAGTCCAGTTGAGTGGATAGGTATACCATTGTATTGGTTGCAGGTGGCGTGGTAGCCGTGACAAATGTGGCTGCAGCCTGGCTGACCAATGGCGGGGAAGGTGCTGCGTGCCATCACAAGGCGCAAGGTGTTCCAGCCCGAGCAGCTTGAAGCTGGCAACTTAAGGAGGTAAATAAGTCTGTTACTAGAGGTGGTATTGGTGGTAGTATAGATGATGATGGTGCAGCCTGTCTGAGATATCGCGGGAGGCAAGGTACTGGGGGCCATCTCAAGGCGGAAGGTATTCCAGCCAGAATTTCGAGGAACCTGATGTTGCAGTCTGGAAGCCCAACGACGGGAGGCAAGGTGCTGCGAGCCATCACAAAGTGGAGGAGCACCTTAAGGAGGTAAATGAGTCTCAGCTACAGGTGATCCGGTAACTAGCCTGGTTGACCAATCGTGCTGCGGGCCATCACAAGCGGGGTTCCAGCTAAAGCAATTTGAAAATAAGTATACCTAAAACATTATTGATCGACTAATATGTTTCTTTTTCGTTCTTAATAGTAGAATGCGCACCAGAGTGGTAAAGTTCGCAATCAAGTCAACCTATGATTGACTTAAGCCAGATAGAAGAATCGAATGAAAAAAGTTGATTAATTTATACATTATACTGTTCAAAAGCAATTTGATTTGGGTCCTCCTTGTAAGTAAATATATATCTTTACCTATCATGAGCACCTTTTCTTGATTGAATTGATCACAAAAATGTATAACGGGTGGATCGATTCAGCAGACAGTAGTCGACGTGGAAATAATGACAACGATTTACAAATCAAGCTCAATTTTAAATACAAACATAGAAGATAAAATTATGCAAAACAAAAACATAGGAGGGAGAAAGTGTCAGGACTTAAAGCGCTGATCTTCCGAATTCCTTCTTCTTCCTGAATTCATTGTCATCATCTCACATCTTACCCAAGCGAGCGATGTCTACTCTGGCTTCTCAAGTTGTAATAGCTACGTCGACCGCTTAACTTTTTTAGAAACAGTCGAATCTTCTGATATACTTGTTGAGGCTTGACGATGGCCACAGGTAGGAATCGATGAAAAAGAGCAAAACGATCTTGCACAAAAGATTTTAAATAGTGTTGTGGTCTGTTTCAGATGCCTGAGTGTCTGGGACCTAACATCGCTGGGCATAAGCGCCACGTTAGGAGTGGGCATCTACTACCTGGTGGGCTCTGTGGCGCTGGACATTGCTGGACCATCGGTCGTGCTCTCGTTTTTCATCGCTGCCGTTGCGTCTTTGTTTGCAGGTGTGTTAAGTCTAACAGCTACAGTCTAACAATAACAGGTTAAGAATTTGATCTGGATCTGTTATGAATATGATCTGTAAGTCTCAAAAGTGACGTTTCTGGTCCAAGAGGACAAAAAAGGTCATAAAAGGAAAATCCCAGGCACCCAAGAGCACACTGAGATGGTTCTGGAAACACAGTGGTTATTAAAAAAAATGTCTCGTATTTCAGGACTATGCTACTCGGAGTTCGGAGCTCGCGTACCTCGAGCGGGTTCGGCCTACATCTACACGTACGTGACCGTAGGAGAACTGATCGCCTTCATCATTGGATGGAACATGATACTTGAAGCCTTGTTCGGTGTGTCCTTTTTGTATGATGGTCGAATTTAGGAACCTAAGCACTGAAAGATATTTTTATTACTTTTTATTTTTCCTTCGTTTTCCTAAGAAATGGCTTTAGAAACCACGTGAATATTTCCCTGGTGTCTATCGTTTCGGCTAACTGCAACTCGTATTTGTAGTCCATTTTAAAATGTGTATTACATCTGATAGCCCAACATGGCGATGCAACGATGATACGAGTATTGCGCGTACAAGACCTCTCTACTCAATTAACTACTTGCGTTGTACTAAATATCTTTACCTCCATTAAACAAGTAAACGATTTTTTTATCTTATCCTAAGTACCTGTCTAATACAGTTATATTTTTTCATAGGTGCGGCAAGCGTGGCACGCGGTCTCAGCCTCTACGTAGACCTGATGGCAGGCAAGGCCATGTCGGAATGGTTCATGACCGTCGCGCCATTGCACTGGGACCTGTTGGCGACGTACTTTGATTTCTTTGCATTTGGGATTGTCATCGCTTTTGGAGGTATTCTTCACCTACTTTAGACAAATCTATATTAGTTATTGCTTACAGGTTGGTCATTACGGGTGTGTTTGTGTCTGATGTTTGTGCTAAGTAACGTGGCCTGAAAGATGCATCAAATTTCCTTAATGAAGGCGATGCCATTTACATAGCTGAGGCCGGAAAATTGAAGGCAGATGATGAAACGTATCATCTCAAAACCTCACAATTCACCGCTTTTGAAGGAGAATACAAGTAGCTTCGTTGGCTGGGTGATGCGTATGCAACGAAGCTCCATAAGAGCGCGTCACATATTTTTGCAGCCTTCTTTCTGTAACATATTACTGCATGTAACTGTAGGTACCAATTGCAAAATATTGTAATCGAAAATTGGACAGCTAGAGTAGGTGGATGACGCGCATGCCTCTACTTCAGCAGTCATATTTCCGGCTATAATTTGTTAGTACTTTTTACGCATTATATATGGTGGAAAGCATGTTTAATTGATTACTAACAGTATTTAATACCAGAATGACATTTGTGTTTCAGTGCTTCTGGCTTTCGGGGTCCGCGAGTCGGCCACGGTGAACAACGTGTTCGCCATACTTAATATGATCGTAATCGTTTTCATCGTCATCGCCGGCTCTTTCACTGGTGAGTGTCTTATCGAAAATAAATACAACCTGATGTAAACAGGTTTCGTAATTATCAACTTTCTAGGAACTAGAGAAAGAGTTATTATTTAAGTCAAGTGCAAGAAGTGATAAAAAAGGAATGACATACCTATATTGTCAAGTTAAAGTAATCTTCATGCTTTCAAGTTAGGTTGCAAGTATGTAACAATAACAACTATACGAGCGTGTGCGTGACATTAATGCCTGAATTTAACTAACCCATCTATATTTGAAATTTTCTGAGGTGATTTTCCGGCACGGCAATAGAATAACCATATAAGTAGAACCATAAATTTGTTTTTTAAATGGGCTCATTATTTTTCCCTCGGTAGGAATTTGGAAGTTAGCCGCACTGCATAAAAAAACAATGCCTTTGCCTAATAGATTATGGTTTGAGCCCAAGAAATCACCTCAAAAAATTTCAACTATTAGCTACTTATATACATTTCCTAACCTGTGTCATGTATTTCAGCCGATACAAACAACTGGTTCATCCCCGAGTCATCGGTCCCGCCCTCGTTTGGCAAGGGAGGTTTTTTCCCTTACGGCGTGTGGGGCACGCTGCGGGGCGCCGCCGTTTGCTTCTACGGCTTCGTAGGGTTTGACAGCATTAATGCTACCAGTGAAGAGGTTAGTTATTATCCTAGGATGATGACACACAAGTATACACAAGTAGGGGAATTTTATACGAGCCCAACTTGTCCTCGTGAAAATGCGAACAGCAAAATTAAACGCTGCTATGCCTAACCTGTCTTACATAATACGCTCAACATAATAATCACCTTGTCAATGAACTACGCATAGTACTAATAAACCATATAAATCGAATGGTTAGAAACCTTTACTATTCGGTAATTGGATATGATATGGTACTTGAATTGTATACGATCTTTGCTGAGAGTGATATGTGATAAATGAATTGGCTTACCAAAGAGTTAAGTAGTAGTTGGCAGGACACTTCGCTCGTAAACCGATGGTCCTTGGGGCAGCAGGAGGAGGGTTATCAATTAGGTAAAATTAACTGTTGAAGAACCTACCTGTATTAGTGGAGATCCCGGGAAGGTCAATATCCATCCATAGATGAACTATCGAATCGGATTATCTATTCACTTAATATTCCCAGGTGGAAAATCCTCGTCGCTCGATCCCACATGCTATCCTTCTCACCCTGTTGGTCGTGTTCCTGTGCTATGCCGCCGTAGCCATTGTGGTTACAATGATGGTGCCCTACTACTTACACGTGAGTCTTTTTAAACAAACTGTTTTGTCTGTTTAAATATCGAGTCTGATGGTATAGAGTTGCAAATTGTTAGTGCTGTAATGTAAAGCACCTGTAAGTAAAAGTAGGGTTGATTAGTACCGAAGTGATCCCATACGTGCGCCGTGAACAAAGTTTGGTGCGAACCATTAAAATATAGATGCAATGTACTCGTTTTTGTTATAATCTTATGAAGAATTTGTGTTCAGGACTCATTGGCGTCAGTGGCGACGGCGTTTACATACGTGGGCTGGGATTGGGGCCGGTGGGTGGTGCTGGTCGGCGCCATCTTTGGTATTTCGGCCAGGTAAGTCCCACGTGCATAGTAAAAATAACTTGGTGCGTCGACGCTTCCGTGTACCTAAATACTGATGTGCCGACGGAGAGTTTCCAAAATTGCAAAATTATAAATATATTTATGGCGCTAAATTATAGGTATTATAATTTTCCCATCAGCACCATCAGAAACAATAAATTCCAATTTAAAATTAAGTGACCTTTACAAAATTTGTTTCAGGTGGATTAAATATCCTGGAACTCGACGTAGTTTTTCATAAAATCCAGATACTTAAATTACAGTTAGATGTCCCAATCTGCTACCTAATGCGACCGTCCCTTTAGTATTTTAAATAAGATTATTTGATTTTCCAGTTTGTACGGGTCGATATTCCCTCTGCCGCGACTGCTGTACGCAATGGCGTCTGATGGGCTGTTCTTCCACTGGTTCGCGAGGATCAGCAAGAACAAGAAATCACCGGTCATCGGAACACTTGTACCGTCTATTGTCATAGGTAATGATACGGGAATTTACAGAGTCCGTCCACGCTAAGTTTGAACCGATGGCTGTGACAATGTATGGGATGCTTAGCACAGCACTGGCCGTGAAAACCTAGTGTGGCCCGACCACGCTCTACACACTTCCTTTACATGAGGGTCGATTTCACCCTGGAATTTAGGTAATGTAAGGGCACGATTAGTGAGAGCAACGAAGAGGCAAGAATAATCCTGGAACAAATATTTACGTGTATATGTACCGTAACAGAAGTACAGATATTTTTTGCCTAACTACCTACTCTAACGTCTCTAACCTTGACCAGCTACGGCATCTATCTTAGTGTCACTTCGACCAAGCAGTGAAGTCTTCATTTGGTAAATTTTTTGTAAAATCTGTCAAAACGCTATTGATCTGCTGTAGTTCAGGATTAATTTTATGGTTTATTTGCTTTCAGCTTTATTGGCTGGCCTGCTAGGACTGCATGCGCTGGTCATGATGATGTGCGTTGGCACCCTGCTGTCCTATACCATTGTCGCTGCATGTATTATAATACTCAGGTAAATACAGTGTTTTGTACCATTTCGTCATGTGCAAAATGAATAGGCAGGTTATACTGACGAACTTGTAATATGGGACCAATACAAAGACGAAATAAAACATCGGCCACCATAGAAAACATCGATGTGATTAGTCGACATGTAAGTCCCGGACCCGTCTACGTCCAAAAGAGGGGTATGGGCATTGTGAATGTCATCTCGCTTTGTATGGTAGGGCACATCGCAGCGGATGTCATTCCAAATCTAGAGCAGAGCCCAACTGGGGAAGTACCTTCACCTTACAGAAAACCGCAGCCGAATAACACTAGACCCTACTCATAGTGTTGTGTTCCTGCCGGTGAGTAAGGTTGCCAGAGCTCAAGGAGGGGGGGGAGGGGGAGGGGGAGGGTTAGGGCGGTCCTCTGGAGTTGCAGGCGTACATAGGCTACGGAGATTGCTTACCATCAGGCGGGCCGTATCATAATATTTTAGGACGTAGGCCCATTTGTTAAGTTTTCACGTGAACTGCTACGTCAAGAACCACTGTCACTGCAAAGTCTGTGCATTCCTACGAGCAAAGACAGACTATAACATTGTAGTAATATTAGCCTGGTTCAATTTTAAGTTCCCCATCCAGATAATTAAATAATAATTCCAGGTACCGTTCAGAAAAGATAACAACTGGATCGAAAGGCATTGTAAAGCAGATATTCTACTGTGGAAGCCGAGAAGCCACGGAGAGCAGCTCGCGGCTGGTTAACATTGTGCTGAGTTTATACAGTAAGTTGTAAATTATTTACATTCGATTTAGCTAATAGAATATTTTTTTCACTTTAAATGCTTGAAAAGACATTAAGAGTAGGATAAATTAAGAGTAGACACTGTAGGGTCTTTGTGATAATTTTTTGTTCAAACTCAAGGTGATTGCGTTGTGTTAATACCACTGCTTTTAATGGCCACCTACGATGTTCATCATCAGACTAGACAGATAGTAACATAACATAACAATTTTACCAAGGTCCTTCATATAACTGGCTTAAAAAACTAAAACAAAATAACAAACGTTATAGTTTAATAAAATATTGCAAAACCATGTTTCCAGTATTCATGACCGTGATCGCCGTACTGGTAACAGTGCACATAGACACCAGCGTGGTCTGGTATATCCTGCTGCATGTGGTCGTCTTGATGTTGCTGATAGTGATGATGATGCAGCCGCAGGCCAAGGAGAAAGTGTCTTTTATGGTGAGAAATTGAGCATGCTAGTTAAAGATTAGAGGAAAAGAATAACAACAAATATCATTAAAACCTAGTCGATGGAGTCGAGAAGGAAATTTTAAGCAAAACTAGGAACATGTCCGCCCTCGGATTACCCTACTGGCGTGAAGTGGCACAGGATAAGGCAGAGTGGCACTCTCTTGTGACAGAGGCCAAGACCCTGTTTGAGTCACTGAGCAAGTGAAGTAGTAGTAGTAGTAAGAACATAGGAAAACTTTGCTGGCGCCATCTATAAAAACCTTTGACAGTTGCCATCCAGATTCACAGACATGATGACAATCGCTATTCAGTTAAATATGAGTCCTTACATGAAAGTGGTAAGAAATGCCCGAAAATTCACTTTTAAACTCCTTTTATTAGAAAAGAAACTTTTATATATTATTGATTTATCTCCTACAATGTTTTCTTTCAGACGCCTCTAGTTCCAGTGATCCCGTGTTTCAGCATCTACATCAATATCTGCCTCATGGTGTTGATCAACGTGCAAACCTGGATTCGCGTCGCAGTCTGGGTTGTGTTAGGTATCTCATTTCACTGATTTATTAGACGAGTAGTTAATCCAAAAAAATTACCACTATTTTTAAATCCAAGATTACCACTATCAAAAAAGAGCAGATTAAGCATAAAGACTTCAAAACTAATTATAATTCATAATTCATAATTGATTTATTGTCTGTAGAACACGGAACACGGAACTAATGACGATTTATTTTCTCTTTTAGGTATAATAATTTATTTTATCTGCGTGTGTTGCTACAAGCGGCACGAATTCAACGACTTGCACACACACAAGAATGGCAAACCTCCTGTTCAGATCATCATAGAGTCCCCAACTCCTCCTGATACTATCGCTGGAAGTAGTGTCAAAAGAGGCGAGGGCCATCCCAGTGAACAAGAAATGAGCGAAATAAGACCTGCCAGTCCTATTGAAATGAATGAAAAAGTAGTAAGAAATATCATTCAAGAGGAAGTGATAATTCAACAAGCGGCCATTATAGAAAATAACGATGAAAAGGAAGCTAATATAATCGATCTACTAGATCAAGTACTACAAGCAGAAGAAGACACGTACAGTGTGAAAGGAATAGATAATTACGGAGAAAATACGGAAAAAGAAGATGATGTAATAATAGTTTCAACGTCACCTGAATGCATACCGCACAGGAAGAGTCTCAGTGAGTTATCGGATGCTGGGTCAGATGCATCGTTGGGTAATCAAGTGCTATCTAAATATGATGTAATAGCGCAAGTCCATAGAGAGGACCTACCAAAGTTAAACGAAGAAGATGATAACCACGTTGAAGTTCTAAATGAAGAAAATGAACATGAACAAGTTACCGCTTTCAATGACAGCGATACTAATTCCCAGACTGATGAGTCTGGGTATTCAGACACTATCGATAGAACGGCTTTAACGGAGTCTGTCGAGGAAATCAAAGAAGATATTCCTATCATCCCAGAGCCACCACCTTTTGATGAAAACTTTTTCATGAACCCTAATTTTAAGAAAGCTTATACGATTTCATCTAGACCGAATATACCGAAACTTCAAGTATCAGATCAACAAGAGGAGAAGCATAGAGAAAGCATTAAATCTAACAGCTCCCAGGATGACACGACAATTACTTTCGGTAGTGACCGACAGGTAAACTTCATGTCTAAGCTGTCGCAAATATATCAAACTAAAATAGCAGACCAAGAAGAAGAACAGACTATTAAACCAGGCAGACGGTCACATTCTTCTGGCAATGTGATAGAGAATACTGAATACAATATGACCAATCGTGAACGTCCGCAGATTTTCCTAGATATGAAAAAGGAATTACTGGCGAGGGACGCGTTAAGTTTACGACCAGTAAATAAAGAAGAACAAGAGGCTGAAGAGCCTGAGAGTGAAGAAGAAACGAGCATGAGTAGAGCAGATTTGAAGAGCAAATTGGAGAACATATTTGCCACTGGTGGTCCGATGCTTCTAAAGCCAAGGCTGATGAAGTCAAATCCACCCACTCCAGAAGAATCCTACCAAACAGATGCCTCAAGTACGGAAAGTATAGCCAAAATACCCAAAATGGACAAAAATGATACCATAGGAAGGCAGAGGGCAAGATTTGGTGAAGTGCTCAATTCTTTTCGGTTAAGTTTGAACAAAGAAGATGACGTGTGATTGTTAAACTATTTTATTAATGAAATTAACAGAATGACTCCGATAAATGTGCTTATAAGTGGTTTGTTACTGCATTTGGGTATTATAAACCTAGTCGTATGTTTAAGTGCCTTATTTATGTATTTTTTAATAAGTGTTCTATTAAAACAAGACGAATTTAGAAATAATAAATGTATTATTATTTTTTCTTTCGAGTCAAGTCTAATCTTCTAAAAACAGTACTTATTCTTTGTGTCAATGATCCCTTTTGCTTTATGTTGTATTATGGAATATGTACCTGCTTAAAATTGTAACAAAACAAATCGAAAGCCAAATTCATTTATTTCAAACATCAAAAAATATATAATAAATGCATAAAAATCACTGTGTCTCACTTTTGTATAGTTCTTCAATGATATCGTCTAACTGCATCTCTTTCGCACAAGACATCAGGATCTCATCTATGATTTGTTCTGATATTCTGAAAACAATGGAATAATTTTTATTTTAATATTTATTTATTATTCAACTCAAGAAATGTACAAAAATGCTCTTCCAGCTAGTTAAATTGCACATAGAAAAAGAATAACTAATATAATAATCGTAAATTTCACCAAAAATGTACTCCTTGTAGCTTTCACACCCTTATTTGAACAAGACCAACAATTAGAGTGTTTATCTGCCGTCTCCTGACAGAAATTTAAGGTGGCAGTTTTCTACTTTGCCTGCTCCGAATGTGGAAGCAGTACCGGCTAAGCAACGAGTTAGTTACTATTGTTTTAGACAGCTATGGCACCGGTGAACTCCTAGCTCTATGGATCCAACAAGAAGTTGATGATAATTATCTGACTTTCGACATCCGGTGTTCCCACACTTACTTGCCGATCATCTCCCAGGGCTTGCCGACTCTGCTGTTGGCGTACATGGGGCTGGACAGCATGTGCTGCACGAATTTGGTCCGGTATTGGAAGAGCGCGTCCGTGGCTGAGCTGCTTCGGCTGAAGCTGAGCCGGTAGCGGTCAAGGTCTTTAACTGGAGCTTTGGTGGAGAATTGCGGCTTAGGAGCTTGCTTTTGGATGGTTTCTTCTAGTATCTGAGAATTGTAGAGAAATAATGATTTTATCTATGCCGTCATAAGCATGGTTAACTCTTTTTAGTCCATGATCTACCCGGTGTCAACAATCAAAACGGAAACTCGCGTGTAATAATGTAATAATAACAAGGAAATGTCAAAAAAATTTTTGTGACACTTTTATTGCTGACAAAAAAAAAACTTCTATATAGTAATTCTCGAGACCTTTCTAACAAGCCTAAACTCGATCTGTTTGTGTTTTTCCATCAAGGTGCTTCTTTGGCTACCTTCCGACTGCATCATTAACCCTTTTCCAGACCGCACCAATCTACAAGGTTTTCCCAAAAATCCAAATATATTCCAATTAACCCAGCTTTGATGATTCATTTGAAGAAAAGTAACATTTCCTGAAAGGGTAATCTAATTTGAACCTTAAATCGGAATGCTAAAGTTGAAATTCTAATGGCGCGTATGTGGTCGATAAATCGTACTACGCCTGGAAAAGGGTCAAATCAGCTCCATCATCGGAATTATTCCATATTTCAACTGAATCGGACACCGAGAAGTGGTTCAAATTTAAGTTACAAGATTTGTATCAACCATATACCCTTGTATAAAGAAACCAATATACGCAGTCAAGCTTTTGCTGTATAGTTCACAACATCGACTATGCACAAATTCGCTGCTATTAAATGCGGTCAAGACTGTCGAGAGATAGATGCAAATAACATTTCGTCAACTACACTTGGATTCTTGGATATATTAGCTTAGTACCCGCAACAGTTGAGGTGTGCCGAGGGAAGGGGACCGCGGGCTGCCACCGTTGACGCAAAGCAGCTGAGCGTTCTTGGATCCTGATGCTCGTTCCTTCGGGCTTCTGATGGAAGGAAGGTAATACATACATACATAGAAAATATATAGGTACCTAATAGCTTGTTGTGTAACTAAAACGCTAAAATCACTTTTAAAGCTACAGAAATTTCATGAGGTTGATTCAATTACCTGCTTCAAACATCGAGAAATAACTATTTACCCAGTGGAGACCTTTTACAGAAATTCTATCACATTTGTAATTAATCAACATACACTTAGCATATTAACGGGAATGTACTACGAAAATTCAATCAAATTACTAAGTTGGCAATGAACATAAAAACTAATTTCAATTAACCCCGCCCTAGACTAATGTCTCTAATGAATTAATGTGTTTTGCACTATCTAATTTAATTTAACTACTTACCTATTTAGATTATTCACACTTGTTCTGTTCAAACATTAACCAATTAGGCAATTCAATAAAACTATTTGAATAGATTATTACGACGTGTATCAGATGGATTAGATATCATATGCTTTCAGCATATCTGCCTACTCACGAATTAACAATCTATGAAATAAAAGAAAAATGGAGACGAATTCTGTTGTTGACGTAAACACAACTGAATTAAGTGGTTGCGTTCACATACAAAACTGAAAAGGCAAAATACAGTTTTATTTAGAGCCAGAAAATTGAAAAAAGAAGCCCGATGACATTGTTTAGTCATTAAGGACGACTAAAACAACTCATCTAATCAGCGTGCCTTTGGTGCGTACCTACGCAAGTTCACTTGTGGGGTGATGCAGTAGAAGGCTAACTTGGCAATATATCAGAAGGGTGCGGAGGGAGTCGCGCCACACTTAATGTCACGCGTCTAGACGATCCCATAAAAAGCCATGTTTTGACATTGCTATTATACACTTACCTAACACTAATAATATATGTACGTAGGTCACTAGATAAATTTTGCAATAGACAAATATGAAAAAATTAGGTGAGTTATCACATATTTTTTAAAACTATATTTCCATAGACAATGTAAACAAAAAGTTGTAAGTACCTACATTGGAATATGATTTTAAAGTACCTACTATATGTATAGATTATTAAAATAAAGTGCTTCTTCAAATTTGCCTACCTAGTTATCTACTTACTAAAACATAAAACACATCAACAGGCACGGCCACATCATATCCGGGACATACACTCTAAGTACTCTATTTCAATAAAATGAGTCGTCGCAGCCGATTTGATACTTCACACACCTCACGTAGTCGTCTCACAATTATTTTTATTTGCTCAGTTAATAGCCAACCAGATAATGATTATAGGCGATGATGTCACCAAAACATCGTTGACGCACTGTTATTTAGACTTCAGTTAGGGCGAACTTTAGTTGCACCATGCACGATTAACGTACCTATAAACGTATTGATCTAATTATGGCCGCGGCAGCGGACATCTCCGTAGAACTTTTGATAAGAGTAATTTGTAACGAACTCCGATGATTTTGACTGACGGTTCGGTGTTACCGGCCCTGTTGGGTGATATCAGGCTCGTGATTCCCAATGTCCAAAATGTATATGTGGTCATACTATACAAAGTTTCCCATGGGACCGATATGAAAATCGTAAGAAAAATATACTACTGAAGGACCCATACATTTCGTCTACTTCGGGCCGTCACGGGTACGGCAAAAGTCTATAAATGTAGTTAGAATACTGAGTAAATTTTCGATAAATAATAATTTCGAAAATATGGCGCAAATCGTATAAGAACGTCTCTTTTTAAAACAACACTAAAACACACTAAGTACTGCTGCTTAAGTAGTTCCTAGTAAAAATAATAGGTTTTCAGCAGAGCAGGGTATCGCCGCTGTTGTAATACTCATACACTTAGATAAGGATGAATCAATCTCATATTAGGTTATAGCTTCCAAGGTTTACTTCGTATCTCTTGTACTTAATTTGGGCTGATTATTCCTGGTGCAATACAACTAGTACGAGCAATACAAGACAGTCTCTAAAATAGCTCAATAATTTTCCACGATATTTTATCAGTTCTAAATTAACCCATTATTTTCGTAAAAATGTGGAGTTTCAGAACTATTACCATGATATAAACACATTTAGTTTACCTACTACTTATCGGATTATTTTTCCTTAAAATAAAGGACTCCTAAACCTGTATCTGACAGGATATTTTTTGAGGAAATAAACAAATAAGTAGTTCTGTACATAAACCAAACGTGTTTATATTATTACTTAGTTCGACGCAGCTGTAAATTTTTGGTGGGTCATTTCACCAATTTACTAATACCTATCTATAGTTGGAGACGAAGTAGGTAATCCCACGTGTCAATAGACCTTAATGTTTGTACAAGTATTATCAATTAGAAAGAGTACATTATTATTATGTGGATTATTTTGCTGTTTGTGTTGTGTATTTCTAACTTTGAACCGAATGAAATCTAATGATTGTAGATTTAGTACTAAGCTTATTTTATACTTTTGGAACAAATCTGCAGTTAGTACAGTTCAGCCTATTTCTATCGTACCAGACAGTACCACCCCTGCTTTGTATCCGGGCACAGTTATAATAGTATGTATATTATTTTGTTTTTGGAACATTATGCCGACAACATTGAAAAAAGCGTTAAGTTTTGGCCGATGGACAGAAAAAACTGGTCCTTTACATATTACATGCGGCACAAGGCTAGTCAGCATAATTCAGCGTGAGAGAAGTTAAGGGAAGTGTACAGTTCGAATACGAGGTCCGAGGAAATGTTTGCCCCTTTAGTCCCTAGGTCCCTACGCCTCTAGTATAGTCTAGATCTCTAGATACTTTCACCCCTACACTTCCCTGCTTCCTCAGGCCCTGAACACCTTGACTTTTGTGTTCTAAATCTAGATCCGATTAGACTTGGAGCACCATGAGATCTTATACTGGTTGTAATATTTGGACTGTAACACGAGCTTGTCTAAAGCAAGAATCTCCCTCGTTCCGAAGGTCCCAGCAAGTCAAACTTTTAAAAGGTAACAAATGCTTCACTCTCTCTTACTCACATACCACTTTTTACCAGAAAAAGGGTGAAACAGTCGATAATTTCGTGACTTACGCCTGTTTGTCATACGTCCTTGATGGTCTACACGATGTTCCTTATTGAAATACATGCAAGAAAGTATCTGTTTCGGAATTATGAGCTAGTAACGCACTTTTACGATTTATTTTCAATAATAGTTATGCAGTCATACATACTTACGTGTGTTTCCTGGATACATGTAGGTTTTGATAAACAAGTAACCGCAGATTACCTGTTATTTTATTTTTGTTGTTGTTAATATTTCACTGATTTTCCTAATATTATTCATATACACGCAACCGGTAAACTGCCAATTAATAAATAACATGTAAATAATAAATTGATTTTAATTTGATTTTTAAGTATACAATGAAACCGATTCTTTATAAACAAATTGATAAGGTTTTCATCTTGTTTTGATACGAGCGTCGTATCACACACAAAATTAGCCTCAATATGCGCGGAACACTCCTATCTACCCTATAGAAGAAAAGTAAAGCGGATAGCGGATAAGCCACATTCGAAAGTTTCTAAACGGTACTCGCCCTTTCATATGATATATAACACGATATTTTATGATTTTTTATTTTATTTTTTTGAATTCATTTATTTACGTTACATGTCCGACTTTGGTTTACAGACTTATATATGTCTGCCAAATTTCAACTTAATTAGTTCTGTAGTTTCGGAGCAAATAGGCCATGACAGATTGACAGACATACCCACGAGGTTTCGTTTTTTCCTTTTGATCCTATGAAACCCTAAAAAGCTCCTACTTTATATAGATAATTAAACATTTAAATATTTAACAACAATAACAATCCCAAAACAAAGCTCCTATACTCAAGGAATAACACGTGGCAATGGCAGACAAGGCCGTCTCAATCTAAAATGCATTGTGACAAGATTATCTTATAACGCCACTTTCAGCGTTTTACGAGTGTCCCCGCAAAGTCAATGTTATTAATACTGCGTAATCAGTAAGAATAGACAACTGAAATTACGTTTGTTGTAACATTTATTGACACAACCAATATATATGGGTGAATCTGGGTATTGACAAAACCTATATATATGGGTGAATGAGTGATCTTTCTTGTCACTCGTTACCTTGGTTACGGTCGGCGGGGTCACTCTTAAAACCATTGTTTTAGGGTTTTGTTAAGTAACCAAACATACATTTTTTTGCGTGTTTTTTTAAACACGATCAAAAATTTTAATACGCTCAATTTTACGAGCGTGTAAGTTTGATTGTATGGCGGCTTTTTGGCAGCGGGTTCTTGTGACTCTTAAATGGAAGTGGCATCGTGCACCATGTGCCGTATTTGTCAATATACTTAAGCATGTGTGTGGCTGGCCCTCACATTGGGGCTTGTTTATACCTTGATTAATGTTTAGTGCGAGTTCATGCATTACCTACTAGCTACTTCCGCTTAATGGCAAAAGTATGAACTCTCAAATAAGACTAAGCAATGCGTAAAGAGGTCCCAATGTGAAGGCCAGCCACACTTCGCCCTATGCCACACTTACCCGTATTTAATAATTTTTTTTACATGCATTATACTATATTTACAGTATTTCATTGACATACAACAAAAAATATATAATTTATGATACATTTCAATTTTTTATCCCTGAGAGATTATTATTAATTCAAAATATAACTACTTTTTATACATTTCAATTTACATCCATAAACGATTTATTATTGTTTCTAAATAAAATAATAAAATTTTCATAAATGACAGAAGTTAATTGTTAACCAGCTCAACACAAGCACGTCGTCAATTTGAATGCAAATGGCGCATTATGAAAGGAGCTGAATCAATAAGTGTCCATGACCTAACAATACGCGTGACCTAGGTCTTTTATGATGCCCTAATTTAGGTCCTCATAGGATGCTGTCCCCATTGTTTTTATAGAGTAGCGAAATAAAAGTTTTATGATTGCACTTATAGATAGCTTGTAAGTCTCTTGTACAGTGAGCTGCAGAGAAAAGGTACTCCCCCTGCAAAGAAGGTTGTATGCAAAAGTGTTAAGCAAATAGTACGAGTATTTCGGAATATGTCTGTACATACACGGTTTTTTTTAGTCCTTTAATTGCTATGCACCCTAGCAAGTTTCCTAAGCTTAAATTAAGTAATTTTCTCAAAGAAACCGGTATTCTAATTAACTCCATTTTGGAGATAATTAATGATTTATTTATTTCTAATAAGGCCCCTAGGAGCGTGTACACTTGCCTTAGGGCCTCTTTACATATTGATTGGTGTTACAGTATTATTAAGTACTATCTGAGACGATCGATATTCGAAATGTCATTGATATGTCATAGTTTTCAATTGTTTAGTGAATTTAAACATGAATAACATAATGTCCGTGTTACAATAACGCTATTAATTACATTTTATGAAAAATAAATCAGTAATAGTAAATTAACGATGTAATTCAGTTTCCTTAAAGCCATAAGTAGCCCAAAATTAACGGAGTTTAAAAAAACACCGTGTATTTTTATAATATTGGTACCTAACCTATTTCTGAGCATATGTATAACTCTACAATAAGAACCTAGGTCTAGGGTACCCATATCTTAAAGTAAGTCTCAGAAAACAAGCTCCTTCGTGTTTTTCGAGTTCATATTAATAACTTAATATTACGACATTTCTGTACGTATGGGACTTACGGCGGTGAAAGGGGTTTAATACAATTTAAAGTAGTCTACGCATTTTCTAGAAACTACCAGGTGTAACATGCATTTTTGTAACATACGTAATCGCAGATGTTATCATTAGTACCTATAGTTGGAATAATATCAGTTATATGACGGAATTGTCGATAAAAAAACCTAACAATTGTTTCTGAGAATAAAAGTCATTCATGGCTTTGAAAATTATCGATTAAGTTAGGTAAACGGTAATATTTATTACAATTAATTAAAAAACGAACTTTCACAGGGTGATTTGACCTATTCCATTAGACAGGAGGGCTATTCAAGATCCTCATCAATCGAAACTTAAATAAGTAATACAAGGTGTAACAATAAAAATAGTGAGGATCCGTTTAAGGGCATATTCAGTATCGTGTTCTGATTAGGAAAAACTAGAAGAAAATAATGGTCCTTAAACGAATCCCCACTATTTTTTGTTATTTTTGTTACACCTTGTATGAAAGTCACGTGGCTCTTCATAGGATTTTTCATCCCGATTCATTGTTAGTTTACGTTTGGTCAAATAATTGGCTATAAATAAACCTTGAAACTCAAAGCCATAGTAAACCATACTAATACCAGGGTAACGTTGATTTTTGTTAATTTTACAGTTAGTGACTTTTTGTTGTCACCTGACGATATAAAATGTAATAATTTTAGGAAAGACGATTCCGGTTACCGCAATATCAAGAAAATATGACAGAATCCTGACCTTCCTTATCGCAAACATTGCACATTAGGAACTGGGCCTGACCTTGCTTTCGTGATGTGATCACAACACAACCATTACTAGCTTATTAGCTTACTAAAAATAAAAGCTTGCAAAAAGGCAGACGTGTATATAGGAATAAAATTATAGGTATTATTTATTTTTAGAAAGGTCGACTGAGAAGGGCATTTAACGGACTCGATCAGTTTCTCACTTGTCTGCTGTTGTCAAAACAACGGCATTTATTCGTGTGATGAGCATGGATATTTGTTCCTGAGTTATGGGTGTATTGTATGTATTTAAGCATTTATAAATATTTATATATTATATATATCGTTGTCTAAGTACCCTCAACACAAGCCTTATTGAGCTTACTGTGGGACTTAGTCAATTTGTGTAATAATGTCAAAAAAAAATACATTTTCGTACTACAGACTTCGAGTCTTATGGATAAATAAAAATCGGCAAAGCTCTCCAATAAGCTCAATAAGGCTTGTGCTGCGGGTACATATTATTATATACTAAAATAACAGTTGATTGATTCACGGTTAGTTTCACTAGACTTAAATCGACCGGGATCTAAACCGTGATTACCTTCTATATTGGACTATATCTGACGACGACCGGTTTGGCCTAGTGGGTAGTGACCCTGCCTACGAAGCTGATGATCCCGGGTTCAAATCCTGGTAAGGGCATGTATTTGTGTGATGAGCATGGATATTTGTTCCTGAGTCATGGGTGTTTTATATGTATTTAAGTATTTATAAATATTTATATATTATACAGGGTGAATCCTAAGTCGTGAACAGAAACATATGTTTCTTTCTGTTTAAATTTAGTTTAAACATGTGGACGTGACAACAGGCAAAAATATGTACGCGTTGTTTCTCAATTCTTTAATTAAAAAAATTGTTTTAAATTTACTGAGTCTCATGGTCACCCTAATTGCTACGTCAAACTGTCATAGACCCAGGGCATGTTATTAAGATTAATCATTCAACCTTTTTGTATTTGCTGGTAAGAACGTTAAAAAAAGATTAAATTGACAATGACAAATTCAAAAGTCATAACATGACGGTACGAATTTAAATTGAAAATTTCAAAATTATCAATTCGCGTTTAAAATGCCGGCTGCATATCCTTACACTTTTATTGAGCGTTTCGAAATGGTAAGACTTTACGCTCGAACCAACAGTACAGAGCAAACACGAGAAGGATTTCAAGAACATTACCCCGAATCACCAGTGCCGACACACAACCTGATTCGTAGCATGGTTCAAAATCTCCGGGACTATGGACAGTTTACTGTTCCAGCTCATGCACAGGCGAGAGGAAGGCCGATTATTCGCCCGGAATACCTGTACAGACGGATACGGAACTACTTTAACAGAAACCCACAAGCGAGCACAAGACAAGCTGCCAGACGCTTTCGTGTAAGCCAAATGTACGTGTGGCGTTTGCTTAATGCGTCTGGCCAACATCCGTTTCATTTTCAGCCCGTACAGGATCTCGTGTTGGCAGATTACGCGAAAAGAGTAGAATTTTGTCGGTGGCTGTTGCAAAACCAGGATACAAACATCCTATGGACCGACGAAGCGACATTTACTAGGATCGGACTTTTCAACCAGCACAACGAACATTGGTGGAGCGAACAAAACCCACACGTTGCGCGAAAGAATGCGTATCAAGTGAGGTTCAGTGTGAATGTTTGGGCGGGTATTGTCAATAATACAGTAATTGGGCCTCACTTTATTGTAGGGCGTCAGAATGGCCCAAACTATCTTCATTTCCTACGTCATGTCCTCCCAGGATTGCTTGAAGGAGTGCCTCAGGGGGAGTTAGTGGACTTGCATTATCAGCAGGACGGAGCTCCAGCTCATTTTCAACGTGACGTCCGTAATTACTTGGATAATGAATACCCGGAACGCTGGATAGGCCGAAATGGACCCATACAATGGCCACCGCGTAGTCCTGACTTAACGCCTTTGGACTTTTACCTATGGGGTGAAATCAAGAGAAAGGTTTATGAGCAGGTATCCAACACAGTGGCAGAACTTCGTCTTAAAATCATAGCCGCTTTTGACGAAGTAAAAGCGGACGAATTTGTACTAAGGAGAGTCAAAGATAACAACAGGTGACGGGCACAGTTGTGTGATGAATTAGGAGGCGAGTATTTTGAACATTTCTTAAAGTATGTATGAAATTAGCGTTAATTTTAAAATAAACTACGATTAAGAACCAATAAGTGTGTTTGCATTAAATGTACAGTGTAAGTTTTTGAAGTACACATGATGATCTTGTTTGATAACGTAAGTAGGCTCAATAAATGAGATAAAATAATTCTGCATAACAAGTGGTAGCTTAAACGCTGGTGGCTTAGCGATAAAAGCGTGCGACTTGCAATCCGGAGGTCGCGGGATTAAACCTCGGCTCGAACCAATGAATTTTTCGGAACTTATGTAAAGATATCATTTGATATTTTACCAGTCGTTTTTCGGTGAAGGAAAACATCGTGAGGAAATCGGACTAATCCCAATAAGGCTTAGTTTACCTTCTGCTTTAGAAGATCATATGGCAGTAGCTTCCGTAAAACCTAGTGCCTACGCCAAATCTAGGGATTAGTTGTCAAGCGGACCCCAGGCTCCCAAGAGCCGTGGCAAAATGCCGGGATAACGCGAGGAAGAAAAACAAGTGGTAGTTTAAGCTACAGACCAAATCTTGTCGAATAGGGTGACCATAAGGTTGGTGTTTTGGTTATTAAAAAATATTATCAATAAAGTTTAATTGTTTGCTTGTAGAGATAATGCAATGAATTTGCCTTAAAATACTGTAATAGAAACAACAATTTCTGTTTACGACTTAGGTTTCACCCTGTATATATCGTTGTCTAAGTACCCTCAACACAAGCCTTATTGAGCTTACTGTGGGACTTAGTCAATTTGTGTAATAATGTCCTATAATATTTATTTATTTATTATTATTTATTTATATTGTATTTGATATCTCCAGTTACCTGTGAACAAGATGCATGTAGCTGCGTCGAAATATCGGGAGCTAGAAAACAATATAAAAGGTAATCACGGTTTATATCCTGGTCGATTAAGTCTAGTGACATACTAAGATAACGTTGCAATGATATAATTACTGATGTGTTTTTTTGTGGCAAACAAGCATATACGTCCCGCCTGATGGTAAGCAGTCTCCGGAGCCGATGCTCGCCTGCAACTCCAGAGGAGTGACATGTGCGTTGCCAACCCTAACCCTCCGTATCCTCGTTGAGCTCTGGCAAAATTACTCACCGGCAGGATCACAAGACTATGAGTAGGGTCTAGTGTTATTTGGCTGCGGTTTTCTGTAAGGTGGAGGTACTCCCTCCAGGTCCAGATCTAGAGCAGAGCCCAACTGCTCTGCTCTAGATCTGGACCGACATCCGCTGTGCTGTGCCCTGCCACACAAAGCGAGATGACATTCACAATGTCCATGCCTCTCTTTTGGACGTAGTTTACGGACATATCCGGGTCCAAAGAGTATTGAAACTAAAACGAATTTAATTTTTTTATATTTTTGTATGGGGAACGAAATTTTCTATTTCCAAAATGAAAATTTCCTTTATTTTAATAACAAAACTTCCGTGAGATATAGACATATCGCTCGTCGCCTGCGTCGAGCAATCGGTCGCGGAGAGCTGCAGCCCGTAGTGTGCGTCGGTACGCCAACGCGCGCTCGCGTTGAAGCTTCTCGTTATGGAGCGAATAACGGATTTAAAAATATGTGAGTGGTCCGTTTTAACATAAATATGTTGTAAGTTGTTAAAATTATTTCTTTTAACTATTGTGAAATTTTCCTCAAATTTCCGAGATTTTTTACAACTTTTTGGAAATTTTCATCAACTAGTAAATCTGTACCTAAACATTATTATTTAAGAAAACACTCATATATGGCAGACATTTGTGCTCATTACACCAATAAAATTAAATGACCTTGAGATTTGAACCCAGGGCCATCGGCTCCTATCGGCGACTACCGTACCGACTAGGTCAGACCGATTGTTAAGAACCATTGATCTTGCTTAAATACTAATAATAAAAGGACGGGTAAATCTTATCCGGAATGCTTAAACCCGATATCAGTAGGATTACCTAATGATAAACGCGATAGCAGCAAGCCGATCCGCTTAAATAATACGAATAAATTATCACAAACAACAATACCAAGAATTGGTGTATAAAATAATCGAAGAAACTAGCCATAAAAAATGACATTCAAATTTTTTTTCGATAGATACGTGAGAAAATTTGGTTGTTAAAGAAAACAACTGTTATTAGAGTTATGAAGTTCCAGAGCAATGAAAACAGGTCAGATTATATGGAAAATGGGATATTTTAAACGGCTGTTAAATTAATCAAATTATTTAATTTTATACATAAACAAAAATAATCAATTATAATCGTCAGTATTTTAAAAGTAAAACTCATTTATGCTACTTGGTTTGTATGAATAAATGACATTATAAAAAAAAGCTATAAATCCCTAGGGAGTTCTAGCTTTTTTTCACAAAACTCCCGCGGGAACAAAATAGGCATTTGTCCTTCAGTACACCTGCATGAAATAAGATCTTTTTCGAGTAAGTGTGATCAAAATTGTATTAAACCCCTTTAAAAGTGATCCTTTTTAGGGTCCCATAAATATATAAACGGAACTCTATTACTAGGTCGTGCCTTATAAGGCCGTCTGTTTGTCACCGGGCTCGGCAACTGCTGTAGCAGGATATATATTTTTAACCAGTAAGCAAAACAAATATAAGTGATGAGAGGCCCGTTTAACCTTTTGAACGCCAAGAGCACTTAAAGGCGTCGTTACATGGCGTACGATTTCAAAGTAACCTTCACACTTTCAAGTAAGGTTTACATGAACTCGCTTTCGCCCGTGTGTGTAAGTGACGTTTTTTGTCATAACGTAAAGCATTGAAAGGGTTAACTAAAATAACAACGAAGACTATCGCACGCGCTTAATATATTGCTGTCCCACCTATGATGCCGGAATTATCCTGACTAGTTCCTGAGACGAAGGTCCGCCCCCGTTTTCACCCTCTTTTAACCCTTTGAACGCTGCACCTATCGTGTGCGGCGCGTCATCGTGTACCTTGTCAGAATGAACGAAGGTTGATATTGGGCTGAAGTCTTTGGAGGTCAAAGGTTAAAGGTTAAACTACAAAATCTAGGGGCCAATTCGAACTAACATATTAATCTCAAAATGATACGTGGGTAATACATCAAATGATGCCATTTTGTCATCGCTCGCGCTGTTATTTCGATGGTACTTGTTCCTGTTGCTGTATTGCCCAGCGAATTATGACAAAATTACGTCTTTTAAATATCATTTTGACATCAAAATGTAGTTGTTCTAGAACATTTGAAGAAAATATGAACCATTATGCTATTTTTAGTCACTCGCGCGACATATTTCGAAGATCCTAGGTCTCCATTCAAGCATTAACAGTGCATGAGTAGTGGCCACGAATGCCGCGCGCCGCGCTTGACATATCAACCAAATTTCAAGGTCATGTATATCTATTACATATAAAGTTCTTATCTATACGGAACCAATAATATGTATAATCTCATTCGAACACGTCTAATTATATTGTTATTTTCCATACTAACTGTCTATATGACTAGCACTTAATCCTTTACCCAAATATAGCACCTGGCGACACTAATTACTCACCAAACTAATAAGGCGTAACGTGGGTGTGACTACATGTGACGCCTCTGTTTTTTTGGTATTGTGTGAGAGAGAGATCCGGTGATAGGTGTGAATATCGAGGTCCTCATAAAGGCGGAAGATTACGCTTGACGAGTTATGCGAATTAGCGGTATCTTTAATGATATAGGAGTAAAAAATAACGTATGAAAATTTTATGGATGTGGTTCCAGGCAGTGCAGTATCACCTAGTTTAGCTTTTAAATATATGATATATTCTTCGAAGGTATACAATCAAAAATAGATTTTTGTACATGTATTGCATGTTGACGGCCTCCGAGCCTAGTCGGTAGTGACCCTGGCAGCAGGAGGTCCTAGGTTCGAATCCTGGTAAAGCCATTCGTGTGTTAAGGATGTGAGTTATGGATGTTTTCTATGAATATATAGCTATATATTATACCAGCTGTTGCCCACGACTTCGGGATTTTTTTCCCGATACACACTTTCAACCCCTTTTTAACTCTATTAGGGGAAGGGGGTATAAAAAAATAATTTTCAAAGGCACTAGAAATATTTTTCCTACTTTATAATATTTAGTCTTCCTAATTTACGAATATCAAATCCCAACCCTACTCAAATCGTTCCCGTTATAGACTTTCAACCCTCGTTTAACCTCCTTAGGGGTAGAATTTATAAAAAAAACGGTCAAGTGCGAGTTGGACTCGCCCATGAAGGGTTCCGTACCATTTATGACGTATTAAAAAAAACTACTTACTAGATCTGGTTCAAACCAATTTTCGGTGGAAGTTTGCATGGTAATGTATATCATATTTTTTTTTTGATTTTTCATTCTGTTATTTTAGAAGTTACAGGGGGGGGACACACATTTTTTCACTTTGGAAGTGTCTCTCGCGCAAACTATTCAGTTTAGAAAAAAATGATATTAGAAACCTAAATATCATTTTTGAAGACCTATCCCTAGATACCACACACGTATGGGTTTGATGAAAAAAAAAATTTTTAAATTGTTATGACGTATTAAAAAAAACTACTTACTAGATCTCGTTCGAACCAATTTTCGGTGGAAGTTTGCATGGCAATGTATATCATATATTTTTTTTAGATTTTTCATTCTGTTATTTTAGAAGTTACGGGGGGGGGGGCACACATTTTTCCACTTTGGAAGTGTCTCTCGCGCAAACTATTCAGTTTAGAAAAAAATAATATTAGAAACCTCAATATCATTTTTAAAGACCTATCCATAGATACCCCACACGTATGGGTTTGATAAAAAAAGATTTTTTGAGTTTCAGTTCTAAGACAGAATCGGACAGACAGACGGACATGACGAATCTATAAGGGTTCCGTTTTTTGCCATTTGGCTACGGAACCCTAAAAACGCTGAAATTGCTTTTCTTGTGTTGTAATATAGTGACTTTCTACGAAATCCCTCATTCACAAAAAAAATCGTTCCCGGTACAAATTTTTAATCCCATTTTCACCACTTTAAGCGAATTTTTTTTTCAAAACGCTGATATTACTTTCTTTTATTTCATTAAAATGTCTTTTTACGAAGTTTTAAGTTCCTAGCTCAAAGTAAAACTTGGACCTCATACAAACATTCATCCCCTTTTTAACCCCCATAGGGGTTGCATTTTTCAAAATCGCTTCTTATTTCTTGAACACATTATAAATGTAACCTGGTGTGAAAATATAAACTTTCTAGCTTTCTACCTTGTTGAGCGTATTGTGGGACTATGTCAATCTGTGTACAATTGTCATATAATATTACAATATTATATACTTAAGATTAAATATCATTTTATTTCAACTTATGGTTTAGACGTACCAGGGGTCTCCGCACTAGGCAACGCCTGTATCGCGGGCAACCAAAAACAAGTCACATTAAAATCAAGTTAAAAAATATATATCCGATTGGCGGGAGAAAGCGATTAAGTGGCGATATTTTTCTAAGATAGGCGTAGATTTAGGTACAAATAACATTGGGACAGTCAAAACGGCCGTTTTGATATACAGATTATGTCGGCCCAGTCACTTCGTAGTTGATTATTATCTTGACTGTGTTGTATTATTTTTGTTTCACGTATTGAGGAAGAGATTGAGGTATGGGCACTGTAAAATGTCATCTCGCTTTGTGTGAGGGAAGTGGGGAAGTACAGAACCTTACAAAAAACTTCAGCCAAATAAGATTAGACCCTACTCATAGTGTTGTGTTCCTGCCGGTGAGTAAGGTTGCCAGAGCTCAACGAGCGTGCGGAGTGTTAGGCTTGGCAACGCGGCTTGGCAAATAGGTACGGTGACTGATTACCATCAGGCGGGCCGTAAGCTTGTTTGTCACCGACGTAGTATATAAAAAAATTAATATACGTAAAAGTAGTGCAAACCAGGTATTAATTTAATTAACTGGCATAACAAGACGGTCGTTTGGGAGTTTTTAGATTTTTGACACACAAAACACACGATGTTTGGTTTTTCAACCGGCGGTATTCGTTTTCGCTTACATACATCGTGAATGTTGTGTGTCAATAATCAAAATACTTCTAAATCCCGGTAGGTGCCCCAGCCTCAAAGTTGAATGTAAGAAACACACGCACCTCGCTTCTGGGACATTGAACTTTGAAACTTGTCAGTACTATGAAGGTTGGGAACCTTCATAGTCTTTTTGAAAGCCTTCCTTCATACCTTCATAGTTTTTTTGATCAGAAATCTACGTCAGCGTTTATATTCGCCACCACAGATAGACCGCATTCCCTCGTTACAGTACTCACATCTATTTAACCTTTGCTCAAAAATATCTAAATACACCTCCACACTCCAACGCCTTAATAATAGAGGCGTGTTCAGATAGGTATTTGTGAGCACCTTTGCCGCTCCGATATATCTGATGGCGACTGTAAATCATAAAGATCCGGATCCTGGTCGAATTTATAGTAATTATTTTGCATTTTTTCGAGAACAAGTTTTTCTGCTCTATACAGTACAACTGGGGGTTGAAACTGCCATTTTTGATTAACACCCACCACACCTATTAAAGTTAAAAATGAGATCAAATTGACAATTAGTTCGGATCGAATTCCTGCCTAAAGACAAAATGTAAATACCTTAATTTGCTATTAGACTGCCCCGCGCAGAGCTGTCTCAGGAGCACAGACACGTCGCTCGTGGAGCTCACATCCTTGTCATCCTGAAACAAATTTGTTTTTATTAAACATGGTACATTAATGGAACCTACAGAGTACTTAGGTGGCTATCATCAATTCCAATATACGAGGACGCGCCCACATTGATATAATAAAGGGCCAGCCATACCTAAATTGCCGGTGACAAAAGGTATAGTGATACGATTATACCTCTAGCACAGGGCATAATTAATTTAATTTATTTTTCAATAGTCAACAATGGTCCATAATGGTTAGTAACATTAAGATTTAAAACTAAGTGTTTGGTGCCGGGTACCGGCCATGCATGACACACTTAAAATGTCGCACAATGGGTCTGCACGTAGTCGATTCGTCGAGGTTGAGTCGTATTATCGGCCCGCTAAAGTAGCCAGGATGGGGTTGGAGCTGTCCCGCACTCTGCAGAGCAACGAGGCAATTCTCTTTCATTTATTGACAGGGAGGGAGTTGCAATAACGATAATTTCAATTATCGAAGCTTCTATCATATACCTACTGGTGATCGTTACTAGTTTGTAAAAATATAACTTTATTGAAAGTATTATCATGAAACCATATAATAACAAAATTTCCTTGTTCTTTATTTTAAACGGACTTTTGTAATATTTTTTTTCTTACCTAGCGATTGTAAACTTTACAAAAAAAGTACGTATACGTACTTTTTTTTAAATAAAGTTTATAAATTTTATCAACCCCGAAATAATTCTTACAAACAATATACAGCTGCAATTCTGCAAACGAAGCTGGGAGCGATAACTAATATTAGGGAAATCTATCTATAATTTAATTTATCGATATAGGACACTACATGTTAAAAAATTATGCTCAATAAAATTCAAGGTCTGTTCATGATACTTAATTAAAAAGCCCAAAGGGTCATTCTCCAAGAATAGGTCTGCGGTTGCGTGTAATTGCCACGGCTATTTTTATACATTTCCAATTCCTTTCTATGGCAAATAGGATTCCCTTCTACGAGTATGGAACACACCATCTGATAGATACCACCATAGGATTTAAAGTCAAGTTACTCGAATGCCGCTGAAGCCTTGTCCCGGTGATGTCACGCCGGGATCGAACCCCGTCCTCCTCCCAGACGTAAACAGCTCCCGCGCCCCGTAAATGCAACTATTACGTCATGTCGCGATAAAAATATACACTACAGATTTAAAACGGTAACGCAACCCGCTCATCATACTGTCATTATTACGTCTTATGGCGATACAACTGATACGAGTATGTTAAATTATTCAAGAAGATATTGAGCTCCATGACGGTATACCTAATTGACGTTAACATTTAAGCTGTAAGCAACTAAAATGATTGCACACACAGTGACTATACTTTTTATTGATTTATTTAAAATACACTGAGATGCTGTAGACAAATTCAGTAACGCTTTTATTCTTTGTTAAATCATGCTTAGTACTTTTTAAGAGTCCTTAAATACATTTTCTTTTCCATTTATAAGTATAGATTCATAACATGCAGTGTGTGTGTGAGAGTGTTTTTTTACCAATAATTAGCGCTTAGACTTCTAAAAACCTTTATTAGAAATGAACTCCCAAACTCCTGCCCGCGTAGGCAACGTGCATATTGTTCACGCTTCGTGGTGAACGAAACGCAACTGTCACAGTCGCACTAACATGGAAGAGTGATAGAGAGAGATGACTACGCTACGCTACGGAGCGTTAACGATTGTAACGTTGGCTACGCGGCCAGGAGTCCATCAGCTATTTCAGCTACTGCCATATTACTTACATACCGTAATATATATAGATACCAAAGAAAAAGTGGCCAAGATCTTAAGTGCCAAAAACATCATATCAGGAAGTCAGAATAATAAAATTAAATAAGTTGAGTTGTTATTTGCTAAGCTGTACTTTCATATATCCTGTACTGCCTAGAGTTATCTTACTGCAGTAAAAGCGATGACTGTACCTGCTCAGGCAGGCGATCGCGCGGCCCCGGCAGTCCACATCGCGACCGCACGGGAATCGCACGCGCATAATTTACGGATACCGGCCAGTTTGACAGTTACATACCATGGTGAGTGTTTGTAAACTTTGGCGCGAGTAGGAAAGAACGAAAGTGATTTTCAAGAAAAGTTTTACGAGGTTTTAGAAATATTTCATGTTATACGCGCTTATGCTTTAGGAAGGTTTTAATAAAAACTGATGGTACTGCGTTTAAATCTGAAATTCGTCAGGACGATTGTTATTTTTATTTGCAAATAATATTAATTGCTTAAAATATAAAAATAACTCCTAAACTTATCTTATAAAATGTGGCTGTATTAACATTATTAGTGCTTCGCGCTAAACTTTGTTCACGAAGCACTTCGGTTTTGGAATTCGGTTACTTATATGAGTTTTTCACAGATACCGATAGACATATATTTACAAAATTTGGAACAGTTATATAGCAATTACCACCAGTAACATCGCAAATATTTTTTTTATCTTTTATTTGTAATGTTGAGTGTGTGTGTGTTTTTAACCGACTTCAAAAAAAGGAGGTTCTCAATTCAACTGAATTTTTTTGTTGTATGTATGTTACTTGATATCTCCGAGAATCGTGAACCGATTTTCAAAAATTTATTTTATATCGAACGGGTATAACCCCGAGATGGTCCCTTTGGCACCAAGTCGGGGTCTGATGATGGGATCTTGGAGAAATCGAGGGAACTCTTCAAATGTTATAGGTACATTTATGGCGCTTTTGGTAATTTCTGAAGTCGGTTATTTTTTTTGTTAAAAAGTTTTATTATTATTGAAATGAGAAGTATATCTAAAAATAATCCAAACGAAAATAACATTTGATTCGTTTTAAAAGAAAATGTTCCTTACCTATTGTCAAAATTACGCGACTGCCATGCCCATAAGATTCAATTAAAAATAAACCTTTACGTAAATAAATAATAAAAAAATAAAAATAATATCATATAATAATTATACTTGCCTATCATATTTTAGATTGAACTGTCCCTACAGTGCGTGGACCAAAACACGAAATTTCATACGTTTACATCAGCTAGCAATTAAAATTAAGTAAACAGTAATTGAATCACCGTAACGGCAAACAACTACGAGTATCCGTTACAATACACACCGTAGCGAATTAGTAACGAGTTTCATGATTTCATTAGGAAACTGCGGGAAATCTTTCGTCGGCTGTATTTCTGAATAAATTATAAATTACCTTTTCAGGGGCAACGGGAACATTATTACGGTCGATTTTTATATTGTTGTCGATTTTTTTCGCCACATTGCAATAAAATTTGTTGGATAGATACAGTTTCACCGTATGTAGTCATAGATATAATATTCCTAAAGATGGAGTCTAAGCCAGCTGTCACCATAGCCTCACACACACAGCCACATGTTTATGTACGATTAGCAATGAGAAACCAAACCGTTGTGGCTTTGTGAGTTCGATAGTGCAATAATCAACGGCAGAAATTCACGGTACAACGGCCAAAACCAACTAAAATATGTTTTCCGCAATATTCCGCAAGTATTCATTATCCATTAGCATATCTATGATGATAATTTTTAGTGAAGATATGAGCAAATTTCACTAAAGGACCAACTCCGAAATCAGGAATAATAAAAAAAATACTATTTCAAACATTTTGGCTGATCAGATATTTTCTACGCGAGAGGCTAATTATTTTCGCATCCAACTTTCAGTCCACCCCATTAGTATGATAAAATTGATAACAGCCCATTTAATTAAATATTTCGATTACTTAAGTAGTTGCTACCCGAATAGTAATACGATTAACAAAAACAACATTCAAAACTTAGGATTTGCATACAGTCTAAAAACGGCTATAATAAATCATCTGACTTGCTCAGTTAATGATGCGCCTCAAGACAAAACTTGTTATTATAAATATTGTATACCTATAAACAGATCTATGACAATATTGGATAACTGTTGTTAGGTGCAGGGGACACCGATTCTTCATGATGCGTGGATATGGATACCCTTCGACCATTTTTTAAGCCATGGGAAAAGTGGATATACACCGTGTTTTTTCTGATTTCTGTTAATTTCAAGGTTGCATTCTTGAGCTTAAATTAAGTAACTTTCTCAAAGACCGGTATTCTAATTAACTCCGTTTCGGGGATAATCAATAATTTATTTTTATCTTATAAGGCCCTCACGAGAGTATACACTTGTCTTAGGGCCTGTTTACATATTGATTAGTGTTTAGTAAGAGTGTGTATACATTTGCTACTAAACGTAAATACTATCTCGGACGATTGATGTTGGAAATGACATTGATATGTCACAGTTTTGAGTTGTTGACTTTTTATAAAAATATTAAAATATAAAAAAAAATATTTAAAAAACTATTTTCTTTTTTTTTAATTAACTATGCCATTTCGTTTCCTTAAACGTACTTACCCATACTCTGGAGTTAACGGAATTAAATAAAAACACGATGTATAGCACTGGAGTAGCCTACATGCTCATAATAGTCAATGTAGTAGATTATACAATGGTTATTAACATAGGTTTAGTATATTAATAAGTTACTAATATAATATAATAGCCGATCATAAAACTGTCAGTATAAAAGACGCGAAATTAATTTTTTTATGGGATGTCTAATTAAAATTTTGAATTTTGTATGAAATGGCTTGACTGAATATATATATTTTATATGCTTTGTTACTCTGATGAGTTGGATACGCCACTTTATAGCTTGCCCGTAATTATTCATTTTCAGGGCTAGTGCTTTTGCTATTCGTAATCGTAAGGTAATGCAGGGTTAAAAAAATAGTTTTTATATGATTAAAAAAGTACATACATACATACATATAATAATATACAAAAACGGCACAATGTGATGAGTGGGGTGAACTTGCAATCGAACAGACTGGATTTCAGCATAATTATAGTAGATAGCTTTTAAATATGAATTGATTGAGTCTTATTCCTTCCAATTCGATTTATTAACCGATTTATAAAAAATAGTTTTCTACTTGACAGCCCCTGAGTGTTTAATTATATCGATACCTTTGAGTTCAATTGCCGTAAAGGACATGTTAATATCTTTGGGTTGGCTTAACAAAGGTATCGATATGTCACACCTGTACGCCTAGCACAGGAGTGACGCGACAGTATCTCGGTCGCGAGATAGACTACTCGTCTTTTTCTCACTGTGTTAATTAGAGAGGGATGGGTAGTCTATCTCGCGGGCGAGATACTGTCGCGCCACTCCTGTGCTAGGCCTACTGAGCCTTCATAATCCGTATATATATGTTATTAGCGTATACGCGCATACAGCCAGCAGCAGAAGATATTTGGTACGCATTATTAGAGTCTCAGAAGATTTATGTTCCAATCGAATCTGATTGCTATTTTTAAAATTGTATGCTCCAAAATACCTTTATTTTTGCACTAAAATGTAAAGCATTATGCATAAGGCATCACCTCGGCATCATTATTATAGTGATAAATATATTTTGTCTTGAACGTCGCGTGCACGCCAGATACGAGAATAGGCGTTTTAGTACGAAATAAAACATACCGGAATCTGGGTTGACGCGCACGCGGACCAATTAAAATAAAAGCTTAAAATATCATTTTACAAAGCCATTGAAATATACGTACATTTCAATAAAGGTTAGAAAATAGAAAAGCAAAATAGACCGAGAAAGAGGGTCCCTTTAAGTACACGAGGCTAACGACTCCTTTGCAGCGTATCCACGGTGTTTTTTTTAAACTCCTTTAATTTGAAGGGTACATTCCTGAGCTTAAATTAAGTTACTTTCCCAAAGACACTGGTATTCTAATTAACTTCATATCGGAGATAATAGAAAATGTGTTTTTACCTAATTAGGCCTCTGTGAACGTGTACACTTGCCTTAGGGCTTGTTTACACATTGATTAGTGTTTAATATGAGTTTATGCATTTTCTACTAAACACAAGTACTATCTCAAACAATCGAAGATCGAAATGATATTGATATATTAACGACGCTATATGCAGCATTTAATTACTTTTTACAAAAGAATAAAAGTTTTTTTTTGTAAATTTACTATGTCTCCTTAAAAGTACTTAGCCATACCCCGAAATAAACGGAGTTTAAAAAAACACCGGGTATAGGTACCTCCAAAGAAAATCTCTAATAAGAAATACGATCTACAGTTCAAGAACGATGCTACAGGCGGATATGAGACGTTCGTGACCACTTTCATTTAACATTACAGGCCTGGAAATGCTGTGCGAAATTATTTTGCAAATGTCTCGAGTCCGCACGCCTGATACGTGACGTTTCCGAGTCTATTTCGACAAAAATAATTTACGTAGCACCTTCTGTGTTCATCATTCGACCACAGCTTCATGGTACCTATTTCTTTTGCTATCATAAAAGCCAAAAATACCCGTTAAAGTTACTTCCGACGCCGACGGTATAGCATTAGAGGTAGGTCGCTTAAAATTAGTCATGGATTTGACCTTGATTCGTAAACATTAGGAAGATTAAGGTAGCACTTTCTTATGACAGCTACAAAGCCATAAAGATTTATCATGCGAATGTCGACTTTTATGACAAGTTATGATTAATATTCCGGCTTCATATCGTCTCGTGTAGGTAAATAAACATGCAAACTCTCGTAGCTACGTCAGTAAAATTATACAGTGATAGTTAAAAGAAAAACCAAATAGGGTGGATACTTACTACCTATCTGCAATTTTATAGAAGTTATTGTGACCTTAATGAGTGTAGGCATAGAAAATATGTGTCTGACGATTAACCTAGATGTCGACTAAATTTTTTAATTGAAGTAAACATATAGTAATCGATATGGTCCGATCTTCACTTCCTCAAGCTTGGCTATGCTGGAGCCAATGTTCTAAACACACTGAGTTGACCATGGGGGCACCCGATAGCTCAATTGGTTAGAAGCATTGGTTCCAGTGAATCCAAGAATATGGGTCCAATTACCATTTGGGCCATATTCTACTCAATTAAAATCTTTGATCAAAAATGTCGTTTCGTGAAATACGTATTATAATACATTTTGCAACTAATTTAGCTAAGTATGACAATTAACAGACTGGCACTACTGGAATGACTACTTCTTAAGTTCAAAGCCGTTATTTTTTTCTGATTTGCGTCATATTCATATTGCATGTTTGCCATTTGCACTCTTCATTGATAGAATTAATGAAATCAGTATATTTTTAGTTTGTTTTAAGAATTCACTGAACTAAGTAGAACCCAAGTAAAATTTAATTTTACTAGCTAGTGATTTAAGGCTATCTGATTCGTGATCTTAACATTTGACAGACAGACGCCTACACAATAGTTTAACAACTACAAATGGGATGATTAACAGGCACAAAAACTTATCTTTTCATTTATCTATCTATACTTATCTTTGTTTTTGTAGTTCGATACAATATTAAATTCACTAGTTTTTATTGGCGTTAAAAAGAAGAAAAAAATTGGGTCTGTAGTCAAAATGGGGTAGAACGGTCGGGTGCTGGGTGTTTTCCTCAAGATTCGAAATGGAACTATTTCTTTGTTCATTTATTGTACTTCAATATAAAAAGCAAAATAGTGATGGAAATAGCAGATCTTCGAAGTTATATTACCTTTACCTATAATGCATAGAACCTTCGAATTCTTTTAACCCGTGTGTATAGGTACCTAGTATCCGATTAAGTTGCCCTTCAACTCTATCCGGTTCCAGAAGGACATCTTTTCAAAAAAGTCGTGGCTGGTGGGACAAAAATCTCCCATCTGTTACCATAGGGGATAGCTGGGAAAAACCATAATCTTACAAATTCAATGTAAACTTTGTTTCGAACACTGAATATGTGTGTATATAGTGTAGACTGTAGATGTGCGTAACGTACGCCACAGTGGCCTTCCCGATTCCCCAATGTCAAGGAGTTTAAAACTTCGATTTTACCATTATCTTGTTATTTTTAGCGCTTGAACTACATACAGTTCTCATCTAGAACGCCAATGTCAAGGCGAAACATTAGTAAGCTGAATCATCAGTGCATCTAGTTTAATAGGTTTTTAATTATTCTCATCATAGAATTAGGAAATGTGTGTTTAAAACTAGATTTAGATCTCGACACCAAAAAGCTTGCCGAGTGAGATAGCTCGAGGAAGACCTGTCCTTTTCTTTATTAAGAGTGACTATCAAGTAACAGTGGAATACAATATTTATCATGGGACAATCTTATACAAATCGACCTAGTTCCACAGTAAGCTCAATAAGGCGTGTGTTGTGGGTACAAGGGTGGGTATATATAAGTATAATAGATAATATACAGATGAATACTTAAATCAGTGCCGGATTAACCATTAAGCAAAATAAGCACTTGCTTAGGGCACCAAGTGTAGGGGGGCACCAAAATCGTAGGAAAAAAACGCGCAGGCTGCATCAGCATCGTAGTCGTAGTGTAGTACTTATGTACACGAAACTTTTTGATACGTGTGCATGTACCCATCTAATAACGAAGGGTCGTAAGAGAGTGAGGACACGTATTTAAGCACATCCCCAACCTTATGCGGAGGCCATCAAAGCTCATGGCCAAAAAATCTTACCGTCGGGCTTGTGGCCAACCGATTTTCTCGACGTAGATTACCGATTTTGTAGCGTATTTTGCTCTCTTGCACACCAGATGTGTCGGCCAGGCCGAGTTGCTGCAGAGCCGCGATCCCGCGACCTAATTATCAAAGTGTAATATAGGGCCCTGCGAAGGCCGAAAAACAAAAGCATCTTTATCAAGTTGCGCTTTCGTGTTAAGGCAAAGGCCGAGCAGTAGGAAGACCGTGATTACATAGGTTCGATTTCAAGCCACTCTTTTGCAGTTCGGCGTTAGGTCTTATGCGACGCCAGGCCTTTTACTTTATGCAAACTGCCTCACTTTCGCTTGGCTATGGATCCAAATCCATGCTGTCCTCTTTCGGCTCGACCTTTGGCCTCATCCGTAAGCGCCGCCTCATCGAACGCTCAGCGCATTCAGGCTTAGACTTTGCCTTTAAAAACACTGATTTCAACCTTCACGATTTAGGCCAATCAAATTAGATCCAAAAATAGCGTTTTGAGGAATTAATTCCCAGCAAGCTGGAAATTGATTTAATACATTTATTTGGTCCTAAATGCGTATAACCTGAGTTTGCTCTATCCCAGGAGGTGTGTGCATACATTGTGAGATCCTTTGGAGATAATTTTTTTCTTTGGATTGCCAAACCACTCGATGTAGAAGGAACCCCCTATCAATTATATTAGCACTTGGTGGATCCGACACTGGTAAGAAAGCGTTTTCGGATTATTGACATGATTTTACCAAAAATAAAAAATGTCGACTTTTTTTTACAATTTACTACGAATACATATTAAGGTACCTACCTTAAGTCAATCAAACAATCAATATATTTTATGCAAGAACATAGTTAAATTACATTTCGGATCCTCAGTATAAATTTTAATAATACTCGTAATTAGATCAAATTTTCCGCCGGACGTACCATTTTCGATTTACAAGCAAAAAAAACTGAAAAAGAGGAAACATTTATGCACACCTCCTGGAATGGAGCAAACTCGGATTACACGTATTTTTAGGTCGAAAAAATCTAATTGTATTGGCCTAATTGTGACACATTATTATTTAAGAAAACGGGACTTAATCGCGTTTGATTAAGTTCTAAAATTACCTCCAACATCAAAATAATGATGTCGACTTTACACAGTCTTCTCCAAAACCATGGGGACAACGCCGTCCTTGAAACGTCGGGTCAGAGGTAATTTTAAAACTTACCCTATTAAGTCCCGTTTTCGTAAACAATAATTTGCTATTTAAGACATTTGTGACCATTGGTACTTGTTCTGACAAGAACCAATGGCCAATGGTTAAGCCCCTACTGAAGCTCGGCCTTTGCCCTCACATGAATGAGCTTCGCAGGAAAGCTCTAGAGGTTGCAAAATCCTGTGCAGAATACGGCCTATGTCTTACGTCTTCGCTTACACTTGGACAATGGTTGGCTTGGCCTCCGGACTTATGCGAAGCACGGTCTTCGAATTTGCTTACACTTCACCTTACCTACTCTTGGAACAATACTGCTGCAGTACTGTCAATTTCTGTGATAAAATGATGTGACGGATTGAAAATTCTATTCTCAGCAGTAATGCGGCAATAAACGTCACTCAATTTACCAAGAAAATTAAATGTAATCTTGATGAGGGGGCACCATGGTCTAGAAATGCTTAGGGCACCAAAATGTCTTAATCCGGCACTGACTTAAATACATAGAAAACATTAACTCCGGAACAAATATCTGTCATAAACACACAAATAAATGCCCCTACCAGGATTCGAGCCCAGGACTTCTCGCTTTGTAGGCAGGGTCACTACCGACTAGGCTACGAGGCCGTTAAAATGAATGAATTTTGCCACAGCTAAACAAATCATGCTGCCTTTATTATTAATTAAAATTTCATTATTTTATATTCCGCAATTATTAACTCACTTAAGAATATTAAAGGATAATACCACATAAAAATATGCTGAAAATTGAACTATTTTTTTTAAATTAAGTACACGCAAAATACTTAACTACCAAAGAAACTGTATTCTTTCTGGCCTGAATGGCAACATTTAGAAAGGGAGCTAGGGGTCAGAGATTAAGCAAAATTAAAACTTTAATGTAATAAATTATAAAGTAAATTTTATTTATTGATTTTTTTACAGTACTTGTTCCTCTTGTAAAAAAAATCCTCGTTTCCCATCTACAAACACTGAGTTGTAATATAATTCTACGGCCGATAATCAGTGTCCCGTAGAGTCCTGACAGCGTTGCGGTTGTAAACTTGTCTTATAAAAACATGTGGTGAAACATAATCGCTTGTAGGTATCGTGTGACCACGTTGGCGTTTTTGAGAATCCGTCCAATATTAGGTATAAAAGTGAACGTTTGTATGATTGGCTGAACAATTTCGATGAAATTTGTCATGCAGTTCTTAATTCCAAAGAGGGTGAAATGGGGTTAAACATTTGTATGGAAGTGCTAAACACTGTAGCAGACGTAGCCCTGACAACCGCCAAGCTTAAATGAGACTGGGCCGGACATATCTGCCGTATGCCAAACGATTTGTGGGCCAAGTAAGTAAACTACCGAGTGGACAGTGGACACCAAACATAGTGCGGAGTCACGGCAGACCTCGAAGGAGATGGAGGTACGACTTTGACGTCCTTCGGAAAGATTGACCTAATATTGCTATGGGACGAGATGCGTGGTAGAAAGAGAGGGAAGCCTTTGCCCAGCTGTGGGACACATTAGGCTAATAAAATAATGGAAGTGCCATTACCAAGTTTCGAATGCTGTCGCGGACTGTTGCCAGTAGTATAATTATAACAGACGTTAGTATGGTCGTCATTCTCCCATTATTAGTAATTAGGTACAGTTTTTTGTCGATCATGTTTTTTTCAAATCAGACAATGTTTGGCATGGTATGTTGAGCAAGTTTACGACAGATGTTAAAATGTGAAAAGTCATATATGAGTGGTTTCGCACTTACCTGTTACCCTTGAAAAGCACAGGTGTAAGATTTTTACAAAATTATCAAAGTAATAAAAAATATTAGCAAGTAAAGGCACGTGCAAATATGTTGCAAACATGCGGTTTTACTGATTCATTGACTTATATGCCAAAACTACAGGTGTCGCATTCCTAGAAGCCTATCTTATTTATGATGACTCATATTAAATAATAAAACTTACATTCAAAAATAAAATTGTAGTCAATTTCAACGAAAAGCTGTAACAAAATATATCACTTGAAGAACTCTACACATTATGAAGGTAATCTTCTGATCGATCGAACCTACTATTTTGTAACTACAGAAATTCAGACTAGTTTTTACTTAACATAGCAACAATTATTTTTATAGTATTTAGGCAGAACTAATTCTGATACAATCAAAAATCATGTCTCCACTCTCACTCATCCATCGTAACGTACTCCATTAAATGTAAGAATAAACAGATACCGTACTATTGTATAATCGCCTTAACCACGCAGACAATAAGAACTACGATATTTACGGATACCTGTGTTTTTAGTTTTTACGAGTTGTGCTAAAACAAACTCTGCTGCTTAGAAAATAACAGCGTCTATACCAGTACATATTATGTAAGCTAATATTAAAGCATAATAAATCAGTGTATCCACAATGCGCGCGGCACCACTAGTTATTCAAATCGTTTGCCGAGCATTCGACTCAAGCGAACTAGTAGTATAAATAAATGGACCTCTCCCAACTAAGGCACGTGTCCGACCGCCGACGCTCGCCAAGTCGTCAACAAGCGACTATCAGGCGAGTGTTTTCTTTTAGAATACACACGCTTTTTCCTACGAGTAAGGGCCTTAGAACTGTCAGCAGTCAACGAACTTTATATGACGAATTCTTTGTGTTTAAGTGCGTTAGAATTGTCAGCGATCAACCAATCAGATGTTTATTGTTTGTTTGCCATAAACCAGCTCGCTTGAGGCAAACGTTCGCTTGTGTTTGGTGCACTGGGAATATTCGGAAAAGAGCGCCTGGCCGAAACAATCCAGGTACTAGGTAATTACCTCAAATAATAACGTCCTATACTACGTCGGGATAAAGTCACTTAGGGCCTTATTCGTTGGAAGGTCCGAATTATAAATACGATTTCATGAATACGTAACGTGTCCCGCCCACACCTGGAGAAAATTCACTTTGGAATTTGAGTGACTTGCCACAAGAGGGTGTGTGTCACAGATATCTTCGTGATATTAGTAGAAAAATAACCATTGCTAGTCATATAATGTCGTGCGTATATTATTCAAGTGGTTTCACGTGATCTTAACCAGAATTTTCGTTTAGCTTTTAGATGGACTTCCCACGACGCTGTGTTTAAGAAACTTTCTGCCTAAGCGGTCAGGTTTTACGGTAATATGCTCCGCCCACTGCCACTTAACTCTGACAACTCTCTGAGCTATGTCATCGACCTTGGTTCCCCTGAGTCACATTTTTAAAACGAATTAGGGTTACTTTTTCTTGTAACCTGTGCATGGTCAGCCTTAAGGGTTGTCCTTCAATCCTAAAGTGCTGCAATCATTCTCATTGTCAGATTATTATGAGCACTAAAGCTTAAAATTCAGCTTCTTGAATGTGTAGATGAGATGATTCTAAAAATGCATTCTTTAGACCAGGCCCTGATGTCACACAATACATCAGGGGTTTTTGTCCAGAGGACCACGGGCTTTTAGGTATTTTGCTTTCCCTGGACCAAAAAGAAAGGGTTTGGGGGCCTAACGTAGTTTGGAGTCCTCTGCATTAGATTGTCGTTAACTATTTGCAGATTCTACCATTAACTGATTCATACATTGATGCTCTCGATGTTAGAATATCTCTCAATATTCTCTGGCATACGCCAATTTTTTGCCTTCCTTCATATAATGTGACACCAGCTTTATCCTAGATTAGCTCGTACCCTTTCGAATACTCTCTTTCCTATTTGAAAGCCGCACTGTTTTTCATTCTTTTAACGGCATACTCTTTTTCATTATTAGCTACATCTTTTTGTTCAGTATTGAGTTGTAAAGCTATTTTCGCCACGGGCCGTGAGGAAACACTGGAATCCTAAACTAAACTGTTTCGCCGCTAATATCGTTGGCACTCGAGTCGGTCGATTTGTCACTGTAATAAATACATTCATTGTAACATTTTACTGGGGGCTGTCCGGAGAAAAGTCATGTAGTCAGTAGATTTAAAGGTGAAATATTCCGATAGAATCGTAATGTTGGATTTAGAAACCAATCAGTTCTAAAGAACGACGGAATAGAATGGCCTATTAAAAACCAGTAGAAAAAAACATTGTAACATAACTATAACAATAATCTTAGTTATTTCATAAATAATAATAAATAAATATTATAGGACATTATTACACAAATTGACTAAATCCCAAAGTAAGCTCAATAAGGCTTGTGTTACTTAGACAACGGTATATATAATATATAGATATGTATAAATACCTAAATAAATAGGAAATATCCATGACTCAGGAACAAATATCCGTGCTCATCACACGAATAAATGCCCGGACCAGGATTTGAATCCGGGACCATCGGCTTCATAGGCAGGGTCACTACCTACCAGTGGCGGATCGTTCAAAGAACTCGATTGTGGGGCGGCTACAACAGGGTATTGTACATACAGGTGTATTACACGCTGTTGTACTTGGTGCATTGTCATTGCGACTAAGAGAAAAGTGTCTAAGGATTTTACGATATGTGTACACCTATTCTTCTGCAACAAAACTTCAGTAATAACCGTCCAAAATTGCATTACAATCTGTACAAGCTTATTCTCTTAGGTAGGTAGTAACAAACAGTTATTGAAACATAGTAAAATAACAAAGTTTAACAGTAATGCAATAAAATACAACATTAGTTCTAATGTGTGTGTGCTATCTGCCAAGAACTAGTCATTTAATTTAATTTCGCACATTTCATAAGAATTGCCCAGTGAGAGTGTCAAGGGCTGGACACTGGACTGCCACTGCTGTGCACAAGACAAATCCAGCACTCATACAACTCACGCCATATCAAACTAAAAAAAAAAAACTGATATAAAAATTTGCTTCTAACACAAACCAAAATTAGGCCTCAGACGATAGGGTCAATAGGCGCTGCTGTACAGATTTCTGGTCCCATGAATTTGGTCTCAAAGTCCTATTAATGTCGATGAATTTCGGTTGACTTTTTTAGGAGTCGCACTCATACCTATTAAGAGGAAAGGGGACGACGTTAAATGACAGCTTCTCGATACAAACGTAGTCCCCATTTTCCTCTCTGGATATAAACATTATAGAAAATATTTTAACTCAATTTGATATATATTAATCACAGCTGTGCCCCTTCGTTTGGAGGAAAATGGGGCCTACGTTTGTATGGAGTAACTATCTCCATACAAACGTAGTCCCCATTTTCCTCCTAAGTGCTTCTGGGCATTTTCCGCAAATCGACATCCATTGTGCCTATTTTGCGTGAAATCGAGGTAGCGCTACTCTAACCACCCCAGCTCCTCCACGAAGCCTAGCAAGGCTTTCAGATTGCTAACTGCCTCCTTTAGTGTGCACGGAGTCCCTAGGTATTTGTTCCTGTATACTTCTACCTGTTTGCAGTCTAGGAGAATGTGTTTAGATTTTTCCTCTTCTTCCATGCACGCTCTGCACATGGGGCTGTCTGTTTTACCCATATTGTGTAGGTGTTTGTTTAGTGTGTTGTGTCCTGTAATTAATTATTTTTGTATGTGTGTTTGTATGGAGATGCGGTCGCCCAGTGTCCTAATAACTTGCGATTTATCCAACATATTGTTACTGCAATGATACTGCTGACTTTGACCTAATCCCGTTGTGATCACTTACATCAATCCGCGCGAATTGGACTGGAGTGAGGTCGACAATGACGCCCACGTGCCTATTCTGGTTTTCGGCGCTCGCGCAGAGTTCACAGGCATCGTGGTTATTATAAAGATCGTGATTATAATAGCCGGTTTATATTGGTATTAAATACGGAATAAGATATAGGGACCGTGCGCGTTGGAGGGTCTGCCAACTTGTGGCCTGAATCGGAACCATAAACATGTACATTTACACGTCACGTGTTTTCTTGTGCATAGTAGGTTCTGCCATCTTGTGGGCTACATCGGAACAATAAACATCAGATTTTACGCCTCGCGCCAAAAATCTGACGGCTCCTGTGCTGCCTCCTGCAGTTCATGCACGCTCCTTATCATCACATTAGTAATATGAACCGTAAAAACTGGAGTCGCCCATGGACATAAGCAACACCATAGGAGCCACTTAAGCGTTGCCGACCCTTGAGAACCCTAAATACCCGCGTAAATAAATAGTGTTAGTAATGTTTTTTTTTTAATTATTATAACTCTTACATTTAAGTGGCTAACTTCATAGCTACCAAAATTTAATCAGTTTTCCTGCTTTGGGAAAATATTGATAAATATAATCAATGAACATAAAAGATACGGTTCACAAGTACCTACTGATAACCATTATCGACAACCTATATTATTTTGACTCAGTTATAGCGAATGTAATAATTTTAACTAATGTATATGTCACATTTGACTTTGAAAGTTACATTTTTAACAGCATTTTTTTATGTAGATATTTTCCACGTACATCCTAAACTCGTTACAGAAAACAGCAAATAATTCGAATATGATTTGATAATAAATGGCAACATTAATTCGTGTAAACCTTAAATGCGTAATATCGTCACTGTTCACTCGTCGGTAATCAGAATATGCCTTCCCTTTGCGTTTTAGTAAAAGTCCAGGATTGTACCTATATTTAAATCAGAAAGCATAGGTATGCCTAGCAGTGAATTGTATTTAGGTTGACATGTGGCCTATTGAGGGTGGAAGATTTAGAAAAATCTATGTAAGGAACTTGAGTAATCATCTTGACCATCGGGAAAAGGTCCTCAGGCTGTCAGCCGATTTATCAACGATACTTTAAGGCTAATCGCTGAAAATTATTTCGTAATCCGGCTTTATTCGTAAGGTTGATCTGATTATAGGATTCCAGTGAGAGCACAAAGCGCCGTTGTGTATCGGGTGTTTCCATACAGCCAATTAGCGGAGTTGCAAGGCCGTCTGAACATTTCGCATGAAACAGTGTTAAAAGCTTCATTATAGGAGCGTGTGTGTGATGAGGGCCTACCGCCAATACCGAAGTTCACAAATTGCAGGCATCTTTCTCTCTTACTCTTTATTACGCCTTAATTGGAGTAAAAGAGAAAGATGTCCGCAATTTCCAAACTTCGGTGTTCACGATAGGCTCTCTGAACTACATACACGAGGTTTTTAGTCCTTTAATTTAAAGTTTAAAACATTTTTACACAAATATATTTTATTCTGTCTAAGGTAAGAGTGATCTTTTTGGATATTTCGGACCCCACATCAAAATTCAAAAATTTATTCTGCAAGTAGGTCTCAAGGGCTCTTTTACAAGTCAGTACAACATAATAGTAACATCATATAGTGACATGAAAAATACATAACAACATTTATAAATACAACAGCCAATACCTGGGTAAACATTACATTATAATAATCTTAAAAAAAAAAAACACGAAGTAAGACATCCAATTACATGGTCGTTATATTTAGTGAAGTGTGATGCTGATGACTTGATGATATGATCTCTTACTGGTCCTATCTTGGTCTGCTTGAGAGAATAGGGGACCTTATTAGAGCAAATCAGTTATTCAGTATACCTACACAACAATATGTCCTATGTTCTATTCGGAGGAAACTTTATTAGGATGATCAAAAGACGCAAAACGAGTTGATCGATTCCACAGCAAACATAAATGCTATGTTGCAATGTTTCATAATGGATGATCCTTATTCTGTTGTCCTAGAGCTAGTGTTATTCAATTGCACCGCCAATAGCCGTCAAGTGGACGGTAAACAACGGCAATTGACAAGCCACTTAAGGCTGATAGGTACGCCGCGATATAGCTTCATTATCGTTACTGTACCTGTTTTACGTGACGAGCTTTTAGGTGCGTACCGATCTAGCGAATACGCAGTCCAGTTTACAGAAGAATGGTGTACAGGAAAACATACGCACGTCAACGACGTAGGCCCACAGCCATTGTCACGGATTAGATTAACGAAAGATACAATGTAAAAAGTGATAAACACAAACTGCTCAATGTGTTTCATTGCAAAATAATCCATATACAAATACGACAATTCCAGACTTACAGGGGTTTCGCCATTATATTAGACTGGGACAACTCCAACATGTGGGCCCCTTATACCTAACAATTGCCCCATTTTGGCTCGAGTACTGACAAACTTCATCACGAAATCATCTTAATTGTTTATAAAATGTATGAATTTAAGAGCTATAGCTCTTAAATTCATACATTTTATGATATTTTAATTGATTGCTCACAGTAAACAGTGAACATGTCCGCTGTCACGTCCCATTGTGAATACAAGTCAAGATATTATGCAAATGTTATGTTATCAGTTGGCACCAGCCAATTACTTATTGATTATAATGTCATATATTTATACGGCCGGTGTATGTTGTATGTTTTGGTGTAGGTAGGTTTTACTGGTTATGATTCATAATAATGAAGTCTTAGAGAATCCAAAAGTTTACGAATAGAATTACAGCATCCGCAAATCTAACCCGATCACATAAAAACTATATATAAACACATGAAAACACCTACATTTAATATACATTTATACATAACTTTATTTGCTTGTTTTTCTTTGCACAACGATTTGAAAGATTCTAACCTAAGATTTCTATTTAAATATGAGGATCCTTTTGTACAGTCACCATCAAATAGATTGAGCAGCCAAAGTGACACATAAGGCATACAAAATCGTAGCCAAGCAGCATCTCTAAGAGGCTTTACTTCAAGATACTTGACCATTGAATCAGGTGTCCCCAAGGTTCGCATTTAGGACCACTTTTATTTATCTTTTATATTAACGACATAGGTTTATCACTTAATAATTCAAGGCATCTTGTAAACGCTGATGATACAAAAATATTTAAAATTATAAAGACAAACAACGACTGCCTTGAACTACAACGTGACCTTGACAGTTTTGCTACCTTTTTTTTTTCTAGGGGGGAAAATGCATTCCGCATACCACCCGGGTGCGGGGGGTGACCCGAATGGTTATGTGGGACTCCCGTCTAGGCTAATGAGGCCCACAGTATACCCACTAAAAAACCCCCCATATGCCACCTCGCCGCCTTATAGGTGGGGTTACAGGAACGCTTGCGTACTCATCCGCGACCCCACCGGCGGCAGCCGCCCGCGAGCGGCTTCTTCGCGAATGCCCGAAGGCCCTTCACGCTAGGCGCGCCAGATGGTTCGACGCGCCTTCCTCCTCGGCCTCCGTCCTGCAGTGTAGCGGAACCACCCCCCACCCCCACCCCCCCCGAGCCCGCCACAAGGAGGCCACGGGCGCCAGAAAACTCCCCAGCGCCCGGCGGCAGATGAGGTCCATGGTTCTGCCGCAAACCATAACTCGGCTGCAGAGGACAGGGAGAACGGCACACCGTAACACCGACACTCCTCTTCCTCTGCAGCCCCACCAACGCCGCAACAGCGGAACGGCCCCGCCAAGGTCGCAGGGGATAGGGAGAGTGGCGCATCGTGATACCATCACGCCTCTTCCCCTGCGATCCCACCTCGGCCGTCGAGGATAGGGAGAACGGCTCACCGCAATACCGACACTCCTCGTCCTCGACGGTCCACCTCCAACGCGTCACAAGCGGGCTTACTAAGCCCACTTGGAGCGTCCTCCTCGGGCCAGCCCGCACCTCAAACAGGCCGGCCCTGGTAGCCTCTTCGCTTCACCGTGGGTGACCAAGCCACGGCTACTAAGCCCCTCCACCACGACAAGGTGGGCAACCCGCGGGGGGCTGTATGCGTGACCTAACCTAACCTTCCCTGATGGAACTAAGGGTCTGTTTGTTATCACTTAAGCTTATATATATAATATGTGACTGTTTATTTCCTAAATAAATAAATAAATAAGGTACAGCCATACAAGGAACAAAACCAAAATTGGCCAGTGGAATTTGAAGCTATGTTGAAAATTTAACGAAACAAACAAATGCAGTATTCTGATTAAATATAATTAAAATTTCATTGAACATAACGAGGATATAAGTATACTAACAAGATAGATTTAAAAATTGAACCGCTACGTTTCCTTCGTAGGTCTATTAGTCGTACTAAGATGCAAATATGCGGCATATTTAATTTCAAGAACAATGCATTATGAGTTATGAATGCATCGTTCTTGACCTAATGCTATTAAATGCAACGAGGAAGCGAAGCCGTGACCCATATGGAGAAAGTTGGACACGTTAGTACCTTTATATGGTACAATGGGTTCAGAACAACTTGTGCATGTTAAAATTCTTTGATATTTCATAGAGGGTTTTTTGATAGCTTTTTGTTGGGGTAATGGGTAGAGTCAAGTAATAACAGATACAAAAATATATATATTTATTTGGTATCTAGGTGAATTTAAATAACTAATTATTATATATCTGAAAGTATTATGAAGTCTAAAAACCACATAAACTCATGTAGTTATCACTTACTGATCCAAAATTTTTACAAACCTTCCAATGTTAAAATCACGTCATTTAACTACGAAGAAGTACCAATAAAATGCATACGCGAATGTCAGTTAGTTACAGTAAATGTAAAAAGGTATGTTAGTTAGTGCCAATAAATTTTGAAAACTCTGATGAAGGAGACTGAAGGTGGCCATAATTATAATTATAAACTAGGTGATAAAACAACGCAACCTCCTTGAATTTGGATTCGATGGAATCGTCTCAATAAATAATTGTTGAAAGAAAAGTACAGTTGACATCGTCGGCTCTTTTTGTAAATGGTCGAGGTCCCAAAATCCAGTTTACAAATCATACAATAGGATAACCAACCGGCACCACGCTTTCAAGCCCACATCTTCCTGTCTGAACGCGATGATGTCATGGGACCACGAAAACGATCCTTATCTGGCGTCATTCGTATGCGTGGTGCATCTCAAGGCCGAATTGATGGAATATGTTAGTGATTATTTTCGATATTGCTGGTCTGATCTTTGGCAAGAATGTTATATTAATACGAGTATTATGCATGTTTTTGTTTGTATCTGTACTATGGGACATTCTTCCACAAATCGATCTAATTCCACAGTAAGCTCAAGAAGGCTTGTGTTGTGGGTACTAAATGACGATATATAATAATATAGAGAAATACATAAATAGGTTAACATAAAACAGACAAAACAAAACAAAAAAATGTTGTGTACAAAGGCGCACTTATCCCTAAAAGGGATCTCTTCCAGCTAACCTTTGAGAAAATGCGAAAGGATCAAATACTAACAGGTGAAAGACAAATTAATATTAACAGTAGCAATATCAGAATTTTGGTTACACATAAGTAGATATATGTTTAATATAGCAAACTCCCATAACTCAAGAACAAATATCATACATCAGGAACAAACATAAACACGCAAATGAGTGCCTTTAACAGTATTTGAACCCAGGGCCTCCTGTTTTGTAGGCAAGGTCACTACCGACTACTAGGCTAGGAGGGCGTCAAATTTAACGGATTTAATTCGAACGGAATACCTACATTATGTGCATCATCACTGATATCCTTAGCTGAGCCAATTTAGCTGGATGTAGGAGATTTAACTTTCCAGGGTTTTTAGTTTTAGGGTACATTCAGTTATGTTATATTGAGTTAAGCGTTTTGTGTAACTACTTATACCTATAGGAGTATGTACAGTCACGGACTTTAATTATTGAGCCATTTAGGGTTTACTTTACATTGGAGAAGTCATAGCGATAGTACTGACAAACAAATTAGCTTGTACCGTAGATGGGTCAAAAGTTAATTAGTCCGTGACCATACCTATAACATATGTTGTAAAGAGTTAAGAATGTGTTATTTTATATTGTTTCATATGGTTTGTTTATGATTTTTTTCTTTTTGTTTCAGTCGAGCAACGAAGGACCCGCGGTTTGCGCTAGTTGCAATGCTACCATCAGTGGAAGGGTGAGTATATATTTTATAATTTCTTATGCTCTGAAAGAGAGTCATTGTTGTTCTATGAGATGTGCAGAACCAGGATTTAAAAAGTGACCTAGGCGACCAAAACCAAGTATTTTCTGAAAATAACCTTACATTATAGGTTATAATTTCCTTGATTGACGCGATTTACATTTGGTAATTACTGACCAATACTGCAAAACAACATTGTCAATTACAAACATAACCATGTCAATAAACTATGCAAGGCTTACGTGACACTTATTAGGTGTCATATAATAAGATAGTCCTAATCTTAATACCGCCTATCTACCGATAAATCTGTACAGGGGACCGACGATTCTAGTTTACGTTTTCATCAATGATGATTAAATGGAAAATGTCGCGTGAATGTATTTGTTCAATACAATAAGCAAAGCGGTTGATTGTACACAATGCAATAAACAATATACCGATAAGATTGTGTTTTAGGTAGTTGGCATTAAAACTGCTAGAATTTATTGGAAATATGACGACGATAAACTTTATTAAGTATCTCGAATAATACCAACATTCATGAATAGGTACCCCATTTAAATATGTCACAAATATTAAAAGGAAAGTCGTAAGGTAATAGCTGTGTTCGAGTATAATATATTTTAGTGACTTTAGAAGGTAAAATATCATCGGATTTCAGGAAATAATAAGCACTACAAGCAAAACAATCGCAATGTAATATAAATAAGGATGTTCTAATGATGAATCAACGCAAATTCCATTGCGCAATATAGGTACACCGCGAGGACCGCATAATCAAGCAATTTTCCTTCAAAATTTCTTTCAATTAAAACAATACAATCCGAAAATACTTGAAGAACAGAAGTGTTCACTAGTTTATTTTCAGCGATGTCCGAATAGTTGCAGAAACAAACTTACGTTTGCGGGCGGGCAAACCCCCAACTAACATCAAGTCTTACAAATCCCTCTGTGCCTGCTCTAAAAGCGTCATTTATATCAGAAAATATAAATTTGCAGAATAGACAACAGCTTTAAATTTACGTCGCAATGAGGGCGCCACTTTCTCCAGAAAGTCGCCCACATGTATACAACAATTTTAGTTCCAATTTTCGCCGTTATTATTAAATTGTTTCAAGAGTTTTCCCTTGACTCCCAAACAACTAATTAGTGTGAGTAAATGTTAAAATTAAAACACCTTGACCGCTATGAACTAAAGTTGGTATAACACATGTATAGTATGTCCTCTATTGTTTGCGTTTGCGAGGCTAATTATTTGGGTGTTTTATTTTAAATTCTATGGATTTGCAATGGTATGTAACATTGCAATAGGTCAGACTGAGCATAACTAGGTTACGCTAGGTCATGTTAGATCGGAAATAATGTAGAATAAACACGCATAGGTATATTTTTGGTTGTAATAAACCCAGTATTTTTGATATTAATACCAATACTTAGACTGTATGTACGAGTGTTTTTTTCAATACCTATTATTTTTGTCATTTCAATCTTTTACACTTCATCCACGCTATAGCGTAAAATTAACGTTAAATAGCCGCAGTACGCATTCCTAACTGGCCAATTGGAGTAATAGTTAGGTAGCAGACAATTCAATCTTTAACAATCAATTAAATCTTCAATAACCACTAATTAACGGTAATTTACACCACATTTCACGAGCTGGTTAACGTTTCAATACTGCGCTAATCATTACATCTACGCCTTATACTGTTTAAGACTAACTCGATATGACATTCTTCTCAAAGCTACAATCAGTGCCTGTTCCGGTATTCCGGCATGTAATCATGTCAGTTCTAATCACATTTGTCTCCACAGATCGTAACGGCGCTGGACAAGAAATGGCACCCCGAGCACTTTCAGTGCCACACGTGCCGCAAGCCGATCGACGGCGCCAAGTTCCACCAGCACGACGGCGCCGTGCACTGCGTGCCGTGCTTCACGCATCACCACAGCCCGCGCTGCCACGGCTGTGGGGAGCCCATCACTGACGTATGTATCAAACCAGGGGATGAGAATCGTAGATCGACCAACACGAAATTGGCGTTTCCTATCAAAGATTGCGGCCTTGGCTAGGATCCCAGTTCAAGTTATAAATCCCAGCATCTCCACCATTTTATTTCTGTACGTGCGTATACTTAATGTCACAGCCCAAATTGCGACGACTGATGGAAAGCGTACACAAGCAAATCTCTCCTGCAAACTCATTGCTGACGTACGAAGGCACATAACCTAAGTTATAAGCCCAGCATCTCCACCATTTTTTCTGTGCGTGCGAATATAGACTTACTGCATCAACGTCTTAAAGCAATGTCACAGCCCGAAACTGCGAAGATTGTTGGCATACATACAAATGCCTGTGCAACCTCCAGTGCCAGACATACCGCAAGCATATTACTGCCGTACGCACAGTAGCCTCAAAAGTAGCGGATCAAACAAGGTCTCAAAAGTATCTAACTCTAACATTTTGTAAAAGCTTAACATAAAGTGATGGTTCTACATGTAGAACAATTAAGACAGTAAAATATATACTTTTGAACGTGAATAGAGATTTATCTATATTTGGAAAAGTTATCCGGAATATGAGATACTTTTGGCGCGTTGTTTCATCCGTTACCATTGTTGCTGACTGTACCTCTACCTATACAACCCAAGTTACAATCCCAGCATCTCCACCATTTTTTCATTCCGTGCGAAAATACTTAGCGTGAAATTTTTAAAGCAAATAATCCACAACTGCGATGGTTGGTGGCAGCTTACATTACGCACGTTACGAACTAAAATTCCTTGTTGCGACAGCTTTAAGTTTCGCCGGTTTTCGGCGATTGGGAGGCCTGCTTTCTGTGGGACCTCACCCCCAGTACAAAGATGGGAACTCATATCACACCACCTAAAAAAGTCTTAGGTTCGCCACTGTTAAGGCGATGTAATTAAAGTTCTCGCAAATATGCAGTTATTCCGTTTATTTATATGTTGAGGAATATAGATTCAATGTGCACTTCTTTAAGCAGCTGAATTTCTTCCTCGGCTAGGCTGGCTCATTTTAAACACCCACTATCCAGATTCACATTTCAGATTAGGTTAAACTGCTTCAACTCATCTTAATGAGCGTCAATTTAACCAAGTAATAGTATCTCCATTCTTTCTTGTAACCAATGAAGATGAAAATTAAACGCTTGCATCGCGAAGTTTTCTCTCAGATTTCCCCGTACAATTTCTTCTGTACCGTCGTTAAATTCATGTAATTCACGGTCAAGGACACTATAATTTAGCCACGCTGACTAGTCTTCGCTGAACGTGACGTCATACGCGCATGATTCAATGTCAACAGGGAGCTCGTAAACCTTAAGCTATTTTACAAATAGCTTTACTTAATAGAGATTTAATGGTGCTTACGTCCTTTTATTAAGCGGGATTATACACCTTAACGACTAGCTGTAATGGGCTGGGATATTGCTTTTACTTTGTATTAGGTGTGGAATTGTTCGATAATTGGTTTTCGAACATTCCCGTTTTTTATTGGTGCTTGTTAAGGCATGGCATTGACAGCAATAGACATCATGGTAAAATTTGAAGATCAGTGGACGGCGCAAAAACAAATTTATAGTTTCAATAATACCAAAATTGAATTCCACATTTATTAATTTTTGTTTGGTGTTGGTATAAAATAGTTAGTTAATACATTGTGTACCTACTTATAGCTAGTACCTAAAACAAATATGTAACAAGTAGGTATATATAACTATCCAGTATTTTGAACAAACTTTGACGCAGTGAACGATTTATCTTAATCCTTTTAAAAAACAACTCTTAAGCCTAACGTATGTACGAGTATGGCGTTAAGCCAAAAAAATTTTTAGATAAAAGCAATCTATACTTCAATGCGTAATATAATTGGATTTTGATGAATAGATAATTAAGTGTTTTAGAGCTAACAAAACGACATGTTTGATTGTGTAAAAAAATTAAGACATAGTAAATATTGACACGAAGTCAATACACACTGCTTGATTATACATGACATGCATTGACATTGCCATGTGTCAGCTGTTTGTATAGACACTATCCTAGGGTCATACCGCGACTTGTCAGGTCATTGGCTATGTATGTGGAACTTTATGGGGGAACTAAAAGTAACGACAGCGCATAGCGTGGAAAAAAATTACAAATTTCTGGGTCCAATTTTCATTCTACCTATTTGACAGTCAACTGATGTGCACATACTAACGTGTCCCATAGCTGATAAAGCAACATCATGGAAATATTACTTGCAGGTAATTGGTTTCATAATACATTTAAAAACAACCCAATTATCCGTAATCCCAATAGATAAAACCTATTAATCTATGATATACTTGTAATCTATGGCCTCGAATTCTATTAGCCAACACGCCTAACTGGCTGATACAAAAGAAAAACAACAATTAATGAATCACGCGCACGCCTTTGATCCACAAACGGTGGCCCTTAGCGGCTGACACATGTAAAACGTGACCTTGGCCTTTTTGATACAATGTCTGTGGCAAAAAAGTATACGCCCTCCTGGTGGTAGGCGGTTGCCGCAGCCTACCGCTTGCAATGTTCAAGAATGTCATATGAAATGTCGACACTCTAAAAATCTCCTTCTAAAAAGCACCACGCAGACGTTTTCTTAAGACTACTGCGAGTCTTAAGAAAACGCCGACAGAGAGTAAGTACATTCTACATCTACAGTTGACGCGTTCACGGAAGGAAATTATTTCTATGAGGATGAATATTGTCATTGATAAATGGGTAAATGAACTTTTTCTGTCACTCGTTGCCATGGTTACGTTCTCCTGGGTTACGCTTAAAACTCAAAAAACTGTTTTTATGATATTTAAATTATCCAAACAGGCCTGTTTGTGGTAGTTATAAGCTTTCTATCAAACTGTGCTTATGTCGCCGCCTGGCGGACGGGACTGAACAACAAAAAGAAAACTGGAGCAAAATTAATTGTCAAGAATGTTGTGGCGAGGCATATGATATTAATTGAAAGAACAAGTAAAATTACAAAAAAATCCTAATAATCATAGAAAATAGTAATTTGATATTAGGCAGGTCTATAAAATAGATCCTATCTAAACTCCGAACCAAAGATCTAGATGTCCCCTACTCAGTATCGTAACGATATTATTAAAATTTTAACAAAAAACCAAAATACTTTACCTGAAAACCGGTATTGAAATTGCAAAGCATTCTGTATGATTCATAAATACTTAATTCAATTCGGGCAGGTGTTTTTGCCCCAGTAATTGCTACAAGACAACGAATCTGCCTGTCATTCGAAACGATGACCTGACCGGCCGCGACCCTGAGGGTTCTATTCAAGACAATTTAAAGACAGCCCACGAAATCGCTTATTTTATGGCTACACATCATACGTCATCGTGGTTTTTTAAATTTTAGGGACATCGCTTCAATGTCCCAAAATTTGCAACAGCAAGAACTTATAATATAATATAACGCTATGTATACCAAACTATAAATAAATAGAATAAGGCTTCTAGGGTATTTCTCATTGGTAATTACAATTCTGGGGATCAAATTACGTAAGAGCGAATCCTTAGACGAATCACAATCAGATTAGATATAGGAGCCAATTATTAGATATACCTACGTTGCTAAATGACTCCGTTGCTACCAGTTTTTTTGGGCCTAAGATTGAACTGAAATTAAACTATAAATAAAAAGAATAAGGCTTCTAGGGTATTTCCCATTGGTAATTACAATTCTGGGGATCAAATTACGTAAGAGCGGATCCTTAGACGAATCACAATCAGATTATTAGATATACCTACGTTGCTAAATGACTCCGTTGCTACCAGTTTTTTTGAGCCTAAGATAACTGAAATTAAACTACATGTACGATTATTAAAATGCCCGAACACACATATAGAGACTAAGCTGCAATGGGGTTACTTCGAAAACAGGGTAATTTTGAAAAACTCAAATATCTGCAAAACCAGAAGCACTGGATACTTTATCAACACATCTTGCTTACTGTTGCTTAAGCAGAAACTAGAAAGTTTAGTAGATAATTGGGTATTTGACACATGTTGAATATTATAAAAAAATTTAGCTAAATAGATAGAAAATGAGTCATCCATTATAAAAAAGTGGAATTTAAGAAGACAAATTGTGATTATAAAAAATACAAGGCTCAAAGGAAAAAAAAATGTTTTTACACTTTCGAGCCTTGGAAATTAAAAAGAAAAAAAAGAAAATGATACCATTCGATTCCTTACATCTCTTAATCTTCCATACATTTAGGACAGACTAATGTAATGTGACGTCACATTACAATATCATTTTGTAAGAGGCGTTTCAATCGTCGAGTGGGAGCGTCAGACTTTAACTCTCATTTCTGACCTTTGTGTTGCTTAACTGCCATTAGTTCTATATAGATATTTGATCCGCAGAAAAATCAAGATTGATTGACTTTACAAAAAACTGTCAAGTAGTCAATTATTATTTTGAAAATTATCCTGTTTTCCAAGTTACGCCAGATAAAGCATGAAGAACTTTGGAGCAGGCTACCTGGAACCAAAGGAATTCAAAATGATGACCCTCATGTGTACATGGAGATGGTCGAAAAAGCTAGTAGTTGACGAATCTTTCCTAATGGGGCAATTGTACAAAAGATCCCTATGGGTCGAAGTGCAAGGGCCTCCGAAAATCAGAAGATTAAGATATCTCTCCACTCCACTTAATTAGTATATTCTATACTAATTAAATGGAGTCGGTAATTTTAATTTAATTTAAAGGATTTTCAACAGTGGTCTTAAATTAGAACAATCTGCGCTAAGGGCCAAGGTTGAACCATCATATGCCCCATAATTAGAAGCATGTGTCACCACGCTAAAGTAAACAAGTACTTGTTAAGTAAGGTCATTATGTAGATAGGTTACTAAGTTGACACTATGTCTATGTGTGGCCAGTTGAGTGTTATTAATTACCCGTGGAGTACAAATAACCATAATTGAATCTTGTTGCTATTATTAATAACATGTTATTTATTGTTATGCGATTACATATTATAAATAATATAAAAATACGAGTAATTAATAACAAAAGATTGTGTAAGGTCGAGCATTTTGAGATTATCGAGAGAGCGCATTTCTACCAAGTTCCTCTAAAAAACTTTATGTATGACATGGTATGACAGATGCATGACAACTACCTACTTTATTTATACAAAGCAAAATAATCCAATAAAGGAGCAACGAGGAAAACATTACTTGTCGATTTATTTGTCGTGTGCTATTTAAATTAAGTTCGTTAGCAGTCGATAGCTCATCATGTCACAATATATCGCTATACTATAGATAAACAGAACAGTTAATGTAATCGTGGACGGACGTGGACGTACATTATGCAATATGCTAAAAGAAAATGGTCAATATTGTTAGCTGTCTAAGGCCATTGAGCCGTGTCACACTCTCTTTTCTTCCTAGCTTTATTTGTCCCGACTTATCGCCACGGTTCATGGGAGCCTGGGGTCCGCTTGGGGAACTACAAGCTATTAAATAAAAATTTTAATATATGGCAACGCCACACCTATCGTGTGTGACGCGTCGATATTTGGATGTAGCCGAGTACAGCAGTTGACGTCTTTGGCGGTCCAAGGTCAAAATATAAAATAAGCTGTTAGTTTCGAGCTGTAATTTAATTTCATAGTAATTTTATTGCCATTTTTTTACTGCTAAATTTTTGGGTCCGGACTAGTCAGCAAACCCGATATACATATTTTCACGTCTGATTGTACAGAGTGTACAGTCACTATCAAATGACAGTTAAAGAGGCCAAATATACCGCAACACATCCTTATTCCTATGGTAACAAAGGTGTGTTGCGAAGGTGCTGACAAATTAGCTACCGAAATTTTTACAGCTAATAGATCTCGGCTCCTGATGTATATTTCAGTATATAAAACATTATAGGTTTTGTGATGTTTTTTGCAAAAAATTGGAAAATAAATTAGCTACGTAAAAACATCCTGTTAATGAGATAATTAAATGTGATCTCAATGAATAATAGATTCTAGAACCTCTTCTACGTAACTCTTAACTAGCCACTTTACGATGATAAATCAAATGGTACGTTTAAGACAAACATTTGGCTACTTGACAGTTTTTTGTAAATAATGTCAATCGATCTTGATTTTTCTGAGGATCAAATGCCTATATAGGGCTCATGGCATTTAACCCTTTGAACGCCAAGAGCCACTAAAGTGGTCTTGTGCTGTCGAGCCTACCACGCCAACGACCACTAAAGGGGTCATGGCAGACGCTGTCAAAGCAATTTTACTGTTGACAGAAAAGGTTTAAATTTGTTTCTCACTAGTTGAGATGTAGGCGTGTATGCCACATTTTGATGCGAGAGAGAAAGCGTTCAAAAGGTTAAGGAACACAAACGTCAGAAATGGGAGTTAAAGTCTGACGCTCACACTCGCCATTTGAAACGCCTCTAACAAAATGATATAATAATGTGACGTCACATTACATTAGTCTGTCCTAAATGTATGGAAGATCAAGAAAATTGCTATTTTGACCCTGAAATATTGCGTTTATGTATATAGTTGTCATACAATAAAATAGAACGAATCGAATGGTACCATTTTCTTTATTCTCTTTGGAAGTTTAAATATTTTTGAGACTTTGGAGCCTTTTTTTTATTTTATTATCTGAATATGTCTTTTTAAATTCCACTTTTTATAATAGATGGCTCATTTTCTATCCGTTTAGCTAAATTTTGTTATAATATTCAACAAGTTACAAGTATCCAATTGTTGACATGACAGAAAGTTTCACTGCCACCGACGCATATATGCGTTCACCGTCATACAAGTTTGTTCCTAGGCCACGCCCCCTGGCAGTGAATGCGTTAAACATCTTGTCAGTTGCACATGATGATTATTTTTAGATCGAATTATATATATATTTTTTTTGGTAAATGTTAACAAAAAAAAATGAAAAGTTCTCTTAATTTATAATTAAAGTTAACCATTTTAACGTAAAGTACCATCTCTTAAAATATCGGTAACTAATTCGTTAGCATCTTATATTTAGCCACTATAGCCAAATATCTCATTTGAGTCCTTATAAAGCGATATCTATTTGTCATCGATTGCCACCCACAGACAGACCAATTGACGAAACTATATCTAGCGCGCCATTGTATTCGAACCTGTAGAATTAAGATATTACTTCCGATTACGTTTAAGAACGTATTTGGGTGAATCAACTTTTTTTGTTTTGTTATCCTGTCCCGTTGTCCAAGGGACAACAGTGGCACAGTTTGTTTGAAGAGACGTTGTATGCCGTTCTATTAACATGCTTAGTAGGGGGCCCATTATGGACATTGGTTATAACGACCACAAAAACGCAAGTTTAATACATTTAAGTACCATAAAATCAGTATTTAAATGAACTTTTGTCCCCTGGACAACTAATCGTAACCATGGCAACGAGTGACGCTAAAAAGTTGATTCTCCCATTTATTACAATTCCCGGCTGGATTGGAGAAACTGGACATGATGGGGAATGTGGAAGGAAAAATATTTAAGGAAACTTAAAAATTCAGGAAGTTTTACCAAGTAGTTTAATTGACAATATTTCATTTTTATAAATCCTGAAATTTTACACATGATTTGGAAGAATTTTGCTTCCTGAACATTGCAATATATTAATATAAATTTAATATCGCTTATTACAAAAAATACAAAAGAATAAAAAAAAATCTGAATTTACCGATTTTACGACACAATACCTAGATGTAATGGCATTGCTATTCATCACGAGAAAACATTAGCTGTCATAAAATTGAATTTGACAACGACGTATTTATTGGAATTCAAAACAAAAATAAATTTATTTACATAATTAACTTACTATCTAATCTAATCGTTTTTAAAATGGACAAAGCCGTATTGATCGCCGAGGTATATACTCCTCCTAAGTATATCAAATATTGTATTTATTCGTCCCTTAAGTACTAACGTCCCTTAGCAACGCGGATATCAACGACGAATTTCAGAGATTTTTGAACAAAACGATTACTAAGAGAGGATTACGTTAGGAACTGTATAAAATCGGTCAAGACAAATGCAATTTGATTTGTTCAAATAAATATTAAAAAAATACAAGAATAGAGGTGGCTAGAGAATAATACTAGGAACGAGTTATTTAAGAGGCTGGCAATACCTAAAGCCCGCACACTGTCTATTTGTATCGGAGGAAATGAGATAGCACTGTCGCTGTTACTGGGCCTGGGCTAAGGAATAATAAGAAAACTATTGAAATAAAAAACATGTGGATTATTTGTTAGCGGTTTAGGTATTATGTAATTTTTTTTGTTTGTGTTAACGAATAAAAATAATTCTATTCTATTCTATATAATTGTTTTATAAAATGTGATTGCAGACCCATAAGTAAAAAAATAAATAAAGACAGCACCGTTTAATGGTGATTTCAAGACCCTTTTTGCAATTTTTTCGATCGAGCCTATTTCTACTACTAAAACAAAAACTGCTTAAGTTATATAAATTTCAAGGACATTGGGTGTTGACAGCCCCTTAACAAATATAAATAAGTTTGTGAATAGCTAAGCGTGCGTGTCACATTATGACAAACAAAACTTAAAGAGGTGTCCGTATAAAGTTGTCATTTATAGTACTTTATTACTGTAGGTAGTTTAATGATGATGACTAATATTATGGTGTGGCAAATTTATCGAAATGTTCAACTGGCTTAGACTGGCCTTCAAATTGCTTATGGTGTTATCTGGCCAATAATATAACTAAATCTACATTTCAAACTATAGATCTTGCGCAACCAGGTAATTGTAATACTTCATACCCATTTACGGAAATGAAAATATTTAATATAAAAATAATACATGTAAGTATTCGTGTTGTTTGCTTTTTACCTTTAGTGTGCCGAAATGCATTTGTTTATGTCAAGGTCCATACGGAGCACTGTGGAGTGCATTGAATTGAATGTATGTACATATTTATCAGTAAAATAAAAAATGCATAATATAATTTGTCCAATATAATGGTCATATCAATAATGAAATGTCAATGTTAATGGCAATATTGGCAATTCTCAAAAGTTCGGCTCGTTTTTAATCGACGTGTCAAATAATGTGCGACAGGACCTTAAAAGCATAGTTTAAGGCCTTATGAGTCACACCGGGCCTTATAAGGGCAGAGAAATGTATTACTCACAAGTGGCTTCCGTAGCCGAATATTCGTATAAATTATGATTCAAATGTATAATAGATTCCGACCACGCTAAGTTTGCATTGAGTTGGGAGCACCATACTTGATGACTTGGCATAAAAACATTGCATGGTTCGAACTCTAGAGGTGTCAATCCGTAGGAACGAAAAATATAACGTTTATAAAGTCAGGAAAGCCATCTGCTAACAAAATTACAATTTACAAAATAAACAAATACCATCTCGCCTAACCCACCGCCTTTACAATGTGCGCTATCAAATCTCACCTGCGGTGAATCTTTATATCTCTAGTCGACATGACACCTAGCAACGCTGTAGGTATTTGCAAGCGTGCATCGGGGACGTATCTATCCTTGATTGCCTCTATCGTGGTACCTACAAGAATTTCTTAAAAAAATAAACAGAAGCTATTAGCTTGTCAGTTAAAGTTTCACAGATGCTTAAGGATCCCTAAATAGATAGGTGTTAAGTAGTGCAGTCCGCGACCGCGGTGCGGCCTTGCAATGCGGTCGTAGCTTCTTTGGGCTTGGGTCGCCGCGTGCGCACCATTCGTGTTTTTTTTACACACTTATACTCGTATCGTGTTCTGCCGCGCTGAGCCGAGTGACGACAAAAGTATATTTTTATCTTAGAATTATGTTCAAAGCTTTTATCAAGTAACTACAACGCGTCTGATGTGAAATATTGGTCTTATTATTTTTATTTGTATATTTGTTCCAACTATATTACACAATAAAAGAATGTCGAATGACAGACAGAGACTTATCTTATATAGTAATTAAAAATATAGATTTGTTTAGTTAAATGTGCAATTTGAATCGGTCATTTTCATTAATAAATTTGTGTCTCGACATTTCAATTCTCTTGTAAATCGTACTAGATAAAGGTACACAGTGTAATTTTAAGTTACAAATACATCTAAAGATTCCCCATCAACTAATCAGTGTTGACCATCTGTCAATTCCATTTAACCGCATTTTCCCACAACGCCCTAACCACATTCAAATATCAATGGCGCAAACGTCGTTATTCACAACTATGTTAAACTCATTTGGCCACATACCGAAAACGCGCCTTAGCTGTAACGTAATTACCTCCCGTGTCCGATATGGTTCTGGTATCGTAATCACACGATTATTGTATCAATAACATATAATCGTTAACCTTAGCGTATTGAAATTCCTAACTACTAGATATTTACACTAACGCTGTCTGACATAAATATTTGGGAGTTAAGTTTATGAGTAATCGGAAATGAAAATTCTTGGTCGCCAAGTATTTTTATGTGTTCTTGGTACGAAACTAGTATCTGGTAATAAAATTATTTCCAAAATAAGTGATATAACTGTTTTATTAAAATTGGCATGACGTTTTTAAAGCTCTATTATCACACCTGCAGCGGTATCATAGTCGCATTTTTAACACCTGTCATGTCATGCGTCACTTTGGCACTTACATACTTGTTAGCACGTGACAGGCATGGTGACAAATGGTAAAGAGCCGACCATCTTAGCCCTACTGCTCTCCGAAAACCATTTGGCATTGGCATTTATCTTACAATAAATAAAGACGGGTCAAATTCAGCAAACATAGCAAAAACTAAAAAAAAATCTCTTGCTTAAGGCTAGATTAAGACTTTTAATTTTTGCTTCCGTAAAAACAGCAATTTTAGGCAATAAATTAGTTATATTAATCACTTTTTTTTAAAGCCCCGTCCCTACTCACGTAAGCAATGCAAGTTAATTAAACTCAAACATAAATATTATAACAGCGACAAGTTCAAGACCTGCCTTGATATTTCTATCAAGCTGGTATTCCCTTTTACACGACAGCACTGCTGACAGTAACAAAAACAATGGACCGAACTCGTAAACATTCTTAGTCACAACATAATGATTGCACAGCCTACAGTCGAAACATCTGATGACATCATCTATTGAGGAAACAAAAGGCATCCCGTGTAGGGCTTTTATATCGGACAATTCTCAATAGAGGTATAGAAATATGACATTGGCTCTCAATACTGGAATTCCGGAATGAATACCGGTATTGAAGATTAACGTTTAAAAAACTCTTTTCAAAATAAAACCAGTTAAGAGGATAGTGGACGACCGCTTCTCTTTACAAATTAGTCCCCTATTTTCGCCCCTAGATATCGGCATTATGGAAAATAGTTTTACACAATTTCTAGGGCCGAATGTCTGGCCTAGAGGCTAGTAACCCTGTCTGTGAAGCCGATGGTCCCGGGTTCAAATCCTGGTAAGGGCATTTAATTGTGTGATGAGCACGGATATTTATTCCTAAGTCATGGGTGTTTTCTATGTATTTAAGTATTTATATATTATACTAATATATATCGTTGTCTAAGCACCCACAACACAAGCCTTATTGAGCTTACCGTGGGACTTAGTCAAATTGTGTAATAATATCCTACAATATTTATTTATAGTGTATTAATCATAGTCGAAGGGTTAGACTATTTATGATTTTCGGTTATTATAAAACTTAGGAGCAAAAAACGAATTTAATGCAAAATACTCGTATTGAGGAATTAATTGCCAGCAAGCTGGTAATCGTCTTAATAACGTCATCTGGTTCAAAAAGCGTGTAATCTAAGTTTGCTTAAATCGTTATATCCTATTCGTTTTATTAGTTAAATATTTATTGAAATTAAAATTAATATATTTTTTCTTTTTTTTATTGTCTTGAAATATCTCGTATGGATCAAACGATATGCAAGCGCGGCCCATATTTTTGTTACGAGACCTCTGACTGATTTATAGTGTCGATCAAAAGCAATTGATTTGTTACTATGTAGTAATGGCAATAAAACCACAGCCTCTGAGAGAAAGATTTCCTCACTCTAAAGCGAAAATAAATTTCAATCCCATTAGGATAGAATTAAGAAGGGGCTGCTAATGCAAAATTGTAGTATTTATATTGAATTTTTACACATTTTAACTAAGGGCAAATGCCATGAAAAAATAAACATACGGAAACTAGACCATATTTGCAAGGGAAGACTCCGCAGACTCCAACCAAAACCTTTTAAGTTTGATGTTGGCACGATAGAAAAAAAAACATGTGAACATTTTTGTTTAATTTCATTTTTCATTAAACACTATAATTTAAGTATAAAATAATTAGTGATATAGCCGAGCTATCTGACGTATAATTTTGAAACATAAGCATAGGTGAAAACCCGCGCCGCCGTGACCTTCTTCCGACGCAAGTTTCAATCCAATCTTTTGATCAAGCCATATCTTTTGTTTCCGTCTAATTTCCTGGCTTTACGCCCCTTCTTAAATAAAATCCTTTCTGAACAAAAACTTACCATATTTGAAGGAATTACCTGTTTCAAATTTCAAGGTATTTTATAAATTCAAGCTTTATAGTATTTAAGTAACAGAATGACTAATTAATGCCGATGATCTAGCATAGCACATACATATAGCCTACTCACTTATATAAACAGTGAGACTTAAACATCTTGATCTTGACAGTTTTTTTGTAGTACACATCGTCCTAATGCAAATGATGCCTTAGAAAAAGGGCATAATATGCGAGGAAGACGAGAGGCTTGGTAAGGGCAAACTGAGCCCTTGACTAAACCCGCTTACATTGCAGCCTTAAACCTACTGACTAATATGACATTAAACTAATTTATGTTGTAAAATGTGTAATAAGCATATTTGATATAAAAAAGAGAATAATGTCACCAATAATCTCTAGAGCCTAGTACGATTAGGTCCTGTCAATTACTGTCGGTACTGTCAGCTAACTAGAATATGCCCAGATCTCAAAATTGTATACCTACTAATAAAAGACTATTCCTGATTTAGCGAAGTGGAATCGGTACAATACCCAGTGAGAGAGAGGCACACCCCAGAGTTCTCACAAATCGGGTATTATAAAATGTGCTTTGCTCCAATAATTTACACAGAATTCGAAATTTTATTTAAATTGAAAATTACTATATTGTGTTAGCTATGTTGATATATATGCCGATAGACCATTATACTATGAAGTAACACTTAAACGAGGTCAATATATAGTTTTCATATATCAAAACTGTTGAAGCATAATTACCCAGTGGGGAGCGAACTCGCGAAAATATAGCGACGATTCCTTACTGTAAAGTCAGGAAAGGAACAATATATGTTTTTATAAACTATTATTTTTTTCTATTTTAGCGTGTGATCCAAGCCCTGGGTGTATCGTGGCACGCCAACCATTTCGTGTGCGGCGGGTGCAGGAAAGAGCTCGGTGGTGGCGGTTTCATGGAGCAGGTAATGTTTTTACTCATTTTAAGTGTTATTTGAGTGTCTGGATTATAATAATTAATAAAGTTTAGCTAAAATGTTAAAACCGGAGCCCCTATATATTCTTTAAATATTTCGTAGTACTAATAAATATATTTTACTGGAAGGAATCCCTTTAGTGACACGAATATAACATTTCGCAATAATAAACGATTTTACCACAGAAATTACAAAAGAGATTGTCAAAGATTCATAATATTCATAATGTATACAATAAAACACACGGAAATCGCGAGCCAATAGATAGACGAATTTTTTCGAGCTTAGCTTCCTTACCTGTTGGTATCTAGTCTAATATCACTAGCATTTTAAACAATAACTCTTTCTCAATTCCAGGCTGGCCGTCCGTACTGCTCTGATTGCTACGCTAACAAGTTCGCGGCGCGTTGTGCAGGCTGCTCCAAGCCCATCACTGACAAGGCGATCATCGCTCTGGACGCCAAGTGGCACCGCGAGTGCTTCACTTGCAACGTAAGTTACTGATCCTGCTCAGGTCATGTTGACAAGTTGGCGGCGGTGTGCGGGCTGCGACAAGCCCATCACTAACAAGGCGATCATCGCTCTGGACGCCAAGTGGCACCGCGAGTGCTTCACTTGCAACGTAAGTTACTCATCCTGCTCAGATCATGATGACAAGTTGGCGGCGCTGTGAGGGTTGCGCCAAGCCCATCACTAACAAAGCGATCATCGCTCTTTTTTTTATTTATACTACGTCGGTGGCAAACAAGCATACGGCCTGCCTGATGGTAAGCAGTCTCCGTAGCCTATGTACACCTGCAACTCCAGAGGAGTTACATGCGCGTTGCCGACCCTAACCCCACCCCCCTCGTTGAGCTCTGCCAACCTTACTCACCGGCAGGAACACAACACTATGAGTAGGGTCAAGTGTTATTTAGCTGCGGTTTTCTGTAAGGTGGAGGTACGCTGGACGCCAAGTGGCACCGCGAGTGCTTCACTTGCAACGTAAGTTACTCAGTCTGGTCTAATTGATATGGTGACAAGTTTGCGGCGTTTAGCGGGCTGTTCCAAACCGATCACGAACAAGGCGATCATCGCTATGGGCGCCAAGCCAAGTGGCACCGCGGGTGATCCACTTGCAACGTAAGTCATTACTTATTCTTCATGTTTCCTTAAACCATTGTCGATATAGTTAGCTGCTTTTCGTTAACCTTATTGCAACGATATGTAAGTAGATTACATAAATTGTTCAGTTTAGACAGGAGGTAGTACCTACTGTGTTTTATTTCAAAAGCGTATGAAGATAATGTCATGTGTAGTTAATATTCTACCACATCTCAGATGTTATGTGTAGATAATTTTCTACTACATCTGTTTTCGACTGTACTAGTTAGGGCGGCGAATAGGGGAATTTTCGGTAATATCGTGGCAGTTTAAGATATGAGAGATACCTTAGACCTAATAGAACAACCTTGTAAAGTATTTAGCTCTATATGTAGTGACGCGCGCCTAGGATAGACGATCAGATTAGTAAAAAAAAATCGAGTCTGAAATACTCGAGCGCGTCAGATTAAGATATTGGGGGTTGATTTTAGTGTTTTAAGACTAAATTTAACTAATCTGACGATAAGTCCTTGACGCCGCCGAGTTATAGGGTCGCGAACTTGTAAAAAAAACGTCAATCCGGCATTCTCGAGCGCGATTTTTTTTATTTATTTTTTTGAAGAATATAATCTAAAACTTACTAAAAATACAAAATCTGCCGGTTTCCGCATGACCGGAAGTGTGGAGGAGCCATTTCGTCTTCCGAAAAACGCGTTGCGGCATATAAGTCGCGAACGATACATTTTACAAAAAAAAGTTTAAATAAACAAAAAAGGTAATTTTATTTTACACAAAAAAGGTCTCTTTACATTTTTGTCCAAAGTTAAAACTTTTTGACTTGAAGCATCATAAAAATTCAAACTCCCGGTTTTTTGAGTATATCTCGAAAACTGAGGGTGTTAAAAAAAATTGATATGAAATAACGATGATTAAATTATGTGACTTTTATTATATCTCAATTTTTTTTTCTTCTAAAGCTTCTCGACAATTTTCGTGGACTCGGAAAAAGTTACGCGTATCTGTATACAAAAGTATTATTAACATGTACAGTTTCATGTATGTATATTATTCAATAGCCTGTTGATCCTCAAATTGTTTTTTGGACGTACCGTAAGCAAAACGAAGTGAAGAATTGAAGCAAAAAAGAGGAATTTGCCATAAACATGTAATACAGACTGAGCGCTTCGCGGAAATATATTTTTATATCATTTCATTTTTTTATACAATAAATAATACAATTCGTACTACATTTCATCTACATTTACGTTGGTTGCATCTATCGCTTTATTGTCATTCTTAAAATCCCCGTTTTATCAAGGAGAAAGAAAGGAAAAAAAAGAAACCAAAAAACCTTTTTCGGTCAGATTAAGAGAACCCACCAACATTTTTGTCAGATTAAGAAAATATGCTTTCAGGATACCGAGATAAACCTCCCCTATGAAAATCTGACGCGCTCGAGTATTTCAAAAAAACTTTTTTTTTGCATTTTCAAAAATTCATCGTAACTTATCGTCACGCCGAAATCGTCAGTTTTTTTAAAGGGAGCTTCCTTGGGGCCTACTTAACACCCCTTCCGAAAATCTGACGCGCTCGAGTAATTTTTTTTTTTTTTTTGCAGTTTTGACTACTTTATATTCCTACCCCCACCACGCAAACCGGCAGATTAGTATACCGTTGTTATCAGAGGCACTTGGGGCATACGTAGTATGAATATCTGACGCGCTCGAGAATGCCCAAGTAACTGTTTTTTTTTACATTTTTGAAAAACCGTACACGCCAAACCCACCGCTAAAATGGTTTTTACCATTCGAGCTTTTCTTTTCGAAATTATTTTATCTTTCGATTTTGATAGGTCTCGACGGCGCCGTTGAATTACGCCATTTAGCTACCTCGCCTCCCTAACTATACAGTCAGGCACCTGCAATCATATCGCACAACACCTGACACTATCTGATTCGTAGAATCGTGTGAGTGTGCCGTAATATGTGTTTCAGCGCGCTTCATCGTACAAAGCATTGTATATTATTCACCCACCCTGCTTTTTGTATATGCTCTTAATTATTATTTTTCTATTTGCCAGAAATGCAGGAACCCCGTGACCGACTCCACATTCTCCGTAATGGACAACAAGCCCCTCTGCGGCAAATGCGCCTAAACGTCATCCCGAACACAAGCAAAAGTTCACCTAACTGTACTAATGTTAAGGCCTAATTTATACAGCCCACCAAATACATACAAATTCAGAATGCTATTTAGAGGCCATAATTGTATCACAATTTTGCTGTAATTCAAGCACCTACTTGAAGCCTTAGTAATACAGTTGAAAATACAAAAAAAAAAACAGGCATATAATTTTAAATTAGAAATAATGAAGCATAAGCTTGTTTAAATGTCAGTGTTAAGATATAGTGCCTATTCTAAGTGGCAATATTTCTAAAATAAGAGCAATGCGAGTGTTTTACAAAGACACGCGCTGAGTATAGGAAAATCACATTGCACTTTTTAGACGGCATGATGTCTCTTTCACATTTAGTGAAATGTTACCCTTGTATTGGTTAGTGGTACCAATTAAAATCAAACAAGGCTTGAGTCATCAAGTCTTATTTTGATAAAATAAATTTCCAATGAGATTCGTTTAAAGCAAACTTTACTTATTAATTATTTAACTTTAAATTATTGTAATAAGAGGAAGCACAAATATTTAATACTATTATTAAAATAAATAAAGACAATTTGTAGTAAGATATTGTAGTGTAGTTTTGACAAGCTGGTATCCGTTTTACATTTATAACAAAAATAGACCAAAGTGTGCAAAACGTAAAATTAAATTTTGTATAGCTTGTTAAAGTTATGCTCCCACATTGAACGTATAAGTGATTCAATAATAGTCAACCTAAAAGGGCTACCTGTAAGGTATTTATTTATTTCGTATGTATTTTTATATCCAGAGAGCTATATTCAATAAGCTATTCTTCATTTTCAATAAACTATTTTTGTTTATTAATTTGTTTTACTAACAAACGACACTAGTATGTAAAAGTATAGAGAGTTAAAAAGCAGCATGGAATTTATAGAAATTATCTTAAGGCCCACCTTCAACACACTAAAGTGTAAAATAGTAGTTACACTTTATGTAAACTCTGCTATGTGATCTGTCAAAATTTGAGAAAGTGTTTCAAGTATGGAAGGTAGAGGTAAAGAATGCAATCTCCATAGGCAGAAGTGAAGAAAAAGTGTCCAGCTGTCAGATATTAATAATAGTTCCAAATCTCTCCAGATTAGCGCTAGAGTAGCTAAGAACCTAGGCGTTATTGACGAAGTGAAGTGCGCTGTCTATGATTTTTTTTTTCAAGTATTCTAGGTATTATAGCGCCACCTATTTAAGGTTTTTTTGATGAAACTTTTTGGTGTTCCTTCCATAGTTTCAAGGCTCATTTCGGTTTTCAAAAATCGAGCACATATCGGTGTTTACAAGCGCAGCGACGAAATTTAACTTACCTTTATTTATTCCATTTCGTCTGATTTCTGATTCTTCGGTTGGATTCACTAAATGTCTTTACCACGATTGTCTCTTTTGCACATTTAACCTTATTTTTGATGGTAACGTGTCTTAAGTACTAGCCGTGCAGTCACATACCTTTAATTCTTTCTTTTCATCCGATTCCCCGTCAGTGCTTGGAGTCGCTTCACTCGATGTCTTAGCCACGGGACTACCTTTCATAGCACATTGCACATTGATAACCGACGGTAAACTTATACCCGAAACGTGGACAACGTTTGGACATTTTATCAAAAAGGTCTTAAGTTATGCGGCGCGTCATCGTGATCCTTATCGGAATGCACGAAGGTTGATATTGGGCTATAGCCGCGCGTATTAGCTGACGTGTTTGGCAGTCAAACTGTTAAAGTAATCGTTTGAAGAGGACACAAAACTTACCTTTAGGTCTTTTCTTTCATCGGATTTCCCATCAGTCCTTGGAGACGTTTCACTAGATGTCTTCACCACGACGTCTTTCTTCGCACATTGCACTTTGATGACCGACGGTAGAGTATCATCTGATACGTGGACAGCGTCTAGAGCTATCTTTAGATCTTTCTCTAAGATGTCCTTCTTTAGTTTAGGGCTTAATTTTGGCGATCTGGGAGAGGATTCTTTGCTCTTGCGGATGCCTGGGAATATAAATGTTCCTGTTGTTATTTATGTAGATATGTACTGGATAGACATATTGAAAGGAAAACGACGTAATTATGCACTAATACGATAGTAAACAACTCGGGGACGAAGAATGAGTAACCTATTTATACTATTTGCTCTTCAGCTCTTTCTCAAGCAGGGAAGGGGGGAAACCTTCACTTGACAAGTTGTTTCCTACTATATTTTTCTTACCTGCATATTTAAACTACATGCATGTCAAGTTTCATGCTTAAATTTCCCGTAACGATGAGCTAAGAACCCAAACAATGCACTTTTCTCGATTTTAAACCATCCTATGTCTCAAACATTACCTCAGAGGTACAGTAAAAGTATAGAATGACCTCGTGGTGTCCTCGAGACGCGCGATGACCGGGGGCGGCGCGGGGAGTGCGGCGCGGGGCCGGGCGGCGGCGCGGCGCTGCGCACCGAGTTGGCGGCCGACGCGTGGGGAGTCGCCACCTGACGAAACATGCTACATTTGTCATTTATGCTTTATAGGGCATTTATGCTTTATAGGGCATTTATGCTTTATAGGGCATTTATGCTTTATAGGGCATTTATGCTTTAAAGGGTATTTATGCTTTATAGGGCATTTATGCTTTAAAGGGTATTTATGCTTTATAGGGCATTTATGCTTTAAAGGGCATTTATGCTTTATAGGGCATTTATGCTTTAAAGGGCATTTATGCTTTATAGGGCATTTATACCCGCGAATTTGATCACGGATGAAAATTGTCCTTGGGGGAAGGCTCTAGTGTTCAAACTATCTTCGTACCAAATTTCATATATGCCGCTATACGTTCAGCGGTTAAAGCTTTCAAGAGTGCGCCAAAAGCTCGGTTCTCCATGCAAACGTAGTTAGGCTCTCATTTTAAAACGACTAGCTAGATTGCTCTGAAACTTTATGCTTACTACAGGCTAAGGTATATCTATGTTTGTAATCAGTTTATGTACCTTCAGATACCATAGTTTAAAAAATACAGCGAATTTGAGTTTTTCATACGAACCTTATTTTTGGTCTATTTCGTTTTATAATAATTAATATGTATAGTATTCATTGCCGATCGAGTCTGATTATCTGATTATATTTACACTCAAAAATGAGCAGAACATACCTGAAAAGCAATTTTACCCTAAAAGCCATAATATATGTGCCGTACCCTAAAAGTTAAGGCGCGTGAAGTACGGCTAAGTCCACACCGCGGGATGATATTTTAAAACTAGTCATCAACTGAATACGTTACACGTTGCACTCGTACTTGTGAGATCTTGGTCACTTATTTCGCACGCCAATGGCATCCACGGTTTATGAGTTATATGAAACGTAAGTTGTCTAGTTAGAATGTAAGGCGACATACGATGTCGACGGTCTCGACGAGCGTGGTGATGTTGTCGTGCTCCTGCAGGGCGCGCGCGTCGCGGCGCTGCCCGCCGCCCGGCGCGCGCATCAGCGGCCGCCGGGACCTGCATGGACACGTCAATGCGAATGAGATCCGCAACCATAACTTCCACCGCTGTGTTGCTTAAACTTTTGACAAATTTATATATTGTCAGATGACAACCAAAATTACCGTAAGTTCAGAGGCATACTGAACCATACTAGTAAGAAAACAAGCTCAATTCCTTTTTTAATTTAAGCGATTTTTGGTTGTTACCTGACGATATATCGTCATGGTCAGCCATGGCTATAGCCAAGAACCACCAATAATTGTCATGTAGATACCTGTAGCGAATAACGTCAAAAATGGGTTGATCTAACTATAAACTCGCGGATTATCTCAGTAAAATACTGTTTTGCGGACCAGTAATGGACCGCAAAACAGTATTTTACTGAGATAATGTAAGTTGGTAAGTAAACTGCACAAAGTTTCCGAAAAGGCATGTTCTCGGAAATTTCATGGAAAAAAAGTACAAAGAGAAATTACCAATATCTTTCCATTTATAGTTCCCCATTTTGCAAACATTCCTTCAACACATATGTAAGTAATTATGGTTTCCAAAAGAGTATGCGATGTCTTAGAATCTCCGAAGAGAATCTTAGTAGATATTGCGACATTTACCCTACGATACTGTGTAACTACTATCTGTTTTTCTAACCAAAGACAGAGTTCATTGGTACAACTATGTATATCGTCTTTAAATCTACAGATAAAGAGGTACCGTGTTTTCTTGTTGGCTGCTGCGTTTGCGTTTTCCAATGGACTAGCGTTCTTTGCGTTGGCGGTCGGCGATACTCCCATGCGAGCTTTAGACGTGCCGCCGCTATAGAACAAAGTTCACTTATAAACTATATACACATAAACAATTTTGGACAAGAAAATTATTTACAATATAAGGACATTCAAAATTTTATTCGAGATATAGATAGATCGGTGATATTTAGACATAAAAAAAATTAAAAAATCGTATAATTGCAAGAAAGTCTTGTGCTTTCTTCATTATCCTAAATTTATGTTCCTATATCCTTCTGAGGCTCAGGATCGATCTATAGGACGATCGTGTCATTCACGACGATGCGTGCCTTGACTCATATTAAAGGTTAGATATGACAAATCTGCGCGTCAACGTGGATGATACGAACTATACCTTTACGCCCTATAGTACTTATTAAGTTTGACGAAATTTAAATAATTTACGAATGGACCTGTTGCATATCTTTTGTTAGAAAAAAAATTCAGACAAAGAAAATTCAAGTCTTTTTTTTATTATTATTAAAAACTGATCGGCGATTGGTTTCAGTAGTAGCCTATTCACTCTTGCTTTAAAGAGACCGAGGTCATATTTATCAGGGAATACAGATGGCGGGAGCGCATTCCATTCTTTAGCCGTCCGTAACAAAAAAGGGGAGGCAAACCGTTTAGTGCGAACAAATGGAATGTTTACCACGAACGGGTGCATTCGCTCCCCACGCCTGGATGTCCGATGATGGAAAGGGGAAGGTGGGAGATTATAGGTTCAAATTTCACTGGCAAATTTTAGTTTTTTTTCTTGTATAGGCTATGTTTATTGTGTGTTATTGAAGAGTACAAATTTACCTTGATCGGCCGATGGAAGCCTTGGAACAACGCGGGAACCTATCCAGAGAGTACATCGAGAGTTTGGCGTCAGCGCCCGTTTCTGTCAAATACATATTTTGTTATAGCGAACGTGCGTAAAATGTAGCGGGCAGCCATAGATTTAGAATTACGCTTATGTCAAGTGGGGTAACTGGGGATAGGAGGGACTACATTAGACTAAGGAAATATTCTCCAGTTATACAATGAATGACAGAAGTGTACTTGTTACAATCTTTGATTCAGTATGTACCAGTCTTAACGTGAAATTTTCAAGTATCTAGTTTAGAACATGGTAAAAAAAAGGTCTAAAGTTACTCCTCTGACAGTTACCTCACTTGGCGGTAATTGAAGAGTCCGATCATGTATTTCATATACATCATCCCTTGAATATCACAGCTTAAGCTGATGTAGGCTCTTGACTATCTGGTATGACAAAACATGTGATAAGCCATCGTATTGCGCCATCTAGCTCGGGTATGAAACATTGGACACACTTCAATCAATAATTATTTGAAAATGTAAAGTAAACAGGTCATTCTTAATGCTTACTTGCTTTGTTGTGTTTATTGAACTTCGAAGTCTTATGAGACTTTCCTGAACGAGACACCGACTGAAATCAAGTAGATAGATGAACCGATTGAGAGCTACAGCTACCACACACGTCTATATATTAATAATTATCATAGGTGAATAAAACAAGGACAACGTCTATACATAATTTGCCAGATTGAGTCACTAACACAGCAGGTCTCAGTTCTGACCATATTGTTTGATGCTCAGAGGGCCTACCGCGTAGACCGAAATTCGCAAATTGCGGACATCTTTTTCTGTCACTCTAATTACGCTTTGATTGGTGTAAAAGAGAAAGATGCCCGAAATTTGCGAACTTCGCAGTAGGCCCTCAGACTTCTGCTTTCGGGTACGGGTTCCGATTTTCCGAAGCGCCATCTATCGAATAGAAATTATTTTGAAATACCGTCAACCGGGGTGAATAAGAATGGCGGGGGTGAATATGGACACAACTTGGAATGAGATTTATCTGACATTTTCTTAAAAACCCAAACAAATTGTATCACCCCCGCCATTCTTATCACCCCTGTTGACGGGAATTTCTCGATTTCTCTCGTTAAACTAAAACTAAAAAACGTTCCGTTCAAAAGATGGCGCTGAACATTGGAGAAAAACGACTTTTATAAACACTGTTAGGGCCTGTTTCACAATGTCCAAGTAAAGTATTGGATAGCTAATGAACAAATAAATTAACTGCCAGATAAAACTTTCTGCAAAACTTAGCACTTTATCTACCAGTTAAGCTTATTTGAAGATTGATAAACGCCAACGATGACTTTATTCGTCAGACAAGTGACAAGTAGGTTATTCAGGACTTCACTTGGATAATGTGAAACAGGTCCTTAATCTTCTTGTTTTATTCGTCCATGCTTATAACCTCCTAACGCACGCGGTCCTACCTATGGGACTTGTTAAGTTTCAAACAAAACAAAATCAACTCTGTTTCTTACACTGTAGATTCAAATTTCAGTGACAAATTTTGTTTTTTTTTTTCCTCGGCTGGGTCTTAGGAGGCTAAACGGTGGGCTACAATAATGGTAATTTGCAATACTCACGGCAATAGTGTCGCTGTCATCCCCCACGAAATTGTTCAGTTTCACTAGGTATAGGCCGAGAGCTTTGTCCAAGCTGTCGCATGTTTGCAGCAGCTCCTGGAATTAATACGTTTATTAGCTATGTGCGTTAACAGATTTTAATATAAAAAATTAAGACCACGATCGATTACTGACCCGGAGTGAAATGAATGACGCGCTCAAGACATACATAATAGGTTATTTAGACTGGCTAAGCGCTAATAGTTTTTAGAGGTCTAAATATAGCAGTCAAATCGACTAAATTAAGAATTGACTTTTGATTATCTTGGCAAGCCGATATACGGACCGCGCGTTGGAAGATCTGCCATCTTGTAGCCCAAATCGAAAACATAAACTTGACATAGACAATTCACGCAAAGCAGGTGCTGCCCCCTACAGTTCACGCACGCTAGCTTACGCGTTTAAGTTCTGCTATCTCGTAGGGTAAATTATTAACTTAAACTTGACATTTACATTTCGCTATCACATTGGGTCGTAGGTCAAATCGAATTCAAAGTATGATTTTGCCAGACAAGCGACATTGTTTGCATGACACAGTGTACCTAATTATCACCCTCCTAGCATTTATCCCGTACTGTGATGGGGTCCGCTTTCCTACTTTTCTCCTTCCACTTCGCTCTGTCCTGGACATCGTTTTCCGCAAACCCACAGGTGTTTAAATCTTTGGAGATGACATTGCGCCACCGCTGCCTTGGTTTGCCCCTCCTACTTGGGCCTGGTAAGTAGGGGGAGCTCCTGGTACAGTACCGGAACCGGAAATTCCCGGTTTTCGCCATACAAACTCAATACCAGGAGCATTCCCAACTGGTAAGGCAAAGCTAAGGGCTCTGTTGCCTACGCATTCAGGCGGCCTTCTTTTGACATGCCCAAACCATCTCAGTCGACTTTCTTGAAGCTTATAGGCGATGTTTCTCACTCCGAGGCTACCACGGATGTGTTCGTTATATCTAATAGCACGTTAAAAGACTCTGCGAACTTTAAAATCGACGCCGCTAACGATCGACAATTCGTGAAAACGTTCGAAGCTTTCTTCGGTGGCCCTCAACTTAAGGGAACTAAATTTCTTACCTCGTTATGGACCTCGGAGGGACAGACCGAGTCCGCTTCCCGCACCAATTGCATGAAGTTCTTGAGTGCGTATACGCATTCCCGCAGCGGCGTCTTTTGCGTGAACCACTTGTGGAACAACTAGAAACAATTTTGACATAAATAAATAACTTAAATTGTAGTCTCGACAAAGGACATCTGGTGACCCATTGCTGTAGCTCATGCTTCTTTTAATATACTGAAAGAATTGGGTGCATAGCCAACTTGACAAATCGTTAACGCTCCGTAGCCAACGAAACGCAACTGTCGCACTAATGTGGAAGAGTGATAGTGAGAGAAGATTACGCTACGCTTGGCACGTTGGCTAAGCACCCTGAAACTAAATCGACAGATCCGTTTTGGTGATACATATATGGTTGGGAATATACCGTAAACATTTCACTTATAACGTATTGACATTGGTTTTACATTTCACGCATGGTCTTGCACGATTAATTAGTTTTTTTTCTCACGACCGGTCGGACATCTGTGTCGATAAGGATTAAAATCCATTTTGTTAAAAATGGACGGCAAAGTCTTTGCCGTTTAAAAAATAGGTCACGACATGCGTAGTTTATGGTCAGCCAAATATTAAAAACTTAAAACCTTGCAGTCGCGATTTCGCGACAGCATAGTTGCATACAAATTCTTTATTTGTCGACTTTAAAAAAGTTGAAATGGCCATATTAAACGAAGGCATAGGTCAATTAAATGTCAGTACCGCGACTATTTAGCAGTCACAAATAACAGAAAAATACACTTCTATTTTTTATTTAAAAAAAGGCGGCAAAACAAATCTAAAAAAAGATAATTGTCCATGTAGTTAAGAGAGGTATGGGCATTGTGAATGTCATCTCGCTTTGGGTGGTAGGGCACAGCCAGTGGATGTCATTCCAGATCTAGAGCGGAGCCCAACTGGGGAAGTACCTCCACCTTCTCAGAGTTGTGTTCCTGCCGGTGAGTAAGGTTGTCAGAGCTCAACGAGGAAGGGGGGGGGGGCGGGTTTAGGATCGGCAACGCGCATGTAACTCCTCTGGAGTTGCAGGCGTACATAGGCTACGGAGACTGCTTACCATCAGGCGGACCGTATGCTTGCAAAAATGTAGTAGCTATACACACCTGAAGGGACTGCAGCATGTTCTGCTGTAGCGACACTGTTCGAATGAGTTGCGAGCGTGTGTGCGTGTGTCGCGCGTACGGCGTTGCCGAGTTGTTGTGTCGCGTCACGTCGTTGATCTGTCAATTACATAGAACAAAGCTTTAACACTATGGGCCACCCCACACTAGCGTCTTTTGAGCGTCTGCGTCTAGTTAGTGCTATGCAAAATGGCGTCGCTGCACAGTTGCTCTAACGTTGCGTCGAGCTGCAGCCATAGAGGTGACTAGACGCTGACGCTCGGGTGACGCTAGTGTGCCACCTACACTAGCATCTTTTGAACGTCGGCGTCTAGTCAGCGATATGGAAAATGGCTCTATAACATGACGGTTATATTTTTTTTTTAACAATAATTTAAAATGTGTCTACTCTTGTTGTAGAATACATATATTGAAATTTAAACACACCTGTCGCGACATGGGATACAAGTATATGCGGCAGTAACGAGCACAGAACTCGCTGCACTGTCTTTTTAGCTTCGGGAGCGTGTTCGGATCCAGTTGATGCAAATTATGAGCATCCAGGGTCGTGCTGTAGGCGTTAAAAAGAAAGTAGGTTAAAAATATAATAGTCATATCTGATGAGAATGGCTAGCTTGGTCCAAAGACCACAATACAACAAATTACAACAACAATGTTAGAACAAATTCTAAAATACAATTTTCAGGCATACTATGATTTATCGACCAGATACGCGCCAAAAGAATTACAGCTTTAGCATTCCGGTTTAAGGTTCAAATTAGATTTCATTTTCGGTCTTGGGACTTGTCTTCAAATGAATCATCAAGGCAGGATTAATTGGAATATATTCGGGTTTTTTGGGAAAACCTTTTAGATTTGGTGCGGCCTGGAAAATGGTTAAGCAAGCGGCGTAACTACCTATCTGTAGGCTCTTCACGAGCTGGCAGCGTCCAAATAGTATAGAGGCTACCCATAATTATCTACCTGTATAAAATTGAAAGGGAGCAATCATGCGATGAAAAAAAAAGTTATTAAATAATAAAAAACTTGGCTGACCCGTAGAAAACCTCGATATCAGATCAGGCGCAATTTACACATACATTCGATATATTTCGGTTGATAATGATCACCATTTTTTGCGCGATTTCATCGTTGGACACATAGTACATATTTTACTGTATCCTTAACGATCAACCGCGCACGGTATGTCTTGGTCAAGGGCCACCCCACACTAGCGTCACCCGAGCGTCGGCGTCTAGTCAACTCTAAGGCTGCTGCTCGACGCAACGTTGGCGCAACTGCGCAGCGACGTAATTCTCCAAAGCCTTGGGGTGGCACTAAGGATTGAAAACCATCCCTTTGAATGAATACAACTAAATATCAAAGGCATTTTAAAAATAAATTCTAAGAAACTTACATAACCGACAACAGCTCCAGATTAACCTTAGATTGCAGCTCCTTTACTTTAGCGCTATATATGCTGGTTTCGATCATGTTGGTGACGTTATCAGGCGACTTCTCACGGTCTGAAGTTGAAAACATAAAGTACTTATTTGTTGTTGCCTCTTCAATATTTGAGGAACCTTATACTAAATTGTTAATTCTGTATGAAGTTCAAATGAATTGTCAAAAATTTCATTTTTAATACAAGCTTTTCTCGCTGTCTGTACTGGGTAATTCCACGAGACTGTAACGTCAGTCACCAATTCTTTCATGTGTTCTTACATTAATTAAGCAAATTCAAGTGAGTGTGTCTGGAGTAGCCCTACAGGTACATATCTGGATGCTTAAATGTGAGACTTAACTTAATAAATGTAAGAACACACGAAAGAATTGGTAACTGACGTTACAGTCTCGTGGAATTACCCTACTTTCCTTTCAACGGGCAACTAATCATAGAGATAATTTTAAATAACCCAAACAAAACAAGGTTGCGTTATTTTATCACAGAGTTCCTATGGTCACTTCCTGTCACCTGTGTCCATCATCAGATGGTACCGTAATATTGCAATATTGCCATCCAAATTACATATGAGAGTGAAGTTTCAGCTCAAACGTTTGAAGAAGTGGGTCTAATTTAGCTTAAAAGATATTACCTGAACATACATACATACATTGAAAGGGAAATAAAAAAAAACTTGTAAAATGAACCTTCATGACTTTAAAATAAGGTCACTACGGCGGGTTAAGAGTATATAAAACAGTCTCTCACTCTTCTCGGAAGCCTTCGGCGACAGTTCAGGGTTGCTCGGTTTCTCGCGCACGGTACACGGGCTGTCCAATGTCTCATTGAACTCTTCCCGCTCGCCTGCCTCTGAAACAAGCGAGGACACAGTTGACTGATCATTCGTAACTCTTATTGCAACAAGATAAGGGCTGCCAATGGTCACCTAACTGGATTAATGTTAGAATATAGAGCTAATACCATTTGCCCTATAAAATACAAATAAGTACAGTCAAGGAAATTGATTCTTTAGAAGTTTGCGGTTCAAGTAAATTTGGTTATAACATACTTATGCTAAGAGCTGTCCAATATAAAGTGAACCGTAAACTGGTAATGAATCAACTTCCTCGATCGTATATAGGTACATATCTTATCTACTCCAGCGGCTTTAGCGACAGGATGCCTCTTTCGTCTGTCATCATGTCATTCACGCTCGAAACTTTATTAAAATTATAAGTTAGTATTGAAATGGTATAATTGAACGTCACGAAATGGTTTTCATTTATCTTACTTATCGTTAAGTTAAGAATTAGGCACCCTAACAATAAACAAAGTTATTTATTAGATAAAGATAGTTTATTTTTCAAGTAGGCATATTACAATGCACTTATGAACCTCAAATAAAGCTACTATTTATTTATAACAAAGTCTTTCTCCTCCAGGCACTCGGCGAGTAATGGGCGACGGAGCAGAATGTGAACACGCACTGCCGCTCGCGCTGCCGGTCCTTTGACTTCCGCACGAAAAACCGCCATTTTGGGGAGCGCGGGGCAGCGCGAGTGGCAATGGCAGCATGAGAAGTATCGTGTTTACACACTCGTCCTGCCCACTTCCCTGCTCACTGAATGTAAACGAGGTAATAGGTAAAGTAATATGGGTGTTATTGTTCCTTGGTTTATTATTTCAGTCTAGACCGATAGCCATTAAAGACTTACCCGAGGCATCATCTTCAACATCATCCAAAATGGTGATCATATCGCACTGCTCGTCCTCCAGCGCCTCGGCGAAGGTCACCATGGTTTCCCGCGGGTCCTGGAGGTCTTCTTTATATTCCTGTTCCTTTGGCTGCTCCTGGAAGATCAATGAACTTCTAAGCCATGAACGAAATACGGCTGTACGGCATCATACGTTTTGTTGTAACTGCGGGGCCTAGTCAAGGTGACAATTCTACATCGACACACGCTAAACGAAAAGAAGAAATGGACTGCTATGACCAGGACCCGTACTTTTCATACCGTTGACGCAAAAATGACGTAATTTAACATACAGGGTTGTTACAAATTTAGATAACTTACTTATTGATGGGTATCATAATAAATACTTGTTACGTGAATAAAAGCTTGTTACGCTGTTAAAAACCAAAAATATGGATTATTTCATAAATTAATAATCTATTATTTATTTGTGTGACAATAAAATGAAAGTCAGTTAGACGTTTCTATACTGATTGTCAAGTATATGTATCAGTTACCTAAAGAGGTTGACAAATGATTAATTATTACGAAAATACTAATTGGAATCATACTCTATGTAGCGTAACGTGATTTTTCTGTCAACGGCATGAAATGTACGGGCTCTGGCTATGACAGATGCTACGAAATGTCACGTGACTATGTCCATACACTCTTTAAGTTTCAATTGGAGTTATCTATCAACGACTGTCATCTTGGCTAGGCCCCCTGGATTGTCAAATTTTAGCGTTTGACAAACTGGTTAATGTGTAATTTACAGACTGTTACAGTCTGCTTCAGCTGGCAATTTTGTGGCCAACTTTTCGCGTTTTAGTACATTTCTTTGGCTGTGTTATCTATAAACTTGAGTTCCCTATTGATAATTTTGGTCAACTGCATAACGACGTATACAGATAGAATAAACCTATTCTAGACTTTTTCGTCTATAACTACTATGTTTTCCAAATTTCCACATTGTAAAGCCTAGAGCAACAAGTATTACATTTACAATATTGCAGAGGACAATGTTAGATGGAAAATTATGTTTACAGTACATATGACGAGCATATGTCGAAACTTTAGAGAGCCATTTTTATTGTAAAACGTTATACGATACAAGTGCGAATAGGTAATCCGCAACTCGTGTCAATTTATAACACTCCCTTCGGTCGTGTTTTAATTTATCACCACTCGTTGCGAATTTCCTATTTTCAGCACTTGTATCGTAAATAGGCGGGTCCACACTGCTAGTTTGTGCGCGAGGAAATTGCCTCGCACTTATGCTTGCTCTGTATGGACCCACCTAATGGCTAATGCTAAACTATGTCGAAATGGTAGATTTATTACGTACAACTGAAACTTCTTCAGCCATTTCCTCCTTCATCTTTGTGAGTTCTGTGTCCAGAACCTCCCTCACACAGGCTTCAGGAAGCTCCTCCAAGAACTGGTATGGGTCATCTGAAAATACAATGCAAAACTATGTCATTATGTCATCGGCTGTAAGGTGTATAGGGTGCGTCTTCGCGAATGGCACAAACTATATCTGGGTAATTCCAACTGCTTCAAAATGTCGACTAATTCCGAAAACCCAGAACCGCATAATATTAGTGAACATTTTTGGATTTACCCGATATTCTGAACTTTTCGGATTTACTCAAATGCACCTTATAATATTACTATTAGGTATGTACAGCAGATGTCAAACATTTTCAATTGCTGCCTTATAACAAAAGACTAAGGTGCAAAAGTATAAACATATCTTGGATATTGACTGCAGTTACATTACATATAGGATGTATAAACATAAGCTTTTACATCAATAATTATGATTATAATTATTATAAGTATTATAACAATAGGAAACTCAATAAGGTTGTGTTCTTTTATTGCTTTGTTTCTATGGCCAACTTTAGGTTCAAGATCAGATCAGCTTGATGTTAATTATGAAAACACTAATAAGTAAAAATATTGCATAGTTACCATATTAAGAAAGTGGATCTAATTTAACTTCCAAGATTTGACCCACATGGCATCAAAAGCTTGTAATAATGAAATTGCATTTATAATGAAATAGTTATTTGTTTTACAGGGGTAAAAGTTGTTGTTTACAACTGCTTGTGCTAATATTGATACCCGACCAAGCGAAAGATTCCAAAATTGAACCATGAACGTAGCAAGTATATCAGTAGCTATAAATGTAAACTATGAATTCATACCACTTTTAACAGATTCAACTACATCCCGTTCATTAATGAACTCATCCCAAATCTTCGCTTCTATGTTTTTAAGCCTCTCTCGTCGGGATATTTTCCATGCTCTGGATAACTCACCACCCTCTATGTACTGCAATATAATATAAGTATTAGTTCAATAAGCTTAAACTCTGCAAACACAGCCATGCTAGCAGACCTTCATGAGCAGGATGGAACTATTGGCTAGAGTGAAAAAGTAATATTAACCCTTAGATGCATGAAGTACTCATACTAAAATAACCAAAGTAATAAATGAGCATGTATGTCATCATAACAAAGCCTTAATTTCAAGAGAACTTGTTTGGCATTTGTTTCAATATCAATATTTGATACTTCATACATCTAAGGGTTAAATTCTTCTTCTTCAGTCGGTCCCTCAATGCTGAGGATCTTGAAATCATGTCCGGTTGAAGACCAGATTCCTCCATAGGCTTCTATTCCTCTCTAAGCGCATGGCCTTGTGCAGTTTTAATTGAGTAGGAGCAGTGATTTGAGCACACCATCTAGTAGGGGGAGGGCCCTGAGATCTGGTGCCTTCAACTTTGCCGATCATAATAACTCTCTCTAGGCTATCCGGGGAGTGACGTAAGAGATGTCTGAAGTATATGAGAATTAGGTTGGCATGACGTTGACAACCAGGGTTTTATGCGTAGCTCTTCCAATATGGATTTATCAGTACGCATAGCTGTTCAAGGTATCCGTAAAAGCCGGCGCCAACACCACATATCAAGAGTTAAATTACTGTCTCACTTTAGCAGATGGCTAACTTCCTTTAGGACTGCAAGCAAGACCGTTAGTACTACGTTTGAAACTGGTACAGATGACTCAACAACACTGCCTAAATATTCCCCATATGGCCACATTGGCCACGTTAGGGTACTATTTAATGAATGACAGTCGTGCTTAATTTATATGAAAGAATTATATAGGACAATAACAAGAACCTACTTAAGGATAATTACGGCAACCATTTATTCTCAATCCTAACTGAAGAAAATATTTATAAGCTTGTATCTACAGTGACCCATAATAAAATGAATTGATTTAAGAAACGACAAACTAACCTGCAAATCAATGACATCGACTTTATTCTCGGGCATGAAAGAAAAACCCCTCACGTACTCTGAGACTCCCTGAGCCATCTTTACGAAGTTTTTTTACAGGCTCAATTTAGTATGCTATATTGTATATAAAGCACTTTTAGAATGATATTTTCTTAAAACTTTTCACAAATGAGTAATCGCCAAACAATAGTCAAAACAAAATTTGAAAACTTAAGTCATATCTGACGTTTGTAGGGCCAACCGGAAATTTCTTTAGGTACTCAAAAGAAATAAATCTATAAACCACAATTATTAAATAGAATTAAAATGTACAAAAAATTGTTTAGTAGCACAAAACGTTATTATTTAGTTTCGTATGTTTTTAGCTTTCTATTATTTTCAAACTACTTTATAAAAAGGCATTCTTTTGACTAAAACTAATCATGTTGCTAAGCAACGCATTTGTTTACTGTCAACAAATCGTATCAAATGCGTAACATGAAATTAAAGAAATTGATTTTCAGACCCATGAGTCTCGCTTTTAACATATTTTACTTTACTTAAAAGCAAATGTGTCTTTAATACAAACAAACTCATGGTAAATAACGTGAAAATTATAAACATTGGTTACAAAACGAATCGCTACAATACATTCACTTAACAAGAGTGCTAAGTTTTAAATGATATAGATTTTGTTCTAGTGTAATACTAATTATCATTTGTGTCATCAATTCACCGCAGTGTCGAAACCATGTTATTCACCGCCCGGCCTTTAGACGGTATGGCGACATCGTCTATGCCTATGCAGCCCATATCAAGGCTTTTCCCGCAATGGAGCAGAACCGCAATTTTAACTTACGGAGGAGGAGAGGATGAAGTAATTCAGGTATTATCTTTGACTCGTATGCATTTTGGCACGCGGTACCATATTACATTACGAAATATCATTTAATATTTACCAGTCGCTTTTCGGTGAAGGAAAACATCGTGAGGAAACCGGACTAATCCCAACAAGGCCTAGTTTACCCTCTGGGTTGGAAGGTCAGATGACAGTCGCTTTTGTAAAAATTAGTGCCTACGTCAAATCTTGGGATTACTTGCTAAGCGGACCCCAGGCTCCCATGAGCCGCGGCAAAAATCCGGGACAACGCGAGGAAGAAGAAGGTTTTATATTGCACATTCGCCGCCACGTACCTTGGCCGCACTGTGCGGTCGTCAGGAGCAGGCAGCGTCCCTAAAGAGGGACAAGTACTCAGGGTTATCAAAGTACTTGTTCGTTCCCCTTGCTGTGGAGGCATCTGGGTGCTGGTGCGCGGAGGGGAAAACTTTTCTCGGCGTCGCCTGCGGGAGAGGGGTCTCGACCCCCGCTCCGGGTCGTTCCTGGCGTAGAGATTGTCCATCGCGGTTCAACGCGGAAACGCGGCAAGCGTAATGGGCACCTTTGCGCTGGGAACGATGCGGGGTGGGTTGTTCGAATAGTTTTTAGAGGTTAGTTTAGGTTAAGTTTAATTTATAACGAATGTATTCCCTAGTTTTTATGTATTTTGAATGACAGATTGTATTTGACCAGTTTTATATTACATTTATTTAGAAGTTGGTAGCGATTTTGATAGCTCAGGCGGTGCAAATATTATTTAAACGTCATAATTTCAAAGAAGGTTGTTATTTACAATAACACTTGCACAGTCTGGTCTGGGCTATCAAAATCACCGCCAACTTAGGATGATCTATCTCTAGTTTGCAGAATAACAAAGCTATAGCATTCTACTAATTAATAGAAAATGGCTGCTTCAATTTATTATGTAACCTTACTACCTACTTTATTTAATTCCAGTGGTAAATAAGTAGGTATATACTCATGAAAATATAAGCCAATAAGGTTAAGTGGTATTTGCATGTCCTAGTCTCAGCGGTCATAAATTTTACGTTTTAGTTGTCTCTGGAGTATTATTACGCTACATATTTCCTTAAGTACTTACCTATGTAAAGAAGACCATGCATTAACCATATCATTCTATTTTCTGTTACATTCGATATAAAATATTAAATTAAATTTACTGTGACAGGGAAAAGGTCAGAGGTGGTATAGTAGGTGTTTAATGGTTTATGTAGGCGTTCAAAATAATTAGTAAACATGTACCTATTTAAATTGGGTGAGCTTTATTCATTCCACTAGTCCAAGATCAAAAGTTCACCTGATATAGTTTAGTCGTAGATTGATTGTTGTATACCCGAAAAAATTATGGCAGTTTAAACTCCATGACCGGATTAGTCAAATTAAGCTCAATACTCGTTAGAATCCAACTTAACATCAGTCTGTTAATGTCCGCTGAGTCTTAAATCTCATATAGTATGTTAATGGTAGAGTTAACAATGAAAAAACATAATAATAATGCTCTCATACAGTTTTAAAAGATACAGGCATGATACAGGTAGGTACCTAGTTGGTTACTAAATTATGTTACTGCAATAATCTTTATCTACATAAAATATACGAACGAAAGTTGAATAAACTATATATTAAAATGAAGTACACAAAATCAGGAATTACATATGACAATATCATTCATAATGGCCTCCTCTGGCCTTGACACAGGCCCTCAAACGACGAGGCCAGTCATCAATAGCGGCACGCACGATAGTCATGTCTAATTCCGTCACTGTCTTAACTATGGCCCGCTTGAGGGAGTCAATATTTGTGTGGGGTTTAGCACAAGCTTTCTCCTCAATAACCTGCCATATGGCATAATCCAGGGGGTTAAGGTCCGGGCTGGAGGACGGCCAGTCTTCGTGGGCAATAAAGTCAATTTTGTTCCTTCGAAACCAGGCTTGAGTTGTTTTTGCCTTATGTGCAGGAGCGGAGTCCTGTTGAAAGACCCATGACTGGTTTTGAAATAGGGTGTGGCTTAAGGGCTCCACTAGTAGTTTGAGAACGGTTTCCTGGTAAACTTTGGCCCCAGTTTTCACACCTTTTTCACAGAAATGAACCTGTGTTAGCCCTGAGTATAACACACCCAGCCAAATCATCACATAAGAGGGATGATGGCCTCGTTGCACTCTCGGAACTGGCGCAATCGCCTCATGACTGTTTGTTGCATACACTCTGTCATTCTGGCGGTCACAACATTCTTCAATGGTAAAATTTTTGGCCATTTGGTGCGTACCGCTTCAATAGCACGCGACTTCTCTCTAGCCTCACAGTCTTTAATCATCCATGAAGCAAATGACCTTCTTGTCTGCGGTAAGCATGTAGTCCAAGGTCTTCATTGATAACTTTTTTAGGGAGCTTCTCTCCACAGACATCTGTATTGCCAACAACTTTTGCTTCCGGACAGGGTTTCTTGCAATTCTCGCCTTCACTGCCTTTATGCGACCAAGGGCAGCTTTATTGTGCACAGTGCGACCGGGCATTTAAGACTAAGTTCGGTTTCGCGAGCCATATACGTGCTCATCAGGGGAAATTGTAAAGGTCGCCGTTGTCGGATACGACATGGAGGACTATACTGGGGTCCGAACGGTGCGTGGTCTTGCGGTCATCGAAGCTCTGAGTACTATTGTATCTATTAATTGTGCGATAAACAAATTGTTTGTTGATTTTTAGGTTTTCAAGCAACTTCAAAATCATGTTTGGCGGGTGCCCACATTTGTGCAACGCAATTACTGCGATACGATTCTCTTTTAGGCCCCAATTCATTATAGATACGACGAGATAAGCGTTATGTGTGGTATATAATTATAGCTCACAAATCCACCACATTATGTCATTTTTTTATTTTTTCGGTAGCATTTGTTTTAACGGAAATAAAGAGGTTGCAAATCGAGTCACAGAACTTAGTAACCAACTAGGTACTTTGCTTTTTACATAGTAGGTATTTTGTTTACAATACGTTTGGAGCAAACAATATCCATGTACATACATTATTACCCAAGTTTGTTTTATAAAGTAAGAATTTCCAAAAGCTATTATCGTCGAAGATGACTCGCAGAAGCCATCAGCACAGTTGGCAGCGCGCCACGGCAGTGACAGTGAGTCAGCGATAGTGCGACGCAACCACCCGGGCAAAACACCTGTGTTACAGGATAATCGTCCTTCCGCCACAGATATAGAAGCACCGCTATCTCTCTTTTTGTCCTTGGTGTTGTGTACGCCGAGTGCGGCGGCGCGATCGATACGTTGCACCCCACCCCTTGCAACCCGGGCATTGGAAACGAAAAACCCGGATAACAACTGAAAATAATCAGCCCAGTTCAAGGCCGGTCGGACTAGCTTATTGCGAATTAAAGTGTGCAAGGCAGTTGCCAATGTCGGTTCAGTACATACGCGTCCGTGTCCCGAGGTAGATAACAAAGGTACACCTCGACACCGCAGCGATGGCTTCCAAAGTGTTGGTGCCGACTGGACCGTTCACTAAACTGCAAGTAAGTACCTGGATTGTAGAAGTGTATAATCGGCACTTACATGTGAAAATAAATATTAGCACTATTGATATGTACATACAGTCTTTAGACAGTTTTTGTTAAAGCGAGCGTTTTTTTGCCATAGTAGTGTTACTAGTGTTTTATGTATAGGATTAAATATGAGGCAAATATTACATAAAATATTTAAAATATGTACAAAATAAGTTCAAAAATTTCAGTTCCATATAAAAAATGTAATTAAATAATACGCTTTCTTGATCACGTCCGTAGGAACGTATGTAGATGTACCTCCTATTACGTTCCTACGACCTCCTACGTTACTGTATGTATGCACACGAGTAAGAATATATTTTTATATGAAAATGTAAAATGATAAAAGAAGTGATATAAGTGCAAAAGCAGCGTCTGTTAAATGGGTCGAGGTGCAACACAAAGGACCGGACGATGACACTGGGTATCGGAAAAGCGATTATGTCAGGCTTTTCCAAGAGATGCGCTCTTTCAATTACATTAGAAGGCTAGATTTTTGTTCAAAAAATGTTTTTCTGAATATATTGCTCAGTATAACATTGGATTTTTAATGCAAATGGTCATGTCGTTAATTTCATTGTCTTTAATCCTTTATCACTGCTCTTTGTGACGGTATACAATTATGTGGTTTGAAAATAATTTATTTAATCCAATAAATAAAATACACAATTATATATTTGTATCCGGGGTTTGCAAGATTTTCCAATTTTTGTCATGTATTAATTAATAATTAGTTACGTGTTCATTAGAAAATAGAGCATGGTTGATAAAGCTCATTTTGGTAGGTATGTGTTTTCAAAATAACGAAAAAAACTTGGCATAATCCGGTTCTTCGTAAGATTTTCTGGTTGCTTATAATATTGTTACATAAATTTTATAGCACAGACAGTAAACAAAAAGGTGTTGTATTCATTTTTGAGAAAATTGATTGAATCTTATATGCCGGTTTACCCATTTCTACATTATGCAGTAGCACCCTATGTGTTCGTCTATTTATGTTAATAAGTACCTATACTATTGAATTTCATGTGAATATTTTTACAATATCGTATAAAACATAATTCAACATGCAAACTTGCAAAGCAATTAACTTGTGCTACGTCGCGTTTACAACCTCTGTTTATACCGCCTTTTGGCAAACATTTGCATAATAGAACTTTTAATACGCGTACTTAATTACATGTAATGGTTTGTTACTCAGGCATTAGGTCATAATTTTATTAGACCTAGTAGTAATTTGAATAGCAAAAAATACTCTAGTGCTTGGCAACATTTAGTGTTGTTGCGATTTGATTTGATTTGATTATTTTATTATTGTCATAAAATTTTCATTCAAATCCAACTTTTTGCGTGTCAAAAAATGTTGTTACTCGTATACTTAGCAGGTATGTAAAAAGCCCAACAAGTTTAAATAACAAAAAAAAAAATACAAATAAAACTTTTTTTGCTCTACCATAGTCGCATATTCTGGTTTATCAGCGATTTAATAATACGCCATACGATTTAAACACACGTTCTGTCTTAAAGAACTTTGACGAAGTAGTTATAAATTCACTATTCTGTTTTTTAATACATTGAATATTATTTTCAGGTGAAGAAATCGCCAGCTGAGCCGAGCAGCAGTGGTTTCGTATTGGCCGGCGATGCCGCCGCGAGAGTCGCGCATTTGGAGCACAGCGTGCGTTTTCTTCAGGAACAGCATAGGCTGATGCTTAGTGGACTTCATACGGAGATTGAAGCACTCAGGGAGAGGAACAGGGGTGTGTATATTTTTGAATATCACACAAGCACAATTTACCCTCTCCAAAAAAATCCTTGTTCCTTTACTCATTAAAAAAGATGTTGGCTATTCTAGTTTGCTATCTCTCTCTAAGATTGCATTTCCTGTTGCATTCAGTAAAAGGAAAGAAAAAGATTAATAAGGCAGAACTTAAATAGACCTAGTTACTGTTGACAGAATAGTGTGCGTTAGTTTATTCATTTATTAATATTTTCATTGAATCATAATGCAGCATCATGCAGATAGATAACCACAAAATGCACTTCACAATCACAAATCAACTAATCATACTAAGAAATATTGCGATGTAGATAATGATATCTATTACTAGTAACACAAACATCATAATTGACTTATACGGGTTAAACACAATTGATACAATAGCCTTTGTTATTTATACAAACAAAGGAACATACGAGTCATTAGAAGTACTTATTGCAGCGAAATAAGGTCTACATACCTATGTCTAGTTAACCATGTATTCGATGGTACAAACTAATCTCATTGAAGAATGGTCTGACGAATCATCACTTTAGAGTTCAAGTCATGTTATGATTGGAATATTATGTCAGAGATGTAATGGATTACACAGTGAAATAATATAGGTACAGATGATTTTAAGAGGAAGAGTATATATTCAACCACTACCATTATCCTCTAAGTCCTTTTTGTATCATATAGGAGGCAAACGAGCAGACGAATCGCCTGATGGTAAGCGATTACCGTCACCCATGGATAACCTACCCGCAAGACCAGATGGGTTGTATAAAGTGCGTTGCCGGCCTTGTAAGATGGGATTATACGGTCTTTTCTAGAAAATTTAATAAATAAATAATAAATAAATAAATATTATGGGACATTATTACACAAATTGACTAAGTCCCTCAGTCAATAAGGCTTGTGTTGAGGGTACTTAGACAATGATATATATAATATATCAATATTTATAAATACTTAAATACATAGAAAACACCCATGACTCAGGAACAAATATCCATGCTCATCACACGAATAAATGCCCTTACCAGGATTTGAACCCGGGACCATCGGCTTCGTAGGCAGGGTCACTACCCACTAGGCCAAACTGGTCGTCAAATTTGAAGGTCGTATAATCATTGTAAAACCACACAGTGTCTGATGATCACGCAGGATCAACCTCTTTAATTCGGTTAAGGATTATGTAAATACGAGTATAACATCATAAACAATTTTAACTGCATAGGTATACGTATCAGGGCTCAAGGCTAGACAATTAGTTGGACTGAAACAAACTTGCTTATATATACGATCTATTGTTGTGATTACGTCAGTTACATTGAGAAGTCAACGCTGGATATATCTGAGAAAAAAAACAGTGCATGATTCAACTGCCAAGGGCATTAGTAGAGGTAAATTTAAATATGTTTAAAGTGCCTTGCTCTGTCATCTTGAATCCAGTTCATGTATGTCTATGACTGTTGACACTTTTTTTACTGCTACGAGTAATATGTTCTAGAGCGAAACATTTTACCGATTTTACCCTATAACTAAGCACTATTTTAGTTTCACTTAGAATACCTACTAGTGAGTCGTTTTAATCTAATCGAGGAACAAACAAATGTCCTCGTATTGGTATATTATAGGATTACGTACAACTCGTACAAGAACAGCGCAACATTGATCTAACAATAAACGCAATGAAACTAGTAGGTAGTATGGAATGTTGTCTGTGCTGTGCATATTTTGTTATTCAGAAATTAGAGTAAGGAATTTTGGCTATTTGATGGAATCAAGTTCTGATTTTATTTTCTTTTATGTTTTGTTTGTAATTTTTCTATTACAAGCTAAGTAACTATTAACAACTCACGCATTTAATAGCCAAGATAATAACGTCTGGTAGCTATATTAGTAGTAAAGTGGCTAGGACAACTTAAATATTGTCTAACCTACTTGTTTAAACAGATGAAAAAGCTTTAACTGAAAAATCTAACCCAGTTCAATATAATCGCGTGTGTCATGTCATGGCTGATTAGCCTCGTACATTCACATATTGAGTCGATATCGATCCGTGTCTTTGAACTCCTATTCTGCTTTAATAATTATCCTCGGTGGGTTTCATCAATAAGAAACGATTCTGGGATTAAATAATGAAAAGCCAATCGAGTCAAGATTAGCAAATAGAATCTAATCCAGATCTTAGCAGACAGTAACATAGTAATATACTCTTTGAGCTTCGGTAAAATCGTAGTTGGTAACCCAAATTCTCGAAACTCATTGAAAACTAGGTACTTAACTAGTGAATTCTACTTTAAATGTTATATTTAATCATTTTACGTACATACTTATTTAAAAAAAGTAATCATGTTTTTTGTTCACAGATCTCCAATTCCAATTGATCTTCAATAAGGAATCCTCTTTGAAGGCAACACCGCCCGCTGCGGCTGAAAATGGCGAGAACGCTGAGGTAGGAAACATCTTCATTTTTCACATTTAGCTACCTACGTAAAAATGTCAGAAAGCGGTATTTCCTGTTCAGTGTGTTTGGCATTATATTCTATTTACCTAGGTAAAAAAATATATTATTTTGTTTCATGTGAAAAAAAAAATAAAGCGCACATCAGTTATCAGCTTTCACATTTAGCTTGCTTAAGGGAATGTCAGAAAGCGATAATCCCTGTTCAGTGTTTTGGCATTGTTGTATTCCATTAGGTAAAAAAAGCGCACATCAATTACGTAGACGCATCATAATTCATAATATTATATTTCTTGTCACGTAGGTTTAGGTATAATTTTTAACTGAATCCCGAGATATCTTGTCACATGTAACATCATTTGATTTCAATATACGTTTTTAGGGTTCCGTAGCCAAATGGCAAAAAACGGAACCCTTATAGATTCGTCATGTCCGTCTGTCTGTCCGTTTATGTCACCGCCACTTTTTTCCGAAACTATAAGAGCTATACTGTTCAAACTTGCTAAGTAGATGTATTCTATAAACCGCATTAAGATTTTTACACAAAAATAGAAAAAAAAAAACAATCAATTTTGGGGGTTCCCCATACTTAGTACTGAAACTCAAAAAATCTTTAAAAATGGATAGGTCTTTAAAAATGATATTGAGGTTTCTAATATCATTTTTTTCTAAATTGAATTCTCAGGGGAACAAATTCGAAATCACAATTTGACAAAAAAGGTGTATGTACCTATATTTCCATTGAGCTGCCAATATAAGTACCATGCGTTTTCGTAACTCAGGACGTCGAAACTTATCATTAAATGGTGAGTGATGCTAAGACCAAATCTTTTAATCTGTCATAGGAGGCAAAACTAAAGGCCGAGGTGTCCCGTCTTGAGCGCGAGGCAGCGGCAGCGCGGGGCGAGGCGCGAGCTGCCGAGGCGCGCGCATTGCAGTTGCAGAGGCTGGTTGATGCCCAGACTGAGTAAGTTTGCATAATTATTTTTTCTCAGACATGTGCGGAAATATTGTCTTTATGTTCGTGGCTGTGAAACATCAGGTTGTACGCTTTAATAAAAGGAGTCAACAACGGATTATCATGCAACATTGGCGGCCTATCAGCGCGCGGGTGATATGTCTGTGCCGAATTGAATTAACTTGACGGACATTATGTATTTCAGGAAACTAAAGTCTCTTTCCCTCGGCCCGTGCGCTTGCGAGGCATCAGAATCGCGCGCGGAGCTGCGCGCGCGGCTCAGCGACGCCGAGCGCCTCGTGCGCCGGCTGCGGGGCGACGCCGAGCGCCAGCGGAGAGAGGTACACACGGGCGGCTCCGTCACTAACCTACTGTTCGACGGAGCGCAGCACGTACGTCACACCTATGCTGGGGGGTTATAACGATATGATTTCTCACCAAAAAGTGTCGGTGAAGTCATACCATGAGTAATCGCATGGAGGTTATTGTCCGCGATAAATGTTGTAGGTGGTAACGCTGCAAGGCGGCGCTGTCTGTCTACAGCCTAGGTCTGTTCAATGCCACGCAGTAAGCGCTTCCCTCTGTAGTATGCTGGCGGGTTAAGTACTTACTTTTTCAAAAAGTCATCTTGTAGCAATCTGACGACACATCTAGTAGCATTGATATCGAAATGTGGAATATATATTATAGTTAAAAATAGTGGTCAATAGTTTTCTACGTCATCTATTATGAATTTGAATGTAATATTGAAAACTGTTTTAAACGTTAAGTATTTTACCTATAACCTATTGACTATTTCACTGGTGCTAGATTATGAACTGTACCATCCTGCTTATTGCTTAAGAGTTATTGACCGAAGCGTTAGGTTACCGTTTTGACTCGGGCAATAAACTGCTTTCGTATAATATCCGGATGTTCTCCTCTACAGGTTGGAATTCTTAAACGATTCTCATAATATTTGGTGAGCAGGTTAAATAGTCAAATATATTTTTTCTGTCATTTCATTTTTTTGGGAAATGTTTAAAATGGTGGAAATTCGCATAAAGGACTTAATCGTCTCTATGCATCAACATCATCATCATAGCGTTTTATCGCCCACTGCTGAGCATACGAGGGTTTAAATGCCATTAACGTCTAGGAGATTTAAGACCATTGCGAGATTTGCGAGTACGCCGTGATAAGGACTCAAAGAAGTATTATTTTGTTGTTATTGATATTTCTTAAGCTTATGAATCTTAACGCGAGGTCTACAGCTCACAGAGCCATTAGTAATACTTAGGTACATAATATAAGTAATGTCGACACATTGCAGACTTAGCGGACTCTATTCATTTTCCATTCAAATAGGGTGTGGGCCTCCGAATAATATGGATTTAAGAATAAGATATGTTGCCCGCCCGTAACCAAGCACCTACGCTATTTGTCCCGATCCTGCACATCTTCCTGCTAGTTATAGGCTTGGACATGACATAACGCAGGTCCGCAATGTCTCCTCAGCATACCATTCACTTTCACAATCGTTGATAGAAAACGCCAATCAAAACTTAAATACTGTATGGAAATACTCACGCGACTTTTCGTAGCATCTGACATCCCGGATACATTACTAATTTTCGTTTGGCGTTTGTCGATGAACGATTGTCATCTTGCCTAGGCCCCCTGGATCGACCCGACCAATTCCCCACGTACCTACATTCCCTTAACAGCCCATTTAATCTGTCCTAAATGTATACAGCTGCAATGCATGAAGAATTCACTGCATGCATCTCTCCGAGCGTCGGGACTGGACGGCACCTACGGCTTCCACAACAGTTACTTCCCGCCTGTGAACGCGCCGGAATTCTGGAGGGAACCCAGCAGAGAGTGAGTATCGTGTCTTTTATCAAATTATTGGTAACTAGCTTCGGGCCACATCAGCCACATGTCAGGGAAATTCTGACGTATGCATGGCATCCCTATACCCGAGTCAAATTGTGCAAGTTTTCACAGAGATTTTACGTTTCAGAGAGTACGCCAACTCGATGATAGCACGCCAGCAACGCAACTCGCGGCGCCCCCTGACTTTACCCGAGTTATCCGGCCAGCAAATACATCGTTCAACTGTTTATGCTAATCGTAAGTATCATTTATCATTATCATCAATACAGTGTTAAACTGTCCATGTCCATGTTTAGCTATTAGGGACCAATCTTTGGAAGGAGGGCTACCAAGAAGAAATAGACCAGAGGGTCTACCGCGTAATTTCGTCAAGGTCAATGTGGGGAGAATGGCATATACAATTTATTGATGGGAAGATCATAGAGCAAGAACTTTCGTATTGGTATACGTACGTCGCGCAGATATAGTCAGAAAGGTAGAGCTTCACTCCTTCAGCTCTACCGATCTTCTGTAAGTGGAGTATGTGTAAACAACCCTAGAGTTAAAAGCGACTTACGATCTTGTTGACGGCTTTCCCCACATTGACCATATTTGCCTCTCTATCGCTCGAATAAGCAAGAATAATAGAGAGATAAATAACGAAATTTCGATTTTCCCGATTGGCCCTTAGGGGTCTCAGACGACCTGTCCTATCTTGATTGATGTTTTGCAGCAACAGCAACTGTTCTGTCTCGACGTTCGCATTCAATTGTGCTGATGCACTATACTGCAATAAAGCAGTTATTTCGGTTCACTCCACATCTCAAATCAGCAACTCGCACTCTTATATACCTGGCCTTATATTGCGCATGCACTGTCCACTGGTATCCCATTCATGTCTCATCATTGTTATTAAACAAACGCAAATAAATCAAGTTTTTGGAACGATGTTCCTATGTTTATGCCCTGCTAGGTGAAAAAAGTCTAAGATTTTACTGTCACGAAAACTCATACGATTGAGAAAGGAGAATGGAAATAAGGCTAACGGACACGAAGAACATGAACATAAGCACATAACATAACATAGGTAACTTTGTTCCAAACGAGTGTTCCACGACACTCACGAATTTTTTTGTGAATGGTGACTGATTTTCATAAAATATTTTGCATTTCCAATATTGAACTCGCTGAACTCAACAAGAGTAGGCAAATTAACCGCATAGATTAGCGATGGTTGCAGAACACACACGGCCTCGGAATGGGTACGAGAAGAAGAAGCAGGGCGTCAACGGGGACGCCGCCTGCAACTCACCGGACGAACCTCCAGGTAAATATAATTAGTGTCTGACCGAAACCGGTTTCGCAGTTTTTTGGCCTAAGCTGAAACTTTGCTCCAACCGGTTTTTATGCCGAAACCGAAGATTTGGTTTTGCTGTATTATAAGTTCGGACTGAAATCGAAACTTTCGAAACATAATTTTTATGCCGAATTCAGTTCTTTGACCGGGCACTACCGAAAAATATAGATACCTAGGTTTGCCGCGGTCGGAAGGTTTGGCAGTTGTTTGGCCGAAACCCAAACTTCGGTTGGATATTAAATACAATATATCAATATCTTGGCTTTGAGATAAACAAACTGGGCTTTCTTAGCCATACGTGTGCATAATTAAGCTAAATAATCAGAACAGTGAACAACAGAAGTCGGGTGTGAATACTTGACTGTTTCCGTCGCCATATTGGACTAATAACACTAGTCCGCCAAACTCTTTGACCAGAGGCCCATTTCTCGATTAGTCTTATATTATTAGTGTGTTGCTATGGTAACTCGTCCCCTGTCCAGTGGCCCATTTTTCAAACGGTATTAAAAGTCCAAGAATTGACAATTCGTATGGGTTACCAAGGCAACACACAATAATATAAGATTAATACCGTTCGAGAAATGGGCCCCAGCGCGTAACCAAAACGCTGCTTATTTTCGTAGTCGCTACATATAGCGGATTTATAAGTACCTACTGGTACTAAACAACACTAGATGTCGCGACGAACGAAAAGTCTGATGCTCAACAATTTTCAGCTTATTACACGGAATGAGTTGAAAATAGAGTTCTAGTTATAAGCTGAAAATTGTTGAGCATTAGATCGTTCGTCGCGACATCTAGTGTCAAGTAGCAGTACTTATAAATCCGCTACTTGACGCTAGATGTCGACTACGAAAATAAGCAATTGTCATACAACCTAAAGTTAAAAATCGATGTAATTATGTATCTATGGGTATGGGTATACGGTACAGTTGTACCTAGCTAGGTAGTACTAGAAAAGCTCCATACTAGGTACTAGTGATTTTTTTTTATTAGGTACTTTTAGCACAACAGGCTAGCATTGTTATTTTGTTTATTCGTGGTATGTTTTTTTTGTTTTTATTTTGGTTATATTTCAGACAAGCACCGTTTAGTTCCGATACGCACGAACGATACGAAATCCTGTTTACCGAAATTGGACTCTAGCAATAGATATCCAGAGTTGAAAATCGTTGTTACAAAAATGATGCCACAAGTACTTGGTGAGGATTTTAGTTTTTCTTACTAACGATCTTTTTAACACTTTAGCGTAGTAAAACATGCAAATATATTTTTTCATTAATTTACTGTCTCCTTGTGCATGTCAAATTATAGTAGAAGATACGTTAAAATTGCGAACTTACGAACAATTTTTTGTCTGTCCGTACCCTATTTTACTAGGCAACCTATTTGTAATGTGTCAATGTGAATACGATTACAAATAAATAACATATGAGGGTAGATACCTATTCCTTATAACGAATCTTATACCATTACTAAAACAACTGTTAACCGGGGTGACTTTGAAAAGTTGGGGTGACATTCGGCAACTGACACTCGGCGACGACAGCGAATTTCGAACTGTATAACGTTTGTCATATTATTGGGGCATAAAAATAAAGAATTAGGGCGTAATATTCATCGTAACCAAATTTTTCTTATAAAGCAAGGGATAAATAGGCTCATTTCCTCAAAGGTTAACTGGAAGAGATCCCATACAGGGATAAGTTCGCCTTTGTTGTATTTAATTTACTCTGTAACTGTGTTTTTTGTGTTTTTTTTTATTTCTATGTACAATAAAGTATATACATACATAAATAGTGGGAGGGTGTCTGACCCTTTTTTTACGACCGACCGTATTGTAATTTAACACCTATTGTTTTTATTAATTTCAACGATTGGCTTTCCAAGCTAATATTTTCTTATGCAATGTCTTATCGTTACCTTCATGAATTGTTCCAGCGGTATCCGGCCCCGGCGCGCCGGCCGCCGCGCCGCCCGGCGCGCCCGCGCAGCGCCCGCGGCAGCGGCGCGCGCACCGCAAGCACGCACAGACCGACCACACGTAATGTGCACAAGCAAACACAAGGACACTATATAGGATCCTTCGATATTTTAAGTGAAAGGCTCGCTAAGTGGATGGATAATGTTTTAGCTAGCACCGGTTTAGTAAAATCGTGGGCGGTTTTGCTCTGGTAAATTCGGAATTCACATAAAAATCCATTACCTTCATACCATTCTGTAAAAGTTCGGTTATGCAAGGTAGTGAAACTGAAAGTGTGTTATGTATTCTGTGCATATTCACATTTAAGGATTTATTGTGTCTAGTGATATTATTAATCCACTAAGCTGCTCAAAGACTGTAAAATTATCAAAGGCGAACCTTTACCTGTTACGACTAAGGCCCCGATAAGAGATATTTTCCGCAATGTAAAATACCCATTGCATTCTGTGTATTGGAATACATAAGAGTTAAAAAGGTTTAAGATCCGCAATGTAAAATACCCATTGCATTCTGTGTATTGGAATACATAAGAGTTAAATGGGTGGATATTGTGCGATAAACCGTGTTTGTCTACGGGCTAAACATTTTGAATAATACCTACTCGTACGCATTATTGGCCGCGCACCGACGACTAGCCAGGATTGACGCACGATGCCATCTAGGAGGAAAACAACTAACTAGAAAGTTATAACTAAATGAATATTCCGGAGAACTATAGCGCGCTAAGCTGAAAAGCGTATTTGTAAGTGAAAAGATAAAGTAATTTATATTAAAAAAAAGATCTTGGGTAATACGGGGTGAATGGGGCAGTAAATAGGAGGATAATTTAGGCTAAACAAGAGTCGACGTATATCGAAATTGCCGAAAGTCCTCGTGCATAGTGTTTTTGAAGTATTGAAGTAACTTAAGTTCCGTTACGAGTTTACGAGGACTTAGCAAGATTTATATGCGTTTATACAGTAATGTTTCTCACAAATATATGCTAGTTGCACTAACAAGTAAATTATAGCAACCCTCTACCCCCCATCCGGATTGCCTTGTCTGATCTTAGTGACCTTGTTTTTATTTTGAACCATAAAAGTCATTATAGGACTTAAAGATTGAACGCTATCTGCAATACGTCTATGTCAATTGCCCATCCTTAATTACTGAGGTGCCAAGATTTTAGACATAATCATAATACAATAACAAATAGGGCATATGAGTACCATACTATAAAAGCTTGAAATGGTCAGCGTAGCGTCATCTTGTAGGGATATTAAAATCTTAGCGTGTTTAGATCTCAAGGTTGCCAGGATTAAATAGTTGTAGCGACTTCGTTTGGAATCTAGTCGTTGTCCAAACGGATTTGATGAGATTATTTGGTCGCAATCAGTGTCGCAGTCGTCCGTGTGCCACAGCCCTAGGTCGCAGCCCTCACAAGTGTATCAATATATAAATAATGCAATAATTTCATTCAATTATGTTTTTATTGTACAGTCAGCGTCAAATACTTTGTAGCAACCAAAGTAGTCAAATAGTTCGGTACACAATATATTTAGTATGGTGTACCGAACTATTTGGTCACTTTGACTGCTATAAAGTATTTGACGCTGACTGTACCTATATGTGTAGAGCTCACGTTAACTTTGTTATATGGAATCGGAGTGTTCATATCGTTGTTAATAATTTGAATGTGTACCAAAACCATTCCTAATGCATTTTGTTTATTATTTTAGACAAGACTTGGGTGAATGCTACAAAGTTCTTTTAGCAAACGGGGTCACACTGCATTTTTTATATCGTAATTCTCGTGTAGTTTTGTAGTTTCTCGCTGATTTTCATCTGTTTACCAGATTACATCTAGCTCAACACGCAAAATGACGCCTTTATACGATTCGATCAAAGTAGCCCCAACATTTTCCTAAGTCACCCCATTTTTATGAAAGGTCATTCTTCCGCAAATTAATTATTAACAGATTCTTCTTCCTATAAGATGTTTACTTGAATAAAACTATTGAAATGTGAATTGCTTATCACAAAACATTGTTTTAGTAGTTTTATTCATTACCATAGGAGTAACTCTTATAAAAGTGACAGAAATGTCGTGAATACACTGGCCACAAATATAATAATACAACTGCCAATAATATTAGCTAGTATTGCATAAGTTTATATTGTTTTGTGTAAATATACATACATATATTAATAATAATATTAGTAGCCGTGGACGTTTAAAGAAGAAGAAGAAGAAGGGAGATTAATTGACGAACTTGTAACGAATTCTTAAAGAGGATTTTTTGTAATCCGATTTCATCCAATGTCTAATAGGGAGTATTACTGCAATGTTCTGCCGCCAGAGTGCAGCACTAGCACCTTTCGAAAACCATAGAGTAACTTTTTTTTTAAACTGTCTTATGACAAGTTTTCACAGATAATGAATTATGTCATTGATGCATCAAGGCGGTTTATTTACAAAGGGCCTACCGGGAAACGCAAAAATCGAAATTTAGTTATCTGCCTCTTCATCGCTCGAATACGCAAGAGTGACAGAGCGGTTAGATAAAGAAATTTCGATTTTCTTGTTTCGCGGTAGACCCTCAGATTGTGATGGATTGTGGCAGTGGCGCCCCCTACGCAGAATTTCGCGTAATATTCCCTATTCCAGTGCCAGATATCAACTGGGCTGATATAGGGACCGTGCGCGTTGGAGGGTCTGCCATCTTGTGGCCTGAATCGGAACCATACACATGTACATTTACACGTCACGTGTTTTCTTGTGTATAGTAGGTTCTGCCATCTTGTGGGCTACATCGGAACAATAAACATCACATTTACGCCTCGCGCCAAAAATCTGACGGCACCTGTGCTGCCTCCTACAGTTCATGCACGCTCCCAATATGGTTTTCCACCAGCGGCGGCCTAGCCAAAGCCTTTCACCTTTTAACCGCCGTAGTCGATATAAGACATAGCTATATCCAGCTCATTTCGCCGAAGTCTGATAAAAAAGACTAAACTTACGGTTAAAAGGTTAAAGGGGCGGTGATACTTATCGGCGTACATACCTAAAAGCGACAATCGAGGTGAAGCAAAGCTTTAATAGACATGGGGTTATTGTATTAGAGAGATATCTTCTTTTCTTATAACAAAATAAGAAAATTAAACATACCTTTTTGATGCAATGGATTGAAACCTGTCCCTTTAGGGCTTCTGGCACTGATGTCTACTACAAGATGATGGATTCTGTTACTTGACTATTGTAAATTAGCTTGAACCATACAAACTAGTCCAAATAATGGCATTAATGTAAACATTCCGGTACGTTTGTGAGGACTGCAACTTTTAAACAATATGATTGTAGCCTTATCCATATTAACCTAAATACTATTATAATTATTGAAATATTAATAATAATTGATATGATATTATATTTATTGCGATTTATTGTTTGTGTTTTATTAAAATATCTGCCGACTGAACAACAACATTACAACTCGTTTACCTTTTTAATTTAGATTACTTTTTGCAATACTTAAATTGAAGAGGAACTTTAAATTAAACAACAGGGAAAAATGCTTGTTACAAGATATAAAAAAAAAAAAAATTTTTTACATTTGACAAAAAAGAGGTTAGATATCAGCATAATAACGCGATAAATAATTCATTATCACAGTTAAAATTATACAAATTACCCAACAACCAAAGCATAGACTTCACAACATCATCACTCATCGATAACGCTTGCTTTAAAACATCTACTTTCATATAAAAATGACTTGTAATTACACTATAAATATGATCATTAAGGGTTATATTAGCTAACGTCCGCACAGCGTATAGAAATGAATCTATGGATTCCATCGAAGTTGTAGCGTGTTCTAGAACGTTGAGTAGTAATTGTTTGTTGATGGTTTCGTTGAAATCGTCGCGGCACGATAGTAGGAAGAGTAGTTGAAGCGATGAATGTGTGAAGCGGGTGTGAGAGAGGGCCTGGACGATGGGTAGCACGTGTTCTTTCCTGGAATAAATATATTAATAAATAAATAGTCGGTAATAATCTTACACAGATTGACTGAGCCTCAAAATAAGCTAATAATACTAAATATTTGGTGTACCGAACTATTTGGCTACTTTGGTTGCTACAAAGTATTTGACGCTGACTGTCCCTCTCATATTTTTTTTTTGCATTTATTTTTTTCTGATAGTCGGAAATAAAAGCTCTGAGAGAAAAAATGTGTCCCCCCTTCTAACTTTTGACCCATAGGTATAAAAATTATGAAAAAAAAAACGTAAAACAAAAGCTTGCTAAATAATTTCAATGAAAACTATAGCGAATATGATCGATCCAGCAGTTTTTGAGTTATTGCAAAAAGGTCTTATTTTCTTAGTAAAACTTGTAATGTGTAGTCACCATCAAAAATATAGTAGCGGCCTAGGTGCTCACAAATATCTGAACACGCCTCTATTTGATAGATGTGAGAGTGCATGTCCAGATATTCATTACCTCGTCCGCTCGGAGATATCTGATGGCGATTATATATGATACTTACTAATAGCCCCCGTTTAGTCTATTATGACAGAATGGTAACTACACTACACTAAGCGTGGCCCAATACGCTCTTGGCCGATTTTTTATTGGGGATGACCAATTAACCTGAAATGATCGGCCGCCTGGTAGGCAAGATGCGCGAGCGCCGTGGCCGCGGCGCCGCGCACGTGGCCGTCGGGTGACGTCACGAGCGCCGGCAGCGCGGCCGCCGCGCCCTGCGCCGCGAGCACGGCCGCCGCGCCCGCGCACGCGCCGGCGCAGTTACCCAGGGCCCGAGCGCAAGTCGCCTGATTACCAAATAACACTAAGATGACATATTTAAATTGTTTTCCCTTATTTTTTTATTAATTATGTTTATCTGAAATAAATATCATATATTAAGGAAAAAGTGACAAAACTAAAGACAAAGTGGCGATGGCCGGATCTAAATTGGTAGATTCAGTTTATGCGGCTAACACCCTGAACCTCTAGGCTGCCCTGTCCCGTAGGCTTGTTTACACACCTCAGGGAAGCGCATAGCGACAAATATCAAGGAATGGAAAGATTCGCACGCTTCCGGTAAGCTTCAGTAGCTCAGTTGGTTAAGTTAAGAGTTTTGTGCTCGAAAATATCCTAATATTTAGAAATTTAAATGTCTTTATCAGACGTCCCTACATTGAGGCGGTTGGGAGATATGCCTAAAAAAATGTTCATGTTATAAAATGTTGTAATTATTATCTTGAATTAAAATATTAATATGATTTTTTATATATGTTTTGACATGTTTTTTTCATGTCCTGGCGTTTGGCCTCTGCTGTAAGCCGGACATGTGTTTGAAAATAATTTATTATTTAATAAGAGTGATCGGACTGGTGTTCAGAAAGATCGCAAGTTCGAGTCTTGCCCAAAGCTATGAATTTAACCCTTTTTCCTTTAATATAAAACTTAGTAGTATTGCTCCCAGTCATATATGTATGCTTATAAAAATTACTTAGTGATTTGCCTAAATAATTACCGCCATTTCACTATGCAAGCTGGGAAGTGCAGCAATCAGGTAAGTTCCTGCAGCTCGTGCTACTGCAGTACATGCGCGGGCATCTCCTAGGGATAAGTTGCATATGCAGCCGGCTGCATGCAGTGCGCGCTGAGCATCGTGACCTGGCAACAAAAATCATCGTGAATTGCAAAATATTATGTTGTTAAGAAATGTAGTATTATAGTATTAACTTAATTGATTTCAATGTGTTACGAAAATTGTCATGTAATTTGTGTTGGTAAGATTGATCTCTGAATCATTTACAATATTATGAAGTTTCCAATTCCAAAATGAAAAAATTCGGAAACTTCTCATAAAAGTACGGAGATTGAAACTTTCCATTTCCAAAATATAAATTTCCATAAAATTTTCCAGAAATTTCTGTAAACATTTCTAACTATTATAGGAAATTTTCCGCAACCTGCACATCTTTTATTGTTATATAATTAATACAGGTCTCAGTTCATATTCCAGAGTTACCAAAAAAAAAAAAAAAATTACCAGTCAGTTCCCTCACCAGACCCCGAAGAGCCCCCTGTATATTCAGCACCACCTCAATATGCTTTTGGTCATCCAGGAGACTGTTCTTCAGGGTTCTGAGGTCTGCTGCACTCACAGCAGTCTTGCTCTTTAGCCTTGTCGCTATGTCAGCAACAACTGTTGGTGTTATGCTGAAAATGTAAAATTTTGTTCAAAAACGTGACGCTAGAAAAAATAATTTTATATTATGAATTAATTATCGTACTTTTAATCTTTAATTATTTTTCAATTAGATTTGTGATAAAATTAATGAATAATTAAAATGGAATAAAAATTTACAATTCATGTACAGAGTAATAACAATTTTCAGTTAAATGGTAAAATGATACCAGTTATCAGGCTATAAAGTGTATGGATAACATTATATCGAAGTAGCTACCTGAGGTAAACTATACATTTTTTTCCATTAATATTAACAATTCGACATTTACTAATTTGGAGATAACCTCCAATTAAGTATGTGGCGGATCAGTGTGGTATAAAAAGCAACCCTATTATTAGTATTCTTTTCCATAGTTAGCCTATGAGTAGGTCAATCTAGTTTAAAAGTTGACAATGACTATACAATTGTAGTAGTACACCCTACAAATGAAAGCTATAAAATAGTTTAAACTTTCACGATTTTTACACATTATTAACTAACACGAACGCGACTTAATCGCGTATTAAGTTTTAAAATTTACCTCCGACGTTTCGAGGACGGCGTTGTCCCCATGGTCTCGGAGAAGACTGGCTGGCTGGCGTGGTCTTCTCCGAGACCACGGGGACAACGCCGTCCTCGAAACGTCGGATGTACCTAAATTTTAAAACTTAATACGCGATTAACTGTACACCGTTTGTGTTAGTTAGTAATATATTATTATAGGACATTACACAAATTGACTAAGTCCCACAGTAAGCTCAATAAGGCTTGTGTTGAGGGTACTTAGACAACGATATATATAATATGTAAATATTTATAAATACTTAAATACATAGAAAACACCCATGACTCAGGAACAAATATCCATGCTCATCACACGAATAAATGCCCTTACCAGGATTTGAACCCGGGACCATCAGCTTCATAGGCAGGGTCACTACCCACTAGGCCAGACTGGTCGTCAAACTTGTATCGTAAAATAGTTATTTACGATACAAGTGCAGAAAATAGGAAATTTGCAACGAGTGGTGAATTACCTATTCGCACGTGTATCGTACAACGTTTTACAATACATATGGCTCGTTAAAGTTTCGACATATGCACGGAAAGTGCTCATTCTCGCACACATGCGGGAAAGTAGCACCATATGTTCTGATAATATATTTTACAGTACATATGGTGCTATTTTACCGTACTAGTGCGAAAATTAGCTAATTTATTGTTTCATTGGATTTTATTACAATTAAGATTTTTGTTGATCTAAGAAAAGAACAGTACCTCTTAACACAGGTAAAGATTTGCTTAAAAAGATGTACTAAATACTATATGTTATCTGTAAATTACTCTTAATTGAATAAATAATTTTTAATTTTAATTATGTTACTGTGTCGAACATTTAAAGGGCCATATGTACTGTAAAACGTTGTACGATACATGTGCGAATATGTAATTCGCAACTCGTGTCGATTTAAAACTTCTTTTTCGCACTTGTATCGTAATGTACTATTATCTTATAACTTTTTTTATGAGGGCCATAAATACGGTTTTGCATTTTAGCCCCGAAGCACAACAATAATTGTTTATTTTGCTTACTTACATAATCAAGTAACTTTACCGCCTTTTGTAATGGGGTCCATTTGCGTCAAATCTGGTAGTTCTGATTTTTTGCAGACTTATTTATGATATTAAAACTTATTGAATAATTCAAGTTTGTGACCTCAATCCGAATGCAATTTTTTGGATTTGGGTTTTCTGGTTTATAACCCTAAAGGACTAGTTTCTGATAGTACCTTCTCGGGTCGTTTTTACAGTAGACTAGATTTGCTAGAATAAAAGACTAAAATTGTCTCTGTAGACCTAATAGTTTCCGATATAAAGTCTTTCAAAGTTTATAAAAGAGGGGGGAAAGAGTTGGCTCACCAGGTGGCAACTAGGGCAAGTCATATATCAATAGGCGGATCCACACTGGGCTAGCATACGCGCGAGGCCCGCCTATTTTCATATTATTTAGGGGTGAGGATTTCATTTTTGAAATATTCGTTATACCTTTTCATACAAAAAAACAGATTTTTGCACAATAAATGAAAATATTTGTGACAATTTTGGCCTTTAGAATCACAGTGTGGAGATGTGCACTAAATAAATAATTGGTCAATTTAGCCCATTTATTCCTTATTCTATAAAGTCTCACCTGAAAGCAGGCCGTCATATATTTTTTTGTAAAAAGTAGCCAATAATTAAAAATGTTTATAAATATATACCTTGCCCTAGAAATATAGCATAGAATGGACCTGGTGAGCCGATCCTTTCCTCCCTTTTTTTGGGGGATAGGCTCGGTAGAATCTTGTAGATTTCAGGCCAAATCAGCTTTGTTTGACGTAGATTATAATCGCACCAAGCGGCATCACCTCAGATAAAAGTGCATACTCACTGCACTTGCTTACCATACTAATACAAGTTCTAAAAAATTATAAAATTAAAAAGGTTTTATCTCGGAAACTATTAGATCTACAACGATATTCTAGACTTGTCTCGTAACAAATTTAGTTTACTTTAAAAACACCCTGAGAAGCTACTATCAAAAACTAGTCCTTTAAGGTAATAATCGCTTGAAAAAAAAAACACGAAAGTTTCGCAGTTTTCTCGATTTTTGACAAAGTTACGTTTGGCGCTCGAGTTCCCAAACTTTGATTATTCATTGGGCCAACATCATAAACAAGCCTGCAAAAAATCAGAACTAGGAACCGGATTTAACGCAAACGTTAATGTTTCTGTAACTTTTGGATGGCACCTGGCGGGCTACGGGATACCTGAATAAAAACCAGCGCCGCAGCCGCAGGTTGAGTATAGCTGCTTTTAACTTGAGTAAAACTTTAACTTACTCTTCACTGACGATATGACGACGGTTATCGGTTTCATCGTCTCTTTGGGTTCTTCTGCTCACTGTTAACGCAGCACGGGAGCATTCTCGTATCACGTCCACCGGCTCCTCCATAATAAATGAAAACACAAATTCTTCTGTATCGTCACGTCACACGCATTAATTCAACAAATTTATATTATGTTCTTAATACTGTTTATCCCAGGTATTATCTCTATATTAATATTATTGACCATTGACATTTAATCCGACTTTGACAGTAAATACTTAGCAGCCGTTCTGCGACTTAAACAAATTTAGTTTCTGATTTCTTTTTATGTCGCATGATGCGATATTTTTCATTGAATTGATCCTATTTTAATATTTATAATCAAAGTAATGTAAATTATTATTTTCATTACGCAATAAATTTCGTTGCATGAACATAATAAAAACATAACCTGTGCGATACCCTGCGTTTTTATGGTTAAATTTGATAGGTTCTGAACGCACCTGTCTCATTCTCATATGTCATCATTCTAGATCTGACAGCCATCGGTGTCATCACATGTGAAGTTTATTACGTCTTACGATTTCGGCATTTTCGGATTAAAATTAGATCTCAACGTGACAACTGTTTCATCAATTCGTGCATATTGATATCAAAAGCTGGTAAACATGTCTGAGTCTGACTGGGATACGGTTACTATTCTTCGCAAGAAGCCTCTGAAGGCATCTGCATTGAAATCCGAGCAGGCTGTGAATGCCGCACGCCGTCAAGGCCTACCCGTCGACACCCAACAAAAATACGGAGCAGGAACTAATAAGCAACATGGCACTACGAAAAATACGGCGAAACTCGATAGAGAAACGGAAGAGTTAAAACACGAAAAGATTCCATTGGACCTTGGCAAGCTTATCATGCAGGGAAGACAGGCAAAGGGCATGAGCCAGAAAGATTTAGCCACGAAGATCTGCGAGAAACCACAGATTGTAAACGACTACGAAGCCGGTCGCGGGATCCCCAACAACATGGTTCTTGGGAAGATTGAAAGGGCAATTGGAATAAAACTTCGCGGAAAGGAACGCGGCCAGCCGCTGCAGCCTCCTGGAAAGAAATAAGGATTACCTGGGAGGCGAAGACTGTACTCCGATTGTTGGTTGCATAAATTATATTTCTAACTCATATTGCTGTTAGATGTGTTTCTATTTCTATCTTAAAAACATAAAACTTCTATGGCGTAAGTAAGCATTTATTTTTCTTACATAATAAAGATTATTCTGTGATGTGTTGTCATCAGGAAAATCTCTTCACCACCTAGTCTTATTTTTTTATCCCGTAGAATAAAATGACATTACATGTGTTGCTAGTTTTTTACGTCTTATAAATATTTATTTTGGATCTAAAATTAATTTAATATTTATCGGTTATTCACAAACCGAAATAAAAGATCAGCACTATTTGTTTTAAGCTGGTCATATTATTTCTGCGTTTGACATTTGTGGTTGTCATTTTAGTCTACGGAATAAAAGAACAGACTATAGCTTATATATCTTCATGAGTAGAAGGTGGCCAGGACCAACAACTGTCAATGAGTCGATTAAATATGGAATTCATTGAGTTAAAGTTACAAATATTATTCCAATAGGTAGGTCCACACTGAATAAGCTGCCTTGTGAGTTATGCAGCTCAATCCGAGTACACATGTCTCACCCATGAGTGGCCCCAATGCCTTAGTCCAGTTGTGTGTGAGACTGAGCTCCTTTGCACGGTAATTTCCTTGCAGGGCATCTTATTTTGTTTGGGCCTGCTTAATATGGAACAGAACTTGGTATCTTACCCGAAGCTATAAATCAAATATTGCTAATGATAGGCTGCCTATCATTTCAGTTCTTTTGTTGATGAAATTAATTTCTGCACATGCAGGGTAAAGAATAGCCCTAATTTATTTTTATTTTAGTAGAAGTATATGATTAGGTAAAACATACAAATTTCTAGATACTCAATTGCACCTTTTGAGACATGATGTCAAAATATGTCATGGTCAAGAGAAACAAGATGTAGTTTAGTAGTCATTTCTTGCGTTGCTGCCTTAGCCTTGCCATTACCAAAGAGAATTTGAAATAGAGGTGTATTGTCAAAGAAAACTTTGTAGCAATGTAAATTTACTGCCATCTTTCGACATATAATTAAAAACTTTTAGAACACCATTCGACTTTGATCCTTATTCTTTCACTGATATGTGTTAAATTTTTTAAATATCAAAAAGTAGCGCCATCTTACGGGGCACACCTAAAGGTTATGGCGCCATTACTTGAAACGTTGTTGCCATACCTTTGGCCTTTGATCTATTAGATGGCGCCATTTTTTGATATTTAACAAATGGAAGACATATCCGTGATAGAATAAGGATTAAAGTCAAATGGCATTCTAAAAGTTTTAACTGTGTGTCGAAAGATGGCAGTAAATTTACGTCGCTACAAAAATTTTTTTGAAAATACACCTCTATTTCAAATCCTCTTTGCTCTACCTGTTTAGTGCTGACAGTAAGAGCTGAAAGAACAAATCTTAAAATACACCAGAAAATCCTTAGGAAATGTTTAAGATTGTTTTTCTATTATTTGTTATTTCTAGGGGTAGTTATCAAAATATACTTCTAGAAGCTTTCAACAGCCTGCCTATGATGGTTCTTGATGATAGAGCTTGCTGACAGACGGATAGCAATAGCGACGAATACGCTTAGTAATAGGGTTCTATGTACAACTTTCAGGTATGGAACCCTAATCATGATTGCTCGGTAATATGTCCCTGGGGATATTTAAAGTAGGTAGACCTTTAACCTTTGTTATGCTGGAACGGCAGTCCGCGTCAATAGGTAATGAAATCGAACTCTTATTAAAAATTAATTAAAATTCAATACAGTGAGTATTGGATTTAATCAATTTCGTTTGCAATTTTATGATGGTAACGTAAAATTGTAGATTATATAACATTGTCAACAGAGTCAATGAAATTGTAGTTGAATTAATTAATACCTTAAATTACCTAAATGGATTGAATGTTCCGTTTGAAACTTGGTTTATTTATAGAACACTTTGCTGGTCAAACAACTTTGTCAGTTACAAAAAGGCGCTAAATTCCAATCTTCTATGGGATATATCGTAACCCTTCGCGCCTACATTTTCTAAATTTGCCGCTTTTTTCTACTGACGGAAAAGACTTGGCAGACTTATCATTAGGTAAAAGTCGTAACAGACTACCGCACCAGACAGCGGACTTGGTGCGGTCATAATATCTCTTTATCGCTCTAATTTATAGATGCGTCCTTAACGCACGTACGGCGACCACCTTACACATCACACGATCGATACGTGCGTCGCACCGCACCAAAGTCACGGTCCGGTGCGGTCGTCTGTAGATACTATAAAGGCAAAAAGGAAGACTTGTGTAATGGGCTTTACAAACCTCACCGCCATTGCATGCGATTTTTGATATATTGCGGCATTTGATCGATTGATTGTTAAGTGCCAATTACATCCACACTTTCTCATTTCGGATTTCGGGCCCGGAAGTAATAATTTTCCGTTTCACCAAATATCAACACATCGTTTACAATATTTGAAATGTAAAAAAATGGTTGATATGCAAAAATATCAAATATTGAACACTTAGCAATTAGAGACAAAGTATTTTTTACATTTCAAATATTGTTCATGATGTGATGTGATGTGAACGCTTTTCGGGCCCGAAATCGGGAAGTAGCGGTAAAGTATTCTAGTATGCAATTATCGTTGACGTCTGTAGAGCCCTTACGACACAGTATGGTAATAAAACAAACAAGAAAACATCAACGCCCTTTATTTTCTTAAATTATCGTATTTGATATCTTGCATATACAAGTTGAGCTAAAGACAGTAGTAACTAAGTTGATAACAAACAACATAAGGTAATATCTTAAATACGAGTATAGTGCTGTTTAAGAAATGTACAGTTTGAGCAATTTCCATGGGCGAATTAAATTGTTAGGTACAGGAGTTTTTTTTCTACTTGTACCTACGCGAAAACTCTGGAAAATGAATTTAACATCTTGTAAGAGTCAAAAAAGTTAAGCTGTTTTCGAGAACCGATTGAATAATTTATGATATGTAAAATTCACAGTCATTCAGCCGTACGTCTACCGCCCCAGGGCTCCCCCGAGGGCCTATCACGAACCACGTTCGACGTGTTGTCTCCTTACGTACGAATTTACTATCTATTTACGTAGGCAGCACATCCATAGTGGTTCGCTGTAGGCCCTCTGATTCAGGACAGTAACTTTGAATATAGTCACAGCTCTCCCTCGAAGTGCCCCTCGGGCATGACAGATGGCGTTAAAAACCTAGCTGCCGCCGTACATTTCGAAGTTAAGCTAGGTCTAGACGAAGCCAGTAACGCTGGCGTCAGTGTTGGCATTCAGCGCTGGCTTGTCTTGAAAAACTATGTACGAGGCCAATAACAAGCCAGCGCTGGCTGCTAGGGAAACTGGCAGCCAGCACTGGTTTCGTCTAAACCTAGCTTTACACTCTCATTTTAAAACGACATTCAGAAATAACATGGAATTTGACAGTCCATTTTGCCCAGCGCCCTTCGTTTATATAAGGATTTGGCGTCGCGTTTGGTGGATGCCACGGGTGACCAAAGGGTTGATCTGGTCAGAATTTTCCCCAAAGAATCATCATCGCCATTCAACGGGCAAATGTGGCCAGCTTGCTGGGTACACTGCCTGCTGGCGGTGAGTTGGAGAGTGTTTTTTATTTGTAGGGTTTTCAATGTTGCAGATTTGTTGCCTGTTGCAGATTTTACCGCTTGTTTTGTGACGAAGCCTGCGCTGCGGATATAAAATTATGGTCCCTCAAAAAAAATTATTCATTGACGTCATCATGAACATTCAAAGTAAAATACATTTGTCTGGATTTTTTTTATGGTAGAGGAGGCAAACGATTAGACGGATCACCTGATGGTAAGCGATTACCGCCGCCCATGGACACCTGCAACACAAGAGGGGTTGGAAGTGCGTTGCCGGAATTTAAGATGGGAGTACGCTCTTTTCTTGAAGGTCGTATCGGTCCGGAAATACCGCAGGCGACAGTTCATTCCACAGTTTAGCAGTGCGAGGCAGAAAGTACCTGGAAAAACGCACAGTTGAGGACTGCCAACCATCTAAGTGGTGAGGATGGAAATGTTGTCGCGTAGGGCGATGGCGAAAAAAGCGGCAGGGATTAATCCGAACAACTCCTCGGAGCACTCCCCGTTGTACATGCGATAGAAAATGCAGAGCGAGGCCACATCTCTACGCAGCGCCAAGGAGTCAAGCCGATCCGAAATGCACTGGCAGTCGAAAATTCGAGTCGCTCTTCGGTGGATGCGGTCCAGACGGAGAAGCTGGTACTGGGGTGCCCCTGCCCATAGATGAGAACAGTATTCCATGAGCGGGCGCACCTGCGCCTTATAAAGCTGTAGGCGTTGGTATGTAATTTAAACAATAAGCATGTCATTTTAAAATGAGTTCGTAACTTTGATTGTATGGGAGCGGTGTTTTAACGGCGGGTTCGAGTGTGACTCTTAACGGCAATATACAGTCTTGTCTGCATTTGCCATGGATTGATGCCTGCGAGCTGCGGTCTACCTACACACGGACGATAACTGCCTAAGCTATTTTTTATAGGTAGGTACTTATATTTATGGAAAAATATACTTAGCGCCTACTGCCCTGGCTCAGAGCTCAACTCATATACACTGTCGTTTAAATTTGTCTATTATTTATTTGTAATATATACCTACCTAACATAGGTTTTAAATACACTTAATTTTGGTAAACGGTAGCTTAGACGATTATATACAATTATCACTATTTGTCTTTGTGATACAAGTATATTTACAATTGGTTTATGTATTAAACATAGTATTTACAAGATTTTTACATTTAATAAATGTGATATGATATAAAAACTGTACATTTACAATAATATTCGTTAAATATTTGAATGATTTAAATATGGAAGCGTTTCATACACGATAAGAATTACAGTAATATATTTCTTATAGGTATACATATTCTTATTATAAACTATAGGAAGATCCTTTAGGTATTTATTTAATAACTAGCGTCTGTCCGCGACTTCATCTGTGTGGAATGATGATGACGATAAAAACTATTCTTATATTCTTCCACGGGCTTAAAACTATCTCCATAGAGTCAGACCAAGACAAGTCTGCAACGATTTTAATAGCACACGCAGTGCAAGTGCTATTTTAAATATCAAACTTCTATGATGAATTAATAACACGTGCCCTGCGTGTGTTATCAAAATCGTTGCAGACTATCGTGGTCTAACTCTACCAAACTTCATCTAAAATTGGTTCAGCTGTTTAAGAGTGAAGAGTTTACAAACAGACAGAGTTACTTTCATATTAATAATATTAATATTATAGTAAGGATAAGTAATTTACTTGAATTTGAAGAATTCGAAGTTTAATTACGAAGTTTTAAGGTGGTAGATAGATTTATGCTGGTCAATATTTAAATAGATGTCAAATTAGATAAAAACTGTAACACTTTGGAGCGTCAGCATAGTCAATCTAAAATAAAATTTAAAATATATGTATTCGCAACTTATCATTTAGCGATTAAGAGGAAAGTGGACGACCGCTTCTCAATAGACTTGCTCGTCGGCCCGAGAACTAGGTTGAGGTCTCGTCGCAAAGTAACCGAGCACTCGGCCGAGGCCACTCTCCCGCACCTGTACTCAGCACGTGTCAGTGTTGGCCGAAATGTTAATGCAATTGACCAAGAGCCATTATAAATTGAACCGCAAACTGTAACAGTCCGTTACGGTTTACGGTTCAATTTATAATGGTTAATGATGAATTATAATTAACGTTCGGCCAACACTGGTACGTGTGACCAAGGTACTAAATGTACCAATTTTTACACAATTTTATGTAGATGAGCCACAGCTATATGAAAGGGTTAATTGATTTGTACCCGATTTCTGAATTATTACTTATATATAGGTTGGACTTTTAATATTAAAAACTGTTAATAAAGACCCCGTATCTCATCATTATAATTCTAGGTAGATAATTTAAAAAGCGGCCAAGTGCGAGTCCGACTCGCCCATGAAGGGTTCCGTACCATTTATGACGTATTAAAAAAACTACTTACTAGATCTGGTTCAAACCAATTTTCGTTGGAAGTTTGCATGGTAATGTATATCATATATTTTTTTAGATTTTTCATTCCGTTATTTTAGAAGTTACAGGGGGGGGGACACACTTTTTTTCACTTTGGAAGTGTCTCTCGCGCAAACTATTCAGTTTAGAAAAAAATGATATTAGAAACCTAAATATCATTTTTGAAGACCTATCCTTAGATACCCCACACGTATGGGTTTGATGAAAAAAATTTTTTTTAAAATTTTTATGACGTATTAAAAAAAACTACTTACTAGATCTCGTGCGAACCAATTTTCGGTGGAATTTTGCATGGCAATGTATATCATATATTTTTTTAAGATTTTTTATTCTGTTATTTTAGAAGTTACAGGGGGGGGGGGACACACATTTTACCGCTTTGGAAGTGTCTCTCGCGCAAACTATTCAGTTTAGAAAAAAATGATATTAGAAACCTCAATATCATTTTTAAAGACCTATCCATAGATACCCCACACGTATGGGTTTGATGAAAAAAAAAATTTTGAGTTTCAGTTGTAAGTATGGGGAACCCCCAAAATTTATTGTTTTTTTTTTCTATTTTTGTGTAAACATCATAATGCGGTTCATAGAATACATCTACTTACCAAGTTTGAACAGTATAGCTTTTATAGTTTCGGAAAAAAGTGGCTGTGACAGAATCGGACAGACAGACGGACATGACGAATCTATAAGGGTTCCGTTTTTTGCCATTTGGCTACGGAACCCTAAAAAGGTCTCAGCGTATAAATAAAGTAAGCGTCGGGAAAACCCGAACAGAAATATAATTATGATCATTGTCAAGAGGGCGCTGTTATTCCCAATGTATAGGGTGACAGTTCAGTTTAGTATGAAAAAAAATTGTTCCAATTTAATTCCGCAATATGGCGCGTGATAATATATTACTGGTCAGTGGTCAGGCTTTACTTATGTACTTAGCCAATTTGGACAGTTTTGAAATTTCTCTGATAGGTACTTGTAGAAGTTTTATATCCGAACGTGTTTAATGTAAGAATTGTAAGATACTACAATCGGTTCCATCATTCAACATAAGTGGCAGAAGTTTTTTCAAAAAACTGATGCAGATCCTTGATTAAGAGCACTTTTTTTTACAACATAAAGCACAAAGGTACGTTTAAGGATTTTAAGCTTTTTTACTTGTTTCAATCTTTATTTCCAACTAGTACGGTGTTTTAATTTATTTGTGTGGACATCTTTTATTCGCTTTCTGTGTTGTATCTATAAGTTTAGTATTTTTCTTGTATTGCTGTTGATGCCCCAAAAATGTAATAAACGAAATATGAATTGCATTCCGCCGATTAAATTACCCAGTTTTTCAGGAAAAAGTTATATCAGTTTTTGTTATTTTGGGTAAAAAAAAAAAAAATTCGCTATATTTACACAATACGTTCCGATTGACTCTACAACAAACATTATAGGTAAGGAGATAGGTGTATAGTATACCAACTGGAGGAAGGTTGCCAAGGAATGCGACAGCTGGAGGAGGCCAAGACCCACAAAGGGTTGTAGCGCCATCGGAAGTAAGATAGATAGGTGGTTGAAATTAATAATTAGGTATAGGTACCTACATATAAGATGGAATGGTCCAAAGTTCATTAAAAAGTTACCTAATAAAAATATATGCATCGCTCTTTAGCGATAAGACCGCCTGTTATCTGCCTCTATCACAAATCAATTGTTTTTCTTTAAGCTGTATCTTTTACTGAGTTGTGCCAATAAAGAGTATTCTATCTATATATATGTACGTTTTTATAACCATGACAGTCATAGGTCCTGGTCCATGTGGTCAGTAGGGAATTAAATTTTTTTCTTCATTTCAATCATGATTCCCGTAATGTCAGCTAATATAGATAAAGCATCTATCAAAAAAAATATATAAAAGCTCGGTCAAGTAATAGGGATTGACTAGAAAATCACAGTGAAACTCCCAAAACTGACGCTTCACTCAAAAATAAGCCATTATTAAAATCTGAGATAACTTTGTTAATTATGTCCAATGTGATTGTTGTCAGATCTAACTTTCTCTTAAAGAATATGTATATTTTATAACTTAGGCCCGGGACCCGTGATGGAACGGGGCCTGCGTAAGCTTAATAAGCCGCTGGTTTGAAATGTTTGAATCCTGCCTCCGGCCCTGGAGGACATGGTCACGTTTTCTTTAATATATGACATCTATTTTAGTTAATCTAACGTATAATTTAGCTGAAATAGATTGTAAGGTGTAAAGAAAACAACAATTTATACAACAACTGGTTGCCGTGTCCTGCCCTTGCAAGAACACGATCTCCTTTTAAAAACATCGTTATTATTTACTCTAGGGTACTCGTTCAGTGATTTCGTGGAATCTCGTTGCTATAACGCCTCTGGCTTGTTATTGATTATCTTGACGTTGCTAATTTTATCTTCTTTCTCTTTCTGGTCTTTGTCGACTAGTTGGCACGATTGACCGTTGGCGAGCTTGGTAAAGTCTGCTGGTTCCGTCTGGGTTTCTTTGTCGGCACATATTGCTCCTGCAATGTGAAAAATAAAGACTTTTTACCTCACTGTCTTAAAATCGCTTAATTTTTTTATATTAGTGCAATAAAAATTCTGGTATCTCTAGAGAGCCTAAGTAATTAACATCACTTCATTACTTATTTTTCCTCGGCCATTGCTAAAAAAACACTGGATTGTACCGATTTTAAATGGTACATAGATGTATATGATATTCGGAGCATTTTATCGCCAAGTTAAATTAATTTGACTAATTATTTATTGATGGGGGAGAGCGGGGGAGAACTTCATATATCCGTAACCCTTGGTGTTACACATGTAATATAATATGTGGTAATTGTATCTGACCATTTGCAATAGAGTTAGATCGTCCTATAGCTATAGAACGTTTCCGAACATATCCACCTGTAGGTGTTGACCAATATTAGATCACGGCCTTTTGCCTTAAGCCAGCAAGTATTAAGTGTTCCTTCAACTGGAGTTTCATTAAAAACACATAGTTGACATAGTACATGGCGCAGCCGGTAGGATTTTTGACAATGGAAGGATTAAACACTCATCGCTTCCTATGACGTGTAGATTTTTTTTTTATACCACGACGGTGGAAAACAAGCATACGGTCCGCCTGATGGTAAGCAGTCACCGTAGCTTATGGACGCCTGCAACTCCAGAGGTGTTTCATGCGCGTTGCCGACCCTTTAAAAATCTGTACACTCCTTTTTTGAAGAACCTCATACTGTAGATCCTCGGGAAATCCTTGGCAGGTAGCTCATTCTATGGTGGGTAACAATAAACCCGACCAAATTACGTAAGTTATTTTTGTTATGTTTATGTTAAAACCTGTTTTCAATGTTGTCACATTGCCTATGTTCTGTCCCTCACGGGCGCACGCTATGTCCTTCAAACTATTCTAATTCGTTATTTCTGAAAACAGAGGTTCCACTTACGCTTGCTCGCAGAGCGGGGCACGGGGTGCGCGGATACCGGTTTCCTGCTGTAACGCACCGGCATGATGCTTTGGCGCACGTTGCGCTCGGGCCGGATCAGGATTATGTACAACTAAACACACAATATCAAGTGAGTCATTGAATCTTCGCAAGTGTTATGCGTTAGTTTGCTGGTCAAGCCTATACTTTATTTACAACGACAAAACGACTGAGAATTAGCTCGAGAAAAAAGTTTAGAGCTAAAAAACCCTTCTGGTAAAGTTTTTATGCTATTTTTATTAATGGATCCTTACACGATCCGGGTGCCTCCAGCGAAGGTCAGAGTGAGAGTTGCAGGTAAGCAAACGGGTGGTAAAATCGATCAAGGATGTGCAATTTTATGGAGCTCTGGGTTTGGTGTACCTAGTATTACGCCTAATCCTGAATTAAGTTCGAATATTGCGGGCTAATTCATTTCAGGCAAGAGTAGTAGGACCACAGTAGGACATATTAGGACTTAGATTATTATTATTAAAAATTATTCAATATAAACAATAGTAGTGTGGTTATGTGGAAATGTGGATTTTAGACGGTATCTATGCTACAAAGAATGAAAAAAATCTCTTAGCAAGTTTGATAAGCAAATTGAAGGTACGAGTATACCGTAATATGCGGTAGCCGTACCTTAGGTGAAAACAGGCAGACTAGGGTGACGCTGGCACTAAGCGATATGGTGACAGCCATGCTGGTGACTCGCAGGGGCACGTGGCTCGCGGTGCCGAAGTAGAGGGGCACGAAAGCCAGCCAGATCACGCATGTGGTGTACATGGTAAACCCTGGAACAAAATGGTTTTTAATTTTTATCAAACAGATATGTCTACGAGTGATTATTGGAACTTGGAACTCCGGTGCCGTTGAGATTGAACATTCTTACGGCAAGTGTTGCCATGCGCCTCCCTGACGCGTGTGATCAAAAAGGAAGGAATGGAAAGATTCGCACCCCTCTGGTAAGCTTCGGTAGCTCAGTTGGTTATGAGCGATCGGACCGGTGTTCTGAAAGGTCAAAAGTTCGAGCATTGCCCGAAGCGGTAAATGTTTTGATTTTTCCTTGACCTAATTAAAACATGTTTTTTTTGCATGTAAGTACGTACCTACTCCAATAGAATAGAATATAATAATTTTTATTCGTAAACACAAGACACATTACATAATATAACAAAAACAAAGAAAGCATAAAGTGCCACGAAATGGCCTCATCTCAGCATATTGCTGGTGGCTTCCAGCGCTGATCTTCCGATGAGACCATCAAGTGAGAAAAATCACGAAAGGTAACAGACATGACATAAAGACTGAACAAATTGAAAAATAGATAAAAGATAACGACTAAATTAAGTAAAGATTATTTATATATCAAGCATCCTACACATAACACTGTATCGGTCCGGTCCAACCATACCTTGGCTGAACATTACAGCTGCATACGCAACAAGCGCCTGCGGTAGCTACACGAACTAAAAGGCAATGAGAAAAAAGCGCGGGAAACGTGAAACGCGGCGGTCCAGTTTTAGGTTTCTTGTAAATTTAATTTCCATTTTAATATTATAGATCAGGGAATCAGTAATTTGTATATTGTTGTATTTGTATATATAATTAGTGTAATTTCGTCGTAGTTGGTAAGTTTTTTCGTATATATGTAATGGGGGATGACGATCCTCCCGACCCTGGAGGTGATAACCTCCAGGTCGGAAGTAATGTTATTATCGATTCAGCAATGGACACGGACTCTTCTGTGGGGAGCAGAAGTGAATTGAAAAGAAATAAGAGTCACAAAAGATGCAAAACATGTAATAAAAAAAGAAGGAAAAATAATGGCGGGGACTATTCGTGCGATTGTCAGAACATCATACAAGAAACCCAAGCTCCTTCAAACTCTAACATTCAGGTTACCAAAAACTCTTCGGATAACTTAAATACAAAAAATGACTCTTCTAATACCAAGGTTGGCAGGAATTTATTTTCATCTTCCGATGTTGCTCCCTTCACGGTGCACGTACAAATGAAACAAACAGATGCAAAATCATCTCTGCACCCGGTGTCCTTTGGGAAATTTTTACTAAAAAAAGGCTTCAGAAACATTATAAATGGAAGTGTTAAGCGCATTGGTAGGACACGTATAGCGATGTCGTTTTCAAATTACGTTGACGCAAACTTATTTGTTACTGATACGTGTCTTGAATCAGAAAATCTTACCGCATACATTCCGTCGTTTTCTGTGACCCGTATGGGCTTGGTTCGAGGTATTCCAGCACAGTGGTCGGAGGAGGAAATAGTTTCCAACATTTCCGTGCCCATGGGGTGTCAAGTATTACCGAAACGAGTCTTTTCATGCTACAACTCTCTTGCCGTTGAATTGTACATTTTTCCTACCATTCAATGCTTTTTATGCTGTAAATTTGGACATACCAAAAATAACTGTCGTTCGAAGCCTAAATGTTTCAAGTGCGGGGAAATGCATCCTGGAAATACCTGTGCAGTGGAGGAGGAGGATGCCATTTGCTGTTTATGCAATGGCTTTCACTTTGCCACAAACAGGTCATGCCCAGAACATGTAAGGCAAAAAGAAATTAAAGTCAGTATGGCAAATAACTGCATCTCCTATGGAGAAGCCGTTAAACTGCACCCAGCTATATCGAAATCGTTTGCTGATATGGTTAAGTCACAACCACATATACAATCAAATTTACCACATAATAGTGCTCAAAATTCAGTTACAAACCCTAGTTCGAATATGCGCCCTCCTAGCCATAGCAGCAGAAAAACTATTTTGTTGAAACCTCGTCCTTCTGTTAAAAAGACTACCCATGGCTATGATGTGGCTGCACATCGGGCCATAATAAGTGAATACTCCATCCCTTCTCCTGCAAACGGTTGTGCTCTACGTCAGGAAACAGAAAAGGAAGAACGACTAGTAATCGCTGAGTCTATTGAGGCCTTAAGAACTCTTTTGTCCAAGCCAAACCTTACTTTACCGTCCCACGTTGCCCCTATGATTGACTCTCTTACATTTGCAATTAAAAACAATGGACAATATAATACAATGGAATTGCAGAAGCATAATCAATAAAAAACATGATTTCATTCATTTACTAAATAAATTTAAACCTTGTGTTTTTGCCCTATCTGAGACATGGCTCAAGCCTGGAGCTCTTCTAAGAGCTACTGGCTATTCATGCCTCAGAGAGGACCGTCCTGACGGGTGGGGTGGAGTAGCTTTACTCGTCAGGAATTCTGAATCATTTTCATCTCTTCATCTCCCATCTCATAGTGATGATTTTTCAATTATTGCTGCCATTGTAAATAACATCTGCATCCTCTCTGTATATATTCCTCATCAATCATCTTCTATTTTTAATGAATTAGAACAAATAATTTCCTCTCTACCTAGGCCCTTGTTGATTCTAGGAGATTTCAATTCACACCATCAGTTTTGGGGCAGTTCAGTATCCAACTATAAAAATCTTAGATGATCACAATCTTTGTGTCCTAAATACTGGCTCTCCAACTCGCCGTACAGCGCCTACAGAATCACCCAGCGCTGTTGATCTATCCATTTGCTCTGCTGAACTGGCATCTTCTTTCACCTGGCAAACTCTAGATTCTACATTTGGTAGTGATCATTTTCCAATTATAGTCTCATTTCCTTCATCTACACGACCATCTCCGAAACCTAGCCCTAGGCTTAAATACAATCTATGTAATGCTGACTGGAAAAACTTTAAATGCTGTGTAGAGAAGAAATTATTGTTTTTGCCTAGTTTAGATGATACTGACGTAGTTGGTTGCTCGGTTGCTTTGGCCCGGGTGATTACAGAAGCAGCTGATGATGTATTTCCTGTAAAAAATACTGTAATTAATAAAATCCCCTCTCCTCCTTGGTGGGATCAGGATTGTTCCCAAGCCATTAAACAACGAAAGGAGGCTGAAAAACTTTATCGTCATTTTATGACTACTGAAAACTTTGAGTCTTACATGCAGGTCGCACGTGATACTAAAAAATTGTTACGTAGGAAGAAATATGAAGGTTGGAGACGATTCTGTGCGTCTCTCAATCCTAATGTAAAACCTTCCATAGTTTGGAACAACATCAAAAGGTTCAGACATGCATTCAATGAACCCTCAAGGCGTACACTGCCTCCTAATCTTGCACAACAATTTATAGACAGACTAGCACCTTCATCTGTTCCTGAAGAGTTTGTGTTCCAACCTGCAACCTTTTTATATGATCCTTCCTTAGACTCCACTTTTAATTGCCCTTTTAAAATGGAGGAACTAAAAGGTGTTTTAAGCAATTTAAAAGATAGTGCTCCTGGTGAAGATGGTGTGCCTTACTCATTTTTAGTAAATGCCAGTGATGGCATACTTACTTATTATCTGAGCATAATAAATTCGGTTATCCAGTCCGGTATAGTCCCAGATTCATGGAGATCCCAGATAGTTATTCCTATTTTAAAACCCAATAAACCAGCATCAGATGTTTCTTCCTATCGCCCTATTGCCCTTTCCTCAGTATTTGCAAAAGTAGCTGAACACTTAATTAAAAACAGGCTAGAATTTTTTGTTGAAAAGAACCATTTATTATCTCATAGTCAGTTTGGATTCCGAAAAGGTAGATCTACTTATGATAGTTTGTCAATATTAATTGCAGATATACGACTGGCATTTTCTAAAAATGAGTCAGTAGTAGCTGCTTTTCTGGATATAAGTGCTGCTTATGATAATGTATTAGTTTCAGTGTTACAGGAAAAGCTTTTCAAGTTAGGCATTCCACAAATGTTAAGTCATTTTGTAATAAACCTTTTATCTGAACGGTCCATCAGTCTTATAAATGACAACAATAGAATTTCTCGTTTAGTGTGGAGAGGTCTACCACAGGGGTCTGTATTAAGTCCATTATTATACAATATCTATACATCTGATTTAGAGTCATCTCTAAATGGTACTGTTAGGGTCTTACAGTATGCCGATGATTTATTACTTTATTCATCAAATCTTTCTCCTGAACAGGCTAGTAGATCAGTCACTTGTTCCTTATGTTTCTTGAGGTCATGGTTAGATTCTAATGGTTTAGAACTTTCTGTTCCTAAAAGTGTTGTAGTTTTATTTACTAGAAAACTATTTCCTCCTCCAATCAATGTGCAATTTGATAACTACTCCATTTCAGTAAAAGATAAAACTAAATTCCTTGGTGTCATTTTAGATAGTAAATTAACAGGCCTCCCACATTGTGAGTACATAGTTTCTAAATGTGAAAAAAATATTAATATCCTTAGGTGTGTTTCTGGAGTTTGGTGGGGTTCCCATCCTTTTTGTATGAAACTAATGTACAATGCCTTAATAAGAAGCATTTTAGATTATGGGACATTTTTGTTAGAGCCTGGATATGTCGTTGGCTTCCAAAAACTAGATCATATTCAATCTAAAGCCTTGAGAATAATTTGTGGTGCCATGAAATCAAGCCCTATCAATGCTATGCAAGTTGAGTGTTGTGAGCCTCCGCTCCATTTACGACGCCAATATCTTTGTGATAGATTTATTTTCCGTTGCTCCCAATTCTCTAATCACCAACTCTGGATTATCTTGTCTAACCTTCTACTTCAAATAAGTACATCCAACTATTGGAAACACAAGAGCCCTCCTTGCTTAATCAAAAGTTTTCAAAAACTTAAATCTATTTCAGCTCCCACTGTTAGCTCTTCATCACTTCCCATTTTTCAGCATGAATATGAGTCTCTTATACTAGTTCCACCAGTTCTCCTGGATATAGGTATATCAAAGAATGATATAGATCAAAATCAACAATTTCTGAGTTTTATTGATACTGATTATCAGGGTGCTAACCATATGTATACAGATGCTTCTAAGATGTCCATCAATGGTTGTGTCGGTATTGGTGTGCTTCACATTCAATCTAATATTTACCAAAAGATAAAATTGCCTCCAGAATCCTCTGTGTATAGTGGTGAGTGCTTTGGAATCCTTAAAGCATTAGAGTTTATCATCATAATGCATCTTAAAAAAACAGTCATTTTTTCAGACTCTTTAAGTTCTCTTCAATCAATATCTAAATTTCCTTTCAAATCTAAATCTAATAACCCAATTATTTATCAAATCCGTAGTCTACTGCAAAAATGTCATCTTAAAGGTTACTCGGTTTCCATTGCCTGGATCCCTGGACACAGAGGGATTAAAGGTAATGAAAGGGTGGATGACTTAGCTCGTGATGCCATTAGTTCTGGAGACATGTTTCCATTTAAGAATGTTGCTGAAGACCTGTTGGCACTGCCTAAAATATACCTAAGAAAGGAATGGACAAAATTATGGGCATCTGGTGCGGGTGCCGCTGCGTTACATTATCGGAGCATACAAAGATCAATTCCTGCCAAACCTTGGTTTGCTAAAATCTCTTTGCCAAAGCCTGCAACCAGTATGTTAATTCGAATGAGATTGGGTCACGTATGTACACCGGAACACCTGAAACTACAAAATCGCGTGGCCAGTTCCGCATGTATTTGTGGAGCTGATCCCGCTGATCTTAATCATATATTCTTTTCAGGTAATTGTAACCTGTATGACCGTTCTATATTATTAAGACAGCTGTCTGATTTAAAAGTTCCGTTTCCCACATCTATTAGAACACTCCTGTATATTAATAATTCTTCTCCATATATATTTAAATCATTGTATTCATTCCTCTCACGTCATAATATAAAATTATAATATATTACCATTCCCTGATCCTTATCCAAATTCCGACATATCCTTTATAATGTAATCCTTTAATTCCGTTTCCCCGTTTTACTCGTTTGGCTGAATGCGCCAGGAGCGCGATGCCATTAAAAAAAAAAAAAAAAAAAAAAAAAAGGCAATGACAGACCAGACCAATATCGAGCGTCCATTAGATCAATTTTACAAGATTTGTATATTATCAAAACAGCATCAGAGGAAGACGAATACTAACATATTAATACTCAAACAAGTATGGCATAACAGGAATGGTGAACTATTCCTATCCAGAAGGAACAGAAAGTTGTGGTAAGCGTAAGTAAAATTACAAACTACAATACGCACAGATAAAACAAAAATAGTTTCAGACCGCAACAACAACATTCGCGTAAAATTCTTTACATTAAGAAATTATAAGTTACAGCCGCTCTAACCAATTGAGCTATCCCGAAACCAGTAATAATAATCTTTATATCACTTCCCTTCCTTTATTCTACGTGTCTCCCCCTAGCATTGTGTCGGCTTTTTGTCGTGGCTCATAGTAATCATAGGAGCCTGGGATGTGCTAGGCAACCGCTTCATTACGTTGATACCGATAATGTCTCATTGTGATTTGGGATGTTGGTGCTGATAAAATGTGTGCTCCTACGGAAGAGTAGGTAGGTAGTTAAACTGTATCATTCGTAGTAGTCACTACTCTGCCTACCGTGCTTACCAGGTGCGCTTCTCGCTCTATGAGTAATCACAATTATATGTGTGCGAGTGAACAGCATACATCTGCATGATATTGGATTGATATTGTATTGGTGTTGAATATTTATCGCAGAATGCGGGCCCAATTAGAACGGTCGCCCGGCGAGTTGAATAGCTTTGTTCATCATGGCTTTTGCTTCGACTACATATTTTATTGTCTATGTCCTCATTATGATGTAGTATTATGTTGTGCTTACATAATATTTCACAACTTAAGGTTATTAAAAATTATCACTTCACTAAGTACCTTTTAAAAAGTTAAACGTTCAATTTTTTTTTTACATTATGAGAATTTACCTACCTAAATAATTTTGGTAGGTAAATGCTTATCAGTCTAGTCTCTGTCTATAGATTCTAAAGCATAATGAAGTCGATACGGCGACGAGAACCCAGTCATGCCCATTGTTCGATAGCATTGTGTGGGACAATGCGATGTTGACACGGGGTGGGTCGCGGCACTGATGTGATTGAGACAATGCGAGGTGTTGACATGCGGGTCGAGGGACGGATCTGATTGAGTTGGGAGTAATTAACACTTGAGGAGCCGAGGATTCTGGTTTGGACTTGTCATATTATCAGGTCTTAATATTTGATTTAACACATTCACTGCCGGGAACCCACCTGGTGGGCGCTCGTGAACTTTGTTCAGACGCCGGACAACCCGCTGGGCGGGTTGTTTTATACGCAGCTATAGACCACCGGTTTCTGGGGTAGTGCGCTGTTTTTTGTCGTCTGGCAGTGAATGTGTTAAAATCTATGTCTAGGTGTAGGTACGGTTAGGTGGCCTGAGCACCTATCGCGAAAAACGAAAATCACTATTTCTTTATCTGCCTCTCTATCGCCCGAATGTGTAAGGGAGATAGAGAGAGATATCGCAGAAGCACAGGGACGAAATTTAGGGCCTCTGATGAGAAGAGCTTCTACGTACATATGATTATATATTGGCTGCTACTTGAAGTATGAAATTAAAAGTGACTTCTTTACTGGGACGGGGCGAGTCTCAAAATAAAGAAACCTTTACAGGATCAATATCATATTACATCTATGTCTCCTAGTGTGGCTTATTCATATTTTTTTCTTGAGCTTCTCGTAATGGATATTTAATGACAATACAACCGTATGAAGAGAGATCTACAGAATTTACATATTCATTTTAAAATGCGCTTACTTTACCTATACCTACAGTATTTCAGATGTGCTGAGCATTTTTCCAAACAAAGATAAATACGATTTATATTATATATTTACATATGCCTAACATAGCAACTCTTTTTATTGGAATTTTCAAATATATCAATCGTCAAATCATGGCACATTTCTTGGCCTTACATTATTTTTTTCACTAAGTAACTATTGCTGGGATCAACTTCTTTATTGCTTAGGCCCTAAGCCTTAGGGCGACTTGCATCATCCCACTAACCCGGGGTTCAACGGTTAAACTGTTAACCCAGTGTCAAATTGTACTGGTAACCATGTTAACTCCAAGTTTAACCGGTTTACGCCGGGTTAGTGATTGGTGCATGTGGCCCTTAGACTACGTAAACCAAATTACAACGTCACCTGTCAGACCGGGTAGTTAAGAGCGCTTAACAAACTAAAAATTAACTCGGCTAAGCTAGAGTCGGTAGCAATAGCAAACAAGAAAGAATTTCAAGTTTAAGGCAGAATAGGTTCAGAAAAGAGTGCAAAAGAGTAAGATGGGGCTTGGAAATTTTTACTTTATATCATATGAACTCTAAAGCAGAGACGCTTTCCATATAGATTTTCGTACACTGACCCACCTATTAACATCTCTATTGCACTCGCATAATTATATTGCTGTCCCGCAAACGATGTCGGTTGTCAATGCCACCGTGCGAGCTTGGCAGCAATATAATAATGCGACTGCAATAGAGATGCCACTAGGCGGGTCAATATATTAAAATCTATATGGAAACCGTCTCTTCTTTAATCCTAAGATTGTTTTGTTACCTGCCCTGCACGTTTACTATCATTTTTATTGACAGAAAACCCTTCATTTTTCATCGTCAGAAAACAGATTGGCTGTAATACTGTACCATAGGTAAATGTTCCTATTAGCTGCTCATTATTACATATACACAACATTTCACATTTATCTTGGTATTTTCTTATGGCGTTATTTATAAATGCTTGTTAAATCGAAGAAGCTCTTGTCTTTATTCGTCATTTTGATATTTGCGTTTCTTAGAAAGGGACTTAATTTAACAAAGTCTTGCCAAGTTTTATGAAAGCTTATTCTTGATTACAATTCCATCAATTAGTGGTGCTTCTTTGTACGGAAAATAAACAATGGATAATAAATAGTTTGGTTCGAATTACCACCCTACCACAGACCACTCCATGTCTGCTCCAATTATTTCGCCTTAACTAGAAGTAAACAAGAATTTTCGGTCGCGCCTTTGTTGTTCCAATAACCGCTGACTCAATCAATAATTCGCACCCCAATTTGTAAAATTGACACAAAAAATTATATTGTAACCTCCTCGGTTTCGTTAAACCATAGACAAAAGAATATAAAGACTTTAAAAGTGGAGTTATTTGCTACGAAAAACTACGTACATCTCTCATGGGAAATTTATCAAAGCGTTTGCCAATGCAGTTATTATGATAAGTTGTGCGCCGTACAGCGCCATCCTGACTTGCTGTCAAAAACTGACCTACAATAAATTATTCCATGGTTCGTCTTGCTTCTATATTGAAACCAACAATCACAACAATCAATAGTCAGCTGAAATACGAGTAATTGGGACATCCGTTCACAACTCTCGGGAACATTCTGTTTATTGGTTTGGTTGGACAATTATTGTGTCGATACATAAAGTGGGAAAATTATTTGTAAATATTGTTCGAACCACAGTCAACATGCAACGTGAGGAGTTATTTACATTAAAATTCTAGGGTGTAGTGAACTGTAGTTATGGATTAGAGTAAGGCCAATTTGATGTACAAAATTAAATATGTTCAGCGAAAATTAAGGGTTTCCGAGAAATATTGTAATCTGGCTCCGTACGAGGATAAAGGATGACTCAGGCTAGAATGAACCGGGTCTGGGCCGTGGTAACCAATATTGGTACTTCATTTTCTATGACAGGTGACCGGTGATCATGTGATACTTTGTATAACTTACAAATCAATAAATACAATACAAAAAAAAAAAAAAATCATTTCAATATTTCATTTTCTCTGCAGCGGGCTGTACATTTGTGAGCCTAATAATAATTCTTACCTATATGCTTGCTCTCATTAAAAGCCTCAGGTATCTTGCGCGTGAGCACAGCGTACACGGTGCAGACGAGGATCAGCACGATGGGGTAGAAGAACGCGATCATATACGACGCATCCACATACGAGTCGCACACCAGCATGTTGTCTTCTCGGGTTGGGTAGTGGAACATGGCCCGGGCCGGGGCCACTATCATCCATACCACTACTATTAGCACCTGGAAAACGGTATACGTTTAAAACTTTCGCTTTGAACTCATATTATAACATAGTTTTATCAGGTCTATCGCGAATCATTTTTGTCAATTTGCTAGGGCATCACATCAGTTATTTGCGACCACGACCAGTGTAATCTGCGTCGGAACGTTGGAAATAAAGGTAATAAAATTAGTTCGCGATATACCCAATAACATTATGTTTTAATATCATGGTGTATAAGTATAAAGCCCTATAACTACACCTATAGTGCGGTTCCTAGCCCTGACTTATTTCCATCCAGCAAAAATCATGAAACTTGGCACTCATTTAGTGGAGTTCGCTAAGTGAATGCCAAACGTAAGACATATTCGGGATACAAAAATGGCCGAGAGAAAGAAAAAACCAATTGATGATTTGTTTCTATTCTTTTTTTTGTACCATCTAATGCTTTCTGCTGCTTGAGACCATACTAATCTAGACTCTTATCATGGAGGTGAGAAAAGAGATATAACAGGAGATATGTTACTGTGACAGTACTTTTATTTACACAAACATTGCTCAGTTCATAGCGTGCGCTAACACGAGAGGATAAGGATATAGATCCAACACGTAGAGGCCCCTTGGAGAACTTTAATGTCATGTAGAACGTCTGCTGGAAACCGTTTACAGGCACAACAATAGACACCCATGAACTGGTCGCAACAGGCATTGGAACTATTGTAGAAAAAGTTTATAACATACGACAACAACAAACAATATAACAACGCGTTCTATATTGTAGAAAAAGTGAACAATATTATTTTTTTATTTTATTTTTATAACGGTCTATGGAATAAGTTTGGTTGGACAATGAGAATTATAATTATTATTGTTAAATAATTCTTTGTTTGTAACTTCCACATTTTGATTCTAGATCATCACTAGGTCACCGATATTTTGCCAGCCCTGCTTTCTATAAACTAGTAACTCAAAAATGTCAAGTTCCTTGAGAAGTGGACCACGAAGTCTTTGCACAATTTATGCAAGCCAAAAAGTCAGTTTTTTTAAGCATAATGAGAGGAACACGCAACAACACTTCCAGCACATATAACATGAGCAGTTTGTTGCCAGCGCAATTTTAAATTTAAAATTCTCATCTCCATGCTTTCCTCCCTGTGAATGTTCAATTCCTCCCACTCATCATTCGCTTCGTTCGCCTCTTCGTTTAATACGATTTACACTCCCGAAAGAATTTTGGACACTAATAGCGACACACTCTATGTGTAACGGGAACAAAGGATTCACGTGACTCGTATTTCTACTAGTTTTATGGAAATATCTTTTATGAGGCGGATTTCTATAGGAATCCCCTAGTTTTAGGGGCGAGTCTCGCATTTTTGCATTGCCAGAGCTGTAGTAGACATAGGCGATTAACAAGTCGTTAAAGTGTCAGTTCTGATAAGCTTTTACTGCCGACGGTACTTTTCTTTTTTTAAGAAATAGATCTACATTCTAAATCAGTGCTAATCGACACTTATTTTGAAAATATTTACTTTTTTTTGGAAAAAAGCCTTGCGTGCGGCATAAAAATAACATTGCATGCATGCCTAAGGGGCTCCATATCTACGTATCTTCTTGTGATCAATGGAATTGCAAATAGCAACATTCAAGGAATTTGATTTCTGTGCCTTTTCGTAGTGTTAGTAGCAATCAAAACGAAAGCTGCTAGGGGTCTCGTGTTATTGTCACTGTGACAAGGTACGAAGTCCTTGACCGTAAAGCATGGCAGTTATACTCTAATCTAAGCTGAGAATTAAGGGAAAAGTGGAAGTGGAATGATGGTGGAGAAATCGAATGGAATGGTAGTGGAGTGGAAGTGGGTGGTGGAGTGGAGTGGTTTGATCTCGCGACTCCGCCTGCCGGTTTACGAACTGACTTCGAGTCTCAACCGAGACAGTGAATTTTTCCACTTTTCCTATATTTCTAAGCATTGTGGTCGTTTGCAGATGTTTCGGCTTAATACAAAATTAATTTATAACCATGTCTAAAACGGCCCTGTAAATCCGAGCATCATACCTGTATAGACACCAAGCCTGCACATATGGCGAGCTGCGAGCTGGGCGATATGAGGATAGGCCTCTTGGCCGAGTGCTTGCTGGCGTTGAAGATGCGGGAGATGCGGTTCGTCTTCGTCAGCAGAGCAGCGTATACCACAGTGAAGCAGAAACCAGTGCCGAACCTGGGAACGAAGTAGTTTGTATCTGGTACGAATAGTTTTTTGAGTGAGGAACTTTATGAAAGTTTGTATGGGGTCGAAAATTTTATTTTCACATCACACGGAAAAGGGCTTTTCTTCCCTGCTAGGAGGCCTCAAAGTGGCACTTTTCTTCCCTGCTACGAGGCACTTTTAGGCTACAAGTGGCACTTTTCTGTTCTAGGACTTTTGCTTACTCTTTTTTTAGCTTAAATAATATTTTGAAGCATAATAATTTCCTCATAGGTGATGTGAAAAGCAATATGTCACATGGTAGAAAAAATATTTCCACCTTGGTTGTGAATACTTGAATCCCTCACTACGCTCAGGATTCCATTTTAGAATCCTTCGATTCGTTCAGGACGCAATGTACGCCCTCGCCGTGAATATGTCATTTTGCTCCCTCGTGATACAATCTACTATTTAAGCTAGGAACTTGAAACATCGTGAAAAGGTATATTATTAAAAAGCATGAAAACTGAATTCAGCGTTTTTGAAAATTCATCCCTTAAAGGGGTTAAAAAAGGGTTGAAAGTTTATATTGCGATCGATATTTTTTGGGTGAAACTGCGTAGAAATACAAGGACATTGTGAAAGGCAAATATCACGTGCTGCTTCCTTTTGCTGCACAATTTATTGCCCAAGTGATATGCTCATGCAGATTATACGATAACCAACATAAAAATTCACGCGTACGAAGTCGCGGGCAACAGCTAGTTAACCTATAAAAATATAAGTACATAGTGTTGCTATAAAGAACCTACCTACAATAAAAATCTAAGTTAACCGAAGTTAACTTTCCTTATTCTATCACTTCGTTAAGCCACATTTAAAAGGGTAAGTAGCTAGTTCATATATCATTATTTCTTTCTTATAAAATATATTGCTTACTTGACAGCGGCAAATTTATAGCCAAAGGCCTAAAATATGTTATATTCGGTTGACAGGTATTATAACTTTTTTCCATTACGAAGATGTATAGCCAACATTATGGGGAGATACAGTGTGTATTCATCAATATACCAGTGACAGGAAACGTCTTATAAACTCGATCGTTTTGGCATCTGAATATGACAAAGTAGTACCGTCAACCGGAGTGAATAGGGACGGCTGTGGGGTGAATAGGGACAAAACTTAAAATGAGATTGACCTGTCCATTTCTTAATATCTGCCCACACAAATTGTATCATTCGATTGAAAATAATAGTGGATTTTGCATGATACTATTTTTGTGGGTAGATATAAAGAAACTGTAACTGTACTGTAAACTCAGGTTACTTTACAACACAGCATACAAGAGTTCGTGTAAATATGTACATGTGTGTAATATTTTTGAAAAAAATTTGAGTATATGATTGTAATGTATTCTCGAGCGCTTACGTCATGGTACCGTCACTGACAGGTCTGACAGTTGCAGTCAGTCGATATTAGACCGGCGAGCAGAGCGGCCGTACTGAACGTATAAAGTATAAAGAAACGGAAAAAACGTATAAAGAAACTGTAACTGTACTGTAAACTCAGGTTACTTTACAACACAGCATACAAGAGTTCGTGTAAATATGTACCTGAGTGTAATATATTTGAAAAATGTTGAGTATATGATTGTAGTGTATTCTCGAGCGCTTACGTCATGGTAACGTCACTGACAGTTACAGTCAGTCGATGTTAGACCGGTGAGCAGAGCGGCCGTACCGCGTGATGTTTGTGTTGGCGAACCGTTGGAATTTATATATAATATCGTACGATTTATTGACAGTACTTTAAACTGATGTATCTATAAATGTATGGAACAAGTATAATTCAAATAGGTTCGACAATAATAAACATTAAGGTGCAGTAGGTTCAGAAAGCGCAGTTTTTGAAAAATCGTTGCCAAAAATTTTATCAGCAATGTTAAGGCCTTTCTCGAGGGTCTCTATCGATTCGAATCCCCAGTTTTTGACTTTCGCTCGATAGAAATAAATAACATAACAGGCGTAAAAAACGTTCCTAGAGCTAAACAAATAACTGGTAAACAAGCTTAACGCGTCAATAATGAAAAAAAAAAACTTCAAGGAATTTTATAATTTGAATTAGTGTCTAGTTAGACACTAATTCAAATTATAAAATTCCTACAGTTGTATCATTAGTATCATTACTATAAAGTCAGCCTGTATATGGTAATCCCCGTTTTCCGTTGCAATGTCACATTATTTACGTATTCAAGCACAGAGTCGGAACATGTTACCTATTCGCATTCTAAAGCATACGTGTTAATGCCTTCATATGTATGTATTAGTAGCGGGAATTGCTTTTAGCACGTTAAGTGGGTAATCTTGATTATCAGCCGCACCAAATGTTTGGAATCTGTTAGGAAACAAAATCAATTATTTTAGGAGAATATTAAAATATATGTTCTTTCAAGTATAAACCCTACTATATAAATTATAAACTGAAATATATGTCATATACGACAGAAAATGTGACCAAGGCATCCAGTGCCCAGGGTTGTAATCGATCCAGCGTCCTCTGCATCCGTGGCAGATGCCTAGACCGCTCCGCCACTTAGGGCGCTCTCTGACCAACTCTGAGGTAGAACAGTATGGTTCTTGTAGTTTTTTGGAATCTAAAGGTAATATATTAAGATAATATTTGAAGCATTTTGGATATTTCACTGATGCCTGTAAAATTTCCACTGCTTTGCGAGATTGCGCTTTAAAATGTGAATGTCCTATTCGTCTTTTATGTTTTTGATATTTATATTGCAATTTCAATTCAACATAATTAACAGATTAAGATTTTTTTTTCCAATCATGAACAGTATGGCACCATTTCTAAAAGACCAAAACTAATGGAATATAAACCTTAAGCCGCTCTATGACTTGTTTACGGTCAGTCTTGCCTAGGGAATGCAATAACCGGGCGTTTTTCATTACCGGTAATTTACCGACTCGAGGTCCCACTAACCGGTTAACCGGTAAATTACCGGTTATTCGTTTATGAAATAAAAAACATTGATTTTGCATTATTATTGATTGTGTCCTTATTTTCGTCAGTAACCTTTAAAAGTAATCAACAGCACGTTATAGAAACATCGACAAAACAAAATAATGAAAATAAACTATAAACATTAAACAAGATATATTTCCTAATCATATTAAATAAAAAATCAAACATGTATCATTTCAAAGCGAAATGAACTTGTACATTAAATAAGCAACATCAAACTTTCTTATTTCTTTAAAAATCGCAGTAATCAAAGGGTAACAAAAATTATAACTAAAGAGTGACAGTCGTCATTTAAATGTCATACAAGTTTGCATTTACACATCTATCAATATAATATTGTTATTAAAGTAACTAAAATCGTAATTAACATTCATTAAAATCTAGTAAATATAAGAAAAAACAATTTTAACTACAAGATTAGTTTCATATCATTTTAACACTAGTTACTTTAAAATTGCAGGCCGGCCGCAAGAGGCCGTTATCGATTTTAGTCGCAAAAATGTCAAATTGATAGATTAAGCGCATGAAATTGTACACCTTTTGTTAACTATTAAAAATAACAAGTACTGGTTTCTTTTAGCACGTCTTGTTATCTTTCATTATAATCAATATTTTTTTTAAAACAGACTCACTTAATTAGTAATGATTTTTTTTCTGATGGACGTTTAGGTAAACGCGCGAAAAGCAGTGATTTTGTCGATCTTATTTGTAAATTTCTTTAAGTTTGGACTGCTAAAAATGGTAATTTTGTATTACACATATCTTGTACTTCAACTTTAATAAACTACATTTTTGTTACTATAAATTTGAAGTAGTGTAAATGAAAGTTAGACGAAATCAATTTTCTTCAGAAATTACTTCAAAACAAGTGACAATTACTCTGAAAATTGACTTAATTTCAACGTAATTTTGATACTTAAACAATCTACAACATTTGCTGAAACTGTTCTTATACATCATTTTGTATAATTTACTACCATAATTTATATGAATTTTTAAAAACTATCCCTTCTCGTCACCTATTACCGTGGACGCACGCTTGCGACCTCATTATTAAAAGGCAAGATGAAAAAACGTGCTAATAGAAACCAATACTTGTTATTTAGATATTACGTAACAAAAGGTGTACAATTCCAACGACTAAATCTATCAATTAAAATTTTTTGCTCTAAAATCGTTACCGGGCTCTTAAGATAGGAGTTGGAATCAGGAACATGTCATCATCAGATCATTCTGTTAATTATATATAAAATAATTGCGTTTGTTAAATATCTAGGCGATTCATTAGAACGTTGCTTAGACATTCGTGAACGATATCTTGAACACAAGTAACCAGCGGTAGAAAATGTTCTTTTGCATTCCACACTTGTCGGACACTACAGACTAAAACAAAGGACACTGAACATAGTAAGGCGGGTCGGGTAGGGGTGGCGAGAAGGGAAAGGGAAAGGGATTAGCGACCACTCATTTGTCACAAAACATTGCTTCCTAGTTCCTACTCCGACGAGATCATAAGATGCAGAAAAGTATGTATTTTAAGTGTCTCTTCGTAATCGTAAACCGTAGTAATTGTTTTTTTTTTGTAAGTACGAAGACATAGATAGGCTAATTCAACAGGTTGTTACATTTTTATTTGCCTATACAACGTTCGGTAAATTCCCGGTTACGGCTAGAAATTACCGGTATTTTACCGACTGTAATATTGGTCAAATTACCGGGTAACCGGTTAACCAGTTAACCGGTTAGCATTCCCTAGTCTTGCCAGTGTTTTAAATAATAATAATAAATAAATAAATAATAAAAATGTTTATTTATCAGCTCAAAAAGGATTTGTAACAATTTCACAATAGGATTATGAAACAAGAGATGACGTTATGATCCTTTGTGAGAGACTGGAGTCTGAACTAGGTAGGTACCTGTATTACAGATCACCAGGCTCTCACCCCGGAGAAAACATTATACCTATTTTATCATAGGATCTGGTACAAAATCTACAAGTATACAACGGAACTGATAATAAAGAGATAACATTTCAAAACCAAAAATAACGATACAAAAAAGATACATAATAAAACAAAGAGTGTCAACTTTTTTGCATACCACAATGTTTTCACATAAGAGTTGAAAGTGTGATTAATTTCTAAAATTGTGAAGTGAATTTTCTCGTAGATATGATATTAGTATGTAAAAGATTATAAATGAGAAGCTAGGTAATCTTCAATCTGTTTAAAAACTGATGTTAAATAATTTTAGAGGATTAGTTGTTTACATTTCATTATTGGCGCCATGTCCGTTACAGGGGTGTTTACGAGTACCATACGTGACCGCATACATGACTTGCGTTGTTGTGCGTTTTGCGTGACATGCGACTACATATTTGAAGTCGCACTTGACATACGGAGTCCCGTGCGACAACGCAAAAATCGTGATAAATGGTCTGATGAATATATTACTTAATTATAAGTTTAGTTTTAAGTATTACTTGCATTAACCCCGAAAGACTTATTTCTGAAATAAACGGTTTTTTTTCCAAATCGGAAGCTAAGAGTTCGAACGCCTGGCTCTCAAAATAATGATCTCAAAGATGGATCTCGGGTACCTACATTATCATCAGGTGGCGGTACAGTGTAGGGAATGCAATAACCGGCCAAACTTCATAACCGGTTTCGGTTAGGGTTATGCCCGAAAAATAACCGATAATCGGTTATAAGTAATCTGTTACGGTTATTTTCGTCAAAAAATTATAAATTTACAATCAAGTAATCAAAAAATAATTAATAGAATCCCTATTTTACGCTAAAAACCTGTCAAAAAAGGTTCCCTATTTCACAATTCAGCTGTCTTTTTTTCCTAGGGGAACATTTTATTTTAAAGTGCCTTTGTATCCCAGTAAAGCCCATGTTTACTCCAACTTTATTACACCAGAAATTAAGTAAATAACCAATTCATAATTCGATTTAAACTTGTAGATGGCGAGGGAAAGTTTAAAGTGGTTTTGGTCCCGTCCGGCGGACTTAGTATCTTTACTGCGGCGTTGGTTTGGTTCAATGAGATTGGTGATGGCGGATTGGGTAGTTATATCGATAACTGCTATTTTAGATAAACTAGGTAATTGAGTTTAGGTAATTGAATTGTTGCAACGTTTCATAGAAGCATTTTTGGTAAGGGGAAAATCTGTATAAAAAATTAAAAAAAGTCGTATTTTTAGCGATGTTTGATATGTAGGTACGAGTACCAATTATTAATTTATAAGCGTACTAGCTTTTGAGCCTACTGCGTCTGAGTGGGATGATGATGATGATGACGATTGATAAAAACTCCTATATTTGACGACAAGTCTAGCCTAGTGGGTAGTGACCCTGCCTATGAAGCTGATGGTCCCGGGTTCAAATCCTGGTAAGGGTATTTATTCGTGTGATGAGCATGGATATTTGTTCCTCAGTCATGGGTGTTTTCTATGTATTTAAGTATTTATAAATATTTAGATATTATATATATATATATATATATATATATATATACAACACAACACAAGCCTTATTGAGCTTACTGGGGGACTCAGTCAATTTGTGTAATAATGTCTTCACACCAAATTTCATCTAAATTGATTCAGTGGTTTACGCGTGAATAGGTCACAGACAGACAGACCCAGTTACTATCGCATTTAAAATTTTAGTAGGATTGGCCGCATAGACAAGCATTTTGCGAAAACATGTTTCAATATTATTTTGATGTTTTTTTTAAGTACAGTAGAGAGTACAGAGCGTTTATTCGTGGCAAAATAAAAGAGGAAATCAAGTAATAGTACATAACGTATATATTGAAAATAAAATAGTTTCTATAAAATATATCATAAAACTTTAGTTTCAGTTTAAAGTTAATTTTGGCTGAGGGTCACGGGTAGGCCTTAGTCTTTCCCGCTTCTTGGCGCAAAAGTAGTGGCTCACAAGCAGGATTCATCCCTCAGGCAGTGGTTTAAAAACCCCCAGTTTGGAGCAATGACACTTAAATGGATAAGGTAGGTATACTATAATCAACTAATTTACCTTTGAATGGAGCATAGGATGTCCGTGGGACGAAAGACCAGCGCGAAGGTGACCAGGTAGCACATCAGTATGCCGGTGAGCAGGACGTACGATAGCTCCCTCCCGCTCGCGCGGACGACAGGCGTCGAACTGTGCCGCACCCACACACCACACACGAAACTGAAAGTCAAGGGTCAATTATGACGGACTGCTGCAACTTTCTTTCTTCTTTAACTCGCTCACTAAAATGTAAGTAAGCGAGATGCCGCGCCGCACGAATTATGAGTACCTATGAAAAAATTAGATCAATCTGTAAAGATCTAGAGGCAAGTTGACACTAGATTTCACTGGTATCGCGACTGATGATAAATGTATTGCTCAACAATTTACAACTAGTATTACAAGCAGAAGGAGTTGAAAGTTCCGGTTGATCCTGTTATAATATTAACTGAAAATTATTCAGCATTAGACTTTCTGTTTGTCGCGACATCTGTTATCCAGTAGCAGTACTGATAAATCCGCTACTCGACACTAGATGCCGACTACGAAAATAATAAGCGGGTTGCTAAGAAAACTGATATATGGAGAGAGCACTTTATGCTTACTCGATGGTAAAGATCAAATGTCGTTCCTGAGAACCTAGCCAAGATGACAATCGTACATCGACAAATGCCAAATGAATACCAAATAAATCAGGATGACAGATGCTACGAAAAGTAACGTGACTATTTTTAAACATTATTAATTTTCGATTGGCGTTTCTATCGCCGATTGTCATCTTCGGTAGGCCCCTGAGCTCTGAGTTGAATTGTTTAGTAGTTTAAATCACCCACAGATCAAGACCAAAATGCAGCCTGAATTTTGAAAGCGATAGGAATCAGCATAGCCTTGCCACAAACGTCTAAACTTATCCCGCTTAAGCTCAGACATTCGACGCGATTTCAAGTTGTAACTAGTTTCGATGTTTAAGAGGAATTCCTAGTGGTGATTTTTCCATACAAACGCTCTCGACTATTTCCTCCCTGGATTTTGAACCTAGAGCAATGATTTTTTCAAATAAGATCAATATCATCAATATCTGTGCCGCTATGTTTTGCTTTTTTGGATTATTTTATTTTGAAGAAACTTACAGCGCCTCAAAAATCGCAAAAACGGCTCAATTGAATTGGCTGTAAAAAAAGGCACAGTATACAAATATGACAATAAATATCCAAAAAATCAAAACATAGCGGCATAGATTATTTCTTCCTCTTGCAATTTCCAAAATTTCATAATGATTGGTTGCGTTTTGGAGGAGGAAACAGTCGAGAGCGAAACCTCGATTATTGAGTTTTTTGCGAGTGAATTTTAGTCCGAGCTGCAGTTGTCCTTATCGCACGAATTGGAGGCGGAGACAGTTTATAAATATACGTACACAGAAGGATTAGTGATGGGCATAACATCCTTATTAGGGATTGCAGAACCGGTACTGTTTTAAAGAACCGGGATTTTCGGTACTGGTGGAAATACTAACAGGGATTTCCCGGTACTTTCGTCTCTGGTCTAATTATTTCATTATTTTAAATAAAACGACAGCATTTTGCGAATTTAATAATCAATTAATCACAATTTCTTTTACTACGTATAATCACAAAAAACAAGGCAATTTTGTTTAGAAATACTTATAGTATTTTACATTGCTCACACTTGTGCGTCACAAGTAAAAGATAACTACTTTGATGTTTGCCACTAGATAGCAAAAATGAAATTACATTAACGAGGGGATTTATATATATGTATCGCAGTCGTATTGTATAATCCACCGTATTACAATACGGCTAGCCGATATCAAAATAAGGGCCATTTTGAAATGCGGCGGTTCAACGATTAAGGTAGGTATGTTGGGTAAATACCGGATGCGGGTGAAGAACGTAGGACATTCATGTCTCCCTAATTTGGCTTTATTTTTTTAATGTTGACAACATTGTGTAAGATGCCATTTCATTGCGCCTCGACTGCCACTGCCAGTGTCCCCGCGTCGCTCAGGGCGCCGGGCTTGTGCTATGCGCAATCACAGGGAGCAAGATATTTTCGCAATTTTTTTCTTCTATCCGATCTTCGCCCTGTAATTTATTTTGCGTATTGTGACGAAACTGTTTTTGTTTTAATGTATAATTTCTTTTTCGATATTTTTTATATAACTATCCAATCAAAACAGACCTAGGACTGCTGCAGACCGATATCCGATCTTGACCCTTCCAGGTAAAGATCCGAGAGAAACAACCCGATCTTTACCTATTTAAAAAACAGCAGTGATTGTCAAACTTTAAATTTTCTTCAATTTACCTACTGACCTACTTAATTATCACATTTATTGTTTTCTTGATCACACTTTCATACCATTATTTTTATCCAGTACCACTACCAACGCGACGGTAAATCAAAAGGAAGAGATTTTGGGAGTCTATTTTGTATGTATGTATATTGTATGTGTATGTACACCTACGTACGGACAATGTCATTTTTTTAATTTCCGCAACTCAAAGGTAGCCTGGAAGAGATCGCTTTTTAGCGATAAGACCGCATGTTGTTTACCTGTGCTTATGTTTCTGTTTTCTTTTGTATTGTTTTCTTTTATTGAGGTGTGCAATAAAGAGTATTTATATTGTATAGAGATGATGATACATGTTGAATTTTATAACAAAATCGAGTAAAATAGATAGCAAATGAGCAATTTTTTGCAATAAAGTACCTACACATACAGATGCATATGTAGATGTGCACGCATACATACATAGCTAGTTTCGGATACAAAATAAGAGATAGGGCTTCGAAATTAGTTTCCTTAAAATGCTTCAAGAGGGCTCCCTTTTCCTATATATTTACTTTACTCTTTACATACGATCCTTACATTTTATAAAAAAAAAGATTGTATATCAACTATATATATAATTTCAAAATTATACCAATAAAATCGCAATTTTACTTATTTTCCATACTTCAAGATGGGCTCTCAGTGACTTTGACCTTTTTAAAGAACTACTTAGTCTTTTTGATTTCTAAGTTTGATTCTTATTTTTTTGGCGACCTTCATTAAAAATGACTGGGCACGATTATTTTTTTATTTCGATTTTTGTCCCTCCTACTTAAGCACGTAATATTTTCCAGTACATTCCTTTCAATAAACAATACATTTACACTTTCACTAAACCTGTACAGTTCACGAGATCTTAAATTGTCAAAACTTCGAAACCTATCTATTATTTTAGTCGTTTTTCTTATTTTATTACTTCGGGTAAACCTTACAATAAGAGGTTTCTTAGCACATTGCTTACATATCAAATTGCCTTATATTAGGTATCAAAGTTTGAGAGCCACAATTTCCTTCTGACATAGGTATCAAAATTCGAGAGCCACAATTTTACCAATTTTTGTATCAGGGTTAAGATCGGATTCAAAAATACGAATTAAAAACTTTCGATGACAACTTTTAAGTTTGTAATTATTGGTGGCTGCAATTTATATACATTCGAGTAGGGTAGAAACCGGACCTATTTTTTTGTGATATCTTATTCTCTTTCCATTAGAAGCAACTTTTTTTCACCATCCTATGTTCTCCCTTGATGGCAAAACACTCGTTACCCTAAAAAAAGTATGTCTCATCTTTACACAGGTACAAAACTGAAACCGTTCTATATTGAAGATTACCAAAATTCAGGCCGAATCTACGGTTATTATTTAACGATTTGCTCCGTACTTCAAGAATCTATCATGTGCTGAGATCTTGAAAAAACGTTTTTTCACGAGTTCTCTCAATTGGTCCCAAAATTGTCCGGCATTACCCCAACATACTTTACTCAGATTGTCATTGCGATACGTTCTTCAATAAGGCCACCCAAGTTTAGCCCCATCGTACTACAAGTAAAATAGATTGTAGTTTAACCATATATTTATACCTACTTACAAAATTTCACAACACACCATGATCACACCCAACTTACTGTCACGGATAGGTACAGTCAAGTGTAAAAATATGGGTGTACACATCTTACTCAAAAATATGTCTCATAGCATCTTATACCAGTGTAATAAGAGCGTAGTACCATATTATGAGAAGATTCTTTCGATACATATTTTTGCACTTGACTGTACGACGACGACCGAAGCAGGGACATCATTCTTTTTTGCAGTTTTTACCTATATGGTAATTAATAGATACAGTATAATATAAAAATGAAAAACAATATTATGTGATCAAAATATGAGATCTGTGATATGAGACCAAAAACAACTTGCTTCGGGCAGCGCAGGATGAATTCCGTCCGGCTCGCGGGCGACGTCAACATGTCGACGCAACGGCGCGCAATGAGTGAGCGCTCACGTCTCGCGTCTGTGTGTGCGCACTCACACTTAGATAGCTCCCGCTCCCGCCCACCGCAGCGCGACAGAAACATAGCTTCAAAAATTCGAGATTTGAAAAGTTGCTCAGCTAGGAATTGCTCTTAAACCATTGAGGTATAGTACTAGAGGCGGCACCTTTAACAAAATGTTTCCGCACCTACATTGCATTTAGTACCTCTCCTACTACTGGAGAGATGCCATGCATGTAACGAAAATTTAAAAAATAATACAAATTAAAATAGCCTTTGGGCGTTATGAAAATATATTCTAATAATATTAAGAAACATAATAACGGCAATATAATAACAATCTACTGGGAAAAAACTCTTGTTTTAAGCTCATTTAGATTATTTTGAAACGTCACTTTAAACACTCGCGGGTGGTAAGTACGCCATTTTCCTTGGCGCATAGATTACATTTCACAGATGTAACACGTAGGTACTAATGATTACCTACCGTATTGTTTGCAGAATATATACACAATAATGATATATTACTGTTTATCTCGTAATTTTTTGTAGTGTTTTTACAAATACAAATAAATATACAAATAAAAATACGTCTATTTCATTACTTTTTACAGCAGTTCATAGGTACAAATATGTATTAGGTAGGTAAGTACTCCATCTTAGGTACAAGGTGTAGGTAAGTATTTATCTCAACAATGTGCAACAATTTGATTGTGTAAATAATGAAATTTGAGGTATGTCAGGATCGTAGCAAGTGGAAATCCGTGGTCTCTGCCTACCCCTTCGGTATCGATCGGTATGTATGTATGTATGTAAGTAATGAAAAAGTAGCGGGTACAGCTTGCTGGATTTAAACCCGTTCTTGGTCAGCTAATTGAAGAGGTATCGGTATCATTTAGCGAATTGTACAATTGACATAAAAAAGAGAACATTTAGTAGGTAACAAGAGTTTTTACGGGGTAATTAACACTGGAACAGAATAATAAATAACATGTACTCGTATTGTGTATCATGGAATTAGTACTTAAATAAAAGTTAACTTTATGAACGCATCCCTTACCCGGCTGGTAACGTGTATATCCTGGAATTCCTTTTTCTTATATTTAAAGAGTATATTATGCCATATGCGCGATTTGCTCAAAATCGCTATGAGTACGAGAGTCCAATAAAATGAGTTTTAGTACTATTTTTATAAATTTTAATGTAGTCAGTGACACATACGTAAAACAGTTTCAATACACTTGTAAGTGACACATACGTAAAACAGTTTCAATACACTTTCTGCCTACACACGCACTGTAAAAAATCTAGATAAATGCATTTTATCTAGATTCTTTACAGTGCGTGTGTAGGCAGAAAATGAACAGTTATCATTACAGTTTTGCCTCTGGGTAGCTATGCTTATTCTTTAGCTTAGTGACAGACGTCAAACGCCAAAAATGGCGGACACCATTTGTTCTCGATAGCCTGTCTAGTACATTTATGTCAGTGGTTTAAACTATATGTTGTATACCAAGATGCCCACACAAGAAAATGGTCGCAGATATGCCTCGAGTATAGGTATCCAGGTTTGCAAGCGGATAATAGCGTGAATATATCGGAGTTTCATATGTTATACGTACGTTAAAATGCCAACAGACGAAAAAGACATAGCTCCGAAAGCCCAGATGAAGTCAGGTCGCAGATATACCTCGGGTATTGGCACTTGGCATGCAGTGGATCCTAGAAGAGCCGGGTAGCGTGACCCGACTCCAATAAAGTATACGTATACTGTGACGAGAACGTATAACGAGATAGCTCCGATAGCCAAGGCGGAGTCGGGAAGCAGATATGCCTTGGGTATAGGCATGCAGTGCGTCTTAGGGGGCGTCCATTAATCGCGTCATACGTTTTTGGCTTGTTTTAGACCCCCCCCTCCCCCATGGTGATCTTTGGTGATATTTTCAGGACCCCCCCCCCATCCAATATGACGTGTATTTTTTTCGATAACTAAAGAACAGTTTTCTAACAAATGAACCTAAGTACACGTGTTTTGACAGTTTGGTTAATTGAAGGGCGGAAAACTATTATTTTTATTTTATTGACTATAATACAGTATAGCACAGATGAAAAAAAAAATACACGTGATACGTGTCCATACCCCCCCGTCCCCTGTGGTGATCATTGGTGATTTTTTGCTGACCCCCTCCCCCCTATACAATATGACGCGATTAATGGACGCCCCCTTAGTTGGAGTCGGTAAGCGAGACTGGATTACAGTTTATTATACGTACGCGGTGACCAAGATGCCAACAGAAGAGAATGACATAGCCCCAATAGCCCAGGCGGAGTCGGGCCGCAGATATGCTTCGGGTATTGGCATGCAGTGCGTCCTAGTAGGGTCGGGTAGCGTTCCTCGACTGCATACGACGCACGCCGTCTCGACCTCTGGTGAACGTATCTGATGGAAAATTGGAATAAATTAGGTATGTACCTGTAAACCTCTTAACGCAAAAAACCTCAGCCTTAAAAGTCATGAGTTCAAATTTATAACGATTATTAGTGTTATGGCTTCGATAACAAACTCAGTGTCATGCTTTGAAGTAGGTAGGATTTATATTTGATCGCATGTAATGTAACAACATTGCATGCCGTAAAACAATGAAAAACTATAGTAGAACGTGGTATATTTTAAAGTTTTTAAAAGAACTTAGAGAAAACTTGTTAAATGAGCTTGCCTCCAGAGGGAATAGTGCTGTGTTGGTCGTTAAACTACGAGTGGCGGAATTATTCTACGTACGTTTAAAAACGTCGCTTGGGGACCCTAGAATAACTTGCTGTTAACTTAGACGAGCGAAAGTTTTGTAATACAAGGAGTTCAAAAATAGTCCTATTTAAAATGCAACGTATTAACGACGTAAGTTAAAAAGTGGTGCTGTTTAAAGTGACATGTATATAGGATGCTTGCATCATTTCTTTCTCCTACGACTTTAGAACTTGCTTTATAGTTACGACGATGACTAAGTTTTAGGTTAACGTTTATATATTTGTATACGTTTTAATGTTCAATGTTTCTATCTAATCTTACGAATAGGAATTTAAATGTGACGATATAGGTACACAGGATACATCATCAAGATCAATCAAGGGCGAAGTCGCATCTGCAAGGCCCTTTTCTTTCAATGTGTGGCCCCTTAAGTGTGAGGCCGTGGGTGAGGCGCCGCTTTACTCATGCCTAGCTACCCCACTGACCAAGGTTTAATTTAAAGCACTCTGGGGTGTAATGTTATATTTACCTCGTACTGCGTGCAATTGAAGCAGTGCCAGCAGCAGCTCTCTCCCTCGACGTACTGCTTGGCCTGCCCCAGCTCACACTCCGCGCTGCACACCGACTCCGGGGGCCGACGGGAGTCCAACTTGAATTGGATTTCTGTTGGAACGAAAAACAGTTTAAAATCATTTATTTTATTAAGGTCAATAACTACGTATAAATGTGGCTGCAGGGTCACACTTATATCCGTATTGTCATTACTATATCTACTGATGAAAAAAAAAAGATTACTTTATCTATCTTACACGTTCTTGAAAGAAACCTAGAACATACAGGAAACCATTCCAATAAAATAGAAAGCGAAAAAAACAGTACATTGCGGCTTTTACTCCGCAAGATTGTGCCTGAACCACTTCGATTCTATGAAGTGGAACGTACTATCCATTTGCACAACGCAAGGAATAGCAGAATCGAATTAAAAGGAGTAGTCTAACTTGGGACAAAAAATAAATTGACGAAAAAAATGATAGGTACAAGCTTAACAAGCAAAACGATGAGAAAGTTATATTTTATCCTTTAGAGTGGCAAAGTAATTTGAAGCATATTTCGAATTGTTTCCACATGTTGGCTGGTGAAATTGACTTTTAAGTGATGATTTTAAAAGATAAATATTTAATAGCGTTCATTTGGATTTGATTACATTTAGTATTTTCCTCGTGTTGGTGTGGTGTTTTTTTTATTTTAGTCGGTTTGTTAGTTCGGTCGGTTAATTTGTTTAATCCTTGTGCCTTGAAACCCTTGCAACGCTCAAGATACCACTTTTTTAAGCATTTGATACATTCTTGGTTGGAATCATTTCCTTGCTCAGGTATCAATATATACAAGGGGTTAAACAACAACTTTGCTCCCTCGTAAAACAAGTAAGTATTATTGCTGGCTTTCTACGCACATTCAAATTTCCAAATAACTCAAGCTCGATGGGGTTGTGTTGATTTATTACATAGTATCTTATAATCTTTCGCGTTAATCGCGCAATCGCAATAGCCCAGGGACTTGCAAAAATATATTATGACCAAACATTAATTCAATAAATTAGGAATTGCGAGCAGTCATTTACGTCCGAGATATTGGGAACTAGGAGGAGGGTTTTGGGTATCAGGAGTTAGATTACTGCTTTCAATCTTTATACTGTGTAATTATGTACTATCTGGTTCCCCTTCATCGAATAAGACGTGTTCACAATTTTCTAAAACAAATCCTGTTAACGTTAGTGCATCCGACCTACATTTCTGCAGAGTATAGATAAATCTAGATTTTCTAGAGCAGGGTAAGCGGGTTCTAGCAAACACGGGGTAGGATGGCAATTTAATTTGTAGAACAAATATTAAGATGATAGAGTAAAGCTTTAGAATTATCTTCAGTGGCGTCGTATATTATCTGTCCGCGTAGAAGAGAATATAACAGAATTAATTGATTTCATTTTCCGTTTAAAGTTATAGATTGAATTCTTACTACTAGCAGTCTATATAAAATAGCATTTCAAGAAATGCAGCTATTCATTTTCACAGTTGAAAATAGCTAAAGATATGCCAAATGTTGTTAAGTAGGTATTTCCATAATTAAGACATATAGATAATTAAGTAGGTTAGTACCTCGTCAGTGATTGGAGCTAATATAATGATTTACACTGATATGTATAATAATAAATAAATATTATAGGACAATAAATAAATATTACAGGACATTGACTAAGTCCCACAGTAAGCGCAATAAGGCTTGTGTTGAGGGTACTTAGACAACGATATATATATAATAATAGGTTATATACAGATATGAACAGGTAGGTATAAATATATTAGCTGCTTCGTTTAGGCTTTAATGAATACACTTTTAAGCGACGTCACAATTGTCACAAGTGATCATGATGTACAAAAATATAGCCTCTAAAAATTTTCAAAAATGAATTACCTACTCATTCTGTTGTGGTTAAAAGTAAATTAAAATATTCTTTCAGAATCATTTCATACCACTAACACCTACGTCTCGTTTAAGGTTGTGGTTATATCAAAAATACCTACACGCAGTATAACATTAAATTCCCCAAATTTTCAGTTAGACGTACTGTGGTGTTATTATATGAAAAAATGGAATTTTCTGACAAAACTCTGAATATCACCTTGCAAATCCTGACATTTCCTGGATGATCATTTCTCGTATCTCAAACTTTTTAGAAACCTTTAACTTTGTTAAACATTCTTTTTTGGCAAGAAAACCTTCAGGTATATTTTTGAACTTAAAATTGGTCCGAGTGGCTGTTATTCTATTCGTGCTACCTTTTGCCCAACTTTTGGCCAACCTTTAATGGTTAGTTGAGGTTTCTAAAAAACCCTAACACTCGCTGTGATCTGAACTGTCACCTGCGGTATTTTCTCTGCACTTACAACTCCTCTGGTGTTGCGGGTGTCCATGGGCAACGGTAATTGCTCACCATCAGGCGATTCAACTGCTCGTTTCCCTCCTATATCATAAAATAAATCCCCCCCGCAATCCTGATAGAGGACCAAAAAATGGAAATTCTGACGTATGGCAACCCCAACATTAGGTACGGTGCCAAAAATAATGTCCGACCTGTTTTATCAGTCCAATTGGCTTCATTTACATGCAAGAAATACACGCGTATTTTACCATTCCAAATAACAAAATGTGACTTTTTGTTTTAACGGCGTTCCAAAGCGATAGCAATTTTTCTTTCTTAACGATGCAACGTTGTTAATGAATGAGGGGTCTTACTTTTTAATTGTTTGGTGTTTCTAAAAGCACATTTGATTTTGAACCGTAATGCTTTCCGTTTAAATGTACTTTTTGCTCTAAATAAAACTCTGTTGTCGACGGGTTTATATATGGGCAACCCAGTATCAGTACGTATGAGTTTTAATAAGCATAGGTGATTAACGTAAAAAACATTTTCTACGTTACTTAGAATAGTGGAGATTCTTAATACAATTGCATAATGAAAGTTGCTAGCTAAAAGCTACATAATTAATTGCATATGCATTTGTAAAAAAAGTAATTTACAGTACGGAATGGAAAGTAAAACTATTTAAGGAATAATAACTACGTATAATTGTTCCTAAATCATAGATATTCACAATCCAGGGAGGCGTTTCCTATCAACGATTGCCATGTTAGCTAGGCACTCAGATCCAGCTGTAGCTCCCCATTCAGGTACCTACTCTCCGACCTCCTTTTGTTGCCTCTGGACACCTGCTGGAAGTGTAGTATGTTGTAGCTCCGGCTCTTACCATCCAGGTCTAACTGTAGCTCCCCGTCCACGTCGACCTGCCAGCGACAGTTGCCTCTGGACACCTGATGGAAGTGTAGTATGTTATGTTGTAGCTCCGGTTCTTACCGTCCAGGTGTAACTGTAGCTTCCCATCCAGATACTCTCCGACCTTGAGCTAGCGGTAGTTCCCCCTGGATACCTACTTCAGTAGTATGTTGTAGATCCAGCTCTTACCGTCTAGGTGCAACTGTAGCACCCCATTTAGATACCCTCTGACCTTGAGCCAGCGGTAGTTGCCCCTGGAGACCTGCTTGAAGTGTATTTTTTGTAGCTCCAGCTCTTACCGTCCAGGTCCAACTTTAGCTCCCCGTCCAGGTACTCTCCGACTTTGAGCCAGCGGTAGTTGCCCCTGGAGACCTGCTTGAAGTGTAGAATGTTGTAGCGCGCTGGGCCGTCCCCGTTGCCGTCAAAGCGGAACTCGTCGCCGCTTAAACCTGCACAAAAATCTAGATTTAAGACATTTTTTTATAAATATTGCTCTTGTTTCTTCCAGAAAAAAACTTAGTAGGCAGTAACTAAATTTAGGCATTTAAGTATAGGAATTTCAATTTGTTTTAGCATGCTCTTAGACCACCATAATCATTTTATTATATGTAAAAAAAAACTGATGCTAGCTTTTATCGCTGACTACTTAGGTATATTTATTTATAAGGACGTATCATGGAGCTTTGTAATAAGAATGATCCCAAACACATACACTTGCCACTTTGACACTTATTAAAACACATTTTGGTTAACACATTTTGAAGACAACGTACATATGTAAAAAAGTTTGTTAGACAACGCGTGTTCTTGCAGTCAACTCACCAAACTATCTGTCACAGTTAAAGTGTCCACAAAAAAATTGTATGGGAAGTTTCATAGTTCATTGTTGAGTGACGTTGACATTGATCAGTCCGTTAAGTGTGGTTGATACATCTGGCCCTCAGTGACTATGTGTGTTTACACTGCTTACAAATGATTGACACATTACATTTCGCAGCAGCCGCCAAATCAGGTCTTTAAAAAAAACGAGTAGGTATAAATAAATAAAACGTTCCTTACTAAGAAACAGAAAACCAAGCTTTTAAATTAAATGGTTGCCAAGGTAGCAACGAAGCCCCATAAAAGATGAAATCAACTTCAATAAATTTTTCGTGCCGATTTAGCTCTTGGTAAATATGCGTACCTATTTAATAATATTTGCCTTTAATTTGATTTAAATTCAAGTATAATGGATCGATCTATCCGAGTGCTCTTAACATGCCCAGTTGATAGAAAATCCCAATCAAAACTTAATTAATATATGGAAGTAGTTACGACTTTTTGTAACACCTTTTAACCCCATATATTTTTACTTTTGGTATAGCGTTTGTAAATATAAAATTGTCAGCTTGGCTAGGCCCCCAGATTTAGATACAAATATTTAATTTTTAACTGTACAAATCTCTCGCAACTTTCGCAAGTATGCGTTAAAACTTCTTATTGGTTCACAAATCACTAAATCATGGCCAACTCCATAAGTCCAAATATACGGTATATAAATTTTTGTATTATAAAAAGTCAATGCAAACTTAACTTTTAGAGAGAAATATAAGCTCATTATCGTTTTTAAATTGAATCGGTTTTTCTCAAGTTGGTTTTATTTTAATCTGGATTATCTACAATCAATCAATCGATCTTCTAAGTGCCAATTAGACTAATGGAAAACTTATATTAATAAATCCACATCATGCTCACGGTTCATTTCGGATTACTCCGTAATTCCACTGGGTCAAATCTTTAATATTAGGCCCTGGTTTCACGACTCTGATAATTGTCGTCTGACATTCATAACTCACCGTACATTGCTGGTACAATAAAGAAATAAAATGACGCTAATACCTACCGACGTGTAAAGTAAATTATTATTTAGTTCCAGGTGGCAATAGTGATGTCGGTAAAATAGGCACCAGAGATTTAACTGATAACACACATAGTTGTTCTACGTGCACGACATGTACACTTCTACAGAAAAAAAAACCTAGCCTTATTAACACTAAAAATGTCTTTAATACTTGCCAATGAACTCCACTTTTCTCAGGAAGCGTAAGAGTTCCGAACCGCTGGCAGGCCTCATGGCCTCGCATAGGCCTGGTTTGCCGCAAACTTCGGCGTGCATATCTCTGGAACAAGTACAAAGGAACATTAGTCGGACAAGACCAGTCAACATGACTTACTATTAAAAAAATCAATTGGTGTAACTGAATGGGTATTAGGGCTATGTAGCCAAAGAGGAAATAAACATAACCCTTATAGATTTTTATACCAATCCTTCCCGCTCGTACTTGTCCATAAATATATTACGTAGCGCGAATGAGATGCACTGATGAATGATAACAAAATTACATTACAGATAATTTTGATGTCAAAATATAAGAGTGAATTGACCTACTTATGTTGCTGTTGATGTGGGGTGTCCATTCTTCTTAACTTTGCATTTTCACGTAGGTAAGTTCATAAATTTCAGCATTATGAGAAATCCGGATGTGGGTCAGAAAGTTGCAAAATTTGATTACACACAAACAAGGACTGAGTATAATGAGACAAGGTATGTAAACAAAAAATTGTAAAAGACATTCATCTATTTACCCTAATGAGCTTTTATTCATAACTAACCTCGATGTTTTCAATTAAATTTAACAATCGTTACTTAGATCGATTCCTCAGAACCCAGACACATAGAAATATCTATCTATACATATATAGTTATATATATATATATATATATATATATATATATATATATATTTACTGTAATTAACAGTAGGTGAAAACCATGTAAACTAGTGTGCGACCAAAACATGTTTTTTTTCCGAAACCGAAAACGGAAACGGCGGTTCAGTTTTGACTCTAGTTTCGGCCGAAACCGAAACTTTTATAGACGTATATAAAGGACTGTTAGACGGTTCTTTTTAGACGTATGACCAATAAAATATCAATAATTCGCATAGGTGTACAAAATAAAACATGTTTACTAAAAAACGTTATATAAAATGTATTTTGAGTTTAATTTTAAGAGATCACAATCAACCAAGATTTGTGCGAATTAATTTGAAACATTGAAAGTTAACTGTGCAATCATGGTGCACACTGCACAGGAACGGCCCGAAACGAAGAATGAGATACGATAACGATAAGTTCTTATTTAGATATCGTTTGTATGTCGTATAATTGACAGAAGCAGTTCGATTCGGACAACCAATGTTACTTTGACGTTAGAAATATCGTAGATAAATCTTATTGGGATAACAGCGGAATAGAAAAAAACGTAAATTTTGACATGTCGTTTAGTTATCGATTTTTTAAAGATCTTTCCAAGATCTTAAACGTGTCTTAATCATTCTTTGAATCGGGTCGTATTTCTGCATTAACTGCAAAATATCGTAAATTAGTTCTAATTCTCCAAGTCAAACGTGAACCAAATAATTAAAATAATTAAAACATTTAGAGAGCATCGTAGGGTTGTAGATTTTTCAAAATCCCCGCATTGAAACGGCCCGGTCAATCCACAAACCGAATTATTGTCATGCGGCTGTTAAAATCCAAAAATTACTTATTGGTAAGCGAAATTCATAAGAATTGCGGAGCAGCAAATGCGGTCGAAAAAAAGGGGCTAAGTGTACTTACAAAATTTTACTAAAAGATTAATCTTACTACATTGTAATGGATGACAAAATGAAACTACGCAAAATATTACCAGATTAATTAACCAGGCAATTCACTTTAAGGGAATAAAAAATATATATTACTGTTGTAGGAGAACTTGTACGCGATGAGGAGAAAATATTAAAAAACGATAAATTCGAAAATACAGTTCTGGTCTAGCAGCCAGTTTATTCCAGTTGCCTAAAAAGTGTGTCCTATTTTGCAACAGGAACTTATTGGTAGCAACATTTACCGAAAATAATGCATAGAAAAACAATTAGTTACAATCTATCAAAAGCATACTATACAATCCCTCCTTTGTTTTGGCCTGATTTAGCATGTGGCCACTATGTTGGTCAGACAGTGGAGCTAAAGGATTATAAAATCATTAGTTTTTGTTTACAAACAACGACATCCACCACCGTATCTTGTGGCACTGGGCCATTGTAGATGCACTTAAGAAAGGATACACGAGAAGCTAAAACGAATGTGGTTTAAGCTTGTCAAAAATGGATATGCAGGCATGTATAGATGCATCGGAGTATATTTAGAAAATTTGACCAATTTAATTAAATGCTATTTTATTTACATTAAATAATTATTTCATTGAATTCCGTTTTATTACGTTTATAAAGATAAAACGTACACAAATCCTTATAACAACAAGTCGATATACCTACGTAAATATCCGATTTTGGGTGTCCGCTTAGTAAATTAAACAAGCCCTTACACTAAACAATTAGAAGCTAATCACAAGGTCATAAGTTTTGGTGCGGCCGAAAGGTTCAGCAGTTTTTGCGCCGAAACCGAACCTTCGGCCGAAACACGTTTTTTATGCCGAAACCTGCTGAAACCGAAACCGAAACCGAAACTTCGGTCGGCCACTAATGTAAACCCTCAACGGACCCGTAAAATATTCGAATTATCAATTTAGACAAATTGGACAGTCCTTTGATTAAATATCCGCGGAATTATACCTTGAAGTTAACACATCTACACCCAAGGGATAGAACGACCAACCCAAACAATTGTCTAAGCCATTATAGAGTTTAAACCGGTTAAACCATTAAGCTATTAACAGTATAATCCCATGAACAATAAGATGGATTTGCGTCATTTCGCTCCTTAGGTCAAGTCTGAACTAGTTTAAATTATGAAATGTAAATTCGAATCCCACTTATCCACAAGGATTACTACTCGTTAGGGACCGATCTATATTGCTATTAAAAAGGGCTCATGTTATTGGAACTTATTAGAACTTTTAGTCCTTTCGTATTTAACGGATAAAAGGGTTTATAGAGATTGAATTAGTAAACAAATTCATTTAAATGAGGGTATTTTAAAGCAATTAGTTGTGTAAAAGGTTGTCGGTATTGTAATAGGCACTTGACCGTTTTAAGACCATTCGTCTCTTAGCAATTTTTTTTTTTCACCACACCAACTGGTAAAGGCCCTCTTGATTGTTCAAAAACTAATGAGAAAGTTGCATTTTATCCACATGTGGGCAAAGTAATCAGATACAAATTTTCAGTTGTTTCCTTATGTTAGCTAGTAGAATTGACTTTAAAATGATGATTTTGAATGATAATTTTATTATTACATTCATTTGCATTTGATTTAATTTGAATATTTTGGTATTTTATAGTTAATAGTTTCTTCGCGTTGGTGTGGTGAAAAAATTTGTGTTTCACTCGGAGGCAAAGTTTGTTTTACCCTCGTGCCTTGAAACCCTCGCAACGCGCAAGATTCCATTTCTCGAACCACTCGCTATGCTCGTGGTTCAATTTTGGAATCTTTCGCTTGCTCGTGTATCAATATTAGCGCGAGCGGTTAAACAACAACTTTGCCCCCTTGTAAAACAAATAACTAATATTTGTTGGCCTATTGTGTTCCACTGCTGGGCCAAGGCCTCCCTCTCTTTCTTCTATGCATATCGGCTCATAGGAATATTAGGCCAATCTTTTCGAAAGACGTGATAATGCCGCCTTCTCCTTCGAGGTCTGCTGTGACGCCGCACTAGGAGTATATAATTATGGTGTCCACTCGGTAGTTTGCTTAGCCCACAACTCTGTTGAGGTGGTGTCCGGCCCCGTCCCATTTAAGCTTAGCGGCTGGCTGTCGGCTACGTCTGTTACTTTTAGCAAATTGTACCTATTTTGAACGAAGGGATATGGTAGTTTCAGCCAAGTAGAGTATGCAGTTTGTTTATAATATAATGTATGTAGTAAAATTTTACTATACAACATATTTTCTTTGTTCATTTACGGTCCTAAATTTTGTCACTTGAAGACAAGACATTTTGTACTATTTAAAATAAAAGCAAAATTAAAAATACATGTACAAATATTTAAAAAATAACAATAAAAATGTAACAAGTTTGTGAGTTACGTGCTTCAAGAGCTTTTTGGGGTACACTTCTGTAAATTTGCCAGTTTTCTTTTCTGGCTGGTAAATGATTTCAATAACTAAAGGATGACTCACGTTAGAACCATGTTAGAACCGCCCGGGTCCGGGACGGGGCATCCGTCACTTCATTTTCTATAGAAAGTATCACGTGTGATCACCTGTCATAATAGAAAATGAAGTGTCGGCTGCCTCGGCCCGGACCCGGGCGTTATAGCGTGAGTCCTCCTTTATGCGTTATTGCCGACAACCGCAGTACAGTCACGTTTCAAAACATCGACACGATTGAACTGCCAAAAATATGTATACACGACCTTATGGCCCGTATATTAGGGTAGTGTATACATATTTTTGGCACTTTGTCCGTATCGATATTTTTAGACGTGACCGTACCTAAGTAAGCAGCAGTGTGGCTACCACCAGTTCGGCACTGACATAAACGCTATCGAGAACGTAACTTACTTTCTATGCATCTCGCTCGTACTCGCATACAAGTGCAAGCGAGATGTATGTGCGTAAATTACGTTCTCGATAACGTATATGTCAGTTTTGATACTGTCAGTGACTCATGGTACGGGTGTAGTAGTAGTTAGTGTAATTAATTTGAATGTAAACTTGTTACACTAGTCGTGCTTACATGCAGTAAAAGCGCATAAGAGTAAACAATTGTTGTAAGTTATGTTATGACATATTAATTATAATAGAATATCCCGCATAGTAACAGTTATAGGTAATTGTAGTTGGAGTTTGGTTGGAACTTGGCCAATCTGTGTCCTCGGAATTATAGAATTTGGGTATTGTTTCAGAAGATACTGCTGGATAGTTTAGTAGGTGTATTCAATGTTTGAGCAGAGACAATTTATTGTAAAATTATACCTCGAATTTAGAGTCAAATACGTACGTAGGTATTTTTATGCCTTTTAAAGATATCAAGGGAATTAGAAGTTCTTACATCACTTTGACTACCTAGAGCATATTTAGGTAACTGAAGTCAAAATACATTTTTGTTCAATAATTTATTATTTTAAATGCCGATCTTTTGCAGCAACCACACATGGAATTTAATAAATATAATGACTTATTTTTACCGGTCGGTCAGACCCCAGACTAATATTTTCTGAAATCCGATTATTTTGACAGCGGAAGATTGACAGCGTTATATTTGATGCCAGTACCCTCACCATGAGTTTTACGCGACCTTAAACGCTAGCGACTACGTCAACTCAAACGTAGTGCATCTCGCACTAATATCAGTAGAGGGAGATGCGTTGTAAATTCGTTTACGTAGTCGCTAGCAAATGTCAGTATCAAACGCGTGCTAAGGATAAGATAGTTTGACGTATTGGTGCAACCCGCCCTTAATAACACTTTTATACTCGTATCGACCTAAAGTGAATTAAGTACCTACCTAATCTATTATTACTTTAACTTTAAATTAACAATTATTCATTGACCAATTCCACAACGCAGGCTTCGTCCAAAGTGCATAAAGTGCATCCATAACAAAGTTACTCCAATATTTCACAAAAGTAGTAATTCAGCCACAGACAACGTCTATCATTTTCTTTTTTTTTGCCAAATAACTTTATCTTAGATATCAGCTCTTATAGACAATTCTCTCAGACAATTCTAACAAACCATAACGCAGTACCTATTGCCACCTCCTATGTCCATCATTAGATCAGCTCGATGGTACCATAATATTGCATTGTTGCACCTTACATATGTATGTCAAGTTACAAACCAATCGAATAATGGGAAGTGGGAATCGAATAATGGGAAATTAAGCAATTTAGCTAAGATTTAACCCGGAAAAGGACATACAAACATTGCAAATTAATAAAATCTTTTAAAAATATACGTACGAGTAATTTATTTGGCACAGATTCGTTGTTGTCAAATAGAACAATGGCAAAGTTGTGGAGAAATAATATACGAGTATGTAGTCTCCTTACTGCACAAAGCACACATTAGCTGGCCAGCTTTCAAGTTTGTGACTGATATGAATTGTAGGTGCCGACGTTACGTTTCACCGAGCTCTCTGCTCAGCCAGATATATCAGCCTCATTATTACAGTTATATCAGTCGGCGGCTGATCGTAAAATCCGCCAGATCATAAAATGCCTAGTCATGTCCGCCATTTCACGATTTGACTAAGTTTTGCTCAGGCATACAATGACGTGCCTTATAAGAAATACGGCCGATCAATGAGAGCAACGTTTCCATCTATATTCCTGGCTAAATACCGGGCATACTATCTTAAAATTAATGGTGTTTACTGCTGCGTTTAAATTTAACAAGTCAGTTGAATCGAGTTAGTAGGTACTCATTAGAGAACGCCATGAGACATTAAGTCCGCTATTTGTACCTTTTTTATATGTAATAAAGTTTCAATAAATAATAAAAAAATAAAATTAAGGAGCCCTAAAAATACTTAATTTATTATTTCAGATTTTTTGATCTCCTCTCCTCCTCTTATCAAAAATTACAACATTTATCTAAACTTGCGTAAAACGCTCGTCTTTTAAATTGAATGGAAAGACCGACCTCCCCGGCGTCACATTCAATTGAAAGGGAGCATTATACACGATCCCGTATTCACGACGCTCCACTTTCTGAAAAAGGGTTGCCACAACCGCGAAGGTGCATTTCTAAATTGCGTGCCGAGCGAGTCAAGTTTTCTGAACCAGTGTGATTTGACCTTGTGATCCGATACGTCTAGTAGTGGTAGTAAATTATTTGATTATCGGCCCGATTCGAAATTTAAGTTACGTCAAAAATTTGCTAAAGATACGATATGGATCGGATATGTCAGTTTCAAAAGTGATGTTCTTTCAAACAAAAACGCACATGTTTATTGGTCTACTCAATTATTTTATTACCTACGATTGAAACTGTCTTTGTTGATTATTTTCCCATACCATTAATTTTTGTCACACTCTTTGTTGCCCAGGAGCAACTAAACGTACTTATATGTTAAGCGATTCAATTTTGGAACGCCTATATACTTGTAGCATATGTAGGGGCTTACGGCCCGATTCGAACTTTAAGATACGTCAAAAATTTGCTAAAGATACGATATGGATTAGATATGTCTGTATCAAAAGTGACGTTTCTTCAAAAAATGAGTCACTTTTGACACTGATATATGATGATATGATGATATTCAATGCATATCGTATGTTAAGGACATTTGTACGTATCTTAAAGTTCCATTCGGGTCGCTAGCCATGTTGACATCGTTTACGCTACGACAACGAAACGCTGTCTTTCTATTACACTTCTATATTAGTGCGATAGACAGACAGAGAGCGACGGACAGCGTACCATTTCGATTCTCTGTGAATGATTGTGATTCTGGCTAGGCAACCTGTAGTTATAATATTGGATCGACTCAGTTTTTTTAGACTCTAGTCAACACGTGGACCAGCTTAAGGCGTGCAGCAACAGATTGAGATCTTACAAACACATATATTTTCAATAATTTTAATTTACAATTATTGTTAGTTTAAGGTATAAATACTTATAAATATTAAGAACTAAGTTTTCAGTTTGCGACCATTTCCGTTACACAGATTAAATATTGATCCGTGTAACTTTATGACAGATGTTTTAGCACTTACACACCTTTTGAGCAAATAAAAAAAAAGGTCACAAGACTTAACGTGTTATTTAAACAACCCAGAAGTTTATTAACCCATTCAGCGCTAATCACACGATGTCGTTTTGCCTCTATGCAGCATTTTAGCTTTTTACCGGGAAACCCGTGTTATCGGCTACGACGTAGCTCTACGACCCTCCGCCAGCGCAAACTTCGCGCTACAAGCGTAGCCGATAACACGGGAAAATCTATAGCATAGCGCCTACGAACAAGTAGTCGCTACGCCTACGTAGCGAAAAGCACCCACAAACAGAGAACCTTCTTTAAACTAAAACGTCATTATTGATACTGACATATTCGATCCATATCAGAGACCTAATATTTGACGTGTCATAAAGTTGGAATCGGGCTGTGAGTCTCGTAAAGCTTAGTAGTGTCACTAGTGTCTCAAAGATCTCCGCAGCCTCGAATTTGCTATCAACTCTAGTAATTTTACTATGCATAGGAATGATCAAGTATAAGTTAACCGGTGCAAAACTCTTGCCTCGCCCGTTTATGGGAACAGCACCAGGTATTTAAGGCATTTTTAAAAGATTTTTTCACAGTGAATGTGCAACGAATGCCCTGAGGGCTTTTCGAAGCGGGTACGTTATGCATATGATATTAAATCACTACATAAGTTCAGTGCAGATGCTATACGCCTGCGATTCTATTTGGCCCAGAAATAGTGTCGCTATAAGCAGCTTAATGTTACGCTATGCTAATGTGCACACGTTATGTATATTGTAGTTTATGTGACTGCTATATAATGATAGGCATTAATTTAAAAGGGACGAAGTGAGTTTCAAAAAAGGATCACACGAGTGTTTTAATGCCTGATTATGTTTTAATTATGTTTTGTTTAATTTTGTAAGTAGTATGTATGTATATGTATTATTGTCTTACTATTGTAGACTTAAATTTTAAAGTTATTTTATCTACTGCTATTTAGTTTTAATTTAGTTTTTTTACACCTCCTTGTTAAGTTTCATTAGTTAAGTTTCTTTTCTCCACTACCTCAAGATTGTCTGGAAGAAATCGCTCTGTAGCGATAAAGCCGCCTGTTATTTACCTCTATCTTCATATATTATATGTGTTTCCATGTACATTTTTTCTGAGGTTGTGCAATAAAGAGGATTTGTATTGTATTGTATGTTTCGTTAAATACATTGCTATATTATAAGCTCTCTATGATGTATTCGGGAACCGCAAGTTACGGCCGGCGTTGATCGTTGTTCTAATTTATATAACAAACTAAATTTATACTCTTACAAACTATATAATTAAAAGAAAGACTGAACGTCAAATGAAAACTTTTTAACGCATATGACGTATCGGTATTTTTTTTAATTCAGAAATAAACTAGAGTCGAGGGCCGCGAGATAGAACTGGATAGAGATGCGAGATTTGTCAAAATTGAGCGCAATTGACACTTCATTTCGAATACAGGCATAGCAATTTGTGTCACAGGTGTCACGGGCAATTTCTGTAACTTGAAACAACATTTAGCAGTGTTTAACTAGAATAAGTTTACTTAACCTTGTTTTAATTATAAGTTTCACTGTATTAATAAACAACTTCATCTTGCTCGACTGATATTAGAAAGGAGGTCAAATTAAATTGATTTGTTTCTCAGAGATGTTCTAAATTTGAATGTAAAGCTATATATTATGATGACGCGCCATATTGCGGAATTTCATTGGAACTAAAATATTCAAACTAAACTGACCTGTCACTTATAAAAATAACCATAATAACAGCGCCATCTTGATCATATATTTCTGGCCAGGCTTTAGTAATTAAAGTAACAGTTATGGATACTTCAAAGTAAACATTAAGATGCAACCACAGGTTTCTTAATTATATGCCGTTACCTTATCGTTTCAGAATATATTATAGGGAGTTAATGATTTGAATGTAGATAAAGTTCAATAAAACGACTGTACCGGACATGCCAACGATTAATTTCAAAACAATATTTTATTGTATTAAAAATATATTTCTCTCATCTTGTACATTTTCATGGCATTTTGGTGGCGTTCGTTATTGCGAAATCATTTATTTTTGTTTTGCATCGGTAACTAGTGCTAGTAAATAAATTACTAAAGTAGTACCACTGAAAATCCGCAACATGGCGACGGGCAAATAAAATCTCGTTGTTGTAATGATTCAAGGAGATAAAATTAATTAACTAATTGAGTTCCTTTAATTCCTAATAAATATCTAAAAATAAATATCCTTCTAGTTGTAAAATTTCCTCACTTGGCATGTTCATCGTAATCAACAACACGTGCTGGATATGCACTAAGAATGCTGTTAGAATGAACTACAATCTAGAAAGAGATCTTTAGAAACTATTTGTAGCATTAAGTCCCAAAAAGCCCGATTTACCTACCTACTTGGATAGCTTACAATGAGCTGCACCTACTGCCTTTTCAAACCTAAAATCTAAGAACTCCAGGGAGGGAGTAGGATCTTTCCTGGGACATGCAACAGTCAGGCACGTAATTAATATATTTTTCCTTTTGCTCAGTTTATTTTTAAAGTCATTTCTAAGCGTTGACAACCCTAACGTTGATACGACGGCGCGTGCGTTAAAAGACCCGTTGCAGGTCGCTTCTATGTGATATTGTTTAGGTATTTGAAACAGTAGGTATGCGCATTTTCAATGACAGATAGGCACCCATTCGCAAGAACGACTATATAATCTGTACTTATACTCGTGAACCATTTACATAGTTTACAAACTTAATGCATCCTATTAAGTAAAACCCGTAAAGCGCGGCTGCAATGCTCGCATAGCTTGTTGTAAGCCCTCGAGACACTGTGCACTGGCTTAGAAGCTGTAAGGCGTGTTGGTGCATCAGTTAGATATAATAACAAAGATTAGAGGAGCTAAAAGACTATGTTCGGTTGAAATAAATTGTATAAAAACTCCTAGTCAAAACCTTGTGCTTGTCCTTGTGAAATTTCGGAATAGCGAGAGTGATCAACACAAAAACTCAATAAATGAGCGAATAAAGGTTACATTCGAATTGTGGAATCAATGCTGCTTGAGGTCGCGGTTGACTGCAGCGACTGTAGAAAACTAATGGTATTTCTATGAAAAACGTTTCAATCGCATATGCAATCTCGCAGTCGCAGCAATACGTCCCGACCACAAATCGCAACACCAATTTTGTCGTCGCACTGCCGCTTACTTTATAAAAAATTGTGATTTTACTTTCGCCGAGATAGAAAAATAAATCAATATTGTTTTTTGACGCGGCGTGATGCTGTCAGCTTTATTGCGGCGCAGCAACGCTGTTACAATTAGAATGTATCCATAACTTCTCGTCTCGTCTCGCGTTCTCCTGGCCATGTATAATACCTAAGAACTGAATACAAAATGTACTTGTGTACTCAAAATGATATTATACAATAGAAAGTGGAAACTAGTTTCTATTCTGTTGAAAATTAAATTATCACTTATATTATAATATAAACAAAAATAACACTTGAAGCGGCTTGTGTTTGGACTATCACGAAACTACACTTCATATTCTCTAGCTTATTCATTGTTTCTTGCATGTTGAAGGCAAGCATCACGTGCTGGAATAAATTTACTCTTATTCTTGTGGGTTCACTTCACAACTTTTACCTAGAAACAGTTGTCTGCACCGTACTCATACCACACATATATAAATAACAAATTATTTACCACACCACAGTGGGCATGTTACGAGAAACACTGTTTACTATGCAATGAGTTCAGGTACAGCGAATTGCGTCCGGAGGAGAGCCTCGGGACGCAACTCGCTGAGCACTGAGCGGACGGCCGTGCGTGCCCGATCGCGAATATAATTGCTATCGAATTGTAATTTTTGATTATTTATAAAAAAAATATCGATGATTTCCATCAGAAATAACATGAGGTACGCATTTTTAGAAGTAATTTTCACGTTGATAGGCAGAGGCGGCGTTAGGCGTGGGCGACGTGGGCCCCTGCCTACGGCCTCGCGGCCCGAGGGGCCTCGCGCCTCAAACAAGTATATCAGATCTCAGACACAACGTAAAAATGTTCGTTATTTCTTACGCCACCAGAGAGCCTCGCTAATTGTACTACCTTGCCCACATAACATTTTGGTCTTGCCCCGCCACTGTTGATAGGTTTTGTGCAAAAACAATTACAAAATTTTAATAGCGTTTTAGACCTACGTTCTTTTTTCTATCGAGCGAAAGTTGTTTCGTCAGGTTCCGAATAGATGAAATTCTCCTTTTCAAGTCGAGGTTCCTTATTTCATTCGATGGATGTTCAGAAGGCAATTTCTGGCTGAAGGCAGTGGCCACTGTCTGTGTTTTAGCGCGAATTTATCCCATCCCATCCCCCCTCACAAATCTCATGGATACCACAAGTCCTTCGCAGTGCGTTCAGTGAAGCTGTGGAACGCTCAGACAGGTGCAATCGGTTGCGGCGCTCAAGGGGAGGTTAACGATGCTACGGTTATCTCACTGATCAATTTTCCTATATTTCTATGGTATAGTTGCTTTATATTTTTCTACTTCTTTCCAATTTTTTGTGTATTTTCCCCATTCCTTTTTGTTGTAATACATGTTTATCCTATAAATTATGTACTCGTATGTATTTATATTCGTTGTCTTTCTGGTAACTTGTAGTATATTTTTTGTCACCCTTTGTCACTCTCAGATCACTCAAAGGGATAAGTTCGCCTTTGTACTTTTTACTACTTGTATGTTACTTCTAATATGTATTTTTGTACAATAAAGAGTTTACTACTACTACTATTACAGTACCCCTAGTTAGTACGGTCCCCAAATCTCAAAAGCCCTCTAGAAACACGATTTAATTGACTCGGCTCGGCCTTACCCACAACCGGTATCAATGTGTTCGGACAGTTCTCCTGATCACCGTACATGCGGTAGTAAAGCGGAAAAATGGTGGAGGGGATAGTAATGACGTCACAAAGATGGCGGCCGGACCTATTCTTTTTGGCGGTGTATCTCGAAAACCACTTAACCGATTTTAATCATCGAGGTGTCAAATAATAGCTTATATTATGGAGATTATTTCCTTTTTTACAAACATTTACGTGAAACCTATAGGAAAAAAATAATCACAAAAAACAGTTTTTTTATAAAATTATTTTTTTTTTATTTTGTAAAAATCTCCGGTAATATTAGCATTTCGCAAATTTTGTTTATTATAAAACATATTGCTTCATTATCAAGGAATATAATGAGCCTTAAAACATACAGATCGAGTAATAAACAATGAAGCTACACTTATTTCTCGATGATTAAAATCGGTTAAGTGGTTTTCGAGATACACCGCCAAAAAGAATAGGTCCGGCCGCCATCTTTGTGACGTCATTACTATCCCCTCCACCATTTTTCCGCTTTACTACCGCATGTACGGTGATCAGGAGAACTGTCCGAACACATTGATACCGGTTGTGGGTAAGGCCGAGCTGAGTCAATTAAATCTGGCCTCGGAGCGGCTTGGGGACCGTACTAAGTGTAAATTTGATCGACATCATAACGTGACGAACGCGTTTGCGTTAAGTCTCATTTTGTATAGGATTTTGAGTTTCCAAAACGTCCCGCTTGGCGCGCTCTTTGTAAATCCAATACAAAATGAGACTAAACGCAAACGCGTACGTCACGTTTCGAAATCGAATTTATTTACACTTGGGGTACAGAAATACCTTTAAGACTATACTATTAAAAAACGGATACTTGGATTATAAATGTGATATTCATCGCTGTGACGCTTTCATTTCCCGGTTCGGTGGCTACGTGAAGCCTTCAATATTGAAAGTGTCGGGCTTGACCAGCTTACAACAGCGAAAACACTTTTATAACTCGAACATTGCGTATTCAACCACCATTGAAAACCACCTACACAGATTGTATCATGCGATAGAAAATAAAAGTAGGTTTTGCATATTGAAAATAATAGTTTTTAAATTATTTATTTATTGCGGGTAGTTTTTAAGAAATTATAAGATACCTACCTCACCATACCTATACACCCTGGTTGACGGGAACTATGCCAGAGTCAGTCTCGCCCAGTGATTTTTTGATTTTTCCCTTTATTTCTTAAACCCTAAATATAGTTCAAGACATTTGTTGTTACTCTGGAATTCTGACTCATTCGGAATCTGGTCAAATTACTCGTAATTAACGCAAAAATACTTTTAAATCACTATAATTTTATATGGATGTAAATATGAGACAAAAAAAATATAAACGGACTTTGTTAAGTTTGATTATGGCTCCATCCGACTGAAACCATAAAACTTTGCACGCATTACGTACGTACTTTTATACGCGTAGGTATAAAAATAAAGTGCGTGAAGCATGCCAAGGTTAGTGGTTTCTGTTGGATGATACCACATTTTTAAATTGTGGATGGTACGGGTCGTATTAACTTCAAACATAGCTAAGAACACTAAATACATAGTATCATCATGATACCTGATCATGCTAATTAATAACCTGCTCTTTTCCGAAGTCGATTAAAAACAATGACTACATAATTATAGATTACCTAATAATATATCCACTGTTAAGCTGGATTGGCCAATTAATTACCTAAGCATCCTACCTTTGTAACATTTTTGTACTAAAACGATTGATCGGTTCGACAAGATTTTCATTTTCATCACATATGTAGATGGTTGACAGTCCTCAATTGTGCGCTTCCCCAGAAACTTCCTGCCTCACACAGGTAAACTGTAGAATGAACTGTCGCCTGCAGTATTTCCGGACCGATACGACTTTCAAACCTTCAAGAAAAGAGGGTACTGTGACTCATGGTAGATAACTAAAATAGACAACGATTGACAATTAATGCTTTGAAGAAAAAAAGATATATTATCAGAAATCTACCTCGAGTGTTTACATTCTCCACCTCAGATAGAGCGTATCCTTTTACAGTACTCCCACCTTAAAGACCCACAACTCACGTGCAACCTCTCGGAAATTGCAGGTGTCCTTGGGCGACGGTAATTACTTACCAGGCGTTTCATCGGGTAAGTAATAGAACGTATACAAACCTATAATATATCACTCTGAATGTATAAATTCAATTTGTATATTTTTGATCGGAATAACATTCAATTGCAATAACATGCAATATGTATAACAACGAATTCTATAATTGTAAATTGTATAATAAACACTACATATATCATTGTTTACGATAACATTAGAAAGGTATAACGTTGAAATAATATAACATACAAAACAAATATCATACATTAAAAATAAGCGCCTACTATTTGTTAGGTGCAATTACGCAGATAGCGTGCATAGTTGCACCTTTATTTTTCTAAACTGGTATTGCAATAGATGTGGGTAAGAATAAAATAATCTTAAATTTATTACTATTTACTTTGAGTTTGTAGTGATTAGAACGCAATTAAGTGGAGTTAAGTTTATAATGGAATCGTACAAATGTGAAACATTTAAAAGTGCTAAGGGAGGGATAAAATTGTTTATAAATGGCTATAGTTATTGCAAGAATCGACAAGTAGATAGTAAATATTACTGGATTTGTGAATTGAGGCATAGGGAGCAGTGTAAGGCTCGAGCCATCACAGTTACAAACGGCGAAAGTGATCTTCATATAGTTAAAAAGGTAGATGACAACCACAATCATGACCCAAACCCATTTAAGCTGGAAATTTCAAACATTATTGAGGACATAAAAAATGAATCAAGAAGCCATTCCGATCGGAAAACTTGTCGTATTTTACAAAACTGTAAAAGGAACTACGACTGTACTACACTTTCACAATTGCCTTCCACATCATCTTTACGGCAAATTGCGTATAGAGAGAAGCAAAAAGGGAAACCAACTTTAATTGAACCAAAAGATATCTTCTTCACTTTGCATGAAGACATATTGCAATTACAGAATGCAAGTTTTGTTATTGCCGATAAATTTATTACTGAGCGTAAGAGAATTATAATACTGTCATCTTTATGTATGATGAGATATTTAGGGAGATCTGCTCTATGGATTATGGACGGCACCTTTTCTGTGGCAGGAGTATTCCAGCAACTGTACGTCATTCATGGAAATATTTTCGAGGACAATAGACAAACATATCCTTTGGTATACACATTTTGTAGTCACAAAGACAAAGCGACTTACATCAAAATGTTTGAAGCTATTATTGAATACTGTCAAGAAAACGATATTGAAATAAACGTTAAACATGTAATAATGGACTTCGAAATGGCCGCAATACAGAGCGTGAAGTATTATTTTGATCATGTCCAAATAAACGGATGTTTTTTCCATTTGGGGCAAATCATCAATAGACGAATCCAACGAGATGGTAAATCAACTTTATACGGTATTGATAAACAATTTTCTATTGAGATGAAATGTCTTCTAGCTTTGGCTTTTTTGGAACCCGATGAAATTCCAAAATACTTTAAAATGCTTAAAAAACAGTGCTCGCCTGAAGCTGAAAATATAATTGGTGATTTTGGTAAGGATTATGTTTTAAATCAGCCAATATTTCCTCCGACTCTATGGAGTGTTTCTACTTTGGAATCACGTGGCTTACCGCGAACTCAAAACAGTGCCGAATCGTGGCACCACAGATTTAACCAAATAATCGATAAGGTGCAGCCCGGTTTTTATCATGTGGCTGCAGAACTCCTGCATGAGAGCATAAAGGTTTTGGCCGATATAGAAAAACTGAAAAACGGCGAGCCATCCGTCAAGCGTAAGAAAATACACGAGCAACAACAAGCGCGTATTAATAATGTGATAAAACGGAAACCTGAGTATTCCGAATGTGAATATCTTAAAGCAATCGCATCTAATTTAAGTTTAAAAAAACAATAAAATAACGACACGTTTTTTTGGTCAACTGCATGTATTTTTGCCAAATATAATGTACTTTTCATTGCATAATCGATTGTTTTTTTTTTCCTCACTACCGAAATTACATTATTTAAATATATTTTTGTGTGTTAGTTAATGAACAGATACAGTTTTTAAATTATTATGAAATGAGCAATGTATTTGAAACATCTATACTATGCAAATTTATATTTCAACGTAGTTTGCTCCGTATTTATCTATTACAGATTGCAGCTTTTTTCTGTGGTAATTCTGGTGCTAATTTCTTTATCTAGAGGGTCACAGTTCTAACCTAACCTAACCCACTTTTCTGTTAACAGTTTCTTTTTCCGAAGCCTTAGAGTTCTAACCTAACCTGCTACCTATTCTGGAAACAATTTATTTATCTAGGGGGTCACAGTTCTAACCTAACCTAACCCACTTTTAGCCGTTTTTTTTCTAGTAGTGTGTTCTATGAGGTTGAAATTCTAGGTCATCCTACTAATTTTACTACTTAATTATATAAGATGATATTTATATTTTAATATGTATACATTATGACAGTTATATGAAATGAGCTTAACTTATATGTATATTATACCAAACAGCCATATGTATGTCGTATGTTATATTATTTTTATGTTATACTAATTGAAAGTATACGTTTACTTTATTATACATAAGATTAGTATACATTTTTAACGTTTGTAAACTGAAATTATTCCAAAAGTACGTATATATTATAGGACGCACCCGTTTCATCTGCTCGTTTGCCTCCTATATCATAGATAAAAAAACCGGACAAGAGTATTTGTTGTTATAGCGGCAACAGAAATACATCATCTGTAGAAATTTCAACTGTCTATCACGGTTCATGAGGTGACAGGTGGACAGACGGACGGACAGCGGAGTCTTAGTAATAGGGTCCCGTTTTACCCTTTGGGTACAGAACCCTAAAAAGGGGTATTCTGAAATATAAAATCCAGGACCAAGAAAATCTACAAAATACTAAAACATCCTCTGTTTTTATCAGCTTCAAAAAAACAAGGCTCTAAATGAGGACCAGTAAATGACTGTCGAAAGTAGAATGACCCAGTTATCTATCAAAGGAGTCTGCCGTGAAATGATTACAGGCTCAAAGATTCCGGAGATCAATTATGATTAAGGACCCCGACGAAAATTAAAAGTGTTAAGGGGATTTGAATGGGCTTATCTTGACATTCCTTTGTGTTTGTGTTGAGAACGGTACTTTAATCTTAAGAAAAATAGTAAAACAATCTGACTACCATTTGAATGAAGTAGATCTTTGGCAAGATATCCATAGAAATGTGAATATGAGTACAGTTCGTTTCATCCACGATGACGCATAAGTTTGTCAAATCTATCCTTTAATTACATGACATTACGAATCAAGGCAAGCGTCAACGTGATCGTGAATGACACGATCTATATTGCTGGAGTATTGCAATACTGCTGCAGTAATGCTGGTGTATATAGTTTAAATCTGAATAATATACTTTATGGTCAACATTTTTGACCTATTGGACATAATTAGTACATTACGATACAAGTGCGAAAAACAGGAAATTCGAAACGAGTGGCGATAAATTAGAACACGACTGAAAGGAGTGTTCTAAATTCACACGAGTTGCGAATTACCTCACACATGTATCGCACAACGTTTTACAGTGCATATGACCCTCAAAATTTTCGACATAGTTACGTAATGTTAGAACAACGCTCTAGTGCGGTAAAGTAGCACCATATGTACTATAAAACCTACACCTGTATTTTACATTCAAGCCACGGCTGTTCTGCTAGATTATTATTATAAGGTAGTAGTTGTTATGGTGTTTATCTAGTTTATCATAGGTAATGTAATGATAAATAAACCTTTATGGACGACCGCTCTGGCCTAGTGGGTATCTATAAATATGGGATACTATATTGCTTAAAGCCGTTGCTGTTAATACGATAAGCTACAAAACACATTCGAAAACTAAGGGATTCAGATCGAAGGTCATTGGCGTTAGGGAGCTCCTTAAGGGCATATGCGGTATCTTATTCTGAAAAGTAGAAGAAAAATGTTTTCACCACACCAACTGGTGAAGGCTTCTTGATTGTTCAAAAACTAATGAGAAAGTTGCATTTTATCCACATATGGGGCAAATGTATGTGGAAGAGAGGCCTATGCTCAGCAGTGGGCGATAAAAGGCTGATATGATGATGATGATGATGGGGCAAATGAAATACCGAGTGAAACACAAAATGTGAAAATTTTTGTGTTTCACTCGGAAGCAAAGTTTGTTTAATCCTGCCTTGAAACTTCGCCACGCTCAAGATTCCATTTCAAGTTTGGAATCTTTCGCTTGCTCGAAAGTAAAATATAGTGAAATATAAGTGAAATATAGCAGTTATTCATGAAACGAATTATTTTGTATATAAAAAGTAGTATAGAAATTAGTTGCATGATATATGTACAATCATATCAATACAGACGAAAGATATAAAAAAATAACCATACTGCAACCGCTGTATATAAATGTGTTGTGTAGGGTAAGCTGGGTCCGGTTGTGCATGTTTTCACATTCACGAAACTATGTGGAATATGTGGGCGATGCGGAGAGAAAGGAGCGGAATAAGCGGAATGCGTGTCCAAACCAAACCTGTAACCAATATTGCTGTAGAAAACGCTCAGTAAATTGCTAGGTGATTCGTTTTTTAAAGTGAAGCGTATTTGTACTATTATTTTTAGTTTATTTATTTTTTGTATGGCCTAGTGGGTAGTGACCCTGCCTACGAAGCTAAATTAATGGTCCCGGGTTCAAATCCTGGTAAGGGCATTTATTCGTGTGATGAGCATGGATATTTGTTCCTGAGTCATGGGTGTTTTCTATGTATTTAAGTATTTATAAATATTTATATATTATATATATTGTTGTCTAAGTACCCTCAACACAAGCCTTATTGAGCTTACTGTGGGACTTAGTCAATTTGTGTAATAATGTCCTATATTATTTATTTATTATTATAAGTAGCTGGTGTTATCACATTTACAATATAAACGTTCTTATTCTTGTTCTTTCTTGTAGTATTTTTTTAATACAAAGTTGTATTTACTATTGCAAAGGAGTGCGTTTGTGCTATTTATTTCTGGATAATATTGTGTCATAAGTTTATTTTTTTCTTACATAGGTGCTCAGAATATGTTTAGGAAAAACCACGGAAAGGTTGCAGTGATTTTATAGGAATTAAATAAGGATAATACACACAGAAACACATAGAGCGTGGTTGTCAATCCCGAATCAGAATCACCCAACTAAGGCCACTGTACTGCAAGATTTCGGAATGTTTATGCAGTCATATAGCGTAGCAAAACAAAACTTTAGAAATTAATTATACTTACCAAAATGACAAACTACATCTTACAAACACTTGCTTCCTAAATGGTTTGAATATTGATGAGAATGTTAACTGGAAAGCTCATATAGATAAAATTTCTTTCGAGTTGTCAAGATTTGCTCTTAGACAAATGTTAATTAATACCATGGTTGCAACGAATAAATGAAATATGAAACCTTTACAGCTACATACAAACTGGCACAACTGCACCCAGTTCCTCCTACATATGTGATATTGCAATGCAATATCGAACTTTTCTAAGCCAGAGCCTTTCCAAGTTCCAACCAACTGTCGTTAAAAATTGTTCCCCAAGGAGTGGCACAACCACTTGCCTAAAGTGATATTACATACTGTAGAAAAGAAACACAATGGGATGAAAAAAACTCGTTTTACAAAGTGCAGCAATATTTACGTAAGAATGGAGCGTGTCTGATGAGTAAAATGGAGGGTAATTGTGATGAATGCTTCAAACAAGCATGACAAGCACTAGTTACTGACAACGTAGGCGACTTACGTAGTTTACGTTATTAATAAGCCTGCTTGAAATGCGATTGCTGCAATTTCAAGCAAGAAAATGTTGTCAGGTTCCTTGAATCTTGTATTTTTGCTTGAAATTCGCTTCAAGCAATACCTACAACATCAATCGCGATTGTGAAACCTTACGTTCTGGTCAAATACGGCTGATCGTCTACGAAGCGCTTACGATGGGGCTACCGCAAAATGGCAGTTTTTAAATAATTATTTATGACGTCGAAAATTCATACGGAATCCAAACTATATTTGTAAAGTTGACTCGATAAAAAAATAAATATGAAAACCTCTAATTTTCATTACCTATACTTAATTTTTTTCAACAATCAACTAATACTCATCGAGATAATTTTAACAAACCCAAACACAATGAAATTGCGTTGCGTTGTTTTATCACATATTTCCTATGGCCACCATATGGCCACCTCCAGTCTCCTTCATTAAATCAGCTCGATGGTAACATAATGTTTCATTGTAACTTACTTATGTATGTGAAATTTCAGCTCAATCGAATAATGAGAAGTGAGTAATTCAGGTTTTAAGATTTGATTACAGACATAGACATACTAACAATGGGACTGGCGGAAACTAAATAAAAGCTTGGTAAATCCCTACTTCCATTGCCATTCCGTTGTTACGGCGCAGGAGCGGTTGAGCACACTTATCATTATGCTGCGAGTGGGTTGCTTTGGTTCAGTCAGCTAAATGCACTTTTTAAAACGCGCTTTCAGCTGAAGCCAAGGCTTTTGAGATCCCTTTAGCTTTTGCTTTAGTAAAACACAAAGCTTTTACGAGCTTTTATTTGACTTACAATGTTGTTGTTCGTTTGTTTATATCAAATATTACAAGCGAGATTAGTTTTACAAAAATATTATATCATATGGTTTATACGCGTAGTCTCTTGACTAAATATGTGCATGGACAAAGAAAATCTATGAAAAAACAACGCAACCGGGAAAACATGCTTCAATTGAATTTAGAAATTGGATCATTTACAAGACAAACAAATTTGATTCAAACCAACTCTTTAAATCAATTTATTTTATTCAATATTAGGTAAATTTTTAGAATGTTCAAAATTTATACAAATTGTCTTAAATTTCTAGTCGTCTACTCATAACTTATCATTTATCGAAGCTCCAATCAAGAGCTGTTCAAACTAATCCTAATTTTAGACAAAGATTCACCTCTAACTAATTGTCCTCTTGCCAATTTATGCGTAATGAAACTCAATAAACTATAAAGTTTTCTTGCTCCAAATTATTGACTATTTTCTTACTGAAGTAGCTTGGAGCTTGTTAATGCAATACTTCTAACCACTTGGAATAAATACTTTGGAAGTTCTTTTGGAGTTAACCAGCCATGTAATAGTAGGTATTTGTTTGGGCATTATGATAAATATGATTAACTTTTCCAAACTTCGTTTGTATATAAAGTGCTTGTGAAGCTTAACGTAAGTAGGTGCACCTTTTTAATTCAAATAAATCCATGTAACGCTATGTTTCAGGTTTTAAGCTAATTATATTGGAAGTAGAGGGTAGTAATGAAATATCGTATATGTTCCCAAATCTACCATTACAATGTTTTATTTTCAGTTAACATAGCAAGGTTCAATGAAGGTAATTGGCTGTTATCATTTAACCGAATACACTATATACAGGGAAAATGTAAGGGTCATGATTGTCATGAAGGAGAATTTATTTCAATTCTAAAAATAGCATATCAAATACTTTAAGGCGTCTTCTTTTTTTCTCTGGTACTATAAATTTGGAGGGTCTTAAAAAGGCCACAATTTTTTAACTTTAAAGAAGGATACAGTTTACCTATATTTTTATCGTTAAGAAAAAAAAATATAAGCGACAAGATGAAGATGTCATGTACCATATTTCTATGGCGCTGAGTCTGACCCATTTCAGTATATTTATCAGAATAAAACAGAGTTGCAGATACTCTTTTCCGGAATGTATGCAGCGTGTAGAGATAAATAATTCATTACATCGCATGGTCGTTGGATGCGACCATGCGAGTATTGAAATGTAACAGAGTAACCGCTGGTAAATCCATTGTATACGTGTAAATTGCCTTGGCCGATGCCGTAAGAAAAGTACTGAGACAACTTAAAAGTAGCTTGCTTAGTTGATAAACATGTACTGTAGTTATTTGCATAGTATCGTGTAATACGGCATCGGCTTGGGGTATCTGGTTTGGGGTAAGGTAAGTTAATTTAAGATCACATGACTTCGTGTCTGCCTTCACAGGGTTTCTACTCAAAATTGTGCAAGTGCGATTAATTTACTCTTTGTTCGTGACTTACATTGAACGCAGGTCAGAAACACTGCACGTACACATTTAGCAACACAATTTTTCATGCTGGACGAAACAAACCGAAATAAACGCTCCAAGTGACTTATGCACGACGCTGGCGCTATTTATATGCTACAATGTATCGCGGCCGACGTGTCCTGCAATTACACTAGCTCCCGCAGCGCTGTCGAGTGAATTTTCCAGTTTTTGTTCCATTTTCGTATTGGTCTTGTATTTACACGAGCGCCCAGCTCACTGTTGTTATTATGGCATGGAGGTCATATTAGGAAGCGTTCGTCTAATTGGGAGTTAGTTCTGTTGGAATAGGTCATATAAATGCTGTTAATCTGTTTGTTTCTATACTCTTGTTATGCGGGTTAGTGGGCAGTCTCGTGTGGCTAAATATTAATGCGGAGAATACGCGTTGAAATTACACACGACACGATGAATGCGGACTTAAAAACGTTTTACGCTGAACGTTCCATATTACACAACCGCTTGTTGAAAAAGCAGAATTGGCACATTCAAAACAAATTATGCTGAAATGTATATACCTACCTCCCTTGGTCTACTTTTTTAAATCATTTTTTTTTCCTGTTTTGTATTGAAACGTTCCCACAAAACGTGACGCACCCTTAAATTTTTTTTTAATATTCTCATATACATACTTATCGAATTGCTGCGAAGTTTTACTTCGGATACAAATTATTATTATTTTATTGCTTTAACGGCCAGGGCGACCATGCTGACCCTCGCTAAATCTAAGGAGCCCAAAACACTCACATTAAATGTCAGATACTTATCTTATAAGGTTTATAATTCGCGACAGCGCCCAACTTTATCGAGGTACCGTTAAATCATTTGCAAATAGACGTTGTTTACAAAATATGTAAAACCCAATTGACAAGATCCTCGGGCACTTCCCTGTAAATTCATTATAAACTCAATCGAGAAGAGACTCCTTGGTCCTTTTAAAATTAGCTTTCATTAAGTTGCTCTCGTGTTGTATGGGACGTTTTAAAGCTCTCTACGGATTACAGATGGCAGTTTGTAAAGTAATGCAGTATTTTATTATGGCTTCCTCGCGTTGCATACTAAAAGTTAAGATATATATAACTCCGTATAAGATAAATAAAGTCTAAGAAAAAAACGTGCCTGCAAAAACAAAAAAATAAATAATTTAGGCGATATAACTTTGGCTTTTTAACACACATCAGTGAAAGAATATGGGTCAAATAGACATGTCATTCTAAGAGTTTTAGTCCTGTGTAAGAGTTTTAGACTACAAAAAAAGCTAAAAATTATCCAAAAACCAAGCGAACACACACACTGATGATATTACTTAAACATATTTCAAACAGTAGCCTTATTATAATAATTATATATAAGTACGTTTCATATTAACCTGTTTATGAACTTTTCTTCTTCTTTTTTGAGTCACCTTTTCGCATTTTTGCTCAATATGACACGACCTAGGTTTGGTCCCACGATTTTATTACCACACTCTCATACGAAAGTTGAAGTTCCATTGAAACATATTTAAAGCATTTTTTTAATCACACGTCCCTTTATTTGATTAAGGACCATTTCACAAAAGTGACATTTACTTAATGCTACTGGTTTAATACTTTAAAAAATGGCAGACAGACAATTTACTGGCCAAAATTTTAATAATATTCCATGTCTTGGCTGAAAAATTCAAGTGTCAAACTTAATATGCAATCCTACGGTCTTAAAGTCTATCAACCATTTGTTCATATGGGCAAATGAAGCTTACCGGGCGTAAGGATTATTTAGTATCCTCACCTGATAGCATAAGCGAACGCCATGACAGCATCGGAGACGAACTGCAGCTGCCCCTCGAACTCAGTGTTGTCCTCCGTCAGCCGCTCCAGTCCAGAGCACGGCTTCGTGTACTTTACGTTGTACGGCGTCCGCGGGCTGCCCGGGTACCGGCACTGGAAGTGGTCTTCCCAGAATTCTGGAACAATGTGCAGTCAAGGTTCAGAGGATAGGTGGGTGACTGAACTATTTCTTTTTACAATGTCGCCGACAGTTTCATGTACGTGTTTTTATGTGCTTAATATAGGCTCTCTTTACAGTGCAATCATGCCGATACCTTATCGTACCTTATCATGCATGTATGTACTTACAGTAAGTATTGTAGCTAAAGCACACATTTTAATTTTTATCCTCCATATTGCTTTATTTATAGGTCGGACGCAAGCATCTTGTGACCTGCCTAATACTGGGCAGCTTATCCACGTGTATCAGACAAAAATAAATTTCGTGGGAAGGAAATATTCGTAACGTTATATTTAATTTTTTTACCACGCAAATTTAATTCAGACAGTCAGTGTATGTATCTTTCCATTAACCTGCTAACTTAATTTAGTATCAATTTGGATATACAGCAAGATACGTAATTAGTTTACGAATATACCTTCATAGTCATTAGGCACTAACGCCTCAAAGTTCGGAAACATTGTTTGTTAGTTTGTGTTTAACCTAATATGAAACTTACCGAAAAACCACGCGTTCAACCCACAAAATACACTTTGAAACTGCTGATCTCATTTCAGACTTGAACCCACTTTGTTGTTATTACAAGCCTAATATAGTTTAACTTTATTTGTAGCTAAGTTGTCTGTTTGAGTAATCACAACCATTGTTTTCACCAGAGCTTCGGAAACTTGGGAAAGTTGTTTTTTAATGCTCTTAGAATTCTTAGAGAAAACAAAAGAGTAAGCTTTTGTAAGCAACAATCGGCGGGTTCACCTGATATATTCGACGGAGCGCAATACTTCTGTAACTTTTCGACCGAGTTGAAGGTTATGGAACGAACGAGTTGTAATTTAAACTGAAACGGGATTTTTAATCGCGTGCACTTACTTTGCCTGTGGCCATGAACGTAATGTCACGTTCGAAACGTTAGCTAAAATAATAAATCACATCATAAATCATTTTTCCTACTCCTCTACTGTTATCTGTCATTTATGCATTCATTAACACGAATATAAGAACATACATAAAAGATTTCAAGAAAAGTCTATATTGTCTATTCCTCATAAAAGCTCTTGTGCTTTTATAAGCTATAATGTTACTGCGATTAATGGCTACCAACCTAACAAAACCAAAACGAATACAGTTTTAAACTAAGTGCATTGATGCCAACTTACAAAATATTCATTTGGTTGCATAGTAAAAATAATTACGTCATAAGTCAGAAACACGCATGTGACACCCGTAATATAGCAACACCCATAGACTACGAAGACCGCTTAGCGTTGCTTGTTAGTCTCCGTAGGCTACGGTGGCCAAAATTGAGAAAAAACTGTCCAAAAAATTAATTTAGCAAGTAGCAAGTACCAGGGCCTCATGAGTTACGAGGAGGTGTCGCCGACCGGCCGGCCGCGGCCCGGGGCGGGCCGGGCGCGTAACAAGGTATGCTCGCGCGTCTTGGCTATATACTTTTGCTGTAATTTGTTTACCTAAATTAAGATTTATTTTTGTTGACTCGTAGGAAAAATATTGTATGCAACGTTGTATAAGTAGGTCAAAAAATTCTCGTGGCGTATTCCTTTACAATGTTCGCCTACGCCTTCGGCTCCGGCTCACATTGTAACTCACGCCACTCGCCTTTTTTGACCCTTCTTATACAACTGATGCATAAAATACTATATTAATTGCAACAGGAAATCCACGCGATTTAATCGCGTTTCAGTTTAAATTAGTGTTAGTTTATTTCAAAATACCATAAAAATTCTAATCAAGCTTAGGCAGGTTAGAATCGCTTTATGAGAAGTCACTTACCTACAAACCACGGATTTCGCCTATTATCTCTCGCATTGAGACCCAGGAAGTACTCCTTGAAGCCACTGACGTCGTTCGCCTGCGGCTGCACGCTGATGGTGCCTTCCACCGCGCGCTCGTTGCCGTCGGAGACCAGCGAGCGCGCGCTCCATCCGTCAGAGCCCACCCAGGAGAATGAGCCAGTGGCGTTGATGCGCTCCACGGCACGCATCACGCCGGCTACTTCTTGGTCCGAGCCGAAGATTATGGCACCTGGGAAGATAAACAGTAGAGTAGTATGAATTTAATGAAATAAGAACATGAATCAGGGTGCCTAGCCAAGGTAACAATGGTCAATCTTCAAGAAAACTGTCAGTTTCCATATAAAGGTAACATTTGAAATCAGACTGAACCAGCATTACTGCAATTGTAATTTTGCAAGAAATGTCTAAATCAATTTAAACCGGGATTTTTGACTGCAAAAATGCAAATGTTATCTTAACGCCACACGTTTCATGATTGTAAATTTAGTGTTAGTGAATAAGGGAGATATATTTTAAGTTTTGTAAAATAACCTCTAATAGTGTTATTATGACAGACTAACAGTTCGATAGATGAATAGGTAAACAAGAAATGATCCTATAGGAAGGTTTTCTTTCCTTTTGAGTTACAGAACCCTGAAAAACAATATATTTTTCATGAATAACGCTCAAAATATTAAATATGTCAAGTGCCAATCAGACTTCTGCAGGAGAATGAGGGTGTGCGAGGTGAGAGCGTGTATACTTCGTATTTTAATAAATTGATGTGTAAATTGGTTTTAGATTAAACGGGTATAAGGATGATTTATTTTTACATAATATGTACGATATATATCGCATCGTAATGGAAATTCGTTATGTTAGGGTGAACAAAAGATATTTTTTTTGTATCAATAATAATACCTACCGGTTAAGCAGGCATAATGATAACCGATGTTGATAAAGGGGACTTTCTGATCGCAACTGTAGCTGCATGCGTTCGCTGCAGGGGACCATCGAATGCGCCGACTTCTGGCCGAAGGGTGTCGTGTTTCGGAGGTTCAGGGGCAAACTACCGAATCCGACACAAGAGCAGCCGATTAAACGGGGCCACGCCGTTTTGTCGCCTAAATAGTGTTGAGTTGTAATTTTATAAAATGTATATGTACGTTAGTTTGTAAGGTATATGTAAAGAATCAAATTTTTAAATTAAATTGCTGTGGTCGCAATAGTAAAGAAGCTGCAGGTGTCACCCGAATTACCCGAATACCACCTTAATGATAATATTTTACAACTTTGCAGCTTATTTACAGCTAAGTATATCAAAGCTGGTCGCTCTACCAATTCAGCTATATCGATATACCTAATCGTTATTTTGCGTCTTCGAAAATACCTATATACTTTTAAATTTTGTAGACGATGACGACCCGATTCGAGCTTTAAAATACGTCAAATATTAGATCTAGAAAATAATTAATAGAATCAGGCGTTACTTTGCGGAAATCCATGCTAATTAAAGCAAGAAATATTACTTTGTTAATCCGCGAGAAAATAACGTGTTAGTCAATCAGTGCTAAGTGTTAGTGGTTTCAGTTGTCGGGTGTCAGACCGTCAACATCTCCAGCGTCTCCTGAGGATGCCTCGTAGAGAGGCTGTTATGTATGTAAAAGGGTAGTTGTAATTCATAAATGGCTGCCTTGCGTTTGACTGTGCTCCCCGCTCTAATACTTAACAGAGGCGAAACACGTGTCGAGTTTTGTACTTTTGGTGGTGGGCTGTTATATTTATTTGCGTATTTATTTTTTCGGTGGGAGGGTGGGAACATTAATTGCATTTAAAAATACGCAAGTAAGTATAACGGGTTAGCACTGATTGACTAACACGTTATTTTCTCGCGGATTAGCAAAATAATATTTCTTGCTTTAATTATATCTAGATACAATACGGATCGGATATGCCACTGACATAAGAAACGTCACTTTTGACACTGATGGTTAAAAGTGACGTTTCTTCAAACAAAAACTTCACTTCTGACACTGACATATCCGATCCATATCTTATCTAGACCTAATAATTCATGTATGTAAAAGTTCGAATCGGACCGACATTTATTGCTTTGCGTGTGGTCTATGAAAAGCTTTAAATGACCAGCCGTTTCCACAATACCTAACTACACAATATTACTAATGACAGTTTGATTCCCGAGCGGATATTTTTTGTGAAAACCGGGAATATTATAAAGGTGTTTAGGTGTTCATTGCTTTTAAGAGTTATTCCACTGATTCACTTAATTCAAATTGTAGTAAAGTTGTTTCTACGTTGTATAAACCGGATCGTCTTCATTTACGAACCATGCAAACGGACTGCTTTGCAATTATGTACACCGTCTGCCTTTCAAGCTAAGAGGGTTATCTGGCGTCCAAAATGCGGGATTATTCACTACAAGGCAAACGTCCAAAGCTTACTCAGCTCAAAGCAAAAGGGTAATGTCTAGAAGTGTATTCAGTCAAGCCTCCTGGCTACTTACCTACCTAAGCTATCTCCCCAGTGGCTATCTAGTTTAGAAATGGTACGGAGTGAGCTCAGTAGCTCAGGACACCATTTTAACAAAGTAGCTACAAGTAACATGGATGCGATTGACATTTGATTGGCCAGTGATGAGCGACCGTTATTTTGATCGGTGTTGGTGTTGCTATAATAGTTGTGTCAAATACTGGCTGGATGCGAATAAGTACGTAGTGTGCTCTTTTTTACACCTACCTGCGCTGGGCGGCGTCCTGTCTCTTTTTTTATTGCTTCGTGTACAACGAGTGATTGACACGAGTATACTGTATACTTGTAAAATTGTAACTCGTAACTTTAACAGTTCGGGCCCAAAATTTAAATTGGAACAATAGTATTATTCGGAATAATCAGCTTCTAACTCTAGTTACTATGAAGAAGCCCAACTTTTTTTTAAAGGTATACCCGGATTTGAAAAATACAAAAACCTTGTAATTTCGTTTATTTACTTCTTATACTGTTATATGTTGTCTGTAGTGAGCAATATTAGATTTTTTTGGCAAGATTTGAAAATACAGGATGTTTCTAACGAGGCCGGTACTTAGTTGCCAGGGCGATAAGTACTTACGACTTGGAAAGGATCAGAGCCAGAAAATATCTGCTTCCGCTGAGATTATTGAGCTGTTGTCAAACAATCTACGGAAATGTATTAAAAATACATTGCAAATAAAATCGAGTGATTTAACTGAAACGGCGGTGGTATTATAGTATGTTTTTTAGCGATAAATCTATAAATAAATAACAAATAAATTTTATAGGACAAGACGACCGGTCTGGCCTAGTGGGTAGTACTTGGGTTCGAATCCCGGTAAGGGCATTTATTTGCGTGATGAGCACAGATATTTGTTGGAATCAAGGATGTTTTTTTATCTATTTAAGTATTTGTATATTAAATATATCATTGTCTGGGTAGCCAAAACACAAGCCTTCTTGGCTTACCGTGGGACTTAGTCAATTTGTGCAAGAATGTCCCTATAATATTTATTTATTTAATTTTACACAGATCGACCTAGTCCCACAGTAAGCTTAGTAAAGCTTGTGTGTGTACTAGTAGAAGATATACATAATATATAAATACTTAAATTTATAGAAAACATCCATAACTCGGGAACGAATATTTATGCTAAACACACAAATAAATGCCCTAACCAGGATTTGCACCCGGGACCTCCTGCTTCGTAGGCAGGGTCACTATCGACTAGGCTAAGAGACTGTTTAAGTTATATTTAGGCTGTATTTAACAATTTCCCCTGTAATTAAGTCTTTAGTTTCACGCAACTCGCCGCCTTCAATGGAAATTATTTTGCCACCATTTGATAGTTTTTGATTTTTTTAGTCATCATAGATATTTAATTTCACCAAAAAAACGTGGATGCTTTTTATTAGCCGCTTGCTTGGCTGATGTACCGTTTCCTTAGGTCTGTTACTGTGCTATTGTTTTCCGCTGAATTAATCTTATTTTAAAGTATTTTTTTTAGCTTAATATTGGGCACTTCCCGTGTTGAATGAACAATAGGTATACGGACAGTTCAGGCAAATGCCTGAATTGTAATAATTATTATTTGGTTACATTATGATATTTCAATCAATCAATCTAAAAAAATACAAATCTTACATTTTTAAGAATTGTATTCGTATCTTTTTTTTACATTGAAATTTTAAATTTTACATTAAAAATTTAAGAATTGTATTTTGTTAGATTGATGGATTGAAATATCATAATGTAACCAAATAATAATTATTGTTACAAACTAAATCCTTTCAGACTATTCTACTTATTAGCATTATCTCTATAATCCTCTGTTGTAGTTCCTCTTTTGTTGTATTATACCTACATACTAGTTATCGTACGTATTTAATTCTATATCCAAGTTTGTAACTTACGATTTGTAATTACCCCTCACTGCCCCATTTTCATTTATGACGCAAAATCACATAGTACGTGATAACGCTTTCTAAGCTACACTGTAACCTAGGCTACACAATACTTCCTACAAGGCACAAGTTCCAAGCTTGCTTAATTCAAGGCAAGAAGCCTGACAGAACAGAAGGTACATAATATACGTATTTTATAACAGGTGTGTAAAGCTAAACTAGGTAGTAGTAGTTAATTTGAAATAATGCGGGGTGAGCAAGGAAATGTATCTAAATAGACGTCGTATTAAAAGTTATTATACTTGCTTTGGTGAAGTTTAGTCTCCTGTGTTACGTACTTTTGAAATTTCATTGGTGCATTTGTCTGGAGTGTCACTTGCCTGAGAATCTAAAATTTAAATATATTCAAATAAATAATAACATATCTTTAATATCTATCTTCTCTTCTTATCTTTTATGTTATTATTTATTTGAATATATTTAAATTTTAGATTCTCAGGCAAATGAGACTAAAAAAAGCAATAAAGTGCATTTAATAATGTTATTAAGTGCACTTTATTAAATTCTTACCATAATTCCATAGTTTTGAACACAATATTTCCAGTTATAAACACAGTTATAATGAAATACTTAAGTTTTTAATCTACTTAACTTTGATTTATTTACTAAACTTGTGCTCCTTATCTTACCGTAAAGAGCAGAACCTATATAATATCACTATAGTGAGTGTTAAGCATGACCTGGCATGATACGTATGTACACTGGCGTTGCCTATTGGTTAAATATCTCTAAAAACAAAGTAGATGCAGGTGCCAAAATACGAGCTAAGTTTGACCTGGTTGAGAAATATTTGGATGCCGAGCTGAAATGTGGCAATAATATATTGTTCCTGTTACAAACATGTTTATACTCGAGTGTAAGTTCGGATTATGTATTCCTTTTAAGAAAATAAAATGCGAATAAGGGATGAACCTCCGACGCCTCGATCCGGACACGGTTTGTTCTATCAAACTCGGCATGTATAGACTTAGCTTAGACGGACTATACTTACTCGTCTGTTAAATATTACTGTACTTAATTAACTTATCGATTATCGCATCGCAGCAAAAATACTTGGCTCTAAACTTATTTTTCTTCAAATGTGCGATACGTATCTGTCTCGGCAACGGAATAGAGTGCAAACGAATATAAACTGAATATATAGTATCTTTTAAGTCATCCAGATAGTTTCATTAATATAATCCTTAATCCTTATGCATTATTAGTCTGCTCAATACATCTTTAGTACGTCCTTATATCGAAGGTGTTGACCGCCGTGCTTCCGCTTTCTTTCTGCTAATTCTGAGTAGAATATAGCTTTAGGCAAGCGGCGATCGTCCATTCGGAGAACATGCCCACACCATCTGAGCTGACGCTGCATCAATAGCGCCTCCATGCCGTACATCCCGGAGCGACGCAGAACTTCAGAGTTTGGTATACGGTCCTGCCACTTAATCCTAAGTATAGATCTTAGACATTTCAGAAAGTACGTGTCTAGTCTTTTGATATCTGGCTTGTACAGGCACCATGTTTCTGCGCCATATAGAAGGACTGGGATTATTAGGGCCTTATAGACGCTTATCTTTGTCTCAAGCTTGATATCGTGCTAAAGCGCCACCTAAAGGCGTGTGCGATCGATAATGCACGTTGGGAGGAGCTCGCTGCGAAACGGTCATCTTGGCGATCTATCATCTTCGAATCTACCAAGTCGTTTGAGGAAAACCGCCTCGCTACATTAGACGTAAAACGCCAACTACGCAAGGATAGACCTAAGCCCTCCTATGTGTATACATACAGCGCGGCCGGTTAACTATACTGTTGTGAATGTGAAAGGGTGTTTAAGAGCAAGTTTGGCCTGGCCAGCCACATAAGAGCTCATAAGAGGAAAAACCCTTGATTGCTGAGGTCGCCGTCATCGAAATCGATGTGGAGGACTATATACATCTTTAGTGCAAAAAGAAAAACATTAATGGTGTTGTAAGGTATATATATGGTAGGTGGTGTGTCACCTGTCATTGAGTTGCCACATTGTGGAAATAAGTGCTCTTTTGTTCACGCTTTCCTGTCATACGAGAATGTACCTATTGTTTTGTTACACCGGGTGTGAATTGTAACTGGGGTGAATGATTTATATTACGGTGTGAGTTAGACAAATGTATTTGCTTTACTAAATGAAAGGCGACTTTAATTGTATTTTATTCAAAAACGCAACAAAAACCTTAAAAGTTAATAATTATTTTATACACTGTTAATTGTTATACACGGTGCCTTTGAGCATTGCAAGAGATTTTAACAGTATATTCCTGATCATATTTAAATACTAAAATGTCCTATAAACTTTTTTGGAATTCGCCTAATTTCAGAGTTAAAGCAACTTACAAAAAACCATCTTTTTATTGTTAATTAGTGCAAAACGCCTTTTTGATGGCAACGTTGCCACTGTGGGACCGAGTCCAAATATCTATATTGATAATTAAATGTCAAAAACTGACAAGCAACACTTTGTAAATAATAGGTTTTACAAAAAAAAGTTAAAATTCTTTTTGTTTTACAAATAGCGTTTACATTTTATGTACATACAAAAAACCGAAAAAAAAAAACACTAACCGCAGGCAAATAACACTAGACTACAGGGCTGTGTTCCTGCCGGTGAGTAAGGTTGTCAGAGCTCAACGAGGGTGCGGAGAGTTAGGGTCGGCAACGCGCATGTAACTCCTCTGGAGTTGCAGGCGTACATAGGCTACAGAGACTGCTTATCATCAGGTGGGCCGTATGCTTGTTTGCCACCGACGTAGTAAAAAAAATTTTTTTTTTTGCGAAATTAACATTTTTTCATATAACATTTTTTCCTTCTTTTGGCCTCAGAAATGCGCGGTTAAAATCTCTCGGGCTCTTCGTGGGCACCTTGTATAATAATTTATTAACTGGCAAAAGCTAATAAATCCTATAGACCACACTGTGGCATGTATGGGACTGAGAGGTGAAATCAAACACAAGTGCTTACTCGCGAGCGTCTGTATTGTAACTAACTCAACATACATCGTCAACTTATGTATATCTATATCTTACACTACTACACACACCTCATCTGGGGGGTTGTTGAGAAAAAAAAATTGATGTAAATTAATTTTTTTTTATATAAAACTATGTATACACTATCAAACATTTTGTTTTATTTAAAGAAATCTAAACATATCGATAGTACAACAAAACACAATTATGAAATATGTTTACATAAAGTCAAACTATTAATGTTAACACAACATGACAAAAAAAAGAGCAGTGACACATGAGTCACTGGTTAAAAATCTTAGTCCTATTTTTATGAACAAGATCGATCTTACCATCTATTTCTAACTTAACATTTACTCCATCGTCCTCAATCACTTTAAAAGGTCCTTTAAAAAGATTATCAAATTTTTTTCCAGTTTCTGACTTAATCAAAACTAGATCATCCTTTTTATAAGTCACTGAGTTAGATAACTTATCATAATATTTTTTTCGTAATTCCTTAGATTTTAACAAATTTTCCTTGGCATCCTTATGAGCTATTTGTAGTCTGTATTTTAATTCTAGAGCATAATTATCGGGATTATACAGTGGTTGTACAGTTTTAATCAGATTACTAGGGATTTGACATTTCTTTCCGAAAACCAATTCAAATGGGGTATACTTTGTAATTGAATGTACTGTTGTATTGTATGCAAAGCACCAGAACGGTAGCCAATCGCTCCATGTGTCCGGGTGACCATCGCACTGAATTCTCATAAAAGCGGCTAAATGTTTGTGCATATTTTCCAAAGCACCTATCGATTGGTGGTGATAAGCGGTCGAATTAATCTTATTTATTTTTAGTAACTTACAAACTTCTTCCATAGTGGATGACATAAACTCGGTACCTCGGTCCGTTGATATCATACCTGGAATACCGTATCTTAATATAAAATTACTAACAAGAGTTTTTGCTACGCTAATCGCATCCTTGCGTTGCAATGGGTAAGCTTCAATGTATTTCGTTAGCTCGCATTGCAACGTTAGGATGTACTTATTACCTTCCGTATCGGTGTCTAGCGGTCCAAGCAAGTCGAGGTATATTTTCTCGAATGCTGACGACGCTGTTGTCGTGATAACCATAGGTTGTCGTATATTTTTAGAGTACTTTGTTACTTGACATTTACTGCATTTTTTCACGAAGTCTCTGACGTCACTCTCTAAAGTTGACCAATAATATTTAGACTTGATGTTACTAACCATTCGGCGAACGCCGGCATGTCCGCTTGTTGGTAGTAAATGATAGTCGTTAATGATAACTCGTCTCTCGTCTTTGTCATCTATTCGGATTATATTTCCTAGGATTTTTATTCGCGGTCCGGACCAGTCTTTCATCGTTTTTATTTCATTTAACAATGTTTTTATAAATAACGCGTTTTTATCATTTTTTATCATACATAACTCGTCTATATTTATATTTCTACAGAAATCACTCAACATATTCACAAATACGGCTCGCGTGAAATGAGACATATAGTTAAATGAGATATAGATAAATAGAGATGTCCCCTAAAATTCGTACGTTGTCCACGGCCCCTGTGAAAATTATTACTAGGTACAGTACCTCTATTAGTGGGATAGCGTGGTATCCATGGGCTGTGGTAGGCTCTGGCTCGATTGGGTTGGTAGCTGGTGGGCCCGCGCCCACGCCAGCCGTAGCGCTGTGGCTGCTGGAAACCTCTTCTGTAGCCGTAGTTCATGTTCATGACTACTGGCTCGGGCTGGGGTCGCGCCAGCTCCTCGTCTTGGGCAGCTCTGACAGCTTCTTTTAATTCTGTGTATTCTCGGGCTGCTAAAATGGTACTAAGACGGCGGTTCCTCAAACCGTCCGTGAATTTCTTTATAGCTAAGGACTCGTTGATTGGTCTAAGGACATCGCGCGCCTCGGGCTTCCCGTCGGCTTGCGCTATCGTTAGGCCAATGAACAACTCCTCGATCTTATCACCATATTGAGTAATAGACATATCGCGCTGTGTTATGTTATTTAATTGTTCAAGTAAAGAGACTGCGGATTTCTTCGGCAACAAATATTTTTGTAGATCAGTCACTAAATCGACAACAGTTTCATAACTCGATTTAAGTTTTAGTTGCGCAATTTTATTAATTCTTGTTTTAAGGACAAATGAAATTAGTATTTTTTTCTCGCAACTTTCGTTCAATATACTGTCTAGCATTTCAATACCGGAGATCATTTTTTCCACGGTCTCCTCCTTGCCGTCCAAAATAGGTATTAAGCTGTTCGCTTCCTTTATTTCGAATTTTTTCTCCATTTTAATTGGTTTTTCGGTTACACACTCTAAAACTTTATATTGTAAAATTTTACTATAAGCTTTATCTATTTTTTCACATAATAATTCTAAAATATAACACTCCTCGGGCTCAGACAGATCATCTAAATTAACAGAAGTGATTAAAGATCGATAGTCCTCATATATCAACTGTGCATTGTCAATTTTTTCCTGACCTTGTTTTAGTTGCCTTCTAGCCTCGCCTAATTTTCGTAGGTATATGCGTATATTTTCTAACTTATTATATATAGTCTGTAATTCTAAATTCATACCCTTAACATTTCCGACGCTTTTCACTCCCGACACTTTTCACTTCACACACACACTATACGTAGAACGCCGCGCTTTCATCCACCGCTTATGCGCCTTCCTCCTCGTCGTCCTTGGCCGGAACTGACTTCCTCATGGACAGCCTAGCTTGCAATCGTGCCCAAACTTCTCTCCTGACTTCTTTGTGTATGTATTTTTGCTGTGCCTTCTTGAAAAACTTGTACAGGACGCAGCAACCGATGAGGGCGAGTACGACGAAAAGAACGCTTATAAGGATGTTATTGACCTTTGTGTGATGCTCGCTCGTGCCCGTCGCATCATTCGATCCAACCGCATTCTGGGTGATCACAACCTCTTTCTCCTCCTGCTTGCTGTATCCTTGCCCCATCACGCCTGAGTTACTGTATTTTTTCTACACGAAAATTGTCCATAATCGTATTAATAGTCTGCAGTACTGTCGCTTACGCAGCCCATATTGTAATAATCACGCTAACACTGAGGCGGCGAAAACGCTGACACTAACATCGTGCGGCCCGGCGGAGCCCGCGCTCGAGGTCACGGTCGCCATGTGGCATGTATGGGACTGAGAGGTGAAATCAAACACAAGTGCTTACTCGCGAGCGTCTGTATTGTAACTAACTCAACATACATCGTCAACTTATGTATATCTATATCTTACACTACTACACACACCTCAACACATTTGAGCTCATAATTATTGAAGGTATTAGAAGAGTATCTACTTCTACATCCCCTTTTTTCTTTTTTTGATTGAAATTTTAAAATTGTATTATCCGCTCGTATTACAGACCACAAATTGTTTTTTAACTTGAGACTTGTAGTATTTCCTTATATGCTATGGCATTCGAAAACATATAAGGAAAATTTAGCTTTTCAGTATAACGTAGCAGTATTTATTACCTATTTATTTGAAATATAAATTGAATTGACACGTGTTAATGTGTCTCACGTGTCAGAAGTAGTCTATGTATTATGCCATCGCGTTTAATATTACCGCTAACTTCAATTGTGATTGTATAATTGAGTCTGATTTGTTACAAAATCGGTGTCAGAAAACGTAGTGATGGAACTATAGTCCGTTTTTTTGCATTAGATAGAAGGTAAGCGTTTTGACGTGTCTTTTTATTGAAAAACACTTTTGAGAAATAAGTCAAGGCAAATATGTAGCAGGTATAAATAATTATGATCTTTTACATTCTTTTCCTTTCATAGTTACTGATTTGTACAGTCAGCGTCAAATACTTTGTAGCAACCAAAGTAGCCAAATAGTTCGGTACACCATATATTTAGTATGGTGTACCGACCTATTTGGCCACTTTGACTGCTACAAAGTATTTGACGCCGACTGTACAAAAACGTTTTTCAATTAAAATACATGTCAAGATTGTTTACCTTTTTTCTAATGCGATATAATCGGCCAAGAGCATGTCGGGCCATGCTCAGTTCAGGGTTTCGTAGTTAATATTCTGCCAGAACAGCGCCTTCGCAGCGCTTTGTACGTTTTTTTACTGAGAATAGAAGATTTTTTGCAATAACCTGAAAACGGCTGGACCGATCATGTAGGCTATAGTTTTCATTGAAAGTATTTATTAAGCTTTTTTTCACGTTTTTTTCATATTTTTTGGACCCACGGTTCAATAATTAGAGGGAGAACTATTCAACGATACCCCACACCATCAGGTTAAAGCAGAAAATTAAAACAAACCATTTTGTATGGGAGGTACAGTCAGCATCAAAAGTAGCGGATCAAACAAGGATTCAAAAGTATCTACCATTCTGTAACAACTTAACAAAATGTGGTGGTTCTATATGTAGAACAATTAAGACGGTAAAAGATATACTTTTGAATGTAAATTTTAGAGATTTATCTATATTTGGAAAAGTTATCCGGAATATCAGATACTTTTGGCGCGTTGTTTCATCCGCTACTATTGATGCTGACTGTACTATAATTTCCGCGGACGAACGGACAGACGGACATGACGAAACTATAAGAGTTTCCAGGTGACTACGAAACCCTAATAAACGAACTATAGGCAAATGTAATTAAGGCTTATTTTTCTGGACTGGAAGATCATAAGATTCATAAGGCAGCCGCTTTCTGTGTCAGATCTTGGGATAAGGTTGCCAAGGACATAAAAGTATCCATCAATGTTAGTATTGTTTGTTATTTTTAATGTATCATAGTACCTACTACTTCGTAGGAAGCAAAAAATAAACTCAATACAATAATAATATAATAAAGCAGCCTAAATACGAAGTCATACATGTTGGCCGCGGATGGTTTTAATTAGGTAACTTCTAACTGCCTCTCTACCGCATTTAGAGCATGTGTTTACATTTTTTAAACCTTTTATTTTATAGACCATTTCATTAAGACGTCACTAGCGTCGAACAAGCTTTATCTAGCCGTCGCCACGTCACGTTCCAAAACCAAACATCCGTTTAAGAAAATTGCCGAATAAAGGTTTATCTCTTGTATCACGAGGCGCCGGGTCACTGCATTTTAGATAAATTGCGGCTGACTTGCCTGTGGCGATACCAGCTGCGCGACGAAGACAATTTTTCGCTGAAATGGTTACAGAAATTGAATCTATTGGAAGCCGGGTGATCACGAGTTGTGCACTTGGTTGGCTGGTTTTTATACATTTGGGCCTTGTTTCGGCGGAGATTGATCGATTGGGCTAATTTACGGTAATCGGTGGGGATTAGGTTGGTTTGTTGGCGGGTTGCGTCCAAATTACACGGTAAGTTTACAGGTTTTCATCATAGATGTCACTCACGATGGTAACGTTTTCCAAAATGCGCTAAAGTGCCGAAGAGAACCGTTTTTCGTATTGCGTTGTGTACTACATGAAATATAACTGTATAACTATCTTCATACGCCAGTTACCCCAGCCAAGTGCTAGCCAGCCAGTGTGTGTATCTTGGCAAAGGGTGGTGAACGTACGAACGTACTACGTTGCCTATAGGCTTGTTGAACAGCGTCTATATGACTGAGAACTCTTAATGACGATGTAGTGGATTGTCTTACCTCTCGCCCTAGGCTTGGTAAGCAGCTTCTGAACGATGCCGTCGTACACCGTCTCTGCAGCGACACCGGAGTCTTTTACCAGCTTCTCTTTTACAGCAATGCAGATTCCACTTCTACCCAAAAGTGCTTCTAGCTCTTCAAATGCCTGTAACAAAAATACAGTTTTATAGTCGGATGCTGCGTATGAACCACATTGCTTACCGTTGGTAAATCGTACACATTTTCACACTGTAACATAGCTTAAATACTTGCAGTTTATGCTAAAATGCTTCCGCATTCTGCGGTTGCAGACGAATTTACTACAGTAAACGCTCACACTGTATTTTTTTAGATTCCAGTATGGGGCTCTCTAAAAAGAGAGCGACCACGTTTCTAAAGATAAGGGAATGTGTGACAATCCTGAGCTACTTACATTTATTCATAAGGAAATTTAATCTAATCAATTCAATTCATATGAAGTGGTTTTTTTCTAGACCTAACCGAGGTTACATTCAGCAAGCGACTTCAATAACAGACTAAAGGTACCGCTCAGGTTAATGCAGCAGATAATGACGCGCTGCAATACCGCAAAAGTCAAAATCGACACTGTTGCCTAGAATTTTGACATTTGCGGCAGCAACGCAGTTGACAGTAACCTCGCGCTGCAATGCTGCTGCAGTAATACACCCGACTGTATTGCTGCAGAAGATCTCAAAAAGGTAATTTTATCAAAAAAATTACCTATATTAAATTTTGTATTTGCGGCAGTAAGCAGTCGCCAGCAACGCTGGTAGCAACGGCTGCGTCAATAATGCAGCAGTAATGCGGCTGCAGTTTTCTTGAACCTTTTCTCGATCAAACAAGATGGTTTGACTGCTAGATAACTCATGTAAACATTGTTTATTTAAATCTACCGCTAAATCTTAAAGCTTTTAAACCATCTACAAGCCATTTAATAGTTGAATGCTGGTCTCGCAGTTCGTTTAAAGTTTCTAAGCTTTAGCTCCAGAATAATAGCTGTATTTTAAACTTTTTGATACTGAGCTAAACTACAAAGTAGTGTAATTCACCTTGTTAGGTGTTCAATACAAAATAGCATTGTGCTGCGGTTGCATTGTGTTGATGTCGTGCTATTGTGTCAGCGTGAAGAGGTAGCCTGGAATCATTTCTTGAATTAACGGTTGAAAATGTATATAGCCTCGGCCCGTGACTGCGAAATTTGTTAAAACTTTTACCCTCCTTTGAGCTGTTGTAGTAGTATATAGTAGTAAACACTTTATTGTACAAAACAAGTACGTAACACAGAGAGAATATAGTAAATTTGTGTGTGGTCTCTCTTGTCTTTCCTATGTCACTAAATAATAAAAATTATTTTAACTTAAACTTTGGCATTGCATACGTACCGCACTCTAGAATCAAAACAAGTGTTACGTTTAATTAACCAAAGCGTTAGCGAAGGTCTTTGTTTTCACTTGGGCCAAATGCTTTCGTATCTCCGGTTGTTCTCCGCTACAGGTCGCAATTCTCATCCGATCCTCGTGAAATTTTGTGACCAGATTCCATGATTAAATATATTTTTTTGTCGATCCAGATTTTGGGTAATTTTCAAAATGCGGAATTGGCATAAAGGACTTTAGCGCCAATATTAGCGTCTATGTCGTTTAAGATTATTCTGAGTTCACTGTGATAATGACGTAACTAAGTATTTTTCACTTTTGCAGCTTATCGCGAGGTCTACAGCTCCACTAGTGATATTTTCCACACATAGCGTACTAAATAAAATTTGCAGCCACAAACAACGTGCCGAGTTTTCCTTTATTTTTAAACCACCCGCGGTGTTTAGTTGTGTACACAAATTTTCATCCTCTCCTGGTCCGGAAGCCGGATTTTTCCGGCCGTTGGTGATAAACGCGACTTACGGCTAGCTCGGGGCGGCGGTTTCTACAGTATTTTCTCTTAAACACCGACCTTTATTCGATTTATTTTCACTGTATGTTGTTATGTTAACATACATGTTTTTTTTTATAAAGGGCTATTTACCTACATGGTACAAGTTTCAGAAGAAGATTAATAAGATTTGATTTTATTTTATTGAGTCGTATGGCATAATGTTTAACACAAAATACAGCTATAAATATAGGTTGAGGGCAGTCAGCCATTTGATGGCCTCGTCGCTAAGGGTGATCAGGTCTTCAGGAGGTCCATTGGCATAGCGCCTTATGTGACAATCCTCGATAATGTGTTGGATTGTTTATGAAGCCTCGCCACAACCCCCTGGCTTCCAGCCATCCAAAGCGGCGTTTAAGATTTGATAAAAAGTGTTTACGGATTTCACGATTTGAATGATTTGGAAAAGCGAGTAATTTGAACCCGCGTCATTTTACGACTATGTTTGAGCTAGAGAAGGAGAGCTATATGAGCGTTAGTGCCGTTTTCGTATACACTCAAAAGCAATGAAAATAGGTGAAGGTCCGGAATTTCAATACAAATTCTTAATCATTTCAGCTTTTTTCTCGACCACTGTTGAGCAATGAGCATACCTTAAAGAGAGAACATCTCTTCAAGTCACATTCTTGACCCGTTGTGTTTTATCTTGGTTTCTAAATTATTTTTAAATTAGTTTTTTCGAGTAATTAAAGTAAACTAAAATCATTAGTGAAGGTTAGACCCACGTGTGGCATGTAAAACGATCATTAGGAAAAGCAATTAGCGTTACTATTAGGCCGTGTAGCAGGAAAGACTATTAATGAAATTAGTAACAACATGATTCCGCTTTTATTTGCTGAAACTACGTGAAATGTTTTAATTGTTTCATGATAAAATGTATTGTAATACTATGATTAAGGATTAAAAAACCATATCAAGGCTAAAGGGATTAAACATTCATTTTCAGTTATCATGCTCGTAAAGTTGATGTACAAGTCGCGTGTAAGCGGCATAAATTTGATATTTATGCTCCAGTGTAGACATAAAGTAAAATTATTTATTACGAATTTTATTAACTTAGGACAAAAGTACCTGAGGTATACACTGCCACTGCTGCAGCTGGATAATCTACTTTTGTTATAGGGTAAAACCCAGATAGATGGCCCAGTTGGATAGTTGCCTCACTTTAAAAAAATCTAACACTTCCCAATATCGTAACGAAAAAATAATAACTATTAAACACCGCCCGCGACTTAGTCCGGCGTAGAAGTCGTTAAAATTGTTGTTGAATTTCAAATAATCCTTTTCAATGCACTTTTGCAACCTTTGAATATAAGTATATAAATCAATAAATAGTTTTCATATAGTGCTGTATTATACAATAGGAGCACTAAAGCAGAGCGTTTGAAATTTTGCTCATACCAATGATTCTCTCGGAACGTAATGAACGAAGTACTGAGTTCGATATATAATATACGAGTAGTCTTTGGCGAAGGCGAATAGTTTTTGTTTTGCAACGGGGCAAAGTTGTTGTTTAACTGCTTGTGCTAATATTGATATCCAAGCAAGCGAAAGATTCTTAAATTGGTTCTAAAAGTGGAATCTTGAGTGTTGTGAGTTTCAAGGCACGATGGTTAAACAAACTTTGGTACTGACAATAGAAAAAAAAAATAACCACACAAAGGCGAGAAAAATACTTACTGTAAAATATCAAGATTGTATGAGAGATGTACATTTATATATAAGTAAATATAAAAAACAATTTTAGACAAGTGTTTTTATAACATTTTTTACTTAGTATGCCATAATAATATATTTATATATTTAAAGGCATTATACATTTCAAAGATACTTTAGTGGCTGATTTAGAACTGACCGTGGCATGTTTACCTGATCAACGATAATGATATATTTTTACTAAAAAAACAAGAACAAATTAAACTAATAATCACTAGATAGCGTGTTTTTCGTATCTGCTGTTGATTTTATGTCAGCTCTTATCGAAATTTTAGAGCTTTTATTTGGTATGCTACGGCTAACTTTTAGCTAACTTCATATAAAGGGAAAACATACAAAGTTGTTATGTTTCTGAGAATCATAATTAGTAAAGTGCATTGAATCCTTAACTTTAGTGTATATAATTTACAGAACTAGTGCTTAAGTTTAAACAATACAGATAAGGGTTGCGGTATGGCCAAAACATTTTAAAGTGTGCTTGTAATACTTCTATATTATACTAAGCTCAGCGAGGGTGGGGGGGGGGGGGGGGTTACGCCCTTACCGGGCCGTATGCTTGTTTGCCACCGGCCTAGTATAAAAAAAAACACGTTTAAGTAGTTGGATCACAAATGTTCGTCTAGCGACCTTCACCAATGAGAAGTTTTGGCCGAACGAAGGGTGTCAAGTTTTGGCATTTCCGCGGCCGGCTCCCTGACACTGCGGGATCGCAACCGTAATGTGATTTGTAGTGTTTAGTTAAAAAAAAAATTATAACATTTATGCTAGTTTTAGTTTTAGTTGCCTGAAATAAATTTTCATTCCATTTCATTACTCTAATATTTATCTTATCTACGATTGTAACATACTACAAAACTCGAATGAAATTAAAACTTTTCAAGGTATTAGTTGCATGTATGTTATCCCTAAGGCAAAATAAGTTATTTTTAACTGTCATTGTCACACTTGCCGTTAATGTCATAATTACATCCACTCACGCAAACAAGTTGGCCGTAACGAAATATTCAAGCATAAGTTTTATTGATTTTCAAAGTTCCAATAAACATAATTGAATATGACAAACTTTGATCCATGTTGGCAAATATTAAGTTTAATAAATATATATACATTTCTGAGTCATGGGTGTTTACTATGTATTCAAGTATTTATATATTAGATATATCGTAGTCTGGCTGCCAACAACACAAGCCTACTGTGGGGCTCAGTCAGTTCGTGTAAGAATGTCTAATATATATTTATTATTATTATTATTATTCATCAATAGGGTAGCCATAATCAAAGACGAGTACATAATAAGATATTGTAATAAAGTATTGTAAACGAAATGACTTTGTATTAGAATTAGCATAAGGGAAGGGAAAATGACGAAGCTTGTTGCGGATACGGATATTGTTTATGTGGTTGTATCCACCTGAGGAAGCCTACGTTGCGGATCTAAATTTGTCAATCTTTGAAATTACCTCATTCTAATGTCAGTGTAAATTATTTTATCCAAAAAAGTAAAAAAAAGGAAAAAAAAAATGCATTGTAACATTTACATAAGCATGGTTGTTTAATATGTTCCAGTCGTAAATAATGGTTGGACGATATTTGGCTGACGATCAGTCATTATTAGTAATTGTCTATAGTGTAATTACAACGTAGGAGTATCTCCCACCCACGTGTATATTCAATACCCCATGGTATAGGTATTCAAAATATTCGCCCACGTACGATAATATAAGAAATGGTAATAGAATAAAGTTAGTAATGAGCAAGGATAATTATTTTTCATTTCTCATACTATGGAAGTGGGTCGTTGTTGATCTATGAAGTGTGCAAGAAGTAATATGTGTTTGCACTAGAGCATTTTACTTTCAAACCACGTTTTATATCAGTTTTTTACGTTTACTTAAGCGATTAAAATTTAGTTTTAAACGGATTCCTGGTACAATTTCAATTCTGATATATAATTCCCCGTTGCATAAATAACAATATTTTGACCTAAATTGTTAATTGAAAGTACCCTCAAGAAATACTTAAAAACTTCTTTAGCGGCGCTGTGCACTTTTTGTGATGGGGAAAAAATGTTAAACTCGCGACGGGTCACGAGACCGACAGATTCGTCAGATTGAAAATTCGTAAGACGGACACGTGACCTGATCGAAAAACTCCATGATGGTTCTAGTAATGATGATGGTGTAAGAGTCGTTGAAATTATGGATTGAAGTTGATTTTTCTGAGAGATAAACTTTTTAATGTTTAATAATTGTAATAGTTCTGAAGTGTTACACATTTAATGTAATATAAATTGTCATGTTGTACGATAGCGCAATAAATGAATATTGTGTTTTACCACATAAATGACCTAGTATTAAGACATGACATGTAAAATATATTTTATCAATAAATTATCGTATCGTATCGTATCGTAATGATAGTACTTTTGTACTGATAATTAAAGCAATTCGTGCAAAATTATTCCCTAACCATTCCAAAACATCAAAAATGCACAACGTTAATATTCAAGTTTTAAATTCTGCCGGCACTCGGAGCGCAACGCGTTGTTTGTTTTATTGGTTCTTTTTTATTTCTTGTTGTTGTCAATATATTTTCTTCTTTCTAATAATTGAGGTGTTGCCTGAATAAATAATATTCTATTCTATTCTATTTTAAAGAAAGAGTGTTTAATCAGGTGAAAGGCATAATTTCAGCCTAGAACTATATTGGCACTCGAACGCAGTCAGATCTCGACTGAAATGAGTGCCTTCCCTTGGTTAACAATCTAATAGTAATTGCTTTAGTGAATGCTCGGAACTGAACAGGAATATGAGGAGCATAATTCGAGTTGATAACAACACGCGACTACTCTCATAATTAGAATTTGCCAGCCACTCCGTTAAAATGCTTCCACAGGCGTGGAACAATAATATGCAAGGAATTATGTAAATTATATGTCAGTAGAGTAATGCAACTGTACAGTTATTGTCGAAGTTTCGCAGAGTTTTTGTCTACGGGTTTTCGGTGAAAGGGACCATACCTATTTATATACAGATGACATTCGGATGTCAACTGCAGCTGCGTTACTGTAGCGACATTACTGCTGCAGTATTAATTCCGCCGCTGCATCTGTCCATTTCCTTGCTAAAATGAATGACAGATTGAACGTCATAATCGCGGCAGTAACGCGGCGAACGTCCCTCATTTTATCAAGCAAAGATACAGCGCCCCCGTCAAGCCTAGCTGCAGTTGCCATCCGAATGGCACCTTAAGTTACACCACCTTAAGTCACGTTAATGTTTGCGGAGGCGCGCGTGGACAGCTTCTCTGCCATCATGCGCAAGCGCGCCGCCTCGCTGATCTAGGATGAGGGCCAGCACCAATAGCATCCTAGCAATGTTTGCAAGCAGGTTGGATGGTGCGGATCTGAATCACTGCAGTGCGCTCCATGTATTGGACAGTATGTAATGTATACTAACACTAGATGTAAGATAAGTAGGTAGGTACTAACATTGACATGTAATTTTGGCAATTTGTTATATCTAATTTTAAAGTAATCTATTAATTTATTACAATGTTCAATTTTATTAATTAACTAATTTATTTATTTTGTTGTAATGTATTATGTTTGTGGTTGTGTTTGGTTTTATGATCCTAGATTGTCAAAATAAATGATAATTTAATTTAATTTAATGTATTAGAAAGTACATTTATCTAGTAATTAAATTCTTAACTGTATCATACTTATACGTTTAGCTTGAAATGGTGCTATTTACGAAGTTTCCTTAGAATTAAAAAGTATGTAGTACAAATTGCGCCTGTTAGGAGTTTGCCCGAAGCAGATAAGGCTATGAAAAGTTCCTACAAGAAATTCTTCTGGTACTTATCTCAATTAGCATAGTTTAAGATAAGAGTTAATTTCAGTTACGAGTATCTTAACTTATTTTACATTTTGTTTTCTACAAGAAGAACAATTTGTAAGACAAGAAAGTCTTGAAACTTGAAAGTAAAGAAGCTGCTAGCTTTTCCGTCACCTAAAATGTCTTCAACGAGCCTTTAAAATCAGTTATTAGTAATTAAAGATTGTGGGATTGTGAGAACGAATGAAGCCATTTAACTTCTCATTTACTCTATAATTTATTTCAGGCTTTGACATTTTTGTTGTCAGAGGCTGTTTTAAAATTCGTTTACGAGTGTGTTGCCCGATTAAGGGCTAAAGTATATAAATTGGGGATTGTGTCGGGTGAATCCGGCTTTAGTAACCCTTTCTGACTATGTATTCACATTGCTTGAGTTGCATTGGGTTCTGGAGAATACCAGAATAAAACCCTCCACATTCGGTGACGTGATGGTCGTTTGCAATATTGGCATTTCGCCCGTATTACCCAATTACTACATATAAATATAAACTGAAATAGATATGATATACATCTAGTATTAGGTAGTTGATATTATTTTAGAATATTAAATCTTTAGTTTATAATCAGACATTAATAAAAATAATTTGATTTGATCTCTAGTTGTCCCTACTGTAAAAAGTGTATTAGTTTTGAAGTAGTTGGTTCGCCTAGTATTTTTCCCTTCTGGGGCTCATTTCTCGAACAATATTGGTATTATAAGTGTGTTATCTAATATTATAAGTGTGTTGCCATGGTAACCCATACGACATGACTGTTTGTGGACTAATAATATTAGTCTAATATGGTTCGAGATATGGGCCCCAGTCTGGCGGGACTGGAGTGTATAATAAGTTAATAAGCACTTGATTTTAGAAAAAAAAAAGATTATTACTTACTTATTTCTTAATAGTTATTATTTTTATTAAAAAACAAAACTAAGTAGTTCAACCCGTTCTACTGTTGGAAAGCGCTGTTAGAGCGAAAACACAATTTACACTATACGACGCCGTGTTGTGGCACGTAAATAAATGAAATAAATGATTTTCTATCTCTCTCGCTTGCCTATGCTCCAGGGGTAAGTAACTTTCGTCAAACTATAAATACTGGTTCACCGGAGCGATTGATTCGCTGAGCTCTTGGAATAACACCCTTGCAGGATTATAGCGGGAGCGGCCCGTCTCGTTCAGCACTGCTTAAAAATAATGTTGACTTTAAAACATGGGTGCTTTAAACTTAATAAACTAGTGGCTCAGTAAGCTGTAGAGCTCGCGATAAGATTAATAAGTTTAAAAAATATAAAAACAAAAAATACGTTGAGTCATTATGTTAGCGTACTCACAATGGTCTTAAGTGGCATTGAGTACAATAACACTAAAGTCATTTATGCCAATTTTCACCACCTTGCACATTTTTCAAAAAATGAAACGACAGAAAAATTATATCTAATTCATTAGTAAAAATCCTCTCAAAATTTCACGATAATTGGTAAAAGTATCTACATTTTGTGAGCGATTGACTGTATGACAGGATTAAAGCGATATCACTGCTTAACGCGTTTTATAATATCATCTATCGAGCATAACATCGCATCAAGGTGACTAAGACAACTAATCAAAACTTATCATTATTACCTTATAAGCTAGAAAATAATGACCAATATACTTTGTATAAAAAAATAACTTTTTTTACTCGACGACTGCAATAGTTGAATTAAGGTTTCGTATACCAAACTATCGTAAAAATATCGTTATTTATGGAATGGGGAGGTAATTATCAGACTGGAAATTGTACAACAAATCCATTTAAAATCAAAAATTTAATTGCCTATCGTAAAAAAAACTTTACTTAGAAAGTACTTCTGCGCTAGAGTTTACAGTAAAATACATTCTAGAGCAGAAAGTTATCATTTTCTTCACACTTTTTAGAACAAGAACGATCCACTTTCAGAGAATGAGAAATGAAAAAGTATTGTATACAATAGTTATAGTATAAAAAATTGCAATCTCGTACCTTGCGTAGGCAGCAAGCTTCGTTGCCTTAACACTCGACTGAAAAGCTCTCTATTATATCACTATTGTATATCAAGTGTGTTCTATTTCAAGTGTAGGTAGTGTCTCCTGGAATGTGACTGTAAGTACACTTCTGGAGCAAATAACATTTATTTGTCTTCTCTCAACCCTCGTTATGTACGAGTAATATATAACTTCGTTATGCACGGGAAGCAAAGAAATTGCCTTACATTACACACGGAATAGAAAAATGACCCAGTATTTCAACACGCGGATTATATTACAGGACGTGTTAACGAGAATGTTATGATCATACGCTAAGTCGACAACTAGTTTATTTTCCTTTGAGAGCTCGAGTTTAATTTACGGATACACATTAAACAACCTTAACTTGCCAAAGCTCGCTGCACAGTTAAAGACACGTTATGCAGGGAAGTAAGTTTAGCGTGAGTTAGTGCTAGAAATTAGTGTTGGATTTAGTTCAAAAGAGAATAATAATTGCATTTAGAGCAGATGATAAATAACACATGCTGCAGATGTTTTACTGTATACGCGCCAGCAGCGCCTGGAAGCTATAAACTGTCCTAAATACATAACATATTAAGAAGTTAGTTGAAAAAATAAATATCTGTTTTTAAATAAATATAAATGTTTGCGGACAATCTGACACAAATCGACCTAGCTCCAAACTAAGCAAAGCTACGACGGTAGGCGACGATATAAATAGGAATATAGATAAATACGTCCGTAAATACATACAAAACATCCATGACTCGGGAAGAAACATCTGTGTTCATCACAGAAATAAATACCCTTACCGGGATTCGAACCCATGACCATGGCATGAGACAGGGTCAATAGGGAGAATAGAGTCCATCTATTTAAGCTAACTTTGCGCTGATCAAAGTGAGGCAGTGACATTATAAACGTCACATGTTAATAGAAATTTGACTTTCCCATGCAGTGTTATCGTGGTCCGACTTTGGGCTGACGTGAACGTGGTTCTCTGGGCAAATATATATTTCGTTTTGTCACCGTATTTTATAAAGTTATACTTGGATTTCACGGGCCCTTATCCCGGTCTTTTGATAGGATTGTGTGGATATAGATATAGATCCAACACGTATAGGCCCCTCGTAGAGTTTTAATGCCATGAAGTACGCCTGCTGGAACCCTTTCACAGGCGCAACAATAGACATCCATGAACCGACCGCAGCAGGCATTGGGACTATCATAAAAAAAAACCGGCCAAGAGCATGTCGGGCCACGCTTAGTGTAGGGTTCCGTAGTTACTCTTCCGTCACAATAAGCTAAACTGGAGCTTAAAGTATAGTAAATTGTTAACCAAGGGATGAAACGGTACCTTTCACCCGAGTTAAACAAATAGGCAAATTTGCATAATCAGTACCTAATTAAAGTAAGTCTTTTTACTATGAAGGGAAAACTTTTTGCGATAACTCAAAAACAGCTCAACTGATCATGTCCGCTATAGTTTTCATTTAATGTCTGTCTTAAGTTCTACTTCCACGATTTTTTTCGTATTTTTTGGACCTATGGTTCAAAAGTTAGAGGGGGGGGACACATTTTTTTTTTCTTTTGGAGCGATTATCTCCAAATATATTCACTTTATCAAAAAATGTTTCTTGAAAACCCCTATTAGTTTTGTAAGACCTTTCCAACGATACCCCACACGCTAGGGTTGAAGCGAAAAAAAAATTCACCCCCACTTTACGTGTAGGGGAGGTACCCTAAAAAAATTAAATTTTTAGATTTTATTGTACGACTTTGTCGGTTTTATTGATTTATATATCCATGCCAAATTTCAGCTTTCTAGCACTAACGACCACGGAGCAAAGCCTCGGACAGACAGACAGACAGACAGACAGACAGACAGACAGACGGACATGGCGAAACTATAAGGGTTCCGTTTTATGCCATTTGGCTACGGAACCCTAAAAATGACCAGTATAACGGTCTATGGATTGAAGTTTGTGTAATTGCAAAGACGTCCAGACACCTGCCATAACAATGTTTTCACTAGTTATTGAGACAGGCGGTGACTTTCCGTCCATGAGGTGGACCCTTGAAACTACCACCGTGAAGATGACCAGGATCAACACCTATGTGAGCGGCTCAGGGTATAGAGAGGTGTACACCGCTTTCTATCCAGTGGCTGATGACAGCCACTGTGCCAACTCGCGTCTTATACATGTTTCACTTCCACCCCTGGAGCATATAGCTTTAACGACTCCTCTCTGGACGGCCAATGAAGGTAAGCCAGAGTTGAGAGTACTCTTGGGGTCCACTCAATAATTTAACTTTTGATATACGATAGTAATTTTACGCACTTTGCGTTCAAGTTACAAGTAGGCATTTCATTTATTGGGCTTTACTAAATCTGAAATTCATATTATACCACGTCCATAAAAGCTACAAGCGCAGAAAATACCTAATGTTTATTTTTCATTGTTAACAATGAAAATGAAAAACGCTTGTTTGTTGTTTCTGTTTGTGCAGTGTTAAAAAAATATAGCTTTTGTATGTTTTGTTGGTTGGCACTATTGTATTGCGCTTTTGACCGATTTAAGTAAATACATTGAGTAATTTACAAAATGTATCATAAGCCACGTATATTTTTCTAAAAAAACAAACGATTTTCTTAAAACTAGGTTTTGAAAAACACGTGAGTCTGAGATAAGATAGACTTCAAAAAACTGCAAAAGTTTTGTCTACGGATTTCATTTCGAACGATCTTAAATCTCTGCAGTAAAAATTAGTAATTTACATAATACCAACCTTGATACCATAGCTGGACTCTTCGTAGATGATAGAGACGTAGCTCCAGTTGAGCTTCTTTACGATCTCCACCATGGCTCGCACTTGGAACAGGTCCGAGGGAATAGTCCGCGTGAAGTACTCGAAGCGAGCCTTGTTTGACAGCTCGGGGGACGTTGAGAAGAACGACACCTGTCAAAGAATAAGTCACATTTTAATAAGTTTTTTTTATTTATTTATTTAGAAACAAACAGTCATTCAATAACATTCATCAGTCGATTAAGAATTAGTAAATAGACCTATAGTTTCCTTAATTTACATATCAAAATACGAAGCTGCACTTTTCATTCATCATTTTAAGAAGAAAAAGAAGAAAGAAGAACTGTCAAAAAACTAGCCACTATGGAACTTATATGTGCATGACATGACATATGTCGAAACTTTAAAGAGCCATATGTACTGTAAAACGTTGTACGATACACGTGCGAATAGGTAATCGTGCCGATTTAAAACATTCCCTTCGGTTGTGTTTTAATTTATTACCACTCGTTGCGAATTTCCTATTTTCTGCAATTGTATCGTAAATAACTATTAAACATAGGAAAAAACCCTATTAACTAAGTGACAAACATCAGTAACAGCAGTATTAAAACAATAGTAGGTGCACTTTTTAGTTAAGAAATAATCAAATTTGAATGTAACATTCGTAAGATTTGCCTAAATTGTGGCGACAGAAATGTCGGAAAGAAATAAGTAGTCACAAAAATAAAATGCCATAAAACCCGGTGCTGTCGTAACAATTACGCTGCATGTAGAAAATTAAAAATTTGGTGGAGCATTTATTCGGTGAAGAAACAACAGATTTTACTTTTAAAAACATTGTGTCATTTTATGCCTTTTTTGTTCGCCGTCGTATCCCCTTTTTTATGCCGAGGCATGGGCTATAAATTTTGTAATAGCCCTGTAGGGCACGAAACGTAACTGTCACTGTCGCACTAATATGGAGTGACAGAGAAAGATAACGACGCTGCACTACGGAGCGTTAACGATTGGCACGTTGGCTAAGCACCATGTACTTTACGATACCTTGACTATTTCCGTCAGTGTAGATTGATCTGGGGGCCGATGTTGGTTTAACAATTTTGTTACGGTTTTGATTTTGTTTTGACCTTGAAGATTGCTCATGCTGATTGGTGCAATGAAAGTCGTTCATGAGATACGCATCAATTACCAATACGATAGTTAAGGTCGCATCAAAACTAAATCAAAGACATAATAATTTGTGAATTCAGAATCGGCCTCCTAATTCCTGCATGGCTGCTTTGTGACATGCTCACTGTATACCAATTAGTGGTACCTATTGAGACTTGCACTATTGGCAATAACCCACCTATTGCTAATCAGTGGAAATCGATATGGTTATCTTACTTATTGTTACATTATTCACATTGTTAGGTCGCGTGAGATGTCAATTAATACCTATTATTATAATTTATAGTAATGAGAGTCCCATTAGACATGAAGTCTGATCTGATGCTTAATGATAGCGTATATCTATTTGCTCATAAATTTCCATAAATTCAGCTAATTAAGGTCTAAAATGGTTTGGAAGCATGAAACATTTAAGGTGTTTTAGAAATGAGTAGGCAGTAACATTGATCGAATGATCATATATGTTAAATCATTCATTACCTATACATTGGCAGCTAGTGTCATTAAATGCCATTAAAGCTGGGTAAGCGATAATATGAGACGAAATATTAAATATTAATGAGTATTTTACAATAATGGTGTGTTTGCTATTAGGACTAGGCTGTTGGCTTGGAATTTTATAAAAGGCTTCCGTACTAATTTTAAACCGCCATCAATGCCATCCCCGATCAGGATGGATAAAAAATACCCCCTTTAGTTTAATTATCAATGTCAATTTCATATCCCTTAAGTACTTTTTGAAAAACATTTTTTTTAACAACTAGGTACCTCAAACATCTACAAAATCTTCTATACAAACTTTAATATTTATAATATTCAGTCATCATCAAATTCGGTGAAAAACTCGGGTCATATGCTCCCCAAGACCACAATACTTGGCCCCTTTATCGCTGTCATTATTTCTCATTAGTTTAGTTTACTCAGGGTAGATCCAACTTTTTTCAACGGCTTGGCAGTCTTGGGGCTTGCCATGTTAAACCAAACACGTAATGTTTTAAGACAAAAAAACTTTACTAGTACAGTCACGTCTGGACACATCGACATGATCGAAGTGCCAAAAATATGTATACACGGCTTTATGGCCCATATATTAGGGTAGTGTATACATATTTTTGGCACTTTGTATGTATATGTATAATGTACACATGTATGTGCAGTTGCAAGTGATGGCTAACGATGCTGAAACCTAGGCTCTCTCACTCTATGGGTCTAATAATGATTCTAAAAAAAACTTAACTAAAGTCACTCCCTGTGTCAAATTAAATAACTTATATATCATTTATTATACCGAATATAATATTGTTATAGACTTTGAGAGTCGCAGTCGCACCTGAACTAATTCTACTTTGTAAACGTTACTTAAACTTTGTCAAAACAGTGATTGATGAATACGCAATTCTACTTCAAAGGGTGCAAAATACAAACGTAGTTAAAGCAGCAAAGGCTGTTGCTGCAATCGCAGTGAACCGTCGGACTGAGGGGAAACCAGTATAAAGAATGACTCACGCTAAAACGGTTCGGGTCCAAACCGAGGCGTCCGTCACTTCTTTTTACGGACGTTAGGGATAGTAGTTATTCATGATTCATGAGTAGTTCGCGAATACAAACCCAGGAGCCGTGGTTAAGATGACAATAACCGCCAATCGAAAAATAAAAATATATCAGAGTGGCAGATGTGACCAAAAACATTATGATTCCTATAGTCATTTAGCTAGGCCCAAAGGTCCGATTCTCGGGGTATCTAAGCTTAGGTACGTCACTGTAAAGTCTGTACGGAAAGAGAAGAGTCATAGAATGTATGGGTTCCCTTACATTCCACGACTCTTCTCTTTCCGCACAGACTATTCATATTAATGTAGGAATCAATTAAATAATGCAAGAAGGATTTTCTGCTGTCACACGTGCATGAAAGACCAATTATTTGTTTGTTATTATTTGATTAATAATTATGAATTAACAATTGTATTTTATTTACCGAAGAAAACGAAATAGGAGTACGTAAAATAAATGAACAGAATATTTATGTTAAATATAAATAAATAAAAACATTACGTTTATTGTTCTTATTAAATAATAAACATTGTAAAAACTGCGCTCTGTAAGCATTTGGAATTTAAGACGAGGGCACCATACATCACCTTACGCAGGTAATTACTTAGGGAAGATGTTAGCTCCGATAAGGCGTGAATCGAAACTGATACTGCTAAAAGGGGGCATGGTTAAACAACATAATAACTAATATATGTTTAACGTATTTCCTTGCCACTTAACGATATGGTACACAAGTAGAACCGTGTTCCATTTTGATAAATTAATGACCAATGAGAAAGCTACGTGAAATAGGATGAATTTCACGCGGTTAAACCCACGTGCACAGCTGGTCCTCAAATTTGATACGCATTAATACGTATTTTAGTCCCGTAATAAATCAAAATGTTATTTAATGTGTCAGGGGTTGTTTACTCAATCCACAAAAAAGGGCAAATAAATAACCTCGAACAGAAATTACATACTTAATATAGATCGTATCATTCACGACGACGCTTGCCTTAACTCATATTATCATGTTATTAAAGGTTATATTTGACAAATCTGCGCGTCATCGTGGATGACACGAATAAAAATATAATACAGATGTCACATGTAATGTTTAAAAATAGATTTCTAATCGATAACACACTTTTATTACAAGTTAAATAAAACCTTAGATGTAGCTAAATTAGCAATCTCGTATTATCTACTTTCTTATATCGATCCACGTCTTCCATAATGTTGTCTTAAGAGAAATCCGAGTTTTCGCACGGCTATCCATCACTGCGGCTCTAAGCCACATTTGTTCTACCAAGTTCTAATGGCCAATATCAATAAAAATGCAGCAAACTTCCGCGTGGTACGGGAATTTCTTCGTGCAGGGTGATATATTTTACAGGCTTAAAAGTAACATGAACCGGAAAAATGCTTTTTTTAAACGACTAGCAAAATTCATAGAAATTTGATGTGAGAGCAAAACATAGGTAGGTACAACGTTTGGTAGCTGGGAGTTTTCAGAAAATAGTGTGAGTAGTTAAGGAAAGTTAATCGCTGTTAGTTTTGTGACGACAATTAAGCATGAAATCTTTATAGGAATCAACTTTTTGCCTTTTTTACATTGTAGGTAATATAATCTATAATTATGAAATAAACACCAAAACCAAGTCATAGTTAACCTAACCTAACAAGAAACAAGATGCGACATGCAGGTTCTGTCAGGAGTCCGAGGATACTGCAATGCACATCCTTTTTTCCTGTGGACCACTAAAGTCAAAAAGAAGTACCTACTTAGGGCGGCATGTATTACAACCCTATGAGGTACAGAACATTACAGCCCAAAGAATCTGGAACTTCCTGGATTCCACGGGCATTAGTAATGAACTTTAAAGGGCTGTCACAATAGCTCACTGCTTGGTCGACGTGAAACTCAAAGGCCCGCAACACCCCAATAATAATAAATAAGTCATAGTTGAAATTTAATGCTTAATTATCGTCACAAAACGAACAGTGATTAATTTTTCTAAACAACTTACGCTAATTGGATACACTATTTTCTGAAAACTCCCGGCTAAATAAGTTTGGAAAAGAATATTGAGTTTCAGATGAGTCATGTAAAAAAATCGGTCAAGAGCATATCAGGTCATGCTCAGTATAGGCTTCCGTAGTTGCTCCTTAGTGAAAGATGAGGAATCTGCTCGTTTCCATGGACCCCCAAGTGGGATCCCATCGCGTTGTGGAAACCGAAGCTTTTATCGATTACACTTGAAAACATAATGGAACTCAATTTATTCTCAAATACGATTGTCAACAGTCACGTATACGATGTCAGCCATTAATTCGATCTATTCGATAACTGCTGCGATATTTACTCACGTATTCCCAAGTCGAGCATGGAATGTGACAGGCACCTATAACGTTAAGATACCAGAGACAGGTGAGCAAAAATACTGTGAATTTTCGAAGTTTGTCCTAAAATTGGCAATAATTTATAGTTTTAAAGTTTATTTAAAATATCATAATTATTACCTATACCTGAGCGATTTATAGTCGCGTGGATTTTCCATATATGAAATATTCTGTCATTTATATTACTTCAACTTATTAATTTTATTAGTCTGAGGATTTAGATTTGTCAAACTTGTAAATTACCTATTTTTTTTTATACTACATCGGTGGCAAACAAGCATACGGCCCGCCTGATGGTAAGCAGTCTCCGTAGCCTATGTACGCCTGCGACTCCAGAGGAGTTACTTGCGCGTTGCCGACCCTAAACCCGCCCCCCCTCGTTGAGCTACCTAATTCTAATGTTGTTAATAAATGATTTTTGGATTCTTAAAAAAAAAAAATTGTCAATTAGTTTATCTTATCCTTGCAGCAGATAGAAAAAGTATTTATATTCAAAAAAGGTTAAGAGCTATGGATACTCCGGGGAACGCCTGCCACTTTAGGACAAAAACAATTCCCGTGAGACACGAAGTTGTTAAAGTTATTTTAAGCGGGCTACTCACGTATTGTTAACTCGAATAATCGCTCGACAACTTCGATCCGCTTTGAGGATCCTACAGCAGTAACAGTTTTGAATGATTCACGGTTAGTCGCACTAGACTTAAATCGACCGGGATATAACCCGTGATATTGTTTTTGAGCTCCCGATATTTCGACGCAGTTACATGCATCTTGTTCGCGGGTAACTGAATAGTGGGTGGGTGTCAAAGTTGTGTAGACCGCGCGAGTTGTGTAGTTGTGATATAAAAGGTAATCACAGTTTACATCCCGGTCGATTTAAGTCTCGACAGCAGGACCTACTGTACCGTCTAGTGATCGAGCGCGCGGCGTGTGCTCCCCCGTTTAAAATTATTTTAATGAATGTGATCCATAGATCCCAGAACAATTATACTATTTACAGGTTGATTTACAAGGGCTGGCACGAATGGAATGAATGAGAGAATGAAAATATCCATGAGTCACATTAATCTATAAAATGGTCGCTCTGACTGTATACCGATAAAGGTGTCACTCATACAATGAAAGTTTCGTTCTTTTCATTCGTGACTACTTTTGTGAATCAACCTGTACCAATTGACTCATACTTGCATGTTATCAGTCCATATTATTTACCCGTCTCTGCTTATTACGTTACTAATTACGTTCTGGTTGAAATGGAGCTACGGTCGTTTGCGGTAGCGTTTCACGGTCCGTATTTCTTTTCAGGATAATTCGTATTTTACTTCATGATTGTTAATTTTGTCAACAACGCCTCATGGGACTGCGACGTTTGATCGCTTATACCTTGGCGAAAAAATATGCCGTATTCATGTGAAAAACAAATATTACAAGCGGGGTCGTGTTTTATTAAAAATTAAGTTGTTAAGTCGTGTTTTTAGTAAAAACTTCGCTAGCTCTCGTATAGTTAGCATCAATAGTGTTAATCTAAGGAATATATAAAATAAAATAAAATAAATAGCCTGCTGTGTTTGATAGCAGTTATACAATGCAACAACGTGCCCAAAGTATTATCAGTCATCCCCTAATACTTTCATAAATAGACAGGCGTATTTTTATTTTATTAACAGGATATGAATTTGATCTCGATTAGATATGGATCTGAGCTGTCAGTGTCAAAAGTGACATTTCTTCAACCAAAAACGTCATCCTAACCTCTCCTGTTATTAAAATAATTTTAACAGTTTGCGTTTAAAATTCGACACTGTATTTGTTTGACATACAGTACCCCTAGTGTAAATTTGCTCGACATCATAACGTGACGAACGCGTTTGCGTTAAGTCTCATTTTGTATAGGATTTTGAGTTTCCAAAACGTCCCGCTTGGCGCGCTCTATCTAAATCCAATACAAAATGAGACTAAACGCAAACGCGTACGTCACGTTTCGAAATCGAATTTATTTACACTAGGGGTACAGGTAGATAAAGTATCTTATAAAGCTATTAGATAATGGTAAACAATTTGACGTTTCATCTGCTCGTTGATGTTGACTGGAGGTTTTTTTTTGTTTTTTACTCAATTAATGTTGTTAAACGTGTAATATTTAAAGCATGCAGTGAACTATCGTGGAAGTGTGCAGCTAGTGGATGACTAATCTTAAAACGCTTTCAACCATGTTTTAATCAACACCCGGCAATCCATCGTGGCTTTTAGTAAAGTCCAGCTATCTCTTTACTAAAAGCAACTACTAAACAACGTCATGCTCTACGAGCACACTTAAAAGTAACTACCCTTGACATTGGAAAAATTATCATAGCTTTGATGAAGGCCATATTTTAAAAGAAGAAGTGGTTGACTGTGAAACAACTGAGGAAACGAGGCCTGCATAAATACGTGTTTGCGCCGCAACTTCCCGCTTTCTGTCACCTGAGTGCAACGTTTTAGCTTTGTGAATAGTAACAACGGTAATGTAATTTGTAAAGCTCACGTGTTACGTCATAGCTTGTTTGAGGATTTACACATATAATTGATAATAGCACTACTTCACAGCAAGCGGAGGCAGCACATGATGCTTTTACATTAGTGGCTCTAATTGTAGCTTGATTTTGTTATTAAATATACCAAAAGAAATTATATTTGATTACTTACTGAAATACGTTTATAATGCCAGTCCCTCATTTGTTCTTTTAAAATCAGGGTAAAGTTAAAGATGTACTCTATGTCACAGATGTTTCTAGTAATTTAACGTTTCATATGCAACACACGGCTGTGCGCTATAAAAACCCCGCTGTCTACAAATTGCATTATAAAAGCACTAAATCATCTCGGTCAGGACTAATCGCGGTTTACGTCACCCAAACATAGAGACATTTGTTTCTTTATCAATATAAAGTACGGAATTACAACGAACGAAATAAGCAAGCCAATATCAGCAGACAGAAAAGCAGTTGCGCTAGTTTAAGATGAATATTTGTAAATCTTGGTAAGTCTCACTTAGTAGGATACAAGCCAAAACCCACCACTTCAAAAATGATACCTAGGCACATCTTTTGGCCAGATCGCGTTAAGTTAGATGTCGTTAGCGAGATAGAATTTGGCGCTCGGCCAAATCCGTTTTTGACATCAGTACACGTTCGTAAAAAACGGTGTGATAAATAAAGATTTATGGGCCCTAAGCTTTATAGCTAAATTCTAACGAGTTTGTAGATCTAACTTGTGGGTAGTACCTATAAATAAAGTTATTAAGTTTTACTTATTCTTAGGTTTATTTAGTTTATAAGTAATTTGTATGTTTAAATGCGACGTGTAACTGACAAATTTTATGTTGTTTTTATGCTTAGTTTTATACTTTGACTAAATGATGAAGGGGGGCCACCCCCTTCCCTCATATTTTTGACTGCATCTAACCCTCCACGCTTATATAGTGTGTAACTATATAAGCGTGGAGGTATGTTGAGGACCTATCTTCCAGCGACACGCAAGGGTTCTCTGGTCATAGGCGTTTTCGCTACATACTTTTTTTATGGAGAATAGGAAGACGTTTGACCACGATGTCACCTGATGGTAAGTGATACTTATAGGTTTCCCCGTTTTATCGACTATAAACGAAGCGCGTAGCTCGCGCTGGCAGTGAATTCATTAATAAAACTATTTTGATGCAGGAAATAGTTGAGAGAGGAAAACGTCTGCTTAGTCATCAAAATATCCTATTAGATTACCAAGTTTAAATGGATGTGGATTGGTTAGGTCATGTCATATGTGCCGCGAAAAACTAAGTCGCGCGCGCTTTGAATAGAAATGAAGTTTAATATAAAAATAATCTAGTGAAGTAACAGTTATGGCAACTTTGGAACTGGATAACTATCTAGCGCAGATTATCCTCATTATGAGGTAGAAAAGAATGAAAGTTTATCAGGCCAATTCGAACATACACTGACATGAAAATGAGATTTGAATCATATTATTTAGTTATCTTGCATCTCGTCCGCGCCCTTTACATGTACGGACAAGTACGAGCGAAATGCACGATAACTGAATTACATCAGTTTGATGTAATTTTGATATTCGTGTTTTTTCGAATTTGCCTGCAATTATTTTTCTCGTAATTTACCCTATAGATTCAGTTTTAACTGTCAACATAAAAAAAATAATCTAAGAAGAAAAACATATCTCATTATATCCATTTTGGATCTATAGACTGGATCTATCGAGATTGGTTGTATCAATGGCAACGCTTGACGCCCTATCTGTCACGTTTTGAAATTCTTGTTTAGAACAAACATTAGTAAGGGCTTGCGGGGCAAGATAAAGGCCAGAGCACACCGGCTGCTTGCGCGTAGACGTGCAGGTGCGCGTGCGCAAAAAGGAGCTTAATCGATACATGTTACGCAAGCGGTGTGCCGTCTCTTATAATGATCTGTATATTGTAACGCGCACGTGCATGTTTACGCACACATGGTGTGCATAGGCCACACGATCATCAAACATCTGGTTGATAAGGTGTCATCAGATGACCCATGAATTCGCGCTGAGCTTTGGTTAAAATAAATAAATGTATAAGCTTAAAGCGTGTGTTTCACGGACGACACTTCCGGGCCGGAGCTACTGGCGCTTCGTTTTCTACGAAAAAACCACGTAATCACCGACCAGTCGTCATAGAAAATGACGTGTCGGACGCCTCGGCCCGGGCCCGGCCTGATCTAGCGTGAGTCATCTTTTAAGGTTGGAAATTAACTGACCTGTGGTATCTTGAACAGCCTAAGCAAGTTGGCGACCTGGACCGAAGTGACGCTAGATGCCGCTCCGACCACGCCGGATATCACCTTTCTCACCGCCGTAGCGTTGCAGGCGTATTCAGCGTCATCTATGTTGCTTATCGACCCTGTTAAAAATAATATTAATGTAACTAAATTGTTTTTTTAACACTCGCTTGAAAAGGGTGTAACACGGCAGAGTTAATTATAACTCTGCCGTGTTATGTTCGACACAGTAACGTAATATGCTAATTTTCGCACTAGTGCGGTAAAGTAGCACCATATGTACTGTAAATAACTATTAAGTCACGCACCGTAAATTGATCTGCGTAAAAATCGTAAAAAATATTACACGGAGATCTTATGGCAGACACCACACCGGTGACGTAAAAGACGCAAAGATTTGCGAAAAAAAAAAGATTCGCGTGAAGCACGTCACTGCGATTCCGTACCGTCACCGTTTTTTAAGCAGCGGTGTGGGGAGCATGCGTCAAAAACGGTACGCATACGACGCGTCACTGCGATTCCGCATCGTGACCGTTTTTTAAGCTGCGGTCTGGTCGCACCTTAACCTTGTTTAATTGTCATGTGAACAACTACGGAGGAAATTTAAGCATTTCAATAGCAGATGATCGAAATATGTGTGTTCTTTTTTCAAATTATGTGGCTGTATGACTTATGGCTCAGCTTCAATGGTCGATAACTCGATCGATATAAAGAGTGCAGGGAGTCCCCGCAGGCGGTATAACGACTAGTAAAACTCATATGTCGATAGTTTGGTCGATAATATACAGCATGCGGGTAGGCAGGCGGTAAGATGGTATAACGACTAGTGAAACTCGTAATGACATGCTTTATGGAAATCTCCCTAGCCCCACACGTAGGCCCTATCGACCAATGAAACTGAGCCATGAATGTTTTCACCTTTTTTGCTTGGCATAAAAAATTAACAAAATGGCCAATATTTGTCTTTTTATAATCTCGCAAACACACCTTGTTAATCAGTAAGAACCAGGATAATTATACGCATTCCTTTCTTTTGGGTCTGCTAGTACTAGCGTAAGACAGAGACAATATGGTTCTCACTTTCTATGTTTGAAATGACAGCCCTGGGCCAAACTGTTAAAACAGCACGATATTAAAAATGTTCGCTGGCGTCCGGGTGGCGCCGCGCCGCCTTATATAGATTTATACAACATGAGAGTGACGGGCAGCTGTGTCAGCTGCCTTTAAAATGGTTACTGTTGCACATTCTGCTGCTGACGCGTTTGTTACTGAAGCGCATATTTTGCTAAGCGAGCAATTAGACTGACATATTTTTCTAAGCGAAAATTTTCAGGCAATACTTTGCATAAATTAGTTGTTGATTAGGTGTTTTTGTAAATAACTGTGTATATTTTCACGGTCACAATCATATTGGATCTCTACTTGAATGTGAGAACGCTGGCTGCCGAGGCCCATGGTAAATCAAAAACTGGAGTGGAGTTCCTCAATAACTTTTTAAAGCAATCTATGACTAATGCCGGTAATACATTTAATTCATAAACACGTTCAGTATCCGTCACTTAATATTGTACATCGGTCTTTGGAAAGAGATTCGGCTAATTTCTGTTTCATAGACCATCGACACTAGGAATTGCATCCGGTAATTTTTTTAGTACTTATAGGAAATACCGAGAATTTACCGAATAAAGCCTAGAAAGTCAGTATTTGTTGAATACGAAACGACACTTAATAAACAGTCAATTCTCTTTCCAAAAACAGATATGAAATATTAATCGCTGGGTACTATAAACCGCATAGAGAAATATTTACGGTTTCAATATTGGTGGTTTACCAAATTAAATTTAAAGGTTATTGTTATTTATTAACAGTGCTAGTTCACTGGAACAACGTTAATCAAATTATATTAGGCACAACGAAGTGTTATTCTCGACTTTTGTTAGCCAGAGTCTAACAGGTATATAGATTTTCGGACTTGAAATACCTAAATAAAGCCTTGATGCTAAGCGAAATCAGAGGTTGGAACGGAGCCAGCATTGTATCTTTTATACATCGATCAAACAGTGAAGTAAACTTGAAAGTGTTTTATTGTGAACGGAATGAAACTTTTTAGTTCCTGTCGTAGTCAGGAACTCTGAAATGCAATTTGACAGATGTCTCGTTTGATGTTTGTACCACCTATTGATTTATAAACGAACTATAGTGAGATTTTTCTAACATCACATATTTGACACATGACATTTGATGTTTGAAGTGATGTGGCTAAGACAACATAATATGTCAAATCCAGCAATCGGATCGATTACAGTTACGATTTGTGAAATCGAATCGATTACCTATATAAAAAATCAATATTAGGAACCTGCACAGCAGTCATACATGCAAATTATACTGCTAGTGACTACTTAGTATTAGCAAAATCAGGCATTTTTAGATCCAAAGTCAACTAAATTCAAATACAAGCAAAGTCAAAGTCCAAAAATACGAGCCAAGGTAACCAGATGTGAAAGAGAAGAATCCAAAAATAAAGCCAGGTGAAAAATACGAAAAGAAACGGAATATGCGCACAGTAAGGCGGAGAAACTTCGACAGACTGCGCATTTGACATTTGACAAACGAATGATTTTGACGTCAAATTTGATCCGCTCAGAAATAGACATATTTTTTGCAAATCGTACGGTAAAGATCTATTATTATAATGGATTTTTAAAAGTATTTGTTTAAGTTAATGTTTTCTTAGTTATAATACCTTATTTTTGTATTTTCTGTAGGTTATAAATATATCGATTATCTTTAACTTACGAATATGTTACCCGAATCGAAAAAAATGATTTGACCACAACGCTGGTTTTAAAAAAAAAGACCCTTAGGGCGTAAACGTTTGTGCAGTGATTTATTATTGTTAAATACTTCAGATATACGATGCGAAAAAAATAACTATAAGCATAATTACATTCAAAAAGTGAGTGTAGTTTAAGTGGTAACGAAAGACATATTATAATTGCGTGGTTTTGTTTTTAATTATGTGAATGGATCATACACATTTACATTATATGGGTGCTGTCATGTGTCAAATATGTGATGTTAGAAAAATCTCACTATAGGTTGGACTCAAAACATCTTACACTCAAATTTCAAAGTTGCAAGTACCACTACCTACATACTGACAAGTAGGTATTACTTTTACTAACTTTTGATCAGAAAAATGTTTTTTTTTTTACTTACAGCTGTAGAGTTACAAGATAAGATAGAGTTTCATACTTGACACTGGCAGCCTAAGAATATCATAATCAACATTTTGTCATATAATAAAGGATAAAATATACAGTGTGTCCCTAGCCATTGGACAAAGCCGAAATGTACATAAATGCATTAGGGTATTTAGGACCAGTGTACAAAGTATCATAACAGCCGGTGTAGCGGTTTCGAAGAAATTAACAAATTACAATTTTTTACTTTGGAGCAGCCTGTATGTGTTAGTAGCTCCTAGGGTAATATCCTCAAACAATAGTATGGAACCTTCTTCAACCTTCTTGATTATCTTTTTTATTTATGACACAAATACGAGTTCTGACTTTTGAAAAATGTCATCATTATCAAATATTTCGAACAAATTGTCAAAAACACTGCCAAAGATTAACACAGTGTGTTTCTTTTTGTTGTCGATTATTGCAAATAACTTTTGTTCGAAAAAAATATTTTTTATCTTTTGTTCTAATTAAAAAAATATTAACGTCAGAGCATTCCTGAGAAGTAACCCTACGTGGGATTTCAGGGTTTGTCCAATGGCTAATGTCACCCTGTATTTTATTACCTTTGATGAAATCCACAGCCATCTCCAGCCCATAAGTATCTTTATCGCAATCATCCAAAATATGAGTGCCTAAGGTCACACCAGGGATCAACTTCAAGTCATTGATATAATCCAGGGTATACAACATCGCTTCCAAAGCTTGAATACCTCCCTGCGGCATCACTGGCCCACATGTCATGTTATCAGATCTTTCATGAACCATCATCAGGCCCCCTAATACGAGATCGCCTTCGATGACAGCCTCTCTTTTTATTGGCCAATGGAGTTGTTTCTTGTCCTTCAATTCTCCAACTTGGTCATTGGACATATTCATCCAGTCACGTTTTCTCTCCTCTAAAACTAAGCTCTGGTATGCTAGGCCATCATTGAAGGTAGGGAAGATGGCAAAATCTTGGGTATGGTCGGATTTATGTCTATGGCGGTGGTGGTGTTTTGAGCGATGGTCATCCTCCGGTCTCATTTCGGTGTGGTGTAAGAGCAGCAGGAGCGGGAAGGCAGCCAGCCAGTGGCCCACCATGGTGCTTGTCTCATGCCACCGATATCAAATGCTTGGTCCATGATGTTTGGCGAAGTGTGTTCATTTTAATCTGGAACAAGGTATTGTTTGAATCAATGTATTGATCATATAGTTCAATAAAATGGAACTATAATAAATGAGCTTGTGACGTGGTGACCTTTTGTGATTTTGCTAGAAAATAATAAGCTAAATATTAAATCCCACCAAAAACATTTTCATGTAAAATGTTGCCAAGACGAGACCATATTGCTCGCATTGTCAAAAAGTTATCAGTACCCCTAGTGTAAATTTATTCGATAGTGAAACGTGTCGTACGCGTTTGCGTTGAGTCTCATTTTGTATGGTATTTAGAAACAGCGCGTCAAGTGAGACGTTTTGGAAACTCAAAATCCCGTTACGTCACGCTATCGAATAAATTTACACTAGGGGTACAGATCTCATGTAGAGTCATGCTTCTAACTTTATACGCCTACGAGCCCTAACTTCACAAACTCTGTACGTGAGTCAAAATATGTTGCTTGGCCCCGAAGTAAAGGCGATAGAGATGGGAAATGATATGTCAATGTACGAAATTCTTCGTGTTTAGCATCCTTACTTAACTTCATGCAAGCATTTTTAGAATATGTCATTATATTTTACTTCCCGTGAGATTGAATGATGAATAAACCTGTATGGTATTCCATAATATTTTTCAAAATAAGAGCATGTTAAAGTGAAATAAAATGACATACTAAAGAAAAAGTGACCAAGGCCTGGAGGGCACCTGGGTTACAGCGGCATGGGTCGAATTCTCCCCTTGTGCATGCAATTTCATCACAAGTTAAAATATATTCATCAAATTAATTTAATATGTGAGGAGCATGTTGTTTACAGATCAACCTTCTCAATACACTCAAAGGGACAACTCTATATGTACTATAGCTAGCGCGCGTCCTGTGACGTCACAATTACTTATTGTCAAGTCAATTTGAAGTTGATTAGCTATTGACAGCGTCTTATTAATACAATTTAATTTAAATTTAGCTCTCCAACTCAAGCAAAGTTACGCAAAGGATTCTTCCGATAAGGTAAAGTTAACAAGAAATCAAATACTTATTGTAAGAAGGTTCCCGGAATCGTACCATAGATAGCCAAACTTCAATAATGCCATTCTTTTATTAAACAAAATTAATGTAGTATGGACCGAACCACATTTTCTTTCAATATTCAATTACGTTTGAGAAGGCAATCAGGAAGAATATTAGGCACCTAATTCTATCAGAACTAACTTTGAGGCCCGAATAACGTCCGTGAACTAAAACCTTGGCATACAATTGGGATACTTAAGGGTCACACGAACTTACGTAACAGAAGCTGAAGGCGAGGGGCTAACTAACACGGGGGTAATTTCTGTACCACCCGTGGCACACACAATGTGTTTCACCACACTTAGGAAAAAAAAGGGAAATTCTTATATAAAACTTCTGCCTAATTTTGTTCGCACAGTCGCCATCAGATATATCGGAACGGCCAAGGTACTCACAAATATCTGAACACGCCTCTATTCTCAAGACATTAGAGTGCGTTTTCAGATATTTTGAAAGCCATAGGTCATAATTTAGGATTTACTGATCTCGCCGCCTAGCAATTGTGATGAAAAATACTTCCTAGAGGTCAAAATTTAGGGTTTATGGACCGGACCGCATTGCCTACGTCCTTTTACGCAACTGTGATGAAAAACACACTCATTTCGTTTATATTTTGCACGAAAGCAATTTGAAATATTTGAGGCGCTCATTCCAATACGATGGCTTCAATTGATTTAAAATATACATTCGATTTCGCTTTCAGTTTTCCTTCAAGCATCACGTTCCCCACAAAAAGTACCTAAAATACAGCTTTGTCACGGTTTATTCCCAAAAACACGTCAATCGAGAAAAGGAGAAAGCCTCTCGAGACTCACGTGGAAATCGTGAAATACGAATAGGTAATTAAATAAACTTCCCCTACAGGAAAACGACGGATTTGTCAAAAACCTTGCACGTTACATGAGCGGGAAGATAATAAATCAAATGTAATTTTAAGTAGGACGACAACGGTCACGTACTTGGGTAAGTAGGTACAGTCGAAAGCATTAACTAAGAGTTCATTAATTATTAATATTATTAACCTCTGTCGTACGTCGTACTTGAATTTAACGTGAAAAAACATATTTTTTGAGCCACTGCCCGGAAATGTCGATTACGTGATTGAAATAAAAAGCTAGAAAAATTGTTATTGTCAAAAATAGCAGGCTGCAAGCCAGCCAAAATAATTTTTCACGCGCCGATTGCTTGACTGACTGGAAAAATTAGTAGTCGTCGTTTTGGGCAGTTCAGCAATCCTCGAGTAGAAAAAGCGGCCAAGTGCGAGTCGGACTCGCGCATGAAGGGTTCCGTACAATTTAAGACGTATTAAAAAAAAATCTTCTTATTAGATCTTGTTCAACATTTTACCACTTTGGACACACATTTTACCACTTTGGAAGTGTCTCTCGCGCAAAGTATTCAGTTTAGAAAAAAATGATATTAGGAACCTAAATATCATTTTTGAAGACCTATCCATAGATACCCCACACGTATATGTTTGATGAAAAAATTTTTTTTTAAATTTTATGACGTATTAAAAAAAAACTACTCACTAGATCTCGTTCAAACCAATTTTCGGTGGAAGTTTGCATGGTAATGTATATCATATATTTTTTTTAGATTTTTCATTCTGTTATTTTAGAAGTTACAGGGGGGGGGGACACACTTTTTTTCACTTTGGAAGGTTCTCTCGCGCAAACTATTCAGTTTAGAAAAAAATGATATTAGAAACCTTAATATCATTTTTGAAGACCTATCCATAGATACCCCACACGTATGGATATAATGAAAAAAAATTTTTTTTTTTAAATTTCATGACGTATTAAAAAAAAAACTACTTACTAGATCTCGTTCAAACCAATTTTCGGTGGAAGTTTACATGGCAATGTATATCATATATTTTTTTTAGATTTTTCATTCTGTTATTTTAGAAGTTACAGGGGGGGGGGGACACACTTTTTTTTCACTTTGGAAGGTTCTCTCGCGCAAACTATTCAGTTTAGAAAAAAATGGTATTAGAAACCTTAATATCATTTTTGAAGACCTATCCATAGATACCCCACACGTATGGGTATGATGAAAAAAAATTTTTTTTTTTTAATTTCATGACGTATTAAAAAAAAACTACTTACTAGATCTCGTTAAAACCAATTTTCGGTGGAAGTTTACATGGCAATGTATATCATATATTTTTTTTAGATTTTTCATTCTGTTATTTTAGAAGTTACGGGGGGGGGGGGGGGGGGGGGGGACACACATTTTACCACTTTGGAAGTGTCTCTCGCGCAAACTATTCATTTTAGAAAAAAATGATATTAGAAACCTCAATATCATTTTTGAAGACCTATCCATAGATACCCCACACGTATGGGTTTGATGAAAAAAGATTTTTTGAGTTTCAGTTCTAAGTATGGGGAACCCCCAAAATTTATTGTTTTTTTTCTATTTTTGTGTGAAAATCTTAATGCGGTTCATAGAATACATCCACTTACCAAGTTTGAACAGTACAGCTCTTATAGTTTCGGAAAAAAGTGGCTGTGACAGAATCGGACAGACAGACGGACATGACGAATCTATAAGGGTTCCGTTTTTTGCCATTTGGCTACGGAACCCTAAAAATAGGAATGGTTGAAATTAAACAATAAATTTCTTAAAATAGAGTAGGATAATATTCCAAAAATAGGTATTATTTTAAAAAACTTCAAAAAGTTGATGCTTTGCTGCCCCAAATGTCAAAAAAGCACAATCGCGCCGCAATACTTCAGCAGAAATTATGTTGTACGCTCAATTCGAACGTTACTTTTACAATATACTTATCGCCGCAAATCGGTACAGAATTAGCTGATTTTACATGCAACTGTAATAGGTAAATTATTGTCTTCGGTATAAGCCAGCATACCTACATTAAATTCTCCGCTACTGTGACAGTAGTTATGAATCTGCAAATGCAGCACTAAACTAACCAAATGGTAATTTAACAAAATAAAAACATACGGGCCTTGGATGGTGCTAGTTCAGTGGTGTCACTCACGAATCCGAGCCAATCGTGCAGTCTAACGCAACTACGACCTTTAAAAAATCTTATAAAACCGGCTTCTTATTCTAAAAATACTTTTCAGTGTCACATACCAATTCAACTTTTCCCTCTCTGCCCTGTTTGGATGAAACGACTACCTATAAATATTTGGGCATATTAAAACGAATATTAAAAAAGCGGCCAAGTGCGAGTCGGACTCGCCCATGAAGGGTTCCTTTATGACGTATTAAAAAAAACTACTTAAACTACTAGATCTCGTTCAACATTTTACCACTTTGGTTGGACACACATTTTACCACTTTGGTAGTGTCTCTCGCGCAAACTATTCACTTTAGAAAAAAAATATATTAGGAACCTAAATATCATTTTTGAAGACCTATCCATAGATACCCCACACGTATGGGTTTGACGAAAAAAAATTTTTTTTTAATTTTATGACGTATTAAAAAAAACTACTCACTAGATCTCGTTCAAAACAATTTTCGTTAGAAGTTTGCATCGTAATGTATATCATATATTTTTTTTAGATTTTTCATTCTGTTATTTTAGAAGTTACAGGGGGGGGGGGACACACTTTTTTTTACTTTGGGAGGTTCTCTCGCGCAAACTATTCAGTTTAGAAAAAAATGATATTAGAAACCTTAATATCATTTTTGAAGACCTATCCATAGATACCCCACATGTATGGGTATGTTGAAAAAAAAAAATTTTTTTTTAATTTCATGACGTATTAAAAAAAAACTACTTACTAGATCTGGTTCAAACCAATTTTCGGTGGAAGTTTACATGGCAATGTATATCATATATTTTTTTTAGATTTTTCATTCTGTTATTTTAGAAGTTACGGGGGGGGGGGGGGCACACACTTTTTTTACTTTGGGAGGTTCTCTCGCGCAAACTATTCAGTTTAGAAAAAAATGATATTAGAAACCTTAATATCATTTTTGAAGACCTATCCATAGATACCCCACATGTATGGGTATGTTGAAAAAATTTTTTTTTTTTTAATTTCATGACGTATTAAAAAAAAACTACTTACTAGATCTCGTTCAAACCAATTTTCGGTGGAAGTTTACATGGCAATGTATATCATATATTTTTTTTAGATTTTTCATTCTGTTATTTTAGAAGTTACGGGGGGGGGGGGGACACACATTTTACCACTTTGGAAGTGTCTCTCGCGCAAACTATTCATTTTAGAAAAAAATGATATTAGAAACCTCAATATCATTTTTGAAGACCTATCCATAGATACCCCACACGTATGGGTTTGATGAAAAAAGATTTTTTGAGTTTTAGTTCTAAGTATGGGGAACCCCCAAAATTTATTGTTTTTTTTCTATTTTTGTGTGAAAATCTTAATGCGGTTCATAGAATACATCCACTTACTAAGTTTGAACAGTACAGCTCTTATAGTTTCGGAAAAAAGTGGCTGTGACAGAATCGGACAGACAGACGGACATGACGAATCTATAAGGGTTCCGTTTTTGCCATTTGGCTACGGAACCCTAAAAATGGTACTCCACGCGTCTTAATATAAATAAAGGGACAGCTAGCTATCAAAACTACTAAACTAACATGATAAACGCATTTGAATGAGTTTTCGCTTCAATGCGTTTTGAAAATTCATTTGTTAACATCGAGCGTCATCTGTGAAATACTTCAATCGGCCAACCCCATTGAATATTGGACTTTATTAGATAAGTAAATAGGTATAATAGTTACTGCATAAGTATTGTGATGTTGGGCGTTGAATCAAACAACTAGGTTCGAGGGAAAACGTATAATGGCTTAAATAACACGTAAATGCACTTATATATGTTAAGGCTATGCTAGTGTGTGGGTGAGGCGTAGCACACACTACAGTATAACAATTAATTTCAGTGTGGCAGAATGTTTGATCAATTTTCCAATATACATGGACATTTGACCAATAACACTTGACTGCAATATATTAATAACACTTGACTGCAATATATTAATAACAAGATTAACTAGGTCGTGTATAACTAAATGCTAATTCTGGCATGCACAAATGTGGCACTGAGATTAGTTCTGTTGTAATCATGTCATAGACAGAATGCGCTCGGCGATAGGCGTGACACATCAATAAACAGGTTGAATTTGTGAAACTAAATAGATTTTGCTACTTCAAAATCAACATATTATGAAAAATTGCACTTCGCTTCCAATCCACTTAAGAAAAGGAACCCTGATACTCGTACACTAATTCGAGCAACATTTAATGATAACTCACGCTGGAACGAGCTGGGTCCAAGGCGAGTCCAAGACTTCGTTGGTACTGTAGAGGTGTCCAACACACTGACATATCCGATCCATATCGTATCTAGATAGTCTAATATTTGACGTATCTCAAACTTCGAATCGTTAGAGAATTAATAAAACAGGCTTTAAAATACAGTGTGTAAATCCAATAGGGGCAATAAATCAAACCAGCCATAAAATTTACCCGTGTAATCATGAATTAAGAAGTTTTATAAGTTACACTTAATTATTACAGCGTAATTATTTTTTGAAAATTTACCGAGCAACAATGTATTGAAAATACGAGAAAACATTACGAGATACGAGCTATTAATAGTTACTGTCAACGCGTTGACAGTTATAATAAAAAGCTCGTATCTCGTAACTCGTGTGTTGCTTTACATTGCCGGCCGGATTATTTTGTATGGTTAATATTTTCTTTGTATTTCTAAGCAAAAGTTATCTCAATGTACTTCTTACATTCTATTCTAAATAATAATACCGTTTCAAGGTTTGTTCTTAACAGGGAAGTATGCCATGCGTGGTCGTCAATACAAAAAGAGAAATTGTTTTTCTACTTCTAAATATTTTCCATTCTCTGCGATTTTTAGGGTTCCATAATCAACTAGGAACTCTTATAGTTTCGCCATGTCCGTCTGTCAGTCTGTCCGGGGCTTGGCTCCGTGGTCGTTAGTGCTAGAAAGCTGAAATTTGGCATGGACATATAAATCAATAAACCCGAGAAAGTCGTACAATAAAATCTAAAAATTTAATTTTTTTAGGGTACCTCCCCTACATAGGTCCAAAACATATGAAAAAATTTTGGTAGTAGAGCTTAAGAAAGATATTAAATGAAAACTATAGCGGATATGATCAGTTTAGCTGTTTTTGAGTTATCGCAAAAAGTTTCCCCTTCATAGTTAAAAGACGTACATCCACAGTTCATCCCTTGATTGTTCAATGTACTATACTTTAAGCTCCAGTTTAGCTTATTGTGACGGAAGAGTAACTAGGGAACCCTACTCTGAGCATGGCCCGACATGCTCTTGGCCGGTTTATTTAATATGTTGTTGACACAATGAAAACTAGGTTTATAGGTATTCCTTTCTTTTTTCAAAATTTGCATTTCACAAAAGCGAAACCTATAAACCTTGAATACATATATTATGCTCAAGCGATTGACATCAAAATAAAAGTGTTTTTTAAGATTTACGGCCCGATACGAAAAATGAGATACGATAACTATAAGTTATGGTTTAGATAAGTTCTCATTTAGATATCGTTTGTATGTCGTATAATTGACAGAAGCAGCTCGATTCGGGCAACCAATGCCACTTTGACGTTAGAAATATCGTAGATAGATCTTATTGGGATCACAGCGAAATCGAGATAAACGTCAATTTCGTCATGTCGTTTAGTTATCAATCTTTTAAAGATCTTAAACGTATCTTAATCATTCTTAGAATAGGGCCGTTAGTTAGTGGAACATGTTTTCTCCCGAAATTGAATTTTATAGAAAAAATAGTTTCGTAAAGCTATTGTTCCCTCTTAATTTTTTAATTAATTACTAATCGAGAACTACTAAGTAATTTCCATATCTAACCGTCATCCAGTCACCCATCAGTAAATAATGTAAAATCCCTCTTCTCCTTTGTTCCGTCCCGGTTTAATAATGTACTGGCCTAAAGGCCCCGCTCTAACAATGCGGTGTCAACTGTACTCTGACAGCTCGTATTAATATTTTCGTAGTACCCCTTTCATACAAATTGGGTCAGAAGGGCGTCGGTTTTTCGTACCGTATCTGAACGTTTTGGGACGTTTTAGGTGCGCTGTGAAAACTGACACCTTGTTATGAAAAGGGTTTTAAAGCTAGTATTTTCTTTTAGGATAAAGGTAAAGGGTATGGCATAGGTGTAGCATGAGTAGGTGTAATAAGGGTAAATTAATGAAGAGTAGGTGTTAGGTACAGTATCAAATAATTTGCGTCTGATTTAAATAAATAAAAATCGGCCAAGAGCATGTCGGGCCATCCATGTAGGGTTACGTAGTTACCCGTTCTACACAATAGACCTTGAAAGAGTGCTATGACGAAAAGTATCTCTACCTAAAAATGGTTGTTGGAGACCCTCATGAATTTTGAATGACCTATCTAACGATATCCCACACTATTGAGATAAGCGAAAAAAATTTGACCATTTTGTATAGGTAGTAGGTACCCAAAGTTTTTTTACGACTTTTTCGTTTTGATTGATTTATATATCCATGCAAAATTTCGGCTTTCTAGCACTAACGATGAAGGAGCTAAGCCTCTGACAGACAGACATGGCGAAACTATAAGGGTTCCTAGTTGACTACGGAACCTTAAAAACAGAATAACCGATATTTATTATGCAACAGTTTCACAAAAAAAGAATAGCGTTTTGATTGAGGCCGCATACGTATATGTCATGTGTGACGGATCAAAGTTTATGTTTTATCCAGTCCTCTTTTAGTTTTTGCAGTATTGGGGCTACATACCTAATACCTACCTCTATATTTGAGTCCAACAGAAAAAGCAAATAATATACACAAATACGACAGCTTTTGTTGGCATTTGACATCTAATCTAAAAAAATTAATGAAGGTTGATTTCACTGAAATATTATTTTAACAAAAAATAGATACAAATAAAATATTGAAGTATATAAATAGGATCATAATTGACGTCAAACTGTGCGCGATTACAAAGTATTAAATAAAATAATAAATATTATAGGGACATTCTTACACAAATTGACCAAGTCCCACGTAAGCCAAGAAGGCTTGTGTTGTGGGTACTCAGACAATGATATTATATACGTATAATATATATATATATATATATATATATACTCGTATTATCAATTTTCTATAAATAAAAGTAGCTACTGTATGTAATTGCATGATTTCTATAGTAATCTAAATTGTATTTTATTTTTCTTATTTAATGCATGTTAATTATAAGATGTAATGTTTTGAAAACATGTGTCCTGCTGAGTTTTCCATGTATTTAAGTATTATTGACTAATACTTAAATACATAGAAAACATCCATGACTCAGGAAAAAATATCTGTGCTCACCACACAAATAAATGCCCTTACCGGGATTCGAATCCAGGACCACCGGCTTCATAGGCAGGGTCACTACCCACTAGGCCAGACCGGTCGTCATTGAAGGTAAATTGGTTTGTTTATATTATTTGAAATTTCTATTGGACTTCACTTTAACTACACAACCGTGTCTACTTGTCTAGTTATTCAACATCCATCCTAAAAGTAAAGTTCACATTCTTAAAGGTCATCCTAATAATAATATGATGCTTATACTAACTTACAATATTAAACTAACATTAATATTCTATTAATACGGCGAACTTAACTTTGAGATTATCAAGATATTTAATTATTACTTACTTAATTGAAATTATGTAGGCTACATTTAAAACAACAAATAAATAACAAACTAAAAGCCATTTCCGACCGTCGACAAGCTTATTAGGGCGTCTTTAAACAGCTATTTGCGCACGTTATACGACCATTATATCGACGGTCGGCAGCCGCGCGCGCCCGATGGCTGCTAATTGATACGGCGGCCGGATTCTATAGTACATTAATGTCGACGACACATCGCGACGCAGTACACAGACATTCTACTAGATCACAATTGAACGCGGAAATATTTAAGTCAATATTACCGTATAAGCAGGTAGACTGCACGGGACATAAGACTTAGGGCCTGTTTCACAATGTCCAAGTAAAATATTAGATAGCTAATTGACAAATAAATTACTGCCAGATAAAACTCCCTGCAAAACTTAGAACTTTATCTACCAGTTAAGCTTATTTTGAAGATCGTGAAACGCCAACGATGACTTTATTCGTCAGATACTTAAGTAGCAAATAGCTTATTCAGGACTTTACTTGGACATTGTGATATAGGCCCTTAACTAGAGATCTTTAGGACAGGTCGAGCATTGCCCTCGTTTGGTAGTTGCAATTGAAGGGTTTCCAATGCTGAATTTTCGGAATTTTTAGATTTTTGGTAGCCGTAACGTTGATCTTATATTATAATGTATTATAAATAAATAGGAAAAATAAAAATAAGTTTGTTTTACTAGCCAAAATAAATCCTAATAAATACTATTGGTACTTATTGTTTACGTTATACTTATAATGTTAATTAGTATGTAATAGCACTACGTTCTAAAACGTTATGCAATACACAATAATGTACTATTACTTAATTTGAATTTGGTAACATAAATAACATCTGTAATTAAAAGCCTTGATACTTTATAAATATCTATTTATCTAGATATTTAACCGTGATTTGTTGAAAAGAAAATGGTAAGATTGCATTGTTATATTCTGAGTACCGTGGCACGTGAATAACACCTACAACTGCCCTGCTCACAAAAAGACTTAAGTCTATATAGATTAAAAGTGGGAAACATTTTCACATGTCAAAGCTCTTATGTGGCTGACGTAAGGTTTAATTTATCTTGGTTTGGGTGAAACGTTTATTAATTATTGCTACATATAATTCGTGGCAGTTATGACATTGAGTTAGTACTCAATCAGCAAAGCAGTTTATTCAGTTTATTGGTAAAAGGTTGGAACGGAAAACTAATCAATCGACGATAGAAAGCTAAGTATTGATTCAAATTAGTTTTACAGAATATGAGTAAATTGTTTGCTCTTGAAATGTGTGCGTTGGGAAAATCATACACTCAGAAGATAACAAAACTTGTAAAAATGTATTTTATTAAAGCGATTGTATTAAAACAAGTAGCAATTATGACTGGTATATTATTACCACGTCATCTTAAAGGTTCCTCGTAATCGCAACGAAGTAGTTGATTCACCTTGTTGAGGATTGAAAAAGTTTAGTTAAATTGTATTAACTCTCTTTTTTTTCTTAGCCCGTTATAGTGTCCCACTGCTTAGAAAAGGCCTCTTCCCTTGAACTTCACAACTCCCGTTATAGTGCTTTTTCCGTCCAGTTAGTGATAAAGGTGTTCTTTTGGGCCTGCCACTTCCACGCTTCTTTTGCGGCATCCACTTGGTGGCTATACTAGCCCAACTATCCGGATGCATGCGGTAGACGTGACCCGCCCAGTCCCACTTCACCATGGCGGTCTTCGCCCTTACGTCAGCTATGCGTGTTTAGCAGCGCAATGTAGTGTTTTGGATGCGATCCGTCTAAAAAAGATGGTATGGTATGGTGGACTGTATGAATAAAAGGGAGGAATATACCTTTGATATTGTTTTAATAAATATTTACAATAAACAGAAAATCACATCAACGACATAACCAAATCAGTATAAAAAAGTAACCTGAAGTAATCAGAATGACAAATACTTTTTAAGTCAATTTTGAATTTGAATTTATAATAGACAAATAAGAAAAATAAGCCTGATGCTGCAAAGAGTGTGCAACATCCTGCCCCTCGTGCAGCTATGCACCAAATAACTTAAGTACATTAATAAATAAATGTAGATATTTTACTAGGTTCAAAAGGTGATACACCGGTAAATGTGCTCAGCATTTTAAAATCAAATAATTATCGCTCAGTTGACAGAGCGTCGTCTTATTGCGCCAGCGCACCGTCTTTAAATCAAACTCAATTACAGCGATCAATCATCGCGCTGTCCGTTAAATACCTAAGGGCCCGACACCCGAATGCCTTTCGCATAATTAACGGATTTGCTATCTTACTTCCACCGATCTATTACCAAACCAAACCAAGTAAACCATTGGTTTTTAAGTAATGTATCTAGGTATTATGATGAGATCATGATGGTTTTGAAGCCATTAAAAGTTAAGTTAATTTTCTTATTTTAATGAATTTGTCTAGATATTTTAAAAGTAAGTATTACTTACTTGTTATCGTTTTCACGAACGTGTAGTAAAGTTTTATCAATTTATAGTACTAAAATAATACGTAATCTTAGGACATTAAGGTGTAAGTGAAAATCATTATGACAAAATAAAAAAGCCACGTATTATGTTATCTGGTGATCTTGATAACTTTTACAGATATTGACAGATTGGATTTTACAGATGAGGTATTTTTTTTTTAAATAGTTAATTAAATTTCCTCGTAGCAAAAGCCATAGCATGAAAATTCCCTATAAGTGTTTCGCTTGCGAATGTTCATATATTACACCACATGACCTTGAACTCGATTCTAATTTGACAATATGTTTTGACACGACCTTGATGATCGTCTTGCTTCAACACACGGCTTTCACTTCATTTCGCATGCACCAATCAGGGTGAACGATCTTCAAGGTCGAATCAAAATAAGATTAAACCGTAACAAGTTGGTGAATTTGAATCGGCCTCCTTATTTATGTTACGGGTAATGTTAGAACGTTAATTAAACTCAAGTTTAATCTAGTATAACTAGTATAACCCGAGCCTTTTGGGTAAAGTCCGATTTTAAATAAGCTTATGTTTCCTGGGTACACCTCACCTCACTTCGTTCGTTTCTTAAACCCACACTCGTGTATTTTAATGCATTTTATTAAGTAGCAGTCACATAAACTACTATTAACCAACACACTCTTCACATTTTCATTATTAATTACTAAAACGGGACTCTATCTCATTCACTTACTTACGTTCTAAATGATAGGCCCCGCTGTTCTGAGTTGGAATTTGCCTGCGACCAAGCAGGTAATTTAATTTTATGTTTGAAACTTTCATTTAAGTACGTTTTTCTACATATTCTATATATTTGTTTCTTTACATATCTACTGCAAGTCTTAAAAACTGGATCTAAGTACCTCAATAATAAATAAATAAATATTAATAATAATTATTCAGCTTATTTACGTCCCACTGGCTGGGCACAGACCTACTCTCATACGCGAGAGGATTTGAGCTATCGTCCCCACGCTGGCCCAATGAGGGTTACGTCTCTAAGTAATTATAATATTTAATTGATTTTAAATTGTGTTGTAATAATTATTTATTGACTTATTTCTCCTGCTTATAACTTATTTCACTTGAAAAAGTGCCTTTGTGGCCTATTTGCTAAATAAATGACTGTGCCCTTTTTGGGTTCATAGGCGAGAGCTCGCGGGCACCGATTACACCAAAACACTAGGCTTTCAGCAATTCAGTGAACGAACGGCGCATATTAACGCAGTGTGCAGCGTGGTGCGAGCGAAGCTGCGTAAAATACGGTCCAGCCGTGCGTATGCTGGCATCAATTTATGGAAGCATATTTGAACTTAAATTTTGATATTAAAATGATATCATTTTGTTATTATTCGCGCGTGTTTGTCACCTGTGCTTGTCCGTATAATTATTGGCTCAGGACCGCTTCGTCCACAATCCTATTTCGTCACCTTTTAAATCGTCCAGAATGTCATGTCGTCAGCATACAATCCTAAATCGTTACCTTCCTAACTCGGCTACACTATTACTATAAACTAAGCGTGACGAGCTAAAGGCCAGACCACCTTTGGCCATAACATATAATTACGTCGGAGGGGTGCTGACCTGCAGCGAGTGTGGCCGCACATTCGCTGCTAAGATTGGCTACGTCAGTCACCTGAGAGCGCACCAGCGACACTCTCAGCGGTAGAAAGCAGTTGCTGTGGCCGAAAACGGCTAGGAGACGATGATGATGATGACATTCATATTCTGACCACAGTGCCAACTCGTCAATATTATTGTACCACCCATTATCCTGACTGTCTTCTACAAAAGACAACATCGGCACGTTCCATTTACTTTTGCATTGCTTTTTTCCAACGGAAAAGTTTTGTTGGCATGTCATTTGAACTCCACCAATGCCAGCACTGTGGACCATATAGAAATGTGTATAAGATAGGAAAAAAAATGGCATGAGCGAGATGCGCGGGCGAATGATAAAAAACTTGGGTACACATTTAATTTTGACAACAGAATAGGTATAAGTTCGAATTGGCCTCACGTTCCAGTAAATGGTACGCTGATATCAATTTATGTGCCTGTCTGTGGCATTAATGTGGCGGCGGTAAAGTCGAAAGGTATTTTGGTAAATAGTTCGTGCCTTGGCGTTGATAGTTTTGTAAGTGGCATCGTACGTGCAGCGCAAGCCCAAGTGCAGCGTTCTTTGATATCTAAAATTTTGGTTCTTTAAAATTATGGTTTGGCACTGACTTCAAAAACTAAGTAGGAAGGAAAAAAGTTGCAACACGCAAAACCTACTAGAATTTTTTTTTGACTGAGACAAAAAAATTCGCCGGATTTTGAACCACGTACCCGTACCACGAGTCACTAACAGTGTCCACACTGATATATACGCTAACGTCTACGTAGGTAGCTCTCGCGGTTTGACATATTAGTACGAGCGACTCAAGCGAGATTTAAAGAAAGTAAGTTACGTAGACGTTAGGGTATAATAATATGTTGTTGACAGTACTCACTTACTCCCTTACCACTAGTCACTGTCAGTGACTCGTGAATAGGGGCCTACCCCTTTTATTTTTATTATTATTCTCTTTATTTATTTTGGGTCTTAGGTTAAGCATTTTATAATATTATTATAAAAGTAAAATACAAATCATACAAACAAAATACAAAATACATACTAGTATAAACACATTATTGTTATTGAAGTGTTGCCGGCCTTTGAGTCCCACGTCGACCAAGCAGGGATATATTGTGACGGCCCTTTATAGTTCATTACTAATGCCCGTGGAATCCAGGATTCACAGTGAACAGCTTTTAACTAGGAGGAACTTGCTTGGAAAATTTGTTTCGAATGTACGAGCATGTCGCTACCGCTACCGCTTACCAAGAATGCGCCCTTCAAAATGTAAAAGACGTGAACGTGTTTTGGATGAAAGCGGCGCGGTGGCTCGCCGCGTGCGTGCGTCTAGACCGCGGCCTCACTGCTTGGAGGATGGTCGGTAGGTGGCTGATAGTATCTGTGCTACATTTTATACCGCGACTGTACCGCTTCCAAACAAGAACAATTAAATATTTATGTAATAGTATTGCGTGTAGACGTTATAGGTACGTTCAAAATAGGTTTATATTTAAGAGGCTGTCAATACCTAAAGCGTGTATGCACACTGTCTATTTGTATCGGAGTAAATGAGATAGCACTGTCGCATGTTACTGGGCCTGGGCAAGGGAATAATAAGAAAAATATTTAAATAAAAAAAGTGGATAATTAGTGTAATATTTAACTCGACCACGGTTTAAATATAAATGTTTTGAAATTGTGATTTTAATTGCAGACCCATAAGTCAAAACAATAAAGACATAAAACCGTTTAATTGTGATTTTAAGACCAATCTTTGCAATTATTTTCTATCGTGCCGATTTCGTTCAATCGTGTATCGAGTACGACCACGGTCTTTGAAATATAATTAATATGATCATATATTTTTCTTACTTGACTAAAACAAAAACTGTTTAAGTAACATCAATTTCAAGTACATTGGGTGTTGACAGCCTCTTAAAATACCTACAATCTACGCTACGTTACGGCCAAAGGGGATTGTATGTCGATAATTGGTCTCGAATTTCACTTTCCATGAACGAGGATTAAATAATGCTTTACAATTGATTATTTTATTATTAATTGAGTATTTTAAGTCAATTGTGTTGTTAAATGGCTGATTCTATTACTAATATACCTACGTCCATATTGTTATGGATTTTCAAGCAGAAAAAGAATTCAGAATCGATTAAAAGCAACATCCAAAACCTGCTTTTAGTAAACATAAGTAATAGGTAATATTTTAAAAGTTTGTGGAGCGTAAAATTTATTCGTTCAAATATAACATTATCCATAAATTAATGTAAATGCTTCGCTGCTAGCGGTCTAACAGTAGCACTAAATAAGGCTAGGACATGTTAATTCCTAGAATTTAGTTTTAGACATTTAATTACAAAATCTACTATTCATGTTCAAACATGTAAAAATGTATTAAGTGAAGAGGAGATTTCACTTATTATAAGACCTTTTGTGTTAGTATGGCTTTCTGGCTGAATTCCAAGTTTCAGTGTAGCTAGTACTTTCGAAAGGCCGTTAATGGTTTTCATTTTATATTAAATTGAAATTCTACCTTTACCGCTTAAGTTTTGTTTTACAGCGACAAATTAAGACGTAATACGGTCTAGAAACATTACTTTGCTTTCCATTATTTGGAAGATACAGTAAAAAAGGAAGATATTAATGAAATTTTAATTGTAAGAATATCATTTTTTGCCGGGTTGGAAGCGAGCGCAGATGGTGGTAAAATTTGAGAAAATTACGAGTTAAGTTAGTAATAAAAAAAGTTTAAGCCCATTTTAAAAGCTGAAAAGGGAAATTAAAGTATGTTTTGTAGACATAAAGGTAATAAAAAGTAGCATAGCATTTAAATGTCTTATAATAGTATCTAAAGAAATAAGTAAAACAAAATTTCAAATATTATCTAAAGCATTGATATATATCTAAGGACGGGTCTTACAGGCAATAAGAATGAGACCAGCACAGCGGTATCACTCACACGAATTCGAGCCAATCGTGCAGTCTAACGCCACGACGCGATTGGTTCATGAGTTCGCATCATACGCGCGATTGGTCGCTACTAGTCGCGGTAGACTGCACGATTGACTCGAATACGTGAGTGACGCCACTAAAATAGCTCCATTCTTAGTGGCCGTAAGGCCCGTCCTTAGATATATGTCAATGATCTATAGTATCTTTCACTTTTTCGAGTTTTTTCTTTTAATCAACAATAATAAAAAAAGTATACTCGAAGAAAAACTGTGCAAAACTGGAAAAGAAGCAAACCGCTTATTTTCTAAGCATTTTTATTTTTGAATAATCAAAAACCGATTGGCGATTATTTTTAACCGACTTCGAAAAACGGAGAAGGTTATCAATTCAATCGTGTTGTTTTGTGTGTTAAAAATTATATAGTTTATTATTATATGTATATAAATTAGTATGTTTTTTGTCAAATCCAGTTTTGATAATGGAATCCATGAGTAATTGAGGAAACTTCTCAAATTGTATAGGCATACATATAACACTCATTAAAAAAACTTAAAACTAAAAATAGAAAAATTTAATTAACCAGTTTTTTCTTTCTTTTTATCGAACCGTACCATGGTCAGCATTTGGTTGACAGTGCGTTGACGCGTTTAAGATTTGTCTTGGCACCGACTTCAAACATATCAGTTGCTAGCACATATAAAGAGTAATATCCTTTTTGAATTAGTTTATTTTAAAAGAGTAATTTTATAATTGAAGAATACCCAATATTATATTTTCTAGCTTATAAAGTGGAGGGCACTTTATAAGCACTTTCAAATGTATCAGAGCCCCCTAGGTGCTTAGAAATAAAATATAAACAATGTCTAGGTGTTAATGATATGGATGTAGTTTTATGTAACTCCAAAATCGTTTCTGTCTCTCTCCCGTTTCTATCTTATTTGGACGAAACGTTATGTATCAGTAGAAATAATAATTACTACGTAATGCAAAGTAAACTTTCTTCACAGTACGAGTAGTATACTAAACTGTAGGTAATCATGAAAGCATTTTAACCAAACATTTATTGAACGAAACAGCGTTATTCCGTATACGATCTCACTCAATTAAGTACTATGTAATAGCGTGATAATTGAAACGCCAGAGACAAGTATATAATAGTGACTTAAAATCTCCCATATAAACCTCCTATTATATTCTCTTTTATATATTGTAAAACTCAAACTAACCTAAGCATGTAAATTACGTAATAAGATTTATCTTTATCCTTTCAAATCTTTGTTGTAGATATCGCCACCGCGCGCTATATAGCGATTTCTCGTTTGTTCGATAGACTCGTTTATTTGATACAGCCAGAACTTTATTAACATAAGAGCTTTAATGTCAAATAACTTCTACCCGCAACTTAATAAATATTTGGGGACAATCTTACACAAATCGACCTAGCCCCAAACTAAGCAAAGCTTGTTCTATGGGTACTAGGAGACGATATACATACGTATATAGATACATACATACTTATCTTATATACATAGTAAACATCTTTGACTCAGGAACAAATATCTGTGTTCATCACAAACATAAATACCCTTACCGCGATTCGAACCCGAGACTATCGTCTTCATAGGCAGGGTCACTGTCACTACCCACTAAGCCAGACTGATCGTCAAGAGGTGGCGTATCACATATACTTCGTGCGCGGAGATGTGTTTAAACACTTTAAACTGCGGGTGTCCCTGTTACTTTTCTCCCTCACCACTGTACTAATCCAATAACCTCCATTTCATCCTTTGTAGGATAAAAACAGATCTTCCGCCAGATCTTTCAGCCATTTTTGTCTGTTTACGATACAAATATCGAAGCATAAAATCCAAAAGTGTACATTCATTATCATAATAGGATCTGAAAAAGCGCCTTATAAAATGCACAGGATGCTTTTCTAACGTTGGGCCATACTCCACAAGCTAATTTAGCTTAGGTTAGGTCATCCAGAAACTTCCTACTTTGCACAGCTAAACTGTGAAATTAACTGTCGCCTGCGGTAGTTCCGGACCAATACAACCTTTAAACTTATCTCTAAACTGGTTACGCACTTACAACCCCTATGGTGTTGCAGGTGTCCATGGCCGACGGTATTCGCTTACCGTCACGCAATTTGTCTGCTAGTTTGCCTCATTTATCATAAAAAAGGTCAGGCATAACTTCTACATGGTAGTCAGGTCATATTTTTGAAACATTCGATGTCGAATGGTAAATCATACTACTTTTTGACTACCTTGGATTTTTGACCTAATTTGAACCTGCTAAATCCTAATTTTCAGGTTCACTCGAAATCTATTTATATGATTTGCCAGTCACAAAAATGAGAGCGATTTTGATTTTATTTTGAGTAGACTATAGGGAGCGATCCCGAAATAGGCCTTTATTTGAAGTAGTACTGTATAATTAAATTATTAACAGTCTTTAGCAATTTCTTGTCTCTGCCATCATGAAACAGCGAGTTAATGGTATGAGTGAGTTATTGCAAAATTACCTGAAACTAAGCTTATTTGACATGAACGTTCAAACACGTTGTAATTATTTAGTAGGTATTCCTTGAAAAGTAGTTGATTGTATAATATTTCTGGTTAACGGAATTTGAGTTTGATTTAGCTTAAATGATGACTCACGCTAGAACAGTCTGGGTCCATGCTAAGGTGTTCGACACTTCAGTTTAATAAATAATAATAAATAATAAATAAATATTATAGGACATTATTACACAAATTGACAAGTCCCACAGTAAGCTCAATAAGGCTTGTGTTGAGGGTACTTAGACAACGATATATATAATATATAAATATTTATAAATACTTAAATACATAGAAAACACCCATGACTCAGGAACAAATATCAATGCTCATCACACGAATATATGCCCTTACCAGGATTTGAACCCGGGACCATCAGCTTAGTTTTCCATAGAAAGCATAAATAACAAATATTTCAATAGCTTTTGGACCTTCTAGCTTCAACCCCCTTGATCGACCCTGCTCATGTTAGAATTTAAAACGCTTTTACCTATTTTAATTTCAATTAGAGCAAACTTTAGCAAAGTTATCGCGGAACTATCAAAAATCAAACAATTTTGAAATGCCGAGGGACGACGGGTCCCTAGCCAGCCATGTGTCCCAAATCGAATGTAAGAACTTCGTTTCACTCCCTCATTCAATAAGAGCTTCACTTCTCTTTGCTCGCTCGTTTGAAAATCTAAATATACTCATTTATTTTATTGGAATTACAACTCAATAATACAAGAAACGGAAGGAGAAGATATAGATTCTATACGTATTCACGGTAAAAATTAACTGTTTTTTTGTACTATAGGAGTTGGATTTCCATTTTTATATATATCACTAACTTAAAAAAAATCCTGTTTGTTATTTGACTTTGAATAAAAGCTTTCCTTAATTTAATACAAGAAATGCACGATCCCATAATTCCAGACTATATCTTTCGACAGAGCCAACCCTGTTTCAATAATTTGATTAATTTCTGAAATGTTTTCCTCTTTCAAATTCTAATCAAATTTATTCGCCTTTAAATTGCCTGTTTTCAGTTATAAATCCTGCAGAAGCCCATAAATCACGCGCCTGCTGATGAATGAATGAATTTTAAAAATACGATATAGGTCGCTATTCGCTAGTGTAATAGGCAGAGCGCCGGGGTGGAGGGGTTGAATCACTTAACACAGTATACAGGTTGACAGATGTATTGTGTCCCAGCTTCTACACTTGAATCCCCAAATACTTACTATTCTATCATTATATATAATTATTGTACGTGACAGAAGAGGAAATCCCTTATCGAGTGGAGGCGCAAGATCTATATTAAATGTGCTGATCACTCAATATGCACTGACGTGCCAATATGAGTGTGCCTATCGCACTAGACGTTCAGTCGTATTTGACGTCCTCACACTGCTATCGAGGACTCTGTACCCCTAGTGTAAATTTATTCGATAATGAAACGTGATATACGCGTTTACGTTAAGTCTCATTTTGTATGGGATTTTGAGTTTCCAAAACGTCCCGCTTGGCGCGCTGTTTCTAAATCCCATACAAAATGAGACTTAACACAAATGCGTACGTCACGTCACGCTGTCGAATAAATGTACACTAGGGGTTCTGGTTGGTCTACGGGTGTCACATGACCAGACAATGTGATAAATAATGAAGTTTATATAGGTGATAATTAATCACTTGGTCCATGATACAGATATCGTATTTATAAAATGAAAGCTGCATTGACATATTAATCATCGTCATTATTATGCAAGTAGGATCACGTCTCTTTCTTGAGAAAAGCTACCACGGATCTCTACAATGATTGGTTGTGTACTGCCCTCATCCTATGGTTCCCTGAGACCATAACCAGATCGTTCTTGTTCATGAACACCACTTGATCTAGTCCTACGATGGTATTGGCAGTACATTCTCAAAGTCTATATATCTACGCCTCGTAGTCGCAGTGATGCATTACTAGTATTATCGCCCCAGAATAATAGACAGTTATAGTGGTGCAATAACCGTATATCGTAGGTATTCTATCGTTGATCTAATGTAAACGTCCTAGGGCTTGAAATGCTAATGCCCAATAGATGACACCCTGCTGTTACCTCTATAGACAATATTCAATTGAAATATGCCATGTATTCGAGTAGTGTCGACTAGTGTCGAGCACCTAAACGTCTACTTAAGAACATAGAGAAATAAGTAAGCATATCGGATATATCAGTACCGCTACTTAACACTAGATGTCACGAGTGTCGCAAATGACGAAAACTGTATTGCTCAACAATTTACTACGAATCCGAGTTCCGGTTAATATGGTTATAATATTATCTGAAAATTGTTGACAGTACTGATAAATCCGCGAATTGATGTTAGGTGTCCACTACGAAGATAATAAGCATGTATGGTAAGAAAACTGATATGCTTACTTACTTCTCTATGCTTTAAATATAGATTATGTAGTGATTTTAAAATGATGCCTGTCAATCTGTGCCACCCTGTACTCACTTCTGCTTTTTTAGGCATTCGAAGATTCATAATTTTTTTAACCGTATTGTCCCACAAATTATAACTTTAAACATTATTTAAATTGATTTCCCTATAGGTATCACTTATGTTTAAAGCAGTACTATCAAATGTGTTATAATACTTATATGGAATACTAGTGAATTTTTTTTAAATGTTTACATGAGGAAATAATCAGTATTTTTAAGTAGGTATGTACGCTTTAAAGTCAAATAACACATCACACACATTTTTATATCATCAAATTACAAATTGGTTTTCCATGAAGTCAACTTATATTTGGACTTTCTAAGGTGTCCGAATGTTACTTAAGTACTCCTACAATTCGGACATCTTGGAAAATTCTTACTACCTAAATATAGGTAGCTACTGGCAAAACTTTTCTGGTAAAAATGTAGAATTTCCTCCAAGTGTTTTTCTGGCTTTATACTCGTACGTGACAAGCATTTTCATACAGGTTCTAATGTAGGACGGCTTTTCAGGATATAACTTAATCGCCTTTCATCGTCGTCTTGGCTGTAATTTTACGTAACATGGAGGCGTATTCTGATTATTAAAACCTTTTTCATAGTCATAACCTCTTTGACTTTGATCTAGGATTTGTTATGGAGTCTGTCAGTATCGAACGTGACATTCTGGTTGAAGAAATTTCACTAAGGAAATAACTCCTACAGACTGAATTCCTAAACGACACCAATGTATGATTTCCATATTAAATTTATTTTACTCTATATTACTTAGTTTTGACATAAATATTGACAAGTACGAATAAATTAATAAAATTATTGACCTTGCAAATTAAAATTACTTTTATGTTTCTTTCATGTAAGAATTGTAATTTTAATTGTTAGATATAAGTAGTAAATTGCTTTGCCCTATCCGGGTTCATTTGCCATAAGTAGTAATAAGTCCTAGACATAACGCATTGTACATAACTGCAATAAACAAATAAACTCAAAATGCAACTTTCTTATCAGTTTTTAACAGCCAAGAGACCGTTATGACCTGGTGTGGTGAAAATCATATCTACCGAACTGAGAAACGGCAAACGCAGCAAGAAAAGACCCACAATAATGTGGTCCGACGACTTGGTTAAGGTCGCAGGGAGCCGATAGATGAGAGCGGCGCAAGACGGGTTTTTGTGGAGTTCCCTGATGGAGGCTTATACTCAGCAGTGGACGTCTTTCGGTTGATACGATGATGATGATGATCACCTGATCATTGGATTTTATTTAAAATATGCTAGGGCTGGCTCATTCCTTGGCCAAAGAATCGGCATTGCGATTCAACGGGGGAATGTAGCCAGCATTATGGGCACCCTTCCGCAGGGAACAGACTTGGGGGAGTTGGGGGAGTTTTTTGTTAGTTTTAAGTTAGTTTTTATTTATTTGTAATTTATTATATAATTCATTCTTTTTTTAGTTTCAATTTTGTCTATATGTTATTAATATGTTAATGTTTAAAATATAAACTTGAATTTCCTAAAACTGAAATTCAATATTCCCACCTAACGTATATTGAGTCTCATTCCCGAACGGCTAAACGCGTTGAGTGTTTTCCGCTCAATTAGTCCAATTAAAATGTCGTTAAAACAACTTCTGACTGCTATTAAGTTTCACTTTGAAAGACTATTTATAACCGAATTAAATTTCATTGCTAAAAACATCTACACAATCGCGCGAAGTTTTGCGCAGTCGATTAGCAGTCCCGAGTCCTTTTCCATAAATTATTAACAATTTCTCAAAGAGATTATAATACCATTCAAACTTGCGAAATTACTTGGGAGTTGTTCAGTTTTTGTGTCGTCAGATGAATATGAAATTAACCTCCGGACTAGATCGCGTTGTTTGAACCTAATCTAGCGTATTATGCACGAAATTTAGGATTCCTACAGTGTTCAATTTTAATCAGTATTTTAAGCAGAGTACCTAATCACTTTATTGTACACAAAACACACTTTATTGTAGCCAAAAAAATTGCAGACGCTACCGGTGATCGTAGAGCTGGCAGCTTCCTCGCACAGAGAATAAGTATTGCGATACAACGAGGAAATGCTGCCAGCATCTACGGTACCATGCCGCGGGGGGATAGTTTTTAATTATTTATTTTAAGATTAGTTTTATTTATTTTTAGATTTAGATTTTAAGTTTTATATGTATTATGTTGTTGTGTGATTAAGTGTTATGAGATAAATACATGTTATCGTCAAACAGATTCACATTACTTTTTTTTGAGTAAATTTTACCTACATGACTATACGTAAATGTTACGTACATACATTATTGCTATATGTAGCGCAGCATCTTACGTAAGTGAACAACACGCGAACGCGAAGCTAAGCGGCGCGGCACGGGTAATCAATCCTTTGATACCTATAGAAGTGTCCTACGTGGGTGATCTCGTTGCAAACGCGAATGCCGTGGGCCGGCGCGCTTTGAGTTCGCGAGTTGTACACTTAGGTAAGACGCTGCCTTAGCTGTTTGTAGCGGCGCTACGGTTCAGTTGCACCGAACCGTCTGTCACCGTTAAGAGGATGGGCCACGGCACGGGCTCTCTAGATATTGACATAATGGTTTTATTTTTACATATTTTGATGTATATTAACCATAGCATGCCCTTATGTTTGACTTTTTTAGATTTTTTTAATTACACTACTAAGTATACAGATTTCATACAAAATTTGAAACGCTCCTAACTGTTATAATAATTAAAGATTCGAAAAATCAAACAAAGGGGCATGGCTGTGGATATACAACTGTGTCAAAACATTTTAAATAATGTTAACATCCAGAGGGGAAAATGAGGACTACGTTTGTGTGAAAAGGAGGTTTCGGGGGGCTCTTAAAGCGTGTGCTAAATAATTATTTCTATATGGGAAGTTTCATAGTTTACTGCTGACTGACGTTAATCAGGCCGTCAATTGTGGATGGTGCAACTGACCCTAACCAAAAAGAATTAGAAATAGAGATTGTCAAAGAAAATTTTGGAGCCACAGTAAATTTACTGCCATTTTTCGACACATGATTAAAACTCTTAGAACGCCATGAAATAATAAGGATCAAGGCTCGGAACCGGTTTTTTCTTCATACAAAATACCGGTATTATTACGTTCTTTTTCGTTCTTTGGTTTATTATTTCATTTTTAATAGGACTATCTAATAATGCGAAGTTGTTACCCAAATACATGATCCAGTCCTACGTAAAGAGTATAAAATAATTAAAAATATTGAGCTATTTCGGGATTTAAAAATAAACCGGTTCCGAGCCCTGATAAGGATCAAAGTCAAAAGGCGATCTAAAAGTTTTAATCATGTGTCGAAAGATTGCGGTAAATGTACGTGACTACGAAGTTTTATTTGACAATACACCTCGAGGTCAGGGCCAAATCGAATCTTGCTTTGCCTAAGAAGTTTGATCACCCCGTCCGTCCGCTAACAATTTTTTTTAAAGATTAGACTAAATTAGTTACCTATGTGCCATATAAGCGTATTTTTTTTAACCCTTAACTAGTTAAGTTTTTAGTTATACATTTTACATTGTTAATTTATAACGACAGTTACTCCTGTTCTACTCGTAACATGAATATTCGCCTTCAGATACGAGCGGCTTAATGTACCTACATTAATCGCTTATGCTTGGAATATATGCATATTTAATTAAATAATTACTTACTTAATATATTTAATGGCTCCCCCGTTCTAAACGACTAAACTGCAATCAATCTGGATTAACATACAGACAGCAAATAAATTCAACAGAATCCACTTCGTTAAACGACATAAAGTATAAACAAATATTTACACCATTCCGAAACTTCTAAATTCCACTCTAATAAAAGTGCCGCAAGTTCCAAATTCAACTGTACTAGCTAATCTGCATTTGCAGACAATCTAAAATATTTTTTATGGGTTTAGATATTAGGTTCGAATTTGAGTGGTTCCCGATTTGTGTCTCATGTCTTCATTTATAAAGCTGCTTCATTCCCTCGTCACGCCTGCGGTTAAACCTGTAGAAGCGAAAGGGCATAGCTACATTAACTTTTGTGGGTAATATAAGTCATTTTTGTAAGCTGTGTGGTGTTAGGGTACCGTAACAAACACGAATAAATTTTCGTCAACGAAACCATTTGACAGTGTGACTTGATAAGATTTAGAGACATGAAGAACCTAGTACTACTTAACAAATCTGGTTATGAACAATTAGATATCTGATTAACTAAATTTAAATTTTGTTTGAAATACTGTAGTCTACACATGCGTATAACTAGGAATATACCTATGTAGCGCAGTTGTATTTTATGGTTTACGTTTGTATTTAAAAATACAAAACCTGAATTGAACGAATCACAAAATCCACGTAACATAGATGGCAGAGTGGCGATCTATCCAATGGTATCCAACGGCCACCGCCTACCAAGCCTAAGGTGAAGCCGGCATTGGTTGATGATTGGTGGTGATTGTTGGTGGGACAGTAGATTTTCATTGGCGAGTTCGTCGTCCTTTGCGGTTCCCCGAAACGCTTTCTCCCAACATTACAAAAAAAAGTTAGAGCGGCAGTAATTAGAATTGAGGGTTTGTTAACAATAAACAAGCCACCGTATTATGGTAAAATAACTACAAACAATATATGGAAAAGTGCCAAAAACAATATCTAAAAAAGCTTTTTAAATGGCAACTCACAAACTAAAAGTACAAAGCCTTTATTGGCTGTATAAAAGAAAAATGGCCCATTTGTGGACATTTCCATGCACTTTTTTCAGTGCCATTCAGTCCAGATGTAAAAATCTGGAAAATTAACGAATGGGCACGCAGGATTAATGTTTCACTGTGAGTATCCAATCGCTAAGTCTTGTTTCAGTATTTTGACTTGGGGCATTTCCAATAGAAAATGCAAAAAATCGTAGCTATATTCTATTCAATTCTCAATCCTATTCAAGTATTGACCAATGTAGGCGGTTGTGTTTGCAAAAGTTTAGATTTTTGTTCTATTTTGGCAGTAATGGGTAGGGCGCCACCATGTTTTAAAAACATTGAATAATTTTTCGTCTCATGAGTAGAGAGATATAATATAATAAATAAAATAAAAATAAATAAATATTATAGGACATTATTACACAAATTGACTAAGTCCCACAGTAAGCTCAATAAGGCTTGTGTTGAGGGTACTTAGACAACGATATATATAATATATAAATATTTATAAATACTTAAATACATAGAAAACACCCATGACTCAGGAACAAATATCCATGCTCATCACACGAATAAATGCCCTTACCAGGATTTGAACCCGGGACCATCAGCTTCGTAGGCAGGGTCACTACCCACTAGGCCAAACCGGTCGTCAATACAATGGTATATATTATATCCGAAAATTTATTTTTATCACTAATCTGTAAAAAATATATCTACATATTAAACACAAAATGTAAACACGGTTATTTTATTCATGATATGATTCACTTTAGTCACTTCGCTTGTGAAAAATTGCTACTAGCGAAACGTGAGCGAAACTAACACACTCGATATAATGTAGTTTATCTCTCTTAGTGTATTTTGTTAGAGAACAATTATTTCGGGAAACTACAATAAATTAAATATTATATCTGTCTGTGTAACATCCTGTTTGTGTTATGATGTAAGTAAATTGGCATTTATTGCAAAAAAATAATCATTGTGATATTGAATGTACAACAAACGCACCACTTATTAATAAAAATAAAAGGCGTAGAGATGTGACGACCCCATCGCCCGCTGGTTTTGCCAGGGTGCAATCAGTCAACGCAGGGTAGCTTGTGGCGAGCTGATGGGGAGTAGCGACCTCATGTACCCGAGTACTCCTGGGAAGTTATGTCACTCGACACGACAGGACCCTCTGTCTCTAGCTTGCCTTAGCCGACCGCCCAGAGTGGAGTCGCGAGAGCTGCGTTCTTGAGGATAGATGTGGAAACGTAAGTGGCAAGTTGGCTATAATTATGTGTAAAAGCCAGTGATACCTGGACGCTCAGTCCTGACACCGATGTTACCCTTGAGCCCTAGAAGTCGCTTTTTGTGGGGGCCCATTTTGTGGTAGCGGGTCATTTTGTGGTAGCATTTTGCTGTCCCATTGCATACTGTTTTATTAGGCAGACGTCCGGTTTTTATTCCATAGTCCAGTATTTAGTCCATCGTTTTCAATCAATAGCCCAGTTCATTTTAGATTCCACACGGGTAAGGGCAGCATCTGCTCGGTGTTCGGTGTATCCCTTACATTCTCTCTCATTACATTGTAAGCTTTGGCTCCGTGCATACCACCCAAATATCCAGAAAATTATTGTTCCATGATGGGTAAAGACAAACAAACTAAAAAGCAATAAAACGATGTCTTCAAAATAATGTACGAGTACATTCCGAAGCTGCGAAAATACTGAACATCTCGACGGTAAAGTAAATGAGCTGAGAAGCATCTGGTTGTAAAGGAAATCCGCGAAAGCCTGTTCAAAGGAAAACATTTGCGAAACTAATTTGCACAAAAAGCAGCCGCTGACAACCGGTAATCTAAGAATTACGAGGAAAAACAGAATTAATTGGAATTACCCTTTTTCCTTTCGGAACCAACTTAAAATCAAATTACAATTTAATGCCACTCCATCCTAATGTCAACCTTAATTTGTCAGGAAAAAAGATTAAAGTCAAAATAAACGCATGCTATAAACGAATTGAATAAGCGATTCTAAGCTCTAAAACAATGGAAAAAGATGGAAACGAAAAATTGTTGGGGTTACAAGTAAATTAGGGATATGATAATAAAGTTAATCCATTACGCGTGGAATTAAAACTCGGTCGTCCGTATTATTAAGTGGTTTTACGGTTTTGTATTGCATTATTTAGAAGGTAAGTATTTTAAATTTAAAATTTACTAATTTATTTATTTAATAAACATTTTTGGGATCTGACACGTCCCTTAGCCTTTATTAGTTTAACATTTTAATATTCATAATTCAAGTACGCAGCTGGTCTGAGGGTTTTTAAGCTTAACAAGATTTTATTTTTTTAGACTGATTAATGCTATCGATTGATGAGAAGAGTAGTGTGATTACTGGCACCACATTTAATCATTATTTTATTCGTTTTTAATGATATCTATTTTTTCAATTTTTTTTTATACTACGTCGGTGGCAAACAAGCATACGGCCTGCCTGATGGTAAGCAGTCTCCGTAGCCTATGTACACCTGCAACTCCAGAGGAGTTACATGCGCGTTGCCGACCCTAACCCCACCCCCCTCGTTGAGCTCTGGCAACCTTACTCACCGGCAGGAACACAACACTATGAGTAGGGTCAAGTGTTATTTGGCTGCGGTTTTCTGTAAGGTGGAGGTACTTCCCCAGTTGGGCTCTGCTCTAGACCTGGAATGACATCTGATGTGCTGTGCCCTACCACACAAGGCGAGATGACATTCACATTGCCCACACCTCTCTTGAAAACCATTCGAATTTTTAGTTTCTGTACCGGCGGATAATATCTTAAATTTGGCGTTTTTCATGGTACTGCATTCTACTAGTAAATCCTTTCATGGCCTCATGTACCTACCTAATGTGCGAATTTGTGGCGGAGGCCATTTTGAATTTACAATGATACATACCTATATAAAAGGTATAAATATTCAATTGTATTGTCATCAAAACTAATGGCGTGTAGGTGCCAAATATTAGATCAATCTTCTCTGTCAATAGGAAGGAAAAATTGTGAGTGACCTGCTTTAATATTATCTAATTATTTTATATGTCATGGCCAGGTTTGCTTAAACCTAAGTCAGGTTACTTAAACCCGTTATGGCGATAGGTATAATGTTATAAGTTATAGGTGTTATAGGTAAGTGGCAGACGCTAGTAACTGAATGTGTCAACGCAGATCTAAAGAGCGGATAATATAGTAATCTAACATTGAATGCCCGAGTGAATTTGCAGAGGCCTAGAATAGTTAATAGTATGCGTTAGGAAGCTTGGTTGCTGATCGATATAAATTTCTAGGACTTTTAACAGCATCAGAGGACTATTTTACTGCCTTTCCCCGCCAATTTGCCTTATAAAAATAAACTTCCATGATGATGGAAAAAAATAATGAAAAAAATCCTGAGTGAAAATTGAGCGCGATGGGACTGGCTTTGCCAACATGAAGTTTAGTTGGTTCAGTTTACCTTTAGTTACGTGCCCAACACTCAACCAGCCCATTTTAACATTAATAACAGAAATCGGAAAGCTGTCAAACTCTAAACGCGAGTTTAGAAGAGTCATTAATTATAATTTATTTGGCATTTACGCATTAGTGTCGCTATGAGGCTTTTGAGGAGGAGATTGTATTAACTTAAGTCTTTTATGTGGTTACATTTTAGATTAGGTTTAATGAAAGGCGGTTTGAGTTTTAAGTGCTTTGTTAGATTTATTAACTGAAATTGTAAGAAATTTATGTTATATTAATATGCTACATTTACCATTTATTTAATAAGAGATTTATTTCATATAAGATTCACATTTCTTGAAACAATTACTACTGGATAGCAACATTAATATCTGGCGACCGTTGACAATCGTTGAAAGAAAGCGTCTATCTTCTTCTTCCTTGCCACTTCCCATTATTTGGGGTCGGCTTTCCTCGTTCTAAGGCGAGGACGGTCTGTCCTGGGTTGTCGTATAGAGAGTGTCAATCTTCTTCTTGTTTCTTGCCATTTCCCATTATTTGGGGTCGGCTCTCCTCGTTCTAAGGCGAGGACATCAGTCTGTTCTGGGTAGCCGTATAGAAAGCATCAATCTTCGTCTTTTTTCATGCCACTTCCCATTATTTAGGGTCAGCTCTCCTCGTTCTAGGGCGAGGACGGTCTGCCCTGTGTTGTCGTATAGAAAGTGTCAATCTTCTTCTTCTTTCTTGACACTTCTCATTAATTGGGGTTGGCTCTCCTCGTTCTAAGGCGAGGACGGTCTGTTCTGGGTAGTCGTATAGAAAGCATCAATCTTCTTCTTTCTTGCCACTTCTCATTATTTGGGGTCGGCTCTCCTCGTTCTAAGGCGAGGACGGTCTGTCCTGGGTTGTCATATAGATAGCGTCAATCTTCTTCTTTTTTCTTGCCACTTCCCATTATTTGGGGTCAGCTCTTCTCGTTCTAAGGCGAGGACAGTCTGTTCTGGCTAATTGTATAGAAAGCGTCAATCTTCTTCTTCCTTCCCACTTCCCATTATTTGGGGTCGGCGGTCGTTTTAACGCGCCAGGAGGGTCTGTCCTGGGTTGTCATATAGAAAGCGTCAAAGGAAACTTTAACAATGTATGGAAATAATCACATGACTTTTTCTAGAATCTGTCATTCCGTACATTTTTTCTTTGCGTTTGGCGTTTGTCGATGTACGATTGTCGTCTTGGCTCGGCTCCCTTACTTCTGTTCGGCAATCATGAACCGCTTTCACTTCATCTGTAATGCATTACTGTTGTGATTTTTTATAATTGTATTTGCATGAATTTAAGAAAGTTTTATTGCAAATAAAGTGATTGATTGATTTAGCATTGTTTTCCGAGTAGATTGGCCGTATTGAAGAAGTTTCATTTCTTTTATTTTGTACGGATCTCAAGAGCTTATATCAAATTATTATATCTGGGATGATAAAAAATAAAGGCAATTTGTAAATATTAAGATAAGAAAGAAAAACCTAACAAGAAGAGTCGTTTAGAAATCGTGAAATTGCCCCCTTTCTGATACATCACTCATGAAAATATAAATACATTTTAAGTCACCCTATGAAATAATCTTCCCAAACAGGCTCATCCATTTTGCAAGGTCGAGTACATTAATACAAACATTCAACAAAGAACACCAAAACATATTATGTAGGTTATACGATAAGTCTACATAAAATACCGAGTCCATTCGTGGATGCTGTCTACAATGTGTAAATGTTTTTGTTATCATGACACACTTTAATTCTAGCCATAAATTGAGTCATTTACGTATTGAAAGCCTCTCCTAATGACAGAGGCCGGCGATCGGCCCATCGACCCACAAAGGGCCTAGGCCGGGAAAAACTCAATTACCCCGTGGAAGGCTCTTTAATCTGTTTTAAATGCAAATGGCGACCAGGGTTGTCCACGGCAGAATGTCATTCGATTATGTTTTAGATTGGTTTCATCATGACGTAATGATGATGAGACTATAAATATGTATGATTTTTCCCATAGGGAAGTTTTCATTGAGCGACTGGTGATGCTCCTTGATTCTATAAGCCATTTTCTGCAAGAAAATTGTGTAAAACATTGTTTATGACAGACAAAAGAAAATGTGTTTTCTCTTACCTCACCGTTTTATCACTGTTTGCCACTGGGATTGGTTTTAGGTCCAACGTAAAGTATAAATATAGTTTTTTATACAGATGGGTAACTTTTAGGGTAGTAGGGATAGATGGGCTCATTTTAACCTCTATTATAATAATAATACCTATCCAGCGAGCCATTCAGTGAGCTGTGAGTAAGCAGTAAGCAAGAACAATAATTGTTTGCTATTGTCTTAATAAACAGGTGATATTGACAACCCTATCCACCGCAAAAACTGTCGTCTGACGAGCGCTTTGCAGATTCAGGTCAGGTCCAATCTTAAGTGGATTTCAATCTATGCACGGCTATAAAAAGGGAGATTATCTAAGTAAAGACAAGGTGAACGAGTTTGCTAACTGCGAATAGGTGAACATGACTCGACGATTTAAGAAGGCTTTTACATTATACCACTGTTCCGAAGGTGCTGAAGGTTTGGAAGGAACAAAAGTAAATGCATAATGTCTTTTTTGAACCTCGCTCAAGTAGATCACACTGAACAACTTTTGCTATAGGGTTATCCCGAAATCACGAAGAGAAGTTGGTAGTCCCATAGTTCATCAACATCTTGTCTTGTACAGTCGCGTCTGAAAATATCGATACGAAACGTGTGATAAAATATGTATACACTACCTTAATATATGACGAGCGATAAAGTCGTGTAAACATATTTTTGGCACTTTTTTATCATTTTTTTTTTTTTTCAGACGTGACCGTATGAAACAACAAACACAACACAACATTTTTCCTCGATTTCAATGTTCCCATTCTAAAAGTTACGAGTATTCAGTATGACCTAATTATTATCCTCATATGTCTAAGTTTTGAAATAAACCTATTTCTTTGGATCAGACTTATTGAAAATTTGAGACTATCATACAATTAGCTCTATCTAAAAAATATCATACAAATATTCGTCGAAGAGGGCACGTAGCTGTAGGTACCATGGAATGACCGTAGCACGCGGGCACACTCGTAGTTAAGATGCGTAGCACGTAGCACGCCTAAGACATCATTTGCACCTGACTTATTGCTAGAGAAGCTGCATTCAGATTAAGAAAAGGTGTGATTAACTTGGTACCGATATAATTATGTACTATATATGTAGGTATGTATGTATATACTTTATTGTACATAGAAATAAAAACACGAAAAACACAGTTACAGAGTAAATTAAATACAACAAAGGCGAACTTATCCCTGTATGGGATATCTTCCAGTTAACCTTAATACCCTGTTTAATAACTAAGCTTGGACCAGTGAAAATAAGAGAGCGAGATGCACTGAGATGTAACGTCATATCAATATGAAATCAATAAGAGAATCAATAAGAGAGAGAACGGGACGAGGGTTTTAGGATCTCATCAACATGGAATCCAGTCATTTATAAGCGGGAATACGAGTTTCAGGTTAAATAGTGTGAAGTATATGTTTGTAAAGGTTTTTTATGAATATTAATATCAATAATGTATATAAGTTTGAATAGCCATGATTATTATTTGTTGATATCAATTTTATTATGGATATTAAAATATGTGGAGTAGTTTTAAGGTAAATATAAAAAAAAAAAACTATTTATAACCATTTTGTATAAACAAGGATCACCTTAATTTTAAAATACTACCCGGAAACACCTACACGTACCAACATTTGTCGTTCTAAATACAATATAATTTTATAAGCTGTCCTAAACGGCACCTCCAGGGAAATTCAGAGAACCCGAACCATAAATACTGAAGGAGATATTACCACTACAAAACTCGCTTTAAAAATGTAATAAATAATCAAAAAATCTCACATAGATACGCTACGCTCACATAAAAACGGCACTATACAGAGTGGCAAATCCGAAAATAGCTTATCTATTAAAGTAAAATACTACCCATAAAAGAGCTATAATCTTTCAATAAAGCTAGACTGATAATCTTGGGTAAGGCCGTGGTCATGGTTCAGCGATAGCTATCAACGTAAACAATCGAAATTGAATGGTATTTATTATTCAATTGAAGTTGAACACTTTTTATGAGGACATATAACTGGACTGGGATTCTGTGTTTATGGCATTTGAATTGCTGAAAGTTTTATACGGTTATTTTGTTGTTTCTAAACAGCAGAGACATAATATTATGTATCTATTTTGTAGTTTGATCATGGTATTTATTTTTACACGACATTTTCAAATGCACTGAAATGATAAACTTTGAAGATGACTAAATGACATACATACTAAGTAACTTATTCCATACTTATCTAGGCGTTCCTCTAGAATGAAAGCAGTAGGTAGGTACCTGAAAATAAAAATTAAATTAAATATATAGGTACTACATATTTTAAAACAGCAGATTATCACCAATTTTCAGGATTGTTTAAACATCTAAATAAAAGAGAATCAGTTTTTGCAAAAAAAAAAACATTATGTTTATGTTATAGCTGAAAAAAAGTCTACTAAAAAAAAACATAAATTTCAGTAATAAATATACATACAAGTATAAATTTAATAAAATTACAATTGTATTAATGGAATTTGGTCAATATAATCGAATATAAACTACATTAAAAATTAAATTGAATTGAATTATGGTTATATTCATGAATAAATTATTCACCATTAAAATTAAATTGTCTTATGTCTTACCATTAACTTACGACTTTATATACGATAGGTAGCTGTACTTAATTATAGTTTATTTGAATCTTTACTGAGTTTATGTTTTTACTGTGTACATATGATTGTATTATTCTAGTAGGATACCAAAGTGACGATATTATTATTTATTGTTGACATATCTAGTCATAGTGAGTACATTTTAAATTTCTTATATTTTTTATTATGATTGACATTTTATTTGCTTGATTGTTATTTAAATCTTATTGACATGATAGAAATTTTCAGTTAAAATTATACATATACTCTTTAATACTTTTAATTAATGTCATCATCTTGGGATCACTAATTACGTTTTAATATCTTCAATATAATGTAATGTTTTATTTTTAATTTTAAGCTATGTTCAACACAATATTTTATTATTATAATAAATATACTTCTAGAATAAGGCGTATTAATATTTCTTTGTTAAGTTCGAGATCAAATGATTACGTTACGTACCATTACTGCTTATGACCCAAATTTGTTCAGTGATGAAATCATTATAGATCAAATTATTATTCATAAAACCTTTAATATTAAACAGAGGTATTTGAATGATTTAGACAGGAAAACATTGAAATATTAAGTAGGTAGCTTGCAAAATGAAAATGAAATTGAAATTGATTTGTGCTAATGTTTATATTTCCTTTGTCAATCTTCCAATCCAATTTGCAATACCAATATTTCCTCAATAATGTTCATTACACAGAAGGTTAGATTATACCTACGTATTCTCTTGAATTTAATTATATTCTCTGCGTTTTCTTCCGAATAACAATAGTGTTACTTACTTAAAAGCATGGATATCGAATCATAAGTATGTACTCATTTAAAAAACCCGGTCAAGTGCGAGTTCGTTTAACTCGCTCACCGAGGGTTCCGTTCTTTTTCATTTGACTATAATAACGAAAGACTTTTGACTAGAAATATTTTTTTCGAAGTCAAAATGAAAGTGTGAAAATAAAACATGTTAGATGTTGTACTTTATACTGTTAAATCTGTCATAAACTTTTAAAATAAGAGAATGAAAAATCTAAAAAATATATATGATGTACATTATCAATATTATCATGCAAACTTCCAGCGAAAATTTGTTTGGACGAGATCCAGTAAGTATTTTTTTTATACTACGATACCCTTCATGGCTGTGTCCGACTCGCACTTGCCTATAAGATTTCCAATGAAACACTGCCTTTAGACTTTACCTTACCGTTTATCCTAGGTCGATAAAAGAACGCGGACGAGTTGGCACTTTGGTCGAAATAGGAACGTAGACAAAAATGGTATATTGACGATATCAGATATTGGACGAGTTGGCACTATGGTCAAAATAGGAATTTAGACAAAATGGGGTATTGACGATATAAGAAAGTGGACGAGTTAGGAAGGTTACGAATTAGGAATTGTAGGGTGACGACATAACACTGCGGACGATTTATGGAGATGACGAAATGAAACTGGGGCCGAAGCGTTCCTGAGCCAAGTATACTAAGCATATTTGGGTACAGCGCCATCTATCGGCAAATTGGCTATTTGCGCGAACTGTATCTACGTTGGTTTTCAGGGATAATTCTGCATGATGTGCACGGGTTTCAACGATGTGATCTCAAACACTACATCTTAAGTAAAATAAACACCTGAAGAGGGGGATAAATTGCAAATTATTTGAGATAATGTTTTTTGATAATTACCGACCGACCGACGACCGACGGTTTTTAACGACTGGTCTCGCCTAGTGGGTAGTGAAGCCGATGGTCCTGGGTTCAATTCCCGGTAAGGGCATTTATTTGTGTGATAAGCACGCATATTTCTTTTTCAAGGAAGATTTTTTTTTCACATTTTCCTTAATAAATCACTTTTTTTTACTAAGAAAAAAAAAACAAAAATGTTTTTAATGTCCAATTTGAGCTCTTTTAAATGATACTCCATTTGACTTAGTACTTAGAGTTAGAAATTTAGCCCCCTCTCTATATTGGGCATTTTCCATAATTAATAAAAATACAATAAACAAATAACACTTTCAGTGTGTGTGTGTGTGTGTGTTTGGCGTTTTTCATAATTATTCCAAATGTCAAATTGATAGCTTAAATAGTTTTCGAGATATTTAGCGATGTGACAGACAGACAGACGGACAAAGTCGCGCCATAAGGGTTCCTTTTGTACTTTTTTGGTACGGAACCCTAAAAAGGGGTATGATATTCAGTTTCTGCATAGAGAAATAAGAAGTAATAGAATGCTCACTCCATCTATCAGTTTTGGTACCAAAATGATTATTATATTCGCAGTCGATCTAGCATCAAGTAGCGGGAACTCTCAGTACTGCTACTCGACAATAGATATCGCGGCAAACAAAAAGTCTAATGCTCAATGATTTTCAGCTAATATTATAACCAGAGTAAGTGTAGGAGTTGAAAAAAGAGTTCCGGTTACTCTGGTTATAATATTAGCGGAAAATCGTTCAGCATTAGACTTTTTGGAGTGAGCAACTATTACTTCTTATTTCTCTGGCAAAAAAAAAAAATCTGTGACAAAATGTTACATGTAATACATGTAAAAATTGACAGTCTCGCAGCGCACTAATTATACTGCAAAAAAGTTTTAGGATGTCTTCATCTTCAACCAAAAGACGTCACTTTTGACACTGACAGATCGGCATCGTACTGCTATGACTTCTTATAAGCAATGTTCGAATCGAGCCATAAGTACCGTCCTTAATAACTCGTACCTATTATACGGATTACATCAAAATTAAAGACTTTGTAAATCCATTTAATTGTAATTTATATATGAATACTACATAAATATAACTGATAAAAAAATATGTATAAATAATAAAATCGCACACGGCACATCGGACGCAGCACGCCTTAAGGTTTAAGCACACGGTGTGGCTTGCGAACGAAGTATTTACGCATGTCTACAGCTCTGCTTCATACTTCGCTTGCGTTGCATGCAATATTCGTAAAGGTAACGTTCAGTAATGTTGATGTAGTTTGCATCCGAACATTACCTTTACAAAGCAAAGCAGTACTCGTAAAGGTAATGTACGCAAGCGATGTACTGCAATGCGAACTGGTCCCGTGCTGGTGCTGCACGCTGTCTGCCGACACATATATTGGTCAATGCCTATTTTGTTTTTATTTCCGCCGTATAGTTGTTTCAGATCTAGGCCTTTAACTATGTGTTGCACGCGATGTATCCAATATGCAGTGCTCGTTAGGGTCCCAGGGGAAAAGAGCAAATTGGGGCATTACGTAGCTACGCCTAACAAGTGCACAGAGAGAACCTGATTGGGAATAGTTATTTGTTATACAAGGGGGCAAAGTTGTTGCTTAACCTTTCATGATAATAGATGCGATACCTGAGCAAGTGAAAGACTAGAAACTGTGTAGTTGATTTGTAGAAAACTGTGTGTTCGAAAAGTGGAGTCTTGAGTGTTGAGAGGGTTAAATATACTTTACTCCCGAGTGAAACACTAGTTGATTATGTCGCAAAGGCGCAAATGACATTTACGGCGTGGGCGCATATTGAATCCTGAACGAAGCCAAGGATTCTAAAATAATATCCTGAGCGTAGTGAGGGTTTGAAGTGTTAACGCCCAAGGTGGAAATAATATTCCTATGAGGAAATTATTATGTTTCAATATAAATATTATTTAAGCTAAAAAAGGATGCACGTAATCGATTATAAATAAATTGTAATCGATTAGGTATGTGCAGTGCAGACTATTACCATATTTCATTATCTTAATATTTTATACTGGCACTAAATGACATAAAACAGAAACTTTGATCCCTGCTGTTAGCTACAGCAGGACAGAAAAAGCCCTTTTCTGGATAAGTGATGTGAAAAAATTATGCTGCAAGAAAGTTTGGACCTTTTTACTAAGTATATATGGATAAGGTCGCGGGCATATGTAGTTAATATTCCATATGTTCTGTATATATAGCATTAAGAAAAGCTAGATCATATTTTTACAACGACTATTAATCCAGTGTAACTGTCCGATAAGTCTAAGACCTATCGAATTTAAGCCTTGAATCACCCGTTTATGTTAATTCTAGCTTCAATTTAATATAGTACAGTTTGAGTACTAAAAAACTTATTGTGATACGATACACATGGCGTTTAATGCCTTTCTAAAATCATAATATTAGCTTTCGCAGACCCTTAAAAGGAAGGCACGATCTCCCAATCTGAAAACTATTGGGGCATTAACGACACGCATTGCCATCGTCGGTACTGTCGGCAGGCGTTGGAAATATTTGGGTCGATAGATAACTAGGTCCCAAAATATTACATATATGCGAATCGGATTACAGAGCGAATTGGGTCAAGAAGAAAAATCTGTTGATATTTGAAACATTGCATTGATGTGAGCGGACTAAAATAGGCGTACATCTTTCCTCTTAGGCTGCGAAGTCTGTCATAAGCAACATTTTAAATATCTTATTTTTTAGTCCGGTCCATTTTACCCTAGGATCCGTTTTGCCTCAGAACCTACCCTGACTAATACTAGGCATTTGTTAACGACAAAACGGCTGTTACCTCTACTTGTATTGCTGTTTTTCTGTATTATTTTCCTCTATTGAGCAATAAAGAGTATTTTACAAGCTTTTATTTAACTTGCAATGTTTGTTTCTTTGTAATGTTTGATTGGGATAAATCTTTCAAGCTAAATTAGACCCACTTCCCTTTATTGAATTAAGCTGAAACTTCAAAATTTCATAAAAAATAAATAATCGTCGAGCTGATCTGATGGAGACTTGAAACTCTGTGATAAAACAACTCACCTAACCCAATAATGTTTGGGTTTGTCAGAATTGTCTCGACGAGTATTCGTTTCCTGTTGAAAGAAAATTACAGTCACCGATAAAAGCTTATATCAAACTATTTATTTTTATATAAAAAAACGTATATATTATATATAAATGCAGGGAACGTAAAGCTATCATGTCTTCCTTGTCTTCTGTAACTGAATAACTATGGTTTTGAATTAAAGTAAACAAACGACTTTTTCGTCATTCAGTACGTTTTATGTTTGCCTTCTTTCTAATGTTAAAGTTTATGAACGTAGACATAACGTAGACATAGACGTAACGGCAGCACAGGCTGAGCATATTTATTGTGGCGTTCTGATTGGGTGCCAAGTAGGAGTGCCTACCGAACCCCGATAATATTATAACCTGAAATACCAAAAAATAGGCGTATTATTCATCAAAAACTTGTAAAAATGAAATTAAGACCGTAATACCTAATGCTTAATTAATAGGTCAACCGAAAAAATGTCGTTTGCCAATACGAGGAAGGTAAAACGTACATGTAAAATGTTTAACAAACGAATAACCATTATGTGTTAGACCTTTATTGAATTATTTGCTGTTAAATTGGTTTTATATATAAAATATGTAAATTCTCTCTATGAGCAGCAACGTCATAATTTACCATGTATTCATATTAGTAGTTTATGTGACTGCTATATAATAAAAGGCATTAAAATACACGAGTGTGGGTTTAAGAAACGAACGAAGTGCGTTTCTTAATAGCATCATACGAGTGTTTTAATGCCTAATTATTTACAGTTACATACACTATTTTATCTACTCACATATTATAAACTTTCTATGATATATTCACTAACCCAAATTAAAGCCAAGGTTGGGGCATCGTTGGTCTTATGGCGGAACTCGCGGATATGTGGTGGCATCACTGAAATATTTTTATCGCTCATTTTACACGCACCTTTTGCAATAGTTACTTTAAAAACCACAAAACATATTCATTTTATACTTAAAACCAATCAAAAGACAAACTGTACGTAAAATGGCGGTAAATGAAAACATTTTTCACGCATGTCACGCATTCGTAGTTTTTTTTTAATTCAGAGACAAACTAGAGTCGGGGGCCTATTTCCGTATCATTCGATACAAACATGCGAGATATGTCAAAATTATATGCAATTGACATTCCATTTCGAACATAGAGCAAATCGAATTGTTTTTTTTTTTTCCAGAGATGTTCCAAATTTGAATGTACTTATAACCAAATCGATTTTGATGTAGTTATGAAGTAATTACAACATCATCACAGATAAGAAATTTGTTGTAAGTAAACAGTTTATCGTAATGTTGGCCATTATTTACGGATTTTGAAGGCATCATAGAGGGTTTACGAGTATGATATGTGTGTTGATAAAATTGGTTGTACTCTAGTGTTAAGCGTTAATGAAACGACTGACTAGGTTACGAGTCCAATATACAATACAGTGTGTAAAATGAAAATTACGGGATTATACTTAAGTGTAACTTAAAAAACCTTCTTAATTAATTATTACACGGATAGATTATGATTATATCTGGCTTAATTTATCGGTCGTATTGGATTTACACTTATAAATCTTAAGACTAGGTAACCATGTGTGCGAGTGAGGGGTAGCGCACACTACAGTAGATTTTTATTTACAATTCATCAAGGTAGCTTTAAATCTCGCTCTCCCTTAGTCAATAATTTCTATGCAGAAAGAGGTAGTTTTCTCTGTGACTGCAAAAGTAACTACTCTACAGCACAAGTACTGTGAGTTACACTTAAGCCTTTTATACCTTTTCCTTTCATAGCTATTTTCAAATACTGTCTCGAATACTGCTGAGGTGCAATCGTGTTTAACTTTTCAAAGCTTCACTGGAAAAAATTCTCATCCCTATGAGAATTGGAAGTCCTGATTGCATTTTAAATGTGAAGTGGCGTGCAGGCAATTGGCGACTCCGCAATCCCAGTTGCATCGCATATCACTACTGACCACTAGATCGAGCACAAAAACTTCCTGCCGCGCACAGCTAAATGTGGAATGAATTGTTGCTTACGGTATATACGTTACGACCTTCAAACCCTCAAGAAAAGACGGGGTATAGGAAATGGTCTTTTTATATACATATATCGGCGATTGGCCCTGATCACATCTGATGGAAAGTTAAGATAGGGCCTAAGATAGAGTGGAGCTCACCGGTTCAGTACCCTATTCACTTTTACTTTAAAGAGACCGAGGTCATCTTTATCAGGGAATACAGATGGCGGGAGCGCATTCCATTCTTTAGCTGTCCGTACCAAACAAGAGGAGGCAAATCGTTTCGAGAGTGCGAACAAATGGAACATTTACAACGAACGGATGCATTCGATCACCGCGCCTATATGTCCGATGATGGAAAGGGGAAGATGGGATCAGGTCGTACAGTTCCTGTGCGCATTCCCCGGAATGTATCCGATATTATTATTATTTGTATTTTTTGCATCAGGTTATTCGTCTGCTCGTTTCCGCCTATATAAAAAAATATGACTAATACCTACACACTCTCCACATGGATCTGAATCCACAAAGTTGAAATCGCGTAGTGGACATTCAAGCAAGTGGACAAGTAAAATGCACTGCAAAAGACCGGGAAGTGGCTGGGTGCTGATAATAGGAGTTTTACGGTGCGCTTTACGCCAGACCCGCGCTTAGCGGTGGACTGCCGCGGTCTGATGATGCTGAAATAACGCTTCCTTCCTGGCCGCGTAGCCAACGTTACAATCGTTCACGCTCCGTAGCGTATCGTAGCTATCTCTCTCTATCACTCTTCCATATTAGTGCGATTGTGACAGTTGCGTTTCGTTCGCCACGGAGCGTGAACGATATGCACGTTCGCTACGCGGCTTGCTCATCTTATAATTCAGTTGCACCTTACACTATTATTAACTATAACCAACTTGCCCAAGCATTAAGTATTAGACTTTATTTTCTAGGTTCTGTATTTTTTCATGTAGAGTGTATCTAAGTTTAAATCGGTATATCCTATAACTTAAAGGACGATTCACTCTAGACCGGGCCGGGGCCGGACCGGAGCTTCCGGCGCTTTGTTTTCTATGGAAAGCACCGCGTGATCACCGATCAACCGTCATAGAAAATGACGTGTCGGACGCCGCGGTCCGGGTCAGGCCCTGTCTAGCGTGAGTCATCCTTTAATCATCACGTTGAAGGTAAAACCAATGTGATTACGATTTATCTAAGTACTTTACTTTTCTACCACCGATCGATGATATATATTTATCAAATAATGCTGGATCTAGTAAAAATTAATCTACTCTAAGCGCTTCGAATCGATTGACAATATTGTCTCTTTTTGAGAAGCTGCAGCCTTTAGCCCCAATTGCCAGCAATTGTGTGTAGTGCAGGCTTAGTGCCAATAGCAGTTAGTAGAAATTACTATCTGACCCCGCGAAGAAGCGAGAAGATCAAACCCCATTATACTTAAATAAACAAATAAATAATAATTCTACTATAAATTGAATCATGACACCCATAAACCAACCCGAAACTAGCAAAATCAGACGCACTCGCTGCTAATTCTAAGTTTTTACGGCGTAAGTTTATAACAAGTCCTTAAACAAATGACGGGTTGGAACTTTATGACCCGTAGACATTGTTGCGGATTAGCACGGTTGAAGTTTTTACACGCTTTTTATAGTCGATTTGCTAGTTTGTCAGACAAAGTCTCGCGTTGGGTTCGTTAATGTCATACATATACGAGATGTCGGAATATCAAACACTAGTTTCTGGCCGAAACTTCTTCTGCGGTCAATGATTGATGAAAACTATCCCATATCCTTTCCCGGGCCTCAAACTATATATATGATTAGCAGACCTCGGACAGGGTGAGCTGTTTTAAGAGTTTGCATAATATGGGCATACCTACGTAGTCATTCAATGGCAGATGTGATGTAATTGAATAACGAATTAAATTATTCTATTTAGATCTTTACATAACTAGCAAAACAAATTAATTGTATAGCAAGCCTCTTTAAATGATAAGCATATTATTTTATAAGCTGGCCTTCGTCTGCTTCTGTCAGTCAGAAATTAGAAGACGTCATAGCTAGAAACCCAGACTTAGATCTGTTTAGGGACTATGCTGAAAAAATTTCGGAAGGAACAGATGTGGACGGTATTTTAATGTACAACTTCACTCCGCTCACTTCAGTGGAAGTAGAAAGGTCTTTTTCCATCTATAAGTGGATATTAAACTCAAGAAGAAGTGCGTTGAAAATTGAAAATCTAGAAAAAATTATAGTTCTTTATTACAATAACCAATAACAAAGAAAAATTTGAATAAATAAATAATACTTACTCGTTTTGTACATAATGCACTGTCATTTTTGTTTAATTATTATTCATGAATTCTTTTTAATATTTCATCTTGAGGCATATCTATATTAACATCTACACTTGACATTAATGACGTAAAAATGGCTCACTCTGTCCGAGGTCTGATGATTAGTTCAAAATTTAGAGCGCGATTGTATTTACCACTTGCTTACTTTTGGGATTGTCGTTTGATTCAATGACGCGGTTGCTGGATAGTGAAAAATTAAATTTTAGAATAGGGAGTTAAAAAAAACAGTGTCACATAAATAAAAAATAGAGGTTATGTAAAATTCAAGGAAGTTTAAATATAAAAATTAATATATAGGGATCCATATCACCTTGAACAGGGAGCGTGCTTTTTGACGTGTTTTTAGGATTCCGGACCCTTAGGTTAAAACAGGACCCTATTATTAAGACTCCGCCGTCCTTATAATGTATTCATTTTTCTTTTAGATCCTTACGTAATACGGGGAGGGGGGTCGTTCTTTTCTTATTTTTTCTTACATAGGGGTGGGACGGGGTCGAAAAATGGTAAAAATCGTCTTACGTAATAAATGAATGGCGCCTTACATAAGCTTTAAAATCATATGTATTAATAATAAGGAATCCGTACCTATAGCTTTTTATCAGTAAAAACCTTTGTGACAGACCTTATGGACCGACTAAGTATATACTTAGTAGAGATTAGTAGGGTTTTTGCCTATCCTAACATTATCATTCTGGCTTACATTTCTTATTTACGTAAAAAAGCTTTTACTTTTAAGTGAACCTATAATCCTATATTATAAACTAGCATCTACCAGAAACTTGGTTTGTGTGAAACTTACTTTGGTAAACTTCGTTTTGATCCCTCCGAGATACTACAATGACAGTTTTATATCTACAATTTTGTCAAAATATTTGTTTGAAATATTAGTACAGGATTATATACTTTCTCACTTTATTATTTAAGTAACCTAAAGCGTAGGAAAAAGACAGTACATAATTGGTTGAAATCAGACAGTTTTGGGCCAAATTATATATTCCAAAGAACTATGGTCCAATTTACGTCAATTGTTGATACAGGATATTAGTACAGGATTATATACTTTCTCACTTTATTATTTAAGTAACCTAAAGCGTAGGAAAAAGACAGTACATAATTGGTTGAAATCAGACAGTCTTGGGCCAAACTATATATTCCAAAGAACTATGGTCCAATTTACGTCAATTGTTGAAGAGCCTATTTGAATGATACTCGTTACATTCATTTATTAGCTCAGATATACTGATGCTTTTTTAAATCATATACTTACTCAACATTATTTCAAATATATGTAGTCATATTTTACGTGAATTTGTAATTGGACCATTACAGTAATAGTACTTTTTGTACAAAAAAGAAACATATAACAGAAAAAAACACACATCATTAGTACAAAGTTATAGTTATATGTCAAGGAATAAATTTACCGGAGTTTACGGTCACTATGGAAATATTTTATGCTTGTCACACTATATATAATCCCTTGTCACACTACTATTTATCAGTTTTATACTATTTAATCCCGTTCATGAAGTAACCGGAGTCCAATGACCTCATTAGGCCCCGCCTCGCTCCGCGCCCGCCCATTAATACTAATTACAGTAAATCCGATTTATTGCTCCTTTATTTATCTGGTGTTTGCGGGAATTAAGGGAAAAGGTCAACCAGTCACTCAACCTGAACCCGAGTTAACCCGATATCCATATTATAAATTACTAGCCTAAAATGTAAAATAAATAAAAATAATAATTATTAATTAAGCCTGCACAGGATTTCTAGGTTACACTGAGCAATTTTTACTATGCGACCAACTCCAAAATCGCGAAAAAAATGACTATTCCATACGATTCTGTTCCCATAGTAAAATTTGCTCAGCAAAATGACCTATATAATTACCCTGTAAATTATTGCAGGTGACTAAATTTACATCCTGTATACATCCCAGTGCTGGGCACAGGCCTCCTCAAATGTGTGAGACGGCTTGGTTATAGTCCCCATGAAATGTCATTTTTAGGGTTCCGTAGTCAACTAGGAACCCTTATAGTTTCGCCATGTCCGTCTGTCTGTCTGTCTGTCTGTCTGTCTGTCTGTCCGAGGCTTTGCTCCGTGGTCGTTAGTGCTAGAAAGCTGAAATTTGGCATGGATATATAAATCAATAAAGCCGACAAAGTCGTACAATAAAATCTAAAAAAATATTTTTTTTTAGGGTAGGTCCCCTACACGTAAAGTGGGGGTAAAAATTTTTTTTCGCTTCAACCCAAGAGTGTGGGGTATCGTTGAAAAGGTCTTTCAAAACTAATAGGGGTTTTCAAGAAACATTTTTTGATAAAGTGAATATATTCGGAGATAATCGCTCCGAAAGAAAAAAAAAATGTGTCCCCCCCCCCCTTAATTTTGAACCATAGGTCCAAAAAATATGTAAAAAATCTTGGAAGTAGAGCTTAAGAAAGACATTAAATGAAAACTATAGCGGACATGATAGTTTAGCTGTTTTTGAGTATCGCAAAAAGTTTTCCCTTCATAGTAAAAAGACTTACTTTAATTAGGTACTATTATGCAAATTTGCCTACTCGGGTGAAAGGTAACGTTTCATCCCTTGGTTAACAAATTACTATACTTTAAGCTCCAGTTTAGCTTATTGTGACGGAAGAGTAACTACGGAACCCTACACTGAGCGTGGCCCGACATGCGCTTGGTCGGTTTATTGTTTTATTTAACACTTTATTGCATAAAACATTGCTTCCAAAAGCGTCAGTGCAATTTTTTTATTTTATTAAACTTATTTCCCTTTTTACATTTACTTAATTGTTGAAGTGAGAATTTTGACATTATAATATTCCAGATACTTATTATATAATCTACAAATTTCCTTTTACATTAAATTTACTAACTAAATATTGTTTCAACGACGACACAAAAGCACCTTATCGTGAGTTCTTGTCATTAACATTTTATATTATTTATTATTATGTCTGTCTTTTAAAAATTCTCATTATTATTAATTTTTTTTTATACATGCCTCCATAACAAAAAAAAAAACGGAACACATAAGACAATACGTCACATCGTAGGTATACCCGTACCAATTTAACATAGACCGTGTACGCTTATTACTCCTTATCACATTTCATCTGCATCTAAATATATTAAGTTATTTAAATGTAATATAATTATGTTGAAACTGTTAAAAGCATTTGAAGACTCAGTTATTGGTATAAAATTTTAATTTTATTTAAATGCACATTTAGTATAGTTATGTCTCGCTATATTTATATACGTATTAGTGCGGTTAGCGATATGACAAAAAACTATATCAAATCGCGATATCGCAATACGGGGAGCAACATAAAAGTGTTTTTCTTTTTTTGTAAATTGGATGCCTCGTGTTAACCGTTTATTAGATAAAATAAATATTATTGTACCGGAAAATAATATGGAAAGTTATTAGATAGATTTGTTTTAGAAGTTTCAATTGGGTATTGTATTAAATTGAAAGTTTATGTCAATACAAAGACGTCGGGATGAAATTGAAATTACTTTACGCGATTATTATCCATTAAACTCGCCTTCCTCTATAAAAATAAATTAATAAACGTGATAAAAATAAATGGATTGAGAATCCACTAGTTACCACCAAGTTGTAACCAGTGGTAACTACTGGTTTTATTCCCCACCTTGCACCAGTGGCAGCAGTGGCAACTACTGGGAAAATAAATCCCATTAGTTACCACCCACTTGGTTTTGTGGTAATTACTGGGATTTTTTTCCCCAGTAGTTGCAACCAAAATATGGTAAGCGTTGAATACTAATAAAGATATACATAAAAACTAGTGGGAATAACCCAATTAAATTAACGTTATTATTAAAAAATATACGTCTATTTATTTATTATAACTTTCCAAATCTTTACCTTTACATTTCGTGTTCAGAAAAAAAATTCTTGATATTTTACTCTGAACTCTATTGTCTAAATTGTAAGGATGGCTGGTAGCTAACCCAAAAGCAAGTGGCTACCCCGTATTGTTTAAAAGTCTATGCAACGCTAGTGGGCCCGCGTTGGGCGTGAAGCTGCTTTCTCAAATGCATCCGTTTGAACAACATAAAATGTAGCTTGGTTTTATGCAGTATTGCAGACTTTTCTTGAGGTCTACGTGTCCACGTTGCCTTTTTGAATATTCATGTCACATTCCTTATTGCGATTCAGGCAGCGTTACAGTTTCGTTGTGCCAATGAAAAGATCTCTTATGCACTAGATAGCACATATGAGATGACACTCGCTTATTACTATACGAGTATGATGCGCGTGACATGGCTTAAGTATGAGATCAAAGCCACTTTAATATGTAACGGGTATCTGATATCCAATGGAGCTAGATGAAAATCTCAAGTAATATAACAAAAATAACAAAATATCCAAATAAAACCATGTAATAAATCTAAATATTATTAATTAAAGGACTATAGGTATATACAGAGGTTAATATACTAAATTTAATAACTAGCTTCAATCTAAAATAGGCTCTTGAGGTATTGTACTAATGCTGATACGTTGTGCGAGGAAGCCGCCTGTCCTTCGGTCACCAGTTACGTCAATAAGACGCTTCACGATTTCTGCCAAAAATTAGTGCGCGCTGGGACCCCATAGACCTTTTTTCAGTACGTCATTTTAGTACAAAAATTACTTAAACCCGTGAGGTTGGCGACGACTTAAAGTGCAATTTTATGAGCTTGAGAGTTTACGTATACGTTTCAAAATGATTTATCTATGGGAGGCAGTCTGTGCGTTGCCAGGAACATAGCCTACGAGGCGGTTAATAAAATTCGTCTTAGCATTGCATTGCTAACGACGTTCTTCATTTATGTATTAATATCGAAAAACTTCATTAATATTGAAAAACTAGTCATTAATAATAATATAATCAATAATCCTCTCGACATTGCCAATTCGTTTAATGACTTTTATATAAATATAAATAGTTCTAATAATAACAACTTTAAACCTGATTTCTCTCTAGTAAACACAAATAACGCCAATATGTTCTTAACGCCAACAGATGAAAATGAAATATGTAAAATCATCACTCATCTTAATTCTACTAACTCTGCTGGTTATGATGAAATACAAACTAAAATAGTCAAAGCCTGTAAAAAAGAAATTGCTGGAGTTATAAGTTATCTAGTAAATTTATCTTTCTCAGGAGGTATTTTCCCGGAGCCTTTGAAAGTATCTCTAATTAAACCTTTGTACAAAAAAGGTAACAAGGAAGGTGTTGAAAACTACAGGCCGATTTCACTCCTCCCAGTAATATCTAAGATATTCGAAAAGGCGTTCCATATACGTTTAACATCTTTTCTAAACAGATTTAATATTATTAAAACGGAACAGTTTGGTTTTCAGAAAGAGAAATCGACTACATTGGCTGCCTTCACCTTATCAAATAACATTCTGAGCTTTATGAACGCAAGCATACCTGTAACTGCCCTTTTCTTTGACGTGAGCCGAGCCTTTGATTCTGTCTGCCATGAAACCCTTCTAGCTAAGTGTGAGCTGTACGGTATAAGAGGTGTACCTAACGAATGGCTCAAGAGCTACTTATATAATAGAACACAATTCGTGGAAGTAACCCAAATTGATTCTGCCAACACCATGGTTCAATACAAATCGACCACAAAGGTCAATAATGTAGGTGTTCCACAGGGTAGTATCATGGGACCCCTTCTTTTTTTATTATACGTCAATGACCTACCAAATGTAACCGTTTTTGACTGTACACTTTTTGCTGACGATCTATCCATCGTCATACCGTGTCATGAGGCTAGGACATATAATAACTATATTAATAATACAATTGCTGATGTTATAGTATGGTTACGTAGAAATAATTTGAATATAAATATTGATAAAACCACTTTTGTACAATTTGTAAATAAAAATGCAAATAAACATTTATTAACTGTGTTGCATGAAAATCAAAACCTGGCAGAATCATGTTGCACAAAATTTTTAGGTATCTGGTTGGACGATGAATTTTCCTGGAGAGAACACATTATTAATGTATGCAGTAAAATTAACTCTTTTGCATACGCTCTATGGAAACTGACCAAGATAAGCACGAAAGAAACCGCAATACAGGCATATCATGGATACGTTTGTTCTCTGCTCAGGTACGGAATTCTTCTGTGGGGTAACTCGAGCCATGTCGAGCGTGTTTTAATAGCTCAAAAACAGTGCATAAGAGCTATATGTAATGTAGACATGTTAACATCATGTAAGCCCCTATTTAAGGACTTGAAACTTTTGACTGTACCTAGTATATATATTTATGAAGTTTGTTTATTTGTGAGACTTCATCCGGAATTCTTCAGTAAAAAAAAAGATGTATGTAAGTTCAACACAAGGTACCCTGAAAGACTTATTATCCCGCCTAAAAAAACAAAATTGTATGGAAAGAATGCGCTATGTATGTCAATTAGTATTTATAATAGTTTACATGATGATATCAAAAAATTACCATTTAATTCATTTAAATCTAGGTTAAAAAAATGGTTAGTAGATAAATGTTTCTATAGTGTCAATGATTATTTTGATTATTACGAGAATATTCTTAACTGATAGGTATAATTATGTATTTTTAAGCTCTTTTATTTTATTGACATTGCTAATCTCCTAATTATTTTTATTAATAATATCAATGTGTTGTAAAATTACTAATGTATTTTAATATTGTTATGTTTTCTTGCTTGTTTTAATTATATTGATCTGTTATGACCTTGTAAATATGGAATGAATACCTACGTGTAATTTAGTAATTTTGCATGCCAGCTGCTGGTGAAATGTGTGTTTCCCTAATATATTGACCATCTTTTGTACCATGTTTCAAGCAAAATAAATGATTTATGATTTATGATTTATGATTTATGTAGATACTAGGCAATATTAAATGTCGTATCCTCCACATTTCAGCTTTTTCCCTTTAAAATAGTCTAGAGTAGACACTAGTATTTGCATTTATAAGGTCAAACCGTATGTGCTACTTCAGGAACTAAAAAAGTTTGTAGGCCAGGTTCATAGTTATGGATTGCACCCAGTCGGAACGTATGCAAATATATTCCAATCATGGTATGGCGGACGAGTATAATACCTTAGGGCAGTCAACGTGGTACAATAAAAATATTTACTTGAAATGGACAAGCAAAATGTCGGTGTAATTAGCACAACAATTCAAGAACGTGAAGTTTTAGCCCCTAAAGGGGTAAAAAGGGGGGTGGAATTAAGTATGGAGAATCAATAACTGCTGGACCGATTTAGTTGAAATTTGGTATGTAGATAGTTGTGGTTATGGAGATATTGAATACCAAAACCACCCCAACCTCTTGAATTAGGTGTCATAAGCAACTTACAAAAAGAAGTAAACTCCCATCAAAAACGTTTTAATGTAAAATGTTGCCAAGACGAAACCATAAGGCTCGCACTGTCAAAAAGTTATCAGATCTCTTGTAGAGGCAAGCTTCTAACTCTACTCAAGCCCTAACTTCACAAACACTACACCTTAGTCAAAATATGTGGCTTGACCATTTGTGAATAAAATTTTCACCTTACGCCCTTGTGACGATAGCGAGAAAGTTGGATAAAATAGAAAAAAATGCATTTTTTCTTGGGAGTCATACTTCTAGCATTTATAAATCAAATAATGTTATTAACAGTATTAAAACAAATAATGTTATTAATAATAATTAAGTTACTAATAATTTGTATTTATAATTTATTTGTTAATTGAACCTGTAATTTATATTATTCAGTTACAGTTACAATTATTTTATTTGCTTTTATAAGATGCAAGTATAATAATTTTTATATAATAAATTAAACTTAGCCTAAATCATGCATAATATTCTAAATGAAATTTAGAATAACATTTAACAAAAGACTGATAAATATCCTAACTAACCTAAGGATATCACATTTAAAAATATGTTATACATAATTATGCTAAATAACATTCAGAGATTTACCATAAATAAAGATCAAAATACACTTAAAACAGCGAAATATATGAAGTAGTCATAAAGTCAAGCTATTTAATAACTATATTTCATTAGATGTCAAAAGCAATCATTAGTCATATAATTTAGAGACTATAAAATTAATAAAGTATGAGTGTGAGTATAATTGGCGAGAAATGGCTGCTGTGTCAACTTATCTTCTTCATTTGGCTCTGCATTTTTATACTTTGTATGAATTTTCAGTAGAGTCGTGGAGTTTTACATTTAAGCAGATATTTATGAAACAATTTATTGAACTTAATCGTATTTTTATTTATACCACGTCGGTGGCAAACGAGCATACAGCCCGCCTGATGGTAAGTGACGCGTTAAATTCAATGAACTAAAACTGTTGCACCGAATGAGTAGGTGATACTCGCAAGAGATTTAAGTTACAATAATTTACAAACAGCTATAATTTGCGATCGGATGACCATAATATATTTAGTGCTACAATTATGCGTAAGCGTAATATGTAATTTTCTTTGCGCGCCTCAGCCGCAAATTAATGCTCTATTCACTTATTTAGTATAATAATTAATATTAAAAATATTTATTTTGTAATAAACATTTACCTAATTGTTTATAATCATGACATTATGCAGAGCTGAATTTCGGTTAATAAGCGAGCTCGTGCATAACCATAATTTTTGGTTCGATTCCAATAAGCAATCTGCTCAATAGACAATGTAGTGCGCGGTTAAATAGCGGGGAGCACAAAACGGCTTAATAAATTTAATCCTCTTATTTGCGCATCATATGAATTTCAATCGAGACGTGTTGGTTAAATTAAAATGAAATGTATGATGTTTTTCAGTTAAAGCTTATTTGGAATAATATTATTTTACGTGATCGAACACGCTTGCCTTTTAGCAGATTCGGAGCTTTTCCGTAGTCAACACCTTACTTAACCTGCCTTGAAGTTTATAAGTTTATAAGAAATTGTGAAAAATGTAAAAATATTATGTCTTACTTAGTCATCATAGCCAAATTACACTTAATCTAATATTATAAAGCCTTTAACAAACAGAGGGAATATTTTTCCACCTGATTTTGAACTTTATATCAAAGTGATAGGGTTCAATTTTACATAATTCCTGACACCTTTATGCCTTATAAAGGATTAAACAAGGTTTATTTTACAATATTTGTGTTGCATAATAATCATTATATAATGTTATCGAACACGCGCCGGCCATGGCTCAAGCTAAGCTTATAAGATTACATACTGATTATAGATCGTGTCATTTACGAAGACGCGTGCCTTGACTTGTTGTTAAAGGTTAGATTCGACAAATCTGCGCGTCATCGTGGATGGCACTTACCTACTTTACAGACGGAGACAGTCAGACAATGTTACAAATAACCGCTAATAAAAAAAATCATAGTTAAAAAATAAAAACTATATTCTAAGTGATCTCAGAAGTATTATGTACCTATCTTAAGTTACGCGTACGTTAATTACTTAGACACTCAAGTCAGAAGTCTAGCTAAGGCTATTATCTCTAAAGTACCTGAATCCGGAGCTTAGTTAGCATCATTAACAGTATTCATTAGTAGATGCTACAATGCACTCGACTAAGACGCAAATTAATGACATTACCGTCTGGTAATGTCATTAATTTGCTAGTCTTAGCAGAGGTCGGATACCGGTATTACCTTCATACAACTAACCGCTTAATAATTTCAGTTTATCGTAAACCGTGACGTTGTTTTATTCTTTAATGAAAGTAGAAAATGGTCAAGTATTTTTAGAAAGATATTCCAAAAAGTATTTTAAAAAAGGTAAACAGGCTCCTTAAGCCAGTTGAGGGTAGATGAAAACATTACATGATCAAATAATGTAGGTTTAAAGTCAGGTCGTTCCGTGACAGATCCAGGCGGTTTTGTATTTGGTTGGTTAACCAATAAATATTAAAACTACCCGAAAATGTACAAATTTTTTGCTTACATTTATTTAAATACTTATAGATACAGAGTATAGTTACGCCCAAATGAAAATTAATAGACCGCACATAAAATGTAGCATCTCTATTTTAATACAGCTATATTAACTGAATGCGCATCTATTTTAACATTAAACGAGTATTCCTAATTTTAAATCCAGATAGGCCACCGCAAGTATCAGAGTCGAAATTTTATTATTTGCCCTTCTGTCGGTCGAATACCTATATAAGAATGATAGAAAAGAAAATAACGGAATATCCATTTTCGACGCTCGCGATACGCTCTCAACAGTTCGTCACAATCTGGTTTAATAACAAGTTGAAGCGTGGGTTACCGGCGCCTTATTAAGAGCCCTCGAATATCTGGATTACGCTCGACTTTATTAAATCCATACCCTCCGCAGCAAAACTTACTTAAAATGTAGATCAACCTTCGTTTTTGTCAGCTTCTTTTGGAGCGTGTACGTGAAAATTGTATATTTCTTTCTCTGGAATTCTGGGAGAAAAACTTTAATTTAGTGGTTGAATTTTTGCATGTGGAAATGATTCCTCTATCCGTGGCAACTGCGAAGAAAAACAGTTCAATTTAGTTGCAGAATATGTAAGTTCAGTTATTTGCTGCGATGTTTCAAGCTGGAATTTATTTTCAGGGTTCTATACTTGGTTGGTTCCTTACGGTTTTGTGCGGATCCTATACCGCAACGTCAACCGCAGATTTTGGTAACCGTAAAAGATAATAGTCGTTTATGTGACTGCTATATAATGAAAGGCATTAAAATACGAGTGTCGGTTTAACAATCGAACGAAGCGAGTTTCTTAAAAGGACCACACGAGTGTCTTAATGCTTAATTATGTAGAGTATATATATATATGTGGTGACGTCTCCGAAATATCTTTATCGCTCATTTTAAACGAAACTTTTCCCATAAGTAGTTACTTTGAAAACAACAAAACAAACTAATTATAAAGTAACCTGTATGTCAAATGGTGCTAAATAAATACTTTTTCACGCATGTCACGCATTCATAGTTTTTTATTCAGAGATAAACTAGAGTCGGGGCGGGCTATTTTTGTATCGTCGTCGTCGTAAACTAACGTAAAATGTGAGATTTATCAAAATTATATGCAATTGACATTTATTTTCATTTCGAGCAAATAGGCATCTCGACTCATATTAGAATAGAGGTCAAATCGAATTGCTTTTGATGTAGTAATGAAACAATTAAATACAACAATTTCACAGGTAAGAAATTTGTTGTAACACAACACTTTTAATGTTGGTTATTGTTTACGGATTTTGAAGGCATCATAGAAAGCTTATGGTACGTGTGTAGATAAAAGACTTTAAAGCGGAACATGACGCATTTAATGAAAGGTAAGGAATTCCTATATCTATAAACTCAACTATCGATGCTTCATTCTTGCTGCGTTCTTCGACAGCAGTTTTAGGGTTCCGTAATAGTCAACTAGGAACCTTTATAGTTTCGCCATTGTCTTAGGGCTTTGTGGGGCGTGATCGTTAGTACTAGAGAGTTGAAATTTGGCACGAATCATTACGCCGACACAGTTGTAAACTAAAATGTTTTTTTAGAGTGTAGAGAGTTAATAGATACGAAAAGTGGGGACGAATTTTTTTTCGCTTCAACCCTATAGGATATAACCTTATGTGGGATGCCGTTGGATAGATCTTTTAAAACGAATTTGGGTGAGCCATTTTTTGCTAAAACATTACGTATTTTCAGATATAATTGCTCTAAAAAATGGAAAATGGTGTCTTCCCCCTTCCGTCGAAATCGTGAAAGTAAAGCTCGGCAAAGAAATTCAAGGAAAACTATAGCAAATCTGATCGGTTTAGCCGTTGGCCCAACATACTCTTTTATATCACTACGGTGGCAAAAAACCTTACAAAAATTTCTCCTTAGGAGCACTCGAAACCTTAATCACCAATTCACCATGCAGGAATACAACACTACATACTCCTTTTACCTTTCATTCTGTAACCATCGCAAAGAGTCTAACAAATTTCTGAAGTTAACAACACTGGTTTTGCGGATCTCCACATTACGAATACCTTAATAAAATGAAATGTAAGTAAAATACCGTATCGAGACTGCGGCTATGATCCCTTTCTTCCAGTACTGACAGATACATAAAGCAAACTTTGTTCTAAATGGTCCGTTACGCATGCCTGCCTTTGTTGTTTGTTTAATCTTTGCCTAACTTTACTTGATTAATTATTTTACATTACATTGGGTTCATTATTAATGATTCTAGTCAAGAGTTACTTAGAATAATACCCCTTCTTATCTATAAATGCTGGGTTTACGAATACGTTACCTACTAAAATTTATATTACCTCCCTAATATTTTATTAAAACATAGAATAAGTTGAAAAGTTCATTGTCTAGAGCCTTTTGAACGTCTTTAAAAAACTCGTTTGAAAGAGCGTTATTGGAACTAGCTTAAAAAAATCCTTACACGACTGATAAAGAAAGATAAAGATAGTTTATTATTCAAGTAGGCATATTACAATGCGCTTATGAACGTCAAATAAAGCTACATCGGCTCTAACCCTACACCTCTGACCCGAGAAGATTTAAATCGCCCCTCAATTGGAGGAGGGTATCCCAATATGGACCGGCAAGAAACTCGGCGGGACACATCTTTTCAAAACATTACATCTTATAATTAACATGCATTAAATAAGAAAATAAAATACAATTTAGATTACTATAGAAATCATGCAATTACATACAGTAGCTACTTTTATTTATAGAAAATTGATAATACGAGTATATATATATATGTGACATATAAAATCATACAAATACGTAGCTCTATCAGAAAACATATTGAATTCTTACAAAAGAAAAAGAAAAATGAAATTAATAAAGAAATGAGAATATACATTATATAACTCTGACAGATTGCTATACCTACAAAAAATATCTGATGTGCTTTCTTACCTGAGCTGTGTCACCTGTGATACAATGATTTTACATATACACATAGTGCAATGATTTTAAGTGCTACTTGTTTTTACAGTTTCTAGTTTGGACCATGCATGTTTGTCTGTCAAGTAGTCATCGACTCGGTAATAAGCCTTCAACATCAATGACTTCTTTAAGTAATAACATTTGTATTGTAACTCCAAGAGCCTTTGATATGATTCAGTTTTCCTAAATGCTTTACGTTACTCCCTTGCGTAACTTTCAATGTGAAACCAAGTGTTTCTATCGCCTTAAAACTGCGGAGCATAATTCACGACTCAAAGCACCCGTATAGCAAACGTTAGGCCAAACAAGGAAGCCTTTGAACGCTCGATCGGTTTATCGACAAATGATACGAAAAAGGGACGAGGCAGGGCTCCAAGTTTCGGGAAAGTTTGAATCTCAATAGCGTTATAGCTTGAGTTGACGAGAAATTAAACGCTGCCCGGAGGGACAGATTTAAACAGGCTTGATACCGGCGATATTTACTTATCTCAAATATGTGAGGCTTTCCTTATTTTAAGAGTTACGCAAGTTTTAAAAACGCAATGTTATTAGTTTCCTCATGCCCGTTACTGTCTTAGACATTGTAGTCGAAGTCTTAAGTTGTATTGAGCTTCAAAAAATATTACCAGACTAGTGGCTCTATGCTCGCGAAAAGCTTAAAAAAATTAAAAATTAAAAATGTATGATTTACTTCGTTGAATCATTATTTTTGACAGCTTAGGCATCGGAGGAACGGATCCATCCGGCATCCGTACACGATTAAAAAATGTGTAAAAATATTTTAAACTTTTTCTTTTAATAAAAATTAATATTTTTAAACATAAAAATTTAATCTTCAGTATTAATTAAAAAAAGACACATTTAAACCCCGACTTAAATATTTTACTTATAGCCAACTTGGTTCGTATAAGTTAGTGCGTTATTTAAAAAATTGGCTATAACGCGCGTGGGAGTAAATTGGATTTTAGTTTCTTGCGTGAAATAGCACGCTTACTGCGCTCCGCAAGCGTTACGCCGCGATGCTTAGCAGGGTGCGTGACAGCCGCCACAGCCTTCTGTCCGTCGTGGCTAACAGGTGGGACAGTGGCCTTCTGAAGCACTGGTCCTCCATGCACGTTAGCCTTAATGATAAATTTAATTTCATTTGATATATTTCATCTAAATTAACAAGATTTATTTATCTATATATTCATTTAAAAATGTAATTGGTTGTAATTTAATTTATTAATTTTATAGTTTGATTTTAATTCATTTCAATTTTAATTGTAATTCAGACATTGTTGTAAATTTGTTTTTATAATATTATCAAATTTTTCTTTATACATGTTTTTACATAAATTGATTTTTTTTTGTAAGGTTTAATGTGATTTAGTTATAAGTTGTACCTACACGTGGATTCCCATTGTCCGAAATAAATGAATTTTATTTTATTTATTTTTTATTTACTGCGCAAGTGTGATGAATCGTCTATTGCGTACCTGTTAATTAAATATACTGGAGCGTAATTATAATTAATTATTATTAATTAGAGTGATCATAACTTCATAACAAATCCAAATTAAACACTGTCATAACCTGTTATTAAAATCAAAATCCTCCTCATGGTGTCACCAAAATTACTTCAGCTTGATTGAACCGAAGGGTGCGATGGTGGAAGTTCGTATGAAGAATCAATAACCACTGAACCGATTTAGATGAAATTTGGGATGACACATACAAACATGATTTCAAGCCTGAATGTAACCAGTTATAACTAGGATTTAAGCTACGGCGAAGAAGTTGAATTCACCTTACACCTCATTTCATACCTTCTTATATCCTATCACGGGACTCAACATATCATACCAAAATAAATGTTAACTTAATCGGTTCACCGGTTTAAGCGTGAAGAGGAGCTTAAAAACAAAAAGGTGTTTTTTTAAAGTTTATAAGTTTTTACTTCGGAATGGTATCAAAGTGATACCATGAATGAAATTGGCACTCGCGATGTATGTGAAAACGATTCCAAACATGCCTTAGTAACTTATCTGATGTAGTTATACAATTGAGAGTCCCAAATAAACTTTCAAGAGAGGATATCTCGAAATCTATTTAAGATATCGAAAAACTTGCTTAAATAATACTTTTAGAAAATTTAATGAGCTTTCGTTTTGTGCAAGTAGTCATGTCGCTAAGACGCAGTTTCCAAGAAATAAGTGATTAGCCGAGAAATGGGACCTTCAAATTCCCTCTCCCCCGGCTTAAGGGCTACGGCCGGGAACTTTTTATAATTATGTTCACCTCCTAACTAGTCCAAGCAAAGTAACGAAGTCAAAAAAAAATATTCCAACCATTTCCCTCTATACCTTCTCGTTGCTTGACCTATAAATGAAGCTTGCAGGGCTTCTGAGGTATCCAAGGTTTATTAACATTTAATCACTATCAGAATGTATTATTTTTATTTTGATTGAAATATTGTCATTTAAATGGACTATTTATCGCGGAAAATCACGTACAGATGTAGTGAATAATCCTTTTCTATCGTATTTTCTCGGAATCGTTCGTATTTGCCATGTTACTTCAATCAACCTCAGTACTTTTTGTATCGAGACTGACTGAGATAGCAAGACACGTTCGTGCGTTTTCGTGAAAATACGATGGGAAAGGATTGTTCACTACATCTGTAAACACAATCGAGCGTTCAGAATAGCAAAGTAAGTTTTTTCCCTGCTTTAACTTAACAATACCTATCATTTTCAGGTTTCCTATTCATTAATATTCCAATATCGTCGGCATTAAATGGATCCGCCTGGCTTTGTGCTCGTGTAGCATATTCTTACTGAAGCCTTACATATACTAATATCTAATTTCATTGGTGATCAGAAAATATGAAGCTATAAGGTAAGGATTGTATCCGGGTACGTCCTTAAACTACGCCCAGAAGAGAGGTATGGGTATTGTGAATGTCATCTTGCTTTGTGTAGTAGGGCACAGCGCAGTGGATGTCATTCCCGATCTAGAGCAGAGCCCAACTGTGCGCAGCTAAATAACACTAGATCCTACTCATAGCGTTGTGTTGCTGCCGGTGAGTAAGGTTGCCAGAGCTCAACGAGGGGGGTGGGGTTAGGGTCGGCAACGCGCATGTAACTCCTCTGGAGTTGCAGGTGTACATAGGCTACGGAGACGGCTTACGACCAGGCAGGCCGTATGCATGTTTGCCACCGACGTAGTATAAAAAAAAAACGCTTCTTTCCGTTCCGTTTGCAATAAAATTTACATTCTTGGTTGTGTAGCTGAATTTTAGATGGGTATAGAACCTGTAAGAAATTGTTTTTTCGTTATTTTCCATTCGTAAACATTTTGTATCTTGTTAGGGTGTGTCGGCAAAGATTACTTCAAACCACTGTATGTTTACAAACAGGTAATGGAATGAATTCACCAAGATTACTCCCTTCGGAAAAGCTTGATGGGAAAAAGTAGCCGAAAAAAATCAACCAGATTATCTAAACTCATACATGGTATGAGAAATGGGGATAGACGGGGTTCTGCGGTGATAGAGTGAGTAGACGAAATAAAGCAATCATTTAAATATTTACTAAGTTTAACTTAGTCCTTGATCGACCGACACCAAAAAAATGGTTAAGGAAGTGTCGGTTCGACTAGTAGGCGTCTCGGGCGACCCTAGGGCGGGCTCGTTCTCATTTTGGGGAGGTCTACGAAAACCTCGCGTGATTTTGGGGAGTTTTTTTATTTATATTATGGGCTGGTCATTATTCAACTGAATATTCTTATTACGACTAAAAAGAATACATAATAGATTAGACAAAAAAAAATACTTCTTACATATTTGTAAAGTTTTATACTATTTATAACTTCTTCTTTGATTTTATGTCATTGTCATTGTCAATGTATTAATTTATGACTTTTCTCATCCTTCGGCACCAATATTATTTATCCTTGGGCTTTTTCCAATAGTTTGGCAATACTCATCCACCACGTCAGATGAGGCCGTCCTCGTTATATGCCTTCTGGCAGAGCCAACGCTTTTTGGACATGGCCCTCGTCTCTTGCTTGTAAAGTTTATTACAACAGTTTGAATTTATAATTTAAGTAATTCATTTTATTTTAGGCATCAATAAAAAGAAGTGCTGCTAACTGCAGTATTACTAAAGTTAATTAAGTTAACCTGGGACATGTACATGAACAATATTATGATCATACTTTCTTTGTTTTCTGAATACCGAACATTTTGAAAATTTAGAGAATCTGGGGGCATGGGGGGGATTTTGTCACTGACTCACTCACTCACTCACTGATGATCATCAAATCCCCTAGGGTACTTTCTGAAGTTCTAGGAAGCTGAAATTTACTATGTAGGATAGTATACAAACAACAAATAAATTCAAAAAATGCCCCTAAGCGGGTGACTGGTTTTTTTTTATTATGGGGAATCAATAACCGCTGAACCGATTTTAAAATAAATAATATACATTAAACGATTTATGGAAAAAACGTTCATTTGTGTATTTATGCCTACTTTGTCAGCCTAATATTTTCAAGCATAACTTTCCCCTCCCAATCCTTAATCATGAAAATACGTTCTGTCGGAGTTTTACGACCTCCTTTGCATAAAAAGGTTCGCACTTGGCAGCGGATTTGGGGTGTCATTCCTATTGCTGCTCAACTGAGCGTAAATCAGTATAATTAAATTATGGTGACACAAAGCTAATTTTTCAGGTTGGGACAGCAAAAGCGTGCTAGTGAATAGAGACTAGGTACTTATGTTATCTTATAGTTGTGAAAAACTCATATGTTTGAGATTGCTATATTAATTTAGTACAGTCAGCGTCAAATACTTTGTAGCAGTCAAAGTGGCGAAATAGTTCGGTACACCATAAAGCATAGTTCATATAGAATTGGGACATAATTAGCAATGTTTAAAAAATAATAATTCCATGGCGGGAAAAAAATTGACAATTACAGTTCAATCACCAAACTTCAAAGTATTAATTGTCAAAATATTTTTTTCCTAGCTTTTTGCATTTTAAAGTTTTCGACCATGAAAATTGAGAACAGGAGATTGATTGTGCACAAATACTTCGAAAATTCTTATCGATCCCGGACAAAGACAACTAAGTCGCTTAAGATGTTAAAAGCTAGTATTTGTGGGGTCATAAAACGTTACAAGGAGACTCTATCAGCTGACAGGAAAACACAAACTAATCGGAGGTCTGGGACAAATAAGATTTTGGGAAAAAAAGACCCAACGTCACTCAAACAAAATTCAGGACGGTCTAATTACGATTTATCCCAAAAAATCAAAGAAACTTCTAGAAAGATAAAGATTATTCACCTTAGAGGTGGCTATAAGAGCTATCGAGCAATAAACAGATCCGACAAGCTAAAACACTAGCTCGACTATTGTACGACCCAGTATTGACAGAATTCGAAGGTTGCTCGTAGTTGGACGACAAGACGTATGTAAAACTCGATTTTAATCAACTACTCGGTTCGAAGTTTTATATGGCCAATAATAAGAGGTCATTTACCAGAAAAATATAAGTTCGTGAAACTTGAAAAGTTCGCAAAAAAACATGATATGGCAAGGAATTTGTAATTGCGGCTGTAAGACGAAAAGTTTTATAACATAGTCAACAATGAAGTCGGACGTTTATATTAAAGAGTGCTTAGAGAAATGAGTATTGGCATTTATTAGATCCCATAACGGTCCTGTGAAATGTTGGCCAGATTTAGCCAGCTGCCACTACACAAAAAAAGTTTTGGCATGGTATGCTAATAATCAGGCCAAATACATACCCCGCGAGATGAATCCTTCGAATTGTCCCCAATTTCAATCTATCAAATACTATTGGGCAATCATGAAATAAAATTAAATAAGACTTGTCAAATTGTCCAGGGTATCAATTCATTGCGATCTACAAGAAATCAACACGCCAAAAATGTCGACAAAAGTGTTGTGCAGAAAATGACGGGGGTCCATTATGAAAACAGTTCGTAATTATTAACATAACAGAGATTTTTTTTAAATTTATACATATTTGAAAGCTAAATACATTACTATTTAAAATTCACCATTCATAACTTTCTTATTTTATTAACTTAAAAAAATAACAATCTTCTAGTGCGTACCAATTCTATATGAACTATGCTTTACTAAATATATGGTGTACCGAACTATTTGGCTACTTAGGTTGCTACAAAGTATTTGACGCTGACTGTACAATATACTCGTAGGTAGTAATACACAAACCAAAATTTGTTGTCAAGATTAACAAGGTTGTATCTTGATGCTAAACATAGTTAGTTATAATATAACTAGTGAATATTTTTTCACCACACCAGCTGGTAAAGACTCTCTTGATTGTTCAAAAGCTGATGAGAAAGTAGCATTTTATCCGCATGTGTGTAGTAAAGTAATCTGATGTAAATGGTGGAAATTAATTTTCAAGGATTAATTTACAATTATAGATATTTAATAACGTGCAGTTGGATTTGATTTGGTTTGACTTTTCTTCGCGTTGCAAACCAACGTGGAAAAATTTCTTTATCTCGGTGGCAAAATTGGGTTTCAAGGCTCGAGGTTTAAATAATTTTGGCACCGAGTGAAACACAAAAATGTTCACCACACCAACACAAGGAAAATACTAACTGTAAAATATCAAACAAAATCAAAGTAAATCAATTCAAAATTTATGTTATAAAATATTTATCTTTCAAAATCATCATTTAAAAGTCAATTCTACCATCAAACATAAGGCAACAACTCAAAATTTGCATTTGATTACTTTGTACATGTGGATAAAATGCAACTTTCTCATCAGTTTTTGAACAATTAAGGGAGACTTTTCTAGTTGGTGTGGTGAGAATAATTATCAAAGGTCTAGTAGGATACATCAGCGTGCTATTTTACAAGTACCTACCTAACGGTATGAAAAACATGCGCCTTCCTAATTTTATGTGATCAGGATCAATAAAACTGGTTCTCCTGAACTCGTGCAACCAATGGAATCACAAGACGCAGTTTATTACTCGGACTAAATAACCCATTGTTCCGAGCCTACAATATGCATACATACATATGTATACTTGTTTTGTTATTTTTTATACCCTGTAAAAACGGTGGAAACTTGGATGAAGGCAAGATACGTGGCTCACTGGACGTGATGGAAGATTTGTTAAAGAACATCGTAAATTGCGAAATCCGGGAAAAAACTTGCGTGCGTAAATTCGTGCTCAAGACAGATTTAAGATCGTGAACATGATGATGAAAAAAGGGAATATGCCTGCCATTAACTTGTTTAACATGCAAATATGGCCTGGCTTGAAAGAATTGTCACTGTTATACAGCTGTTTATCTAATTCTTAATAGTGAGAAAAAGGCGACCATGCCAGTTTTTGACATGATGGAACTTTGAGCAAGTATTTTCGCAGACTATAATACACATAGTCAAGTCATGATGATTCATAAAAATGTCATTACCTTGTCTTTATTGAACATGAGAAATTGCTGTTTGTCAGAAACTAAAAAAAATTAAGAAAGACATTTTTTATTTCGGTACCTAATTTATTGAATGTGCATAGTGTCACCTTGGTCTAGTAGCTCCCAATAGAAACATTTAAAAAACATCTTTTTAAGTAGGTATCTACGTATACAACTTGTCTCTACCCTCTAGACATCTAGATGAATAGGACGTATCGATTAGGGTATTTCTAACCTATGTACAAAGTCTCATTCCAAACGCAGTATTAACGGAGAAATTAATGATTTACGATTTAATACTTCGGAACAGCATGTATGACACGGTAATTATAGAGTATGTTACTAGTGTCACTTTAATCTTATCGTCAGTGTGGACAACTAAATTAGTATGCTCCTATTTATTCATGATTTATTTGAATTAATTTAACTTTAAGAAATATTTTTTTTTTTATCTAATCAAATAATTTACCATATTAGAACATTCCTGAGAAGGAACTCTACTCGGGATATCGGTCAATATCCAGGAGTAGAGACATGCTGTATACAAGGTGTAACAAAAATAGTGGTGATCCGTTTAGGGGCATATTCGGTATCGTATTCTGATTAGGAAAAAGTAAAATAATGTTTTTTGAAGAGAAGTTTTTTGGTCTTTGTATGGAGGGTTGGCCGACTTGGCAGAAATAAATTATATCTTATACTTTTTCCTAATCAGAACACGATACTGAATATGCCCTTAAACGGATACTCACTATTTTTGTTATTTCCAAATTGCAAAACTGTTCCGCTAATAATATGCTAATAGTGGTAAAATCTCGTATTTCTCCAGTTATATCATTCACTGTGATGCAGCCAAGTATGCAGTTCTGTAAACAGCCAACTTTGACGCGGAACTCGGACGGGCAGTTATAGTTTGACCCCCATTCGTAAACCGTTTGGGATCTGACGGAATACTGAGGATTTTCTAGTGTAAGAGCTGGTTGTATTTACCTGTGTTTTGGTATTTTCTATTAAATTTTCTGCCGAACAAACTGTTGAACAAATTGCTAGTTAAATCATAAATCATTTATTTGCTTAAGAAGGGTACAGTATAGGGTACAGGGTACGGTATTGCTAGTTTGAAACTTCGACTTGTGACATTACCAGAGTGTTGGCAGGTGGACCAAAATGTTAACAGATTTGTGGCCGCTTTCGGATGAAAGAAGCCCCTGGCGTCCGTTGGCTCGTTGGGTGGATGACATTCGAAAAATCGCGGGACACTTCTGGATGCGACTAGTTCAGGACCGGAATTAGTGGCGTACACGAGGCCTATGCTCAGCAGTGGGCGGCTGGAGGCTAAAAATGATGAATGAAAAATGAATGTGACATTACCTTGATGGGCCAACACAAAAAGTACCTTGTTATTAAATTGAATTATATGACGTTTAATCGAGAAAAAATGCCATGAAAAAATACATTTAAGTATCAGACACTTACCTCTTATAGGTTAAAGTTGACTCGATAGAATAAGGGCTCAATTAGACGGTACGAGAAATCGCATGCGAGTTTCATTGCATTGCGGTATTTGATCAGTCGGCTGAACTGGATGTACCCTCTATTGTCCGCAATGTATCTAAAATTGCATGCGAGTTCGCGCGCCGTTTTATGAGTCTAAAAAAAACATGAAAACATGTATTGTGTAATTTTCATTAATTTCAGTTGTATATTTTACCCTGCATGTTATAGTATAGTTGTGTTTTAAACAGTTATACAGCCAAACGACATTACGAGAAAAAATAAACGTATTTTTCCAGTATAGTGGAGGTAAAACGTTTAAATCGTGCGCGATATGTCACATGTTTGGAGCTGCTTGTATAGATATATCGAACCATTATACCCCAATTTGGCATGCGTACGTCTTAAATTATATATAAATGATTATATCTACTTGAAAACAAACTTGCAATAAACGTTAATTTTAATTCAAACATTCTTAGTAAAAACCGAGCTTAACTTACCTAAGCGTAACGTTCATGGGAAAAACAGCACGCTGAAGTATAACGAGTTTTTATCTCGATCATATTTAATCATAGCTATCTCACTTCAACTTCACCAAAATTCCCATTAAGATATTAATTAAATGTCCGACCGGCACGTGCGGATTTTTCAGAGCTTTGGATTACCGCTTAAGAGGAAAGGGGACGGCCGCTTCTCCATACAAACGTAGTCCCCATTTTCCTCTGTGGATATTGACATTATGGAAAATACTTTTACATAATTTGTTGTTTATTAGCTTGCCCCTACGTTTGACTTTTTTAGATTTTTTGATTATTGTAAAAATTAGGTTCGAAAAAAACAGTCCATACATTTTTTAAATGCTCCTTACTCTTATAATAATTAAAAATTCGTAAAAATCTAACGTACAAGTAGGGGCGTGGCCATGGTCGATATACAACAAATTATGTCAAAATATTGTCAATAATATTAGAGGAAAATGAGGACTATGTTTGTATGAAAAGGCGATTTCCCGCGAGTCCATTGAACCAAATTATAATCCAGTCTAAGGGCTAAAAATCAGAACCCAGAGTATTAAATTGATTTTAATTATAGTTTACTCAAGAAATTTTTAATCTGTTTAATCTTAAGGATATCTGAGAATAATGTGATCGTAAACTTTTCTAAGTTATACTCAGATTAAATATTAGAGCACGTAGCCAACATGTCAATCGTTAACGCACTGTAGCGAACGAAATGCAACTGTCACTGTCGCACTATGGAAGAGTAATAGAGAGAGATGGCTACGCTACGGCGCTCAAGACTGCTAGTACAGTAAGCTGCGAAACTGCATGGAGAAATTATAAATGAAATCATTGATAAAGTCGCCATGCACTTTTACGGCTGATAAAAAGATAACCAAATTCGTTACCTAGGCATAGAGTCTATAGTCTAACTTACAACTAAGGTCAAATATTAACTCGAATATATTCGTTTAGGTGCGACTATCATTTGAAAATCGTAGTTATATTGCAATATATTTGTATAACTGGAAGAAATAACGGAGAAGAAAAACAAACAGTACATTGGTCTTCTTCTTCCTCGCGTTGTCCCGGCATTTAGCCACGGCTCATGGAAACCTGTGGTCCGATTGACAACTTATCCCAAGATTTGGCGTAGGCACTAGTTTTTACGAAAGCAACTGCCATCTGACCTTCCAACCCAGAGGGTAAACTAGGCCTTGTTGGGATTAGTCCGGTTTCCTTACGCTGTTTTCCTTCACCGAAAAGCGACTGGTAAATATCAAATGATATTTTATACATAAGTTCTGAAAAACTCATTGGTACGAGCCAGGGTTTGAACCCGCGACCTCCGGATTGCAAGTCGCATGCTCTTACCGCTAGGCCACCGGCGCTTCTCAACAAACAGTACATTGGTAATTATACTTAATTACCAATTGAACATGTGGACCTTACGGCCCGATTCAAACTTTTTGACGTGACGATTTTGTTTGAGGATACGTCACTTTTGACACTGACATATCCGATCCATATCGTATCTAGACCTAATATTTGATGTATCTTAAAGTTCGAATCGGGTCGTAAGGTCCACATGTTCAATCGGTAATTAAGTAAAATAAGGAAAAGAAAATAGATAGTTTTACGGGTTATATTCTTGGAGATAAGAAAACCTGCATTCGAAAATTAAAAACAATCCTTTAGGTAAGGGTGAAGGAAGAAGACGTGAAAATATATATCTTATAAAGTAATTTTTTGCACTAGCAAGTATATCTTTTAATAAAATAAACATTAAATAATAACACTGAACATAAACACACATTAAGCCCTGTTTTGAGCGACGGTAAGCCTCGTCATTCCATCGTTTGTATTTAAAATTGCCTGAGCGTGTTTCCCTTTTATACTGCTCCATATTCAATCATGTTAATTGAATATCCGGTAGATTTTTGGTATAAGTTACTAAAACCAATAAGCTCGATTACATTTACATCCCCTTCCATGTCACCACGCCCTGGGGACCGATTTTATAATATTTGGGCCACCCGCACTATCGTAGCGTCGTCGTCTAGTCAACTCTATGGCTGCTGTTCGACGTATCGTTGGTGCAACTGCGCAGCGACGCCATTTTCCATAGCACTGAACTAGACGCTAGTGTAGGGTGGTCCTTCCCCTAGGGTGGACATCCCAATTTTTGGCTGTGGGTTTAGAAAAATATGAAAATTATTTAGAATATGATCGGTTGAACTATTGTGGAATTAAGAAAGTTGTTGATAATTTTTATGAATAAAATTTAACAATTTGAATTTTTTTTTAATATGGTTATCTATTTTAGATATTTTTACCATGTTTATTTCTATGGATTTAATTTATTTAACATGGAAATATTATAATACAAATGGAAAAAAAAAATACCTTATTTAATTCCAATAACATTCAAAATAGCTTCAACACATTACACATACTCTGATTCGTTAGATAGTTTCAACTAAGTGGTATGAACTTATCATAGTTCATACCAATGATATTGGTATCGAATTCAAATGTTTCATCATTGAATTGGTAATCTGTTAATTGGTGAATAGATTACCTGAAACAAATTCTGCATTATGAAGAAAAAAAGTAAAATGAAGTCTGATAAAACAAAGACGTTTTCGTTACCGTACGCCGGACCGTAACGTAATACGGACCTAGCATCTCCTGATGATGCCCCGTAGAGAGGCCAAATACATATCGAGTTTTGTACTTTTGGTGGTGGATTTAACAACCCAACAAATATAACTATTTATTTTTGTGATGGGAGGATGGGAGCATTAATTGCATGCAAAAAAATACGCAATTGCAATAACGGGTTAGCACTAATTGACTATATCACGTTATTATTTTTTAGGATTAGAATACGTTTGTTTTAAAAAAACAAAGTTGTCTGAGAAAAGTGACATTGAAATGCCGTCCTCCCGTCTGTGAGGCCAATTCGAACGTACACTTACATCAGAACGATATCTGAATTATGTCATTCGATTATCGTGCATCTCGCTCGCGCCATAACATGTACCGACTGATAACAAAATGACATCATTCGGATGTCAGTGTAAGTTCGAATTGACATGTAGGTCTTTAAGACCACACAGAGAGTCTTTGAGACTGAATTAAACAGAGAGTAAAGTTTTACAGCAAGTACTGAATTTAACTGTCGAGCAGGCGACAGATTTTATAGTAATTATAAATGTATCTAGTATGTGTTAAACATTCGCTACCAACGTTTTCGTAGCGCTACGCTCGTCGCCGATTTCAGCGTTTTCTCGCTTTGTAGAGGAAAGCGATTACGAACAGAGAACCCGCCGAGCAGGTTCCCGGTACTCAATGTGTTAATATTTCATTTTAATGTTTTTTGATTCTCAGAACTACTTGCGTATTCTATCGCGAACAGTAAATCATCAGCAAATACATTCAAATTATGCACACCCACACTACCTGAAAATTAACGGAAGAAAACCTTGTAGAGATAAAATTTGAAATAAGTAAGTAGGTATGCAATAAAGCATACTTGTTCTTTTCTATTAAATTCACGAGCCGCATGCTATGGTTATTTCCGAACGTCATCTATTGTTAATTTTTTACGTAGCCAATGCTTTGTGGACGCGGTTTGTATTTTATGCTCCATCTATTAGTAAGTAATCTGTGATTAAGCTATTGATAGCGCTCATGTATATTAACTCAATTAGGCTTAACGTGGGCTGCAATAATGGTAATTTGGCTTATTCGTATTCAGCAATAGCTGAATCTATTGAATTTCAGTTCGTTTAGCCGAAAAAAGGTAAAAGCCGAAAGTATTTTTATGTGAAAGTTTTATTTGAAAACGTTATTTAATTAGGCAGACTGAACTTTACCGACAAAACGCTAGTTTTTTTTTTATACTACGTCGGTGGCAAACAAGCATACGGCCCGCCTGATGGTAAGCAGTTTCCGTAGCCTGTGTACGCCTGCAACTCCAGAGGAGTTACATGCGCGTTGCCGACCCTAAACCCGCTCCCCCTCGTTGAGCTCTGGCAACCTTACTCACCCGCAGGAACACAACACTATGAGTAGGATCTAGTGTTATTTGGCTGCTGTTTTCTGTAAGGTGGAGGTACTTCCCCAGTTGGGCTCTGCTCTAGATCTGGAATGACATCCACTGGCTGTGCCCTACCACACAAAGCGAGACGACATTCACAATGCCCATACCTCTCTTTTGGACGTAGTTTAAGGACGTACCCGGGTCCAGAGAGAGTCGGGTCGAGAGTGCAGATAAATGTGTCTGTTAGTGGTGAAGGCCCTCTTGATTGTTCAAAAATCAATGAGAAAGTTGCATAATTATCCACATGTGGGGCAAAGTAATGAGGCAAAGTGATAAGGCCCTCACGAGCGTGTACTTGCCTTAGGGGCTGTTTATATATTGATAAGTGTTTAGTACGAGTTCATACATTTGATACTAAACGTAAGTACTATCTCGGATGATCGATGTTCGAAATTACATTCATATGTGAAAGTTTTCAATTGTTTGGTTGAGTTAAATGTAATGCCCGTGTTACAACAACGATAATTATATGCAACATTTAATTACTTTATATAATTATTTATTTATTTATTTTACATGGAGAACCAACAGCTATAACAATGCTAATAACAACATAAATAGTGACACAGAGCCAATTATAGGAAATATAATAATGGAAAAATGAGAAAAAAACTTACTTTTTATTAACTATGACATTTAGTTTCCTTAAACGTACTTACCGATACCCCGAAGTTAACGGAATACCATAAAAACACGGTGTATATACATACATACTGACAGGGTAAGTTAAAAAAGCTTGTAAAAAGAGAATCATGAGATGCTTTACAAGAATTTTATTTATGATGCTAGTACAAAACACAGCAACTCAATATATTGTTTAGTACACAGAATTAATTATAATCGACCACCACCATAGATATACCAGTTATATCTGTGTAGTCGACGCAACCTAAGGTCATATTTGACTTATAGTTATGACGTTATGGCTATCAGTTAGAATCGTCACATTTATAAGGATCAATTCATAACTGTCAAATATGTGATTTGAAATCCACTATAATTTATCAACGACGGCTGTGACATCGCCCTTTTTCCGCCGTGTCAACATTGAAGCAGCCAATCGCAATCCGAATATAACCTTTACTCTTTCTAACCTTGGAAATATTAAGAGTCACACAAACAGCCGCCGCCATACAAAGTTACGCTCTCATTTTATAACGACATTCGGAAATAACTCGATTAACAGGAACATTCAAGTGTCAAATAAAAAAAAATCTCGCTCTATACAACCTATTACACCAGCCTATGAAAGTGGTGTAGGTACACGTTGTATAGGTCATACTGAGAAACTTTTACTATAAGACCAAGATCGAAATCGCGATATAAAAAAATTACTCTCCCATACAAGAAATCAACATCAGCCAGCCAAAATGTATGAGAGTCATTTTTTTTCGCGATTTCGGGGTTGGGCCCATAGTAAAAGTTGCTCAGTATGACCTATATGCCCACTCCACTTTCAGTGGCCAGTGTAGCATGTTTTTCGCAACAAAAACTAGTGTCAGGCATAGATGTATATACTGGGTGTTTCCTGTAACAGGAGCAATAAATTAAACTGTAGGTTGTATTCCTCAAACTGACCAACATTTGTTCAGCAACTTTTAAAAATAACCTAATTTTTATTTTTTATTACACTTTGAAGTTAATTCTAAGACGCAATGTATTGCGAATTTTGTTACGTTTAAAGCGTGACAAGCAACGTCAAATACACCGATATCAGCGTACATTGAAAATAATATTAAATTTGTATGAAAAAGATAAAATCTAAAGATTTCATAATTTTTAAAAGATGTTAATCAAAAGTTATATCGTTTTAGGAGTACAATATATGGTTTAATTATTTGCTCGTGTTACAGGAAACACCCGGTATGTTACGTAAATGTCTTTGCAAAGATTCATGTAATTAAAGCATGTCCTTTTAAAACAAAAGCATAACTTCGATTACATCGGAGCAGTTTTTTGCAAGTGGTCGCATAAATGCCTAAACAATCCTAACTAACAGTGATAAATTTATAAATATCTGTACCTCTAGTATAGATTTATTCGATAGCGAGTCTCATTTTGTATGAGATTTAGAAATAGTGCGCCAAGCGGGAAATCCCATACTAAATTAGACGTCACAAAATCGAATAAATTTACACTAGGGACTCTGAATTACAACCCAACCCGTCAAACTGAGTTTCCGACATCCTACAGCAACATGAGACAAGCTGCATGTTATCGACAAACCTTAATAACATGTCCAGTGAACTGAAATTGTTCCCCTCCATCTCAAATTGGAACAGTAACTCATCGTAATTAGGTCGCTATATAAATGAAACTACTGATGCTGTGTTTACACGAGCTTAAAATAGTGCGAATGCTAAATCAGTTGTCTACATACTTAATAAATAGATATAAAATACTGACTGACTTACATCAGCGCCCAGTCTCAACATATAAATAGAAAGCCAATTTTTTCTCACAGTACGCTGTTGTATAACATAACGTAAGCATCCACTAAGAAGCGAAATTCAACTCCTAAGTGGGTTAAAAATTATCAATTCTTCTATTCACGACATATACATAAAATTAATTAAAATGGCGTAGCAATGCCGTTGCAAAATGTTATTAGAACGAGATGTATGCGTTATGAAGCTTACATAATTTTGGTAGGTAATACCATTTTGAATATTTCCACTTTTTCCTTCCTTGACAATCTTGTGGCCGGTTTCGAGTTTTTCTGCTAGCAGACATTTGTTCAACGGTGGTCTGCCGGACTCTCTAGTAAGCGCCAGTTACCAAGTACTACTATCTTTTGATTTATGATGACAGGTTATAAACATATATTCGCCACTCGACAACGGAGTGTGTCGCCTACGCATACCAGAAAGCTCACAAATAACGCTTTCACTAACAAGATATTTGTTCAGTCACCATGATAGAAATTGTTAATCGATAGAATCGATTGGCTCGGATACTTCTTCTTCTTCTCGTGTCTATGGTTTCGTGATTAATATTAAGCGGAACCAGAAAGTAGCGACGCTTAACGCCCTGTCTGTCGCATCCCGTAGATCTTGCTCGGAACAGGTGTGCGACTTCGCTGGGCAGGACAGCATGTGCATCATGGTTTGGGGAGTCGTGCCACATGCACATAGAGCATCTGAGTCGCTTAAACTGCCCCACCTTATCAAATTTTCCTTGCTGCGGCCAACCCGGGACCGCAGTCTATTTAAAGTTTTCCAGATCGGCCACGGTTGTTTATGGGCATAAACAACCGTCGCCGGGAGCCTTTCAGCAGGTAGGACGTAGCTATCGGGAGGGGCGCGCGTACTTTGCCAGTGAGTCAATCGGTTCTCGGACGGCGAAAAACTGATAGCGGCAGTGCACCGGATAAAGCTCTTTCGGCTTTTTGGCGAGACGGTGGTAACTCGTGGCCGTGGAGAGGCTGCCTTGGGTCTTGCTCTTGCTTGAGTTTTTCGACAACACAATCCACCTCCCTGCGGGTCTCTGGGGGCGCTATGCCCGCCAGAGGGTACTAAGAGGATACAATGATTTACCTAGTTAGGTAAAATAATGTTGCTTGAAGCTTTGTTGAAACGTATACGCTTATACTTGAACTAGTATTTTCACTGACGCAGTCACTAAGCTCAGGTAAAGCCGGCATCAATCAAGTTCTATCCAACTTATTGTATTGTTTCGCGTGCTAATAACTATATTAATGAATAGAATCTCTATGGCAACCAGTCCTTTGAGATCATGTTTAGAAAGAGCCTTGTCAATATACTAAATAGCATTGACATACGTTGCTATGTAGGATGAATATAGGGTGCCTTCAAAGGCATTTTAATATAACGTAAGTGTTTCAGTTCATAATGAAGGCTAAATAACAGATGAAGGAGGATCTATTAATGAATACTATGTAGGCCGTACATTATATTATTTAGAATAGGGTATGCTCCTGGTATTCGTTTTTAATACTTAATCAGTACCTGCCAGAATAAAGGAATTCCCAATTCGAAACGCTTCTTTTTGTATCTGAAACGGTCTTTATTTATACAATTTGACTTAAAGTGAAGTATGTTCAGTTCAGAGTAAGGTAAAATAGGAGTTGGAAATATTTACTTCATGTACCGATACACATTTTGGTACCTACATCTTTATTTTTAGTAGGTACCTATAATAGCTTTGCTTCGTTTGAGGCTAGGTCGATGAATGTAAAATTGTCATCAAATATTTATTGATATTGTTTTATTTATTTTATATCACGAAAAGAACAAATAATGAGATTGTTTTACCTTTTATGTAATTTGAAAATGCATTCTACAATTCTACGGAACACAATACACGATTAAATAGTCATTTCTTATTGTGTTGTGTGTTGCTATTATTGCCTCTTGCGCGAGGGGCATCTGGAGGCTAACACTTTATAAAGTGTTAGCATTTGTGTTATTCTCACAATTCAAACTACTGTTTTCAGACCAACATTTAGACGCTACACGGCCAGCTTAAAGAATTAAGCCACCGTTCAACACTCGATGCTGGTTTAGAACCCTGTGCTTGTAACATGAAGCACATTTTACTCAGCCCAAGGCGCAATTCAATACAAAATGATATCAAAAAGCCACATAAAAACCCTTATATCCCTACAAAAGGCCTATTTACTACAAAATGGCTTCCACGTCACTTTTATTTACGTCGCCCTACAATGAAACTACTCCACATTTCAATTTTCGCATATTAAGGAACTTCTTACACTCAACCTTACCCCACCATAATACGGTCGAAAATTGTACGCGTAATCTTGGATATTTTTTATTACGCTCCCTGTTGCCTTTTAATAACTTCCAGGTATCTGGTTATAAATAGTTTGTACTGGCGGCATAATTTTTTTGTAGGAGGTAGGAAAGGAAAAGGCATATTTCTTGACAATTTCGTGAGAATAGGGACATGAAAAGAGCGATTTAGTGTTACTATTAGTGTCTTTCAGGCACCAAGAGAAAGATTCAACCTCGGTGCAAGGCCGAAGGTATAGCTTGCAGAATGGTAGAGATCGGACATGATCCTATGATAAGTGTTTTACAGACCAGAGACCCATTTCTAAGTGGTGCCATAATAGGACACTGAATCTAATCTAGCGCCAAACGTTTCGTGTGAGTATCTGCATCCCCAATGCAGCTTACCCATTTTCATTGCCTTTTAAATCTATCCGTTTGGTATAATACAATTATAAATACTTTCGATTTTTATTTAGTATTTGAGGTCTAACTAAAAACAAAAAAAAAATCGATACTTACCTTTATTTTTTATTACTGCTACTCAGAAATTGGGAATTTTATTGTTTATAAGTAATAAATACGATGTCACATGATCAGAGAAATGGGTCGGGTGCGAAAAATGAAATACTCTCCACTAAGTGGTTGAATGCTGGTTGAAATTGAAATGGTTAATTGATCAATATTTACATTTTTTCCACCCCTTTTTATTTTGGTTTGTTATTTATTTACAGAAGAATCGTTTATGAAAAAGTAAAAGAATTGAAATAACGTCATTAGTTTTGTGTATTAAATCTGAAATTCGCAATATTCTGAGCGAATGTGAAAAAATATTGCCAATGGACACATTCATGTTTCTACAGTTTTACATTTTTTTAGATTATAAGTTGGAATGAGCCCGAAGGATTTTAACTGTGAGTTCTCATTGTAATAGGTATGATACTAAAACGTTACAGAAAATTCACTGGATTCGGATTTGTTTCTAACATATAGTGATTAAAGAATATAACAATGAAGATGACTCAGTGAAAACAGCCTTACTGTTTGCTTTGTTATTATGAACAGCTTTAACAGACGGCCAAACCGGACCGCGACCTTGCTTGGTATGGTCCCAGTCATGGAGGCCAATTAAAACTTCCATTTTGATGTCAAAATTATAGCTCAATGTCGCCAAACGAATAGAAAAAATTTACCAAGATAACAGATGCTACAAAAAGTCACATGACTATTTCCCTACATTATTTAAGTCATCTTGGGCTCGTCAGCAGGAGTCCACAGGCAGCGCGGAAATACCCGCAAACAAGGTGGACTGACGACCCGTTCAAAATCGTGGAAGCCATCGGATAACGGCAACGACCAGTCGTGTTGCAAGAATTTCGAAAAGGCTTCTTATACTAAACCATACAAAAATAAAATTAGCTTTTCCTTATATTTTATTAAATTTTTGAGGATATTCAATTGTAATCACGGCCCTGTGCGGTATTTCAAGATAACTCAATACGATTAGGACCAAAAGCTTTTCCCAGCTTTTAACTTATTTCACCAGGCAGCGTCAGCCATTTTTCTCAACTGACATCGTTCATTTTTCTCGGTAACAATAACCCCACAAATTGACTTCGATTTTGGTTTGAGAAATGATTGTAACAAGTGAATCAGGCAAAATAAAGGGAACTTTATTGGACGAAAAGCTCCTTTTTTCAGGTAATTTATGATTTATTCTTTTGCGGAACCCTTATAGTGATAATTGAATCGGTGGGCGATATAAATTATGTCTCACAGTTATTTCGTCTATTTTTTTCATTGTGTCGTATAAATGAATGAACAACTCTATCTATTTAAGAGCAGCTGAAGGGGTTACATAGCTTGTTTCATGCACATACTCGTATTGTATTACTTATCAACGAACTTTTCTGGTTTTCATTTAAATGTATGACTTCACGCAGACGTTTCCATTGTTCATAAGTTAAGTATCAGAGTCGACTTTTATAACAAGCTTTATTTTAATTGAATTTACATACGGATGTTTGTATGAATGAGACAGGAAGTTTGGGGCTGTAATTTCAATGCGGAAAGCCCCAACCCAAACAACCCAAAGTTTTATGAGCCCCATTTTTGTTCCATCTCATTTTTATTACAAAAATTGTTTTTTTTTTTTTATGTCTAGACTAAAACTTTCCCATTGATACGACTTGTAGTTTTTAAGAAGAAAAAATGTAAATTGTACTGATTTTCAGATTTAGTAAGAGTAACTTGCGTATTTAATGATATTACCGCGTTATCGTATAATAATTATACATATTATTTGTATACTTGCTAAGAGGTTACTTTTGAATGATTCTATTTCTCACTTTCACGTATAAATCCCTAAATCGCAAAATATTTTTTCAAACGGCTGTTATTGTTTTTCTAATTTTTAGTAATCATTATATAAGTGGAGTGGATTATATTTTACCGACGGCATTTATTATTTCATGTAGCTATTGTGCAGTAAAGTTTTTTCATGTACCTTATATCACGTACTCTTTTAATCAGGTAGTCGCGGCTCTAAAATCCTTAAAGCCGGGAATGTCGCCAGGAATCAACAATGTACATGTTGATATGCTGAAGGCTGATATCGCCACTTCTTCAACGCTACTGAATCTCCTAATAACCCGTAAATGGGAAGCAGGACCAGTACCCGCCGAGTACTCCTGGTGAAGGTCCCAAAGAAGGGTGATATACCGCGGTGCGATAACTGGCGCAGCATCACCCTACTTCCAGCTGCAGTCTTGGCAAAAGTCCTGCTCAATCGCATCGCACCAAGAGTAGTAGCTGATACTCTGCGCGAAGAACAGGCGGGATTTCGCCCGGGTCACTCCTGCACTGACCACACCAACACCCTACGTATCCTTATAGAACAGTGTGTCGAGTGGCAATTACAACTGTTCTTAGCTTTCGTTGACTTTGATAAGGCCTTCGAGGCACTGTGAAATTGAGCGCGTTGTGTCCAAGCCTAAGCAGGAGGGGTATCCCTACCTGTATCGTCCGCATAATACGCTCTTTATACGAAGGTAGCACAGGCGAAGGCTGCGTTTGCTCAGTTAAAGGCTGTTTGGGAGTCGAATGTGCTCATGCGACGTGTTAAACTTTCCCTCTTCGAACCCATTGTGAAATCTGTTTTGCTTTTTGGCTGCAAAACGTGGAGAGTCACAAAGGGCCTAACGAAGGCTACGTGAAGGCCCTTTGTACCTCTGGGGTACTTTAAGACAACATATCCCGTAAGATTGTATATTAGTACCTTTCACGAGATCCATTTGGATGAGTTTGCTGACGGTTGTTGTTTGTAGGTAAAATGTGTATGTCGGAACACTACGGTTGGACATTGGAATGCAATCACTCCGTCACCGAGTCACCCAGACGTATGAATGTCCTCGTGTACAAATCCCAACCTTTATTTATTTTATACGGCGAATCAGTAGGTAAATATTGTGTACGATTTGAAGTTAACACATGGTAATTCTTATTATAACTGCTGTAAAAACGGTTGCCATGTATATTTATTTTTGTGAGTTCCCGGTCGTATAAGATTTCCAAGTGAGAATCCGGACGATATTAGTAGCAGTGAGAGCGCGCATAATAAGCAAGTGCGGAACAGGATAGATGGCTATTGCGTGTGGGTTGGGCTCTTTCTTTTTTGTGGAAATAATAGTAATGATATTTTTTCTGACTTTGCTCACTGATCGAGTCCCGCTCGCCATACAACCGTAGTAGTCCCCAAGTCAAACATAGTTTCTTCCCTGGATTGTGAACACTATACATTATAAACTGATATAGGTATCATACACTAAAGAAAAATTGACCAAGTCCACCAATAAAAAAAATATGTATATATTTCATACAATAATTTGATTTGTTTCTTAGTTATATGTTATTGTTTTTTACACAATTTAATTTATATTAGTAATAGCTATGTTGTAAGTTCATAGTTTCCTGCTATCCAACGGTTGTCTGAAACAGATCGCTTCTAAGCGATAAAACCGCCTGTTGTTACCTAGCTACTTACTTATTATGCCCCTTCATTTGACTTTTTTCGACTTTTTGATTACCTATTACAAGATTTAGGAGAGATAAACTAATTTTATACACATTTTTAAAAGCTCCTAGCTCGTATAATATTTTAACGGGCAATATATATGGGTAATATATATAAAATTACCACGCCGTTTTGTCATCAAAATAGTGTTTAATTTTATGTTTATGAATAAGTATGTTACTTTGTAAGGTATGGGCCTTTGTGATCTGTTAATAAACGATTTATGTTTTTATTTTTTAACAAAAAACTGAAATTTTGGGTTAACACGCGATACTTGTCCTTTGGAAAAATTCTGAGTCTTAATTAAGTCAAACCACATACCAAGTTGAAAACAAATATGAAAACTTTATTGAATGAAGAATGTTTTCTTCTTCTTCTTATTTTTTTAAATTATGGCTTCAGTCCAGTGGGGGACTATTTCGCCAGTATCAAGGTCTTCGGAGCTTTAAATACGACTAAAATTGTATGGTTAATACAAGACAGTGTACGGTTTTTTTATTAGCTCTTGCAAAGCGATAGCTGGACTTTACAAGGAGGACGTGTCTACCGGTCGTTGACTCCAAAATGGTGGTTAGACGTGTTTCAAGATGAATTCTCCATTCACTGCACACTACCACATTAGTTTACTGTATAATAAGCTATCAATATTACATTTTAAGCAATATTAATGAGCAAAAAACTAAGAAATTAATCACGAGGTGTGACTATTGATATGGCGCTCAAACCGAAGGTTTAGTAATACAATACAGTCCACTGTGATGGTAGCTGCTTAAAGGTCTTTTTACCCTCAACAGTGGTGTCGTTACTCGTTAGTTATTATGAGATATTAAATAAATCTTTGTTGATGTTGCGTAATATTGATCGAATTTGACATAATCCCTCCCTTTTGATATTTTTGGGATAAAATAAATGGGGACAAGAAATGGAAAAAATCAAATGAAAAACGAGAATTCATAAAAATGAAACAGCCAGTGGTGGATAGACAAGTAGGCCAAACACGAACAAAACGTCACGTTTGACACTGATAGATCAGTATCATAATTCATATCAGTACCATACTGGAAACAGATCTATAAGTAATAAATAAAACTAGAATTGGCCTGTAGGATTCAAACTCGCAGAAAAACAGTTACTTGGTGAAAATGGCTCCGTAGACTAAAATGACGTTTCATATGTACGAGTAAGACATGACATTTCTTATGTACCACATGAAATGTCATTTTAGTCTACGGAATAAAAAAACAGAATATAGAGTCAAAACGGAGATGCTAACGCTTCAGTCAAAACTCATGGCGATGTAAAAGATTGGCTGCATCATAAACTTTGCATTTTCTTTCTATGAAAAGTGACTATAACAGATGGAATTAAATGCAGTTTTAATTAAAAACTTTATTTATATAGCTAAAAGCATTTTTTTTTTGCTGACTATGTTTTATAACTACGAACTTTGTTATCTAATGCTCGCACGCAAATTAATATGAAACCCCTGCAAAGACAACTCGAAGTAGGTCACAATATAAGTGAATGAGCTTAATAAAGAAATATGTTGCAAACATATTTCTTTATGGTCTACGAGCTACACTAGCCTTTATCCGCGAATATATCCGTAAGGTTATTATTAAAGTTACGATTAACTTATCGGTACAAGACAGTACACGAACTCAGAGCAACAAATCAACACACATATCAATACAAATATTATTTGCTATATAGATTTCTAACTATTCCGGCAAATTGGACCTTTCCCCCCCAGTTTACTCTATTGTTAACACTAGTAGATCAAAGTGGAAGAAAATAGCAAATTTTCTCTATTAAAATAGATAAAATCGCAGAGCATACTGTACCTATTGTACAGGGTTATTCATGAGACGTGAGCAGTACTAAACCTACACAATCAGTAAATATAAATGGATCGTTTACGCTTTTTTCTGTTATTTAACATTTTGGTAAGGATAAATTTAATTACTTACAACCATGGACACTCTTACAACACTTAATTAACAAAGAGAAAACCGATGAGGAAAATGTCACACTTGAGTCAGATACGATTTTTGAAACTTTTTGTCTGGTTACTTAACCAGACTCCGATGACATAAAATTTGTCTCTGCTCTCTTAGCTCTCTTGTGCTACTTTCATGATATTTACACATAATGTCAGAGGAGGTGGACAGGAAAGAGAGAGAAGAGTCTCTAGAAAGAGACGACATCCACTAGCCAAGTGGCAGGACGAAATTGTTGCTACTGCAGGCAAATAATGGCAAAGCGTATCAATGGATAAAGTCAGATGGAACCGGATGGAGGAGGCTTTTACCCAGCAAAAAAGAATATTAAATTTAAATATATGCATCTCAACTATAAAACTCTATGTAGAATAACCAAGCTCTAATAAATAAATAATACATAATAACCTGTTACTTAAACCTCGCTTCCTCTTCCGCCTACTTCGAAAAACCTAGCACCTATAAAAACACAAATTACCAATTCCATTAGGCGTGTCTGATGTTTCAATAAAGAAATCATCCTAGACAGTAAAGGACCAGTTCGACAAAATTCTCACAGTTTAGGAATGAAAAAACGAAGTGGGCGTTTTCGATTCCTCGATCCTTTCTGTCTATTATACGACACAAAAAAGGTTGGCTCTGAATTTTTCAGCTCGGCTATCTGGTACCAAAAACTAGCAAAAATTTGAAAGACTTAAAAAAAAATCAGTGTACCTACACCGTGCCGTGTACCGTGTTTATATTGAATTCCGTTAACTTCGGGGTATGGGTAAATACTTTTAGGAAACTTATTTAGGCGGTTACACACTGGTTAAAAAAAATACAGGAAGTATTCAAAATGTACAATTATGCAGGTACAAACTGGCATTCTTCGTTAGGTTTTTGAAATCTTCAGCAGGTCCGTTATATTTGGCGATGAAACTATATGCCATAGATAAATAAAATATTTACACTATCAACTGGCCTCAAATTATTACTTATTTATTATTATTGACGTGCTTACGAAATATATGTGCTTAAGAAATATAATGGAAAAGCATTCCTCACTTTTATTCGTCTACAAGTATTAGAAGAAAATAGGCTTTTGAAAGTTTTTGATTAGAGGTACTACTAAGGCCGACGTCTACGTCGGCCTTAGTAGCAGTAGTAGTAGTAAACACTTTAGTGCACAAAACAAGTACATAACACAGATAGAATACCTACAGTAAATGTGTACAAAGGCGAACATATCCCAAGAGCTTGTGTCGGTGGTAATATCCAGCGTTTTTCGACTTAAAGTACGTAAGTGACCCGTTTTTAATATATTTATTGTTAAAATATTATGTGTGTGTATATTATGTGTGTGTATATTTATTAATTCAGATAATGTTTAGTTTGAGTAGATTAAGATTGTAGTATTACGATAACACCAAGCATACGTTAATAAGGAGTAAATTAGTTTAAGTTTACAATCCATTGGGAATTTTACTCACTCCTGAAACAAGATTATAAAGTTCGAATCGACGTACCGTTCTCTTAAGTTTATTATTTCTCCTGAGAGAAAAACTCAGTGGATTATAAATTGTTACCTCTTTTTTACCATGCTATGAACATGTATTACAAAATAAAACTAATGCTAATGCTGCATCCCGAAACGTACATAAATATTATATGATATTCTGTATTTGCTTTTATCAGAAAACTGTATAAATATTTACACAAACTATGAAATATAAATGTAACTTTGAAGTAGGTAAGTACTAAATGGAATTTTAGCTTTATGTAGATTTTTGACAAGCTGAATTTTTAATATAATTCCGGCACTGCTAAAAGGGTTGTGAGTTATGATGGTATCTCGAAATAAACTCTTAACAAAAAATAACCGACTTCACAAAAGAGTACTATAATTTTATCGTTTCATGAGCAGTTCCACTTCACCAAACATCGATTTATGAGAGAAAATAGTTGACTGGTATAGAATGCCTTAATTAAGACATTCAGTCCGTTTTATGTACTTATATTATGCAATAAAGATTAAAGAAATAAATACAAGTACGAATTAATATAAAATATATACAACTTACTGTAGGTGTGCCTATACGAGTTGCAAAGTATATTCGATTTCTCCAGGATCCCATACTAAGACCCTGCCCTGATGAGAATGGGAATCAACTGTTAGGATACCAATTCAAAAAAGAGATCCACATCGGCCAAACGACAATGGACAACAGGCACAAGAAATCAAAGATACCTTCTTAAATTAAGAATCTCCTTCGAAATCTTGACATTAACTAAGTCGCACAAAGGCTTGGCTACGAAGGCACACGAAGCATAAGCGTAAAGGCTGGTAAGCTTATCGTAATACAAGCGTAGAAAGAGAGCGCTACGAGCACAAACAACTTCAAACAAATCCACATACGAAGCGTCGTCGTAGCGTAGCGTATGATTTTTATGTCGTCGTAAAACAAAAGTCCTTAACTCAAACGATAAAAAATCATCATCTGACCAGAAAGTAAGATCATCGATACAGCCGCCGAAGACATCTGACGCCAGCGACTACATGATTTCAACTATTTAGATTTCACTTATAAAACGATTACGCTTACGCGACGCTTGGCGCCTAAACTCTACGCGTCTCATATTCGTAACGTTTTTACGATACGCTTACGCTACGTGTTTTGAGGGCCTTAGTTGCTAAGTTTAAAGGATTTGCACCCCAGCTAGTATAAGTTAATGTCTCAGAACTTTAACAGAACAGAGTCCAAGGTCCGCTCGACTGTCAAATAGATACATTTGTTGTTGACCATGAATACACACATTCATACATATTCTGAGCATAAATACGATTAATGATACTTATCTGGACTTTTTAATTAATATACGCAGGTCGAGAATGTCAGGACCGGTCACAGATAGTGATAAATGACATGCGATAGGTAGTATGTGGCTCTGAGAAATGACCCAATTATAGGAATTGAGGACACGCAAGTTGCAGGAGGTTTTTGACCTTAAAAATAAATCTTACTTTGTTAAATTGATAGCGGTTGTGGCCATCAATTTAACTAGTTATCTATTTTATACTTGTTACAAATAGGGTAGGGTTTGGATCTCGCTAAAGGAATAATATTTATTTGTGCTGGGGAAAAGAGGCATAAAGCATCAGGTTTTGAAAACGCAATTTGCAGTAATTCTGATATTTAAAAAAAGATTTTATCTGATAGGCATATAAATAAGGTAACCAAGAACCGAACTACATAAGTAAATGAAATTCATTTTTCGAAAAATTTTATATTTAGGAAACATTCAACTTCTTTATCATTTAGGCTCATACGTTTACTATTTATAGTACTATACAAACATTTTGAATAAAGTGGTAATCATGAAAAAAAAGCATTTTTATTATTGCCCTATCCATTTTTGATGAGTAAATGTTAAACGTACAATGTATGACATGCCACAAAGTTTTGTGATAATTTTCCGTTAACAGAGTGTCAAATTATCCTAGTAAAATGCAGATATGGCACAATTTTTTTTTAACCCGACTATAGTGTCAATTATAGCATAATACCTAGTTTTCGTTATTTTAGGAAGCATTAAAATCCATTTTGCTCAAAAATGGATATGGCATAATCGTACATATTCTCAACAGATGATCTGGTATCTAAATCTAACACCCGCCACAGTATTTTTTTATTTATGTTGAATGTAGCCTATTTTTTCCAGTGATGAACGATGTTGCTGACACTGTAAAATATGATTAATTGAAATACGTAGACCCGGGCGTCGCAAATGTCACAAAATATTTGGTGAAGCTTAGGGGCCGGTCTCACTGTCGGCGCGTATCGACAAAGTCGGCAAAACAAAGAAAATGAGGGAAAATGGAAAATGACTAACTACAACAAATTATTTAATTGAAAATTTAAGACATTCGTATTCAAGCTGTAAAATTAAGTAATTGGAACAACAGCGTGAAACTAGCAACATAAGCAAGTGAACATTTAGGCAAAAGGTAACCATAGAACACGGGCGCGCCACGGTAAAGCAAAATTTACGTAGGTATTTAGATTAAGCAGTCATATTGTGCATGTTGTTTTTATTATGTATGTTCAAATTTTGATGATTAAGATGTCATAGATATATTCCTTAAAACTAGCAGACATATAATATAAATAAAAATCAAAACTTAAACCAAAATAACGGATTAACTCGCGTAATTTTTGTCACTCGCGAGACATGTTTTGTTTTGGCTCAAGTTAGACTCAGGGCCCGTAATTTTCATGCCGATGACATCAATTTGACGTCACGCTCCATATAGGGTGATCCCAAATATTTTTATTGTAAATTATTAATCATTAGTCATCAATCATTTTAATCATGTACAAATGACTTCAAAACTACTCTACTTACACGTGGAATAAATAATATCTACTTGATACGTGAAAAATAAATAAAAGTATTTGATTTGTTTTTCAACATACATTTTATTAAATGGTTAACAACACTATACAATAGTTACGTAGAAAACAGAATTCCTCTCTAACGTAAAGCACGCCATCCTTCTTGCATTAATTCCCATGCAAAGAAAATCTAAGTCATCTTCGCGTTCATACGTAATGCAATATTCATAAAAATCCTTTTATTTTGTAATCGTTTTTTTGTTTGTTGTGTCACGCATTTGGTTAATTATTCTAACTTCTCTGCTAAAAAGAAAATGTATAATTGATGCACACATTTTTTCTGATTTTAACAACTAATACAATTAGGTGTTCAGTATTTTTATTTCTCAGTGGCACTTGTAACATTTTTGACAACACGTTTTTTTAATATGAACGAATAAAAAAGGTTACATTTAAAAAGGTTTTATTACATAAGTATTGATTAAAAATAGTCAAGGAAATTGATTTGTGTCACATTACGCACTTTGTCATAGTGACAATCAACATCTAGACGCTAGAGATTTCATATTATTGTCACTGTCAATTATGACGAATTTCATCGGAATCATACTCTATGCAGCGTGACGTCATTTTTGCGTCAACGGCATAAAAGTTACGGGCCCTGAGTATGACTCACGACAGTTTTAATTTGATTAAATAAAAACAAAAAAGAAAAACATATATCACGGCTGTGATGCATTACGCAACCCCGGTGTGTCAGGGGGACTTATTTTAAAGCCCGGATGATATTGGCTATATTTTAAATAGGTTGCTAATAAAGAAAAAGGAAAAAAGTAAAATCTGAAGTGGAACATGCAGTTTTTAAACTTGTTACTAGTTATGTTGTAACTTAAACATCTTAAGACAATTGTAAAATATCCTCGAGCGACTCGGCGGCGGCTCTAAGGTTTAGAAGTTGTCGAACACACTCAACTCATTCTCACCTTTAGTCTTGGCAATTAACTACTTTTTTATGCTGTTAAATTAAAATGCGTGGGGTAATGTGGTAATATGCAACTATACTGTAGATAGTCGCTACCTAGTTTTATTTGGAATTAATTATTTATTGGCGTTATTTGAATTTGGCTTTAATATCGTTAGAAAACACAATTAAAAGAGTCAGTTAGATACGGGTCATTCAGAAGTATACTGCAGCTGATTTGCTGGTGCGACATTACTGCTGCTGCTTTCATGCCGCCACTACAGCACTGTATTTATCGATTTCCTTGATAAAATGAGTGACGAATCACCCCATAATCGTGGCAGTAAAGCGGCGGCGAACGTCACGCGTCAAAACCGCAGCAGTATCACAACAATAAATCGCAAGCGTACTGTTTTTAGCGTGCCATCCACACCGCTGCTCAAATTACGCTGACGATGCGGCATTGTAGTGACGTGCCGTAAACTTTACGATGTTACTAGAAGGGCATTGGCGTGTTTTAATCAGCGGTGTAGAGAGCATGCGATTAAAACGGTACGCTTACTGTGCGTCACTGCGATTCCGTACCGTCACCGTTTTTAAGCCGCGGTGTGGTCGCACGTTAATGCAACTATAGATGTCATCCGAAAGTTGGTAGAGAACGTAATGTAGGTCTTACCAGTCGCGAAGTGCACGAAGTGCTTGCCTTTGGAACGAACAGACTTTGAATGATTAATTATTCTCCAAGTACATGCAGTTGAATTAACTATAATAGAAGTTTGGCATTGTTAGCTTAGTTATAGAGACTCTTTTATAGTTCGCAAACACGCAGCAGTGTTGGCTTACTCACATTTTCTATAGAATTTGCAATGCACAACCGACGTTAACTAACAATCTGGAGAAGACAAACTAGCCGCATAATATCCATCAAGGACGCCAAACTTCGAGACTACACTAAAAATAAAAAATAAAATTATTGCCCCACACCGTAAACCATGGTATTACACATGTTCTCAACCCAAGAAAAAACAAAACACATAAATTAATATAAATAAATACAATGACATTGTGGCATAAGGTACAGATTCTCTGTGCTCTTATATCTGATTTATTTTTAACAGACTTCAAAATAGGCAGGAGGTTTACAATTTGTCATAAGCACACGGAGTAGCTTTTACGGAAGAACAAAGTAGAACAAAGACAAATAAATACAATACTTAAGAAAAACTTACAAATCAATAAATAATATGTAACATTACTAAATATTAGTAATACTCACTCTAGGTATGTATTTAGTACATAGCTACCGAAAAAATGCACGATCGTAATTACGTTAACGGTCACAAGATTTTATCAGACCTTGTAGCACCTAAAAACCTAACCGATGAAAATAATCTCGCCCATTTAAATGAATACACACCGCATGTAAATGCCGTTTATTTTGTTCGCGAGATGCGAGCAAATCTGCCTAAAGCTGGTTTTGTACATGGTTGATTTCCATCGCCATGACTGCGCGCTTCGATGACCTCATATTTTGAAACCATTTTATCGACATCTTTGAATTATTATAAACAGGATAATAATTTGTGAAGTTCCATGCCTGTTCCATTTTCACTTTGAATTTTAGTTGGATATACAATCAGCGATGTGTTAAAAAACACAGCTTGAGAGTTTAAAGAGTTGAAGCATAATTGTGTAGATGATATGGACACCTGACCCACTGAGCAGCTATTTCTGCTGCCAACTCTGTTAGACTGTCTGGATTGACCTGTTAATGCTAATGTTTAACAACTTATACTGTAAATAAGTGTTCTATGACGAACAAGTCGCGGGCAAAAACTAGTTTAGTCTAATCTTGATCAACATTCTGCGTCAAGGTTCATTTCTCATCTAAAACTTTTGCAATAAGCGAGAGGTTTCTTCAGGCTCCTGATGATATAGCTATTGACCCCGTCAATACCGATCGTTCCGTAATTTGTCCAAAATGAAATGAAGCGTTTAGCGCTCAGCCTAGAAAGAAAAAAGGTCCAAGTGCGAGTAGAATTAGCACATTGAGGGTTTTCGTACCTGCGTACAAGATAATCTGTCGGCATACTACAAAAGACGCAGATTTCACAGAGGGTGTAGATATGTAGAAAAACATGAATAGTGAAAAATCCCAACTGAGTAGACAGATAACATCATTACTTATGTTTTATGAGATATACAAACTGATTGGTCGATGTTGCTTGTTAAGCAGCGGCTTAGTAGTAGAATATTGGATCGTGTTGGATTACCTCATTTAGGTAAATAAAATCGTTTAATTCGTTTCAACGCTACGGTAGACCACACGAAATAAATACGAGTATACCCACATACAAACATAGAGTAGTTAAGTAATAATCATTAGTTTTTCTTTTCTATTGACGCGTAAAAATTAGTCTCCCATATCCTGAACTGTCGGAAGCACGAGAGACATCTTAGTACCCATAGAATTTTATGACCCGTGAACGCTGCTCGCCCACTGTGCCATGCCTCAGTGTATGTTCGAAATAAATGAATTTTTCCCTTTAATTAAGCAGTGCAACATCTATTAATTGGATTGCTTTTATCCTGTTACTCTTATGGTAAAAGTTTTCGTAGACATATTTATTCTTAAATATAGTAGTTAAGTTACAACCTTTTTTTTATTTTATATTTTAATACTTATTTTTCTCTAACGTTGCCGCGTTCTATTGATATTTTATCTACTTTAAATAGTTAATCGCTTTATTTCATCTAACAAACCGTAACGCCACTTTATGTAGCGAAAAATGTGATTATTTTACTAGGTACTGCCCTTAGAAGTATAATTTTATGAAAATCCTGGGATTATAATAAGGCGTAGATTTAGACGACTTAAGTTCTAATATTTAACAGAAAATGTCCGGTATATTTTATCGTCTCTTATTTAGTACACTTTTTATGCAGATGCAGTGGATGAACTGGCCAGGAAAGGTTCAAAAAACTGGTATATGGACCTGAGCCCATCATACCCCTACCAATATCTTACATACACAACCAGCTAAACCTACATCACAGATAACTTCACAATAAGTACTGGAATGAAATGAACACATGCATCAGGCACACCAAGGATATTTTACCGGAACTGAACTACAATCTCACCAAAATACTCGTACTACTGGAAACACCTACAAACACACTAAGCAAACACCTAAACAATATGGGTAAAACAGCTCGCCCTATGAGCAGAGCGTGCATGGAAGAAGAAGTAACAACAAAACACATTCTCCTAGACTGTAAACAGGTAGAAATATACAGGAACGAATATAATACCTAGGGACTCCGTGCACACTAAAAGAGGCAGTCGGCAACCTGAAAATATTACTAGGTTTCGTGGAGGCGCTGGGATGCTTAGAGTAGCTCTACTTTGTTTCACGCCAAATAGGCACAATGGTTATCGACTTGCGGAACCCGCCGAGAAGCACTAACTAATTAACAACTTATAATTATTTACTAAGTACATTGTACTTTGCCCCACAAATTTTATATACAGTTCATCTGTGGGGTACAAAGTAACGACTCATGTTAAATTAGTTAAAATTTCATATATTTACTTAAATACTTATTATTATTATTATTACATATATATCTAATTCAAGATAGTATTACTTTAATTGTCTTTCAAATATGTTTATATTTTATCGCATCTAATGGCTTCTGGCAAACTAATGAGCAAGTATAGGATACATTTCTCATCATGTTTTGTCCTCCGAAAACATAATCTAGCTTGTATATATACCCACTGTAATTGGCAATTTTCAAGGAACATTGTTTTGTATGGCGGTTAATTGGATCTGACACAAATAAGACTAATCCCAACTAAGCTAGGTACTTAGGTGGGTGGAGGCGATGAATGCTGAAAGCGATACCGTGGCGGCTCGTTGTAAGGCCTAACCGGAATTCGTTGGTGGGTTTAAATAAAGCTGGGTAAGTAGATGGGTAAATTCGTAAATTAAGTTTTGGAAACCAATAAAATTGGTTATTTATATACGTCTAATAAGATTTTTTATTATTGAGCTTACAGTTGAGAAAGTGCACCTATTTATTTGTTTTAATTTATTTATTTGCAGTAGCACAGAATAAATATACTACTAGAATAAATAGTATTACTAACTGTACAGAAATGACACCTACAAAACCGAAGTTTGATAGCGATTCAGGGACGAATCATGTTGTAATTTTCTAATGTATGGCACTATCCCTTTTGGCCATTTAGGTTTGTCAAAATTCAAGCCATTATTTTATCTGTGGTTGTGCACGCAAAGGAAAGTCAAGTTTCGCCAACCCTAATAATTTCTTGTAGTAATGCTGAGCAGAGAGCGCCCAAAAGGTCCAGTGTCACTCCACTGGCAGTAGCGTGACGCACACATCTAGGAAATTCAGAAGATCTGGTGAAATAAAATGCGTTTAGCAAATATATAAAATTAGAGTTTTTATAAATCGCCTTCGCACTGGGGAATGTACCTAACGTAAAAAAATCATAAAATATTTCAGTCAGTCTCAGTACAAAGAGTACGGAGGTTGACTGATATAGCATGGCAAATACGAACATTTATACCTAACAACTTATTCTGATTCCATCCCTGCTCCCATTATTTGGGCTTCCTCACATATTTATTTGTGCCAAGTTGTCCCGTCTTGGGTTGTCGATTCTGGCAATTAGGTTCGTCGGAGGTCTCCTTTTATTTTGGACAACCAGGTCGATGGCTTGCGGCCTTTTACTCTATTTTGTTTCGGTAGATTTAGCGCAAACTCTGCGAGGTGCTCTTTGCTGCGTTTTTTTAACATATCTGTACCATCTGCAGCGGTTTATACTTTAGCTCTAGGTTTAGAGTTATCAATGTTATCATAAGCCGTTTATCCGATCAGGTTTGTACCCGGCTTACCAGTTGACGGAAGTAGAGGAGACGAGAACCTTTTTTTATTGAAACCAGATATCCAACTTCAAAGCCCTATTTTCAATTTGAAAATCTTGTAGTCCGGCAAAAGTTCCAGACCAAGTCAAATTCCATCCGACCAATCCCTTATTGTAAGTCCTCGAACTATTTCAAGTTTCCGCCTTTATCGAAGGCAAGTTTCCAACCAGTGATCTTTGCCTCTGTAATCAGCTTATACCTTAGACACAGTCTACGTAGACAAGTAAAGTGTAGAATGAATAAATACTAGTGGTTCTGTGAGCTGTAGACCTCGAATTAAGCTTAGAAAACGTAAAAGTGAAGAATACCTACTTAGTTCGTTGTCGTTATCACAGTCAGTATTAAAAGTCATAGACGCTATTGGTGCTTAAGTCCTTTACGCCATTTCGCATTTTGGAAATTTCCCATTAAACAGAATCGACAAAAATAAAATAATCATAGAATCTGGTCACAAAATTTCACGAGAGTTAGTTGATAATTGCGACCTGTAGAGGAGAAAATCCGGACATACGAAAGTAGATTGCCCGAGTCAAAACGTAGACCTTCGCTAACACTACGGCTAATAAAAATAGCTAAAAATCGCTGGACGCGCCGTGAGCTCAAGCTGCGTAGTATAAAAGAGATACGGTCTAGCTGAGGTGGGGAATGTAAACACTCGAAGTAGGTTTCTGATAATATACTATGATATTTTTTTCTTCAACAACGAATTACATCAATATCGACTAACTCAGATGCTTGTGACTTTCTGAATGAAATCGCCTGCAGATCTTTATTCCTTCAGCAGGGCGATAGTTCTGAATTCAAATAATTGTTGCCAGTTAAATCTATCAAGAGACTGTAAAGGTTTCCAACCTTCAAAGTAGCGAACGTGCCAATCGTTTACGCTCCGTAGCGTAGCGTAGTTATCATTCTCTATCACATATTGTGTCTTATGTTATCTTTCTATATCTCACTTCCATATTAGTACGACAGTTACAGTTGCGTTTCGTTCACTACGGACTGTAAGCGATTGACACACTTGTCTGTACCCCTAGTGTAAATTTAATGGACATCATAACGTGACGAACGCGTTTGCGTTAAGTCTCATTTTGTATAGGATTTTGAGTTTCCAAAACGTCCCGCTTGGCGCGCTCTTTCTAAATCCAATACAAAATGAGATTAAACGCAAACGCGTACGTCACGTTTCGAAATCGAATTTATTTACACTAGGGGTACTGAACGCAGCTTGCTAAGCGCATAGTGGACGGCCGTTCGTGTTCGAGATCGTTATTGAATTGTTATTTTTAACAAGAAATTATGAATGAGTTCGATCAAAACTAACATTACCAATTTTTAGAAGCAATTTTCATGTTGATAGCTTTTGTGCAAAAATATTTAGTTACAATTTTTTTCTGACTAGGGAAAGTTGTTTAATCAGGTTTGAAATTGATGAAATCACTAGAAAAGCCTCATGATTGCTAATTTTTGGCAATCGTATTAAGATCTCAACCAGTGCTACGATTTTTCAAAAACTTATACGTATATTCGCCGTCGTCGAATAATATTTTTGCTTAACTAAAGCTGAAGAGTGAGTAATTTTTATGTCTATATAGCTACTTATAATATTTTGAACGAATTTATCCATATTAAATTCGAAAACTAAACGAGTACTTTTTTAATATGTCCATAAATAATTTTGTGTAACGTTTTTATATGTTTCGCTTTGACCTTGGGGTGCTAACTTTCGGGTTTCAATGAATGCCCTGCGATATCCATTCAGATCAATATCTGTGGCTTGTACTCTGTAGCACGTATTTACATTGGCTTGGAATTGAAATGAACGTTAACCTAAATTTGGATCAATATTATATAAGCCTGGCCATTTAAGGGTCAGTCGGTGTATTCCCAAAACAGTAATTAAGACCCCAAAGGGTCAGTTATCGAATTTATTGATATTTCAGCTTCATTGACTGAGAATTCTAAGATCAAAGTCATGCCTCATGGCATTAAGTCCACCTTTTGTACTCTAAGGTGTTCTTTTGTGCAATAAAGATTAAATAAATAAAGTCATGTTATTTAGTTTCATCATCGTATTTGCGGAAGAAAGACGTACTGTGTTGATTAAAGCAAGAAATATTACTTTGCTAATCCGCGAGAAAATTACGTGTTAGTCAATCAGTGCTAACCCGTTATACTTACTTGCGTATTTTTACATGCAATTAATGTTCCCACCCTCCCACACAAAAATAAATACGCAAATAAATACAAAACTCGACTCGTGTTTTGCCTCTCTACGAGGCATCCTCAGGAGATGCTGGAGATGTTGACGGTCTGACACCCGACAACTGACTGAGCTGTTTAGAACGGTCGGCCATATTTATACCTTGACCAGTCCCCCTACTGTGCAAGTGTGAATGAGATGGAAAAATTCGTAATATAATACGGCGATGACGCAACATTCAACTGTTCGTTAAGAATCATCCCCCTATTGTTGTACCTAATTATTTCCAACTGTTCCAGAACACTCAAACGCAATCCTTTCTCGCAAACATGTAAAATATCAAAAGAATGATTCTGAGGTAAAGCATGGCCACTGTCTATCAAGTGCTTCGCAAAATTAGACCTTTCTGGATGGTTGTGTCTGTATGACGCAACATGCTCCTTATACGTGGTAGTGAAATTACGGCCTGTTTGCCCCACATACACTTTATTACAATTATCACAAGTAAGCTTATAAACTCCAGATTTTTTCCCTTCTCGATCTTATCTTTCCCATTGCAAAGTTTAGAGTGCAAAGTGTTGTTTGTCCTAAAAGCCACAGGAATGTCGTTAGATTTTAAAATTTTGCAAATTGCATCTGACAATTTGCCAACATAAGTTATGCTCGCTTTGTATTTCTTAATCGGCTCAGAGGATCGTGCATCATACAACATATTGTTGGCTATACTATTTCGCTTTTTTCTGATGATTTCATCCACAACAGACTTATCATAGCCATTCGAAACTGCTAAATGATAAATATTATTTAGTTCAGCTCGATAGTGTTCATCAAACACCGGTGTTGCTGGTGTTGGTGGTGGTGTTGGTGGCGGTGTGTGTGTGTTGTTGTACTGTGTTGGACAAAATCAAAGGTTTCCCAAACGTTAGATCTTTGTTAGCTCAAAATAAACAGTATAAGAAAAAATACAGTAAAGAATTGGCAGGATGAAATATTGAACCATTTTACACAATACAATCAGTAATCCCGCCATTAATCACGCAAAATGGCCGCCTTTTCCCGAAAAACATAATCCTTATAATATTACCGCAATTTTTGATTAAATTTTTGAAAAAATGGCTTATATTTCCCGAGCGTTCAACGTAACTAACCGTTCAATGGAACTAGGGATACATTACCTTCACTTCTTATTAGGTGACGAAAATGCACGGGTCACACGAAACGTGCATAAAATAAAGACCCTCTCTCACACATTCAAAAAGACTAAGAAGTCTATTCATATTACAGCACCTGTAGTTTACAATAATTTGCCAAAAGTTGTAATAGAAGCTGTAAGCGATACAAGCTTTAAAATAAATAAATATTTAAACATAATGGCTCATTGGACAATGTTTCTACAGTTATAAAGAATTAATTAAAAATCATGTCAATATTCATCAATATCAATTGAGCATGGATATTTGTTCCTGAGTCATTTTTTTATTTTTTTATTTATTATTTATTTAGTACAATTTGTGTAGTAATGACCTTATAATATTTATTTATTTATTATTTATTTATCAATATTTGAGCTACATAGTAACAAGAAATCTTTATCTATACATATAGGGTGTAACAGAAATAGTGGGGGCATATTCAGTATCGTATTTTGATTATTATTTCTGTGGGGCAGGGCGTCCAAGTCGGCTATTCCTTATCAGAACACGATACCGAATTTACCCTTAAACGGATCACCACTATCTTTGTTACAAATTGTAGATTTCAATTTACACGAAAACCACAACTCTTCTTCAAAATTGTCTCCAAAACATGCGAAAGGTACTTCATGAATTTTGTTGATATATGTTTTTATTTTCGTTGTAATAATTAGAATAAATACGTAATATTATTTTATCATTATTTATTGTGTACAAATAATACTTTTTAAACTATAATAAATTAATAACTAAATAATTAATGAAAATTAGTAAGTATCTCGGTAGACAACAATGTAATACAAAAGACAGCCCCGCGTACAGCGTATCGAAATGAATATTTTAGTTGAGTAAGCTTCCAGTCTATACATGAAAAGTACGCAATTATAGCTACGATTATACGAAATATCAATTATACGAAAGCTAGCAGTTATACGAAATCTTAACCATTACAGTCGATGAGTAGAAAAAAAATATTTTGTATTCTTGCAATGTGAATACTCTTTTTAATTAAGGACAAGAGGCTTACGTACTTATTTAGTAACTACCAACAGTTCTTTTGTAATTCGTTGTTCTTTACGGCGCCGGTTTTGTTGGAAAAATTTTACAATTTTAAATGGGACAAAGATTACTTTGGTTTCTATAGTAAATATAATTTGGACGAATAAAGTAAATGTACGAGTATATACTATTAAAACGTAAATGGGTCAGTTACGTGGTAATGTGAAATATGTTTGGCATATTTCGGTCCGTTATGTGCCTGTCATTAGTGAACCACGACGAGCCCCTGGAGATGGGTGCCGGTTACTAGACGAGGATTGTGCCGGTTACTAGAGGAGATTTCAAGGGTGCATTCCTGATCTAAATTAAGATATTTTCCCAAATAAATCGGTATTATACTAAACTTCATTTTCGAGATAGTCAATTAATTATTTTTATCTGATAAGGCCCATACGAGCGTGTACACTTGCCTTAGGGCCTTTTTACACATTGATTAGTGTTTAATATGAGTTTAAAATACAGTTGGTACTAAATACAAGTACTATCCTGGACTATCGATATTCGAAATGTCATTTTGTCATAGTTTTCTATTGTTTGGTGGATTTAAATATAATGTCCGTGTCACAACAACGCTATTATGTACTTCTTATGAAAATAAATAATTTTACAGTACATATGGGGCTACTTTATAGCACTAGTGCGAGAAGTAGCATATTACGTTACTGTGTCGAACATTTAAAGGGCCATATGTACTGTAAAACGTTGTACGATACATGTGCGAATAGGTAATTCGCAACTCGTGTCGATTTAAAACACTCCCTTCGGTCGTGTTTTAATTTATCGCCACTCGTTTCGAATTTCCTATTTTTCGCACTTGTATCGTAATGTACTAAACTATGCCTTTCAGTTTCCTTAAAGGTACTTACTTAGCCATACCCCGAAGTTAACGGAGTTTAAAAAACACCATGTAGTATGTCCTTACTCACCGGGAGGTTTTCTACTTGAAACGGTTTTTCTTCTTTACTTGAGCAAAAAAAGTAAGTTTTACTTTAAATTTGACCAATAAGAATTAGAACAACAGGATCAGAGAAAACAATAAGATAGCCTAATATATCTCAGAGAGTTGGCAGACTTAAGTGGCAGTGGGCGGGTACATTAATTGTAAAACCGATTGTCACTTTTTCGCTTTGATGTAGGAGACAAATGAGAAAAGCAAGGAGTATGTAACATTCATAAAAAAAGGTTATTTATTTTACAATTTTTTTTTTCATTTTTGGTTCAACGGATCTGAACGGTTTAACGAAAAGACGGCAACAATAGTACATTGTGCAACGAGGGGGGTAAGTGAAATTTTGGATACGAGGGTGGTAATTCCCGTCAGCTGCAGGCTGGAGGGAATTAAAGACCCGAGTTTGCAATATTCTTACCCCCTAGTTACACACAATGTTTTTCATTACATTGTGAATAAAAAACTAAATTTTAAGCGAAATAATTCTTAAATAATTCTTCAACGTTCGAGGATGCCACAGGTGGGCACAGACTTGATGTAGGTACGTCATCGTCTTGCCTAAAGGCCCTGTGTAGGTGTTCGTCACCTGAGACCGTATACCTACCTACGGTCGTAGCTATGTGTTCATCACTGTCAAACTAGTAGATTGAGTTTAACCGTTCGTCGGTCATAGAGCCGACGCATCGAGCTCCATACCCGGCGGATGCTGCTCTGAACGAGTCTACTGGCGTTATCTTATAGACGTTGGCTTGGAAGGAAGGGAAACACTTACAGGGCAGTATTCTTTCTTTATTTATTCGTAAATCTTATAGGAGTACGCATGCCACGTTATCTTCACTCCGATATGTTTCTTTTGATATTTGTGTTCTTGTTTTTAAAAAGAAAAAAAGATGTATTGACAAAACATTGAAATAACGTACATGGTAGATGTGGTGGAAATAAATTGCAAACCTCTGTTATAATGGCTCTCTCCAATTCCAGCTGATGACACTGATGACTGTCCAGTTGAAGCTCTGATGGACCTCCCGCCTGAAGCCCGTACGAGCTGCTCGGAACCGGCCACTCAACCTTTGACGATGAACGCACCGGACAGCACCACCCATCAGAACCCTGCGCTAGACGGGTGTCCGTCCTTCAGCCATCTAATGCTGGCACAACAGGCTCCGTGGCTGTTGCTCAAGAGGTCGTGGACGACCTCTAGTCAGGAGAAGCCGTGTTGGCAACATCAAGTCTACCCTACCATGCATAGGGTATAAAAACCGGTGCAAACCGTTGCTCGGAACATTTTGCCATCGGCTGCCGTCGTGTTTGCGTGAGCTACTTTGATATCGTTTCATGCTGTTATTTTATATTTCGTTATGTAATATAAAATGTGCGATTTGTTCCTTTCATTTTGTGATATTTATTAGAACTTTAAATAAAATAATTTGTTATTCTGCCGTTTTTGTTCTAAAATCCACCCTGAGATCTTAAAATATTAATATAAAAATGAAGAAAGTAGAGGATCCTTAACTACCGGTGTAGACAATCGTCGAATCAATAAAATAAGAAAAAATAACGTAAAACTATCATGAAATTAATGAGTTTCAATCATTGGAACATTTCAATATTTTGAGAGTTGTTGAAATTGATGACAAATCGATGAATCAATCAACGTTGGGACTCGGAGCAACGACGTTGTATGATTGATTAGAGCCCGGGACTTACGCAACTTTTAAAGCTACAATCCAATAGCGGCAACACTGCCGGGCCGCATTGCGGCAAGGGTATAATTTTTTTGTTGTATATCGTGTATCAAATTTAATGTCCTAGATAGGTAATTGATATCTCCTGCAGCAATGTAAGCAGCAGCAATGATGCATTTGATTTCACCTGTAGTTGACACTGGTTGTCAATTTCAGTGCTTGTCATCCACCAAATTCATGAGAAAACCACGCTAGCTCAATGCTGCTTATAAAAATGCTAGTGTTGCGAGTGTATATGGGCGGCGGTAATCACTTACCATCAGGCGATACGTCTGCTCGTTTGCCTCGTATATCATAAAAATGCTAGTTTGAATTGAGCGTATTTGTCTTGGAGGGCGGATGCAGAAAAATATTTTATAAGGATTCAGTGTATGTTGCCAGATAGAAATTTATTGCTGTGTGAGTTACAACTACATATACAGGTTATCAATTATTCAAAGGATTTTGTAGGTACTCTAGTCTCGAATAATTTTTTGGTTCGAGGCGAGCAATTTTCACCTCAGTAGGTCTCACCTAAGATATCTGTTTATTTTTTAACTCGTACACGTTATCGCTGGGATACCAAATCTTATCGAACGTACTGTGGGGATGGGTCAATTGGTCCTAGAATGTCTCTTAATATTTATTTGCTAATTTACTTTCTCCTCGAATGTTCCCATGTGAAAAGTTGGTGGTATAGAAATTATTTTTTATCTTTGTAGTCGGGAACATTGTAAGCTATCTTTTCCGAGGTATTTTCAAAGGAAAACCCTCTTTCAAAATAAATTGTGCAAGGAATTTTTCTCGTATTATTTCGCAACGTAGTTTGAAGTGCAATCAAGATTGGATATCGCTTTTTTATGGATTCCTATTCCAAAGGGTGCAAAGTTTGGACTGAAATAGTTTTTTTTTTTAATTTTGTGTTTTAATTTAAACGAGCAAAATGAGTAAACGAGTTTTTTTCCGGTGGCCTTCGAGGTAAATAGAAATTTTGCAATATAAATTTGCAATATATATCCATTATGTATATTGTTATTGTCAATAAATAGATTAATAATTTAAGGTAATATTACTAATGCATTCTGCAGCTTTAGTATTAGGTGCGAGTCGTTCCCATTCATTTAACACATTTATGAAGAGGAAAGATACGAGTATTTCCTATTCGCAAATAATATTGAAAAAAAAAAAAACAGATCATGTACCCGTACATTATTCCTTCATTCAAAAATAAAAGTTCCGTGAATCAATGGTATTTAACGATTTGGCAACGTTCGTCGACACAGCTCTCCGAGTTGGCAGATTTAAGTGACCGTAGTTGGACATGTTGCTCGTAAAACCGAATGGTCGCTGGGGCAGATAGGTGAGTGGGGAGGTACGAAAACTAAGCCTGATTAATGCACTTACACCCTCAGCTCTTTACGTGAAACTAAATTATTGAAAGATTTATGAAAAAAGATTAACAAAAATCTTACGACTTACGTAACATCTTGTTTATTTGTGAAATTGGCGCTATTGTTTCAGCCTTGCCGAGCGAGTTGAATAAAGAAACAAAAAAACCACTCTAATTTGTGCTCTTTGATAATAGAAAATTGTTCCAGGTCTCGAGGTCACATGTCACTGGTTCCAGCAACACTCGACAAGCCAGATTCACGAACAAGCTTTTGCTTATTCACATCACACAAGTTTTAGCTTGAATTGTGGATTTAACTTGTTCTCTCTTTACCTAGTTTAATTTAAATTCTGTAACATGGTTTATCTTAAGTGAAATCGAGACCGATTTTATTGTGAGTTGTTCTTTGTTGTTTTATGTTTCAATTTTAGTATTTAGTTGTTATAAGAACAAATTGCAATATTTAGGTTGTGGTAAGTAATGAAATAATTAGAATGTTAGAAGTAATTTAAGACCTGAATAAAAAAATACATATGTCTTTTGAGTAATGAAATTAATATCTTTCTGTGCTTATTTGCAATCTGTTACCTAGTCTTACCTAGTCTTATTTTGAAAACTGAAATAGTAGGAGTTTATTTGGAAAGATTAGAAATAGTTCGAAAAATTATTTTATATAATAATATGTACCTATAGGCAATTAAAAGCATTCGTTATTTATCGAAAAAGCTTAACCGTAAAACGCTAAAACGAATCACGTAAGAGTAGGTTCAAATCCACGACGCAGGATTCGTCAATATATATACGTCAAAAAACATCCACAACACGCTTCGTCATTATATTATGCACCTATCCTACAAAATATATATCCATAAAACGTTTCGTCAACGACCTACCTATATAATACTAAACAATAAATAACGAGAAACCTACCCCCCACTTTGATTTTCACCCGGACTAAAAGTGCCAAAAATACTGGCAGCATTGCCTCGCTGACGAGTACGAGTAGGTAGTTTCTTGGATGTATCAAATTATTTTACTAAACGGCTAGACCTATTAGTACCTATTAGTTTGATATTACATACTCGTTTATAAATATTTAAATAAATAAAAAAGTTTTTTTCTTGATAAGTTACTCATACATATACTCGTACTCGTATAAAATCTTCCTTCATCATATCATGCCTAGTACTTTTGCGTTTAGTACTTATGGCGCAACGATGAAATGTTATAATAACCCTCCTAATGCTGCGCTAATAATAATAAGTTGCTGTCAGTCATAACCCGAGTCAAAAAGTTGAAAATATTTTTTTACTATAAACATTACAAAAATATTAGGTAAATTGAACATGAGAACAAAAAAGTACACAATCGAATAAGTGTACCAACTCACAAACGCGGTTGTCTTTCGAAGTTCGAAACTACAAGTCATTTACTCTTTAGTCTCCAGGGAACTATTGGTTTTCAACTTGGAGTACAGGTACTGACATATTAACTGCTTTGTGTCTCAGTTTAGTCGTATAACATTATCAGAAGTATGACTAAATTTACTAAACATTACACCTCAAAGGCCTTGTATTAACGCGAGACTAGATAAACATCGCGAGGCGTTAATGCTGTCTCTTTATTGCCACTGTCTAAGCACAACTAGATTTAAGATCTAATACTAATTAGAGTAAAGGTTTCAAGTTTCAATGTAATGACGATAGCATTGCAGTGACGTGATGCTTCACTGTAATTCTATAGTAAATGGAATGCAACCTTAACAATGGTAATTTACACAAATACATTCTCGACATTAAAGATAATACCTAATTTTTAAATGCTAAATTCAGTACAAATACGGCCACAGTTTAAATAAAAATCTTATATAGGTAACATGATTCCTTTGATAGTTTAACATAATCACTGTTTGTTTGTTTGTTTGTTCCTATTTTTCGCACATGTATTCCTAATAGTACATTACGAAACAAGTGCTAAAAATAGGAAATACGACCGAAGGGAGTGTTTTAAATCGACACGAGTTGCGAATTACCTATTCGCGCATGTATCGTACAACGTTTTACAGTATATATGGCCCTTTAAATGTTCGAAACAGTAACGTAATATGCTAATTTTCGCACTAGTGTGGTAAAGTAGCAGCATAATGGACTGTAAAATAAATAAGAACCTACAAATAGAACCTACAAAGAAAATAAATACTACAAAGGCTACAAACTCAAAGCGAAAATTATAAATTAAATATCATCGAGCATTGAGAGAATATGATTTCCCTAATGTATGGTTGTTGCGAGTTAGCATTTGGTTAATAGTTGCCTTTAATTCCCAAAAATGTTTTGTAACATGGAGTGGAGGCCGATTCTGTTCTGACAACTATATTTAGTTTGAATTTCATTTTGATACGACCTTGAATCGTGTCATCGGGAGGACAATCCGAACGTAGATTTTGATATCTAGATGATGGTCCTTTTATCATTCGCCCTTGCGTTGCTTGCGCCTATACATGTACGGACAAGGACGAGCGAAATGCACGCGCCTCGTGGCCAGCGTGGACGTACCCGTACACGATCCCATTTCAATGCAACAAGCGGCATGTTCTGTAATCATGTATAATGTATCATGTGTAGTGTTGGCTTTGGCTCCGCGCACAGGAGGCCCCAAATGTCCGGAATAACATTGCTCATACATTTAGACATATAATAATGTATCGTGGAGCACCGATTTAGACTTGAATCATTGGATAATTAATATTTTCTCCAGTTAGAATGCCAAGTCAAAGTTTTAAGCAATATGTTATCTACCTACTTGCTGTGCCTATTCATGTGTCATTTCTCATTTGTGTATCTAATATATTGCTATTCGACATTAAACTTTCGTGAGACATCTTCTAAATTATTTAAATATCACGGCTATATCTCGGCACTCACTTTGCTTCGGTCGATACGGCCGCCCTACCAGACCTTCACCTGATAACAACTCTATCTGCGGACTGCACGGCGCCCCCCGCCCCCGCCCTGTCAACGAGCGTTGAGGCGGGCAGCACGCAGTGCACGGAGTGCAGCCGACTCGAGCACTCAAGCCTGAGGAAGGACCCCCGATGGGTTCGAAGTTCGAAACATGTTGCCAATATCGACGAAAAAAGTCAAGTGAGTGTAGCCGTAATATTTAAAAATATTGCTACTCACTGAAATGCATATGTGAATATATACCTACAAATGCGCTTAAAATTCCTAAAAACCAATTTTTTTATTAGCTGTCGTGTGGTGTGTCGTTCGTTAGTTGACATGGACTTATTAACGGCGGAGTTACTAAAGTCGTGGGGTTTAGGATAGGTTTCACTTTTGACGATTTGAAATTTGAACGTTGTCATGTCACTATGACTAAGTCTAATTTTAACTACGTTGAACATATAACAAAGAAACCTGCAAAATTAGGCCAGCGACATGTAAGTAACCATTAATGCAAACTTACAGAAGCACTCGTACCTGATCCTGATCCAAGCAATCCAAGCGCGATTGGAGCGTGCCACGCAAATATCACGTAAGAAGTGATCGTTCCTTAAGGGATCTAAATATGTGTGGTGTGTATCGATAGCGTTTGGATCGCTTGCGTCCGCACCTGAGCCTGAGGTGCGGACGCATCTGTACATTGCATTATGGTTACTTGAAATTAAATTGCAGCTTACTGAATCCCATGAATTATTCTATAGATTTGTAATTTCTAGTAAAAATATTACTGAAAATAAGAGTGCTGCTTTATTGTTTCCAAGCAAACTATTGTGAATTTTAGTCATGGGATTAGTAAAACCAAGAAACAAAACACTAGATAAAGCTTCTCGGCTTAATAAATTCCATGACTTTTTTATAATTCCTAGTAACAGGTATAATAAAACCCATAAAAAAGTTACTAAAAATAAGAAAAACTATTCTTGTTTAATGTTAAAAGCAAGTATGTTACATTATTGAATTCAAATAAAAGTGTGCTTGTTTTAAGTAAACAGTACCTATTGTTATTCCAAGGAGGACAATTTTTTTGGTGTTAGTAAATAATATTAGTAAAACTGGTTTAAAACCGTTAGTATAATCTCCTTGTCCTGGGATTCACTAAAATTTTACTAATTTTTGTAATAGTTATAAGTGTTTTTTTTTTGTTTCTTAGAAACTATAACTATACTAATGTAAAAGCGGGCGCAGTGGCGGAAAGCGCCGAAATTTTGAAACGTAATAAATATAAGAGCCTCGGTAGAGAGTACCATTTTGTACCTTTTGGCGTTGAAACTCTAGGTCCATGGGGTCCCAGCGCGCACAAGTTTTTTGGAGAAATCGCGAAACGTCTGTTTGACGTAACTGGTGACCGAAGAGCTGGCGGCTTCCTCGCACAACGTATCAGTATTGCAATACAACGAGGAAATGCCGCCAGCATCCTTGGTACAATGCCTCAAGGGCCTATTTTAGATATAAGCTAGTTATAGTAATCATCTGTATATATCCATTATGTATATTGTTATTGTCAATAAATAGATTAAGAAAAATAATTTTGAAGACAACTTTTTTGCTGCGTCTCCTTTCTTACTTAGGATTCGGCAGATTGCCACGCAATAACCGAAATTCCCGAAAACCCTTCGGCCAGACGT